>NC_136064.1:16516331-21316331 GCF_964261635.1 Lissotriton helveticus
TAGGTAACGTTAAACCCACATATATATATACGTTTTTGGGTTTTTTTCTTTTTAGGGGGAGACCCCCCAAACTCTCCTTTTTTTTAAACTACTTTTATAACCCTATATCCCCTACCTACCCCTAAACCCTAAAAATACCCTTACCAATCTATACCCCTACCTACCCATAAACACTAAAGTTTCCTGTACCACCATATAAGACTATCCACCCCTGAACCCTGTAATATTCTTTACCACCATATACCCCTATCCACCCCATCATTGCCTGTGTGAGATGGTGGCATTTGAAATGATCTGGCTCTGAAGAGGGAAGGGTACCCAGCAGGCTGGGGACATAAATCACCTTTCTGTTTAAAAACTCTTTTCCATGGCGTTGTTTGAAGGCGCTGAGTCTCACCCTGGCGGGACTGGCACTGCAGATGGGGCAGCGGAACCACCCTTTGCCTGACAGATATATCACCGCGTGGTAATGTACACAATGGAGCAGAAGGAAGTGTCTGGCTCTGAGCTCAAGTGCTTCAAAGAACACTACAGAAAGTTTTGTTGATATAATGCAGCCGTGCCCAACATTTCACAAAAGCAGTCTGCGCAACCTCAGTGACCTTTCGCGTAGCTTGGCTGGGACGCTACCATTGCTCTTCATGCTTTCAAAACAAACTAAACCCACTAGGAAGGAATAATGCGAGGTAACTTATCTTCAGCCTTCCCACCTGTCGAGGACAGCGCACACATTTTCGTGACTCCAGGCAAAATATCATTTTTGCCATTGTAGCGCTCCCTTCCTGCAAAACAAGGCAATATTATGGGGTCTTTTGTCGTAATATGGAGCTACCTATTGGAGTAAACCTAAAGTTCTACGCCTGACACCTAAGAAAGGGATGTATTACATCACACCGCATGCTTTCACAACACATGCCTTTACAATGCGGTTTTCACAACGCATACCATTACAACGCATAGCGCTTTGGGGTGGTGGATAGTGAATAGTTTAATTTACTATTCCAACTCCAGTCCCCATGGATAGTAGGGAAGGTGTTGGATAGTAAATTAAACCTATTCCCTATCCTAGAGCGCCCCCCAGCGCAATGCGTTGTAATGGTTTGCGTTGTAAAAGTTGCGTCGTAATGTCACTGCGTAGTAAAAGTTGCGTTGTAAAGGTTGTGTCCCCTAAGAAAGGGCATGGTTGAACTTTCAGGCTCAGGGCAACAGAAGTAAAAGCTCAAACAAGGACAAAGATGAGCTATGACAGTCCACACTGGTGGCATTTGTTTGGTGTATCATCAAAGTTGTGTGAAGGCTGCCTCTTAACGGGGGTGGTGGGGTTTGTCGCTCAGACCGGGACTGGGAGCCTGTGTATGTTCTCCACCCAGGCTGTGCAATATAGTCAGGAGGAGAACATGCTAAATTCGTATGACTGTTTGGCCGGACCACGACGGCCGGCCAAATCGTCATGCGCACTTAAGAGAGTGCCCACCACTGCTCCCACAACACCGTGACAGCCCAGTCCCGCCCGCATCTAAAGTGTAAACCAGCTGAGCCAGGATGGAAAAATAAAATGATAATAACATTGCATTATTACCATTGTATTTTTCATTTCTGAACTGCTCACAGAGCAGTGGTGCGACGCTCCTCTACCTTAGTGGAGAAGCCACCGCGGCTTTGTAGTGAGTTTGCATCATGTCTGATTGTGTTACAATCCGAGGCCCTGGCTTTTTAAAACTTGATTTAACACTCAAGGGACGCCAAGCTGTTGGGCTCTTGCAGATTCCAGCTAGGAGTGTGTGAAATGTGAATGCCTGCTTGGCTGTTGGAATTTTGTATACAGAAAGAACACATGATTCAAATGTAGAACACAGAGTTGGCACACCTCTACATAGCCACTGGCTTGTGAGTGAATGGTTAGTAAGGCAGACATCACTGATGACGTTTTGGTGGAAAAAGTGACTTCAAAATAAATATGCTTTAACAGGTGGGTGTTTTCAAATTTTGCAAGACTTTTGTGAGGCTGCCTTTTGGTCGGGAAGGTGGTATGAGCTGGAGCCTGGATGCTTGGTCCCAGGAGACTGCACCCAGGACTTCACACAGGCTTCACAGAGCTCCCACTGCAGTCTGGCCTGAGCTCCATGCTCCAGACCTTCTTCTACCCAGGGGCATAGCTTGGGCAGTAGGAGTTACTGAAGGGCGGTGACGTGGGCAGGGGAAGGGGCAGGGTGGGGGGTAGTAATGTATGGATTACGGAGTTTTACAGGTAAGTAAACATTTAAATAAATAAAACGAATTTCGTTGCGCGCACTGCATCACCAAATGCTTACTTACCAGTAAAACTCCGTAATCCATACATTACTACCCCCTATCCTGCCCACGTCACCGCCCTGCAGTAACTCCTACTGCCGACCGCTACTGCCCAGGGGCGTGATTTGGGCAGTAAGATTTGGTGGGTGTGGCCTTCAGATTTCCCGACAATCACGCTGGCATGTCATGTTAATCATTATATGAGAAGCATCACTTGAGGGGGACTTAAAGGCCAGTGGAAAGGGAAAGGAGTTCGGATTGTGAGGGAGTAAAATGAGCCATGTTTTAAGACCTTCACAATAGAGACGAATGTGTCTGTGTGTGTGTTTCTGTCTGAGTGAGTATTTAAAAATCCCAGGTGAAATCCGACAGACACCTTACCATACCCGACTGAAAGCTCCTGTACCCAGCTATTTATTAAATAATACATTTATTAGGGGGAGCGTAACACCCCAAACCCCCTCCCCTGAAACTATGCCCTTGCTTCTCCCTGGTTGGGCCTTTAGCATATACTGTATGTGCTCCAGTGGGTTTGGCAGGCGGCTGCTCTGACCTCCTTGGTCTTGTTTGGTTGGGCGATGGCTTCCTCTGCAGTGGGCGTTCCCCTGCACTGCTGCAGTGGATTCACTTCATTCTTGGCCATTTGGTGCCATGCTGGTTGCCTGGCAAGTGGTCCCTGGTGGAGGTGGGGAGCAGGCAGTGTCCTGCCCTGCTTTATTTGTCTTCTTCCTGAATAGCTTTTCAGTGTCTTGTTGTTTTGGGGTGCCCAGAGTGGGGTTTCTGACTTTATATATTTTGTAGTATATCAGGACTTGGGCGAGGGGGTAATATGTCAATTACTTACCACTAATCTCCATTAGTCTAAGGTTCAGATTTATAATGTTTAGCCCAATGCAGCACAACAAACAAAGTTGTGACTCACATGGCCTGGATCCACTAACCTTTTAAGCAACGCACCACAGGAGGGCAATTTGCTGCTTGCTGCTTTGTGTTGTGTCAGAGGTAAAGAGAAGAACTGCGCCATATCTAGCAATATATGGCATAATCTTCTCTCTCATGGAGTACTTCCTGCACAAAAACAATCCTTAGTGGGATATTTCTTTATCTGCATGCATGCAAAGAGGAAATACCAAGGAAAACTGAAGATATTCCTCCTCACTATGCCTCTCTTAGATAGGAACACCTTTTTGGCACCAGCTCAGGTTTCCTGCCTTTAAGTACAGTCATGCTCCACCCATGTAATGCCTACCTAATGCCAGTCAGTAATAATCAAAACATAATATCCCCTTGTAATTGGGCCAGTTTACTTTAGTGCCCATGCCCAGCTTAGCCACACCAGCACAGCGACTGTAGTCAGTAGCAACCAGCATGGCCCGATGGTGTCATAAAGATTTTTTCTAGACAAGTACGGTAATTGAGAGCTGCTGCACTTCTCTGGAGGTGCCAGGGGCTTTACACGGGCTTGTGCAGCGTACCATTGTACCACAGTGAGGTTGCCTAGAGACGCTTGAGAGCCACTGCATCACACCAAATTGTCTAGCAAAGAGCGTTACTTGAGGACTGTTGTGTCACATTGGGTTGCCCTCAGTGCTTGAGTCACTGCGCCACACCGATTTCTCTGGCCAAGGGTGGCTCTTGAGAGCCATTACATCTCACTAGGTTTGCCTAGCAACCCGTAGCACTTGAAAACCATTGCACCACACTGAATTGTCTAGCCAAGGACGGCTCTTAAGAGCCATTGTGCCACACTAGGGTAGCGGACAAAAAAAAACAGCCATTGAGAGCCATTGCACCACACCGATTTGTCTAGCCAAGTGTGGCTCTTGAGAGCCATTGCGCCACACTGGGGTTGCCTAGCGACCACAACACTTGAGAGCCATTGCACCACACCAAATGGTCTAACCAAGGGTGGCACTTGAGAAGCATTGTGCCACACTGGGGTTGCCTAGAGATAGGCAGCACTGCAGAGCCATTGTGCCACACTAAATTGTCTAGCCAAAGGCGGTTCTTGAGATCATTGTGCCACACTGGGGTTGCCTAGCGACCCGCAGCACTTAAGAGTCATTGAGCCAAACTGAGGTTGCCTAGAGATAGGCAGCACTTTATAGCCATTGCGCCACACTAACTTGTCTAGCCAAGGGCGGTTTTAGAGATCATTGCCCAACACCGGGATTGCCTAGCGACCCGCAGCACTTGAGAGTCATTGCACCACACAGTATTGTCTAACCAAGGATGGCACTTGAGAAGCATTGTGCCACACTGGGGTTGCCTAGCGACCCGAAGCACTTCAGAGCCATTGCACCACACTGATTTGTCGAGCCAAAGATGGCTCTTGAGAGCCAATGTGCCACACTGGGGTTGCGTAGAGACAGGCAGCACTTCAGAGCCATTGCACCACACTGTATTGTCTACCCAAGGATGGCACTTGAGAAGCATTGTGCCACACTGGGATTGCCTAGCGACAGGCAGCACTTCAGAGCCATTGCGCCACACTGGGGTTGCCTAGAGACAGGCAGCACTTCAGAGCCATTGCACCACACTGTATTGTCTACCCAAGGATGGCACTTGAGAAGCATTGTGCCACACTGGGGTTGCCTAGCGACCCGAAGCACTTCAGAGCCATTGCACCACACTGATTTGTCGAGCCAAAGATGGCTCTTGAGAGCCAATGTGCCACACTGGGGTTGCGTAGAGACAGGCAGCACTTCAGAGCCATTGCACCACACTGTATTGTCTACCCAAGGATGGCACTTGAGAAGCATTCTGCCACACTGGGATTGCCTAGCGACAGACAGCACTTCAGAGCCATTGTGCCACACTGGGGTTGCCTAGAGACAAGCAGCACTTGAGGGCCATTGCACCACACATTATTGTCTAACCAAGGGTGGTTCTTGAGATCATTGCGCCACACTGGAGTTGCCTAGCCACCCGCAGCACTTGTGAGCCATTGCACCACACAGTATTGTCTAACCAAGAGCGGTTCTTGAGATCATTGCGCCACACTGGGGTTGCCTAGCGACCGGCAGCACTTGAGAGTCATTGAGCCACACTGAGATTGCCTAGAGATAGTCAGCACTTTAGAGCCATTGCGCCACACTAACTTGTCTAGCCAAGGGCGGTTTTTGAGATGATTGCGCCACACCAGGATTGCCTAGCGACCCGCAGCACTTGAGAGTCATTGCCTCACACAGTATTGTCTAACCAAGGATGGCCCTTGAGAAGCATTGTGCCACACTGGGTTTGCCTAGCGACCCGAAGCATTTCAGAGCCATTGCACCACACCGATTTGTTGAGCCAAAGATGGCTCTTGGGAGCCAATGTGCCGCACTGGGGTTGCCTCGAGACAGGCAGTCCTTCAGAGCCATTGCGCCACACTGGGGTTGCCTAGAGACAGGCAGCACTTCAGAGCCATTGCACCACACTGTATTGTCTGCCCAAGGATGGCACTTGAGAAGCATTGTGCCACACTGGGATTGCCTAGCGACAGGCAGCACTTCAGAGCCATTGCGCCAAACTGGGGTTGCCTAGAGACAGGCAGCACTTCAGAGCCATTGCACCACACAGTATTGTCTAACCAAGGATGGCACTTGAGAAGCATTCTGCCACACTGGGATTGCCTAGCGACAGGCAGCACTTCAGAGCCATTGTGCCACACTGGGGTTGCCTAGAGACAAGCAGCACTTGAGAGCCATTGCACCGCACAGTATTGTCTAACCAAGGGTGGTTCTTGAGATCATTGCGCCACACTGGAGTTGCCTAGCGACCCGCAGCACTTGAGAGCAATTGCACCCCACAGTATTGTCTAACCAAGAGCGGTTCTTGAGATCATTGCGCCACACTGGGGTTGCCTAGCGACCGGCATCACTTGAGAGCCATTGAGCGACACTGAGGTTGCCTAGAGATAGTCAGCACTTTAGAGCCATTGCGCCACACTAACTTGTCTAGCCAAGGGCGGTTTTTGAGATCATTGGCCACACTGGGGTTGCCTAGCGACCCGCAGCACTTGAGAGCCATTGCAGCACACCGATTTGTCGAGCCAAAGATGGCTCTTGAGAGCCAATGTGCCGCACTGGGGTTGCCTCGAGACAGGCAGTCCTTCAGAGCCATTGCGCCACACTGGGGTTGCCTAGAGACAGGCAGCACTTCAGAGCCATTGCACCACACTGTATTGTCTACCCAAGGATGGCACTTGAGAAGCATTGTGCCACACTGGGATTGCCTAGCGACAGGCAGCACTTCAGAGCCATTGCGCCACACTGGGGTTGCCTAGAGACAGGCAGCACTTCAGAGCCATTGCGCCACACTGGGGTTGCCTAGAGACAGGCAGCACTTCAGAGCCATTGCACCACACCGATTTGTCGAGCCAATAATGACTGTTGAGAGCCATTGCGCCACACTAGGGTTGCCTAGAGACAGGCAGCACTTTAGAGCCATTGCACCACACAGTATTGTCTAACCAAGGATGGCACTTGAGAGCCATTGTGCCACACTGGGGTTGCTTAGCGACCCGAAGCATTTCAGAGCCATTGCACTACACTGTATTGTCTACCCAAAGATGGCACTTGAGATCATTGTGCCACACTGGGGTTGCCCCACAGCTTTCAGCGTGCCGCGCTTCGACTTTTCATGCTTTTGGCGCAGTGGCTTGAGCAACACACTGCTTGCCTTTGTTTTGTTGCCATAGCAACAAGCTGGAGTTCCCCCAGCAGGCCCAGAAAGTGTTTCATTGCCTTAACAGTGCAGGCTGTGTCTGCTCATTACTCACCCCCCCCCTGCCAAGTTCTGCTCTGTGTTTCTTGGCACGTGCTCTCCTAATATTCTCCATTCCAGGCCCGTGCGCGGCCTCTGCCAGTTCAAGTTATTACAAGTGGTGCTATTTTAACTCATCGGCGCTAGCCATGTACTTTTTGAAAATAAACACATTTTTCATAAAGTTTACTTGCAAGATCCGAGGACTATTGTTGCAAATGATGGGGGTGAAGGCTCAATACATTGCACAATTTACGGGTATTTTTGCGCTGTGTAGTCTTGTTTTATCAGTGCACTGAAGACCTTTGCACCTAAAGCAGCTGCCCAGTGATATAAGGGGCATTTGCAATGACAGAATGATGCAAAAATGCATGTTGCACTAGTCAGAACATACAAATGCCGTTTTTGCACGAATCTGAGAAAACGATTATGACAGATTGCACTGGTGCACAAATTGCCCCAAAGATGATACAATCTACGTAATCCTGGCCTGCAAAACTAGACCATTCTGAATATTAAAATAAACAACAGAAGCAATGCTTCCCAAACCAGCAGCATAATCGTAAAGACAATCAATCTTAGCTCCATTGTCATATTGCACTTGATATATATACATTCAGAGAGTTAATAGCAGGTGTGGCTAGCACAGGTAAGAGCGGTGACGCAGGGTGGGGAGGGGAGAGTAAATCGACAGATCACGGAATAGGGAAACAAAATAAAAAAATCATAAAACCACTTACCCTGCGCTCGCCGAATTGCTCAGCCCCACAGCCCCACAGCCCACTGCTCTTATCTGCGCTTGCCGCGCCTAGTTAATAGATGCACTAGGTAAAGAATCCGGAGGTCAGGAAGAAGGACCTGGCTTTTCGACCAAGGCTCACAGAACCCAGTGCCTGGAGACCCACCGGGGTGACAAGCCGCTTTACAAGAGCAGCACGTTGAATGACCATTGGCACCGGGTGTCTTCGGACGCCCATATCTCCAAGGTTGAGTAAACTTGCTTTTGGTGCCTGAAGATTGTAAGGAGGATTCTCTCCTTCATCCCTAGCACATCTCACAAGCAAGTTGTTACTTCCTCAGTCCAAGCTGGTTTGCACCTGGTCCTCCCAAAGAGGCTTTTAAAGAGCCTGCAATTAACAAAAAATGTGGAGGCACCTCTCAATACCAACCCATTTGACCCCATCTTGTTTGATTTCCACTGGCTGCAGAAGGCCCAAATAATCTTATTCAAAGCTCTCACCATAGTCCATAAGGTCATCCATGGGTCCGCCCCTCTTTTTTATTGGCTCAGAAACATTCTATTTATTCAGCGACTCCTAAGCTTTGGTCTTCTGAGAAGTTCTACCTCGTGACACTTAAGATCCAGAGGTCCTCTTTTGTAGGCAGAGACTTCTCGCTTCTTCTAGGGAATGGAAAAAGTGTTTTCATGTTGCTTTACATTCTCAGACTTTCCTTATGAAACTCAAAAATGTTTTACAAACTTTTTGTTTTTAAGCATTTTTCGGTCTTTAGCAGGCCAAGTGTTATGTAGTTAATCGTACCTTCTACCGCCCTGAAGCCTTAGTGATTGTAGCATAACTTCACATTCCATAACATAACAGAGCACAGCACAGCATAACATAACATACCATCAACAACAGCCCCCAGAGGAAGTCCCCTCAACTGACCTCAAACTTTTTGTTTCTGATGTAGCTTCCAATGGTTCCATGAAATACATATAAATATGCAAAATGTCTAAAAAACGTAGGGGTGTGAAAAACTCGAGGTTTGTGCATTTCTTGATTATTGGCCTTCACTGAGTTTTTAGTTTTCTCTTCCTAACGGCCTGATTCATGAAGCGAAATTGCGCTCGCAATAGCTGCGAAAAAGCTATTGCGAGCGCAATTCACAAAATCGGCATTCATCACAGATTTAGCGCTTTCGCTAAAAGATTCGGGAGAATTCCGGAAGGAAAGCATGAGCGAATAGGAATAAAATAGCGATTGCGCAATCCAATCGCAATCGGTATTCATGAAAAATCGCTATTAGAGAAATAGGCCAAAATCGCTAATTGCGAGGCGCAAATTAAGGACAACTCAAAGCAGGTGGTAACCATCAAAGTCATGGAAATGTTTTTTTTTAAAAACCGTTGCCCAATCAGAAACAGATGCAGGCCTGACCAATCACACATAAGGAGAGGCAGCAGCAGCATTAGGAGTTTCACAATGCCAGGACTGTACATGGTGGTCAGGCGGCGAAGGCTACAGCGAGCAGCACGGAGGAGACGCCGAATCCAGGAGAGGATATTCCGCCAGCGGGTCACCCTGCTGGGCCAAACCAGAGAGCAGATATATGCCAAGTACCGCCTGGATGGGGCTATGATTATCAAGCTAATACAGGACCTTGACCCCCTGATGCAGCACCCAACAAGGCGGACAAATGCCGTGCCTACACATGTGCAGGTATTGTGTAGTATGCACCTCCTGGCCTCTGGGAGTTTCCAGGGGATAGTTGCGTCTGCTGGGGGGATATCCCAGCCCACCATGTCCCGCTGCCTACACAGTTTCCTTGACGCAATGCTGACCCAGCTACACCAGCACATCAAATTTCCCACCAGCCAACAGGATTTGGATTTGACCAAGCAGCAATTCTACAGTGTTGCCCAGTTCCCACATGTGATAGGCTGCATTGACTGTACTCACGTCCACATATGCCCACCAGCTGCAACCGAGTACATGTACCGCAATCGCAAGTCCTACCACTCCCTCAACATACAGATGGTCTGCAATGCCAAGTCAATTATCACGGACATTGTAGCCCAGTACCCGGGGAGTACACATGACTCCTTTATTTTCCGCCACAGCGGCCTCCACACACGACTGGCCAGGGGAGACTTTGGTGAAGGACACCTACTTGGTAAGTACACTTGCCCCACAATGTCACACTGTGATGTAGTATCTGCGCTGCACAGGCACTCACCCTCTGCTCTTCTCATGCAGGTGACAGTGGCTACGCCCTCCGCGAATACCTCCTCCCACCATACCTCAACCCTGAGACACCACAGCAAAGGCGTTATAATGTAGCGCACATACGCACAAGGAATTGCATAGAGCGGACATTTGGCCTACTTAAAAGCAGATTCCGCATACTGCACAAGACTGGTGGGGCCATGTACTACAGTCCTGATGTGTGCTGCCGCATTGTGGCTGTGTGCGCAATATTACACAACATTACAACCAAGCGCAGGATACCTGTAGAGATCTCTGACAGTGAGTCGGAAGGGGACGACCGGCCACCAGCACATGTGCGTCATGCACGCAGGGAGAACCCAGCTGAAGGACACAGACGCCGCAACCACATCACTATGAACAGTTTCTAGAGCCCCCACTCCCCTCACCCAACAAACACAATTGCATGCCAATGTAAATAATGACAGGAGGCCCATGTATGATGCATGAATAAATATTATTGTTAAATGCACAATAATAATGTTATGTCTACATTCATGAAATGCTAGCAGTATTGCGCCATACTGCTCCTAACTAGACACTGGACATGCTTGTATCAGCAGCATTTTCCAGAAAATGTACATGAAACTCAATTGCGCCTCCGGCGCGCAGCACCCAAACGCCTCTCTGGCTCTTCCTCTGGGACGGCACGTGTCCCTGTAGTGGGCCTGGTGCTGCGGCGTAACACGCCAACCACTGAGGCATACAGGCTGCTGACACTGGAGGTGCCCTCACTGGTGTCGTTCCCCCCCACATTGCCTGTACCAGTAGGATGGAGTGCCAGCACGGAAGTGGTGACCTGCTCCAAAACTCGTCCAACATCCTCAACGCATTGGATCAACTGCTGCTGCTGCGCCAGGGACCCTCGTGAGAGCTGGGAGGTGGCATTCCCGATTATATAGTTAGAGCGGATGTAGGCTGACAGGCGCGTAAGGAGCTGCCGGTGGCGGGGGCGGGCGGAGTTGCGCTGCGATATGAGCGCAGCAGTATTGGCCTCCATGGCTGTCGTCATGCGCTCAATCCTCTCACCCACATTGGCCACATTGCGGCCAATGTTGTTTAGCTGCAGTTGAATAGCCCCTTGCCGTCGTGCCTGCTGTTGGTGTATGCGTAGCATCCGGCGCTCAATGCTCAGGCCTGGCACGCGCACAGCCATCCCCCTCCTGCCGCTGTGTGATGTGTTCTGCTGGCGAGCCCTGACATGCCTGCTCTGCTGGCTGCCCACAGTGGGTGTGTGCAATGTCACCACAGTAACTGCACCAGATGTAGATGGTTCAGCTGGTGGTGGAGTTGTGGTTGTCAAAGGTTCAGCGCCGTATGGTGCTGGCGCTGTTGGTCTTGCCCTGCCTGCAGGGTTGGGTGCTGCGCCTGATGGTGCTGGCGCTGTTGGTCTTGCCCTGCCTGCAGGGTTGGGTGCTGCGCCTGATGGTGCTGGCGCTGTTGGTCTTGCCCTGCCTGCAGGGTTAGGTGCTGCGCCTGATGGTGCTGGCGCTGTTGGTCTTGCCCTGCCTGCAGGGTTAGGTGCTGCGCCGGATGGTGCTGGCGCTGTTGGTCTTGCCCTGGCTGCCGGGAGAGGTGCTGCGCCTGATGGTGCTGGCACAGTTGGTGTTGCCCTGGCTGCGGGGAGAGGTGCTGCGCCTGATGGTGCTGGCACAGTTGGTGTTGCCCTGGCTGCGGGTAGAGGTGCTGCGCCTGATGGTGCTGGCACAGTTGGTGTTGCCCTGGCTGCGGGGAAAGGTGCTGCGCCTGATGGTGCAGGAAGTGTCGGTGTTGGCACCTCCTCGGCATCCTCTCGTGCCTCATCAATAAGCAGCATGTCGCTGTCGCTGCTGTTGTCGGCGCCACCTGTGAGGGGAATTGGACGTACATTAATTGCATGTATCTGTTACACGTGCAGTTGCTACATGCATGCTGGTTGACATTCCCTGCCTGGCTTTGGCATTGCTTATTTTGGGACATGTGAGGCTGCATTGGGGTTCTTTTACATTATGGGCAGACTACATGTCCCACAATGCTTTTGGGCATGACCTAATGTGCATTGTTTGCATGACTTGGGATGAATATGGGAGGCTATAGGGCCATGACCATTGTTAGGGGACAGGGTCGCAGTTGCATGCCACTTACCTTGGCTGTCTTGGCGGGGTCGGGATGAGTCCAGATTGACGACACCTATGCACGCCTCTGGCTCCAGGGTGTCCTCCATGCGGTCCTCCATGGGGGTATTGGGAGGGACAGTAGGTTCTCCGCCCCCAGTAGCATGTGTCTCGCCCAGCCTCTCTGCCACCCTCTCCTTGGCACGACCTCGGAGGTCGTACCACCTCTTTTTGAGCTCATCCAGTGACCTGTGTGTCACGCCCACAGCGTTCACTTTAGCAGATATCCCAAGCCAGATTCGACGTCTCTCCATCTCCGGCACCCTCCTGGAGTCCTTCCCAAATAGTTTGGAGTGGTTATCAACCACTCCCTCAATGAGGTGCTCCAACTCCTGCTCAGAGAACTTGAGCTTCCTCTTGCGCCCGGTGTCACTGGGCCCTGGTGCAGGCTCCTCTGACATAGCTGCTGTCACAAATGGGTTAGTTTAGCAACTTTGGAGGTGTCCTGGAAGGAGCTCTGTTCAGCTGCAGCCTCCAGATCAGCCTCACAGTTCTGAATGGGGGTGGGAACTGCCTGCTTCCTGGTTGTGATGTCATCACTGTGCTCGAAAAGCGACTTCCCGTTTTTGCGATCTCGCTACTAGCGAGATTTCGCTAATGGGGATTTGCGATGGCGCTAAATAGAGACGGATTATCTGGGTAAAAGTTTCCTGCCGAGCAAAATTTATCTATAAAGTAATTCCATATATTGCACTTCCATACAATAGGATTTCAAAAAATCAGATATTGTCCATTAGTCAGTAAGACACTCGAACCCGTCAAATTCACAATAGTCTTTATATTCAGATCAGTCTTGTGAAAAGAACATCCAATATAATTTCACACAATGTAGGTTCTTTATCAGCAACAATCATATGAATGGATCAGCCAACACGTGTTTCGTTGTAACAACAACTTCATCAGGGCTGTAATCCAAAAGGGACAAAGTATAAACCAAAAGTAAAAGTGTAAACATATAGCGTTATGTAAGAGAAAATTAATCTTATTCATTCTAGCACCTCCTAGGTGACAGTAAAGCACAAAGTTCCCAAATACATCAGTGTATATAAAACATAATAAGTGTGGATCCCAGTGTCGAAATAACAGCGCACATCTAAAACATCTGGGTCTATCGCCTTTAACACAATTTTCCTATGCTACAAGTCCAAAAGTCATATATAAAATAAAATAAAGTGTTCACTCAAACAATATAACTTCTGAAATGGTATGAGGAAGCCTTTCACTCTGTCCTGACTGTCTTCACCAATCAAAATACTATTTAAATCAATGAGATTATTTTATCCAAATACACACTAGTTCACTCTGTAATCATTCTTTAAATGAAGATTATCTGTTGCTAGATTACCTTTTTAATAATGAACGATATCCATAACTTCCCAGTTCTTTCTAACTGGTTGAGTATTATAAGGCTCTTCCTATTTCTGAAAGAAGAATGAACATTTCTATGTGACTACATCCTTAGTCACTAATAATGTAAAACAAGAGCCTACAGATAGCGTTGCTTACCATTCAGACTATAAGGTCTTGCTAGTTGGGTATATGTAAAAAATAATATCTTGTAATCAGCGCGATGTTTGGGTTTCTTTTTTCAATCTATAAAATTAAAGTTTAAAGATTCACGAGTGGTAGACAATAATCCTTGTTGCTTTAAATGTAGTGCCACCTTATTCTGTAACCGTAAATGTGCTCACCTTCAAAGAAAATATGTCTTCAATTCCTCATTTATTATTTCAAATCCGTTCCCAGTTATCAAATTCTAAAAGTAAATATAAAGGGCCATTTTAGGATCTACACTCTAAATAAATTCTACGCTAAAAGCGAGTTTAAAGTGAACATAGCGCTTACCTCGTCAGAGTTCTATCTCCTCCAACTCCTAATCATGTTCTGTGTAACCGGCGTCTGACGTGAGCGCCATATTATGTAAGGGCGAATCAAAGGGTGGCCTTCATGAGCGCCATCTTAGGTAGGGAGTAAGAAGTTAATAAGTATCGCGTTTAACTTCATAATATAAAGGGCCGTTTTAGGGTCTACACTCTAAATTAATTCTGCGCTAAAAGCGGGTTTAAAGCGAACAATGCGCTAACATTGTCTGTGTTCTATCTCCTGTATAACCGGCGTCTGACGTGAGCGCCATCTTATGTAAGTGAAGTATCGCATATTGAATCAGAAGGTGGCCTTCATGAGCACCATCTTGAGTAGGGAGGCCAAAGAAAATAAATATATGTTAATATAGAGGGCCGTTTTAGGGTCTACACTCTAAATTAATTCTACGCTAGAAGCGAGTTTAAAACGAACAAAGCGCTAACATCGTCAGTGTTCTATCTCCTGTGTAACCGGCGTCTAACGTGAGCGCCATCTTATGTATGTAAAGTCTCGCGTATTGAGTCAGAAGGTGGCCTTCATGAGCGCCATCTTCAGTAGGGAGTTCAAAGAAAAATAAATATCACGTTTAGATTCAAGGTGGCCACTATAGTTAAACTCTTAAATACACATTTAATAGTTAACCTAAATTATTGTTTCCGATTTCTCATTATTTAACATATAATTCAGGATGAATGTTATTGCATTTTAGTCATTGAAATATAATTATGAAATTACTTCTTATTTAGAAGATGATATGTTAATTATGCTAATTTTAGTTTTATCCTCTTCGTGGTTACAACTTTCTCTGTAGGCTGCATGTTATTACGCACACCGAATCAGGTTATACGTTAGTAGATCCTATATTCTTAATTGGTGATGACTGTCAGTGTCAAAGTTACTGGCACCCCACATCATTCTATTATAATTTTAAAATTTCAGTGAAAATATTAGATATAACAGAAGCGGGGGTTAAAGGGCAAATGCAGAAATTTCATCATAAATCAGCGAATTGATAATGCATCACATGAAATAATATATAACACAATCATAATTTGGTTACCATGTTTCTTTATCGCTGATATTTAATTGTCATTTACTTAATTTTCTCCAAGATAATATTGGAGCTCAGAGTCTATATTAAGCCCGTCTTCAACTGCTCTAAGGACCATAATCCATCGTGCCTCTTTTCTTCTCAATTTAAGTAGCCTGTTTCCTCCTCGCCTGTCTGGTGCTACATGTTCAATACCATGGTATAGGAATTACTTTCTTTTCGAATCTACCTGGTATAAACAAAAGATTGGGACTGCGATGGGTTCTAAATTTGCTCCGTCCTTCGCGAACCTCTTCATGGGGAGACTGGAGGCGGAGCTTATTTGGGGCCCAAAGGGCAGCCGATGGATTGATCATATTTACTACTGGGGTAGATTCATAGACGACTGCCTACTATTCTGGAGAGGTTCATCAGATGAACTAGAACTGTTTTTTCAATATTTGAATACAAATGATATGAACATGTCATTCACTACCCAGTACAGTAAAGAAAAACTGACCTTTCTGGATATTGAGCTTTTTGTGGAAGATAACAAATTGGGAAGTCGAATGTTTCGCAAAGAGACTAGTTGCAATGCTCTACTTAGAGCAGATAGTTGCCATCCCAAAAGCCAAATCAAATCAATCCCCTATGGGGAAATGATCAGAGCAAGAAGAAACTGCTCTAAAGACGAGGACTTTCAATGTAATGTAAAAGATATGATGAGAAGATTTAAAAATAGAGGATATCCTCATACTGTTATCACTGAAGCTGCACGTAAAGTATACAGTTTACAAAGAAATGATACCCTGAAACCTAAGAGTAAAACAGAGGTCTCAAAGAATAATCAGAAAATTCGAATGATAACTAACTTTGGTATAGGAAGTCACAAACTATTTAACATCATGAACAAACACTGGCAAATGTTAACTTCTGATAAAGATCTGAAACCCTTTTTAACAGAACGTCCGAGTATAACATACAGAAAAGGAATGACTCTTGCTAATATAGTGAGTCCAAGTTACCCAAAACGAGCAGTACCGGAGAGCCAGAGTGACTGGCTCCGGACATGCCCGAAGGGTTTTTTTCACTGTGGAAACTGTAGCTCATGTAATTGGGCAATGAGGAAAGTAACCACTTTTGATTATAACAACACAGGGACATTTCATATTGACTCATTTATTAACTGTGAAACATCATACGTTGTTTATGTTATTGCCTGCTTATGCGGTAAAATTTACGTAGGTAGCACAGTAAGGAAACTGAGGGAACGTATGATTGAACATTATAGGGCACTTAAGAATGGTGATACAAGGTACCCTATTTCTTCACATTTGAAACAGAATGGAAATGATACAGAAAAACATAAATTCCTATACCATGGTATTGAACATGTAGCACCAGACAGGCGAGGAGGAAACAGGCTACTTAAATTGAGAAGAAAAGAGGCACGATGGATTATGGTCCTTAGAGCAGTTGAAGACGGGCTTAATATAGACTCTGAGCTCCAATATTATCTTGGAGAAAATTAAGTAAATGACAATTAAATATCAGCGATAAAGAAACATGGTAACCAAATTATGATTGTGTTATATATTATTTCATGTGATGCATTATCAATTCGCTGATTTATGATGAAATTTCTGCATTTGCCCTTTAACCCCCGCTTCTGTTATATCTAATATTTTCACTGAAATTTTAAAATTATAATAGAATGATGTGGGGTGCCAGTAACTTTGACACTGACAGTCATCACCAATTAAGAATATAGGATCTACTAACGTATAACCTGATTCGGTGTGCGTAATAACATGCAGCCTACAGAGAAAGTTGTAACCACGAAGAGGATAAAACTAAAATTAGCATAATTAACATATCATCTTCTAAATAAGAAGTAATTTCATAATTATATTTCAATGACTAAAATGCAATAACATTCATCCTGAATTATATGTTAAATAATGAGAAATCGGAAACAATAATTTAGGTTAACTATTAAATGTGTATTTAAGAGTTTAACTATAGTGGCCACCTTGAATCTAAACGTGATATTTATTTTTCTTTGAACTCCCTACTGAAGATGGCGCTCATGAAGGCCACCTTCTGACTCAATACGCGAGACTTTACATACATAAGATGGCGCTCACGTTAGACGCCGGTTACACAGGAGATAGAACACTGACGATGTTAGCGCTTTGTTCGTTTTAAACTCGCTTCTAGCGTAGAATTAATTTAGAGTGTAGACCCTAAAACGGCCCTCTATATTAACATATATTTATTTTCTTTGGCCTCCCTACTCAAGATGGCGCTCATGAAGGCCACCTTCTGATTCAATATGCGATACTTCACTTACATAAGATGGCGCTCACGTCAGACGCCGGTTATACAGGAGATAGAACACAGACAATGTTAGCGCATTGTTCGCTTTAAACCCGCTTTTAGCGCAGAATTAATTTAGAGTGTAGACCCTAAAACGGCCCTTTATATTATGAAGTTAAACGCGATACTTATTAACTTCTTACTCCCTACCTAAGATGGCGCTCATGAAGGCCACCCTTTGATTCGCCCTTACATAATATGGCGCTCACGTCAGACGCCGGTTACACAGAACATGATTAGGAGTTGGAGGAGATAGAACTCTGACGAGGTAAGCGCTATGTTCACTTTAAACTCGCTTTTAGCGTAGAATTTATTTAGAGTGTAGATCCTAAAATGGCCCTTTATATTTACTTTTAGAATTTGATAACTGGGAACGGATTTGAAATAATAAATGAGGAATTGAAGACATATTTTCTTTGAAGGTGAGCACATTTACGGTTACAGAATAAGGTGTGTAGGAAGGTTGACCCCTGACTATGGTTGCCCCCAACTTTTTTGCCTGGTGTTTTGCTGGTTTTCTGACTTAGTTGACCTGAGGCCCTGCTATTCAGGACCTCAGGCCCACTGCTCTCTCTGTAAAATGGATTCCATGTACCTTAGGTACATATCTAAATTGGATACTGAGTCACCTTATCAGTCCCTGTACTGTGTACCTTAGGTACCCAGGGCCTAGGTGTACCCAGGGCCTACCAGGGGCTGCAGCATGTATTATGCCACCCCTGGATGGCCATCCAAATCTGACACAACTGGCTGCACGACAGCTGGGGCAAGGTGGTGTACTCACCCTTTGCTTTAGATATAGTATACCTATATCTAACCCTAAAATGGACACACAGATCTCCTATCAGTCACTCCTATGGCAGGCCTTAACAATCCTGAAGGCAGAGTGCTTGGAATCGTGTGAGATGGTGCTCTGGCATGAGCTGAGCCTGTCTGCGGCTTTCGGGATCCATCCCTTAGCCGTTTCCATGATATCGCATACCATATACTCTTAAGTGCATTATAATCCTCGCGGTTATGTGCCAACTCTGGTATCGCTTTATCAAAACATGTCGAGTAAGGTGTCATACGAATTGGAATACTACCCCCTCGCCAATTCTGGCGACGGGGTTAGCATTCCACCCTTCTAGAGGGACACGACATGCCTGTAACCTATAACCCGGTTAAAAGTCAGACAGAGCCTTAGCATCCACAAAATGGATGCTGCCACCGAGACACAAGTCTGCCCTCCTGCTGCTGGGAGTCCTCCCAGAGCAGGAGATAAGGACAAAGGGTTTCCTGCCAGGGGCGGTGCCAGCACCGTCCCAGACAGGGTTTTGTGTATTGTAGGTAGGCAGGGCTTTAGAGGAAGGTGACTGCACGTGGCACCCCGGTGCTCACTGTGCATAGGCTGGCTGGAACCAGTTCCAGGGTCACTCCAGACCCTGTGCTGGGGAAAAGCCCGCCAAGGAAGTGGGTGTAACCACCCCCCTCCTGGTCCCACCCATAGGGCAGGACCTAGTCGCGTGCCAGCCCCTTTTTACAGGATAAAGGTAGAGACTGGCCCCCTTCCAAATCAGATCATCTTTGAATCCTGAAACTACTTTCCACGAAAGGAACTCAAGACTTCTTCCTAAGATTTCTCCCTTGTGACTAAGGAGTAGTCACCCTGCATCCGCAGGCACCATCTTAAGAACACTGCGGTCTGCTGCAAGTCTCTCCTCCGGATCAAGACTGCCCAGCTCGACGAGAACCGGCTTCCCTGGCACCTCTGACCTCTACCTGCATCATCAGTCACGCTGAGATTCGTGGGTGTGACGAGACCTCGAGGGACCGGCCATCTTCAAGACTGCACGACTTCTTTCCAGCAAGCCCGCCGAGTAATTTCCTGGTGAGTGCTTTGGGGTCCGAGAAGCCCCGACCCTGAGCAGCTCCAGCACCGAAGTGCAGCCTCCCAGCATCTCCACGATCTGCGTGGGGCCCTTCTGCTTTTTGCGGCTCACCGCGTTGTTTGGCTACTAGCCCGCTGGCTTGTGGCCTTCTGAACGACGCCCGACGACATTTCTGCTGCTGGTCTGGTTGCTCCAGGCTGGCCCTTGCTCCCTTCCAAAAGAGGAGCACCCCGGACCCTCCTGGTCCACTCAAGACGCCATTTTGAGTCCACCGCGTGGGCTTGAATTAGCCAAGGCTTGTTGCCCAATCCTGGGTAACTTCGACGCCGACAGCTTCATCCATCGTGGGACAGCTCGCCTCTCCATCCTGGTCGCCGACAACGCCTCCTGGTCCGCGAGATCTGCAGAGCCAGCGTCGCCCACTCACCTGACTGCGGTGACTTCGCCTGGTGCCATCCTGGTGCCCACTTAATCACTGGCTAGTGATTCAAGAACTTGGTCCCCTCTGCTTTCAGGTTTCTTCTTCCTCGATCCAGGCTTGGATCCATCGAACTTTTCTTCACTGGTCGCCTGCCAGCAACTTCCTTCTTCCAGGCTCCTGGTCCGGCAACGAGATCCCCGACGTCTTTTCAGACCTATGCAGCTGCAGCCCCTGGGCTAGGTAACTTCGGCACTTCGGTGTCCCAGCATAGCCTCACTATCCTAGGGTCAGGATCCACTGTCGTTTTCTTCCTACCAGGTCGGGTTCGCCCGTGAACACTAACTTTGCCTTTACTAGCCTCCATAGACTTTGTCCCGCATCCCGCGTGAGAGTGCACACTCTGCACCCGAGTCCCCTAGGTCTCCTAGAAGTAATCTAACGATTCTATAGTCAAGTCCTAGCGATTCCAAAGCCTATTAGTACTGTACTTACCTGCTAGTAATTTCGCATTCCACTTTTTAAGTATATGGTTTTTCGTGCCCCTCGGGCATTTGTGTATAACGTGCTAACTTAAGTATTTTCGTAAGAGTTTTGTTGTGTGCCTAGCACCCTGTCCTCATAAAGAGTACAGGGTTGTTGTGATTCTAATAAATACATTGTTTATTTTCATAACACTTGTGTGGTGTCCTTTCACTGGGTGTTCAAGGGGTAATGTGATGGTAAAACAGCTGGCTTAACACGCCCTCTAGAGTCTTAGCCTTAGACTGCTCGTATCCATGCTACTAGGATAGCTGGTCTATAAGGTTGACTTACAACCAATCATCAATAAGGGTTGTTTGGACTGATATATAGTGATCACTAGAATAGTGAACACTGCACATCAGGCCAACTTCTCACATTGGTGAGCAGCGGTTGGGATTTGAGCTTGCTGTTGTTTTACCACACATGCCCTAAGAATATCTTGTGAAAGATCACATAAGTACTAAAGGTACATATAACTTAGCTTAGAATACTCTGAGTTCTACTGAACCAGCTGTTGTAGCTCCTAGGGCCTAGCACACCCTAAACTACAACTCTAGCAAGGGATCAGTAGGCAAACATATAGTGTAGGTAAGTGCACCACTTACACCTCACTAGAAAAGCATGTCGACTCAGGGGGACTCTACTGAGACTCCCCTGGTCAGTGTTGACCCTCCACAGGTCACTTCAAGATATGCAGCTCTCAATTTTCAGGAGATGAGGCAACTCTGTGTCTCCAGGAAACTGAAGCAGGGGTCTAACCCCACCCTTCCCTTTCTGATAGGTCTCTTAGAGACATATGATGCCAGAAAGCTCTCTCAGTTACATGAGAGCATGCCAGCCTTAGAGGGAACCTCTGGGGATCCAGACCTCCCCAACACTGATTCAGCAGTTGAGGAGGAGGATGAGGAGGTACTCTCTGGGGATGAGGTAGACAAGGGTCTTGAGGTAGTCAGAAGGCTAACTAGGACCAACTTAGACTTACTTGGGCTAGGATCTGGGGGCCCCCCAGTACTAACCCGAAGTGGGCCTAACCTTGGAGTTAGGAGAGATAGATCTCTTTCTAGGGACTCCAATAGATCTCTGCACTCTAATGCCTCTTCTCAGGGGAGAAGGAATCCTCCACAGAGGAGATTTACTTCCCCTCAGAGAAGGGAGCATGAGGCTAGGATGAGACAAGCTGAACTGAGGATTGAAAGGGAAGAAATTGCCCTGGCCAAAGAGAAGCTTGCCCTGGCAAGAGAGCAGCAGATGAGTGGGCTAGCTCCCACTGGTGGCAGCAATCTCCCAAGAGATAGAGAGAAGGGTTTAGATACTAAACACCTGACTAAAATAGTGCCCCCCTTTAAGCAAGGGGATGACATCCAGAAATGGATGGCTGCTCTGGAGAGGGCCTGCACTGTGCAGAACATTCCCCAGAGTCAGTGGGCAGCTATACTGTGGCTCTCCTTTGATGGCAAAGGTAGAGATAAGCTCCTCACTACTAGAGTTGAGGATGCTAACAATTACCAGGTCCTGAAAAATGCACTGGTTGATGGGTTTGGTTTAACCACTGAGCAGTACAGGTTGCTGTTCAGAGACACCCAGAAAACTCAGTCTCAGGACTGGTCTGACTTTGTTGATTGTGCCACTAAGGCTTTGGAAGGCTGGCTACTGGGTAGTAAGGTTACTGATTTCAAGGGATTGTATAATCTAATTATGAGAGAGCAAGTCTTAAATAATTGTCAGAACCAGTTATTACACCAGCACCTGGTAGACTCTGATCTGACCTCTCCACAAGAATTGGGTAAGAGGGCAGACAAATGGGTCAGAACCAGGATTAGGCCCAAGAACCAAGGTGGTGACCAGAAAAAGGAATCAACCAAGCCTCAAGAGAAGGGTGGGAATAAATCTCCAGATCAAACCACATCAGGGCCCCAAAAATCCTCTGAGGGGGGTGGGTCCCAGAATCCTTCCAACAACCAGAAGAAACCTTATTGTTATCCCTGTAAACAGGTGGGTCACTTAAAAACTGACAGCAGTTGCCCCAAGAATAACAATAAGGAAAACATACCCCCAAGTAACATTCCCAAACCTCCTGTTACTACTAGTAGTAATCCCCCAGGTGGTGGGAGTGCCCCCAAGAATTTGGGTGCATTTACTTTGGGAGTTCCTGGGGACTCTGGCCTAACCAGGTCCCCAAACTTAGATACTCTTGTCTGTGAGACTGGCATGGGGTTTGCCAACTTCACAACTTGTCCCAACACTTTGGGCAAGTACAGACAGGAGCCCCTCATCAATGGTATAAAAGTTGAGGCCTATAGAGACACAGGGGCTAGCATCACTATGGTGACTGAGAGCCTAGTCCCCTCAAGGCAACTTTTACCTGGTGCCACATACCAGGTGACCAATATTGATGGAGTACAGAGAGATCATCCCATGGCAGTGGTCAATCTCAGCTGGGGAGGTGTCACTGGCCACAAGAGAGTGGCAGTGTCACCAAACTTGCCTGTTGATTGCCTACTGGGGAATGATTTAGAGCTCTCAGCCTGGGCTGAAGTAGAGCAAGAAACCCATTCTAGAATGGTAAACATCCATGGTAAGGTTAGTGGGGCAGTGGTAGCCACAGCCCCAGTCCAAGATATCCTCCCTGAACAGGTCAGGAGGGTTGTGCCAGTCACAACCCAGTCTCAGACAACTTCCTTCCCAGAACAGGTTGTCAAGGCTGTCATGGTAACAGCCCACACCCAAACTGAGCCCCCTCCTGAAAAGGTTGGGAGAGTTGTGATGGCCACAGCTCAAACTCAGACAGATGACAGTGTTGTGAAGCCTGAAACTATGGATCACTCCACTCAGACAGAGAGTATTGAGGAGGAAGAGAAATCTCCCTCCCACCAGACTTTAGGAACAGATCAGCCTCCTCAGGGAACTGATCTGACCCCTTGTGAAGCAACTGCCACAGAGGTAGTCAGGCCTAGCCTGGCAGAACCCCTGATGCCAGTGGACCCTTCCAAGGTGGGACCCAGTCTGGAGCAGGTAACCTGCCCCTCTCTACCCTGCCTCAGTCAGCCCAGGGCTGTAGAGGTCAGGGAGGCCAGTGTGGGACCCCAAGGGGCCCCCTGTCCAAAAGAATTTCCCAATCAGCAGATTAAGGGCACTGGAGCTAGTAGACCTAGCCAAGTGAAAATAAAACATACTCCTGAGGGATCCCCCTTAAAATTAGTTAGGGACCTCCCACAGATGGACACTGTTGGGCACAGCCAAACTTGGGACCTGAGGGCCCCAGACCTGACCTGTCCCTCCAGTAAGCCAAACAGAGGGACCCAACCTCCAGCTGTAGGTAGCCAGAGGTTGACCCTGAGAGCCCAAAACAACTCAGTCTTGGAAAGAAAGGCCTATATGGTGGAAAATGATTGGAGGAAGCTGAGCCCAAAATTAGTGGAGCCTCACTTCAGTACTCCATTTCAGCACCAGCCTTTTTCTTTGACAAAACACACCACAGGTAGAGATTCCCTATGGTGGAGACCCTCAGACACCCTTAGGGTGAGGGATTGCTTAGTGGACCATGACATAGGGGGTAACCATGCCAGTGCTGGTACTTCCTTGAATGGCCACTTAGGCAATATAGGCTTACCTGGACAAGGATAGCCTTATCTCCTTTCGTTTGGGGGGGGGTTATGTAGGAAGGTTGACCCCTGACTATGGTTGCCCCCAACTTTTTTGCCTGGTGTTTTGCTGGTTTTCTGACTTAGTTGACCTGAGGCCCTGCTATTCAGGACCTCAGGCCCACTGCTCTCTCTGTAAAATGGATTCCATGTACCTTAGGTACATATCTAAATTGGATACTGAGTCACCTTATCAGTCCCTGTACTGTGTACCTTAGGTACCCAGGGCCTAGGTGTACCCAGGGCCTACCAGGGGCTGCAGCATGTATTATGCCACCCCTGGATGGCCATCCAAATCTGACACAACTGGCTGCACGACAGCTGGGGCAAGGTGGTGTACTCACCCTTTGCTTTAGATATAGTATACCTATATCTAACCCTAAAATGGACACACAGATCTCCTATCAGTCACTCCTATGGCAGGCCTTAACAATCCTGAAGGCAGAGTGCTTGGAATCGTGTGAGATGGTGCTCTGGCATGAGCTGAGCCTGTCTGCGGCTTTCGGGATCCATCCCTTAGCCGTTTCCATGATATCGCATACCATATACTCTTAAGTGCATTATAATCCTCGCGGTTATGTGCCAACTCTGGTATCGCTTTATCAAAACATGTCGAGTAAGGTGTCATACGAATTGGAATACTACCCCCTCGCCAATTCTGGCGACGGGGTTAGCATTCCACCCTTCTAGAGGGACACGACATGCCTGTAACCTATAACCCGGTTAAAAGTCAGACAGAGCCTTAGCATCCACAAAATGGATGCTGCCACCGAGACACAAGTCTGCCCTCCTGCTGCTGGGAGTCCTCCCAGAGCAGGAGATAAGGACAAAGGGTTTCCTGCCAGGGGCGGTGCCAGCACCGTCCCAGACAGGGTTTTGTGTATTGTAGGTAGGCAGGGCTTTAGAGGAAGGTGACTGCACGTGGCACCCCGGTGCTCACTGTGCATAGGCTGGCTGGAACCAGTTCCAGGGTCACTCCAGACCCTGTGCTGGGGAAAAGCCCGCCAAGGAAGTGGGTGTAACCACCCCCCTCCTGGTCCCACCCATAGGGCAGGACCTAGTCGCGTGCCAGCCCCTTTTTACAGGATAAAGGTAGAGACTGGCCCCCTTCCAAATCAGATCATCTTTGAATCCTGAAACTACTTTCCACGAAAGGAACTCAAGACTTCTTCCTAAGATTTCTCCCTTGTGACTAAGGAGTAGTCACCCTGCATCCGCAGGCACCATCTTAAGAACACTGCGGTCTGCTGCAAGTCTCTCCTCCGGATCAAGACTGCCCAGCTCGACGAGAACCGGCTTCCCTGGCACCTCTGACCTCTACCTGCATCATCAGTCACGCTGAGATTCGTGGGTGTGACGAGACCTCGAGGGACCGGCCATCTTCAAGACTGCACGACTTCTTTCCAGCAAGCCCGCCGAGTAATTTCCTGGTGAGTGCTTTGGGGTCCGAGAAGCCCCGACCCTGAGCAGCTCCAGCACCGAAGTGCAGCCTCCCAGCATCTCCACGATCTGCGTGGGGCCCTTCTGCTTTTTGCGGCTCACCGCGTTGTTTGGCTACTAGCCCGCTGGCTTGTGGCCTTCTGAACGACGCCCGACGACATTTCTGCTGCTGGTCTGGTTGCTCCAGGCTGGCCCTTGCTCCCTTCCAAAAGAGGAGCACCCCGGACCCTCCTGGTCCACTCAAGACGCCATTTTGAGTCCACCGCGTGGGCTTGAATTAGCCAAGGCTTGTTGCCCAATCCTGGGTAACTTCGACGCCGACAGCTTCATCCATCGTGGGACAGCTCGCCTCTCCATCCTGGTCGCCGACAACGCCTCCTGGTCCGCGAGATCTGCAGAGCCAGCGTCGCCCACTCACCTGACTGCGGTGACTTCGCCCGGTGCCATCCTGGTGCCCACTTAATCACTGGCTAGTGATTCAAGAACTTGGTCCCCTCTGCTTTCAGGTTTCTTCTTCCTCGATCCAGGCTTGGATCCATCGAACTTTTCTTCACTGGTCGCCTGCCAGCAACTTCCTTCTTCCAGGCTCCTGGTCCGGCAACGAGATCCCCGACGTCTTTTCAGACCTATGCAGCTGCAGCCCCTGGGCTAGGTAACTTCGGCACTTCGGTGTCCCAGCATAGCCTCACTATCCTAGGGTCAGGATCCACTGTCGTTTTCTTCCTACCAGGTCGGGTTCGCCCGTGAACACTAACTTTGCCTTTACTAGCCTCCATAGACTTTGTCCCGCATCCCGCGTGAGAGTGCACACTCTGCACCCGAGTCCCCTAGGTCTCCTAGAAGTAATCTAACGATTCTATAGTCAAGTCCTAGCGATTCCAAAGCCTATTAGTACTGTACTTACCTGCTAGTAATTTCGCATTCCACTTTTTAAGTATATGGTTTTTCGTGCCCCTCGGGCATTTGTGTATAACGTGCTAACTTAAGTATTTTCGTAAGAGTTTTGTTGTGTGCCTAGCACCCTGTCCTCATAAAGAGTACAGGGTTGTTGTGATTCTAATAAATACATTGTTTATTTTCATAACACTTGTGTGGTGTCCTTTCACTGGGTGTTCAAGGGGTAATGTGATGGTAAAACAGCTGGCTTAACACGCCCTCTAGAGTCTTAGCCTTAGACTGCTCGTATCCATGCTACTAGGATAGCTGGTCTATAAGGTTGACTTACAACCAATCATCAATAAGGGTTGTTTGGACTGATATATAGTGATCACTAGAATAGTGAACACTGCACATCAGGCCAACTTCTCACAAGGTGGCACTACATTTAAAGCAACAAGGATTATTGTCTACCACTCGTGAATCTTTAAACTTTAATTTTATAGATTGAAAAAAGAAACCCAAACATCGCGCTGATTACAAGATATTATTTTTTACATATACCCAACTAGCAAGACCTTATAGTCTGAATGGTAAGCAACGCTATCTGTAGGCTCTTGTTTTACATTATTAGTGACTAAGGATGTAGTCACATAGAAATGTTCATTCTTCTTTCAGAAATAGGAAGAGCCTTATAATACTCAACCAGTTAGAAAGAACTGGGAAGTTATGGATATCGTTCATTATTAAAAAGGTAATCTAGCAACAGATAATCTTCATTTAAAGAATGATTACAGAGTGAACTAGTGTGTATTTGGATAAAATAATCTCATTGATTTAAATATTATTTTGATTGGTGAAGACCGTCAGGACAGAGTGAAAGGCTTCCTCATACCATTTCAGAAGTTATATTGTTTGAGTGAACACTTTATTTTATTTTATATATGACTTTTGGACTTGTAGCATAGGAGAATTGTGTTAAAGGCGATAGACCCAGATGTTTTAGATGTGCGCTGTTATTTCGACACTGGGATCCACACTTATTATGTTTTATATACACTGATGTATTTGGGAACTTTGTGCTTTACTGTCACCTAGGAGGTGCTAGAATGAATAAGATTAATTTTCTCTTACATAACGCTATATGTTTACACTTTTACTTTTGGTTTATACTTTGTCCCTTTTGGATTACAGCCCTGATGAAGTTGTTGTTACAACGAAACACGTGTTGGCTGATTCATTCATATGATTGTTGCTGATAAAGAACCTACATTGTGTGAAATTATATTGGATGTTCTTTTCACAAGACTGATCTGAATATAAAGACTATTGTGAATTTGACGGGTTCGAGTGTCTTACTGACTAATGGACAATATCTGATTTTTTGAAATCCTATTGTATGGAAGTGCAATATATGGAATTACTTTATAGATAAATTTTGCTCGGCAGGAAACTTTTGTTCTAGTGATCTCCTGAAATCAGGGGACTTGTAAGGAAGTTAGGTAACCTCCCTATTCTGCCTAGTAGCATTAAATTTAATCAAGAATTATACATAGCCGAAATTATTAGCTGAGCGCCCATTTACCTGTTACCTACACTTTGTATTACGGATTATCTGGGTAATAGCGATTTTTCGGCGATTTTCTTTTGTCGCTATCGATTTTTGCGGCCGTGTGCGATTCGCTTTATTTTATCGCTAACTATGATGAATTCCAATCTGCGACTTTCGATTTCCGAATCGCTGTGAATCGCAAATTGAGAGTCGCAGATTTCCTTTTTAATGAATCAGGCCGTAATAAGTGACCTAGGCCCAGATGTAGGTAAAGCGGATTTACCGACTCTAGAATACCGAATTTTACCGATTCGGTATTCTAGATTCGGTAAATCAGATGTAGGTAAAAATTCTGTAATTTTTACCGAATCTGTATGATTCGGTAATTATGTCAATTACCGAATCGGTAAATACCGCACCGCGGGGAATTAGCCCAGAGGCGAAGGGGATAAACACGTTTTATTACAACGCTTTTGGGTTTTGATGACATAATTCTAAACAATCAACCTGTTATTCTTGTTCTTATTATTAATTAACTGTTCATATTGCATTCATATTCACATTTTTATTTATTATTATGTATCGTTTTTCCCACTCATTCTTATGCTTTATATGTATTCATCTGTTTGTCTTGTTCCTGGTCATATTAACTTTGTTGCTCATTTATTCTTGGTCTTTATTCACAAATATTCTTATGGTTTTTAATTTTTTTTATTCATTCCTGTCCTTGTTCATATTCTAATTGTTGTATTTGTTCTTGCTCCTTTTCATTCTGTTTATATTCTTTTTGGTTAGTTTATTGTTATTGTTTTCGCAGTTCATAATAATTCTTGCTGCTATTGTCATTCCGATTCCTGTTCTTGAAGATATATTTCCTAGATCTTACGCGAACTAATCTGTAGGATCAAAAGTTTATTTAGATATTGTTTTGAGATTCCCAAGTAGCACAACATGTAATAGTACAGATTGCTGCTTGCAAAAATAAAATGAAGACTTGCACGATGGGGTGAAAAAACTGTATTTGTTCATTAATTCACTCAGCCATTTGGTAGTAATTGCCTGGGTCAATGCCTTACTCCAGTCTTCCAGGTGAAGGGTCAAGGGTCATATGTAACCAGGAATTTCCTAAGGAATTGTAGATCTATGGCCAAAAAGAAAAATACTTTAGTTAAAAACAATATTTCCATTGTCCTCGTTTAGGGGCCCGATGTAGGTAATTCTTATTTACCACTTCTTAAATACCGAATTTTACCGATTCGGTATTTAAGAAGTGGTAAATATGAAGGGGGGAGATATAGGTATTACAGATTCTGTAAATACCGAATCTTTAAGATTCGGTATTTACCGAATCTGTAAATACCGAATCGGTATTGCCCATTGATTCCTATGGGCCTTGAAGCCCATAGGAATCAATGGGCAATACCGATTCTGTAATTACAGAATCGGTAAATACCGAATTTTGCAAGGGTGCAGGAGGTGTCACTTTGACACCCTCTGGCACCCCAAAAATAGGCATGTGCGCCATGTGGCACACAGACATGCCCTAAGGGCATGTCTGTCTGTCACATGGCTAGGTGTGCATGCACACATGTGCATGCACACCTGGATTCGGTATTTTAACACCCAATTGGATTGGGTGGTAAAATACCGAATCTGAAAGGCCTGCGGCACTCAAAGATGTGCTACCTACATGTGCTTTTACAGAATCGCTATTTTTACCGAGTCTGTATTTACCGATTCGGTAATTTTACCGAATCTGTAAATACAGATTCGGTAAAATACCGATTCTGTAAAGCATGCTCCTACATCTGAAAACCCTAATACCGGTCGGAAACGGCCGAAATCGGCCGTTTCCGACCGGTATTAGGGCTCCTACATCTGGCCCTTAGTGCCCTGTTACTTCTTCCCAAAATGGGAATTAGTGGAATTTCACCCAGAGGTTCCTCAACTCCAACCCCCAAACTGGCTCTGCTATGGTAAAGAAATAAAAAAAAACTTCCCCATACTGGAGCAGAATTCTAAATCGGGCAGGCCAGGCACTGGTGGAATGGTAGAGGGAATACATCCCCCAGAATGATGGATGGACATTTCACTACACAGAATTTTAATTCAGGCCCAGTTCCTTTCTTCAGAACCTGGTGTCCGTATTTTCTGGAATTAGGAATTTGTTTTTGATCGGAAAAATCAAGCCACTTGAATTTGTGAAATAAACAAATGCAAGTAACAAGGGGGGTTACTGGGGATGAACTCCAAACAGAATACCAATTTCCCTCCCTCCTTCCTACTTAGGCCTATGATTTGCTGAATTGCTCCCTGCTTAGCTTGCATACACGTCTTAATGGTTGTTGGCGGTGGAGACACTACTTGGAAACAAAACCTGTCTAACCCGATTTACAATAATGCATTATGGATTTCCATAAACACAAATTCAATTTACATTTTCAAACTTTGCCGGAAAGATAGTTTTTGACTCGTTTCCAGTGCATTCCCATCATCCTATTACGTCAAAGGGTGGAATCCAGATTGCCTTTCTGCTTCTGTGAGAAAAATACTTGTGAGTGTGCGCCGCGCTGTCTCCTGCAGCCGAGTGATGGCGGAGGGCTCCATATAAAGAAATAGTCCAAGCACAAATATTCTTACAACTGGCAGTTGAGGCTGAAGGTCAGAATACAGCCTTGTAAAGCACAGCTTCCCATGATCCTCTCCTTTCAATTGCACCACATGAAACCACACTGGCAAACTCAATGTGTGAACTGCAGAAAATACCAGAATTAACGGGTAAATTACTACGCAACACTGTAATATAATCAGTGCTTAATTTGAAAAAAAAAGTGTTGGTTGCCAAATATCCGAGTTAGACTAGTCTTGACCTTACCTCACACCACTTCCTTCCAACCACCCTGCACTTCCTGTCTTTGTCATCCCACTATTTCAGTTTTTTTCAGTCCCAGCTTTCTCCCTTTCCAGTTTTCCCATCTTTCTCTTCCTCCCTCTTTCACAGTTTTCTGAAATTCTCTCTCTTATAATGTTTGATAATGGAAAATAACTTATGTTCAATAACAAGCTTTGGCAATGCCAATATGTCTGTCTTGTAACTAAAAGTGCCTCTTTTTTCACTGGTAAGTTTAGGCCCCTAATATGTCATCACACACGTATTCTCTCACTCATTCTTGCACTGATGCATCCATTCATTCACCCGCCAACTTATTCTTGCATTCACCCACTTTCCATCCACAATAAGACTCACAAACAAATTCAACCAGCTTATGTAAGGTAAATTAAAAGAATACAATTAGGAAAAAGAAAATATGGTGCCTAAACATGGTGGGCCAGTTCTTGCAATAAACAGGAAAATTAAGCATAGCAGTTATGGCCATCTTGCAATGGTATTGTACATAGTGTACTGTTATTGATCGTTCCAACATAATGACTCTATTTAGAACCAAAGTGTTGGCAGTTTGGGAATGTTAAAACAACTATAGACTGTGCCACTGTCCTAAAATTTGATAATAAACAGATCAAACCAACAGAATCTGACATAACTTTTCCCAATGAACCAATGAACCAATCAAGCCAACATACTCTATCATTGGCTTGTCGCCATAATAAACTCAGGCCTACAGTACAGAGCATACGTTTTCCTACTTGGTAAACATCTTATTTACAGTGGTAGCAACATCAATATGTACAAAAAGGCACATGGTAAAACAATATACAACCCCTCTTACAAGGGCCTACTAACGATTCTCACAGTACAAATCTTCCATCCCCAGGGTATACCAGACAGAGTAACCAACACTAAACCCTTGCTACTACAGTAATCTTTTGAGATTCTATGTAACGACTGCAGCCTTTGGTACAGTATCTTAAGCACCCACCTTTAAAGGTATTTTGCCACAATAAGTTACGCCTTACTGTAACTGTTCATAATAAATAGTTCCAACACCTGGCATAACTTTTCCCAATGAACCAAACAAGCCTATAACTTTTATCTTTGGCTGGCCACTATAACCATCGAAGACTCAGGCCTAGTGCATTGCGCATAAGCTAGCAATCATAAGGCAAAAATCACAAACCTGTACAAAATTAAAGTGGGCAAAACAATATACAACCCCTTCTAAAAGCGCTTACCAAGGATTATCACAGTGATAACCTTCTATTTCCTCCCATGGTTTGTTAGAGGCAGATGGGTGGCCAACATCAAACCAACATCAAACCAAAGCCCAGTAATCTGTGACATTCCATATAACAAAATACCAGTGTAGGGCTTTTAAAAGAGTGTAATAACAACCCACCCTTAAATTACTATTCGCTTTAACAGTTGCTTTTCACAATACATTTTCTGGGCCTACTGACTTTGTAGCAACTTTTCACAGTAAATCAGGCCTGTAGCATTGATCATTGGCTTGTTACCATAAGCAACTCTGTTCTATTAACCATACTCAGTCCCACAAACCAAAAACTGCAATATAACCATTCTTCTTCAGTGGGAACACACACCTTCTGTCCAATCACATGCTGCACTCAAGGTAATCAACATGTGGGAGGAGCCAAAGCAATTCTTTCAGGAATTCTCTGAAAGACCCTTTTCTGTGGATCACATGAGGTCAGGCGACAGTCTGTGGTCAAATCAGACTTGAAAATGAGTGCAAGTGTTCCCACAGCCCATTTCAGAAATTAAACAATGATTATGACTGGTGCCCAGTAGAAAAGCATGGTCATCAAATGTGCCAGTCAGAAGCACGCCCTGCCAATCAAACAGGCCTCTGGTCTGAAGGCAGCTATGGTTTTGAGTAAGAGGAGACAGGCTCTATCATTCAGACAGTAGGAAAGATGTATTTAAAGCAGCAGCAGTTTGAGTTAGATCCTAATGTTGCTAGCTCCTGTCTTGACTGACAGGAAATTACCCCACACCCTATTGGCCAAATATTTGTTCCTAAATATTGCACAGATGAGGTGGCAGACACAAGGTGTGGATGAGAGCAGTGGCCTTGATTAAGGAAGCAGTCACATGGGGGAGCGGCTGGAGCCCTGCTCTTTTTAGGGCCCACAACTTCCACTACTAAACCTATTTGTAAACCTGCTTTTTTACATATATTTAATATTCTCAATAAGGCAACGAACCTCAGCTGACATTAGGTGTTGCCATAAAACCATAGAAGGGTCCGCTTCACTTTTCAGACCTGGGTCACACGAAAGGTTCTCGAAAACCTGAGATTAAATTTACAAGAAACTAGGCCTGGGTGGTGAACTCTGCTCCGTTTGCGTAGTTTTTCGCACCCCACGCTCTGCAGAGCTCGCAAAGTTCCAAAAAACAGTGCTCCACTATGCGCTCGCCAGTGGTAAGTTGGCGAGCGAGGAAAATCCAATACAAGCCTGATTTCCAGTGAGATTTCTTAACCCGGGCAGTCGCGGATGATCGCTACCGCTTGCGTTGAGAAACCTTGTATTTGTGTTGAGGAAGATGCTGCTCGAGTAGAACCTCTTCTCGAGTGGCAGATAGAAGCAGCGCCCTCTTGCGCAGTGCATGATGCCATTCACGCTGACTTTACAGCGCAGGACAAACACCCGGTGCAAGAAATCAGTGTTAACGGCTCAAGGTAACGCCCACTGCTGCTCGTGGAACTTTGCGTAACTTGGTAGAGTTTTTTTGTCACTTCAACTTCGCCCAGGCCTACAAAAAACACATGCTGAATGGAGGCACCATAGATTCTTTTAACCCGCGGTGTCACTAATAAGCAGGTAACTGGGAAGATATTATGTTTTTTTGCAAGTCATTAACCGCATGCGCGCTAGCGGTTTTCCCGCTGTGCGCTGCGTTTTAAAAAAACCCGCGTTACATGATGAGCTCAGCTCGTCATGAGCGTACGAGTGTCGTAACTCATGACGAGCTGAGCTCGTCATGAGCGCGGAAGGGGTTAAATAAAGATGCATGTCACCCAGGAACAAAGGGGTGAAGGCACTAGAGAAAGGGGAGTGTGGATCTTAGTTTAGGAAGGAACTGATAACCATGCGTTCTGCACCTCAGTAGGTTACATTTTATAATTTTTGAGAGGGTGACATGCATCTCTTGCTGTAAAGTTAAAAACAACGTAGGATGTCCGGAGAAAGTGACTAAAAAGCACAAGAATGATTGATTTATACCCTGTAGTTCCCCGAGTGGAGTGGGTACATGTTTAGACATATATTACCAGGTGAGATGACAATAGTTGACTCTATTATGCACAAAATAACCACAGCTCGGTGTGTGTTAGTTGTGTTGTGTGAACGGTAAACTCCTAAATTTCCCACTTTCACTCAATTTGCGGTGTCCGCTCACTCTTTCCACAGTGTCTCTTACTGAAGTAACTTGAAGGCATTCACTCACCACGTAATGGTGATCTCCCTGATGATGCACAACCATTTCTGCACCATTTAGTACTGTTCTTTGTTGTATCTTAAACAGACCACCTTAGGCACAACACATAATTCATAATTTTATTATCCAGTGCATAATAAAAGAAAATCCATGCTTCGTGCATATTTTACTGATCATTTCTCATTGTCATTGCAAACTTGGCCCAGATTCAATGCTCATAGAGAACGTGGACTAATTTAATTTCATGAACCCAAGCAACCTCCAATGAGCAATTTAGAACTCTGCAAAAAACATGTCTCTTCAGACAAGCCTATGACTAAGCCAGTGCTCCCAGCGCCATGAAACCTTTTGGTGAACATGCACTTTAGAAATTCCCTATATTATAACAAAGCATAACATAACAAAGAGTAAGTAATCTATTGAACCCTTAAAGAAGGGCTATTTCAGCGAGAAATACACTGAAGCAGCCCTGGAGCCATCAAAGAACACATTTATTCGCACTAATGAAGTTCTGAATTTCACTGTGGTCCTAAAGAAAATACAAAACTCAGATCTGCAACGATTAGATTCATACTGGTCTATGACAATGAAATCTACTGACGCCCCTCCTCCCAAAAAGAATAACAATTTGATGCTTGTGAGGTATGACTTCGTCCAGTCTAGTACCACTGGGCAGCGTGGGCTTGCGGTTCCTACAAGTCCAACACAGAGCTACACTCAAAATACCATACATTTCCTTACTGTCAACCCCATCTAAATCCCAAACACCACCGCTATCCACCTAGTAGCCATGGCTCAGTCTGCCAGCATCTCCAGCCAACATCTCCAGCAATAATGCCCCAGGATACTTACAGGCTTGGAATGCCACTCTGGCACCCAATACACAAAACACTTAACCACACGCTGCACTTTATCTCCTACCGCAAACCAAGCCCATCCGATAAGTACCAAATGCCAGTGGTCCATGTGTGGCTCCAGGTCTCAAAGTGCCTTCAGATGATTTTGTTTGTGAATGAACCACACAAATGAGCCAATCAATAAATCAATTGATTAACCAATCGCATGTGATGTACTGTGCAGAGTGATACGCTGGGGACCAGAAACAACAGCAACACGCTCATGAAATAAAGACAAAGGCTTCGACTAAGAACAATAAGCTGACAAGTGGAGCCTGTGTCCTGCCGCGAACACCTCCCATCTTCCCTTACTTTTCAGGACTAGCTCCTAAGCCTTACTCTAACCATCTCCCTTTGCATGTGTTTCCTTAAACCCTTCCTAGTTCCTTTATTTAGGTATCTCCCACGAAGACTAGGAAAACCTAGGAGAGCAAATGTAAAGGTCTATTTTAGAATTTCTATAGAAGAGTTTTAAAGGTTTCTTGTAAAAGGCCCTGTAGAAAGGGACTTTTACTCACTAGGATAATAATAATCTCCAAGTAATCCGCGAGCAATCAATCGGCAATTATGATGAAGTGGCTACAGAAAACTGAGCTTCCAAGACCCTATTTGGATTCTATAAGAATTCTGCCTTCCCATGGGAAATCTCTGGGCTGACTTCATATAGATTTAAGATTGGTCATTACCGTAGCTTGTCTTGTCACTGTCAGCTTTATGCATTGCAGTTTCTTTCTAATATAAGTGTATGCTTACACATTTTAGAGTATTTCAGAACATCCCCAGGAATGCTATGAAAATCTATGTCAATTTTCGATTTCGATGTGTTCTCCTGTCCACTCATCCCTTGAGAACCTCAGCAAGGTAGAGAAATCCTCAGGCATGAGCATTGTAGGAATGTTTGCTCTCACTGGATGTTCACTCCATTTCGAGTGATCAACTCTTGCCTCTGTGATGGACCAATGACTACCCTTATAGAGTATATGTCTGCAAATCCAGTTTCTACGCTTCAGGAACTGCCCTTTGCCCACTCTTAAAATGCATTTGTGAAAATCTGGTTGTAACTGAGTTGCTCAAAGTGTGCTGAGACCCTGACTCACATTGCTGAATGTTTGCCAAGGAACGGATTTCCGCCATTAATATGTAATCTTAGCTTTTAACCCTTGGGCCGGTTCTGTTACAGAATTATCCACTCCGCAACCCCACCCAAGCATAACAGCTGCCCAAACATCTGTCCTCACCTACACCACACCCATGTTAAAAGGCTGCAGAGCCTCTTATTCCAGCTGTAAACCGCTGCCCGACCTCTGTTGCCGCACGCGCGCACACGTGGTCAGCCATTTTGTTTGATTTGATTTCCCCGTTGCAGATTGTGTGGTGGGGTGTATTAGGCAGGCCTGTGAACCATTCTCTTTGGAATGTGTTGGTTCTGAACTCAGTCAGTAAAGAGCTTTGAGGGGTGGGATCAGGGAGTTCCCTTCTGGGGTTTGAAATAGAGGTGATATTTGAGTCAGTCCCCTCTCAGCACGCACTTCACATTTACAAGCTTGTGATCGTGCTTAGATTAGGTTCCTCTCAATTTCATTTTCACAATATTAAATTCAGGGTGCCTGATTCACAAAGATAACTTGCACTTGATATGGCTGTATGTCAGTACAACGCGATCTTTTAGATCGCAGTACTTGACATCGCAGATTTTACAACGCAAGTCGTTACAACGACTTGCGTTGGGGGGCGCGGATTTAGGAATTTTATAATTTTATATTCCAACACCAGTCCCCGTAACAGTAGGGAAGGTGTTGGAATATAAAATGACAACATTCCTTATCCCACAGCGCCATCCAGCGCAAGTCGTAGTAACGACTTGCGTTGTAATAGCTGCGTGGAAAAGGTCGTGCGGTGTAAGCACCGCATTGTAAACGACGTTTCCCCTTGATATACGTCTTTGTATGTGCAGAAACTCTGCACTCATAAAGATACTACTCGTGAATCCCTTTGTGAATAGCAAACAATTGTAAACTTTCACAAAAGTGTAAGTTTACCTTTGTGAATCACACCCCAGTTTGATTTAGGTTCTCTGTGTTTCCTAATTATTATTGTTTTATTGCACATTTCAGGATTCTTTACATTATATTTATTAAGCTTATGGTACCTGTCAAAGGACTTATTCTTGTACTGTCTTTTATTTCTTATTATGTTTTTGGTGGTCTCATAAGGTACCATGTTAAGGCTTTCATTTTTATTCTGTTTGGCCGTAATATTGACTTTTGATGTACTTTGATTGCCAGACAGGAAAATGTTTTTTTCAAACTTATTAAAAAGGAGAGATCTTGGTGTACTTCATCAGATGCTAATAAAAATATATAGCTGTGACCCAGAGGCCATTACAGATTCCATAAAACATCAAATTTAGATATTCTCACATTTTTTAACCTGTGAGAAATATCTAAATCATCTGAGATGCAAACGGCGTTTTTATAGTTGATGTCCAACCCACCCAAATGGGCGAAGCTTTAGAACAAGCTGTATGTTTAGAGGGGCCGATTCAGAAAAGCATTTTGTAGTCACCTCTGTAGTATTCTTTAACGTACTCCTACAGGCATTAATATATTGCCATTAAAACATGTAAAATGGGAATACAATTGCAATATGAGGGTACTGCGCCCTCTTTGCACTTCTATTAATAGCGAGTTTGACATTTCAGTGACAATTCACAAAGGAATGTGACAGTACATAAAAGCACACTCCTGTAGTACTTCTTCGTGTACTCAAAAATACTTTTGTTAATGGGCTCTATAAAAGTTAATACCAACTTGATTGTTTCCGGACATTTAGATAATGCTCTTTATTTATATTAACCCCCTGGCTGCGGCCGGAATTCCGCGCCTGTGCGGGACATTCCGATTGCAGGCGTGGTCATGAAGGCTCCCGGCCGTCATCAGCACAGGCCCACCGTAACTCATGACGGCCGGAAGCCGTCATCAGCACCGAACGGGTTAAAGTCTATAGGGCTTATTTTAGTGATGTTTGAAGCATCAATGGCCGAGGCAGCCCTGCCTGGCTTTAACATGTGGCCTAAAATGTCTAGGAAGAACCTCAGCTCAATGCTTACCTCACTGGTACAGACACTATGGATGATCATGAATCCAAATCCACTGCCGCTGCCCAAGAGTCAGTGGAGAGAGGGTTTCCATGTTAGAGCTCATTTGGATGAAACCACTGATGCCCCGCCATGAACCTCACGGCGTGAAATAACAGTTGCATAAGTCTTCCTCGTCCTTTTGCTTAGTTTGTAAATAAATAAGTGGCAGAGCTCTCATCAGGAGGCCACTGCAGCTTCCACCACACATTGCCCCTGCCATGCTGCCAGTGATATTAACAACACGACTGCTAACCATCACACTCCTACAAGTGTGACCACACCAGTCCCCCAAAGCTATTAGAATGGCGTAGGTGTCCGGTAATAGTCATCTTTAATGTATATTGAATTAATAATTGACTGTTGTTGTGGTCATCTCAGACAGCGCCACCTTGTGGCAGACTGCTACAAGTGCCGGTGCCGAGCACCAGAAACCACCAGCTCAAATTAAGTACTATCTCTTCCCACACTCAACAACTTCCCGAATTCAATGTTGAACCTTCCTTCACTTTAATCACCAGCGACTGATTAAGAGTTTATTTTTCAGACATTGTATGAAAAATGCCCAAGATGGCTGATTGCTATTATTGTCTTTTATCAATTTTGCAAGTGTATTGGTAACACCAATACTGGTGGAGAATGATAACCAGTGAGAAGGGGCAGGTATGGGAAGAGAGAGAGAGATACACCAAGCTGCAGTAGTGCTTAATCGGGGGGGGGCTGTGGGGGGAGAACTAAGCCAAATGAGAGATTATTTCTCAGGCGTCAATGGGTCCTTTTGACACCTGAGACATAATCTCTTACTTGTCGTCCTACTCTGTTTTTAACCTTACCAAGGTGTGACCTTTTATAACATAAATAAAACTACTTAGGTAGTTTTAACTTTAGGATTGCCCCCATAAAATCAAAGCGCTTCCTTGTCCTCAGGACGTAAAGCATCAATGATGCAGATTGCTCTCTGACTGAGAGTGAGAATCCTTAAAAAACACTGGATGGCTGTTTTGTTCAAGAGGAATAGGTTGTCTTCGGGTTGAGTAGTCATATGTACCCTACACAGGTCACCTCCCATTTTTGTAGCTCAATGACTTTTAGTTGGGAAGTAGGGGTGATCATTGCTAGTTCCTTCTCACTTCCCCTTTGCTTTGATCTGATTTTTACAACTTACCCAACACTGGCCTACTGAAGAGCACATAAACTGGCAACCAAGATGCATAGAATTACAAACTTACGCATATGTAGAAAAATACAGCTTGCAAAGTCATAGACAACCCCTATCAACGGGCCTAAAAAGAATCATCACAGTGAACACCCCAGAGCTTGTCAACGCCAAAACTCTTGTCTACTAAGGTTATCTGTGAGATTACATATCACAAAATACCAATCTAGACCAACTGCTTTTGTCATAACTGCTCATAATATGTAGACCAGACCTATGGCGTTCAACATATCGTTTCCCACTGCACCACTCAGGACTATAACTTGCCACCACAACCACCTCCGGCCTGCAGTTATGAGTTACAGCTTTTCCATTAGGCCACCATCGGACACATAGTTATCAAATTAAATAGGACTACAAAATTACAGTTGGCAAAGCAAAATACTGTCTCTCCTAAGACATCCTAACAAGGATCCTCAAAGATCAGACCTTCTGTATCCATGGTTTGCCACACAGGCTAACCAGCCCCAAACCATTGCCTAGTATGGTAATCTGTGAGATTCCATGTAACAAAACCCCTATCGGTAGGCTTTCATATAGAGTGAGAACAATCAATACTCCAATGCCTATTGACTTTAACATGTGCTTTTCACAATGAACAGGTCAGGTTAGTGTCTTTATCATAACATTTCATAAATGGATCGGGCCTATGGCGAGATCATTTACATAAAGTCATGGCCAACTCAGTTCTCTATCAAGTATAAGCTTTACCGCAAGCTATAAAGTGCAAACCCACAGATTCGACCCAATCACATCCTGTATTGTGCAAAGCCAACTTATGGATGGAGCCTAGGCTCCTCTTTCAGTAGTATTATGAAATTTCTTTTTAGTAGATTACTTAACTTCAGGTGACAGTTCCACTACCAAGCCAGACCTAAACGTCCAAGTAGATTAGTGGCGGCCTGGGTATATCCTACTGCGCTCAAGCACAAATCTGCCCTCTAAAGACTAAAATGAATGACATAATTAAAGGGTACCGGGGCAGTAATACATTTCTCATGGCTGCCCCCTCCCATCAGCCCTGACACCAGAAAAAGACAAATACATCCAATTATTTAGCTATCTAACACATTTTAACTGTATTGCAATGGCATGTGTGTGCCTCTTAGAGTTCAAGATCAGGGAGCTGGATAAGCAAATAAAATGTTCACAGTTGTGTGGAGGGCAAGCACTTTATTTGTGGAAGCATACATCTGCCTAATGTAAACATATACTCCTAACTCCTAATTTGGGGTGTGGGCGGAGCAAAACCCCTCACTAGTGATAATCACATACTTGTTTGGAGACTTTGCACTCTCAAGCCAGACCATAAAAAAATATATGTGGTCTGGACATGGAGCTTCAACTTTCTTGGGGTGCAGTGTCTCTCTTGAAATTCCTAGGTCAGTGGTCAGTTGGACTGAGTTCATTTCCAGTACATGCAGCAGTCAGGTCCCCACCCCTCTTATTACAACGCACGCCTTACAGAGCACCACTTCAGCAGACAGTACTAAATGAAGCCTAGTATTCTGGAATCACTACTGGCAGGCCTAGAGAGGGAAGGGCAGAGTTCAATATCATCCAAACAAAGCCTGGCTAAATGAAACTCACTCTTTAAACACGTGTGGCTCTTTCTAGGAAAGAAAGAGATACTGCTGTTATTGCAGGCTAGACTAAATTCTGAAAACCAATTAAGTGAAGTCTTGGCCTACTTCCTTCAGAAAGCACTCTGGCTCTTGTGAGTGAAGCATGTGACCTCCTGTAAACACTGACTTTAACTAGAGCTATTATCTTCCCTGGGGCAGAGAGGACTCATGGCCTCCCTTTGTTTTCACAGCCTGTGGAAGAGTATTATATTTACTTAATACTTATGTAAAGATTTCTTAGTGAGGTTAGATGAAGGCAGAGGAAAATGTAATACAAGTTAGTACCTCTTTGGAATAATGAGGTTGGTCCAACCAATCAGAATGTTTATAATGTGGCCAATTAACTGTAGTTGTTTGCTTGTGTTTTTTTTAAAACTTCCTGCTATTGGTTAAAGGGGAGAGCACATAGAGCTGTGCTTAAAAGCTGTTAACTGCCCGATGCCCCCATTGTACACCTTCATGATTAGCTTGGGACCAAATTGCAGAACGGGCAAATAACAGACATTAATTCCTGCAGCAGAAAACAATTGCAGCTAATTATTGCCCAAAGGATAAAGTGATTTCGCAAATACTTTACATTCAAAAGTTCAACAAAGTAGTGAATTAAAGAAGGTGATGGTCCTCTCTGAATATGAATAAAGAAATTACAGTGGTACCAGTTTGAAGGGCTCGTTTGATGTGGTTATATTTTGGGAAGTTTTCGAACGCCATTGCCTACGTAACGTTTGTTCTTGTGTTTGAGTGTCTGCCATTTATTGCAGTATTATACCTCTACTTGTACTTTGTACGCTTTTGTAACTTGCACACGTCACTTTTTCCTCCTGTAATGTACCGTTTGCTACCTCTTGTATTTTGTTTGCTCACAATTGTCACTTTTGCCTCATGTAACTTAACGCTTACTTTTGTAATTTGTTCAATTGTAATTTTCTCCTCATGTATCATTACTGTTCCTATTGTGAAGCGCTCTGACACCTTTGGGTAAAGTCCGCGCTACATAAAAACGCATAAATAAATAAATAAAATAGAATGCAGTGTTTTCAACCACAACAAACCAAAATTCTCTACAGGAAGTGTTAATCACCAATCCAATGCTCGCGGCAGAAATGTGAGCACTTTCACCTAAAGGCTGAGCAAGGTCTGTAAATGAATTCCACATCTTCAAAACATTGTTGTTATCATAACATCTCAGAACCTAAGCCCAGGAAAACCTTTAGAGCCCTCACAGATGAAAAAGATGGAAGATAAAAATTCGATTACCTTTCCTGGTGAAGCACAGAGTGTGTAAAAAAGGTAAGGAGTGAGGAGTGAGGACTGCGTGCAGCTTCAACTCAATGCTGCTTGGGAGCTAAATCACTGCTTGTCTTCCTTTCCTGGAGTGTTAGTTTTCCAGGCTATTCCTGCATGATACAGAGACAAAATATCTGCCACAGATACAGTTTTTTGATTGCCCACTCAATAAAACCAACAAAGCAACCTAAACATTCTAAACACCTGCTGTCAAGCACGGGATTTGCATGTCAATATGTAAAGACAATTATTGCACGGGCTTCCAATACGTAAACAAAACCATGAGATGAAACTCATGGATTTAATCAAATCAAGTACAATTAGGCACTCCTTGGCCTCCTAAGAAATGGAACTGGGCCTTCAAAGTGGCTGTCTAGATTTTTGAGCAAGAACATAGCATGTATTTTACATTATAAAAAATCCCTGTAAAAAATCAAAGCTGTAGTAAAGCTATCACGTAGGACTGAGGTGAAAAAAATAGATTTCAAAGAAAAATGATTTAGTGGAATACCATTACTGAGAAACCATTTCATCTAAATGGTTTAATGGAAATTTTCAGGATGAATGGCATTTGGCACTTCATAGAAACCAATTCATAAAATGTCTTTTTGGGACAATTGGATTCTGCATACTTATTTGTAAGATGAAAATGAAATGGTTGCATGTCTAACTTTTAGAAACATTTTTGTTGAAGGTATTTATGTCAATCTGTTATGTCAGGGACATTATTTCGGATTTTATCTTTTACATTCTCAAACAATTACTTTGGATGCTTTTAATTCGCTGAACTTTCATAGCCCCCAAAAACCATCATACTTTGCCCCCTACAAATGCCTCCCCAGACATAAACTACGCCCATCCATGACCCCTAAACTCCATTTACCCCTGAACCCCAAAAGATATGTCTAACACTAAACTCCACCCATCCCTGGACTCTAAATAACCCCCATAACACCTAAACTCCACCCATCCCTGACACCTAAATTCCAATAATCCTTAAAGCTCTTTCTTCCCCTAAACTTTACCCATCTCTTAACCTAAAACCCCCTCACCACCCCTAACCATTACCCATTCTTGAACCCCAGAAATTCCTTTCTACACCTAAACCCCACCCATCCTTCATCTTTTAAAATCCCTTACCACCACTAAACTCCACTCATCCCTGAACCCTAAAAAATTATTCACCACCCCTGAATATCACCCATTCATGACCCCTACAAACCCTCACCATCCCTAAACTGCCTCATCTCTGAACCCTGAAAACCCTTTCTACATATAATCAACTCTGCCTATCCCTGAACCCTTTAACCCTCACACCCTCAAAATCAATCTATTCCCGAAAACTAAAAAACCTTCACCACCCCAAAACTCTACCCTTCACTGAACCTTAAAAACACTCACCAGCCCTACCTAGCCTAAAATAAACGTTAACACCCCTACACAGCACCCATCTCTGAACACGATACATTTCTCATCACCCCTAAACTCCAATTATCATTGAACCCCTAAAAAACCCTCACCAGCCTAAACTCCACTCATGCCTAATGCCTGAAAAACCATCACCACCCCTAAACCCCACCCATCCCTGAACCCTAAAAGCCCTTAAAAATACCCTCATCACCCCAAAACATCACCCATCCCAGAACTCATAAAAACTACCCCTAACCTTGTCCCAGTTGTGTGGTTTTAGATGTTTCCTTAACATTATCTTTCCTTTTAAATGTTTCCCTTAATTTTAGATATATTTGTAGTTCCATAAAATTATCTTTCCTTAGAATTGACTTTCCATGTGCTGGTTTCCTACACTGTGGTTTCTCAGTTTTTCCATTAACCCGCGTCCATCAGCAAAAATAACCCAAAATCATCATTACTTGGACACAACACCAATAATACAGTTCTGCAAGGGCATCCTATATGTGTGCATTAAGTCAACAAATAACTGAAGGCCACAAGTACTGAGGTGTACACTGCAAGTCCCCACCCAGAATTGGACAGTAAGATCCTACGTTCACCTAAGGAAAAGTGACACCAATTGCAACTCCAAGCACTCCACACGAACATGATCTGGAGTCCTAGAAAGCAACAATGATATGCAAAGAGCAGAAAGAGAAAAATACAGCATTTGGCATCACCCAGTGGTGCTGCCACATTAGCTGCCTCACAAAGAAGCGTGTCAAACCAGCATTTATTTGGATAAATACATCTTGTATCAGGTGCATGGTGAGCTATACAAGCATGAGGCCCATGGCAGAGCCCCACTCTCCCCTTGTGATGGGAGCCCACAATATCCCATCATTAGCCCAGCAGCTAATGTCAGTTGCATAGCCCCCTAGTGTGGCTACTGAGACACTGTACTGGCCTGCAAAGTCACATTGGTGCGGCTACCGAGACACTGTGCTGACCTGCATAGTCACATTGGTGTGGCTACTGAGACATTGTGTTGGCCTGCCTAGCTCCCTAATGTGGCTACCGAGACACTGTGCTGGCCTGCATAGCCCCCTAGTGTGGCTGCCAAGACACTGTGCTGACCTGCATAGCCCCCTAGTGTGGTTACTGAGACACTGTGCTGGCCTGCATAGCCCCCTAGCGTGGCTACTGAGCCACTGTGCTGGCTACTGAGTCACTGTGCTGGCCTGCACAGTCATGTGATGCAGCAATAGTTCTTCCAGGCCGCTTTCCTGCCTTCCAAACTGCATCTTCACGGACATAGTTTAAACACAAAGATGACAAGAAAAATAAAATGGATAAAGAATGGAAAGAAAAAAGCAATGGCAAAGTGATCTGTTGACCCACCTTCCTGGGCAATGAAATGCACTTCTTTCGAGGCGCATGTGTGAAGAGACAATATAAAATCAATAGAGCGCAGGAGTACCCGGGGCTTAAGTCGCTGACCCATTGCCCCATGCTGTATGCTGGGTGGCAGTACAAAAGGGGGTGGTGATGGACTAATGCAAATAGCCAAAATAGATGCCAGCATGTCACAATGCATACACCAAGATAGCTGCCCTGTGCTCACACATGTGGACAAGCATCATGAAGCCCAGTCGGCCATTTTTGTTCTGGCCCTAAATACATTGTTGGGCCATCAGTTGTGTTTTTGAAAACAAATGTTGTGGGCCTCTCCGTGTGCCTCTCCAAATAATTCTGAAACCACCCCACAGTCTGCATAGATTGTCCCTGATCCTGCCTCTTCTCCACAGAATCCATGTTGTGTCGGGACCACAAGTTGTTTTTTTGGGTTTTTTCAACTTGACCTTCTCAAGCAACTTCTCCTACACCCCCTTTGTAGCATTGTTATCTGCTGTTCTTCTGGTTGTCTTCAGACTTCCTCTTTGTTTGCCCAGCCTCTAATTTTTGAGTTATGATTAGGGTTGGCATCTCCTGAATTTCTTGGCACCTGAGTTCCTGCATATTTTTAGTTATTTTTGGATGGAATAAGACGCTAATGATGATTCTTCACCTTCAGTGTTTTCCGCGGTCTTGTTTCATTCTTTGCATCTCTGTTTTCTTCACTGACTCCTTTTGTTCTACCACTCTTCGATTACTCACTGTCCCTATTTCCAACCCTCTAATCACTCATTGTCTTCAGTCATTCCATCCTTCTACCCTCTTTTCGCTCCTGTGTTTTCATCCCATGACATCACACACATCCAGCATTCCAAACATCATCCAGTACACCAGCACTCACTCTGGCTGAGCAGTAGGGAAGAGACAAGTAAGTTATAACACACTGACTCTTTTTTAGGTCTCGCCTATCCCATTCCCATTCCACAGGGCTCCTGCCTAAGCCCCACATTATTTAATGTGTATGTGGCCCCCCTGGCGACTGTTGCAAGGAAATATGGGTTCACACCAATATCCTATGCTGACGACACCCAGCTGCTGTTCCCTTTCCAAAATATGACTCCTGCAGTAAGGAATTCCTTTGCTGCTGGAATGAGAGCAATAGCTGGATGGATGACCTCCAATTGCCTACAATGTAATGTGGGCAAGACGGAGGTCATGCTCTTTGGAAACGCCCCACTCCTTTGGTCACCTGAGTGGTGGCCCCCAGAACTGGGTGCAGCTCCTTCCCCCAAGGAAAGTGTGACAAATCTGGGTGTCAAGCTAGATCAATCACTGGTGCTAAAAGACCATGCCACACAGGTCACAGGAACCTGCATGAGAGTCATTGGCTTACTCAGAAGGGTATTTCCTTACTTAGCAGATTATCATCGGAGAACATTAGTGCAGACTTTAGTTATGAGTAGGCTTGACTACTGCAATGGATTGCTTATATCCGCTAATGTAGAACAACTGAAGAGGCTACAGGTTGTTCAAAATATCGCCGCCAGGTTGATCCTTAATGTTCCTGCTAGATCCCCCTCATATCCCCTACTGAACAAGCTGCACTGGCTCCCTGTGTGTCAGAGAGTACAATTCAAAATATGTTGTACAATCCACAAATGCTTGTACGGGACTGGTCCTAGGTATCTGACGGAAATCTTTCGACTCTATCAACCAGGAAGAACCTTAAGATCTGAAAATCAAGCTTTACTACAGATCCCTAGGATCAAAAAAAAAGAAAGACAAGGAGGCCGAGACCCTTTCATTTAGAGGTCCTACTTTATGGAATTCATTACCCCTTTTTTTAAGACAAAATTCTAATCTTGTTACTTTTAGAAAATGTCTGAAGACGCACTTGATTCCTATCCAGTAATCCTAATTATGTCACACAAGCTTTCTGTCTTTGCCTATCTTTGAAACAACACAAGCGCAGAGATATCTCCTCGGAGATCGAATTCCTGCGCTATAAAAGATACATAAATAAATGGATAGGACGAGACTATTGGGGCCAAACTAAGAGCTAAACTTAAGCTCTCAAAAATGCGGATTTCCAGAAGTGCATGTGTCCCATGCACGCGCTTCTATCCGCCTGCCTGCCTGCCTGCCTCGCATCACCACATCAAAGCCAGCTATCTGTTGCTTCCCCAGCGTGGTGCAGCCAGCAGCTTCACTTCAAAGGGATCCGCTCCGCCCCCTGCTGCATCAAAGGCTTTCATTTCGTGGCCGTGTTGTGCCTTTCTGCCCCTATTAGACTAGTTTAGTTCAGCCAGCATGTTACCCTTGTTATCTGGTTGAGGTAGAAACATTTTTTTTGTTAAATATGCAACTCAGTATTCTTCTAGGAAGGTGTGTAGACTGTAGAACCGTGCTCTTTGAACCGGGTCCAAACCATTATTTGAAATCCGAGCGCTTCTTCTCTTAAAGACATTTCGTGGCACTTTGTGTGTTGAAGTTATTTTTGGAGCGCTTCTTCTGTCCAGACTGGTTGGGGACACTTCTCATGCTACATATCTTTCACGGCATGGCCATTATTTTGTCAACTTTTACTTATGCATGTGGGAATGGAATGTTTATTAACAGCAGATTTATTAACGGCTTGTTTAATTTGATTTCTTCTGCGGCTCGTGCAAAAATGATTGGCCTTTTTTTTTTCAGTGTGCAACTGTTTGTCAATAGGGTACCGTGCAAACTTTCACCACTCATATAAAGCAGTGCTACTTTGCACACATTTTAGTAAATCTCGGCATTTGCTACGTAAAGTTAAATTTAACCATATATAAAACTACTTGGACAAAACCAATCTCTCACTAAAGACCATGCCTCTGGCATCGGATGTGTAACATTTAAAATCAACGTGCTCACAATTCAGAAATCGTCACAAACATGCATGTTTTAAGTGGGAGGCATGTTGCCTGTGAGATGTCTGCATTTATGCGGACATCCACTGATGGGAAAAGCATTTTCTTCTCTTCGTGGCTTGATGTGAGAATTCACTTCATTAGCGGTTCGCTTAGGGCGTTATAATCCTAATACTGGGAGATAGTCTGGGAGAGCAGAAACACTGGCTCTATTTTATCACAGTCCCCCAAAGCTTGAGACAAACTTCCCCTCTGAGCTCCCCCATTTATCCAGCGGACTGTGTCTATTCACTCTCCCTGTCCCATATCTCGGCCCTGCAGAGCCCTGCGCTCAGTATGTGGTGAAACTGTGTTTGTTTGCCAACAAGCTGCGAGCACCTTAGCGTCTCTGTCTAATTGGTGGCCCAACATGTTAGCACCAGAGCGGAACAAAGGCGGGGCAGCTTCTGCCCCTGGGGGTTGTGCTGTTAACTATTATCAGGGCCACTGGAATTATGCAGCATGAGAGGGCCACATCATGCGGCAGGGTTGAGTTAATTATGCGGCAAGAAAAGCCAAATTCTCAGTATGCAACTCTTTGTCAATACGGTACCCTGTAAACTGTCAACAATTGCTTAATGCAGCAATGCGTTGCATACATTTTAGTAAATCTTGGCATTTTCCATAGACGTGCATAAGTGAATCGAAAATGGTAATATTTCCAAGCGCACTCCACACGCAACCTGGTTTTGTTTGCTTGTATTCAGATAAAAGTCCAAGGTAATATTAGCAGTGTGCTCCCACTTTGGATTCAAAGCCTTCCACAACAATAGCACTCTCCTTAATCACAGCATTAATCAGCACCACAGCATTAATCATGGCCACCACAGCATTAATCATGGTCACCACAGCATTACTCAGGGCCACCACAGCATTACTCAAGGCCACCACAGTATCACTGAGGGCCACCACAGCATCACTCGGGGCCACCACAGCATCACTCGGGGCCACCACAGCATCACTCAGTGTCACAAAAAAATTACTCAGTGACACCACAGCATCACTAAAGGCCAAAAACAGCATCACTCAGGGCCAAGAACTGCACCACTCAGGGTCACCACAGTATTACTCAGGGCCATAAAAAACATCACTCAGCACCAGCACAGCATCACTCTGCGCCACCACAGCAGCAACAAAGCATCACTCAGTACCACAACAATATCACTCGCCACAAACAATGCAACACTCACCACCACCACAGCTTCACTCAGCACAACCACAGCATCACTCACCGTCACCACAGCATCACTCTGCACCACCACAGCATCACTCTGCACCACCACAGCATCACTCTGCACCACCACAGCATCACTCAGCACCACCACAGCATCACTCTGCACCACCACGGCATCACTCTGCACCACCACAGCATCACTCTGCACCACCACAGCATCACACAGGGCCACCACAGCATTACTCAGCGCCTCCACCGCATCACTCAACACCACCACATCACTCAGCACCACCACAGCATCACTTGGGCCACCACAGCATCACTCGGGGCTACCACAGCATCACTCATCGCAGCCACAGCTTCACTCAGCGCAACCGCAGCTTCACTCAGTGCAACCACAGCTTCACTCAGCGCAACCACAGCTTCATTCAGCGCAACCACAGCTTCACTCAGCGCAACCACCGCTTCTCTCACCGCCACCACAGCATCACTCTGCACCACCACAGCATCACTTTGCACCACCACAGCATCACCACAGCATCACTCCCCACCACCACAGCTTCACTCACTGCCACCACAGCATCACTCACCGCCACCACAGCATCACTCACCGCCACCACAGCATCACTCACCACCACCACAGCATCACTCACTGCCACCACAGCATCTCTCACTGCCACCACAGCATCTCTCATTGCCACCACAGCATCACTCTGCACCACCACAGCATCACTCTGCACCACCACAGCATCACTCTGCACCACCACTCAGTACCACAACAATATCACTCGCCACAAACAATGCAACACTCACCACCACCACAGCTTCTCTCAGCGCAACCACAGCATCACTCAGCACCACTCAACGCCACAGCACCACTCAATGCCACAGAACCACTCAACGCCACAGCACCACTCAACGCCACAGCACCACTCAGCGCCACAGCATCACTCACCGCCACAGCATCACTCAATGCCACAGCATCACTCAACGCCACAGCATCACTCAACGCCACAGCATCACTCAACGCCACAGCATCACTCAACGCCACAGCATCACTCGATCCCACAGCATCACTTAGCAACACCCAACGCTACAGCACCACTCAACACCACAGCACCACTCAACGCCACAACACCACTCAATACCACAGCACCACTCAACGCAACAGCACCACTCAATGCCACAGCACCACTCAACGCCACAGCACCACTCAACGCCACAGCACAACTCAGCACCACAGCATCACTCAGCGCCACAGAATCCCTCAGCACCACTGAATGCCACAGCACCCCACAACGCCACTGCACCACTCAACGGCACTGCACCACTCAACACCACAGCATCCCTCAATGCCACAGCATCCCTCAACGCCACAGCATCAATCAACGTCACAGCATTACTCAACGCCACAGCACCACTCAATGCCACAGCACCACTCAATGCCACAGCACCACTCAATGCCACAGCACCACTCAACGACACAGCACCACTCAACGCCTCAGCACCACTCAACACCACAGCACCACTCAATGCCACAGCATCACTCAACACCACAGCATCACTCAACGCCACAGCATCACTCAATGCCACAGCATCACTCAACGCCACAGCATCACTTAGCACCACCCAACGCCACAGCACCACTCAACGCCACAGGACCACTCAACACCACAGCACAACTCAATGCCACAGCACCACTCAACGCCACAGCACCACTCAACGCAACAGCACCACTCAATGCCACAGCACCACTCAGCGCCACAGCATCACTCAACGCCACAGAATCACTCAGCACCACTGAATGCCACAGCACCCCACAACCCCACTGCACCACTCAACGCCACTGCACCACTCAACGCCACTACACCACTCAACGCCACAGCATCCCTCAACGCCACAGCATCCCTCAAAGCCACAGCATCCCTCAATGCCACAGCATCCCTCAATGCCACAGCATCCCTCAACGCCACAGCATCAATCAACGTCTCAGCATTACTCAACGCAACAGCATCACTCAATGCAACAGCATCACTGAATGCCACAGCATCACTCAGCACCACTCAACGCCACAGCACCACTGAATGCCACAGCATCACTCAGCACCACTGAATGCCACAGCATCACTCAGCACCACTGAAGGCCACAGCATCACTCAGCACCACTGAAGGCCACAGCATCACTCAGCACCACTGAACACCACAGCATCATTCTGTGCAACCATTCAACAACAACTGTTTCAAATATGTTCTCTCAATGTTTCAAGCTTTATTACAAATGTCACAAAAAGATGTTAATATTTCACTTCTGTTCTTGGATTTTCATCACAATAAAATACACTGAACATAATCTTCCCAAAAGTTATTTACAAAAGTTTAAGCTATTGCCATTATAAATTACAATAACTTTTATTTAAGTATTAATTATAAAAAAAAAGCCATTGTTATTTGTAATATTAATACATCTAAGTCATGTAAATACAACACGTATTGCATTACAAATGCTATAGGCGTCACGTTTGCGAAAGTTAAAACTATTGGCATTGTAAATGACAAAGCTATTAATTTCGCTATTTTCAAAACCAACACATAAATAAAAAATGTGTCATTTACAATACCAATACCTCAAACTTTCCTAATGCGAGACCTATTGCATTGCAAATGCTTGTTTTCTGTTGCATTGGTGTCTCTACTCTCTTTGCATTCACATCCCTCTATTCTCCCTGTCTTTTTTCAATCACCCCACCTCCGTCTCTCTGTAATCCAGAGTGTGACACTGTCAGAAAGCACGGTTTTGCACAATTTTCCACAGAAATCGCACCTTTTTGCATTAAACAACCCAAAGCAGAAGTGTCTTTTGAAGCCCTGTTGATGCCTTTTCAACTCCTTCCTACTTCATAGGTACAGCCGTGGCTAACACGTCCCCTCCCAATCCACAGGTACAGCCATGGCGACCTGGGCCTCTTCCACTCCACAGGTGCGGACATGGCCACCTGGGCCACTCCCATTCCACAGGCGCAGCCATGAAAACCTAGGCCCCTCCCACTCCACAGGCGCAGCCATGGCCACCTGGGCCACTCCCATTCCGCAGGTGCAGGCGTGGTGACCTGGGCCCCTTCCACTACACAGGTGTAGTCATGGCGACCTGTGTCTCTCCCACTCCACAGGTGCAGCCATGGCATCCTGGGCCCCTTCCACTCCACAGGTGCAGCAGGGCTACTGAGACCCCTCCCACTCCATAGGTACAGCCGTAGCGACCTGGGCCCCTCCCACTCTATAGGTACAGCCATGGCTACCATGGCTTCAAAGCAAAGTATCCAATGAGGAGGTGAACAGGCAAAGATCCCACTGACCTGAGTGCGTGCGGAGGACAGTCCCAAGTGGAGAACTCTTTTAAAGTTAATTGAGGATGGCAATAAGGGAGACTGCTCTATGAAGTGGGAATCTGAGTGACAGATTAGACACCCATGTATGAGAGTGTGAACCAAGCTGCCTCATGAATGAGAGTTTTTCCAAGAAGTAAGATTCACAGGGGCAGCACACCCCTGTGTTTCTCCTAGCGCTGGCACTAAAAAAACTGCCTAACGCAGGCACCCTTTCCCCATGTTGCAAGGGGCCTGCGCTGCAGGGGTAATTGTTTATGTGCAGGAAGGGACACTGAAGGAGTGGAGTGGTGCTCTAAAAAATGAGAGTTGTAAACACAGAGGGCCCGATTCACAAAGGGACGTACGATACGTAAAATAACGAGTGCGGAGTCTCCACAATCATGGCAGTGTCTCCGCACTCGGGGTGGAATCTCTATACGGCGCACTCTCTGCAGTGCCCCATACGGAGATTCTGCACTAAGTGCGGAAACTCCAGCCTGAGTGCGGAGACTCCGCACTCGTAACTTTATGTGTAGGAAGTAACTGTGTGAATCGGGCGCTGAGTGAGACTGTGCTTCATAAAGTTAAAATCACGCCTAGTGAGTGAGACCTCTGGCAATTGGAGACATGCTCGCATGATGGGCTGATTGGCGTGGGATACGGGCCTATAAGAACTCATCTAGAAAGAGCGAACTGAAGATCCTTCGAGGATGCATGCTACACTTAAAAACTCATACATAAAATAAATAGGTTTTACTTCAGTGTTCCCATCACTGAATCAAAACACACATATAGCTTTATCTGACAAGCTAAGGTGAAGTATGTCTGGCAAAATTGTTTATTTCCATCCAAGATAAGTAGTTGTAGCTTTAATAAAATGTGGGATTGTGTAACGTGAGAGGGTTGATGTCTACTAACCTCACAAGAGTGTGAGAGGAAGAGTCCTGGACCTGATGGACGGCAGCTTGAGCAAGACCAGACGTGGAAATGCACACAGTGCCACCGTGTGTCACACACTATCAGCTCGAGCTACACAAGACAGGCAAACTCACACAGCGCCACCGTGGGTCAGACAATATCAGCACTCTTCACATGGTCACCCACTGAGCACAGGGTGAGCTGAGTGGACAGCAGCTCGAGCTATACTTGACCTTCAAATTCACACAGTGCCACCGTGTGTCACACGATATCAGCACGAGCTATACTAGACCTGCAAACTCACACAGTGCCACCGTGTGTCACACAATATCAGCTCGAGCTATACTAGACCTGCAAACTCACACAGTGCCATCGTGCATCACACGATATGAGCTCGAGCTATACTAGACCTGCAAACTCACACAGTGCCACCGTGTGTCACACAATATCAGCTCGAGCTATACTAGACCTGCAAACTCACACAGTGCCACCGTGTGTCACACAATATCAGCTCGAGCTATACTAGACCTGCAAACTCACACAATGCCATCGTGCTCACACGATATGAGCTCGAGCTATACTAGACCTGCAAACTCACACAGTGCCACCGTGTGTCACACGATATCAGCTCGAGCTATACTAGACCTGCAAACTCACACAGTGCCACCGTGTGTCACACGATATCAGCTCGAGCTATACTAGACCTGCAAACTCACACAGTGCCACCGTGTGTCACACGATATCAGCTCGAGCTATACTAGACCTGCAAACTCACACAGTGCCACCGTGTGTCACACGATATCAGCTCGAGCTATACTAGACCTGTAAACTCACACAGTGCCACCGTGTGTCACACGATATCAGCTCGAGCTATACTAGACCTGCAAACTCACACAATGCCATCGTGCTCACACGATATGAGCTCGAGCTATACTAGACCTGCAAACTCACACAGTGCCACCGTGTGTCACACAATATCAGCTCGAGCTATACTAGACCTGCAAACTCACACAGTGCCATCGTGCATCACACGATATGAGCTCGAGCTATACTAGACCTGCAAACTCACACAGTGCCACCGTGTGTCACACGATATCAGCTCGAGCTATACTAGACCTGCAAACTCACACAGTGCCATCGTGCATCACACGATATGAGCTCGAGCTATACTAGACCTGCAAACTCACATAGTGCCACTGTGTGTCACACGATATCAGCTCGAACTACACCACACATGCAAACTCACACAGTGCCACCGTGCGTCACACAATATGAGCTCGAGCTATACTAGACCTGCAAACTCACATAGTGCCACTGTGTGTCACACGATATCAGCTCGAACTACACCACACATGCAAACTCACAGTGCCACCGTGTGTCACACAATATGAGCTCGAGCTATACTAGACCCGCAAACTCACTCAGTGCCACCATGTGTCACACGATATCAACTCGAGTTACACCACAAGCGCAAACTCACAGTTTCAACATGATATCAGCACTCTTCACATGGTCACCCCCAGAGCACAGGATGAGGTGGAAATCTCTGCAGAGAGTATGTGTCCAGCTCCTTTGGTGGAGGCTCTGCAACCTTAAAGCCCATTAACCCCTTCTGTGCTCCCGTCGGCCGTTGGTGCTGCGAACGAAAGTTGGCCGTCACAGCTCCGCCCACCCTTTAGAACACCCACACCACGGCGGAATTGCCGCCGTGGTTAAGGCGTTAAGTATTTTGCATCATTGTCAGGAGGTGGGAGGAAGGTAAGAAGCTTTCTCTTGCTTTTGTATTTTGAAGAGAGTAGGAAAGGCGTCGAGGCCAGGATGGGCTCTAAACAGTGGCCCTCTAGGGCTTTTTAGGTGCTGAAACGCTGAAAGCCACACCTCCATTGCAAGCCCAGCCCCCCTCTCACACGGTAAACTTTTCTAGTTAGCATGTAATACACACAAACTAGACCGTCCTGTAGAGAAATCAGCAGAAGGCGCGACACGCATAGGTAAGAGCAGAGGGGCGGAGCGAGGGGGAGTCAACAGACGACGGGATAGCTAAAATTAAATAACAAAAATTAACAAAGCCACTTACCTTGCACTCACCGCATCGCCAATAAATTCCTACAAGAATGCAGTAGATCCTAAGTAGTGATTTGCACAGGGATCCCCAAAAAATGGGCCTCTCACAATGAAAGCCTGCATTTTGCAGTAGTGGAGTTCTTTTATAAGAGCTTATTTTCCTTAGTCCCAATCTTCAGATGCTCCAAGACAGTTCTACGTCCCTAGTTACAAGCCTAATAACAATGACCCCAAAAGCAGAGTCCCGGGGGTTTCTGCAGGCTCCAGGTGGCCTTGTGCATAGGAAGGCTACCGCAAACTCGCACAAGGCTACCATGCATAGACCAGTTCCTTCCACCAGCAGCTGTTTCCTCCACTCTCATCACATCCCCTCAGACTGCTTCCTCATTCCTGTGTCTGGGTCACTCAGGGACGTTGATCTTAGGAAACCTTTCTGCAGGAAAGAGCCGGGTTTGCAGCAGGCTCATGCATGACTGTTGTGGGGGAAGCGCCTTTGAGCCGTGAGCCTCCACTTAGCATCACCAGGCTGGCCAGCGCCTAGAAGGGCTTGTTGTCTTCAAACCCTTCTGATGGCTGCTGTTCTATCCCTGGTCATCAACTATCTGTGGTGTGAGAAACAACCCAGGAGCACAAGGGAGTGATGAAGATAAAGCAACGTTCAAACATTGAGCCAAGGACAACCCCACCACTGTGTGGACCATGGAGTGCGCTTTCTTGTTCTCAAAATATTGGAAGCACAAGGGGACAGAGACGTTTTAAGGCATGGGCAAAGTGGGCTCTGGCCCAGGGCCCCAGCCTTTCAGGGGGCCCCCCTGCTATCTCTGTTCTGCAGAGAGTTTTGCCCTGATGACCTTGAATAGTTCCAAATTGTTTTAAATACCATTTTCCTTTAATTTATTTTTAGTGTGGGAGTATATTACCAACATTTTGAAGAGAAATGTGTTTAGGTAAAAATGCAACATCCATAAAAAAGCTTCTTTCAGATCAAAAGAGGACCTCACATATGAGAAATGGGACGGTGTCTCAGAGATTATTTGCAGTAATTTTAGTAAGCTGCTGCTGTGTTACATCATTGAAAACACACCTCTCTATCCCTGACTATTAGACCTAAAATCATTTAGAATTTGGAGTGTGCCTGTACACTGTCAGTGACCTGGCCAAAGAGGTCAAGAAAGAGGTGAAACTGTATCATAAATTCAAAGCTATTCTGAACAGGGGACCCCAAAATACGTTTGACCCAGGGCCCCCAAAATCGTCAAGATGTCCTTGCAATGGGGAAGTGAGGGGGAAGAGACAGGCGGAACAAAACATGAAAGGGAGGAAGCAGGAACTATAAGAGTGATATTAAGGGACAGTCAGTTCTGGTGGTGGATTAAAGAGGAATGACGTTGAATCAAGACTGTGCATCCCACATATTCGACGCGCCGTGAATGACCGCGGGCGTTTGAGCAAACCTTTGGGCCCCAGCACTTATTTTTAACAAACTATGCACTGGATAGCAGGTCTGCTTGGCATCAGGTCTAATGCTTAATTTGTGCTGGTGTTTACAGGCATTGGGCACCACCACCTAATTTTGGGAACCGGGACTTATTTTTCATGATCAGACTTTGACCAACAGCTCGAGAGAGAAAGGCAGACGCGGGAGAAAAAGGAGGGAAAGAAAGATAGACCATGGCTTGTGAATCACCCTGAATACCTGTGAGCAGTGCTTAATTTGTAAAAAACATAGTGCCGGGGCTCTCGACAGGAGGAAACTAGAGCTTGCACCATCCGTTGCCCCTGGCCGCACTGTAAATGACAGCACCAACACATTACTAATCATCACACTCTTAAAAGTGTGACAATTCACACTATTAAAGTCCCCCAAAGCTTTAAGAATGACTTTAGAGGCAAATACTAATACGTGGAAATTGAATCTGAAATGATAAACAGAAGTTTTTTGTTCTCGTATCTAAATTGACAGACAACCCTACCATGTGGCAGACAGTCATAAACCCCGGTGCTGGCAATTAAGTGCCGGTGCTGAGCACTGGAAAGCACAGGCACAAATTAAGCACTGCCTGTGAGTTTCAATAGGATGAATGGCCTGTAGCCTGTAAACCTGCAATCACTACGGAGCAGCCATTAGACGGAGTTACCGCTCAGCATCACAGGACTGAGGTCAGTGTGAGTTCAGCACACCTCTTGTACAACTGCTAAAAAAAAGTTACTGTAATTTGCGTGCTAAAATGACGCTCCCTGGCTTTTATTAAATTAGGAAATAGAACCCTAATGAGAGAAATATGTACCTTACTCGAGAGTTTGGAGTCATTTCTGATAAGTGATCCTTTCAGAAAGGAGGGTGAGCGCTTTGTTTATTATTGTAAGTCGAGCTTGCCAGAGTGTCTGGAACACGCTGTATCTGGCGTTGGCTCGGTGACGTAGGCATCTGGTAAGCCACTTCCCCTCGAGGGCAGCACGCAGCATCCCTAATCTCAGTGACTGACAGCACAGCTGTGCCGATAACGTCTACTTAAACCTACATGTGGCCACCCGGCTCACGCAAGGCGCGTTGCATCGAAGTGTCGACGCGCCCTTCCAGGAAAATCAGATTGTTTCCATCTTCTTACAAAAGAATGTTTTTCTTTTCACCATTTTATCCTGTAATATCTAGGATATTTATTCAGTTTTAGACATCCCTTGTCCCATTGCGTTAGTGGTATTTTCCATAATGATATATTTTTAACATTTATTATTAAACATTATGCTATTATTGAATTCTCATATTTTCCCTATAAAATATAAATATTGACTTTTTTGCCACAAGGCCGCAGAATAATAGTTATATTATGTTTTGCGTTTCAAAGAAAAAGTCAAATCTGACACCTCGTGTCCCTCAAAATCAATTTAAAAGGTAACCACTTTGGCTTTCGTTGCTTCTCCTTCAGCGGATACATGGTCTCTCTCTATCTCTTGCAAGAATGAGGGGAGGAGACTTTTCGGCTGTTGTGTGCACATCTTGTCTTCAGTAGCCCAAATTAAAGAGAAAGGCCTGTGGTCCTAAGACGTGAAATAGACTCAATGAGAGTAGGCAGCTTTGCATGGGTCACAGTGAGCCGTAGTGTGGACACTCAGGTGCACACATGAGGCAGAGGTAACGAAAACACAATAGTTATGAACACCATTTGCAAAGTGCAACCTAAAAGTGTGTCAGCGTTAGAGGAAATGTGTGCGATACTCAGAGGTGCACAAAGTATGTTTTTCACTGGTGAGATGTGAAATGTAAACATTTTTGGGAAGCTTCTGATTTATCTTGACATACCAAGATCATTTTCACTTAACAGAAGGATTCTTTTCACACTCATCACAACAGCCACTGTAGAATGTATGCAGAATTATTCGATGCAAGTTTACTCTTTGCACAATAGTATTGCATACAGGAAACCGTTTTTGCAGTACTGTTTTGTTAGTGTTAATTAAGGATTTATGAAACCTAAATTCAGCAGCAATGTCACTTTCATCATGCAGAAGTGTTAAAGTCAAGAAGTGTGCAACTTTGATGTGGATGCAAAGTGTTCACCAGAGCTTTGAAAGTTTGAAAAAATACCTTGCTACCTACATTCTATGTGACAGCACATTGTGTGGGTGGGCAGCATTGGGGTGCATGCCTTCTCTGTTTATATTGAGGGGGTAAGCAGGAGGCCGCCTATTTGTGAGAGTTTTCTTTCCCACTCTGTACTGGTGGGCTTCTGTGGGCGTTTGATAAGCTCAATACCAGTTAATCTGGCACAGTGTGAGTAATTTGGGGACTTTCGCATTCAACTTGTTACGAAAAAAATTATAAATTTTACAGTTACGCCACATCACGTAATTATGCCATGTTCACAACAAACTAATAGTGTGGGAATAACAGGAATGACCATCACGTGAGCATCAGTCATTTGCCTTACTTGTGCTTTTGGAACTAATTCTGTAGCGTGAAATGCATAACTGTGCCCAAAATGGATGCGAGGACATAACACAGCCTAAATTATAGCGCTAAATGCTGGATTTGCCTTTTATTAATTTAACATAAGTTTGTGCAACTTTACCGAAATTTTGCATAACTATGCAAAAGCAGATGATGCAAATGTTGCAAACCCCTAGTGTTTGCGTGATTCTAGTGTGTAGGCCTTTGTGGGCACTTCAATGACAAGGGTGCTTGTTGTTTGAGCCGCACCACACTCTTTGCTGTCTAGCTCAGGGCGGGCACCTGTTGGTAAGAGCAGTTCGTTCCAAATTTTGGATATAGCCTGCCCTGCATACCAGTCTTATCAATGTTATCAAATACTCTGTATGTAAACTGAAGTTTATTTGTTGTGAGCTACCTTGAGTCCTGACCTGCACCTGTCAGGTTAACAGACTCTGAAGCAATGTGTACAACCCTGTTACACACATCAAGGTGCACAACAGGTGGCCATGAGGTTCAACAATTAAGTAAACGTATTCATCAATGATGCTATGCAATTATATTGCAATTTATTTAAATTTATTTTTTATCTTTTTGTTATTCGTAACCATATTTCTGAATGTTGCAACTCTTAAACATACAATGATCATGAAACATTTATCTCATTACATTGCATCACAAACAAATGATCTTCATGAAATATTCAATGCCGTGTTCCCAATGCATTTCGGGAAAGTCTCTTAGTCAGGGGAATTCTAAAAATAACAAATAATACATATGTTTGAACATGTACAGAAAACAAGCAGTTTTGAGAACATAACAGCCTCTCTTATCCCATATAGGTTTATAAGAGTACTTGAAGTGGGTATCCAAAATTAACAGTGACTGTAAAGTGATTGCCGTTACTCCTAAAGTACTCCTAACACTACTAGATGTTGTGCGCTCATAAGAGAATTCAAATGTGTCGGAGTAACCATGCTGTTACATTAACCATGCAACCCGAACAGCGATCCTCCATGCCTTATATCCCAAGTGCAGAGTGCTTTCTCTGTCTATCTGAGCCATATACAAAGAGTCTTTGAGCCATATACACAGGGTCTCAATTCCTTATATCCCAAGTGCAGAGTGCTTTCTCTGTCTATCTGAGCCATATACAAAGAGTCTTTGAGCCATATACACAGGGTCTCAATTCCTTATATCCCAAGTGCAGAGTGCTTTCTCTGTCTATCTGAGCCATATACAAAGAGTCTTTGAGCCATATACACAGGGTCTCAATTCCTTATATCCCAAGTGCAGAGTGCTTTCTCTGTCTATCTGAGCCATATACAAAGAGTCTTTGAGCCATATACACAGGGTGTCAATTCCTTATATCCCAAGTGCAGAGTGCTTACTCTGTCTATCTGAGCCATATACAAAGAGTCTTTGAGCCATATACACAGGGTGTCAATTCCTTATATCCCAAGTGCAGAGTGCTTACTCTATCTATCTGAGCCATATACAAAGAGTCTTTGAGCCATATACACAGGGTCTCAATTCCTTATATCCCAAGTGCAGAGTGCTTTCTCTGTCTATCTGAGCCATATACAAAGAGTCTTTGAGCCATATACACAGGGTCTCAATTCCTTATATCCCAAGTGCAGAGTGCTTTCTCTGTCTATCTGAGCCATATACAAAGAGTCTTTGAGCCATATACACAGGGTGTCAATTCCTTATATCCCAAGTGCAGAGTGCTTACTCTGTCTATCTGAGCCATATACAAAGAGTCTTTGAGCCATATACACAGGGTGTCAATTCCTTATATCCCAAGTGCAGAGTGCTTACTCTATCTATCTGAGCCATATACAAAGAGTCTTTGAGCCATATACACAGGGTCTCAATTCCTTATATCCCAAGTGCAGAGTGCTTTCTCTGTCTATATGAGCCATATACAAAGAGTCTTTGAGCCATATACACAGGGTCTCAATTCCTTATATCCCAAGTGCAGAGTGCTTTCTCTGTCTATATGAGCCATATACAAAGAGTTTTTGAGCCATATACACAGGGTCTCAATTCCTTATATCCCAAGTGCAAAGTGCTTACTCTATCTATCTGAGCCATATACAAAGAGTCTTTGAGCCATATACACAGGGTCTCAATTCCTTATATCCCAAGTGCAGAGTGCTTTCTCTGTCTATCTGAGCCATATACAAAGAGTCTTTGAGCCATATACACAGGGTCTCAATTCCTTATATCCCAAGTGCAGAGTGCTTTCTCTGTCTATCTGAGCCATATACAAAGAGTCTTTGAGCCATATGCACAGGGTCTCAATTCCTTATATCCCAAGTGCAGAGTGCTTTCTCTGTCTATCTGAGCCATATACAAAGAGTCTTTGAGCCATATACACAGGGTCTCAATTCCTTATATCCCAAGTGCAGAGTGCTTTCTCTGTCTATCTGAGCCATATACAAAGAGTCTTTGAGCCATATACACAGGGTCTCAATTCCTTATATCCCAAGTGCAGAGTGCTTTCTCTGTCTATCTGAGCCATATACAAAGAGTCTTTGAGCCATATACACAGGGTCTCAATTCCTTATATCCCAAGTGCAGAGTGCTTACTCTGTCTATCTGAGCCATATACAAAGAGTCTTTGAGCCATATACACAGGGTCTCAATTCCTTATATCCCAAGTGCAGAGTGCTTTCTCTGTCTATCTGAGCCATATACAAAGAGTCTTTGAGCCATATACACAGGGTCTCAATTCCTTATATCCCAAGTGCAGAGTGCTTTCTCTGTCTATCTGAGCCATATACAAAGAGTCTTTGAGCCATATACACAGGGTGTCAATTCCTTATATCCCAAGTGCAGAGTGCTTACTCTGTCTATCTGAGCCATATACAAAGAGTCTTTGAGCCATATACACAGGGTGTCAATTCCTTATATCCCAAGTGCAGAGTGCTTACTCTGTCTATCTGAGCCATATACAAAGAGTCTTTGAGCCATATACACAGGGTCTCAATTCCTTATATCCCAAGTGCAGAGTGCTTTCTCTGTCTATCTGAGCCATATACAAAGAGTCTTTGAGCCATATACACAGGGTCTCAATTCCTTATATCCCAAGTGCAGAGTGCTTTCTCTGTCTATCTGAGCCATATACAAAGAGTTTTTGAGCCATATACACAGGGTCTCAATTCCTTATATCCCAAGTGCAGAGTGCTTACTCTGTCTATCTGAGCCATATACAAAGAGTCTTTGAGCCATATGCACAGGGTCTCAATTCCTTATATCCCAAGTGCAGAGTGCTTTCTCTGTCTATCTGAGCCATATACAAAGAGTCTTTGAGCCATATGCACAGGGTCTCAATTCCTTATATCCCAAGTGCAGAGTGCTTTCTCTGTCTATCTGAGCCATATACAAAGAGTCTTTGAGCCATATGCACAGGGTCTCAATTCCTTATATCCCAAGTGCAGAGTGCTTTCTCTGTCTATCTGAGCCATATACAAAGAGTCTTTGAGCCATATACACAGGGTCTCAATTCCTTATATCCCAAGTGCAGAGTGCTTTCTCTGTCTATCTGAGCCATATACAAAGAGTCTTTGAGCCATATACACAGGGTCTCAATTCCTTATATCCCAAGTGCAGAGTGCTTTCTCTGTCTATCTGAGCCATATACAAAGAGTCTTTGAGCCATATACACAGGGTCTCAATTCCTTATATCCCAAGTGCAGAGTGCTTTCTCTGTCTATCTGAGCCATATACAAAGAGTCTTTGAGCCATATACACAGGGTCTCAATTCCTTATATCCCAAGTGCAGAGTGCTTTCTCTGTCTATCTGAGCCATATACAAAGAGTCTTTGAGCCATATACACAGGGTCTCAATTCCTTATATCCCAAGTGCAGAGTGCTTTCTCTGTCTATCTGAGCCATATACAAAGAGTCTTTGAGCCATATACACAGGGTCTCAATTCCTTATATCCCAAGTGCAGAGTGCTTTCTCTGTCTATCTGAGCCATATACAAAGAGTCTTTGAGCCATATACACAGGGTCTCAATTCCTTATATCCCAAGTGCAGAGTGCTTTCTCTGTCTATCTGAGCCATATACAAAGAGTCTTTGAGCCATATACACAGGGTCTCAATTCCTTATATCCCAAGTGCAGAGTGCTTTCTCTGTCTATCTGAGCCATATACAAAGAGTCTTTGAGCCATATACACAGGGTGTCAATTCCTTATATCCCAAGTGCAGAGTGCTTACTCTGTCTATCTGAGCCATATACAAAGAGTCTTTGAGCCATATACACAGGGTGTCAATTCCTTATATCCCAAGTGCAGAGTGCTTACTCTATCTATCTGAGCCATATACAAAGAGTCTTTGAGCCATATACACAGGGTCTCAATTCCTTATATCCCAAGTGCAGAGTGCTTTCTCTGTCTATCTGAGCCATATACAAAGAGTCTTTGAGCCATATACACAGGGTCTCAATTCCTTATATCCCAAGTGCAGAGTGCTTTCTCTGTCTATCTGAGCCATATACAAAGAGTCTTTGAGCCATATACACAGGGTGTCAATTCCTTATATCCCAAGTGCAGAGTGCTTACTCTGTCTATCTGAGCCATATACAAAGAGTCTTTGAGCCATATACACAGGGTGTCAATTCCTTATATCCCAAGTGCAGAGTGCTTACTCTATCTATCTGAGCCATATACAAAGAGTCTTTGAGCCATATACACAGGGTCTCAATTCCTTATATCCCAAGTGCAGAGTGCTTTCTCTGTCTATATGAGCCATATACAAAGAGTCTTTGAGCCATATACACAGGGTCTCAATTCCTTATATCCCAAGTGCAGAGTGCTTTCTCTGTCTATATGAGCCATATACAAAGAGTCTTTGAGCCATATACACAGGGTCTCAATTCCTTATATCCCAAGTGCAAAGTGCTTACTCTATCTATCTGAGCCATATACAAAGAGTCTTTGAGCCATATACACAGGGTCTCAATTCCTTATATCCCAAGTGCAGAGTGCTTTCTCTGTCTATCTGAGCCATATACAAAGAGTCTTTGAGCCATATACACAGGGTCTCAATTCCTTATATCCCAAGTGCAGAGTGCTTTCTCTGTCTATCTGAGCCATATACAAAGAGTCTTTGAGCCATATGCACAGGGTCTCAATTCCTTATATCCCAAGTGCAGAGTGCTTTCTCTGTCTATCTGAGCCATATACAAAGAGTCTTTGAGCCATATACACAGGGTCTCAATTCCTTATATCCCAAGTGCAGAGTGCTTTCTCTGTCTATCTGAGCCATATACAAAGAGTCTTTGAGCCATATACACAGGGTCTCAATTCCTTATATCCCAAGTGCAGAGTGCTTTCTCTGTCTATCTGAGCCATATACAAAGAGTCTTTGAGCCATATACACAGGGTGTCAATTCCTTATATCCCAAGTGCAGAGTGCTTACTCTATCTATCTGAGCCATATACAAAGAGTCTTTGAGCCATATACACAGGGTGTCAATTCCTTATATCCCAAGTGCAGAGTGCTTTCTCTGTCTATCTGAGCCATATACAAAGAGTCTTTGAGCCATATACACAGGGTCTCAATTCCTTATATCCCAAGTGCAGAGTGCTTTCTCTGTCTATCTGAGCCATATACAAAGAGTCTTTGAGCCATATACACAGGGTGTCAATTCCTTATATCCCAAGTGCAGAGTGCTTACTCTGTCTATCTGAGCCATATACAAAGAGTCTTTGAGCCATATACACAGGGTGTCAATTCCTTATATCCCAAGTGCAGAGTGCTTACTCTATCTATCTGAGCCATATACAAAGAGTCTTTGAGCCATATACACAGGGTCTCAATTCCTTATATCCCAAGTGCAGAGTGCTTTCTCTGTCTATATGAGCCATATACAAAGAGTCTTTGAGCCATATACACAGGGTCTCAATTCCTTATATCCCAAGTGCAGAGTGCTTTCTCTGTCTATCTGAGCCATATACAAAGAGTCTTTGAGCCATATACACAGGGTCTCAATTCCTTATATCCCAAGTGCAGAGTGCTTACTCTATCTATCTGAGCCATATACAAAGAGTCTTTGAGCCATATACACAGGGTCTTAATTCCTTATATCCCAAGTGCAGAGTGCTTTCTCTGTCTATCTGAGCCATATACAAAGAGTCTTTGAGCCATATGCACAGGGTCTCAATTCCTTATATCCCAAGTGCAGAGTGCTTTCTCTGTCTATCTGAGCCATATACAAAGAGTCTTTGAGCCATATGCACAGGGTCTCAATTCCTTATATCCCAAGTGCAGAGTGCTTTCTCTGTCTATCTGAGCCATATACAAAGAGTTTTTGAGCCATATACACAGGGTCTCAATTCCTTATATCCCAAGTGCAAAGTGCTTACTCTGTCTATCTGAGCCATATACAAAGAGTCTTTGAGCCATATACACAGGGTCTCAATTCCTTATATCCCAAGTGCAGAGTGCTTTCTCTGTCTATCTGAGCCATATACAAAGAGTCTTTGAGCCATATACACAGGGTCTCAATTCCTTATATCCCAAGTGCAGAGTGCTTTCTCTGTCTATCTGAGCCATATACAAAGAGTCTTTGAGCCATATACACAGGGTCTCAATTCCTTATATCCCAAGTGCAGAGTGCTTTCTCTGTCTATCTGAGCCATATACAAAGAGTCTTTGAGCCATATACACAGGGTCTCAATTCCTTATATCCCAAGTGCAGAGTGCTTTCTCTGTCTATCTGAGCCATATACAAAGAGTCTTTGAGCCATATACACAGGGTCTCAATTCCTTATATCCCAAGTGCAGAGTGCTTTCTCTGTCTATCTGAGCCATATACAAAGAGTCTTTGAGCCATATACACAGGGTCTCAATTCCTTATATCCCAAGTGCAGAGTGCTTTCTCTGTCTATCTGAGCCATATACAAAGAGTCTTTGAGCCATATACACAGGGTCTCAATTCCTTATATCCCAAGTGCAGAGTGCTTTCTCTGTCTATCTGAGCCATATACAAAGAGTCTTTGAGCCATATACACAGGGTCTCAATTCCTTATATCCCAAGTGCAGAGTGCTTTCTCTGTCTATCTGAGCCATATACAAAGAGTCTTTGAGCCATATACACAGGGTCTCAATTCCTTATATCCCAAGTGCAGAGTGCTTTCTCTGTCTATCTGAGCCATATACAAAGAGTCTTTGAGCCATATACACAGGGTCTCAATTCCTTATATCCCAAGTGCAGAGTGCTTTCTCTGTCTATCTGAGCCATATACAAAGAGTCTTTGAGCCATATACACAGGGTCTCAATTCCTTATATCCCAAGTGCAGAGTGCTTTCTCTGTCTATCTGAGCCATATACAAAGAGTCTTTGAGCCATATACACAGGGTCTCAATTCCTTATATCCCAAGTGCAGAGTGCTTTCTCTGTCTATCTGAGCCATATACAAAGAGTCTTTGAGCCATATACACAGGGTCTCAATTCCTTATATCCCAAGTGCAAAGTGCTTTCTCTGTCTATCTGAGCCATATACAAAGAGTCTTTGAGCCATATACACAGGGTCTCAATTCCTTATATCCCAAGTGCAAAGTGCTTTCTCTGTCTATCTGAGCCATATGCAAAGCGACCAGTCGAAACAACAAGTCTTTTCCTACCTGGACATCACACAGTTTGGCTAATATGGTGAAAGGCTTCACCATTGAAAGGCCCCCCGTGTGTTGCAGGGTGGTGCACTAAGGGGTGCCCTTGGTACCCCCCAACATTTCCCTGCACTAAGTGGCAGTGCAGGGAAATGCGCCACCAGTATGGGGGGCGCATCATATTGGTGGAACCACTGAATGACTGGCGGGGGGTCCCAACCACCGCAACGATGGCGAGTGGACTCAAGTCCGCCCGCCATCATAATGACCCCCTACGTGTTTAAACGCTTCTGCAGTTCTTTTGCCACCACACCTGCCCCTCCCATCCCTGGCAGCCTGCAGGTGGCCAGATTTGTCCATGATTTTAAAGGGTCTGGGGTGGCTGTTGGAGTTAGTGCCTGATCCATATTTTCACTGTGTGTGTGCATACCAATGAGCACACATGATAGGCTGCTGTGCATACGCTGGGATGCTGCAGGGGTCTCGATCTGCCAGTCTGCCCTTCTTCGCCAGAAGGTCTCATCCCCTTGCTGTGTTTGCTTTGCTCTCAATATACCTTTCTGTATGCGTGAGTTTTGTTGTGAACTGCGTCGTGACTGCTTGTTTTTACGTCGGTGACTGTTAAACGTGCTTTTAATATAAATTAGAGTTTGCAGATGTCTGTGTCAGTGTGTGAATGGAAGCAGGAATGCAGTTTATGGCCTTGAAATATATTTTACTCGATTGTAACAGACACTTTCTTACCTAGCCTTGGTCAAGGAAATACGGGCATCATTATTAGTTTTGGAGAATGTGTAACCGCCATCTCCTGGCCTTTTTCCTTAATGTGTCCATCACTTTATTCCACCCAAAACTGATTTTTTGTGACGATTTCCTGCATGGAGACTCCTCATTGGAAATTTAGGGTTGTTTACCGTTTTCGTGATTTGGCCCATTGTCACCAGCACTCACAACAAGCCAGCGCTTTGTCATGTGCTAAAGGATTCCAGCAAATGCCGAGTAAAAGAAACTGTTCAGGTTTGCGGCCTCCTCGAAGACATCCGGCCATGGTGGGATCAATAAATCGAAGACATGTGAATGTCTGTTCTGACTCGGAATGCCTGGAATGTGAACTTGACAATGAGGTCCCGTCCTTGCGTCTGCTCAGGGACATCCTGAAAACATCTGCCGGGCCTTGGATGGTCTTCATATGCAGCTGTTTCCAGATGTTCGTGATTGGAGCAATGTGTCCCTGAGTTGCAAAAAGAGATATAAACTTGCTCACGTGGCATGGTTTGAGTCCTGCTGTTGGTAAACTAAGGAAAGCTTTAATAAGGAGTTAAAAAGAGCGCCCCTGGATAACAAGCTGCCTGTCACTTCCATGCCATGGTCAAAGATGGTATGGGGAGACCCACGGTTTGCCACCTAGGGCGTGATGCACAGCTAGCGAGGCAGCTGAGAGCGCCTTTTAGAAGGGGCCAACGATCCCTGAAACAGTCGGGACACCCTGCTCGCTCTGGGGTGCAGTCACGTTTTTGCCGCCGTTCCATCCAGTGCTGCGCATGCTCTGAGGAGGCCATATTTTTGGTGTCATTGGGTGCACGGTCGGTCTGTGCTGTGTACACTGAATGAGAGTCGAGGATGCCCAACTATTTGCAGGCCCCAGAGATAACCTTGGTCGCCATATACTATGGGGCAGATTAACAATGAAAGTGACTCACTGCACTGAGTCACTCAAAGCACAGGGACGCAACATATTTACAACAATATGTCGCATCTCTGTGTTCCCCCCTGCGTTGGTGCACGAACTGCTACCATGCGCCGGCACACTTGCACCATGATGCAAAGTTGCCGGCGTCGTGGTGAGATTGTTTTTGTTCAGGAAGGGTGATTTCCTCTTTTCTGCAGCACGTATAGAAAGAGGAAAAGAAAATAAGGAGAAATTAAAACATTTCTCCTCGTTGCGCCTCCCTATGCCTCCCCTGGGGAGGCGTAGCATTGACACACATTTCCGGATGTACGATTCCTCGTAAATCTGGAAATGTGTCGGGTTCCGTGGGTGTTGCGTGGGAACACCAACAGCGACACCCATGGAACGCCCCTTCCACGCAAAGTGATGCGTGCAAAGGGTCCGTATTTACAAGGACAGGAAAAGTCACACAGGGTGGCTTTTCCTGTCCTTGTAAATATGGGGCAGAGAAATGCGTCACAGTGCGTCACAAAAAGTGACTTACCGGTGGCACAAGGGACTTGTAAATCTGCCCCTATATTTTTAGTATGATGTCATTATAAAGGCAGTTTGATCAAAGTTCATATGGGATCTAGTTTGAAGGTTGGGAAATAGGATATTGTGTTTGACACAATGAGTATACAATGGTACCGTCCGTCGGCTAACCAGACCACACAGATGCATCCATAAATGTCTCAGTCAAGTACCACATGTCGCACAGCGAGCAGCAAATCCCACATGGAAGGTAAATCAAGCCATGTGCTGGATGTGAGCAGAAAAAACACCCCAACATATTGCACTCCGAACAACACCGTCAGTGACTTTAAATATCTGAGATCTCATGAGCGGAGCCTCTGTGTGGGTCAGCAGTTTCCCTCGGTAGACTCATGTTGAGGTCTTGCACGGGGTGCCCGTCTTATGTGAAGTGTTGTGCCACAGCTGTGCGCGTGTCCAGATCCTCAAACGGTGCCTTGATGGAGATTCATCCGGGGATCCAATTCATGCTTCTGGTGGGAAGAGGCATTTACTTAGGTTCTGCCTTGGAGCTCATGAGACATAAAACGGGGCAAAGCATAGCGCTGATTTACTTTAATCATAAAATCCCGCAGGGTGCGGTGTAAAATAGCGCAACACCGCCCTAGCACTTGCGCAGTCCTCAGTAAATAAACACTGAGGGGCAGATTTACAATAACTGACGCATCCCTGCGGCGCACCATGGGGCAAAAACGGCACAGATTTGTGACGCATCTGTGCCGTAAAGGTGGCGCATTGCTGGAGTTGCGTCGCAAGCGCGATGCAGCTCCAGCAATGCTCTGGGGGGCCCTATCTTTGCAATGCTGCGTCAATCCTGCTTCAAGCAGGCGCAGGGTTTTGTCGAAGCATGGGCTCAAAAGTGATTGAGTGAAATCTTGTAGATTTCACTCAGCCACTTTTGGAAGGCGTTCCTGCGCCGGAACGCTCACTCCCCCACCCCCCGCGCAGGAACGCCTACTTCTGGGGCAGGGCTTTACAACGTGACACATCTCCCAGATGAGTCACGTTGTAAATACCCCGCAGCATGGCACATCTTTTGCGCCGCTGCTGCATCACAAAAGTGACGCAATGGCTGCATAAAAGAGGCGCAAGGGGCTTGTAAATCTGCCCCTGTAGGACTCCAGAATATGGTCCTCTTAGAAAATAATTGTGCAGGTGGCGTAAATCTGGATGTAGCTTGAAAGCGGATTCGTTGTTCTTGCAGTGTTTTGGTTTGGATCTGTGCGCATATGTTGATTTATTTTGGATCAATGGTCATTGCAGTAAAATGTTTCTTTGTCCACTTCTCCACTGAAGTTTGCTTTAAATTGCAATGCCAGTAGTAAGATGATGGAGTATATGTTGGATTGCTTTTATTTTTTTTAAACTGCTGCTACTCTCTGTGACTCGTTCACACTTATGAGAAAGTCCAATCACATCCAGCCTTCCTGTGTCCTCTTCTCTACTGAGGGAGCTTTGCCACCCTGCCTCCTTATATCATGCATGCAGAACCCGAAATAACAGGTTCTACTTAACTTTTTTAATGCATTGTCCAACCTACAGTTCCTGTAAAATATTTGTGACAAGAATTCTCCAGTGGAGTATAAAAGAGGTGGGTTTTCCAGTTAGTGCTTTAACTTGAATGATGAGAAGTCAGTGTGCGACCCCTGTTCCTTCTTCCCTCAGTACCTGCAGCAGTGGCATTTTATTATTATTTTTTGACCTGCTTTTATCTTTCCCTCGAAGCATCTACTCCCTGCCATTTATTCACACATCCTGAAAAAGACTGGTCAGACGCAAGACTTTTATGCTATCTTTGCCATTCAGTGCAGTCTCCACTTAATTATTCTCCATTTTCTCAATGTATTACTAGTTCTTATAGGCTGTATGCAAATGTTCCTTATTGTGCAGACTAACCAGGCCTCCTTAGATACAAATAAAGCTGCGTGTGTGAGTTTGTGCGTGTATTTGTAGGTATGTGTGTGTTTATGTGTGTATATTACACCCTAGTGATCTCCTCAAAAGCTATCATTGCGTGGTGGATCTCTCACCAGCTAGAATCATTTAGCGCAAGTGGAATCTTACCCACAGGTGTAATGCGGGCACAACTGTATTCAGCCGATGTACCTGGATTCCGATCCCAGCAAAACTCCCACCATCACCCGGTGCATCTCCACCAGGATTGGCCAGCTCTCCGTCCTTTTATATGGTCCAGCTGGCTCAAATCACAGAAACTCATGGCATTCATCACTATCTGTGCATAGGCAGTGTCTACATCTGCCTCAATGTGGAAGAGGGATCTGGAGAACATTACCAAGTGGAGCGATCCGCAACGAAGGTCCAACCATAGATGTAACTCAACTTGTTCTGTCTCAAGGACCAGAAGATTAGACAATGCTCATTGGTCATTTCATCCGTTCATTCCCTTACCCTTTGGCCATTGGCCATTGTATCCCTTCATTCCCATCCCTTTGATTAGATTTGTAACTTGGGACCACCTTTCAACAGGTATCTCTCTTTCACCCAACGTTAATGCTCTTATAAAGACATTATTTTAATATCTGATCTACACTGGACTTGCCACCTACAGAATCTAACCCGAAAAAAGGCTCTATGCTCCTACTGCATAACTTGAGCATTGCAATGCTCTTTAAATATGTCTTTAAACTAGGATCGTTCTAGATCATAAAATGTGATGAACATCGCATCCTTATTCCCTATCGATCTGCACCACCATGATTACATCTTAAGTGTCTGTCAGATACCTGGTTACAACCACTTTGAACCTTGCTGACACTTGCACCACCAGAAACAAATGTTTTGGTGGTGGTGGTGGAGGTTGAAATTTTCATACACTTGTCCCTTTTCGATGGAATTCTCCCCCATACGCCTGCTGCAGGGTGGAGTCAACTTAAAGCTCCAGTGAGTCCATGTGATGAACTTTTTCTGCAGTTTCGCCCAAACATCACGTCAACTCCTGGATCTGTGTAGGGGGGTGGACCGGCCATGTGGAGGGAAAACTCCTGTTACAGAATGGTGGGTCACTGATTTGGATGCCCCTTCCTCTTTTACTGCCCATCAGGACGAATGGAGGTCTGACTCGCAGGCGCTATGGCCGGACAATGTCAGGGAGTGTTCCTTTAATTGGGCGGGTACTACCAAGGAAGATACGCCCCTGAGTGACCTATACGCGACGGATTGGTGAAAAGTCAGGAAGCAGAGAAGTCGGCGTGTGACATCACCGAACGAGTAAAGACGGAGTGGAGAGGTCCGAGAGAGGAGAGCGGAGGAGCCGTAGTTGAAGACTCGGAGGGACATCGAGACGAGGGACCAGCGGAGGACGAACCAGAGCTAGGAGGCCAACGGTACCACGAGCCGCCCAGCCACACTCACAGGGGAGTGTGGCTATCCCAGGTACGGCAGTGCATAACAAGCTGGCTGGGAAGGAGGGGAGGTGGTCCTCGATAGAAAGCGCGTAGCCCATGACTGTTCTATCAAGCGTGCTTTGTACGTACATCGAGCGCTCCCCTCCCTGTTCTTTACCTACCCTCCTGACACCCTCTCCTCACTGTATCCTCGCCTCACACAACATTTGTATAATACACAGTGCACGGTGCTCCTTACATCACATGGGTCCATCCCTTGGGAATAGTATAGAAAAGAGGACAAGTTCTAATCAGAACCATTCTTTTCTTCCCGCATGTCATACGGTGACGTAACCGAGACGGACTGGACAAGTGAAAAGCGAGAACCATCCCACACCAGAGGAGTTAACCCAGCGATCTTGTCCAGAGAGAGACTGTCACAACGGAAAAAGAAAACCTTTATAAAAATAAAACCATATCTACCGAGGTCTAGTCTCCATGCCCTTACTTCTCCACCCTCGCCCCCTCTACAATCTCAATCTTAGCCATCCCGGAACATCTGATCTATTCTGCAGCACCTGGCCAGACACCTAAGACCTGCCAGCCTCGCTGCCGTGACTAGCCTGGTTCTATGGGGCCACGTTAAGACCATAATATTGATACATTCCTTCTGTAGGCAGACGCCTGGCATCAGTGGTCTGATCATCAGCATCATGACCACACCCAGGCTTGGCTGATGTCCTCACACCCAGCAGAAGCCACTGATGCTGCCACGCTTCTCCCACAGACCTCCACAAAAGAGGTGCCTATACGGTTTAGTTGCATGCTGTTCTGCATAAAGCTAATAGGTAAATGAAAAAATATTACCTGAATGACCTGATCATATGTACATCATAAGGTATGAATTACTAGAGCTAATAGGCACCTAAACAAATATATAACATGTATTAAAATATCTAATGTCAAAAGTAGACGCAAACTGACCAGATGTATTCCATATGTGAACTAACTGATAATATGTGTCTGCCTTCTATGCACTTTGGTGGAAGTTAGGAAGACTTGAGCCTCCTGTTGTAACTCAGTGATGGTAACAGCTAGAGCCATACATGCCCAGGCCCTCCTACAGCCGCCATTGATCAAAGGCATCCACCAGAATAAAGAGAGTGGCATTTACCGCTCTTGTACCTGGTGGTGTAAGCTGAGCTGGTTTCCTTCTAATTTTACCAGTGACAGCAGGGTGGCATCCCAGTCATCTGCTGCAATTTCTCGCTCATTGTGAGTAGCGACGGGGGTAGTGCAGACACAGACATATTCATAGATGTCTCAGGGTAGACTCTGGGATGTTGAAGGGTATATTCCAGTAGCGTTCATCACCCTCATTTGGAGCCCTCACTCTCGACCATGACGACCATGACACCTAAATAAGGTGATGGGCAATTATCTCCTGATAACGCCCAGTGTACCAGTCACTAACGCAATAATAACATTATTACGCGTATCTTGATATTGCTTGTAGGGTCTCATTACCTAGATTAGTCTACCTGTTCCCAGAGGCCTCATTACACCACCATAACTCAAACTGTGTCGCTGCTCTGCTTTTATTCACATTTGCAAATCTTTTTGGGGTTTCAGCCAATGTTATTGAGTGTTAGGATAGAACAAAAGCATGTATAGTACACTTCTGATGTGTAGTACATCACCAGAGTGGAGTTCGGAGGAACAATAGTCTTGCGGTATGAAATCCTCATATACATTACAGAAGAAAAATCATAGACTAGAGACACAGGAATTCGAGATTATTGTGAAACAACACATTAACATCCACATCCCAAGGTAAACAGGGAGAAATCAGTGGATAGGTCGACTGGTCGGGTCTCCTCCATAGACCTGTACCATGCAAAAAATAAGTAATGTAATGTAAATAAAACGTATGTAGTGTGCGATTACCTGAGGGCATCTTAGTGCTAGCTTTAAAGAAAACCACCGAAACCTAATCAGAGGTAGAAACTTTTTTTTAAAAGCATGTGAAAAAGGCCAGGTTTTTAATATTTTTCTGAACTGCCGTAAATTCGACTGAGATATTAGATTTAACGGCAAAGAGTTCCAAAGTTTGCACGAATAGAAGGAGAAACTCTTGCCGTCCCATCTCTCATTGTTCATCCAAGGGACGACCACTCGTTTAGCAGAGCTTGATCTAAGCGTAGGGCCAGGTGAACGCCAGAAAAAGAGCTTTTGATAAACTTCAGTAGAGGAAAAAAAGAAAAGAAAGGAAACCCTAGCAAAACTAACGCAGAAAATCAACAAGGAAAGGGGAGGGAGAAGGAGAATATATCGTACAGTTTTGGCAGGCCTGTCAGGAGCTCCAGCCAGACAGTGATGGCGGTGTCGGGTATCCACCAAAAGAACCATGTACACTCTGTGCAACCCACACAGCCAGGGCTCGAGTCGGGGTACCTCGCGAGTAGATGGCGTCCCCCCACTAATTTTACTGGGAGCTCGATAACTATAAACTGCAACTGAGTGCAAGCCACCTTTCATGACGTCACTTCCTGTTGTGCGTCAGCTCCCCCCCACTTCTTTTTTTAGGACTTGTGCCCTGCACACAACCATGTGTCATCTACGGTGGTTTGCATTTCTGTAAATATAAATCAAAAGTGTCCCATAAGTGTTGTGAGCCGGATCAGTGTGAAGTCTCTTGTACATTATGTTGTCTGCACTTCTAATGGGGCATAGCATGTTCCACCACGTTTTGAAGGAGATCGCGGGCGTTGATTTCCACTTCACTAGGATCACCTTGGCACCCATCGCCAGCAGGAGGTCTAATGGTAGTAAGACCTGCTCAGGGAGAGACAAGGGGAGTGGAGTAGCTAAGATTACTAAAGCAACTATCAAAAAGTCGATCTCGAACGTTTAAAGCAAATATCTTGAATCATGGTTGTATTCCCCCCATTTTACAAGTAAAGAACTTGTGTTCCAAGGAGCCCACATCCTCCTGGCACTTACAGCCTGGCAGAGGTTCAATAGGATTAATATATAAACCAAAACCTGGATTGAGCTGAGGCTGGGTAATTTTTGCCACAAAGGGGAAGTGCCATATTTTTCTCCATGCTGCATTTGTTAAAGAAGCAGTGTGTGTAGACTGAATGTATGTAGACAATTTCTTATTTAGACTTTTCAGTAGGTCATTTTTGTAAAGTTTGTAAAGATGTAACGCAGAGCGTCCCATCTTCCTAAAGTGACTAAACAACCCAAGAAGGTCACAAATGGAGGGTGGGGGCAGTTTCTGGATGATGTCTTTAATTTTAAAAAGTTATGGAATTCAATATCGGGAGATCATATTTTGAGCACAGAACAGAGAAAGGTATAGGGCTGAGTTGTGTCCCTAGATCCCGTAGAGTGTTTATGCGCCTGTTTATCCATAGTTCCCAGAATATCGTTTTTCCGCCAATCTTAATCTTAGGGTTGTACCATGAGTAGGCTTGCACGAGTCGCTCATTTTCTTACAGATTAGTTCATCTATCAGCAAAAAGGCAGCTATCGTACCCAAGATTAGGGGCTTTGAGTGATCCAATCGTAATTTTGCAATGTGATGGATAGAGAGAGTAGAGCTAAGGGGCAGAGGGTAGATTAATCGAGCCTCAGTCTGTAACCATGAGAGAGCATCAACATCCTGTGGCCTGCACCCTCAAGAGCCTTGGGAGGCCAAAACAGGTTTTGGTATCTCGGAATGTCGGAGGGGGGAGGAGTGGGTGTTAAGGCATCGCTTGGTCTTATTCAATTTAAAAATATTCCCTGAAATCCTGTCCTATTACCTTTTCATAGGAACTCAGAAATATTTTTGTCCACGGTTTTAAAGAAGAAGGGTGAGAGAGCGATAGGGAACATACTTGTACGAAAATTAACCAATGGGGCTATCATCATTTTGACCATTTCCATCCGACCCCACCAAATGATATGTTTGGGAGACCATGCATTCAATACATCTTTATTTTTGGATGACACTTTGTTTTCATTAATGGTCAGGGTCAGGGAGGTATTCAGATCTTTACCCAACCAGATACCAAGAAACTTGAGGGCATCTGGTTGCCAATTCAGTCACGAATCCCCAATTATTGATGTAATACAGTGGACATTTAGTGGGAAAACCTCTGTCTTGTTTTGAAGAGTATCGCTCTACTGTGCATAACTTGAGGAATAGCCTGTTCGGCATCTACACTGAATAATACAACTTCATCGGCGTAGGCAGCTATCAACTGCCTACCAGAACTGAAGAGGATAACCTTGATGTTGCTGTTGCATCTGAGTGATGCTAGCAGAGACTCAATGACTAGCAGGAATAGAAGCGGAGAGAGAGGGCAGCCCTGCCGAGCGCCTTGAACCAATCAAAAGAGTTTGCAGAGGTGGCCGTTAACCCTAACCTTCTCTATCACATTCGAGTAAAGTGCCATAACTATATGAATACAATCTGCCCCCAATTGATATTTGCATGATGTTGCATGTAGAAATGTCCAAGAGACCTTATCAAAGGCCTTTTCTGCATCGAGGGCCAATGCGGCCATTGGAGACCCAATGCGGTTTGCCTTATCAAGTGCATGGCAAAAAAGCCTAATGTTTGCGGCCAGTCTACCTTTTAGGAAATCAGTCTGAGAGGGCGCAATATGTTTTAGTAGGACTGTCTCTAGCCTGACTTTGGCATAAACTTTGTATTCAAGGTTGATTAATGATATGGGTCTGCAGTTCGTAACATCTAATTGGTCCTTTCCTCCTTCGGGATGACCACTATTGTGGCCTCAGTTGCGGAGACTAAGATGTGCCCAGGGTCAGCGTACTGATGGAAGACAGCTCTTAAAATATCGACTACCAGTTCTGTACAGGTTTTATAAAATTTGCCTGAATATCCATCCAGACCTAGTGCCTTCCCGGATCAAATGCTGTGGATGGCTTTCAAAACCTCCTCTCTATGGGTGCATTCAGAGAAAGCTGGTCCTCCTGGGATACATGTGGGAGAACATGAGTTTAAGTCTTCAGTGGAGGGAACCAGCTTATTAGAATTAATAATGTTAGAGTAGAAAGCCTGGAAGGCATCCAGAAAGCCCTGGGGCGATTTATTTATTTATTTTATTTTGCGATTTTTAAAGCGCAAACAATTACCCATACGGGTGTCTCGGCGCTACAGAACTTTGAGCTCACTACTGAAGACGAAGGGTTAGGAGGTAGAGAAAAGCCATGTTTTAAGGCTTTTTCGAAATTTAAGAAGCGTAGGTGCAGATTTGATATGGAGTGGGAGAGTGTTCCATAGCTTAGCTGTAGCAGTGGTGAAACATCTATCTCCCCAGGTGGCCTTTCTTGTACGAGGTACATTCAGCAAGAGGGCTGTGGAAGATCGTAACGTCCTGCGTTGTTCCACTGGATGAAGAGCTTCTTTTAGATACTGGGGCCCTGGATGGTTTAGGGTTTTATAGGCTATACATAGGGCTTTAAATTTGATTCTGCTCCTGATTGGAAGCCAGTGGAGCCTTTTGATGTGGTGGGAAGTGGGAGTGAATTTAGGAATGGAAAGTAAGGTTCTAGCCGCCGCGTTTTGCACGGTCTGCAACTTGTTGAGAACCCCTTCCTGCGCATTCAGAAGGAGTGAGTTGCAGTAGTCTGTTCTTGAAAAGACTAGAGAGCTGATGAGGGTTTTGCCGGCTGATTGAGGTAGGTATGGCAGAAGCTTTTTGATTTTTTTGAGGGTAAAAAAGGCGGAAGATACGACAGCGTTAGCATGATGGTGAAAGGTCAGCTTATTGTCGAAGATGACTCCTAGGTTCCGGACTTTTACCACTGGTTGGGGGGGGGAGCCCAACTCAGGTGGCCACCACTGTGGGGACCATGCTGGCTGCAAGCTCCCGAATGTCATCACCTCCGTTTTATCGGAGTTAAGTTTGAGGCAGTTTGATGACATCCAGGAGCTTATTGCCTTCATACCTTCCTGAAAGTTGGATGCGACACTGGCTCCATTGTTGTGCACCGATAGCACTAGTTGCGTGTCATCGGCGTACGTGGTAAGGGCTATTCCGTAAGTTTTTATTACTCTCGCTAAGTCCGATACGTAGATATTAAAGAGCGTCGGACTTAGCGAGGAGCCTTGAGGAACACCACAGGGGAGAGAGAAGGTCTGAGAAGTGAAATTCCCTACCCTGACAGTCTGCGGACGATTGGCAAGGAAAGAGGCAATTAGATCTTTAGCTGTGCCTCCTATGCCCAGCGCCGAGACACGGTCGATCAGTGTGACATGGTCGACCGTGTCAAATGCTGCAGAGAGATCTAGGAGTATCAGAACAGCTGCCCCTCCTGTATCCATGGTTGTTCTGATTTCGTCCGCAGCTTTCAGAAGAGCTGTTTCCGTCCCGTGTCCTTGTCTAAACCCAAACTGGGTGTCATCCAGCAAGTTGTTGTCGTTAATGAACTTCGAGAGTTGGATATTCATGGACTTCTCGAAAATCTTAGCTGGGAATGGAAGGCAGGCGATGGGTCTGTAGCTTGCAGGGAGGAGAGGGTCCAGAGTAGGTTTTTTCAGTAGTGGCTTAATTATGGCTTCTTTCCAAACTGCAGGGTATATGCCTGTTGAGAACATGGCATTGCAAATGGTAGCTAGTGCGGGGGAGATTGCTTCAGGGATGAGATTCAGAACGGAGGGTGGACAGGGATCCAGAGGGGATCCTGATTTGGTACTAGCTGCCAGGCGTTGGATAAGATTTTGATCTACAGGAGTGAAAGATGAAAAGGTAGGCCGAGTATCCATGTGAGATACCAGTGGAGTGGCAGGGGGGGCGGAATGGGAAAAAGTATCAAAAATGGAGCTGACTTTTTCCTTGAAGAAACTGGCCAAGGCATCTGCCAGTAACTGAGTGCCTTCTATGCGGGGCGTAGGGGGATTGGCTAGGGTATTAACTACCCGAAATAATTGTCCTATTGAATTTTTTGCCTGATCGATTTGGGTAGTGAAATAGTTACTTTTCTCGGTGGTTAACAGTCTTTTGTAGGTAGAAAGGGCATTTTTGTAATTAAGTTTGTCTACCATACTATAATTGCGGCGCCAGTGCCTTTCAAGGTTCCTGCAGTGTTGTTTTTGCAAGCGTAGGGCTTCCGTAAACCATGGGGCTGATGGTGTTTTCCTGTTCCGGTGTGAACTTTTTGTCGGAGCCAGCTTATTGCATGCCATGTCTAAGTTTTTCAGGTAGTTGGAGGATGCTTTGATAGGATCTTGTTCGTTGGGAATATGGTTATCCTGCATTATCTCGGCTAGAGAGGTTAGATTAATATTTTTCCAGTCTCTGTAGGATGAAGGAGGTGATGAGGTGGAGTTTAGTTTAACAAGGTCTGTTTGAACTGTGAAGCAGATGGCTGAATGGTCAGTCGAGATGAGTGGGATTATTTGAGTAACCTTTACAAGGGAACTGTTGGTGAAAATGCCATCTAATGTATGACCTGCCTGATGCGTGGGGGAGGTTATTAGTTGTTTTAGGCCTGCGGCTGAAAGATCTGTGAGAAGTTGTGTAGTGTCCTTGTTGTTCATAGTCTCTAGATGAAAATTGAAGTCACCTAATAGGGTAAAATGCGGGGTGTCTGCAGCCGCTTCAATTAGACTGCCTATATTTGCTAAGAACTTGGCTCTTGACCCCGGAGGGCGGTAAATCAGCAAGCCCTTAAAAGAAAGTTTAGCCGAGAGGCCAAGTGTAAAAATCATAGACTCGTATTCTGGGCAGGTAAATGTTTTCGTAGTGAGTTTAAAGAGGTCTTTATAAATTATGGCAATGCCACCGCCTCTTTTTTTTGACCTGTCTAGTCTGCATACATTGTAGTTGGTGGGGGTGGCTTCTGTAAAGTCGGGTCCCGAGGCATCATCTCCCCAAGTCTCGGTAATGAACAGGAGGTCCAGTTTGTGTGCGTCAATAAAGTCAGCTATTTCTAATTTATGTTTGGGGAGAGATCTAGCGTTTATAAGCGCTGCTTGGATCGATAAAGGGCAGTTAGTGGATGAATTTGCCCTAGGTTTATTGCAAGTGGGACAGCGAATTGGGCCGAAGCTATGGTTGGAATAGGCTAAGATCGGTGGTTCGTGGGGTTGGTTGGCTGTGTACCTCAATTGTAGTAGGTTGACAGCAGAGTAGGTCAATCTCATCGTGTCAGAGGGTGGCCATGGTATTGAGCCTGCATGGGGGTTGGCCGTTGGGCCGTCCTCGGCGCGGACGAGCGCAGACGAGCTTGCCTTATGCGCGCCTTCGGCGCGCATTCGTCGCGCCCGCTGCGCTCGTCCGCTGCGCTTCCGGGAAGGACACATATTTTATAGAGGATGACGACGGCGTTGGGGGGGTGTGGCCGACCGAGGGGGGGCGTGTCTCGTGGCTTCCCTCAGCAGGGTGATGGCGCCAAGAAAACGAGCGTTTTTGGGCTGTAGCAGCGCTCACACAGCTGCTTGTTGTTTTTTTTAAAGAGTGCCAGGAGGTTAGTGCAAATTACAAACACAGTATGTGACAACATTCCCAGTGGTGTTCCTAATAGCGGTTATAGTGGCTCTGATTTTAGTATTTTCATATTTCAGGTAGTTTGCCAGCGTTTTCCAAGTTCTGTTTGTAGAAAACATATTCCCAGCTACTGAGATCTCTACCCACTTCTGGGCCCTTTTGCTGTTGTACCCGTATTGTTAATTACGGAATCTCACTTCTTCAGTTGATCCCAAAGAATGTATAATGTTATTGGTTAATATTCTTATTTCAGATTCTAGGTTTGTTAATTGTCTGGATAAGGACTTATTTTTGATAGACATTAGGGTTATCAAGAGCCTGCTGAGGGAGGCTTTCAGCGCGTCCCATCTAGTAGTGGCATAGGTATCGCCAGCAACGTTTTCAGTCAGGAACTGGCCAATCGGTACAGCAATTTTTACTTTGGTGTCTTCATCTTCAAGAAGATCATCATTTAGGAGTCATTGTTTAGGGGATGGGCAGGAATTGCTGAATTCAAGGATAGCGATACACAAGTATGATCAGAAATTACTATTGGTTCTATTTTGGGGTTGAGACATATAGAGAGTAGTTGTTTACTTAACATAATATAATCAATCCTGGAGAAGGAATGGTGTGGTGGAGAGTAGGATTTATAGACTCTGATGGATTGTATAACCTCTGTACATCCACCAAATTTTTATTCTCGCAGCTTGATTTAATTTGATTGCGTGATTGCTACCCAGGAATTCATTTGTCGATAGACTGTCTAGTGTCCCATCCATCGGAAGGTTGAAATCTCCATCCAGAATCACTTCTAAGTTGTCGAGAAGCTCAAATAGTTCTTTGTGAAGACCTTTCCAGAATTCCACCGAATTGTGGTTTGGGGCATAAATGTTCACAATAAAGAATTCCCTGTCCCTTTTCTTAGCTCTGGCTGTAACCCACCCACCTTGGTGATCATGTGAGTGATTAATACAGTGACTTCACATTTCCTAGATATCATAGTAAGAACTCCAATTTTCTTATGTACTACTGGGGAGAGTTCAGTGTCTGCTGTCCATGAGCAGTAAAATTTAGCATCCCTAATGGAGTCAAGGTTCCTCTTCTGTAATAATATAATGTCTCCATTAAGCCCACTACAGTAATCTACGATCTTTTTACGCTTGAGGGGGATATTCAGCCTCTTAGCATTTAGAGAAAGGATTTTAAGTGGTGTGGCCATTATTTTGACTGTATAGAGGAGTTGATGTGTGGAGTAGACAACGATAGCTTCGGTGGGCGTGTTTATTTTACACAGTATTCGCATTCTTCCATGTATGAGTGCTGAGGAATGTGAGTCAGGAAAGGGACCAAATAGTGCGCAGGTTGATCAAGTGGGCGTGGTACAGTTATAGCGCGTCCATGACTTACAGAAAGTGGCCCAGAGGAAGGGTGTAGTGAGGCGGGCCTGCCATACTGGCTGAGGAGGGGGCGAGGGAATGTGGGGGTAGAAAGCAAAAGGGAGAACAAATACCAGCGTAGAGAAACAACACAAAGGCAAAAAATACACCAAAACCCATACCTCTCCCACCCATGAAATGAGAAAAACTCACATTTCCCCACCCATCTTCATGTAGAGGAGATATAGGCCCCAAGCAGGCCAAGACCAGGCATCGTAGGTCCCAACATGGTTCTATAAGGTATTATAACATATGTAGCCCAAACATACATGTGAAGAGCAAATACCATATACACACCTCATGTCCTATTAAGGTCAGCCCCCCAACAGCTCTGCATGGGAGAATATATTCGTACAGTCCCATCAGAGACATTTACCTGTCTTAAAACTAATGGTGTGTAAAGTAGTGCAGATCATAAGCATTGTGGAAAGGGGAGTTACAAAATGTGCGGTAGGCGACCATAGATTAGGGTTGTACCCAATCATACCTCAACCAGGCCTCAAATTCAGGCAATACTCAATCAGACCTCAAACAGGTCTCAAAATGTGATGCAAATCTAATATAGATTTAAATCACATGGGTAAAGGGGTCTGGCTTGTTGTCAGACTCTACATATATGTATAGAACTCAAAATGGCCGAACTGGAAGAGCACCAGTGAGTCAATACCTTAATGCAAACATAAATAGGTGTTTTTATCATTCACAGGACACCTGCATTAAAACTGGGCACGGTTTCACCCATAGGCTGCTCCGTGCGTTCCAAAACACGGAGTCACCATGGAAACCTGGCGGAGGCGTCCCAGGTGCTGGCGCGGCCTGTGCACGTCACACGTAATCAATCCGCCACGGCGGCACGTGCCAGGCGCGTTCCAAGCCTTGACGTGCCAAACAAAATACTGGCAGGTCCCGGACTTCTGCAGTCACGTTCATCGTGCAGCACTCCCGACTGCCCTGCCAGGGGTAATTTCTAGCAATCACAACATTTAAACAGCTGGGGGTGGAATCTCGCTTAGCTTGTCATCGGATCGGTCACGGGTTATTTTCTGCTGTTGGAAGAATGCCACATAATATCGCTCTGCAATGAAGCACAATGTCATTGACTTTATAGCAAACTAGGTTAGTATTATGTGCGGCTACCTGCATCAAACTAGTGATTTAATTTACACAATTGCATCGTAAGCAGGGCCACTGGAGTTATGAAGCAGCTGAGCACCAAATTATGTGGCAGTGTTGACTAAAGTATGCGACATGAAAAGGCCAATTATGCGGCATAATGTGGCACATTTTTTTTTATAGTATTCCTTCATTTTTTTGTCATGTTTACACATGGCAATACTGTTTGGGCAAAGTTTTTACCTCATTACTAACAGTTTAACAACCAAATATAGAAGTACGCAACATGAAAACAACAAGTGAACCTTTGCGAAGGGCCTTCTACTCTGCCCGACGATTACCCTACATTTTTTGTAACTTATGATCCGTTTGAGCTACAATAAAAAAAATGCATATTATGAAACAGCAGATGGATTATGTGGCAAATGCGGCTAATCAATAATTATATGGAAAAAGCAGTGGTAGCAGAATCGCCAAATTGCAGTGGCCCTGGTCGTAAGTAACTTCAGAAAACCTGATTGCAGGTTTACAAAATCAAGCCATCCTCCCAGGAAAACGCTGTTTCCGTCTTTTATCTTATTTTTATGAGCCTAATTAATAATAATAATAACAACACTAATAATAGTAATAATAATAAATACGGAGTGACAAAAAACATAACTGTAGTGTTAACCCCTTCCCTTCGCATGACGGAACCACGCCGTCATGAGCCACGGGCGGCGTGTGCTCATGGCGGCGTGGTTACATCACGCTGCGGCCTCTCCGTCCACGCGGCACTGATTCCCCACCTGTGCGTGCGAATTAGTGAGTGGACGGGGTCGTGACGGAACTACGCCGTCATGAGCACAGCTGGCCCGTGACTCATGACGGCGTGGTTCCGTCACGAGCATGCCGTCTCCGCTCTCACCCCTAACCCCCCAGCGCCGCAGGGAAATTGCGCTGCGGCCAAGGGGTTAATATGATTGTTAATATTATTAATGTTATTGTTATTAGTATTGTTTGTATTGCATTAAATGCGATTATGAATAATAGGATCAATAATGAATAAAACAGTAAGATGCCACCAGTAATAAGGTGAGAATACATTATTTATAACTGGAGTGGATCTTAGTATTGACGAAATGTCATTATTACCCACCTAAAAGCCATTCCTCTGTTGATTTCAGAAGGATGCAGAGTTAAGCCCACCAAGATGGCACGCAGTCATATTTATGTTACACAGATTCTTGCAGTACATGCATTGACCAACTGAGCTGTTTTTCCACCATTTTGAACCTGCAGTGTCTTAGTAATATTTTGAGCCTGTGGTTTCTGGTGCTCAGCACCGGCACGTAATCATTTTATTTATTTATTTTATTTATTTTATATTCTTGTATAGCGCCTGAATAGACTCCCGAAGGGGTATCTCCGCGCTTTTGCCAGGGGAGAGAAGTGTGGACAATCATCAACACCAACACTTTTCATGAGCACCAGTTAAGGACACAGTCATTTACAGGGAGATTAAGTGGTTTGCCCAGAATCATAGAATGTTGAATGTTGAGCCGACGCAGAGACTTGAACCTCGTTCCCTAGCTCTGAAGTCAGCAGCTCTGGCCGTTATGCCACACACTTTCCCCATTTTCATGGTTATTAGTTGGTTCTGTTTTAGGCGGCACTAACAGGAGAAATTGGCTGGTGCAAGCTACCTCCTGACGAGAACCCTGGCACTTATTTGTTTACAAAATAACCACTGCCTTGACGTTCTGCTTTCTTGTTAAAATTGAGTGTGATACCAGACTAGTTGCCATGTTCTAGTGGAAGCTCTGATCGTTTCTTGGAAAATATCAGTTTCAAGGCCCACTGTGTTCTGAGAAAGCCCAGGAGGGCCGGGAGCCCCTCTAACCCCCCAAAAAATCAGACGCCTGATTGATGCAGGAAGGGGAGAGGGGATATGCATTCCAGTTTTGGAATCGTGTGGCTACTTCACAACAAATTAGACCAATATCGATTAGAGTTAAACATGGCAATTAAGTGGCCAATGATATGTTTGACCCCTCTTCCTCTCTGTTCCACTTTCCATGCTGGGATTTTTAGTCCCTTGGAAAACACATCTTAACATGCATGGTGTTGATGAGCTGACACCGCTGGGCACATCTCTCACTTCACTGAGTAAAGATGTAACCATTTGTGACGTGTGCTTGTACTGCTGATGCCTGTACTGTTGCCTGTTTTGTGTAATGGAGATGTGTACAGCCCGCTGACAATGTTGTGCCTATTCTGTGTAAGGAAAGGTTACACTGACTGCTGCCTTTGCTCTCCATGTAATTATATGAGCACTGCTGCTGATTGGGCTCTATGTGTTGTATGTCAGGGATGCTTGCACTGCTGCTGACTGTGCTCTGTTTGCTGTGTGTCAGGTAACCTTGCACTGCTGCTGGCTGTGCTCTGTTGCTGTGTGTCGGGGAAGCTTGCACTGCGGCTGACTGTGCTCTGTTGCTGTGTGTCGGGGAAGCTTGCACTGCTGCTGACTGTGCTCTGTTTGCTGAGTGACGGGGACGCTTGCACTGCTGCTGACTGCACATGCTGTGTGGCAGGCGAGCTTGCACTGCTATTCAAAGTGCTGGGTCTGTTCTTGAGACCTGCAGCTCCTGCTGGTACAGTCCTTGTTTATTGAGGGAGGATTGCACTGCTGCTGACTGAACATGCTGTGCATCAGGGAAGCTTGCACTGCTTCTGACTGTGCTCTGTTGCTGTGTGTCGGGGAAGCTTGCACTGCTGCTGATTGGGCTCTATGTGTTGTATGTCAGGGACGCTTGCACTGCTGCTGACTGTGCTCTGTTTGCTGTGTGACGGGGACGCTTGCACTGCTGCTGACTGCACATGCTGTGTGGCAGGCAAGCTTGCACTGCTATTCAAAGTGCTGGGTCTGTTCTTGAGACCTGCAGCTCCTGCTGGTACAGTCCTTGTTTAATGAGGGAGGATTGCACTGCTGCTGACTGAACATGCTGTGCATCAGGGAAGCTTGCACTGCTGCTGACTGTGCTCTGTTTGCTGTGTGTCGGGGAAGCTTGCACTGCTGCTGATTGGGCTCTATGTGTTGTATGTCAGGGACGCTTGCACTGCTTCTGACTGTGCTCTGTTGCTGTGTGTCGGGGAAGCTTGCACTGCTGCTGATTGGGCTCTATGTGTTGTATGTCAGGGACGCTTGCACTGCTGCTGACTGTGCTCTGTTTGCTGTGTGACGGGGAAGCTTGCACTGCTGCTGACTGCACATGCTGTGTGGCAGGCAAGCTTGCACTGCTATTCAAAGTGCTGGGTCTGTTCTTGAGACCTGCAGCTCCTGCTGGTACAGTCCTTGTTTATTGAGGGAGGCTTGCACTGCTGCTGACTGCACATCCTGTGTGTCAGGGAAGCTTGCACTGCTGCTGACTGTGCTCTGTTTGCTGTGTGTCGGGGAAGCTTGCACTGCTGCTGATTGGGCTCTATGTGTTGTATGTCAGGGACGCTTGCACTGCTTCTGACTGTGCTCTGTTGCTGTGTGTCGGGGAAGCTTGCACTGCTGCTGATTGGGCTCTATGTGTTGTATGTCAGGGACGCTTGCACTGCTGCTGACTGTGCTCTGTTTGCTGTGTGACGGGGAAGCTTGCACTGCTGCTGACTGCACATGCTGTGTGGCAGGCAAGCTTGCACTGCTATTCAAAGTGCTGGGTCTGTTCTTGAGACCTGCAGCTCCTGCTGGTACAGTCCTTGTTTATTGAGGGAGGCTTGCACTGCTGCTGACTGCACATCCTGTGTGTCAGGGAAGCTTGCACTGCTGCTGACTGTGCTCTGTTTGCTGTGTGACGGGGAAGCTTGCACTGCTGCTGACTGCACATGCTGTGTGGCAGGCAAGCTTGCACTGCTATTCAAAGTGCTGGGTCTGTTCTTGAGACCTGCAGCTCCTGCTGGTACAGTCCTTGTTTATTGAGGGAGGCTTGCACTGCTGCTGACTGCACATGCTGTGTGGCAGGCAAGCTTGCACTGCTATTCAAAGTGCTGGGTCTGTTCTTGAGACCTGCAGCTCCTGCTGGTACAGTCCTTGTTTATTGAGGGAGGATTGCACTGCTGCTGACTGAACATGCTGTGCATCAGGGAAGCTTGCACTGCTGCTGACTGTGCTCTGTTTGCTGTGTGTCGGGGAAGCTTGCACTGCTGCTGATTGGGCTCTATGTGTTGTATGTCAGGGACGCTTGCACTGCTTCTGACTGTGCTCTGTTGCTGTGTGTCGGGGAAGCTTGCACTGCTGCTGATTGGGCTCTATGTGTTGTATGTCAGGGACGCTTGCACTGCTGCTGACTGTGCTCTGTTTGCTGTGTGACGGGGACGCTTGCACTGCTGCTGACTGCACATGCTGTGTGGCAGGCAAGCTTGCACTGCTATTCAAAGTGCTGGGTCTGTTCTTGAGACCTGCAGCTCCTGCTGGTACAGTCCTTGTTTAATGAGGGAGGATTGCACTGCTGCTGACTGAACATGCTGTGCATCAGGGAAGCTTGCACTGCTGCTGACTGTGCTCTGTTTGCTGTGTGTCGGGGAAGCTTGCACTGCTGCTGATTGGGCTCTATGTGTTGTATGTCAGGGACGCTTGCACTGCTTCTGACTGTGCTCTGTTGCTGTGTGTCGGGGAAGCTTGCACTGCTGCTGATTGGGCTCTATGTGTTGTATGTCAGGGACGCTTGCACTGCTGCTGACTGTGCTCTGTTTGCTGTGTGACGGGGAAGCTTGCACTGCTGCTGACTGCACATGCTGTGTGGCAGGCAAGCTTGCACTGCTATTCAAAGTGCTGGGTCTGTTCTTGAGACCTGCAGCTCCTGCTGGTACAGTCCTTGTTTATTGAGGGAGGCTTGCACTGCTGCTGACTGCACATCCTGTGTGTCAGGGAAGCTTGCACTGCTGCTGACTGTGCTCTGTTTGCTGTGTGTCGGGGAAGCTTGCACTGCTGCTGATTGGGCTCTATGTGTTGTATGTCAGGGACGCTTGCACTGCTTCTGACTGTGCTCTGTTGCTGTGTGTCGGGGAAGCTTGCACTGCTGCTGATTGGGCTCTATGTGTTGTATGTCAGGGACGCTTGCACTGCTGCTGACTGTGCTCTGTTTGCTGTGTGACGGGGAAGCTTGCACTGCTGCTGACTGCACATGCTGTGTGGCAGGCAAGCTTGCACTGCTATTCAAAGTGCTGGGTCTGTTCTTGAGACCTGCAGCTCCTGCTGGTACAGTCCTTGTTTATTGAGGGAGGCTTGCACTGCTGCTGACTGCACATCCTGTGTGTCAGGGAAGCTTGCACTGCTGCTGACTGTGCTCTGTTTGCTGTGTGACGGGGAAGCTTGCACTGCTGCTGACTGCACATGCTGTGTGGCAGGCAAGCTTGCACTGCTATTCAAAGTGCTGGGTCTGTTCTTGAGACCTGCAGCTCCTGCTGGTACAGTCCTTGTTTATTGAGGGAGGCTTGCACTGCTGCTGACTGCACATGCTGTGTGGCAGGCAAGCTTGCACTGCTATTCAAAGTGCTGGGTCTGTTCTTGAGACCTGCAGCTCCTGCTGGTACAGTCCTTGTTTATTGAGGGAGGATTGCACTGCTGCTGACTGAACATGCTGTGCATCAGGGAAGCTTGCACTGCTGCTGACTGTGCTCTGTTTGCTGTGTGTCGGGGAAGCTTGCACTGCTGCTGATTGGGCTCTATGTGTTGTATGTCAGGGACGCTTGCACTGCTTCTGACTGTGCTCTGTTGCTGTGTGTCGGGGAAGCTTGCACTGCTGCTGATTGGGCTCTATGTGTTGTATGTCAGGGACGCTTGCACTGCTGCTGACTGTGCTCTGTTTGCTGTGTGACGGGGAAGCTTGCACTGCTGCTGACTGCACATGCTGTGTGGCAGGCAAGCTTGCACTGCTATTCAAAGTGCTGGGTCTGTTCTTGAGACCTGCAGCTCCTGCTGGTACAGTCCTTGTTTATTGAGGGAGGCTTGCACTGCTGCTGACTGCACATCCTGTGTGTCAGGGAAGCTTGCACAGCTATTCAACGTGCTGGGTCTGTTCTTCAGACCTGCAGCTCCTGATGGCACCATCCTTGATTTCTAGGGGGGGCTTGCACCGCTTCTTCCAGTGCTGTGCCTGCTTTCTATGAAGATGATTTTCACAGCTGGTGTCCTCTGAAGCCATATTTGCTGTGCATGCACCTTGGATGTAACTACTTATTTCACCGCATTCTCTCTACCACATCCCATAAACCCTGGTCACCCTTCCTTTGATTCTTTGAAGGTCAGTGTCAAGGGCATGAGGCTGATCAATGGACAAAGGCTGGTCACTTATATCTGGAGACTTGGTCTCTTCCTTGTCCTGAGCTGATAACAAGTTTCTGGGCAGGCACTGAGCCGTGCAGTGCCGTCCTAATGCATGGGCACTCTGGGTAGTTGACCGGGGGCCAGACGAGCATAATGACCCCATGCAGACTGGCATTTAACACAAATTGCCTGTTAAACTTTGTTATTGCTGTGAGTGGTTGTGTAAGCAGGGCCCAGTGCACTGCTTTGCCCGGGGGGGCTCTAATGCTGTTATGACTGCCCTGGAGTCATGTACCTGGTTATCTAACTGCTTTACTGATCTACATGGTAATAAATATTATAACATATTCGCTTGCCTCCCTGTCTCTAGAGATCTCTGAGATCTGTTTGAGAGTGCGGATTAAGATGCCGGTTGTCCTGGAACACTTTAATGGTAGAACCCACTCCGGTGTGAATGGCTCTTGGAAGAGCCGTTGAATTAAAAGTGACCTTTCTGGCGTTAAGCCAGCCCTAAAACATCCAAAATGTTTCATATGCCAACTTCTTAATAAAAAAGTGACAATGAGAAGACAATGCACAACTGTAGGTCAGATTTTCATAAGTAAGTCAAGGCAGAAGAACATTTTGTGGAGTGTGTGCATTGGCAGCCTGTTTTGGCTGTTTGTGCTTATTTCTCTGTGTTTATGTATCTAAGTGTCAGTGCAGTCTAATAATCATAACTATGGTGTCTTCAAGATGCTTGGATATTTATCACAGCAAAGAAAACAAACTTAAGGCTCAGCATTATATAGTAAATGTTTACTTAGTCTGCCGCACACAGGCACTTCAAGTGATATTTTAACTAAATGCTTTACATATTTCGTTACCACAACTATATTAGCCATTGCAATTAAATCCGGGAAAGACAGAAATATCCTTGTTAACTTCTAGGTACTCATGGCCATAGCAGGTTTAAAATCAGGGGTAAACTGTGATTCCACTCCAATTTAATTAAACGTTTCTGTGCAAAATGCACCTGATTCTAGGCTTTTGTATGAACAAATTTGCACAGCGACAGCAGTGCGCAAAGTATAGTGCATGTTAATGCTAGTGCCGACTCAGAACTGGCTACAAAAACAATCCCATGAAAACTCCATACCATGCGATACTGGTATTTTCCATGGGTGGCTTTTTGTATCTCATATTTCCGCATTTTATGTGGGGTTTCTTTAATTAATTAATGTCCTCGTTCCAGTTAAAGGATACTGTTCACATCCACGGGATATAGGGTTTTATGGAGTATTGGTGTGACTAGATATAAACTACTGGCTAGCATGCTTTCATGAAATCATCCCCTCGGCAGGAAGTGGTTGGTGGACTATGTACACAAATTCCGTATATTGTAATTGCACACTCCTCCTTGGCAAAGAAGAAGCGAGCTTCCATTGCAATGCATGGGCGGTGAATCACCCAAGCACTGCAGCCGAGGCGCATTCGTCTACTTTATGAAAAATCCTTTGGTGCCTTGTAATGAGATCCTGGTTCTTGCATAAAAGACTAACAGCCGGATTTATCATGGTCCCGATTTGCGAGTCCTTAATAGCGATTATTAAGGAATCGCTATTAAGGACTCTCAAATCGGGATTCATGTAGAAATTGCAAAAAGAATTGCGATTCCTACAGCCTCCTTATTTGCGATTAGCAAATTGCTAATCGCAAATAAAGAATAACTCCCCATTCATTCCTATGGGCCTTAAGGCCCATAGGAATGAATGGGGAGTCAATCCGTATTTACGATTAGCAGTTTTCTGATCGCAAATAAGAATGCGATTTCAAGGGTGCCAGGGGTGTCCAAAGGACACCCTGTAGCACCCCTGAAATGGAAATGTAGCCTTATGTTGCTCACACACATGTCCAAAGGACATGTGTGTGTGTAACATACCACTTAGAAAAATGCAATAAAGTGCATTTTTCTAAGTTTTCGCTATTTACCACGAAGTCAGACTTCGTGGTAAATAGCGACCAAAAATTGCGAATTCGCAATGAAAAAAGGGTTAATGAATTGCATTTAAGGAATCTCAAATAGAGATTCCTTAAATGCAATTCCTCGCAAATGTGCGAATTCTTTATTAGCGAAATTTGCATTTGGGATGATGAATCCCAAATGCAAAAATTGTACTCGCCCTGGGCAAGACATACCTGCAAGCTCTCAGCCTCCAGGATCCTCCACTGCTCCCAGTCCACTGACCCTATCGCTGTCCACTGCATGTCGCTGTCCCCTACGTATGCACTGTTTCTGTCTCCTACGCACCCTGCATGGTTCCCCCTTTGAGCATGTACTCTCCACCGGTACAGCATGGGCAAGCTTCACTGCATGTATCTCCTGTACATGCAGCGAAGCTTCCCCACCCCTCGCTCAGCTGTACATGCAGTGAAGCTTGCCCACCCCTCCACCCCTGCTGCCCTACACGCACTGGTTGTCTGATTCTGATGTCAAAAAGAGCAGGTTTCATATTGTAGCCTGCTCTCTTTGACATCAGACACCCTCCGGTTCCAGGCGCTGTGCTGCTGGAGACTCTGCAAAGTTACAGGCTGTGACATAGCACAGTCTCCAGCAGTGACAGAGCACAAGCCTTCGGTATTTTGCCCACTGCAAAAATACCACGAATTTTGAGGTTTTAGGCCGCAACTTGGCTTTTTTCGGCCACAAAATTTGCCACTCAATGCTGCAAAATTCAGGGGGGTCTGCTGCAGGACATTACACATCGGCAAAAGTCAATCTTCTCTATTTACATCAGTTTTATTGGATGGATGGATGGATTGTTGGATGGATGGGTGCTGATGGATGGATTGATGGGTGGGGTTGGATGGATGGATGGGCACGTGGGTGGGGTTGGATGAATGGGTTGGTGATGATGGATGGGTTGATGGGTGGGTGGGTGATGGATGGATGGGTGGGTGGGAGGTTGGATGGATGGGGTTGGATCGATTGATAGGTAGGTGGGTGGGGTTAGATGGGTGGGTGGGTTTGGATCGATTGATGGGTAGGTGGGTGGGGTTTGATGGATGGGTGGGTGGGTGAGGGGGGTTGGATGGATTGATGGGTGGGTTGGTGGGTGGTGTTGGATGGATGGGTGGGCGGGGTGATTGGATGGATGGGTGGGTGGGGTTGGATGAATTGATGGGTGGATGGGTTAGCTGGATGGATGGATTGTTGGATAGATGGGTAGTGATGGATGGATTGATCGTTGGATGGATGGCTGGGTTAGGGTGGGTGGGGTTGGATGGATGGATAGGTGGGAGGGGGTTTGATGGATGGATGGATGGATTGATGCTTGGGTGGGTTGGATGGATGGGTGGGTGGGAGGATTGATGGGTGGGTGGGGTTGGATGGATTGATGGGTGGGTGTGGTTGGATTGTTCGGTGGGTGGGTAAGGGGTTTGATGGATGGATGGATGGGTTGGGTTGGGTTGGGTTGGATGCATTGATGGGTGGGTGGGGTTGGAAGGATGGGTTGGAGGGTGGATGGGGTTGGATGACAGACAGGCAAAGCTAGCTAGACGTCAGGGGATGCTGTACAGGGTTAATGACAAGCAGACAGCCAATGAGTGATAGGAGGGAGCTGGTCCTGTTAATGCACTGAGCTGGAGTTTTCTTTAAAGAGTTGAGTCTTCAACTCTCTCCTCTATGGTGCAGCGTTGGGTCGGTCCTGATGCACATGGGGATGTTATTCCACATGCTGGGCGCATAGAAGGAATGGATGAATGCATCAATGTGCAGTTGTCCGCCCACGAAAGGCTCTTGAATCATAACAGTCCTGCACATCTGGAGCTCTGCACTGCTGAACCCCTGGCCACTCCTGCACGAGAGATGCCGTAAGTTGCCAAAGCCCCTTTGTTGTAGCTGAAGGGCTGATAGGAACCCATGATCTAATAAAGGGGGTCTGGAAGAGCACAGGCCGGCTTCCAGCGCCGCCAGCTCCCGCACTGCATAAGCCATGGAAGGAAATTACCTTGTTTCTTTCCCGCCTCCCTGCAGCCAATGTCTCTGTTTACTGGAAGGTCATCCGGCTGCCTGGTGATGGAGAGCGACCAAGGAATCTGATGTTTGTTTCCCTAGCATCATAATCAAACAACAACAGAGAGCTGATGACCAGGAAAACTGGAATCATGTGGCACTAGAGGGCCAAATTATGCGGTAAAGCTGACTAAATTATGTTGGATTATATATATATATATATATATATATATATATATATATATATATATATATATATATATATATATATATATATATATATATATATATATATATATATAGCACGTTCTGTACTAGTTCTATGTTGCTAGTTTGACGTTCACACACATTGATTCTACACAGTTATCAAAATACAAAACTTTTATTCACAAAGAAGCAATGGTGTTGTCTAGCAGGGAAGCGCAGGAGCAGAATTGTATTTTCATGATGAAGAAAACATATCCCCAACCCTATTTGAATTTTATTTAAATATGTAAGTGTTTTTAGATGCAAGAGACAGAGGCCCTACGTGGATCCATCAATGCAAGAAACAGTAGTACTGCCTGTTCATCTGTTTCACGTTATTGGTACCAGTTTAATACCTGAATACAGCACTCAAGATCTTAAAGATGGCAGAGCTCTGCCCCTATGTTGAACCAGGAGTACCTCGAAATTTTAAACAACTTATAAACTGTTTGATATATCACAAAAGAAAGCTGCCAGATATGATGTTCAAAGGCATCCGTTTTGGAGGAAAAACAATTAAAAAGATGATTATTCATTCACATTTTTGTAAGCGCTAAGTGGAAAATTCTCAAACAGAAGTGGTGGCAGCAACCACATACAATTGTGTGATTTAGAAACACTTTTTATTGGTCGAAATTTGAAACCTGTGGCCAGATATGTGACAAGGGCAGAAAATACCTATATTATTTTGGATACACCGTGGCCACAGAGTAGTGTAATTCCAGTGGGACCAGTGATACTCATTGATATGAAAAATAATGATTGTGAGTTGAGCAGAGTGGAGCTTGCTCGGGTTAAAGGGCAGCGTTCAAATGTAAATAACAATTCATGTGCTAGGGCCAGGGTTCTCCAAAGTTGGCCATGGAGGGCTGGACCCATGCCCGATTTTTAAGATAACTACATTTATCTAAATGGGATTTGCTAGGCTACAAATACATGGATTACATATCATAGAGAGACTTTAAAACCCAGTAATCAGACATTTAGATAGTCTCGGGTGGGCTGTGCTGGTGACGGAACCGCTCCGTCACGGCCCTCGGGTCAGCTGTGCTTGTGACGGAACGGTTCCGTCACGGCCCCGCCCGCCCTTTAGAACGTCAGCGCAGGCGCTGGCACGGCGAGCGGGCCGTGACGGAACCGTTCCGTCACCAGCACAGCCCACCCGAGGCTCGTAACGGAACGGTTCCGTCACGAGCATGGGAGGGGATAAAGCATTATCTGCTAAATGCATATGCATATGGTTACTCATAGTAACCATATAGTAAGAGTTAACCTAAAGACCTGGTGAGGCCTGTTGTTTTAAGGATAGGAAGTGTGTGGGCAGGAGAGATGCACAGGGAGTGTTCATCTGTGCTGGTTATGTAAAAAGCAGTGCTGTGTTGGTTCTCAGAGGTTATACTGATGCCACTTCAGCACAATTAAAACAAACATGGGATCCAAGAAACAAAGCCCATCCTAGCACATTCCTCTTCCTTGTCTTCCTCCAATCTATACCAGCTCAGGGCCACACCTATTAACAAAATATGAGCTTAGTCATTCTGGTGCAGTAATAAAGTAAGTGTAGTATGAACGTAGGAAATGCCATAAAGGGACCTGCAGAGCTGTTCAAAGAGCTGTTCACAGCTACCAGCGTACCGAAAACCAAAAAGGGTGGGTCTGATTCACAAAGGTAAACTTAAAACTAAAGTCTAACTTTAGAAATGAAGTCTAACTTTAGACCTGAAGTCTAAGTTTGGACCAAAATCCTATCTTTAGACCTAAAGTCTAAGTTTAGACCTGAAGTCTCAGTTAAAATCTAAAGTCTAACTTTAGTTGTGAAATCTAAATTTAGACCTAGAGTCTAACTTTAGACTTGGACTTCAGGTCTAAACTTAGACTTTAGGTGTAATGTTAGACTTTTAGGGCCTGATTCACAAAGGCAAACTTAGACCAAAAGTCTAAGTTGAGACCTGAAGTCTAAGTTTAGATCTAAAGTCTAACGTTACTAGTAGTAAAGTTAGACTTTTTGTCTAAGTTTAGACCAAAAGTCTAACTTTGACCAAAAGGCTAACTTTACTACTAGTAAAGTTAAACATTTGGTCTAAGCTAGACTTTTGGTCTAAACTTAGACCAAAAGTCTAACTTTAATTCTAAACTTAGACCAACAGTCTAACTTTACTACTAGTAAAGTTAGACTTTTGGTCTAAGTTAGACTTTAGATCTAAACTTAGACTTTTGGTCTAAGTGTACCTCTGTGAATTGGGCCATTGACCTAAAGTTGTACTGCAGGGCTAAAAGTAGACTTTAGATCTAAACTTAGACTTCAGATCCAAGTTTACCTTTGTGAATCAGGCCCTGTGTGTTTATTTCTCACACCTCTTCATCCACCACACTACTAAGAGCTGTGTCCCATATCAGGATAACTGTACCTCATATCATATATGATCCTATATCATATATGATCAAAAACAAAGACAACACACTTTCAACCACACACCCTACCACCCGTAGCTTGCTACCGATGTAGGAAAGTGCATAGGTGCCCCACACGTAGGGGTAGCAAGCGCCATATAAATACTGCAATAAAATGCAATGCAAGGAGCTGCGCAGCACTTTGTAACCATTGCCAATAAATTCAGTTGCAGTCTTTCTGTCTATCTTTAAGGGTAACCTGTTTAGGGAAAATTAACATGCCCTGACCTCCCCCAAACTACCAGTCCAGTGACCGACTAGTAAATGTAATGTATCACTGGTAATATGATCTGGGAGATGGTTATATCGATGTTGATCTGGCTGTGGAGTATTTTGCGACACCTGAAATAATACATAAAAGATGTCGTAAATGTTGAATGAATAGACTTTTAGTTAGGCCAAATGGAGATATATATGTTTTCTTTATTGATAAAAGACTGAATTGTAAGCTGAATAAAGTTACAACTTTTGTAAATTGTTCTGTATAGACTTGAGTGGACCCAACTGCTGGATTCCTCTCTTTCAATATGCACGAGGTCTTAGGCTCTCAATGCTTTTCTCAACAGTGGAGCCAGACTCAGCTCTGCCATCAAGAAAATCCCATCCCTCTCAACCTTCAAAGGAATAAAAGTAAATAGAGAACGAAGCCATATACGATTTCGACTAATTGTTGGTTGATGTCCCATAACCACTCACCCACAAAGAGGTCATTAGAGACTCAGTTATCATTCCGTGGATCATCTGTCCTACGTCTGATGTACCAGCAGGGCCCACACCTGAGCTGCGGCAGACCCATTGAATCTAGATTTCTCTACCTCTTAATTGGATATTTTTCTCCTCAAACATTTCTGATGTCCATCGTGGGAGCCGCTTTACTGATAAAAAAGTGGCGCAGGAAGCTTGTCATGCCATGGCAGCACGGTGGACCTGCTGTCACTTGCATTCATGTCCCTCATGTGGTGGGGCTTTCGCCCACCACTTGCAGGCCATTTCTGGGCTTTTTCGACCCATGACCTCTACGGTGAACACAGCCAAAATAGATACCTATGGAAATGGCATTGGAGGTGCTGACCAAAATAATGTGGGTCTTGCACCACTCCTACTGGTCTTGGGGGTTGAGGGGTGTTGTGTAGATGCTCGCTCGTGCCTTCTTTGAGAACTTGTATGTTCTGAGCTCTTGGAATGTCAGAGCGAAGATACGGCAGAGACAAGAGCAGGGGTGTTTGGAAGGATGGGTATGGTCAAGCTCCTTATTGTGAGGAGCTGACCAGGTTTGAGTCGCAATAAACTTATTTTAAACAGCAATTCTTGCGGAGTCTTACTCAAGAATCTGGCGACGAGTATGTGAATTGTGTACTGTGATAAAACACATGAGGGAAGGATGGCTGGAGAAACATCATTAAGGAAGGATCTTATTCCTTTTTGGGAAGTGAAGAATGAGCTCTCTGTCAGGGATATGTTATTGCTGAGAGGAGGCAAAGTTATTCCTCCTAAGGTATTCAGGGACAAAGTGGTGGGGTTGTGCCATGAAGGCCACCTCGGAATAGTGAAAACAAAGAGCAGAGTTAAACATTCTTTCCGGTGGCCAGGAGTTGCAAGGAGATTGAAACAATTGTGAGAGAGTGTGTGGAAACCATGGTCACATTTAAACCACCTTTACCCCCCATTATTGTTCCCAATATGCCCAGGGAGAGGGTAGGCATCGACATTTTTGGTCCGGTGCAGAACATAAATGGGGTGCAGAAATACATACTAGTGTTGGTGGACCACTTTTCTAAGCGGCAGGAGCTCAGTGTGGTACAGAGAGCAGATTCTGAGTCCATAGTCAAATTTTTGGAGGAATTGTTTTCCAAGGAAGGGTTAACCAAGGTATTGATCTCAGATAATGGTGGACTATTCATTGCGGATAGATTCAAAACGTTCACTGAATGTACTGGCATTAGTCACAGGACTACTTCTCTGTATCATCCAGAAGGAAATGGAAAAGTGGAACGATTCAATAGGGTCATAAAAGGGACAATTGAGTTATCACTTGTGGCATTTCTGAGAACTCGTGGGTTCTGAGTTCTTTGGATGCCAGAGCAAGAACAGGGCACAGAGGAGAGCAGGGGCGGTTGGAAGGACGTGCATGGTCAAGGTCCTTATTGTGAGGTGCTGACCAGGTTTGAGTCGGAATACACTTCTTTTAAACAGCAATTCTTGCAGAGTCTTACTCAAGAGTGGGCAGCAAGTGTTGCCAATGGCTGAATAGCTAGAGGCTACTCCATGGGGAAAAATGCATTCCCCAGCCTCCAAATCAGCAAAAGGAATCTTGGACAGAACATGGGACAGCCACCAAGTGTTCATTTTTATTGCCTGCCGGTGTTGGCTTCACATTCTATGGAAATGTATGTGTCCTTTTTGTGGTCAGGCTTGACAGCGCTGCAGTCGACAGGCAATTATGTAAGAACCACCAGGAGAGGTACTTTGTCTCTGCCCACATGTTGGCCTAAATTTGCTTTCCATTTACTCACTTGTTTGTATTTGATGTGCTTCCAAGCCCTGCTACCGAGTACTTATCGTAGAGGCAGAGAGTCACTGCTCATTCGTTAGGCCGGCTCACTCACTGGCATCAGTAGCTGAGGTGGGGTTGTCTCTGTCTGTCTGCTGTTGGCAGTCTCTCCGAGGAAGAAAGCTGGACCAGGGACAGCTCACATTCACCTACCGAGCTTCGGCTGCAGCCTTAGCTTTGCCTTAGGCCAGAGTAGGGCTAGTAAGGGTAGCAGTGTAACAGTGCCATAGGACCCCATCACTGTTTCTCGCCGCTGGATCACCCTCAGTACTAGGCTGGCACTAGTGCCTTTGTGCACTGGGCCCTCTGTTGCAGTGGCGTAATGCAAAACAATGCTACTACCCCACCCACAAAAAAGGATGTAGGGTCCCTGAGTCTCGCATATCTCACAGATATTCATTGGCATTGGGCTGAACAGGTTCTCACTGAAGGCTTGTGGCCCCCAGCGCTGCAGGGTTTGCCAGGGCCTTTCTTACACCCCTGCTCTGTTACATAAATAGCAATGGTGGCCATTGCATATTAACAGTGGTGGGGCAGGTGGAGAAGGTACAGGGGTGAGGAATGCAGGGAGAGTGTGAGGGGGAGAGTAAAAAGAATAAAAACAAAACTTACCTCATGCTGCTTTTGCCCCTCATGCCTCAGAGCTCCTCTGCTCCCTCGTCCCAGCAGACACTGGGACAGCAGCGGAATCCCTGCTCAATCCCCACAATTCTCTCATGTTATGAGAGCAGTGCGGGAACTGGCCTAAGTGGCTAGTTTGACAGCCTACTCAGGACAGGGAGTCTGTGCTGGTTCTCCAACCATGCTGTACTAAAGCATAAGAGAGTAAGTTTACTACCTGAGAAAATCAATTTCTAACGTGTAAGAGAGTATGTTTGCTACCTGACATTATCAGTTACTAAAGTGTAAGATATCATGTATACTACCTGAGGATATCAATTACTAATGCATAAGAGAATATGTTTACTACCAGAAACCATCAATTACTAACGTGTAAGAGAGTATGTTTGCTACCTGACATTATCAGTTACTAAAGTGTAAGATATCATGTATACTACCTGAGGATATCAATTACTAATGCATAAGAGAGTATGTTTACTACCGGAAACCATCAATTACTAACGTGTAAGAGAGTTTGTTTGCTACCTGACATTATCAGTTACTAAAGTGTAAGATATCATGTATACTACCTGAGGATATCAATTACTAATGCATAAGAGAGTATGTTTACTACCGTAAACCATCAATTATTAACGTGTAAGAGAGTTTGTTTGCTACCTGACATTATCAGTTACTAAAGTGTAAGATATCATGTTTACTACCTGAGGATATCAATTACTAATGCATAAGAGAGTATGTTTACTACAGCAAACCATCAATTACTAACGTGTAAGAGAGTTTGTTTGCTACCTGACATTATCAGTCACTAAAGTGTAAGATATCATGTATACTTCCTGAGGATATCAATTACTATTGCATAAGAGAGTATGTTTACTACCGGAAACCATCAATTACTAAAGTGTAAGAGAGTTTGTTTGCTACCTGACATTATCAGTTACTAAAGTGTAAGATATCATGTATACTACCTGAGGATATCAATTACTAATGCATAAGAGAGTATGTTTACTACCGGAAACCATCAATTACTAACGTGTAAGAGAGTTTGTGTGCTATCTGACATTATCAGTTACTAAAGTGTAAGATATCATGTATACTACCTGAGGATATCAATTAATAATGCATAAGAGAGCATGTTTACTACAGGAAACCATCCATTACTAAAGTGTAAGAGAGTTTGTTTGCTACCTGACATCAGTTACTAAAGTGTATGAGATCATGTATACTACCTGAGGATATTAATTACTAATGCATAAGACAGCATGTTTACTACCGGAAACCATCAATTACTAACGTGTGAGAGAGTTTGTTTGCGACCTGACATTATCAGTTACTAAAGTGTAAGATATCATGTATACTACCTGAGGATATCAATTACTAATGCATAAGAGAGTATGTTTACTACCGGAAACCATCAATTACTAACGTGTAAGAGAGTTTGTTTGCTACCTGACATTATCAGTTACTAAAGTGTAAGATATCATGTATACTACCTGAGGATATCAATTACTAATGCATAAGAGAGTATGTTTACTACCGGAAACCATCAATTACTAACGTGTAAGAGAGTTTGTTTGCTACCTGACATTATCAGTTACTAAAGTGTAAGATATCATGTATACTACCTGAGGATATCAATTACTAATGCATAAGGGAGTATGTTTACTACCAGAAACCATCAATTACTAACGTGTAAGAGAGTTTGTTTGCTACCTGACATTATCAGTTACTAAAGTGTAAGATATCATGTATACTACCTGAGGATATCAATTACTAATGCATAAGAGAGTATGTTTACTACAGGAAACCATCAATTACTAACGTGTAGGAGATTTTGTTTGCTACCTGACATTATCAGTTACTAAAGTGTAAGATATCATGTGTACTACCTGAGGATATCAATTACTAATGCATAAGAGAGTATGTTTACTACCGGAAACCATCAATTACTAACGTGTAAGTGAGTTTGTTTGCTACCTGACATTATCAGTTACTAAAGTGTAAGGTATCATGTATACTACCTGAGGATATCAATTACTAATGCATAAGAGAGCATGTTTACTACAGGAAACCATTAATTACTAACGTGTAAGAGAGTTTGTTTGCTACCTGACATTATCAGTTACTAAAGTGTATGAGATCATGTATACTACCTGAGGATATTAATTACTAATGCATAAGAGAGCATGTTTACTACCGGAAACCATCAATTACTAACGTGCGAGAGAGTTTGTTTGCTACCTGACATTATGAGTTACTAAAGTGTAAGATATAATGTATACTACCTGAGGATATCAATTACTAAAGCATAAGAGAGTATGTTTACTACCGGAAACCATCAATTACTAACGTGTAAGAGAGTTTATTTGATACCTGACATTATCAGTTACTAAAGTGTAAGATATCATGTATACTACCTGAGGATATCAATTACTAATGCATAAGAGAGTATGTTTACTACCGGAAACCATCAATTACTAACGTGTAAGAGAGTTTGTTTGCTACCTGACATTATCAGTTACTAAAGTGTAAGCTATCATGTATACTACCTGAGGATATCAATTACTAATGCATAAGAGAGTATGTTTACTACCGGAAACCATCAATTACTAACGTGTAAGAGAGTTTGTTTGCTACCTGACATTATCAGTTACTAAAGTGTAAGATATCATGTATACTACCTGAGGATATCAATTACTAATGCATAAGAGACTATGTTTACTACCGGAAACCATCAATTACTAACGTGTAAGAGAGTTTGTTTGCTACCTGACATCAGTTACTAAAGTGTAAGAGATCATGTATACTACCCGAGGATATTAATTACTAATGCATAAGACAGCATGTTTACTACCGTAAACCATCAATTACTAACGTGTGAGAGAGTTTGTTTGCTACCTGACATTATCAGTTACTAAAGTGTAAGATATCATGTATACTACCTGAGGATATCAATTACTAATGCATAAGAGAGTATGTTTACTACCGGAAACCATCAATTACTAAAGTGTAAGAGAGTATGTTTGCTACCTGAAACTATCAATAAATAAAGTGTAAGAGGGCACATTTACTACCTGAGACCATCAATCAGTAAAGCGAAAGAAAGCATGATTACTACCTGAGACTATGAATTACTAAATTGTAACAGAATATGTTTACTACCTCAGGGTATCAAATAACAAAGTGTAAGAGGGCATGTTTACTACCTGAGATTGTCATTTATTAAAGCATAAGAGGGTATGTTTACTACCTGAATACTCAGGACAAGTAAGCATAGTTAATACCTAAACACTCCAATGTATGCTTACTGTCTGAAACCATCAATAATTAAAGAATGAGTGCTTTTTATTTCCTGAGCATTCAGCAAAGGTTAGCATGCTTAGTACCTAAACTGTCCTATGGATGCTAACTGATTGAGAGCATCAATTACTAACGCATAATAGTAATGTTTACTACATGAACATTCAGTGCAACTAAGCATGCTTAATACCTAACTATCCAATGGATGCTTACTACCTGAGGCCATCACTAGCTAAAGTGTGAGATAGAGTGATTACTCCCTGACCATTCAGCAGAAGTAAACACAGTTAATACCTAAACTGCCCACTGGATGGCTATTTTCTCAGACCATCAATAACTAAAGAATGCGTACTATTTACTACCTGAACATTCAGCCCATGTAAACATGAGTAATACCTAAACTGTCCAACTAGCTGAGACCATCAATAACTAAAGAATGAGTACTGTTTATTACCTGAACGTTCTGCACTAGTAAGAACATTCATCTTAATATCTGAACTGCCCAATGCGGTACATTACAGTCTGTGCCCCTAGCGTCCTCATGTCAGTACTCCTGAGAATCGTAACAGTTCTATACGCCCAGGAGTACTGCTGGAATGCTTTCTGAATTAGATATGAAGTCAAAATCCACTTTAAGCACAGGGTAAGTCTACAGGAGTAAATGGACAATGTTTACTAGGGGGCTACTATATGCGGGCCTGTAAAGACTGTGACGTGGCAGTTCCAACTGCATGAGCATTTTACAACTGAGAAATAAGCAATGTATTCCCACCTCACTCATAATACAAACACCTTCCTTTACACCCTGCGCGTGTTACAAAGATAGACATCTTTGGAGGAATTCATGTACACAGGGCCGGCTTTAGCACTGGTGGCGCCTGGTGCGACAATCTTTTTTGGCGCACTCCACCCCCATGACCTGCTCCTCGGATTCACTCTCTATTTCCTGCAAAAGTTCCTCTCATCTCTCCATAGACCCGCTCTCACATACATTTCATTAGTTATGAAGCACTTGTAAAGGCTGACTTCACTAACCAACTATCCACATAAAATATACAGATATGTTCTTTGCAGCAGGCATATGAACCCTCTGTGCTACTTTAAGGCAAGTCAAAACTGCCACTAGACGAAACTCCACCTCACTCTCCAGCATCAACATTAATCACAAGAGTTATCTTGACATTTTTATTGCTGCCTGCACAAGGAACTCTGCATCAGATGCTTTTAAATTGTAAGTTATTGCTAAACACAGTGCCCACTTGAGGTCAGTGCCCCCTTCAAGGTCAGCGCCCAGTGCAGCGCCCTGAAGCTGGCCTTGCATGGACCACTGTGTGAATGTTACGGAGGACTGGACCAGCCATGGCACCAACATACTTCACCGCCATATGCAGTGGTGGCTTCAATGACGAGCACTGTACTGGCATTAATGACACAAGTGACTGAGCAGTCATTACAGCTGCCATTCTGAACTCGCTGATTAACTTTACATGCATGAGAGAAAGAATCTGGATGAATGGATCGATGAATGTGATGCACTGTAATACAGGGCCTGCGTGCAGCGCAGAAGACCTTTGATCTGGACACGTGCTGCTGGGTATCTCATATTACTGACACAAGCTTCTAAACTGTCAAATTGTTTTGTGGCCACCCACCCATCCACCCACCCACCCACCCACCCACCCACCTATCTATCTATCTATCTATCTATCTATCTATCTATCTATCTATCTATCTATCTATCTATCTATCTATCTATCTATCTATCTATCTATCTATCTATCCATCCATCCATCCATCCATCCATCCATCCATCCATCCATCCATCCATCCATCCATCCATCCATCCATCCATCCATCCATCCATCCATCCATCCATCCATCCATCCATCCATCCATCCATCCATCCATCCATCCATCCATCCATCCATCCATCCATCCATCCATCCATCCATCCATCCATCCATCCATCCACCCACCCACCCACCCACCCATCCATCCATCCATCCATCCATCCAATGGACATTAACAGAGTATTGTTTATTGTTAGATCAGACATTCCATTGAAAAGTCATTTTTCGTTTTCTAAATAACTTTGGCGCCATTTGGTTAATCTTCACAAAACTGTGCAATTAAGAGGTTCATCTAATTTTGATTTGGCATTGCAAGTTGTGTGCAGATCATCATAGACTTATCAAAAAATTGACAAAGTGACAATTCCCCATTTTGATTCCCAGAATCCTTGCTCTCTGATACAGAAAAAATAGCTGAATGGAATGATACCAAACTCGGAATGAAGGTAGAACTTTACTTAGCCTTTGCTTGGTTTGGATTGAATTTGTTCCGTAGTTGTTGAAAAATTAGCATTAATAAACAGTTCTCGTGGGCTTGAAACGGTTAAATTGTAGAGATACCTATAACTCTTAATATGCAGATGATCCGCAAACTCAGGTGTGCAGACCTCCGCACAAAAAAAATCAAATCTGAACTTTTTCTCCGGTCCCCCATTTCGGGTCCTCGAACCCAAAGTGGCTTCCGTGGAACCTAAGCCTTTTGCTTTACATTACAGAATTGGGCAAAGAGGTAACATTATCTACATAACATGCCAGCCCATAACGCCACCTCCTTCTGGCACCCTCCCAAGATTAAATACTCACAGACACACAAACACAGAAGTCCGTCGAATCTCATCTACATTCAAAGTGAAGTGAAAACAATACTAATGAATACGTTTTTGCCCGAAGACACATTATGTTTTATTGTTGATCTATCTGCCTATTATGCTGATGCTCTGATTGGCCACTACTCTGATGTGCAACCATTGACTCCAGCTTAGGCATGCTACTCCCATATATGTAATGAGTGTCTGTTCCTACTACTGTATCCTACAAACCCATAACCTCCTGATACCCTGCTTTGTGTCTTGTTCGCGCTTTACAAAACTTAATAAATAAATAAATAAAACAGAGACACACGCACACACACACACACACGCACACAGACCTCACAGGCTGCTTTATGATGCATTTTGCTCAGTTGCATGTAGGTGCCCAGAATAGCCACTTTTCCATCTTAAAGGGAATTTTATGTGCACAAGTGCATTTGCTAATGTGGAAATTCAGCAAGTTATGTGGATTTTATACATTTGCAAATTTGGTGAGTTGCCAGTTGGGGAGCTCCTGCAAACTCACATGCTTTGGTGTTCACATAACTTGCAGGTGGCGTCTTGCCTTAAGATTTCACAGAAATGTACTCCTGACAGAACTAGGAGTAGTTATGTTTCTAGTATACAGTGTGGAGAGAGCACCCACATATGCAATGTGGGCATTGGAAAAGATTCATATGCATGGGGAAAGCTACCCTGTGAATAAAAATAAAAAAAAGCGAATGTACCTATGTATCAGATTTAAACACAGATATTTTTCCTCTCTATGGAATAATTAGCATCGCAAATGATATGCATTGAAGAATATTATTGTAATAGCATTTATATAGCACTTACTACCCCTGACGAGGCGTTGAAGTGCTTTTTCTGGGGAGTTGCATGCTACTCCGAACTCAAAAAGGATTAGTGGTGAATTAGTATTATATGACTGTCATAGATTTCCTTCAGTACACCTCAGATGCTATGTGACTCCCATAAAAGTGAGAAGTTTGCTCAGATCACTGAAATGACTTTATGGAGGCAAATGTGCAACTTTTCTGTAAAGGCTCAGTGTGATCACAAGGCTATGATAAGAAACTCAGCAGAGGCTGCCTGGTCAGGAACATCCTGTTTTCTGACTGATAGTCCTTCTGCCTGCTGCGTCTTTTGGCCCCACCTGTTCGCGCGCTGAGCCACACATGGCCTAGGCTGTTCGGAAACATTCGTGGTCCCTTATCGCAGTGGAGCTGTTTATGCACAAGGGTGGGCAGATAATGAAGTGGACAGACACCCCGCCCACCATGGAAACAAAAGGTCTTCAAAATAATTGCTCCGCAGGGATCCTAATACCAGCAGAACCGCGTGACCCATCGCGGGGCGCGGAAATGGAAATCCACCCCCCATTGTGTTTATTACTTGGGTTTATCTGACTTTGTGGGGGTGGTTAACAATGTGCTACAATGTTCTACCAGAGTGGATAAGGGACAGCTCTGAATTCAAGCTGTAACATTGAACGTATTGGGTCGAGGCATTGGCGGTGGGGTGCGGGTGGAGCTGTAGGGAATCTTGGTCATGAGCAAGACACGAATGGGATGAGAGGGCATGTGACCGCTTTAGGAGGACAATGCTGGCCTTTTGTAATACTGTCCAGAGAGTATGAATATGGGCCAAAGTCAATGTTGATCACTGTATTTTGATTCAGAGTAGAGGTATGGAGGCGACAAATGTTTCGCTCTACAAACTATACTAACTTTTTTTGAAAAAACTTCACACACTTCACGAAGTTCATGAGGATCTGAAGTAAAGTTTTATTTTTAGAATACCATTTCCTTGGAATGATCCCTTTTGTCTTTCTCGGTGCATGGAAATGTCAATGGTAATGTTCCTTCAATGGGAAATTTCAATAATCCTTTTTTTAAAGAAGGGCATAAAAAGTTTTTTTTGGGTGAAAATTGTATGAGCTCCCTTTTTGCTAAGATGGTGCTTCCCAAATAATGATGATATTGAAAACAACCATCATGATCTTGATTCTTCTCTGTACGAACCAGTGAACTTTGGAATACTTTCCCCAAGAAGAGAAGGATGATCAGAAACCACCAGGATCCAGTAAAGCAATAAAAGCTTGGCTCCTTCTAAAACATGGCTGAAACACTAGAAAACAATCATCATCCCCTGCCCAATGCAACCTGCAGACTACAAAACCCAAGTGACCATGCCAACAGTACCACTGGAAATACCAGAAACTACTGCAGGGTCAGCCTCTGTCCTGCATCTGTCTGCATGCCAATAATGTGGTATGTAGCACACACTCGCCACTCGCATGCAACCATATCTGTGAGTATTTGGTAAACACATGCTTGCGCTGCTGCGTTTATATCTTCCGCAAGCATCACAGGCGTGACCTGTTGTAACCACACACACCAGCCAGTTTCCAGCCTCATGCAGCGACAAAGCTTTCTCCTACATAAGGCAGTCTCAACAAATCACCCCTGATGCCAACAAGTACTTTCATTCCTTGCCAGGGCATCATTGAGCTATATAAATAATACATACAGAGTAGACACTCATGTAACCTTGCAAGGCGTGAGGGAATGAATCGTTGTATAAAACAACAACGTAAACAATATCAGTAAAATTCACAATAATGACTTATTTTATATAGAGCCAAGCCATGTTATCAAATGATGTGCCAGACCGCTGTTACAACCATGTGAGTCAATATCACTCTACATGAGACATGTAATCACATCCCATTCACAGCACAAACCGAAATGCCTCTCCAAACTTAATAGGAATTTAATAGCAAATAATAAAGCGCGCGAGTCTTTCTTCATCTACCCAACTCTGTGGTCTCTGTTAATTTAGAGAGATGAAAGGAGGAGCTGATGTTACTAACACCCACTTGTTATTTCACCAGCAATGGTCCCCGAGGGTGAGCTGCCACCTTCATAATCTCCCGAAGCATCCAGTTATTTTTCAGCATTTAAAAAAAGGGTATTTAAATGAGTCAGTAACTTTTAGAACAGAAACGCTGCACATAACAATGGCATCTAAACTGTAAATCTCTCAGCACTCTGACCCCAGCTGACGTGGGCGTCAGTTCACCAGGGGTCATGGAAGTGACGTCACGCACCCTTTGACATCTGATGATCTTGTTTCACCCTCCTCCTGGCTGGTGATGGCCTAGTGTAAGGGCGTGGACTGTACCGGAAGTAAACAATGCCTCTCCCAGTCTTGCTGCCTTCCTGTTCTGAGTTCCAGGGCGGCTAGGCTCGCACCAGGGATGCAAAGGAGGACGCCAGGATTCACATCTCTCCCCTCTCACGCCCCCCCCGCCATTTTCAACCATTGAGCCCGACCAGAAACAACAGCAATAAAATGAGAATTTGGCGAATCCCTGTTGAGGGAACACTTGCATTTTATAAGGCCAAAAAGGACAGGAAGTTAGGGAGGACATGGTAACTAAATGTGGCCCTGAAGCAGTGCTTAATTTATGAAAAAATAAATTCTGGGGCCCTGGTCAGGAGGCTTCTGCAGCTTGCACCTCCTATTCCCCTGCCTGTGCTGTGTCAATGACAGTGCCAACAGAACTACTATGCATCAAACTTCTCCAAGTGTGACAATTCAGAATATTCCAGGCCCCCACAGCTATAAGAACGGCTTGGGAGGCAGGTAACAGTCATTTTTAAAGTATTTTGAATTAACAAACAACTGTTGTGGTGCTCGTCTCTAAATTTTACATACAGCACCACCATGTGGCAGACTATCAAAAGAGCCGGTGTTGACAATTAAGTGCAGATGCCGAGCACCGGAAACCACTGGCTCAATTTAAGCACTGCCCTGAAATGATCTACAGAGGCTCCAAGATTACACGCCTTAGCATTTGATCTGACAACCCCATTGTATGCACCGTGCACCAAAACATTGTACACACTGTGCACCAACACATTGTACGTACCGCACACCAAAACATTGTATGCAGCATGCACCAAAACATTGTGCACGCTATTCACCAAAACATTGTGCATGCCAGTGCACCAAAACATTGTATGCAGCATGCACCAAAACATTGTGCACGCTATTCACCAAAACATTGTGCATGCCAGTGCACCAAAACATTGTACGCGCTGTGCACCAAAACATTGTAATAATAATAATAATCATAGTTACCATTTGTAAAGCTCGAACATATCACCCATTAAGGGTTTCAAGGCACTGGGGGCCGTCGAGAGATTAAGTGAGCTATTACCCAGAGTCACATGATACTGAGCTGAGTTGCTGCCGGCGATCAAACCATGAGCGCTGCGCTCTGGGGTCAGCCGCTCTGGCTGCTGAGCCACACCTCTCCCTGTACGCGCCATGCACCAAACATTGTACGCACCATACAACAAAACACTGTATGCGCCATGCAGAAAAACCAAAACATTTTATGCGCCGTGCAGAAAAACCAAAACACTGTATGCGCCGTGCAGAAAAACCAAAACATTGTATGCGCCGTGCAGAAAAACATCCGCATCCCTGCACAACAAAGGTCTGAGGCATGGCATCAGGATGAGACGTGGTGCATCTAACACACACAAATTAAGCGACAAGTGTATGAGTGAAGTTAGTGCACTTCTTCCAGGGTGAATTGTGCTTGGGTTTGTTGTAAATTTATTATGATGATTGTGACATAACATACCTTGTCTTTTGTAAAGAGCGGGTTCACCCCAGAGGGTCCTTGGCCCCAAGTAATAGCATATAGATGTTTATTGTGATTCAAATCAATGGTACTCATTTTATGTTCCTTGGGAGGATAAAAGGCTGAGTGAGCCCACCAGAATTTCTACATGTAGCCGTGAGGTCGAGCACAGACCTCTCAGTGGGCATCTGAGCCGTCAGACACATGTTATATTTTGAGGATCACAAGTTTACTCAGAGTCACCTGCATTCTGCAATTCAAATAGTGGTCATTTATTTATTTAATGTAAAGCTGCATGAATGCGGCCAGTATGTTGAGCCACATTACTGACTTATTGTAAAACAATCTCCTCCTCCTCACCCGGACTCTTTCCTCACATGTGTTTCCGTTTTATCCAATAAAAGCGCGGTATGCGTTGCAGCCCTCTCGCCTCACAGTCACAGATGCAGAAGTGTGATGTGTAAAGATTCTGGAAACCGATCAATTACAGCTCGAACCTGGGCGGGGCACGTGTCGCCGCAGTGCCCGGAGAGCCATAAAGGGCTGCGCCCTCCTCTGGTATTCTTGCCTCCCCTGCTTGGACTGAGACAGGTCTGGTCCTTTATTTTATTTTATTTTATGCGTTTTTATATAGCGCGGACTTTACCCGAAGGTGTCAGAGCGCTTCACAAAAGGAACAGAACTGATACACGAGGAGATCATTACAAATGAACAAATTACGAAAGTAAACGTTAAGTTACGTGAGGCAAACACGACAATTGTGAGCAAACAAAATACAAGCGGTAGAAAACGGTGCATTACAGGAGGAAAAAGTGAGGTGTGCAGGTTACAAAAGCGTACAAAGTACAAGTAGAGGTATAATACTGCAATACATGGCAGACACTCAAGCACAAGAAATAAGTTATGTAGGCAATGGTGGCACTTGTGCAAGTATCGAAATCAAACAAAATATAAGAGGTAGCAAACAGTGTGTTACAAGAGAAAAGTGACGTGTGCATGTTACAAAAGAGTACCAAACACAGGTAGAAGGAGAATACTGAAATAACTGGTAGAACACACTGGGAAGGCACTTCTATAGTCATGGAGAAAAGGATTCTCTATAATGGAAGGTCTTCTTCAGATAATAGAGAGGGTGTGAATTACATTTGGAAGATCATAAGCCTACTAGAGGCAAAGGATACATTAGTCACCTGATTCACGAAGGTGCTGCGAACTTGTGCTTCAGTGAGATATGCAAAAGTGTCATTTGTGCCATTAAAAATGCCTCCTTTGGGACATGGACGACTTTATTCTTAAAGCACCGACATTTAAGGAGAAACAAACTTGAAAACAACCTCTCTCTGGAAGTGTATCTGGGCACGGACTCGATCCATGCGGACATAATAAACCTGGGGCCAGATGTACTGAATAGTGGTCGCAAAATGCTGGCCTCAAGTTGAGACCACTATTATTGTGACCAGTGTGGTATTCTGCAAACCGACCTATGTACTGATAGGTCAGTTCAACAAATACTGAATGGTAGTGCGTCACAATACAACTTACCTCGTGAATATTAATGAGGTAGGTTGTAAATTGCAAATTGCGACCTACTGTGATTTGCTGCCATAACAGGGATGGTGGCCTTCTGGGGTTATTAGACCACCATGTTCATGATTGTTTTTAAAAAAAGCAATTTTTTTTTAATGCAATCTGTTTTCCTTAAAGGAAAACTGGACATGTTTAAAAAAAATTAAGAGTTTTACAAACATTTTTAAGACAGTAGAGTGGTCCATGGGAGCACTGCTAACTATGAAAAGTGTTTTTGTCAACATGCACTAAGTGTTAGGGTTCCATTGGGGATCCCTACCTGTTTGCAAATGAATTACCACTACTTTTGATTAGACAGTAAAAAATCTATTGTTTTGCGACCAGATTTCAGTAGCAAAACATTAATACATCTGAATCCGAATTACTATGTGGAAGGGATACCTAAACACACTCCTTCCAAAAACCAATTCGGTATGCATTCGCAAACCCATATTGCGTCATGGCAATGTGTCAACAAATCTCAATTTGTGTTTGGTACATACCAAAAGGGCATTTTGTGGTTGCAAACAGTAGCAGCTGGGTGGGGAGGCGGGCACGAGGGGTCGCAGGGAGGAGATTAACAGGGGGTGTTGCAGGCGGGAGATTGTGGTGAAAGTAAAAAGAAATTAAAAATGAAATAAAACTTACCTTTCCGCCGGGTCCCGCTTCTTCTCGACTCCTGCTCTCCTGCCTCTGACAGGAATAGGAAGCAGGCAGCCAAGCTCCCTTCCCTAAGCCAATCACAACGCTGCAAGCAGGGTTGTGATTGGTCGGGACGCCGCCCTGCCAGGGGCTAATAGGATGGCCATGTTCTCCAGGCAGGCTGCAATGCAGCCTGCCTGGAGAAGGGTGGAGTGCCCGTGACTGGTTTGGGTGGTCCGAGAGTGCCGACCAAACAGTCTTTGAGCACTCAGGAGTGTGCAAATCACCCCTCCCCTGCTCTACTCAGGGAGCAGAGCCGCCCCGCCCACCCGCAATGGGCAAAGCACTGCAAGAAAGCAGTCGGGCAACACTCCTCCGCCCTGGTGGAGCAGCCGCCCCTGGTTGCAAACCATCTGATTTTGCGAATATCGCGCTTTGCAGCCGCAAAAGCCTTAGTACACCTGACTCCTGATATATTAATGGCTCTGCTAGCCATAAAATCCCTCTCCCTCTCTTCAGTAAAATTTGGAATGGGCCAATGTTTTGTTTCCCAGGGCATATTCTGTTTGTCTACTGGTTATAAGTTTCCAGTATTAATACTTACCTTGTAACTGTCGAGAGACTACCACCATTGCAAGAGAGCTCTTTAAACACTTTGTTCCCAGAACCCAAAGTGACTCCAAGGGCTAGTTGCCTGGCCTCCTGATCTGAAGTCTCAGGAACATAAAAGACCCTCAATCAGCCTGTTCCTACACCTAGACTCTGCCATCTGTGAGCCTGCCCTGACAACTGGTGCCACCCCAGGCCGCGACCCTTGGAAGTGGTACCCTTCCCCGACTCTAACCTCCATGGCCTGCCCTTCCACAAGACTCTCTGGTCCACTTTGTTGTTGGTTCTCAATTGTATACTCTTATCTGTTTACCTTTATGCTTTCCTGATGTACAACACTCTGGTACCCAAATGTTTATGTTATATAAAACTCAATAAATGAAATAAATACCTGTATCATACTATACTGCAGCATACCATACCATACCATACAATACATAACAATACCATATCATACTGCAGTATACCATACCACACCATGGCGTACCATTCCGTTCCATACCATACAATACCACACCACACCGTGCTGTACTGTTCCGTACTGTACCATATCATGCCATACCCTACCCTACCAAACTGCACTGTACCGTACCCTACCATATCATTAAATACACACCATACCATATCGTATAACATTGTACCGTACCCTACCATACCATATCATGCCACACTATACTCAACCATACCATACCTCACCATACCGTCCCGTACCATACAACAGCACACCACACCATACCCAGCCATACCATACCGTACCATACCATACCGCAGTGGTGGTCGGTATGGATCCCGGGTGGCGGGGTGGGTGCGGGGAGTCGCGAAGGGTAGCTAGGAAGGGTGGGGGGAGCATAAAAAAACACTTGGTGCACCGGTCCCATATCTTTGCTCCTGCTCTCAGAGGCACAGGAAGCACAGAAAAGGGTCCCCTGACCAATCACAACGAATGGTTAGCACCCAGGCTCCCCTAACCAATCACAACGCTGCAATGCAGTGGTTTTGAGCATCCTGGATGGAGGCTCAACCAGGGAATGGGGGCCTGGGCTTGTTCTCCATGCAGGCTGTAATGTAGCCTGCACGGAGAACGAGGAATGTGCGCATGACTGATTTGGGCAGTTCGAGAGGGCTGACCAAACAGTCATTGTGCATTTAGGAGTGGGAAAACCACTCCTCCCCTGGCCTGCTCCGAGAGCAGAGCAGCCCGACCCCCCACCCGCCCGCAAAGCAACAGGAAACATGACATGATAATTACTCAAAGTTATTATTCCTTTGCAGTACACTGCTTAAAAGCAGTGGGGCGACGCTCCTCCACCAAAATGCAGGAGCCACCTCTGCTATACCACACCATACCATACCATACCATATTACACCATACCATACCATATTACACCATACCATACCATACCATATCTGCTAGTTGAATGTAAAAACATCAGTAGGATCAAAGAAAATTGCTGAACCAGCCCTGCCAGGAGGGAGTCAACCCACAAAGATATTTGTGGCAACATAAAGTGAGAAGTGGTGAGATCGGTCTGGACATCCAATACTTGTACGATCAGAGGAAGGCCCCAGGAGTGACACGTGATGACCAGATTTCAGTCGGACGTGTTGCTCAATCCTGTTTAGGAGGTGCCACCCTGGCACTAGAGCGGAGCATGTGCTTGATATCAGGAGGCACAGTGACAAGCGATCATTTCTAAGGAGACCCTCGCGGTCCAACTTGTAAGGGCCAGTGGCCTGGATTTTCCAACCTGCGGAGTAACTGTACCCCTGGTATTGGTAATTCCGAAGGTGGGGAAAATCCAGGCCATTTTCTGGGTCACTCATAATGAGGCATAAAAATGTCCACATTGCTTTTTCACACATGAAGTTTTGTAAAATTCTTGATGTTAGGCCTTTGCAAAGTTCAGAAAGATACCTAGTTTTCCTTCTTCGGGGTGAAATTGTGTTTGTGTTCAGCCAAAAAACCTTCAGGCTGATATAACGAAGCCTAGTCAACCACTGCTAGTGGAGCGCGACACACACTAGGTAGGAAGCTTTTCTATTCCTAATGACTCTGCACAGGAAAATAATATCCTCATTACAAAGTGGGGGAAAATTCCAATTCGGGCACAAATGGGAGTTTGCACAAGAGACAGGAATTCAAGTTCAGCGGGAAAACCCGCAGAGATGATATTTCCCCCTTCACCTTTTGACAAGAAAACATGATTTTCAATCAGCGCCTGACTGGTCATGAGGCGCGCTTTTGGGAAATATGTCTATACAGAACCATCTTTTTTGCCTTCTGTATGCATCTATAAAATACATTCTTGAAATATTAATGATTTTCATGGGACGTACCAAGTTAAATAATCATTTGCAATGCAATAGGTCTCACAATTGCGAGATTTTGAGCTATTGGTATTGTAAATGACAATGCTTTTTATTTGTGTGTTTAAAAAACCTCTAATAATAAAAGGCATTGTCATTTACAATATAAACAGGTCAAAGATTCTAAAATGCTAGAACTATTGCATTGCAAATGCTTGCTGTTTACAAGCCCCCCATGCTGCGATATCACGTTAATAGAGGCCACACCCATTTCTTTAGACGAGACGTGTCTAAAGAAAGGCCCGCGGCTGATATCAAAGTGAAAGCGCAGTATGGGGCGCTTTTACCAAATAAAGCATTTGCTTGTTAAGTTGACAAACAAATGCTTTTTTTTGTAAAAGCACCCCGTGAAAGCTCGCATGGCACGCTGAATGCACTAAATGTTTCAGGAAAGCATCTAGTGCCTACAGTAGGAGAAACACATTTAAGCAAATAGTGCTTACAGACTAAATAAGACATAGAGTATAACAACCAAAGCATAAGGGCCAGTCCTCATGGGACGTTACAAATGAAGACAAGGCGGTACCATGGAGGGATTTATAAGCCTATTAACGAATTAGAAGCTAGTATTTACGAAGGACAATGACATAAGCCAATGACAAATATGGGCGGAGAGTGGGCAGGGCTCAAAGTCCATACTCCCATACAGCATGTCTCGCAGAGCAGCGCATGCGCTGCCCAGGCTCAACCTAAAAATAACCTCATAAACTGAATACGTTTTCTACAGAGCAAGTCAAAGTCACTTTATTCCCTAAATTATCACCATCAAAGGTCACTATAATACAGACATGTAAAATTTGTTTAAAAGGATCAGATAAATACATTTTCAGGCAATAAAATAACAACAAAAAAGTTACTAAAATTACATACACATAAAAGATAAAAATGTAAAAACCTAGTAACACACAGATTAGCCCCACATAGTATATATACATTTTAAAGTGCTCTTTGCCTGATCCTCCACATGGCCATTAAAATACAGGAAATTGCAAAAAGCACACATTTCCTGTTGTCAGACTTTATGATTCTAGAAACTTTTCTGAAGTCTCTGATACTAAGGTTACAGCAGAACGGCAGAATCCACTAACTTCTTATACTACCATAACTAGAACAAAGAAACAAGACATGTTCAATTGTTTTGGGCCATGTTGCACAAAACGGACAATGAGCATTACCAGAATTTGAAATTTGCCCCCAAGTGGCTGTCAACGAGGCAAGTGGCAGGGTCCCATATCTAAGCTGCCGACCGCTGACAAGTTCACCCGGCAGTAACAGCCAGGACCCTATCTGAATTCACAAGGATATCTATCCAATCTACTTAAGACCACACCCACAATCACCAGAAGGGACAGCTTTTATTCTGGAATACACATAAAACATGATTGTACTCAACATTCTCCTCTCCAACCAACCAGGATCTAATTTTTCGGTTGCTTATTTCGCTCTCTGCTGTTAATAGGACACCACACAGTCCTGAAGAAGATCCCTGTTATGTTTTTCCAATAACACATACATCTTGGGTCGAAATGTCGACGCTTTATAGTATCATGTCCAGAACCACTAAACCCTTGAAATAATTACACAGGGCTTAGTTGGCAACAATTGGACGGATAATCCTTGCAATGTCTTTCTGTATTTTGATTTTGGCATCAGTTACGTGTTGTATATATTTCAATTTCATTTCATTTCAAATTACTTTATTCGGTTTCCATACATTTTTAGGAACCATAAAAGTACATAAAAACAACATTTCATATTGTAAAACTTAAGAATAAAACATAATTAAAAAGAGTGCGGAATTAGATATATATACAAACATTATTTACAAACAAGACATTCAGGTGTTGTATATATATATGTTGCACTTCCACAATATATGTTCTGTCACTTTGGTATTATTATTACTTTTTGTCCCCTAATATCACGGTACAACAGGTATATATTCCATGCAGCAATTAATGGATATATAAAGTGTTAAATTAACACGTTTTGTTTTCTTTTTGTTGTGTCTCTGATTGATTCATGATATTTAACTATCTTTGAAAAATTTGCTAACGATTATTTCTTGTTTAAAAGCTAATCAATACTTATACCCTATGGAATCGTTTTGTAGCAATTATCCTTTAGCCATGGTAATAATAGCATTTTCTGCGCAGAGATGACTTTGCTGGAGCCTTTTGCAAAGTTGAAGGCTCATGTAGTAGGTTTAAGGGTTTTCAAAACTCAAGGAATGCTGGTTTGTGTAGGAATCTAAAACCGGCCCTGGCCCACTTGTCATACAGAGTAAATGCATTGACCAGTGTAAGTTGTAGCATCTGCATAGCACTGTAACTTGCTGGTATTATCTTTAACCATTGTTACCTATACCATTAACCATAGAAAGATAAATGGCTGATGACCTTTCTTGGACCAAAACCTGTGATCTTCTGTTAGCACAAAAGTTTAGTAGCAGATGTCTCATGCTTTTCCTAAGTATGTCAGAGTTGGGCTCCCTGTGTCACTTATTTTTGCTGCTTGACCTGTGGTTATCTTATTGCCAATCAATCAACATCTGGTTGCAAAAATGGCAGAAGGATTTTCAGCTTCTAGCAGGACAAAATTTGTCTACTGGAGCTCTTCCCATGCACTGTGAAAAAGGGCCATTTACTGGTCTTCTGCTTTGATCTGTCTCCAGCATTAGGTAGCGCCCAAAGGCTGTCGCCTTACACTGCCTTCTGTGTGTGCTGCCTTGCCTAGTGAGCAGCCTGTTTCTGGAGTTGGTGTCTGCCCTTGTTTCAGATGTGGTCTTGTGCTTCTCACAGAGGATGTAATCCTGAAGTTCACCTTAACTTCAACTCAGCTTTTATTTGATGTCTGTTGATAACTAAAGAGTTTGACTGTGATTTGGTGAGGCAGTACTGGTCTCAGAAGAAAAACAAAACAATTTAAATAATGGGGCCGATTCACAAAGGTAAACTTACACTTTTGTGTAAATGTACTACTTTTAGGTATTCATAAAGGTAAACCTAAAGTCAAAGTTTATAACATTCAATATTCACAAAAGACATTTACGAGTAGTGTCTTTACATCCGCAGTCAGGCGGAAACTCTACTCCAGGTGAGACATGCGTTCTCCACACCGGAGTAGAATCTTCACATTCAGGGTGGAATCCGTGGACGTAAAGATGCTACTCGTAAATGACTTTTGAGAATACTGAAAGTTGTAAACTTAGCCTTTTGGTCTTAGTTTAACTTTGTGAATAACTAAAAGTAGTAAACTTACACAAAATTGTAAGTTTACCTTTATGAATCAGGCCCGATATATTAATCCATTGAGCTTTGAAGACATGGGTTCCCCTTCCGGTCATAGTTTCAGAAAATGACAACATTTTGGAAATATCTCAAGTTGAAGTGAGATCTAGATTTAAATCATAGATATAAGAGTTTACTTTCCATTGGACTCCTCCAGCACACTGCAGTGAGGCTCAAGGGAGGCAAGAGTCATGTTATGTGAACCTGTGTCTGCATTCGATCAATTATTAGGGCCGCTTCACAAAGGCATTTGTGAGTATGGGAATTAGTACTACATTAGTAATTACTATTGATGAGGTTTACCATGCCCTAAAAGCCAGTAAAAACGGCAAGGCCCGGGCCCTAATGGGCTTTTGGGCCCCAATTCTGACTAGGGTACTTAAGGCAGCCTGCGAGGTGGGACTATTGGATTCATGGTCCAAATCAATTCTGGTCCCTATTTTTAAAAAGGGGGACCATCAGGAGGTATCCTGCTACCGTCCGATCTCACTGCTGGACTCTTTGGGCAAAGTGGCGGGCAGAATCATTCTTGAACGTCTCCAGCAGTGGGCGGACGATGGCAGGATCCTTTCGAACATTCAATTCGGGTTTCGGGAGGGCCTAGGGACAGCTGAACAGGCCCTAAACCTGACAATGCTATTAGGCAAGTACGTATGTGCAAAGGCGGGCAGTATTTACATGGTATATGTGGATCTGTCAGCAGCCTTTGACTGCGTCTGCCATGCTAAACTTTGGTCTGTGTTACTGGATATGGGAGTAGATCCATCTTTGGTAAATTTCCTGTGTGAATTATACTCCAATGCCTCAGCTAGGGTGAGGTTTGTGGTAAAGGGCGAGCTATCCGCGTCGTTTGGAGTAGAGCGAGGAGTCAGACAAGGGTGTGTCCTGGCTCCCTTCCTCTTCACGCGTTACACCAACGGTTTGGAGAGAGCTATGCTGAATGGGAGCCAGGACCTTCCATCAATAAAACATCGTCCGATTCCAGCTCTGCTCTACGCGGACGACGCGGTGATACTGCCCCGTACCCCTTTAGAACTGCAGAAGGCGCTAATTAGATATTCCCAATTCATGGGTAAGCTGGATTTACGCATTAACATAAAAAAAACCTTTGTTATGACAGCAGGACCAGGGAAAAAAAGGACCAAGGATATATATCTAAATAAGGAGAAATTGGTAATCACAGCACAATATCCATACTTGGGAATTATTATCGACCATAAACTCAACTGGAAATCAGCAATTGAATCCAGAACACTCCACCTTATGAGAGCCACTATGGCCCTCGTAAATGTTTCTAAGAAATTGGGAAAGAGGTCGCCGGTAGAGCTTTTAAAGATTTATAATGCTAAATGCCAATCAGTAGCGCTGTATGGGGCTGGAGTGTGGGGGTATGCAAACACCAGCAGCCTACAAGTGGCAGAGAACGCTTTCTTGAGATTCCTCCTAGCGGCACCAAAGAGTGTATCTGCTTTTTCGTGTCACATGGAATTGGGCATTTCTCATTTATCGGATTTAGCCAAAATACAACCACTCCTTCTTTGGCACCGCATTTGGTCGATAGACAAAAACGCATTCACTCAGCAAATTATTTCAGATTGTATGGGCTTGGCCCAGTCACACAAGATTGGCTGGTTATCATACATAAAATGTTTCTTAAATTACCTAGGACTGGAAAAATATTACCTGGTACCAACTTCTATACGGTCATTATCAAGGAAGGCACTAAAGGTGCTGTCTCTCACACATCTAGAAGAAATACGGATAACCAAAGAAGCCTCTAAACCATCTGTCCAACACTCCATGGCTGTCCAAACAACTTTTTCCATTCAGCCTTATTTAAGCCATGATTTCACCACCTTTGAGAGATTTCTCCTAACTAGGTTCAGGTTAAACATTTTACATCGTCTGGTTGCCTTTCCTACAAGAAACAACTGGGTCTCAGAACTACCCTTATGTCCGTGTGATGAGATCTCAAGTCAGGCAACCATTCATACTTTCTTTTTCTGTATATTTTACAGGGAGCATAGAAAGGTTTGGCTGATTCCGCTATTAAAACATTTGGGTATTAGAAGATGCCGCCCGGCCTTGCTATTCCTACAGTATCTGGCTGAGGAATCGACATCGAAGTACATTGTTAAGTTTCTGAAATGCATTTTCCAACATCGATTACATTTATAAAAATCGTTGTATAATTACATCCATTGATTACCTAACTATGCACGTATAAAGTAAGATGATGTTCCCTTACAAGACTTTATGTATATATCATGAATTTGTTTTAATGTTGTAGAAACCACAGAGCATCTAATAGCAAATGTGCCTGTTTTTAGAACATCACATATTTAAAAAAAAAAAAAAAATGTTTTTAAGAGGCAGTATTCCGTTTTAATGTTGAATGTGAAATGTAATTTATTTGTGTAAAATGCTTTTATGGTTTTTCTTCATGACAAAAACCGAATAAAGAAATAATTACTTACTTACTACAGGAGTACTTGCTCCCTTCTTGTGTTTATGGGGTTCAAGTTATGTTGCACTATGCTTACCACCATAGGTACTCCTGTCAAAAGTTTCTACTTGAAATGCTTTGGTTGGCAAATAAATACATAGAATACAACACAAAACATAAATCAAGTAGGAATACATTTCTCTATTCTACAAAAAAAATCCTCTTTATGCTATAAAGGCAGTATTGTCATATGTTATATCAAGTTATGTTATGTTAGGTATTCTATATTTTAAAGCAGCTGTAAAGAGCACAATCACCACAGGGGTCTCTAGGCGCTATATCTGACTCAAGATAAAGAAAAGCAGAGTCGGTCATGCTGTTAGATGACAAACAGCCAGGGTTCAAAGGCTTTCCTCAACTGACATGTTGATATACACACGCATCACCCATATCCTTACTTGGGGCTTGGTATGCCACTCAGTGGCCAGCAGGGGCATAGCTACAAGGGGGTGGTTGGGGGTGTTACACAACCCTTAATAAATGTGTTTTGTAGTAAATAGTTGGCAAGAGGTGCTTTCAGGCGCTTCAGTGAGGTGTCTGTTGGATTGTGTGATTTCACCAGGGATTTTTTTGCATGCACACGCAAACTAACACACACACATGTGCACACACTCTTTCTCCTCTCTGTTTTGAAGTTCTTAAAAAATGTTGGTTATTTTACTAAATATTTTATTTGAAGTACCACTAACAATTTGCACTGCTCACCCTTTCCACTGCCCCTAAGCCCCTTTTCCTGCTTCTCAGATAATGTATGTTAACATGATATGCCAGCATGATTGTTGAGAAATCTGAAGCTCACCCCCCCCCCCCCCCCCGTGGCCCCCATCTTACTGACCAAGCTCCGCCTCTAGTCACCAGGTCTAGGGTGCGGCACAGGAATGGGCCCTGCTTCCATCCAGCTGGGCCAGGCCCTACATCTAAATCAAACCCATCTCCCCGAAGGATCAAGTTTCCTAATTTGGCACTTGTTTATCTGCATGTATTTCTATTTCGCCGCTGGCATTAAGCCATGGCCAGCTTCAAGAACAAGCAATTACCCGTGGGCACAGGCTAAATTATTAATAGTGGAGAGCAAAACAACTTTAAATAAACAAATCTGGTGAATGTTCATTTTCAAGGCTGTGGAATAACGTGCTTTCTGCTCACGATATGAATCACTGAAATGCTCTTTTTACCACTTGGACATCATCTAAGTCGAAGGAAAATGTAAAAAAAAACCAAAGTTAAAGGGAATACTTAGGGGTCGCTTACGATGGCAGACGGACTTGCGTCCGTCCGCCACCCCCGAGGCGGAGGGACCGTCCGCAGGGGCAGCGGCATTCCCTCCGTTGCAATTAGGATATGACCGCCACCCTGGCGGTCACATCCCCTATCTTTAACATTGCGGCGGGTGCTGCTTTAAGCAGCACCCGCCGCAAAGTTAAAAATGCATGCTGTGCATTTGCATGCACAAAGCGGCAGGCACTGCGCGGTGCCTGCCGTATTGTGCGTGCATGCACCATGTGCAGCCCCCCTTTACCCTGGGGGCCCGCAACGGGCCCCCAAAGCAAGGACCGCATGCCTTTTCGAAATGCATAGCCCCCACCACATCCTAATATGGCTGGCGGTGCCTGATAGACACCGCCACCATATTAGAGCTTTTCCGCCGCAGTCGCGGCAGACGGTCTTCACGTCCGCCACGGTCCCCCCCTACCATTGTAATATGGCGGGGGGAAATAGGTGGCGGGCGGATCGCCACCGCCTGCATGGTGGTGGCGATCCGTCCGCCATCCTAATTGACCCCTAAGTTATGTGCTTTAGATTAATCTTCGATTTTGATCACCCTGCACTCTTTTCTCTCTAAAATCTCCTTCCTGTGACCTCCTTTCCATCAGAAATAATAATTGTCTACAACCTGGAGTTTGGGGCTGCCTAAGGCTTCCACATGCCTTAGAACCTCACATTAACACCCACAAATGTACCTCATGGCACCCATCATGAATATGCTTCTGGGCCAAGATGCCGCATCTCTCCAGGTCAGGTGCCAGAAGGGTTATCGATAGGTATATCATTTCCTGGAACATTCTAGGGGAACTTTAAAACGCGACTACTTGACTTATCTCCATCTCTAGTCTACATGATGTTAAATGTAACACTTTATTATCTTCCAAAGAGAGATGCCACTCAACGTAACTACCCTGATACACCACAATTCCCTTCTTTCGAAAGCCCTCAGTATCATACAAGGACCCTATTGCTGCCATTACTCTCAATGACCTCTTTCATCTTTCCTAACAGATCCCATCACGAGGAGCATCTATTGGACATTTGCGCTCAAAACATCATCAATCGGACCATTTGAGGTTCACCGATCTGAGATTCACTCATTCAGCATCTGTGGGACATCAAGACCTAAAGATTCACTTTCATTCTACACACATAGTGAAAACTGTGGATCCGGGGGCAAGCTTCGTCGCCTGCTGCAGAGATCTTTGTGTGCCAATTTTTAGGGAATTATAATAATGGTAAGATAACTCTGGTGGTTAATGCAGTTCCTGGAGAGTTCTGGGTTTTATCCATTCTTGACTCCTAAAGTAGAATAGAGGGCGAATGTGCCTGCTGCAAAGCACATCGTGTAGCCTGCAGATCACAGATTTGGATGTGGACAGTAAGTGGGTTATGACTTTTGACACGGATCCTTTTGTTGCATCCAGTTCATAAGTTGCAATGCTTCTGTTATAGCACAGTGAGGTATGAACCGATATCGAGGACCTGCATGGAGACTGGAAGGCATTGGTTTAGAGATGCTTATTGTTTTTGCTCAATTTGTTGTTATTTTAAGTTTGCAAAGAAAGTAATATAGTTTTGTTAGTACATACAACCTCAATCACATTAAGTTTTAAATCCTGACTTTATGTTTCTCCCAACAATTCACTCTTAACATATAATTATAACAAATATGGGTGACATAGGACTCCAACACGCCATAACCCTCATTGTCTTATGTAACATTTCCTGTACATTAATATAGTTACACACTTGTATGATTTATTGTCTCTGTGTGATGTAAAGCGTTCTAATATGCTGCACTGGGACGGGCAGTGCTATCAAAGAATTAAATAGAAAATAAATTAGTGACATTTAAATCGTTGTCAATAACTCATACAAACAGATACATCTGGCATTCTTGCAGTGCTTGCAAACTTGTCTCCACATCACAGTTTCTCTTAAGAGCTTGTGAAGTGATAACACACTGTGAGCCTGTGTTTCCCTCCCTTGCACTGGCATCCAGGTGATTCCCCTTAGCAGCATGTTTTCTCTGAACTCAACACTCCTTTGGCAGAGCAGCATGCTGGGAAAGGAAATGCCCGGGGTGGTGGGGGTAGTGCCAGAGATACTGGACACAGCTTTCGAAGACTATGAATTCTGCAGGTCTATATCTGTTTGTGGGAGAGATGGTTTTAGGAGGCAGCTGTGGTAGTGTAAGTGCACCCAGAAAAGGGGGGGCTAGGGAGATGTTCCAGGGTAGAGGCATTCACAGAAAGAGGACATATTTAGAACTAACAAGCGCACACATCACTGGAAAAGGAAGAACAGACCTTATGGTTGACTTAGGACATGGCACCAGCCTACCTCTGATTGCTAGAGCGCGATCCGGAGTGAGTGAGCTTTAGGGGTGCAAAGGGTATGAGGATGGATACTTGAGATTGTATGTGGGTAACAATGTGAGCACATGCACGACTGCTGTGCACCAGTGGGAGATTCAACTGTATATGATTGAAGTATCCTCAAAGGGCACACTTGACATCTTGTATAATCCTTGAAATATTTTTTCTAGTTTTATATAGCGCGAATTTGACCTGAACCGGGTATCAGAGCGCTTTACATAGCACCAGTTGCATTACATGAGGACACATTCATATTTTTTTTTTCTTAGGCACGGGCAAATTAAGTGATTTGCCCAGAATCACAGGATGTTCAGCGTCATTACCGAGACTCAAACCCTGTTCCCCAGATTCGAGGTCGATCGCCCTAGCCGTTAGGCCAACTTCTCTGCCCATGGAAGCTGAACCTTTATTTGATGCCTGCACCCCTTCCCCTGCCTTTTTGAAAGACTATATTCAAACTGCATGATTAATATACGTGGGGCTGGCATAATACTAAGGGAACACAACCTTAGTCCTGGTTCTAAATCATTTGAGTATCCCCCTTGTTTACTCACTTTTCTCTATCTTCACTTGAGCACATAAAACCTTTGCACTTTCTACTGCACCTGGCAGAATTCCCCCAACTTTCTTGGGGTCTTGTCAATAAATATGTATATATGATTGTGAAATAAATTGCAAATTTATATTGCTATATACACACTTAGTGTTTTATAATCTGTTTTGGGTATTTAGGATAATACTGTAAAACGCATATGGCTTGTTGTTTTGTCTCTTTCCTTTCCAGGATCAAGTCCTACAAAGAGTAAAAAAAGAATAATTAATTTATATGTGTTTGATAAATTGTGTCTAGGACCACTTTGTTTACATACCATGGAAGCTGAAGCATCAGACTCGTGCCCTCGATGCCCCTAGGTGTACCTGATGGTGTGACATGATGTGTCAAGAGTCTTGGGTGAAAGAACATAAACGGGTATGCAAACTGATGGGCGCAGAAGAGACCATATGTCCCCAGAGCTGTTTAGCAGGCTAATACCAAAACCAAGTGGAGCACTTCACTTGACTAAGCTCTCCTGTAAGGCCTTCCAACTGGCCAAGCGTTGTATAAGCAGGATGCCTGTGTTAACATGACAGGACAAAATGACTGCCTAAGTGGGAAAAGCATGCTGGGAATGCTTTGTGCAAACTCAGCACTGACTATGCAAGAATGGTATCCACTGTTGAAAGAATTGTTGTTCCCCAAGACCACAGACCATCTTGAATAAGGTGTTATTTAGGTTTGCCTTGAATAAAGCCTTTGAAAAAAAGGCTTTTTGGTCGACCACTGCCTTAGTTATAGCACAGGTAAGTGACTAAGTGTAAGGGCCAGATGTACAACATGTTTTACTGGTCGCAAACATCCCATCAGCAGTCTGTGAACAGTAAAATGCATTTTACTATGTTCAAACCCTATTTTGTGAGTTGGTAAAATATTACGGACTCGCAAAATAGGGTTTGCGAGTCGCAATTAGGAAGGGGCGTGTCGGGGGGGTCCCTTGCTAGCAGTGAGTCGCAAGGGTATGTATGATTGTTTTGCGACCGGATTAAGGTCGCAAAACATTTGCAGTATAGCGCCTATTTTAAGTACGTGGTAAGCGACTCGTAAATGGGAAGTGGTCTCCAGGGGACCCTTCCCCTTTGTGACTAGCAGCAAAAACGTTATTGAAGAGCAGGCAGTGGTCCCACTGGCCACTGCCTACTCTCAAAAAATTAAACAGAAACGTTTAATTTTTCTTTTTAAAACACATCCCAGTTCCCTGTCAGGAAAACGGGCTGCATTTAAAGAATTTTTTATTTTAAAGTAAACACAGATATGGTGGTCTGCTGTCCCCAGCAGGCCACCATCCCTGTGTGATTGCCCATTCCTGATGGAGCATACATTGCCACCTGCTTAATGAATATTGAGGAGGCAGGTCCATTGCAACCCAATTGGGAATCGCTAACGTATCTGAGACGGATGTATGACGTTACAACGCATGCATTTACCACGCATGCTGTTACAATGCAGTTTTTACAACGCATACCATTACAACGCATAGCGCTTTGGGGTGCTGGATAGTGAATAGTTTAATTTACTATTCCAACTCCAGTCCCCATTGACACTAGGGAAGGTGTTGGATAGTAAGTTAAATCTATTCCCTATCCTAGAGCGCCCCCCAGCGCAATGCGTTGTAATGGTTTTCGTTGTAAAACCTGCGTTGTAATAGCACTGCGTGGTAAAAGTTGCGTTGTAAAGGTTGTTTCCCGTCTGAGACACATTAGTGCATTTCATTTTGCGCGTTTCTATTTGCAAGTTGCAAAAAATCGTAATGGATACTGGCAAAATGAAATGGTGGTACATGTGGCCCCTAGTGTCTTCAGTGATATCCACCAGTAGAAACGCTGGAAGCAATTGAACAAAGATAGAGACAGGGATACGCACCTCCCTGCGATTACTTCATGAATGCCTACTGGTGAATGATCATGGCCGGTATATCCTCATTATATTGCATATGCTATATCACATGTCAATAATTTCCTTTCAACTACATCAACCTGCCCACTCCATGAAAAGGTAGGAATGCAGAGGTGGAGTAAAGGCTAGCAATTATATACTATCCTGTGATGTCATGCACAATGTAATGGATACAATAATATTATAGGTTGGTGTTATCAGCCTCGATGCCGTGTCACACAACCTTAAGCATTATTGTGCAGCTGTTTCTAGTGCACATAATTACAGAAAGTTCTTTAATATTCGCCTTTGAGTTAGGGAGGGGTGTTTCCCCTGGTGCACCTCAGATCAAATGCTGAATGTTGCCCTTGGGTTGAAGCAGTCAGAGTAGGACAGGGAGGGCCAGCTCTAGGGCAGTGTGACCGGTACCTACGTACCAGGTGCTGACTTCAGATGGGGGGCCCTGTTTGTAAGTAGATTGTGGCTTTCAAGGCACCTGCGTTCCTGGCCTCCAAAATGTTCAGGCAACAATAAAAATATCAAGATAACTCAGGTGATTAGTGTTCTTCCTAGCGAGAGACCGAATTTGGCCTATTGTAAGGTAGAGGGCAGGGCCGGACTCGCCGCAGCGGGCACTGGGCAATCCCCCGGTGCGCCGCAAGGGTGGGGGCCAGTTTTGGGCCCCTGGGGCCGTTTTTGTTACAGGGCCGTTTTTGCAGCATAGCTGCAAAATCGGCCCTGTAATAAAATCGGCCGAAAACCGGGCCTGGCAAAGAGCTCGGTGGCATCCCCAGGGGATCGGCTGAGCACTTTGCCAGGGCCGGTTTTGGTTCCCAGTCCAGCCCTGGAAGAGGGGAGGGTTAATATGTCTGCTGCAAAGCACGTGAACCGTGCAGATCATAAAGAGCATATAATGTAAATAGGTCAGTGGGTTACTGCTTCTGTCTGAGAGATCCTTTTCCTATTTGCAGTTTATAGGTGAACATCCTAATATGAAACAGTGCAAGGTAAAGATTAGAGGGTTTTGATTTTTTCTAGTCTTCCATTATCCTAATATTGCAAAAAGGGTGTATTTGGGTAGAAATCAATTCTTATTATTAAAGAGAACCCTCAACCATGTTGGTACGTTTTAAATTCTGAGTTTGTGCTTCTCCAGACCAAGCACCCAAACTATACTACCTACCAGTTTGGATGACATGTGACTTCTACATCCTCTGTCTTATGTAAGTCTCATGATGTAAAGTGCTCTGACACCCTACACTGGTATGAGTGGGACTATAAAACTAATTAAAAGAATCTGAGAGAGAGTGGTTAAGGAGACTTGAGTGGCACTGTTAAAGGGTGGTATTCGGGGGTATTCATGGCAGAGGTGGTCATTGGGGGGTGCCAACAAACACTGTCACACTGGGCGCCACCAGCACTAAAGCCAACCCTGAGGACAGGAGAAACTTTGGCTGGTCTCAGGGATATTGTCTCTACTTCATTTCAACTCTTCTTCGAGAAAAGCAATAGGAGCTCTTGAGATTTCGAACCACAGCTGCCATCAAGAGCCAAGTGTCTCCATGAGCTATGCAGACATGGCAGGAATGTGTGCTTGCTCTTGATCTTCTCACTGGAAGCTGTGAACATCAACATGGCGGCAGCCTGCTGTTGCGCGCCCTCTTGACTTGCCCGTTTGCCACCCACAAACAAACTTGAGAGCTGCTGCTGTGGAATAGTTGAGGACGTATTCCCATCTGTTTCCCTGCAGAGGCATAAATACTCACTCATACATGCCAACCTTCTAGGAGAATACCGATTACATTTCTAGTCTCCCAGTTCCTGCATGCATGCAGATTGGAGTATTGTAAAACTGCCAAAAATAAAATGTTGACGCCGGTCACGCAAACTCCAATACTCCCTCCAAGCATTACCACTGACATCAAAGTCTAACGCTTTGTTCTTAATTCTTGGAGGGGGAATTACAACAAGTGACATGCCCCGCCATTTTATTTTTGGTAGTTTTACATAGCGCAAACAAAAACAGAGCTTTTAACCCTGCTTTTGTTTGCCAGAGTAGAACCATGCTTTTGTTTGCCAGAGTTTAAAACCATGCTTTTGTTTGCCATAGTTTAAAACCATGCTTTTGTTTGCCAGAGTTTAGAACCCTGTATTTGTTTGCCAGAGTTTTTAACCCTGCTATTGTTTGCCAGAGTAGAGCTATGCTTTTGTTTGCCAGAGTTTAGAACCATGCTTTTGTTTGCCAGAGTTTAGAACCCTGCTTTTGGTTCTCAGAGTTTAGAATCCTGTTTTTGTTTGACAGAGTTTAGAATCCTGGCTTTGTTTGTGGTATGCTATTACACAGCCAAAAATGAAATACTGACTGTCTGTCACCATTCATACTAAAAGACCAGATTCAGGCAAATTGACTCTGCCTCAATATAAGTCAATGAGGAAAATACATTCTCCTGACAATTTTCTTTTATCTCCCACTTGCCTGCTCTAGAATGTTGGCATGTATGGGGAGGAGGGGGAACACTGCAAAGAATGTAGACACTGTGCAAACTACATTTCTGCAATGACATCCTGTGGGATTCCCCTGGGTTAAATAAACCTGTGGTTTCATTTCATAAAGAGGGATTTTACGTTTGCATCGACCTCATCATCATTGGGGATGGAAAACTATACTAATGTATCCACCCAACCAGAAAAACAAACTCCAGGGAAGACAAGTATCTTCAAAGCCAATAGGTCTGGGTTAAATGTGCTAACACAAACAGAATTGAAAGACACACAGGAGGGAGCTGGAAGGAGCAGACATAAACGTTAAAGTTGTAAAGTACATTCAGAAGCATTCAACGTTTGGGAACTAGGAAAGTTTCGACCTGTGCGCTCATAAAAGAACAGAAATGGTATAACTTTGGTATGGTTTTAGAACAAAATCATATTAAGTAGTTTAATAATAGCGACAGATTAGTTGACAATACTTTTCTACATAACATGGTATTGCAGAACAACAGATTTTTCTTTTTGGATTTATCACACTAAAAACAACTAGCAAGATACCATTTCCATTGTTTTATAGATGTAAAGTAGTCCCTCATGCAATTCAATGCAAGCACCCCCTTGAAGCTGAACAAATATAACCAAACAGCCAAAAGATTTAGGTGAGAGATAAATATCCTCTTCAACTGAGCCAAGGCAAAATCTCAAGCCAGTGACTGAAAAAGGCTAGTCAAAGAAAGTCAATGGTCAAAATGGGTGTACTCTAAGTCCACTCAATCAATCAACCAATCAGTCAGGGTTCTTGTAGAGCGCGACTAATAACCCATAAGGGTCTCAAGGAGCTGGGGAGGGTATCTGTAGTTAAGTCGAGGAGCCACGTCTTGAGGTCCTTCCTGAATTGAGGCTGTGACGGTTATTTAATGGGGTGCAGAGGTAGGGAGTTCAAGGTCTTCGCAGCGAGGTAGAAGAATCTTCCTCCAGCCAATGTCTCTCGGATCCGTGGGATAGTGGACAAAGCCAGATGGGTGGGGCAGAGGTGTCTGGTCACTGTGTAAAGGAGAGGCTTGGTTGAGGTATTCGGGTCCAGTGTTGAGCAGGTCTTTGTAGGCGAGTGTGGGGAGCTTGAAGGTGATTCTTTTGTTGACCTCAAGCCAGTGGAGGTCTCTCAGGTGACCAGAGATGTGGTTTCTGCAGGGGATATCCAGGATAAGTCTGGCAGAGATGTTCTGGATGCGCTGCAACTTCTGTTGGAGTTTTTGGGTTGTGACGTCATAGAGTGCATTGCTGTAGCGGTACTTGCTGCTGACGAGTGCCTGGGTGACCGTTCTGGACTCAGTGGGGATCGATTAGAAGGTCTTTCAGAGCCGGTTAAGCGTATGGAAGCAGGAAGACAATACATCGCTGATTTGGTGGTTCAAAGAGAGCGAGGAGTCGAGAATGATGCTGAGGTTGCGTGTGTGATTGGTGGGTGTGGGGAATTTCTGAGCACCACTGGCCACCAGGAGTCATCTCAAGTGGAGGGGGTGGACCCCAGGATAAGGACTCCAGTTTTGTTAGAGTTTAGGTTCAGGCAGCTCTCCTTCCTCCAGCTAGCTACTGCTTTCATCCCTTCATGAAAGTTGCTCTTAGCTGCTTTGGGTTAGTCGGTGAGGGAGAGGATCAGCTGTGTGTCGTCAGCGTAGGAGACAATGTTGAGTCTGTGTCTATAGTAGGTGTAGGAGACTATGTTGAATCCACTGTATGTATATTGTAAGTAGCAGGTCTCATTGACAGTTACGCTGTCAGCATCCAGACCTAAAAAATGTCAGTGAGCAGTAGAGATATGTCTTGTGGGTCTGTATGGAGAGCTTTCAAATAAAGACATAGAAAAAAAACTTTAGGAAAAGTGTGTTCAAAATATGGCAATAAAACATGCCTTTAATGACTGAATTAAAAACCAAAAAAACGTCACCCACTTAGCATAGGAATTTTCTCCAATTACGACTGATTTTACGGACATCATTAAAACCTTTTCCTACCTCTAGGTACAGTGTATGGTATCACTTGATTTTTTTTTTACACTACTATTTTTTTAAACATTTTTATATCAATAATATGCATTTGAAACTAGGATCTGGAGAGTGGACAGAAGAAATTTCTACATAAAGTGCTTCTTCTGAGCCTCATCAAAGAACATGTCACCAGATATTTCATGACTTCAAATGCTCCTCAGCATTTTTCCCCACTTTGGAGTGGACGATTGGTTTCTAACCGAGTGAAACATACCCCATCTGCAGGTCATTCTAGGAACCGAGTTCCGGACTAAATGGGAGAGCTACCTGGTGCTCAGGTGGAGTGTCTGGGTCCTGGAGCATCAGGTCCACCCTGATCAACTCAGAGTGTCTAGTCCAGTAGCCCTACCACCTTGTTGCAGTTGTGATTCCAGTCACCAACACCTATGTGCTGCTGGAAAACATGGAAGAACGTAGCCATTGAGAAGTCTAATATGAAAGCATGTAATTGCATTGGTGGAGGATCACCTGAGTAGTGGGTGGTCATCTCCTTCCCTTCTCAATGTTCAATGGGGGTGGCATTCTGCCTGAAGGTGCACTCTTTCCTTATCTCCCACATAAAGGGGTGGCTACACAATGCACCCCAATCTAGTTCTCTTGCATGGGCAGTGGCAAACGCTGATCATCGATGTTACTACTTTAACATCCCTCCCAGCGGCATAATGAAACTTGAGGGGCCCCCCTGAAAAGTGCATTTCGACTCCCCCCCCCCCATTGCTCCGGAAGCAGTCAGGAGGTTTCAGCCGCTGCTTGCTTGTGCAGAGTGCCAAAGGGGGCCCCCATGGAGCTCGTCCCCCCACCCGCACCACAAGGGCTGCGGGGTTATCCCTCCCGCAGATCACTGCCTCACTGCCTGTTTTATCTTCAGTCCACTATAATGTAAAATGGCTCTGATTGCTTCCCCATGCAGGACTGCAAAAGGGTCTGGAGAGACTGGTTCCCAAACTAATCAGTATTGCATCAGCTTGAGGCTCTCAAGGTTGCATGAAACCCCCTGTACATACCGCCTGTAGGAATTTGCTTCTGACATTGGGCGCAGTGGTCATCACTGAATCATCTTGAAGTGTTCAGCATGCAAGAGGAGCCCCTGCTGGCTGCGGACCCTGTTGTTTGACCCTCTGCAATTGAAATGCCCAGAAAAGTGTATATAGTGTTGAAGTAGAGGGAAGGATCAAGGCAAACCCTAGTCCATCTATTAGATCATTCCCAAAATGAAGTCATTTGAATCTGGGTTGGTCACCCGGTCAACTGCAGCAAATAACAGACAACCCTAAATGAAGGCACGGGGTTATTCTTGGTCCACAATCTGGGCATCTTTCGCCACTAGGCACTATCTCTGATACAGTAACCTCAAGACCGCTTAGATTCTCAGTCTATTCTCCCCTGACTTTGAAATGACTGTATGGTCTCTCTGACCGCGCTAAAGTGGAAATCATTGACTTTAGACTCTACGTATCACTCGACTCAGCATCGCTTCTCTCTGATAACATGAATAAAGTTCTCAAGGATCTCTCTAACAAAATGTCCAAGAATATAGAATCGATGGCGCAGAGGCTAGGATCAGCAAACAGGATAAGAGCTCCACCAACATGGATTGAGAAGATCACAACCTCAACACAAAAGGTGAGGAACTCCAAAGGCTTGGAAGATTGTTCATGAAGCAACAAGCCCTGAAGAAGGCCCCTTTTTGATGAACAGAACCGATAGCCAACTCGGGATGGATCACTCACGAGAGCCATTCTGGTCCACATACTGAGGACACAGGAGAGTTTGCTTACAAGACTACAAGAGAGGAAGATCAGAACTATAGCAAAAGCCATCCAAAATCAAGTATAGCAGCTGCAACACCCCAGAAGGTCACAGATTTCTCACCCTTCATTCTAGCACAGGGGGGGGGCAGGGCTTGCCATCTATCTCAGACCATCAGCAAAGTCCCGCATCAAAGAAGGACAGAGAAAAATGATCTTCCATGATCATGAAGTAGCCTAATCCTAACTAAAAGTACGGGCTGCATGCAGAAGGAACTGGGAAGATTTAAAGATATAAAACCCAGGAGTAAAAATCATCAATGCAGAAAAGGAAAAAAATGTCCAGTTCAAGCAAAGAGACATTTAACCCCTCCCCTGCTGGTGACGGAACCACTCCGTCATCAGCTGCGGTCACGCTGTGCTGATGACGGAGCGGTTCCGTCACGGCCCGCTCGGCACGCCTGCGCGGCGTGGATTCCGCGCCTGCGCTGAGCGTTCCATTGAGCGGGCGGGGCCGTGACGGAACCGCTCCGTCATGAGCACAGCGCAACTGCAGGTGGTGACGGAGTGGTTCCGTCACCAGCATGCGCCCGCCGCGCGGCCGCCCCGCCCCCTTTGCACTGCGGCGGAATAGCTGCCGCAGTGAAGGGGTTAAAGAGCAGAGGAGTTGAAAGTCTGAAGACAATGGGTAAAAGAGACTAGTCAAAGAAGTCGGATGGTGGAAAGGGGTGGACCTGAAACCCCCACTCTAGTTACATTCCTAGAAAGAGGCCTGTTTAAAGCAGGGTTGTCAAAGCCCATATCTAACTAGTGCATTGATGGTGCACGGATCCTACAGATGAGTTCTATTTTTAATAGATCTGGCATTCCTTTGCAACATCATAACAATGTAATAACTTTTAATGTAGTGCCACACACCACATTTCTGTTGTTCCTCAGCTGCAAATAGCAGCTGTTACTTGTTCCCAGGTTACAGTACCCGTTTTACCCACCTCGGAATGATGGAACATAAGGTCTGCCTTGCTGGAATTCACACCCATGGCCTCCGGTAAAACACATCTGCCAGCAGCGATCCATCAGACACCCGAGAGGTTGAGATTACATTCTTAACATCACTTTAGATTTACTTGAACTGTCTCTCTGGCCAGATACTTAAACACATACACCAGTAGACAGACACTGAGCACCCTGCTCCCTATGAAATACCAGTATTTCATATTTCATGTAAAGCACAGAGCTACCTCTGAAGTGGTGTCCCGGCACTGGGGTCCCTCAGGAAAATTAAGCGAGCTATTGCCCAGAGTCACATGGTGCTGGGCTAACCTGTCGCCAGCATCGAACCGTGAACCCCGTAGTCCGGAGTCAGGCACCCTGGCCGCTGCGCCACACCTCCCATGTTCTTTGCTCATGTATGCACTTTTTTTAAGGAGTGCTGAGGTTGTTGTGCTGCTTTTGTTATTTTTGGTCTTTGGAAGTGTTTTGGAGACATTTTGGGGTCGGTGAGGTTTGTGCACCCCCACTTTGGGGGTGCACAAACCTCTCACCCCCACTTTGGGGTTGCACTTTTATCTCACCCTGTTTCAGTCTTTGTACTGCGGGACCTGCAGTTCTACATGTACAAGGGAGGTGCACAGGGACAGGAATGCATAGACATGCATAACCTACAGACATGACTGCAACACAGATTCATATGCATTTCATTCGTCGATAAGAAAACAAACAAACTGCAAGAAAACCGCAAGTCATAATGGTTAGCTAATAACCGGTCCGCAAAGCTCTTCGGCGCCTTGTTAGCGGTGGTAGGCGCTATATAAATACACCATGCCCTGTCAAGCTTGCCAGCGCCCCTTAGAACTATGGGATTGTAGAATCCAGCATGTAAAGTGCCATTAAAGTGCTGGCTAGGAAGCCATACTGGCTGCACGTGGCAGACATGACATAGGCCGCTCGTCAGCCGCCCATGTTCCTCAAACAATTATTTAATCACTCGCGTTTTTTGGGCGCAGCAGGCTTCTTGGCGCTCTGCGTAAGAGACTACGTCAGTCCTCGCTAGCGCGCATCTCTTTGTTTTCTGGCACCTCCGGGTCTGCATTTGTAATGGAAAAAGCAAATCTACAAGTGCTAGAAATGAAAGAAAAAAACACAAACGAACAAACACGGAAGACTGGTTGAACTCCCCGAAGCTGAGATGTGACTGGAAAGCGTCAGTTGTTGTGTTTGGGCTGCACACAGCGCGTGACCCCACGACCATCATTTTCCAGGCTCAGTAATTAGCTTCAAATTACACACAACCTGCATCAGGACAAGGTCGCTAAAATTGGTACTTAGGAACGGCCGCGGGGTGTGCTGCTGACGTGTGCAAATTACCGACTGGTTGCCACAACCGCCGTGTCACAAGGCGCTATTCATCCGAGGCTCCCTGCCTTCCAGAGAAGGAAAGCTCCTGGAAAAACACAGAAAGTAGAGCGCCAGCCCTCAGCTGCTGCTTGTAAGAATGCAAAGTTTTGGAGACCAGCAAAGAAGGGAACACAGTCACTAGTAATTCAGGCGTCGCCCCTCTCTTGACATCATGTGTGACCCTGAGCAGATATCTGCGGCTGCCCGCTGCCCCCCTGGGGGCCACCCTAAAAGGGCGGCCCTTTAGTGCCATCTGGGCACAAACACCGCCCCTCCTAGTGGTTGGACTCAGGAAAGGAGTTCTCTTGCCTTGGCGCACTAGGGCGTCACTTCCGGCGCACCGAGGTAGGGGAGGGTACTTATGCCTCCCCCGGCCTTCCTGGTGTCCTCTGTTGCGCCAGCCACGCCGTCTCCCACCCTACCACATGCGTGCAGGCTGGCAGGCAGGGTACATAGAACGATTTACTGTTTTCTTTTGTGTTGCAGGCGGAGGTACAGGGCGATCTGGTAGCAGATGGGTACAGAAGGGTATCTCTGCAGGAGCACAATAGGGGTGCCTGAGCCAAATCCCAGGAGCCTCAGGGCAGGTTCCTGGAAAACCACGTCGGCACCCCGGTAGTTCTTCGGGCGGTTGGGGGCCTGACCAGCCGGGACCTTGCCTTGTTACGCTCCGCTCCGCCCTGTATTGGGCGTGAGTAATGAGGGACCAATATGTCTAGTGATCCGGGAAGAGGATCACCCCCAAAGGTGTAGCACTGATTGGGTTACCCACAGTGCTAGCTCATCAGGCGGGCACTGCCTGCCCTTGGATCGCCCGTAAGATAACCCACCGTCTTGCATACGTTTGTATGGAATAAACTGCAGCAATATTTTCCCATAACAAATGTTGTGTTAGGTATTTATTTATTCATGCATTCTGAGACTGTGGGTGGGGTTGCCAATAATGGCACTATGTTACCAACCACATGGTATGGTGGAGAAAATTCCTCTTGTGGTTTTCGTGCGGATTTAGGGCTTTATTTATGAAATGAAATGAAATGAAGAGATTCTTATAATGCGCAACTTTGCCCGAAGGCGTCAAGGCGCCTAACAGAAAATATGTAAACAAATAAAAAGTACCTACGGGTACGCCTTAGCGAACAACCACGTTTTTAATGCTTTGCGAAAAGCGGAAACAGAAGCCAGCGATTTAATGTCACAAGGAAGAGTATTCCATAACTTAGGGGCAATTAAAGAAAAAGCCCTCCGCCCCATCGACTCTTTCGAAAACGGGGAACCACCAACAGATTCTTAGAGGAGGAGCGTAACGATCTACTTGAAACATAGGGCAGCAATAGTTTTCTGACCCCACCCGCACCCTTCCCAGAAAGGGCACTGTGGGTTAGGCAGAGCGCCTTAAAAGTGATCCTAGCCTCAATCGGAAGCCAGTGTAAGGTTTTCCTGGCTGCCGTCGATGACGCCAATCTGGGGGCGTCAAGAACAAATTTGGCTGCCGCATTTTGAGCAGTCTGGAGACGTTGGATTAAGCTCTTATTCATGCCGATGTAAAGGGCGTTACAATAATCAAGACGCGAAGCGACAAGTGCTACTACCACCTGCTTCCGCCCCTGGAGGGACAAGTAATGTTTTATTTTACGGAGAACTTTAATGATTCCCCAACAGGTGGCAACAGTTCTATTAACCTGCAGGGTCATAGAAAGAGAAGGTTCGATCATTACCCCTAGGTTCCGTGCTGATCCCGAGGGGGTGGGACAGGACCCCAACTCAAGCGGCCACCATTCAGGTGACCAGATGTTAATGTTGGAGCCAAACACCAAGATCTCAGTCTTTTCCCCGTTCAACTTTAGCGAATTGTAAATCATCCACTGGGACACTGCCTGCATGCAGTTCCTAAAGTTGACCGGGGACAGGTCCCCAGGATGGGAGAGGGACACCAAGATCTGTGTGTCGTCCGCGTAGGAGACTACCTCCATCCCATAAGATCTAATTAGCCTGGCAAGCGGCGTCACGTAGATGTTGAACAGGGTCGGACTTAATGCCGACCCCTGTGGGACGCCACATTGCACAGGAAGGGATGGAGATAGGAACTCTCCCAGCTTGACCCTTTGAACCCTCTGGTCTAAGAAGGAGGACAGCAGACTCAGAGCCGCCCCTTCCACCCCATCTCCCTCAGCCGAGATGATAAAACCGAGGGAGACAAGGTATCAAAGGCCGCTGTGAGGTCCAAAAGGACCAGGATGGTGGAATGTCCCTGGTCTACCTCCATACGGATGTTGTTCAATACGACCGTGAGGGCTGACTCGGTGCTATGGTATCTCCTAAAACCATGCTGGGATTGGTCTAGGAGACCCGCGGAGTCGAGGAACACCGCCAGATGTTGGTTCAGGTGCGTCTCCAGCATCTTTGTCGGCGCAGGAAGCAAGGAAATAGGGCGGTAGTTCTTGAACACCTCGGGGTCTAGAGTGGGCTTTTTTAAAAGAGGCTTAACCACTGCACTCTTCCATTGAGATGGAAAAATGCCCTCTCTCAAAGCCCTGTTCATGATATCCAGCAGGGGGGGAAGGAGGGGGTCTCTGCACTCCTTCGGAACTTTGAGGGGGCAGGGGTCCAGTGGAGATCCAGACCTTGTCTTGTTTAAGAGCAGGTCGAGTTCCTGAAGGGACAACGGCAGGAAATCTGATAGAGTTTTTGGAATGTTGGAAGAAATCTCCTCCGTAACAGAAAAGGAAGGGACAGGCGGAGGAGGGGTAACGGATCTTTGTGATTCAAGATCCCTATATATGTCCGCGATCTTAGAATGAAAGAATCCTGCGATCTGATCGCAGAATTCCTGAGTACTTACTACAGGGTCCTGCGTCTGTAACATACAGAGCGAGTCCACTATTTTAAAAAGATCCCTGGGGGAGGAAAGAGCCATTGTAAGATTGGCAAAATGCTCTTGCTTGGCCCTGATGATCTCAAGCTTATAGTCCTTGAGGAGCTGTTTATGTTTTTCCCTCTCATCGAGGCTGCAGCTCGTCCGCCAGAGCCTTTCTTGCTTCCGACATTTTCGTCTCATGAGTCTGAGGGTTTCCGAGAACCAAGGTGAAGAAGGTTTCTTTCTTGCAGAGTAGTAAGAGGAGAGAGGAGCCAGCACATCAACTGCTGTACTAATAGCTTTAGAGAATTCTGAAGCAGCTAAGTTGATGTCATCAAAGTGGGCTGTATTATAATGACTCATCAGAGGAGCCAACGAGGTACTGGTAATATTCTTCAAGTTCCTCTTAAGAATGGTATGGGTGGAAATGTCCTTCTTAGAAGGAGTAGGAGCAATCGAAAGTTCAAGAGGGACAGCAAAGTGGTCTGACCATGATAGGGGAATAGGAGCATCTGTTTGAAGCCTCGCATCATTGAGAAGACCGCATCCAAAATGTGGCCGGCTTGATGGGTGGGATGTTTAACCATTTGTACAAGATCACATGCAGATAATGAGTCCAAAAGGTCCGAGGAGACTTTAGAGTCCAAATTGTCAAGGTGAAAATTAAAGTCACCAAGAACTGTCAAATTAGGGGCCCCAAAATATGGTTCTAGCAGATTGAGTAAAGACTGACTAAATTCTGTCCTAGATCCGGGCGGTCTATAAAGAGTTTTGGAGAGCGGAACATCACCCAAAAAGTGGAGAATGGTCCGTCCTCCATGTTTAGCGTGTCATTGGCTTCAGTACAGTCTTATTATTATTGGAACATTGGTCCTTAGCACAACATATATAGACAAAAAACAAATGCAATATAGACCTTAATGGTTACTATAGTATTTCGATACCCAGCCGGGCAAGGAATTTTAATTTTCAGAATAAGAGTAATTTTGTTACATTAGAGACAAAAACAATAAAACTGGACACAATCCTGCACCCGGAAGGAAACAAACGAAAGGGTAAACATTTAAGCATACAAAACACAAGGACACAGGCAATGGTTTGAGCAATGGGAGCTTGATTTGATCATACAATGAACCAAGCTAACCCACATAGTGACCACATGAATCATGTGTAGAGTAGAAATTAGTGGCACTAGTCAATATGTCGACAGCGTTTCGATCCCAAGCTCATAATTGTTAAGGATCTTCATCAGGGCTAAAACAATAGATTTGCCTGGTATTTAGAACAAAAAAATGCCTTGAGGGCAGATGTGAAAACACCCTCTAGTAGCGAGCGGTTGAAGGTGTTGATGACCGGTGATGAGGCGGAGCTTACGGACTGGTTATGAGGGAAGGGTAGCCTGAATAATACATGGGAATTTCTGTTCATGGAGACACAATGGTCTGGCGTTGCCTCGATCGGCAAGATTCCAAGTCCGCGTTTTTCACCGCTGATGACGATGCGTCCGAGGTTCCTTGCAGAATGGCAATAATCAGTACAGTCTTAGGCACAGATTTACTAACATTTTGTGTCATGGATGCACAACTTTTTGGTGCAGCCCCAACACAAAACATTATTTGCGATTTAAAAAGCCACACAAATTAGATTTCCCAAAAAGTAACACAAGGCAGCTCTGCCTTGTGTTACTTTTGCATCAGGAAGGAGTTTAATGCGTGGTGCAAGGCCGTTATTATTGTCATTTTTAAGAAGTGTTTATGTTTTAAAAAGCTATATGGTGAATGCTGGTACTAGGTTAAGGATTTGAATGTGGATGGGGTTTTGAATTATTGTCACAGTTGGCATTACATGCAGCCTAATTTAGTAAATGTTACTGCATAATTCCAGTGTCCACATGTATTCAATTATCAGGAATTTGCATTTCACCTACTCTTTCCTAAACTAACCATCAACCTAACCCTCTCTATAGCTCAAACACTGACTGTATTCCATTTTCAAACCCTTAAAAACACACCTAACTATAACCCTTAAAATAAACCTATAATCTTAACTTTCCAACCCTCGCCCTAAAGCTAATATTTGCCTATGCAACATAATGTGACACAATCAGAGGCAGCATTATTTTGCTATCTGGTCATACCGTTCTGCAGGTGGTACATTATCTGGCATCTACTTTAGGGTATTAATTATGCATTTATCTATGCATATGGTATTTCTGTAGCATACACCCAACCAGTAGTCTGGACGTTGCACAGGGTCTAAGCAAGCAGAAAGTCAACGAGCAATAGGAGAGCTGGCTGGTTTGTGGAGTATTAGACCTTTCAGCCCTAGGGTGGTCTTCCACTAAACTCTTTGCCTTCACTCTTCACTTGTGGAAGAGGTGTGGCGCCGCGGCCAGGGCGCCTGACGCTGGAATCTGGGGACCACGGTTCGATCCCCGGCTCCGGCGGCAGGTTAGCCCAGCACCATGTGACTCTGGGCAATAGCTCGCTTAATCTTCCCGACGGCCCCCCAGCGCCTAGAGACCCTTACGGGTGATTGTGCGCTTTACAAATGTGGACTTTACTTTACTTTTTACTCCTCCTATTTTGGCTAATTTCCTTTTTTCTAGCCTTCGGCACTTTACCACTGCCAACTGGTGCTAAAATGCATGTGCTTTCTAACTGGCATATTCAATTTACGTATTAGTCCCCAGTAAAGTTGTACCACAAGTAAGCAGGGCTTGAAAATTAAATGCTACTAGTGGGCCTGCAGCACTACTTAAGAAGCCCTTCCAACATGCCTCAGGCCTTCCCTTGCAGTCTGTTTTTGCAGTTGTAAATGGCCATTTGACATGGCAAAATAGGGTTTTTGCCAGGCCCAAACCTGCCTTTTAAATACATATAGTCACCCCTTAGGTGGGCCCTCAGCATCCCAGAGGGCAGTGCGCAGTGCATTTAAAAGGTTGTACTTTTAAGTTTTAAATGTCCTGCTAGTGAAAATTCTTAAATTCATTTTTCACTATTGCAAGGCCTTCCTCTTCCATAGGAAAACATTGGAATTATCTTAATACTTTTAATAAGCTGTAACTTCCAAATGGGAACAGGTGACCACTTCATGTTTGGTGTCTTTGGAATTGTAATGAAAAATACTCTTTTATGCCGAAGTCGGAGGATTTTACATTATAATTTTGAAAATGCCACTTTTAGAAAGTTGGCATTTTCCTGCCTTAGGTACTAGGTGCCTTTAGACTGTACCTGGATACTGGATGTAGCTGACAGTTGCGCTTTGTGTATTCCTCCTAGACAGCCACACACACTAGAGAGCTTAGGTGTTCCTGGATGGGGCATCACTGGCAGGATGGGAGGGTGGATCTGGGCACACCCCTACTTACACTTGAACAGTGTGTGTCTTACCTTCACACAAAGCGTTGCATAGCCCATCTAGTTAGTCTGGAGCCAAGGCAGGGAAGACAGGAAGCCTGTGGACTTCAAAGGGAAACCTCTAGAAGCTTCTCCCACTTCAAAGGAAGGCCAAGGTATAAATATTTGACCTCACACACAAAGTCTTTAGTACACTTCTGGACCTGTGGCCTCTACCAGGAAAAAAGACTCCTCTCCTGATGTGCTGACCTGCTGCTCTGCTTCCCTCTTGCCTGGGTGAGAAGGACTGGACCGGTATCTTTTGAACCCAGGACCCCTGAGTGACTCCAAGAGCTAGATGGCTGGGCTCACAACTGGAGCCTCAGGGACAGAAGGCTCCAACATCCTTGAACCTAGCACCTGGACTCTATCATCTGTGAGCCCTACCCCGTCAAGTAGTGCCACCCTAGTCCTGGATACTTGGAAGTGGGCCCGTTGCGAGTGCCTGGCGCATCCCTGATGCTGGACTTCACATCGCAAACCCTCATTGACGTGATCCTCGACGATGATGCAGGACCTCTCATCGCAGCTCCGCAACTCCTCAAAACCGATGCATCGCCTCAAATGAGCGACACATCATCGCAAGATTTCCCAACACTCCAAAATCAAGATTTAAGGTACTTTTGTTCAGTGGGTCTAACTGGGTTCCTGTAGCTGGCTCACGCTCCATTGAACTTTGTCCTGGTCCAGCATGACCACATATACACAGTTGGCGCTTTGTGCTTTTTGGTGCTATTTTCACTGAATCTTTGAAATTGCATATCTGCTGTTCTAATGATTGGATTTTTGTCATTTCAGTCTTGTTTTCTTTATTAAAGAATATTCTTTTCTTCTAAATCTTGTCTAGGATCCTTTTGTGGTGTGTTTTCATTGTGTTAGTGTTTGAGGTGTTACGCAAATACTGTACACATTGCCTCTAAGTTAAGCCTGACTGCTCTGTGCCAATCTACCAGGGGGTTGAGCATAGGTTACTTTGGGGTTTGGCTGTGCCTTCACCTTGACAAGGATTGTGGTTTCTGCTTGAGTAGAGTTTTATCCCCGTCAACCAGCAACCCAATTTCTTACAAGACTGTTAATGAATTGTGATGTAGTGTTTTTCAAAGAGGTGTGTCTTCGGCTCTTTCCTAAATTGGAGCAGTGTTGGAGCGGGCTTGATGGATAAGGGGATAGTGTTCCAGACCCGGGGTGGATGGATGGAAATGGCCTGCTGCCTTGTTTTGTCTTTTCTACATTTCTCGGACTGCAGTCTGATGGTATCCTGGCTGTGGGTGTCCTGACAAACATCAGAGCTTGCCTGCAAGATAAGCAGGTTTGCTGGCCGGATAGGACTATAAATGATGCAGCTGGTGTTGAGGATGGTGCAGGGCGTCAAGGGGAGACAATGGAGTACCATCAGGATGTGAGTGATGGGATCAACTTTCGTCAGGCCCTGGATGAGACCTGTTGCAGCATGTAGGATGCTGTTAACCCCTTCGACGCTCATGACGAGCTCAGCTCGTCATGAGTTACGCCTCTCGTACGCTCATGACGAGCTGAGCTCGTCATGAACCGCGGGTTTTTGAAAAACGTAGCGCACAGCGGGAAAACCGCTAGCGTGCATGCGGTTAAAGGGTGGCAGTGTGGAGTCAGGGTGGCCACAGAGCAGCCTGTAACCACCATCCAGATGCAAATTTGCAATGGCTTGAACAGCAGTTCTGAAGTCACGTTCTGTAAGGAACAGTTTCACTTTTTTAGACGAGAGGCCGGGTACCAGGATGTCTATGTTTTTGGGCAGTGTGTTCCTTGAGGGCGAGGTTACTGTTCAGCGTGAATCCAAGTGACTTGACATTCAGTGAAAGTTGAGGTTCATAACATAACATTACATGTGTATTTGTAAAGAACACGTTCACCCAGAAGGGTCTCTTGGCGCTGAATAACAGATGTTTATTGTTACCCAACTCAATGGTACTCATTTTATCAACCTCAGGTGGATGAAAGGCTGAGTGAACCCGCCAGGATTTGAACATGTGACCATGAGGTCAAACACGGGCCCCTGCAGTGGCTGCTTTAGTGCACTGAGCCACCAGATCCGGCTGGTTCGAAGCCGTCAAGGTTCATGTCCTTGAGTCAACCATATGTGGAAACCAACACCTATGCAGAATGGTATCATTCTGGTAGGTCCCATTATATTTTAGTATGTCATGTAAATCATAATGTTCCTTCTGGTTGTTTTGTTAAAGTCTGTCTTTTTTCTTGGTATTTGTTTAAAGCGAGTCTTTTATTTCATAGATCCCTTTAAACCAGCAGTAGTGTAATGATTCTTAGACCCTGGCTGTGCTGGGGGTGCTCAGTGCTCAGATCCCTTGTACCTCCCCTGTACTCTGATGTCACAATTAGTAATTTAAGAACCTACCAAAGTCATGTGCAGGGGAGACACCGGGGATTCAGATTCCAGGCAGGTGAAGCCCCCCCCACCCTCCCCGTAGAGCTGGAACCAGGGGTCCTGGTTTATCTCACCTCAGGGCCTGGTCCCTGCTGGGCTACCGATGAGCCAAAGATTTCAGCATACCCCAGATGAGAATACCCCCACTGAGCACCAGGGGAGGTGCTGGCCCAGGTGGGGTTGTATCCAAGGTCAACGGGCTGTTTACAACTCCTGACTTTGAGGCACACAACGGCCAAACCTGGTGCCGCCAGCCCCCCTTCACGAGTAGAATTTGGGGGGTCACCCTTACCTGCGTGGGGGCTTCTGTATGGACGCACCTCTTCCCTGGAGTGGCATACACAGCTAACCACGAGAAACCCCACACAGGAAAATACCAACAGCCATCTGCATAGAAAGAGCAAGGCTCCCAAACTACAGCCGAGGAGACACACCACGTCATGGCCTGGGCCTGACCTTTCAACCCGCCCTGACCTTTCATTTCAGACTGCCTCGAAGGGGCCTCAGACTATATAAGCGCCAGACAAGAACACATAACATGGCAACAGAACGTGGCACTATGTAGTAATACTACTACTGCTACTACTAATACTGATGCCGCAGCTGCTGCTACTGCTACTAATAATGACACGGTTACTCCTACTGCTGCTACTATTACTGATACCGCAGCTGCTACTACTGATACTAATAATAACATGGTTACTTCTACTGCTGCTACTATTACTGATGCTGCAGCAGCTACTACTGCTACTAATAATAACACGGTTACTCCTACTGCTGCTACTATTACTGATACCGCAGCTGCTGCTACTGCTACTAATAATAACACGGTTACTCCTACTGCTACTACTATTACTGATACCGCAGCTGCTGCTACTGCTACTAATAATAACACGGTTACTCCTACTGCTGCTACTATTACTGATACCGCAGCTGCTGCTACTGCTACTAATAATGACACGGTTACTCCTACTGCTGCTACTATTACTGATAACGCAACTGCTGCTACTAATAATGACACGGTTACTACTACTGCTGCTACTATTACTGATACCGCAGCTGCTGCTACTGTTACTAATAATGACACGGTTACTCCTACTGCTGCTACTATTACTGATGCCGCAGCTGCTACTACTGCTACTAATAATAACACGGTTACTACTACTGCTGCTACTATTACTGATACCGCAGCTGCTACTACTGATACTAATAATAACACGGTTACTCCTACTGCTGCTACTATTACTGATATCGCAGCTGCTACTACTGCTACTAATAATGACACGGTTACTCCTACTGCTGCTACTATTACTGATACCGCAGCTGCTGCTACTGTTACTAATAATGACACGGTTACTCCTACTGCTGCTACTATTACTGATACCGCAGCTGCTGCTACTGCTACTAATAATAACACAGTTACTCCTACTGCTGCTACTATTACTGATGCCGCAGCTGCTACTACTGACACTAATAATAACACGGTTACTCCTACTGCTGCTACTATTACTGATAGTGCAGCTGCTGCTACTGTTACTAATAATGACACGGTTACTCCTACTGCTGCTACTATTACTGATACCGCAGCTGCTACTACTGTTACTAATAATGACACGGTTACTCCTACTGCTGCTACTATTACTGATACCGCAGCTGCTGCTACTGCTACTAATAATGACACGGTTACTCCTACTGCTGCTACTATTACTGATACCGCAGCTGCTGCTACTGTTACTAATAATAACATGGTTACTCCTACTGCTGCTACTATTACTGATACCGCAGCTGCTGCTACTGTTACTAATAATAACACGGTTACTCCTACTGCTGCTAAATGACACGGTTACTCCTACTGCTGCTACTATTACTGATACCGCAGCTGCTGCTACTGTTACTAATAATAACACGGTTACTCCTACTGCTGCTACTATTACTGATACCGCAGCTGCTGCTACTGTTACTAATAATGACACGGTTACTCCTACTGCTGCTACTATTACTGATACCGCAGCTGCTGCTACTGTTACTAATAATAACACGGTTACTCCTACTGCTGCTACTATTACTGATACCGCAGCTGCTGCTACTGTTACTAATAATGACACGGTTACTCCTACTGCTGCTACTATTACTGATACCGCAGCTGCTGCTACTGCTACTAATAATAACACGGTTACTCCTACTGCTGCTACTATTACTGATACCGCAGCTGCTGCTACTGCTACTAATAATGACACGGTTACTCCTACTGCTGCTACTATTACAGATACCGCAGCTGCTGCTACTGCTACTAATAATAACACGGTTACTCCTACTGCTGCTACTATTACTGATAGTGCAGCTGCTACTACTGCTACTAATAATAACACGGTTACTCCTACTGCTACTACTATTACTGATACTGCAGCTGCTGCTACTGTTACTAATAATAACACGGTTACTCCTACTGCTGCTACTATTACTGATACCGCAGCTGCTGCTACTGCTACTAATAATGACACGGTTACTCCTACTGCTGCTACTATTACTGATACCGCAGCTGCTGCTACTGCTACTAATAATAACACGGTTACTCCTACTGCTGCTACTATTACTGATAGTGCAGCTGCTACTACTGCTACTAATAATAACACGGTTACTCCTACTGCTGCTACTATTACTGATAGTGCAGCTGCTACTACTGCTACTAATAATAACACGGTTACTCCTACTGCTACTACTATTACTGATACCGCAGCTGCTGCTACTGCTACTAATAATAACACGGTTACTCCTACTGCTGCTACTATTACTGATAGTGCAGCTGCTACTACTGCTACTAATAATAACACGGTTACTCCTACTGCTACTACTATTACTGATACCGCAGCTGCTGCTACTGCTACTAATAATGACACGCTTACTCCTACTGCTGCTACTATTACTGATAACGCAACTGCTGCTACTAATAATGACACAGTTACTACTACTGCTACTACTATTACTGATGCCGCAGCTGCTACTACTGCTACTAATAATAACACGGTTACTCCTACTGCTGCTACTATTACTGATGCCGCAGCTGCTACTACTGCTACTAATAATGACACGGTTACTACTACTGCTGCTACTATTACTGATGCCGCAGCTGCTACTACTGCTACTAATAATAACACGGTTACTCCTACTGCTACTATTACTGATGCCGCAGCTGCTACTACTGCTACTAATAATGACACGGTTACTACTACTGCTGCTACTATTACTGATACCGCAGCTGCTGCTACTGCTACTAATAATGACACGGTTACTCCTACTGCTGCTACTATTACTGATGCCGCAGCTGCTACTACTGCTACTAATAATAACACGGTTACTCCTACTGCTGCTACTATTACTGATGCCGCAGCAGCTGCTACTGCTACTAATAATGACACGGTTACTACTACTGCTACTACTATTACTGATACCGCAGCTGCTGCTACTGCTACTAATAATGACACAGTTACTCCTACTGCTGCTACTATTACTGATACCGCAGCTGCTGCTACTGCTACTAATAATAACACGGTTACTCCTACTGCTGCCACTATTACTGATAGTGCAGCTGCTACTACTGCTACTAATAATAACACGGTTACTCCTACTGCTACTACTATTACTGATACCGCAGCTGCTGCTACTGCTACTAATAATTACACGGTTACTCCTACTGCTGCTACTATTACTGATAGTGCAGCTGCTACTACTGCTACTAATAATAACACGGTTACTCCTACTGCTACTACTATTACTGATACCGCAGCTGCTGCTACTGCTACTAATAATGACACGCTTACTCCTACTGCTGCTACTATTACTGATAACGCAACTGCTGCTACTAATAATGACACGGTTACTACTACTGCTACTACTATTACTGATGCCGCAGCTGCTACTACTGCTACTAATAATAACACGGTTACTCCTACTGCTGCTACTATTACTGATGCCGCAGCTGCTACTACTGCTACTAATAATGACACGGTTACTACTACTGCTGCTACTATTACTGATGCCGCAGCTGCTACTACTGCTACTAATAATAACACGGTTACTCCTACTGCTACTATTACTGATGCCGCAGCTGCTACTACTGCTACTAATAATGACACGGTTACTACTACTGCTGCTACTATTACTGATACCGCAGCTGCTGCTATTGCTACTAATAATGACACGGTTACTCCTACTGCTGCTACTATTACTGATGCCGCAGCTGCTACTACTGCTACTAATAATAGCACGGTTACTCCTACTGCTGCTACTATTACTGATGCCGCAGCAGCTGCTACTGCTACTAATAATGACACGGTTACTACTACTGCTACTACTATTACTGATACCGCAGCTGCTGCTACTGCTACTAATAATGACACGGTTACTACTACTGCTACTACTATTACTGATACCGCAGCTGCTGCTACTGCTACTAATAATGACACGGTTACTACTACTGCTACTACTATTACTGAAACCGCAGCTGGTGCTACTGCTACTAATAATAACACGGTTACTCCTACTGCTGCTACTATTACTGATGCCGCAGCTGCTACTACTGCTACTAATAATAACACGGTTACTCCTACTGCTGCTACTATTACTGATGCCGCAGCTGCTACTACTGCTACTAATTATAGCAGGGTTACTCCTACTGCTGCTACTATTACTGATGCCGCAGCAGCTACTACTGCTACTAATAATGACACGGTTACTCCTACTGCTACTACTATTACTGATACCGCAGCTGCTGCTACTGCTACTAATAATGACATGGTTACTCCTACTGCTGCTACTATTACTGATACCGCAGCTGCTGCTACTGCTACTAATAATGATACGGTTACTCCTACTGCTGCTACTATTACAGATACCGCAGCTGCTGCTACTGCTACTAATAATGACACGGTTACTACTACTGCTACTACTATTACTGATACTGCAGCTGCTGCTACTGCTACTAATAATGACACGGTTACTCCTACTGCTGCTACTATTACTGATACCGCAGCTGCTGCTACTGCTACTAATAATAACACGGTTACTCCTACTGCTGCTACTATTACTGATAGTGCAGCTGCTACTACTGCTACTAATAATAACACGGTTACTCCTACTGCTACTACTATTACTGATACCGCAGCTGCTGCTACTGCTACTAATAATAACACGGTTACTCCTACTGCTGCTACTATTACTGATAGTGCAGCTGCTACTACTGCTACTAATAATAACACGGTTACTCCTACTGCTACTACTATTACTGATACCGCAGCTGCTGCTACTGCTACTAATAATGACATGCTTACTCCTACTGCTGCTACTATTACTGATAACGCAGCTGCTGCTACTAATAATGACACGGTTACTACTACTGCTACTACTATTACTGATGCCGCAGCTGCTACTACTGCTACTAATAATAACACGGTTACTCCTACTGCTGCTACTATTACTGATGCCGCAGCTGCTACTACTGCTACTAATAATGACACGGTTACTACTACTGCTACTACTATTACTGATGCCGCAGCTGCTACTACTGCTACTAATAATAACACGGTTACTCCTACTGCTACTATTACTGATGCCGCAGCTGCTACTACTGCTACTAATAATGACACGGTTACTACTACTGCTGCTACTATTACTGATACTGCAGCTGCTGCTACTGCTACTAATAATGACACGGTTACTACTACTGCTACTACTATTACTGATACCGCAGCTGCTGCTACTGCTACTAATAATGACACGGTTACTACTACTGCTACTACTATTACTGATACCGCAGCTGCTGCTACTGCTACTAATAATAACACGGTTACTCCTACTGCTGCTACTATTACTGATGCCGCAGCTGCTACTAATGCTACTAATAATAACACGGTTACTCCTACTGCTGCTACTATTACTGATGCCGCAGCAGCTATTACTGCTACGAATGATGACATGGTTACTACTACTGCTACTACTATTACTGATACCGCAGCTGCTGCTACTGCTACTAATAATAACACGGTTACTCCTACTGCTGCTACTATTACTGATGCCGCAGCTGCTGCTACTGCTACTAATAATGACACGGTTACTACTACTGCTACTACTATTACTGATACCGCAGCTGCTGCTACTGCTACTAATAATGACACGGTTACTACTACTGCTACTACTATTACTGATACCGCAGCTGCTGCTACTGCTACTAATAATAACACGGTTACTCCTACTGCTGCTACTATTACTGATACCGCAGCTGCTGCTATTGCTACTAATAATGACACGGTTACTCCTACTGCTGCTACTATTACAGATACCGCAGCTGCTGCTACTGCTACTAATAATAACACGGTTACTCCTACTGCTGCTACTATTACTGATAGTGCAGCTGCTACTACTGCTACTAATAATAACACGGTTACTCCTACTGCTACTACTATTACTGATACTGCAGCTGCTGCTACTGTTACTAATAATAACACGGTTACTCCTACTGCTGCTACTATTACTGATACCGCAGCTGCTACTACTGCTACTAATAATGACACGGTTACTCCTACTGCTGCTACTATTACTGATACCGCAGCTGCTGCTACTGCTACTAATAATAACACGGTTACTCCTACTGCTGCTACTATTACTGATAGTGCAGCTGCTACTACTGCTACTAATAATAACACGGTTACTCCTACTGCTGCTACTATTACTGATAGTGCAGCTGCTACTACTGCTACTAATAATAACACGGTTACTCCTACTGCTACTACTATTACTGATACCGCAGCTGCTGCTACTGCTACTAATAATAACACGGTTACTCCTACTGCTGCTACTATTACTGATAGTGCAGCTGCTACTACTGCTACTAATAATAACACGGTTACTCCTACTGCTACTACTATTACTGATACCGCAGCTGCTGCTACTGCTACTAATAATGACACGCTTACTCCTACTGCTGCTACTATTACTGATAACGCAACTGCTGCTACTAATAATGACACGGTTACTACTACTGCTACTACTATTACTGATGCCGCAGCTGCTACTACTGCTACTAATAATAACACGGTTACTCCTACTGCTGCTACTATTACTGATGCCGCAGCTGCTACTACTGCTACTAATAATGACACGGTTACTACTACTGCTGCTACTATTACTGATGCCGCAGCTGCTACTACTGCTACTAATAATAACACGGTTACTCCTACTGCTACTATTACTGATGCCGCAGCTGCTACTACTGCTACTAATAATGACACGGTTACTACTACTGCTGCTACTATTACTGATACCGCAGCTGCTGCTACTGCTACTAATAATGACACGGTTACTCCTACTGCTGCTACTATTACTGATGCCGCAGCTGCTACTACTGCTACTAATAATAACACGGTTACTCCTACTGCTGCTACTATTACTGATGCCGCAGCAGCTGCTATTGCTACTAATAATGACACGGTTACTACTACTGCTACTACTATTACTGATACCGCAGCTGCTGCTACTGCTACTAATAATGACACGGTTACTCCTCCTGCTGCTACTATTACTGATACCGCAGCTGCTGCTACTGCTACTAATAATAACACGGTTACTCCTACTGCTGCTACTATTACTGATAGTGCAGCTGCTACTACTGCTACTAATAATAACACGGTTACTCCTACTGCTACTACTATTACTGATACCGCAGCTGCTGCTACTGCTACTAATAATGACACGCTTACTCCTACTGCTGCTACTATTACTGATAACGCAACTGCTGCTACTAATAATGACACGGTTACTACTACTGCTACTACTATTACTGATGCCGCAGCTGCTACTACTGCTACTAATAATAACACGGTTACTCCTACTGCTGCTACTATTACTGATGCCGCAGCTGCTACTACTGCTACTAATAATGACACGGTTACTACTACTGCTGCTACTATTACTGATGCCGCAGCTGCTACTACTGCTACTAATAATAACACGGTTACTCCTACTGCTACTATTACTGATGCCGCAGCTGCTACTACTGCTACTAATAATGACACGGTTACTACTACTGCTGCTACTATTACTGATACCGCAGCTGCTGCTACTGCTACTAATAATGACACGGTTACACCTACTGCTGCTACTATTACTGATGCCGCAGCTGCTACTACTGCTACTAATAATAGCACGGTTACTCCTACTGCTGCTACTATTACTGATGCCGCAGCAGCTGCTACTGCTACTAATAATGACACGGTTACTACTACTGCTACTACTATTACTGATACCGCAGCTGCTGCTACTGCTACTAATAATGACACGGTTACTACTACTGCTACTACTATTACTGATACCGCAGCTGCTGCTACTGCTACTAATAATGACACGGTTACTACTACTGCTACTACTATTACTGATACCGCAGCTGCTGCTACTGCTACTAATAATGACACGGTTACTACTACTGCTACTACTATTACTGAAACCGCAGCTGGTGCTACTGCTACTAATAATAACACGGTTACTCCTACTGCTGCTACTATTACTGATGCCGCAGCTGCTACTACTGCTACTAATAATAACACGGTTACTCCTACTGCTGCTACTATTACTGATGCCGCAGCTGCTACTACTGCTACTAATAATAGCACGGTTACTCCTACTGCTGCTACTATTACTGATGCCGCAGCAGCTACTACTGCTACTAATAATGACACGGTTACTCCTACTGCTACTACTATTACTGATACCGCAGCTGCTGCTACTGCTACTAATAATGACATGGTTACTCCTACTGCTGCTACTATTACTGATACCGCAGCTGCTGCTACTGCTACTAATAATGACACGGTTACTCCTACTGCTGCTACTATTACAGATACCGCAGCTGCTGCTACTGCTACTAATAATGACACGGTTACTACTACTGCTACTACTATTACTGATACTGCAGCTGCTGCTACTGCTACTAATAATGACAGGGTTACTCCTACTGCTGCTACTATTACTGATACCGCAGCTGCTGCTACTGCTACTAATAATAACACGGTTACTCCTACTGCTGCTACTATTACTGATAGTGCAGCTGCTACTACTGCTACTAATAATAACACGGTTACTCCTACTGCTACTACTATTACTGATACCGCAGCTGCTGCTACTGCTACTAATAATAACACGGTTACTCCTACTGCTGCTACTATTACTGATAGTGCAGCTGCTACTACTGCTACTAATAATAACACGGTTACTCCTACTGCTACTACTATTACTGATACCGCAGCTGCTGCTACTGCTACTAATAATGACACGCTTACTCCTACTGCTGCTACTATTACTGATAACGCAGCTGCTGCTACTAATAATGACACGGTTACTACTACTGCTACTACTATTACTGATGCCGCAGCTGCTACTACTGCTGCTAATAATAACACGGTTACTCCTACTGCTGCTACTATTACTGATGCCTCAGCTGCTACTACTGCTACTAATAATGACACGGTTACTACTACTGCTACTACTATTACTGATGCCACAGCTGCTACTACTGCTACTAATAATAACACGGTTACTCCTACTGCTACTATTACTGATGCCGCAGCTGCTACTACTGCTACTAATAATGACACGGTTACTACTACTGCTGCTACTATTACTGATACTGCAGCTGCTGCTACTGCTACTAATAATGACACGGTTACTACTACTGCTACTACTATTACTGATACCGCAGCTGCTGCTACTGCTACTAATAATGACACGGTTACTACTACTGCTACTACTATTACTGATACCGCAGCTGCTGCTACTGCTACTAATAATAACACGGTTACTCCTACTGCTGCTACTATTACTGATGCCGCAGCTGCTACTAATGCTACTAATAATAACACGGTTACTCCTACTGCTGCTACTATTACTGATGCCGCAGCAGCTATTACTGCTACGAATAATGACACGGTTACTACTACTGCTACTACTATTACTGATACCGCAGCTGCTGCTACTGCTACTAATAATAACACGGTTACTCCTACTGCTGCTACTATTACTGATGCCGCAGCTGCTGCTACTGCTACTAATAATGACACGGTTACTACTACTGCTACTACTATTACTGATACCGCAGCTGCTGCTACTGCTACTAATAATGACACGGTTACTACTACTGCTACTACTATTACTGATACCGCAGCTGCTGCTACTGCTACTAATAATGACACGGTTACTACTACTGCTACTACTATTACTGATACCGCAGCTGCTGCTACTGCTACTAATAATAACACGGTTACTCCTACTGCTGCTACTATTACTGATGCCGCAGCTGCTACTAATGCTACTAATAATAACACGGTTACTCCTACTGCTGCTACTATTACTGATGCCGCAGCAGCTATTACTGCTACGAATAATGACACGGTTACTACTACTGCTACTACTATTACTGATACCGCAGCTGCTGCTACTGCTACTAATAATAACACGGTTACTCCTACTGCTGCTACTATTACTGATGCCGCAGCAGCTGCTACTGCTACTAATAATGAAACGGTTACTACTACTGCTACTACTATTACTGATACCGCAGCTGCTGCTACTGCTACTAATAATGACACGGTTACTACTACTGCTACTACTATTACTGATACCGCAGCTGCTGCTACTGCTACTAATAATGGCACGGTTACTACTACTGCTACTACTATTACTGATACCGCAGCTGCTGCTACTGCTACTAATAATGACACGGTTACTACTACTGCTACTACTATTACTGATACCGCAGCTGCTGCTACTGCTACTAATAATGACACGGTTACTACTACTGCTACTACTATTACTGAAACCGCACCTGGTGCTACTGCTACTAATAATAACACGGTTACTCCTACTGCTGCTACTATTACTGATGCCGCAGCTGCTACTACTGCTACTAATAATAACACGGTTACTCCTACTGCTGCTACTATTACTGATGCCGCAGCTGCTACTACTGCTACTAATAATAGCACAGTTACTCCTACTGCTGCTACTATTACTGATGCCGCAGCAGCTACTACTGCTACTAATAATGACACGGTTACTACTACTGCTACTACTATTACTGATACCGCAGCTGCTGCTACTGCTACTAATAATGACACGGTTACTACTAATGCTACTACTATTACTGATACCGCAGCTGCTGCTACTGCTACTAATAATAACACGGTTACTCCTACTGCTGCTACTATTACTGATACCGCAGCTGCTGCTACTGCTACTAATAATAACACGGTTACTCCTACTGCTGCTACTATTACTGATGCCGCAGCTGCTACTACTGCTACTAATAATAACACGGTTACTCCGACTGCTGCTACTATTACTAATGCCGCAGCTGCTACTACTGATACTAATACTAACACGGTTACTCCTACTGCTGCTACTATTACTGATACTGCAGCTGCTACTACTGCTACTAATAATAACACGGTTACTCCTACTGCTGCTACTATTACTGATAGTGCAGCTGCCACTACTGCTACTAATAATAACACAGTTACTCCAACTGCTACTACTATTACTGATACCGCAGCTGCTGCTACTGCTACTAATAATGACACGGTTACTACTACTGCTACTACTATTACTGATACCGCAGCTGCTGCTACTGCTACTAATAATAACACGGTTACTCCTACTGCTGCTACTATTACTGATACCGCAGCTGCTGCTACTGCTACTAATAATGACACGGTTACTCCTACTGCTGCTACTATTACTGATACCGCAGCTGCTGCTACTGCTACTAATAATAACACGGTTACTCCTACTGCTGCTACTATTACTGATAGTGCAGCTGCTACTACTGCTACTAATAATAACACGGTTACTCCTACTGCTGCTACTATTACTGATAGTGCAGCTGCTACTACTGCTACTAATAATAACACGGTTACTCCTACTGCTACTACTATTACTGATACCGCAGCTGCTGCTACTGCTACTAATAATGACACGCTTACTCCTACTGCTGCTACTATTACTGATAACGCAACTGCTGCTACTAATAATGACACGGTTACTACTACTGCTACTACTATTACTGATGCCGCAGCTGCTACTACTGCTACTAATAATAACACGGTTACTCCTACTGCTGCTACTATTACTGATGCCGCAGCTGCTACTACTGCTACTAATAATGACACGGTTACTACTACTGCTGCTACTATTACTGATGCCGCAGCTGCTACTACTGCTACTAATAATAACACGGTTACTCCTACTGCTACTATTACTGATGCCGCAGCTGCTACTACTGCTACTAATAATGACACGGTTACTACTACTGCTGCTACTATTACTGATACCGCAGCTGCTGCTACTGCTACTAATAATGACACGGTTACTCCTACTGCTGCTACTATTACTGATGCCGCAGCTGCTACTACTGCTACTAATAATAACACGGTTACTCCTACTGCTGCTACTATTACTGATGCCGCAGCAGCTGCTACTGCTACTAATAATGACACGGTTACTACTACTGCTACTACTATTACTGATACCGCAGCTGCTGCTACTGCTACTAATAATGACACGGTTACTCCTACTGCTGCTACTATTACTGATACCGCAGCTGCTGCTACTGCTACTAATAATAACACGGTTACTCCTACTGCTGCTACTATTACTGATAGTGCAGCTGCTACTACTGCTACTAATAATAACACGGTTACTCCTACTGCTACTACTATTACTGATACCGCAGCTGCTGCTACTGCTACTAATAATAACACGGTTACTCCTACTGCTGCTACTATTACTGATAGTGCAGCTGCTACTACTGCTACTAATAATAACACGGTTACTCCTACTGCTACTACTATTACTGATACCGCAGCTGCTGCTACTGCTACTAATAATGACACGCTTACTCCTACTGCTGCTACTATTACTGATAACGCAACTGCTGCTACTAATAATGACACGGTTACTACTACTGCTACTACTATTACTGATGCCGCAGCTGCTACTACTGCTACTAATAATAACACGGTTACTCCTACTGCTGCTACTATTACTGATGCCGCAGCTGCTACTACTGCTACTAATAATGACACGGTTACTACTACTGCTGCTACTATTACTGATGCCGCAGCTGCTACTACTGCTACTAATAATAACACGGTTACTCCTACTGCTACTATTACTGATGCCGCAGCTGCTACTACTGCTACTAATAATGACACGGTTACTACTACTGCTGCTACTATTACTGATACCGCAGCTGCTGCTACTGCTACTAATAATGACACGGTTACTCCTACTGCTGCTACTATTACTGATGCCGCAGCTGCTACTACTGCTACTAATAATAGCACGGTTACTCCTACTGCTGCTACTATTACTGATGCCGCAGCAGCTGCTACTGCTACTAATAATGACACGGTTACTACTACTGCTACTACTATTACTGATACCGCAGCTGCTGCTACTGCTACTAATAATGACACGGTTACTACTACTGCTACTACTATTACTGATACCGCAGCTGCTGCTACTGCTACTAATAATGACACGGTTACTACTACTGCTACTACTATTACTGATACCGCAGCTGCTGCTACTGCTACTAATAATGACACGGTTACTACTACTGCTACTACTATTACTGAAACCGCAGCTGGTGCTACTGCTACTAATAATAACACGGTTACTCCTACTGCTGCTACTATTACTGATGCCGCAGCTGCTACTACTGCTACTAATAATAACACGGTTACTCCTACTGCTGCTACTATTACTGATGCCGCAGCTGCTACTACTGCTACTAATAATAGCACGGTTACTCCTACTGCTGCTACTATTACTGATGCCGCAGCAGCTACTACTGCTACTAATAATGACACGGTTACTCCTACTGCTACTACTATTACTGATACCGCAGCTGCTGCTACTGCTACTAATAATGACATGGTTACTCCTACTGCTGCTACTATTACTGATACCGCAGCTGCTGCTACTGCTACTAATAATGACACGGTTACTCCTACTGCTGCTACTATTACAGATACCGCAGCTGCTGCTACTGCTACTAATAATGACACGGTTACTACTACTGCTACTACTATTACTGATACTGCAGCTGCTGCTACTGCTACTAATAATGACACGGTTACTCCTACTGCTGCTACTATTACTGATACCGCAGCTGCTGCTACTGCTACTAATAATAACACGGTTATTCCTACTGCTGCTACTATTACTGATAGTGCAGCTGCTACTACTGCTACTAATAATAACACGGTTACTCCTACTGCTACTACTATTACTGATACCGCAGCTGCTGCTACTGCTACTAATAATAACACGGTTACTCCTACTGCTGCTACTATTACTGATAGTGCAGCTGCTACTACTGCTACTAATAATAACACGGTTACTCCTACTGCTACTACTATTACTGATACCGCAGCTGCTGCTACTGCTACTAATAATGACACGCTTACTCCTACTGCTGCTACTATTACTGATAACGCAGCTGCTGCTACTAATAATGACACGGTTACTACTACTGCTACTACTATTACTGATGCCGCAGCTGCTACTACTGCTGCTAATAATAACACGGTTACTCCTACTGCTGCTACTATTACTGATGCCGCAGCTGCTACTACTGCTACTAATAATGACACGGTTACTACTACTGCTACTACTATTACTGATGCCACAGCTGCTACTACTGCTACTAATAATAACACGGTTACTCCTACTGCTACTATTACTGATGCCGCAGCTGCTACTACTGCTACTAATAATGACACGGTTACTACTACTGCTGCTACTATTACTGATACTGCAGCTGCTGCTACTGCTACTAATAATGACACGGTTACTACTACTGCTACTACTATTACTGATACCGCAGCTGCTGCTACTGCTACTAATAATGACACGGTTACTACTACTGCTACTAATATTACTGATACCGCAGCTGCTGCTACTGCTACTAATAATAACACGGTTACTCCTACTGCTGCTACTATTACTGATGCCGCAGCTGCTACTAATGCTACTAATAATAACACGGTTACTCCTACTGCTGCTACTATTACTGATGCCGCAGCAGCTATTACTGCTACGAATAATGACACGGTTACTACTACTGCTACTACTATTACTGATACCGCAGCTGCTGCTACTGCTACTAATAATAACACGGTTACTCCTACTGCTGCTACTATTACTGATGCCGCAGCTGCTGCTACTGCTACTAATAATGACACGGTTACTACTACTGCTACTACTATTACTGATACCGCAGCTGCTGCTACTGCTACTAATAATGACACGGTTACTACTACTGCTACTACTATTACTGATACCGCAGCTGCTGCTACTGCTACTAATAATAACACGGTTACTCCTACTGCTGCTACTATTACTGATGCCGCAGCTGCTACTACTGCTACTAATAATAACACGGTTACTCCTACTGCTGCTACTATTACTGATGCCGCAGCTGCTACTACTGCTACTAATTATAGCAGGGTTACTCCTACTGCTGCTACTATTACTGATGCCGCAGCAGCTACTACTGCTACTAATAATGACACGGTTACTCCTACTGCTACTACTATTACTGATACCGCAGCTGCTGCTACTGCTACTAATAATGACATGGTTACTCCTACTGCTGCTACTATTACTGATACCGCAGCTGCTGCTACTGCTACTAATAATGATACGGTTACTCCTACTGCTGCTACTATTACAGATACCGCAGCTGCTGCTACTGCTACTAATAATGACACGGTTACTACTACTGCTACTACTATTACTGATACTGCAGCTGCTGCTACTGCTACTAATAATGACACGGTTACTCCTACTGCTGCTACTATTACTGATACCGCAGCTGCTGCTACTGCTACTAATAATAACACGGTTACTCCTACTGCTGCTACTATTACTGATAGTGCAGCTGCTACTACTGCTACTAATAATAACACGGTTACTCCTACTGCTACTACTATTACTGATACCGCAGCTGCTGCTACTGCTACTAATAATAACACGGTTACTCCTACTGCTGCTACTATTACTGATAGTGCAGCTGCTACTACTGCTACTAATAATAACACGGTTACTCCTACTGCTACTACTATTACTGATACCGCAGCTGCTGCTACTGCTACTAATAATGACATGCTTACTCCTACTGCTGCTACTATTACTGATAACGCAGCTGCTGCTACTAATAATGACACGGTTACTACTACTGCTACTACTATTACTGATGCCGCAGCTGCTACTACTGCTACTAATAATAACACGGTTACTCCTACTGCTGCTACTATTACTGATGCCGCAGCTGCTACTACTGCTACTAATAATGACACGGTTACTACTACTGCTACTACTATTACTGATGCCGCAGCTGCTACTACTGCTACTAATAATAACACGGTTACTCCTACTGCTACTATTACTGATGCCGCAGCTGCTACTACTGCTACTAATAATGACACGGTTACTACTACTGCTGCTACTATTACTGATACTGCAGCTGCTGCTACTGCTACTAATAATGACACGGTTACTACTACTGCTACTACTATTACTGATACCGCAGCTGCTGCTACTGCTACTAATAATGACACGGTTACTACTACTGCTACTACTATTACTGATACCGCAGCTGCTGCTACTGCTACTAATAATAACACGGTTACTCCTACTGCTGCTACTATTACTGATGCCGCAGCTGCTACTAATGCTACTAATAATAACACGGTTACTCCTACTGCTGCTACTATTACTGATGCCGCAGCAGCTATTACTGCTACGAATGATGACATGGTTACTACTACTGCTACTACTATTACTGATACCGCAGCTGCTGCTACTGCTACTAATAATAACACGGTTACTCCTACTGCTGCTACTATTACTGATGCCGCAGCTGCTGCTACTGCTACTAATAATGACACGGTTACTACTACTGCTACTACTATTACTGATACCGCAGCTGCTGCTACTGCTACTAATAATGACACGGTTACTACTACTGCTACTACTATTACTGATACCGCAGCTGCTGCTACTGCTACTAATAATAACACGGTTACTCCTACTGCTGCTACTATTACTGATACCGCAGCTGCTGCTATTGCTACTAATAATGACACGGTTACTCCTACTGCTGCTACTATTACAGATACCGCAGCTGCTGCTACTGCTACTAATAATAACACGGTTACTCCTACTGCTGCTACTATTACTGATAGTGCAGCTGCTACTACTGCTACTAATAATAACACGGTTACTCCTACTGCTACTACTATTACTGATACTGCAGCTGCTGCTACTGTTACTAATAATAACACGGTTACTCCTACTGCTGCTACTATTACTGATACCGCAGCTGCTACTACTGCTACTAATAATGACACGGTTACTCCTACTGCTGCTACTATTACTGATACCGCAGCTGCTGCTACTGCTACTAATAATAACACGGTTACTCCTACTGCTGCTACTATTACTGATAGTGCAGCTGCTACTACTGCTACTAATAATAACACGGTTACTCCTACTGCTGCTACTATTACTGATAGTGCAGCTGCTACTACTGCTACTAATAATAACACGGTTACTCCTACTGCTACTACTATTACTGATACCGCAGCTGCTGCTACTGCTACTAATAATAACACGGTTACTCCTACTGCTGCTACTATTACTGATAGTGCAGCTGCTACTACTGCTACTAATAATAACACGGTTACTCCTACTGCTACTACTATTACTGATACCGCAGCTGCTGCTACTGCTACTAATAATGACACGCTTACTCCTACTGCTGCTACTATTACTGATAACGCAACTGCTGCTACTAATAATGACACGGTTACTACTACTGCTACTACTATTACTGATGCCGCAGCTGCTACTACTGCTACTAATAATAACACGGTTACTCCTACTGCTGCTACTATTACTGATGCCGCAGCTGCTACTACTGCTACTAATAATGACACGGTTACTACTACTGCTGCTACTATTACTGATGCCGCAGCTGCTACTACTGCTACTAATAATAACACGGTTACTCCTACTGCTACTATTACTGATGCCGCAGCTGCTACTACTGCTACTAATAATGACACGGTTACTACTACTGCTGCTACTATTACTGATACCGCAGCTGCTGCTACTGCTACTAATAATGACACGGTTACTCCTACTGCTGCTACTATTACTGATGCCGCAGCTGCTACTACTGCTACTAATAATAACACGGTTACTCCTACTGCTGCTACTATTACTGATGCCGCAGCAGCTGCTATTGCTACTAATAATGACACGGTTACTACTACTGCTACTACTATTACTGATACCGCAGCTGCTGCTACTGCTACTAATAATGACACGGTTACTCCTCCTGCTGCTACTATTACTGATACCGCAGCTGCTGCTACTGCTACTAATAATAACACGGTTACTCCTACTGCTGCTACTATTACTGATAGTGCAGCTGCTACTACTGCTACTAATAATAACACGGTTACTCCTACTGCTACTACTATTACTGATACCGCAGCTGCTGCTACTGCTACTAATAATGACACGCTTACTCCTACTGCTGCTACTATTACTGATAACGCAACTGCTGCTACTAATAATGACACGGTTACTACTACTGCTACTACTATTACTGATGCCGCAGCTGCTACTACTGCTACTAATAATAACACGGTTACTCCTACTGCTGCTACTATTACTGATGCCGCAGCTGCTACTACTGCTACTAATAATGACACGGTTACTACTACTGCTGCTACTATTACTGATGCCGCAGCTGCTACTACTGCTACTAATAATAACACGGTTACTCCTACTGCTACTATTACTGATGCCGCAGCTGCTACTACTGCTACTAATAATGACACGGTTACTACTACTGCTGCTACTATTACTGATACCGCAGCTGCTGCTACTGCTACTAATAATGACACGGTTACACCTACTGCTGCTACTATTACTGATGCCGCAGCTGCTACTACTGCTACTAATAATAGCACGGTTACTCCTACTGCTGCTACTATTACTGATGCCGCAGCAGCTGCTACTGCTACTAATAATGACACGGTTACTACTACTGCTACTACTATTACTGATACCGCAGCTGCTGCTACTGCTACTAATAATGACACGGTTACTACTACTGCTACTACTATTACTGATACCGCAGCTGCTGCTACTGCTACTAATAATGACACGGTTACTACTACTGCTACTACTATTACTGATACCGCAGCTGCTGCTACTGCTACTAATAATGACACGGTTACTACTACTGCTACTACTATTACTGAAACCGCAGCTGGTGCTACTGCTACTAATAATAACACGGTTACTCCTACTGCTGCTACTATTACTGATGCCGCAGCTGCTACTACTGCTACTAATAATAACACGGTTACTCCTACTGCTGCTACTATTACTGATGCCGCAGCTGCTACTACTGCTACTAATAATAGCACGGTTACTCCTACTGCTGCTACTATTACTGATGCCGCAGCAGCTACTACTGCTACTAATAATGACACGGTTACTCCTACTGCTACTACTATTACTGATACCGCAGCTGCTGCTACTGCTACTAATAATGACATGGTTACTCCTACTGCTGCTACTATTACTGATACCGCAGCTGCTGCTACTGCTACTAATAATGACACGGTTACTCCTACTGCTGCTACTATTACAGATACCGCAGCTGCTGCTACTGCTACTAATAATGACACGGTTACTACTACTGCTACTACTATTACTGATACTGCAGCTGCTGCTACTGCTACTAATAATGACAGGGTTACTCCTACTGCTGCTACTATTACTGATACCGCAGCTGCTGCTACTGCTACTAATAATAACACGGTTACTCCTACTGCTGCTACTATTACTGATAGTGCAGCTGCTACTACTGCTACTAATAATAACACGGTTACTCCTACTGCTACTACTATTACTGATACCGCAGCTGCTGCTACTGCTACTAATAATAACACGGTTACTCCTACTGCTGCTACTATTACTGATAGTGCAGCTGCTACTACTGCTACTAATAATAACACGGTTACTCCTACTGCTACTACTATTACTGATACCGCAGCTGCTGCTACTGCTACTAATAATGACACGCTTACTCCTACTGCTGCTACTATTACTGATAACGCAGCTGCTGCTACTAATAATGACACGGTTACTACTACTGCTACTACTATTACTGATGCCGCAGCTGCTACTACTGCTGCTAATAATAACACGGTTACTCCTACTGCTGCTACTATTACTGATGCCTCAGCTGCTACTACTGCTACTAATAATGACACGGTTACTACTACTGCTACTACTATTACTGATGCCACAGCTGCTACTACTGCTACTAATAATAACACGGTTACTCCTACTGCTACTATTACTGATGCCGCAGCTGCTACTACTGCTACTAATAATGACACGGTTACTACTACTGCTGCTACTATTACTGATACTGCAGCTGCTGCTACTGCTACTAATAATGACACGGTTACTACTACTGCTACTACTATTACTGATACCGCAGCTGCTGCTACTGCTACTAATAATGACACGGTTACTACTACTGCTACTACTATTACTGATACCGCAGCTGCTGCTACTGCTACTAATAATAACACGGTTACTCCTACTGCTGCTACTATTACTGATGCCGCAGCTGCTACTAATGCTACTAATAATAACACGGTTACTCCTACTGCTGCTACTATTACTGATGCCGCAGCAGCTATTACTGCTACGAATAATGACACGGTTACTACTACTGCTACTACTATTACTGATACCGCAGCTGCTGCTACTGCTACTAATAATAACACGGTTACTCCTACTGCTGCTACTATTACTGATGCCGCAGCTGCTGCTACTGCTACTAATAATGACACGGTTACTACTACTGCTACTACTATTACTGATACCGCAGCTGCTGCTACTGCTACTAATAATGACACGGTTACTACTACTGCTACTACTATTACTGATACCGCAGCTGCTGCTACTGCTACTAATAATGACACGGTTACTACTACTGCTACTACTATTACTGATACCGCAGCTGCTGCTACTGCTACTAATAATAACACGGTTACTCCTACTGCTGCTACTATTACTGATGCCGCAGCTGCTACTAATGCTACTAATAATAACACGGTTACTCCTACTGCTGCTACTATTACTGATGCCGCAGCAGCTATTACTGCTACGAATAATGACACGGTTACTACTACTGCTACTACTATTACTGATACCGCAGCTGCTGCTACTGCTACTAATAATAACACGGTTACTCCTACTGCTGCTACTATTACTGATGCCGCAGCAGCTGCTACTGCTACTAATAATGAAACGGTTACTACTACTGCTACTACTATTACTGATACCGCAGCTGCTGCTACTGCTACTAATAATGACACGGTTACTACTACTGCTACTACTATTACTGATACCGCAGCTGCTGCTACTGCTACTAATAATGGCACGGTTACTACTACTGCTACTACTATTACTGATACCGCAGCTGCTGCTACTGCTACTAATAATGACACGGTTACTACTACTGCTACTACTATTACTGATACCGCAGCTGCTGCTACTGCTACTAATAATGACACGGTTACTACTACTGCTACTACTATTACTGAAACCGCACCTGGTGCTACTGCTACTAATAATAACACGGTTACTCCTACTGCTGCTACTATTACTGATGCCGCAGCTGCTACTACTGCTACTAATAATAACACGGTTACTCCTACTGCTGCTACTATTACTGATGCCGCAGCTGCTACTACTGCTACTAATAATAGCACAGTTACTCCTACTGCTGCTACTATTACTGATGCCGCAGCAGCTACTACTGCTACTAATAATGACACGGTTACTACTACTGCTACTACTATTACTGATACCGCAGCTGCTGCTACTGCTACTAATAATGACACGGTTACTACTAATGCTACTACTATTACTGATACCGCAGCTGCTGCTACTGCTACTAATAATAACACGGTTACTCCTACTGCTGCTACTATTACTGATACCGCAGCTGCTGCTACTGCTACTAATAATAACACGGTTACTCCTACTGCTGCTACTATTACTGATGCCGCAGCTGCTACTACTGCTACTAATAATAACACGGTTACTCCGACTGCTGCTACTATTACTAATGCCGCAGCTGCTACTACTGATACTAATACTAACACGGTTACTCCTACTGCTGCTACTATTACTGATACTGCAGCTGCTACTACTGCTACTAATAATAACACGGTTACTCCTACTGCTGCTACTATTACTGATAGTGCAGCTGCCACTACTGCTACTAATAATAACACAGTTACTCCAACTGCTACTACTATTACTGATACCGCAGCTGCTGCTACTGCTACTAATAATGACACGGTTACTACTACTGCTACTACTATTACTGATACCGCAGCTGCTGCTACTGCTACTAATAATAACACGGTTACTCCTACTGCTGCTACTATTACTGATACCGCAGCTGCTGCTACTGCTACTAATAATGACACGGTTACTCCTACTGCTGCTACTATTACTGATACCGCAGCTGCTGCTACTGCTACTAATAATAACACGGTTACTCCTACTGCTGCTACTATTACTGATAGTGCAGCTGCTACTACTGCTACTAATAATAACACGGTTACTCCTACTGCTGCTACTATTACTGATAGTGCAGCTGCTACTACTGCTACTAATAATAACACGGTTACTCCTACTGCTACTACTATTACTGATACCGCAGCTGCTGCTACTGCTACTAATAATGACACGCTTACTCCTACTGCTGCTACTATTACTGATAACGCAACTGCTGCTACTAATAATGACACGGTTACTACTACTGCTACTACTATTACTGATGCCGCAGCTGCTACTACTGCTACTAATAATAACACGGTTACTCCTACTGCTGCTACTATTACTGATGCCGCAGCTGCTACTACTGCTACTAATAATGACACGGTTACTACTACTGCTGCTACTATTACTGATGCCGCAGCTGCTACTACTGCTACTAATAATAACACGGTTACTCCTACTGCTACTATTACTGATGCCGCAGCTGCTACTACTGCTACTAATAATGACACGGTTACTACTACTGCTGCTACTATTACTGATACCGCAGCTGCTGCTACTGCTACTAATAATGACACGGTTACTCCTACTGCTGCTACTATTACTGATGCCGCAGCTGCTACTACTGCTACTAATAATAACACGGTTACTCCTACTGCTGCTACTATTACTGATGCCGCAGCAGCTGCTACTGCTACTAATAATGACACGGTTACTACTACTGCTACTACTATTACTGATACCGCAGCTGCTGCTACTGCTACTAATAATGACACGGTTACTCCTACTGCTGCTACTATTACTGATACCGCAGCTGCTGCTACTGCTACTAATAATAACACGGTTACTCCTACTGCTGCTACTATTACTGATAGTGCAGCTGCTACTACTGCTACTAATAATAACACGGTTACTCCTACTGCTACTACTATTACTGATACCGCAGCTGCTGCTACTGCTACTAATAATAACACGGTTACTCCTACTGCTGCTACTATTACTGATAGTGCAGCTGCTACTACTGCTACTAATAATAACACGGTTACTCCTACTGCTACTACTATTACTGATACCGCAGCTGCTGCTACTGCTACTAATAATGACACGCTTACTCCTACTGCTGCTACTATTACTGATAACGCAACTGCTGCTACTAATAATGACACGGTTACTACTACTGCTACTACTATTACTGATGCCGCAGCTGCTACTACTGCTACTAATAATAACACGGTTACTCCTACTGCTGCTACTATTACTGATGCCGCAGCTGCTACTACTGCTACTAATAATGACACGGTTACTACTACTGCTGCTACTATTACTGATGCCGCAGCTGCTACTACTGCTACTAATAATAACACGGTTACTCCTACTGCTACTATTACTGATGCCGCAGCTGCTACTACTGCTACTAATAATGACACGGTTACTACTACTGCTGCTACTATTACTGATACCGCAGCTGCTGCTACTGCTACTAATAATGACACGGTTACTCCTACTGCTGCTACTATTACTGATGCCGCAGCTGCTACTACTGCTACTAATAATAGCACGGTTACTCCTACTGCTGCTACTATTACTGATGCCGCAGCAGCTGCTACTGCTACTAATAATGACACGGTTACTACTACTGCTACTACTATTACTGATACCGCAGCTGCTGCTACTGCTACTAATAATGACACGGTTACTACTACTGCTACTACTATTACTGATACCGCAGCTGCTGCTACTGCTACTAATAATGACACGGTTACTACTACTGCTACTACTATTACTGATACCGCAGCTGCTGCTACTGCTACTAATAATGACACGGTTACTACTACTGCTACTACTATTACTGAAACCGCAGCTGGTGCTACTGCTACTAATAATAACACGGTTACTCCTACTGCTGCTACTATTACTGATGCCGCAGCTGCTACTACTGCTACTAATAATAACACGGTTACTCCTACTGCTGCTACTATTACTGATGCCGCAGCTGCTACTACTGCTACTAATAATAGCACGGTTACTCCTACTGCTGCTACTATTACTGATGCCGCAGCAGCTACTACTGCTACTAATAATGACACGGTTACTCCTACTGCTACTACTATTACTGATACCGCAGCTGCTGCTACTGCTACTAATAATGACATGGTTACTCCTACTGCTGCTACTATTACTGATACCGCAGCTGCTGCTACTGCTACTAATAATGACACGGTTACTCCTACTGCTGCTACTATTACAGATACCGCAGCTGCTGCTACTGCTACTAATAATGACACGGTTACTACTACTGCTACTACTATTACTGATACTGCAGCTGCTGCTACTGCTACTAATAATGACACGGTTACTCCTACTGCTGCTACTATTACTGATACCGCAGCTGCTGCTACTGCTACTAATAATAACACGGTTATTCCTACTGCTGCTACTATTACTGATAGTGCAGCTGCTACTACTGCTACTAATAATAACACGGTTACTCCTACTGCTACTACTATTACTGATACCGCAGCTGCTGCTACTGCTACTAATAATAACACGGTTACTCCTACTGCTGCTACTATTACTGATAGTGCAGCTGCTACTACTGCTACTAATAATAACACGGTTACTCCTACTGCTACTACTATTACTGATACCGCAGCTGCTGCTACTGCTACTAATAATGACACGCTTACTCCTACTGCTGCTACTATTACTGATAACGCAGCTGCTGCTACTAATAATGACACGGTTACTACTACTGCTACTACTATTACTGATGCCGCAGCTGCTACTACTGCTGCTAATAATAACACGGTTACTCCTACTGCTGCTACTATTACTGATGCCGCAGCTGCTACTACTGCTACTAATAATGACACGGTTACTACTACTGCTACTACTATTACTGATGCCACAGCTGCTACTACTGCTACTAATAATAACACGGTTACTCCTACTGCTACTATTACTGATGCCGCAGCTGCTACTACTGCTACTAATAATGACACGGTTACTACTACTGCTGCTACTATTACTGATACTGCAGCTGCTGCTACTGCTACTAATAATGACACGGTTACTACTACTGCTACTACTATTACTGATACCGCAGCTGCTGCTACTGCTACTAATAATGACACGGTTACTACTACTGCTACTAATATTACTGATACCGCAGCTGCTGCTACTGCTACTAATAATAACACGGTTACTCCTACTGCTGCTACTATTACTGATGCCGCAGCTGCTACTAATGCTACTAATAATAACACGGTTACTCCTACTGCTGCTACTATTACTGATGCCGCAGCAGCTATTACTGCTACGAATAATGACACGGTTACTACTACTGCTACTACTATTACTGATACCGCAGCTGCTGCTACTGCTACTAATAATAACACGGTTACTCCTACTGCTGCTACTATTACTGATGCCGCAGCTGCTGCTACTGCTACTAATAATGACACGGTTACTACTACTGCTACTACTATTACTGATACCGCAGCTGCTGCTACTGCTACTAATAATGACACGGTTACTACTACTGCTACTACTATTACTGATACCGCAGCTGCTGCTACTGCTACTAATAATGACACGGTTACTACTACTGCTACTACTATTACTGATACCGCAGCTGCTGCTACTGCTACTAATAATAACACGGTTACTCCTACTGCTGCTACTATTACTGATGCTGCAGCTGCTACTAATGCTACTAATAATAACACGGTTACTCCTACTGCTGCTACTATTACTGATGCCGCAGCAGCTATTACTGCTACGAATAATGACACGGTTACTACTACTGCTACTACTATTACTGATACCGCAGCTGCTGCTACTGCTACTAATAATAACACGGTTACTCCTACTGCTGCTACTATTACTGATGCCGCAGCAGCTGTTACTGCTACTAATAATGAAACGGTTACTACTACTGCTACTACTATTACTGATACCGCAGCTGCTGCTACTGCTACTAATAATGACACGGTTACTACTACTGCTACTACTATTACTGATACCGCAGCTGCTGCTACTGCTACTAATAATGGCACGGTTACTACTACTGCTACTACTATTACTGATACCGCAGCTGCTGCTACTGCTACTAATAATGACACGGTTACTACTACTGCTACTACTATTACTGATACCGCAGCTGCTGCTACTAATAATGACACGGTTACTACTACTGCTACTACTATTACTGAAACCGCACCTGGTGCTACTGCTACTAATAATAACACGGTTACTCCTACTGCTGCTACTATTACTGATGCCGCAGCTGCTACTACTGCTACTAATAATAACACGGTTACTCCTACTGCTGCTACTATTACTGATGCCGCAGCTGCTACTACTGCTACTAATAATAGCACAGTTACTCCTACTGCTGCTACTATTACTGATGCCGCAGCAGCTACTACTGCTACTAATAATGACACGGTTACTACTACTGCTACTACTATTACTGATACCGCAGCTGCTGCTACTGCTACTAATAATGACACGGTTACTACTAATGCTACTACTATTACTGATACCGCAGCTGCTGCTACTGCTACTAATAATAACACGGTTACTCCTACTGCTGCTACTATTACTGATACCGCAGCTGCTGCTACTGCTACTAATAATAACACGGTTACTCCTACTGCTGCTACTATTACTGATGCCGCAGCTGCTACTACTGCTACTAATAATAACACGGTTACTCCGACTGCTGCTACTATTACTAATGCCGCAGCTGCTACTACTGATACTAATACTAACACGGTTACTCCTACTGCTGCTACTATTACTGATACTGCAGCTGCTACTACTGCTACTAATAATAACACGGTTACTCCTACTGCTGCTACTATTACTGATAGTGCAGCTGCCACTACTGCTACTAATAATAACACAGTTACTCCAACTGCTACTACTATTACTGATACCGCAGCTGCTGCTACTGCTACTAATAATGACACGGTTACTACTACTGCTACTACTATTACTGATACCGCAGCTGCTGCTACTGCTACTAATAATAACACGGTTACTCCTACTGCTGCTACTATTACTGATACCGCAGCTGCTGCTACTGCTACTAATAATAACACGGTTACTCCTACTGCTGCTACTATTACTGATGCCGCAGCTGCTACTACTGCTACTAATAATAACACGGTTACTCCTTCTGCTGCTACTATTACTAATGCCGCAGCTGCTACTACTGATACTAATACTAACACGGTTACTCCTACTGCTGCTAAGATTACTGGTACTGCAGCTGCTTCTACTGCTACTAATAATAACACGGTTACTCCTACTGCTGCTACTATTACTGATAGTGCAGCTGCCACTACTGCTACTAATAATAACACAGTTACTCCAACTGCTGCTACTATTTCTGATACCGCAGCTGCTACTACTGCTACTAATAATAACATGGTTACTCCTACTGCTGCTACTATTACTGATGCCGCAGCTGCTGCTACTGCTACTAATAATAACACGGTTACTCCTACTGCTGCTACTATTACTGATAGTGCAGCTGCTACTACTGCCACTAATAATAACACGGTTACTCCAACTGCTGCCACTATTACTGATACTACAGCTGCTACTACTGCTACTAATAATAACACGGTTACTCCTACTGCTGCTACTATTACTGATGCCGCAGCTGCTACTACTGCTACTAATAATAACACGGTTACTCCTACTGCTGCTACTATTACTGATGCCGCAGCTGCTACTACTGCTACTAATAATAACACGGTTACTCCTACTGCTGCTACTATTACTGATGCCGCAGCTGATACTACTGCTACTAATAATAACACGGTTACTCCTACTGCTGCTACTATTACTGATACCGCAGCTGCTACTACTGATACTAATAATAACACGGTTACTCCTACTGCTGCTACTATTACTGATGCCGCAGCAGCTACTACTGCTACTAATAATAACACGGTTACTCCTACTGCTGCTACTATTACTGATACCGCAGCTGCTACTACTGATACTAATAATAACACGGTTACTCCTACTGCTGCTACTATTACTGATACCGCAGCTGCTACTACTGATACTAATAATAACACGGTTACTCCTACTGCTGCTACTATTACTGATGCCGCAGCTGCTACTACTGCTACTAATAATAACACGGTTACTCATACTGCTGCTACTATTACTGATAGTGCAGCTGCTACTACTGCTACTAATAATAACACGGTCACTCCAACTGCTTCTACTATTACTGATATCGCAGCTGCTACTACTGCTACTAATAATAACACGGTTACTCCTACTGCTGCTACTATTACTGATGCCGCAGCTGCTGCTACTGCTACTAATAATAACACGGTTACTCCTACTGCTGCTACTATTACTGATACCGCAGCTGCTGCTTCTGCTACTAATAATAACACGGTTACTCCTACTGCTGCTACTATTACTGATGCCGCAGCTGCTACTACTGGTACTAATAATAACACGGTTACTCCTACTGCTGCTACTATTACTGATGCCGCAGCTGGTACTACTGATACTAATAATAACACGGTTACTCCTACTGCTGCTACTATTACTGATACCGCAGCTGCTACTACTGCTACTAATAATAACACGGTTACTCCTACTGCTGCTACTATTACTGATAGTGCAGCTGCTACTACTGCTACTAATAATAACACGGTTACTCCAACTGCTGCTACTTTTACTGATACCGCAGCTGCTACTACTGCTACTAATAATAACACGGTTACTCCTACTGCCGCTACTATTACTGATGCCGCAGCTGCTACTACTGCTACTAATAATAACACGGTTACTCCTACTGCTGCTACTATTACTGATGCCGCAGCTGCTACTACTGCTACTAATAATAACACGGTTACTCCTACTGCTGCTACTATTACTGATGCTGCAGCTGCTACTACTGATACTAATAATAACACAGTTACTCCTACTGCTGCTACTATTACTGATACCGCAGCTGCTACTACTGATACTAATAATAACACGGTTACTCCTACTGCTGCTACTATTACTGATGCCGCAGCTGCTACTACTGATACTAATAATAACATGGTTACTTCTACTGCTGCTACTATTACTGATGCCGCAGCTGCTACTACTGCTACTAATAATAACACGGTTACTCCTACTGCTGCTACTATTACTGATGCCGCAGCAGCTACTACTGCTACTAATAATAACACAGTTACTCCTACTGCTGCTACTATTACTGATACCGCAGCTGCTACTACTGATACTAATAATAACACGGTTACTCCTACTGCTGCTACTATTACTGATACCGCAGCTGCTACTACTGATACTAATAATAACATGGTTACTCCTACTGCTGCTACTATTACTGATAGTGCAGCTGCTACTACTGCTACTAATAATAACACAGTTGCTCCTACTGCTGCTACTATTACTGATGCCGCAGCGGCTACTACTGCTACTAATAATAATACGGTTACTCCTACTGCTGCTACTATTACTGATGCCGCAGCTGCTACTACTGCTACTAATAATAACATGGTTACTCCTACTGCTGCTACTATTACTGATGCCGCAGTTGCTACTACTGCTACTAATAATAACACGGTTACTCCTACTGCTGCTACTATTACTGATGCCGCAGCTGCTACTACTGATACTAATAATAACACGGTTACTCCTACTGCTGCTACTATTACTGATGCCGCAGCTGCTACTACTGCTACTAATAATAACACAGTTACTCCTACTGCTGCTACTATTACTGATACCGCAGCTGCTACTACTGCTACTAATAATAACACGGTTACTCCTACCGCTGCTACTATTACTGATAGTGCAGCTACTACTACTGCTACTAATAATAACACAGTTACTCCTACTGCTGCTACTATTACTGATGCCGCAGCTGCTACTACTGACACTAATAATAACACGGTTACTCCTACTGCTGCTACTATTACTGATAGTGCAGCTACTACTACTGCTACTAATAATAACACAGTTACTCCTACTGCTGCTACTATTACTGATGCCGCAGCTGCTGCTACTGACACTAATAATAACACGGTTACTCCTACTGCTGCTACTATTACTGATAGTGCAGCTGCTACTACTGCTACTAATAATAACACGGTTACTCCTACTGCTGCTACTATTACTGATACCGCAGCTGCTACTACTGCTACTAATAATAACACGGTTACTCCTACCGCTGCTACTATTACTGATAGTGCAGCTACTACTACTGCTACTAATAATAACACAGTTACTCCTACTGCTGCTACTATTACTGATGCCGCAGCTGCTACTACTGACACTAATAATAACACGGTTACTCCTACTGCTGCTACTATTACTGATGCCGCAGCTGCTACTACTGATACTAATAATAACACGGTTACTCCTACTGCTGCTACTAGTACTGATGCCGCAGCTGCTACTACTGCTACTAATAATAACACGGTTACTCCTACTGCTGCTATTACTGATGCCGCAGGTGCTACTACTGCTACTAATAATAACACGGTTACTCCAACTGCTACTACTATTACTGATGCTGCAGCTGCTACTACTGCTACTAATAATAACACGGTTACTCCTACTGCTGCTACTATTACTGATGCCGCAGCTGCTACTACTGATACTAATAATAACATGGTTACTTCTACTGCTGCTACTATTACTGATGCCGCAGCAGCTACTACTGCTACTAATAATAACACGGTTACTCCTACTGCTGCTACTATTACTGATGCCGCAGCTGCTACTACTGATACTAATAATAACATGGTTACTTCTACTGCTGCTACTATTACTGATGCCGCAGCAGCTACTACTGCTACTAATAATAACACGGTTAGTCCTACTGCTGCTATTATTGATGCTGCAGCTGCTACTACTGCTACTATAAATAACACGGTTACTCCTACTGCTGCTATTACTGATGCCGCAGCTGCTACTACTGCTACTAATAATAACACGGTTACTCCAACTGCTGCTACTATTACTGATGCCGCAGCTGCTACTACTGCTACTAATAATAACACGGTTACTCCTACTGCTGCTACTATTACTGATACCGCAGCTGCTACTACTTATACCAATAAAAACACGGTTACTCCTACTGCTGCTACTATTACTGATGCCGCAGCTGCTACTACTGCTACTATAAATAACACGGTTACTCCTACTGCTGCTTTTACTGATGCCGCAGCTGCTACTACTGCTACTAAAAATAACACTGTTACTCCAACTGCTGCTACTATTACTGATGCAGCAGCTGCTACTACTGCTACTAATAATAACACGGTTACTCCTACTGCTGCTACTATTACTGATGCCGCAGCTGCTACTACTGATACTAATAATAACACGGTTACTCCTACTGCTGCTACTATTACTGATACCGCAGCTGCTACTACTGAATCTAATAATAACACGGTTACTCCTACTGCTGCTACTATTACTGATGCCGCAGCTGCTACTACTGACACTAATAATAACACGGTTACTCCTACTGCTGCTACTATTACTGATGCCGCAGCTGCTACTACTGATACTAATAATAACATGGTTACTTCTACTGCTGCTACTATTACTGATGCCGCAGCTGCTACTACTGCTACTAATAATAACACGGTTACTCCTACTGCTGCTACTATTACTGATTCCGCAGCAGCTACTACTGCTACTAATAATAACACAGTTACTCCTACTGCTGCTACTATTACTGATACCGCAGCTGCTACTACTGATACTAATAATAACACGGTTACTCCTACTGCTGCTACTATTACTGATACCGCAGCTGCTACTACTGATACTAATAATAACATGGTTACTCCTACTGCTGCTACTATTACTGATAGTGCAGCTGCTACTACTGCTACTAATAATAACACAGTTGCTCCTACTGCTGCTACTATTACTGATGCCGCAGCGGCTACTACTGCTACTAATAATAATACGGTTACTCCTACTGCTGCTACTATTACTGATGCCGCAGCTGCTACTACTGCTACTAATAATAACACGGTTACTCCTACTGCTGCTACTATTACTGATGCCGCAGTTGCTACTACTGCTACTAATAATAACACGGTTACTCCTACTGCTGCTACTATTACTGATGCCGCAGCTGCTACTACTGATACTAATAATAACACGGTTACTCCTACTGCTGCTACTATTACTGATGCCGCAGCTGCTACTACTGCTACTAATAATAACACAGTTACTCCTACTGCTGCTACTATTACTGATACCGCAGCTGCTACTACTGCTACTAATAATAACACGGTTACTCCTACCGCTGCTACTATTACTGATAGTGCAGCTACTACTACTGCTACTAATAATAACACAGTTACTCCTACTGCTGCTACTATTACTGATGCCGCAGCTGCTACTACTGACACTAATAATAACACGGTTACTCCTACTGCTGCTACTATTACTGATAGTGCAGCTACTACTACTGCTACTAATAATAACACAGTTACTCCTACTGCTGCTACTATTACTGATGCTGCAGCTGCTACTACTGACACTAATAATAACACGGTTACTCCTACTGCTGCTACTATTACTGATAGTGCAGCTGCTACTACTGCTACTAATAATAACACGGTTACTCCTACTGCTGCTACTATTACTGATACCGCAGCTGCTACTACTGCTACTAATAATAACACGGTTACTCCTACCGCTGCTACTATTACTGATAGTGCAGCTACTACTACTGCTACTAATAATAACACAGTTACTCCTACTGCTGCTACTATTACTGATGCCGCAGCTGCTACTACTGACACTAATAATAACACGGTTACTCCTACTGCTGCTACTATTACTGATGCCGCAGCTGCTACTACTGATACTAATAATAACACGGTTACTCCTACTGCTGCTACTAGTACTGATGCCGCAGCTGCTACTACTGCTACTAATAATAACACGGTTACTCCTACTGCTGCTATTACTGATGCCGCAGGTGCTACTACTGCTACTAATAATAACACAGTTACTCCAACTGCTACTACTATTACTGATGCTGCAGCTGCTACTACTGCTACTAATAATAACACGGTTACTCCTACTGCTGCTACTATTACTGATGCCGCAGCTGCTACTACTGATACTAATAATAACATGGTTACTTCTACTGCTGCTACTATTACTGATGCCGCAGCAGCTACTACTGCTACTAATAATAACACGGTTACTCCTACTGCTGCTACTATTACTGATGCCGCAGCTGCTACTACTGATACTAATAATAACATGGTTACTTCTACTGCTGCTACTATTACTGATGCCGCAGCAGCTACTACTGCTACTAATAATAACACGGTTAGTCCTACTGCTGCTATTATTGATGCTGCAGCTGCTACTACTGCTACTATAAATAACACGGTTACTCCTACTGCTGCTATTACTGATGCCGCAGCTGCTACTACTGCTACTAATAATAACACGGTTACTCCAACTGCTGCTACTATTACTGATGCCGCAGCTGCTACTACTGCTACTAATAATAACACGGTTACTCCTACTGCTGCTACTATTACTGATACCGCAGCTGCTACTACTTATACCAATAAAAACACGGTTACTCCTACTGCTGCTACTATTACTGATGCCGCAGCTGCTACTACTGCTACTATAAATAACACGGTTACTCCTACTGCTGCTTTTACTGATGCCGCAGCTGCTACTACTGCTACTAAAAATAACACTGTTACTCCAACTGCTGCTACTATTACTGATGCAGCAGCTGCTACTACTGCTACTAATAATAACACGGTTACTCCTACTGCTGCTACTATTACTGATGCCGCAGCTGCTACTACTGATACTAATAATAACACGGTTACTCCTACTGCTGCTACTATTACTGATACCGCAGCTGCTACTACTGAATCTAATAATAACACGGTTACTCCTACTGCTGCTACTATTACTGATGCCGCAGCTGCTACTACTGACACTAATAATAACACGGTTACTCCTACTGCTGCTACTATTACTGATGCCGCAGCTGCTACTACTGATACTAATAATAACATGGTTACTTCTACTGCTGCTACTATTACTGATGCCGCAGCTGCTACTACTGCTACTAATAATAACACGGTTACTCCTACTGCTGCTACTATTACTGATTCCGCAGCAGCTACTACTGCTACTAATAATAACACAGTTACTCCTACTGCTGCTACTATTACTGATACCGCAGCTGCTACTACTGATACTAATAATAACACGGTTACTCCTACTGCTGCTACTATTACTGATACCGCAGCTGCTACTACTGATACTAATAATAACATGGTTACTCCTACTGCTGCTACTATTACTGATAGTGCAGCTGCTACTACTGCTACTAATAATAACACAGTTGCTCCTACTGCTGCTACTATTACTGATGCCGCAGCGGCTACTACTGCTACTAATAATAATACGGTTACTCCTACTGCTGCTACTATTACTGATGCCGCAGCTGCTACTACTGCTACTAATAATAACACGGTTACTCCTACTGCTGCTACTATTACTGATGCCGCAGTTGCTACTACTGCTACTAATAATAACACGGTTACTCCTACTGCTGCTACTATTACTGATGCCGCAGCTGCTACTACTGATACTAATAATAACACGGTTACTCCTACTGCTGCTACTATTACTGATGCCGCAGCTGCTACTACTGCTACTAATAATAACACAGTTACTCCTACTGCTGCTACTATTACTGATACCGCAGCTGCTACTACTGCTACTAATAATAACACGGTTACTCCTACCGCTGCTACTATTACTGATAGTGCAGCTACTACTACTGCTACTAATAATAACACAGTTACTCCTACTGCTGCTACTATTACTGATGCCGCAGCTGCTACTACTGACACTAATAATAACACGGTTACTCCTACTGCTGCTACTATTACTGATAGTGCAGCTACTACTACTGCTACTAATAATAACACAGTTACTCCTACTGCTGCTACTATTACTGATGCTGCAGCTGCTACTACTGACACTAATAATAACACGGTTACTCCTACTGCTGCTACTATTACTGATAGTGCAGCTGCTACTACTGCTACTAATAATAACACGGTTACTCCTACTGCTGCTACTATTACTGATACCGCAGCTGCTACTACTGCTACTAATAATAACACGGTTACTCCTACCGCTGCTACTATTACTGATAGTGCAGCTACTACTACTGCTACTAATAATAACACAGTTACTCCTACTGCTGCTACTATTACTGATGCCGCAGCTGCTACTACTGACACTAATAATAACACGGTTACTCCTACTGCTGCTACTATTACTGATGCCGCAGCTGCTACTACTGATACTAATAATAACACGGTTACTCCTACTGCTGCTACTAGTACTGATGCCGCAGCTGCTACTACTGCTACTAATAATAACACGGTTACTCCTACTGCTGCTATTACTGATGCCGCAGGTGCTACTACTGCTACTAATAATAACACAGTTACTCCAACTGCTACTACTATTACTGATGCTGCAGCTGCTACTACTGCTACTAATAATAACACGGTTACTCCTACTGCTGCTACTATTACTGATGCCGCAGCTGCTACTACTGATACTAATAATAACATGGTTACTTCTACTGCTGCTACTATTACTGATGCCGCAGCAGCTACTACTGCTACTAATAATAACACGGTTACTCCTACTGCTGCTACTATTACTGATGCCGCAGCTGCTACTACTGATACTAATAATAACATGGTTACTTCTACTGCTGCTACTATTACTGATGCCGCAGCAGCTACTACTGCTACTAATAATAACACGGTTAGTCCTACTGCTGCTATTATTGATGCTGCAGCTGCTACTACTGCTACTATAAATAACACGGTTACTCCTACTGCTGCTATTACTGATGCCGCAGCTGCTACTACTGCTACTAATAATAACACGGTTACTCCAACTGCTGCTACTATTACTGATGCCGCAGCTGCTACTACTGCTACTAATAATAACACGGTTACTCCTACTGCTGCTACTATTACTGATACCGCAGCTGCTACTACTTATACCAATAAAAACACGGTTACTCCTACTGCTGCTACTATTACTGATGCCGCAGCTGCTACTACTGCTACTATAAATAACACGGTTACTCCTACTGCTGCTATTACTGATGCCGCAGCTGCTACTACTGCTACTAATAATAACACTGTTACTCCAACTGCTGCTACTATTACTGATGCAGCAGCTGCTACTACTGCTACTAATAATAACACGGTTACTCCTACTGCTGCTACTATTACTGATGCCGCAGCTGCTACTACTGCTACTAATAATAACACGGTTACTCCTACTGCTGCTACTATTACTGATACCGCAGCTGCTGCTACTGCTACTAATAATAACACGGTTACTCCTACTGCTGCTACTATTACTGATACCGCAGCTGCTACTACTGATACTAATATTAACACGGTTACTCCTACTGCTGCTACTATTACTGATACCGCAGCTGCTACTACTGATACTAATAATAACACGGTTACTCCTACTGCTGCTACTATTACTGATAGTGCAGCTGCTACTACTGCTACTAATAATAACACGGTTACTCCTACTGCTGCTACTATTACTGATGCCGCAGCTGCTGCTACTGCTACTAATAATAACACGGTTACTCCTACTGCTGCTACTATTACTGATACCGCAGCTGCTGCTTCTGCTACTAATAATAACACGGTTACTCCTACTGCTGCTACTATTACTGATGCCGCAGCTGCTACTACTGGTACTAATAATAACACGGTTACTCCTACTGCTGCTACTATTACTGATGCCGCAGCTGGTACTACTGATACTAATAATAACACGGTTACTCCTACTGCTGCTACTATTACTGATACCGCAGCTGCTACTACTGCTACTAATAATAACACGGTTACTCCTACTGCTGCTACTATTACTGATAGTGCAGCTGCTACTACTGCTACTAATAATAACACGGTTACTCCAACTGCTGCTACTTTTACTGATACCGCAGCTGCTACTACTGCTACTAATAATAACACGGTTACTCCTACTGCCGCTACTATTACTGATGCCGCAGCTGCTACTACTGCTACTAATAATAACACGGTTACTCCTACTGCTGCTACTATTACTGATGCCGCAGCTGCTACTACTGCTACTAATAATAACACGGTTACTCCTACTGCTGCTACTATTACTGATGCTGCAGCTGCTACTACTGATACTAATAATAACACAGTTACTCCTACTGCTGCTACTATTACTGATACCGCAGCTGCTACTACTGATACTAATAATAACACGGTTACTCCTACTGCTGCTACTATTACTGATGCCGCAGCTGCTACTACTGATACTAATAATAACATGGTTACTTCTACTGCTGCTACTATTACTGATGCCGCAGCTGCTACTACTGCTACTAATAATAACACGGTTACTCCTACTGCTGCTACTATTACTGATGCCGCAGCAGCTACTACTGCTACTAATAATAACACAGTTACTCCTACTGCTGCTACTATTACTGATACCGCAGCTGCTACTACTGATACTAATAATAACACGGTTACTCCTACTGCTGCTACTATTACTGATACCGCAGCTGCTACTACTGATACTAATAATAACATGGTTACTCCTACTGCTGCTACTATTACTGATAGTGCAGCTGCTACTACTGCTACTAATAATAACACAGTTGCTCCTACTGCTGCTACTATTACTGATGCCGCAGCGGCTACTACTGCTACTAATAATAATACGGTTACTCCTACTGCTGCTACTATTACTGATGCCGCAGCTGCTACTACTGCTACTAATAATAACATGGTTACTCCTACTGCTGCTACTATTACTGATGCCGCAGTTGCTACTACTGCTACTAATAATAACACGGTTACTCCTACTGCTGCTACTATTACTGATGCCGCAGCTGCTACTACTGATACTAATAATAACACGGTTACTCCTACTGCTGCTACTATTACTGATGCCGCAGCTGCTACTACTGCTACTAATAATAACACAGTTACTCCTACTGCTGCTACTATTACTGATACCGCAGCTGCTACTACTGCTACTAATAATAACACGGTTACTCCTACCGCTGCTACTATTACTGATAGTGCAGCTACTACTACTGCTACTAATAATAACACAGTTACTCCTACTGCTGCTACTATTACTGATGCCGCAGCTGCTACTACTGACACTAATAATAACACGGTTACTCCTACTGCTGCTACTATTACTGATAGTGCAGCTACTACTACTGCTACTAATAATAACACAGTTACTCCTACTGCTGCTACTATTACTGATGCCGCAGCTGCTGCTACTGACACTAATAATAACACGGTTACTCCTACTGCTGCTACTATTACTGATAGTGCAGCTGCTACTACTGCTACTAATAATAACACGGTTACTCCTACTGCTGCTACTATTACTGATACCGCAGCTGCTACTACTGCTACTAATAATAACACGGTTACTCCTACCGCTGCTACTATTACTGATAGTGCAGCTACTACTACTGCTACTAATAATAACACAGTTACTCCTACTGCTGCTACTATTACTGATGCCGCAGCTGCTACTACTGACACTAATAATAACACGGTTACTCCTACTGCTGCTACTATTACTGATGCCGCAGCTGCTACTACTGATACTAATAATAACACGGTTACTCCTACTGCTGCTACTAGTACTGATGCCGCAGCTGCTACTACTGCTACTAATAATAACACGGTTACTCCTACTGCTGCTATTACTGATGCCGCAGGTGCTACTACTGCTACTAATAATAACACGGTTACTCCAACTGCTACTACTATTACTGATGCTGCAGCTGCTACTACTGCTACTAATAATAACACGGTTACTCCTACTGCTGCTACTATTACTGATGCCGCAGCTGCTACTACTGATACTAATAATAACATGGTTACTTCTACTGCTGCTACTATTACTGATGCCGCAGCAGCTACTACTGCTACTAATAATAACACGGTTACTCCTACTGCTGCTACTATTACTGATGCCGCAGCTGCTACTACTGATACTAATAATAACATGGTTACTTCTACTGCTGCTACTATTACTGATGCCGCAGCAGCTACTACTGCTACTAATAATAACACGGTTAGTCCTACTGCTGCTATTATTGATGCTGCAGCTGCTACTACTGCTACTATAAATAACACGGTTACTCCTACTGCTGCTATTACTGATGCCGCAGCTGCTACTACTGCTACTAATAATAACACGGTTACTCCAACTGCTGCTACTATTACTGATGCCGCAGCTGCTACTACTGCTACTAATAATAACACGGTTACTCCTACTGCTGCTACTATTACTGATACCGCAGCTGCTACTACTTATACCAATAAAAACACGGTTACTCCTACTGCTGCTACTATTACTGATGCCGCAGCTGCTACTACTGCTACTATAAATAACACGGTTACTCCTACTGCTGCTTTTACTGATGCCGCAGCTGCTACTACTGCTACTAAAAATAACACTGTTACTCCAACTGCTGCTACTATTACTGATGCAGCAGCTGCTACTACTGCTACTAATAATAACACGGTTACTCCTACTGCTGCTACTATTACTGATGCCGCAGCTGCTACTACTGATACTAATAATAAGACGGTTACTCCTACTGCTGCTACTATTACTGATACCGCAGCTGCTACTACTGAATCTAATAATAACACGGTTACTCCTACTGCTGCTACTATTACTGATGCCGCAGCTGCTACTACTGACACTAATAATAACACGGTTACTCCTACTGCTGCTACTATTACTGATGCCGCAGCTGCTACTACTGATACTAATAATAACATGGTTACTTCTACTGCTGCTACTATTACTGATGCCGCAGCTGCTACTACTGCTACTAATAATAACACGGTTACTCCTACTGCTGCTACTATTACTGATTCCGCAGCAGCTACTACTGCTACTAATAATAACACAGTTACTCCTACTGCTGCTACTATTACTGATACCGCAGCTGCTACTACTGATACTAATAATAACACGGTTACTCCTACTGCTGCTACTATTACTGATACCGCAGCTGCTACTACTGATACTAATAATAACATGGTTACTCCTACTGCTGCTACTATTACTGATAGTGCAGCTGCTACTACTGCTACTAATAATAACACAGTTGCTCCTACTGCTGCTACTATTACTGATGCCGCAGCGGCTACTACTGCTACTAATAATAATACGGTTACTCCTACTGCTGCTACTATTACTGATGCCGCAGCTGCTACTACTGCTACTAATAATAACACGGTTACTCCTACTGCTGCTACTATTACTGATGCCGCAGTTGCTACTACTGCTACTAATAATAACACGGTTACTCCTACTGCTGCTACTATTACTGATGCCGCAGCTGCTACTACTGATACTAATAATAACACGGTTACTCCTACTGCTGCTACTATTACTGATGCCGCAGCTGCTACTACTGCTACTAATAATAACACAGTTACTCCTACTGCTGCTACTATTACTGATACCGCAGCTGCTACTACTGCTACTAATAATAACACGGTTACTCCTACCGCTGCTACTATTACTGATAGTGCAGCTACTACTACTGCTACTAATAATAACACAGTTACTCCTACTGCTGCTACTATTACTGATGCCGCAGCTGCTACTACTGACACTAATAATAACACGGTTACTCCTACTGCTGCTACTATTACTGATAGTGCAGCTACTACTACTGCTACTAATAATAACACAGTTACTCCTACTGCTGCTACTATTACTGATGCTGCAGCTGCTACTACTGACACTAATAATAACACGGTTACTCCTACTGCTGCTACTATTACTGATAGTGCAGCTGCTACTACTGCTACTAATAATAACACGGTTACTCCTACTGCTGCTACTATTACTGATACCGCAGCTGCTACTACTGCTACTAATAATAACACGGTTACTCCTACCGCTGCTACTATTACTGATAGTGCAGCTACTACTACTGCTACTAATAATAACACAGTTACTCCTACTGCTGCTACTATTACTGATGCCGCAGCTGCTACTACTGACACTAATAATAACACGGTTACTCCTACTGCTGCTACTATTACTGATGCCGCAGCTGCTACTACTGATACTAATAATAACACGGTTACTCCTACTGCTGCTACTAGTACTGATGCCGCAGCTGCTACTACTGCTACTAATAATAACACGGTTACTCCTACTGCTGCTATTACTGATGCCGCAGGTGCTACTACTGCTACTAATAATAACACAGTTACTCCAACTGCTACTACTATTACTGATGCTGCAGCTGCTACTACTGCTACTAATAATAACACGGTTACTCCTACTGCTGCTACTATTACTGATGCCGCAGCTGCTACTACTGATACTAATAATAACATGGTTACTTCTACTGCTGCTACTATTACTGATGCCGCAGCAGCTACTACTGCTACTAATAATAACACGGTTACTCCTACTGCTGCTACTATTACTGATGCCGCAGCTGCTACTACTGATACTAATAATAACACGGTTACTCCTACTGCTGCTACTATTACTGATGCCGCAGCTGCTACTACTGCTACTAATAATAACACAGTTACTCCTACTGCTGCTACTATTACTGATACCGCAGCTGCTACTACTGCTACTAATAATAACACGGTTACTCCTACCGCTGCTACTATTACTGATAGTGCAGCTACTACTACTGCTACTAATAATAACACAGTTACTCCTACTGCTGCTACTATTACTGATGCCGCAGCTGCTACTACTGACACTAATAATAACACGGTTACTCCTACTGCTGCTACTATTACTGATAGTGCAGCTACTACTACTGCTACTAATAATAACACGGTTACTCCTACTGCTGCTACTATTACTGATGCCGCAGCTGCTACTACTGATACTAATAATAACATGGTTACTTCTACTGCTGCTACTATTACTGATGCCGCAGCAGCTACTACTGCTACTAATAATAACACGGTTACTCCTACTGCTGCTACTATTACTGATGCCGCAGCTGCTACTACTGCTACTAATATTAACACGGTTACTCCTACTGCTGCTACTATTACTGATGCCGCAGTTGCTACTACTGCTACTAATAATAACACGGTTACTCCTACTGCTGCTACTATTACTGATGCCGCAGCTGCTACTACTGATACTAATAATAACACGGTTACTCCTACTGCTGCTACTATTACTGATGCCGCAGCTGCTACTACTGCTACTAATAATAACACAGTTACTCCTACTGCTGCTACTATTACTGATACCGCAGCTGCTACTACTGCTACTAATAATAACACGGTTACTCCTACTGCTGCTACTATTACTGATAGTGCAGCTGCTGCTACTGCTGCTAATAATAACACAGTTACTCCTACTGCTGCTACTATTACTGATGCCGCAGCTGCTACTACTGACACTAATAATAACACGGTTACTCCAACTGCTGCTACTATTACTGATGCCGCAGCTGCTACTACTGATACTAATAATAACACGGTTACTCCTACTGCTGCTACTATTACTGATGCCGCAGCTGCTACTACTGCTACTAATAATAACACGGTTACTCCTACTGCTGCTATTACTGATGCCGCAGCTGCTACTACTGCTACTAATAATAACATGGTTACTCCAACTGCTGCTACTATTACTGATGCTGCAGCTGCTACTACTGCTACTAATAATAACACGGTTACTCCTACTGCTGCTACTATTACTGATGCCGCAGCTGCTACTACTGCTACTAATAATAACACGGTTACTCCAACTGCTACTACTATTACTGATGCTGCAGCTGCTACTACTGCTACTAATAATAACACGGTTACTCCTACTGCTGCTACTATTACTGATGCCGCAGCTGCTACTACTGATACTAATAATAACATGGTTACTTCTACTGCTGCTACTATTACTGATGCCGCAGCAGCTACTACTGCTACTAATAATAACACGGTTACTCCTACTGCTGCTACTATTACTGATGCCGCAGCTGCTACTACTGATACTAATAATAACATGGTTACTTCTACTGCTGCTACTATTACTGATGCCGCAGCAGCTACTACTGCTACTAATAATAACACGGTTAGTCCTACTGCTGCTATTATTGATGCTGCAGCTGCTACTACTGCTACTATAAATAACACGGTTACTCCTACTGCTGCTATTACTGATGCCGCAGCTGCTACTACTGCTACTAATAATAACACGGTTACTCCAACTGCTGCTACTATTACTGATGCCGCAGCTGCTACTACTGCTACTAATAATAACACGGTTACTCCTACTGCTGCTACTATTACTGATACCGCAGCTGCTACTACTTATACCAATAAAAACACGGTTACTCCTACTGCTGCTACTATTACTGATGCCGCAGCTGCTACTACTGCTACTATAAATAACACGGTTACTCCTACTGCTGCTATTACTGATGCCGCAGCTGCTACTACTGCTACTAATAATAACACTGTTACTCCAACTGCTGCTACTATTACTGATGCAGCAGCTGCTACTACTGCTACTAATAATAACACGGTTACTCCTACTGCTGCTACTATTACTGATGCCGCAGCTGCTACTACTGATACTAATAATAACACGGTTACTCCTACTGCTGCTACTATTACTGATACCGCAGCTGCTACTACTGAATCTAATAATAACACGGTTACTCCTACTGCTGCTACTATTACTGATGACGCAGCTGCTTCTACTAACACTAATAATAACACGGTTACTCCTACTGCTGCTACTATTACTGATGCCGCAGCTGCTACTACTGATACTAATAATAACATGGTTACTTCTACTGCTGCTACTATTACTGATGCCGCAGCTGCTACTACTGCTACTAATAATAACACGGTTACTCCTACTGCTGCTACTATTACTGATGCCGCAGCAGCTACTACTGCTACTAATAATAACACAGTTACTCCTACTGCTGCTACTATTACTGATACCGCAGCTGCTACTACTGATACTAATAATAACACGGTTACTCCTACTGCTGCTACTATTACTGATACCGCAGCTGCTACTACTGATACTAATAATAACATGGTTACTCCTACTGCTGCTACTATTACTGATAGTGCAGCTGCTACTACTGCTACTAATAATAACACAGTTGCTCCTACTGCTGCTACTATTACTGATGCCGCAGCGGCTACTACTGCTACTAATAATAATACGGTTACTCCTACTGCTGCTACTATTACTGATGCCGCAGCTGCTACTACTGCTACTAATATTAACACGGTTACTCCTACTGCTGCTACTATTACTGATGCCGCAGTTGCTACTACTGCTACTAATAATAACACGGTTACTCCTACTGCTGCTACTATTACTGATGCCGCAGCTGCTACTACTGATACTAATAATAACACGGTTACTCCTACTGCTGCTACTATTACTGATGCCGCAGCTGCTACTACTGCTACTAATAATAACACAGTTACTCCTACTGCTGCTACTATTACTGATACCGCAGCTGCTACTACTGCTACTAATAATAACACGGTTACTCCTACCGCTGCTACTATTACTGATAGTGCAGCTACTACTACTGCTACTAATAATAACACAGTTACTCCTACTGCTGCTACTATTACTGATGCCGCAGCTGCTACTACTGACACTAATAATAACACGGTTACTCCTACTGCTGCTACTATTACTGATAGTGCAGCTACTACTACTGCTACTAATAATAACACAGTTACTCCTACTGCTGCTACTATTACTGATGCTGCAGCTGCTACTACTGACACTAATAATAACACGGTTACTCCTACTGCTGCTACTATTACTGATAGTGCAGCTGCTACTACTGCTACTAATAATAACACGGTTACTCCTACTGCTGCTACTATTACTGATACCGCAGCTGCTACTACTGCTACTAATAATAACACGGTTACTCCTACCGCTGCTACTATTACTGATAGTGCAGCTACTACTACTGCTACTAATAATAACACAGTTACTCCTACTGCTGCTACTATTACTGATGCCGCAGCTGCTACTACTGACACTAATAATAACACGGTTACTCCTACTGCTGCTACTATTACTGATGCCGCAGCTGCTACTACTGATACTAATAATAACACGGTTACTCCTACTGCTGCTACTAGTACTGATGCCGCAGCTGCTACTACTGCTACTAATAATAACACGGTTACTCCTACTGCTGCTATTACTGATGCCGCAGGTGCTACTACTGCTACTAATAATAACACAGTTACTCCAACTGCTACTACTATTACTGATGCTGCAGCTGCTACTACTGCTACTAATAATAACACGGTTACTCCTACTGCTGCTACTATTACTGATGCCGCAGCTGCTACTACTGCTACTAATAATAACACGGTTACTCCTACTGCTGCTACTATTACTGATGCCGCAGCTGCTACTACTGATACTAATAATAACACGGTTACTCCTACTGCTGCTACTATTACTGATGCCGCAGCTGCTACTACTGCTACTAATAATAACACGGTTACTCCTACTGCTGCTACTATTACTGATAGTGCAGCTGCTACTACTGCTACTAATAATAACACAGTTACTCCTACTGCTGCTACTATTACTGATACCGCAGCTGCTACTACTGCTACTAATAATAACACGGTTACTCCTACTGCTGCTACTATTACTGATAGTGCAGCTGCTGCTACTGCTGCTAATAATAACACAGTTACTCCTACTGCTGCTACTATTACTGATGCCGCAGCTGCTACTACTGACACTAATAATAACACGGTTACTCCAACTGCTGCTACTATTACTGATGCCGCAGCTGCTACTACTGATACTAATAATAACACGGTTACTCCTACTGCTGCTACTATTACTGATGCCGCAGCTGCTACTACTGCTACTAATAATAACACGGTTACTCCTACTGCTGCTATTACTGATGCCGCAGCTGCTACTACTGCTACTAATAATAACATGGTTACTCCAACTGCTGCTACTATTACTGATGCTGCAGCTGCTACTACTGCTACTAATAATAACACGGTTACTCCTACTGCTGCTACTATTACTGATGCCGCAGCTGCTACTACTGCTACTAATAATAACACGGTTACTCCAACTGCTACTACTATTACTGATGCTGCAGCTGCTACTACTGCTACTAATAATAACACGGTTACTCCTACTGCTGCTACTATTACTGATGCCGCAGCTGCTACTACTGATACTAATAATAACATGGTTACTTCTACTGCTGCTACTATTACTGATGCCGCAGCAGCTACTACTGCTACTAATAATAACACGGTTACTCCTACTGCTGCTACTATTACTGATGCCGCAGCTGCTACTACTGATACTAATAATAACATGGTTACTTCTACTGCTGCTACTATTACTGATGCCGCAGCAGCTACTACTGCTACTAATAATAACACGGTTAGTCCTACTGCTGCTATTATTGATGCTGCAGCTGCTACTACTGCTACTATAAATAACACGGTTACTCCTACTGCTGCTATTACTGATGCCGCAGCTGCTACTACTGCTACTAATAATAACACGGTTACTCCAACTGCTGCTACTATTACTGATGCCGCAGCTGCTACTACTGCTACTAATAATAACACGGTTACTCCTACTGCTGCTACTATTACTGATACCGCAGCTGCTACTACTTATACCAATAAAAACACGGTTACTCCTACTGCTGCTACTATTACTGATGCCGCAGCTGCTACTACTGCTACTATAAATAACACGGTTACTCCTACTGCTGCTATTACTGATGCCGCAGCTGCTACTACTGCTACTAATAATAACACTGTTACTCCAACTGCTGCTACTATTACTGATGCAGCAGCTGCTACTACTGCTACTAATAATAACACGGTTACTCCTACTGCTGCTACTATTACTGATGCCGCAGCTGCTACTACTGATACTAATAATAACACGGTTACTCCTACTGCTGCTACTATTACTGATACCGCAGCTGCTACTACTGAATCTAATAATAACACGGTTACTCCTACTGCTGCTACTATTACTGATGACGCAGCTGCTTCTACTAACACTAATAATAACACGGTTACTCCTACTGCTGCTACTATTACTGATGCCGCAGCTGCTACTACTGATACTAATAATAACATGGTTACTTCTACTGCTGCTACTATTACTGATGCCGCAGCTGCTACTACTGCTACTAATAATAACACGGTTACTCCTACTGCTGCTACTATTACTGATGCCGCAGCAGCTACTACTGCTACTAATAATAACACAGTTACTCCTACTGCTGCTACTATTACTGATACCGCAGCTGCTACTACTGATACTAATAATAACACGGTTACTCCTACTGCTGCTACTATTACTGATACCGCAGCTGCTACTACTGATACTAATAATAACATGGTTACTCCTACTGCTGCTACTATTACTGATAGTGCAGCTGCTACTACTGCTACTAATAATAACACAGTTGCTCCTACTGCTGCTACTATTACTGATGCCGCAGCGGCTACTACTGCTACTAATAATAATACGGTTACTCCTACTGCTGCTACTATTACTGATGCCGCAGCTGCTACTACTGCTACTAATAATAACACGGTTACTCCTACTGCTGCTACTATTACTGATGCCGCAGTTGCTACTACTGCTACTAATAATAACACGGTTACTCCTACTGCTGCTACTATTACTGATGCCGCAGCTGCTACTACTGATACTAATAATAACACGGTTACTCCTACTGCTGCTACTATTACTGATGCCGCAGCTGCTACTACTGCTACTAATAATAACACAGTTACTCCTACTGCTGCTACTATTACTGATACCGCAGCTGCTACTACTGCTACTAATAATAACACGGTTACTCCTACCGCTGCTACTATTACTGATAGTGCAGCTACTACTACTGCTACTAATAATAACACAGTTACTCCTACTGCTGCTACTATTACTGATGCCGCAGCTGCTACTACTGACACTAATAATAACACGGTTACTCCTACTGCTGCTACTATTACTGATAGTGCAGCTACTACTACTGCTACTAATAATAACACAGTTACTCCTACTGCTGCTACTATTACTGATGCTGCAGCTGCTACTACTGACACTAATAATAACACGGTTACTCCTACTGCTGCTACTATTACTGATAGTGCAGCTGCTACTACTGCTACTAATAATAACACGGTTACTCCTACTGCTGCTACTATTACTGATACCGCAGCTGCTACTACTGCTACTAATAATAACACGGTTACTCCTACCGCTGCTACTATTACTGATAGTGCAGCTACTACTACTGCTACTAATAATAACACAGTTACTCCTACTGCTGCTACTATTACTGATGCCGCAGCTGCTACTACTGACACTAATAATAACACGGTTACTCCTACTGCTGCTACTATTACTGATGCCGCAGCTGCTACTACTGATACTAATAATAACACGGTTACTCCTACTGCTGCTACTAGTACTGATGCCGCAGCTGCTACTACTGCTACTAATAATAACACGGTTACTCCTACTGCTGCTATTACTGATGCCGCAGGTGCTACTACTGCTACTAATAATAACACAGTTACTCCAACTGCTACTACTATTACTGATGCTGCAGCTGCTACTACTGCTACTAATAATAACACGGTTACTCCTACTGCTGCTACTATTACTGATGCCGCAGCTGCTACTACTGATACTAATAATAACATGGTTACTTCTACTGCTGCTACTATTACTGATGCCGCAGCAGCTACTACTGCTACTAATAATAACACGGTTACTCCTACTGCTGCTACTATTACTGATGCCGCAGCTGCTACTACTGATACTAATAATAACATGGTTACTTCTACTGCTGCTACTATTACTGATGCCGCAGCAGCTACTACTGCTACTAATAATAACACGGTTAGTCCTACTGCTGCTATTATTGATGCTGCAGCTGCTACTACTGCTACTATAAATAACACGGTTACTCCTACTGCTGCTATTACTGATGCCGCAGCTGCTACTACTGCTACTAATAATAACACGGTTACTCCAACTGCTGCTACTATTACTGATGCCGCAGCTGCTACTACTGCTACTAATAATAACACGGTTACTCCTACTGCTGCTACTATTACTGATACCGCAGCTGCTACTACTTATACCAATAAAAACACGGTTACTCCTACTGCTGCTACTATTACTGATGCCGCAGCTGCTACTACTGCTACTATAAATAACACGGTTACTCCTACTGCTGCTATTACTGATGCCGCAGCTGCTACTACTGCTACTAATAATAACACTGTTACTCCAACTGCTGCTACTATTACTGATGCAGCAGCTGCTACTACTGCTACTAATAATAACACGGTTACTCCTACTGCTGCTACTATTACTGATGCCGCAGCTGCTACTACTGCTACTAATAATAACACGGTTACTCCTACTGCTGCTACTATTACTGATACCGCAGCTGCTGCTACTGCTACTAATAATAACACGGTTACTCCTACTGCTGCTACTATTACTGATACCGCAGCTGCTACTACTGATACTAATATTAACACGGTTACTCCTACTGCTGCTACTATTACTGATACCGCAGCTGCTACTACTGATACTAATAATAACACGGTTACTCCTACTGCTGCTACTATTACTGATAGTGCAGCTGCTACTACTGCTACTAATAATAACACAGTTACTCCTACTGCTGCTACTATTACTGATGCCGCAGCGGCTACTACTGCTACTAATAATAACACGGTTACTCCTACTGCTGCTACTATTACTGATGCCGCAGCTGCTACTACTGCTACTAATAATAACACGGTTACTCCTACTGCTGCTACTATTACTGATGCCGCAGCTGCTACTACTGCTACTAATAATAACACGGTTACTCCTACTGCTGCTACTATTACTGATGCCGCAGCTGCTACTACTGATACTAATAATAACACGGTTACTCCTACTGCTGCTACTATTACTGATGCCGCAGCTGCTACTACTGCTACTAATAATAACACGGTTACTCCTACTGCTGCTACTATTACTGATAGTGCAGCTGCTACTACTGCTACTAATAATAACACAGTTACTCCTACTGCTGCTACTATTACTGATACCGCAGCTGCTACTACTGCTACTAATAATAACACGGTTACTCCTACTGCTGCTACTATTACTGATAGTGCAGCTGCTGCTACTGCTGCTAATAATAACACAGTTACTCCTACTGCTGCTACTATTACTGATGCCGCAGCTGCTACTACTGACACTAATAATAACACGGTTACTCCAACTGCTGCTACTATTACTGATGCCGCAGCTGCTACTACTGATACTAATAATAACACGGTTACTCCTACTGCTGCTACTATTACTGATGCCGCAGCTGCTACTACTGCTACTAATAATAACACGGTTACTCCTACTGCTGCTATTACTGATGCCGCAGCTGCTACTACTGCTACTAATAATAACATGGTTACTCCAACTGCTGCTACTATTACTGATGCTGCAGCTGCTACTACTGCTACTAATAATAACACGGTTACTCCTACTGCTGCTACTATTACTGATGCCGCAGCTGCTACTACTGCTACTAATAATAACACGGTTACTCCTACTGCTGCTATTACTGATGCCGCAGCTGCTACTACTGCTACTAATAATAACACAGTTACTCCTACTGCTGCTACTATTACTGATGCCGCAGCTGCTACTACTGCTAATAACACGGTTACTCCTACTGCTGCTATTACTGATGCCGCAGCTGCGTCTACTGCTACTAATAATAACACGGTTACTCCTACTGCTGCTATTACTGATGCCGCAGCTGCGTCTACTGCTACTAATAATAACACGGTTACTCCTACTGCTGCTATTACTGATGCCGCAGCTGCGTCTACTGCTACTAATAATAACACGGTTACTCCTACTGCTGCTACTATTACCGATGCCGCAGCTGCTACTACTGCTACTAATAACAACACGGTTACTCCTACTGCTGCTACTATTACTGATACCGCAGCTGCTACTACTGCTACTAATAATAACACGGTTACTCCTACTGCTGCTACTATTACTGATGCCGCAGCTGCTTCTACTGCTACTAATAATGACACGGTTACTCCTACTGCTGCTACTATTACTGATACCGCAGCTGCTACTACTACTAATATGCTACTACTACTGGTACTACTACTGCTACTGCTACTACTACTGCGGCTACTGCAACTATTACTAGTAATAGTAATAATACTAGTAATAATAATAATACTAGTAATAAACTACTACTGCTACTGCTTCAATTACTACTATTCTTACTACAACTACTGTGACTGCTTCTACTGCTACTAATACTGCTACTACTACTGCTGCTGCTACAACTGCTGTGGCTACTGCAACTATTACTAGTAATAATAATACTAGTAATAAACTACTACTGCTTTGATTACTACTACTCTTACTACAACTACTGTGACTGCTTCTACTGCTACTAATACTGCTACTACTACTACTGATGATACTACTACAACTGCTATGAATGCTTCCGCTGCTTCTACTAGTACTGCTACTCCTGTTACTACTACTAAAACTGCTACTACTGCCACTGCTACTACTGCTACTGCTGCTGCTTGTACTGCTGCTACCACTGCTTCTTCTACAACTGCTGCAACTACTACTGCTGTTATTACCACTTAAAATATTGCTACTAATAATAGTAATAATACTGCTACTATTACTATCACTTATACTACTCATCCTTCTACTACTACTACTATTACTACTACTACTACTAATGCACTACTACTACTACCACTGCAGCTGATGTTACCATACCTACTAATAATAATGCTGCTACTACTACTACTACTGCTATTCCTGCTGGTACTACTACTGCTACTACAACTACTGTTACTGCTACTACTACTAATACTGCTGCTACTACTACTGTGACTAATAATACTGCTACTACTGCTGCCACTGCTACTACTAATACTACTACTGATACGAGTACCACCACTATTACAAATGCTGCAACTACTACTGCTCCTACTACTGCTGCTGCTGCTACTAAAAATAATAACAGTGTTACTACTGCTGATTCTACTACTTTTACTACTACTAATATTAATAATAATAAATGGCAAAATACAAAACAAATAGCCATACAAAGCATATAACATCATAATATAACATAGCACGGTATGCATATCATAAGGCACTGTGTATAACACAGCATAATCTAACACAATTGAAAGATTTAGCCCTGGAATGCTCCGTATGCCATTGCTCAGCCTATTGCACGGCCTAGCAAATATTAGGAGAGCATAGCACATGAGTGCATAATATAACATACGTAGCACCTTATAACATAGCGCACTGCATACTGCATACTTTAGAAGGTAGCATAGGACAGCACCAACGATTAAGGCAATGCATAGTGTACCACGGTATAGTATACACCACTACATCACATGGCATAGCTCTGCATTGCATATAACAGGATGCCATATCATAATATACCGTACTACATAGCATAACAAAACCTACAGTATTTACACCATGGCATAGTAGAGCAGAGCATAGCATAAGATAGAACACTACATAACACAACATAGCATAACAAAACACACTACAAAGCAGTGTACGTCACAGTATATCAGACAGTAACATATGGCCCTTTATAGCATAACATAGCATAGCTCCAAAGAATACAGCGCTGTGCAATGTATCATAGCATATAGCATGAGGAGCATAGTACTAGACAGTATAATACGACAGACGGCGCTGCATTGCAGAGTATTGCACAACGAGTCATTCGAAACCAAAGTACTGCATACCATAGCATGTTCCTGGAAAGCACAGTGTACAGCATTGCATAAAATAATATATCGTAGCATAATATGAGTACACCCTACAGCCCTACAGAGCACAGAATCGCATAACATAGGCTAACTCGGCATAGTACTGCATAACAGAAGGACAGCACTGTATAGCATAGCCTAATTCAGCATATTACTTGATAGCACAACACTGTATATCATAGCATACCGCCGCAAAGTACTGCATAGCAGAAGCACAGCACTGTATATTATAGCCTATTATGTATATTATAGCTACTGCATAGCACCGCCCATGTCATAGTACAACACAGAACAGCAGAGGGCTACATAGTCTAACTCGGCACAGGACTGTATAGCAATAGTGCAGACAGCACTGCATAGCATAGCCTAACACAGCACAGTACTGCATAGCAGAAGCACAGCACTACATATCATAGCCTAAAACAGCAAAGTACTGCATATCAGTAGTACCGCACAACACTGTATATCATAGCTTAACACAGCATAGTACAACATAGCACCAGAGCGCTGCATGCCATAGCATAACATGAAACAGCAGAGCGATGCATGCCATAGCATAACATGAAACAGCAGAGCGCTGCATGCCATAGCATAACATGAAACAGCAGAGCGCTGCATGCCATAGCATAACATGAAACAGCAGAGCGCTGCATGCCATAGCATAACATGAAACAGCAGAGCGCTGCATGCCATAGCATAACATGAAACAGCAGAGCGCTGCATGCCATAGCATAACATGAAACAGCAGAGCGCTGCATGCCATAGCCTGCCTCGGAACAGAACTGTATAACAGTAGTACAAACAGCACTGTAAAGCATAGCCTAATACAGCATAAAACGCAGTGGCACAGCACAGCACTGTATACCTTAGCATAACACAGCATAGTACCAGACACAGCAGTAGCACTGAGCAGCACTGTACAGCACAGCGTAATACAGCATAAAACGTCATAGCAGTAGCATAGCACTGTATATCATAGCATAACACAGCATACTACTACATAGCAGCAGTGCAGCACAACACTGTATAGCAGAGCCGAACACAGCATAGTAGTGCATAGCGCAGCACAGCACTGCCTATCATAGCACAGTACGGTACACAGGAGCACTGCATAGCCTAACCTGCCGGGGTATGACGTCACCCAACCTGCACAGCATTGAGTGCATGCCTCATCCATAGACCGTGCACAGCACAGCGTGAACGCGGCGCACAGACACCCCCCCAGACTTGCCTTGCCCCCGTCCCGGGTGTCGGCTCCCACGTCCGCGCTAGCCTCTTCCTGGGGTGTCATGGTGCGCCCCCCGCTGTCCTTCGAGGCACATCGTCTCCCCCTCGGGTGCGGGTCCGCGGCGCCCACACTCGCCTCCCGTCATTCATACTCAGCTCAGTGTGAGAGAGGATGAGGGCGGCACTCTCTCCCGGCGCACCCTCACACTGAGTGAGTGAGCGTGTTGAGTGAGTGAGTGTCTCTGCCGACTCTGCCAAGAGATGCAGGGGGGGGGGGGAGGCAGCGCTCTTCTCTGGGCACTCCGGGGACTCAGTGAGTGAAGCCGCAGTGAGTAAAGCACACAGGGGACGGGTGTAACGAAGTCCAGCCCCCTTCTCTGGTGAGCCTCAGAGTCAGCGTGTGAGGCGGCTGGGAGTGCGCCTGACCGGCGTCGACAGGGATGGAGTGAGAGAAAGCACTCTTCTCGGTGACCCTCACTCAGTGAGTGAGGCTGGCCAGTATTATCCGTGTTCCGTGAAGTCCAGCCCTCTCCTCTGGTGAACTCACTGACTCAGTGAGTGAGGTTACAGTGCGTGAAGCTGGCCGACGCTCACAGGGGACGGGGGTAATGAAGTCCAGTACTCTCCTCTGGTGACCCCACTGACTCAGTGTGTGAGCCTGGGAAGGCCGGCGCTGACCGGATGGAGTGAGAGGCAGCCCTCTCTGGTGAACTCACTGACTCCGTGTGTGAGCCTGGGCAGGCGGCGCTGAAGGGATGGAGCGAGACGCAGCCCTCTCCTCTGGTGACCCCACCCCACTGACTCAGTGTGTGAGCCTGGGCCCCACTGACTCAGTGTGTGAGCCTGGGCAGGCGGCGCTGAAGGGATGGAGCGAGACAGCACTCTCCTCTGGTGACCCCACTGACTCAGTGTGTGAGCCTGGGCCCCACTGACTCAGTGTGTGAGCCTGGGCAGGCGGCGCTGAAGGGATGGAGCGAGACAGCACTCTCCTCTGGTGACCCCACTGACTCAGTGTGTGAGCCTGGGCCCCACTGACTCAGTGTGTGAGCCTGGGCAGGCCGGCATTGAAGAGATGGAGCGAGACGCAGCACTCTCCTCTGGTGACCCCACTGACTGAGTGTGTGAGCTTGGGCAGGCAGGTGCTGACGGCCGGGATGGGGTGAGACGCCGCAGCACTCTCCTCTGGTGACCCGTCGGTCCAGGCAGCAGGGGCTGGAGTGAGGCAGGGCTGCCAGGAGCCCCTTCCCGCTCACACGCAGGGAGTCCACGCAGCCGCTCCTCTCCGGCACTTACTAAATATGGACATGAGCTCCAGCGAGGCCGGGCCCTCTCCGCAGCCGTCTCCTACCTCTCTCACGCGCACGCACGCACTCCCTGGGCTGCGGCGGCCTCTGCCCTAGATTCCTGGCTCAAACTCTCGCATCCATCAGCCTGCCACTGTCTCTTTAGCAACACTCTCACAAGCGCACATCTATCTGTCTGTCACTGGTTCCTTACCAGCTCTCACAAGCCCACTCCTTCCTGTCACTCTCTTCACTAGCTCTCTCTCACACACGCATCCATCATCTGCCTGTCACTGTCTCTTTACCAACACTCTCACAATCACATACCTGCCTGCCCGTCAGTCTCTTCACTAACTCCCTCTCACACACACTCTTTCTGCCTGTCAGTGTCTCTTTACCAACACCCTCAAACGCGCTCATCTATCTGCCTGCCACTGTCTCCTTACCGGCTCTCTGACAATCACACACCTGCCCGTCACTCTCTCACCCGCACACATCTGCCTGCCACTGTCTCTTTAGCAACACTCTCACACGCACACATCTATTTGTCTGCCACTGTCTCACAATCACACACCTGCCCATCACTCTCTCTTCGCTAACTCTCTCACGCACACATCTGTCTGCCTGTCACAGGCTCTTTATCAACGCATCTTTCTATCTGCCTGTCACTCAGGGGCGTTCGCGTCAACCTTCAATGGATTTGTGAAGCCGCGCGGGGCCACTTTGTGTGGCTTTGAATGGCTCCATAAATCCGGAGTAAAACAACGCAGCATACAGCACTGCACTGCCTCACTCTGCGCAAGGGAGGTGTTCCAAGGCGTTGCGTGTCACTCTGCGCAAGGGAGGTGTTCCAAGGCGTTGCGTGCCACTCCGCGCAAGGGAGGTGTTCCAAGGCGTTGCGTGCCACTCCGTGCAAGGGAGGTGTTCCAAGGCGTTGCGTGCCACTCCGCGCAAGGGAGGTGTTCCAAGGCGTTGCGTGTCACTCTGCGCAAGGGAGGTGTTCCAAGGCGTTGCGTGTCACTCTGCCCAAGGGAGGTGTTCCAAGGCGTTGCGTGTCACTCCGCGCAAGGGAGGTGTTCCAAGGCGTTGCGTGCCACTCCGCGCAAGGGAGGTGTTCCAAGGCGTTGCGTGCCACTCCGCGCAAGGGAGGTGTTCCGCCACTCCGCGCAAGGGAGGTGTTCCAAGGCGTTGCGTGCCACTCCGCGCAAGGGAGGTGTTCCATGGCGTTGCGTGCCACTCCGCGCAAGGGAGGTGTTCCAAGGCGTTGCGTGCCACTCCGCGCAAGGGAGGTGTTCCAAGGCGTTGCGTGTCACTCTGCGCAAGGGAGGTGTTCCAAGGCGTTGCGTGCCACTCCGCGCAAGGGAGGTGTTCCAAGGCGTTGCGTGCCACTCCGTGCAAGGGAGGTGTTCCAAGGCGTTGCGTGCCACTCCGCGCAAGGGAGGTGTTCCATGGCGTTGCGTGTCACTCTGCGCAAGGGAGGTGTTCCAAGGCGTTGCGTGTCACTCTGCGCAAGGGAGGTGTTCCAAGGCGTTGCGTGTCACTCTGCGCAAGGGAGGTGTTCCAAGGCGTTGCGTGCCACTCCGCGCAAGGGAGGTGTTCCAAGGCGTTGCGTGTCACTCTGCGCAAGGGAGGTGTTCCAAGGCGTTGCGTGTCACTCTGCGCAAGGGAGGTGTTCCAAGGCGTTGCGTGCCACTCCGCGCAAGGGAGGTGTTCCAAGGCGTTGCGTGCCACTCCGCGCAAGGGAGGTGTTCCAAGGCGTTGCGTGCCACTCCGCGCAAGGGAGGTGTTCCATGGCGTTGCGTGCCACTCCGCGCAAGGGAGGTGTTCCAAGGCGTTGCGTGCCACTCCGCGCAAGGGAGGTGTTCCAAGGCGGTGCGTGTCACTCTGCGCAAGGGAGGTGTTCCAAGGCGGTGCGTGTCACTCTGCGCAAGGGAGGTGTTCCAAGGCGTTGCGTGTCACTCTGCGCAAGGGAGGTGTTCCAAGGCGTTGCGTGTCACTCTGCGCAAGGGAGGTGTTCCAAGGCGTTGCGTGCCACTCCGCGCAAGGGAGGTGTTCCAAGGCGTTGCGTGTCACTCTGCGCAAGGGAGGTGTTCCAAGGCGGTGCGTGTCACTCTGCGCAAGGGAGGTGTTCCAAGGCGTTGCGTGTCACTCTGCGCAAGGGAGGTGTTCCAAGGCGTTGCGTGTCACTCTGCGCAAGGGAGGTGTTCCAAGGCGTTGCGTGTCACTCTGCGCAAGGGAGGTGTTCCAAGGCGTTGCGTGTCACTCTGCGCAAGGGAGGTGTTCCAAGGCGTTGCGTGTCACTCTGCGCAAGGGAGGTGTTCCAAGGCGTTGCGTGTCACTCCGCGCAAGGGAGGTGTTCCATGGCGTTGCGTGCCACTCCGCGCAAGGGAGGTGTTCCATGGCGTTGCGTGCCACTCCGCGCAAGGGAGGTGTTCCAAGGCGTTGCGTGCCACTCCGCGCAAGGGAGGTGTTCCAAGGCGTTGCGTGTCACTCTGCGCAAGGGAGGTGTTCCAAGGTGTTGCGTGTCACTCTGCGCAAGGGAGGTGTTCCAAGGCGTTGCGTGTCACTCTGCGCAAGGGAGGTGTTCCAAGGCGTTGCGTGTCACTCTGCGCAAGGGAGGTGTTCCAAGGCGTTGCGTGTCACTCCGCGCAAGGGAGGTGTTCCATGGCGTTGCGTGCCACTCCGCGCAAGGGAGGTGTTCCATGGCGTTGCGTGCCACTCCGCGCAAGGGAGGTGTTCCAAGGCGTTGCGTGCCACTCTGCGCAAGGGAGGTGTTCCAAGGCGTTGCGTGTCACTCTGCGCAAGGGAGGTGTTCCAAGGCATTGCGTGGGTGTCCCTACACAATTCCCGTGGATCTTGACACATTCCCAGATTTACCAGGGGAGTGATTCAAAGAGACTCAAAACAGCTCAAAATGTTTTTCTTACTATTTACTTTCCAGAGCAAAACGCTGGAAATTGACTAAAAGTAAGGCAAAGTAGCACAAAGCACAGCTTTAGGTTACTTAACGTCAAGGGGGCGTTTCATGGTGGTACTGATGCAACGACCCACCCGTTATGATGCAAAACCCTATCTGCTAACTATGTGAGACATGGGACCATATGTATCAACATTCTGTTTTGCGATTCCTAAATAGCGATTTTTAAGGAATCGCTATTTAGAAATCGCAAAATGGTATGTATGTAGGAATTGGCTATTGTTTAGCGATTCCCTAAAATTCCTTATTTGCGAATAGCAAATTGCTAATCGCAATTAAGGAATAATTTCCCATTCATTTCTATGGGCCAGGAGGCCCATAGGAATGAATGTGAAATTATTCTCAATTTGCGATTCGCAATTAGCTAATCGCAAATTGAGAATAAGTTCAAGGGTGCAGGGGTGTCTCAAGAACACCCTGCTGCACCCCTGAAAATTACATGTGTGCGCATATGGTGCACATACATGCCCTAAGGGCATGTATGAGCGTCACATGGCACCTTGAGTTTTTAATAAAAATGCTTTTTTAAAAGAATGCGCAACTTACCACCAACTAGAAGTTGATTGTAATTTGCGATTCCTTAGGGCATTTTGGAATGTCTTTTTTCATTGATACATTGCTTTTAAGGAATCACAAAATTTGCAATTCCTTAAATGCAATCGCAAAATAAGGAATGGCAAATTTTGCGATTCCTTATTTTGCACCCAAATTGTTTAATACATACCGTTTTGCGAAAATGGGTTCGCATACGCCGAAATTCTGCACATTTTGGCGTTTGCGAACCCATTTGGCCTTCATACATATGGCCCATGGTTTTGTGTAAAAAACATAATGCCTTCTGAAACGAGATGTTAAAATGAGACATTTTTAATTTCTCCTTTCTTTTCTGACTTTACAAGTGTGCTGCACTGTGCTGCACACATAAAAAGTAGGAGACATTTTAAAAGGTGTCTAGGCATCGTATTTTACACTGGAAGGGATATGCTAGACTCTCGCACACACCCTTGCACTACGACGCAAGTGCGTGTGGGACACAGCCGCAGAATTCTGCACCGGTGCTGGTCAAGGGGAGGAGAGAGCCATATCTCTGTAGATATGGCGCTCTCCTGCGTCCTTCCTGTCACTCAACGCAGCACAGCATTTTTGGCTGCTGGCTGCGTTGAGTAACACTTTAGTATATCTGCCTCCAGAACTGGTAAACCTGGGGAAGCATCAAAAAGATACGCCGTCCCAGGAGAGGCGCAACGCGGAACAATATCTTTATTTCTCCTCGTTAAATCCTCTTTCCATGTGTGCCGCTTCCTGCAGCACTCATAGAAAGGGGAACATGATTCTCAGGATTGTTTTGTGCAGGAAGGTGTCCCTTCCTGCACAGAAACAATCCTGTATGTAATGAAGGCACCCTTGCACTGTGGTGCGGGATGCCTACGTTGGTGTAGGCTGCAAAAAGGGCGCAAGCGTAGGGGAAAAGGCAGGTATGTGCTGTATTGCCTTAAATACAGTGCGTTCCTGCCCACCCTGTCATGCAGTGCAGCGCAGCAAGGTGATCATCTGCGCTGCACTGTGTGACATTCTCATAAATAGGCCCCTCAGTGAGAAGGTAGCCAGCGTGTCATAGGCGCTAGTGCAAGGAAAGAAACGGGGAGCGTCTCCGCTGCTTATGCTGTGAAATACAGCGATAATCAAGGTTTAGTGGACCGCTCAGGCCTCTGGATCTCGGTGGCACTGCACCTACTGCACCAATGGAAGCTATGCCCCTTCCGTCACTGTCTCTTTGCCAATTCTGTCCCAGCACATACCTACTGTGACTGTCTCGTTACCAACTCTCTCACGCGTGCACAGCTGCTGTCACTGTCTCGTTACCAACTCTATCACATGCACAAACATGCTGTCACAGTTGTAGGAGAGTAGGGTCTGCTTCCTATGGTCACCCCCACTTTTTGCTTTTGCTTTACTGGTTTTCGACTTAGATGTGGCTGTGGGCATGCTAATCAGACCCACAGCCCAGATGCACTCTCTCTAAATTCACACCATGTACCCTAGATACATCCAATTGGGAATTGGCTCACCTTATCAGCCCCTGTAGAAGTGTACCCTAGGTACCCAGGGCATAGGTGTAACCAAGGCCTACCAGGGGCTGCAGCATGTATTATGCCACCCCTGGCTGGCCACTCAAACTGACACAACTGGCTGATCACTCAGCTGGGGCAAGGTCGTGTAATCGCCCCTGGCTTAGGTATAGTATTCCTATATCTACCCTTATATATAGACACACAGTAACCTTTACAATCCTGGAGGCAGAGTGCTTGGTTATGTGTGAGATGGTGCTCTAGCATGAGCTGAGCCTGTCTGCAGCTTTCGAAACCATGTCCTTATAGCTGTTCTATGATATTGCCATACCATATACTCTTAAGTGCATTATAATCCTCGCGGTTGAATGCTAACTTAGGTTTGGCTTTATCTAAACATGTCGTGTAAGGTGTCATACGCTTTGGAATACTACCCCCTCGCCAATTCTGGCGACGGGGGTAGCATTCCACTCTTCTAGAGGGAGAAGACATGTTAGTTCTGACTATCCCGGTTAAAGTTAACCAGAGCCCCAGCGTCACAAAATGGATGCTGCTGCCTTAGACACAAGTCTGACCTCCTGCTGTTGGGAGTCCTTCCAGCGAGGGAGGCCTGGACAATAGGTTTCCTGCCTGGAGAGGTGCGAGCACCACCCCAGACAGGATTTTGTGTATTGGGACAGGGAGGGCTGAATAGAATGAGACATGCCTGGGGCACACTAGGTGCTCCATGCATATCCCAGTTCAAACCGGTTGCTGGGGCACTCCAGCCCCAGCTCTGGCGCGAAACTGCACATAGGAAAGGGGGTGTAACCACCCCCCTTCCTGGTCCCACCCATAGGAGGGACATAGTGAGTAAACCAGCCCCCTTTAGTTGTATAAAGGTAGGAGCTGACCCAGGAGACTTTAGATTTATCCTGATGAAACTTTGAAACGAAACTCTGGACCCTTCGACATTCAAACCGACTTGAAGACTGAAGAATCTCTCTTGTGGCCAAGGAGTGACCACCCTGGGCAACCAGGCACCATCCAGCAACTCAACGGCTTGCTTTGTCCCTGTTCCCGCTGGAACCCGAGCGCAGAGCCTGACAAGACCTCGACCCCCGGACTCCTCTGACCCCACTGCACGACTCCAGCACAGCTGAGCTCCGTGGAAGGCGTCAGAATCCGTGGAAGCAGGCAACTTGGAAAGTCTTCATCTTGCTACCAGCGCAGCTCCTGAGGCATCCTCGAAGCAGTGCACTGGGGGCTGAGACACCCCAACACCGAGCTCCACCTGCACCGAAGACCAGCCCTCCACACTCCACAAGATCTGCGTGGGGCCCTTCTGCTTGTGTTCTGCTCGATGCGTTGTCCGGTTGCTGGCCCGTTGGCTGACGACGATCCTTGAGAAAATCCATCACTGGTCTGGTTGCTCCAGACTGGCCCTCGCTTCCTTGAAAAGGTGAAGTACCTCAGACCCCCCTGGGGTGCACCAGAAGCCTTTTGTGTATCCTGCGTGGGTTGCCTTTGCTTAGGCTTGTTGGCTCCAATCCGGAAGTCGATCCCCCCTCCCCCCATCGGCGAGAACCTTCGTGGGACAGCTCCTCTCCAGCACCTGGTCATCCTCAACGCCTCCTGGTCCGCGTGGCTGCAACGACAAGCTTCACAACAGCACCTGATTGCTCCTCGACGACATCTGGTTCCTTCCTGGTTCCACCCGGTCACTGGCTAGTGACCTAGACTCTGTCCCCTCTGCTTTCAGGTCTTCTTCAACTCCGATCCACCCTTGGATCCACCCGGACATCTTCCTCCTGGTCGCCTGCAGCATCTTCTTCCGCAGCTCCATAGGAAACGACGAGAAAACCCGACACACTTTGACACCTATGCACCCGCAGCCCGTGGGTGAGGTAACACGAGTACTTCGGTGCTCCTGTAGGGATTGACTATCCTAGTGTCCAGTATTGCTAGTTGTGTAATCCTAGTTAGACCGGAAGTGTCCTAAAACTTCATTACTTACCTTTTTACGTTCCTATTGACTTTCTATTGACTCTCGTGTGAGAGTACTGACTCTGCACGCGCCGCCTGTGGGCCTCCTACTCCTAACCTAAGGGTCAGATAGTGTAGCCTCACCGATTCCCTAGGCCCTAGGCCTTCTCCTTTCCAAAGTCGTGGTTCTTATACCACTTACTTAGTATATGGTTTTACGCGCCCCTAGGGCCTAACTGTAAATTATGCTATTTAAAGTATTTCTGAGTATAACGAGTTCAGAGGAGTGTGTTAGTAAATAAATACATATATATTTTATATATATCCTGTGTGGTGTCCTTTCATTTGATATTCAAGGGGTTACATATGGTAAAACAGCTGGCTTTACACGCCCTCAAGAGTCTTTTAGCCTAAGACTGTTCTGTCCACGCTACCTCTAGGATAGCTGGTCTATAAGGTTGATTTACAACCATGACCATAAGGGTTGTTTGGACTGGTGCAAGGTGCTCACTAGAATAGTGAACATCATATACCAGGCCAACTTCTCACAACGGTCTCGTTGCCAACTCTCTCACGCGTGCACAGCTGCTGTCACTGTCTTGTTACCATCTCTCTCAGATGCGGACATCTGCCGTCAGTCTCTCATTAACAACTCGCTCGCATGCGCACAACTGCTGTTACTGTCTTATTACCAACTCTCTCACACGTGCACACCAGCTGTCACTGTCTCGTTACCAACTCTCTCACACATGCACACCGGCTGTCACTTTCTCGTTACCAACTCTCTCACATGCGCACACCTGCTGTCACTGTCTTGTTAATAACTGTCTCACAGGCGCACACCTGCTGTCACTGTCTAGTTAACAACTCTCTCACTTGCCCACACCTGCTGTCACTGTCTTGTTACCAACTCTCTCACAATCCCACACCTACTGTCACTGTCTTGTTAACAACTCTCTCACAAGCAGACCTGCGGCCAAAGTCTTGTTTCCAACTCTCTCACATGCGCACACCTTCTGTCACTGTCTCGTTACCAACTCTCTCACACGAACACGAACTCTCTCACACGTGTACACCTGCTGTGACTGTCTCCTTAACAACTCTCTCACACGCGCACATCTGCTGTCACTGTCTCATTAACAACACACGCACACCTGCTGTCACAGTCTTGTTTCTCTCTCACACGTGCACCAAATTGTCACTGTCTTGTTACCAACTCTCTCACACGTGCACACTTGCTGTTACTGTCTGGTTACCAACTCTCTCACACGTGCACACCAGCTGTCACTGTCTCATTACCAACTCTCTCTCACGTGCACACCAGCTGTCACTGTCTCATTACCAACTCTCTCTCACGTGCACACCTGCTGTCACTGTGTCGTTACCAACTCTCTCACATGCGCACACCTGCTATCACTGTCTCGTTACCAACTCTCTCACACGTCCACACCAGATGTCTCTGTCTTGTAAACAACTCTCTCACATGCGCACACCTGCTGTCACTGTCTTGTAAACAACTCTCTCACAGGCACACGCCTGCTGTCACTGTCTAGTTAACAACTCTCACACTTGCCCACACCTGCTGTCACTGTCTCGTTAACAACTCTCTCACACACACACACCTGTGGCCATAGTCTTGTTTCCAACTCTTTCACACGCGCACACCTTCTGTCACTGTCTTGTTACCAACTCTCTCACATGCGCACACCTGCTGTCTTAGTCCCATTTCCAACTCTCCCAAACACTCTCACCATGCTGTCACTGTCTCGTTGCCAACTCTGTCACACACGCACACATGCTGTGACTGCCTCCTTAACAACTCTCTCATACGCGCACACCTGCTGTCATAGTCTTGTTTCCAACGCTCTCACACATGTACACCTGCTGTCACTATCTCGTTACCAACTCTCTCACATGCGCAAAACTGCTGTGACTGTCTCCTCAACAACTCTCTCACACTTGCACTCCTGCTGTCATAGTCTTGTTTCCAACTCTCTCACATGCACACACTTGCTGTCATTGTCTCATTACCAACCCTCTCAGACGCACACAGCTGCTGCCACTGTCTTCTCACCATGCTGTCACTATCTTGTTGCCAACTCTGTCACATGCACTCAACTGCTGTCACTGTCTTGTTACCAACTCTCTCTCACACACGCACACATGCTGTCACTGTTTCATTACAAACTCTCTCACACGTGTTCACCTGCTGTGACTGTCTCATTACCAACTCTATCACACGCGCACACCTGCTGTGACTGTCTCCTTAACAACTCTCTCACACGTGCACACCTGCTGTCATATCTTGTTTCCAACTCTCTCACACACGCACACCATGCTGTCACTGTTTTGTTACCAACTCTCTCACACGCGCACACCTGCTGTGACTGTCTCCTTAACAACTCTCACACGTGCACACCTGCTGTCATAGTGTTGTTTCCAACTCTCTCACACGCGCTCAGCTGCTGTCACTGTCTTCTAAATAACTCTCTCACACGCGCACATCTGCTGTCTTTTTCTTGTTTCCAACTATCTCACAACCGCACACCTGCTGTCACTGTCTTGTTATCAACTCTCTTCCATGCCCACACCTACTGTCACTGTCTTGTTAACAACTCTCACACACTCACACCTGCTATCACTGTCTCGTTAACAACTCTCACACACTCCCACACCTACTGGCCTCCAGCTGCTGATCTTTCTCCATCCCCTATTCTGTCCCACCCCATCCGGTCCTGTCCTGTCCTATCTTACCCTATCCTATCCTAACCTAACCTAACCTTTGCTATCCTATCTTACCCTACCCTGTCCTGTCCTATCCTATCTTATCCTTTCTTATCCTTTTCCTGTCCTGTCCTATCCTATCATGTCCTGTCATGTCCTATCCTATCCTATCATCCTGTCCTGTCCTTTCCTTTCCTTTCCTTTCCTTTCCTTTCCTGTCCTTTCCTTTCCTCCCCCTTTCCCTTCCCCTTTCCCTTTCCCTTTCCCTTTCCCTTTCCCTTTCCCTTCCCCCTTCCCTTTCCTTCCCTTTCCTTTGCATCCTTTCTTGTCCTTTCCTGTACTGAACTATTCCATCCTAACTCTATCCTATCCTATCCCCATACCATCAATTCCATCCCATCCCCTTTTCCTTCCCCTTCCCCTTCCCCTTCCCCTTCCGCCCCCACCCCCTTACACCTCCCACTCCACTCCCCTCCCCTCCCCTCCCTTTCCTTTCCTTTCCTTTCCTTTCCTTTCCTTTCCTTTCCTTTCCTTTCCTTTCCTTTCCTTTCCTTTCCCTTCCCTTCCCTTCCCTTCCCTTCCCTTCCCTTTCCTTCCCTTCCCTTCCCTTCCCCCCTTCCCTTCCCTTCCCTTCCCTTCCCTTCCCTTCCCTTCCCTTCCCTTCCCTTCCCTTCCCTTCCTTTCCTTTCCTTTCCTTCCCTTCCCTTCCCTTCCCTTCCCTTCCCTCCCTTCCCTTCCCTTCCCTCCCTTCCCTTCCCTTCCCTTCCCTTCCCTTCCCTTTCCCTTCCCTTCCCTTCCCTTCCCTTCCCTTCCCTTCCCTTCCCTTCCATTTCCTTTCCTTTCCTTTCCTTTCCTTTCCTTTCCTTTCCTTTCCTTTCCTTTCCTTTCCTTTCCTTTCCTTTCCTTTCCTTTCCTTTCCTTTCCTTTCCTTCCCTTCCCTTCCCTTCCCTTCCCTTCCCTTCCCGTCCTGACCAAATCTTTCCTCTCCTATCCTATTATATCCTATCCTATCCTTTTCCTGTCATGTCATGTCATGTTCTATCCTAACTTTTCCTATCCTATCCGGTCCTATCCTATCCGGTCCTGTTCTATCCTGTCCTATCCTGTTGTGTCCTATCCTGTCAAGTCGAGTCGTGTCGAGTCTTGTCCTGTCCTGCTCCTGCTCCTTTTTCCTTTTTCCTTTTTCCTTTTTCCTTTCCTTTCCTTTCCTTTCCTTTCCTTTCCTTTTTCCTTTCCTTTCCTTTCCTTTCCTTTCCTTTCCTTTCCCTTCCTTTCCTTTCCTTTCCTTTTCTTTCCTTTCATGAAACAATTGTTACAAGTGAGTTCTCTTGGGACTGTGTGCCTCAAGGGAAGTCGGGTAATCTGTGTGACACATATTACCAGTGTTCTTAGAATTATAAAAATCAGGTTCTACTGCAAGGTCAACTACCTTCCAAGTACAAGGGATAGTGAGGTTGAACAGTCAATGTTTTCTCTTGGAGGGTGTTGTGATGTAGAAGGCTCACCAGGATACTCGACCCTGGTTGGCCAACCCTTCTTTGTTTCTATGTGTGAATCTATACAAACTCAGCATTTGGTTTCATAAGGGGGAGGGAGGCAAGACCCACAGTTCCGTCTTACTCAGGTTGTTCTGTGCAGACAAATGTTAGATGTGGAGAACCTTGGATGACAATAATCACTTCTACCGTGGAGATTTGGGTCTGACTGCAGGAGGGTGGTGTGGCATCCTAGCTGAAATCTTCCCATGGAATGTGAAATGGGAATGCACACTGAGATTTCATGGAGTGTGAGTCGACCCAGGCTTCTTTCCTATGCAGAAGAAACGTAATGGGTTATGTAATAAAGCTTTCTAACCTGAACACTGACATGTTCCAATTGCCACTGGAGAAGTAGATACGATACTGGCGACGAGCCTGCGGCTCAACTGTGATGAGTTTCTTCCGATTTGAATGAGTCGGCTGAAGCAGTGTGAAAGCTGAGTCCTGGAGGCAGAGGGTTGTGATGGCACTAGAGTTCACCTGGAGTGGGAGAAAAAGAAAGACTTATCCTGGAGTGGGAGGAAAAGAAAGGTTATTTTGTGCTTTGAGACTTGTGTCGTTTGAACCAGATGGGGTGGGCAAATGGAGGTGCGCAAGATCCCATTGGGTGAGGTACTGTAGGTTGGCAGCGGCATGTAATGCAAGTGCGCATGTGAGGACGCTCGAGCATTGACAAGCACATTACCGACAAGTCATCACGCTTCGGCAGCCATCTTTATTGTGACATCGCGAATCCACATCGGTGATCCGAACACCAACTATGTAAATTCTAGGCAGCAATGTGATCCTTGTTTATTGTATTGTAACTATTGATATCTCACAAGCTCTAGGCAAGGGCAGTGAGCCACACATCATTTTTAGTTACTACTGCTCATGAACTAGATTTTAGATCCCATGGTTATAATTAGGTGATGTGCACACCTAATTGTTTAAAATAGCCAATAGAGGCTTATAAAGTCAATCCACCTTATTATCCAGCCACTGCTACATGTGTCTTCATGGAAGGTATCACAGCACTCCCAGCAATTTTATTAAATGCAAGTGAACCATCTCTAGATAGGTTATGAAGGAAAGATAGCTTTGAAGCATATTTAGAAGCAATTGGTTGTGATGTTTATACTGACAAACGTATATTTCCCATTTTGAAACATTGTCTATGTCATGAAAGGAGACGAATTTTGAATGATGTTCCACCATTAGTTTTAAAGGATGAAGACAAAGATGAAGCAGACTTGGACACAAAAACAATTAGACATTTCAAACAAAAAAGAGTAAATTAATTTGTTGCAAGACATACATACGAATCAACTGACGCTTTTTTAAGTCACTTAAGAGTGTTGGTGGGCAAGCGTAATTATGGCGTTTTCTGTAACCAAATGATACATGACCAAATGGTACATAAACTGTGATTCTAAATTACAAAAATGTTTTTATTGGTGGATGATCTAACATGAGAAAAAGCTTTTGATACTGTACACCAATTTGAGGAGATGAAATTAGTAACCCTGGGCGTAGTTTGCAAAGTAGCGCTACGGGTAGCTACGCGAAGTGCACTTCGCATCACGCGAGCTTCGCGTAGCGCTACGTGAACTGCGTAGTGCACTGTTCGCGATGATTGCACAGTGCTTGTCCGCACTGTGCAATAATTGAAAACAGCATCTTGCACAGTGCGAGCTGTCTTTTACTGCCGCTCGAGTAGATTTTTACTTGAGCGGCAGCTTTCTCAACGCGGACTGGTAGTTTCTCATTGCGAGCGGTCGCGAGCATACGCGGCCACTCGCAATGAGAAACCTGACCTCCCGGTGTTGAGAAGCTCGTCAGGAGGTTTATTTTCCACGCTCGCGATCGGCAACTTGATGTTGCTGATCGAGAACAAGGAAAAAGTCTCGCCGGGATGTCATTTTGCTTGCTCGCGGTCGCCAACTTGACATTGAGGACCGCGAGCAAGCAAAGAATGACTACTGCACCACGCTACGCTAGGCGTGTTTGCACTGTGCTACATGCAACTCGCGTAGTGCGAAGTAGCGCAAACTTCGCAAACTACGCGAGCATAGCGTAGTGCTTTGCCCATGCTTAGAAATTAGAACTGAGATAATTATCTCAAAAAGGTACACATGAAGTGCAACCTGTTCAGAAACACACAGGAGGATCTATTGGCAATTTTCTAGTGAAAGGGGCTCTGTTACGGTGCCCTTAACTGGAATAGGTAGCACTGCCTGATAATAATGAACACAGCTATATTGTAGGATAGATATAGTTGGATTAAGTCTTAAAAATGGTGATAAAATTATACATTTCATATTACTCATTTAATTTGTGCCACCGTTATTCTATGCAACTCAAATTTGTGGCATATACATGTTGTATGGAACAGTGCAATAAAGACATGGGCATCAGTCGGTTACAGAAGAATGATGTTCACAATTCGTACACATATGAAACTTTGTGATTTTTCCATACAAATTATGAGAAAACAGAAATGTGGAACTCATACAAAATGCGCGGATTGTGTGTTTTATTTATATTCCACATTTACACAAGTGGGGCTGTGATCACAAAATGTATTACCCAGGATCTAGACAGTGTCAATATCCAGAGGCCATACCATGTTAAGAAGGATTCTGGGAAGAAATGGAAAATTAAAATCAAGAAGGTCCTACCTAAGATAGTATGTAATGTGGAACATAAATAAAAAACACAATCAGCACATTTTTATGAGTTCCACATTTCCGTTGTCAATAGATATGGTATTGCCATCTACTAGAGACCCTCCCATTATTTACAGGATGCTTTAATTAGTACCATTCCCTAGTATGGGTTCGAAGATCACTGCCAGACTGTGACTCTTTATACATGTGCACTCATGTACCTTCTCCAGACTATGACTGGAGTGGGCTGGTTCCCTAAGTAGTGGCGTTTCAATCCCTCCTCGTCTACACCTTTAATTAATGAGTAATTTATTCGATTCTTTAAAGAACTGTATTATGGTGCACAGCTATTCCGGCTTATTGGCTACAGAGTCCGTCGCTCTGGTTTCCCATTTAATCATGGCCGCCACACTCCCATATTTAAACTTTCACAGCGGCACCGTGTAATGATGCGGCCAAAGTCACTGCATCCGTTAATTGGGTAATACACTCGCTACTGCTATTCTCCAGTGAATGTAGTGGAGAGGTGTGGTGCAGCGGCCAGGGCAGCTGACTTTGGAGCACAGGGTTCACGATTTGATCCCCCCGGCTCCGGTGGCAGCTCAGCTCAGCACCATGTGACTCTATGCAATAGCTCACTTAATTTCCACGACAGCCCCCAGCGCCTTGAGACCCGTAAGGGTGAGTAGTTTGCGCTTTACAAATATGGATTTACATTTACAATATTCAATTCGGGGTCATTTATTTCTGCTCTAGGCAGTGAAATATCATAATTAGCAATGCAGGCTGTTAGAATATAGAGTGCTTTCTGCCCAGAAACACCTCCAACATGGCCGCCTCACTTTCCCTGTTTGAGACTGACCAAATTGGCTACGATGCGGCCACGGCTCTGCGCATGCGTCCTATTTGTTATGCACCCACAACCAGCAGCCTTCTGTGACTACTTAGCCAGCTCTTTGCCGGCGCAAACTCCAGACTTATACGAATGCACCCATCAGGGATTTAGGTATCCTCGCTCATTTAGGAAGTCTTTACCAAGCTTATTTAATACCCAATCCTTACGATTTTGCACTGTTTTTGAGACCCGCCTCAATATCTGAAACAGCAGTAAGGATTGACCACGACTGTTTCCAACGTTCCCAGCTTGTTTGACATTGTTCAAGCATCTACCCTGACTCCTGGTGAGTACGGGAAGCCTTGTCCCCCCTGTCATTTGTCTTTTTTACCTTAGTTCATACACACCTTAATGGTGATATTTATTGACAGGTACCTTCCGAAAGTCATCCATCAGTTTTGTAGGATCATACCCTGCTGATCCACTGAGTCCCGCAAATTACAGGAAATGAGTCCAAAGTTACAATGGTACATAATGAATAGGAAATGAGTCCAAAGTTACAATGGTACATAAATAATTTTTTAACAAGCTCAAGGGCTTTTTTATTTCCAATATAGTAAATCCGAAATCCTCCGCAAAGGTACCTGCGGACTCATGGTATGGGAAAACCTGTAGGGTGGCATACAAAGCACTAGCTTTGGCAATAAGATCTAAGAACAGAGATAGCATCCACAATGCACGAGTGGAGTACAAGTTAGCACAATGTAAAGCGAAAAAAGAATGGGATGAGGAACACTGGCAAGAGCTATATGGTGCTAGTCTAGATAGGAATATGGTTGGATTTTGGCACCTGGTAAAGTGGGGCAAGGGAAAATTGAGCCAACCGCCGAACAACCATGTAGCCCCCGAACATTGGGTTTAGCACTTTAAAAAACAGTTTGCCATTGATGCCCGAGATTGTGAATTATCCCAGGGTCCTCTGATTACACAAGCCGGTACTCCTGTACTATATTTTACTAAGCAGGAAGTAGAAGCTGCTCTTGATACTGTACGAAGTGGCAGTGCGCCCGGGCTTGATTGTGTTCCTGCTGACCTGTTCTTGTATAATAAGGCTCTATGGGTAACATATATACAGACCCTAGTGAATACTATTGCAAAGGGTCCCCCAATCCCTGAGTCTTGGAAGGGGGCGGAGATCTTACCAATTTTTAAAACAGGGGATCGATCGGATCGCGGTAATTACAGGCCTATTAGTTTAATTGACTGCATTCAGAAGGTGGCAGCCAGGCTTGTGCTAAGTAGAATCCAGGATTAGATTGATGAGTTTAATATCCTCTCACCCTTACAGGCCGGGTTCCGCTCACACCAGAGCACAATAGTCCAGGTTTTTAGATTTGTATTAATTTATTGGTGTGTGGCGATTCTTAATGGAGGCAGAATATATGCCGCCTTTGTAGATTTAAAGTCGACTTTCAACTTAGTCCCGAGAGCTAAGTTGTGGGGTGTCTTAGCAGAACAGGGAATGCCCTTGGACTTGTTGGCTCTTCTGCTTAAACTTCATGAAGCAAACTCTGCCCAAGTTTGTTGGGGCCAGCAAGGCCAAGTGACAAAGAGATTCCAGATTGCGCGAGGGGTTCAGAAGGGGTGTGTACTGGCACCGACCTTATTTTCTCTTTACATTAACAGGGTGATTAAGTAGTATGAGGATCACCCCATTGATGCTCCGAACTTAAATGGAAGGAAAATACCCCTGTTAATGTTTGCCGATGACACCCTGCTACTTTCGAAAACCCAACAAGGCCTGCAGAAGGCCATAGTAAGATTTGAGTTGTTTTGCCAGGACTTTGGTCTCAAAATTAACGTAGACAAGACCAAGTTCATGGTTCTACACAAACAAAAAACTGTAAAAGGGAGAGTTACCATGAACGAAGTAATACTTGAGCAGACAAATGTTTTTACGTATGTTGGCATTACATTAAGCTCTAGACTTAATTGGAACCCACATTTGAATCAGTTGCTACTAAAACATTCTCAATTGTTTGGTGCTCTGTTAAAAGAGCACAGGTTCTCATACAAAGCCGATTGCCCCCGTTCTGAAAATCTATAATGTAAAAATTGCAGCTTCGGTTCTGTACGGGGCTGAATTATGGGGTTTCAGCAACCTATCGGCACTCTCGACCTCGCGAAATAAATTTATGAGGGCTATTACAGGCCTGCCCCAATCTACTCCACTAATTCTGCTTTATTACGACCTGGGAAGCCAGTATTTAGAGGATGTGGCTTGCTTTAGACCAGTGGCTTACTGGAGGAGGCTCTGGGTCACCCCCGAGCTAACCCAGTATGCGCAAGCCCTATTGGAGGTTTGGGGTGCAGATAGCGCAGGAATTTTTTTATGGTTGAGGCAAGTAAAGTCCACTCTGAGTGATCTGGGCCTCAACAGGTTGTGGCAAAATCCAACAAATGGTACATTTCCATCTCGTAAAGAATTGAGGCGGCTCAATGGTTAATATGAAACGTTTCTCGTCTCTGACGAGTCCCTCACTGTCAAGAGACTTTTTAGAGACCAAACATTTACCCGATTATGAAAAGTACTGGGACCTTATAACGGTTCCCAGTGATAAGAAATGGTACCACCAATTTAGGATAGGTACCCTTCCTATTAAATCATTCACTGGTAAATGGGGTATAGGTTCCTGTACGGAATGTCCGTTTTGCCCAACACAATCAGAAACTATAGCCCATATCTTTTTTATTTGCCCCGTTTATAAGAACCTGAGGTACAAATGGCTGAAGCCCATCTGTCAGATGATGGGGATCACTTCTGGCTCTGAAGCGTTAAGGATCCTAAAAACAGATGGAAATGAAATAACTGTAATCGCGAGCGCCAAATTTTCACACGGCATGTGGATGACCCGTACTCATAGATTGACCAGTTAATACTGTGAGGGATATGATAGGTCTACCATAACGAGATTGTGCTAAATGGTTTTATTTAAATTCCGGTTTATAGTACTGCGGCCTGTTTTTTATTGATATTCATTGTCTATTATAAATGCATTTTATATTAAATTATTGTATTCTTGTATGTAAGGAAGGAGTAACTAAGGATTATTTTCAGGGGAAATTTGTACTTTGTATTCAATAAGGAATGAATTGTAAGGATATTACTGTTATCGTTTAAAATGTAAATGTCTTTTATGATTATGTAATCGAATAAAGACTTTGAACTTGAACTTGCTATCACACACTAATAGGGTAAGAACTTACTCTGTGTGGCATATTTTATTGCCACATGTTGATTGAAGTGTATCTTAATGTGCTCCCCTGTCCCACCAGATACTAGCCACCTTGGCTACTACAAATATAGGACAATTGATCTACAACACCTTCGGCTAATTCAGAGTGCCTAGGGTAAGCCCATATTACGTTTTTTCCTACTCACAGCTCACACTATTCCTTTCTCACATTTTAACTACATGTCCTATTCCAGTCCCCAGAACCCCCGTTCCTGAAGAGACCCCGTAAAACGATAGGGTTGAAACGTCGTCGACAACAAAGGAAGGGAGAGTCCCAGAACACAAGAAATCATTTCTAAAATAATGGATTTAAACCATATCTCCTAACGGACCTCCCTTACTATTCCAATAACCAATTGCTTCTTTTTACTGTCATTGTATAAAACTTCGCTGTTGGTTATGGTCACTACACTGGGGCACATCAGTCATGTTTTTTGGAAGAAAGCAACTTAGAATAGAACAACCTATAATCCAACTAAAACCGTAAGTACCACAGTAAACCAAAGATATGTATGAAATACTGCAGCACAAAATGTATTTGCTAACAATCAAGGCTTATGATACCTAGAATCAATCCATTTTACCAAATGAGTCAAAAATATGTATTTTATTATGAAGAAAATCCATTCAGACTGAAAAGTACACAGCACTAAAATAAATATTAATAAATAAGTTGTTAACCAGTAGACCACACAAATAATACGTCTTAAAAACAGGAAACCTAATACAAATTAGCAATAAAATAAATACAGCTAGTAAGGGAGACGATATTGCGTCAGGATACCGAGACGCCGAATTTGTGATATCCAGATTGACCCAACAGGCAACTGCCGAAAGGAGATATCTATATGGTTTTCCCCAAGGAATAGGAGGTGGGATTTTCTGACTACGTAGAACGAACTTCAATTACATAAGGTTAAGCCTTGCTTATTATACACTTACAAGAAATATAGATCTAAAATCTGGGAATTATTTGAGTACCCAGATCACCGGGCTTACCGTAGAAGGAAAACCGAATACAGAAAATTCATATATATGGGAAAATATCGAAAAAACTTTTTTGGAACACAACACGTCTTTGAAATATCGTTTGCGCCCTGAAGAAGTTCTGGTGACAGAACGAAACGCGTTGGCTGGTGTCTTGTCTCTAAGTGGATCATTAAAAGAACATTGCATTTTGTACATCACGACTCAGCGTCTATATAAGAGGATATTTGAAAGACTTATCAATCTCCTATGATTGGAGGAGACTCACCCTTGTAGCGGTGCTTTTTCATTTAGGACAAAAATAAAATAAATACAATGCATAACACATAGTGAAGTATTATAACAACAGAAGCAACTTGAAAGCAAATTACCATTTTTCAACCATTAAGATAAAAAACATAATTTACAGTTTTATTGCTGAAGTTCACAATCTCAAAGTATTTCACAAAAAGATACATCCACAAAAATAGATAAAATAAATCTCCACAAGAGCTCAATGAATAAAAAAAATGCATCCACATAACACGTTAAAGACAGCATCAGCCAGGACCTATTTGAAGGGTCTCTTTCTGAACACATGTCACTAAATTTTCCTCACAGAGATCACATCACACCCCGTTTGACACTGATTCTATAACAGGAAGTGACCTCACACGATTGTTTATTGACATAAGGTGCAACCAACCAGAGGCGAAATCTATCAAAACCTAAAGCCAGTCAGGAGTTGCACAGCAGTTCACAGCAGCAGCAAAAACCGTGGAGCAGAAATTTCCAACCTTAGCCACTCCTGAAAGAATTGTAAAGGCATTCTCCTATTTAAAAATACATGTGCACCCCCTTGGGTTCCACTGTGGTACTGGTCTCTGTGGTCAAGGTTGGTAACGATTTGCCCCATCACAATGCCACTCCTAACGCCGATTCATCCAGGATTTACTGGCTGAATAGAGTGTAGGATTGATGCCGAAAGATATGATGTCAGCGACTTTTACTTCTGTACTTTTCATCTGCTGAAAGAAGAAATGTGAGAGAGGAGGAGACACTTGTAGAAAAAGGAGAAACTCGGGCCAGGTTCATTACAGATCCCTACATATTTATCCCCCATTTTTAGGGGCAATCTCATAGTTGTCCTATAGTTCCATTGCCTGGAAGTAAGGATACTAGTGGTATTACTACTTCAGGGTGAGGGTTGGGCCGCATGTGGGACATGGAGTCTCAAGTACCACAGAAATGAACTTCAATGCAGTAAAAATGACAAATCATAAGAGTATTTGACAGAATATACCACTGGAAAGCCTGGCAAATTGGAATAATGTACAGGATTGCCCTGTCTATAGCTGGTCAGTGTACCAGCTGATGGCTGTCTGTAAGGCCTCATCTAATTGGACACAGTCACAAAAAAAGGACAATGGAAAACTATCAGACACTGGTTGTTTTTCACTTTGGGCTAGATAGTAAAGAGACTAGCTAGATCTCAGACACTGTTATAATATTATGTTATTCTTATTTTCAATTGTGTTCTTAATATTCTTTTAATTAGAACCAAACATGGTGATTCAAAAATAATATAAAAGTTAATCTGTAGTTCGGTCGAAATAGGGTTTGAAAACCACTTCCATACTATAAGAAATGTAAGCTTTTCTAAAATAAAAATCACAGTACATTGTCAAAAAATCTATTGCTCTGAGTCATCTTTCTGTAAATTCTGTGAACTGCCACCCACCACCTCCAGCAGCCACAACAGAAAAGAATACATTGTCAAACCTCGCTGGATGGAAGCCACAACTGCTGAAAAAGAACTGAGTGTAAATGCCAGGGCACTGCTGCTGTTACAACCTGGCCTGGCAGAGGCCCAAGTTTCCACTTTCTGTTGTAGTCATGAGGCACGTACCATAGAGATCCCTCATCTCCTCTGATTTAGGATAGACAGCTCCTCCAGGGGCCGTTCTTGCAGCTCCCTTGGAAAGCATGGGTGGTGCATGAAGAAAGGGTCCCTTTAACCCCTTGCGTGCTCATGACGGAACCATTCCGTCACGAGCCACGGTGGGGCTGTGCTGGTGACAGAATGGTTCCGTCACGGCCCGGCTGCCGTGCCTGCGTGGCGTTGATTCCGCGCCTGCGCTGGGCATTCCATTGAGCGGGCGGGGCCGTGGGGGAACCATTCCGTCACAAGCACAGCGCCACCGCGGCTCGTGACGCAGTGGTTCCGTCACGAGAATGGCGGCGCCGCGCTGCCCCCCTGACCTCTAGCGCCGCTGCGGAATTAGCGCTGCGGCCAAGGGGTTAAGAAAGAAAGATGATCAGAGAAATACCCATAGTACACTTCTTTACTTACTTGATGAATAATGGTTGCACACCTTCTACTTTACAAAGAAAATCCTCAAAAGAATTAGCAAATCGCATATTCTTTCAGGACATGCCTGGTGAGGGCTCACAAGAGGAATTTGGTGTAAAAGTATGAGCGAATCGCTGACAGTGTTAGAGTTTTATGTTTTATATTTTTGTGCATTATTAACAATGTACAGAATGTGGATTTACTTGTATATACGGACATGATGCTATTGAATTTTAAATAAATTTGCTCTGTTTTTTTAAAGTGTCTATTTTCTGGCTTATGATAACAGAGCCTCAATTTATGCCTCAACACCATCTTGCTCAAAATCGATGTCTCCTCCTGTTTGTTCACTGTTCATCATTTCTGCAGCACAGTCAAGCTGAGTCATGATTCTTTACTTCCTTTGACTTTGTTCTTGCTGTGTTCGCAGAACACTTTATAATATGGACACAATAATGATGTACTTCTCCTAGGCCCTTCTACTAGCTGGCTGTCCTGCATTAATTTACAAGAATTTGCTGTTATTCTTGTAACTAGCTTGTCCTGCCATGTCCAGAAGACATCACCAGAGTGGGCAAAATCAATATTCATGTAGTGCTATAGTGCTTAGATATTTAGGTAATATGATGTTTTGTAGAACCATGCTCTGATTTGCTGAGTGCACAATTATTTTGCTGATGATGATTTTTCAGAAATTAATAATGTCCTGTGCAAGAAAACTGTATATAAACCCTAGATTTGGGGGGTGAGCTAGCTAAAGCTCTTTCCTATGCTACTAGGAATGCTGTCTGTTTTCTTATTGTTTTTGCTGCTCACTTAAAGCTTAAGTGTTTCAGAATTTTTCACTTGATTCTGTATTGTTCTATTTGCTAAGAGCCTTCATGGTCGTAACCAAATGCATTTGTGATCTTTGTACTAGACCTTTAGAATATTGTAATGAGTCTATAAAATTTCTATTCTTTTCCTAGAAATCGATTTTTGAGTGTATTCTTATTTGACAGTATTTTGATATACAGTGAGGTTCCTTATCTCGGGGACACATTGTCTCATGAAATTGAGATTTATCCACCCCTTGGGCATGCTGTTGAGGTAAAAGTTTGGGGTGTACACTTTTAAGGGTTCCCGACACTCAACGGCAGATGTCTTGTGTGTGAAAATGGAACGTTCACTAGGGGCTGCCAGGGAGCCACCATTTCAACCTCTATGTTTTCCCTATCAAACTATATATTAACGAGACACTCAGCTGTTTGAAGATCCATCTTCTGTACAAACTCCTGGACAGTAAGAAGCTGATTGATAGCCATTTTGGTGAACACTAAATGGCAGAAGAGGCAACGGAGGACAACGAGACACCTGTGGCTCCCTTGTGACTCTGCCTTTTATCAGCCTCTATTGAATTTAATTTTACTTCTATATTAGTTCTTTAATACTCTACATATAATTACACCTAAGTCAAGGACTACATATTATCCAGTCTTGTCTTATAATCAGGGCAGAAAATGATTTGATATAATTTCCTATGATATAATGGCAGCACATTGATTCTGATGAATAGTGACTGTGTGTACCAGAATACATACTTTTTGTTTTAAACAATTTTTATTAATCAAAAAAATAGAAACCAGTACAAAGCAATGGCAGAGCAATAGTCAGGTCCACAGTAAAATAACACTGCGTACAATACAGTAAAATAACAATGATCACAGTGGCTGCCCCCAAGCTAAGCCATGGTGCTATCATGGTGCTAACGTGCAGAGCGACTATGGAGAAAGACCCTTACGGTGCTTGCGAAAACCGAATACAACGCTATTCGGCGAACCTACCATAGATTGATTAGGAAGGCCAAGACGACATACTTTGGCACCAGGATCTTGGAAGCTGAAAATTCCACTAAAGAACTGTTCCTAATCTATAAAACACTATCGGTAGGGAAACCTGTAGCAGTACCGGAAGAACTCTGCACGGTGGAGGGTTGCGACCGAATAGCAGAATATTTTGCCAATAAGGTAGCAACAATCTACACCTCCTTCCCACACCAGATGGTTCCAATCCCGAGGTTTGGGACAACTACCAAGGGATTAGGGAAACAACGGCTGTCCAGCTTCACTACCCCCCCGACGGAGGAGCTCATCCGCATTTGCGGATCAATACGATCTGGCTCACCTAGGGACCCCACTACTCCCAGACGGCTGTTGGGAAGTCTGGATGTTCTCGAACCACACATCCGCCTTCTGCTCAACACCTCTTATGAGACGCAGACTGTCCCTGCTGCATGGAAACAAGCGATTGTTCTCCCGCTGCAAAAAAAAGCCAACATTAGCTTTGATAAATTTGAGAATCTACGTCCCATCTCTCTCCTGCCTTATATGGCTAAAGTTGCGGAAAAGATTGTCAATCTCCAGCTGATGAAGTACGTGGATGATGCCTGTCTGCTCCACGACTCTCAGTTTGGTTTCCGCCCCCGTCATTCGACGGAGTCAGCTCTTCTAATGGCGGTGGAAGCCTTGCGTCAGGGTGCGGATGAAGGCCAAACCATGGCTTTAATCCTGCTAGACCTCAGCGCTGCATTTGACACTGTAGCACACTCCATTCTGCTACAGTGTCTGGAGGAAGGGGGTATCTCAGGTGCAGCGCTGGGTTGGCTAGGATCCTTTCTATCTGACAGACGCTTTCAGGTCCATCTGGGCGATTGCTACTCTAGAGAGATCGGGTTGGGCCAGGGAGTGCCTCAGGGCTCCTCCCTGAGCCCCACCTTGTTTAATCTCTATGTTGCCCCTTTGGCGGGAATAGTGGAGAAATACGGGCTGCGTGTTGTGTCCTATGCCGACGACACGCAGCTGGCCATCTCCCTCTCACGGACCCCGGATCTTGCGGCGGACAACTTCAGGAACTGCATGAAAGATCTAGCAGCCTGGATGTCCGCCAACTGTTTAAAGCTAAACGGTAGCAAGACCGAGGTACTGATTGTGGGTGGGACTCCGGATGCCTGGTCGTCGGCATGGTGGCCTTCTTGCTTGGGCGTGGCGCCAGCTCCTTGCCAGGAGGCAAGGAACTTAGGGGTCTGGCTGGACTCTGGCCTGACCTTTGATACACATGTGGGCCGTGTGGCTGGGGTATGCTTCGGCGTCCTGAGGACCTTAAAAAAGGTGTTAGATCTTCTCCCCCTTGCGGCCCGCAGAACGTTGGTGCATGCCCTGGTGACTTCCCGCCTCGATTATGGCAACCTATTATATCTGGGTGCCTCCAGCAGGGTCATCGGGCGCCTTCAGGTGTTGCAAAATGCGGCTGCCCGTTTGGTGTTGAGGCTCCCCAGGAGATCCCCCTCCAAACCCGCGCTCCACGCTCTTCACTGGCTTCCAGTTGCCAGTCGGGTTGAATTTAAAACACTCTCCACATGCGATCGTATTGTGAATGGCAAGGCTCCTGCGTTGCTCAGGAATTTGGTGACCGTGTATGAACCCACACGTAGCCTTCGATCCTCCTGCACAGGGCTCTTAACGATACCAAGAGTAAGGAAAGCCCGCATGGGGGGTAGATCTTTTAGGCATCTGGCGGCCAAACACTGGAATGCTCTTCCTTTAAGCCTGCGTTTGGAGCCATCAGAATTGATTTTCAGAAAAAAACTCAATACCATTCTGTTCAGCAGGTAGACGGCGGGGAGGGTGGGTGGAACCTCAGTTTCTCACTTATCACAGCGCGGGGACACGCCGGTGGGCGTACTTCCAAGCGCTCTATAAATGTCCAAAATGAAATGAAATCTTTCCGTCTAGGCGATGAACAATAAGGGGTAGAAGATCTGTATACATCGATAAAGTACAAAGCAGATGAGGTTGCACGGATAAACACATATTAAGGAATTGGGGGTGGGGGCTCTTCATCCTTTGCTAGTTGATCTAGTAATGAGTTTTTTTCACGCTGCAGTTCTATAGAAGGGGAGATACAGACATCCCCTCTGTATTTGTTCCATTTCCCCCATTTGTGGTCCCATTTTGTGGGGCACCCCCACATTTGAACACATCCTTCTCGGCAATCATTGTCCTCTTCATGTCCATAGCCCAATCACGTAGGCATGGGGCCGTTCCCACCCCCCATTTTTGTGCAATATTGCGTTTTGCGATGTCCCATCCCATTAAAGCCCATGTTCGTTCTGCCTGTGAGAGATCAGTAGCATCCCATATATTGAGGAGGCCGAGCTGGGGGGATGCCTTCGAAGTTTTGCTGCAAGTCCTTTCCATTTGTTTCATATCTTTATCCCAGTAACGCTTCATTAGTGGGCAGTGCCATAAGATGTAGAAGAAGGTGCCAGTCTGGTTGCAATGTCGCAAGCATAAGGGGTCAGGTCTTCTACCCACTCTAAATAGGAGTTTTGCATCGAAGTACACCCGGTGGAGGATTTTCAATTGGACGAGGAGCAGTCTCATGGGGATGGCCACCTCCTTAGGGGAAGTTAGCGCATCGCGCCAGTCCTCATCGTTTATGCTCCCCAAGTCTGACTTCCAGCGCTCCCGCAGACGTTGCCTAGGGTCTGGGTGATTGTTTACCAGCTTTTTATAGGTGAGAGATATTGCTTTTTGGGGCATCGGGTCAAGTATCAACCTGTTCTCTAGAGGGGAAGACGCATGCAGGGAAAGCTCCTTGGGCATAGCCGCAGAGATGGCGTGACAGATCTGAAGGTACCTGAAGGTTTCAGTGTGGGCCAGCTGGTACGTAGTCTGTAGGTTAGCAAACGAGGCCAATTTCCCCTTCACCTACATGTCCCCCACTGTGGAGATGCCTATTGTATCCCGTCTGTCAAAGTCAGGGCATTTACTAAGCTGATCCAACATATCTGGTTCCCAAAGCGGCATGGCTTTTGCTAAACGGTTGTGCCAGCCCCATTTCTTCGTGATTCGATGCCAGACCTCCACAGTGCGTGAGGTGGGACCTGTAAAGTTAAGCTTATGGGGATTCGTGTAGAGTGCCCTATTATATCCTTCCCGCCCCAAAAGCCAGTGGTCTGTACGAAAGTTGGGACCGTCATGTTCCCCAAACACCCACCTATTAATTGCGACCAGTTGTGAAGCCTGGTAATAGAGTCCCATGCCCGGCAATGCAGTACCTCCGTTGTACCATCCCATAGTGAGTTTATTCATGGCTATTCGCGGCACACGGTCTCTCCATAGCACTCCCCGCACTATGCTATCAATTCTAGAGAAATAGGCATCGGGGATAGTATTAGGGGTGTTCTGTAGTGCATACAGGAAACCCGGTAGCGCTAGCATCTTGAAAAGTGTGCACGTCCCAGGAGGGTAAGTGGAAGAGACTGCCAATGTTTGACATCTGATTTCATACGTGTCAGGGGCCCCAGGAGATTATTTTCATTGAATAGATTCGTATCTGGGGTAATTAAGTTTCCAAGGTATCTAAAACCTCGAGACACCACCGGTATGTTGTAGCCCCGAGGGCTGGAAGGCGGGTCACACCATAACACATACATCTGAGATTTAGACCAATTATCGTATAGCCAGAGTGGGCGCCGAATATGTGAAATATGTGGAGCACTTGCTGTCGGGACCGCGAAGGTGAGGCCAGATAAAGGAGGATGTCATCCGCATAAAGCGAGATGAGATCTTCGTGATCCTCTGTCTATTTTAGTCCCCTTATTTTTATGTCACCCCCAATCCAGCCTGCCAGTGGTTCCAATACGAGGGCGAAGAGCCGTGGTGACAAAGGGCATCCCTGCCTCGTGCCCCGCCGCAAGGAAAAGGTAGCGGAGATGTGGTTATTGACAGTGACATGCGCCATTGGTTGCGTGTAGAGTACCTTAATCCATTTGATGAATTTGGGTCCGAAGCCCATACGAGCCAGAACCGCAAAGAGAAACTCCCATTCGATGGTGTCCAACGCCATGGTGGCGTCTAATGACAGAAGAATCGCGTCTTCCCTGATAGTCCCAAGTCTACCAAGGGCCCCATTCAAACGTTGCAGGTTCAGGACTGTATTCCTCCCTGGCATGAACCCGGATTGATCTGGATGGATCAACTCAGTGATGTGAGGGAGAAGTCTGTTGGGAAATATTTTAGCCAAAATCCTCGCCTTCATGCAGAGAAGTGAAATGGGGCGATAGGATTTGCAGTCATCCGCTGGCTTACTTGGTTTGTGTATGACTACAAATGAGGCTGTCCTAGCGTCGGCCGGAAGGAGACCCAATTCAAATCTTTCAGTGTACATGCTCAGTAGGTTAGGAGAGAGCTTAGAGGCCAGGGGCTTGAAGAGTTCAATGGGGAGCCCATAGGGACCCATAGCTTTGCCTGAACGTATGTCCTGTATTGCCTTCTGGACTTCGGTCTCTGTGATGTCTATTTCCAGGGGGTCCCTATCCTGCGTGGATAGGCTGCCGACTTTAATAGTAGATAGAAGCGCAGCCACCATCGGGCCTGAGAGGTCTCGGTAGTCCTGTATACCGACTCAAAGACTAAGCGGTGAATGTATCAGCTATTAGCTTGGGATCAGTGTGAAGTGTACCATCAGGGCTGGATATTGTGTGAACCCATCTCGAGGCCTGCTCCCTCTTTTCCAGCCAGGCCAGGAGTTTGCCAGTGCGCTCACCCTGTTCGTAGATCCTGTGACGGGTAGCTAGAGAGCGCGTCATGGCGGCTTCTGAAAGAAGCTGCCGATAGTCCTGACGTACCGTATTCAAAGTTTGTTGTGCATCAGGATCGGGGTCACATGCAATGGCCTCCTCCTGAACTAGGATGTCCCCTTCCAATTCTACCACCCATTCGGAACTTTCTTTCGTGTGTCCCACCATTAGTGATAAGGCGCGGCCCTTGATGACTGCACCAAACACCCCCCAAATTATCCCAGCGGAGGTGACCGACCCTACATTTTCTGCAAATTAATAGTCAGTGTCCTTGAGCAGCGCCTCCCTAATGTGGGGTATCTTTAATGCCCAAGGGTTAATAGAGAGGGTATTGCGGTGCCTGGCCTGTTCCAAGCTTACAGTCATGAGAATAGGGGAATGGTCAGAGATACCGCATGCCAGGCATCGGGACATAGTAAAAGTACAAATGTCTTGTACATGCGTGAACATGTAGTCTATGCAAGTCTGACTATTGTGAGCCCCAGACTGAAATGTGAATTGGGTGGTGGTCGGGTTAAGCCATCTCTAGACATCCATCATGCCCTAGGGAGTGAAAAACTCATTCAGCCAGGAACCGCGAAGTGTGTCACTGCGTGGCGGGAGGCGATCTTGAGAGCCATCTAACGTTAAATTAAAGTCGCCCCCCAGTATCAGCACACCTAGGGGCAAGTCAAGTAGGAGAGTGCTTATGTCTCGAAATGCAGGGGGCTGCAACCCAGGGGGGACATAAACGGTGATAACATTGAGAACTTGACCTTCCCAGATGCCCGCGACTGCTGCATACCTTCCCTGCGCGTCTGTCCAGGTGTTATGAATCTTATAGGGGCAGCCTCTGCGGAGGAGCACCCCCGCCCCCGTGAGCCTGAGGAGAACCCAGAGTCGGTGACTTATCAATATCCCCACCTATTCAGCGCACCACAGGAATTCCCAACCAAGTGTGTCTCCTGGAGCAAAACCAAATCTAGTGCCTGGCGCTTCAAATATTTCAGCATGATACCCCTATTAATTTTGTCACCCAGGCCATTAACATTCCAGGTCAGGAGCTTAAGAACTGCGTGTGAAGTCATAGTGGTGATCTGCTAGGAAAGTAGATCGTCGGGAGGGAAGGGGCAACTGATGGATCTCTGGCGCTCCCCGCCTCAATGTGGCCACACCCTGACGGTGGAAATAAAGCATCTCAATTGAAGTGTGTAAGTAAGTGGGTCAGTGGGACCCATTGCCAAGAAAGAGAATCAAGAATGACATTGCACAAGTACAGTGAACAAAGAAACAAAACAACTAAACCCCGCCCTCCCCAATTCGAACCCCCCCACCCAGCCTCCCTGCACGACGGGCATAGAACCACCAGCCACCACCAACTTGCAGAGTGCCTGTCGCCCTCCCTCATCAACTTCGGGTACTTGAACAACCCCACTCCCTGGTGCGACGATCCATAAACCTAGCCCCGGCCAGTAAACCCTTGGGCTGGAATATAATTATTACAAATAGTGGGTTACATATTGAGGAGTATATCCAGAACATCTCACAAAACCAAGGAGGGTCAAAAGTTGAAGAACGTAGTTCCGTTCCATTAGAACATGCGTGTGGTTGTTGCACCCAAAATACAGTGACCTCTCCCGATCCGTGACCTGAAAGTGAGTTTCTCAGCAGTTAGTGCCTCTTACTTGCCGATGTTCTATCCTCACCCCGTTGGGCTCTGCATCCCTGAGCCGGTGCTAGGAGGGGACTGATGTCGCCGGTCACTGGCTTCACCGGCCTCATTTGCTGATTTATGTGAGCGCTTACCCACTGTACGCCAACCATTGAGCCAGTCCCAGACATCCTCGGATCTCGTGAAAAACCATAGCTTACCATCTGCTTCGACCCGGAGTTTTGCTGGGAACAACATAGCATATTTGACTTCCTGGTCTCTTAGCACGTGCTTCACGTCCAGGAAGCTGCCATGCTGTTTCTGGACTCTCAAGGTGAAATCTGGAAAAAAGGTTACCTTACTATTATCAAGTGTCAGCGGGGCGGGGCCGCCCTTGCAGTCTGGAGTATAACATCTCGATCCCGAAAGTTAAATACTCTAGCGAGAAGTGTTTGGGGGGCTCCCGGCTTCGGCCTGCCCCCAGGGACACGATGAGCCAGTTCAATTGAGAAGCACTTGGAAAGGCCCCGTGGCTGAAGCTGCTTTAGTATCAGTTCTTCGACAAAGAGGTCAGCAGCTTGCCCCTCCCCCGTTCCGGAACACCAAGAATCCGTATGTTAGTGCGCCTCATGCGGCCTTCGTAATCGTCCAGCTGCAGAGCTAGCTTGCTTAATCTCCACAACGGCCCCAACAGCGCTGGGATGCCTGGCTTCACCTTGGGGGTGCCCAGGAGTGGACACTTCACAGGGAAAAGCCAGGAAGGGTTCCACAGAGGTATGCGTACAGCGCCTAGAGGCCTCAGGGTATAAGTGCGCTATATAAGTACGATGTTTACAGTTTAGCTACTCATGAGAAGTTTGAAGTACGGTCAATTGTCTCTTGAGGAGATCCGTGTCGCTCACCAGGTCTTTTGTTACATTTTCAACTGTACTGACTCGGTCCACCATTTTGCACATGTCTGCTTTGATTAGTGAGACCTCCGTAGCGACAGTGTCTTTCCGGGTTTCGAGGGATGTCGGCACAGAGGTTATGGCTGCTAAAATGTCTTTATTTGTGGGGCCTGGGTGCTCACCCTGGGGCGTGGAGTTGTTATGGTCTTCTGTCATCTGCCACACGAATTTCTCTAATTTCGACTCTACTGCATTGCGCCCACTGCGGCCCACTGCCAAGATGCGGTAGAGAGGGTTCGACGGAGGGCTGGGACGCGTCAGCTACTCACCGCCGCCTGCAGTGGGGCTTACTACACGGCCTGTCGGCTTTGACTGGTAGCACCCCAACCCTCGAACATCTGGATGGTTAGGTGGTATCCCCCAGTAGCGCAGTGTTCCGAAGCCGTATATAGCTATGAAGAGGATGTAGGCCGCGGTGATCCGGGGGCAGCCAGGCACCTGTCCCCATTGCTGGTTGTCAGATGTCCACTAAGCCCACGATTTATGCACCTCCCTTGGACAGTCAACAAAACTGCAGTGCCAAACCTGCACAAGCCCTGGGATGTGGGCGTGGAGGTCTTGTGGAGGGGTCCACCTGTCACCACTCCGAGCCGGAGAGTATCTGCACAATGCCCAAGGTAGCCCGGAGCTTCACCACCAATATGTAGAGGGAGTGGGCCAGGTACTGGCTGGGAACCTCAAGGCCCTCAGGTAGTCCAGTGTGCAATAAGGGCAGGGATGCGGGCGTTATACAAGTTCAAGTTCAAGTTTGGCATTTATATAGCGCACTACTCACCCAGAGGGTCTCAAGGCGCTAGAGGGAGGGGTTCACTATTTGTTAAACAGCCAGGTTTTCAGTTCTTTCCTGAAGGAAATGTGGTTCTGAGTAAGGCGAAGGTGGGTGGGGAGTGAGTTCCAGGTCTTGGCAGCCAGGAAGGAGAATGATCTGCCACCCATGGTGGTTTTACGGATGCGCGGGACTGCGACGAGGGCTTGATTGGATGATCTTAGTTGGCGGGTGGGAATGTAGAAGGACAGTCGGGTGTTGAGGCATTCGGGTCCCTGATTATAAAGGGCCTTGTGTGCGTGGGTAAGAAGGCAGAAAGTAATTTTCTTGTTGACGGGAAGCCAGTGGAGGTTTTTTAGGTGTCCGGTGATGTGCTCTTGGCGCGGGATGTCTAATATCAGTCTCGCTGACGCGTTTTGGATACGCTGGAGCTTTTTCTGCAATTTTGTTGTAATTCTGGCGTAAAGTGTGTTGCCATAGTCAAGTCGACTCGTGACCAGTGCATGGGTGACCGTCTTTCTTGTCTCGAGGGGGATCCAGCGGAAGATCTTTTTGAGAATGCGAAGGACGTTGAAGCAAGAGGACGATACGGCGTTGACTTGTCTGGACATTGAGAGAGAGAGGAGTCTAGAATGAAGCCAAGGTTACGTGCATGGTCTGTAGGTGTGGGTGCTGATCCCAAAGCGGAAGGCCACCAAGAGTCGTCCCAAGCTGAGGGGGAGGATCCTAGGATGAGCACCTCCGTTTTGTCTGAGTTGAGTTTTAGGCGGCTCTGTTTCATCCATTCGGCTACTTCTTTCATACCTTCGTGAAGATTGGTTTTGGCGGTGGTATACACACCTTCAGCTCCAAGGATGGGAGCCCAGCACTCTGACCCCCTGCCCTAGGCGCCCTCACCTCCAAGTGTAGACCACAAAGGCTGCCTCTCGCCACTCCGGCACCGGCTGGGTCAGGCTGGATGTCCTCAAGGCACTGGAGATGTCCTGTAGTCACACAAGCGCCCCCACACACAATGACCAGTGTGGCGGAAGGTGAAAATGACACTGTGTCAAGTCGGCTGCGGTCGAGCCAGGGATCATCCCTACTCACACGCAGGCGCCGGGCTCCGGCGGGGACAGCAGTGCCGGCTCCTCCTGAGAGTTTATTTTCGGACTGTCTCGATCATAAATAAGCAATTGGAAAGTAAACTGAGGGGCCGAGTACAATGCAGTCCTGAAGGCTCCGACCATCGTAACTTTTTCAGATTTCAAGATTATTGTATGCACAGATTTCTTTAACAAACTGGTGCATTAGTGCCGGGAAGTGCCTAGTAATTTGAGATGTCATCAGTGATGTCACTGACCATGTCATGAATGATGTAATATGTGACAACATCAGCAGTGCATTGCGGGTGCGCAAGTTATAGTTATCAGAACTAACTATTACGGAGGAATTTCTATGATTTTGTACAAGTGAAATGTCCAGCTAAATATAACACCCCTGAAACCTATGTTTTTTTCTGTGAATTTCTATTATTATTATTATTCTGAGTTTTGTATAGCGCCTGGTTACCTAATAGGCATCCCAGCGCTCACCAGACAATAACACTACCAAAGAATAATGCAGGGTTTAAGCAGAAAACAGAAAAGTCTTTAAAAGTTTGCGGAACCGAAGAAGACTAGCTTCCGAGCGAAGTTGTAAGGGCAGTGAATTCCACAAAGTGGCCACATTAATCGAAAACTGTCTGCCACCGGTTCTAGCCCTCTTCACCCTCCCGACCTGAAGAAGATGCTGGTGATCAGAGCGAAGAGAGCGAGAAGCCTTGTAAGGCTGGACCATCTCCCCCAAAATAGGTGGGCCTACCCCATGCAGAACTTTATGGGCTATACAGAGTGATTTAAATTTCACCCTGTCCCTAACAGGGAGCCAATGCAGAGCCCTCAACGCCGGGCGAGCAGGCTGACGCCTGGGGAGACCCGTCAAGAGCCTGGCGGCCGCATTCTGCACTTGCTGCAGTTTGTTCAGGGTAGATTCAGGTGCACCCAGGAATAACGCGTTGCTGAAATCCAGCCGCGAGATGATCAATCCCTGGATGAGAAGCCTCCTAGTAGGCGCTGGCAGCAGAGGTAAGATCTTCCGGGCTGCACGGAGCAGGCCAAAACACACGCCAGCAGTCTTTTTAGCATGAGTTTTAAACGAGAGGCCCTGCTCCAGCCACACCCCCAGGCTCTTGATCTCCTGCTTGGGGGTGGGTACCGGTCCCAGACAGTCAGGCCAGCTGCTGGGGGACAAAGATGGAGAGGAGTTCCCCAGCAGCATGAGTTCCGTCTTGGAACCGTTTAACTTTAGCGCTGAGCTGCACATCCACGTGTAGATCTTCTCCAGACACGAGTGCAGCCGGTCGGGATGATGCGCCGACTGGGAGAGGCCAACCACCAGCTGAGTATCATCAGCATAGCTGATGATTTTAATCCCCAGCGGCAGTACCACACTCTCCAGGGGGGCCATATAGATGTTGAATAAGGTGGGGCTCAATGAAGAGCCCTGTGGCACCCCACACTGGAGAGGGATTGTAGATGATTTTTCATGGCCTTCCCACACCTCAAATGTCCGACCTTCCAAAAAGGAAGCAAACCATTTCAGAGCCACACCAGTGACCCCCACCCCCGACAGCCGTTGGAGAAGCACCTGATGGTCCACGGTGTCAAAAGCAGCACTGAGGTCCAGGAGGATCACTGCCACTGATCCCCCGGAATCCACAATGCTCCTTGCATTCTCCACGACCGCCAGCAGGGCGGTGTCAGTCCCCTGACCGGGACGAAAACCCGTTTGGGAATCGCCCAGGAGGGAGTTTGCTTCCAGGAAGTCCGACAAACGACTGTTTACCAGCTTCTCAGCTACCTTACTAATACCCGGCAGCAAGGAGATCGGCCTAAAGTTGGCGAGGTCGGCGGGATCAAGGTTAGGCTTTTTCAAAAGAGCCTTCACCACCGCCCCTTTCCAGCTAGGGGGGACTACCCCTTGAGTGAGGGACAAGTTTATAAGGTCCGTCACTGGGCCGCCGATGGTAGACGCCACCTGTTTAAGATATTTAATAGGTGCTGGGTCTCTCGGGGAACCACTCTTCATGGTCCTCAAAACCGAAAGGGCTTCCTCCATAGTGACCGGACCGAGAGAGGCCAGCTCCACTGATCGCGTCCTAAGATGGGAACTGGAGTTATCATCCAAGGAAGGAGCCTCCCCCTGGTGGGGCAAAGAGGCCACTATGTTGTTGATTTTCGTTTTAAAAAAGGAGGCCAATTCTGTGCATTTTTTGCGTGGATCCTCATGGATGACCTGAGGTTCGGGGATATTCAGTAGTTCCTTTATGACCCTGAACGACTCTTTAGAAGAGTTGGCCGCAGAGCCTATTCTCTCTTCAAAGAATCCTGATTTTGCCACCCGAATAGCAGATTTATAGCTGCTCAGAGCCGCACGATATTGTTTCCGGCTCGTTTCACTCCAGTCTCTCCTCCAGGACCGCTCTAGCCTCTTGCATCCCTTCCTCAGGGTCCTCAATTCAGACGAATACCAAGGCGCCGAACCCACTCTCTTCCCCCTCGTAAGTTGTTTCTTTTTTGGAAGGAGGGTATCCAGCGAGTCCGAGAGCCAGATGTGAAAATTGGCATCAGCAATGATCGGGTTAGCTCCCTGAGGAGGTAGCGTGGCCTCCAAATGTGCCGCCCAGGTATCAACTGCGAGCCTCGACCAGGATCTTTCCAAGATGTGGACCCTTGGGGCCACCGGCGCTGGACTATCAAATTGCCACATTGCGGACACTAAGAAATGGTCTGTCCAAGGCAGGGCGAGAGCCGGAGATGGATTGAGGTAGTCCAGATTTGAAAGTATAGGATCTAGCAAGTGGCCCTTCTCATGGGTCGCACCCGAGTTGGCCAAATTGATTCCAAAAAATTTGAGATCCTCGAGTAGATCTACACCCACGGCATTAGTGGGGTCGTCAAGATGGATATTGAAATCCCCGAGAAGGGCAAAGTTGGCAGTCGAGGAAGCAAGAAGTGCGGTAGTCTCTAGGAGGGAGTTAGGGAAATTTCCCAAGGGTCCAGGGGGACGGTAAATCAACAAGCCTACCAAGGACACTGTAGGTGAAAGACGAAGGGAAAACTGACAGCTCTCACAATCAGTCACCCCTCCGGTCTGAATCTTACAAGCCAGCGTGTCTCTAAAAAGAATGGCAATGCCTCCTCCCCTCCCTATAGGTCTATCAAGGTGGGATATAAGAAAGCCTGGAGGGAGTGCTCTGACCATATCAGGGCCAGAGCTGGTTGAGAGCCAAGTCTCGGTGAGAAACAACACATCGAGCTCGTGATCCAAGATGAGAGAATTAATTTCAATGGCGTGACTCGGTAAGGACCGGCAGTTCAATAGGGCCATGGAAAGAGCGAGTTTCCCCGCCACTGAATTCTGGCCGGACTGACAAGCTCTACACGGTAAAAAAGGTAAGGTTCCCTCATGTGCGAAACAACAGATGGTAGGGTGGGGCGGACGATAGGAGATAAGAACATCCCTCCCATATCGTAACCTGTGGGTAGGCGACGCCAGAGGAACGGGCATGATGACAGGCCCTAGGCCCGTCTGGGCCCGGACGGGCACATACGGGCTGAACTCTGGCGTAACTCCGGCGTCAATTCGGCGTCCCCGCTGCGCGTGACCGCTGCGCGTTGGCATGGCTACCTATATACTGAACCAGCAAGGTAGAGAAAGGACTGATGCACGCTGCTCCCACTCACAAAAGATGGCCGCCTCGAGACAGGGCGAAGGACCCGCAAAGAGCGGTGAGTTGTACCAATTAGGGTGCGAGTAGAGATGGCAGAGATGGGGGTATGTGGGCCAGGCAATTTTAAAAACAAGGAATAAGTGCCCAAATTTAAAATAAACAAAAATACAAAAACGGGAGAGTTAAAACGAACAGACTGCTACTGCACACGCACTACTAGTAAATGTAGTGTAGTGTAAAAGTACAGTAAAGGTTTTTTAAATGCTAATTTCTAACTAACATATCTGAAACCTATGGTTTTTTCAGTGAATTTCAAAGCTTTTTTAAATGCTAATTTCTAACTATAACGTCTCTGAAATCTAAGTTTTTTTTCAGTGAATTTCAAAGGTTTTTTAAATGCTAATTTTTAAGTGTAATAGTAATTATACCTATTTTTTGTACTGATTTTCTACAGTTTTTAACTGTTTATTTATCAATATTTTATTCATTAAATAACAATATATATTTTTCTGAAAATGCAAAAAACATTTTTGTTAAAAAATTCAAACTAAAATATTGTTTACTTTTTTTTTTTTTTTTTTTATTTTAATATATTTATAATATTTTCTTTTTTTCCAATTTTTTTCAGAATCGCGCACCCAAAGCGTACACATCACGGTGGGTGTGCGGATTCTAGACGCCATTTTATATAAGTCGTAAAGGATCCACATACGGTCTGTGATGGCTGCGTGTTTTTCGGTTACATCATATACATTTAATATTACGTGATGTGCGCGATTGATATGCGAAAAGTCCGCGACTCCTGCTTCTGCGCATTCGCAACACATGCGCATTACAGTACACGATGCTTGCGCGGTGGAGGGTCCCGCCTGACGTCCTATACGTGTTGGGGGCGCACTGGGTGCGCGACTCCCGCAAAAAAATGTATGTTCTAAAATGATATGGATGTATCTTTAATATACATATTAGGGCAAGTGATGATCTAAGATATTCATAAAAATAATATATTTGTACTTATCATAAACTTATATTATTTTTAAATATATTTTCGCAAAGTCCTGTCGGGTGCGTGCTTCGTGAGCGCAAAGTGCGCAGATCCCATGTGACCTAAAAAAAAAAGATTTCATTGGTTCATAAGATTTCCCACTGTAACTATTGAAGGACCCACCCATTTTAAAAATTCTTGTTGGAGCATCTTTAGAGAGACATCTCTTTTCTTACAAGAACCCTTTTGCTTGTTTTTTTTGGTGTTTTTAAAAAAATATCAAACAAAATGGCATCTGGATAGCAGCAGCAGCAGGAGGAAGTATCTTCTGAAGAAGAGTCCTTAGAGGCAGAATCTGTCGTGTGGAAATTCTTCACTTTTCCACTTAGAGAGAAAAACAGTAAATTTGTGACAGAGTCCTGTCAAGAGCCAATGAAAAAAAATACACTTGTGGCACTGCTTCTATATACAAGCATCTCAGGACCAAACATCCTCTCAATCTTGCTCGGGAGGAAATGAGGTGAGCTGCTTTGTATACCTCACCTGCTGTGGCAAGTACGTCTGGAGCGTCCTCAGGAACACCTGCAATGGACATTAGGCCAGAATTCACCTTTCTCGAGCAACACTGCGTGAATTGTAAGAAACTTATATGCTTCGGTGAGCAGTCGGTGGATGCAGTTTGTGCTGCGCAACGGAAGTAATTCCAGAAGTTTCCTGTTTTAGTCGTTCTTTTTTTTGTTCATTTTTTGAAAAAACACCAGAAAAAAAAAATTGTTCCAAAAAAATACAAAACAAAAAAGAAGAAAAAAAAAGTTCTTATCAGAACTACCTTATCTGGTTAAAGAAACAACTATAATTGCAAGGTAATGTAGGAAAGTGTGGTTGAATATATGTATACAGCATGATTGACTGAAATAATGCATTAGTGGTGTATGGTGAATTTATAGGTGAAGATTTATGAGGAAATACTGCAGCGTGACACTGCAAGCTCTTTAGCTGCACTGGACTGTGGCACTTCCAAAGCACAGGGATGTGACATATGTACATGAATATGTTGCAGCTCTGTGTTTCCCTCTGCACTGCTGCACAAACTGCAGCCATGCGGTGACACAGGCACCCTTGCACCATGGTGGAAGGATGTCTGTGTCGTGCGGAGATTGTTTTGTGCAGGAAGGGACTCCTTCCTGCACAAATACAATCAGTAAAGGCATTTTCCTCTTTCAATGTATGCTGTGGAATGCAGCATGCATTGAAAGAGGAAAAAATGAGGTGAAATTAAAACAATTCTCCTCGTTGCGCCTTGCTACACCAACCATAGGATGGCACAGCATTCACACACATCTCCAGATGTACGATTTCTCATAAATCTGGAGATGTGTCTTGTTCTATGGGTGTTGCGGGGAACACCCATGGCAGCACCTATGGAACGCCCCTTCAATGCAAAGTTCTGTGTATGAAGGGGTCGTATTGAAAGGAAAAACCATGCAGGGTGGCTTTTCCTCTCCATATAAATATGAAGGAGTGCCTGGCGCCATCACTACGTTACAAAAAGTGACGTACTGGTGGCACAGGGTGCTTGTAAATCTGCCCCATAAGTGCTTAGGTATTGGCAGACTGATACAATAGGAACATAGTGCTGGATGGGTGATTGAAGAATTGCAAAACCGGTCCTCGGAAGCTTGTTTCCGGTCCAGGGAAGGCATGGCTTGGCAGTTCGGGCTGGACTGTTCCCATGAGGCACAGGGTCAGACTGATTTGCATATGGCCACGTCTGAACTGGGGTGGCAGAGTGAGCAAAAAGAATGGTGATGGATTAAACCCAGATCTGTTGACTGGGTGTGAGTGTTTGATTGGTTCAGATGCTCCGTCCATCACCACCCCCTTTTGTACCCCGTATTATAATGGTTCCTAAACGAAAGAAAAGAAAAAAAGGGGCGTTAATATACACACACTATCCCTAAATGAAGATCTGGCGATTATAGTTCCTTTCCATTCACAGCTCATTTGAGATGTCATGAGTGTGACATGAAGGATGTAACTGACCATGTCATGAATGAAGTAATGTCTGGGGTCATTAGCAATACATTCCTGGGGCGTAAGTTATAGTTAGCTCAGGTAACTATAACTGCTGAATTTCACTGGTTGTGTACGAGTGAAATCTGATCCTAACTATACCGTCCCTGTAATTTTAGTTTTTTGTAGCACATTTCTTTTTTTTTTTTTACGTTAAATAAGATGCATATCACAATGGACGGTGAAGGGTTGGAAGCAGGGCCTGGCATTGTGCTGCCCCCGCCCAAGCTTGCTGCTCCTGCCTTCCCTCCTCCTAGCCATCCATTGTCCAAGTCCATGTCCCTGCTCCCTTATTATAGCCCTGTGTAGCCGTTGTTCTGCCACTGGACTTCCCGCCTTCTCTGAACAGTTAGCTTGCTGCCCCATCCACCTCCTCCCTATCATATGTTGTCTGAATCCATGGACTAGCCTCCTCCCTCCTGCCATGCATGGTCTGATGTGCTGCCACTGCCCTCCATTTAGCACGATGTACCAGTCCAGTCCTCCTGCCCTCCATTGCCAAATTCTATGCCCCATCATTGACCTCCTTTTTAGCCTCTGTGCTTAGCTTGCTGCCCCTATTCTCCTCCCCCCTGCCCTCCGATGTATGTGTGCATACCCCTGCTCCATCCTTTTTGCCCACCATGTCCCATGGACCTGCCACTCCTATCTACTCTGAGTGTTCTGTTAAGCTGCCATTCCCCTTCTACCTGCCTAGCATTGTCAGATGACTGTAACCTGTCCCTGTCACCTCCACCCTGCCTGTCCACATTCCATGCCCCTATCCCCTTTCTCCTGTCCCCCATGGTCCATTTTACTGCCACACCCTTCTGCCCTCCCTGGTCTGTTGTGCTGCAACTGCTCCTCCTGCCTGCCCCCGTGGTCTGTTGTGAAGTCCCTTCCCCTGAACTCTCTTGTCTGTGCCCAGGTTCTGACCCTCCCTTCTAACATCCATGGTCCTTTGTGCATGCCCCTGCACCCTCCTTCTTGCCCATCATAGCCATTGTGCTGCCACTAACCCTTCCGCTTGCCATGCATGGTTTTCTGTGCTGCTACGCCCCCTCCTACCTTCCCTGTGTGGTCAGTTAGCTGCCCCTGACCCCCTCCCACCTTCCCTTCATGGTCTGTGTGTATGCCATTATAGTCTCACTGTTGCTCTCCATGGTGTGTTTTGCTTCTAGTGCCCATCCTGCCTGACCTCCGTTGTCATCTTGCTGCTCTTGACCTGCCCCCTGCCCCCAGCCCTCTGTTTCCATGTGCAGACCCCTATTCCCTCCCTCCTGGCTTGTCTGTTCCACTGTAATACCCCTGATCCGTCCCTTCTGCCCTTTATGGTCCGTTATGCTGCAGCTTTCTCTCCTGTCTGTCCATTATGGTCAGCTAGCTACCATTGCCTCTTCCCATCTGTTCTCTGTTGTCCATGTGCATCGTCCTGTCCCCTCCTTATTGTTTTCTATGGATTGTTGTACTGCACTCCTGTCCCGCATGCCCTGTGTGGTGTATTGTGCTGCTGCAAACCCTGATGCCTGCCCTGTAGGGTCAGTTTGGTGCACCTCCCCATGTCCCTCCTGTCCTTTGTTATCCGAGTCCAAGTCCCTACCCCAATTCCTCCTGACTTCCATGATCCAATGTACCATACTTGCTAACATTTTGAACTTGGTAAGAGGGAGATTTTGAAAAAAAGCTGGGGTATTGATTTTCCCCTTTGACTTACATTGAAAAAGAGGAGATTGTAGACAGGAGACATATCAAATAAAGCCCATTTGGGATTAAAAACATTGGACGTTTCCTGGCTGAATCGGGTCTGGTGGCATGTATGGTTGTACTACCACTGCCTCTTCCTTCTGCCCACAATGGTCTATTATATTGCCACCGCCTCTCTTGCCAGTCCTGTATTGTTGGTTTGTTGCCCCTACCCCCTTTCCACTGCCCTCCATAGTCTGTTGTGCTGCCACTGCCCTTCTTGCCTGCCCAGTGTGGTCAAATTGTTGCCTCTGCACCCTCCTACCTGCCTTCAATTTTCAGAGTCCGTGCCCCTGGCCTCTGCCTCTCAAAAGTATCCTAATGAACAACTAGCTTGCTAAAATTCTGTATTTATTACAAAAGTGTGGAATGACTGACACCATCTTGATGTAATCAAAACTGTAATACCTGGAGCATTTCCTTTAGAAATTACATATATTAAAAGGGTCTTATTTGCATCAAAATTATGGTTAGTGCTCTAAAAAACTAAAATGAGGACATATTTTCTAAGTTTTCAAATAGCGACAAAGCACTTTTAAATTATTTGTTATCTTTATGTTTTTTTATCCTGTTGACCTTTGATTAAATGTTGCACTTAGGGGAGAGGATGTGGTGTTACTTCCAGAGCTGCAGACTTTGCAACTGCGGAACCATGTTGGAGTTTCTGCTTCAGCTCGACATTCTGTGATTCTGGTCAAATCACTTAATCTTCCCATGTCTAAAACCAAAATTAATTTGTTCTTGTGTGATGTAACCAATGCTCATGTAAAGCACCCCAATACCTGACAAGTCTGCACTATATACAACTGCAAAAACACAAAAAATAAAAAGTGTTTTGCTCACTTGTCATTGGGCTACATGTGGGCTACATCTGGGTGATATTTGTGCTACATTTGGGCTCTTTTGTCTCTGGTGGCCATCTTGGGAGATTTATTTTTTATGAAGTTTCCTAATTTCCTCATTTACTGCAGTCTCCTCAGTAGGAAATGCTTTCATTTCATTTCAATAATCTTTATTTCGATCACAGATCATAAAAGATGCAGAACAATACATACAATTAAAAACTTATTAAACATAGTGTGATCCAAATTGATAAGAAATAATTAAAATATTAGATAAGACATTTGTGGTAAGCCGCTGGTCATGTCCATTTATACCAGACTTTTCATCATTCGGCTTCGGGTGAACCACAGTGAAGTTAAGAATTTTGACAATGCAAAAACAATAGGAGGGGAAAGATCGGATTTTAGAACTCTATAAGCAGTTTGGTGAGATCTAAATCCCAAGTTCCTGAGCATCGGAATTAGCCAATATTTCCTGCTCCGCTCGTAGCCCTTGCAGAAAAGGACCGCATGCATGTCATCTTCCTTCGGGTGTGCACACATTGGGCAAGTTGATGTAGTGGAGCAGGCTGACCAAGATGCTGTAAACGAAGCTAGAGGAAGGCATCCATAGCGCCATTGTAAAAACAGTTTCCTGGTTAATGCAGGGGAAATCTCATCTAGAGTTTTTTCAAGGGAATAGGTATCTTTTGTTTTCAAGAATAAATTTGTCAAAGACCCCTCACGAGTGTCATTAGAGGCTCTGGTGAGCATCATGGCGTAGTAGGTACTCGCGAGTGCCTTTTTTGGGATCTTGGTACAGGAATTAAGAGGATCTGTCCACAGTTCCGGGAATCCCATTTCCTCGAACTTTCCCTTGACGTACATCAACCAAGGAATCCTCTTTGTGTTCCGTAGTTCCAGGAATTCATGTAGTTCCTCTCTATAGCTTGCGAGATCTGGGCTAGACCACAAACGCCTCCAGAATTTTAGGGGTTTTAGTCCTAGCTCCTCTGTAATGGGTCTGATTCCCAAATCTAACCTGAGTGGTAGTAATGGGGTGCTCTGGGGGAGGGAGCTACCTGTCTCAAAAATTTATTCTCCGTGGACTGTAACTTTGGATACTGAGTGTACCCCCACAACTCTCCCCCGTAAGTGACCCCTGCCCTAGCTTGTGTTTTGTATATATGAATGACTGGGGTGAGTGGTCGATAACTAGATTTATTTGCCAGACGCAAAGTGCCACCCGCCAACTGTGCCAGTTTGATGGTCACTTTGGCCTGGTGGGTTGACCAAGTTAAGTGTTCGTTTATAGTGATCCCCAGGTATTCGATGTTATGCACCCGTTCTAATTGAACCATGCCTAGCTTGGGCGGGGTTCTATTTCGGGAGTTGGGGTTTAAAATCATGAATTTTGTTTTTTGAGGATTAACTTCCAGTCCCCGGTCAGAACAGAAGTCAAGGAAGCCATCCAAAATGCGTTGGATCCCCATAGGGGATTTAGACAGCAACAGGGTGTCGTCTGCAAACATAATTGCAGGCACCCTGTTGCCAGTCAACTTGGGGGCGTCCGAGTTGGCAATCCTGCTAAGGTGGGCAATTACCCCGTTCACAAAGATGCAAAACAGGGTGGGTGCAAGTACACAACCCTGTCTTACACCTCTGCGAACGGGGAACCGCTCGGTTAGTTTTCCACCTTTGCCACACCTAACGCGGGCGTAGTTATTAGAATGAAGTCTCATCAGAATTGCCAGGATATCGGCGGGGACATTCAGCTCTTTCATGACATTCCACAGCCTAGCTCTAGGCACTAAATCGAAGGCGGCACGTAGGTCTACAAAGATGGTATAGAGACTGCCGCCTTCGATTATCGCTGTTTTCCAATAGAGCAGTTGTAACCTAAATATTTGGTCTGTAGTGGATACACCCTCCCGGAATCCTGCCTGATATGGGGACAGGATATCCATTTCTTGGATCCACGCTTGCAAACGATTTAAGATCAGTCTGCCAAAAAGTTTTTGGGTTATATCTATCAGACTGATATGAAATGCTTTCAGTTTTTTACTTTGATTCCATCAAGAATGTATTCAGATATGTCACACTTTTGCCATAAATTCAGAATGTTAGCACTCTAGTTGCCTAATAGATCACTGTAATAAAGCTACTGCTTACCACGGAAGTCTGCTGCTAGTATTAGAAGTGCATGTTTCAGACTGCTTGTCAGAATTGTTAATGAAATAGAAGAGGATTTGAGAAGTCACTCAAAATGTGCCCTAATTTTTCTTTCTTCAGCACTAATCATAATTTCTATGGCAAAATGACCCCCCTCATTGTGTTCCTTTTTAAATTAAATGTTTTAATGTTACCAGTTTATTCCAATCAAGATGGCTTCAGGTGTGCCATACTTTTGTCATAAGTAAGCCAGTAAGCGCTCTGGTTATTCTTTAGAACACTCTGGGACATTCTGTCATTGGGCTATACTTGGGCTTCATCTGGGTGATATTTGTACTACATTTGGGCTCTTTTGTCTCTGGTGGCCAATTTGGGAGACTTATTTGTTATGAAGTTTCCTAATTTCCTCATTTCCTACAGTCTCCTCAGTAGGAAATACTTTCAGTTTTGATTCAATCAAGAAGGCATTCAGATGTGACACACATTTGCCATCAATTCTGAATGTTAGCACTCTATTTGCTTATTAGATCACTGTAGTAAAGCTACTGCTCACCAGGGAAGTCTGCTGCTGGTAATGAAAGGGCATGTTTCAGTCTGCATGTCAGAATTTTTTTATGAAATTGAAGAGGATTTGAGAAGTCACTCAAAATGTTCCCTAATTTTTCTTTCTGCAGCACTAATCATACTTTCTATGGCAACATGAACCCCCTCATTTTGTTCCTTTTTAAATTACATTTTTTAAGAGTTACCACTTTATTCCAATCAAGATGGCCTCAGGTGTGCAATATGTTTGTCATAAGTAAGACTGTTAGCGCTCTAGTTGTTCTTTAGAACACTCTGGGAAGCTGCAGTAGAACACAAAGGAATCAACTGACAGTCTCTGCCCTTGTTGGATGTACATGTTTTACTGAGAATGTCAGACTTCATTCTCACATGACTGGGAAAGATAATGTGAATTTACAGAAAATTTGCTCTCAGTTTAGCTTATAGATTATCTTCCAAACCTCTGTGGGAAAAGCATGAAAATAGTTTTTTCTCAAACATGATTCATGATATCCCAGCAGAAGGCTTTTTCACATGGTAGAATCACCTTAGAACACACCACAATTCCTAAAATGAGTATGGTACCATCAACAAATGAGTTATAATGTAGCTAAAGTCTTAAAACCTTCTATTAAATGCAATGCTTTTTAATGAGGTGCTATCATGTACATTGGTCCCAAGATGGCTGCCAACACTTCTTGGATGAAGTGCTGACAGCCAATCAGATCTCACGGTGAGATGTGTGGTTAGGCTCCACCCAGATATATATATTTCTTTTTCCATTAATATTTAAAAAACTACTGAATGGTTTTACGCCATTTAACAAAAAGGGCTGTTTTTGAACCACGGGCTACCTTTTTGCCAAATTTGGTGTAATTCCGTTCAGCAGTTCGAGCTGTAGCCTTGTCTAAAGTTTCCTATGGAAAATTGCATGGAGAAAACACGTTTTAGGACCCCCCTTTTTTCTCTGTCCTGCTTGCCGAATCACCCCGAAACTTTCAAGATAGGAGCGGACCGAAGCAAGCCATAAGTTTTGAAAATTTCGTGAAGATTCATCAATCAGCGCCAAAGTTGTTGGGAATAAAATGTTGCGATTTCCCTATGGTAACTAGGTCCTAACTATAACTACCTACTGGCGACCGCCAGTAGGTAATCACACTATCCCTTCCATTGCCTAGCTATATTGCCACGCCAGTGCCATTAATTACGGTTGCAAAAACCGGTTGATTAAGGATTTCATTTCTAGATATGGGGTCCCACTTCAGACAGGGCATGACAAGGTCACTTACTTCGCATCTACTTTAGTACAAGACTTGTGCAAGGCTTTTGGAATCAAACACAACTTTCACTGTGCATAATGCCCTCAAGGAAAATCGAGCATTTTAACTACACTTTTAAGAAAGATTTGTATTTAGATGGCCCTCAAGTGGCACGATGCCCTTCCATTGGCACCCTGAAAAGTCAGATCAATTCTTAGCCAAAAACTAAGCTAAGTGAATAAGATATGGTCGTGGGCCAAAGTATTCTGCTACTGTCTACTGTCCCTGTGTCTGCAGCATCCTTAATTTGCACCTAAGCAATGATGTTAGTCTCCAGTACTAAAACCAACATATTCACTGTCTCTATAGCTTCCGTTTTCAGTTGAAGCTGAGCCCCATTGACCTGGCCTCTTCCAAGTCCTACTCACCATGTAAACTGCTTTGAAGTGCTTCGGAATATGAGCATGAGTCCATGCAAGTCATTACACGAGAACCACTGAACCAAAAGACTCCAGTTCTGCAGCTGCCTTTAGAAAGTTGCAATTTTCCTGCCTTAGCTATTTGGTGCTTGCAGCCTGCCTCTGGGTCACATGATTGGGTGTAGTTGGCAGCTGGACTTTGTGTATTCCTCCCAGATGGGAGGGAGGATCTGGGCCCAGCCTCACTTACACCTGAATAGCCAGTGCCCATCTCTACTCAAAGAACTGCATACCCCCTGTAGTTAGTCTGGTGCTAGGGCAGGGAAGGCAGGACATCTGTACACTTCAAAGACATGCATCCAGAAGCTTCAGCCCACTTTAAAGTCACAACTATGTATAAAAGAAGGATCTCAGACACCACCACTTCGGTACACTACTGGACCTTTGAATACTCTGCCAGGAAGAAGGATTGCTGTGCTGCTACAAGGTCTGCACTCTGCTGGACTGCTACTCTGAAGGAGCTACTGTCCTGCAGTGCTGACCTGCTGCCCTCTTTCCTGAGGAGGAAAAAGTGGACCTGAAACCCATTTTGAACCCAAGACCCAGGTGTGACTCCAAGGGCTAGTCTGCTGGCCTCCTGAACTGAGTCTCAGTGACACAAAAGAATCCCCAACAGCTCCGGGACCCATCTGCAGCGAGTTCCTAAACCCCAACTGGTGCCTCTCAGTACCTAAATTCTGGGTGTGGCTCACAAGCTTTTAGAGTCAAGCTTTTGGGCTCTTTGTGACTGCGAATTGGACGGTTTGCACCGGAACTCTGCCACTCACACCAAAAATTGGTGGGAGCAGATGCCAGCCTGTCTCATCACACAGCAAGCATTGAATGCTTCAGAGGAACGCAAACGCATACCTCCAACCCACCCATCTGCGACTCCCAGCCTCCTCTTTTCGTCACACAGACCACTGCCAGTGACACTCTCCAACGCGAACGGTACTCTTGGCACTAAAACTTCAGAAGGTAAAACTTCAGTAGGACCAATCTAGGACTATATCCGACCTGTGCTTCATCATGGTCGGCCTGAACGTTTGACTTCGAGCCGCTCAAGTGCGATCAGACATCCCCGGTAGGCACTTTAGACTTTTAGGCGCTATTTTACAGTTTATTCTTTAAAAATTCATAGCTCCTGTTCTACTAATTGGATTTTTGTCCTTTTGGTCTTGTTTTATTTATGAAATGTTGCTCTATTTCTCTAACTTGGTGTGGAATCTTTTGGTGTGGTGTTTTCACTATTTTAATGTTTGAAATGTTGCACAAATAGTTTACATATTGCCTCTAAATTAAGCCTGACTGCCCTGTGCCACGCTATCAGGGGGTGAGCACAGTTTATGCCTTGCCTGACTAAGATTGTGGTTGCTGCTTGAGCGGGGCTCACACCCCAGTCAACCAGTAGCCCAATTTCTAACAGATCTTCAGCTGCCAACTTTCCATGACCTTGTCTTGCTGGCCCCTCCTTCGCAGAATTACGATCTCTGATAACTGAAGTTAGAAGCCTACATGATACCCTATTGATCCGGCCCATCTTTGCTGCAAGCCTTGCGGTCTGGCTCACCATGAGGTTCCGTATAGAGGGGCCAGCAACTGGGCGCCTGGATATCTACCTCACCATTCCCTGCCACACTCTCTCAAGGTCAGTGATAGATGTACAGTAAGAAGACCTATTAGAGCAATACATACGGAGCATCAATCTTTTTTCATGCTGGATTTGTGCACAATTGCCCACTGGTAGTCGAGGTGGCATGCCAATGATCCCTATATCCTTTTATGAAGAAGATCTATGCTTTGAGTTGTTTTTACATGAACAAGTCACAAGAAGTGTGGAAATGCCACCATACCTCTCCCCATAATAATACATTATTTCAGTTTCCCAAACCAAGCTATCATACTCCCTGTTATTCACCACATGGACACTGTTTGTGGAATCGTTTATGAAGCTTGAAACATCAGCATCAATATGGGTCAGAGCAACCGCATTGTGTTCTTTGTGCTCTAATCTGTTTCTGAACTTCATCATTATTATTTTAACCTACTTCTGGAGCAATGTATGTTGTGGAGGGGGGGCGCTGGATGTTGGAATAGTATAATTTACTATTCCAACTCCAGTCTGTGCGGACAATAGGGAAGGTGTTGGATTTTAAATCCAACACTAAGCATGGGCGTAAAATCCGTTCCGCACGCGGAATTTGCGGATTTTCAGCAAATTCGCAATCTGCAAACTCTCGTGAATTCGCCAAAAATCCGTAAATTCGCACGCAGCGGATTTTTTTTTCTTGGTGATACAATTTTGCGGCGAGCGGCGTTCACTTACCGTCATTCAGCGTTTGCAGAGTTGTTTTTCTCCATATTTTGCCTAGCTTTCATCCATTATGCCCAGGGGTAGTGAGTGGTGCATGGGCCTAGTCTTTCTGTGGGATTTCTTCTTGAATTTAAACATCATTGAGGCCATGGATGGGCTGAGATTGTGCAGAATTTTGTGGTATTTGTCGATTTTTTGGGGCTGCTGGTGGGGCCTTTTGCCCAGGGGTAGTGAGTGGTGCATGGACTGAGTCTGCCTGTGGGCTCTCACTCTCTTTAATGTAAACATCCTGGATGGCATTGGATTGTGGTGATTTTTGTGTGTTTTTCGTTTTTTTGGGGTGTACTGTTGATGTGGACTGGCCATGTGGGTGGTGGTGGCCATCTTGAGTACTGGTACAGGCAACATGTGCTTGGGGTGCACCCATTTTGCATAGCTTTCATCCATTATGCCCAGGGGTAGTGAGTGGTGCACGGGCCTAGTCTTTCTGTGGGGTGTCTTCTTGAATTTAAATATCATTGAGGCCATGGATGGGCTGGATTGTGCTGAATTTTGTGTTTTTTGTCGATTTTTGGGGCTGCTGTTGTGGCCTTTTGCCCAGGGGTAGTGAGTGGTGCATGGACTGAGTCTGCCTGTGGGGTCTCTTTAATGTAAACATCCTGGATGGCATTGGATTGTGGTGATTTTTGTGTGTTTTTCGTTTTTTTGGGGTGTACTGTTGATGTGGACTGGCCATGTGGGTGGTGGTGGCCATCTTGAGTGCTGGTACAGGCAACATGTGCTTGGGGTGCACCCATTTTGCATAGCTTTCATCCATTATGCCCAGGGGTAGTGAGTGGTGCATGGGCCTAGTCTTTCTGTGGGGTGTCTTCTTGAATTTAAACATCTTTGAGGCCATGGATGGGCTGGATGTGCTGCATTTTGTGGTTTTTGTCGATTTTTTGGGGCTGCTGTTGTGGCCTTTTGCCCAGGGGTAGTGAGTGGTGCATGGACTGAGTCTGCCTGTGGGGTCTCTTTAATGTAAACATCCTGGATGATGATTGTGGTGATTTTTGTGTGTTTTTCGTTTTTTTGGGGTGTACTGTTGATGTGTACTTGCCATGTGGGTGGTAGTGGCCATCTTGAGTGCTGGTACAGGCAACATGTGCTTGGGGTGCACCCATTTTGCATAGCTTTCATCCATTATGCCCAGGGGTAGTGAGTGGTGCATGGGCCTAGTCTTTCTGTGGGGTGTCTTCTCGAATTTAAACATCATTGAGGCCATGGGTGGCCTGGGATTGTGCTGAATTTTGTGGGTTTTTTTCGACTTTTTGGGGTGTATAACTGATGTTCCTCTGTCTTCCATTGCTTTTAGGTGCACAAGAGAACCACCAGTGCCAGGAAGAAGTCCTGCTGCGGTGTGTGCAGCACAACGTCACGTGTGGCCACAGACAACTCTGCAACTTGTGCAACTGCCGCCTGCTGTTCTGAGTGACATCTGAAGAAGATGGCCCCCAAAAAAGTTCCCCGTAGCTCCTCTAGCACGAAAGTTGCCAGAAAGGAGCAGAAGAAGCAAGTTACCAAGCAGACTGGTGTGCCGCCCGCCTCATTTTTGGGGAATAAAAAAAAACGTACGCCTGCAGCAGCAGCGGGATCTGCTGGGGATCAAGCTGGGAGCAGCACCCCCGCTCCATTGGGCTCAGTGCCACCACCCCCACGCCAACTTAAGTCCAAGCCCTTGAGTGCTGCAGAGGCAGCCAGTCTACTTGTTCAATCACCATCGACCAGTGATGTTGGCTCATCGCAAGAAACCAGCAGCAATGTCCCTCAATCAACACAGGTTGTTGTAACTCATCTGAAGAGTGTTGAACAACCACAGCCGCAACAACAACCACATGTGCAAGTACAAGCCCAAGTACATGTTGAAGGAGAGGCAGCGCAAGGAGATGCACAAGCAGAGGTGCATGGAGGGGCACAACAAGTGCCCACAACAGTTGTTCCTCCCGAAGTAGGGGCACATCTGGAAATCGACAATCAAGCCGAGGTATCATTCGAGGAAGCCACTCCTGATGATCATTCATTGTCTTCCACATCCCGAGCAAGGAAAAGATCAAGGGTGGTGTCTACATCTTCTTCAAGCCCACCTCCTTCTGATGATATGGATCTTACTTGGGAACCAGCACCACTGCCGTCTGAGAGTGAGGTTGAGGCACACCATGATCTGACAAAGGTAGCTAAGCGTAAAAGGAAGGTCGTCAAAACTCTCATAGTTATGGAGTGTGATGAGGCTCAACAAGAAGTGGCGTATACTCCTGCTGCTGAAGACTCTCACGACGACGACGCAGTCATCACAGGCTTGACTCCAGCCTCAGCGGGCATGCAGCAAACAGACATTTTGACCCTAGCCCGACAAGCTGCTGAGCGTGATGATGAAGTCGACGAGGAGGCAATGGGAACACCACAATCATTGAAGTTAACTAGTATACCACCACCTACCGCTTCCATATTTCTTCCTCGCCAGAAGGGACCTCCATCCACCTCGACCTCAATTAGTGGTGGGCAAAGTGCACAACGTAGTAAAGTTCAGCAATACGCATTCTCCACTTCATCTGGCATTAGCAGCATGACCACCACCAGTATCGCCTCCTCCGACCCCCCCAGACATTTCAAGTCCGCAGTTTGGGACTTCTTTAGTATTTGCCCAAAAAAGGAAAACCTAACCATTTGTAGCATTTGTAAGCTTGCAGTTAGTCGTGGTAAGCTTGGTGCCAACTATGGGACTGGAGGCCAGAGAGGTCATCTTGAGAGACAGCATGCTGTCCAATGGTTTGCGCACCTAAAGGAGATCAAGGAAGCCCGAATTGCAAGTCAAGAAAACGTTGATGTTCCATCTGATGATGACGAGGAGGAAGAAGCGTCACACACTTCACTTACACCCAGTACCTCTGTCAGCACACCCCCTGTGAGCCACACTAAGAGTGTGGGACAGAGTGAGACACCAATGCGAAAAAGTTCATCAGCGAGCGTAACTGGGTCGAAGAAGTCATCATCATCCCGTAAAATGGTCCAGGGCAACATTAGAACCATGTTGTTTTCAGACGCGCCATATGAACGCAACCACCCAACGGCGCGTCTGTAGAACACTAAGCTGGCTAAAATGCTAGCGCTGGATCTTCTCCCTTTTTCTTTTGTAGAAGGGGTTGGTTTTCTAGAATTAGTGGCAGCGCTCCGCCCTAAATGGAAGGTTCCTAGCCGGTTCTATTTTGCCCGAGTTGCGGTTCCAGCACTACATGAAGATGTGCTGGAGGTGATTGGGGCAGCTTTGCAGAAGAGTGCTGTTCACACTATACATCTGACAACAGACATGTGGACCAGTGGCGCAGGCACTGATTACATGTGCATCACTGCACACTGGGTCTCTTTTTCAGGGGTTAAAGCAAAGATAAACGCAGGTGTTGACCTGGACCAAGTTTTTAAAGCTGCTCGGAAACATGCAACACTAGCCATGTTTGGCTTGGAGAAACGTCATACAGCAGAAAACATTTTGAATGAGTTTAACACAAAGGTCTTTCACTGGCTGTCCCCAAAAAACGTGAGATTGGTTATGTTTCCACGGATAATGGCGCCAATGTAGTTAAGGCCATGGATCTGGGTCACTATTTCAGAGTGCCGTGTTTGGCGCACTGTATAAACCTGGTTGTTAAAAAATTCTTGGATAAAGACAGTCCAGCGTGTGAGTTAGTGGCCACCTGCCCAAAAATGTGCAACCATTTCAGCCATTCTTTTAAGGCCCGGAAGCATCTGAGGAGCCTGCTACATGAACGTCGAATGCCAGTGAAAGCACTCATCCAGGAGGTGCCAACACGTTGGAACTCAACCCTTTACATGCTTGAGCATCTGTATGAGCAGTTTACGGTACTTGATCAGTATTTCTTAACACTGGGTACAGCTCAGAAGGACCTGAGGCTAGATGCGGCGGAATGGGAGCTAGTTAAAAGCCTGACAGACATGCTTCGTCCTTTTGAGGTATTCACGCGTGCAGTCAGCAGGGAGGACTGTAATTTGGGAAAAGCTATCCCATTGTTGCGCATGCTGGAGCACAAACTGAAGGCAGTGTCTTCTAAGTTTCAAAAAGATGAAGAAAAGCAAGAAGCTTTTGTTTTGGTGGAGAAATTATTAGAGCGCCTACTTGGCGATGAACGTCTTCAAAAGATCCACTCAGAACAGCATTACATCTGTGCTACTATTCTGCATCCACGCTACAAAAAGGCGCTGGCAGGCAGTGCAATATTTCCTTTTGGTGATGAAGATGTTACAAAGTACAAACATTGACTAGCCTTGTCAGCCATGAGGTTTGAAAGAGAACGGCAGCAAATTCAAGGAAAAGGCAGTACATCAGCATCAGCAGGCCATCCCCAGTCAAAAGACTCCACTTCTGCACCTGTGGCTGTGGCAGAAGTGACCTCTCAGCAGTTAAAGACACCGGCAACCGGATCATCTGCACCAGACACAACAGAAATATCGGGTGATGAAGAGGATTGGCTAGCTGAGCTTGGGTTTGGTTCTCAAAAGGTCCGAGCAAAAAGTAAGCAAAGTGGAGGAACCGTGGAGAACCTTGAGTCGATGGTGCAGGACTATCTGAATGACTCAACAGAGGTCTATGTTAATGCTGACCCATTGGCGTATTGGCATGGGAAAAAAGAATTGTGGCCAGAGATCACCAACCTGGCTATAAATTACTTGTCTTGCCCACTCGCAAGCGTGTCTTCTGAACGTGTTTTCAGTGCTGCTGGTGGCATTGTAACTTGCAAACGGACCCGCCTCTCGCCCAAAAATGTGGAGAGGTTAGCAATGATCAAGATGAATCAGCACCTCAAACCACCAGATTACAAAGTACCAGCTTACACGACGGAAGAAGACGAGGAGGACAGCAACTTGGATGAGGGAATTTCTTCTGTGTTAGGTGACACTGACCTACTCCTGCCTGAATTCGCAGAGTATGAGGACGAACTCTTCTTCCCTGACACCGAGCCCTGAAAATGAGCCAATGAATCAATAACTTTCTTTTTCGTACTTATTCACTTTTATTCCTATGTGTCTGTCTTTCTTTGTTTTGCACAGTTAATATAATTAAAACTTTAATCACCTGTACTTTTGCTTTTTGGCTGTTTGGGGGTCTTCTACTTGTTTTCGCCTGGGTTGACGGGTCTGGGGCCATTGCTGGGAAGCTCTAATACCGGATAAAACTGGTTTGGACAACATCCATGAGGGAAAAGTTTTTGCATTTTCTGACATTTCGCTCAATGTAGCGTTTTGGGGGGCCTGTTTGGGGGGCTTCCTGGTGTTTGTGGGTGGGTTTCGGGGTCTGGGAGCACTGCTGGGTATGGATAGTTTTGATAGCAAGAGGTTTGAAGGAAATCCATGGAGGCAGAGGGGAGTTAGGGCCTAGCTGCAGAGCGCGCGCTGAGTGATTTTGGAAATTTTCACAAAAGTGACAAAGTCCCCATTTTTGTACTTTTGCTTTTTGGCTGTTTGGGGGTCTTCTACTTGTTTCCGCCTGGGTTGACGGCTCTGGGGGCCATTGCTGGGAAGGTCTAATACCGGATAAAACTGGTTTGGACAAAATCCATGAGGGAAAAGTTTTAGCTTTTTCTGACATTTTGGTCAATGTAGCGTTTTCGGGGGCCTGTTTGGGGGGCTTCCTGGTGTTTGTGGGTGTGTTTCGGGGTCTGGGAGCACTGCTGGGTATGGATAGTTTTGATAGCAAGAGGTTTGAAGGAAATCCATGGAGGCAGAGGGGAGTTAGGGCCTAGCTGCAGAGCGCGCGCTGAGTGATTTTGGAAATTTTCACAAAAGTGACAAAGTCCCCATTTTTGTACTTTTGCTTTTTGGCTGTTTGGGGGTCTTCTACTTGTTTCCGCCTGGGTTGACGGCTCTGGGGGCCATTGCTGGGAAGGTCTAATACCGGATAAAACTGGTTTGGACAAAATCCATGAGGGAAAAGTTTTTGCATTTTCTGACATTTCGCTCAATGTAGCGTTTTCGGGGGCCTGTTTGGGGGGCTTCCTGGTGTTTGTGGGTGGGTTTCGGGGTCTGGGAGCACTGCTGGGTATGGATAATTTTGATAGCAAGAGGTTTGAAGGAAATCCATGGAGGCAGAGGGGAGTTAGGGCCTAGCTGCAGAGCGCGCGCTGAGTGATTTTGGAAATTTTCACAAAAGTGACAAAGTCCCCATTTTTGTACTTTTGCTTTTTGGCTGTTTGGGGGTCTTCTACTTGTTTCCGCCTGGGTTGACGGCTCTGGGGCCATTGCTGTGAAGGTCTAATACCGGATAAAACTGGTTTGGACAAAATCCATGCGGAAAAGCCTTTTGGCACTTTTTGTAACTTAGGGTTCGTTAGGGTTAGCCCTAGCAGCAGGATTGCATGTGTTTCGGGGTGTTCTTGATTTTTGCAACTGAGTTCTGGGGTCTTAGAGCACTCGTGGGAATGTGTAATTTTGGTTGCAAGTGATTTGAAGAAAATCCATGGTGGGAAAGGGGGGATAACTTACTCTGTGAGAGGCACTTAGTGTTGAAAACATTTAGCCATTTACACTTAAAGGAAGAAAATGACACAGACTTAAGTTTCAGGAAAACAAACTTACTGTTAAACCCCCACCCACCAGACTCAAAAGCAGTAAAAAACAGGTATGCTCAGATAAAGTTTCAAAAAGTATATTTGTGTAGCCCTAACAAAATAATCTCCCGCAAGACCCTCCCTAACCCCAACGATTGTCCTTCAAAAGTTCCAAAAACAACCCAACTCCCAATTCCCACCCCCCAAAAGTCTCTAAAAAAGGGGCAAGGGACACTACGGCAGGATGCTGTTCACTTTAGCGGCCAGGGCATCATACTCCTTGCGGAGGGTGGCATGGTCGGAGCGGAGGCCCTCCACCAAGTTCTTATATGTTAAGACCTCCTGCTCCAGGTAGGACACTCTGAGGCATAAGCGGCGCTGGCGTGCCTTGCAACTCCTGTGGGGGGCAGCTGCTGTCTTTGCTGCTCGGCGGTGGCGGTTGGCTTTGGTAGCCCGGCTCCGTACCACTGGAGCACTGTGCTGGCTGGCAGCCCGTGTGGGCCCGGAGGAGGAGGATGCAGCTGTCGCAGTGGATGTACCAGTAGACTGCGTGTCCTCCTCCTCCAGGGCCAGCAGCCGCCGATATTCTGCGACAGTGGCATCCAGCCTCCGTTGCCGGGCTATTCGAGCCTGCTCCTTCCTTGTTGGTTTTTTTGGTTTGGAAGGAGCAACTATATGAAGAAAGAAAGACATAGTCTGTAACCAATGCTCCTTAAGATTAACACAAAATGATTGAGCAGAAAGTTGTGTCACAGTACAACTAGCAACTTGAAAGCACAGTACATAACTATTGAGGCCAGTATCTATCTAACCTCCCACTTCTTCATCCTTGCTCTAACATTAGTGGGAGTTTAAGGAACAAATTCTACGAGCACTATGGACTTCCATTACAGTCGACTATGACAGTACACCAGTCTTCTTCTTCTTCTTCTCTCTTGTTTAGGAAAATTGGTACGTTGTCTTCTGCAAGCCGGCATAATGCCAGCGCAGTGAACTTGCACCCGAGAAAAACAGACGTACACCATGATGAGTGAGACAGACTTGCGTTACTGTACCGTCCAGTACATGCAGGTGGTGAAGCTCTTACTTTTCTATTACGGGTGGCACTGAGAATACTCTGTTAAAAGGGCTACTGCTTAATTAATTTAACTTTCACCCTACAGTGCAAATGAGTACTAGAAAAGGAAAATGAAGAAGCTAAATAATCTGATTATCTATCACTTCACATGGGATGTATTTGATTACATATGTGATGACTTTAGGTGCTTTGCTTTTTATTGAGTGAACAGTGATACACCCACACATGAATGACGTACTACTACTAAACTAAACTTATTAAGAGAGGTAGGGAGTGTCCACCGTAATAACCGGATATATGCTGTGCTTGCAGTTGCAATACAAACTACTGCTACTATTCGTGGTAGTATTTGGACAAAATTACAACTTCTTTTCCTTGCCTTTCCTACACTGGAACGGACGTGCGGGTGCGGTGTTACATGCTCTTCAAAGTAACACTTAGTTCATCCAGTGACCGTAAACTCTCTCTAGATACACATATGCTATCTAAGAGTCAGATAGTACCAGGCATCCATCCATTCAAAGTATATGCACACATACAGTTTCTGTTTCACCCACCCAGGCTGTTCTCCTTCCACCCATCCTTGCTTCATCATTCACCCAGCCATGCACCATACCATATTCTTTCCTTCCCAGTCACCTCGGGGACCAAGCAAACACATATCATTCTTCTTTGCCAGTCATCATTAAATTTCTCGTCCTTCCACACTTACTTACACCCTTCTTTCGCTTTTCGTTCATCCCATCCATCAAGTTCATCTCAGATCTGATTGGGATTCTTCTCGCCAAAAACTTCACAGCTAAGTCGAAGTACATTTAGAGGAGGCTACTACCTGGTTGATTTATAATACACCCGAGCAGAAAGCACACTCTGCAGTCTTCAATCTCAATAAGTAAGGAATATATAGCTTACCTCTGCCCGCCACCACCGTGTGAACCCTCACAGGCACATTGGTGTCGTCCGGCACTTGCACCGCCTCCTCCCCAGAAGTGTTCTCCTCATCCAGCACCACCACCTCCGCGCTGGCCCCGCCACCAGATGTTCCACCTACAAAGTACATTTAAGAATGTTAGAATACACCACTCACTACTATATAATATTTGGTCTAGGAATAAAGAAATGTGAAAAAAAACAGAAAACAATGTAATAATTTGTGACTGTCTAATCTAAAGTAAAAATGTCACTTTTTCCAGGGAAGGCTCAGTGTATAGAGCTATTGCTGACTAGACTGGGAGTCCAATGGAAATGCCAAATGTGCAATCTTAGTTAGCTACACAGACAGACTAATAAGAATAATCTAGTAATACCACAGGGAGTCATAGTCGAGGCAGGATAAGAATTTAGATACAGTCTACAAGAAGATCAAAGATGATTTAGAAAAAATCGAATGAGGAACGCTAGGAAAAAATAGGTACTCTATATTAAAATTAAAACTTACCAGGGCCAGCAAAGGAGCCCTCGCCTGACCGATCGTGTTCAGCAGCAGCCTCCTCCAATGCCCTCTTGCCCCTGGGGGGAGCTGATGTACAACATGAAAGAAAGAAAGACCAGAAAACATGGATGATATTTGTCAACCAAATCAAACATTTCAAAAGAACAATAACAAAATATTTTGGCGAAATAGCAAAAACACAACTATTCCACGGGATATATTGACCGATCTCATGTGGTCTACTATGTTATTAGTATTGCTTGATTTGCGGACCGTCGACTTGGAAAGTTCTTATGTAACTCACTAAACAAACTACTAAAAAGGTTCGCCTAGGACTGGCAGGCAGCAGTCCGCAGCACGCAAAGTGACAGACAAAGTCCATCGTGATTGCAGATCAGCGACAACACTAAAAAGTTTCCTACTACATTAACCAGTCATTAAAATACTCAAACTATCAATCCACCACCACTATTTCTTCTTATCGCCATGTGTACAAAGGAAGGACTGGACTTGAGTCTGTAGGGGCTGATTTAGAAGCCCCTTGCGGGTCTTTTGCTCCATTGTTGCGTGACTTTTGTGTCGCAGCGGCAGAACAAAAGAGGCGCCATGGTGCGGCGTATATTAACAACGTGACGCATATGGGAGATGCATCACGTTGTAAAGCCCTGCGCCATCAGGGGGCGTTCCGGCACAAGGGAGGGCGTTCCTGCGCAGGAACGCATCCTAAAAGTGGCTGAGGGACATCTACAAGATTTTAATCGGTCACTTTGAGGACAATGATGCGTGACTCAAACCCTGCGCCTGCTTGAAGCAGACGTACGGCTTGACGCAGCATTGGGGAGATAGGGCACCCCAGAGCATTGCTGGAGCTGCACCATCGTTGCGACGCAACTCCAGCAATGCGCCGCCTTTACGGCACAGAAGCGTAACGCTTCGGTGACGTTTTGGGCACATGGTGCGCCGTATTGTAAATACGGCGCACCATGGGTGGTGGTGGCATGGCGCACAATTACTGGCGCATCCCTGCTACTTTGCAGGGATGCGCCGGTAATTAAAAATCTGACCCTTAGTGTCTAGCATTACGCAGTTCTTTAAACTACACTCATGCATAATTTCACAGGCCAATGAAATGAACACAAAATCGAAAACAAATAAGCATAGTAGCAGCGCTACTGAGAAGGAGAGCAGTGCACCTGAAATGCACAGAAGATTTTGAAATATAATTTACCTACAATGTAATCAGCAGCATTATTGCTCTTGGTAAAAAACAAAAATTTGCAAGATAATAACACACAGAGCAGGAGAAAACAGAGTAGTAAAGAAATAGCTACTACTACTCACCAAGCCCGGGGATCTCAAGGCCGAGCAGGTCCAGCAGATCGCGTTCCCTGTCCAGGATATCCGTCCAACGGTGGGTGACTTGGTTGTAGGTGCGCCGGACCCGAGATTGTTGGTACATGGCCCGGCACACCTTCTCCCACCGCTTCCGGCGCTCCCGGATCCCGTACCGGCTAGCGATCTTGCCGCCTGCCATGATGGTCCTGGGGAGGGGGCGCTGAACATAAAAAACTAGGGCGCCCACCTCCTCCGCGCTGAAGATCTCCCGGGCTTGGACATTCTCCCCCCTCAAACGCCCGCACGGGAGCCGGGCACGGGGTGCGGGACCCTTCCCCTTCTCAGGATGCTTCCCGGCTCCCTTTACCATGGTCTGGGCAGAAAGGAAGCTAAATAATAAAAAAGAAATAGAATAGGGAAGAAGAAAAGAAAAGAGTTTAAAAAAGTAGTTTAAAATTAACAAAAAGTAGCAGAAAACACAAAAATATAGAGCTAGAAAAATAGAGGGATAGATAATAAGTAAAATAGATTAAAAAAAACTTCAAACAAGCAAAGGATGGCAGAGATTCAGAGAGGATACAGAAAGCATGCCCAGAACCATAGCAATGAATGAGAAACAAGATGGCCGCGCCCGTTCACGACCACGTGGGTAAGTTCGTGCGAGATTTTCCTCGCGATCACACGCAAAATTGTACTAGCGAGCCGCACACTTTGCGAGATTACATATAGCGCCCGGAAACGGAATTACTTCACGCAAACAAGATGGCCGCGCCCATGTACGACCGCTTGGGTAACTTCGCAAACGTTGCGCTACAAGCGGCTTGCGAACACGCAAAAAATCACGCGAACAAACACGCCACAAAAAAAACAAATCGTGTATTCGCACGAATTTGCGGCTTCCGAAATCGATCTCGCACAAATTCGCGAATCGTGCGAAATTGCAGAAAAACGATTTTTGCAAAGCTGAAAGCACTCAGCAGGTGCAAAAGTTCAATCTTATCATTAGTAACCATTCCCTCTAGTGCTTCCTGAGGGCCCCCTCCAAAGTTCAGTTGCCTACTTGCAACTATTCTATGACCCTGCTCTGACCCTCACAGCAGGCTCATAGAATAGCTACAAGTAGGCCACAAAGGTCCTGTGAAAAAAAATTGCGCTGCAACAGAAAGCAAATTACAGATAAGGAAGCAGGTGCCAGCCAGACTGGAAGTTTACATTCAGTGACACATTAATCAAACTCAAATTAATTCATGTCAGTTGAAGCAGGGCAGGTGTGCTTGCTTTTTTTCACCCCCATAATCTACAGTGATAAACCAACCAGAGGGTGGCAGTGATGTACCAGAGGGTGGCATGGGTGTACCAGAGGGTGGCAGTGGTGAAACAGAGGGTGCTGTGAACCTGTGATGATGAACCAGATGTAGAAACAACATAGTCGCGGCCGTTGCGAGCCGACAAGTAAGTTCGCAATTGCGAACTGGTGCACAAACCTCGCGAACTGGCAGGAACCCTTGCGAACACAAAAAAAAATCTGCAAATTCGCGAGAATTCGCGGATTCTGCGGATTGCGAATCCGTAAATACGCACATTCGCGAACGCCAGATTCGCAAAATCCACCCATGCTTATCCAACACCTTCCTCCCCCCTCCGCAAGTCGATGTTCCCACTTGGGGAGTAATGGTATGTGGAATCACAACGAGGTTGTTGTAACAACCGCGTTGTGATTCCCTGCGGGGTAAAAGATTTGTGGTAAACATTGTTTACCCTTCAGGAGCCCTTCATTCCTATAGCTGATCTCTAGACCATCTTGGTACTTATTTTGTCTGTGGCCACTGAGAAAACGCTAGTCTATCTAAGGATTGAACTGGATCGTCTTATCCCGCTTACATCATCCTAGTCATAGAACATGCTCCTACAAAGTCCCCACATTGGAAAAGACTGCCCTGGCAGTATCTGAAACTGCTGTTTCTGTGCTAACTTGTTTCCTATTTAAGGGATAAGACTAACAATCCCTGAAGTTCAGACTGGATAAAAGGTCCTAGAAGTTACCAAATCCACAGCCATACTGTAAGGGTTACTCTCCAATCAGCTTGACACCCAAAGGACTGTCCCTTCGCAAAAAACAGAATCAGTCTTGATTTAGGGCCTGATTATGACTGCCGAACTCACTACGGAGGTGCGGTGGCAGTCACAGACCACCTCACCAGGTATCCTCACCATATTTCAAGTACGGCGGTCGGACCTTTTTGGGACCACCGCAACAACCAGAGATCAGCGATCCCAGGAGGTCTTTTGATAGTCTGAGAGAGCTATATGCTTGGCGGTGCCGCTGCAGCACCACCAACAATATTACCAGGTTCCCCACCGCCAGCCTTTTCATGGCGGTGAGCCCACCATGAGAAGACTAGCGATGGGAAAACATGGGGCGCCCTACAAGGCCCTCCGTCGCCCCTGTGCACGGGGATGCATGCAGAGGGGCACATGCACGGCATAGACTGCACAATGCATGCCGCGCAGGAACGGCCTTAGATGCTCCAATTGCTGTGCCCCTGCAATAGGCACCGCAATGTTACCGCCACGCCACCTACCCATAAGACAATGAGAAAACTCGTAATCTGGCGGGCAGGTGGCGGTCGACTTTGGAGGTCTGGGAGTGGCGCGCTGGCATGACGGCCCGCTCCCAGACCGCCAAAGTTGGAATCTGGCCCTTAGTCCTGCTGAGGGTGGAGTTTGTGCCATTGTAGGATCTAAATGTTGTTCATTCATGATAAATATCTCATTGAGGATACTTGACCAGACTGATCACATATGCAATAGCATTAAGGAATTGCACAATATTAATGACAGTTTAGTGGAGAAGGATGGAGTATATGTCTTGGTTGAAGGCAGATCTGGGAATCTGGGAACAAAGGTAATAGACATAGTTTCAGTAGTTTCATTTTACTCATCCTGTTCTACGCATTCATCAGCGTTTGTTTATGTTCCATCAACCATGGTACTGGAAATAAAATGCTCCCCTAATTTCCCCTTCACTTTACCTGACAAATATGATGATGTATATGACAAATATGACTATGAATTTTTTAATATCTTACTGAAGATGTGTCTCATGAAGGAAACAGATTGATGCTGTTTGATTTGATTAACTTGCTTTAAAGATTGCAATAGAATAGAGCAAAACAGAAGGATTGTGGAATTTCGAATTATTGCCATAGTGTATCTGTAACACTGTCTACCAGGTTCTTATGCAATGATAAATCAATGCTACCAAACTGGGCCTGTCTCTGACGTGTGAAGGCTCACTCTCTTGTCAGGCATCAGAGACAAGAAATTCTCGCATTGATTCCTCAGCTATAAAGTTTTAATTTATGTATCTTTTTGAAGGTAGAATGTGTACTGTCACAAGGTTTCTGCAGTGTTTTTTCCGGTTTTATTTCATGATTTCCATTGGAGGTCTGATTATGAAAAACGATAAAGTTGTGCCCTATACATATATGCTTTAGCTTTCAGTCTCAGCCTGGGGTAACCCCTGCCCCCTAACTCTGTGGTTCACAGATTATATTTGTCTTGTTAATAAACATTGTCATACTTCAAGATTGGTGTGAGTGCAGATTTCTTTAAGAGGATGTATGTTCCTTTCAGACGGGCTTCTGCCAATTAGAGGCTTTTGCTTGGGCTGCAGCTGATCTTACTAAGCCAGACAGAGGATCCAGAAGATAAACACAAGGCACATCTTCTTGTTGCTGATCGGTTGTATGTCAATACAACGCGGTGTTTACACCGCATTACCATTACAACGCTGGTTTTACAACGCAAGTCGTTTCCACGACTTGCGCTGTAGGGTGCTGGACTGAGGAATAGTAAGATTTACTATTACAACACCAGCCTACGTACAGTAGGGAAGGTGTTGGAATAGTAAATCTACTATTCCTTAGCATAGAGCGCCCTCCAGCGCAAGTCGTGGTAATGACTTGCGTTGTAAAACCAGCGCTGTAATAGTAGTGCGGTATAAACACCGCGTGTAATGGATGTTCCCCTTGCTGATCAGAGCAGTGTCCATTTATTTGAATTTGTTGAAGTGTTATTTTTGCAGGCCACAGGCTGAACCACTCAAACTAGCTCCTGCAGGAGGAGAGAACAGAAGAGACCCCTTGTGTTCCAACAAGGAGTGCTTCTTATTAAATCCAGACATTGAACAGCCTGGCTACAGTGCCCTCTACAGAGATGGGGGAGATAAATGCAAGCAGAGGCATGTAGGGATAAAGAGGGGAGAAGACATGAGCAAATACTACAGCTTTACGATTTGCAACCTGTGGCCCTATGAGTACATGGGGAAATCAAGCCGGGGATACCGTGACGCACATGCAAACGCGTCCCATATTACCCTCAGTGTGATGTGCGCCCTTTCTGTCACGACTGTTGCGACATATATAGCCGGAGGCACTTTTAGGCTTCCTCCCCAACCCGATGTGTAGGTCCATGGCTCTCATTCATGTTCAAACAGCTGCTGGTTGTGGCACAACATGGTCTGTGGGATGGTAGACATCCATGTTGAAAACATGTTAACCTTGGGTGTAAACTTATGTCCAGCAGAGTTTGAGCTGCAAGAGAGCAGTCATGTTACCAAATGAAGTGGGTCACATCTCAGGGGATACTCAGAGCAACTCTGGCGAAACGATGCCGACTTATGTAACACCACATTTTCCCTTAGCCAAAATTGGTCCCTTTAATGCAGAGCCTATCACCTTTCAGGACCAACTCATTAGGAATCCATGAAAAAATATGTTGTGCAACGTCCAGTCCCTGCCCAGACATTCTACCGAAATTTGGGGTTTATTATTATCTTCTAATCAGCCTGAGCTTGGGTTTCTAACTGAAACCTGGCTTAATCCCCATTCCATGTAAATGTAAATGTCATGGTACTTATAGAGCGCACTGTCACCAGACGGTCACCTTGCGGTGTCGCCTATTCGGCTTCCTGGCGCTGATACTCATACCGCTGTGGAATTCCTCCTGGCTTTCCCTGTGAAGTATCCAATCCTTAGCGCTGTTGGGGCCGGTGTGGAGGCTAAGCAAGCTATAGCCCAGAGTTGCAGCGTGGGGCCCGTGATTAGAATAGGCACCGAGGCGAGAATTAACAGGTTCGAGGAAATTGAGCCCGAGACCCCGCCGAGGCGGGAATCGAACCCTGGTCCCTGGCCAGAACTCTGCATCAGGGTCTGCCGCTCTAACCATTGAGCCACACTCCTCCACCCCCTCTATCGCTCTCACCATACCTGAAGGTTACAAGCTCATTAGGATGTACAGACCACTTAAGATGGGGGCAGGAATTGCTATTGTTCATAAAGACATCATTAATCTCTTTCCACTGGATGAGTGTTGCAATGTGAAGCTGGAAGTCCTTATTTTTCAAATTGACTTCTCATCCCAAGTCAGCTGGAATGGGGCCTTAGTTTATCGCCCACCAGGACCTTTAGCGAATTTTTCGCTATTATTTACCGAACTAATAGCCCCCTATGTGCCCTCAAGTAATAACTATTTGCTACTAGGCGATTTTAACACTCATAGGAATGCCCCACTAACGCTGACTCGCAAACTCTTTTGGATGATTTAGCACTCATAGGCCTAAATAAACTGAACGAAGGCCCCACCCATACTGCCGGCCATACGCTGGACATTATCTTTTCCAATTCTCCCAATGTTCAATGTGAGCCCCCATTACAACTAACCTGGTCCGACCATGCACTAATAGAATTTTCTATCCAGGGCCCTAAGGAACATAATGGACAAAACTTAGACATTCATATGACTCGCAGACATTGGCAGAAGGTCTCCCCGGAGAGTTTCCAAGCCTCCTTTGAAATGCCACGCAATAATCCATCGGATAACTTAGCAGAAGCCCTAACCAAATACAACCTGGCATTAACTCGGACTATTGACCATCTTGCACCTCTGAAACGACCCCCTAATCACTCTAAACGCCCTCAGTCTGCCTGGCTCTCTCCCCAGTTGCGCACACAAAAACAACTTTGCAGGAAATACGAGAGAAAGTAGCGCACCATTCATGATGAAGGTGATAAAACTCAGTTTGTAGCCACCTTGTCCAGCTACCATAATAACATCAAAACTGCACGCAAAAACCACATTGCCACCCAACTTGTATTGGCTGGAAATGCTCCTAAGGTATTATATCGCATTCTTCAGTCATTCACGAAACCCAAAGCCTGTGAGAATCCTGAGGCACCTACACAAACATTGTGTAATGACATTGTGCACTATTTTTCACAAAAAATAGAGTGAATTTATGAAAAAAACGTTTTGTCCGGATGTCAGTATCTGGCTCCTTTGGCTATGGATACCCCAGAATCAGCACCTCCTCTGTTGCTTGAAGGCTTCCCCCCCTAACTACAGTAGACGTAGCAACTCTAATCCATAGAGATAAATCTGGATCGCCCTGTGATCTGATTCCAGCTAGAGTTGTCACTACCTTGGCCTCTCAACTATCCCCGCAGATTGAATATCTTCTCAATCTCTCATTAAAAGAGTGTCACGTTCCATTGGAATGGAAAGCTGCACAGGTTATGCCGATTCGTAGGAGCACTACGGCTCCTTTGACTGATCTGACTAATCTCCGCCCCATCTCGCTCCTTCCTTTCCTGAGTAAACTATTAGAGGGATTTTTCAACAAACATCTCTCAAACCATGTCGAACTCTCTGGTTGTCTGGATCCCTCCCAGTCAGGTTTTAAGCCCAAACACAGCACGGAATCAGCCCTGCTAGCAGTCACCGATAACATCAGAATGACTCTAGACAAGGGCCACTCTACTATTCTGGTGCTATTGGACCTATCTGCCGCGTTCAACATGGTTTCTCATCAAATATTGCTCAGGAGACTAGCAGGCGATCGGATTAAGAGACTCTGCTTTTCAGTGGATGTCAAGCTTTCTATCCGGCCGATCTCAGACTGTCAATTTGGGCCCATATCGTTCGGCACCCATGGAATTGTCCAAGGGAGTACCTCAGGGCTCATGCCTGAGTCCCCCTTTATTTAATATCTATGTTTCTCCCTTGGCCAATGTCTTATGGACACATGGCTTTATTCCCATATCATATGCTGATGATACACAGCTGCTCTTCCATTTCGACAAATTCACTCCTTCCGTGCAGATGACCTTCTCTTCGGAAGCGAGAGCCATCTCACACTGGATGAAGAGAAATTTCCTCCAATGCAATGTCGGGAAAACAGAGATTTTACTCTTCGGAGAGGCCCCCTTACTTTGGTCACCCAAATGGTGGCCGACTGACCTTGGTGCCTCCCCTGCTCCCAAAGTCTCTGTCAAGAACCTAGGTGTCCGTCTGGACCAAGCCCTTACTTTTAAAGAGCACGTTGCTCAGACAGTGGGCACCTGTTTTCACACTTTGGGCCTACTTCGGTGAGTCTTTCCTCTGCTCCTGAACACTATTCAGAGGACCCTGACTCAGGCACTTATATTGAGCCACCTGGACTACTGCAATGGTCTGCTGATCTCTGCTAATGAGTCTTCGATCAGCAGACTTCAGGTGGTCCAGAATACGACGGCACTACTAGTTCTTAATGTACCTCCCAGGACGGCCTCCTGCCCTCTTTTTATGCAGCTTCACTGGCTACCCAATTCAATTTAAAACTTTATTTGGGTATTGAAAAAGAACAACCATAAAAGTACAGATAAAATCACATTTAAAATGTACATATATAAAAATAATTTCATTCAATAAAATACAATAAAATTAGCTCATCACATTTCAGGATATCATTGATTTCCGAGATCTAAAAACATTTTTAAGAAACGCAGAGACAGACTCAACAGTTAATGCATTATCTAATCTCTGAACAGCTAAAAAAGCAGGACGACACCGATTAATTTCCATGATCTTCAGTATGGAAACAATCCATCTTCGCCTAGGTATTGAATAAAATTTACAAAAGAAGAGGATATGAATGTCTGACTGTTCAGACAAATCATCACATGAGCATTTGTATAGATGTTTCGACCAATTATTCATATTAGGGAAGCTAGGAGACCTGAATAGGAGATTTAATCTAAAACGCGTTAATAAAAGCCTTTCATAATCGCTCATTTGTAGTTTAACGTATGGTTGCATTTTACTTTCGACCATTATTAGTTGATACGCGACCACCGTTTTTAAAAATAATTTCTGCAGTGGTTCTGCTCTCTCCCAGGTGTCTCATGCATATTCACTTCAGGACTTTTCTGGGGACATTACGCTGCAATGCAGGGTTGTCATAGTAATCTGCAAAACGTATGTCTGTAAGAAACTTGTTCACATAACTTAGCCATCCCACCTTACCACCATTATCTAACCCCATCACATCGTTCAAGATAGTGCGGTTAAATTCACATTCCTCGGTGGCCCAGGCCCTATGCCACAGAAGAACTGGTGCAACCTTAATGGTGTCTTCTAAATATGGTTCCCCAAGTTCCGCGTGGCAAACATATGTGGAAACACTATCCGGGACAGCTAAAAGATATTTCATGAAGATGTTTTCCACCACCTGCAATGTTTTCACATTTGCGTGTCCCCACAGTCCTGCACCATATGTGGCGATTGCTACACAGGTCGCTCTATACACAGTTAACAGCTCCCCGGTCAGTTTTCTGCCCATCTTTTTACTAAACGTTTTTAAGGCCATTATCAATTTACAAAACAGTAGCCTTCTTGCCTTAATTGCATTGTTCCACGAACCCGTTAGCTCAAATAAAACCCCTAGGTATGGGAAGATTGGGGTAAACTCCACTGGACTTGAATCAATATAAATTACCTTTTTCTTTCTAGTTGCCCCAAGGCCACAGGTCATACAAAAGGTCTTAGTGCAATTTATCCTCAAGTCCAGACTGGTCATAAAATCTGAAAAAGAAGTGACCATGTTTTGCATGGCCAGCGGCGTCCTGGCCATCAGGACCGCGTCATCGGCGTATAATAAGGCTGGGATAGGTCTTTTTCCCACCATCGGCATGTCCTTACACTCCTGTAACAGTATTCTCTCTACGTCGTTGATGTAAAGCGTAAAAAGAAAAGGGGCCAGGACGCAGCCTTGCCGCACTCCCCTTGCAATACTGAATGATTCAGTACATTCACCATTCTTCCCATGCCTAACTCTGGCGGATGCCCCCGAGTAAAGTTCCCTGAGAAAGTAGACAATAGATTTCTCTACCCCCAGTTTTTCAAGGTTTACTATGGGTGACGCAATCGAAAGCTGACGTTAAGTCAACAAAGGTTAGAAACATGCAGCCACCCTTAGCTTTAGTGTATTTTTCTAAAAGAACATGAAAGTTCAGGCACTGGTCGATAGTGCTCAGGCCTTTTCTAAAACCATACTGTAAGTCACTAAATATTGAGTGTTCGTCAGCACATATTTGTAATCTATTTAAAATCACGCGGCCATAGATCTTAATGGTTGAATCTAATAGCGATCTTGGGCGATAGCAATGACAACTTTCTCTATTTCCCTTCTTAAATATCGGCACTATTATAGACTCACACCAAGTGGGTAGCAGACCATTAGAACACAAAGCTTTAAAAAGTTGGGTAAGAATCGGGCCCCATAGGTCGGTGTTATTTTTATAAAAATTCACCGGGGCCTCGGGCTTTTCCTGCCAAGCTTGATTTTATGCTTGCATTTACTTCGGTTAGGGAAATGCCCAAATCTAATTTAATCTTTGAATAATGAGAATCCTCCAAAATGTTATCCTGAGCTAAGGAGTGTTCCCTTGGACTCGCCACTCTGTATAATTCTGCGTAGAGCTTTACTCACTCAGTCTCAGTAATGGCTACTTCTATCCTGGCCTCAATTTTATCATTTAGAAATGGGGCATTTAGTGCTTTCCAAAAAGCTGCAGAGTATCTGCGCAGGGATACCTCACACAATGTATCACAAGCTTCCTTTTTAAGAGTGTCTTTTCTCTTTTTCAAAGTCTTCTCATAATCATTTCTCAGTTCCTTAATTAAGATAAGATCTTTATCAGGGGCTTTTAAGGCTTGTTTGAGATTAGAATAGGCCTTGGTACGAGCTGTATCAAACCAGCTTGATTTCTTCTTTTTGGGGCTTTTCGTTTCTACCCATATGCTATTTTTAATTTGTGAGGCAATTACTAAAATTTTTTTAATAACTTCAACATCGCCAACGTTCCCATCCAAACAAGTGTCGATGTTGAATGCACATTTCTTTATTAAATTATGCATAAAATCCTCAGGGACCACATTGGTCCACTTTAAAGAATAACCATATTTCCTGTTCAGGGCAATGTTTGCTACATAAAGTCTTGAGATACCATTTCTATCATGTTCTTTAGATGGGCTCAAAATTTCTAAACTTAGGGGGAAGTGGTCACTTAATGGATTGTCCAAAATTTTAAATGCCTGAACCTTTCCCCCATGTCTAGCCGACATCAATCTAAAATCAATCGTTGAATAGGCACTGGCTAACCATATGCCAATGGATACAATTCAAAATCTGCTGCACTATCCTTAACCCCTTCGCTGCTAGGCCTTTTCCCCTCCTGTGCTAAGGCTTTTTTTGGCATTTTGGAGTAGTGCGCGCTTAGGCCCTTGTAACTTTTTGACCACATAAGGTATCCACGCCAAATTTGCGTCCTTTTCTTCCAACATCATGTGGATTCTAAAGGCGCCCAGGGTTTGTGGATTCCCTTGGAGGGGTCCCAGAAATTAACCAAAATATAGTGATTTTTTTGTTTTTTTCAGAAAAATGGGAAAAACGGGCTGCAAATGAAGGCCTCTGGGTTTTTCCCTAAAAATGGTATCAAAAAAGGGTTTGTGGGGCTGAAATCTCCATTTTCTCAGCTTTTAGGGAATGACAGTCTTTTGTCAGAGAACCGAAATTTTTCACTCAGTTTTGGCATTTTTCTGGGACATAGCCTATTTTTGCTATTTTTAGAGCTTTCCACCTCCTTCCAGTTAATGGTAGAAATGAGTTTAAAAGCAACAATGGATCCTGGAAAGCTTTACATTTTCGAAAAGTAGACAAAATTCTGAATTCAGAAAGGGGTCATTTGTCTAAATCCATGAAGGTTTCGTTATAGAAACTAACAGTTAGATATTGGAATAATTGAAAATTTGTTGAAAAAAACAGCCTTTTGTCTCAACGTTTTCATCTATAACTTTTTCTAATTTTCACAGCTCTTGGAAAGCAATATACCGTTACATCCGTTAGACCTTCCTGGTTGTGGGGATATATAGGACTTGTAGTTTCACCAAGAACCCGACGAACCCAGATCCAAAAACTGAGCAGCAACTTGCAATGGTATTTTTTCATTTACTGGGTATAGAGCACTTTGTCTTGGAAAAGGTATACATGGAATAATCTGTATGAAAGACACCTATGTATTTCTGAATTGGGTACAAATTATAGAGTTCATAAACAGTATATAATTGCACATTTTCAAAATTGGGAATACTCATACTAGCATGAGAATTATTGGTCATTTTTCAAAAAGATTTTTTTTTTACACAATGTCTTTCATTAAAGGGAGAAAGGCATGAAAGCTCAATTGGTAATAACAGTTGATTTACAAATCTGAATTACCCCAAGTATCCCGATAAAAACGGTACCTCACTTGTGTGGGTCGGCCTTGTGCCTGCGAAAGGAAACGGCGCAAAATGCAACGTGGTCACACCTAAATTTTGCAGTTACAAATTGACCCCTTTTTGGCAAAGTGCCTACCTGTAGTTTTTGCACCCTAGCTCTGCCAGCACCTAGGGAAACCTAGCAAACCTATACATTTTTGAAAAGTAGACACCCAGGGAAATTCAGGATGGGGTGACTCGACTGCCTAGCACCAGGTTTTGTTACCCAGAATCCCTTGCAAAACTAAGATTTTGACAAAAAAAACACATTTTCCTCACATTTCTGTGGTGGAAAGTTCTGGAATCTGCGTGGATCAACAAATTTCCACCCACCCAGCATTCCCCCAGGTCTCCCGATAAAAACGGTAACTCACTTGTGTGGGTCGGCCTTGTGCCTACGACAGGAAACGGCACAAAATGCAACGTGGTCGCACCTCAATTTCCTAGTGAAATCTTGCGCTCTTTGGACAAAGAGACTACCTTTTGTTTTTGAGCCCTAGCTCAGCCGGCACCCAGGGAAACCTAGCAAACCTATATATTTTTGAAAACTAGACACCCAGGGGAATTCAGGATGGGGTGACTCGACTGCCTATCACCAGGTTTTGTTACCCAGAATCCCTTGCAAAGCTAAGAATTTGACAAAAAAACACATTTTCCTCACATTTCTGTGGTGGAAAGTTCTGGAATCTGCGTGGATCAACAAATTTCTACGCATCCATCGCTCCCCCAAGTCTCCCGATAAAAACGGTACCTCACTTGCGTGGGTAGGCATAGTGGCTGCGACACGAAACAACGCAAAATGCAACATGGTCGCACCTCAATTTCCCAGTGAAATTTAGCACGTTTTGGACAAAAAGACTACCTTTTGTTTTTGCGCCGTAGCTCTGCCAGCACCTAGGGAAACCTAGCAAACCTATACATGTTTGAAAACTAGACACCCTGGGGAATTCAGGATGGGGTGACTCGTCTGCCTACCCCCAGGTTTTGTTACCCAGAATCCCTTGCAAACATAAAAACTTGACCAAAAAAACACATTTTCCTCACATTTCTGTGGTGGAAAGTTCTGGAATCTGCGTGGATCAACAAATTTCCACCCACCCAGCGTGCCCCCAGGTCTCCCGAAAAAAATGGTACCTCACTTGCGTGGGTAGGCATAGTGGCTGCGACATGAAACAGCGCAAAACGCTGCATGGTCGCACCTCAATTTCCCAGTGAAATTTAGCACGTTTTGGACAAAAAGACTACCTTGTGTTTTTGCGCCGTAGCTCTGCCAGCACCTAGAGAAACCTAGCAAACCTATACATTTTTGAAAACTAGACACCCAGGGGAATTCAAGACTGGGTGACTCGTCTGCCTACCCCAGGTTTTGTTACCCAGAATCCCTTGCAAACCTAAACATTTGACAAAAAAAAACACATTTTACTCACATTTCTGTGGTGGAAAGTTCTGGAATCTGTGTGGATCAACAAATTTCCACCCACCCAGCGTGCCCCCAGGTCTCCCGAAACAAATGGTACCTCACTTGCGTGGGTAGGCATAGTGGCTGCGACATGAAACAGCGCAAAACGCAGCATGGTCGCACCTCAATTTCCCAGTGAAATTTAGCACGTTTTGGACAAAAAGACTACCTTTTGTTTTTGCGCCATAGCTCTGCCAGCACCTAGGGAAACCTAGCAAACCTATACATTTCTGAAAACTAGACACCCAGGGGAATTCAGGATGGGGTGACTCGTCTGCCTACCCCCAGGTTTTGTTACCCAGAATCCCTTGCAAACATAAAAATGTGACAAAAAAACACATTTTCCTCACATTTCTGTGGTGGAAAGTTCTGGAATCTGTGTGGATCAACAAATTTCCACCCACCCAGCGTGCCCCCAGGTCTCCCGAAACAAATGGTACCTCACTTGCGTGGGTAGGCATAGTGGCTGCGACATGAAACAGCGCAAAACGCAGCATGGTCGCCCCTCAATTTCCCTGTGAAATTTAGCACGTTTTGGACAAAAAGACTACCTTTTCTTTTTGCGCCGTAGCTCTGCCAGCACCTAGGGAAACCTAGCAAACCTATACATTTTTGAAAACTAGACACCCAGGGGAATTCAGGATGGGGTGACTCGTCTGCCTACCCCCAGGTTTTGTTACCCAGAATCCCTTGCAAACATACAAATTTGACAAAAAAAACACATTTTCCTCACATTTCTGTTGTGGAAAGTTCTGGAATCTGCGTGGATCAACAAATTTCCACCCACCCAGCGTGCCCCCAGGTCTCCCGAAAAAAATGGTACCTCACTTGCGTGGGTAGGCATAGTGGCTGCGACATGAAACAGCGCAAAACGCAGCATGGTCGCACCTCAATTTCCCAGTGAAATTTAGCACGTTTTGGACAAAAAGACTACCTTTTCTTTTTGCGCCGTAGCTCTGCCAGCACCTAGGGAAACCTAGCAAACCTATACATTTTTGAAAACTAGACACCCAGGGGAATTCAGGATGGGGTGACTCGTCTGCCTACCCCCAGGTTTTGTTACCCAGAATCCCTTGCAAACATACAAATTTGACAAAAAAAACACATTTTCCTCACATTTCTGTTGTGGAAAGTTCTGGAATCTGCGTGGATCAACAAATTTCCACCCACCCAGCGTGCCCCCAGGTCTCCCGAAAAAAATGGTACCTCACTTGCGTGGGTAGGCATAGTGGCTGCGACATGAAACAGCGCAAAACGCAGCATGGTCGCACCTCAATTTCCCAGTGAAATTTAGCACGTTTTGGACAAAAAGACTACCTTTTCTTTTTGCGCCGTAGCTCTGCCAGCACCTAGGGAAACCTAGCAAACCTATACATTTTTGAAAACTAGACACCCAGGGGAATTCAGGATGGGGTGACTCGTCTGCCTACCCCCAGGTTTTGTTACCCAGAATCCCTTGCAAACATACAAATTTGACAAAAAAAACACATTTTCCTCACATTTCTGTGGTGGAAAGTTCTGGAATCTGCGTGGATCAACAAATTTCCACCCACCCAGCGTGCCTCCAGGTCTCCCGAAAAAAATGGTACCTCACTTGCGTGGGTAGGCATAGTGGCTGCGACATCAATCAGCGCAAAACGCAGCATGGTCGCACCTCAATTTCCCAGTGAAATTTAGCACGTTTTGGACAAAAATACTACCTTTTGTTTTTGCGCCGTAGCTCTGCCAGCACCTAGGGAAACCTAGCAAACCTATACATTTTTGAAAACTAGACACCCAGGGTAATTCAGGATGGGGTGATTCGTCTGCCTACCCCCAGGTTTTGTTACCCAGAATCCCTTGCAAACATAAAAATTTGACCAAAAAAACACATTTTTCTCACATTTCTGTGGTCGAAAGTTCTGGAATCTGCGTGGATCCACAAAATTCCACCCACCCAGCGTGCCCCCAGGTCTCCTGAACAAAATGGTACCTCACTTGCGTGGATAGACATAGTGGCTGCAACAGGAAACGGTTCAAATCGAACGGTGGTGAATTTACATTACCTTATTGCAAAACTACCTTGATTTGGGGGGGGGGGGGGCACCTGAGTTTGTGGCCCGGGGCTCGGTGGTATCTTTGCAAAGTAGCAAACCCAAACAGTTCTGAAAACTTGACACCCGGGGGAGTCCAGGGAGGTATGGCATGCATGGGTCCCCCAAAGTTTTCTTACCCAGAACTCCTTGCAAACCTTAAAAGTAGGTAAAAATAGCACTTTTCCAAACTTTTTGGCGTGGGATCGCCGTGCCGGCAAAAAAGTCCTACCACTCTGCGTTCCCCTTGTTCTCCCGAGTAAAAGGATACCTCACTTGTGTGGGTGCCCCAAAGCAGAACACGCTAAAAATGAATTTTGAAAAAAGTAGTTTTTAGTCATATTTAAGTTTTACAAATTAAGCCCCCCAGCCTGAGTCACATGCCTTTGGCCCACCCACACAAGTGAGGTATCATTTTACTCGGGAGAACAAGGGAAACGCTGGGTGGTAAGACATTTGTGCCGGCAGCGAGATCCCACCCAAAAAAGTACGGAAAAGTGGGTTTTTTGACCAAAATTTAAGGTTTGCAGGGGTTTCTGGGTAGGAAAACATTGGGGGACCCACGCATGCCATACCTCCCTGGACTCCCCCGGGTGTCTAGTTCTCAGAAATGTTTGGGTTTGGTAGTTTCCAAAGATGCCCGCCAAGCCCCGGGCCAAAAGCTCAGGTGACCCCCTCAAAAAATAAGATTATTTGGCTAAAGGTCATTTTTTGGTCTCCACAGTATGAATTGGGCCTTTTCCTAAAGCAGCCACTATGCCTACCCACGCAAGTGAGGTACCATTTTTATCGGGAGACCTTGGGGAACGATGGGTGGGAGGTAATTTGTGTGAGCCCAGTGATGCCACGCTTTCCCACACTAAAACGTGTGAAAAAACTGATTTTTTCCGAGCAAAAAAATGAGGTTTGCAAGGGATTCTGGTTAAAGGAACGTTGGATGATCCACGCAAGCCATACCTCCTTGGAAGCCCCCGGGTGTCTACTTTTCAGAAATGTGTGTGTTTGGTAGGTTTCCCTAGATGGCTGTCTCGCACGGGGCCAAAAACCCAGGTAACCCCTCTTGCAAAAGCTGGTGGACTTGACATTTTCACCATTGTTAAATTCACCAGCTTTTTCAAGAGGGGTTACCTGGGTTTCTGGACCCGTGCGAGACAGCCATCTATCAAAACCTACCAAACCCACACATTTCTGAAAAGTAGACACCCGGGGGCTTCCAAGGAGGTATGGCTTGCGTGGATCCTCCAACGTTCCTTTACCCAGAATCCCTTGCAAACCTCAATTTTAGCAGAAAAAAATCAATTTTTTCACACGTAGTCTGGGAAAGCGTGGCATCACTGGGCTCACACAAATTACCTCCACCCAGCGTTCCCCCAGGTCTCCCGATAAAAACGGTACCTCACTTGCGTGGGTAGCCATAGTGGCTGCAACAGGAAAAGGTCCAAATCGTACGGTGGTGAATTTAAAATACCCTGAAGCAATATAACTTTGATTTTGGGGGTGGGGGGCACATGAGTTTTTGGCCCGGGACTGGGTGGTATTCTTTGGAAAGTAGCAAACCCAAACAGTTCTGAAAACTAGACACCCGGGAGAGTCCAGGGAGGTATGGCATGCATCAGTCCCCCAATGTTTTCCTACCCAGAACTCCTTGCAAACCTTAAAAATAGGTAAAAATTGCACTTTTCCAAACTTTTTGGCGTGGGATCGCAGTGCCGGCAAAAATGTTCTACCACCCTGCGTTCCCCTTGTTCTCCCGAGTAAAAGGATACCTCACTTGTGTGGGTGCCCCAAAGCAGAACACGCCAAAAATGAATTTTGAAAAAAGTAGTTTTTAGTCATATTTAAGTTTTACAAATTAAGCCCCCCAGCCTGAGTCACATGCCTTTGGCCCACCCACACAAGTGAGGTATCATTTTACTCGGGAGAACAAGGGAAACGCTGGGTGGTAGGACATTTGTGCCGGCAGCGAGATCCCACCCAAAAAAGTACGGAAAAGTGGGTTTTTTGACCAAAATTTAAGGTTTGCAGGGGTTTCTGGGTAGGAAAACATTGGGGGACCCACGCATGCCATACCTCCCTGGACTCTGCCGGGTGTCTAGTTCTCAGAACTGTTTGGGTTTGGTAGTTTCCAAAGATGCCCGCCAAGCCCCGGGCCAAAAGCTCAGGTGACCCCCTCAAAAAATAAGATTATTTGGCTAAAGGTCATTTTTTGGTCTCCACAGTATGAATTGGGCCTTTTCCTAAAGCAGCCACTATGCCTACCCACGCAAGTGAGGTACCATTTTTATCGGGAGACCTTGGGGAACGCTGGGTGGGAGGTAATTTGTGTGAGCCCAGTGATGCCACGCTTTCCCACACTAAAACGTGTGAAAAAACTGTTTTTTTCCAAGCAAAAAATGAGGTTTGCAAGGGATTCTGGGTAAAGGAACGTTGGAGGATCCACGCAAGCCATACCTCCTTGGAAGCCCCCGGGTGTCTACTTTTCAGAAATGTGTGGGTTTGGTAGGTTTCCCTAGATGGCTGTCTCGCACGGGGCCAAAAACCCAGGTAACCCCTCTTGCAAAAGCTGGTGGACTTGACATTTTCACCCAAATTCACCAGCTTTTGCAAGAGGGGTTACCTGGGTTTCTGGCCCCGTGCGAGACAGCCATCTATGGAAACCTACCAAACCCACACATTTCTGAAAAGTAGACACCCTGGGGCTTCCAAGGAGGTATGGCTTGCGTGGATCCTCCAACGTTCCTTTACCCAGAATCCCTTGCAAACCTCAATTTTAGCAGAAAAAAATCAATTTTTTTCACACGTTGTAGTCTGGGAAAGCGTGGCATCACTGGGCTCACACAAATTACCTCCCACCCAGCGTTCACCCAGGTCTCCCGATAAAAACGGTACCTCACTTGCGTGGGTAGCCATAGTGGCTGCAACAGGAAAAGGTCCAAATCGTACGGTGGTGAATTTAAAATACCCTGAAGCAATATAACTTTGATTTTGGGGGGGGGGCACCTGAGTTTTTGGCCCAGGGCTGGGTGGTATTCTTTGGAAAGTAGCAAACCCAAACAGTTCTGAAAACTAGACACCCGGGAGAGTCCAGGGAGGTATGGCATGGGTGGGTCCCCCAATGTTTTCCTACCCAGAACTCCTTGCAAACCTTAAAAATAGGTAAAAATAGCACTTTTCCAAACGTTTTGGCGTGGGATCGCCGTGCCGGCAAAAATGTCCTACCACCCTGCGTTCCCCTTGTTCTCCCGAGTAAAAGGATACCTCACTTGTGTGGGTGCCCCAAAGCATAACACGCCAAAAATGAATTTTGAAAAAAGTAGTTTTTAGTCATATTTAAGTTTTACAAATTAAGCCCCCCAGCCTGAGTCACATGCCTTTGGCCCACCCACACAAGTGAGGTATCATTTTACTCGGGAGAACAAGGGAAACGCTGGGTGGTAGGACATTTGTGCCGGCAGCGAGATCCCACCCAAAAAAGTACGGAAAAGTGGGTTTTTTGACCAAAATTTAAGGTTTGCAGGGGTTTCTGGGTAGGAAAACATTGGGGGACCCACGCATGCCATACCTCCCTGGACTCTGCCGGGTGTCTAGTTCTCAGAACTGTTTGGGTTTGGTAGTTTCCAAAGATGCCCGCCAAGCCCCGGGCCAAAAGCTCAGGTGACCCCCTCAAAAAATAAGATTATTTGGCTAAAGGTCATTTTTTGGTCTCCACAGTATGAATTGGGCCTTTTCCTAAAGCAGCCACTATGCCTACCCACGCAAGTGAGGTACCATTTTTATCGGGAGACCTTGGGGAACGCTGGGTGGGAGGTAATTTGTGTGAGCCCAGTGATGCCACGCTTTCCCACACTAAAACGTGTGAAAAAACTGTTTTTTTCCAAGCAAAAAATGAGGTTTGCAAGGGATTCTGGGTAAAGGAACGTTGGAGGATCCACGCAAGCCATACCTCCTTGGAAGCCCCCGGGTGTCTACTTTTCAGAAATGTGTGGGTTTGGTAGGTTTCCCTAGATGGCTGTCTCGCACGGGGCCAAAAACCCAGGTAACCCCTCTTGCAAAAGCTGGTGGACTTGACATTTTCACCATTGTTAAATTCACCAGCTTTTGCAAGAGGGGTTACCTGGGTTTCTGGCCCCGTGCGAGACAGCCATCTATGGAAACCTACCAAACCCACACATTTCTGAAAAGTAGACACCCTGGGGCTTCCAAGGAGGTATGGCTTGCGTGGATCCTCCAACGTTCCTTTACCCAGAATCCCTTGCAAACCTCAATTTTAGCAGAAAAAAAATCAATTTTTTCACACGTTGTAGTCTGGGAAAGCGTGGCATCACTGGGCTCACACAAATTACCTCCCACCCAGCGTTCACCCAGGTCTCCCGATAAAAACGGTACCTCACTTGCGTGGGTAGCCATAGTGGCTGCAACAGGAAAAGGTCCAAATCGTACGGTGGTGAATTTAAAATACCCTGAAGCAATATAACTTTGATTTTGGGGGGGGGGGGCACCTGAGTTTTTGGCCCAGGGCTGGGTGGTATTCTTTGGAAAGTAGCAAACCCAAACAGTTCTGAAAACTAGACACCCGGGAGAGTCCAGGGAGGTATGGCATGGGTGGGTCCCCCAATGTTTTCCTACCCAGAACTCCTTGCAAACCTTAAAAATAGGTAAAAATAGCACTTTTCCAAACTTTTTGGCGTGGGATCGCCGTGCCGGCAAAAATGTCCTACCACCCTGCGTTCCCCTTGTTCTCCCGAGTAAAAGGATACCTCACTTGTGTGGGTGCCCCAAAGCATAACACGCCAAAAATGAATTTTGAAAAAAGTAGTTTTTAGTCATATTTAAGTTTTACAAATTAAGCCCCCCAGCCTGAGTCACATGCCTTTGGCCCACCCACACAAGTGAGGTATCATTTTACTCGGGAGAACAAGGGAAACGCTGGGTGGTAGGACATTTGTGCCGGCAGCGAGATCCCACCCAAAAAAGTACGGAAAAGTGGGTTTTTTGACCAAAATTTAAGGTTTGCAGGGGTTTCTGGGTAGGAAAACATTGGGGGACCCACACATGCCATACCTCCCTGGACTCCCCCGGATGTCTAGTTCTCAGAACTGTTTGGGTTTGGTAGTTTCCAAAGATGCCCGCCAAGCCCCGGGCCAAAAGCTCAGGTGACCCCCTCAAAAAATAAGATTATTTGGCTAAAGGTAATTTTTTGGTCTCCACAGTATGAATTGGGCCTTTTCCTAAAGCAGCCACTATGCCTACCCACGCAAGTGAGGTACCGTTTTTATCGGGAGACCTGGGGGAACGCTGGGTGGGAGGTAATTTGTGTGAGCCCAGTGATGCCACGCTTTCCCACACTAAAACGTGTGAAAAAACTGATTCTTTTCTGCTAAAATTGAGGTTTGCAAGGGATTCTGGGTAAAGGAACGTTGGAGGATCCACGCAAGCCATACCTCCTATTGACTATTGTCAACAAAATCCATCATCCGCAGCAGAAGCAAATACCTATCACGACTCATGACTGCCGGAAATATAGCTGTTGCCATCAAGGGACTAGTAGACCAATATGAAGCCATTGATGGTTTCCTAAGCAAGACCATCAAAAAAGTTAAACCCAAAAACTTTTTCATCTCCTCCAAATTTGTGGGAGTCCACCGGGTAGCTCTAGCGTGGGGCTTAAGGCTGGCACTGTTCACCCTCAAAAAATTTTCAGCATACAAATTAGTCTGCTCTACAATCTCTGCCAAAAACACATCATCCATAAACAACTTGAAAAAATCAATAGGCAAAAAGTTTTCAGTGTTCACCCTACACCCTGGAACACCAGTAAATTCAGGCAATGCCGGCTGCACCATGCCTGGTGCAACCCAGAGGTCAGAACTTTCATCGTCAAGTCTTGCGGCCGCAGGCCGCCGCCCAGCTGCCTCTTGTCTCACTACACCAACTGGAAGTCTAGCAGCCCCAGGCTGCAGCCCAGATGTCTCTTGCCGCACTATTGGCACATCAATGTCCTCCGCAACCACAGGCACACCAATGTCCTCCCAAACCGTAACCACAGCAATGTCCTCCCCAACCACAGGCACATCATCCACACCAAAAGTAGCTTCATCAGCACTCAAAGTGTCTTCATCATCAGATGAAGCCATGTGTAGAGAAAACTCACTACCTGAATCTTCACCTCCCACCTCTGGCTCAGAATCAGAGTCAGACTCTGGACCATGGTCAGAGGAAGAATCAAAAAGCATTCCAACAACTTGCTGAGCAGTAATCTGGCGGCTAGCCATTATCCTTACAAATAAAGGAGTCTGCACAAACAACTCAACAACCCCAACACTGCGCAAAGTAAGATAAAAAATGTAAGACTTTTTCACAAAAAACTATATTTAGAAAAAATATACAATTCACTTACAAGACACAACTATCAATCAATCAATCAATCAATCAAAGACATTTGTAGAGCACACTACTTACCCGGAGGGTCTCAAGGCGCTGGGGGGGGGGGGCGCTGCTACTGCTCGAACAGCCAGGTCTTGAGCTTCTTCCTGAAGGAGAGGTGGTCTTGGGTCAGGCGCAGGTCGGTCGGGAGGGAGTTCCAGGTCTTGGCGGCCAGGTAGGAGAAGGACCTTCCTCCTGTTGTCGCTCTTCGGATGCGGGGGACGGCGGCGAGGGCGTGGTTGGTCGATCGGAGGTGGCGTTTGGGGGCGTAGAAGTTGAGGCGGTTGTTGAGGTAGCTCGGGCCTTGGTCGTGTAGGGCTTTGTGTGCGTGGGTGAGGAGACGGAAGGTGATTCTCTTGTTGACGGGGAGCCAGTGCAGGTCTCTCAGATGTCCTGAGATGTGGCTGCGTCGGGGGATGTCGAGGATCAGTCTGGCTGGGGCGTTCTGGATCCGCTTGTTGAAAATTAGTACGGTTTGGTGAACATTATCTGCGCCATCTTGCCTCTTCCCCTGATGCCACACTTTTGTCGTGCGCACCCGCCATTTTAAGATGCCCTGATCAGAACAAACCCTTTTGCATGCCACTGGCCCCCGACATAGCCCTTCACCCTCACCAAGCCTGCACGCTGACCAACCCCCTGCTTGCACCTGCCTTAATCATAAACCCCTCTTCAGCGCTGCTCTGCCTCAGACCCTCATCCTGTTCCCAGCACAACACCTCCCTTCTTCCCTTTCATGATCCCCGGCCCTTTGATGCAAACCCCCTTTTCCCCGTGTGCCCGTTTGTCTTCCTCGTTCCCAGGCCGACACCCAGCTCTGCCGATACTATCCCTTGCCCCTCCCCGTACAATAGAAAGCTCCCCTCATCAAAGGGCCCCCGGGTTGATCAAAGCCCCCCACCCCATGAGATCCGATCGAACCCCCCGCATTCCATGAATTGGCGGAATATCCAGCTGCGCGATACTCATCACCTGTTACGACCAGGGTGGGGACTTCTACTGTAAATGTGTGTGGGAACGGGCCCGGAGGGGGGGATTCCGGGAATGTCTTTCCGTACATCAAAGCTTTACCATGAGTATGTAAACTGTAATAAAAACCGCAGAACCCTGTATATAAGGGGCCAGGCCTCAGACATAAGTTAGAGCACCTCAGAACGATATCTGCTGTATGTTTTGCTGTGTTCTCCTCCGGAGAGAATAAAACCTTGTTTCCTGCTTTCCAGTCTCCAGCGCCTGCCTCTTCATTGATTAAATAATTCGTGGGTCACAGAGGCAATACCGCCGGGCAAATATCGATTGTCCCCGACCCGACCACAGGTTTTACAATTGGCGCCCAACGTGGGGCCCATCAGCGACTCGTGGATCCAGTGGGAGAGGTCCCGACGACAGAGTGAACGACTGCAACGATCGGGAGAACTCTTGCCCAATAGACCCTCGTCTGGCAGCCGATCATCCGAACTTCACTAGTTCCGAACAGACCTCTCTCGAGTGATCTACGGTCCTGACTGGGGACCATTAGGAGTGCCGTGAGAAATACGAGAAAAAGAGGACGAACGGGCGCTGGATTCGGAAGACAAGAAACTGTCCATACGGTCCGGGTAAGGTCGTGTAAACACGACGGATTGCGAAATAATTGATTGCTTGATTGTTTAAAAAAATACTAGTATTACTCTTTGTTAACTTATTTGGAGATTCACTGTCTGCACGCGGAGAAACAGTAGGCTCTTTCCCTTCTGCAAACAGTGAAGGATAGGTAACGCAACCGTCGCGCCTATTTTTCTCCCCCACTGACTCTATTATTTCTTAACGGTTTTTGGGAGACTCCCTCTCCCTCACTGATTAACTGGGTTCTTTGACCCCGAACTACTGTTCGCAGATTGTCTTCTGGAGATTCTCTGTCTGCAAACCAGAAATAACAGATTCCTCTTTGCGGATAGTGAAAGGGTAGAGGACGAAGACTTTTGCGCCCTACTTACTCTCCCCATTGATCCTACTCTATCTTATTTATTATTGATTGTTCCTCGTTATTAGTTACTTTTTATTTTTTGTTCATGAGGTATTCACTGCCTGCAAACAACGTAGAATAGGAATATTCTGTCTAGTCTTTGCGCCCAGTGATAAGATAGGCAGTGCTGACTTTTGTCCCTCGTTACGAGCCATCATGTCTGTCTTCTCCCCACTGATTGATAATTGGTTCAGCCCGGACCGTGTATTAGAGGTGGATCATATAGCTCCACTGGAAGGCACCTCTAATAAGGACATGTTCATAAACTATGGATTAGTTACCATAGCCTATAATAAATTGTGGCACAGGTATACCAAAGAAAGTCAAGACAAACAGTGGCCACTGGCAGGATCCTTTGACCTTGATAAAATAGAAACGTTGGAAATAGCCCTTCGCAATAATAAGACAACGCCTATTATGCTCGACAGTCTCGGTATGTGGCGCAGAGAGGCTATGCAACGACAGAGAAAAGACGAGGACAAACCAGGTAGAGAAATATACCGACAGGACAACCCCGGGGCACCACGACCCAAAAGTTATCCCCCGACACTACGCAAAAGACGACCAGACTTAGGGCAAGACCAATGCGCTTTTTGTAGATATGTCGGACACTGGAAAGCCCAATGCCCGACTCTACTGAGCGTGAGTAAGGGCAGAGGGCCGACAGGAATGACAGGCCGACAGAATGAGAAAAAGCGCGAGACAAAGAAAAATCCGACTCGCACGGACAGACCAGATAGAACTACCACGTTTGATTATGCCCGATGGCACAGGTTTCGCCAGAACGATTTCAGCGGCATGTTCGAGTTTTCCTAGGTCGGACAATATAAGAACGGGAACCCAGCCTAGCTCTAAATTAACAGACGGAAAAAGATCATTTTGGCCAAATAATCACTGTTTTATGTTTGTCTTTGGATCTTGTGTGTCATACTTTTCTACTACCCCCGTCTGAGTTTGTGTGTACGTAATATATGAATCTGCGTCATCCCCCTGCACGTGCTTCCATGTTACATAAACTATGTTAATAGAAATTTTAGCATGAAACAACCTGGAAAGAAAGAAATGGGAAACGAAATCAGTAAGCCACTGATAAACACGAACTTTTATTTTAACATAACAGGAAAAGGAAAACACAATAACACTAGAAAAACAAGAACGGTAAACTGTAGAACTTGAAAATCAACAGAACATTCGCCCCCCCCACCTTCTGGAACCTTCCAAAGTAGGGCAGGGTTACGGCTACGCCCAACCAGCGGCAACCCATATAAGGCGGGCCCTGCCGCCAACACTTGGTCAGGAAATCTTAACGTATGGGGGAGCCGGAGGAGAGGCAGGGGCCAGCGGCCTGGGCAGTTACAGGTAGTCCCGCCACATGTCTCCTCGGCCCAACCGCAACGGGCCTGGATAGTCTTAGGTAGTCCCGCCACATGTCCAGAGAAGAACGAGACACCTCTTTCTTTTCCCTTCCGTAACAGCCGCAGCAGCTCTGGACGGCGGGATGTCCTGCACGTACCTCCGCAACAATTTGTCCAAGTTGGGCTGGGAGGGAGAGGCGACGCGGACGAGCCTCTCCCACCTCCACGGATAGGAGGTCTCCCAGCCCCCGGCCCAACGCCGAACACCCCCAGCCAGGCGATGGTGCCCCCTATTTGCGCAGCACAGAACGTGCAACGGTGCCCATATTTTCGGAACACCGAACCTGCAATGACTGCACCGATACTTGTGCAGCACCGAATGTGCGCCACAGGTGGCCATACTCCCACAGCACTGAGCACACGACTTGGGGAGCACCGGATGGGGAGAGACCTTCGTGCGGGCCGATGAAAAAGAGCAGCATGGGGTGCACCGGAAGAAGGAGACGGCGCGAACGAGTCTCCCTCGCCCCCCTAGGTGGGGGCATCACAGCCGCACCCCAGCCGAATGTCCCGCTTCCACAACACGAAGTTCCACTCTCTATTGTTGTCCCCAAAAAGGTCTCTTCCACTCTTGCAGACTCGATGAGAGGGGACTGCTGCAGGGCCTCAAAATGGCGTCTGGGTCCGCTGAAAGGCGGGCCTCGGCCGCTAGAGTAACTTTGAACAGCAATGTAACTCGGTCGCTCGTCCACCGGAGCACGAGCCCCCCACCTCCAACCACATCTCCACAGCCTTGAAGATTCTACAAAGGTCCTCGGAGGAACCCTCGGCCACTGCAGGCCTCCGGTAAGGGACAACTGTCTTGATCGCCAACGAAATAAACATGACATTGCCACTCCTTCTGTTAGCATGAATTCTAGAACTGCCGAAAAGGACTCTGGTCCAACTGCCGGTTGTAGGAAACATTTTTCCCTGATGCTACTTCCGGACTAACCCGGCCCCGCCCAAAATAGGAACTTACGAACACCTCGTGGTGTCCCTTTTTACTATACAAACTTAATGTTCTGAGACATATATGACCCTTTTGTACACTTGACAAGAAGAAAGGAGAGCTCACTCGAAGAACATGTAAAAGAATCCCGTTAAAAATGATGAATTTAAATGTACAATGTATTATATTTTTATATATAGCTGATGTATAACCTCGCTTATGAACGCACGCACGCGGTATGCATATAGGAAATCTAATTGCAACTAGTATGACTATGCTTCTAAATTATGAAATAAACGCCCCCGAGCCCCCGGCCAACTGATAGACGTTCTGGTTTGCTACAAATGAATTGCTAAAACTTTCTAACGTTTTTATCGCTGCAAAACGACACCCCCACTGTACGCACTTTAGCCATTGCCGTGTCCGGCCAAATGCGATTGTACCCTCATAAATCCACGTGCCATGATTTTGCAAAAATAAAGGTCTTCGAAATAATGAACGGGTGTTGCATGCTTATTTTGAAAATATGGGACGGGCGGGAACGTTCTTTTCTGTGCACCCTACTATGCTCTCTCTTTAAGGTTATTAAGAAGATGGCTGCCCAGCCCTGGAGGACGGATCGGATCTACGACACGACACTCTGCCTTCAAGGTACGCGACTGACTCATGAACTCCCGCATGGAGGAAGACCTCGACTTCCAAGGATGGGTAAAACGAACGGTATAAATGAGGGAATGTAAAAGAAGGGTAAAATAACACGATGTAAATGTTATAAAGTACGATGTTCAAAGGTATTGGGGAACAGAGCTGACCCGAGAACCGAAGAACCCTAGAACGTCACTGCGTTGAAGGAGATTTAAGGACCCCGATAGTGAGATACATCTGCTAACTAGATACCTCGCACTAGGCACCTCTGGTTCCCTTTTCACGTTTCCCCGCATACGACCTATAAGGACACACTGCCCCCCCCCCCCGACTCCGGAAACTATATCCCCGGGGACTCTACCCCGAGGAGGAAAGACGAGTATGAGGTAAGTAGAGGACTTTCGCATCCATGTATTTGATATGCGCGACTGTTGTCCCCCTCCCTTCCCCTCTTTTTCCTCCCTCTACAGGTTACATCAGGGGCCGCAACCGAGGTATGGCGAAGATCTGAAGCCTTGCCATGTCTAATACACGAAACAGACTAGCGCTGCAAGGTGGCACCTAAGCACGCCTGCAAACTACTCACGTAGCAAACGAACCCGCAAAACTAGTATGATCTGATGGAAAGTGATCACCCTTAACCCAGGCTGCGCGAATGAACCTATGTCACGGATGAATCGAAACTATGAGAGAATGTGCGTGTGTGACTGAAGCGTTGACTCAACTGGTCGAAGGACCGAGAATGCAAGAAAGTGCGACACAATGGTACCTCCCTTTTCTTTTTCCTTTTTCTCGAAGCATGTCCCCTCTACCCTGTCTAATGCTCGTCCGCCTCAAACTGCATAATTTCAAGATTCTAACGCAGACCCGTGAATGTCCTTTGCTGTGTAATGCACTAAATAGCCTTTCTTAAATACACTGCCACTCTCTCTGTCGCACGTGTACTATTTAGCCTGCCGTTGCACTCTCTCTCTCTCTCTCTCTCTCTCTCTCTCTCTCTCTCTCTCTCTCTCTCTCTCTCTCTCTCTCTCTCTCTCTCTTTTTCACACTCCCACTCTTCCGAGCGATTAGCCCCGAAATTGGCAGACTGCCACCCCTAGCACACCACCCAATTGGCTTCAAATACCGCCGGTATTTGCTCAAAACTTGTCTTTAATAAAATCGCCCTAATGCTGTGTCACCACCTCTCCTTTCCGGAAATATTTTGATAAAACCGAGAATTGGTCATAAAGGAAAGGACAGGTAAGCTGACTGAGGTTCCCTAAATCTGACCCGAAATGAGGGAACTACATGTCAGCGGCTACTACTATGAGATAAAAGTGCCTCAGATAACGCGCCCCTCCCCGTCCCAAATTGTCGCGATACCCAAACCATAAAGGTAACCGAAACCCCCCATCTTCTCAGGACGCACCCAGTATTGCGTTCAGTTGCCCCCCCGATAACTATCCTTCATCCCCCGATTGTAAGGGGTGGGTCGACTCGCGACTCACACAGGCCAGCTGTGGCTCCTAGAAATGATTTTTTATATATAGGCAAATTTCAGAGTTTGAAAATTCGAGAAATGCCACTGAATGCTCACCAACTGAACTGTGGCCTTCTGCCGACAGTACCCCTATAACCCAAAATGAGATGATGCCCCCCCCCCATCACAGTTTTCTATGTCCCTAGTTGTCTTCCGATGAGACCCCTGTCTTATCTAATTTAGTAATCAGGCCGCGAGAGGCTGCATAGGGACCAGAATGATGTTTTACAAAGTTAAAGATTAGACCGGAGCAAAGAAAACCATTACACTGAACCTTGTCGAAAGTGAAAATGTTTAGTTAAAGGGCAGGATGCATTGAATGATATGAAAAATGTTTAGCCTATGTTCGTCCCTCAGCGAGAAGCCTATTAGTACCATGCGGATAGCTCACACCACTTTTTGTTAGCATTGCCAGGCTTACATTACAGAGGTGGGTCCCCCATCAGATGAACTGTCGTGACTATATTAAACAGTTGTGAAGGAAAGTCATAGTAAATCCAGCAGGTCCACCGTCGATCATTTATATGTCAGTTGTGAACCCTAATATAACAAACGTTTCTATCCTCATTTACCTGGAGCTGGGAGAAAAATAGACTTATGTGGTTACCTTCCTCTGTCAATTCTCTAAAAACTGTCTTTTCAAACTCCTTCAAGGGTACGGCTGTCGGAGGAAAGAAGGACCGGATGTGGGAGCACGTGGCCTGACTACGGACTATGGAACGTCTACGACACGGGCCAAGGCGAGACCGCGACAGAACAGAGCTACAGGACGAGGCACTATCTCCTACAAAATGAGAAGAAAGGGCTAACCTGATGCCCCTGCTCCATGTTCGAATGTGTGCCGAAAGGTCCCCGCTCTCTAGACTCGGTCATGAGCCCGCCTATCTGTAAACTCTTGTTCCCCTAGTTTGTTCCTGATTTGGCCTTGCTCCATCCCCCTTTTTTCTCCGACCTACCCTATGGACTATTTTGTACACTCTTCTTCCACCTGAACTTTTGACTATTGATCCCAAAGGACACCGGGCGAGAAAGACCTTTTTGACCTGAAACGCGAGGAAAAGGTCGTGCCCTGCAACACGGAACTTAGAATAGAGCTGGACTCGTAGCTCCACCGCCGGTGCTCCACAGTGCCAACGGAAGACGAAGAATTGCTGAAAACTTACTAAACCTCGAACATTCCTGATCATTTCTGCCACGTCTCGTTTCTCTCCCAGCCAACATTGTATTGATTATGTAACAATCCATCAGTTCACATTATGAAATGTACTCACTGCTCTCACTTCGAATCACTTTTGCATTGCATTACTATGACTTTCCTGCTAAACAAGTTTATCAAAGTTTATCAATAGGTCCGCCTCCTAAAACTAGAGATCTTAAAATGTAATGTTTACAACTCTTTCATCTAGGGTTCCTACTGCTTTTTTCCTTATGCCCACCATAATAGAACCGAGTAGAAAATGAACCAGCAAGATGTCTTGAATATGTTAAAGGGAGGACTGTTGAAAATTAGTACGGTTTGGTGAACATTATCTGCGCCATCTTGCCTCTTCCCCTGATGCCACACTTTTGTCGTGCGCACCCGCCATTTTAAGATGCCCTGATCAGAACAAACCCTTTTGCATGCCACTGGCCCCCGACATAGCCCTTCGCCCTCACCAAGCCTGCACGCTGACCAACCCCCTGCTTGCACCTGCCTTAATCATAAACCCCTCTTCAGCGCTGCTCTGCCTCAGACCCTCATCCTGTTCCCAGCACAACACCTCCCTTCTTCCCTTTCATGATCCCCGGCCCTTTGATGCAAACCCCCTTTTCCCCGTGTGCCCGTTTGTCTTCCTCGTTCCCAGGCCGACACCCAGCTCTGCTGATACTATCCCTTGCCCCTCCCCGTACAATAGAAAGCTCCCCTCATCAAAGGGCCCCCGGGTTGATCAAAGCCCCCCACCCCATGAGATCCGATCGAACCCCTCGCATTCCATGAATTGGCGGAATATCCAGCTGCGCGATACTCATCACCTGTTACGACCAGGGTGGGGACTTCTACTGTAAATGTGTGTGGGAACGGGCCCGGAGGGGGGGATTCCGGGAATGTCTTTCCGTACATCAAAGCTTTACCATGAGTATGTAAACTGTAATAAAAACCGCAGAACCCTGTATATAAGGGGCCAGGCCTCAGACATAAGTTAGAGCACCTCAGAACGATACCTGCTGTCTGTTTTGCTGTGTTCTCCTCCGGAGAGAATAAAACCTTGTTTCCTGCTTTCCAGTCTCCAGCGCCTGCCTCTTCATTGATTAAATAATTTGTGGGTCACAGAGGCAATACCGCCGGGCAAATATCGATTGTCCCCGACCCGACCACAGGTTTTACACGCTGGAGTCTCTTCTGGAGCTTGGCGGTGGTTCCGGCGTAGAGGGCGTTGCCGTAGTCCAGTCGGCTGGTGACGAGGGCCTGGGTGACCGTCTTCCTGGTCTCGGTGGGGATCCACCGGAAGATCTTCCGTAGCATGCGCAGGATGTTAAAGCAGGATGCGGAGACGGCGTTGACTTGTCTGGTCATGGAGAGGGAGGAGTCCAGGATGAAGCCCAGGTTGCGTGCGTGGTCTGTCGGTTTGGGTGCGGTGCCCAGGGCGGGGGGCCACCAGGAGTCGTCCCAGGCGGAGGGCGAGGAGCCCAGGATGAGGACTTCCGTCTTGTCTGAGTTCAGTTTCAGGCGGCTGGTCGTCATCCACTCGGCTACTTCTTTCATCCCTTCGTGGAGGTCGGCTCTGGCGGCGGCGGAGTCGTTGGTCAGGGAGAGGATCAGCTGGGTGTCGTCGGCGTAGGAGATGATGTTGAGGTTGTGTTGGCGTGCGATGGCCGCGAGGGGGCTCATGTAGACGTTGAAGAGGGTGGGGCTCAGCGAGGATCCTTGAGGGACGCCGCAGATGACTTCGGTGGCCTCTGACTTGTACTGTGGTAGACGGACTCTCTGTGTTCTTCCGTCGAGGAAGGAGATGATCCATTCCAGTGCCTTCTCCTGGATTCCGACGTTGCTGAGGCGCTGCACTAGGGTGCGATGACAGACAGTGTCGAATGCCGCGGAGAGGTCTAGGAGGATGAGGGCCGCTGTTTCTCCGTTGTCCATCAGGGTTCGGATGTCATCGGTGGCGGCGATGAGGGCGGGCTCGGTGCTGTGGTTGGCACGGAAGCCAGACTGTGAGGGGTCGAGGGATCCATTCGTCTCGAGGAAGGCGGCCAGCTGTTTGTTGACGGTCTTCTCGATGACTTTGGCTGGAAACGGGAGGAGCGAGATGGGGCGGTAATTCTTGAGTTCGGTGGGGTCCGCTGTAGGTTTCTTGAGTAGGGCGCTGAGTTCGGCGTGCTTCCAGCTCTCCGGGAAGGTGGCGGTGTCGAAGGATGTGTTGATGATGTCCCGCAGGTGGGGTGCGATGACAGCATCGGCCTTGTTGAAGACGTGGTGATGGCAGGGGTCGGATGGGGATCCGGAGTGGATGGAGTTCATCATGCGCACGGTGTCTTCGGTGCAGATCGGAGTCCAGGCGCGGAGGGTGGTGGTGGGGGGCGGTCGTTCGGTCGTGGCGTGCGTCGGTTGAGTGCTGAAGCTGTTGTGTATGTCCGCGATCTTGTTGTGGAAGTAGGAGGCGAGGGAGTTGCAGAGGACTTGCGACGGGGTGATGTCGTTGTTTCCGGCGTTGGGGCTGGAGAGCTCTTTCACGATGTTGAAGAGTTCCTTGCAGTTGTGTGCGTTGATGTCCAGCCGGTCCTTGAATGCAGTTTTCTTGGTGGCGCGGATCAGTTGGTGGTGCTTCCGGGTGGCAAGCTTGAGGGTGGTCATGTTGTCCGGTGTTGGTCCCCTTCTCCAGGCTTTCTCGAGGGCTCTGCAGTTCTTCTTGGAGCTCTTGAGTTCGTCGGTGTACCATGGGGCCTTCTTGCTGCCGGGTCTGCTGGGCGGGGTCCTCAGTGGGGCGAGTTTGCACCTACTCTGCAAAGACACAGCAAATATCCCACTAGAAAGAAGAAAAAAAACTGACATCTACAGAAGGACACATCAAAAACAAATGCAAAACATGTTTTACAATCACAACAAACAGAAACAAAACATACTCGTATTACTACACACTTTGCAAAATAAACAATTACATTACAATTGAACAAAAAAAAGGTCTCTTACCAAACACATGCAACTACAGAAACAGCAGAACAACAGAACCACCAGTAACAGAACAATCTAAAGAGAAAAAAAAACAATACACATTAGAAGAAACACAAACAACACACATTACAACAGGCTATGTCACAGGGTATGTCACAAATGGGGTGTCTGTCCCCAAGGGGGGAAGATTATAAATCATTATAAACGTGGGGGGGGGCAGAATAGTCTACAATATTTATAATGCCCCCTGGAAGCGACCCTTGCCTAAGGGGTCGCTTCCTTTATAAATATACTAAAATCCCTGGTGTCTAGTGGGCTTTTCTACCCCCCTGGGTCCAGATGTGGCCCAAAAAATGGCTGATCGGCCCCCAGGGGGGGGCAGACAAGTCTAAAAAAACGTATAGGCCACTAGGAAGCGACCCTTCCCCAGGGGGTCGCTTCCTTTACAATTATAAATAAATCCCTGGTGTCTAGTGGGCTTTTCTGCCCCCCTGAGTCCAGATCACGCGCTAACATGGGCGATCTGCCCCCAGGGGGTGCAGAAAAGTCTGGATTGCACAATTATTGCCCTAGGAAGCGACCCTTGCCCAAGGGGTCGCTTCCTTTTATGAAAATAAACATCCCTGGTGTCTAGTGGGCTTTTCTGCCTCCCCTGGGTCGAGATCGCTCGCTAAAACGAGCGATGTCGACCCAGGTGGGGGCAGAAAAGTCTGAATTACAAAATATTAGCCCCTGGAAGCGACCCTTGCCCAAGGGGTCGCTTCCTTTTCAGACAAAAACAATCCCTGGTGTCTAGTGTGCTTTTCTGCCCCCCCTGGGTCGAGATCGCTCGCTAAAACGAGCGATGTCGACCCAGGGGGGCAGAAAAGTCTGAATTACAAAAAATTAGCCCCTGGAAGCGACCCTTGCCCAAGGGGTCGCTTCCTTTTCAAACAAAAACATCCCTGGTGTCTAGTGGGGGCATTACTGGTGCAGGATCGCGACGCTGTGCGCGATCCTGAACCAGGAATGCCCTGCATTGGGACATCAGGGGAAAGGAAAGAGTGTTTCCTCCCCCCCGATGCCTCAAGGCACCGAGAAATGGCCCCCCCGCCCCACCGGAGACCAAAAACCTACCTTGTAGCTGGACGCGCTGGAAAGAAATGGCTTCCAGCGCGTCCAGCACTTCCTGATGACGTCGGCGTGCGCGACAGCGTGCTGACGTCACCAGGAAGTGCGGGGGGAGCAGCGCGAAGTCTTCCGCTGCCACCCCCCAAAAAACTAACACGATCGGAGCCCCAGGGGGGGAGCGACAGTGCTCCCCCCGAGGGCTGTACTGATGACGGAGCGGTTCCGTCATCAGCACAGCCCAACCGATGCTGATGACGGAACCGCTCCGTCATCAGCATCGAAGGGGATAAGGCACTCTCTAATCTTGGTCCCAGTTATCTTTCAGAAAAATGTATCCCCTATCGACCCTCAAGGCCCCTCCGTTTCAGCTCCAAATATCTGTTGGAGGTTCCTTGAGTTAGGAGAGCAAGATTAGGGGGGAAAGCCCTTTCCTGCCTTGGCCCACGGTATTGGAATGAGCTCCCTTTACATTTAAGACAATGTTCTAACCATCTCCACTTTAGAAAGCTGCCTAAGACTACCCTCTTCTGTTTCTGATTCCTGCCACCCTCGCATATATATATGATGCCCGTTTGAAGCGCAGAGATACCCCTTCGGAAGCCTATTCTGGCGCTATATAAACTAATACTAATAATAATAATAATACCAAGGATGATGTAATGTTCACCAGGGCAAATTAGCAGAAGATCACCAGTATAATAGTGTTGGACTGCCATGTATTGAGTATATTTCTATGCAACCCTCATACACTTCCACTTCATCCAAGCGATCAGCAGGAACGACAGAGCCAGACTGGGTAACCAAAGGAGCCCTGCAAAGGAGCCCTGACATTTTTTTCGGACCAGCCCCCACATGGTTCCTAGTGAGCGAGTCAGACCACTACAATAGGAGTTTGGAGGGGCGGGGAGGGATGAAAATGTGTAGCACTGGCTGACCCGGCAGGTTGGAAATGAAAGTGAGTGAATTAGGCTTGCTGCTTTTGTTACTAGGGGCGATATTGCAGCACAGCTGCAAAACCAGCTCCCAAAACCAAAACTGTCCCCCCTCCTTCCAGCCTTCTGGGGAAACACGCGATGGCCGGTACGGTCAGTCCGGCCCTGAGGAAATCACCACTGGGTTCAAACTTGACCATTTGCAGTATCACTGGATTAAGATGTCAGCGTCGGCTCCTCTGTTAAAGCGTCACTGGTGTCTAAGCAGTGAAAAAAATAAAAATAAAATACGAACAGAATTTTATTATCATTTTATTTTTCAGTACTGAGTTAGTTTAGGGCGGGATGGGGGACAGTCTTAACGCAGAGAGGAGGAGTGGTAGGCACCATAAGTGCGCATGACGGTTTGGCTGGTTGGCTTAGGATGGCCAAACCGTCATGTGCACTTACCATTTCTCCACCCGGCCGTGTTGCACAGTCGGGTGGAGAACAGTCCAAGGCTCCCATGCACTGTCCACGGGGCAAACCAGGCCGCTCAGACCAATACTATTAATACTTTTACCAGCATGACAGCAGCATCGTGATTGGCTTAGGGGAGTCTGGAAGCCTGTGTGCTAATGGGAGTCAGAAACAGAGGTAGACGGAGAAGAGGCAGCAGCCGGCAATTAAGGAATCTTTTTCTTTCTCCCACCATACTCCCGCTGCCTCACCACTTCTGTTCACTTGCAGCCGCCACTGTGTGTTGTAGATACTAAATCAGCCATGTTCTCAAAAGGTGTGCGCAGGCTCACAGATGCTCCTCGAAGCTGATGGTAGTGTACATATCAGAAATTTCAAGTGTTATCACATAATACCCTGGCAACCATGACATATCATTAATGTTTATCAGAACATTGGAGCTATCTCTGAAGTGGGAAGGTGATGATGTAACATAAGGCCTCAACAAATAATTCACGTATTCCGGTCACTGTTGAGCGAACGGGTGGTCTGGTGGGATATTTTTGGATCTTTAGCAAAACATACATAGTTTGCAATATTCCACGATCAGTTCTCAAATATTGCTATTCTTTACTCCCCATAATCCTTTGCTGCGCCAGTCACAAAGACGTTCATGATATCCACTATGGTTTGCTTAGATGCCTCAAAATTAAACTTTTCATAGCAACAGAATTGTCGTATTACTTCCTTCTAAACTTTAATACCTCTTAATTTTCTCATCAGATTTTGGTAATTCTGCGAACTATTAATTTCTTTCTCTTTGATCCTTCTCAGCCTTAATCAAATGTCTCATCCGTCTCTTTACCTTCTGTAATCACTCTTTTATGAAAAAAACACGTCTTTAATCACTTTCATGAAAAACATCGATGGAAAAAGTAAATTTAGGTATAAACTTCGAGTTCCTCTCTAACTGACTGCATCCTGATAAACCACTTTCATTACTGTGAGTTTTCAGCAAGTATTCCTTCGCTCGGTTTGTATAGAGTATTCACATTTTCCAGTGGCACTTGTACCTTGACACTTAGACCCTGATTACAGATATAGGTGGCATTTATCAAACATGATAAATAACGATACAACAGGGTACGTTCAGGGCCGGATTGGGAACCGAAACCGGCCCTGGCAAACTTCCTTGCCGGCCCCCCTGGGTGGACAGGGAGGTGCAGCCGACATGTTTTCTAGGGACGATTTTGGCCGATTTTCTTACAGGCTGGCCGATATTGCAACCCCCCATAACAAAAACGGCCATCAGGGGCCCAAAACTAGCTCCCACCATAGCGGCCCCCGGGGAAATGCCCGGTGCCCGCTACAGCCAGTCCGGCCCTGGGTACGTTATTTACTGAGTGCAACAAGTACCACCAACTTTGAGTTGTTGGGGACTAACATGCAGATTTAAGTGTTTAACACACCAAAATCAGCATGGTAAAGTAAATACTGTATGGTTTACCTTCGTTACATTTTGGCAGGTTTGACCTAAAATTTAACAAAGGTTGAGTTATTTAACACCTCTGATAAGGATCGCTGACAGAATATCGGAATCAAAAATATCATGTGAACAGAATATTGTGTCAAAAATATCGAGACCAAAATATTGAGAAGGTATATATATCATCAAGGTACATATATGTGGAGTTATCTATAGTAAAACTTTGCTTGCCTATAGAAACATACACTTACAATATTTTTGTCCTCGATATTCTTGACACAATATTTAGTCCTACGATATTTTTTGTTTCCGGTATTCTGTCTAAAAACCCTATGATAATTTTCGGAGGCGTTAAATACCTAACAACTCCTAATTCCAACCTGTGCATAAGTAGAGGTTTCAGAATGGGACAAAATTAACCACCCAACTCAGAATCAGACCTTAAGTGAGAGTTTCTCAAAACGAGCATCGGTCCTCTGAGTGAGCACTCTTTGACACTCAACCATCTGGTATGAATCACCTGCATTAAAGCTGTTAACAGACCTGCCCACTCACACGGTGCCACCGTGTGTCACACAATAACAGCTCTCTTCACACAGTCACCCTGCGAAGAGCCAGTATCCCATGGTAACACAATGTGAGCTGGAAACCCTTGCACGGAGTGGGTTTATGAGGATTTCCAGTTCATCTTGGGAGGCTCCGTATGTTCATTATCGGTGTTTAAACCCCCAGGACATCAACAGCAGCTTCAGAAACCTTTGTATTCTCTTTGGTGTGTGGAGTTTTTAAGTGGTTCCTAAGGAGTGCTTGACACAACGCCCTGCCCCTCCAAGGCCCATTCCTCCCCACAGAGGATTTCTTTTGAAAAGTTGGATGATCTGCATTTAATTCTTTGTTTTGCGTGCTCCCTCTACTCATGGACTGCAGCACACCAAACTTGCAAATCAATGTTTGGTGGTAGGGTAGCCAACCTTTAAAATGTGTAACCTTCACTGCCTTTGTCACAAAGTTATGTTATGTTATGTTATTATGAGCTTGTAGAGCGCTTTATCACCCAGAGGTATCTAAGCGCTAAGGAGAAAGAAATGCAGAAGCATCCAGCCCCAGCAGTGTTGTCTTAAGAGTTTTTGGGGACCTGGGTATTACATATTTCGGGGCCCCTGTTTGGAACAACATTGACTTTTACTACTCATATTCTGCTAACTCAAGCCCACATGTTGCCAAGCAAACTTGCAGAAATGGGGTCACTCAGAAAGAGTTTAAATGTGCCTGGCCCTTGTAAGGATGAAAATATTTACCATCTCATTGCCAATCAGGTCTAACTAACAAAAAGTGTATAGAAAAACAAAATTAAATGTGCCTTGCCCAGGACTGCAAAAATCCCTAAAAGGATCACGGGCAAACAGAGGCAGAGTTAGAGGTCGGCAGAGAGGAGAAAGGTTTACATACAGAAATAGACAGAAGTGCGGCAGAGAGAAAGTGCACTTTCCCCAGGGTCCCCTTGTGAGGCAAGTGCCCACTTTGCCAATCCTTAAAAACATCTCTGGGTCCCAGCATCAAGGTAAAGGGAGGATATTAAGGGGAACTTCCTATAGCGTCTACTCTTTGGGTCAGGTAGGGCTTAGGGCAGAACCTCTGCCCACCTGCACCCTTTAAATCTTTGCATGCCACCACTCTTAACTTTCTTAACTAACCAAACTTCCTCACACAAGTTCGTTGATGCAGACCATCGCCCTCTGGTAATGCCCACTGCAGCCTTCACTAGAGGCCATAGGCTCTGTGCTTGCCCATATGCCCTGCCTGCTCCTCCCTAATGCCCGTGTTCCCACTTTCAAACCCTTCTTCCAGTGCTGCTCTCCTCTCTCAATATTCCCTCTCTAATGTGCACCTTATGGAACAAAGATCATACAAGTAGTGCTTTAAAATAAAATATAAAAGTGCATTTGCTCACTATTTAGAGTACCTATTTACCCCTGGGAAGTGCTGGTACTCTCTCACTAAATGTATTGCAGCAGTGCTGAGAAGTGCTGGAACTTTCTCATTAAATGTATTGCAGCAGTGCTGAGAAGTGCTGGAACTCTCTCCTTAAATGTATTACAGTAGTGCTGAGAAGTGCAGGTACTCTCCTATTAAATGTATTACAGCTGTGTTGAGAAGTGCATGTACTGTCTCATTAAATGTATTGCAGCAGTGCTGAGAAGTGCAGGTACTCTCCTATTAAATGTATTACAGCAGTGCTGAGAAGTGCAGGTGCTCCTAATAAATGTATTGCAGCAGTGCTGAGAAGTGCAGGTACTCCTAATAAATGTATTGCAGCAGTGCTGAGAAGTGCAGGTACTGTATCATTAAATATATTGGAGCAGTGCTGAGAAGTTCTGGAACTCTCTCATTAAATGTATAGCAGCAGTGCTGAGAAGTGCAGGTACTCTCCTAGTAAATGTATTGCAGCAGTGCTGAGAAGTGCAGGTACTCTCCTATTAAATGTATTACAGCAGTGCTGAGAAGTGCAGGTACTCTCCCATTACATGTATTGCAGCAGTGCTGAGAAGTGCAGGTACTCTCCTATTAAATGTATTACAGCAGTGCTGAGAAGTGCAGATACTGTCTCATTAAATGTATTGGAGCAGTGCTGAGAAGTGCTGGAACTTTCTCATTAAATGTATTGCAGCAATGCTGGGAAGTGCAGGTACTCTTCTATTAAATGTATTACAGCAGTGCTGAGAAGTGCACGTACTCTTCCTTTCAAATCAATATAGTGCAGGTACTCAGTACCGGACAGTACCTGCCCATTTAAAGCACAGCCATAAAGGCTTGTTACACGTTCTTGACCACCTGTGACCTAGACTGCAGTAAGGACAGAAATGCTTTACACCTTCGGAGCGCTGTACACTTTATTTTATTTATTTTATTTTATTTATTTATTTAAAGAGTTTTATATAGCGCTGGCTAGACCCGAAGGTATCAGAGCGCTTTACATGAGAATCAACAATGTAACAGAAAAACATCAACATTTACACAATACATAAAAAAATAGGCAATACATTAGGAGAGGAGAGAAAGGAGAGAGAAAAATAGTGGAGGGGGCAGGGGAGGTGAGAAAGGGAGGATACCCCAATCAGTTTGAGGCTTTTTGCACAATGCAGGCACATCACATTAGGTCGACTCCCTAAAAAGTGAGTTGTCATCAATACATACAGTCTAGCAAACAAGAACTCACAGCCTTTGTCCGGTTGCCATGACAACAGCATCAGTGCAGGATATTTCCAGCGATAACAACTTCCCTTTCACGCAGTGGCAACCGGATGGCTACCAGTACTTCTGTTTTTCCGGCCAACGTCTTATTGTGAAACATTTGATAGAGACTACTCTCGTGGTGTCTTCTTGTTAAAAAAATTAAAAATACAGAAGTTCTAGCACAGTGTCTGAGTCCGAAAGCGTAATTTAAAAAAGTTAGCATGTCCAGAGAACGCTGACCGGAAGCACCCGTAGAAATGTGTCTGAAAAGGAACGCTCACTGGAAGCACCCAGTCGGGGGTACACGCGGGTGGACGACTTCCACCCACTTATTTCACAGGGGGGACGCCGTCCACCCTGCCAAGAAGGTGGGCCCCACTGATAAAGATGCTGAATTCGTCCCGGTGTAATTTACAAAAACCGGGAGACATATTCAGCAGCGCCTGCATGTTATCTGCTTTCGATCAGCAACAATGTGCAGGTGGGGACGGGGCTCCCTTATTTCTAGCTCCTGCTGGGTCTTAACAAAGGCCGAGTCTGAGGGGTCATCAGGCCTCCTTTTGTTCGAGACTCCTGGCTGGCAGCAGTCAGGAGCCTCACACCTAGAAGCAAATGCAGCAGGAGAGAAACAAAAGCTCACACCTTGTTAACACTTCACACATACACATATTTAAGAGAGCAGCTTTTCACTTTGCTCAGGCCCTGTTTAGGAGATAAGCATGCACTGTAAAAATGTCATTTTTTTCACAAAATAAAAAGTATTTATATAGTGCTTACTACCCCTGAAAAGGCGTTGTAATAATTTAAATTTAATTTTTTTTTATTTTAAAGCACTATGGCTAGAGGAAGCTTTACGCTGACAAAAGGCAACATTGTTTTATATGTAACGTACAAAAATGTGAATCATCTGCCTAATTCAGGAGAGTTTACAAGTATACACGAATTGTGCTCCAATGTACTCATGATACACCTGCTAAATATGTATGTGAGGGCTTAAGATCTGATGTCACTTCTTGTGATGCCACTTCCTGTGATGTCGTGCGCCGTGATGTCACGTGGCATGATGTCACGCGTTGTGAAAACGTCTGACATAGCGAATAGACGCCTTGTTGAGTGGGTGAAACCCTCGATTCACAAAGTTGAAGCTAAGACTGGAGCTGAGGTGCTTTACTATAGCTGGTGAAAGGCTTGAGGGTGGGGGAGTCCAAGGTAGAAGAGGTTGCAGTATAGAAGTAGATGTGAGTAGAATCAAGAGTGGAAAGGCGCAGGGTGAATCAAAGTAAGAATGGAGTAGAGCAGGAGTATCAGGCACACATAGCTTCTAGTGGTGATGCCCCATGCACTGGTGTCTCGAGATCTTACCGGTTCCCAAAGGTCCAGAGGGGACCCCTTCTCCATCTCCTTTTGTGAATCAGTTACCGAATCAGTTACTGCCCCAGCTTGGGAGTTGGTGGCAGATCAATGATTGAGACCATAATTACAGTTGCCAACCATTGGTACATATCTTACCAACTCACAATTTGGAAGGAAAACCCTGCACTACCCTTACAACTTGCGATTCGATACAACTTTCTATACACTTTTGCAACCTGGAAAAAGTTGTCTTCCACAAGAGTGTATTCCCTCTGCTAATGTTGAGGCATGTTGTTGGTTAGAGTTAGAGCCATGATTGAAGCGTTAGTGTCCATGGGGTGTGATGTGAATCATCCAAGGTTGGTGTAAAGTTTGAGGTATCAGCAGTGGGAGGCTGTGAGGTGTGAGAGGACAGGCCTTTGAAAATGCTGGTTGTTGCTACGAGGGGCAGAGATGGTTGGCAGGTTAGTATACATGAAGAAGTGAGGAATGCTTCACAGTGAATCTCTCTACGGTCCATGAGAGGCAAAATAGGCAGCGGGAAGATGTAACAGCTGCTAGGACCCTTCCTTAGCTCTGACAGTTCGAGCAACCAGTGTGCTTGTGTTGGTAACTCCAAAAATAGTCACCATGTGACACAGAGTTAGACGATGGGGGGAACCTGAAAAGCCTCTGAGGCAGAGACTTAGGGCCCCATTAGGATGGCGGGCGGATTGCCCCTGCCGGGCCGGCAGTAGTCACCGCCGGCTCGGTGGGGGCAATACGCCCGCCATCCCTGTAGAAAAGACCCCCGCCATATTAGAATGGCTGGGGGGTCCGCTGCGGACGGAAAGACCGTCTGCCGCTTTTCTGCCCGATCGACATGTCGACCGGGCGGAAAAGGGTTCTATATGGTGGCGGTGTCTGAAAGACACCGCCAGCCCTATTAGCATGTGCAAAATGCCTTTCCGTGGCGGCATTGCCGCCACGGAAAGGCAAGTTTAGACCCAAGTCTAGCCCCAAGTTTAGACCTAAAGTCTAACTTTAGACCTGGATTTTAAGTTTAGACCTGAAGTCTAACTTTATACCTGAATGCTAGACTTCAAGTCTAAATTTAGACTTCAGGACTAAAGTTAGACTTTAGATCTAAACTTAGACATCAGGTCCAAAATTAGACCTCAGGTCTAACGTTGGACTTTAGGTCTAAAGGTAGACTTTAGGTCAAAAGTTAGACTTCCGGTCTAAATTTAGCCTAAACTTAGATTACATGTGTAAGGATAGATTTTTGATCTAAACTTAGACTTCTGGTCCAAAGTTATAGTTTAGGTCTAATCTGAGACTTCAGGACGAAACATAGACTTCAGGGCTAAAGTTGGACATTAGGTCTAAACTTAAACTTCAGCTCTAAAATTAGACTTCAGGTCTAAAGATGGATTTTAGATCTAAACTTAGACTTCAGGTCTAAAGTTGTAGTTAAAGTCTATGCTGAGACTTCAGATCTAAAGTTAGACTTCAGGTCTCAGTTTACATTTGTGTATCAGGCCCTAAATGTCTAGGGGAAATCTCATGCAAGTGGGTGGACAGTCTCTGTAGGTCAGGGTTGTAGGAATTCCCCAAGAGCCTCCCTCCTAGCAGTGGGAAAGGACGAATAGTCAGTATTACTTGTCCCATTAATGTCCAGTTACCATGTCTGTCAGTTCACAGTACCAGGCCTCTTCTGAGATACTTTGTCAGTGAATGCAGACGTGGTGGACAGTCAATGATAAATGGAGTACATGCACTAAAGCCTGCCTGAGCTCTTAGAGAACTGCGCCCTTTGAGAGGGGACCCATCCGGCGATCTGGGTTGCTGTCCCTGATTCAGCCTATAGTGGCATAGGAGAGCAGCACCTCATTTTGTGTCTTCACTGCAGATGCCTTTGCCCCAAGGGAACATCTGGCAGCAGAGTTCTCATAGACTCTTCTCTCAAAAGAAATGTCTATCATGAGGAGCAGCCTACCCCAAGGGCAGGCGGGCTTTACAATCCAATGGGAATCTGAGTTTCACCTCCCGAGACCCGCGTCCTGTGCCTAATCTACACCATGTCCATATGACTGTACTTTAATATGCCTGGAATTGTGACCTATATATACAATGTCCTATATAAAATGTTTGTTACTCTATATAAAATTGTGGCTAATAACACCTTATCATATGAACCTCCATACTGTTACATACAAAATGGTGTCTCTTACTATGTCCCAAATTACTACATATTACTATGTTCGAAAATGTGCTTCATTTTACAGTGTCCCATAGGAGTGGGTGTGCCTTTGTATGTACTTGTGTGTAGTGGCGCTGTCTCTTTCATACCTGCAAATTACTACCTTCCTCATTGTGCCACATTTGCACTGTATCCAATAGAAGTAGATGTTTCTCTGTATGTAATTGTGCATAATGGCACTGTGGCCTAGACACCTGGATAGTACTATGTGGATGTATGACGTTACAACGCATACTTTTACAACGCATACCTTTACAACGCATTTTTTACAACGCAACATCATTTAGAACGCATTCCATTACAACGCATGCCATTACAACGAATTTTTAAAAACTACCTTTACAATGCATTCCATTACAACGCATACTACCTTTACAACGCATACCATTACTACGCATACCATTACATTGCATGTATGGTAAGTATTGGATAGTGTAGGGGTAAAAATTACTATTTTAACTCCAGGGGAGTGGAACAGTAGGGTAAGTGTTGGATAGTGTAGGGGTAAAAATTACTATTCTAACTCCAGGGGGTGCAACAGTAGGGAACGTTTTGGATAGTGTAGGGGTAAAAATTACTATTCTAACTCCAGGGGGTGCAACAGTAGGGTAAGTGTTGGATAGTGTAAGGGCACTATGCGTTGTAATGGTATGGGTTGTAATAGTATGCGTTGTAATGACTGCATGGTAATGACATGAGTTGTAATTGTATGCGTTGTAGTGTCATGCGTGGTAATGGTTGCATTGTAATGGCATGCTTTATAAGGGATGTTGCGTTGTAATGACTGCGTTGTAATGGTAGTGCGTTGTAAAAGTTGCATTGTAAAGGTTGTTTCCCTTACTATGTACAACACTGAGTCACATTTGCACTTTGTGTTCTCATTAAACTAGCATTTATTTTCAAGAAATGATGTGTTTATCACTTCAAATTCAAATGTAAGCTGTGGTAGGTGCAATCTTGGCTTCAGACCACCCGCTGGAAGCTGGTGAAACATCAAACTGCACTGGAGAAGCCCCCACTGACCCCAAAAGAACGTACTTATATGTCCCATGTAACTCTAGGTTACTGTGTACGATAATGACTTTCCGTGTGTTCCACATGCATACCGCCCAGACTCCCCTTTTGGGCCTAGTGTGTGCTATAGAAAACCAATATAAATAAGCGCATACAGATGGTATAGAAGCTTAATAGTACCAAAGTTATTCTTTATTTAAAATAGAATGAATAATACCCCTCTCCTGGAGTAAACATTTTCTGAAAATTGCCATTGTAAGGTATTGTAACTGCATTCATAGAGCACTTTCTGCCCGTGACGAGGCGCTGAGTGATTTATGCTGTGGAAATTGTGATTTATGGGAGTGGGATGAGTAGATAGGTTAGAAAAGGCTAGGTGCTACAGAAAATGTTATTCAGAAACGGTGTTTATGATTTGAAAGGAGCGGGCTTCGTGGTTAGTTTAGTGTAGCAGAGAGTAAGGCTGCAGGCATAGCAGAGAGGGTAAGGTGGCAGGCACGCGACAGAGAAGTGTACACTCAGAAGCACGAAGACAGGCGGAGGATGGAGTATCATTCCTACAGAAAGGTAGGAGAGAGACATCGAACTCGCTATGATATTAAAATCTCATACTTACCTTGCAAATGTTTAATGAATTGGTACTCCACACATTCTCATGAAAGTTGACTTTTTACTTGTGGGAAAACTTCAAAATAAATATAAAATTTCAAAACGAACAAGTATGCACAAGAACGACCAATTAATGTGCTCCCCTTTTTGCCACTAAAAAAAACTATGAGTTTGAATTCCAGCAAGTTTGTCTCAACCACCCTGCCCCTCAAAGGGAGGTAAAGTGTGTAATTGAAACATTGGTTATTTACAGTGCTTAAAAGTTATTATTTCAGTGCCTTGCTAGAGTGGACACTGGATTCTTTGTATTTGATGTCGCCCCCTCTGGCCACATGATGGATAGCAGCCTCTCTCTACGTAAAATATTTTCTATGTAAACCTTGCGTCCTAAATAGGAAGAGGCGGGGTTATTTTCAGAAAATGTCCCATGTCTTCAAGGGTATCAGATATCTCAAAGATGGCAATGGTGGGTCATAACTGACTTCATTAGTACTGATGTTTTCCTTGGGCCCAGCCCCATGCAGCTGCCTCCTGCCAGGCCCTTTCTAAAGGTGCCAAGAACCACACGGCATGCGCACACCCCGTGAGGTCACTGGAGGAGAAGCTGGCACTGCTCCAAGGGTACAACTCGCACTCTGAGGGGCTTATTTATGAGAGCCTGCGTCACTTTTGCACCATGTAAAGTGGTGCATGCATCCCATAGGGCTCTTACTCGATATTTTGAAACTATGCTAAGCCACCCTGTGTGGATTTGAGTAGCTTTATAAATCTTGAGTACGGGAATGCAGCGCAAATTGCTGCGTTGCCTTACTCTGTGCCCGGGAGGCAATCCATGGGCGTTGCGTTGGGTTTTCCCATGCAACACCCTTGGATTTTGACGCTGCCCCAGCTTTACAAAATCATGTAAACCTGTGGAAGCGCAAAATCCGTACGCATCCCAAGGTGAGACGTAATGAGGAGAAATATGTTTATTTGTGCAGCACACATAGAAAGAGGAAAATGCATGTTTAGCGCACCATGGTGCACGGGTGCCTATGTTCCGGGCTAGGCTGCCGGAATGTAGAGGAGCGCAGGGAGAAAGGCACCATATTGCATAAATACGGGGCATTCTTGCCCTTTTACTTTGGCTTAGGGCAGTGCACCAAGATGCCTTGCTGTGCTGCTCGACGCCAAAATATCATAAATGAGGGCCTGCGTTTCCAACTCAGTTTGTTGACCTGCTTGCTATTGTTTTTTATGACTCTAAAGTAATAGAAAGATAAACTCTGAATCATTGACTATCTTTAAAACTTAAGCTAGTTCTTCTCCTAAAATGATAAGTATGCTGTGGCCTTGTGAAGTTGCTTTCAGGTCTGGATAAACACCGGACTGGAATCTTCCATAAGCCGTCACCAAGACCACTATTTCAATGCCACTTGGTTTCGTAGATTGCTCTGACCATCCCATTAGAACATCCATCTATGTGGCCCGTGGATCGATGGGAATTGATACATCATCTGGTTCATCATCATTCACTCAGTGGGGCTTTACAATTGCCCCATATCATGTCCACATGTTCGTTGCTGATGATTCACGTGCCTTCAGCCTATTCCACATCTTTACCATCTCCTTTTTCAACAGTTTCTGTCTCTACAGCTCCTGTTGCTCCTGTTGTGGCTCCAATGAATTCCTGATCTTCACATAATCTGACCAGAAGCATCTTCGACAACAATCTTGAGGCTTCTTCTGCTGACTTTGACAACGGCTGTACTTCCTGCCGCCTCTGCGACTCAGTCGATGATCGCCATTGTTTCTTTTTCAACAAGACCACTGATTGAACCTACGGTTGATGCTTGAGATTTGGAGGTTCCATGTCTGTCCAGGACTCAGATTAAGTTTTAAACAAACAGAAGGGTGTATGACTGCTCCTCTTCCTGGTATTGCCAAGCTTTGCTTCCTGTTTTGCTTCTCAGTTGATACCCTGCTGCAAAGTCAAATTTGGCCTAAGGCTATACCTTTGCTGAATCATTTCTCAAAGCACATTTATATATGTTATCATATTCAAATCTACTCAAGAAACAAGCATTTACAATGCAATAGGTCTCGCAGCATTAAAGTTTGAGCTATTGGCATTGTATATTACAATGTGTTGCATTAATTTGTTATCAAACTCTGAATTGTTTTATAAAGATGATTTGCAAACTGTCAAATGTTGCTGAATAGTAAGCAACGTTGTGAATAATATTGTTTGCTAGTCATCCTTGGGTACCAGAGTACTTCACTTGAGGCAGAGGTATTATCTTTAGACTACAGGTGCCGGTGCCGCTTGAGCTAGAAACAGGGCCAGCCACTCACTACTCTGCACTCACTACTCACTACTCTGCACTCACTACTCACCACTCACTACTCACTACTCACTACTCAGCACTCACTACTCACTACTCTACTCACTACTCACTACTCACTACTCTGCACTCACTACTCTACTCACTACTCTACTCACTACTCTACTCTCTACTCTACTCACTACTCTGCACTCACTACTCACTACTCTACTCACTACTCTGCACTCACTACTCACTACTCTGCACTCACTACTCTACTCACTACTCTGCACTCACTACTCACTACTCACTACTCTACTCACTACTCTGCACTCACTACTCACTACTCTACTCACTACTCTGCACTCACTACTCACTACTCTACTCACTACTCTGCACTCACTACTCACTACTCTGCACTCACTACTCTGCACTCACTACTCACTACTCTGCACTCACTACTCACTACTCTACTCACTACTCTGCACTCACTACTCACTACTCTACTCACTACTCTGCACTCACTACTCACTACTCTACTCACTACTCTGCACTCACTACTCACTACTCTACTCACTACTCTACTCACTACTCTACTCACTACTCACTACTCTGCACTCACTACTCTACTCACTACTCACTACTCTACTCACTACTGTACTCACTACTCTGCACTCACTACTCTACTCACTACTCACTACTCTACTCACTACTCTACTCACTACTCACTACTCTGCACTCACTACTCACTACTCTGCACTCACTACTCACTACTCTACTCACTACTCACTACTCTACTCACTACTCACTGCTCTACTCACTACTCTACTCACTACTCTACTCACTACTCTGCACTCACTACTCTGCACTCACTACTCTGCACTCACTACTCTAGTCACTACTCTACTCACTACTCTACTCACTACTCTACTCACTACTCTGCACTCACTACTCAGCTCACTACTCACTACTCTACTCACTACTCTACTCACTACTCTACTCACTACTCTACTCACTACTCTACTCACTACTCTACTCACTACTCTGCACTCACTACTCTACTCACTACTCTACTCACTACTCACTACTCAACTCACTACTCTACTCACTACTCTACTCACTACTCTACTCACTACTCTGCACTCACTACTCTGCACTCACTACTCTGCACTCACTACTCTAGTCACTACTCTACTCACTACTCTACTCACTACTCTACTCACTACTCTGCACTCACTACTCAGCTCACTACTCACTACTCTACTCACTACTCTACTCACTACTCTACTCACTACTCTACTCACTACTCTACTCACTACTCTACTCACTACTCTGCACTCACTACTCTACTCACTACTCTACTCACTACTCACTACTCAACTCACTACTCTACTCACTACTCTACTCACTACTCTACTCACTACTCTGCACTCACTACTCAGCTCACTACTCACTACTCTACTCACTACTCACTACTCTGCACTCACTACTCTACTCACTACTCTACTCACTACTCCACTCACTACTCACTACTCACTACTCACTACTCTACTCACTACTCTACTCACTACTCTACTCACTACTCACTACTCTACTCACTACTCTACTCACTACTCACTATTCTGCACTCACTACTCACTACTTTACTCACTACTCACTACTCTGCACTCACTACTCACTACTCTACTCACTACTCTACTCACTACTCTACTCACTACTCTGCACTCACTACTCTACTCACTACTCTACTCACTACTCTACTCACTACTCACTACTCACTACTCTACTCACTACTCAACTCACTACTCACTACTCTACTCACTGCTCGCTACTCTACTCACTACTCACTACTTTACTCACTACTCTACTCACTACTCACTACTCTACTCACTACTCTACTCACTACTCACTACTCTACTCACTACTCACTACTCTACTCACTACTCTGCACTCACTACTCTACTCACTACTCTACTCACTACTCTACTCACTACTCTACTCACTACTCACTACTCTACTCACTACTCTACTCACTACTCACTATTCTGCACTCACTACTTTACTCACTACTCTACTCACTACTCACTACTCTGCACTCACTACTCTACTCACTACTCTACTCACTACTCTACTCACTACTCTACTCACTACTCTACTCACTACTCACTACTCTACTCACTACTCTACTCACTACTCACTACTCTACTCACTACTCTACTCACTACTCACTACTCTACTCACTACTCTACTCACTACTCTGCACTCACTACTCTACTCACTACTCTACTCACTATTCTACTCACTACTCTACTCACTACTCTACTCACTACTCTACTCACTACTCTACTCACTACTCTACTCACTACTCACTACTCTACTCACTACTCACTACTCTACTCACTACTCTACTCACTACTCTACCCACTACTCTACTCACTACTCACTACTCACTACTCTACTCACTACTCTACTCACTACTCACTACTCTACTCACTACTCTACTCACTTCTCACTACTCTGCACTCACTACTCACTACTCTGCTCACTACTCACTACTCTACTCACTACTCTGCACTCACTACTCAGCTCACTACTCACTACTCTACTCACTACTCACTACTCTGCACTCACTACTCTACTCACTACTATACTCACTACTCTACTCACTACTCTACTCACTACTCTACTCACTACTCTACTCACTACTCACTACTCTACTCACTACTCTACTCACTACTCACTATTCTGCACTCACTACTCACTACTTTACTCACTACTCACTACTCTGCACTCACTACTCACTACTCTACTCACTACTCTACTCACTACTCTACTCACTACTCTACTCACTACTCTACTCACTACTCTGCACTCACTACTCTACTCACTACTCTACTCACTACTCTACTCACTACTCACTACTCTACTCACTACTCTACTCACTACTCACTACTCTACTCACTACTCTACTCACTACTCACTACTCTACTCACTACTCTGCTCACTGCTCGCTACTCTACTCACTACTCACTACTCACTACTTTACTCACTACTCTACTCACTACTCACTACTCTGCACTCACTACTCACTACTCTACTCACTACTCTACTCACTACTCTATTCACTACTCTACTCACTACTCACTACTCACTACTCTACTCAGTACTCACTACTCACTACTCTACTCACTACTCTACACTCACTACTCTACTCACTACTCTACTCACTACTCTACTCACTACTGTACTCACTACTCACTACTCTACTCACTACTCTACTCACTACTCACTACTCACTACTCTACTCACTACTCTACTCACTACTCACTATTCTGCACTCACTACTCACTACTTTACTCACTACTCTACTCACTACTGACTACTCTGCACTCTCTACTCACTACTCTACTCACTACTCTACTCACTACTCTACTCACTACTCTACTCACTACTCACTACTCTACTCACTACTCTACTCACTACTCTACTCACTACTCACTACTCTACCCACTACTCTACTCACTACTCACTACTCACTACTCGCTACTCGCTACTCGCTACTCTACTCACTACTCTACTCACTACTCACTACTCTACTCACTACTCTACTCACTACTCACTACTCTGCACTCACTACTCACTACTCTGCTCACTACTCACTACTCTACTCACTACTCACTACTCTGCACTCACTACTCACTACTCTACTCACTACTCTACTCACTACTCTACTCACTACTCTACTCACTATTCTACTACTCTACTCACTACTCTACTCACTACTCTACTCACTACTCTACTCACTACTCACTACTCTACTCACTACTCACTACTCTACTCACTACTCTGCACTCACTACTCTACTCACTACTCTACTCACTACTCTACTCACTACTCACTACTCTACTCACTACTCTACTCACTACTCACTATTCTGCACTCACTACTTTACTCACTACTCTACTCACTACTCTGCACTCACTACTCACTACTCTACTCACTACTCTACTCACTACTCTACTCACTACTCTACTCACTACTCTACTCACTACTCACTACTCTACTCACTACTCTGCACTCACTACTCACTACTCTACTCACTACTCACTACTTACTCACTACTCACTACTCTACTCACTACTCTACTCACTACTCTACTCACTACCGACTACTCTACTCACTGACTACTCTACTCACTACCGAATACTCTACTCACTACTGATTACTCTACTCACTGACTACTCTACTCACTACTCTACTCACTACTCTAACTACTCACTAATCTACTCACTACTCACTACTCACTACTCTACTCACTACTCACTACTCTACTCACTACTCACCACTCACTACTCACTACTCTACTCACTACTCTACTCACTACTCACTACTCTACTCACTACTCTGCACTCACTGGCTCACTACTCTACTCACTACTCTACTCACTACTCACTACTCTGCACTCACTACTCTACTCACTACTCTACTCACTACTCACTACTCTACTCACTACTCGGCACTCACTACTCACTACTCTGCTCACTACTCACTACTCTACTCACTACTCTACTCACTACCCACTACTCTGCACCCACTACTCTGCACCCACTACTCTGTACTCACTACTCTGCACTCACTACTCACTACTCTGCACTCACTACTCACTACTCTGCACTCACTACTCACTACTCTGCACTCACTACTCACTACTCTGCACTCACTACTCAGCACTCACTACTCACTACTCTGCACACTCACTCTGCACTCACTACTCTGCACTCACTACTCTGCACTCACTACTCTGCACACTCACTCTGCACTCACTACTATGCACTCACTACTCTGCACTCACTACTCTGCACTCACTACTCTGCACTCACTACTCTGCACTCAGTACTCACTACTCTGCACTCACTACTCACTACTCTACTCACTACTCTACTCACTACTCTACTCACTACTCTACTCACTACCCACTACTCTGCACCCACTACTCTGCACCCACTACTCTGCACCCACTACTCTGCACCCACTACTCTGCACTCACTACTCTGCACTCACTACTCTGCACTCACTACTCTGCACTCACTACTCACTACTCTGCACTCACTACTCACTACTCTGCACTCACTACTCTGCACTCACTACTCTGCACTCGCTACTCACTACTCTGCACTCGCTACTCACTACTCTGCACTCGCTACTCACTACTCTGCACTCACTACTCACTACTCTGCACTCACTACTCACTACTCTGCACTCACTACTCTGCACTCACTACTCACTACTCTGCGCTCACTACTCAGCACTCACTACTCTGCAAACTCACTCTGCACTCACTACTCTGCACTCACTACTCTGCACTCACTACTGTGCACTCACTACTCTGCACACTCACTCTGCACTCACTACTATGCACTCACTACTCTGCACTCACTACTCACTACTCTGCACTCACTACTCACTACTCTGCACTCACTACTCACTACTCTACTCACTACTCTGCACACTACTCACTACTCACTACTCTACTCACTACTCACTACTCTACTCACTACTCACTACTCACTACTCTGCACCCACTACTCTGCAACCACTACTCTGCAACCACTACTCTGCACTCACTACTCACTACTCTGCACTCACTACTCTGCACTCACTACTCACTACTCTGCACTCACTACTCACTACTCTGCACTCACCACTCACTACTCTGCACTCACTACTCACTACTCTGCACTCACTACTCACTACTCTGCACACTCACTACTCTGCACTCACTACTCTGCACTCACTACTCTGCACACTCACTCTGCACTCACTACTCTGCACTCACTACTCTGCACTCACTACTCTGCACTCACTACTCTGCACTCACTACTCACTACTCTGCACTCACTACTCACTACTCTGTACTCACTACTCTGCACTCACTACTCTGCACTCACTACTCTGCACTCACTACTCTGCACTCACTACTCACTACTCTGCACTCACTACTCACTACTCTGCACTCACTACTCACTACTCTGCACTCACTACTCACTACTCTGCACACTCACTCTGCGCACTCACTACTCCCTACTCTGCACTCACTACTCTGCACTCACTACTCACTACTCTGCACTCACTACTCTGCACTCACTACTCTGCACTCACTACTCTGCACTCACTACTCTGCACTAACTACTCACTACTCTGCACTCACTACTCACTACTCTGCACTCACTACTCTGCACTCACTACTCACTACTCTGCACTCACTACTCACTACTCTGCACTCACTACTCTGCACTCACTACTCTGCACACTCACTCTGCACTCACTACTCTGCACTCACTACTCTGCACTCACTACCCTGCACTCACTACTCTGCACTCACTACTCTGCACTCACTACTTACTACTCTGCACTCACTACTCTGCACTCACTACTCTGCACTCACTACTCTGCACTCTCTACTCTGCACTCACTACTCTGCACTCACTACTCACTACTCTGCACTCACTACTCACTACTCTGCACTCACTACTCCCTACTCTGCACTCACTACTCACTACTCTGCACTCACTACTCTGCACTCACTACTCTGCACTCACTACTCTGCACTCACTACTCATTACTGTGCACTCACTACTCTGCACTCACTACTCTGTACTCACTACTCACTACTGTGCAGGCACAAGACAATATACTTTCTACGTGTTCCTCCTTACCCCCACCAATTGCACAAGTCAGGGGGGAAGCCAGATGTAGCGTGAAAGGAAATGTGTGAGGTTAAAAGAGACTGTAACAGAGAAAGCTGGAGAGGGAGGATAAAAACAAGAGGTAAACATAAGACGACAAAGCAAATGAAATGTGAGGTAGGGGAGAATAATCAATAGGGCGTGTATATGTAGCTGAGAGGGCACGGCCCATGGACAAACAGAAGGAAAAGGAAGTCTGCAAGGAGAGAGGAAAACATAATGGCCAAAGCGATGACATCACTCACCTACGAAACCGCAAGCAGCCCGGGCTGAGCGTGAGAGGGCGGGGGCTCCCCGCGCATGCGCGCTCCGAGCCCCGGCGGCAAAGCGGAGTGCGGCATCTGAAGTCCCGGGTCCCAGGAGGGGGCCCAGGTGAAGACCAGCGCTGCGGAGGGAGATCGAGGATCGAGACTGACCCCCTGGCTGACGAGAGACAGAGACACGGGAACACACTAAAAGAGCCCGGTGAGTTGGGGGAGGGGGGTGTGTGTGCGTGCGTCTGTCTGTGTGTGTGTGTGTTGTGTGTGCCTGCGTGTGTGCCTGCCTGTGACTGCATGTGTGCCTGCGTGTGTGTCTGCCTGTGCCTGCGTGTGTGCCTGCCTGTGCCTGCGTGTGTGCCTGCCTGTGCCAGCATGTGTGCCTGCGTGTGTGCCTGCCTGTGTGCCTGCGTGTGTGCCTGCCTGTGCCTGCGTGTGTGCCTGCCTGTGCCTGCATGTGTGCCTGCGTGTGTGCCTGCCTGTGCCTGCGTGTGCATGTGTTGTGAACAGCCGGCCGGGATCGGAGCGCGTGACCTGATCCGATTCCGGCCGGCTGCGTGCGCGTGACAGTGTGTTGTCTCTGCCTAGTCCTTGACAGGGAAAATGACTGAAATGATTGCAATAGATCGCTTTGCGACAGCAGGGGCTTTCGCCCCTGCAATCGCAGGCGCGACCTAAAAAGGAGAGAGCACGGCTTACATTTCAAATCTCTTTTGTGATTGGCCTATATCCCATACAAAAAAACTAAAGTTTCATTGATGTTCTCACAAATCTCACAAAAGACAACAAATCAATTTTATTTAGTCAACCACCTTCCAAGATCTATGCCTATAGTGGTCTGGTCCTCTTCCAATAATTGTTGCCAAAACAGGAGCATGCATGCTACTCATCAGCACCACAGCACAATAACTTGAGCAAATTAATTTCTCCTGTAGCATCAGCTCTATCAAGTTGGGTTTCGGTTTGACTTGTTCTGGTTAAGCAGTAACCACAAACCTAGTCAGGGTAAGGCGCCAGTAATACTAAAAAGTAACCTGTAGTCACCCTCTGGCAGCTTGGAACAGGCTTAACTTGAAGACGATGTGTAGGGTATTTGTGCAACACTTCAAACAGTAAATCAGTGACAACACCACACACAAAGATCCCATGCCAGGTTTAGAAAAATAGAGCTTAGTTTAATAACTAAACCAAGACCAAAATGACAAAAATCCAATCACTACAACCTGAGATGTTGAATTTCAAAGTTGTACGGTGAAATAGCACCAAAAAGCAAAAAGTGCCAACATGGGTATCTCGTTGCGCTGGCACAGGACAAAGTTACAAGTTCAGGCCGACTGCCATGAAGCGGACCCAGATAGGTCTCCTGAACAAAGTTTCTTAAACTCTGGTTGCAGAGTGTTGCGTTGATTCGAATTGAAAAAGTGCTGAGCAGCCAAAGTGATGCGCCGGCTCCGAGATGAGATGAGGTGGTGGTGCAAGGTCTGTTTGCATCGTCATCAAAGATCCAGTCGGCGGGCTTGTGTGGAAAAGTAAATTTTGCCATGTTCTGTGTCCCTACGCGTCCTCCATCATATGTTATCTGTGCATGATTAATATGCATTTGTATTCCCCATGTTCGATTAATGATGCAATTACAGTTGTGTCCATCTCTAGTATGTCAATTTCCAGTTCTCGTGAATACTACGAATATCAGGCCTATTCAAAGCTACGTTGCCACGTTTCTCAGTGTGCACGTTATTTCATTGTAAAGTCCCCGTTCCTAGGCCTCAAAAGGGCCCGGACACCAGATTCAGCTTCTGTCTCCTGAGCCCTCGCTGAGGAGCGATACAGCCCCCACCTGTGTTCCTGACCCTTCACTTACTTCCTGCCTCACAGTGCCCGGTTCAGCCTGGCTCTGCCTCTGAGTCTGCCAAGAGTATGTTATGATTCTAGTTATCAGTCCAGCCCTCCTTCTCTGCATTCCTAAAGCTACTGAATCGCATCAATAGTTACCGTCATAGTCTAGCCTTTACGTCTCCATGTTAGAGAAATACTGTATTAATGATCATTTAATATTCTTCATCACGCACTACATGTAGAATAATGCATGCTCCAGTCTTAGAGTCTGTTAGCCTTTCCCCTCCTGATTCTCAGTTTATATCAACATGTTCTCTAAACATCAGATACTAGATAGGGTTTAGGCACATGTCGCCCTGACTCTCCAGACTTCAGTCTCTGCTCCTAGCACAGAGTTCGTAGCCCCCAGCTTCTCCTAGTAATACGTCATTGCCAGTTTGCGCGCACCATTAGGTTAGAGGTCCCGGCTCCTTAGGTAGCCCCCTCCATGTTTCCGCCCTATTCATGACATATTCTGTTACGTTTGCATCACATGTCTATGTATACGCCCTGTTACACCTACTTTCACCCTTATCTTTCGCGACTGCTACGCGTCACACCCTTTGCTCCACCCACTGCTCCGCCTATCATATGTACTGTAATGCAACTGTTTTACTATATATGCTGGTGTATTGTTATTAAATGCGAGCGCGCTCATCCCAGATCCAGCCCCGGCAGCTGCCGGGCCCTGCCATCCTATTCCTATGCAGGTTGTCCTGTTCCTGTCCTTTATGCTGTAATAAACCGGCAAACTCCTACTACCTCGAATCTTGACTCTTATTTATTGAGCTATCTGTTATTGCTATGCCTAGTCAAACCTAGATCCGGTATTATTTATTTATATACCACATAATGGCGCCCGAATAGGGACTTGCCCTTTCCCCACGCGTCGGTGAAGCCACGCCGGCCCCCTGACCCTCTGCAGTCGTGACGGAACTCTTCTGCGCACCGGCAGATATTTCTGCTTCAAGTATCCCTCAGGCCCACGGAGGAGACGGAGGAGGCGGTCCAGCATCCAGACGAGACGGTGGAGGAACGCGGCGAGTCCCGACCAGAGCCCAAGCCGAGAGTCCAAGGTCCGAGGTATCCGGAGGCCCACCTGTAACAGAAGTCCGAAGTTCGTCGTCCGGCGTCGAAGCAGTCCAGTCCAGTTCGAGGCCTTCCGTTCTTGCTGCCCGGTGAGTAACGTTGCTGGGGTAGTATCTAGACAGGGTCAATCTAATTGACTCTGGTCCGTGGGTTGGTGGTACACAGACCCACAAAACAAAGTGTCCACTTCGGTGGATGCGGGTCCTGACGTGTCTCTTTATGAGACCGGTGAGTTTCGTACTGTTTCAGCAGTGCATCTAGTTTCTGTTCTAGTCAGTTCTGTTCTCGAGAAAATTCATGTATTCTGTTTTCCGTATTCCAGGTAGTATTCTGTTCGAACTGTTATTTTAAATGTTCTTCATGTACTTTAATGTCGTGGTATGAGTGTAAAGTAATTATCGTGTTTATTGTGTATTGTATTGTGTCCAGATTATAGTTCAGTCATGCCGCTATTTTCAAAACTGCGTCAGTTAAAAACCAGAAAAGGTCTGCTAGAAGCAGCAGTTCCTGTTCCGCCTAGGGACAGTCCAGGTCATTTCATGTATCAGAAGCATGGCATAAGCGCCATATTGTATCTAGATTTATGGGTAGAGTATACCAAACAGTTAGAGGAAAAGTATAGATGGCCCGTATCAGGTACGTGGGATGCCGAGTGCATCATGAGAGTAGAAGAGGCATTATGGAAAAAGAAGGCCAGACAGTCACAGAAAGATGCCATCGAGTTATGGCGCAAAGAATCTCATAAAAGAACCGAAAAAGAAATCAGAAAGTCAGAATTAAGTAGAGAATCCTTAGAGCGAGCCCAAGAAAAAGAATTAATCGAGATAGGTGAACGAGTTAAAACTGAACAGTCAGACAGACAGAGGAACGCCCTCATTAAGGGTATGTATCCTCTTCTTGCCGAGGGCTTGCCAGAAGCGACCCCGGAGGCATCCAGTAATTTTCCGCCACCCTTAGTTCCGACCAAGCTACGTCACAAACCGACCGCAGCTGATATTTTCATTTCATCCTATTTGGACGACACAGTCCCGGAATATGCAAATTCCGCTCCGCCAGTCCCTGTAAATCAGGCACTTCCTGCTCCTCCAGACACCGGGGCACCCCTTGCAGTACCTGCTACGGTCCCCCAGGTTCAGCCCGCCATACAAGTTCAGCCCGCATTTCAATTTCCCGCCGCGCTAGTACGAAGAGCATCAGTCGATGATTCCAGTTTAGGGGCCGCAGGAGGAGGTCCTCCTGGTACCCCGCCACCGCACCAACGTAAAACGTTGGCCGAGTTACATGAATGTGCGTCACAGCGTACGCCCAAATATCAGTCCGCTGCAGATATCCGGCGAGTCCTTACAGAATGTCGCTATGACCCAGTCACAGGTGACGATAGTATGATTCTATATTCTATACGTGTAAGACGGGTGATCGGGTATTTGGACACCCTACCAGATATGAAAGAAGATCTAGACAGAATATATCGTTTCATCCGTACAGGGAATGATCCAGAAAGTATTAGTGACGTCATGTGCCAAAGAAAAGTTGAAGTCCAGCTTATGCTATTAAAGTTTCTGATTAATTGTCTAATAAGAGAACAAGATTATCCGACCAAAGATCAAGCCGAAATGAAAATCCTGACAAGGTGGAGTGATAATATAGCCGACGGTAAGCATAGAACTATAGGTAGTATAGAGAGTATGTACAAGAAAATTCGTAAGGAAATAATAAGGTTACATGATCAACGTAAAGCAGCACAAGTAAGCGAGAAAGAAAATGACTCCGCGGAAGAGGTAGAGGACGAGAATCCCGCCAGGATAGCGTATGTAGGAAAATCTAGATTTCCAGATCGCCATTTACGCCTAGAACACAAGTCAACTTTTCATCCTCCAGCACTAGAACAAGGTTCTCTAGAACAAGTATTTCAAGCTACCGATCACATTCTGAAATCACGAATCGGTTATAGCGAGTTAAGTACTATGCATGAACAAGAACTAGTCCGATCAGCAGTCCGATGGATTACTGATTCTACCACTTTTCCAGACGAAATAGTGGCACAAATGTTTCTGAAATTGCCCCCAGCCGAGCAGCGACTGGCGGGTATGTATATGATTCAGCACCTCATTACATTGTATGAGGGTCAACATTCTGATCCAGGTCGGTTACACGATGTCCTGAACGAGTTACTCCAGTATAAATGGAAAGGTTTAGGTACCGATTTGATTAGTGTCATTCTAGAACAGCGCCACAAATATAGTATGTTTCTGAACCCGCATTTTGTTCATGTCTCACCCCCAGAAAGTAAACCCTTTTACATAGACAGACAGAATCCGTTACGAGAATTGCATCCCGTTAAGACAGAGGGTGGTGAAATGCAACGAGTGTTTGTTTACACCCCGATCACAAAGATGAAACTCTTAGAGATGAAAAAGTTAATTCCCTGTCATGATAAAGATCCAGCAGGGTTCCACCGAGAATTAAAAGACATGCTCCGTATGGGAGAATACACGTATCCAGACATTATTAAAATGCTAAAAGTCCTGTTGCCCTCAGGGGTATATGAGAAACTCAAAGAAAAAGATTGGGAGGTAGGAGAGAAAAAGATCGATTGGGCAGTTCTAGAAGCTGAAGATAAGGCACGAGTACCAGGTACCGGTCTTGGAGATAAATGTAAAGAATTACCAGAATTATTAATACAAGTGTTACCCAGATTATTAACCACTAAAAAGGAAGACTGGGATGCAATCTCAGCTTGTAAACAGAAACAAGATGAAGATACTAGCGATTTTTACTCTAGATTTGAAAAATGTTTTACCATAAACAGTGGCCTCAAGACAAGTAGTGAGTCATACCCTCACCTTTTTGTTACTAAATTAGTCGAGAATTCAAGTCCACCAATTAAAAAACGAGTTTTGAAAGTCGAAAGTACCTGGCAAGCTAATACCCCGTCCCAGATGTTACAGATGCTTCAATATCACCAGAATAGAATCAGAGAAGAGCAAGAACACGAGAGAAAACGTATGAAAGACACGAAAATGAAAGTACTAGTTGCACAATCTGTTCCTCAAGACAGTCAGAAGAGGGGTCCGAATCAAGCCAGTCATCCTGCAGCTCCCGTTAAAGGGAACTGCAATTATTGTAAACAGCCAGGTCATTTTATAAACGAGTGTGCAGTTCTGAAACACAACATAGCTACCGGTAAGACTAAAGAAAGACCACGTCCGCCTAGACAAGAACAAGTTACACAGACCCCTCAGCCACAGAATGCACCACAGACAGTTACTGTACCGCAGCCTATTGCTGCAACACAGCATGTTACACAGCAGATGTACCAGTATGCTCAGTCAGAGTATCCAGAGTATCAACCGTATTCATGAAACAGCCTAGAGAGGGAGGTAGGCTTGCCTCTCATCGAGATACCTGTAGATCAAGAGGGTCCCTATGTTCACAGTCAAGTACTAGGGAAAGACAGAAAGTTTCTGATTGATACAGGGGCAAGTAGGACCACTATAAGTCACGCCGAAGTTCCAGGGGCTCCGCTCTCAGGCTCTAGAAATGTTTCCCTTGGATTTTCAGGAAAGCCTATTGTAAATGAAATATCAAAGCCAGTTACTCTAGAAGTAGGTCCATTGTCCCGCACTACTGATCTGTTACTTGTGGAAAAGTAAATTTTGCCATGTTCTGTGTCCCTACGCCTCATCCATCATATGTTATGTGTGCATGACCAATATGCATATGTTATTCCCCATGTCCGATTAATGACGCAATTCCAGTTGTGTCCACCTTTAGTATGCTAGTTTCCAGTCCTCGTGAATACTACGAATATCAGGCCTATGTAAAGTAATGTTGCCACGTTTCTCAGTGTGCACGTTATTCCATTATAAAGTCCCCGTTTCCAGGCCTCAAAAGGGCCCGGACCACAGATTCAGCTTCTGTCTCCTGAAAGCCTCGCTGAGGAGCGATACAGCCCCCACCTGTATCCTCGACCCTTCACTTACTTCCTGCCTCGCAGTGCCCGGTGCAGCTTGGTTCTGCCTCTGAGTCTGCCAAAAGTATGTTATAGTTCCAGCTATCAGTTCAGTCCTCCTCTCTGCATTCCTAAGCTACTGAACTGCATCAATAGTTTCCGTCATTGTCTAGCCTACTCGGCTCCACGTTAGAGAAATACTGTATTTAATGGTCATTTAGTATTCTTCATCACGCACTACATGTAGAATAATGCATGGTCCAGTCTTAGAATCAAGTTAGCTTTTCCCCTCATGACGTCTAGTTTATATCAACATGTTCCCTAAACATCAGATACCAGATAGGGTTTAGGTACATGTCGCTCCGACCCCCCAGACTCTAGTCTCTGCTCCTAACACAGAGTTCGTAGCCCCCAGCTTCTCCTAGTAACACGTCATTGCCAGTTTTCGCGCACCATTAGGTTAGAGGTCCCGGCTCCTTAGGTAGCCCCCTCCTATGTTTCCGCCCATTCATGACATATTCTGTTACGTTTGCATCACATGTCTATGTATACTCCCAGTTACACCTCTTTTTACTGTTATCTCTCGCGACTGCTACGCGTCACGCCTTCTGCTCCACCCACTGCTACGCCTACTGCAATGTAATGCTATGTGTTTGCACTATGTATATATGCCTGTGTTTTGTTATTGAATGTTAGCGCGCTCATCCCAGACCTAGCCCCAGCAGCTGCTGGGCCTCTTTTCCCCTGCTGGGCCCCAGTTGTCCTGCTGGGCCCTGTCACTCTGTTCCTATGCAGGTTGTCCTGATCCTGTCCTTATGCTGTAATAAACCTGCAGAAACTCCTACTACCTCGAATCTTGACTCTTATTTATTGAGCTATCTGTTATGCTATAAGTCTAGTCAAAAATAGGGTATTATTTATTTATTTACCACATAATGGCGCCCGAATAGGGACTTGCCCTTTCCCCACGCGTCGGTGAAGCCACGCCGACCCCCTGACCCTCTGCAGTCGTGACGGAACTCTTCTGCGCAGTGGCAGATATTTCTGCTCAAGTATCCCTCAGGCCCACGGAGGAGACGGAGGAGGCGGTCCAGCATCCGAACGAGACGGTGGAGGAACGCGGCGAGTCCCGACCAGAGCCCAAGCCGAGAGTCCAAGGTCCGAGGTATCCGGAGGCCCACCTGTAACTGAAGTCCGAAGTCCGAAGTTCGTCGTCCGTCGTCCAGTCCAGTCCGAGGCCTTCCGTTCCGTGCTGCCCGGTGAGTACCATTGCTGGGGTAGTATCTAGACAGGACCAATTTAAATTGACTCCTGGTCCGTGGGTTGGTGGTGCCCAGACTCACAAACGAAGTGTTCACCTAGGTGGATACGGGTCCTGATGCGTCCCTTTATGGGACCGGTATGTTCTGTACTGTTACAGCAGTGCATCCAGTAACTCTAGTCTGTTCCGTTCTCAAGAAAATCTGTTCTATTTCTGTTCTCAGTATTCCAGGTAATATTCTGTTCGAACTGTTATTTATAATGTTCTTCATGTATTTTACTGTTGTGGTATGAGTGCGATGTGATTTCGTGTTTTCATTGTGTATTGTATTGTGTCCGGATTACAGTTCAGTCATGCCGCTCTTTTCCAAGTTACGTCAGTTAAAAACTAGAAAAGGTTTATTAGAGGAAGCAGTTCCTGTCCCGCCTAGGGACAGTCCAGGTCACTTTATGTATCAGAAACATGGCATAAGCGCCATATTGTATCTAGATTTATGGGTAGAGTATACCAAACAGTTAGAAGAAAAGTATAGATGGCCCGTATCGGGTACATGGGATGCCGAATGTATCATGCGAGTAGAAGAAGCATTATGGAAAAAGAAAGCCAGACAGTCACAGAAAGATGCCATCGAGTTATGGCGTAAAGAAGCGCATAGAAGAACGGAAAAGGAAGTCAGAAAGTCAGAATTAAGTAGAGAATCCCAAGAACGAGCCCAAGAAAGAGAATTAATCGAGATAGGTGAACAAGTCAAAGCCGAACAGTCAGACAGACAGAGGCATGCCCTTATTAAGGGTATGTATCCTCTCCTTGCCGAAGGTTTGCCAAAAGCGACCCCAGAGGCATCCAGTAATTTCCCGCCACCATTAGTTCCGACCAAGCTACGTCACAAACCGACCGCAGCTGATATTTTTATTTCGTCCTATCTGGACGACACAGTCCCCGAATATGCAAATCCTGTTCGTGCTCCGCCAGTCCTTGTAAATCAGGCACTTCCCGCTCCTCCAGACACCGGAGTACCTGTTACGGTACCCCCGGTCCAGCCTACAGTTCCATTTCCCACTCTGCCAGGACGTAGAGCCTCAGTAGACGACTCCAGTCTAGGGGCCGCAGGAGGAGCTACTCCTCAAACCCCGCCGCCACACAAGCGTTTATCAGCACTCGAATTACATGCTCAAGCATCACAGCGTACTCCTAAAAGTAATAAGTCTGTTACAGAAATCAGGCAAGCCCTTAACGAATGTGTCTATGATCCAGTTCCAGGCGAATATACTATGGTTTTATATTCCTTACGTGTAAGGAGAGTGACCGAGTATCTAGTCACCTTGCCGAATATGAAAGAAGATCTAGACAGAATATATCGTTTCATCCGTACAGGGGATGATCCAGAAAGTATTGGCGAGATTATGTCTCAAAGGAAAGCCGAGATTCAGCTCATGATATTAAAGTTCCTGATCAATTGTCTAATAAGAGAACAAGATTACCCGTCTAAAGATCCCGCTGAAATGAGAATCCTGACAAGGTGGAGTGATAATATAGCCGAGGGTAAGCACAAGACCGTCAGTGCCATGGAGAGTATGTACAAGAAAATTCGTAAAGAAATAATAAGGTTACACGACCAGCGTAAAGCAGCACAAGTAAGTGAGAAAGAAAGTATCTCTGATCCTGAAGAGGAAGACGAGAATCCCGCCAGAATAGCGTATGTAGGAAAATCCAGATTTCCAGATCGCCATTTACGTCTAGAACCCAAGTCTATTTTTCATCTAGCACCAGAACAAGGTTCTCTAGAACAAGTATTTCAAGCTACCGATCACATTCTGAAATCACGAATCGGTTATAGCGAGTTAAGTACCATGCATGAACAAGAACTAGCCCGATCAGCAGTCCGATGGATTACTGATTCTACCACTTTTCCAGACGAAATAGTGGCACAAATGTTTCTGAAACTGCCCCCAGCCGAGCAACGACTGGTGGGTATGTATATGATCCAGTACCTCATCACTCTGTATGAGGGTCAACATTCTGATCCAGGTCCGTTACACGATATCCTGAACGAGTTACTCCAGTATAGATGGAGAGGTCTAGGTACCGATTTAATTAGTGTCATTCTAGAACAGCGCCACAAATATAGAACGTTCCTGAACCCGCATTTTGTTCATGTCTCACCCCCAGAAAGTAAATCGTTCTACATAGACAGACAGAATCCGTTACGAGAAGTCCACCCAGTCCAAGGGGCGGGTGGCGTAATGCAACGAGTGTTTGTATACACTCCAATTTCAAAGATGGAACTTCTTGAAATGAAGAAATTAATTCCCTGTCATGACAAAGATCCAGCAGGGTTCCATAGAGAATTAAAAGACATGCTCCGTATGGGAGAATACACTTACCCAGACATCATTAAAATGTTAAAGGTCCTGTTACCCGCAGGGGTGTATGAAAAGTTAAAGGAAAAAGAATGGGAGGTGGGAGAGAAAAAGATCGATTGGACAGCTCTAGAAGCTGAAGACAAGGCACGAGTACCAGGTACCGGTCTTGGAGATAAATGTAAAGAATTACCAGAATTATTGATTCAAGTTTTACCCAGATTATTGACAACTAGGAAAGAAGACTGGGATGCAATCTCAGCCTGTAAACAGAAACAAGATGAAGATATTAGTGATTTTTATTCTAGATTTGAGAAATGTTTCAGTATCAACAGTGGTCTCAAGACAAGTAGTGAGTCATACCCTCATCTTTTCGTTACCAAATTAGTCGAGAATTCAAGTCCACAAATTAAAAACCGAGTTTTAAAAGTCGAAAGCACCTGGCAAGCAAATACTCCGTCCCAGATGCTCCAGATGCTCCAGTATCACCAGAATAGAATCAGAGAAGAGCAAGAACACGAGAGAAAACGTATGAAAGACACGAAAATGAAAGTGCTAGTTGCACAATCTGTTCCTCAAGACAGTCAGAAGAGGGGTCCGAATCAAGCCAGTCATCCTGCAGCTCTCGTTAAAGGGAACTGCAATTATTGTAAACAGCCAGGTCATTTTATAAACGAGTGTGCAGTTCTGAAACACAACATAGCTACTGGTAAGACTAAAGAAAGACCACGTCCGCCTAGACAAGAACAAGTTTCACAGATTCCTCAGTCACAGAATGCACAACAGACAGTTTCCGCACCGCAGCCTATTGCTGCAACACAGCATGTTACGTCACAGATGTACCAGTATGCACAGTCCGAGTATCCAGAGTACCAGTCATATTCATGAAACAGCCTAGAGAGGGAGGTAGGCTTGCCTCTCATCGAGATACCTGTAGATCAAGAAGGTCCCTATGTTCACAGTCAAGTATTAGGGAAAGACAGAAAGTTTTTGATCGATACAGGGGCAAGTAGGACCACAATTAGTCATGCCGAAGTTCCAGGGGCTCCGCTCTCAGGCTCAAGAAATGTTTCCCTTGGATTTTCAGGAAAACCAATAGTTAATGAGATATCAAAGCCAGTCACTCTAGAAGTAGGTCCATTGTCCCGTACTACTGATCTGTTACTTACTAAGTCATGTCCAGAAAATCTGTTAGGCATTAAGACACTGAAAGAGTTAGGTGCAGTTATTTGCTGTTCCCCAGAGGGAATACGTCTGTTCCTACGTGACTTTAAGGGTCACTATGTATTACGAGATTTTGATTCGAGATTGTCTAATGTTCCACAGCATTTATGGGCGCAAGGTCCAACTGATGTAGGTTATATGCAAATCACACCCCATCGTGTGACTCTCAAGCCAGGTGTAGTGTTACCCCGAATCAGACAGTACAGATTGCCACCCGAGGCTGTAGCAGCCTTATCCAAAATTATTGACGAGCTCATGGCTCAAGGAGTAGTTGTAGAAACTGACTCCAATGTATGTAATTCTCCGATCATTCCAGTCATGAAACGTACTGATCCAAATGCACCCCCAGTATATCGATTAGTGATTGATTTACGAGAGCTTAACAAATGTATTATTCCTCAGTACCCAGTTGTTCCAGATATTTCTTCCTTGTTAACTGCTATTGATTCCGAAGCCATGTTTTTCACTGTCATAGACCTCAAGAATGCATTTTTCAGTGTTCCAATTCATCCAGACAGCCAGTTTCTTTTCGGATTCTGTTTAAATGGAAGGAGCTATATGTTTACACGCGCTCCTCAAGGTTTCACAGAAAGCCCTAGTATTTACAGTCAAGCACTCAAGAGACAACTAGACAACATTCACATGCCAACTGACACTGCCCTGCTCCAGTATGTCGATGATCTACTGATCACAGCCCGTTCTGAACGTGACTGCGAGCGAGCATCCCTTACAGTTCTGTATTTTCTCGCCGAGATGGGGCACAAGGTGTCACCTTCGAAGCTTCAATTCTGTGTCCAGCAAGTGGTATACTTAGGACACTTGCTGTCCAAGAGGGGTAGGCAGTTGACACCAGACCGTATCCAGTTAATAGCGAGTCTTCCCCAGCCCAGAACCCAGAAGGAGGTACGTGCTTTTATCGGCCTTACTTCTTATTGTAGACAATGGATTCCCCAGTATGCATTTCTAGCCAAGCCACTGATACAGTTAACGACACAGGAGGCAGCCGTATCGACTGTCCTCCCTTGGACATCTGAACATACACTTAGTTTTAACGAGTTAAAGAAAGCCCTATGTCAAGCTCCAGTTCTAGCTACACCGAACTACAGTAAGCCTTTTACACTTTTCGTTACTGAACGCGAAGGTACAGCATTATCTGTTCTTACACAAGATCAAGCAGGACAATACAAGCCCTGTGCTTATTTTTCGAGCACATTAGATCCAGTCGCCCAGGCGTTGCCTGCGTGCCTCAAGTCAGTTGCAGCCACAGCTCTAGCTATCAGACAAAGTGATTCTATAGTTTTAGGACACTCCCTGACAGTACAAGTCCCACATTCAGTAGAAGTTCTTTTAAACCGAACACAAACTCAGCACTTGACAATTGCACGTTTAACAGGTTATGAATTAACACTGTTCCAGCCACACATAGAAATCAGACGCTGCAACGTTCTGAATCCTGCTACACTGTTACCATCAGTTAATTCAAATCCAGACCCACACGACTGTGTGGAAGTAGTCAACATTACGACAAAACCAAGACAAGACCTGACAGACATTCCGTTACCAGATCCTGACCTGACACTTTATGTGGATGGTTCATGTATGAGAACTAATACAGGAGAACTAGTCGCCGCGTATGCAGTGACTACTGACACTGAAGTTATTGAAACACACCGTATTGACACCCTGTCCGCTCAAGCAGCAGAGCTAGTCGCTCTGACACAAGCCTGTATACATGCCAAGAACCTGAAGGTTAACGTTTACACAGATTCACGTTACGCATTCGGAGTTGTACACGACTTCGGAGTGCTCTGGCAGGAGAGAGGTTTCATGACTTCTCATGGAACCAAGATTCAGCATGGTCTCCTTATTCAAGCCCTGTTAGATGCCATACATTTACCGACATCTATTGCTATCATGAAATGCAAAGCACATACGAAAGTTACAGACATTATTTCCCAAGGTAATGATCTAGCAGACCGCACAGCCAAGCTTACAGCACAGACTCCAGACATTCCAGTTAATCAGACACATACTTCAGATCCGATTACATGCATGACAGTTAAGGACCCTACACAAGATGTCATAGATATCCAGTTACATGCTACTCCCGATGAAATCAAGAAATGGTCTGAACAAGGAGGGCTCCAGACAGATCAAGGATGGTTAACGAAGGGTAGAGCCACATGGTTTCTCCCTGATTCTATGGTTCAAGTCATTATCAATACCGCACATAGTCCAGCACATTTAGGAGAAAAAGCTATGTTAGACAGTATCCAGAACATTTGGTTCAACAAGCATTTACGAGCTGCAGCCAAGCAGAAAGTCCGTACCTGTATGATATGTTGTCAGTTTAATCCAGGTAAAAGTGTCCCGGTGGAACAAGGTGGTTTCCAGCCCCCTGACCACCCTTTTGAGGTCCTCCAGATGGATTATATTCAGATGGAGCGATGTCGAGGTTTCAAGTATGTCCTTGTAGTTGTATGCGCTTTGTCCAGGTGGACAGAGGCCTATCCAGTCCCAGATTACACAGCCGCGACCACTGCCAAGCAGTTGGTTCGTGAATTTTTCCCTAGATACGGACTCCCTAGAGTCGTATATTCTGATAACGGCCAGCCATTCTCATCTGAACTCATGAAACACGTTTCCCTTTTGTTAGGGTACCAGTGGAAGTTTCATTGTGTACGCCATCCTGAAGCAGCCGGTCTCGTAGAGAGACATAATCAGACTCTGAAAATCCGCATTGCAAAAGTCTGTAAGGACAAAGGTGTGGACTGGCTAGTAGCTCTGCCAGTCGCTTTATTTTATATGCGCATGGTCGCACATTCCAGATCAGGTCTGTCCCCGTATGAGGTCGTATTCGGCCGCCCCCCTAACATGTGGGGTACTCCTAGACCCCGAAGTATTACCGATGTTTCATGTAATATGCTGACAGATTACCTAGCTTCCTTGATGTCTGCCCTCAACTCATGTCGTTCACAGGTTGCCGCCGCATTTCCAGACAATACCGAGGTGGCACCGCACGAGATCGTTCCAGGCTCCCTTGTGATGGTCCGGAATTTCGACAGATCAAGTCCGCTGGAACCACGTTGGAAGGAGCCACGTCAGGTCCTCTTGACCACCCGAACTGCCGTCAAGTTGGAAGGCAGGAAGGGGTGGGTCCACCTTTCTCATGTAAAACTTTTCAATGGATTGAAATCAGTCTCCAAGAACATTTCCAAGGATTTCCAGGATTCGAAGGACTGCCAAAACATTGTCTTAAAGGACTGTCCCGCACAAGACATTATTACAACCCCTCCCTTGTTAGAGAAAACTCCGCAGCAGGAGTATAAGTTAAAGCTCAGGTCTAGTAAACTAAGTCAGTCAGTTTGATTGTATAAGTCCTCCCCTAGGTGAAACGGTTAGATTGTTTCTGACATGTATAAAATAGACCCCCATAGTGAGAGAGTCAGTCGAAGTTCACTTCAATGTATCGTTTTTCTGAGTTTCATATTGTTTCTCAGCATAATGATTTCCTGCACCAGCTACGCATTTTTCCTGTATTTACCAGTTCCTCATGTAAATATGTCTACTAATGCTACAGTAGAGCACACGTTTAGTGATCTGCCTCCTCACGAATATTCATACCGCCTCGCTATGCGCAACAACACATTTATCCGTATGTTACATTACTCACACCAGACCAGCAATGCCACAAATTGTTGGGTGTGTGGTCGACTCCCCCCTTTCCAGACACCGAAGGGAGTTCTGCCACTCTTTCCTTATCCATTCTCACACAATGGTTCGTGTGGAGCATGGTCCACGTTAACGTCATCCTCAACAGATATGTCTTTTCTTAACAGTACATGTTTCCCAGACAAGCAAGGTTTCCCCCACAGAACAGGTTTAGATCTAGAAAATGAAGTATATAATTTAGGTAATTATTCGTCGAATTTCATGGTCCTGAATGTTCAGTCTGATACTACTCCAGACTTACCTGCTATTTCAGTACTACCAGTCAAAGGCGAATTATGTGTCCGTAGTTATGGTTCTGTACACATAGGTCATAGTGAATGTACTACTGTTATCAAGTATAGTGACAGTGGGAAATCTATTTTCAAAGCTTCACGTCATTCTTATTTTATTTGTGGTCAAACTGCATATGTCCGTCTGCCCCTCGATTGGGAGGGAACCTGTTACATTGCTTTCCTACTGCCACCTGTTTTTCTAGCCCCATCTGATTATCACAGAAACACACATCTAGTACACATTAGACATAGAAGGGAGTCCCCAATTGTCGATTATACTGAAACTACTCTAGAACAGTATACAGATTTCAATAAAGGTTTCTTCTTTTTTGTAGGACCTGTCCAGAATAGTAAATTGATCCGTAGGTTAACAAGAACCCTTGAGGCTGTAGTAAATGAGACTGCCTCTGCTCTAGGTAACCTAACCGAAGAACAATCTGCTATGAGATTTGTCGTTTTGCAAAATCGTCTCGTCCTTGACGTCATACTGGCCGATAGGGGCGGGGCCTGTAGAGTCATCGGATCTAGTTGCTGCATTTTCATTCCAAATAACGCGCCGTCCGTTTATTCAGCTATAACCAGACTCCATAAAATTGCCCATCTGTTACATCAAGATCCAGGCACCTGGACATGGTCAGGTTGGTTCTGGAATATAATTTCCGCATGGGGATGGAAAGTCCTGTCCTTTCTAGGTATTGCAGTAGCGATCATATTTAGCTGCTGCCTCTGTATACAATGTGGCCCTGCGATTTGCAGCATGTGTGCTACCTCTTGTATTCCTAGTCCCAAGCCCCGTTCTAAATCCCGTTCCAAGACAATTCGAGACGAGCAAATGGTACTGTATGAAATGATAGACGGTATCATGAAAATTGATGTTTCCTGATGGAAACGTAGTGACAAGGAGGGAATGTGGAAAAGTAAATTTTGCCATGTTCTGTGTCCCTACGCCTCATCCATCATATGTTATGTGTGCATGACCAATATGCATATGTTATTCCCCATGTCCGATTAATGACGCAATTCCAGTTGTGTCCACCTTTAGTATACTAGTTTCCAGTCCTCGTGAATACTACGAATATCAGGCCTATGTAAAGTAATGTTGCCACGTTTCTCAGTGTGCACGTTATTCCATTATAAAGTCCCCGTTTCCAGGCCTCAAAAGGGCCCGGACCACAGATTCAGCTTCTGTCTCCTGAAAGCCTCGCTGAGGAGCGATACAGCCCCCACCTGTATCCTCGACCCTTCACTTACTTCCTGCCTCGCAGTGCCCGGTGCAGCTTGGTTCTGCCTCTGAGTCTGCCAAAAGTATGTTATAGTTCCAGCTATCAGTTCAGTCCTCCTCTCTGCATTCCTAAGCTACTGAACTGCATCAATAGTTTCCGTCATTGTCTAGCCTACTCGGCTCCACGTTAGAGAAATACTGTATTTAATGGTCATTTAGTATTCTTCATCACGCACTACATGTAGAATAATGCATGGTCCAGTCTTAGAATCAAGTTAGCTTTTCCCCTCATGACGTCTAGTTTATATCAACATGTTCCCTAAACATCAGATACCAGATAGGGTTTAGGTACATGTCGCTCCGACCCCCCAGACTCTAGTCTCTGCTCCTAACACAGAGTTCGTAGCCCCCAGCTTCTCCTAGTAACACGTCATTGCCAGTTTTCGCGCACCATTAGGTTAGAGGTCCCGGCTCCTTAGGTAGCCCCCTCCTATGTTTCCGCCCATTCATGACATATTCTGTTACGTTTGCATCACATGTCTATGTATACTCCCAGTTACACCTCTTTTTACTGTTATCTCTCGCGACTGCTACGCGTCACGCCTTCTGCTCCACCCACTGCTACGCCTACTGCAATGTAATGCTATGTGTTTGCACTATGTATATATGCCTGTGTTTTGTTATTGAATGTTAGCGCGCTCATCCCAGACCTAGCCCCAGCAGCTGCTGGGCCTCTTTTCCCCTGCTGGGCCCCAGTTGTCCTGCTGGGCCCTGTCACTCTGTTCCTATGCAGGTTGTCCTGATCCTGTCCTTATGCTGTAATAAACCTGCAGAAACTCCTACTACCTCGAATCTTGACTCTTATTTATTGAGCTATCTGTTATGCTATAAGTCTAGTCAAAAATAGGGTATTATTTATTTATTTACCACATACTTACGAAGTCATGTCCAGAGAATCTATTAGGCATTAAAACATTGAAAGAGTTAGGTGCAGTTATATGCTGTTCCCCAGAGGGAATACGATTGTTCCTACGTGACTTCAAGGGTCACTATGTATTACGAGATTTTGATCCGAGATTGTTTAATGTTCCGCAGCATCTATGGGCGCAAGGTCCAACTGATGTTGGCTACATGCAAATCACACCCCATCGTGTGACTCTCAAGCCTGGTGTAGTCCTGCCACGAATCAGACAGTACAGATTGCCACCTGAGGCTGTAGCAGCCTTATCCAAAATTGTTGACGAGCTTATGGCTCAAGGAGTAGTGGTAGAAACTGACTCCAATGTATGTAATTCTCCGATCATTCCTGTCATGAAACGTACTGATCCAAATGCACCTCCAGTATATCGATTAGTGATTGACCTTCGAGAACTTAATAAATGTATTATTCCCCAGTACCCAGTTGTCCCAGATATTTCTTCCCTATTGACTGCCATTGATTCCGAAGCCACATTTTTTACTGTCATAGACCTCAAGAACGCGTTTTTCAGTGTCCCCATTCATCCAAACAGCCAGTTTCTTTTCGGATTTTGTTTAAATGGAAGGAGCTATATGTTCACACGCGCTCCTCAAGGTTTCACAGAAAGTCCTAGTATTTACAGTCAAGCACTCAAGAGACAACTAGACAACATTCACATGCCAACTGACACTGCCCTGCTCCAGTATGTTGATGATCTACTGATCACAGCCCGCTCTGAACGTGATTGCGAGCGAGCATCACTTACAGTCTTGTATTTCCTTGCCGAGATGGGGCACAAGGTGTCCCCTTCGAAGCTTCAATTCTGTGTCTAGCAAGTGATCTATTTAGGCCACTTACTGTCCAAGAGGGGTAGGCAGTTGACACCAGACCGTATCCAGTTAATAGCGAGTCTTCCTCAGCCCAAGACCCAGAAGGAGGTACGTGCTTTTATTGGCCTTACTTCTTATTGCAGACAATGGATTCCTCAGTATGCATTTCTAGCTAAACCACTGATACAGTTAACGACACAGGAGGCAGCCGTATCGACTGTCCTCCCTTGGACATCTGAACATACACTTAGTTTTAATGAATTAAAGAAAGCCCTATGCCAAGCTCCAGTTCTAGCTACACCGAACTACAGTAAGCCTTTTACACTTTTCGTAACTGAACGCGAAGGTACAGCATTATCTGTCCTCACACAAGATCAAGCAGGACAATACAAGCCTTGTGCTTATTTTTCGAGCACATTAGATCCTGTAGCCCAGGCTCTGCCTGCGTGCCTCAAGTCAGTTGCAGCCACAGCACTAGCTATCAGACAAAGTGATTCCATAGTCTTAGGACACTCCCTGACAGTACAAGTTCCACACTCCGTGGAAGTTCTTTTAAACCGAACACAAACTCAGCACTTGACAATTGCACGTTTAACAGGTTATGAATTGACACTGTTTCAGCCACACATAGAAATCAGACGCTGCAACGTCCTAAATCCTGCCACACTGTTACCGTCAGTTAATCCAAATCCTGCCACACACGATTGTGTGGAAGTAGTTAACATCATGACCAAGCCAAGACAAGATCTGACAGATATTCCATTACCAGATCCCGACCTGACACTCTATGTGGATGGTTCATGTATGAGAACAAGTACAGGAGAACTAGTCGCCGCGTATGCAGTGACTACTGACACTGAAGTTATTGAAACACACCGTATTGACACCCTGTCTGCTCAAGCAGCAGAGCTAGTTGCTCTGACACAAGCCTGCATTCACGCCAAGAACCTGAAAGTTAATGTTTACACAGATTCACGTTACGCATTTGGAGTTGTACACGACTTCGGAGTGCTCTGGCAGGAGAGAGGTTTCATGACTTCTCATGGAACCAAGATTCAGCATGGTCTCCTTATTCAAGCTCTGTTAGATGCAATACACTTACCGACATCTATTGCTATCATGAAGTGCAAAGCACATACGAAAGTTACTGACACTATTTCTCAAGGTAATGATCTAGCAGATCGCACAGCCAAGCTTACAGCTCAGACACCAGACATTCCAGTTAATAAGACACCGACACACACTCCAGATCCGACTACATGTATGACAGTTAAAGACCCTACACAGGATGTCATAGACATACAGTTACATGCTACTCCTGAAGAAATCAAGAAATGGTCCGAACAAGGAGGGGTCCATACAGATCAGGGTTGGGTAACGAAGGGTAAAGCCACATGGTTTCTCCCCGACTCTATGGTTCAAGTCATTATCAATACCGCACATAGTCCAGCACATTTAGAGGAAAAAGCTATGTTAGACAGTATCCAGAACATTTGGTTCAACAAGCATTTACGAGCTGCAGCCAAGCAGAAAGTCCGTACCTGTATGATATGTTGTCAGTTCAATCCAGGTAAAAGTGTCCCGGTGGAACAAGGTGGATTCCAGCCCCCTGACCACCCATTCGAGGTCCTCCAAATGGATTATATTCAGATGGAGCGATGTCGAGGTTTCAAGTATGTCCTTGTAGTTGTATGCGCTTTGTCCAGGTGGACAGAAGCATATCCAGTCCCAGATTACACAGCCACGACTACTGCCAAGCAGTTGGTTCGTGAGTTCTTCCCCCGTTATGGACTCCCTAGAGTCGTATATTCTGATAACGGCCAGCCATTCTCATCTGAGTTGATGAAACACGTTTCCCTGTTGTTAGGGTACCAGTGGAAGTTCCATTGTGTACGCCATCCTGAAGCAGCCGGTCTCGTAGAGAGACATAATCAGACCCTGAAAATTCGAATTGCAAAAGTTTGTCAAGAGAAAGGTGTGGACTGGCTAGTAGCTCTGCCGGTCGCCCTGTTCTATATGCGCATGGTCGCACATTCCAGATCAGGTCTGTCCCCGTATGAGGTCGTTTTCGGCCGCCCCCCTAACATGTGGGGTACTCCTAGACCTCGAAGTATTACCGATGTTTCAAGTAATATGCTGACAGATTACCTAGCTTCCTTGATGTCTGCCCTCAACTCTTATCGTTCACAGGTTGCCGCCGCATTTCCAGACAATACCGAGGTGGCACCGCATGAAATCGTTCCCGGATCCATGGTCCTAGTGCGAAATTTCGATCGCTCAAGTCCGCTGGAGCCTCGCTGGAAGGAGCCCCGACAGGTCCTCCTGGCCACCCGTACAGCCGTGAAGTTGGAGGGACGCAAAGGCTGGGTGCATCTTTCGCACATCAAGAAATTTTATGGATTGAAACCAGTTTCAAAGAACATTTCCGAGGATTTAAAGGACTGCCAAAGTACTATTCTTAAGGACTGTCCCGCAAAAGACAATGATATTGCACCCTCCCTGTTAGAGACAACTCCGCAACAGGAGTATAAGAAAAAGTTAAGGTCTAGTAAAATAAGTCAGCCAGTTTGATTGTCTAAGTCCTCCCCTAGGTGAAACGGTTAGACCGGTTTCTGACATGTATAAAATAGACCCCCATAGTGAGAGAGTTAGTCAAAACTCAATCCGATGTATCATTTTTCTAAGTTTCGTTTTATTTCTCAGCATTATGATTTCCTGCACCAGTTATGCATTTTACCTGTATTTTCCAGTTTCTCATGTAAATAAGTCTTCTAATGTTACAGTAGAGCACACGTTTAGTGATCTGCCTCCTCATGAACTCTCTTACCGCCTCGCTATGCGTAACAATTCTTTTATCCGCATGTTACATTATTCACACCAGACCAGCAATGCCACTAATTGTTGGGTGTGTGGTCGACTCCCCCCTTTCCAGACACCGAAGGGAGTTCTGCCACTCTTTCCTTATCCATTTTCACATAATGGTTCGTGTGGAGCATGGTCCACGTTAACGTCATCCTCAACAGATATGTCTTTTCTTAACAGTACATGTTTCCCAGACAAGCAAGGTCTTCCCCACAGAACAGGGTTAGATCTAGAGAATGAAGTTTACAATTTAGGTAATTATTCTTCGAATTTCATGGTCCTGAATGTTCAGTCTGATTCTACTCCAGACTTACCTGCTATATCAGTACTACCAGTCAAAGGCGAATTATGTATCCGAAATAATGGTTCCGTACATGTAGGACATAGCGATTGTACTACTATTGTCAAGTATAGTGACAGTGGGAAATCTATTTTCAAAGCTTCACGTCATTCTTATTTTATTTGTGGTCAGACCGCATATGTTCGTCTGCCCCTCGATTGGGAGGGAACTTGTTACATTGCCTTCCTACTGCCACCTGTTTTCCTAGCCCCATCTGATTATCACAGAAACACACATCTAGTACACATTAGACATAGAAGGGAGATCGAGTCCCCAATTGTCGATTATACTGAAACTGCTCTAGAACAGTATACAGATTTCAATAGAGGTTTCTTCTTTTTTATAGGACCTATCCAGAATAGTAAGCTAATCCGTAGGTTAACCAGAACCCTTGAAGCTGTAGTAAATGAGACTGCCTCTGCTCTAGGTAACTTAACTGAAGAGCAATCTGCTATGAGATTTGTCGTTTTGCAGAATCGTCTCGTCCTTGACGTCATACTGGCCGATAGGGGCGGGGCATGTAGAGTCATCGGATCTAGTTGCTGCATTTTCATTCCAAATAACGCGCCGTCTGTTTATTCAGCTATAACCAGACTCCATAAAATTGCCCATCTGTTACACCAAGATCCAGGCACCTGGACATGGTCCGGTTGGTTCTGGAATATAATTTCCGCCTAGGGATGGAAAGTATTGTCCTTTCTAGGTATTGCAGTAGCGATCATATTCAGCTGCTGCCTCTGTATACAATGTGGCCCTGCGATTTGCGGCATTTGTGCTACCTCTTGTATTCCTAGTCCCAAGCCTCGTTCTAAATCCCGTTCCAAGAAAATTCGAGACGAGCAAATGATACTGTATGAAATGATAGATGGTATCATGAATATTGATGTTTCCTGATGGAAACGTAGTGACAAGGAGGGAATGTGGAAAAGTAAATTTTGCCATGTTCTGTGTCCCTACGCGTCCTCCATCATATGTTATCTGTGCATGATTAATATGCATTTGTATTCCCCATGTTCGATTAATGATGCAATTACAGTTGTGTCCATCTCTAGTATGTCAATTTCCAGTTCTCGTGAATACTACGAATATCAGGCCTATTCAAAGCTACGTTGCCACGTTTCTCAGTGTGCACGTTATTTCATTGTAAAGTCCCCGTTCCTAGGCCTCAAAAGGGCCCGGACACCAGATTCAGCTTCTGTCTCCTGAGCCCTCGCTGAGGAGCGATACAGCCCCCACCTGTGTTCCTGACCCTTCACTTACTTCCTGCCTCACAGTGCCCGGTTCAGCCTGGCTCTGCCTCTGAGTCTGCCAAGAGTATGTTATGATTCTAGTTATCAGTCCAGCCCTCCTTCTCTGCATTCCTAAAGCTACTGAATCGCATCAATAGTTACCGTCATAGTCTAGCCTTTACGTCTCCATGTTAGAGAAATACTGTATTAATGATCATTTAATATTCTTCATCACGCACTACATGTAGAATAATGCATGCTCCAGTCTTAGAGTCTGTTAGCCTTTCCCCTCCTGATTCTCAGTTTATATCAACATGTTCTCTAAACATCAGATACTAGATAGGGTTTAGGCACATGTCGCCCTGACTCTCCAGACTTCAGTCTCTGCTCCTAGCACAGAGTTCGTAGCCCCCAGCTTCTCCTAGTAATACGTCATTGCCAGTTTGCGCGCACCATTAGGTTAGAGGTCCCGGCTCCTTAGGTAGCCCCCTCCATGTTTCCGCCCTATTCATGACATATTCTGTTACGTTTGCATCACATGTCTATGTATACGCCCTGTTACACCTACTTTCACCCTTATCTTTCGCGACTGCTACGCGTCACACCCTTTGCTCCACCCACTGCTCCGCCTATCATATGTACTGTAATGCAACTGTTTTACTATATATGCTGGTGTATTGTTATTAAATGCGAGCGCGCTCATCCCAGATCCAGCCCCGGCAGCTGCCGGGCCCTGCCATCCTATTCCTATGCAGGTTGTCCTGTTCCTGTCCTTTATGCTGTAATAAACCTGCAAACTCCTACTACCTCGAATCTTGACTCTTATTTATTGAGCTATCTGTTATTGCTATGCCTAGTCAAACCTAGATCCGGTATTATTTATTTATATACCACACTTGCAATGCAAAGTCCTGGTGTCGTGGATGTGGCGCGCAACTGGCGATGCATCAGTTCCGAAGAGCTGTGAGTTAACGATGTGGAGTCCCTCATTGTCGTTGGGGTTGCCGTAAACAAGAGATGCAAGAACCTGGGCCAGTGATGCACTGCAACCTCAGCGATGCATAAATCCACGCAGCGGCGAGGTGATGCATTGGTTCTGCTGGTTTGCACCTTAATCATTTCCAAGGGTACAGGACTAGGGTGACGCCACTTGGCATGGTGCAGAGTCCAGGTGCTGATGTAAGGTTGTTGGAAGTTTTTACTTTCCCTGAGGCCTCAGATCAGGAGGCTAGCCAACTAGCCCTTGGATTCACTCTGGGTTCAAGAGATGCAGGTCCAGTCCTCCTCACCAAGGCAAGAGGGCAGCAGGCAGCAGGTCAGCACAGCAAACAGGAATCCAGCAGAATACCAGTTCAACAGAGTTGCAGTCCTTTCAGCAACACAGCAGTCCTTCCTGGCAGAGTAGGGACAGGTCCAGAAGTGTCCTGAAGTGGTGGTGTCTGAGGTCTGTCTTTTATACATAGTTGTGCCTTTGAAATGGGGAGAAGCTTCTATAGACTTGCCTTTGAAGTGCACAGATACCCTGCCCTGTCAGCCCTGGCTCTAGTCCAGCTAGAGGGGTATGCAGATCTCTGAGTGGGGACAGGACACAGCTTATTCAGCGTAAGTGAGGACACAGTTGATTCAGTGTAAGTGAGGCTGTTTCCAGCCTCTCCCTGCCAACCTACCAGGATGGCCCATCAAGTCACACCTAAGCTCCCATTGAGTATGGCTGTCTAGGTGGGATACACAAGACTCACCTGATAGCTACACCCAGTCATATGACCAGAGGCAGGCTGCAGGCACCAAATGTCTAAGACACGAAAATGGCAGCTTTCTAAAAGTGGCATTTTCAGAAATGCAATTTACAACTCGACTTCCCCATAAATTAGAACTTAAAATTAGGATTCGAGAGACACCAAACTTCAACCAGTTCATCTTCCCATTTGAAAATTACACTTATAAAATGTAATGATGTAATATTGAATCATCATATGATGTCAGGTGTAATCATGAGAGGAGACCCATGCACATAAGTCTCCATGCAAACCATAAATTGTGTCATTTTTTAACTCCAATTTTCTTTTTGGAAGTGGAGGTTTAATCTCTTTCCCTGCCCGTAGAGACATGAGCAGGGATAGGGAAGAAACTATTGCTCTTGCACACAGGAAACTGCATTTCAGCTGCTCCCCGTGTGCAATAGCGATGCGAGCTCCTGCAGGAGGTGGGGAGTCATCTGCGACCACAGGATACTGTGGCTAGGACCAGGGCACCCAGGGACATATGGCTGGACCCTGGAGGATGTGGTACCCGGGCCCATAATCAGCCCAGTAGGAGGGGCGATGTGTTCCCTTCCCCATTGAATTATGGGGTGCCAGGGAATGGGGTCCCTGGGGCTGAAATTGGCCTGGGGAGGGGGCTACGTGGCTCTTTCTCCCCTCCCCCATTGATACAGGGAAACCGGAAGGCAGAATAACAAGCAGAAGAGGTCATACAGAAGGTAGAAAAACAAGCAGAAAAAGGCAAAACAGAGGGCACAAAAGACAAAACAGATTAGAAGAGTAAAACACAGACAGCAGAAAAAACAAGCAGAAGAGGCAAAACAGACAGCAGAAAAAGGAGCAGGAATGGCAAAACAGAGAACAGAAAACAAGATAGGCAAAATAGAGGGCAGAAAAACAAGCAAAAAAGGTCAACCAGAGCAGAGGAGGGCAAAACAGAAGGCAGAAAAATGAGCAGCAAAGGCAAAACAGAGGGCAGAAAAATGAGCAGGAGAGGCAAAACAAAGGGCAGAAAATCGAGAAGAAAAAGCAAAACAGAGCAGATGATGGCAAAACAGAGGGTACTCAGACTCACACACCCACTCACATACCACTCAGAAACTCTTGCACCCACTCACAGACCCACTCAGACACTTACACACCCACTCCCACACCCAGTGAGACACTTATGCAGCCACTCTCAGACTCCCTCAAAAACTCAGATGCCCACTGACAGACCCACTCAGAAACTCTCACTGACCCACAGAGACACTCATGCGCTCACTCACACACTGACTCTTAAATGTATAACAGATTACTTTTTTTGATTTCAAAAGATCTTAGAAGAAGTTTTTACAAAACAGTACAGAGTAAGCCGATCGAAGGCAACACTGGTAAATGTAAACATACGCATCGGTAATAATACATACTGGCTTGTTACGGCGCTTGTGTGTTGGTTATACATAGGCTGCTTGGGTCCTTGTCATTACATACATACCGGTCACATGCATTGCCCCCTACGGTCGGAAGAGATCGTGTGTAGAGGTAAGTAGGACGGAGACGAGAAGAAGAGAGAGAAAGGACGGACACAGGTGCGGTTAATAGAGGTTTGTATGGCCAGAGAGTTTGCAGACGGGTTACGCCAGGGGGGGGTCTGTTTAAGGCCAGATGGTGCATTTACGGCGGTTTCTGCGAGGCAAGGTATTTGTCCAGGGAGAGCCACATCTCATTGCCGCGTCCAACTTGTGGTGTTCGATTTTTCGTTATGTTGTCTGCTCCCCTTAGGAAGGTGACCCAGTTGAACCATACTTTGAAAGTGGCCTTCCCTGTATCCTTCCAGTTAGACATGATTGTCTTGGTTGCCGCCGTGAGGAGCAGGTCAATGAGGCTCCTATCGTTGGCGGATTGAATCTCCGGTGCCGTGAATGCGTTTGCTATGCAGAGGAGGTCCGGTTTTGGAGTGTACCCAGTTACATTGTGGATGAAATATGTTACTTTCTCCCAGAAATTTTTAACTTTGGGGCATTGGACAATCATATGTTCTAGGTCACCTCTCTGTTTCTGACAGTTCCAGCATAGGTCGTTGTCTGTGAGTCCGACCGCTGCTAAGCGTGCCGGGGTCCAGTACGCTCTATGTAGGAGCCAGAATTTTGTTTGTGCTAGTGTGGAGATGACTTTGTTCCTGCTTGCCGAGGCCCAGAGGAGGGCTTTTTCTTTTTCGCTAAACCGCCCTGCGTTTAGTGTTTCCCAGTGATCTATGACTTTCCTGTTTAAATTGGTTGTTTTGGCCCTTAGTAATTTGTATAGGTAAGATGTTTGGTGCCCAAGTTTGTTGAGATTTGACAGGTATTGGTGTATTGTTGGTACCTCTTTGCTTAAGTTTGCTCTAGTTATTTCCGCTTTGATTTTGAGGAAGTTATATAATTCTATGTCTGGGAATTCTTGCGCTTTTTGTAGGTTGGAGAAGGTGGACGGGGATCCTCGTTCTTCTAGTTGGGATGGGGTGTGGATACCTCGCTGGAGCCAGGGAGTTATATAAAGTACGCTGTTCTTGTATTTAATTTTTGTGTTGAACCAAATGGATTCGTGTTTTGTGTTTTTTATACTCTTTCCCATTCTTTTGTCTACTTGCAGGAGGGCTTTTTTGGTGTTTCTGAGGATTGTGTTGTTGGCTTCCGGGTGTTTGTTAGCCGTGAGGAGGGCCGCCGGGTTCATGCCCAGCAGAGCTTTCTCTAGTTCTAGCCAAGCTGGTGTGTATCCTTGTTCCTGCGTGAGCCAGTATATGCCTTGCCTGGCGAGGCAGGCTGACTGGAAAGTCTTAAAGTTTGTGACGTTGAGCCCCCCTAGGTCCTTGCTGAGCCTGAGTTTCTGGAGGCTAATCCTGGCTTTTTTACCCCTCCAGAGGAACGAGTTTATCATTGTGTCCAGTTTTTTGTGGAATTCTTCCGTGACTATCAGTGGCAGCATGCTCAGCAGGTAGTTGACCATGGGGGGGTTACCATCATTTTAATAGTTTCTACTCTGCCCCTCCAACTGACGTACTTGGGGGACCACGTGTCTAGTCTGTCTTTTATTTTGTTTAGTATTGATTTTTCATTATGCCCAAGTGTTGACCTGAGGTCCCTGTGAAAGTAGATGCCTAGGTATTTTAGTGCCCCCTTCTGCCAGAGTAGGCCGGAGGCTCCTATCACTCCCCTGGTGGTATGGACATTGAGTGGCTTGCATTCGGACTTGCTTCTGTTAAGCTTGTACCCTGCTACATTGGCATACACTTCGATGGTGTTCATTAGTGCTTCTATTGAGGGCTCGGGGTTCTCTGTCATGATCAGTATGTCATCGGCATATGCTGCTAGTTTGACCGTATTCCCGTTGACCTCCACCCCCTTAATCTCGGCATTGTTCCTGATCATGGTCAGTAGGGGTTCTAGGGTCAGTAGGAACAGAGGGCAGCCTTGTCTGGTTCCTCTTTCCAGCGATAGGGCCTCTGATGGGCCTCCATTCACCACAACTCGGGCTTTGGGTGCCTTGCACAGTGCCATCACCATTGCCCTATACTTCTCGCCTAGGCCGAACTTCTGCATACACTGGTCGAGAAAGGGCCATGAGACTCTGTCAAAGGCCTTTTCTGCGTCTAGCGTGATCATCACCGCTGGTTTTGTGTTGGAGGAGGCGTAATTAATTATGTGGCAGAGGAGTCTTGTGATAGTCTGTTTTTCAGGTAGCCCACTTGCGTTTTGTGTATGAGGTTTGGAAGTTGTGCGTTGAGTCTTCCCGCTAGTATTTTTGCATATATTTTGCAGTCTACGTTGATTAGGGAGATGGGTCTATAGTTCTGCGGAAATTGCGTGTCTTTACCTTCTTTGGGGATGACTATGATATTGGCCTCTGCCATTGAGTTTGTCATTTTCCCTACTTTGATGCAGTGTGCGAAAACCTCTTTCAATGTGTTTCTAATTTGGGGGAGGAAGTGTTTGTAAAATTTGGCTGTGTAGCCGTCTTGCCCCGGTGCCTTATTATCTTTTAGGGCCGCTACTGTCATATCTATTTCTGCCCCTGTTATTTCTGACTCAAGTGATGCACATTGTGACTCTGTTAGTTTGGGTAGGTTGATCTTGCCCAGGAGGGCTGCCCCCCATTGGGGTTGAGGTCTTTGTCCTCTTTTTATAATTCCTCATAGAATTCTTTGAAAACTCTGAGAATCTCTTTGTTGGTTGTTTGGGATTTCTTGTTGGCGTCAGTCATGGCTGCTATGGCATGTTGTCTTTGCTTGCTTTTAAGGTAAGAGGCCAGGGCCTTGCCGGCTTTGTTTGCTGAACAGAGATTTATGGCTATGTACCTGTTAATCCATGTGCCTGCTCTCTCGCTTAGAATCTTATTTAGTTCGTGTTTTTTCCTTGTCATGGTAGTTAGTGTGTTCTTGTCGGCTAGATTGACACTGTGGTGCATCTCCAGGTCTTTGATCTGTCTCTCTAGTTCTGCTATGGTTTTGTCCATGTCCCTGTTCATTTTGGCCTTGATGCTTATTATTTTCCCTCTTATTGTGGCCTTCATAGCATCCCAGAGCACTCCCTTGTCTATGTCTGGCTTGTCGTTAATTTCTAGATATTCTTTGATGGCTACCTCTATGGCTGCTGTATTGGTTGGATCCTTAATGACATCGCTATTGAATCTCCATCTACAGCTAGTTTGTTCGTTGTGGCGACCGCTGAGTGTTAGGCTGATGAGGGAGTGGTCTGACACTGTTCTTGGCGCAATCTCTGTGTGTTCTATGAGGTGAGTGTGGGTGGCAGATATCAAGATGTAGTCGATCCTGCTATACGAGTTATGGGGTTGGAGTAAAATGTGTAGTCTCTGGCGTCTGGGTTCTGGAGTCTCCATGGATCTTTCAGGTGGAGTTTGGCGCATAGGTTCCTAAGTGTGTGTTGGGACTGTGTTTGGTGGCTGGTCCTTTGTCGGTGTCTGTCTAGAGTTTGGTCCAAAACCTGGTTAAGGTCCCCTGCCACTATCAGTAGCTCCTCTTGGGTGAGGCTGCCGAGTTTGTCTCCCACTTCTCCCCAGAAGGACACGTCCTCCGTGTTAGGGCCGCAGATGTTGGCGATGTGTATCGTTTCCTCCCCCCGCTTCAGGCTGGTTATTAGCAGGCGTCCATCCTCGTCCGCCTGGTGCTCGAGTAGGGTCAGTCTGGCTTTCTTATTTATTAGCGTTACTACTCCTCTTTTTTTTGAAGGGCTGGCGAGCACAGGGTTAGTCCAACCCAGTTCGTCTTTAGGCGCTGTGCCTGCTCTTTGGAAAGTTTTGTTTCCTGCAGGACATATACACCGCTTTTTAGTTTGGTTAGATAGTTCATTATCTTCCTCCTCTTTATCGGGTGGTTGAGCCCTTTGACATTGAGTGAGGTTATTTTCAGGTCTGAGAGTAGTTGGGGGTCAGTGTGCATTGTCATGGTAAGTGTATTTTATCGCTTCTTGTTTGGTGCTGATTGTAAGGGGTTGGCTCCCATGCGTTTTGGTCTGTCCACCCCTCTCCTAGTGCCTCCCTGCGTGCCCCGTCTGGACTGTCTGCGGTGAGTGATGGCTGGGAATGTGTGTCCGTTGAGAATGTAAGAAGTAGAGAAAGAAAGAAAAAGTAATATATGGTCTGTACTGACCTACCCCCCCCCGCCCTCCCACCCCTTCCCTCCATCCCCCACCATTTCGAAAATTGTGCGTGTGACAGCAAAGTTCCCTCCCCCCACTCCTCCCCCAAGGGTTTCCAGTTGTCTACGGTATTGGCCCGGGGCTTGCCCCGGATCATCATTAAAGGATATACATTTGGTCCATGCGGAAGATGGTGCCGTGTTGGGTTCACACTTGTCCCAGGGTGGCTGAGGCAGGCGTGCTACCTTGAGGTAGTGTCAGTTTGCAGAGTAATGACAGGGTCCACCCCGGGACGGAGGAACGTCTTCTTTGTGAGTTCGTGTTCTAGATAAAGGCTGTACCGTGAGGTAGAGTGTTGCTTTAGGTGGAAACATTGATCGTGTGCTTATGTTCTTTTGTGTGCATGGTTATTGTCCGTTGCAGGCCTGGTCCGCTGCACTCGTGTTATCTGATGATGCTCTTCTCTTCGCAGACTCTGTGCGTTGTGACTCCATGTCCTCCACCGGGGGGCCGCGTAAGTGTCTTCTAGGTTCTCCCGGGTCATCGAAGATCAGTGGGTGACCCTTGTCCACGATTCTCAGTCTTGCCGGCACTGCAAAGCTGAAGGTGATATTGTCCTTTCTCATTCTGTATCTCAGGGCAAGGAAGCCTTTCCTTGTTTCGACTGTTTGGCGCGTGAAGTCGTGGGTGATTATTATTTTGGTGTCTTACCACTTTAGTGTTTGATTTTTCCTGGCCACTGCAAATATGGCCTCGGTCTGCTGGGATCTAAGGGGTCTGCAAATAATCGGGCGGGGCACACGTGCGCTTTGGAGTTTCATCGCTGGTAGACGATAGGCCTTGTCTAGTTTGAAGTGTTTGTCAAAGCTTAGACCTGTGATGTGTGGGATGAGCTCCTCTAGGAGGGCTGAGCAGGATCCGGGTTTGTCCTCTTCCCCTTCTGGTACGCCGAGAAGTCTTACGTTGCCTCTTCTTGTGCGGTCGTCTTGCTCAGCCAGCTGTTTCTGTAGGCTGTTGGTGGCTTTGGAGACTGACAGCAGGGCTCTGCTTGATTGCGTGTTGGCGTCCTCGATCTCGCTGATTCTCACTTCCGCTGAGTCAATCCCGGTGTTTGTCTTGTGTTGGTCTGCTCTAATGGCTGCTAGCTCAAGTTGCATGTTGTCGATTGTTTGTTTGGTGGATCTAGCAACCTCGTTGCCTTCATTGACTTTCCTGAGGATTGTGTCCAGAGTTGTGTCATTTTTGAGCTTCAAGGGCGAGTCAGGATTGTTTTTGTATTTCTTTACTTCGTTGGTTGCTTTCCCTTCTTGGTTAGACATCTCGCGGAGGCGCCTTCTGGCTAGGTAGCTGTCCAATCTGCCGCTCTTACGTTGTGTGACCGAGCTAGAGTGTTCTCCTATTGGACCCGGTGTGGCTTTGCTCGTGTGCTGGCGATCTAGTCTGTAACTGCTAGGCTCACGGATGGCCCTTGTCCTTGTTTTTGCTCCCGCCAGTTCCGCTTGAGGGTGCTAGCTGAGGTATTCTCGTTCTGTGCGTGCCCACTTGCTGTTTATTGGCCAGGGTGGCCTCTTCTTCTCCACTCTTTCTGGTTTGCTTCCCCCCTCGGTACGCTCTGCTTGCTGCTGCTGGTCTGGTGTGTTAAAGCGTTCCTCTGCTTGTGCCAGAGCTAGCCCTTGTTTCTGCCAGTGTGCACCTTCAGTTTCGTATTCGCCGTGGGTCTGTTGCTGTAATCGCAGTCGTTTTGTTGCCGTTTCTTGCGTTCCTTACTTTCGCCAACTGGACCGGACCGTTAGCTGCTTTCCCCCCTTTTGTGTGGGCGTTCATTTTGCCTTCTGCTCTTGTTCGCCTAATTGTCGGCACTGGGTGGGTCCGTCTGGGCTCGGGTGCCTACTTCTATGGACACCTTCAATTTCGTGTGGGCCGGTTGTCTTGATTGCCCCCGCAGGTCTGACTTATTCGATGCTTCCCCCCGATTAAGTTCGCTGTGCTACAGGCGCTTGTCTCTCTGTCTTCAGCGCTTTGTTTCAGACTTGCCGTTTAGGTGGGTGTGCGATGACCAAGAGGCAGTTGCCGGTTAGCATCTTCTGTTTCTTATACACCGATGTTTGTTGCCGTTTTACACGTTGAACTTGTTCGCACTCAGAGGCTCATCAGCATGCCGGTTCCCTGGGCTGTCCTCCTAATGCTTTTCTCCGATTTGACCCCAGTGATGCAGGCTTATATGTTTGGTGGGTGTATGCTGGCTGCGATGGCTGCTTCCAGTGTGCACCTTCAGTTTCGTATTCCCCGTTGTCTTGTTGTCGTTTGATACGTAATACTTGTTTGCACTCTGAGGGTCACCGGCTCGCTGTGCTTTTAGATGTTTCCCTCCGTTTTGTCCCCGGTGTTGCAGGCGCACATATGTACTTCTGTGCCTTTTGGCTGACCTTGTTGCTTCCGGGGGGTGTGTGCTGGCCAAGATGGCCACTGCCACTGTGCGCCTTCGGTTTAGTTTTGCTCACGATTGCTTATTAGCCTTTTATAGCGGTTTGTGGCTCTCTTTTCGCCACCCTTTTAGCACTCACCTGGCTTGGTAGCTCAGGGGGGTGCTATGTTGTCGGTCCTTCTCACTCTCCTCTTCGCTGGGCCAGATATTCCTCTACCTGAGCTAGCATCGGTGCAGCGCCATTTTCTTCCCCTCTTCGCGTCTGTCTTGGTCTTGTGTTGAAGACCGTTTCTTGGCTTGTGGCACTCTTTGGCTGTGGTGGGGTACCTCAGTCTGTGCTCCTGATACTCCGACGTCCGTGCTTGTAGTTTGGCTGTTACGCTGATTTAGTTTCGCTCAATAAATCGACGTTGTTCCCCTCGGGTTGATAGAGGTAACGGACTCAGGCGCCCGTCCTCATTGCTGTCCAAGCCACGCCCCCTGTATAACAGATTACTGTTCGGAAATACAATAAAAAAAAACCCTTAGAAATTCACTTAAAAAAACAAAGGTTACAGAGATGTTATACTTGGGAAATAACATTAAAAACCATAACAATTCACTGAAAAAAACTACAGGTTACAGGGATATTATAGTTAGGAAATAAAAGTGTAAAAACAAAGGTTACAGGGACGTTAAAGTTAGGCTAAAAATTCACTTATACAAAATCATTGAAATTCAGCAGTTATAGTTACTTGAGCTAACTATAACTTACGCCCTTGCAATGCGCTGGTTATGACCTCTCATATTTCATCACTTATGGCATGGTCAGTGACATCACTAATTTTATCACTGATAACATACCAAATGATATCATTGATGACATCACAGATCACATTATCTACAGAGCCACTCACACGCCCATTCCCAACCTCATACTGCCTTTCATAACCCACTCACACACCCACACAACCACACACATACCCATTCAGAGACCCATAGAACTACTCACACACCCACTGACTCAGCCATGGAGCCACTCTCACACACACACACTCATACAACCACTTACACAACCAAACACTCACCAATGCAGCTACTCACACAACCACTCCCCTACTCACCATTCAGCTACTCACAGAGCCACACACTCACCCATACAGCTACTCAGGAAACCACTTATTCACCCATATAGCTACTCACACACCCATTCACTCACCCATATAGTCTCTCCATACAGCCACTCATTCACCAATACAACCACCCACACACTCACACAACCACTTACATACCCATTCACACATCCATACAATCACTCACACACTCACTCACTTGCCCATACAGCCACTCACACAGATGCTCACTCTCCATTACAGTCACTCACACAAACTCACTTAAGCAAACACCCATATAGACACTTACATAACCAGTCACTCACTCAAACAGCCACCCACGCAGCCCCTCCGTTGCCCATACAGCCACTCACACACTCACCCATACAATCACTTACACGCCCAATTATTGGCCCATAGAACCACATGCACCCCATCTCCCCCATTATCACTCATACATCCACTCACACACCCATAAAGACACTCAGACAACCAGTCACAAATGGATACACAGTCACACAGCCACTCACATAATATATGTTAGAAGTAGTATCACTCATTAGTAGTACACAAAGTATAGTAATGTAACTTTGTAATAGCTTACTATGTATCTTTAAGTCTCAGAAACTTTCACAAAAACTAATACTCACTGGATGATGTCATGAATGAATTAATCAGAGATGTCATTTGAGATGTCAACAGTGATTTCACTGACCATGTCATGAGTGATATAATATGTGAGGTCATAAACAGTGCATTGAGGGTGCATAAGTTATAGTTAGGTCATATAACTATAATAGGAATTTCAATGGTTTTGTACAAGTACAATTTGAGCCTAACTATAACGTCTCTATAACCTTTGTGTTTTTTCAGTGAATTTCTAAGGTTTTTTTCATTCTATTTGCTAACTAAAACCTCCATGTAACCTTTGTTTTTTCGGTGAGTATATATATATATATACACACACATACACACACACACACGCATACACACATACATACTCACACACACACACATGTAACACAGAGGGCCTGATTCACAAAGTTAATGTACATTTTGAGTATATTACACTTTTAGGTATGTTTATTACTTTTGGCTATTAAGGAAATCCGACCAATTCCATGAAATAAACGCTCACTGCTGACATCTGGAAGTCATGAATTTGCATCTCAACAAGGCCGAAATGAGATAGCAAGAATGGAGCTTCCTCACAATAACCACACTTATTTTACAAGTACCACAGGCATGAGATCCTTTTTCAAATATTCCCAAGTGGATTTATTAGTGGAGAACAGAGAGTAGTTTTATTGTAAATATGCTACCCAGCTGGCCTCCCAAACGAGCACTCTTCCCAGATATTGATGAATCCCCTCTTGCTTTCAGGTATGACGTCACAGCGCCTGGATATATACTTCTTGATAATGTCCTCTGCCGCTGCTTGCTGCAGTTGCCTAGGCTCCCGTCAACAGGCCGAGGAGGTTTTGGAAACTTCAGCCCCCTGAAGCATAACAACGTCTCTGACGTCCCTTTGAAGCAACAGTGAGCGTGTCTTGATGGCCCGAGAGTGAGGTGATGAAAACAGTGCCATGTACAACAACCTGAAATAAACACCTCCTGTCTGCTCTCCGACGCAGCGCGCGACCCTGGGCCCGCAGCTGTCACACGAGATGGATGTGACTTTAAACACGGAGGCTGTAACATGCATTGTATATACACATATAGGCTCCTGTGGTGACGTCAGCTTAGAAAGGCAATGCACAGACTGCAGAAATGGAGGTTACCATGTACTAATATTCTCTGGCCTGAAAATTCGTACCACTATTCACTAATTAATAATAATATACATCGGAGCTTTACACATTTAAGAATGCAAATCACAAAATACGGCAGATCTATGGGAGTGACTGGGCAGAGGCCGATGAGAGGAAAAGGAGCACATTTAAGGGAGTTCTGCTGCTGCCTACCTTGGGGTTTCCTGTTCTGCTCATTTCATTTCCTGTGTTCACTTGCTAACGCGGGATTACTGGTTACTAGTTACCTTACCAAATCCCAAACTAAGTCGACTGAATCGTTGGTACCTGTCATTGAGTAAAAGGTAATCTTACAATAAGTCAAACAATTAAGAACTTTCACCACTCTAAATGACCACTGACCAGGATTAAGTTTTAAAGGTTTAATATAAAGTCAAAGATAACTGAAGATACAAACTTCTCAAAATGAGATTCAAAAGATAAATTGGTATCACTACAAACATGAACTTCTTGAGTAGTCTAAGTCTGAAAAACAGAATAATAAGTACAATCTCGAAAACCATAAGGGTTGTCAAAATGGATATAAGTTGCAACCTCAAAGTCATTACAGAAAAGAAAAATTAAGGTTAGTCTGTCCCTACACTATACTAAGTGACATCCCTACTTAGCAAGATCTTTACCCTCTAGGTGTCAGCCGTGGTGACTTCCTAAGAAGATCACGCACTTCTCTTTGTCTCTTCTCTGATAATGGGTCTCTCCTGATCAGCCTATCTGCCTACCCAGCCGCTTCCTTAGGCTCCCAAAATCATCTGCTCTGCTCTCCTCCCGGGTCTCTTTCCCTAATACCAAATCACATTTCCAACAGAAACGCCCCTTGGGACGCCCCTCACGTGGTATCTCTGTGCGCGGCAAACTCCATGATGGTACTCTTGAAGACCCTCGTTAAAGTTGACCTTGGTTCCCAGGCTTCTTCTTCAATGCGCCGATACCCCCTAAATTCCTGGAAACTCCTACAGGCCTGCGCAAGGCGCCACTGAACAAAGTCCCTTTCATTCGAGCTGATTAGGACCCTCGCACCTGCATACAGCTCGTCCTGCAGTGGCCTCAAATTCCAGACTCCACCATATCTTTAGGTCGTAAAACACACTCCAAAGCTCTGTACTGGACACCTCTCGACTTCTTCCTTAACGAGCACATGGCGTTCAAACGACATGACATTATCTTTTCAGGCCTACTTGATTTACATGAAGCAGGTCCCTGCACTCTTAAAACATTAACTTGATTTAAACAGCAAACATTCTTAACTAGCATACGTTTCTAAAATAACACATCTATAAAGCATATACTTTTTAACCCTAAGTTCAATAATACATTTGGAAGAACCATGTCAACCTTATCTCACATTATTTTAGCAGCACGTTTAGGTTTGCTGTGAATTGCCCTAAGGCCTACACATTATACTGGATTTCAAAGTTACATTTAATTCAGACATAATTCTTTTAACATGAGAACATGAGGTTTTCACATTTATTCCAACATTTCTACATTAATCTCACACCTGTTATAATTATAGTTACTCTACTTAACATTCTATACATTTCGCTACTGAATATAAAACACTCTGTATATTTCACTCCTAGATATAAAACACTCGTGTGCAAAACATGTTTAACTAACTACGTGCTTGTAAATATGGTGTACTTATACATTTTTTTCAAACTTGTGCTCTCTCAGTCCCCCCTTTGATGACCTTCTGGAGTCATCATCACCAAGACACTAAAAATGTAGAACCCTTTAAAGTGAAGTCATGGCTGTGCCACCTCTTTTCATACTCTCCAATGCTTTCAGACTCTTATATTGAGTGTCCTGCATCGCTGTCAACTCTTCTTCCTGTTTCCTCATAGCTCTCTGCAACCTATTTGCTCTATAACATTGATACAAACGCACCAATCCCCACAAAGTGATTACACAAATCACTATTATGATGATGGGTTTCAGTATGTACCAAACGATACCCTTTCCTAAGTTGGCAAACCAACCTCCAACTTTACCCATTCCATGACCTACTTTTTCCCACACATTTACTTTTGCCAGATCCTCAATTTCGTAGTGTATGGCAGTGATGTTTCGTATATACTTCTCTAGAGGTTTTGAATTGTCTGGAATGTAAGTGCAGCATTCCTGGACCTTCAAAGCCTTACAGACTCCTCCCTCTTTAGCTAACAGAACGTCTAAAGCAAGTCGGTTCTGAAGAACCATTGCCCTAATCGATTGCATCTCCCCTTCTATCAGCATCAATGATCTTGCAGTACTGGCAGATAGCCTATCTACGACTGTAGCTAACCTCCTGATCTTAATGTCATTCAATATCAGTCCTAAGATAGGGAATGCAGCACCTAGTACATCTCCAACTACTTCTGCTGCACCCAGCCCTCGCTTCCATCTAGTTGGTATTTCTTTCTTTGGCGTGTCTAAATTCTCAACATGATATATTTTAGGGAAGACAACAGCCAGATAGCATGATCCGTACCAATTATCTGGTAACTTCACATAGGCATTTCTTCCACATACAAAATATACATTTGGTATTGCTTGCATCCCTTTCAAAAAGTCCTTAGAATAGTACTCCAATTGAAAGGCATGTTCACAATTGACTTGACCTACATAAAAGTTTTCATAATAAGAGTAACTCCTGTGTATGCACAGTTTCCCCCGTTTCTCCTTATCCAAAGCAATTGGACCAATACTACCTTTTCTTTGATGTGCCCTTTCCTCCTTGGTCCAATCTGTTTCCCATTGTCCTGATGCCTTCAAAATCTTCTGCCTCCTGTATCTAGTATCTACCTGTCCTACAAACTTTTTCTCAACTTCTGATATTTGACAAGTCAGATTGTTTCTTCGAGCATGTGAAGTATCTAACGTTTTCCATGGAATAAACCATTTGTGTAATCTGTCTTCGCTTTTGTAATAGTCCCACTTGTTCAAATGCTTGAAATTCGGGACCTCTGGCAATGTCGAGTCGAAATTCGAGAAATAATACTCAAATCCTTCTCGTCCATAAAATATGCTCAACAATAAACTGCACGTGATTCCATATGTCAACGGAAGATGATGGTATCTGATACCCTCCTCTACCGAAGCTGGTAATTGCATACAAACGTAACAATCCTTCACTTCCATGGCATCAACATATTCATAAAGCAACTTCGCATAAGCATTTGACCTGAAGTTTCCCTGTGACTCATCTGTATGCAACCTCTTTACTTCTGCATCTAGCAACGCTTTGTCTTTATCATTGATGTTTCCCTTTTCCTTAATAAGGGTAGTTTTCGGTGTTGACACTCCCTTGACCTCCTTGACTGCAGTTTCATCCCTCTCGTGTCCCACTAGGAATGAAACAGTTACCACTAAAACTATAAGAGAAATCACTACTCCTAAAAGTGTAACAACTATACATTTTGCCCTGCGGTTCGGGTTGCCAGCCTCCATGTTCTCAAACAGTGTCGCTTTGGACGTTCTTCCCGCATCAACTTCTTCCTCTTTTCAAACAAAGTCTTTCTCTCTTGCAATGTCTCTCTTTTGAACACTTGGAAGCTTGACAATTTGTTTCCGTAAAACAGTTCAAAGTCCAGTAGAAAATAGACAACCCTAGCCCTTCTCCATCCGCTAAAAGGAAACCCCTACCATTTTTTCTTCTTCCACTCGGCACTAGGTTATCTTGCAGCAATTTTACAATTTCTTTTCAAGAGTCTTATTTTCGTCTGAAGTTATGTATGGCTCAAGGAGGGACACTACGTCTTCATAAATGTCCATCCGAAGTAACATTCCCTCAGGTTCTGGGCAGTTCGTACCACAACATGGAAAGTCAACTTTTTCTAAGATTATTCTCCTTATTTCGCTCAGGACAAGTGGACGGACGAAATTGAGAGTTAGCGTTTTTTCAATTTCTACTCGTGGTACTATCAGTTCTACATCCACAATTACAAAGGGGTCCGTTCTAATCAAGATCACTTTCTTCACCTTTCCAGTTCTGCGCCCCTTTGAAGACATTCGTAATATGGTATTAATCCACAACAATAAGCGCTCCTAGCATTTCTACTACTCGCTCAAGCATTTCCAAACGAAGAAGAGTTCCCTCCAATATTGGATATCGTGAACAGCAAACTGGAAACTCAACTGTCTCTAAAATCAATGTTCTTATTCCGCTCAGGAGAGCAGGATGAACGATGTTGAGTGTCAGCAACCTTTCGGTCTCCGCTCCTGGCAGTAGAAACCTTATTTGCACTGTGATGATCGGGTCAGTTCTGATCAGTTCCACTTCCCTGATCCTCCCTGTTCTGTGTCTCCCAGACATCTGCAACGAGGTAGGTCCAGTCGGGAGTAGAGTATCTTCTGCTAGGCACTCGCACTCTCCTTGATCTTCTAAGACCCTCCTCGGCTTGATCCTGGGTATCTTCTTCTGGATCTGAGTCTTCGGATATAGGAGCAAGCGTTTCTTCCTGGGCCGACCTCAAACTTAGCCTTCTTCTCCTTGCTGGCCAAGTGGCAGCTCCAAGCCTTATTCTCCTATTCCTTGTCCTCTCACTTGGTTCTTGGTCGCTCTGATACGGATCTGAGTCTGAGTCGTATTCACTTCTGCTCTCTCCTTCAGTTGCGTCTTCCGTCTCACTGCCGTCCTGCCTTCGCTCTTCTTCTGAATCCGTTGCGTTCCCAACTTCTTCCGACACACCCTCAGCCTCCTCAATCCCTTCTTGCGACTCTTCTTCCACTTCCGGGCTTTCGTCTGGGATAGGAGCTGTTCCTTCTAGAGGTGCTGGAACTCTTCGAGTATGGGATGCATGGATCCAATTTGGCAGCCCCCCGCACTTCACCGCGGTGTTCGTTATCAGGATTACCTGAAAGGGCCCACGCCAGCGAACATCTAGGCAGTTCTTCCGGACGTGTTTTTTAACCAAGACCCAGTCCCCTGGGTTCAGGTCATGACACAGGTTCCTCGATGCTGGAACTTCAACCGCATGCACCTGAAGGGACACAGAATGGATGGCGTCAGACAGTCCTTTACAATAATCTAAGATCAGATCATCTGTAATATTCAGTAGGGCAGTAGTTGGAACTGTAGGAAGTCTCATGGCCCTCCCCATCAGGATCTCGTGGGGAGAAAGACCTGTCCTCCTGTCAGGGGTGCTGCGCATGCTCATGAGCACTAGAGGAAGAGCATCTGGCCAACTCAAAGATGTGGATGCCACTACTTTAGCCAATCTATTCTTCAAAGTGCCATTCACTTGTTCCACAATTCCTGAAGCTTCTGGTCGATAACTACAATGCAGCTTTTGATCGATATTCAGTGTGGAGCACAACATCTTCACTATTTCGCTGTTAAAATGTTTTCCTCTGTCAGATTCCAAAGAGGCAGGCACCCCGAAGCGCGGTATCAACTCCCTGAGCAACAATTTAGCCACTGTGAGTGTATCGCACCTACGTGTAGGGTACGCTTCAACCCATCTGGAAAATACGCATACAATCACCAACACATACCGAAGGCGATTAACTCTTGGCATTTCGATGAAATCTAGTTGCATTCTATTGAAAGGCCCCCCCGACCTCCCAATGTGACTCAGTGTGACTGGTGTTCGTTTGCCTACGTTCAGTTGTTGGCAGGTAACACATCGCTTACATACTGATTCTGCTGCTATTCTGAATTTAGGGCAATACCAAGTTTGCCTAAACACTCTCATCATAGCATCCCTTCCTAGATGTACTGGACCATGTATTTCTCTTGCCATGGGATTAGCTAATTCTTCAGGAACACAGCTCTCCCATCTGCTGAAACCCAAAAATCCATTTCACTTCGCACACAACCTGCTGTTTCCCATGCCCTTTTCTCAGTTTCTGGTGCATTCTCCTGCATTACCCTCAAATCTTCCCAGGAATCCACGGTCTCTAACATCATACTTAATTCTGTCCTTTCTTCTGCACCTTCTATTTCCACCTTTGAGAAAGAATAATTTTGTTCCGCACAATAACGTGCGACTTCATCAGCGTATCTGTTGCCTTGTGACACAAAATCTGTATTCTTAGTATGAGCTACACACTTTACTATTGCGATGTCAACTGGACCTTGTAATGCTTCTAACAACAGCCGCACAAATTCTCCATTTCGAATGGGCGAACCAGAGGAGGTCATGTACCCCCTCTGAGACCACAACTGCCCGAAATCATGAACCACACCGAAACCATATTGGCTGTCCGTGTAGATGGTGACTCTCTTTCCGTTTCCTGCTATGCAGGCACGAGTTAAGGCAATAATTTCTGCTACCTGTGCGGAATGTACTCCTTCCAGGCAAGCGGCTTCCACAACTCCAGTAATAGTACAAACAGCATAAGCTGCTCTCAACCGACCAGTATCGTCTCTTAAACATGAGCCATCAACAAAATAAATTTCATCGGGGTCAGACAATGGCTCATCCACAATATCTGGTCTGGGTTTCGTGCATAGTTCAGTCACATCGAGTGAAAATGACTTCTCGTAATCGGGCATTCCCAGAGCCGGAGCACGACATAAATCGTCTCTCAGCTGTAAAAACGCCACCAGACATTCTTCATCCCATGGTACCGGATCACTCACCTCCTTGTGCGTCAGTTTCTGTAAGGGCTTTGCTTTCAGTGAAAAGTTAACTATCCACTGTCGGCAGTAACCCACCATTCCTAGGAACATTCTAACTTCTCTCTGTGTTGTAGGCGCATTCATTTTCATTATCGCCTCAATCCTCTCTGGGGACACTTTACGTTTCCCTTTTTCTAACCGGTGCCCTAGATACTGTACTTCTGTCAGACAATACTGCAACTTGCTCGGAGATACCTTATGTCCATTTTCAGCTAAATGGTTCAGTAAGGCAATTGAGTCTGCTTTACAAGCTTCCTCTGTTTCTGACGCAACAAGTAGGTCATCAATGTACTGTACCAGAACCGAGTTCTGTGGCAGTACTAGATTCTCAAGATTCTTCTTCAACAACTGATTAAAGATGGATGGGCTGTCTGTGAATCCTTGTGGGATTCGACACCATGTTAAAACGCGATCTTCCATTTTAAAAGCAAAAAGATACCTGCTCTCTTCATCCAATGGGATTGAAAAGAAAGCCTGACAAAGATCTATCACTGTGAACCATTCTGCTTGACATGGTATTTGAAACAGTATCACTGAAGGATTCGGTACCACGGGACAACATGAAACAACTATGTTGTTAATCTTTCGTAAATCCTGTACTATCCTGAATTTCCCACTAGGTTTCTGCAAACCCATAATCGGGGAGTTACAAGGACTGCCCACGATTTCTTTCAGTATTCCCTGTTGTATCATTGACTCGATCACAGGCTTTATTCCTGCAATCGTTTCCTGTGACAATTTGTATTGAGGCGTTCTTGGAAACTCAACATTTGGTTTTACCAATATTTTTACCGGCTCTACCCCCTTAATCAATCCTATTTCTTCTCCTGTGAAATCCCATACCTCTGACGCCACTGCATCTCGTAGGTCTTGGGGAAGATCTTCTATTGTCAGAGTAGGATATAGTTCTACACAAGATTTCGAATTGGCCACCTTAAAAGTAGCATCTTCGTCGGTAGTCTGTACCTCCACTCCTTGCGGGGTGCAGTATATGGTGCAGTTCAATTTGCACAACAAATCCCTTCCTAACAGACATACCGGACTCGAGTCACAAACCACAAACTGATGTTCGTTCATGTGGTTTCCAATTTTCACAGACATTGGTTCTGTCAAAGGACTAGTCATTCTTTTATTTGCGACTCCTACCACCTGAATGGTTTCCCCTGACATTGGCAAGTCTGGAACCACCGCTGATCTCAGAGTCGAACGAGTAGCCCCAGTGTCCACTAAGAACGTAGTGGGACACCCTGCCACTTCTGCCTCAACAAATGGCCCTCTCTGATCCACTTCTAGGACTGCCCCGAGGGTACAGTCCTCTTCACTGCTCACCCGTTGTCCTGTCAATGGATCAATGTAATAACACTTTTCTTCCTCGATAAACAGAGGCATTTGTTTAAAGACCTTTCCCCCAGCTGCTATCTTCGGTGGCTGTGGGAATTGGGCCCGTGGAGCCGAAGTCCCCCCTTTGGCCGCCTTACTGCTTGGAACTGTCACCTTTTGCGTTGGGACTTCTTGGACCTGCTCTTCTACTTCTAGCTCTCCATTTTCAGGGTTAAAGGGACACTCGCGTCGCCAATGCCCCACCTGGTGACACTGATGACACTTTGTCGTTTTCTTTAAAGTGGCAAAGTCTATCCTAGGTCTCTGCCCTTCTTCATTGTCCTTATTCTGACCGTTTGGCTTTCGTCCCATCCCCTGTTTCTGCTGGCCACCCTTCCCGGCGGACTGCATTTGTACCACCATCAATTTCTCCTTTAGATTCTTGGCTTTAGAGTCTATTTCATCACTACAGTATCTGGCATAACGTAAAATCTCATCTAGTGGTTTGTTCTGCCAACAGATTAAATGTTGTTGAATCATCAAGCAAATGTCAGGTCTCAACCCCAAGACAAATTTTGACACAAATTGTCCTATATCTTTGGGATCCATTACATCAAGTCCACTGTATTGCTTGAATGTTTTCAACAACCTCTCATAAAACTCATGCACGGTCTCCTTCGGTTCTTGCCTTGTTCGATCTATCTTTACCCAATCTATATCCTGTGGTGGTACCTTATCTTTCAACCAAGCTATTACCCTTTCATACTTTCGCATGACAATCTCGGATGGTCCATTAGTTCGAACATCCCTCACTGGTTCAGCATTTGGCCATTCAACACTAGTCTTACACGGGGTCCACAGATCAGATGGGACCACGATGTCAAACAACGTGTTCAAATCAATCCACAATACTTTCGAGATTTTGACAAACCTCTCTACCTGCTTATACCACTCTACTGGATTGTCCCTCAACTTCGGAAATGAGTTGGTAAATGCAGCTAAGTCTCCTCTACTCCAGGGCACATGTACATAATTTCCATTTGATATTTCTCGCAAAGGAAATGCCTCCATCTGCATTACCCTTCCCTCAGGGGTCATCACATTTGTACTTCGCCTAACCGTGCCCTTTTTCGACCACTTTTCTTCCCATTTACCCAGTTCTCTCCACACTCTTATTCCTGATATCAGCTCTCTTATGTGAGTTTTCAATCCAGTAGTCCTCTTCTCATCTAGGTCTTGGTCTGAATATTGTAACCTATGGTTACTCTGTAGTGCCCTTGTCCTAGATAAATCTACAGCATACCTGTCGGCCAAATTAGACAGTTTCTCGTGGAATGCTCTAGCTCTCCTAGTAGTATCCTTCGCTATGAACAGCAATTGGTCTTGTTCATACAAATCGATCCTTTCTAAAGGCACCGTTCCTTCTATAATTTCGTCTAAATCGGATTTCAGACTGGAGACATCAAGCCTTTTAACCTTTATCGCAGCTTTCAGCACCTCTGGTCCAGATGTACCTTCTGGCTCCCTCCCGTCCCAGCTCCTAGCCCTGCGCCTAGGCACTGGTGAGTTAAAGGGAGTCCTCCCCCGTTCCCATCTCTCTAGGTCCCATGCCTTTCCATCTTCTCGGGGTGGGTAGTGAAACACTCCTTCGCGCCTCATAGCCCCGCGTTCCCCATCCTGTCTGGTTTCACGGGATGTATGGTAAGGAATTCCGTTACTCTCCTTTTCTTCCTCATGCATCTGTGACCTCCGATCACTCGATGTATGACGTGACCTTTCACTTTTCCCTCTTTGCCAGTGCTGTACATTCTCCCCAGGTGCGTGTGTATGATGGGTGCACCTAAACCTATCTCTGTACTCTTGCGTTCTTTGGTCTCCCTCTGATTGCGTGAGGCGAGACACCTCCTCACACTCCATACTCCTGGTATTTTGTTCCTGCTGTTCTCTCTGATTTGTAGGACATGTATCCCCTCTATTCTCTTGACTTTGGCCTTCCCGGCCCTGACTGCTTTCGCTGGCCCCACAATGAGATACAGTCCCGTTACCCCTGTTTTCCCACTCTGGTTCCGTTCTTGTCCTGTTACTCGGAGATACTATGGACCCGTCCCATTCCCTCAAATCAGCTCTTAATTCTGAATAGGATCTTGGCCGCGGTCCCCTTAGATCCATTGGTCCTCTCGGACCTCCCTGTTCTGAATTGGGACCGACAGTTGTGTCTAATGGGGTATTCCATGTTACCGATCCTGGCAATTGTTTCCATGCATTTGTCACATTATTCCTCCTTTCCATCTCAATCCTTTCCCTATCCAATTGCCTTTGTTGTTCCTCTCTATCTCTCTCAGGGTTATAGATCGAAACTATGGGTCCTATGGTAACAGGCACCTGAAGAGCGTCTGGCAATCCCATAGACTCAGCCCTTTCGGTGGTTGGCGTTTTCTGCACCACAAACCTTCCCACTACACTCTGTACGGTGTTGTTTTGAGGTGTTCCTCCGCCTTTGATAGGTGTCCATTCCGATATAGGGAGTGGTGTATATCCCTCTATGTCATTCCCATCTTCCCTTGCGAGCCCTCTATCTTCTATCAACCCCACTCTCGGAGGTGGTCTATCCATTAACAATCTGTTTATCAGATTGTCCTCCGACTCGCTTTCCTCGTCTTCTTCCATGAGGTTTCCTCCTCCTCCTGCCACCTCCCTCATCGGATACATTTTTTCCACCTCAATAGCCTGTACCCTCCAACGCTTTTCCTCCTCATCCCATTTGGAATCTCGCACTGCCCTTACCGATCGCGTCAGCCTTTGTTGACGCCTGTTCAAATTTCTATCGTGTGCAGCCTTAATCCATGCATTAAGGGCCTCAAACTGTGTTGGTCTGGGCGAGGGTTTCAATGAGGACATGGTTGCTTTTAGCCGATGTAACACCTCTAACTTAAACGTCCCGTACTTCGGGAACTGCATTTCCTCATTCCCTTCCGTAAGCTTATTCCAAGCCCCAATCCATAATATGGTATGCAGCCCAACATTCGTTGCCATATAATGAGCTGGCGTACCCTCCGGCGGAGCCTCTTCCCCGTAATAATGTTCACTTCGTTTACGTTTAAAAATCCCTTTCAAACACTTAAAACACTTCATGATTTCTCTTTTCTCCGCGTTTGTTTACTTCCTGATGACACTCCACCAATCTCAGCGCCGTTCTCACTAACTGGCCTATCCGTACGCGACTTTCCTCCGACGTCACTCTAGCCGCCCAACCAGAGCGCGGCTCTAGCTAACGTCACACCAACCGCTCAATCACAGCGCGGCTCTAGCCGACGTCACCCGTCCCCCTTCGCAGCAGTTCCCCTCCTTTCTCAGCTCGTCTCCTCGGTCATGCACGCGTCCCATTCATACTCCGAAAAAAATGATTACTTCCGTCCAAGCGATCACCTTTCTTGACTGTACGCCCACAGTCTTTCTGTAGTTGTCACCTTAACTTGGCGAAATATCTTTCCGTTTACTTCCAGACAATCGCCTTCTCCGATAGGTTACTCACACACAGTAACTTTCGACCAGCGTCCGTTACTCATACACTCACTCTTACACTCCCCCTATCTTGGATCCACGGCGGTCAATGGTACCTCGTGACCTCCGTACTATGGTCGACAACTACCCTGGATGTTCGATACACCCAAAACCACTTAAGCTCTGGCCTGAACTTAAGATTTCACCAGTTCACCCGTTTACCAGGTTACCAGCTTACCAGGTTGCGCGCGCTCACAACCTTCTCTCATTCACACTACAGACATTCAACTCCGCAAGACATTACACTACAAATACAACACAAAACACCGCAATCTGTTCACGCATGACCCTTTGTTATACTCACTCTCTTCCGATACTGCTGCTTTTCTCGCGCCGTCTGCACCTTTCGGCACACGATTCTTCCGCTGCTCGTCTCTCGACGTCTCGGGCCTTGGGGTAAACTAACCTCTCTAGATTACCTTCCTCAAGAAGATAACCATCCTCACTCTGCTACCAACTGCTAACGCGGGATTACTGGTTACTAGTTACCTTACCAAATCCCAAACTAAGTCGACTGAATCGTTGGTACCTGTCATTGAGTAAAAGGTAATCTTACAATAAGTCAAACAATTAAGAACTTTCACCACTCTAAATGACCACTGACCAGGATTAAGTTTTAAAGGTTTAATATAAAGTCAAAGATAACTGAAGATACAAACTTCTCAAAATGAGATTCAAAAGATAAATTGGTATCACTACAAACATGAACTTCTTGAGTAGTCTAAGTCTGAAAAACAGAATAATAAGTACAATCTCGAAAACCATAAGGGTTGTCAAAATGGATATAAGTTGCAACCTCAAAGTCATTACAGAAAAGAAAAATTAAGGTTAGTCTGTCCCTACACTATACTAAGTGACATCCCTACTTAGCAAGATCTTTACCCTCTAGGTGTCAGCCGTGGTGACTTCCTAAGAAGATCACGCACTTCTCTTTGTCTCTTCTCTGATAATGGGTCTCTCCTGATCAGCCTATCTGCCTACCCATCCGCTTCCTTAGGCTCCCAAAATCATCTGCTCTGCTCTCCTCCCGGGTCTCTTTCCCTAATACCAAATCACATTTCCAACAGAAACGCCCCTTGGGACGCCCCTCACGTGGTATCTCTGTGCGCGGCAAACTCCATGATGGTACTCTTGAAGACCCTCGTTAAAGTTGACCTTGGTTCCCAGGCTTCTTCTTCAATGCGCCGATACCCCCTAAATTCCTGGAAACTCCTACAGGCCTGCGCAAGGCGCCACTGAACAAAGTCCCTTTCATTCGAGCTGATTAGGACCCTCGCACCTGCATACAGCTCGTCCTGCAGTGGGCCTCAAATTCCAGACTCCACCATATCTTTAGGTCGTAAAACACACTCCAAAGCTCTGTACTGGACACCTCTCGACTTCTTCCTTAACGAGCACATGGCGTTCAAACGACATGACATTATCTTTTCAGGCCTACTTGATTTACATGAAGCAGGTCCCTGCACTCTTAAAACATTAACTTGATTTAAACAGCAAACATTCTTAACTAGCATACGTTTCTAAAATAACACATCTATAAAGCATATACTTTTTAACCCTAAGTTCAATAATACATTTGGAAGAACCACGTCAACCTTATCTCACATTATTTTAGCAGCACGTTTAGGTTTGCTGTGAATTGCCCTAAGGCCTACACATTATACTGGATTTCAAAGTTACATTTAATTCGGACATAATTCTTTTAACATGAGAACATGAGGTTTTCACATTTATTCCAACATTTCTACATTAATCTCACACCTGTTATAATTATAGTTACTCTACTTAACATTCTATACATTTCGCTACTGAATATAAAACACTCTGTATATTTCACTCCTAGATATAAAACACTCGTGTGCAAAACATGTTTAACTAACTACGTGCTTGTAAATATGGTGTACTTATAAATTTTTTTCAAACTTGTGCTCTCTCACACTCTTTCCAGGCAATTAGGGGTGTTATTCTAACAAATGTTTCCAAAAGCAAACGTACATTTTACAATTCGACCACCCACGTGCTTTTTTTTCACGATTTGAAATATTTGGAAGCTGAAGTCCATCTCTGACTCATTGCACTGGCGCTTGGCCGGGCTGCGCCAGCAGAAGCCTCCAATCTGGTGACCCAGAGCCGAAACGTAGCCACGTGTCCAGCCATGACGCACCCAAAAACAAACTATAGGGGAAACATAGAAACAAAGCAGGGCTGTGGGCCGAGTGACCTTGAAAGGTAGCCCATCAGGAAGGGAGTAAAGGTGGTAGCCACATTTTTTTTAACTACATCACATAGAGTATATAATATGGTCTTTGAGACGAGAAATTGAATGTTTCATGAAAATCCAAATTTGAGGCTGAATGTTTGAGGATCATATTGTAAGCTGGTAGTATGTAAACATGGGTCACATTTTAAAGTGGGATCAAGGCAAAAAAAGTATGTGATGGCAAAACCTTTTTTTCTGTAATTTATGAGAATGGAAACTTCGCCTGATAAAGATCCTGGAGCTGTTTTATAGGGGGGGGGGGTGCAAAGTTGGGAAGTTTCTTGAAGTTTTTTTTTGAAGTCAGGTGATTCTTTTGCATAAAAAGTATTGGTAGGAAGTATTTTCACCTGCAGACATAGCTTTACCAAATAACTTCATGCACCTTACATTAGTTAGACAAAAAGTGATGTATCTGATATGACTTGTGAGAAATGTAGAGTACCCTCCTCCAAGATGTCTATTGACTCCTATTGATTTGTCTTCATTAACTGTTTGGCAGCTTCAGTCAATTCCCCTTCTCTGTCTGGTATCTCTGCACAGCATCAAATAGTTGACTCCTTAATTGCTGTTTTTATGTCGAGCCTGGGCAGCGCATGCAGTATTCAGGTAAGGACTTGAAGCTCTGCCCATTCCCCCCCCCCACATTTTTAATTGTGCACTATAAACTGTGGCTTTTCATTGGTCCATAGACTTAGTAGTCCCTCCTTAGTACCGCCTCGTCTCATTTTGTAACCTTCCATGAGGACACCCTCTGTTACATGTGTTGTTACTCGGTGGACTTTAATTACAGACTCCGAGCACTATTTTCTCAAATAGCTTTGTCCTGCCTGCTGTTGTCTGGGGGGCGGGGGCAGGGGTGCTAGCTGCAAGCACTGCCGCCACTTTTGTTACAGGTGGCCGATATTGCAGCACTGCTGCAAAACAGGCCCTCAGGAACAAAGCCGGCCCCCATGGGTCAAAAAACAGCCCCCACCGGGAAAACGCCCACTGCCTGCTACAGCCAGTTCAGCCCTCTCCGGCCCAGCAACTAGCACTTTTGCTGAGGGGTCCCCGTAGAGTTGGCCCCACCCCGCACTGCGGGGAGCTGTGGGGGCTTATGTTACACCACTGATACCTGACCTGCCCAATACTCACGCATGTGTGTTTTCTCAACAAACAGATATATCCAATGTCAATAGTAGCACGCATGCGTGTTCTTTCAGTTTCTGACACACTCAAGTAGAGCGTTTATCCTGTATTGGCACCCTTTTCTGGTTATGTAATGTGAGTATTTTGGGCGCATTCTATTGGTGTTGCTGTTTTTGGAGTTGATTGTGGAAAATTGATAGTTATAGGCAAGTATACTGTCAAGATGAGACATTTGTTTTCTACCTTCTGCTTTCCCTCCACCATGATAGAGCAAGGGGGCAGAGAGATAAAAGAAGAAGAAATAATTAAAAGGATTATTTGTATCCATTTGGCAGCCCTTGAGAGGAAGAAGGGAGAGGGTAGAGACTCTGCATTCTGATTTGCTGGACTTAGAATACAGTGATGTTTCTTCTTCTCCTGATCAGAAGGGCAAATTATTTTTAAGGTGCTGTTACCGGATTCACTTAATAATGTCAAGGAGATTATGATATTAGTGGCTGAAGAGTCTCCTTGTTCATCCACAGATCCTATCTTAAGACATTTCAAGAACCTTCCCAATGTTGGGGTCCCTATTCAGCAATTTGTTATGAATGTGGTTTTAAATTAATGGAAAGATTCAGACACAATAAATCTACCTAGATTTAAGTGCAGGATGTATCCTTGCATATGTGAGCATGTATCCGTAGAAAAGATGGAGGCAGAAATATGAATGGTGTCTTTTAACATTATAGACGTAATCGTTACCTAACCTCAACTACGAATCAAATTGATTTGAATTTGAAAACTGAGCGCAGTGACACTGGTGAGTGGTTCTTTATTACAACCCACTTAGGAACTTTAGATGAGTAGGGATGATAGCAAGTGTGGATGAATGGAACGTTATTTTCCTTGAAAGGATGGTTGACACACGTACAAATTGTGTAATCTAGGCCAAAGTGGGTCTTGGACCTAATGTTATAAAAATTTTACTTTTTAGGATTAGTATTGATCATGTGGGGATTCAAAAAATGTGTACACTAAAAAAGCAGATTTATACTTATGTAATGATTTTTTTTTTTTTAAATATATTTTTATTGCAGGAATCAGCAAACTGTTACATATATGACCATCACCAAAATTCCACTGAAATCAACTAACCGCATCCCGCTCACCCCCCGCAGCACATTTTCATACATAATCATTCAGCCCACAGTCCAAAGGCTGGGCGATAAAATCCAGCGGGAGCTCAGCAGGAGCGCAAGGCTGGTCCGGATGATCCACTGTCCGTCATCTGCTTTTCTAAACAAGCCCCAAAATCCAAAAGAAAGTCCCACCCATAAAACACTACAATACAAAAAAAAAAGGGAAAAATTCCCTCCCCAACCCACCCCCGCCATCAGTGTATGGTAGCAGCCGCAAAGGGATTCGTGAGAGACCCAAGATGAGCGTATCAGAAACAGAAAACGCACTCGCCTATCGGGACTCAGGGCGCGCTGCAATCTCACCATCAGAGTCGCCAGGGGCGCAATAGTCTCTGAGGGCCTGTACTAGCGTCTCCCATTCTAGCGCTGCCTCCTGTGCTTTTTCGTTACGCTGTCTCCCAGCCAGTTGGTATCTCAACGTGCTTTCTCCCGCCGCCCACTTCAAGAGTTCGCTATGCCACCTGTTCCCAGTCGGACCAGCACGTGCCTTCCAGTTCCTGGTCACCTCTCGTTTGGCCAATAAAAGCCCTAAATCAATAAATTTACTGGACATTTTGTTTTTGGGGGTATGTGGAAACCAATGCAAGAGACCCACCGCCGCATCGACCGATAGTGGTCTCCCCGTCACCTCCGTCAGGGTCCTCTCCACTTCCACCCAGTAGGAGGACAAACCCGGGCAGGCCCACAACATATGTAGGAGGTCCGCCTCCGGCGCCGGGCATCTGGGGCAGGTTGCTGAGCCCGTGGCGAAGTACTGTTGGATTTTCGCCGGGGTCAGATATGCCCGATGGAGTATGTAATAGTGGACCAACTGAAAACGGGCGTGGCGCGTCCCTTTCCAGGCCCGTCGTACGAGCTGAGACCAGGTCGCTTCCGGGATTTCCTTGCCTATGTCTGCCTCCCACCGGGCCTTCAGGGTCGTAAGGGGGGTCAGCCCTTCATTGATCAACCTACCGTAGAGGCAGGTGACCGCCTTTACCGTGCCCGCAGACATCATGACGTATTGGCACACCGGAGATGTAGGAGGTTCCTCCCGTCCGCCTTTCCAATGTGCCTGGATCGCACGGACCAGGGCCGAGTGCAACAGGAAGTCACCGTGGGGAATCCCGAAGCGGTCAATGAGCTCCTGAAAGGGCAAAAGTACCCCAGCCTCATAAAGATCCCCCACCAACTGCAACCCTGCGCCTTCCCAGTCCGCCAAACGCGACCAATCGCCGCCATGGGGCAAGGCCGTCAACATCCCCAACGGTATTTCAGGCGCATACGGTATCCGCAATTGTCCCCGGGCGTGAGCCCGGTTCCAACATAGGCGAAGGGTCTTTTCCTCCAACGTCAGATCCTGCAAGGCCAAGCGTTGGCGTAGAGCTATGAAGGATAGGACATGCCTGGCTATCCCTATACCCCTCCTGTCCTCCGGGCCACGGAATTCCCTGGCAATCTCCTGGGTGAGGGTCTGGAGCTGCGCCGCCAGATAGTATTTCTCAAGATCCGGCACCGCGAGTCCCCCCTCGGCTTTCGGCCGCATCAGGGTCTTAAGGGCCACTCTACGGCGGCCCGAGCCCCAGAGGAAGCCGACTATCATCGACCGGAGGAGCCTAAAGGTGGCTGGCGGGATCCAAACCGGTAGCGCCCGGAAATAGTACAGCAGCCGAGGAAGGGCCACCATTTTGAGGAGAGCGACCCGCCCCGCCAACGAGAGCGGTAGCGTAGCCCAGAAGTCCATATTCCCCCGTAAAGCTCGACTGCATCTGGTAATGTTTCCGTCTAGGAGGTCAGATGGATCATGATAGATGTACACTCCCAGGTACCTGAAGCAGTCAGGTTCCCATCTAAGCTCTCTATTGAGGACCGGACTAGGGGTGCCTCTACGAACCGGGAAAAGGCATGTCTTGGCCCAATTCACTCGTAGGCCCGAGACCACCCCAAACGCCGTGAGCGCCGTCTCAGCTCCATGTAAGGCCCCGACTGGGTCCTCAAGGAAGAGCAACAGGTCGTCGGCATATAGCGAAACGTGGTGCGGGCCCGAAGGTGTCCAGAACCCACTGTAATGCGCCCCCGAACGGAGTAGCAATGCGAGGGGCTCCACCGCTAGCGCGAAGAGAAGTGGGGATAACGAACAGCCCTGTCTCGTACCCCTTTCTACTGGGTACTCCGAGGAGATTAACGGACCCGCCCGAACCCTGGCCGATGCGGAGGTATATAAGACCGCGGTCCACCTGATGAAGCCCTCGCCGAGACCGAATCGCCGCAACACAGCGTGTAGGTAGTCCCATTCCAGGCTATCAAACGCCTTCTCTAAGTCCACCGATAGGACCACCGGGCACGGGGCATCCACCAGCGGGTCCCCCAGCAAGCGGAACAACCTACGGATGTTCATTGTTGTGTTGCGCTTGGGGATGAACCCAGCCTGGTCCTCATGCACCAGGGAGGTCATATGGCCCAGCAGTCTCGAGGCCAAGATGCTGCTCAGAATCTTATAATCGACCGTCAGCATCGATAAAGGACGGTAGGACGCCGGATCGGTCGAGTCCCGCCCCGGCTTGAGGAGGGGAACCACCAGGGCCTCGCGCATCGAGCCAGGCAGTCGGCCAAGCCTCTTCGCCTCTCTATAAACAGTCACCAGTCTTGGAGCCAAAAGGTCGGCATAGGCCGCGTAAAATTCCACAGGAAGACCATCCAGGCCTGGGGTCTTATTCCGCGCCATCTTCTTAATGGCGCTGCTGACCTCCCCTAGTTCAATATCGGACCCCAGGGCTTTCGCCACGTCGGGCTCCACTACTGGGAGCTCCAGGGGTCTCAGATAGTCCTCGAGAAGGTCAGGGTCTTTGGCAGCACGACTGCGATACAACTGGTCATAGTAGTGCCGGTAGCAGCCTAAAATCTCCGGTTGAGTGTGCACCATGGTCCCATTCGCCATGCGCATGGACGTCGTCAGTGAGGTCTGGCGCGTAGGGTTAGCCAGCCATGCCAGCAATGCGCTCGACCTATCCCCTTCTGCAAGGGACCGAACCGCATAGGCCTTGTAGTCGAAGCAGCGCAGCCGCTCAACCTCAGCCGCCACCGCCTCCCTTGCCTCCGCCGTGCGTCCCTGGAGTTCAGGGTGCCCGGGGCGGCGGAGTTCCAACTCACGGAGCCTCCGATCAGCCACGTCCAAGTCCTCAAGGATAACCCGCCTCACCCCTACCTTCTTGGAGATGCAATAACCCCTTACCACCACCTTAAAAGCGTCCCATTCCAGTGCCCTCGAGCTCGCAGAGCCCCCATTGGACGCGAAATACTCCTCGATCTTATCACCTAAGTCCGCTCTGAATACAGTGTCCTCGAGGGTCTCAGGGCGTAACTTCCAGGTGGGCACCGCCGGCGCCCCTGGAAACCAGCGAAGGGCCAGCAGGAGGGGATTATGGTCCGAAACGGTCCTAGTCAAGTATTCGGAACGGACGGCCGCTGAAACCAGTTCAGTCGAGCCAAGAAACCCGTCCAGCCGAACGTGCAACTCGTGAAGACCCGAAAAATAGGAGTAATCTCTAGCCTCAGGGTGTTGCGCTCTCCAAATATCCGTCAGACCCCACCGTGCCTGCCAGTCCCTACGGCCCTTGGCCACACGGCGGACCGGAGAATCAGGAAGGGGCGGGTGTGAACGATCGGTCTCCACATCCACTACCGAATTGAAGTCCCCACCGAGCAGGAGGGGCCCCGTGAAAAAGTGGGCCAGCGAGCCCGATAACCTAGAAAGGAAGGCAATCTGGTCCATGTTAGGTGCGTAAACACAGCAAACGTTCAGGGCCCTCCCCCCCAGAGTACCCGAGATGGCCACGTAGCGCCCCTCTGGATCCACCACTGAGTTTGTGACCTGGAAGGGAACCCCAGCCCTAATCCAGATTAGCGCCCCCCTGGCATACGCTGAGTACGACGTATGAAAGACCTGCCCCCTCCATCTGCGCTGTAGCGCCGCCCCTTCCGCCTTGGTCAAATGGGTCTCCTGCAGCAGCGCCATTTGTATTCCCCTACGCACTAAATAAGCGTGGACTTTGTGCCGCCTAGACATGGTATGAAGCCCCCGCACGTTCCAAGTAATACACTTCACATTAGCAACGTCAGCCATTGTCCCATACTGTTCGTGCAAAGTCTCCCCATCTGGGTCTCAACAAAAAGCATACAACAATCCCCCCAGCACTGATGGCGGTCATTTCCCCCAACCAGAACTCAACAACTCTTACATTAACCAAGCCCCTGCCCACCCTCCCCAGAACAGGACCCAAATAATTCCATCTAGTTCCCATCCAAACCAAGCCCTCAGAAAACCCTTCGTCCCAAACTAATCCTACGGTCGCCACCGTAGGAAGGCCTTAAGGGCCGGGTGCGGGCTGGGTGGTGGCAGTGGGCCCTCGACGCCCTGGCTACCAGGACTAATGCAAGCCCCAAACAGCAACGGAAACCCTCGGGGCAAAGGCAAGGCACCCCACCCCCCGCTTCTTCGAGGATCATGCTGAACCATCGCCTCCCGCCACCCCCGCTACGGGCCCCCACCCAAATGGATGCAGCTCACCCCGTCAACCTTGTCCATCAAGAAGGTCCTCAGCCGATTTTGGCGTGACCTCCGGTGTGCCGGTGCTATCTGCCACCGAGTCCTCCGAGTCCGTCGACGCCCTCTCGCCACCAGGGTTCTCCTCTTCCACGATGGTATCATCTCGTGAACCAGACAACGCAGACAGCACCTCCAGTACCCCCTTCCGCTCCGTCGATGTCTCCGCAGTAGAAGGGCCGCCCGACCGGCCCCGTCGACCCCGCACCCTCGTGGATCGCCGTCGCCGTCCTGGCTCCGCCGTTGGCTGAGATGCGGAGGCAAAGCCATCTTTCCCAGCTCTATAAAGTTCAAGCCAATTACAGGCATCTTCCGGGGTATCAAAAAATTGAGACTTGTCATCGACAATGACGCGGAGCCGTGCAGGAAATAAGAGCGAGTATTGGATGCCCTCGCTCCGAAGCTCGCGCTTGACCGCCAAGAATGAAAACCGCCTGCGTTGGGTTTCATAAGTGTAGTCCGGGAAGATGTTCACCTGGTTGTTCTCCACCTTGAAGGGGCCATTATGTCTAGCGGCATTGAGAATGAGGTCCCTGTCGCGGAAATGGAGGAGGCGCGCCACCACCGGGCGCGGCGCACGGCCTTGTTGCGGTGGCCTCGCTGGGACTCTATGAGCTCGTTCAAGGGTGTAGAAAGAGGATAGGCCCTCCGGGGCCACCGTGTCTCGGAGCCAGGCCTCCAAGTAGGCCACCATGTCGCCATCCTCGATCTTCTCCGGCAGGCCCACCACACGAATGTTGTTGCGCCTGTTACGGCCTTCCGCATCCTCCGCTCGCTGCTCCAGGGCAGAAATCCGGGTCAGGGCATCTTTCATTGCCGCGGCCAAGGTGCGCTGCGCCGGCTCCAAGGTCTTCACCGAGCCCTCCACTTCTTTGACCCTGTCCGACAGCTTGCCATGATCCGCCCTGAGGAGGCCCAGGCTCGTCGCCACCTGGGCAATGTCCTGCTGGAGGGCCGAGCGTGTGGTCGCAATCGCCTCCAGGACGCGATCAAACTGTTTCTGCAGCGGCGCGCCACCAGCACTCCCCGGGTTTCCATGGCCTTCCTTGTCCGTGGTCTCCGAGTCAGAGGCCGCCGGGGTGGCCCCCTTGGCCCCTCTCGGCTTCCCCATGCCGCTGGAAGTGCACAGTGTGGACTCAGAGGAGGGCGCCACCCAGTGCGGGCGCCGACTATAACTCCCCCGAATGCAGGCCCTCGGGGTGAGGGCCGGTGTTCCTCCTCTCCAGGGCCAGGCGGGTCTCCTCAGTTTCGGCTCGCGCCACCCCCGTGTCGTCTGAGGGCGCCGAGGAGGAGGCGGAGACACTCGGCGCCAGGCCGGGTAGGCCCGTCCGGCTGACGAGGATCTGGAACGAGGGCCACCTACACCACCAGAGACTTTTTGACGCCAGGGGGTTGTGCTTCCCATGGGATCGGGTCAAACGGGGGATGCAGCCAAGCGCCGCGTCGGGGGTCGGCACCCCCGTCAGGCCCTCCAGGCGTCCGTGTGCCGGGGTCCACTATGGTAGGGGCCTCCGACCGCCCGGGCGCAGTTACCAATATCAGAGTCTCAGCAGTGCAAAGTCCAGCTCCTCACTCTCCAGGAAAACACAAGAGCGGAGGGCACGCCATGACCAACGACGTTCTCTCAGGCTAATGGTCCCGTCTAAGGGGACCAAGGGGTCCGGGCGCCATATTGGGTCGCTCTCCGCGGGACCACAAACTTCAAGTTTCGGGCGGATCACCACCCGTCCAGGCTGTGCCAGGCGTCCCAGCAGGGTCCAGTTGGGCTGAACAACGATTTGCGGGGGCTAGGGTGCCCCGCGGCCTCCGATTAACAGGATAATCCCGGGCTCAGTCCCGGAGCCGAGCTCTCAGGCGACCATCGCCATCGGCGCCCAAGCCACGCCCCCTTTATACTTATGTAATGATACTTATGTCTTTTTAATTATGTTTTTAATTATGTTTTGGATGCAAAATGTAGTGATATATTTATTGTGTTTTGTCTACTTTATAGGTTGATACAAAATTGATCATTAGTTTTAATATGAGAGGAGAAAGAATGTTAAAGTCCTGAAGAAGGTGGTCCTATTATGAATGTGCCACTGAAACGCGTCAACGCTTATATTATACTTGGTGTTAAATTTGGCAAGAGTCACCATTAAACCAAAGACATGGAATTTGGACCCCTACTTTTTGCTGTCTACATGTAAATCCAAAGTAACACATAAAAAGACATAGTGTATTGTGTCTGTGGATTCTCCTTTTTAATTGTATTTTTAGAGGATTATGTGTTTTTTTAAAAATTGCATTAAATAAAATATATGAATAATTTTGCTAGAGTTAGTAGTTGATTTATAAGTGCCTTAATCATTGAGTGTGACGTTGTGTGGAATAGAAGTCGGGTAGGAGTATGAGTTGCTAAAATTGGATTTGATCCTAAGGGAACCTCCTGTTTTAACTTGTGAGTTACGTGGTGCTCTATCCCTTTGGATTAAAAGAGCCCCCCCTCCTTGAATTCAAGTCAGAAATAGCCACGCATTAGGTTTGTGAGTTGCATTTTGTAGTATTTAAGGAGTACTACTTTAGTACTACTTTACATACTACAAAAAGCAGATTGTGAAGTGGGCCCTATATAGCATATAATAGAGTAACATAGCATAACACATACATGCCAACATACCAGATTCAGGCAGGAGACTCCTGAGTTTTTTAAGGCACAAATGGCTTAATTTTAGTAATCTCCCACCTGCTTCAGTGAAGGTTTATGACGAAAATACAGTCCCCTGAATTCTTTTCCAAAGATATCCCTTCCTAGTTCAAAATTTTAGCATGTATGCGTAACATTATATAACAGAACATAACACAACATAGCATAACAGTTGCATGAAGGTAACATAGTCTAATATATAACAAAACATAAATAGAGTAGCATAGAATAACATGATAGTATGTAACATAACATTACATAAATTCAAATACTACAAAAAATATTATGAAATAACATAATAAAGTGTAACCTTTTCAGTGATTGGAATGCACATACTTATTCCAAGTAAAATCTCCTTTAGTCCTGGAAAATAACATGGATCTGTTTTGATATTCTCTTCACAACACAGAGAACAACAATATTATTAGCCTAGCCAACAGGTGGTTCTTATAATGACAAGGATAAATTTACCATTGCGGTTTTCTCCACCACTGGAGCGGAAACATTTGGAAGTTTGTGAATGGTCATAAATGGTCATAAACAGAGTTAGTCCTATTCCAGGAAGGGAAAAGGCACAAATCATCTCAAGATTTGCTTTTTTCCCCAGAAAATCAAACAGAATAAAAAGCATGTTAGACATTGGATTACTGGTTAAGGGGGTGAAACTCTACTCAAGCAGGAACCTCAATCCTTTGCAAACCCCAAATTAACCTGTGCTCAACCCTCGGGTAGTTTGGCACAGTGCAGTCAGGCAATATGTAGAGTATTTGTGCAACATATCCAAAAGTATCACAGTGAAAAAACATGACAAAAGGGATCCCACCAGATTAGAAATATAGAGTCGAGTTTAATAAATTTAACAAGACCAAAAAAACTAAAATACAGTCAGTAGAACCGGAGATATGTAATTTTAAAGATTTAGGTGAAAATGGCGCCAAAAAGCACAAAGCACCAACTGGGGATATCTGGATTCTAGTCGCATTAGAGTTTGGGCAGACCGCGATTGAGCTCAGGCTGGCTACAGGGACCCAGTTAGGCCTGCTGAACAAGAATACCTTAAATCCTGGCTGCTTAATTGTAAGGTTGGGGAGAGGGGTTGGCCTAACGGCTAAGGCGCTCGACCTCGGACCTGGGGAACTTGGTTCGAGTCTCGGTAACGACGCCAAAAACCCCCTGTGATTCTGAGCAAATCACTTAATCTCCCCGTGCCTAAAAAATTAAAGGTGTCCTCATGTAACGTAACTGGTGCTATGTAAAGCGCTCTGATAACTGATTCGGTTCGGTTCAAGTTCGCGCTATATAAAAAACTCTAAAAAAAAAAAAAAAAGGTCTCCTGGCGAGGTTGGGTTGCACAGCCAAGGCGATGCATCGGTTCCGAGGAGCTGAGAAGCTGTGATGAGAGATCCTGTGTCACTATCAAAGAGCCTGTTTCTGAAAGGTTGCAAAGTGAAGTCTGTCAGCCAGGGAGTTGCTGCTGTTTCAAGGAGCCGCAATGCTAGAACCTGTCTCATCGTCAAAGTTGTCGTTGAGCGATTTGTCACTCAGTGATGGTTCCAATGCAGGCTGCACGGTCGTTGAAAGTCTGTGCACTGGGAGAATCCTTGCAGTAGAGGCGATGCATCAGTTCTGCCAGATCCACAGGTTGATTGGCAGACAACTTTCAGGCCCACTGCCAAGGGTCCAGGTCCAGGGTAGCATAACTTGGCAGGGTAGGACTCAGTGATGGCAAAATCAAGGTACTGGGTTCAAGATTGTTGGAGCATTCTGTATCTGATGCTGTAGTCAGTTGGTAAGCCAATTAACCCTTGGAGTCACTCTGGGGTCCTGGGTTTAACAGATGCAGGTCCAGTCCTTCTCACCCAGGCAAGTCAGCAGGTCACCATAGCCGGGGAGCAGTTGTTCAGAACAGCAGTGCAGGCAGAGTGGCAGTCCTGTCCGCGGCAGAGGATCTCCGTCTTCCTGGGAGAGTCTCCACATGCCCAGAAATTTACTGAAGGGTTGATATAACTGGGCCTTCCTTTGAAGTGGGAGCAGCTGCTAGAGGTTTCCCTTTGAAGTCCACAGGCTTTCTGTCACCCCTGCCCTGGCTCCAGACTAATTACAGGGGGTAAGCAGCCCTTTGTGTGGGAACAGGACAGAGCCAATTCAAGTGTAAGTAGGGCTGTGTCCAGCTCCACCCTCCCATCCCGCCAGCGATGGCCCATCCAGACACACCTAAGCTCTTCATTGTGTGTTGCTGCATAGGAGGAATAAACAAAACCCAACTGTCAGCTGCACCTAGTCATGTGGGCTAGAGACAGGCTGCAGACACTAAATAACGGAGGCAGGACAATACCATCTTTCTAGAAGTGGCATTTTCAAAATTGTAATTTAAAATTTGACTTCTCCATAAAAGAGGGTTTTCATTGCAATTCCAAAGACATCAAACATGACTTGTTTATCTGTTCCCATTTGGAAGTTACAGCATATTATATGTAACTAGCAGCCCGTCCCGACGTTGTCCGGGTATGAAATAGAATGTGTGTAATGTGTGTATTCAGATACGGTCATTCGCGTGTTCCCCCGCTTGAGGCCCAGCTGCAGCCCTGGTTGATGTTAGCAGGCGCGTGTCCCCCCGCTTGAGGCCCAGCTGCAGCCCTGGTTCATGTTAGCAGGCGCTTGTAATTAGTGTAGTGATCCGCCGCCTGAGCCCGGCTACAGCCCTGGCTGATGTTAGCAGGCGCGTGTAATTTGGTTTAATGTGATAGTTCAGTAACAGCATGCATGAGAGGCTGCAGTAATTGTCCCCAAAGACACGCTCAGTCACGTGTGCCCCCACTTGAGGGCCAGCGGTGACCGTCTAACAATTAGAATTGTGTGAGTCTTGAATGATTGTTTCCCGCTGTTCTTATTTTTTTATGACCCACACCGACGCTCTTCGGCCCGAGTGCTTTTTAGATGCACCCAGGACAAGCCACATACTGCGTTCAGCCCTTTCAGACGCACCAGGCCAAGGCACACACTGCATTTGGCACCCCCAGTATGTGTGAGACAACGGGCAGTCCCCCAAGGGAGTCTTGCGAATGGTTACTTACCACGCTTCGAGGTGAACGCCTTTGTGACGCCCCCAGCACACGGCCACAGCAGACGATCTGATTAATGTACGACCCAGATGGCATGAAGTGCAGAACGTAGCACATGCCCCCAGCGTTTGTCACGCCCCCAGCGTGCCCCTTGATGCGGCGCAATTGCGTAATTGGCGCTTCACATGGCATGAAGGGCGGACACACGCCCACAGCGCGGACACACGCCCACAGCGTTTGTCACGGCCCCAGCGTGTCACGCCACCAGCGTGCCCCTTGATGCGGCGCAATTACGACTCACATGGCATGAAGGGCGGAACGTACCACACGCCCCCACCGTTTATCATGCCCCCAGCACACGCCCACAGCAGAACGCAGACACGCCCACAAGGGACTACTTTGATGGCACTATTCTATTAACCTTTTAAATGTATATGATGGCCGTCTGCATAGCCTATGTCCTTCTGCTGCAACTGCCCTTTCCAACGCTGTATTGGGTGTTGTGATTGGTGCTGTGGTTACTGAGATTACCCGCCTCAAAAGTTTGGGCTCTCTCTTTATAATATTAGTAAGGATATATATATATATGTATATATTGATACCCCTCAGTTCCTTTTCGCCAGAATTTGCAGCGCTCTCTCGCCGGTTAGTAAATCCCCGCTGCAGAACCACGCCACATTTAAATCCACAACCGATTCCCCCAGCTGGGAGAAAAACGGGACGAACTCGCGTTTGTCTTCACTTATGTGCTTTTTTATTTAATCCTCACAGCATGGAGTTTCTCAAGCAGGCAGGCACAAATCTACGCGTTTCGGGATAGCATATCCCTTGTTCACAATCAATTTGGCTCCGGGCTCTCAGTCTCAATATAGTGAGTCACATTATACATCATTTCCTGTTTGATGTTATTTTGGCCCTCAGCCTTCTGGATGATGTCGTTTTTTGCAATTTTTTTAATACATTTGTTTATCCGTCTGCATAGCCTATGTCCTTCTGGTGCAACTGCCCTTTCCAACGTTGTATTGGGTGTTGTGATTGGTGCTGTGGTTACTGAGATTACCCGCCTCAAAGGTTTGGGCTCTCTCTTTATAATATTAGTATGGATTAGTATGGATAAGATAACTCAATTGAATGGGAGAGGTATGCCTTGCAATAGTAAAAGCAGATGTAAGAGTTTTTTACTACCCGGATATGTAAAACGTAAAAGTACATGCCCAACTTTTTCAATACATTGAACCCTGTCCTTTGGGCTGTCCAAGGCCTACGCTAGGAGTGACTTATATGTATTAAGAAGGTAGGTTTGGCCAAGACAAAAGGTTTATTTTGACAGGGCAAAATGGCAGTTTAAAACTGAACACACAGGCTGCGAGGCCTGGCCTGAAGCATGTTTAAAGGGTTACTTAGGTATGTGGCACAACCAGGGCTGCAGTCCCACTAGTAGCATTTAATTTACAGGCTTTGGGTACACATAGTACCACTTTACTAAGCCAATTCAACCATGCTTTAGGGAGAGAGCACAACCACTTTGGCACTGGTTAGCAGTATTAAAGTTTGCAGAGACCCAAGGCCAGAAAAAATGACTGAGCAAAAATAAGCGATGTGAAGGCAAAACGTTTGGTGTAAGACCACCCTAAGGAGGACAAGTCTAACAAAGTGCATTTGTAGGGAGGCTTCATTCCGCTATGCGTAGTTCTATACTATGTGCTGAGTTCTACGTTTTGTAGTATTCAGCACCGCTGGAATAGGAACAAACAGAAATTGTCTCATGAAATTTTATGAATTAACTCTGAAAAGCTGATGTAGGCCTGAAAATCTATGCCACGCTCAACTTTCCATGCATACTACTGGAAATGTTTGTGATTTTAAAAAAAGACATATGAACATGTTCAGACTACTGCAATTTTTTTGTGAGATGAAAAAAATGTCAAAATAAGTTCAGGTAAAGATGTTAATAAATAATGGACCTTATTAGAGTATTGTTCGTATTTCTCTAGCAAAAGTCAATTTGGAATTAATATTATGATGTTCCACAAATGTACGGCCCTCATTGCAAGGTATGTCTTCTAGACACACTAGAGCGATCATGGAAGGATGGTTCTCCTGAACTTCTTGTTAAGAATCCCAACAGTGATGACACATATGAGCAGTAGTCAATGTATGTTTGTTAGGATGAAAAATGAGTAATACTTTGGAATATCTGACTTATACCATCTTCTTAAACATCAGGATAATCTAGCAAACTTCACTTGTACTACTCAAACTCACACCAAATGCTCTCCTTACACCCTTATTCAGGTTATCACCAATTCAGGCGCACACACAGAGTGTATGCCCAAATCAGGAATACAGGGGCATATTATCAAGGGGGTTTATCTCCGCTTTTTTGGCTTTAAAAGCCAAGAAAGCGGAGATAAAATTATCTCCCTATTACCAAGCTGTTGCTAACACCACTTAGTGACAGCTAATAGGAGATAGCGACCATCTTGGGCCCCGCTTTGCATGTCAGTGATATTTATCACTAATGACATGCAAAGTGGGCGTGCCAAGATGTTAGCGACTGGAAACAGTCGCTAACATCGCTATCTCCTATTACCAACTTTTGGAGATATTCGCGCTAAGCGCGAATATCTCCAAAAGCTAACACCTGCCCTGAGCAGTTCTTCATCATGTTATCCAATGGGAGGTGGATAACATGGCTAAGAGCATTTGCTCGATAATGCATGAATATCGCGGACTTTTCAGCGATATTCATGCATTGCGGCCGTTTTTTATCGCATTTGCGATAAACCTTGCTAATAGCAAGGTTTATCTGCGATAAAAATCGCCGATGTGCGGCGATAATTTTTGTCTCTAAACAAGTTAGAGACAAAAATTATCGCTAGTTGTTGGTAATATGCCCCACAGTGTGTGTGTGTAATTAAAGCACTTTTCCCTGCGTAAATTTTGTGATTACAAATATAGCTGAACTTGTGCAGGGCAACACTGCAACATTTCTAGTTTTGTAGTTTCAGTGGTAACACTACGTTTTTCCCCGTTTCAATGCAGAGCTTCGAATGTAGTGTAATAATGCAACCTGCAGGATTGCTGTTTCGGGACAATGGGCAGTAGTAATACTCCAAAGGAGTCACACTTCAGTTTGTGGGATTAGGACACAGACATGGAGGCGCATTACTTCCGGGTAAAAGGGGATGCTCTAGCACTGCTAATTTCCTGCTTCGTCTATTGAATGTCTAGGGGTTTTTACCCATTCACTCTGAGGCAGGGCCTGCTACAAATTGTCTATAACATAACAGCACCTAACATAATATAATATAGCGTTACGTACCATGACATAAAATAAACCTGAAAAGAGAAGGTAGTAGGGCCTTTGGTTGCTACACCTGGGGGCAGATGTACAACTGTCTTTTGCGGGCGCTAATGAACAAGTGGGGCGTTAGCGACCGCTAAAATACAGTTTTTCATGTGCTAACCCTATTTTGTGAAGCGGTAACCTCATACCAGCTTGCAAAATAAGGCTTGTGAGTTGGTATTAGGAAGGAGCATGACAAGGGCGTCCCTTCCTAATAGTGGGTCGCAGGGGCATATATGATTGTTTTGCGAACGGAATTAGGTGGGAAAACAGTCACAGATTACCACCAAATTTAAGGGACCCCTTCTCTTTGTAAATGTGGGTGCCAATATTTTTTAAGAGCAGGCAGTGGTCCCATGCCTATTCTGAAAAAATGAAAAGGTAGCTTTTCATTTTTTACTTGAAATGCATCTGTTCGGGCTGCGTTTCAATAAAGAGCAATCACTGACATGGTGGTCTGCTGACCTCAGCAGTCCACCATCCCTGCAATTCCAGTTCATTCCCAATGGGTAGCAAATTGTGACTTACCTCATGAATATTTATGAGGTAGGTCATTTGTGACCCTATTGGGAAATTCTAAATGTGTCTGAGACACATTAGTACATTTCATTTTGCGATTCTCTAATTGCGAGTCATAAAAAATCACAATTAGAGACTCGTAAAAGTGGAATGGTCATGCATCTGGCCCTCAATTCCCACTTCACATATGGAAACGCAATTCCCTTAAGTGGACAACCATCTAAGGTAAAAGTTTACTATGCCAATGTCTAATTTGCTAATTGCTGGACCCTGAAGTATGAATATGTTACAAAAAGTATGTAAACCATTGAATCAGTCGTTTTAAGACTTGGGGCCCGATGTAGGTAAATCTAATTTACCACTTCTAAAATACCGAATCATACCGATTCGGTATTTAAGAAGTGGTAAATTAGAGGGGGGGAAATGTAGGTAATTCTGATTCGGTAAATACCGAATCTGTAAGATTCGGTATTTACCGATTCTGTAAATACCGAATCGGTATCCCCCATTGATTCCTATGGGCCTTGAAGCCCATAGGAATCAATGTGGAATACCGAATCGGTATTTACCGATTCGGTAATTACCTATTCTTGCAAGGGTGCAGGGGGTGTCACTTTGACACCCTCTGGCCCCCCAATTACAGGCATGTGTGCCATGTGACACACACACATGTGCATGCACACCTGGATTCGGTATTTCACCACCCAATTGGATTGGGTGGTAAAATAAATAAAATAATAAAATACCGACTGCTAAAGGCCTGTGGGACTCAGAAGAGTCCCACCTACATCTGGAAGGTACCGAATCGGTAAAAATACCGATTCGGTATTTTACAGATTCTGTAACTTTACCGATTCGGTAAATTTACAGAATCTGTCAAATCTGGCCCCCTACACCTCAAGATGCCAAATACCGGTCGGAAACGGCCGCATTCTGCCGTTTCCGACCGGTATTTGCCACCTACATCGGGCCCCAAGGCCCTTATTTTGATTCAAAAACCGGTCAGATATTCCTTTCACCAAACTTGTCGTTACCCGCTCTGTTTAGGAACCGCCGTTTCTGATGACGCAGCCTGTGCTGTCTCCCCTGGTGGAACCCTTTGACTGGCAGCATGCCATATAGTGGGTGGCCTGTCTAAGTGTATAACACAAAAGAGCCGCGCCTAGTGTGGTAATCTAAGTGCTACAGTGTTAGTTTGTGAGTACAGGCATCTCACAAAAAGTGAAAGACTCGTCTCACACGCCACCTAGAGCAGTCCTCGTATTCTAAAAACTTGGTTTGATGGAGGGCGGGAATACACCTGAAGACAGGGATGCACTTCTAAAGCTAAGTGGGGGCCCTTACAAAAAAGTGAAGTTAAAAGGCCATTACAGATATCACACTCAAATCATGGTGGGGGGGACAATAGAATCCCCAACACACCGATCGTTTATTTTAAACACCATACAGAGTTACATTAAAATGAGTGTGACATCTGAAGCATGACACCAGGTGGTGTGTGAGACCAGTCTTTTACTTTTTGTGGGATGTCTGCACTCACAAAATAACACTGTAGCACTTGGGTCACCACACTAGGAGCTGCTCTTTTTGTTTTAAACATTATTGATTGGAGGCTGCCTACTGAGGAAACTTGGCTTCATTCCCATCTCATACGCTGATGACACGCAACACCTACTCTCTTTGGACAAACCCATATATACAAGACATCTTTTCGGAAGGGATGAAAGGCATTGCACAGTGGATGAGGGACAATTTCCTCCAATAAAACCTCGAAAAATCCGTGATCATGCTGTTCGGAGAAGCAAAATTGAGATGGTCCCCCAATTTGTGGCCAGGGGAATTAGGACCAGCCACGCCCCCAAAGCAGACAGTGAAAAACCTGGGAGTGCTTGTTGATCAGGAACTAACATTAGAGGAACACGTAAACGTCACAGGCAGGACTTGCTTCCATACTCTTGGCATCCTCCGAAGGGTTTTTCCCTTGCTGCCATCAGCAACCCAAAAAACTCTAATCCAGGCACTGATTATCAGTCGCCTGGATTTTTGCAATGCTCTATGATCTCTGCTAAAGAAAAATCCCTAAACAAACTTCCGATAGTTCAGAACACTGCTGCCCTACTAGTGAGCAATGCCCCTCCCAGAACACCCCCTGCTCCACTTCTCAGCAAACTCCACTGGCTCCCAAATAAAAAAGAGAATCACATTCAAAATCTGTTGCATGGTGTACAAATCAATACACAACATGGGCCCTAGCTATCTAGCCCAAAAGCTGGTCAGATATACACCGACCAGGCCCCTTAGGTCTAGCCATCAAGTACTTCTCTGTACTCCCCGTGTCAAACTGGCACGCACAGGAGGCAAAGCTTTCTCCCATCTAGCCCCCCGATAGTGGAACCAACTCCCCATACAGATACGCCAGGGCACACATTTTGTAGCCTTCAGGAAACTTCTGAAAACTGAGTTATTCTAGTACTCTTTGGTATGGCCACAGGCAGTCTCAGGGCAGGGATACCCCACACAGGGTTATTCAGGCGCTATATAAGTCACATAAAATAAAATAAATAAAATACTCCTAGACCCCGTACCTCTAGTTCCCTTCCCTAGGTCTTCTCTGGGGTTCTTGTGGTTAAACATGGCCTGTCTAAGTGCCACCCTATTTAGGGGGGTGCTCTGACATTTTTCCTGTTCAGAACTGCCAAGTAATATTGAATAGGAAGCCAAAGAAATGACCTCCACACAATCAAAGAAAACAGCAAGCATGTCTAGGACTTTTTTCAGTTTTTCAAATTTGGGGAGTTTGGAAATGTTTTATTTGTGAAGTACAGAAACTGTTGCTGGCCAAAAGAACATAGCAATCACTCAGCAAAGTTTTATTCTCTTCATTGGCGACGATGCTATGGAGGGACTGCAGAATGTCACAGAGTTGCCCACCAGCCTGTTAGAAAGCTCTAAGCGCGTAATTAGGAGTTTTGGTGGTGCTGGAGTGGGTGGCACACCACTGCCATGCTCCAGCATCACCAAGACTCCCTGCCACCAGCCCACCAGAATACAAATGCTTCTCTTGTCTGGCGGGCGTTACTTTGGTGGTCCCACGGCGGTGTCTCTGAAAATATGCACCGCATTGGGAACGTCAAAGGCAGTACCTGTACAGCATGGACTAAAAAGTCCATGCTGTGCAGGTACTGGGGTGTATTCACACAAGGGGGTACAACATGTGCCCCTCCATGCACACCACGGCCCAGAAGCAACAAAGGGCCCTGGAAGACCCCTTTTGTTTCCTCTCCGCCACGGTTTTCATGGAGTAGGAACCACCCAAAAAATTGTGACGGACAGGAAACTCATAATATTCTTGGCAGGACGCAGTGGCATATTGTGGACTGAAGACTGCCATACCACTGCAAGGGATCTCTGCTCCCTGGTGGTTGCAGCGGTTCCATGGTGGTCCGACAGCCAAACTTGTAATGGGACGGTCGGACCACCAGCTCCCATGACTGATGGTCCTCGGACTGCCAGACTTGTAATCAAGCCCTTAGTATGGTAGTCGGTCTTCCATGAGTGTAGTGGAGTAAATCTTTCCGCTGCCCTAGCAGACTGATGGACCATCTGAAATGCTCTAAATAAGGCCCTTGGTCACTAAATATACTTATGTCATTGTAACGTGCAACACAAGCTAATAAAAGGATGATATATACCATGATAGAACGTATAACAGATTAGAACATTGGAATGTTGGGAGCTCCATTGAAAACAATGGAGTGCTCTGAACTTCTAATGGCTGGTATAAGCCTGGAGCTCCAATATTCCAATGTTTCTTTGTTTACAGCTCTGGCTGTGAACAAAGGCTTCAAGGACCCTGAGGGGATTCCATTCCCCTCACGCTCCCATAAGTCTTTGTTCTTTTTTGTTAGAACATTCTGCCCTCTCATGTCAGAATGTTCTAATAGCCTTATAGCCCTTCGTCGCTGGGCTATACCGGCTATTAAAGTCTGTTGAAATTGGCAATGTATATACACATAAGCGGCGTTCATTTGTGTTCACTGTACCCCTTGTTGTAAGCAGAACGGATATCGCTAAAACACTGACTGTGTTATCCCACTAGCATAGACCCATGCACACACGTACACGACAGCCATTTTTGATATCATGGTCTCCTTGTTCACGATCGATCATCAGCCCCTTCCCTGGCCCTGCAAGCTTCCCCCATGCACCCTGACCGCCCCCCCCGCTCTCACATGTACAAGTCATGAGCCCTCCCTTCCCGCATGACTCTGTCTCTGAGAATCACACCACGCGCCTGACCAACACCTCCCTTCTTCATGAATATCTCTCCTTTGATGACCCCTTCCTCTGAACCTAATTGTTTGCACAGACCGCTGGTCATCCCTTAGCCCGAGGATACAGTTTATTGCCCACCACTGTATGCACTCGTCTCTCTTGAAAGAAGCCACTATTGATCATGGCCACCCCACCCCCTGAGATTCGATCAGGAGCACACATTCCAATGGAATCAGCAGAACACTCAGTTGCGTGACAGCCCCCTCCTATTGCATGGAGGATAAGGGCCCCTACTGTAGCCACGTGTTGGAATATCTTCATACTTCACAATGTATTGATTGTAATAAAGGATGTCTGTGTGCCACGAACCTGTGTATAAAAGGCAAAGCCTCAGAGAAACTTGTTAGAGCACCTCCCGAAGACACTATGCGAGTGTCCCAAATGACATGCTCTCCTCATGAGAAATAAACCTTTTTCCTTGTCTTCCTGCTTCCAGTGCCCGTCTCTTTATTTGGTAATTATTCAAGATGGAAACGAAGAGTCGCCCTGCACCAGCAGCCTGGGCATCGGGTGCGATATGGGCTGACTTTTCTACAATTGGCGTCCCAACGCAGGGTCCATCAGCGACATAAGGTCCGGTAAGAGAGGTCCAGACGATGGGGTGAACATCTAAATGATTGGAGTATACCTGCCTTGAGAGGGCCCTCGTCCGGCTGCCGATTAAATTCCGAACGGACCTCTCTCCAGTGACCTAGTGTCCTGACTGGAATCCCACAGGAATGCTGCGGTAAAAACATGGAGAAAGAGAACGATCGGGCGCTGGAAAAAGGAAGGCGAAGAACTGTCCACATGGTCCGGTCCGGGTAAGGTCGTGACACACGACAAATTGCGAAAATGATTGATTGATTGTTTGAAAATACTAGTATTACTTATTGATTGTTTCTGAGAGATTCTCTATTTGCAAACAAGCACAGAATCACCATACTCTGTTTAGTCTTTGCAGATAGTGAAGGGTAGGCAACGCAAGCCTTTAACACGTCGTGCCTATTTTTCTCCCCATTGATTGATTGATTGAATCGAGCATTGAATTGTTCGAAGTTGGTTCTCTAAGGATCTTCTCTGCCTGCAAACGGGGAAGAATAGGAATATTCTCTTTCCCTTTGCAGATAGTGAAAGGTAGGTAACGCAAACCTTTAACACGTCGTACCTATTTCGTTCCTCATTGATTGATTGTTTGTCCAAACATTGACTGTTTGGGAATTGGTTCTTTTTTGGAGGTATTCTCTATTTGCAAACAAGCACAGAGTCGCCATGCTCTGTCTGGTCTTTGCAAATAGTGAAGGGTAGGTAATGCGGACCTTTGTCCCCCGTTGTAATCTGTCATGCCTAGCTACTCCCCACTGATTGATACGCCAGTTTCACCCGGACCATTTACTAGAGGTAGGTCATCTGGCCCGACCAGAGAGCACCCCTAGTGAAAAGGACATATACACTAATAACGAAGTGATCTCTGTAACCTGTTAACAGAAAACTTTAGCATGAAACAACCTGGAAAGAAAGGAATAGGAAAACGAAATCAGTAGGCCACTGATGAACTTTTTATTAAATAACGAACAAGGAAAACGATAACAACACTTAATGATAAAACCTATTAGTATCCTAGAAGCAAGAAACGTTAGAAATAAACCCGTACTAAGAAACCTGAAAATGATAAGAGAAGCCAAGCTTGACAGTACGGTGGCCACGAGGCAGCGAGGCTTCATCGCCCCTCACTGCCCCAAACATGTCTGTCCCACCGCCTGCCACGCCCAAATAACGGCAACCTGAGAAAGATACAAGTCAGCAGACATCCGCCCCCATTCTGGAAACTTCCAAAGTGCAACAAGTTTACGGCTACGCCCAGCCGGAAGCAACACATATAGGGCGGGTCCTGCTGCCAACAGTCGGCCAGGAGATCATCACGTAGGGTGTAGCCGGAGGAGAGGCCGAGGCCAACGAGACCCGGCCAGGGGGATTGCTACGACAACCCTGGAGAGTTGCAAGGGAGGGAATGTCCGTGTCCTCCACCCTCCCCTCCCTCTCCCAGTCCGGCCACCATCAACCAGAGGCCGAGGCCAACGGGATCCGGCCGCGGTGGCGATAACACTGGAGAGTCGCAGGTTCGACCCGACTCCCCTCTCTCTCCCAGTCTGGACCAACATCCATGAAGGGCCTGAAGAGAGGTCGAGGCCGAAGAGATCCGGCCAAAGCGGCTGCTATGACAACCCTGGAGAGTTGCAAAGGGGGGGGATGTCTATGTCCTCGACCCTTCTCTCTCTCTCCCAGTCATGGCAGGGAGCGTCCGGCCACCATCGATCAGAGGCCCGGCCCAAAGACGGACGGAACGTTTCTTTTTTCTTCCATAATGGCCGCAACAACACTGGGGGGGGGGATGTCTTGCACATGCCTCCGACCCCCCCCCCTCGTCCTCATCGCCTGGTCCGGCCATAACAAATGTCAAGCGAGACGCCGTGGGGTGCACTGGGAGGGAGAGACGGTGCGAACAAGCCTCTCCCGCCTCCCCAGGTGGAGGCTTCCCAGCTGCACCCTCAGCGCTCCAGGCGCCCGGAAAAGGGTTCTTCCACTGTGGCGATGCTGCAACGCCTCGCCCGGAAAGGTGGAGCCCGTCCGCTCATTTGACCCAGCGATCGCCGGTAGCTGCCGAACTCTCAAAATGGCGATCGACCTGGCAAGAGCGGGCCCAGCATGAAGGAATGGTCCGGTCTGTTGTTGACTCCACTACCATAGTTCTCCACAACCTTGAAGATTCTAGAGGAGCCACGGGAGTCCCCGACTCCCGCAGATACCCCCGATGGGGAATGACTGCCATGATTGCCCACGAAACGATGGAAATGTAGCCGCAGGACGTCGGCGCTCCCATGCTGGCGCCAGCCTCAGTTTGAATGACTAAAACCCTGCAGACTACAGCTCGGATCAGTTCCGGTGAAAGCACAGTATGACCCGGTAGGAACATTGTTGCCTCCCTCCCCTTTTGATTGATGGTTCAGACCACCGATCTTTTCTTTTGCCCTTTAACGGAACTTTTGGACTGCCAAAAGAAGCTCTGGGCCAACCACGAGTTAATAGACATTTAGACTATGCCTGGTTCTGCCTGACTGCACCCAAAATGGCGCCGATGCAAATGAAACTTTCAACTCCTTGTTATACCCCGATTGTTCAGCCCTGGTGTCATGAGTTATGTATGGAGGTTTTTTTAACCGCATGAATTGATATAGGATGTGCACTGATTACATGTTCGGACAATTAATGGATTCAGGATGTGTACTGTCAGTTCGGGAAATGAATTGATATGGGATGGGTACTGGTTATAGGTTCGGACAATGAATTGATATTGGATGGGTACTGATTATGTGTTCAGACGGTAAATTGACATCAGATGGGTATTAATTGAACATTCGGACAATGAATTGTTGTTTAAGTTTTGCACATCATGATTATTGAAAGTTGGAAGCCCAACACTTATGACACTCGCTCACACTAAAGTCTCGACATGATTTTATTGCGCTTTTCGCACTTTTTTAATGAAATAAACGACCACTGACTCCACTAACGTTTTTACTAATAAAGTATCCCCGCATCTACAGTTCCAGCCTGCTCCGTGGCCGGCCCACGGGGTTGTAGGCCCATATTTATGCACCAACATTCTTATTAAAGATTTTTGGAAAAAGCAAACGTAGTTGTCACGTGTGAATTGGTGATTTTCGAATAAATGACCACTCGTAGTTGTCACGTGTGAATTGGTGATTTTCGGATAAATGACCACTGTTTAAAGGACTAAAAAGTATAGTACGTAGAAATATTGCAAAAATGAAGGGTCCAAGTTTTCGTTGTGTGCGTCTTTCCTTTTTGGACAGCCAAAAAGCCACCGCTAAGGATCCTGGTGTTTAGCCTATACTTTATGTGCCACCTGTATAAAAAGAGTCACACTAACGGTCCACCCGGGCTTATACGCCCAGTTGGCAGGGACTGCATCCCGTGGAGATAGGCCGAGTATGCAGTAAGTAAAAGCCTTTCTGGGGTTATGCACGCTAATGTGTCTATCAATATAGCCCCTGCCCCCTTCTTTTTCCCTCTCTCTGCAGGTCACATCGGAATATCGGTCGATGTATGAAAACGGCGATCTAGCGGACGATGAGACGGGAAAAAGGGTTTGATTATGGTACCTAACCGCAACAAACAAACCATGACTATTTTCTCTCTCTCTGAACTTAGCACCTGGGAGGGCAGCCTGAAGGAGAAACCACAAAATATAACTTCGCTTGGCACCCCGAATAGTACAATTAAAATGACGTACGCTAATGAACAAGCATCCTACAATTAACTAAATAGGAAAAGTTTAAGGAGTATTTTGAGGTGAGGCGTACATTTAAAACCTACTGCATCCTTCTTCGCACCCTCCTAGACATGTAACTCCAAGCTGCCCCATTGCTCTCCAACTGACACCAACCATTGTCTCAGCCTTGAAACGCATTTGCTGAAAATGACTCGAATAAACCACCGTGAGCATTAGCCCGACCAGGTTAGTTCATGACCAATTGCCAAAGGCGTAAGTATGTACAATCAAAGCCACCAGTAAGGGCAATCGACGGTTAAAAGAGAAGAAAAAGGTAAAAAGAGCTTAGGATGACAAGGATGCACAGCATACAGAAAAGGATAAATTTGGCCAATGACTGTTTTATGTTTTGTCTTGGATTTTTGTGTATAATACATGTACTGTCTTCCCCGTCTGAGTTTGTGTATACGTGATGCATGAATCTACGTCATCCCTCTGCCTATATCGCCGTGTTACTTAACCCCTGTTGTTCTGTGTTGTGCGCGCACTGAATGGCCCATTATTGTACACGTCCCTCTCTCTCTCTCTTTCTCTCTCCATGTCATACGTGTACCGAATGGACCATTTAGGGTGCGGTCTCTCTCTCTCTCTCTCTCTCTCTCTCTCTCTCTCTCTCTTTCTCTCTTTCTCTCTCTCTTTCTCTTTCTCTCTCTCTCTCTTTCTCTCTCTCTCTCTCTCTCTCTCTCTCTCCCTCTCTTTCCAACAGCCCCGTTTCCTCTTTTCGTGTATAATGACGTTGTGCCCCTCCGGCACAAAACATTATTGGATTTTCCTCGAACGCAAAGGTGTTCAGCAAAATTGACCAAAACCAAAACGATTGTGACTTGCCATATTACTGCCTCTCCTTTCTGCAAAACGATAGAACCCGAGTTGGTAATGAAGGAAAGGACAGGTAAGACGACGGATGTCCCCTAATCTGGCCTTCTATGGGGGGACTATAACGTCAATGGCCTTCTGTTTCTCAGCTCGTTAGAAATACGATCCCCAATGCCCCGATTGTCCCACCCCCCTGCACCTAAGTGCGGATGTCCAGTGTACCCCACTTCTCCCGATCGACCCCAGCTCCCTGTCCAAAACGTCCCCTTTCCCCCGATTAACCCCAGCGTCATGTCATCTACCGTCGAAAGCGAAATTGATGACTTTGATTAACGTTCACTCCCCAAGAAGAGCATGTTTTACGTCCACCCCCTCCCCCTTCTTCATGACAATAACGCCCCACTTACAAGAGTTAGCCGACCCCGAAGGGAAATGTAAGATTGTCGATACTTGGGTTACAGGGAAGGGCGAGTCTCTACATAAGGACTCGATTTTGAGTTTGATATAATACACTGTGCATAAAGGTCCAATTTCTCTCCACGTACGTCACGAATGAGCACCGAACAGAGTTATGAATTCCATAGCAATGCACTCCTACAGACTCCATGAATGACGACTTCTGACTGTGAGCGATGAACTTATTCCCCACCTACATAGGATTGGGGACAGAATTGGGATGTATAAATGTCTTCTCCTGCCAGTTTTTCTAAAACTTGTTTTCTACCCATTCAAAGATCCAATCACCGGAGGAGAGGAGCTGGACGTGACGCACAGCCTGGCCACAGATCATGGAACACGTGTGACCGCAACCAAAGGTGGAGCCGCAGAGCAATGAGACGCGGGACGAGGCATAACTTTCAAACTCAGCAGATGGAGGAATGAAGGGCTGTCTTGAAGCCCTCGACTCGCTGACCCACTAGTGCCTGAAGTCCCCCGTCCCCTTTTGAGTCCGACTGTTGGGCTCGCCTGCTCGTTGTCCTTTGCTCCCGTGGTCCCTTGGTATGTTCAAAGATCTGGCCCCACTCCGCCCTCTCTTCCCTCGATTATTCAACAAACTCTTTCATATAAACTTTGACTATGGACTGGGATTTTGCCACGGAAAAAGAAAGACACGCAGGTGCCCAGCATGAGGCACCCCTAAGAAAATGAGTTAGGAAACAGGACTGTGATCTAACAGCAGAGGACTGATCGCACCCTGCAACGCGTAAGGATGATTCCGAGCTGGACTTATAGCTCCACCGCCGGTGCTCAAAAGCGCCAACGAAAAGAAAAACAGACTAACAGAGTCTACCAGTGGTGGCTCGTCGTTGAAAAGGACATTTTCACTAAGACCCCCTTCCTGAACTTTCTCCCTCAATTCTTGTTGCTTTCAAAAATGTTTTCGGTCACTTAAGTCCAAAGGTCTCATATAGCACTTTTTACTATATGTTGATGTAATTGGAAAGAAAGTCAGAACCTGAGTCTATAATATGTCGGAACGTTTTTTCCTGATTGCCCTCGACTACGTGTTATGCCGATCTCTAGATTTGTATGAATAACGCAGCAAATGTAAATTCCTATGTACCGTATTCCGCCAATTGTATCGACTGCATATGGCTACACGCAATTTGCTAGCATTTGACGAACGTTATTTCATTGGCCACACATGACTATATGTACACTCCATCAGTTGGGGTAAACACAAATGTACTAGCTATGTTTAAAAGCGGCGACTGTTGAAATTGGCAATGTATATACACATAAGCGGCGTTCATTTGTGTTCACTGTACCCCTTGTTGTAAGCAGAACGGATATCGCTAAAACACTGACTGTGTTATCCCGCTAGCATAGACCCATGCACACACGTACACGACAGCCATTTTTGGTATCATGGTCTCCTTGTTCACGATCGATCATCAGCCCCTTCCCTGGCCCTGCAAGCTTCCCCCATGCACCCTGACCGCCCCCCCCGCTCTCACATGTACAAGTCATGAGCCCTCCCTTCCCGCATGACTCTGTCTCTGAGAATCACACCCCGCGCCTGACCAACACCTCCCTTCTTCATGAATATCTCTCCTTTGATGACCCCTTCCTCTGAACCTAATTGTTTGCACAGACCGCTGGTCATCCCTTAGCCCGAGGATACAGTTTATTGCCCACCACTGTATGCACTCGTCTCTCTTGAAATAAGCCACTATTGATCATGGCCACCCCACCCCCTGAGATTCGATCAGGAGCACACATTCCAATGGAATCAGCAGAACACTCAGTTGCGTGACAGCCCCCTCCTATTGCATGGAGGATAAGGGCCCCTACTGTAGCCACGTGTTGGAATATCTTCATACTTCACAATGTATTGATTGTAATAAAGGATGTCTGTGTGCCACGAACCTGTGTATAAAAGGCGAAGCCTCAGAGAAACTTGTTAGAGCACCTCCCGAAGACACTATGCGAGTGTCCCAAATGACATGCTCTCCTCATGAGAAATAAACCTTTTTCCTTGTCTTCCTGCTTCCAGTGCCCGTCTCTTTATTTGGTAATTATTCAAGATGGAAACGAAGAGTCGCCCTGCACCAGCAGCCTGGGCATCGGGTGCGATATGGGCTGACTTTTCTACAAGTCCATCTCCCTTGTTAAAGGCCCTCGCCTTCGGCTCGGGGCCTTAACGCTGGAGAGGGCCTTTAATAGCCGGTATAGCCCTCTACGGCGGGCTACAAGGCTATAGTATAAGATAAAATAACAAATGATAACAAATACCATGATAATAAATAGAAAAGCATCTCGTAAAACTATGGAAGACATAACATTCAGCATTCAATGTATTCATGATGGGAGAGAATCCTGATTGTCTCCAAGAATTATTTGTGTTCCAGTGGCATTCCCAAGCATTCAGAAGAGGGTGTTTGAAGTCCAGACACCTGTTTTATGAGAAACATTGCTCGGGGTAACTAAAACAACAAGCAGGAGTAAACGCACATTGATTCATCACAAAGGCTTCTTTTATGGTGTGAATGTTCCACATCATGATGCTGCATTTATTACGCTATATTAAATTTTAATATTCGAGAGTGCAGAGGTTGAAGATGTGATGTGAGCTGGAATGAAGTTGTATATCTCGAGGCACGTGCAGAATTCTGCAGTGCGGAAAAGCACATAGCTTTCCCTACATGGGTAAGTCGTAAATTCTGAGTGACTTACGAAAGCAAGTAAGTGGCTGTAAAGATTTCCACATTTTAATAAGCAGCTACAGTAAGGGGGGGGGGATTCTTTCCTGGCTCTTCCGCGTCTTGTTTTTGTGCATGTCTCCATCTATGTGCAAAACATGGGTTTGTTAAATTGCGCAATATTTAAACTCGGCAAATATATGAACCCTTTTTAAATAAACCATCTTTGTAAACTTCATTATGTTTAAAAATGAACAGAAATCATAGCAGGGTAAAACATCCAGTGGTGATAGTTTTATAGGGGAGAAAAGGACAGTAAAAAGCAATTTTGTGGCCTGAATAAGAGTTGGTTCTTTTAGATACCATAAATGTTGCATTGGATTAAAATCCGACATCTAGGTTTTTCGTGGATGACACATTTATTGTACAATAACACGCTGCTTTATCCGCATGTCATAGTAAATATTGTTTCTTTTCCCCTTGTTAAATTCCAGCTGGTTTGACCAGCCGAAATATAAAAAAGGCTGTGATCTTCATCAGCCCTAGTGAATGACCAAATGAGTTAAACATTGGACATTGGACAGACCGGTTCCCAATTTAACGGAGTAGTTCTAACCAGGGGGCATATTATCAAGAACAGGAGATAAAATGATCGCCGCTTTATTGGCAGAAAACTGCCGATAAAGCGGCGATAATGGCCTTGATAATATGCTCTATGGAATTCCAATCGAAGCCCATGTTAGATGTGAAGACATCTAAAATGGGCTTCGATTGGAAGTTTTCTGCCGATAAAGCAGCGATAATTTTATCTCCTGTTCTTGATAATATGCCCCCAGGTCCCTAGTGGGGAAATTTTCGCCAAAAATGTTTTTGATGAGGACTGGGGCATATACGTTTCGTGGAAACCTTCTGCAATCAAAATTGGCAAACTCAGGGGTGGTATTGATGTTTGTATTGATTTTTATGGGGTATTTTATAATTAATTATTTTTGCAATTATGTGCACGCGCTCCCCACAAGTTGGCGGGGCACCATTAGTCACGCCACGAGCTAGAGCCTGCATCAGTCCCTACTCAGTTTCAACGACTCCAGTGACAAAATCATCAGAAGGCACCGGTGATGTTGGGGCATATAAAGGGAGGAAGTCCAAGGGGCGCCCCTCATCTTCCAACATCACTTCCTGCAGCTCATGGGCCTCATTTATGAGGCCATGCGTCACTTTTACGCCGCCTGTGCGTCACTTTTTGTGACGCACCAGTGGCGTAAAAATGCACCTTGTTGCACCATATTTACAAAGTGACGCATCTAGGTAGATGCGTCACTTTGTAAACACCTGCGCCACATTATACCTGCGCCAGGTATAATGTATGCAAGGGGGGCGTATTGACGGAAGGAAGGGTCGTAGAAGTGACGCAGTGAAATCTATGAGATTTCACTGCGTCACTTTTAGGACGCCGTTACGTCAGAATCTTGCACCTGCTTCACAGCAGGCGTAAGACTGACGTAGGCCCTTTCACATGGGGCTTGCCCCATGTGAAAGGACGCATTGCTCGAGTTGCGTCACTTTTGTGACACACTCCAGAAATGCGTCACTTTTGCGCTTACAGATACGTCAGAAATACTGACGTATCTGTATGATGCATCAGGAATGTCGCAAGGAGTGCGCACTGAGAAGTGACGCTTCGCTGCTTTCACGCAGCGATGCGTCATTTCTCATAAATGAGGCCCCATGTTTTTTCAGATCGCAGAGACAGTATCCCTGGCAGCAGAATGACCGGGGGATACCCAAGTCTTGGACTTTTTGACTGTACTGATCCCTGGGCGGGGTGTCGTTTTGAGTGGGCACTGACAGGAGGAGGTGTGGGGGGTGTGGGGAGGGGTTGCTGACCTCTGGTGGTCCTGGACCCTCCTGTCCTACCTTGTGATGTCTGATCTTGAACTTTGGAGGCTATACTTTTGGTCAGGTACCCCAGCAGGGCCAGTGAGCTACGCTGTGCCTGGGTATGCTCTTCCTTGGACCCCTCTGGTGTAGAGGGGGTGTCCAGTTGTTAAGTTTAAATGATCAGCAAATACGTTCTCCCAATGATTGCCGTGATGTTCCAAGTGGTGGACCTGTGAGGTGTTGCATGCCTGGGGCCTTTCTGAATGCTGTTATTTCTCTCCCTGGGATGTCTTTGTGGTCTTGTCTATTAAACAAGTGCAATGATAATCTTGAGATTAATGTGTAGGGGTTGGCGGCTTGCACACTATGCGTACACTATGGATCTTATCTCATGAAACTTACACAAATATGCATAAGAAATGCATCTTCAAATGGTCCTTTTCAAGGCGTTTCAAACAAACATATGACACTTTGGGAACTGCAAAAATGAGAGCAGGTGTATATTAGGGGCTTTTTCAGACTCAGAAGAAGTGCTTGGAAAGTGAGTAATTTGGAAAATAAGTATTTTTGAGGTAGTATCTTACTCACCTTCTTTTGAACAAACATGCTAGACATACTGAGATGCATGTAGATTGACAAATGCAACCAAGGCATTGACCACAGTGCAGCAAGAACAGGTTATGAAAGTAAAAGGCAAACTCGAATTACATACTAGGAGTGAAATTTAATATATTGAAGGAATATTGTGAATTCATAGAAAAGAAAACTATTTTATTGTGCCAAAGACTGACTGGCTTATCAAAATGGTTTATTAGAGCTACCTGGTACCTCCCAGGTGCCAATTCCTAAAGATACCAAATCCTTGAGAAGGGAGAGCTGGGCAAAAATAGACCGTTTTCGAGTGAAGACAGAGCTTCTCCTCTTCCTTTATCATATTGCCATTTTCTTGCACCATCAGTACTCCAACTGCACAGCAGGCATGAGGGTGTGAGGATCCACACCATTGCTGCAGCAAGCTGGATCAACAAGTTAATGATCTTGACATATTGTTTGACATGAATTAACACCACAAGACAGAGGCCAGCATTGTAGCAGGATGGGTGCTATCGATTTGGATTCTTCTTCATTTGACCCAATAGTTACCACACCAAAAACAGATGGGAAACTGAAAGAGTCAATCAAGAGTTAGAACAATATTTATGCCTTTACCTCTTAGCCCAAGAAGGTGATTTGCCAGAGTTACTATGAGCAGCAGAGGTTGCCTATAATCATGCAATACATGATTCCTCTGGATATATACACCTTTTTAAATAAATTCAGGAAGGCACCCTAGTCTAGTCTTGGGTAAATGTGATGAGTCAGTCCCAGCTGTAGGAGATATGGTGAAAGAGTTACAGAACACTAATCAGCCTGCTAGGGAGAATTTGCAAAAAGCAAAGGCTCTGTATAAAAAGTATGCGGAGAAAAAGAGAAGAGTAAACCCAGAATATGTCAAGAGAGACAAGGTTTGGGTTTCCACTTGTCATCTAGACCTAAAGGGAAATTGAAAGTTTCAACCAAGATATGTTGGTCCCTTTAAGGTAAAGAGCTAGAATCTCTCCTGTGAGAAGTTGGCCTGGTATATGATGTTCACTATTCTAGTGAGCACCTTGCACCAGTCCAAACAACCCTTATGGTGATGGTTTTAAAGTCAACCTTATAGACAGCTATCCTAGGGGTAGCATGGACAAAAGCAGTCTTAGGCTAAACTCAAGAGGGCATGTGAAGCCAGCTGTTTTACCATATGCAAACCTTTTAATACCAAATGAAAAGACACCACACAGGTTATATATTCAAAATACATATGTATTTATTTCTAAATCAATCCCCTTAACTCTTTATGAGCACAGGAGCACAAGCGCATAACAAGTAACTTAATATCACATACAAAAGTTGCACAAATATGGATAGGCCCTGGTGGCCCGCTAAAGCATATACTAAAATAGTGGTATAAGAACCACGTCACGAACAATGGTAAGGCCTAGGGCCTTGGGAATCGCTGGGGCTACGCTGTACTAACAGTAGTTAGGGAGCAGGAGGGCCACGGGATGCGGGTGCAGTGTCTAAATGCACACGCGTGCACACATTGAAGTCAATGGGTGCGTAGAGTTAGAAAGTTAAAGGTTTAGGAGTCTTCCGACTGGACTAGAAGCTAACCACTTGAAACTAGGACACTAGGAGAGTTACTCTTTACAGGAGCACTGCAGTACTCGCGTTACCTCACCCACAGGAAGCGGGTGCATAGGTGTCAAAGTGTGTCGGGTTTCGTCGTAGAGTTCTATGGAGCCTTGGAGAAACGATGCTGCAGGCGACCAAGAGAGAGGAGTCCGGTTGGATCCAAGGGTGGATCGAGGATGAAGAGTACCTGAAAGCAGAGGGGACAGATTCTGGGTCACTAGCCAGTGACCAGGAAGGAACCAGGAAGGAACCAGGAAGGAACCAGGCGATGTCGGGAAGCGATCAGGCGATGTCATGAAGCTTGTCTCTGCAGCCACGTGGACCAGGAGGTGTCGACGACAACCAGGAGCTGGATACGAACTGTCCCACAAAGGCTCTCGCTGTCGGCGGTGTCGGTTCTCGATTCGGAGTCAACAGGCCTTGGTAAATGCAACCAACGCAGGAATCAAAGATGGCTTCTGGATCAGACCAGCAAGGTCTGATGGGCTGCTCCTTTTCAGGGGAGCAAGGGTCAGTCTGGAGCAACCAGACCCGCATTGGAAATTCAAAGGTTCGTCGTCACAGAGGCCACAAGAAGGTGATCTTCAGTGCAATTGGTGCAATTGGTGCTCGGGCTGGGGCTTCTCAATCCCCAATGCACAACTACGAGGGTGCCTCAGAAGTTGCACGGAAAGCAATTCGCTGGCTTTCCAAGATGGCCGGTCCCACGTCTCGCGTCGCCTCCAAGGGTCTCAGCTTTGCTGTGGCCGTAGATCGGGCTGAAGGAAGTCTGGAATGCCGGCTCTGTGTTCAAGCTCCGGTGGGAGCAATGACAAAGCAAACCGTTGAGCGCTTGATGGTGCCTGCTTGCACAGGGTGGTCACTCCTTGACCACAAGGGAGATTCTTTAGTCTTCTACGTCGAGTAGGATGTCGAATGGTTCCGAGTTTCATATCAGAGTTTCAGTCGGGATAAATCTAAAATATTGGGACTCAGCTCCTACCTATATACCAAATCTAGGGGCTGGATTACCTGCTAGGTCCCTCCTATGGGTGGGACCCAGGAAGGGGGTCGTTACACCCCTTTCCCTTTGTCCAGTTTCGCACCAGAGCTGGGGCTGGAGTGCCCCAGAACTGGTTTGAACTGGCCTATGCATGAGACACCTTGTGTTCCCCAGGCAGTGTCCAGTTTCATTCAGCCCTCCCTGCCCCAATCCACTATCTCCTGTCTGGGGTGGTGTTAGCACCTCCCTGTGACAGGAAACCTATTGTCCAAGCCTCCCTCGCTTGAAGGACTCCCAGCAGCAGGAGGTCAGACTTGTGTCTGTGGCAGCAGCATACATTTTGTGATGCTGAGGCTCTGGTTAACTTTAACCGGGATTAATGGAAGTAACATGTCTTCTCCCTCTAGAAGGGTGGAATGCTATCCCCGTCGAATTGGCGAGGGGGTAGTATTCCAAAGCGTATAACACCTTACACGACATGTTTTGATAAAGCCAAACCAAAGTTAGCATCTGACCGCGAGGTACATAATGCACTTAAGAGTATATCGTTTGGCAATATCCTGGAACAGCTATAAGGACATGGTTCCGAAAGCTGCAGAAAGGCTCAGCTCATGCTAGAGCACCATCTCACATAAAACCAAGCACTCTGCCTTCAGGATTGTTAAGGCCTGCCATAGGAGTGACTTATAGGTGTATATGTGTCCAGATATAAGGTTAGACATAGGAATACTATATCTAAGCAAGGGGTGATTACACGACCTTGCCCCAGCTGAGTGATCAGCCAGTTGTGTCAGTTTGGATGGCCAGCCAGGGGTGGCAAAATATATGCTGCAGCCCCTGGTAGGCCTTGGGTGCACCTATGCCCTGGGTACCTGTAGTACACTGTACAGGGACTCATAAGAGTGACCCAAATCCCAATTGGTGATGTACCTAAAGTACATGGTGTGAAATTTAGAGAGAGAACAGCAGGGCTGTGGGTCTGATTAGCAGGCCAACAGCCACATTAAGTCAAAAACCAGTGAAGCAAAAAGCAAAAAAAAGGGGTGACCAAAGGATAGCAGACCCTACTCTCCAACATCTCCATCAAAACCTTGGTTTTTCAAAGGAGCTTAAAGAGCAAAAACAATATTGTAGAAAATTAGAACGGATCTGGAGAGTGGCCTACTGCCCCCTTGCGAAAATTGCACTGAGAAAGGCCCAGAAAGGCTACTACGCCTCTATTAAAATGGCCAAAAGCCAGCACTATGCTGAATGCATAGCAGAGTCTTGCAATAACGCCAAGGACATTTTCTCCAATGTGCAGAGTTTTGCGACCCAGAGGGCAATGGAGATATCATTACCTTCATCAGTCATCTGGTGCGAGAATCTTTCTAGTTTCTTTATTGATAAAATCCAGACAATACAAGCCAGTTTTGACCATGATCAGGATCCATATATTCTGCCGAACTTGGCCAGCTCTAGTCATGATGTTTCTAATAAACCCTTCTCTTTGTCTGAGTTTTCTGTTGTTGCTCACGAAGACTCGCTGACCATTCTGAAATCTTTAAAGTCTGGCTCGCCCACCGACCCTTGCCATGACCGCCTGTTGGCTGCTGCAGCTGATGTTGTTAATCCGGAAGTTAATTCAGCTATTAACTTATCCCTCAAATCTGCCACAGTTGTGCCCGAATAAAAGCAGGACAAAGTCCTCCCTCTGCTTAAAAACCTTCTCTTGACCTGGCTAACACCGCTAATTACCGCCCTATCTCCCTCCTTCCAGCGGTTGCCAAGGTATGTGAAAAGGCGGTCTTAGGAAGCTGGCCAATTTTGTTGAGAACTCAGGATCATTACATCCCACTAAGTCAGAGTTCAGAGCTACTTATAGCATGGAAACGTCGCTTGTGGAAATAGCAGAAGCCATCAGAGAATGCTTGGACGAGGTCAGGAGAGCGGCTCTGATTTTATTGGACCTCTCGTCCACCTTTGACACGGTGCCTCACCCACTGCTATTAGCACACCTTGTTAACATTGGTGTCATTGGCCCTGCATGGGACTGGATTAAGTAATTTTTTGGGCCGACAGATCACAGCAAGTATGGCTACCTCCTTTTTCATCAAACCCACAAAAGGTGACCACTGAAGTTCCTCAGGGCTCTACCCTGAGACCTCTCCTTTTTAATGTATATGTCACCCCTTTGGTCTATCTGGCAGAGGATCTGGGAGCAAAAATCATCGCATATGCAGATGATACCCAGCTCCTCTTCACTTGGAAGGACTCAGATACTTCCCCAACAAAAGCTAAAAACTGTCAGCCGTTTTCAAATGGCTCACAGCTGCCCAGTTAAAGTGCAATGAAGACAAGTCAGAAATCCTCTTATTTGGATCTTTTCCCCCACAGTTCAGGTAAGCACTTTGGTCGCCAGAATATCCACTCCCCAGCACCTCAGGACAGGCAGTGAAGAACCAGGGTGTCTGGTTCGAGGAAAATCTCAGGTTCTCCATACAAGTTAAAAAACTAGCCGGCCAATGTTTTGGCACATTGAAGTCTCTCATGAAGTTTCTTCCTTTACTATACAGGTCTGCTAGGGAGATGGTCATGCACGCCCTGACTCTCAGCCGCCTTGACTATGCCAATGCAATTTATATTGGCCTACCAGGATACCAGCTTAAGAAACTCCAGGTCATCCAAAACACTGCAGTTCGTGCTCTGATAGGTATCCCTGGGTGGTCCAGCATTAAACACCATCTGCGGGATTTGCCCTGGTTACCAGTGGCCCAAAGAATGAAAGTTAAGGCCCTCACGATGGCCCATTCAGCTCTCTATGGCAGAGGGCCCCTTTATTTAAGGAAGCGGTTTAGTTTCTGCACTCCACGAAGACATTCGCGTTCTGCCTCACAGTGCTTAGCTTTGATCCCTCGCTTTCGGCGGACAAGGATTGGAGGGAGGGAGCTATCTTTTAAAGCGCCTGAAGCGTGGAATTCTCTCCCCCTAGAACTACGCATCATCAACGACCCTTCCATGTTTAAGAACAGACTAAAAACTCTGCTGTTCACCTATTAACAATCTCCCTTAGTTCCATTCTGTTTCTTTCTAACTGGTTTTCTCGCGCCGGGACACTCATGAGTAGCTGTGCGCGTTATAAATGTTTATAACATAACATAAAGAGAATGATTAACCCAGTAGAGGTTAAACTCCAAATCCCTGTGCAATTAAATATTCACCCAGTCTTTCAGGTACCTCTTTTGAAGAAAAAGTCCTCCAGAATTGAGAGTAAAAAGTTCTCCAGGCCCTGTCACAATAGGTTCAGAAGTAGAATTTGAGATTAGTAGAATACTAGATTCAAGCATTGTTAAGGGGAACAAATATTATCTAGTTGAATGGAAAGGTTTTTGCACAAGGGAAAGATCTTGTGAACCCTTTTCATATTCATGCTCCACAATTGCTAAGGAAGTTCCACAAAATATTTCCAAAGAAACAAAAACAGATGGGTCCCCTTTTGGGGGGAGGTACTGTCAGGAACAAACGCGCGTGTTTGCTCAACAAAGTTAATACATGGCAAGAGCGTTATTTGGGCCAGGGCTAAAAGGTATCTACATTGGATACATAGTCGATTTGATCCAGCAGACTTCTCAAGCAACTGCTGCGTCCCCTGCAAAGATATTGAGGTAAGATGTTCCAAAATGGTGGATACAGGGGAAAAATAATGGTGAGTCAGCAGTCTAGTTTATTGAGTTTGTGCAAGTATTTGAAGACTCAATGAGCCTGCGTGAGGAGAGAGTGGAGTACTTTAAATGAATCTTGAGCTGAGAAGTAGCGTCTCGATATTGCACTCATTCAGAGATCATTTTCTTTAAGAAATATTGTCATCAAGAAGCCTTTAATTTATCTATGACTGTGCTAAATCATTATGAGTAATGTCTCATCTTCGAGCTTGCCGTTATGTGAGAAATTTCACAAAATTCTCCATACAAAGAGGTGTCTCTCTCCTAAGCATGTGGGGACACAAGAGGTGAAAAAAAGGGGAAATGATTAAAAGGGGGCAGGGTAGACACTCCCTGACCCCCTAGGTTTTCTGAGGGGGGCCTAGAAGGACCCTGAAGGGCAAACCCCCCCTTTTTTTTTTTTACATTTTCGCGGGGTAAGCGCTGTGTGCGTTTCCATGTACACTCACCGGTACGCGCACCCAGAGCGTATCACAGGGAAAAACATTGAAAGAAAATAGTGTAAAATAAGAATTTGGAGTGCTTAGAGGTAGGGTAGCTCTAAAAAGAGATGTTGTGTTATATGGGTGATGTAAGTACCTAGAAGTAGGTACCGATGCAGAGTCTAAAATTCACTTCAATACAATCACTTCGCTACTACTTCATAAATTAGAAATAAAAATGAATAATATGTCAACAAATTTTGAATTTGGAAATATTAATTTATTGTTCAGAATTTTCATAATTTAATAGAACTTGTAGCATGTCCTCATCTGGAATTTCCTCTTCAATCATATGATCCGGAATGTCCTCATTAAAAGTGTGAACGTAGAGTGAGAAGGACCACTTCTCACAAAGTGGTCCTTCTCACTCTACGTTTATGTTATTTCAGGGCACGGTTTGACGACGTGCAACAGACGTAGCGCCAACCAAAGTGTTTGATAAACTGTTTTTGCAAGCATTATACCTTAGAGTGCACTGGGATAAAACAGATTGGATATCTCATTAAAAGTGTGCAATGATGATTCTATTTTATCCAAACATTCAATTAATTATTCGTCAAGAGATTCATCCCAAAAATTATCCGTGTCATCTTGAATTTCAATAAATATCGTTGAAATTCCAAATGAAATTTCCTTGGTCTCCTCATTGTGATTCATTTTAATTTCAAATTTCTTGCTGTAAATTGCAGAAAAAAGTAATCACTTTCAATTATCGTTTATAGTAATGCATAACATAAAAGTAGCTTAATCAAGTATTTAGTTCTTTAAAATTAATTGGGCAGTGTATAGTATCAGGCAGGAACTAGAAATATAAAGCACTGCATGTGATGAAGCCTATCTTAATCCATAATTATAACAGAAGGACTGTAAATAACTAACAGAAAACATTTTCCAAATTATCTTAAAGTGTAAAACATAGTTCCCCTTAGATATTAACAACTCACCTTTTTGAAAGTAGAAGAGTAAGTACTGTGTAATTGAATGTCCAGAAATTGAGCAGCCAAAATTCCTCTCAAAAGTACCTCAGACAGGAGTATCACAAAATGGCCGTGTTTTCCTCTCATTTAAGATATATACATAACCAATCAAACTTCATCACACATAAATTCAAAACTAAAGTAATATTTTGATTGGTTCTAAATTTCAATACTTTCAAATGTGTTTTCCCCATGCAATTTTCCATAGAACATTTAGACAAGGGTACAGCCCGAACGGATGAATGGAATTACACCAAAGTTGGCAAAATGATAGGTACTGGTATGTAGTAGGGCCTTTTCTATATTTCTTTGAAATTGCTCCAGTGGTTTTTATGAAAAGCAACTTCAAAAAAAATATATCAATAGGCGCGCACCGAGCGCTCACCGGTACACGTACCGGGGAGCGAACCCGGCGCGCTACGGGAGTGCGCGAGTGGAAAGCTGATTGGCTGTATGATGTCTGTCAACATTCTTAACAGTCCGGAGAGTCCGCCATCTTGTATCTCGGGAAAATTGAGACACCTGAGGTGAAAAAAAGGGGGAAATGATTAAAAGGGGGCAGGGTAGACACCCCCTGACCCCCTGGGTTTTTTGAGGGAGGCTTAGAAGGACCCTGAAGGGCCCAAAAACTATTTTTTTTAACATTTTCACGGGGTAAGCGATGGGTGCATTCTCGGGTACGCTCACCGGTACGCACACCCTGAGCGCACCACGGGGAAAAAGAGTGTAAAAAAATAGAGTAAAAAAATAATGTCGAGTGTTTAGAGGTAAGTTAGCTCTGAAAAGAGCTGTTGTGTTATGTGGGTGTTTTTTGTACCTACAAGTAGGTACCAATGCAGAGTCTCAAATTCAAGAGGAAGACTCTATTCCCATCATCTGTAAAATGTACACCATCTCTCCTATAGATGCCTTGCATGTTGTAACGCAAGTTGTTGTGGTAAATGGAACCCATACCATAGTCTCTAAGGAAAGCAGAAACAGATTTATTTACATGTTTCCTTGCTTTCTCAATCTGTGGACAAAATTGGTTGGACCAGTTCCATTTTTGCCTTTGGTATATATTAGAAAATACCAAGGCAGTTTTTGGAAAAAGTGACATAAATTGCCCAAATATGTCCTTTAAAAGCATTTCCAGACCTACCCCAGTCAAAGTGCCCAAGTCATTGCCACCACAGTGCACAATTATAAGGTCAGGGTGTGGAAGATGCATAAAGGATTTTATCAATGGTATCAATTGGTGACTTCTTAATCCTCTCTGTACAATCCACACAATGTCCACATTTGGTAAATCAAGGTTGTAAATCCCTCTGTTGCTTGCAAATTTTTCACTCCAGAAGACATAGCTATGACCCACAAACCAGACTTTTGGCATCTTGAAGGTAGATGTGCTTCTATTCAGATGAGTTGTGGAAATGAAATGGCAGTTTGAAAGTAGGAATTATTAAAAAAAAGTGGTTGAGATTCAGTGCACTTGAAAACCCAGAAATGATTGGTGCTTTCTTAAAAATCTTCACTGAAAATTAGGGTGCATGCTTTTTTTTTTTAAAGAAGTCATTTTAATGGTTGAGAAAAAGTCATTTAAAGAAAGATTGCACTTGATTAACTAGTACATTGAGAGGTCAAACACCCTTGCTGTATTCTTTTGCAACATAGTATGATGAAGTTCTGAACTGTGTGCTGGGTTAGGAGGGAATTACCATGGTAACAGGTTGAATGAGCACTGGGGGGATGGGTGAATGTTATGTGAGTTTCAAAGTCTTCAAATGTACAACCAATTAAAATGTGCAGTTTGGTTTTGAATTTGTGTGGGAACAATTTTGATTGGTTATGTACAAGAATATGGGTCTGAAATGAGTAAGAATCTGTGCCATTATTCTCAGGCTCCAGTGAAAGAAGCATTATTCAGAGATTCTGCTTAAGAAAATCTGTTGTGTGTGACTGACACTGTTCTACATCTTACAGAGCATTTTTAAAGGTGAGTAATGATTCTTTTAATAAAGATAGAGTGCTGTATGCACTATGGGGAAGGTTAAGAAGCATATTGTGCTTCTTTATTCTTGCATTTTGTGTCATGTTTTTTTGTAATGTTGTTTAAAAATAAAATGGTGCATATTGGCAATGTATTTTGAAAATGAGTTAGGTTTCTGCTTTGTTTCTGTAGTGGTCATTTAAATGAGCTGTGCTTTGTGTCAAAAACGATTTAGTATGCAAAATCTTTTCTGGAAAAAAGTCTGCTTTTTAAATTTTGGAGAAGCATTACACTGACTTTCTGTTTGAAATAAGAGCAAACATTTTCACAATTTTCAATAATGTCACCTGTGCCTTGTAACAGTTTGCCTCAATTAGCTTAAAAAGTATTATTTGCTTGTGTCTCACTTTACTTTGTGCCTGTGTGTAACCTGATATATGATTCATTTAATGAAGATACACTGCTATTAAAAATATGGTAGTATATGTTTTTTGAAGACATGGTAGATTACATGTAACGTTCTGGTCATGTGCTAAGATCACACTGATGGATGAATCAAGCTTCAGTCACAGTGTGATCTTAGGCACATGACCAGGATGTTACATGTAATGAGAAATTAATGTTATGTCTTGCTTAAATATAGGTGGCCTGTTTTTGGTCTGTAGAGACAGTGAAATTATATGAGCAGAAACACACATACTGCTTGCAGAGACAGACATGGTAGATTATATGTAAATTCTTCGTCAAGTGCCTAAGATCACACTGTGAGTCTAGCTTGATTTTAAATGGATGTGGGTGAATAATATGCTTACTTGATGTCTTTAAAAATATGGAAGTACATGTTTTTTAGAGACATGGTTGATTACATGTAACATCCAGATCATGTGCCTAAGATCACACTGTGAGTGAAGCTTGATTTAAAATGGATGTGGGTGAATAATATGCTTAGTTGATGTCTTTAAAACTGTGGAAGTACATGTTTTTTAAGGACATGGTAGATTGCATGTAACATCCTGGTCATGTGCCTAAGATCACACTGATGGGTGAATCAAGCATCACTCACAGTGTGATCTTAAGCACATGACCAGGATGTTAGATGTAATGAGTAATTAATGTTATGTCTTGCTTATATATAGGTGGACTGTTTTGGCCTGTAGAGACAGTGAAATAATATGAGCAGAGAGACACATACTGCTTGTAGAGACAGACATGGTAGATTACATGTAACATGCTGGTCATGTGCCTAACATCACACTGTGAGTCAAGCTTGATTTTAAAAGGATCTGGGTGAATAATGTGATTAGTGGATGTCTTTAGAAATATGGAAGTACATGTTTTTTAAAGTCATGGTAGATTACATGTAACATCGTGTACATGTGTCTAAGATCACACTGATGGGTGCATCAAGTTTCACTCACAGTGTGATCGTAAGCACATGACCAGGATGTTAGATGTAATGAGTAATTAATGTTATGTCTTGCTTATATATAAGTGGACTGTTTTTGGCCTGTAGAGACAGTGAAATAATATGAGCAGAGAGACACATACTGCTTGTAGAGACAGACATGGTAGATCATATGTAACATCCTGGTCATCTGCCTAAGATCACTCTGTGAGTCAAGCTTGATTTTAAATGGATCTGGGTGAATGACATGCTCAGTTAATGTCTTTAAAAATATGGAAGTACACGTTTTTTAAAGACATGGTAGATTACATATAACATCCTGGTCATGTACCTAAAATCACACTGATGGGTTAATCAAGCTTCACTCACAGTGTGATCTTAGGCACATGACCAGGATGTTACATGTAATGAGAAATTATTGTTATGTCTTGCTTATATATAGGTGGCCTGTTTTTGGCCTGTAGAGACAGTGAAATAATATGACCAGAAACACACATACTGCTTGCAGAGACAGACATGGTAGATTACATGTAACATGCTGGCCATGTGCCTAAGATCACACTGTGAGTCAAGCTTGTTTTTTAATGGATCTGGGTGAATAATGTGATTAGTTGATGTCTTTAAAAATATGGAAGTACATGTTTTTTAAAGATATGGTAGATTACATGTAACATCCTGGTCATGTGCCTAAGATCACACTGATGGGTGAATCAAGCTTCACTCACAGTGTGATCTTAGGCACATGGCCAGGATGTTACATGTAATGAGAAATTAATGTTATGTCTTGCTTATATATAGGTGGCCTGTTTTTGGCCTGTAGAGACAGTGAAATAATATGACCAGAAACACATATACTGCTTGCAGAGACAGACATGGTAGATTACATGTAACATGCTGGTCATGTGCCTAAGATCACACTGTGAGTCAAGCTTGATTTTAAAAGGATCTGGGTGAATAATGTGATTAGTTGATGTCTTTAAAAATATGGAATTACAGGTTTTTTAAAGACATGGTGGATTACATGTAACATCGTGTACATGTGTCTAAGATCACACTGATGGGTGCATCAAGCTTCACCCACAGTGTGATCTTAGGCACATGACCAGGATGTTATATGTAATGAGAAATTAATGTTAAGTCTTGCTTATATATAGGTGGCCTGTTTTTGGCCTGTAGAGACAGTGAAATAATATGAGCAGAAACCCACATACTGCTTGCAGAGACAGATGTTGTAGATTACCTGTAACATCCTGGTCATGTGCCTAAGATCACATTGTGAGTTAAGCTTGATTTTAAATGGATCTTGGTGAATAATATGCTTAGTTGATGTCTTTACAAATATGGAAGTACATGTTTTTAAAGACATGGTAGATTACATGTAACATCCTGGTCGTTGTGCCTTTGTTCACACTGATGGGTAAATCAAGCTTCACTCACAGTGTGATCTTAGGCACATGACCAGGGTGTTACATGTAATGAGAAATTAATGTTATGTCTTGCTTAGATATAGGTGGCCTGTTTTTTGCCTGTTGAGACAGTGAAATAATATGAGCAGAAACACACATACTGCTTGCAGAGACAGACGTGGTAGATTACATGTAACATCCTGGTCATGTGCCTTAGATCACACTGTGAGTGAAGCTTGATTATAAAAGGATCAGGGTGAATAATATGCTTAGTTGATGTCTTTAAAAATATGGAAGTACATGTTTTTTAAAGTCATGGTAGATTGCATGTAACATCCTGGTCATGTGCCTAAGATCACACTGATGGGTGAATCAAGCTTCACTCACAGTGTGATCTTGAGCACATGACGAGGATGTTAGATGTAATGAGTACTTCCATATTTTTAAAGACATCAACTAATCTCATTATTCACCCAGATCTATTTAAAAAGAAGCTTGACTCACAGTGTGATCTTAGGCACATGACCAGCATGTTACATGTAATCTACCATGTTCTTAAAAAACATGTACTTCCATATTTTTAAAGACATCAACTAAGCACATTATTCACCCACGTCCATTTAAAATCAAGCTTGACTCACAGTGTGATCTTAGGCACATGACCAGGATGTTACATGTAATCTAACATGTTTGTCTCTACAAGCAGTATTTGTGTCTCTGGTCATATTATTTCCCTGTCTCTACAGGCCAAACACAGGCCACCTATATATAAGCAAGACATAACATTAATTACTCATTACATGTAACATCCTGGGCATGTGCCTAAGATAACACTGTGAGTGAAGCTTGATTCACCCATCGGTGTGATCTTAGGCACATGACCAGGATGTAACATGTAATCTACCATGTTTTTTAAAAACATGTACTTTCATATTTTTAAAGATATCAGCTTAGCATATTATTCACCCAGATCCATTTAAAATCAAGCTTGACTCATAGTGTGATCTTAGGCAGATAATCTACCATCTCTGTCTCTGCAAGCAGTATGTGTGTCTCTGCTCATATTATTTTACTGTCTCTACAGGCCAAAAACAGGCCACCTATATATAAGCAAGACATAACTTTAATTAGTAAATCGTTTTTGACACAAAGCAAAGCACATGTAATGTAAATCAGCCTTTTGTTGTATACTAGTGTTTATATTGTTTACTTATTGTAATTGCTATGTAATATGTTTGTAGTGGTCTATAATATGTTATTTTTTCTTTACCACAGATTCTGGTGCTGTTGTATCAAGAATGCCACTCATGTCTGTTTCACTTTCATTAAATAAGCTCCTTGCCTCCTCCATCCTCCTTCTTTGTGCCTAACTCATATTGGGAATATGCAAGTGCAACGCCCGGCCCGTGGTGTCAGGTCAGCTTTGTACACAGCATACGGCTGGGCCGCAGAAATTCACCAGGGGAGCAAGCCCTAGATTCGAGCAGCCACATCGCTGATTCTATACCCAACCCACACATGGCTAAGGCACTGCACACGTGCAAGGCTGGGGATTGGCCGCTCCCACCCTCAAGTCAGCACCGCAAGCATACACGGAAGATTGGGACACCTAAACCGTGCAGGGTCACAGTAATGTCCTCCGGGTGACCTATAGTGCTCCAGTCAGCAGCCCCAAGGTGACGTGCCCAAGCGGGGCAGGAGTGCTGCCCCCCCAAACAGCCACCCAGGCCTAATTGGCCACATAATCATGAGCGAGGGGCTATTCGCCATCGAGTCCATCACAGTCCCTCGTAAAGATTCTTTGTATTCCAGCAGTGGCAGGATGTTCTCCGTGGTAACTGCGGTCAGATGGTGAGGAGCAGGAGCCTAATAATGCATCTAGTCAAGACGGATTGTCTCCTCTGCCTAGCCGTTCCAAGCAGCCGCCATCTTGCAGCGTGGCTCTCTGACTCCCCAGAAAGATTTACAAATATTACTATGACAAGAAACATGGTGTCAAGGAAGTCACTCTTAGTGACTGAGGCTGTGAGAAGTTGGGTCTTACAACCAGGAAGGGGTGTAGTAAACGTTCTAAACCGAAGCGTTTCCTAGTTCCATTAAATTAAAGGGTGGGACGGTGTGGCATTTTGGCAGGCAGTCTAGATAGAGAATAGTATACAATTCTGGAACCAGGTGGGAAGAAATTGTGCTGTAACGAAAAATTGGTTGTAAGAATAAGTAGCTTTGGCTCCGATTCCAACTACTGTCATGAGGAGGTCTGCTTGACACTCTCCACTTGTAATGATACAAGGCCTGATGGTGGAACTCCAGCTGAGGATGTGGAACCAAGTGTGTCTAATGGAAATTGAGGAGGAAAACTTCAGTTGTGAGTTCTGTTAAACCCCTGAGCCTTGTTCCTAAGTCCACTATAATACAATCTTGAAGGGTCAGAGTTCTTCCTGTGAAACTGAAGGACTTCTGGGTTGAGTGAATTTATTTTGAGTATATTTAGTGTTTGCATAATTATCCTTTCAGCATGCCAGTTACATAGTCATCTTTGTTGATTTCTAAAATTGAATGTATATAGTATAATTAATTATTTTAGTGTAATCTTTGAATCCTTATGTAATTAGATTGAATTTCATTTTAGTAATTTATGAAAATGTTACTTCATGCAATGTTCTTTATAGTTATATCTTTCCTTGTAAGAGGGGAAGAAGTGTGGTGTCTGAGTTCTATTTGTTATGGGAACACGGGGGTTCTAGAGTGTAGGGGAAACTGACAGTTGCTATTGTAATGTCAGTTGGGAGGTATCGGAGTTGGTGGTGGACGTTTGCCTGCCTCCTTGTAAACTACTTGCTCCTTTCTTTGTATCTTGTCATCATTACAGTATACTTAATGACGACTCTAAAATCCCCAATCACAAGCACCGTACATTTTTTTCCTGGCAAACTCAATGACCTGGTGCAGCACACGCTGGTACTTTTCTGCCCCATCCGTTAGCACTAAACCTCAACATATGTGCTGGCAACTCCTAGAGTGCTACACCAAAGTGGTAATCACTGACAAAAGCTCACTCAAATTGCACAGGGCCCCTCAAATAGCACAGGCCCAGCTTTTATACTCTCTTAAATACACAAGTTTATCAATGGAACAGCCCACCTATAACTTCACAACATGCTTGTGAGCTACATTCACACACGCCTATATGCCAAGCCACTATGCTTGGCCACTCCTTCCTCAAAATAGGCAGGCAACATGGACATATGTTACCACATTCAAGCCTCCAGCTACTGAAACAGATTATCAGAACTTTGGCCTTTGGGATGGCCTTCAAAAGAAGTCTTCCATCCCTCAAGAGGAGTCACCCATCTAAAGTGGAAAGCTCTCCAAGCCTACTCAGTCATCGTCTTGGATAAACTCAGGCCATTGTCACTGGCCCACTTCAGCCTTCTGTCACCTGCCACCACAAGTGTTGGTAGTAATGATTTACACTTAATACTGATACTAGAGAAACTAAGAATACACAGCGGCCATCTTGAAGTGGCAACTTTCCAAGTATTCTTGCTTTGTTAACATACCCTTTTTCACATAGTTTGCAACCAAGTCCCATCGAATACCCTTGGATCCACCAGTCGTCAGCGAACTCCACCAGTTATTGCAATGCTAATGTGCTGTTACTGGAAGGATAGCTCAATGCTATGAAGTGCGAAGAGGAAAGTCTTATACTGTCACCCAAAAACAAGAGATTGACCTGCAGCTGGGTCAAGAAGCATTTCACCCTTCAGAGGTAAGTTGAGTGAGCACCATTCTCATTGGGTAGTAATTGTTGTGCCTATGTAATGCATTTAGAAACCTATACCCAGGTATGCAGCTCAATATAATTTAAAAGAGACGAAGGGCTCGATTAACAAAGATACCTATGTGTAGGAAAGCTACAAGTGTGTATTCTCCGCACTCATGGTGGAAGCTCTCCACTTGGGGCTGACTCTCCGCACAGCACACTTCAGAAAGTGCGCCGTGCAGAGATACTGCTCTGAGTGGGGAGATTCCGTCAAAAGTGTGGGGGCTCCACTATGAGAGCGGAGAATCTGCACGTGTAACTTTACATCGAGTAATTAATTAATTAATAAATGCTGTAATTCTGAATGAAGCCTTCTTGCAAGTACATTCTAATCCATACTCAGACAAGATTTTTCATCCTGTTTAGAGAACTATTACCATGTGCCCGCTGAGGCTGGAATATTAGCTTCTTCCACTTTTTTTTCAGGTATCTACTAACGTGATCTGAGCCTATTAACTTGGCATCCTGAAACTGAGACTCGCCCTCCACTCGCAGCCCTGTCCAGCTTTGCATCCAGCCCCCCTGACCATCATCTGTCTTCTATCTAGAAGCAGTGATTAAAGCAACCTTTGTGCCTGTTCCCTTTTGGGACAAATGCCTGGTCAGTTAGCAATATCGCCCTTCACAAAGTTTGCATCCTTCCAAACACCCTGGGACACCTTTTCCTAGTTTTTCCATTCTCTTTACAAACCAAAACTACCCATTCACTCTCACCCTATAATTGCACTATCTGAAGTGACCCAACACAAACCACTTGCCATCTAACTGTGTATCTCCATTCTACATGCTTGATCTGGTGCGGTAACAGAATATTGTTGTCAGAACATCATCTGACATACTTATTGTGTCCTAAATATTGTCTACAAAAATATCATCCCATTGGAGTTAATAATAATTTGTAAAAAAATGTGTAGGACACAATATTTCAGTATACCATAGCCTGACATTCAACTCATGTTCCCATTAACCAGGGCGGATGGGCCCTACCAGGCATCTGGCGTTACACTGGGAGGCTGGAAGGATGGAGGCTGGTTTTCAAGCGGTGGGGGCCAGTTTTGCAGGGGTGGGACTGGTTTTGCAGCGGCGGGGCCCAGTTTTGCAGCAGTGCTGCAATTTCACCCTCCAGGAAAAAAGCAGTCAGCCCGCGTTCCCAGGGCCATGCGGGGCTTCTACCGTGACTGGTCAGAGAAAATTGCCAGAGCTGCTTTAGGCTCTCTGCCATCAACAGCTTGTTTTTTAACATCATCTCAAGAGACAAACATTTCCTTGAATCCCACAGTGGCCTGTACAAAAACTGACCTGTAATAATGTTCCTGCTTTGAATGTGTCTGTCCAATGCAACACGCATGTAAAGCAGGAAAAACAAGGAGAAATATAAAATTTCTCATTACGCCTGCCTGGTAAGATTTTGGTGCAAATTCCTGTCTACAAATGTTTGTAGATTGGGATTTGCATCCAAACTCATGGGTGGTTGCACGGAAATGCTCATGTACAACCCAAGAAATACATTTCACCCTTACCTCAAGAACATTTCTTCTTGAGACTGAACCTCACACGGAATAGTCATGTGGCATACAGCAGCAGCCTTCTTTAAATAGAAAGTGTCTCATTGGGGAATAAATGTACTCACTCAGACATTTTCTACTCAAACTAGCCTCCTAAGGGCAGGAGTCATGCAACATTTTGCATTATGCGAAACGGAGAAAATGTTACCGTGACGTGAAATTCAAGAATTATGCAAGACTACACCACTGTAACAAAAATATTGAATGGGCCAACAGATTATCTTTGACTCATCATTTCAAGAAAAGCTTTAAAATAACTGTATTCAAAAAGAATATGATGTCCAATTTCCAGACGTCCCCTTCCCTGTTTCTTTCTTACATTGGCAACCCTTGCCCTTGCCTAAATGGAGCTGTCAATTGGGTTGGCAGTGGATTAGCATTGATGATGCTGGTGAGTTAAGTCCACCCTAGTTAAAGTCTCCGCTCCCCCCACCCCCAACAGCCCACGTGCACTGTATTCAATCAGAATCAGTTATAGTACCCCAATGAGTGGTACAGCACAGCGAGGCCCGACTGACCTATCGGGCAATCAGGGAGTGCCTAAAGGGCAGTTTTACAGGCTGTTGGGCAGGTTTTGCACCCCTGTGAACAATGCAGTTAACTGCAGGACACGCCGTGGGCAAAGTGGGTAAAAAAAAGTAGGGGAATTGTGTGCGGAGAATCCGAGGGCGGGGATAACCCAAGGATTGGATCAGTGGGCGGAGTCAGAAGTGTGGCCAGAATGTGCAAAACATCCCAATTTTTTGTATTTGTTTGGCATTTCACTGACCAGTTACAGTTTATTGTGTTATTTTATTCAACCAATGGATACACTTGATTATTTAAGGGTTAATATGAATTATTGGCATTTAAATACATTCACAAAGTGGGATATATTTCCAACCACACAATGTCCCAAAAGTGGAATCACAAGCCATTTGTCTCCGAGCCATACAGTTTCTTTCTTCAGCACTTCTCCTCCCTTCTTCAACAACAGCAGTTCAAACATGAATGGCAAAATATCCTAGTTTGCAAATGTTTTCTATATAATTATGGCTCTGCCATATTTGTCGCATAATATATCATCCACTGCATAATCTTAAAGTTTTAACTAATAATTTTTGTAGATAAAAAGTTACTAAAAAACGTGACTTGTGTTGCTGCAAAGTGGACGGCCGTTTGCAAAGGTTGACTGATCACCTTTCTCACTGCTGCATTTGTATATTTCACTGGTACTCATGAGGCAGAATCTCTGCAGAGACTTAACATGTGTAAATAAGTCAAAATAATAAAGTATAAGAAAATATATTGCATTCTGCTGCAGCGTTTTCTTGCTGCATAATTTCATCAACACTGCAGCATAATTCCAGTGGCCCCAGGGCAGGTAGCACATATTAAAAGTGTTTGTGCATGAAGCAGAGAGACTGTGAAGTTTGCAAACTTAGTTTGGTGTGCGTGCAAATCCTGCATTGCCGATTCATGGTGAGTTGCAGCTACTACTACTGAAACAAGGCCAATGGAGGTAATGGTGGGTGAGGCGGACTGGCCTTGAGGGCAGAGCCTGATTTAGTGCTGGTGGCGCCCTATGCAACAATGATTGTTGGTGCCCCCAATGACCCCCTATGCCTTATACTCCCTCACTACCTTGCTTTAAGAGTTCCCCTTAAGTCTCCATAACCACACTCTTTCTCAGATGCATTTAATTTGATTTACAGCGCCACTCATACCAGTGTACGGTGTCAGAGCACTTTATATCACACACACTACACAGAGACAATCTTTTATACATGTGTAAATCTCTGTATAGGAAATGTTACATAAGATAAAGTACTACAAGGTGTAGAAGTCGCATGACAACGATACTAGTAGGCAGTAGGATCTCTCTGACAAAAGCAGTAACCCACTCACCTAGATAACATTATGGCCACTTGGTGATCTGCATGGTACATGTTCTTTGCAGCAGGCACATTAACCCTCTGCACTACCTTTCCAGGAGTCAACCCTTCCACTAAACAAAACTCCAATCTCTTTCTAGGAAGAACATTAATCACCGGAGTTATGACATTTTTATTGTTGCTGAAAATTGCTGGAGGCCAGGAAGGAGGCAGCAAGGTTTTTTAAAACCATAATGTACTTGCAAACACTACTCCCCCACCCGAAATTGGTGCCCGGTGGGGTCCCACCATTCACACCACCGTACCCTGCTTAAGGTTCCTGTGACCTCAGTGACAGAGTCACAGTGAATGGATCACTGTTGCAATAGGGTGTGCTGTTTCGTAGGCCTGCCCGCAAGACAGGAGATGAACTTCAAAATTGATTGTGGTGGACAAGCCTTCAATGTTAACCCACACTTGCCACCACGAGGGTCCACTTGCTGGTGCTAAGACACCAGGGCTTCTAAGATCTAGCGGGGCCTTTTAAGGTCTAGCATGGGAATATGCTCCTTCAGGAAAGTGGTCTAGTGGACTGGTCATGAAGGCTGAACCTGGTTCCCCAGTTACAAATTCAGCAGCTCTGGCCATAGTGCCACATCCTCTCCCCCACTGAACACCATGCTGGCACTGCCTTCAGCTACAATCCAATTGTGCCCCGCTATAAACACCTGGATGGGGCTCAATTCAAATTACGCACTAGACACGAGTAAAATGCTGCCTAAAAAAATAACAACATCCAGGAAAAAGCAAAACACTCATAGGGAATGCAAGATTAAGTGAAGCATGTGAAATGTAAGCAGAAACAACATGGTTACCTTAACGATTTCTCACTCACTATTTAGAAATCAGAGTGCTTCTACCATGGCCCAGAAAGGACCCGTTTCAATGTCCTTTGCTTATATCCTGTAAAAGGTAAGCAGTATGGTTTAAAAGACCACTTCCATAAACACAGAGCCGTTGTACACATTTTGTTTTCCAATCCACCCATCAACCAGGTATTGCAGTACCTCCAGGAAAGGTGCACTTCCCCACCCGGGGAAAACAATGTTTTTCAAAGAAAGACGTGAAAACAAAAGTAGCGCTTCACTGCCAAACTCTTAACCCCTTACATGAGTTCGTCGGCCAACGGCCGTCGCGAGCACTACCTCTCTAGAGCTGCGGACGTCCATTGGCCGATGCGGCCCCGCCCACTCCGCTAAACGGCCGCACCGCGGCGGAATTGCCGCTGCGATTAAGCTGTTGAAAGTGAGACTGATGTGTTTGGATGTGAAAAAAATCAATCTGGCCACTTTGCAACCACTCTGTCTTTCTTCCTTTAGGTATGTATTTATTTTTCATATTTTAAACCTTTTATTTCTCTCCATCCAGAGGCTGCAATAGTAAAATGTGGGAAAAAGAGGACATTTCCATCAAAAGTGTTTTTTTTTTCTTTTTGGGATCCATTTCACAGGAAGGCAAATAAATGAAAGAAGGAAAGAGAGGTTGTGAACCGTTTCTTCAAGTCACGGTTTTTAGTAAGTGAGGAGGGGCTGGTAGACAGAAAGAGAGGGGATAAGAGGAACAGAAAGGGAGGAGGAGGGCAGCTCTCAGAGCAGATCAGAAGTGGTTATTGTCAGTGTCTTCTCTGGGCAGGAAGGAGACAAAGTCCTTTTCCTTCTCTGCCAGTCCAGCCCGTCCCCGAACGGCCACGAAAGCAAGCCGAGCCTTATCTGAAAGCCTTGTCTATTTCTGCCGTCCTGGGACACAGTTTTGAAAAGAAGATGTAGTGGAATGGAATCTTTTCAATAAAAGAAGTAGGGGCACGCCGTGCCCTGCTGATCCCGCCCACTTTGACCACTGAGGACACGTCATACATCACCCTCTCCCCAGGGGCCTGCTAATACCCACCCCTCAACCATCCAACATAGCGTCATCAGTCAGGTGACCCGACTAATAAAAGGGGCGGGGTGCACGTGCCCTGGGTCGGTTCTACCCACTACCTCCTTGTGTGTGCGCATGTTGTTTTAGCAGTATGTGCGGGTCTAAGGCGCAAGACACTACGAGCAACAACCACCAACAATCTTGTTTTGTCAACAAGTTTTAAAATAATGCAGTTTATTGTAGAGGTTTCTTACCCTTTTAAGGAATGTTTCCTGAAAGGAAAACAATAACCTGAATTGGTTGCAGTTTGGGACACTGGACAAGGTCAGCGAGGTACATAACAAGGTTAAAAGCCCTCTAAGGACGGCTGGCTCAGGAGCAGAGCTGCCCTTCACACAGCCAACAACCTTTGGGGTAGGAAAGAAATCACACTTCATGTCCTGCAACGCTCATAAGTGTGTTTGTTTATGAAACTGAGCAAAATGAATGCTTGTAGTGTTTAAATTCAGGACAGGAAATGCATTGTTCTCATAAACATCCTGCCTTTCTGGAATATGATTGCTAATTTTGGCTCTTTTCTGTGAATATTTTACCTTTTTTTCCACTGTTTGGGAGCAGATCATCAGCTGAAAAGGAAAATGACTGTGGAACAGCATGAACTGTTCTAACCTGACATCCAGGTCTGCTCCCAAGGGAACCCAGGCAAACGATATGAAAAATAAACACGCGTTATCACTCTGCATTTATTTATATCCTTTTCACGCTTTTATAGACATATTCTGATGAGGCCAGCCCTCCTAGGAGCGCTTAGTAAAGAGTGACAGGCCTACCAGGGAAGCTTTTCAACAAATCAGACATGAATTGATAATTTGACAGCTTGAACGTTTAGAGGGGGTGATTTGGGGGCCTGAGTAAGAGCAGAGCAGTACCACCACCACCACCACCACCACCACAAAAACTGTCCTTTCTGCCCTCCTATTTCCACCACTTCACTTAGAGTGCAGCAGTAGGCGGCGTCCCACCAGCAAACCTTCGGCTGACTCTACCTTTGGGACAGTGCTTAATTTGTAAAAAATAATAATTGCCAGGGCTCTGGACAGGAGGCCACTGCAGCTCACATATTGCCCGTGCCATGCTGCCACTGATAGTAACAACACAACTACTACCCATCACACTCTTACAATTGTGACAATTCGGACTATTTCTGGTCGCCAAAGCTATAAGAATGGCTTGAGTGGCAGGTAAGAGTCATTTTGAATGTATGTTGAATTAAAAAGTAACTGTAGTTGTGCTTATCTCTAAATTAGCCAGACAGCGCCAGTTAAGTGCAGGTGCCAAGCACCAGAAAGCACCGGCTCAGATTAAGCAGTGTTTTGGGAACACCCATGTGGCAGCCCAGACGCTGATGGAAATGGTGGAGGATGGCCACCCAATAAAGTCAGAGAGATGCTAATCGCAAACGCCCCTTTCTGTGGAGAAGCACCATTGAAACAAAGGTGTTCTTGCACAGAAGTTTGTGAAAATTTCCATCTTGATGGTAATTCCACTTCACGGGCATCTCCCAAGTAGAACAGATTTGGGTCATGCGCTCATTACAAATGTGCCATTTTCACAGATACAACCTGCCACCCACTGCTACTTGGCACCAGTTTCCAGGAGGTGAAACTTGCTTAGATTCTGGTCGACAACTAGCACGAAAATTCGATTTATAGCCCTGGAAGGCACACCTGTATGGCAGAATGAGTGAATCAGAATACCTCTATGCCTTTCAATGGGCGCAAATCAGAATTTCATGCTGATTGCCAAATAACATTGCCTTAACACTATCATTATGTGCACACATTCACTCGTTGCTCTTGAATGCTCACACATTTATAACTCTGTGGATGTTTGCCCTATTCCCATTGGCTACCCTAAATCTTCATTACAAACACCCCATGCTCCACCGATACCCTACACAGATGGCGGCAGACGTTGGGCATTTCCAGGTTTAATCTGAACATTGTTAATTCCTGATTTTAGGAATTAGGATTTAGGAATGTCAGGTTTAACTCAATTTTTTTTATTATTGAGGCGCAGGATGAAAGGTTTGAACCCCTGAAAATGCCCATTGGTTGGATGGACACAGAGGAAAGGTACCGGGAGAAAATTTATGGAAGTTCTGAAGTGGTTTTTCCTTCAGGCCCCCACATAAAATGATGCTAATGGTAGTCTACATAACACACCTGTAAACTGGGTTGTTAGGGTGTACATGAATAAACGGGGTGCAAGACACCCAATCATCGCGTTTAATCAACCACAGGCGAATAATAAATGCAGAAACAATCCTGCTGGGACTTGAACCCGTGACTTGCTGTTATCTGCTGTATGAACAGCCTCTATTGTACCATGGTTGGGATTTTAAAATGGTAAATGTTCAGGTGGTTTGACTTCAGAAAATGAGTTTAATCTTTTGGTTTATATTACCGCGCTGACTGATTACTCAACTTTCCTTGTTCAACATTGCAGTTTACTGAACTGCCACGAAGAAATATGAGCCCTGCATGTCTTTTTTATTACATTGTATCTATTTGACAAAAAAGGCATACGAAAGTTGTAGTAGTTACAATGATCGTAATATATAGGAAACATAAAAGCAAAGTCTGCCAGTAATGAATACACACATTTGATAAGTTTGTATTCATTTTTCAATTATTGTTCTATATTTTCACTCCTTTTTATTACCCACTTAGGTATTCGCCCTCACAAGAAACAAAGAACAAAGAGAGGACATACACAAGGCACACACTTACCCCTAAACAATATCCAATGAGTTTACACAAGCTTTAAAACACATTGAGAAGCATAGTTACGTCATTCTCGCATATTATTTCCCACAAACGTATAATGACTGTAATTCTCAGGACCCTGGATTAGGGCAATTCATGGGTAGTTGGGGGAATGCATGTAATTATAAAGAACCACTTGTAAAGGCTCATGGAATGGAATTATGAAGGTTCGTTACCTTCTCCATAGTAGCTAGATTAGTTAGGTAGCTCAACCTTCTTTTGACATTATGCTTGTGTTTTGTTTTCAAAAGACAGAGAACCATCTTCTTACCACATTCAAGGTCTAGAAAGATAAGGTATCCCCTGTTCGTGATCATAGATTGAAAGGGTGCCTCCCAATGTATGAGAGCTAGAAAGAGCGCACTGTCAATAACTATGGCTGTAGTTGTACTAAATCACAAAAAAAATCTCTTCCAAAAAACTAAACTTTATCACAGAACCGGAACATATCCCTCAAACAGTATATTTCTATCCTACATCCCCATAAAAATCATTATCATAAAGACACAAAATAGGTAAACTATTTCCTAAAAACTACATTGTGCTGGGTTAGTCATCTGAAAAATTAACATAGGTTTACCTGACAAGGTTAACATCTCAGACATGTGTGCAATGCCAAATTTGGGGTATATTGTTATGTAGTCACAGTAGGCCCAGAAAAGTACACCATCATTTTACCTGCTCACGTTTTAATGTTGACAACTTTCTTGACACACATTTGCTTGCGTGACTGTATGGATAATATTGTCTCAAATGACTTTGCTTACATTTACATTTCTTCGTAGGCTTATTATCAGAGCCTTGCACATTCTGTATGAGAGCTCAGTTCAATGCGCAACATTTTGTTGTTTGTTATTTAACGCTTGATGACAGGTCTGTAAAGATAGAATCAATAATGGCAGCCTGACTGGGGCTTTGGTATGGCAGCACGGGCAAAGTTAGTTATATAAACAACATCACTCCTTTGTTTAGTTAGAGGAGGGCACTGTTGTAGTTACTGTTGTAGTTGCCCCATGTCGGATTTCAAGACCAACTAAATCCTGTTTGCCACCTGAGAATATGGTGCCCAGCCCTACATCAAGATAGGCTCCCAGATGAAACATGCCCACGGATAACTGAGAGTCAGGTCGCCCTAAGAGATTCTGGCAGATTCACTCACCCTAGGCACACTAGGATAGGGAGTGCTAGGTAGGAGCATACATATAAGTAATGTGTAAGCATATCATACATGTAACAGCAGAATGCTTGAACTGTTCATTTTCTTTACCAGTCTTGTGATGCTGATTATTCTGTTTTGTTTCATTCTATTGATAATTGCAGCACACATATTTTACAAAAGAATCTTATTGCTTCAATACAAATTTGATATGCAAATAAGAGTATTTCATGTGTCTCCCTTTGGGCATGCATGAGTTACTAAAGCAAAGGGGTTTAGACCTGTTTCCACGATTTCCTTGGTGAGTCTGGGTTGTCCTATTCTGAGGTTTAACTTTCCACCTGTTACCTTGCTAGGTTAGGGGTACAGATGGTGCACTGTGAGCTAGCCAGGACTAAGGCCAACATATCCTTATGGTGTGCATATACACAGTCTAGTGCAGTTTTGATGTTCATGTTGTCCAACAAACACACAGATTTATTGAGAAAGTATGAACCTTACAACAATATCTTCTTATGTTTACTGTACATGGACCTGGATACTTCATGTGTTCCATGTCAAAAGCAGTGCAGCAGTTCCCAGCATGTATCTTTACACTAGAACCGTATTTTTGTAGAGTCTACAACATATGCAGAAGAATGCAGAAGAAAGCATGTGCTACTTTTCTTTGCAGTATGCTGCACTTCCTTCCAACTTTGTTTCCTACACTTTTCACAGTTTGATACCAAAATACTGTGTGTGAGTTCTTGTTTGTGAGTTATTGAAGTGCCCAGCTGTGACAAGAAAGGCTGCATTAAAATGATGCATAAGCACGGGTTCTGCATGGGTCCACTGTGCATAAGAACAGGGGATTGTTTTCTGCACTGCTGCTTGCAGTGAAGTTGTTTTCTTTTCATTTGACATGACGAGCAGCTGTCTATGTACACTTAGGCAAGAGGTGGTGCGGAAAAGCAGTGTCCACCACAACTGTGTCCCTCTTGTTTACACTGTGGAATGTGTCTCTGAAGGAAAAATGGCTGGTATTGGTAATAGGTTCACTGTATCATTAGTCCCCATTTCCCTGACAAGAATCATAAGTCTGTTCTGCACTGAAGAGGCATCAAAATATGTACTTCTGTATGGAGCAACAGGTCCCGCCCTCTCATATTGGGTAAGAAGTAAGACACAGGTATGAACAAAAGTATAAACCGAGAAATCACCAGCACCAAATCCCTCACACCAACTGCACATAGTGAAAAAGAACTACACACGCTCATATATCATCCAAAAATTGGTACGGAATAGTGGTGCCCTCCCTTCCTACCCTAGCTACATAGGGGCAGCATCAGCTCGAGGACCATGACACCTTAACTCTCTTGTAGTTCTTGATTGAAGATGAAGATTAACACTGAAGAAATCATCAAGGCATCAAACTCTTCCTGACATCAGGAAAGAGAAGCGACATAGAGGAACCCATTGAAAATACTACTGCTAGATGCAAAATACTAGGAGAAAAATAGCAGCAAAGTGGCGATTAATGTGGCAAAAAATAGGGAACAAATGTCTTGTCATCTTCTCTTGATCGCTTCCCTTATATATGATTTTAACAGCAACTGACTATACGGGAGAAGGCTTTACTTAGACTTGGACTGGAAACCTCGACAGACCAACAGCTTGAAAAGAGCTGGCTATTAGGCTTGTCCATACTCCTTTCCAGAAAGTCATTGTGTTATTTTGGTTAACAAAGAAGAAGTCCAAGTCTGATATCCTTTGTTCAGCACTGGAATCCAGGGATGTATGTCATTACTACGCGGTGTTTACACAGCGCTACCATTACAACGCAGTTATCACAACGCAAGTCGTTACAATGACTTGCATTGGAGGGCGCTGGATTGTGGATTATTTAAATTTTCTATTCCAACTCCAGCCCACGTAACAGTAGGGAAGGTGTTGGAATAGAAAATGAAACTATTCCTTGAGCAAGAGCGTCATCCAGTGCAAGTCGTAGTAATAACTTGCGTTGTGATGGCTGAGTCGTAGAGGCCCCGCGGTGTAAACACCGCGTTGTAAAGGATGTTTCCCGGAATCCAGCATCCAACCACTGCACTGCTCTTAACTGCTCCTGGCAGCCTGCAGAACACTCCTCCTCCGGGTGGGTGACTATGACTTTGTAGCTGCCAGAGCAACAAAGTCATAGTCTCCTACACTCAGCTGCAGGTGAGCTCAGCTTCCTGGAATACACTGGCTTGCATCATAAGGTGTGCGCCGCCCTTTCTTGAACATACATAGTCTTCAGTAAGTTCTTGCCGCAACTCTCAACATGGGTGTAACAATGTCTTTGCTTTAAATTTATTCTGAAAAATACTAGTGGTCATGACTGTGATCATTTTGGGCCTTTTGAAAGCAGGTAATTCATGAAAACATTCATGGTTATGAGATTAGCATCAAGCAAATAAATATTAGATTAGAAATAACAGGTTACACATTTTTCATGGATGTGTGATTTATTGGATGAGGATTATATGTGTTCCTTTAAAAAGTTTACATATATTCATATGACCAGATTTCAAGACTTCAATTTAAAGATTTGTGGCCTTGTGAATAGGGTCCCTCAGATATCAGTCCATATTCTGGAAACAGAAGAAGACATGAAGTATAGAACCTTTGAATATTAGGAGAGGTGTGGCAAATTGGAAATTGTTTAAGGTAGGAATACAGTAGTAAAAGGGAAGTGAAAATGCTTTTTTGAACTGAAATAATTCATTTAAAATCTCATACATATTTATTTTAGAAGCCAATGTGTTCTAATTGACTTTTATTATTAACAGACTACTTTCATCATTTTTCTGATACTATTGATTGTTAGATTGTGGATCACTTGTTTATAGACTGCTGTGACTAATCAAAGAAACACAGGCAAGTGAATACACAAATTTATCGATTCATGGAATGATATAATCAAGAAATGTGGGCCAAATGTTGTTTATGATGGGGCAACATGGAGGAATCATTTGGGGTTTATGAAATATCGAGCGCAAATTATGGTTGCAGTTACAACCAGTCACATTCAGATATAAGGTCTCATATTTTTTATTTTTTTGTATTGTTCACATAGGAAAGAGATACTGAACAAGATTTTTCTTTCCTTCTCAATATAAAGGTATCTATGTATTTGTTTCTTACCCTGAGGAAGGAGAAACCTACTATTTGAGAAAATTTTTATCATCAGCATTTAAAATCAAGATCTGTTTGGATGTAATTTGCACCCTTCAGAGTCAGTGTCTTAGATAACATACCAACACTCAACTTAACTGGTGTATGATCTTATGTTTATGTTTTATATAAAAAAGAGAAGAGTAATAATTTATAATAAAAATATTGTTTTACCTAAACCTATACTACTGAGAATTGTGCAAGGTGTTTAATGTTTAATTGTTAATTTGCAATATTGTCTAGGCGTGATACTGTACATTTACCGGAGGCTCAAATAAATTAACTTTAAGCCACATTACAACTGAGGGTTTCACCATTGAACTTTTAGTAACATGAGTTGATAAATTTCGTTACATATGCAGGAAGGAGAGTATATAATTTGAGTGAAGGAAGAGTCTAGGGACTGACACCCAAGCCCAGTTAAGCCACCATAATTGCCAGCCACCTCAGACATCACACATCAAGCACCATACTTACAGTCACACCCAGACCTTGCAACTGCACAACACCACATCCACACAGCAAATACCAAGAATCTAATTTCCATCCTACTCATTAGCATGCACACTCCATCAGAAGAACACGCCTTCTAAGTCATGCTCATCCACACACACTCGTACATCTTAATTCTACCTGAAATCACACATATCAACAAGCAAGTCAGATGTACTCTTAATCACAGAGAATACTCACTAAGAGTCAGAACGCAACACCCATAAATATGCTGCAACATTGGTAAACACCCTGAATCGTGTGTTTGGTGTCCTATCCCCATTCAGTGCGACAATGATCTCCAGCTAGGTATGCTCACTCCACAAGTCACTCACTCGCTCACTTACTATTCCCCTCCTGATTTTTGCTGAAATTTATGTTTGCGGGCATAAGGGCTATGTTCACTTTATCACTGCTAACCAGTGCTTGTTTTAACTCCTTAAATCATGGCACTATTCGCCTGCACCTGAATAGGCACAGCTAATTTACTTGTAATCAGTGGTACAATATGCACCCAGGGCTTGTAAATTAAATGCTACTAGTGGGCCAGCAGCACTTATTGTACCCCCCCACTTAAGCATCCCTTTAAAACATGTTTCTTCCCTGCCATTGCAGCCTGTGTGCAGTTTGAAAGCGGCAAAATAACCTATTTGCCAGGCCTAAACCTCCCTTTTTAATACAGATAAGTCACTCTTAAGGTAGGCCCTAAACAGCTCATAGGCCAGATTGCATTGCATGTAATCTAATCTAATCTTTGGATTTGTAAAGTACATGAGTGACCCGTGTACTTTTAAGTTTTATATGTCCTCATAGTGAAAAACCCAAACGTTTGTTTTTCATTACTGTGAGGCCTACCTCCCCCATAGGATAGAGATAACATTGGTGTGAGAAATTGGGTTGTTGCTAGAGGGTGGTGTGAGCCCTTCTCAAGCAACAACTATAATCGTGGTCAATATGAACTACAAAAAGTCACTAAATTAACCTGTGCTTAACTCTCTGTACGATTGGCACAAAAGCAATTAGGCTTACCTTACAGGCAATATGTAAAGTATTTATGCAGCACTTAAGCAGTTATCAAGTAGAAACAGAACACAAGAAAAATCCCACTCCAATTTAGAAATATAGAGAGGAATTTAATAAATTATTTGCTATTAAAACAACTAAAATTCAATTAGTGGAACTGAAATTACGAATTTTTAAAGTTTAAGTGAAAAATAGTGCCTAAAAGATCAAAGTGCCAACCGCACACACCTAGTCGCACAAGAAAAGGGCAAGGTCGAAAGGTATGGCCAACTGTGTTGGAGTGTGGCTCGAATTCACAAAGTGGATTGGGCACGGTCTCACCTAACCTTTGGACTTCAAATAATTTTTTAACAAAAATGTCTGAGAAGGTCAAGTTCAGCAGGACAAGGCAGCCGGCGTTGTCCAAATAGGAGGCACAATCAATGGGGCGCCACTGGATGAGTCGTGGTGAAAAACTTAATGTTCAGAGTTAGTTTTGTTTACGAAAGTGGAAAATCTCCAGTGGGAAGAAGCTGCAGGTTGTTGCCGACGAGGAGTCCAGGAGGATGGCTACCCCTTCTGCAAGCAGAAACTGAACAGGATTTGTTGCTATGGAGATAAATGTAGCGGGAGTTGCTGGAAAGTCAGGCTGATCGGAAATGCACCTTAGGTAGTTTGGTGAGCAGTTAGGTACTGGTCTCCTCTTGGTTCTCAGGCAACTTTTTGTTTTGGCTGAAAGGATCAAAGAAGGCAGCAGGGCAGTACTCTGAAGTACAAAGCAAGCCTCAAGCAGCAGGGCAGTCCTCTGAAGTGCGGGGCAGGTCTTCTGTGTGCACTCCACAAATCCAGGAGTGAACTGGAGAGTGGGTCTGAGGGTCCTATTTTTACACCTGGTGTTGGAACCAGTACTTTCTAGTTGGCTGAAGAGATGCTCCCAACCCGGCAGAACCTACCTCTCCTGTCAAGGGAGGGTGATTATACACACTGTATAACCTGTGCTCACCTTGGGTAGCTTGGCACTGAACAGTCAGGCTTAATTTGGAGGCAACATGTAAAGCAAAGGCACAGCAGGCACTTGCGATAAACATACTGAGCTTCACTCACTCTCATGTTCAACTCACTCACTCATTTACCTCTTGCACTCTCAGGTACTCATTCACCACTCACTCCATCAGTCATTCATTTACTTGCCACACTCAGGGATTTGCCTCAATCGATTACTGTCTCAGTCAGTCATTCACTCACACATTCCCTGTCCAGTGGTTGTACAACAAGCCCATAGTTTCCACATAATGAAGAGTACACAAGCCTGTTGTACAAAGTTGATGCATGTGACACACTTAAAGGCCATGCACAGTACCTGTCTTGTAATGATCCCTCTTGTGCATGTGTGGACTTTCAAAGAGACCTCATACAATCACAGCTGTCTGTTCAATAGAAAATGTGCAAATAATAGCAGACCTGCCAACTGCAACAAAAAATCTACTATGTGAGAATAGAAAGGGGTCTTGAAGGTGGCAGGGGCCTCGTGACGAGATGTACATAAGTGGCCATTTTGGTCCGTCCACAACTCCAAGCCTCGCCCCTCCTTAAAAAAAACTGAAATATGGTTGCCAAGGCTGGTGCTGAGGTGAAGGTGTGTTATCACAACATTTATTGGACGTTGGCAGTTTAATGCCTCCCAAAACAAGCTGAAAATGTACTGTTTACAGTGGTTTTCAGCTCCTTTGCCGTGCCACAGTGTGATATCAGCTCATCACTGCTTGATTGTGTGATGGGAGCCTATATTGTATGTCACATGGTGGCATCATGTGAGTTGGCAGGTTTGTGATAGTCTGCATTTACCTTACTCGCTGACTATTGTCCCAGTTAACTGCAGAATAAGCCTTGATTTGCAAGATTCTTGATAGCTATAGTATGTGGTAGACTGTTATCTTTCAGCAATGTCTTGTATTACATTTTCTCACGTTCTCATTTGTAATAAGTTATTACAGATTACGTCACAAAGCTCAAGGAGCACAGAGATATTCCTGAAGCATAAACAAGATTGGTCTGGGGGAGCTCACACACTGTATGAGTGCCAGTAGCAGTCTGTAAATGAAAAAACTAGCACTTCAAAGAGACAGTTCTTGGGGTCCACGTTCCAACTTTCCTTGTTATCTCTGGGAATGAATGCTGGCTGTGTCATAAAGACTTTGTAGTACTGAGCAGCTATCTTTCCAAGAAATAATATAATTTCTTTCAGAGTTATAGGGAAGAAGAGAAAATATATGGCTCCTCTACCCGTCACCCCCTCGAAAGAAAGTATTAGTTTCTTTGCTAGACAAGGGCTGTTGATTCCTGGAGTCTGCTTAGGCACAGCTGCCAAGAGGTCTCTCATCATGTGTGACACTATCAGCGACTCCTGCCTTCTTAGCCAGCACCAAGGTTCCTTCTGGAACACGTAGCTATGATTCAATATTGTACGCCTCAATCCGCAAAGTTTTGCAGACTAAAAAGGCATACCATAGGGTCACTTGTCAGAAATGGAATGTGTTTTCACAAGGCAGGAGCAAGAGGTCCACATATTATATGGGATAGAGTATCCCCTAAGTGCCCTAAGGTAACTATAACATGCGCCCCTGCCTTGCACAGTTTTCCTATCAATAATTTCATTGGAAATGTTGCAGTGATATTATCAACGATGTCATTGAAGATGTTATGAGTGATGTAATATGAAGGGTAACTAGCAGTGCATGGCCAGGGCATGACATTTAGTTACCTAACGGCATGAAGTACAGTTACTTGAGATAACTATAACTGGTGAATTTTTTATTGTGCTTTAGTTTAAAACATCGCTACCGAAGATTTCACCTAACTATAATGTTACATTAACCTTTGTTTTTTTCAATCAATTTCCACTTTTTTTTTAACGTAAACTAATTTTTTTTACCATAAGTAAAGCCAAACCCCCTCCACACATTGTTGCTTCAAACCCTTTGCAAGCAGTCAACCCCTTGCCATGAGGTTGGTTGCAGCTGGCCCCACGGTGCGCATGGCATGCGCAAAAAAAAGGTTGGGCACAGGGCCTGGAATGCGGCCATGCCCTGTGGCCATCCCACCCACAGGCACCCAACTCCATGCTGTTCAAGTCCTTTCATTATGCGTGGCAGTGGGTTGGCCACAGGGCTCTGCTTGTAGCCAGGCCCTGCATCCAACTCCCCACAGGCAGCCACCCAGAGGCAACCAACCCCACACTGTACATAGCCGTCGGTCGTGCGTGGGGTCTGATGTGCAGCCTGGCCAACTCCACGCAGGCAGTCAACCCTCTCGCTGCACACGGCCTTTGGCGTGCATGGCATACGTCTGGCCATTGGGGACCGGAGACACTATTTCCAGGGCCAAAACATGGATTAAGGGGAAGGGAGCACATTCCAATAAAAAGGGAAGGGGTTCCACAAGGTCCACCTCTCCAAGCCTTAAAAGGCCTCAGGGACCCATCTCAAATACAATTACACATCTCCGAGCCTATTGGAACCAGAGACCCCATCCCCTGGGGTCAAATTTTAAGGGAAGGGAGGAGGAGGACGGCCCGAGCCTCCATAGGTCCCAGTGACATCATCCTCCAGGGCCAAATATAATAAAAAAGGGGAGGGGAGGGGAGCAGCACAGCACCTAGGGAAACCTAGCAAACCTGTACATTGCTGTTGCAGTCTATGTTATTTCACCTTTGCACTCTTTTCTATTTGCTGAAAGTCAACCTGAGAGAAGAGGCTACTAAAGGACCCACGTGGCAAGTCCATATGATGTGCAAACCCATTGTGCAACACCACCACATGCATGATATAGTCTTGAATTTTGGATCCAGAATGTTTGCAAACTCCTTAACATGTATTTTTTGGGTCCCAATATTGTGTAGAACACGCATAGAGGTGAATGATTGAGGTTCTGATGTCACCTCTGGCACAAATGCAGAGGGCTTTAAAATCGATTTGTTTGTCACAAATCTGCATGAAACTTTTCCCCAAAAAAGAGCATCCACCAAGGCTCCTTCGTGGAAAGATTTACACTAATGTATCAAGTGGGGGCCAAGAAAAAGGGAGTGGTTTTCCAAAAGTGCGCTTTTCACATGTTCAATTATAGGAAACTTTGACCGCTGATACAGAAAAAAACCAGCTGAACATAATTACAATAAATGTGGCAAAAAGTTAGAACTATATTCAGAAAGCATGATTTTTGTTATATGGTGTAAATCCTTTCAGCAGTTCTTGAGAAATTAGCTTTTAACCCCTTTAATGCTGCGCACGTTCAGCGGCCGTCGCGTGCACTACCTCGGTAGTGCTGCGCACGTCCGCTGAATGTCGCGGCCCCGTCCGTGTAATAGAACGTTCCGCACCAGCGCAGAACGTTCAGCGCAGTGGAGGGGTTAAAGAGATGCTCATGGACGTTACTGATATGTGGACCTTTATCTACCTGAGAAATTCACGGAAAAAAACAAAGGTTAAAGTGACGTTATCGTCAAGTGAAAATATCAGGATATACATTACATTTTAAACCAATTAAAACACTGAAATTCTCCCTCTAACGTTAACTGAAGCAAGCATAACTCAGGCCCTCAACATGCACTGGTTAGTACCTCATATTTTACATCTGAATGACATCACGGATGAGAACACTGTGCTTGGCACTTGGTACATGGCCTTCAGTGGAGATCATTCTCCATTCTCAGCAAGCTTTAATTGGGCTAGATAGTGGCAGATGGCCTGTACTTAAAGCAGCCCTTTGCAAATCAAAGATCTTAAAGGCAACCATTGTTGGCACTGGGCCTGGAACTCTGGGCTTGAATTAAGGGAAGTTCCAAGCATTCAAGGCAGAATACCTCCTTCTCCATTCAGGTCAATTCATTGACATTAGGGCTAAATAAATACACTGGGACCAGAAAGGGCTATTCCTTCCCTCATACATTTAAAAACCACTTGGATGCTAAGCTACCTGCTGTACTTCCATGTAATTTCCATTGAAATGAATGGGCACTCCATGACGAGTTACCCTTGTCATTAGCATCCAAGTGGTTCCACTTGGATGCTAATGACAAGGGTAACTCGTCATGGAGTGCCCATTCATTTCAATGGAAATTACATGGAAGTGATAGAGCAAGATTTCGCATCGCGACTTGCTCGAGTCAAGAACCTCGAAAATCTATTATAATCTCGTAACTTCAATTGTTTGTTTTACTAATTTTATGTATTTTTAATGTGCGTGGGTATCATAGAGACGCTTGCCTATGTGTTCTACTAATACGATTAATCCTTGTCCCTAAAATGGCCGCTGCTTGCCTTTTCGTTTCTGCGCATGCGTAAGGCACAGTCACGTGTAGAGACGCAGTCACATTTTGAGAGGGAAACGGGTGCGCATGCGTAATACACAGCTTTGTGATAACGTGGTGATGCTCGTGCAGATGCTCTCGTGTCAGTGTATATATTACTAATGTCTAATTGCATAGTATATTTTTATGATGATATGTCTGAAGTATAAAGTCACGACGTGTAATACATTCATTTATTTTTATGTACTAATTTGTTTTCGCTTACTTTTCATGTATCCTCGGCACTGAGGGGTGATGGGGCTGGGGAGTCCATCTTGGAGGGTACTTCTGCGCAGAATCAATCGATGGTGCGGTGGCATTGAAACCAAGCCAAAGAAGGTTGATGCCAGAGCCTGCATGGGAACATGCACCTTCACCCAGCAAAAGCATCTAGATTGTACCCTATTGTATCAAATTGTATTCTTTCCATTGTATTCCCTGCGACTTCTCGTGGGAACCCCAATCTTGCTAGGCGGCACCTTAGGATGCTAAATAGGGCTTGTAATAGTCTGTTCTGATTGGTGTGTTAATCCTACCTTAGGACCAACCGAAATTGGGGATTCTGACACTTTGCAACATTTGGGGGGTGGTACCCTGTCCCAAAACAGTATATCTACCCTGGGTTCACCTAGGGAAATTGTCCGACTTGTCTGAATAGCTGACCTGTCACTGACCCAACGCACTCAATAGGTGACTTGATACAGAGCGCTGCGGAGCACTCTGTCCGAAATTGACCATAGACTAAGGTTTTACTAAACCTTAAAAGGGCTGGCGGAGCACTTTGCTGGGAGTTCGCTGACCCGATCGGGGTCCTGACTGATAGCTGCAGAGAGGGTGGAGCGCAGGCGTTGCTTCCAAACTGCGGGTGCTGGTCGTGTCCTGGTGGTCCTGTCCTGATCCTAATCTGAGGGTTTCCTGTCCTGTCCTGGGTGTCCATTCTGCACCTGCTGTCCATTGAGGGGTATCCTTCCTTGAGGGTTTCCTGTCCTTAACTGACCCGTGGCCAGGGTTGGTTTTCACACCAGTCTAGGTAAATATCGCTCTGAATCTCTTGAAACTGCACCTTTCTATTTTTCTGTCTTTTGCTTCAATAAAGACATATCTTTGCATATGATAAGTTTTTCCATGTTTTCCGCAACTCATTGCATCTCATGAAACGTATGCATTTATTTTCATAACGTGTTTCCTATGTTACCCTACATTTTAGAAATTATTTTCGCCATTGCAGTTTGCTATTTCTTGATATGGTCTCAAATTTTCTCTCACAAAACTTTACTGAAGAAACCTTGAATTAGTCTAAATTTTCTCTCAGTTGGTTTTCTATTGCATTAGCAGTTAAACATAAGTGATTGCCCTTAGAGTTCTTTTATACAGATATGTACTCTTTGCAAAATTGATTTTAGACTGTCTCCTCGTAATGGAGTGTATGTTCTAAAGAATTTAAATTCTGAGATAAAGCTTTTAAAACTTCTCAGTTGTCCGTGGTCATTTCATGAAATAAATCCCAGGTTCATATGTTGGGTTTTGTATTTTGCTGCCTTTCCTTTTACAGCTAGCTCCCTGATCCATGCTGGTCATAGGTACCCGTAACAGTGGATGGTAAGTCGGGTACACTAGAAAATAGAAAAGGAACTCACAATTATTGGTAGAAGATTGTGACGTCATCCGATCAATGTATATGGTGATTTGAAATATATGGGCCCGAAGCCGGAAGTGGCGAAATTTATTGGTCGGGTGACCTGCGATCTCTAGCAGTAATTTTCTGGTAGCAGAGTTATGGTTAGGGAATAGTTAAAGGTGAGGCAGGACTAGTTAGTCTAGCTAAGTCGGAAGCTGCTAGTATATTGATGCTGCTACAAAAGTAGGCACTTCAGGAGATCTGATCAGTCACTTGAAATGTTTGCTTTGAAAAATTATGAAATGTTTTAAATTGTTTTTCTTATTATTGTACTGATATATGTGTTAACCCATTCGCTCGTAATTGTTAAATGTTTTGTTGGGAATCCCCGGTGAATTGAATAGCGAGTGGTGAATAGAATCCATTTGTGTTGAGGTCACCTGCTCTAAGGAAAGTTGGTGCAGGTTAGGCAGAACTGGAAGCACTAACTAGGGTTTTTTTTTTCCGAATGCATGTTTGAATAAATGTTAGTAACGAGGTTCATTGGCAAAATTCCCAATGTGGCATAAACCTATTTAGGGTCACATCGGAAGAGTAGCAGGTTCATCGGAGCTTGGCTGAAAGCAAAGGGGCTCGCTGGGGAAACCTTAGTCTCGGATATATCCCGGTAAAGTGGATGAGTCTAGGGGAGTAACAGGTTCTCCGATGCTAGAGTGAAGGGTAGGCAGAGAAGATCTATCCGTAGTGAGTGAAAAGTAAATGGAAGTAGTTTACTTGCAGTGAAAAATTTCTTTCTATCTAGACATTTGAGCACGGTGGCGAATGTGTAATTGTTGTAAAATAACCAAGCACTAAGCACTTTAGAAAGTAAGAAAGTTTCCGTTACCTTGTGAAGGAGGGAGTCAGTCGCAAAGCCGCTCTGACGTCACTCCGTGCCGCGCTGGGATTGGTAGACGCAGCGGGCTGGTAGCGGAGCTGGAATTGTAAAGGAGGGGTGAGCACCGAAGCGTGAGAACTGTCTCGCGAAAGGGCCGCGCACCCATTGGTCGAAATTATTTGAACTCGTGCTCCCCATTGGTCGCACGAAATTACAAGACGCATTTTGATTGAGAGTAATTTTGTAAACAAAGTTAAGCGTAGGAATCGTATGTGGCACTCGTACAGACCGCATACTAGACCCGATCCGAGAGATTTGGGATTTCAGAGAGATCAGTTTAAAGGCATAAAGCACGACATTATGTATGGAAACAAGCAAAAGTTGTCCCTTGTAAATAAAGTAAAGAATTATTTCAAGAAAGATAAGCAGATTAAAACTAGAGAAGGTGTTGTCATTCCGTCACCAAATACTCCCGCATCTTTCATGATGTTCGATAAAGGGTACAATACCTGTGTATGGTTGGAAAATTGGGCGGAATACACAAAGGATGACAGAGTATTGGCGTTTCCGTTAGATGGAACATTTAACAGCAGGATTCTATTTAATTTGAGAACCCGAATGAATGATTTACATCCCAGACCTAGATTAACGCAGTACGAAGCACTAGAGGAATGGGAAATTGAGGCTTTTGAAAGGGACAAGCCCCGATTGGATAAAGGATTGACAAAATTTTATCCAAAACTGAAGCAAGAAGCCCGAGCCCAAAAGATGAAACAGTGGAGGCAGAGTATGATTGTTGAGGGACTGTTTCCCATGATGCCAGCAGAAGATCCTCCTGGGGGGGGGGAAAGGACAGAGAAATCCAAACACTGGGGGCCCCTCGGAGAATCGGATGACGAATTGTTAGATGACATGTGCATGAGAAGTCCGCCTCCTTATAATGAAGGACACCGACCTTCGAGTGCAGGGGATATTCCCCGGAGACCTCTACAAAGGGAAGAGGTCAGGTCCGCAAGTGTAGGAGGGGGTTATCTAATTCCTCCTTATACTGAGAATCTAGGACCCGTAGAAACCAGAAGTATTTACCCCAGGAGACCCGTTGGTGGGGAGACGGGATATTCACGTGAGGGAGATTTTTGTTCTCGTCCCCCCTACGGAGGTGAGGTGATGTTGTATAGCTCCTAGATATCCTTATATCGTGTTAAGTTAGCATAGGTACATTTGAGATTTAAACGCCATTTTTCCTTTCTTGCAACTTCTGCACACGACCCTTAATTGTTGACTTAGCTTTCAACCTAGTGGTTTGCCGTGGTGTATGTGAGAATAATATGTTATTGCTCTGATATCAGTTTTGTTTAATAAACCATGTCTGCACGGAGAGTGCTGAAGTTTCAGGAGCAACACGATATGGAATTGTTATGAGGTCTGATCTCCACGCCTTCATAGTCATAACACAAGTGCAGCCTTTGCCAACTTGGGCTTGAGGCGGGATTGATATTGCTTTGCACGAGAATTGTTAACACACTTGATGCGGTGCACATGCAGAGAGAGCTGGTGTATGCTGATGTGATTCCTTCATGCTAGGACACTAAGGTATGGGCCCGCCCTAAAACAACCCAAAGAGACCTTCTTAGCTAATAATATAATATATGTGTTAGGGAGGGTGAGATATAAGTGTTGTTAACTCTTATTCATTACAGCATGTTAACATGCTGTCACCATTCGCTTTTTATGTCTTAGTAACTATGCTGATAATTTTGCTACTGATAATAAGTATACTTGTATTATCTAAGATACTGCGCCTGAGAAGACGGCATTAGTAAATAAACATTTCAAATGCACATGTGTCTTCTTTACTCCATGTTCTGGTTTGTAATGATAATATAACGAAAGAGTGTTCATGAGTCCCACGTACCCTGAGGTACTGTAAGTTCATGTTCTGGTTTGTCTAAACATTGGGAGTTTGATATGTCCAATGAGACACTGTAGCTAGCTCGGTAAGGGGTGAGTTGGTTGCTAAGGTAAGTTTTGGGACATCCTAATTTGCCGAGGTTCCACTCCTCTGTGCACAGTTCTGTGTGAGTACAGAAACCCTGCAACATGGCGCCCAACGGTTTCGGTGGTCTTATATCATGACACTCGAGTAGTTTATCGTTCATGCCTTAACCCCTTCACGTCCGTTTCCGGAAAACGGGGTGTTGGTGAAACCTACCTATTTTTTGAAATAGGTCTTTATTCAAGCTTGATTCTTACCTAAAAGGTTTCTTTGAATTCCTACCCAGTTGTGCTACAAAGTATTCTTTGTTTTTTCTTGTTTCCAATTCTGTAATGGCGGCAGCGGTGGCTATTGCACAGCATAGTCGCGTAGCGGTACGCAACCATCTTCAGACGTACCAGGTCCCAGTAGATGGGATGGCTGTGATTTTCGTGGTATGTGCAGATCCGGCGTTTCCTTACGAGTTGTTTTACTCTTGGGTTACGTTTCCGGCTGTGGACGCTAATTCTGGTTTGTTCCACTCCTACACCGCCTCGGATGTCCCGGCTGAATATACGCCGTACAGGGCATTGGAAATACCTATTGATCATTGGCAGCATCGAGTTTGGTTTGATGGCGCCCTCCCCCACTCTATGTCCCCTGCGAGGTTGGGTCCACTCTCAATTCCAGGTACTAATTGGCCTGCGTTGGGTGGCTTTACCCCGCACCCGAATCACGGGGCTTGTACCCTGGCAGAAATTCGCAGGCTACATGTAGTTTCCATTTCCGTGATTCGTGCTTTAGTGCAATACATCGGTCGACATCTTCCTGGTGGTCCCCAGGGGGGTGCGGCCGCTCCCATGGAACGAGGCGGAATGCGTCTCAATCCAGTGATGGTAAATTCGGTTTTTGGTGCGCGTCCTGTTGACAACGATGACTTCCCATTCTGGCTAGCAGAGAAGTTTGATCAACTAGAAGCGGTTTTTCCGAATTCTACTCCGGCTGATAAACATAGAATGTTAACGATTACTCTACCGAAGGATATTACTCCTGAACTTGCTGACTGTGACAGCTGGGGAAAAACATTTGCGGCAGTTTATACAAGGTGCTTCGGCACCCCGTCTATGACTGCCCTGCCTGAAATCGTTAGACGTGTTCAGAATGATCACGGTCCAGAGGCAGCGGTTGAATTGGGTATGCGCCTGTGTGGTTCATTTGAGATTGTAAGTGATCTCATTCTCTCCAATGTTAAAGGAGATGCAGTTAACTTTCAGGTGTCGAATGCTTTGGCTGCTCTGCCCGATGCCGACAAACCCCGCCAGTTAGCAAAGATTGTGGTGGCCGCTTATAAAACGATTGGCCGCACAAGTAGAGGTCTGAAATATTTTCCAGTAAAGGAGAAAAAACAACCACAGGGACAATCTGCAGTGACAGATGCCCAGCCCAAGTCCAAAAAACAGAATTGGCCTAAAAAACAGACTCAGGGTCCTTTTCCTGCAATACAAGCTCCTGCGCCACCCGAAAAAGTTTATGATTTGCGCGACCGCGCGATGATTAAATCACCTGATCGTTTTCAGGGTTCTGATCAACGCTCTCCTCGTTCCTTTCAGGACACATCGGCCCCGAAGACCGGTGGAGGAGGAGGGGGTGGACGTGGACGTGGTGGCCAACAAGGACGTGGTCAGTCCCGCCAGACGGACGGCGCAGTGAAACAGGAGGATTCTACGCCTAGGCGTCCGCAGTTTGCGAAAAAGAAAGTCGCAGCCTTAACAGCGCATCGATATGCCACAGATAGTGAGAACGCGTCTTCGGAATCTGACGTGGGCTCTGACCTTGCTGGACAGCGCGGCGGAGATAACCATAGTCAGAGAGGCGCTGCGTCCACTACTGAGGGTGACAGCGACTGATGTCTTCGTTGTGATAGAGACAGCGGATACGAGACTTGCTCCCCCTGAAAGACTATATGAAATTGTCCTGTTAATTGAAGGTGACATACAGCGTACCGTTAAAGGTGTATTTTGGGAGAATCTGTCTTCTACATATGATATTTTACTTTCGGAGGCTGACTGGCCCCCACCTTTTGTGCTCGCGGCGCCGCGAGGGGAGGAGGTGATCCTGCCCAGTTTCGCGAACACTGTCTCGAAAGAGCATGCGCAGCATTTTGCAGAAGAGTGGGCTCGGGCTCTCGCGCCGGCTCTGTACCGTAACCAATGTGGTTGGGATAAATTGTCGCCTTGCCACGAAATTCCGTTGCGGTCTCAGCCGCAGCCTCAACCTCAATATCCCATTCGGCGTGAAGCAAAATCTTCCGTCGCGGAAATCCTTGAACAATTGGAATATCAGGGAGTTATTGAAACGTGTGTGTCACCGATGAATAATCCCCTTTTTACTGTGAACAAACCTGACGGATCATATCGTTTGGTTTTGGATTACCGGCATTTAAACTCGCATTGCCGTAACTGTGCAGTACAGAATACCCACGGCTCTGCCCTAGTGGATAGTCTGGTGCGTAAGCGTTTCAAGACAACGCTTGACATATCCAATGGTTTTTATGCCCACAGATTGGACAGCTTTAGCTCCCAATGGACCAGTTTTACGAGCGCTGGAGTCCAAAAGCAATTCCGGCGTCTTCCAATGGGCTACAAGAATAGTCCTGGTATATTTACCGCTCGAATTGTCTCTATTCTGGAGGCACTCGACCCTGATGCTTTTTCGTATGTGGATGATATATATCTCACAGACGACGATATTTGGGAGCATCTGTGTCGTGTAAATTCTGTTGTTTGCAACTTCGCAGACATGGGTTACAAATTTAACTTTGCAAAATCGCACATTGCCGAACACACAGTGTTGTTTTTGGGCTATGAGCTCAACAATGAAGGTAGAGGTTTGGCTCCTCACTTCTTAGAGAAGTGCGCACAATTGCGCGCTCCAACAACACTGAAAACATTACAGTCTTTACTGGGCTTTTTGAATTTCGGTAGGACTTACATTCCGGAATATGCCCAGCGTATCAAGCCTTTGTATGCTTTGATACAACCAACTTTCTCAAAATCATGCTGGCTGCCTGAGCATTCAGCCATTTTGCAATCCTTGCAGGCTGATCTGCTCGCTTCTAAATATTTACTGACTCGTGATAACCACACCAACCTGGTAATAAGGATAATTCCTGGGACGGTGGGTTTCACATACCTCACTTTTAATGAAGGTGACACAGTACCTATTGCTTACAAGTCACACTTGTACACTTCGGCTGAGATGCGGTTTCCCACAGTGGAAAAGGTTTTAACTGCTGTACAGATGGCTATTCTAAAGGAACGAGCACTGTCTCAGGGGAAACGCATGCTCGTGGTAACACCTTGTCCTCACTTGGAGGCAGTCACGAAAGCCAGTGTACCGAATTCAAAAGCTTTGCACCCTCGGTGGATTCAATGGGCTGCGTCATTGTCATCCGCGGATGTCATGTTTATTTTTGACGCTTCCTTACGGTCACAGGAGTACTTGCAGTATGAATTCGTTCATCCTGCTCCTCTGGCGATGCGACCTTTGGAGGACTTCCATTGCATCATTTACACTGATGGTTCGGCGCAGGTTGCGCATGGCTCTAAACATGCCTACGTTTCCGCATGCGCCATTGTGGTCGGTGCTATGTTGAATGATGAGTTCGTTTCCAGGGAAGTGCACACGTTGCCCCTGGGCGATTGCACCGCACAATTGGCAGAGCTTCGTGCTCTATTACTAGCTTTGGAGTACGCAGATCCAAGTGTTACTACTCTAATTGTAAGTGATTCTTACTACTGTGTCCAGTCTTACAATGAAAACTTGTTCTTTTGGATTCAAAATGACTTTCATGATTCCAAGGGTAGCACAATAAAACATAAAATGATCTGGGTTCGAGTGGCAGAGCTTAAGGCTCTGTTGCCACTCGTTTATGTGATTCATACTCTCGGTCATCAGCGCGTTGGAGTTCACGCTGTTGGCAACTCGCTTGCTGATGAAGCGGCGAAATCAGCAGTATCTACATACTTAGTTGCAGCAGTTACTAGGTCTAAAACCAAGATTGATAGCGACATCTTGGCAGCGATTGCTGCCTCTGAGAAGGGAAATAAACATCCTGCGGGATTCCCTTCGAAGTATAAATACCACTTAAGTCCCGAAAAGGTTCCTTTTGTGACAATTCCTGATGTTGGGGAACGGCTGATTCCCAACTCGGATCGCAGAACAGACTTGATTACAGCGGCTCATGAAGGTGTGGCGTCTGCGCATGCGGGCGTCTCGGCCACTGTAACTCAATTACAATTACGTTTCTGGTGGCGGGGACTGTACAAACAGACGCGTGATTATGTCCTTCTTTGTGACATATGCCAGCAGATTAAACCTTCAACTGCTACGCGTCCGCCTCAGACTCAGTTGTACATTTCTAATAAACCGCTAGGCTGTGTTTATTTAGATCACTGCGGTCCATTTTCATCTGATACTGCGTATAAATACATCTTAGTAGCAGTTGACTCATGCACACGCTTTGTGTGGGTATGGCCACATCGCAGCGCTGATTCACGGACTGTCATTAGAGATTTGCGTATCTTTATAGGGATTTTTGCCTGTGGTACCTTCCATTCGGATCAGGGTCCGGCTTTCGCCTCTAAGGCGTATAAGGATGCCATGACTTCGATGGGGGTCCAAGTCAAGTTTTCGTCACCCTACAGACCTGAGGGTAATAGTGTAGTTGAACGAATGAACCGTGATTTAAAGCAATCTTTGACAGCCCGAGTTATAGGCACTGGCAGAAACTGGCTGGCTCACCTCTATGGCGTGCAGCGTGCTCTTAATAATCTCCCTAGAAGGTCTCTGGGTGGGCGGACCCCATACGAAATGCTCTTTGGCATCAAGATGTACGTCCCTGACCTTGACGGTCTAGACTCTGTGGTTCGCGCCACTTCCTTTGATGCAGATGAACATTGCAATGTTTTACAGAATCTACAAAAGACCAGAGACAGTCTTGCAAAGGAACATTTGCCCTCCACTTCGGATGATGCGTTGCAGATCCCGGTAGTTGGCTGGCTACCCCAAGTTGGAGAACTGGTTCGTGAGAAGATCGACAACAAGAAAGAGTTTGGTCCCTCCTATCGAGCTCCGGTTCCCGTCCTTGGAGTGAAGGGCACAAGAACAGTCATTTTACCACCACTTCCAGGTCGTAAGGAAAACAGGTTTATTTCTATTGACAATGTCAAGATACACAGAGTGGCCGATTCTTCTTAGCATGACACCAGCTGTTTCCTGTCCTTCCATTGTGAGAAATTCAATTATGCCCACTGCTTCTAATAATGAACCTGAGGTGGCCATCGAATTACCTGCTGTTTCCAGTCCATTATTAAATAATTTGCCCGGAACTGATATGGATGAGACAGACTATACATACCCCACTGATTTGTCCATGCCTGACCTGCAAGCTCGTTTAGCCACGGAATCCAGATTTTCATTTGACTCTGCTTCCCTTGCCTCGAAAAAACCCTCTCAAATTGCGGTATATGCTGGCCTGTTTAAAAAACATTTTTTGATTCCTCCTTGGATATACATTTGGCTGGTCCTTTTTTCGATTTACCTTTTTATGTCAATTGGTTTTGTGTTTTATTTTTTTCGGATTATGAATGGACACTATGTCGAGGAGAGAACTTGCATTACTCATTTAAATGGAACATTGGCCCCGCTTTCCTCTTCACATTCTACACACAGATTAAAAAGAGACTTGACTTTGGTAAACATCACAGCATGGCCTGTTCTGGATGGAATCGCGTGGGATGCAGTTCGTTTTCAGATTCATGGCCCAACGGAAGTCGTTAATGTTCCTAATGTATTAAGAGTTAATATGGGGGATGTGGTGAAACAAAACATTCGTTCTGATGATTGGGATGTTAATGCTGTGGAAAGTTTGTTTTCTGATTTGAAATATTATGCTGCTTTTGATGCTGAGGATTTATATTTAGAATCTGCTAATTATGGTGAATTGTTCTGTTACCAACATTATGGCAATCACTTCTTACACAAAACATCTTCCCGAAGGGAGGCTGTTAATTTTACTCAGTGGGAACATTGCCCAGCTCCTACACAAGGGAGTTCAGAAACGTTTCTTAAAAAGTATACTTATTTCACTGACTTTAACCAGTCCAATCCCGAGTCCTTTTATTTTAAATTTCACAAACAGCCACTGTCCAAGGTTAGACTTACAGATACAAAATTGTTGTACTCGAAGGCCTTCCTAGATCAATTAGTTACTGGGGGCTATGAGTTATGGAAGGAAACAATAGACCTTAAATCAGTTTGGGGTTCAAGGGCCTGGCAGGTACGAGGCACTGAGGCTTTGCACCGTGCATGTCTCATCCCGAATCATATGTTGTTTTTAAATGAAACCATTTCCCAGACCACGTGCTTTGGATTGGCTACATCTAAAAGGTTAAACACCCCGTCTTTCCCGGAGTTGGAGGAATATGAGAATTGGAGTAATTTTACTCAATTGTCCATTAAAGATATACAGGCTCTGCTTCTTAATTCCTCCTTTAACATTTCCAGTTTGAATCCCAAGGGTTGGCTGGTTTGGCACCGTAGTGCTGATTCTTGCCAAAAAAGATTTTTGAATATATCTGACGGTTTTAAGACTGTTAGATCTGATCCCCGGTTTTATTTGAGTCATACTGTCACCTCTTACTCTGTGGGCAAGTTGTGTCAAGCTTGGCTGAAACATTCAACTTTACCTGCGGTTAAGTATCACCTATCCAAACTGAATGCAGACGTGGATTTGAATGATTTCATTAAAGGCCCAGCTAGTGGCAGGTCGAAAAGGTGGTTATATGGGGTTTACAATGAAATTTGGAAACTCTCACAGATTGAGGCTGCTTCACGCCTTAGGGCTATTGATCAGGCGAATCTTGAGAAAGTGCTTGCAGTTGTTGACAATAGCATTAACGTGCTTTCCTCTAGAATTTACACATTGGATAATATTGTGTCGTCTGTTGTTGATATTGTGCATGATGAGGTGTCTATATTATACCATGGTCAAAATCAATTACGTTCAATCATGCAGTTTGCATGGACACTTCAGACTCTGAAAATGGGTAAAGTTCCCTGGGGATACATGAACGTTTCCTCTTTATTTGCACCATTTAATTTGACTGACAAACAACGCTTGCTTTCAATGCGTGATGCTTCCTTTTCTATGTTACATATTGAGAGGTTGGAATCTTTACCTTTTTCTGTGGCAGAAGCCACTGCTGCTACGTGGCTTATCCACGGTTTAATAACGCTGCCTTTTGCTTTATATAAGTTTTCAAATTGTATGAAATATGTGCCAATAGGTCGTTTTGAACCCTTAGGTAGCGGTTTTCTTCATGAGGTCTGGTCACTCCCATACACATACAGTTGCACGGTTCATGTAACAAGGACCGACCGAATATGGCTTGCGTTTTACAGGGCACGCCAGTTCCTGCTATCATCCCCACGTTTAAATTGTTAGAAAATGGTAGTTATTTAATGCTCAATAATGAAAACTGTTGTGGTTTAATTAAAGGTATAGCTTTCATAGTTACAGTTAGTGAGCGAGTTATTTGCTGCAGAAATGTTCTTTATCCTCCCACACGTGAACATAGGGAGTCTTCCATTTGGCCACAGATACCGACCTTGGGAGCAGAATTCAGCGGCATGGCTAGAATAAGAGCTCTATTGTCCCAGAAAGAGGTGGCCTTGAGCTCGGCCCGTGAAACTTTCGTGCTTCACATTGCTAACACCCGTACGGAGGTTCAGGCTCTTTTAAACACTGATTTGCCTTTGCATTTCGGAGCCATGGTCCGTTCTATCTTTAACGCATCCTCCACAACGGGCCTAGCACATTTTTTTAAATTTGTTAGCGGTGGTCTCGTGACTTCCTTTGAGAAGATTTTTGGAGTCATCCCTGCCTTCTTCCATTCTATTTTTTCATCCTTATTTGGAGGGTTCCCGTTTTTACTTGCATTAGCGGCTGGCGCATTGGTGGTTTTCTGCCTTTTTAAATATGGATGCCCTTCCTGTGCAAGACCACGCTCAGCTGCTACTGACGCGGTTTCGCAACCGCATGCTTGATTATTATGGCACACTGCCGTTGGCGACTCTAAGCACGGCGTTTGGATTATCTTTTCGGTTCTCCTATTTCACCTGTGTCCAGCCTGTATTTCGCTGCCTGACCTGTGATTTCCTTTGGGCCATTGATTTGTGTCTCTGCGGACCAATATCTTCTGACGTCGATTTTGATCAACTGATGAGTCCTATCATTGCTCACGAGTTGGTTTGTTCTGACGAAAGGATTATGGCCTTGGCGGTGGCACATGGACTAATGGGTCCCTGGGATGTGTTGTCGGCAGCGCAAAATTTCTTGGAACAGAGTTTTCTTGAAAACCCACCGAGCTGTCCTCTGATGGTTATAGAGGATCCGGTGCTGGAAGATCACGTATGTTCCTTTCATCTTTTAAATTGGATGGCTGAACTGTTTTCGGATGAGGACAGTGACTTCCTCCTGGAGGCTGTTGCAGCTTACTTTTCATATACAGTCTTATCATAGACACTGCCTCAAATTGACATGCTGATTGATAGCATTTCCTTGATTTTATTGACTTTTGGTCAAGACATTTTATTTTTGCTTGCCTATTGGCTTGAGCCACATTATACTTGTGGGCTTTTTTTTTAGCATTAGTTTTTATAAATTGAATTTTTATTCATGCTCGTTTATGATTGGATTCTGCTCTCATGTGATGGCACTTCTGTTATCTTATTTAGTCCGTTCTCGGATCATGGGGGGGTGTTGTATAGCTCCTAGATATCCTTATATCGTGTTAAGTTAGCATAGGTACATTTGAGATTTAAACGCCATTTTTCCTTTCTTGCAACTTCTGCACACGACCCTTAATTGTTGACTTAGCTTTCAACCTAGTGGTTTGCCGTGGTGTATGTGAGAATAATATGTTATTGCTCTGATATCAGTTTTGTTTAATAAACCATGTCTGCACGGAGAGTGCTGAAGTTTCAGGAGCAACACGATATGGAATTGTTATGAGGTCTGATCTCCACGCCTTCATAGTCATAACACAAGTGCAGCCTTTGCCAACTTGGGCTTGAGGCGGGATTGATATTGCTTTGCACGAGAATTGTTAACACACTTGATGCGGTGCACATGCAGAGAGAGCTGGTGTATGCTGATGTGATTCCTTCATGCTAGGACACTAAGGTATGGGCCCGCCCTAAAACAACCCAAAGAGACCTTCTTAGCTAATAATATAATATATGTGTTAGGGAGGGTGAGATATAAGTGTTGTTAACTCTTATTCATTACAGCATGTTAACATGCTGTCACCATTCGCTTTTTATGTCTTAGTAACTATGCTGATAATTTTGCTACTGATAATAAGTATACTTGTATTATCTAAGATACTGCGCCTGAGAAGACGGCATTAGTAAATAAACATTTCAAATGCACATGTGTCTTCTTTACTCCATGTTCTGGTTTGTAATGATAATATAACGAAAGAGTGTTCATGAGTCCCACGTACCCTGAGGTACTGTAAGTTCATGTTCTGGTTTGTCTAAACATTGGGAGTTTGATATGTCCAATGAGACACTGTAGCTAGCTCGGTAAGGGGTGAGTTGGTTGCTAAGGTAAGTTTTGGGACATCCTAATTTGCCGAGGTTCCACTCCTCTGTGCACAGTTCTGTGTGAGTACAGAAACCCTGCAACAGTGAGATCCTTAGGTTCAGGAATGCCATTATTACAGCCACAGGATGAGGAAGAGCCGAGGATTCTAGGCACAGGAAGTTTGTTCCCAAGACCTAATTATGGTGAAGGACCGAGTGAGACACATCCCACTGCCCCGAGTTATGCTCCCACTCTAACCCCACAGGTGTTACATGACAAATCTTTGGACAGGTTATTAGAAGAGAAAGAGCGAGAAGCGCTAGCAAAGCAGAGAGCTGAGATAATACAGAAAATGTCACAGCTAAATACAAGTCCTGAAGCCTTGACGATCCCAGTAACTATCGGACCAGTGGTTCCATTGTACGGGGACCGTCAAGGGACTCCGAAAACTCCAGTAATTACTCCTGTCATTGCACCGGCCAGACCAGAACCCTTAATTGTAGATGACCAGACAAGTGAGTGCGAGTCGGAGGTCTCGCTGCTAGATCTGCCCGTTAGAAATGCCGGAAAAAGGATACAGAAAAGACATAATCCTTTTAATGCGAGGGAAATTCAAATGGAATCGACCTCGGGTACTAAGAGTGTCACATTGGTGACTCCTGAAGAAATCGAAAGATGGAGTCAAGAATTTGAAAAACAAGCGTCCCCAACTAAACCTTTAGATCTCTACAAGCTGAGAATAGAAATAGAGGAATTGATGGCAGGAAGCGTAGGATTAGACAGATTAAATACCTACTCCGAAGACGAAATGCTGTTTATCTGCAAGAGTCTCACCCGAAATACCCGAGTACTTCATGAAAAACTGACAGACACTGCTGCTAGCATGGGAATAGATATTTCAAAATCAAAACCTCTGCAGAAACCATATAGGGCAGATTTCTCAGACAAGGATTTGGAAAACTTGAATGTTTCAGGGAAGAAAGCACAGGTCAAAGAACTATTGACAGTATTACAAAAATGGGGAGATGTGGAAAGATGGAAAGCCAGATGGGTCAAGAAAAAGGATGAGGCCAGGTCTAGGCAGGCAACTCCCGAATTTGTTCTAAAGGAAGCTGACAAACCAGAACAGTTATGCCCTATGCGCGAAGTACCAGGTGGAAAATATGTACACGTTCCATGGTCCAGACAGGATATTGTATCCTTTACTAATGATTTTCCGAAATTACGAGAAAAGCCCGTGGATTGGTATAGGCAGGTAGAAAGATTCGTAAAGGTGCAAAAATGCCTGTGGAAGGACATGGATGGGTTCTTCGACATAGTGGTCCCTGTAGATCTGTGGACCGAGTGTAAAATAGCCATAGCTTGGCCTAGTGAGGAATACGCGAGAGATGAAAAAACAGGAGAACCATCGAAGGAAGTAATGAAAAAATATGATCAGGTAATTCAGCATCTGAAACTAAAAGTGCCCGCAAAGGAAACTGATTGGACCAAGATAGATAGAACCACGCAAGAAAGAGACGAGACAGTGCATTCCTTTTATGAAAGGCTGTTGCAGGTGTTCAAAACATACAGTGGTATAGATAACATCGAGATGAAGGATATGACACACTTCATTTACAGGTTTGTAAACGGTTTAAGGCCCGAAATCTGTCAGTGGATAAAGGATAATAAAATCTGTTGGCATACTAAAAAGATAGATGAGGTCCTACGGTACGCAAAGTACTGCGAGGACGAAATGGCAGAAAAGAAAAAGGCTCTCAAAGAGAAAGTGATGTGGGCTCAAGTAAAGCTCGCAGAACAGCAGGAAAAGCAGTTAAGCAAGATGAACAAAACTACCCCGAACCAAAGCCCTGGGGGTGGGGGTGGAGGAAAGCCCAGAGCGAAAATGAGTAGAGAGGAAGCCAAGAAGAAATTTCCTTGCCATCAGTGCGGGGAAATTGGACACTGGAGAGACGAGTGTCCCTATTTACAAGATGATAATGCCCAAACACCTGATTTAATTCCACAGACGCAGAATGAAAAACAAAGAAAGACCCAGCAGCAGGTAAGAAACGATCCAAGTGCCCAGAGCGCCAAAACCTACTTTTAAAGGAAAATCACCACAGGGTGATGACGTAGAAATCTGGGGAGGCAATGAAAATAGAAATACAGCAACTTCGCAGTATCTACTGAATGACACTTTCTTCTGTGACGACCAGTACTGACGGGGCCTGAGAGGGGAGGACGAGGAGTGCGTACTTGGCGCTTCCTTGCCGGTAGACCAGTCGGGACCATACATTGAAGGAAAGCTTGATGGAAATGATGTCACCTTTCTGTTGGACACTGGTGCTACCCGTTCTACTGTAAGAACAGTGGACGTTCCAAACCTACCCCTCTCGGGAGAAGCAATCCAAGTAGTGGGTGTATCTAATCAACTGATTAGTACGCCTGTTACCGAGCCCATGGAGATCTCAATTGGAAATTTCAAACAAATGCACAGATTTGTTGTCTGTGATACCAGTCCGGTAAACTTACTGGGACGTGATTTGCTGTGCAAAATTAATTGTACCATCTTTCGCACACCAAAGGGCGTCGAAATTCAAACTCCAGACGAAGACGGTATCTACAAGCTAATGTTAATTAGACGTGACTCAGAAATAAAACAAATGGCTATACAAGACCTACCTGAAGAACTCCAACAGACAGTGAAGCCAGAAGTGTGGGACTTTACAGGAAAGGATGTAGGATTAATGAAAAACGTAGACCCCATACAAATAGCCATGAGAGAGAATGCAGTGTACCCCAATACCAAGCCTTACAGAATGAGTGCAGAAGTGAGAGCAGGTGTTGCCATTGAAATACATAAATTACTAGAAGCAAACATAATACAGGAAGTGATGAGTAGCCCGTGTAACTCACCCATTATGGGCATCAAAAAGCCTAATGGCAAGTACAGAGTAGTTCAGGACCTGAGAAAGGTAAACAAGATAGTGGTTCCTTGCTGCCCTATTGTCCCGAACCCAGCAGTGATCCTGTATCAGATCCCCTGGGATGCTGAATGGTTCACTGTGATAGACCTATGTCATGCATTCTTTTCGATTCCATTGCATCCAGACAGCAAATTTCTTTTCTCATTTGCTTTCAACAGTAACGTGTATGTCTGGAATAGGGTCCCCCAGGGGTACACAGAGAGCCCCTCTATCTTTAATCAGATCTTGAAAAAATGTCTTGAAACTTTGGTCTTACCTGGAAAGTCCGTTTTGGTCCAGTACATTGACGACCTATTGGTGGCGTCTAAAAGTCATAGGGACTGCGTAGTTGACACCATTGCCCTACTAAATCACCTGAGTGAAAAGGGACATAAAGTGGCCCCTGAAAAATTACAGTTCTGTTCGAAATCAGTGAAATATCTGGGACACCAGATAGAAAAAGGCATCAGAAAAGTTACCTCAGAGAGAGTCAGAATAATTCAAAATATGCAGTTACCCCGTACTCAGAAAGAAATCAGAATGTTCCTCGGAGTTGTAGGTTACTGCAGGCAATGGATTGTGGGATTCGCAGTCCTTGCAAAGCCCTTGATTCAGATGACAAAGAAAGGAGTGAAAGACCCAGTGGAATGGAATGACGAGAGCTTAACAGCTTTCACAAAATTACGAAATTGTCTGTGTACAGCTCCTGCTCTAGGGATGCCTGATTACTCCAAGGAGTTTGGCCTATTCTGTGACACTCGTGACAATTGTGCATTGTCAGTCCTGACTCAGGAACATGGCACGACCAGAAGGCCTGTGGCATATTTCTCTGCCACATTGGATCCAGTGGCTGCTGGATTACCTGGATGTCTGAAAGCAGTAGCTGCAACATGCACCAGTTTAGAACAGAGTGAGTCCATTATCATGGGACATCCTGTAACTGTGTATGTTCCACATGCAGTTGTGATTCTATTGACCCGAACCAAAACTCAGTATCTCACCCCTAGTCGGCTGACTAAATATGAGAGGATTCTCATGGGTGCTGCAAACATTGTCATCACCAGATGCAATATTTTAAACCCCGCCACTCTACTCCCTGAATCAATGGTAATGGAAGGTAAGGGAGATGATGAGCATGACTGTATTGATCTGACAGAGTTCAGTACTAAACCTCGCCCAGACATTAAAGAAACTCCTTTGCCTGTGCATGATGAGGAATGGTTTGTGGATGGTTCATGCCTGAGGCATGAACTGGGGGGCCTAAGTGCTGCCTATGCTGTGGTCACGTTAACGAAAATTGAAGAAGCAGCTTATTTATTTGGAGTAAAGTCTGCACAAGTAGCCGAATTGATCGCTCTGATTAGAGCTTGTAAATTGGGAGAAGACAAGAGAATAACAGTGTATACTGACAGCCAGTACTGTTATGGGGTGGTGCATGACTTTGGCCAGTTATGGCTACAAAGAGAATTCCTGACTTCATCAGGTACCCCCATACGAAATGGAAAAGTGGTTCAAGACCTTTTAGAGGCAATTCAATTACCAAAAGAATTGGCAGTGGTCAAGTGTATTGCTCATAAGAAAGGCCTTGACCCTGTATCTTTGGGAAACGATTTTGCTGATCGAGTGGCAAAGCAATGCGCCATGGATCAGATGCGAATAAATCCGAAGCGGGGTGGGGCTGGAAACAGCTGCCAACTTAGAATGTTTGAAGAAGTGCCTACATGGGATGAAGTGAGAGAATGGCAGCATGTGACGCCATGGGAGGAGAAAGAGAAGTGGAAGGAAGAAGGTTGTAGACCGAGACGTGAGGATGGTGTCATTGTGGGCCCGAATGGTATGCCTGTGTTACCCAGACAACTACTTGCCCCAATGGCCAGACTGATACATGAAGGATCACACATTGGTAGGGATGCCATGGTTCTGGTGTTTCAACAGACTTGGTATAACAAGAAGTTCAGGAAGGTAGCAGAGTCCCTTTGCCAGAGGTGCCTGACATGTCAGCAGTTCAACGCTGGCAAGAGAACAGTAGTTGAACTGATGAAAATTGGGAGATCAGGGGGTCCCTTTGTGAGAATACAAATTGATTTCATTACCATGCCCCGTTGTGAGGGAAAGAGATATGTCCTTGCCATTGTCTGCCTGTTTTCAAAATGGGTGGAAGCCTACCCAACCTCCCAATGTGATGCCAATCAGTAGCTAAGATGTTGCTGAGAGAGCTAGTACCGAGGTTTGGGGTTCCAGTCTTTATTGACTCAGATAGAGGCGGACATTTTCAGAATGAAATCTTGGCTCAGCTCTGCAAAGCATTTGGGATCACACAAAAGCTGCACTGTGCATATCATCCAGAGGCTTCTGGAGTGGTAGAACAAATATATGGCACCATAAAGAATAGATTGGCAAAAATATGTGATTCCACTGGTATGAACTGGATAGCTGCCTTGCCTCTTGTTCTGATGGGACTCAGAAGCATTCCAGATCAGAGAACAGGCCTGAGCCCCCATGAGATCTTGATGGGAAGAGTGATGAGACAAGCCTGGGTACCAGGATACAAACTGTTAAGCATTTCTGATGATTTGGTACTTGAATACTACAAGCAACTGGGTGACCAAGTGCGTTCTATCTCTCGCCAGATTGGGGCAGACGCCGTCGCCAACCCGACAACACCAGTTCACAAATTGGTTCCTGGTGACTGGGTTAAAATAACGAAGCACACTCGTTCAAGTTGCCTTGCACCAAGGTGGGGGAAAAAGCGGCAAGTAATCCTGGTAACGACGACCGCTGTGAAGTGCGCCGGCATTCCCAAGTGGATCCATGCCAGCCATACCCAGAAGGTGATACCTGACGAGGAGCCTGGAGCAGAAGGTTGTCCAGCTGAGGGGTCTGCAGATGTTGGTCCTGAAGTAGCTGACGACAGACGACCGAGCACCAGCCCAGCGGAGGGTCCCGTAGACGTTGGCCCGGAGGTAGCTGATGACGCATGGCCAAGCACCAGTACTGCTGAACATCCAACGGAGGCCGGTCCAGAAGTAGCTGATGACGAGCTGCCGGGAATCTGGCCAGAGGATTGGATACCCATTGTCGAGCTCAGAACAAGAGAGCGAATAAGAGAAGACAGAGAGTGGAATAGAGAGGTCGAGCAAGGCACAGGCGAAGACCCTCAGATCATTGAGATTCACATCAAGTCTGAGAACGAAGGAGAAGGTCAGACAGGGACAGATCAGGTGATTGACACACCGCCACTAACTCCTGAAATCGAAAAGGGACAGACTAGAGATAGTGTAATAGTTCGAGCAGAGGAAAATCAAGGGATCGAAGTGCTTGAACAGGATCAGTTAGAATTAGAAGAACGTGTTCAGGACAAAGAAATAGAGACATTCAAAAGCAAAAACAAAAAGTCACCTGAACCAGGCCAGCTTAGTAACCAGGCAGAAGAAATAGATACAAGACCTGGGACTAGTCAGACAGGAAGGGAAGAAACAGAAACCGAAGCGCCACCAACAAGTGAAAATAAAAGAGCATTAGAAGAAAGCTCGATCGCAGTGCCAGCAAAAAGACTAAAGAAAAAGAAGCACATTGAGCCAAGGTATGTTAAGAGACTGAAATTAAGAATAAAAACAGTCCAAGAGAAACTTGCAGATATAAGAAAAAGTCCCCGAATTGCAGAAATACCTGAAGATAGCTCCAAGAGAAGAAGTGAGCGAATAAAAAGACAAAACGAAAAATATCAGGACCCGGAGTGGACCTACTTAATCTTGGAAAATTTTGAGGACCTTGACATCACTGACGAAAGTGATGGAGAACCGGTTGCTGAGTACTCTGAAGAAGAGGAAGACGAGCTCACCTGAGGTTGCACAGAGTAAGCTACCTGTGTAAACTTACAAAGAGGGGTTGAGAAACTTCTTCTGAGCCAAAAATGTCTGAGTCAAGAACGAATAGAAGGCCTAGTCGCAGTTGTTGCAAAACATGCTGCAAGGTGTGCATATGTAGTATAGTTATAGTTATATTAATTTGGATAGGATTAACAGTTTTCATTCCCTTTATGGTTAGTAAAAATACTAATATTGACCCTACACAGATCACTGACACTGAAGAACTGACAACAGGAAGTGTAGAAAGACGTGAGAAAGCACTCAGACAAACAAAACGAGACTTAGATGCATCAGATGAGGAAGGACTACATTACCACGGAGTTAGGAATCAGACACACTCAAATGTTTTCGCAAACTTGTTAGTACATTATGTAGAGACTATGGAGATAGAGGATTGCTATGTCTGCATGAAGCTACCTACCTCTGTAGCTGAAGGCGTGACATACCATCACTTGCCTCTGACATATGGAATTTCCTGTAGTGTTTTAGCAAGCTTATTTTACAAAAGAGGACCGTTACAGTACTATTACTCTAACAATGACGTGATCTTTTCTGAACTTCCCATTCGTGGAAATCTGAATCCTGTACATATAAAAAGTGACGTGATACGTTATATGGGAGACTACTTTTTGACTATAGGCAATATAGACATAGCTGAAGCACATAGAGACAACCTGACCTGTTCATTGCATGAACAAGAGAAAATATTTTTAAACATGGCAGAGAAGAGAAGGGAGAGTTTCCAAAGAAAGGCAAATGACAAAGGGCAGAAAACCCCTATATGTGCTGAGAACATGGAAAGCACCTCAACTGGCGGGGCGGGACCTGCTCTGTTGCTGGATTTCGAAAAGAAAGGGAAACTCTGTCTTCACCGCGAGAAGACTGATTATTATAATAACATTTTCATTGGTTCCAGTCAATGTGAGCACAATTACAAGTTAATTGGAGGTTGGGGATTCAAAAATGGGTCAGAGCCTGTGTTTCCTGGAATTTATTCTATATGTGGAGACAAGGCTTATTTCAAATTGCCGGATCACTGGTATGGAAGCTGCTACTTTGGCATTGTCTTCCCGAAAATATACCATGTGAATGAAATTGCTGGAAGCAATGAAAACACTAATGGCTTAGTGCGTAGTAAAAGAGAAAGCGTAGGTGAAATAATGGGTAGTATTTTTAGTGCACTGATACCTGGAGTGGGAGTGGTTCTGAACACTCACAGAATTTGCAAATTGTCCACAATAGTGGATGTGCTGTCTACTGACACAGCTCATGGATTTCTGCTGGTCAATACCGAAATGGTTGCGATCAGATCAATGGTTTTGCAGGACAGACTTGCTCTTGACACCTTATTAGCAAAAGAGGGCGGAGTCTGCCGGATGTTGAAGGCGCAACATTGTTGCACTTACATTCCGGACAAAAGCGTGCAGCTCAAAAGATATGTGAAAAACATTTCTAATTTGTTAAGGGAACTCAAACCACTCGAGGTTGACAGTGCTTGGAAGAGACTAGTTGATGGTCTCTCAAATGTAGGTCACTGGTTTGCGAACTTAGGTAGAAGCTTATTGTTCAAAGTACTGATGCCAATTGGAATTATAGGTCTTATCCTATTTTTCATATTCGTCTGTTGCAAATGCCGAAGACATACTAAGAAGTATCAGGTGAATGCAAGAGGAGTGAAACGGAATGCGGATGAGCTTGAATTGGAGGAAATAAATAATCAGATTTACAAAAGGGTGAAAAATTCTCACCCTACCAAAAATGAGAAGGAAAAATTGAATCGCATGTTGGAAGAGATAGAGTTGTACAAAGTGTGAAAGAAAGTTGGCATCTCGTTCCATTTTTTGTGATGATAGTAAATATCATCAAAGAGGGGATTGATAGAGCAAGATTTCGCATCGCGACTTGCTCGAGTCAAGAACCTCGAAAATCTATTATAATCTCGTAACTTCAATTGTTTGTTTTACTAATTTTATGTATTTTTAATGTGCGTGGGTATCATAGAGACGCTTGCCTATGTGTTCTACTAATACGATTAATCCTTGTCCCTAAAATGGCCGCTGCTTGCCTTTTCGTTTCTGCGCATGCGTAAGGCACAGTCACGTGTAGAGACGCAGTCACATTTTGAGAGGGAAACGGGCGCGCATGCGTAATACACAGCTTTGTGATAACGTGGTGATGCTCGTGCAGATGCGCTCGTGTCAGTGTATATATTACTAATGTCTAATTGCATAGTATATTTTTATGATGATATGTCTGAAGTATAAAGTCACGACGTGTAATACATTAATTTATTTTTATGTACTAATTTGTTTTCGCTTACTTTTCATGTATCCTCGGCACTGAGGGGTGATGGGGCTGGGGAGTCCATCTTGGAGGGTACTTCTGCGCAGAATCAATCGATGGTGCGGTGGCATTGAAACCAAGCCAAAGAAGGTTGATGCCAGAGCCTGCATGGGAACATGCACCTTCACCCAGCAAAAGCATCTAGATTGTACCCTATTGTATCAAATTGTATTCTTTCCATTGTATTCCCTGCGACTTCTCGTGGGAACCCCAATCTTGCTAGGCGGCACCTTAGGATGCTAAATAGGGCTTGTAATAGTCTGTTCTGATTGGTGTGTTAACCAAATCCTACCTTAGGACCAACCGAAATTGGGGATTCTGACACTTTGCAACATTTGGGGGGTGGTACCCTGTCCCAAAACAGTATATCTACCCTGGGTTCACCTAGGGAAATTGTCCGACTTGTCTGAATAGCTGACTTGTCACTGACCCAACGCACTCAATAGGTGACTTGATACAGAGCGCTGCGGAGCACTCTGTCCGAAATTGACCATAGACTAAGGTTTTACTAAACCTTAAAAGTGCTGGCGGAGCACTTTGCTGGGAGTTCGCTGACCCAATCGGGGTCCTGACTGATAGCTGCAGAGAGGGTGGAGCGCAGGCGTTGCTTCCAAACTGCGGGTGCTGGTCGTGTCCTGGTGGTCCTGTCCTGATCCTAATCTGAGGGTTTCCTGTCCTGTCCTGGGTGTCCATTCTGCACCTGCTGTCCATTGAGGGGTATCCTTCCTTGAGGGTTTCCTGTCCTTAACTGACCCGTGGCCAGGGTTGGTTTTCACACCAGTCTAGGTAAATATCGCTCTGAATCTCTTGAAACTGCACCTTTCTATTTTTCTGTCTTTTGCTTCAATAAAGACATCTTTGCATATGATAAGTTTTTCCATGTTTTCCGCAACTCATTGCATCTCATGAAACGTATGCATTTATTTTCATAACGTGTTTCCTATGTTACCCTACATTTTAGAAATTATTTTCGCCATTGCAGTTTGCTATTTCTTGATATGGTCTCAAATTTTCTCTCACAAAACTTTACTGAAGAAACCTTGAATTAGTCTAAATTTTCTCTCAGTTGGTTTTCTATTGCATTAGCAGTTAAACATAAGTGATTGCCCTTAGAGTTCTTTTATACAGATATGTACTCTTTGCAAAATTTATTTTTGACTGTCTCCTCGTAATGGAGTGTATGTTCTAAAGAATTTAAATTCTGAGATAAAGCTTTTAAAACTTCTCAGTTGTCCTTGGTCATTTCATGAAATAAATCCCAGGTTCATATGTTGGGTTTTGTATTTTGCTGCCTTTCCTTTTACAGCTAGCTCCCTGATCCATGGTGGTCATAGGTACCCGTAACAGTGGATGGTAAGTCGGGTACACTAGAAAATAGAAAAGGAACTCACAATTATTGGTAGAAGATTGTGACGTCATCCGATCAATGTATATGGTGATTTGAAATATATGGGCCCGAAGCCGGAAGTGGCGAAATTTATTGGTCGGGTGACCTGCGATCTCTAGCAGAAGTACAGCAGGTAGCTTAGCATCCAAGTGGAGGGATCACTGGACTAACACCTCTTACATTCAGAGGTAGTGTGGGGGACAGTCATGAAAGAATACACAGATCTACAAATGTGGAATCAGGGGCAGTCTCTCCACTGAAATGCCTCTACCCCACATTTATAGAGCAGCTTCCACCAAGTATTGTCCGTGTCTTGGTGCTATCATTGGGGCAGTAGTCACACATGATGAAAGGAGTAGCAATAAAGTATCTTGACAATGCCTATTTGTACAAGGTAGGTAGATGTGGAGTTAGGAATAATACATCAATACTTCCTCTATATACACTTACCTTTTGATATCCTCTATATTCAATAGTACAATCATGCCAAGTAAAGTAGAAATTCAATGGTGGTAGATGGCAATCGTTTATGGGGCTTTTAACCCTTTAGCCAGACCGACATTTAATTAACAATAACCATCTACTGGGATGACATTTGAGTTTTATCAGCAATGTTTTCATTCAAGACATTGTAAAATGTGTAAACCCTCATTTACAAGCCCAATGATAGCTAATAATGATGATGTTGATGTTGTATTGGCAAAACACAAAAAGACACATAAGGGCAGTTTCAGCTGATGTCAGTTGCTGTTTCTACATTAAATTGATGACTGTTTCTGCAGTACTGGACATTGTACTAGAGGAGCTAGTAGAGCTGTTATACTATCAAAGTAGGCTCTGCAAGATCAAGAAATGTAGTAAGTCCACAACTCCAAGTTTTCTTATTCTTGTCTTTATCCATTATGTATATATATTTTGTAAACAACATACACCAAAACACACAAGATGATGGACGGAATGTTGCACAATCGCAAAATATTCACCCCCAGTCACAGATCTGGGTTTAATCCATCGTTATTTTGATTCTGGTCCAGGATAGACATGGCTTGGCAGTTCGGGCTGGACTGTTCCCATGAGGCACAGGGTCAAGACTGATTTGCATATGGCCATGTCTGAACTGGGGTGGCTTGGTGAGCAAAATAATGATCGATTAAACCCAGATCTGTGACTGGGGGTGAATGTTTTGCCATTGTGCAACATTCCATCCATCATCTTGTGTGTTTTGCCTGTTCACCCTATGCGGGAAGGTTATGCCCAGACGTGGGTCCCTTGCTCACTAAGCCACTGGCGTCAGGCTATCCTTGCTGAAGACGGCTGATAGCCAGAAACCGGTCCTAGGATGCTTGATTCTGGTCCAGGGAAGACATGACTTGGCAGTTTGGGCTGGACTGTTCCCATGAGGCACAGGGTCAAGACTGATTTGCATATGGCCAAGTCTGAACTGGAGTGTCTTGGTGAGCAAAATAACGATGGATTAAACCCAGATCTGTGACTGGGGGTGAATGTTTTGCCATTGTGCAACATTCCTTCCATCATATTGTGGGTTTTGCTGTTCACCCTATGTGGGAAGGGTATGCCCAGACGTGGGTCCCTTGCTCACTAAACCACTGGAGTCAAGCTATCCTTGCTGAAGACGGCTGATAGCCAGAAACTGGTCCTAGGATGCTTGATTCCGGTCCAGGGAAGAAATGTCTTGGCAGTTCGGGCTGGACTGTTCCCATGAGGCACAGGGTCAAGACTGATTTGCATATGGCCATGTCGGAACTGGGGTGGCTTGGTGAGCAAAATAACGATGGATTAAACCCAGATCCGTGACTGGGGGTGAATGTTTTGCCATTGTGCAACATTCCGTCCATCATCTTGTGTGTTTTGCTGTTCACCCTATGTGGGAAGGGTATGCCCAGACGTGGTCCCTTGCTTACTAAGCCACTGGAGTCAAGCTATCCTGGCTGAAGACGGCTGATAGCCAGAAACTGGTCCTAGGATGCTTGATTCTGGTCCAGGGAAAACATGGCTTGGCAGTTTGGGCTGGACTGTTCCCATGAGGCACATGGTCAAGACTGATTTGCATATGGTCATGTCTGAACTGGGGTGGCTTGGTGAGCAAAATAACGATGGATTACACCCAACTCTGTGACTGGGGGTGAATGTTTTGCCATTGTGCAACATTCCGTCCATCATCTTGTGTGTTTTGCTGTTTTACCCTATATGGGAAGGGTATACCCAGACTTGGGTCCCTTGCTCACTAAGCCACTGGAGTCAAGCTATCCTGGCTGAATACGGCTGATAGCCAGAAACCGGTCCTAGGGTGCTTGATTCTGGTCCAGGGAAGACATGGCTTGGCAGTTCGGGCTGGGCTGTTCCCATGAGGCACAGGGTCAAGACTGATTTGCATATGGCCATGTCTGAACTGGGGTGGCTTGGTGAGCAAAATAACAATGGATTAAACCCAGATCTGTGACTGGGGGTGAATGTTTTGCCATTGTGCAACATTCCATCCATCATCTTGTGTGTTTTGCTGTTTTACCCTATATGGGAAGGGTATGCCCAGATGTGGGTCCCTTGCTCACTAAGCCACCGGAGTCAAGCTATCCTGGCTGAATACGGCTGATAGCCAGAAACCGGTCCTAGGATGCTTGATTCTGGTCCAAGGAAGACGTGGCTTGGCAGTTCGGGCTGGAATGTTCCCATGAGGCACAGGGTTAACACTGATTTGCATATGGCCATGTCTGAACTGGGGTGGCCTGGTGAGCAAAATAACGAAGGATTAAACCCAGATCTGTGACTGGGGGTGAATGTTTTGCCATTGTGCAACATTCCGTCCATAATCTTGTGTGTTTTGCTGTAAATAACATGCACACCAGGTAACATGCTGGCTAAAAAGACTAGAGAGAATGTGGCCTAACAGCTAGGGCGATCAACCTAGGAGCTGGGGAACCGGGTTCATGTCTCGGGAACGAGGCTCAACATTCTGTGATCTGGGTCAAATCACTTGCTCTCCATGTGCCTAACAAAAATGAATGTGTCCGTCTGTAACATAAGTGGTGCTCATGTAAAGCGTTCTGATACCTTTGGGTCTAGGTCACTCTATATAAAACTCCACACAATGTTTACAAGAAACAGGAGTTCAATTTCATTTATCACCACACAGATGTTAAGAGGTACCGAAATACAGAAGCAAAATTCAATGTTGGCTTCAACCAGAAGTTAGTAAGGGGCTGTGATATACCAGGTGTTGGGTTACAACAATCTTTAAAACCAGTAATAGCAACAGCAATAACAAGGCTTAGGCAGACCTAATTATTGTAGGCCAGCTTCTATACCATGCTTTGGAGATATCAAGATTAGGGCCCAGATTTACTAAAGTTTTGCGGTATGGTGAATATTGAGCTAGTTATTGTTAACAATTTGTCTTTCTCTGTTGTCTGCCCAGCCTACACACCTTTATTTTGGACTCATATTGCTGTCACTTTAAACTCTGGGCACTTTCAGTCTGCTATTCAGCTCCCAATGTTGTGCTCTGGCACCTAGAAAAGAAGTCAAATTGGCTAAACACATGAGGCTACTTATTTTTTAAGTAGACCACAGTAGGTTGGTGCAGGAAAGTGTACCTGTAGCGTAAAAGGTGAATGTCACATGTAGGCTCCATTGTACATTTACACCACCCATATGTGCCACTAGAGAAATGCGGCTTCAGACATACCAGTGTGACCTTACTGGCTGCAGCCTAAAATACTGCAGTAACACGTAAAAAAGAAAGTGGCAGGTAAAAGATCTGCTTTTATATATCACCTAAGAAACCCCTAACTGAACATTTTATCCTGTAATGGAAGGTGCTTGTTGTATAAAAGTGGGAAATGCTGAACATCAAAAATAATATGATAAGTTAATTGCTTAGGTTAATATGGGTTTTTCATATTAAGCATGATTGTGATTGAAAACTATTTTGTCACAATTCAATATAGGAAAACACTAAAAAGTCAATTCAAAGTTTTTTGTAATAGTTAGCAAAAATATAGTTAAATGGTGGAAATTGATTTGAGCTAAATATATTGTTTAAGCAATTCTGCCAAAACCTTTATGCAAGAGGAAGAGGTGTGGTGCCGCGGCCAGGGCGACTGACTCCGGAATCTGGGGATCACGATTCGATCCCTAGCGCCGGCGGCAGATTAGCCCAGCACCATGTGACTCTGGGCAATAGCTTGCTTAATCTTCCTGACGGCCCCCAGCGCCTAGAGACCCTTACGGGTGATTGTGCGCTTTACAAATGTGGATTTACTTTACTTTACTTCCTGGATTTTTTAGCTGTAATTAATTAATTTCTGCTGGACTCATCCCCTAACAGAGATTAGCACTCAGGTGTGGAAATGTTAGGATGGGAGGTGTAATCCCAAACCATTTATCCCGCAGTGTAGTAACTGGGAGTGGACCAGAAAAGTGCCAAGATGAGGCATGGCTTTTGACATGTTCTTATCTTTGCTTTGAAGCAGCCGCTCTGTATTTCACTTGAATGCTCTCCCCCAGGGCAGCTGCAGGTCACGTCTGCTCTGGGTGCAGCACATTCTTGGCAACACAGCCCACTGTCCCTGTTTCTGCATGAAGCACCTTTTGAAAGGTGGCTTTGGCGCAAACAAGGAAAGTGCACTTTATACATAATATAGCCCTGGTATCTGTAAATGGACAAAAGTAATGAAAACACCCCACACAAACAGCATCACAAGCATCCAGGTGGTAATAAACTTGTGTAGGAAAGTCCCAGTCAAAGTGTTAACTCTTTGTGAAAAAGCTGTGAGCAGGGGAAATTCTAAATTCGGACCAAAGAAAGGTTGCTTGCCAGCCGGATACATTTGGTGCCTTCGCCAGGTAAAAATTTCCACCTTCGGACTTAGTCACTTATTTTCAGCTGGGATTCCTCCAACAGGGCAAGGCTGCAAGTTGTAGCCAAACAGGGCTCCACGATGCCGGATACCTTCTGTATGATGTCCTGCTGAAATGGATTGGCTGCTGTGGAAAAGCTCAGAGCGGGAGCAACCTGAATCTTTGGCACAGTGGCACCGCACCTTCCTAGAGATTGATTGGCAGGTTTATCCTGGTCTTCTGTCAGTTCTCCAGACAAAAAGTATTGATAAAATGCTTTCAAACTGGTAAGTTGGGCTCCTCGAGGAAAGGGGACTTCTCGAAGCTTTTGTATCCCTGTAGCTTAATAGGCAGTCAGGGAACTGAACCTTAGAGTCCACTTTTGGTCCTGGGTGCAGGTGAGCAGGTCCAGACCTTAAGTCTCAACCGTCCTTATGTCCTTCACATGTTCAGAAGTGTTCTTAAGAAGGTACCCAGGGGTACCACATTTATGTCTAGCACTAGCTAGTGGGTGGAATTGACTCCTGGCTCCTCCCTAACCAACAGGGAAAATGTTTTCAGGGGTAAACCCACCTACTATTGAGACAGTTCCTTTTTGCCTTACTGCTAACAATCCCACAGTGCCCCTTTCTACCTAAATCCCAATGATGCATTCCGTCCTGAATGGAACCAGAGCCACACACATTTTCCCTCTGACACCCTTTGCCGGAGGGGTATGATGTGCTATCAAGAAAATAGTGTTCTTAAGGCAATTGTGTTCAGTGAAACATGAATTCTCTGAATATATCGAAGGCAGTTTGGAACCAGAAGGAGAAAACCAAACAGAAAGGGGGTCGTAGAAAACGGCTCATATTCTGACCAGAGTGTGTGAATCAGGTGAGTGTCCAAAGGAAAGAGAGGTTTGAAAAATAGTTCAGGATTCCAGCTCAGCACCCAGGCAAAGGAAATGTCTAGACATTTTGGCATTAATTCTAACCCATATGGAGATAATGAAGGGTAAAATGCAGAGAGTGAACTATGTCAAGCCTTTCCAGAGTATACAGCTGGAAGACTTTGTGATTTCGTCAATCTGCATCGCACCCAAGGTAGCACAACTGAGAAACTCAGTCTTATTGTTCATTTATCATGGCCAAACTGGGGATCAGTGATACATTTTATGAATCAGGCAGATTGTTCAGTGTTGCCCTTATATACAGATAAATCAGTGGCTTAGGTGATGAAATGCAGGCAATAAGCAAAGATGATTAAACACAACATGAAACCTTTAATCTATTGTTGGTGAATATGTGACGTTACAATGCAATCAAAATGATCGCAGAAAATTACATCACAGTTTTTTACAACACAAGTTGTTACAAGGACTTGTGTTGGAGGGCGCTGGACTTAGGAATAGTATGATTTACTATCCCAACACCAGTCTACGTACAGTAGGGAAGGTGTTGGAATAGTAAATCATACTATTCCTTAGGTTATAGCGCCATTCAGCGCAAGTCTTTGTAACAACTTGCATTGTAATATCCGCGATGTAAAGGCATTGCGATGCAATGCCCACGTGGTACTGGATGCTTCCCATTGTGAGTACATTCAGAAGAATTTATAAAGTTTGAGGAATAGATATTTATGGACAACACAATGTCCATGGGATTTTGGGCAACCTGTATAATCTCTACAGCGCTCATTTGGTATTTAAATTGACGAGGAATGCGGAAGCTGGTGGTACAGCGAATGAAATGGAATATTATGTTCAGTGCACGGCACATACCAGGTTTAGAAAACACCAGGGTGGAAATTTGGTCTCAATGTCAGCGGTCAGAATTCTATGCGTTGGCTTCAGAGAAATGGACAAGTCAGGTGCTCAAAGAGATCTGTAACACAGGAGTTATGGCTTGCCTTCAACGCGACAACTATGTACACAGGAAAACGGTGTGGGAATGGGACACAGAGGTAGCACAGAGGGACGGAGTATGGGTTTTGGTGAGAGGTACCCTGCCTTAATATCAAAGCAGCGGTCTGCCGTCGTTAACCCCTTCCATGCTGGTGACGAACCCCAGCCGTCACGCTCCGTGGGGCCAGTGTGCGGATGACGCCTGGGGTTCGTCACGGCACCGCCCTGTTCGTTTGTTTACCGGACAGCGGCGGAAACGGGCCAGCATCGAAGGGGTTAAAGGACGCCTACCTTGGCTTTTCACACTCCCCAACTGGGGTCTTCAGCAGAGGGTGGACAGACACCTTCTCTGCCGCAGGTTCAGTGAGTCGGCAGGTGGAAGGAAGGAATCACCCTTCAGCAGGACATTCTGACGCGATGACCTGAGAGTAGTGGATTGCCGTAACCACGCACACTGACCGCCTAACCATCCCACCCTGTTTAAGAAGGAAAGCTTGCTGGCATTAGGGTAAAACCTTGAAAGAGTTGAGATGGAGAGGACTAAAATCACCAGGGAAGCACAACTCTATGTTAGGATTCTGTCAGTCCATACGGATCAGTGAGAAATGGCAGCTCTGGATCTTAGTGGGGGATTCTTAGGTCCAAAATGGGGATAAGTTTTAGAGGAATTGGTAAAGAGACAGGAACATGGGGATGCACAGAGGATGTGCTGTTGTGAGTCTTACCCTGGCTCAACAGCATTACATCTATGTATGAGCATTAAAGCGACTTCTCATTGGCTCTCACCTCCCTTCAGAGACCTGCTTTCCTTATAAAGATCTTGTAAAAGTGCAGTAGTTCCATCTGTTAGATTTACAGGCGGCAACAAATGGATGGATGGTCCAATTGCTGCAGGGAAGAGCTGCTCTGGCTCACTGTCCCCAGCATGCCTCCAAGCACTGTCTCTTCCCATCTGTCTGGCTAATCCTGGCTTCCACTTCCGGCCTGTCTGACGTCCTTCCGGCCGCCCTCACACCGCGTTTAAAGAGAAAGGAAGCAGCTGGGCTTCAAAAGCAGGGGGCTCCCAGGGGCTGAGATGCAACACATGCACGTTTTACATTGTCCGGCAGATGTTCTGAAGGGCTGCAGTCCATCAGGACTGCAAGAATAGCCTCCAGTTGTGCTGGTAAACAACAAGAAGGAAGCCAAGCATGAACCTGGGTAAACTTCAGCATTCTGGAAAACGTTCGACTTAAGGTTACTTAAAATACAGAAATACTGACGGTGCTGTTTACTGCTGCGGAAACAAAAGGACTGAAGGAGGAACTCAGTAACACGTCTTATTTCCCATTTCACACTCAACCTCAACACGTTTGTATCCACTGCATAAGGCCTTCTGGTGTTATACATTAGGAAAATGGTTTTAAATTAGGAAAATTAGGACACATTGTGTAGGTAATCAATAATTTAAGCACACATTACCAAGATCTGTAGGTAACCCACAGAAGGCCGATTCATACTTTCATCCTCCCAAAGTCGATAAATCGAGAATTTTTAAATTAGGGTGCATCTGTATTTATGGCCCAATTAAACGTAATATCAGTGTCACCAATTTAAAATAAAGGTGTGATTGGCACGCTGTTACTGGCACCAAGGTGTGATGCGGTGCACAGATTTCTTTAATTCCTCAACGTTTCATTCCATAGTAGGCATTAACCGCATGCGCGCTAGCGGGTTTTCCCGCTGCGCACTGCATATTTAAAAAACCTGCGTTACGTGACAAAGCCAGCTCGTCATGCGCGTAGCGTAGGTAACGCCCATGACGAGCTGGCTTTGTCATGCGCGTCGAAGGATTAAGAGAGTACTGTGGGTTAAGAAGCTGCTGCACAGACCTGTGCACACGGTCTCATTTTGAGTGCCTTGCATAGCATAAACTTTGTGCATGGAATAGGGTCATTTTTGTTCCCAATTCCACGTTCTGCGTGCCGTGCAATATGCATTAAATTGAAGAAACAGTTCTCTAATATTTGTGTAAGGTATTCTGCGCATAGTGCAGTTCCCTGAGGTGGTACCCGGTGCAATCCTCGCCTATAAAAACATGTGACACCTGGCTTGTTCCTTATGCCACACTGACCACCGCCCACGACACTCACCTTGCTCCCGGCGACCCTTTCCAATGCAAATGAGATCCTTGGCACAAGGTAAAACGTCAGCTGGATTAACCTGGGACTGTATCTGTCCTCGAGCTCCATTGCGGTCAGCATGAACTTTTGGATTCGGCCTGGTGCAGGGCAACCAGAAAGACACAGCTAGCACTTTATGTGGTTGAGGTGTTGCACAAATACTTTACACATTGCCTCCAAGTTAAGACTGACTGCTCTGTACTAAGCTACCAGGTGGCTCAGCACAGGTTAATTTGGGGTTTGCTTGTGACTTACCCTGATAGGATTGTGGTTGCTGCTTGACCATGGCTCACACTCTAGAAAGCCAGTAACCCATTTTCTGACACTATGCACCCTACATCTTTCATTAACTTGCAATAAACCCCACACCTCTTCAAGGGGCAAGGCAGACTTATTCAAGCTGCTGAAAGATTCAATTTGAATTGTACCTCTGAAGTGAATTCTAACATTTTCAATTATCCTTTATATTTTTAAAGTATCTCTTTGGCATCATTTTATCCATTTTCCATACTCTGTGTTTTGACATCTTTATATTTTGACATATAAATAGGAGTGGCAGGTAGGTTATTAGTCTCTGAAATTAATATGAGGCATAAAAAAAACCTAAAGCTTATTTAAGAATTTAGTTACAATCTTTAAGTTCTTTATATCTTAACTGCATTGTTATGTGACCAGCCAAACCACAGGTTCAGATTGGTTCAAGTAACAGGTATGGGTGACCCTCAAATTACTGATGAGCTTCATGTGAATGATGAGACATGAGCTGTTAATGGCAGACTAAACCTGCTATCAGAATATTGAGATTGGTATAAGAATAGAGTTCTTCAGAGAGGTATAGCTTTGTGCAGACCATGGGCATCCGCAGAAATGTTTCCAGGGGGGGGCAACATTTTAACTTCATCACCATCCTCCGACATGATTGAGCGCAAGTATTAAATACATTCAACCGCTTCCATGCGGCGCCAATTCCGCCCCTGTGCTGGACATTCCAGAACAGGGTGCGGTCCGTCATCAGCACAGCTCAGCCGTGACTGATGACGGAACGGTTCCGTCACAAGCATCGAAGGGGTATAAAAAATCTAATAAGACAAAGAGCTTAAATAAACAAAGAAATCCATAGGGGAAAGGGAAAAATCTTGTGAGGCGCCACATCAGACAACCTGGCAAGTAATAAAACAGAGGGAAAAACTAAAAATGACCGGAAAACAACAAAAACATTCTAAATTAGGTTGATGCGGTTCTAGAGAATGGGTACTCACAAACTTTCTCTCAGGGGCCAAATTTACAGTGTGGTTTGTGGCCAAGGGCCGCACTGATGGGGGCGGGGTCAGTGAGGGAGGGGGGTGGGGCTAGAGCAACAAAAAACTATGACCATGAGGTTGAACACAGGTCCCTGCAGCGGACGCCTTCGTCTCCTGAGCCACCAGACCCGGCATACACACATCTTTCTTTCTCTCTCTCTCTCTCTCTCTCTCTCTGTCTGTCTCTCTGTCTCCCTCCCTCCCTCTCTCCATCTCTATCTCTCTCTCCCTCTCTCTGTCTCCCTCTGTCTCACTCACTCTGTCTATCTGTCTATCTCTCTCTCCCTCCCTCTCCCTCTCCCTCTCTCTCCCTCTGTCTCGCTCTGTCTCCCTCTGTCTCTCTACCTCTGTCTCTCTCCCTCTCTCTCTCTCCCTCTCTCTCCATCCCTCTCTCTCCATCCCTCTCTCTCTCTGTCCCTCACTCTCTCTCCCTCCCTCCGTCTCTCTCCCTCCCTCCCTCCGTCTCTCTCCCTCCGTCTCTCTCCCTCCCTCTCACTCCCTCCCTCTCTCTCCCTCCCTCCCTCTCTATCCCTCCCTCTCTACCCCTCAATTTCCATCCCTCTCTCTCCCTCTCTCTCCCTCTCTCTCCCTCTCCCCCTCTCTCTCCCTCTGTCTCTCTCCCTCTGTCTCTCTCCCTCTGTCTCTCTCCCTCTGTCTCCCTCCCTCAGTCTCCCTCCCTCTGCCTCCCTCCCTCTGTCTCCCTCCCTCTGTCTCTCTCCCTTGTGTGTCCCTCCCTCCCTGTCTCCCTCTCTCTGTCTCCCTCTTTCTGTCTTCCTCGCTCTGTCTTCCATCTCTCTCTGTCTCCCTCTCTCTGTCTTCCTCGCTCTGTCTTCCATCTCTCTCTGTCTCCCTCCCGCTCTCTGTCTCCCTCCCTCTGTCTGTCCCCCTCCCTCTGTCTGTCTCCCTCCCTCTGTCTGTCTGTCTCTCTCCCGGTCTGTCTCCCTCCCTCCATCGCCCCTCTCCCTCTGTCTGTTGCCCTCTGTCTCTCTCCCTCTGTCCCCCGCCCTATCTGTCTCCCTCTCTCTCTGTCTCCCTCTGTCTGTCTCTGTCTCCCTCCCTCAGTCTCCCTCCCGCAGTCTCCCTCCCTCAGTCTCCGTTCCTCAGTCTCCGTCCCTCTGTCTCCGTCCCTCTGTCTCCCTCCCTCTGTCTCCCTCCCTCTGTCTCCCTCCCTCTGTCTCCCTCCCTCTGTCGCCCCCTTCCCTCTGTTGCCCCCTTCCCTCTGTCTGTCTCCTTCTGTCTGTCGCTCTCTGTCTCCCTCCCTCTGTCTCCGTCCCTCTGTCTCCCTCCCTCTGTCTCCCTCCCTCTGTCTCCCTCCCTATGTCGCCCCCTTCCCTCTGTTGCCCCCTTCCCTCTGTCTGTCTCCTTCTGTCTGTCGCTCTCTGTCTCCCAGCCTCATTGTGCTTATCTATAACAATGTCGCCCCCTCGCCTCTTTCACTATCTTCACTCGTCAATCATTTCTCACTCTTTCCTGTCCCCCTCTCCGTTTGTCTCTACTCCCCACTCCGTCTCTTATTTTCCTTTTGGCTCTGTCTCTCTCTTTTAACTCTCCTCTGCTCTTACGTCTCCCTTAGCCTCAACATGGAGGGTTAGTTACATTTTTCCACTACAACATTGTTAAAATCGAATTTTCATTTTTTTCCATTTTAAGTCATATTGTTCTTTAAATGTAGTTATTTCAGTCCTTAATATTTTTTCCGGAGTATTTCCACTCTTAGCTGTATATAGCACTCTCCTCATTGCACAAATTCATGACAATGAAACTTTCAATTTTAATCCGGTCTGTCACTTCACAGTTTTTAAACTAAGAATGTTGGCACTAACCGCGCTCCCCAAACGACGCCCCCACCCACGCCCCTTAGCTTTTTATCTGATCGTTGTGGCCTGCTGTGAGGGACTAAAGCTCACGGCCCCTGCTAATTGTGCTGCTTGAAAGCATCAGCAGCTCCCCAAGAACTCCACGTTATCTCCTGAGGCCTGGGATGGGGGGAGATGCTCCATGCTGTGCCTCCTCTGCCGGGCCATTGTCATACTGCCCATGACAATGGAACGGCTGACTCTGACCTGCTGGGACTCTCACTCGGGCTGTACTGTAGCAGCCTTTCAGGTGTCGCCCCAGCAGGAAAGTCGGCCCAGGTATGTGGGCCCATCCTCTAGAACTGGGCCTGGATCCAGGGGGGGGCAAGCGGCCCCTCTTGCCCCCCCCTGCGGACGCCCATGGTGCAGACATAAGAGAGCACCAGTATAAGTCAAAACAATACCCTTTGATGCATAGAGTGACACATACATTATGTAAAAAAGAAGCAAACAACTCTGGGTAGTTCTCAAGTTTAGGTGGAAAGCAGCTCCTGTATAGAGCACCCTCAACACCAGCACCGCTCTAAATTTGCTCACCTCAAATATCTTTTTTTCTATCAAAGTCTTTAAGCATAGGATTAGCATAGTGCCATCCACTCTGAGATAGAAAGGGAAAAAGTCTTTTGCCATTTGTACAGCAAAGTTTTTAAGCATATGACTAGCACAGTGCTATCCATGTTAAACTGTAAAACGACAAAAGCCTTTTACCACACCAGGACCAGTTTTACAGCCTTGAATTGGTAAAATACCAACCACATCAACCTGAAATGAATAAAAACAACTCCTGACACGTGTTTCGCTCTCATTAGATCTCTTCAGAGAGGTATATGTTTGTCCATACACAAGGGAGCATCCAGTATAAGTCAAAACAATACCCTTTCAGACATAGAGTGATGCATAAACTATGCAAAATAGAAGCAGAGAACTCTGGGTAGTTCTCAAGTTTAGGTGGAAAGCAGCTCCTGTTTAGAGCACCCGCAACACCAGTGACATTTAAATTTGATCACCTCAAATGTCTGCTTTTCTATCCAAGTCTTTAAGCATATGATTAGCACAGTGCTATCCACGCCGATATAGAAAGGGCCAAAGTCTTTTGCCATTTCTACAGCAAGGGTTTTAAGCTTAGAACTATCACGGCGATGCAGCGAGTATAAGGTAAGGTTTTATTTATTTTTGTATTTCATTTTCCCTCTGCCCTCACCTGTCGACTTTCCCCACCTCACCGCTCTTACCTGTGCCAGCCACGCCTGCCTTTTTGTTAAGCCTTGCAAATAGGTATTTCTGCTGGTTAACATGCCTACGATGCTAGGTGGATATTCCCTTTCTCTGAGTTCACCAGCACCAGGACTATTATAGGTAATCGTAAGCGCAATAAATTCCATGGCATAACAAAAGATTTGTTAGTGGTTCTCCACCTACGGTTATATTTTGACATATAAATAGGAGTGGCAGGTAGGTTATTAGTCTCTGAAATTAATATGAGGCTTAAAAAAAACTAAAGCTGTTACCTGATTTAATGGAAGACACCTGGGTTTGTACCCGTGATTTCCAGGTACCCCATGCTTCTAGGGAAGACACCAGGGGTTTTACCCGTGCTTCTGTGAAAGACACCAGGGTTTGTACCCATGATTTGAAGGTAACCCATGCTTCTATGGAAGACACCAGGGTTTGAGCCTGTGATTTCAAGGTACCCCATGCTTCTAAGAAAGGCACCAAGGTTTGTACCCATTACATCAAGGTCCCCCATGCTTCTATGGAAGTCACCCAAGTTTGCACTTATGATTTTGTGGACTCTAGGACTACACACAGAAGACTTTGTCAAATGAGACAATGCCAGCCTCTAATGATGTGGACTTAAATTCTCATAATAAGGGACACTGTGAATGCCTCAAACTTTAATCTACCTGCAGCTTATTCATGACATGAGCTAGTGAAGCAACAAGAGATATTGTGGCCTTTGGGCTTAAGTGGATAAGTGGCCTGGGCTAGAGTTATAACGTACCAATGTGCTGACTCAATGGAAGGAAGGAAACAAGGAAGCAAAGATGGGTGTATGGATAAATGGATTACCTTTCTATGGTTCATACTATATAATATATATCTTAGCAATACTTAGCAATATGGTCCTTGGCAGTTGTGTGATCTTTGAAGAATTGCATGATCTCTGGTTGTCTCAGACCATGCACAAGATGGTGCTAGGTGTTTTGGGTTTATTTTGCCATACATTTTGTCAAAAAAAAAGAACAAATCAAAGATAAATGATTTGCTCATGCTAGAAAATCACTGAGAGCCTAATTACAATGTTGGTCGGAAAGCCTCCAACCGCTGGTTGGAGACTTTCCGATTGATATTGTAAGATTAAACCGGCCATGAATCTGACTCGGCCCCGGTGGGCCTAAGGAGTCCATTGGCCAGTCGGAAAGGCCTCATAAGCCCTTAAAGACGGCGTTTCTGGCATCGAGATTATGACGGCACCTTCTGACAGCAGTTCCATGTTGGCCTTTCTGACATGGTACTGCTGTCAGAAAGTGTCTTTGGGGGCCCCTAGCAGGGCCCCCTTCCCTCCTGGCTTCCTGCATGTGGCCCTGGGGGGCACCTTGCATGCCCGCTTCACATCCCTGCATGGTGTGGCAGTCACTGTGAGGTGCGTACTACACAGTGCAGCGATGTTTAAACACTTCCATTTTACAATGGGAGCTTGTGTCCCGGGCGGTTTCCGTCCGCGGCACAAGCTTTTTTTGTAAAATTGAAGTTTGCAACTGCACTATGTGCAGTCGCATCCTAATTTGCAGTGTCAGAACCTGAGGTCGGTTGGTTTCCCATCCGCAGTGATGTCGGTCGGAGGCAACTCTGACCAACATCTTCATCAGTGCCTTTGTGTCTGGGACTGTCGCAGGCAATGGTCGAAAAGACCTCCTGCTTATCCACTCACACCGGGCATAATTTGTTAAACTGCTAAAATTATCACTTTTGATAGTCTTGTCTGTGGTGCTGGAACAATTTTCAGAGTGAGGGTGCTGCAATCAATGTTACATCACTAGATTCATAGAGATTGCCAAAAATGGTCTAGTAGCCTGTGGTGCATTTTGGAGCACACTCTCGCACATATACTAGAGCACGGCACGGTAGCACACTGTCATTTACAGACAGCATGTTTTCCATTGAAATGGCTACAAAATTACAACTGTCATGCATTCTTACTGATACAACCATATAGCGCTCAAACAATTTATTTATTTATTTACGGTACTTATAAAGCGCTACACTCATCCCAGGGGATATCACGGCGCTATGAACCAAAAGGGACTACTGAAGGCATATGCTGAAGGGTTATGTTTTAGGGAAGAGGTGTGTTTCCAGTTTTTTTCGAAACTGAAGATAGTTTGTGGTGTGTCTTAGGTCGGTAGGTAGGTCATTCCACCTTTTAGCTGCCAGCTAGGAAAAGGCGCGACCACCTGTTCTGACTTTATAGATTCGTTTAGGTTTGGCCAGAGCTGATTGACTCGACCGTAGATTCCTATTGGGAACATAGAAATCGATCTTCCCTTGGAGAATTGTGGGGCCAGTTTTATGTAGAGCTCTGTGCGCATGGCCGAGCAGTTTAAAGGAAGCCCTCTGACGCATCGGGAGCCAGTGGAGTTTCTTTAGGCATTCCGATGCCGAGTCTCGTTTGCCTTTATTGCAGACCAGTTTGGCCGCCTGATTTTGCAAGACCTGTAGGCGGGAGAAAAGTTGTTCATTCATCCCTTCGAATAATGCGTTGCCATAGTCCAGGCGGCTGACCAGTAGGGCCTGTGTGACTGAGCGTCTGCAATCCAGGGGTATCCAGGGGACTATCCTTGCGAGAAGTTTTAGTATAGCAAAACCCTTGCCCCAGAGGAAGCGGACATGATCCTTCATGGACAGGGCGTCGTCCATGATGATTCCCAAGTTTCTCGCGTGTTGTTTTGGAGTGGGGGCCAATCCCAGTGAGGGTGGCCACCATGTGGCGTCCCATACACGTTTGGCTCCCCCGAACAGGAGAATCTCCGATTTGGCAGCGTTTAGTCTTAGACAGTGGTTGTGCATCCATTGGGCCATCTCGGAGAGACAATCATGTAGCTTTTTTGTTTGTTATCTCAGGCCCTTCGTCCATGGCCACCATCAGCTGTGTGTCATCTGCATAAGAGCAGATGCCAATGCCCCACTTCCTTCCAATGTCGGCAAGAGATGAAATATAGACATTGAAAAGAGTGGGGCTCAGTGAGGCCCCCTGAGGGACCCCACAGCCGATGGGGTTGGGTTTTGAGTGGAACTGGCCCATATGCACTGCCTGAGTGCGATTGCTTAAGAAAGATTGAATCCAGTTCAATGCTGTTGATTGAACTCCTTTACTCAGGAGTGTGTTCAGCAGGCAGTCGTGGGATACCGTGTCAAACGCCGCTGACAGGTCAAGCAGTATCAGTGCCACCGATCCCCCTTGATCTGTGGAGGATCTGATACTGTCCGACACTGCCAGCAACGTTGCCTCGGTGCTATTGTTAGCTCTAAAACCGGTCTGGGAGGGATCCAGAAGAGAGTTGTTTTCCAGATACCTGGTCAATTGTATGTTGACCAATTTCTCCAAGGCTTTGGAGAGATAAGGGAGCTGGGAGATAGGTCTATAGTTCTCTGGGTTGAAAATATCGGATCCCGCTTTCTTCAGAAGGGGGGTCACGGAGGCGTGTTTCCAGGCCTCAGGGAAGATGGCAGTGACTAGCGATTTATTGAAGAGTTGGGTGACAAGGAGGCAGAGCGTGGGTGCGATTTTAGAGAACACGAAGTGGGGGCAGGGGTCCGAAGGGGATCCGGATTTGACTGTATTCAATACCGCTAAGACCTCTTCTTCAGAGAGTGGTTCAAAACTGGTTAGACGAGGTGCATTGCCTGAGTCTGATTGGTCATTGCATCTTTCTGATGTCATGATAGACTTGCCAGGATTGTCTGGGGTGCTGAGGGTATTTTGGGGGGTGAAGGTGGAATATATTTTCTTGATTTTATCAGAAAAGAAAGTGCTGATACGCTCACAAGCCTCAATTGAGGGGGTGAGGGTTTGTGAGGTGCTGGATGGTTTACTAAGCTCCTTCACTATTCTGAACAGTTCTTTTGCTGAATTACTGTTCTCATGGATGCGTTGAGTGAAATAGGCCTTTTTTGCGTCTTTAATGGCCGAGATGTATTGCTTCCGTTTGTTGACATAGTTTATTCTTGCTTCACTGTCTTTCGTCTGTCTCCATGAATGTTCATTTTTTTGGCATTCCTTTTTAAGATTTTTTAGGTGGGGGGTGTACCATTTCTCGGTTGTGGTTTTTTTTCTCGAATCCCGCATGGGGGCTAGTTTGTCTAACGTTTAGACATCTCCATCTCCATCTATTAGAGCGACGTCTTTACAGACAGGGGAGTCGTCCGATGGTGTAGCATCCGTCTCAAGAAAATAATTCTGAAAATTTGATTCATTAATTAGCCTCCAGGCTCTATTGGCAATGAGGGGGGGCAGTTCTAGGCTTCAAAGGTTTACCGGGAAGTTTAAATGAGAAGGATATCATGGAGTGGTCTGACCAGGATAGGGGAAGGATTTCTCTTATATCGGTGGACTCAATGTTGGTAAATAGTAGGTCTAGGGTGTGGCCAGCTAAAGGCGTGGGACCCACTATCCACTGTCTTAATTGTAGAATTCCCATGTCATATTCCAATTGGGAAGATCCTGGGGCATCCGTTTTTTCGTAGTGGATGTTGAAATCACCAACAACCATATAGTTTTTGTTTTTTAGACAGAGTGGTAGCAGATGATTCAATCATTTGTAGAATGTGTGGAAACCAGGTTGCAGCACACCAAGTAAAGTGTCTTGACTCGAGTTGATACTATTGAAATCTTTGTTTCCATCACACTTAAACCACGAAAAAAAGGAACTTCATTTGCGCTCACCTAACTCCTGATATCTTTTGAAATATTTATATAAATCACTTACAGATATGTAAATGTTGCTGTGTGTTAAAAAGAAAACTGATACCCTATAGTCTTTCGTTTCACTCGCCCTGTATACCAGCAAGATTGTCAGATAGTTCACTTTCGAAAGTCCTTTAACTTTGCAGTCAGAGAAAGAAAAATAATCACCAATCTCCACGTTAAAAGAATAAGCAGCAATTTGACAAGATAAAAACAAAATTTAAAGGCATATTTACTGCTCATTCACATTTGGAACTCAATTATGTTTATTCTGGGGGTGCTGCAGCACCCCCACCCTTACTTTCAGCTCTTATGTGTCCGGCCCAAAACGGCATGCACAGAATAGGGACACACTAGTTCCAAAACTAGATGTGGAGCACGGTGGTTAATGTCCTCAGTCATGGAAAGGGCACAGCCTTGTTTGTAAGGAAGCAGCCATGTTTGTAACTGTAAAAGAAAACACATCTCAGAAATGAAACCTGTTTTCCAGTGATCACTTGATTTATGAGATCAAAGTTGATTGGATATATCAGGCAAAACGTGAATTTCCAGACAGTGCGTTGTGTGACAAGCGCCCTGGTCCTGCACTAGTGCTCATTGTTTCAGGGATGCTTGTATTGTATCATATTATATTGTAGAGTATGCAAAGGAATGCAGCAATGCTTACTATTGTCAGGGAGTTAGGTCTCTTTATAGAGGGTAACACACATTGGGGGATAACTTTTCTTGAAATAATAGCAGGAAAATGAATGACACAGTCTGCATAATTGTTAAGTATATTGCATATCTAAGGGCTCATTATGGTTTCGGGTGGAAAGCCTCTGCCCGACGACGACTCGGGACCGACAACTTGCAGTTCCAACCGCCAGATTACGATGCAACCGAACACTATTCGGTTGGAGTCCCATTGTTCCCTATCGGAGCTTGTATTCCGCTCGACAAACGGCCGCAACACAGGCTCCTATAGGGAAATGGGGTGTTTGCGGAAAACCCTGCACCCTGTCGGAGGTACTCCACAGTGTCTGCCGCACAGTGCAGGGTTTTTAAAGGGGGGTCCCTTAGATACCCCCTCGGCCATGAACCGTAGGCAGCGGACCTAAGAGGCCTTGCCAGGGGCCCCTAAAGTCCCTTTCTGACAGCCTCTTTGTGCCTGACCTGCTGACGCAGAAAGGCTGTTTGAAATTGGCATCGTAATCATGAGTGCAGAAACGCTGTCCATAAGGGTGTTCGATGCGGTTCAGACCGACAGGAATACTCTGCAAGTCGCTCGGAACAGATCCGGAATGACAGCGTGGTTTACATTCTGACCACGAACATCGTAATCAGGCGGTCGGAATATAAACCGACCGAGTCGATCGGAAGGAATACGACACGGTCGAGGAGATTCCGACTGTCGGGAGGAGGTTTTCTATCCGACATTGTGATGAGCCCTCAGTACTGTTTTCTATGAAGCACTTAATGAGCCTGACCAAGTTAAGGTTTTCTAAACCAATGAAATTGGTTCCAGTGAAATTAAGATGGGGCATAATGAGAAAACCAATGATGCCCTAAAATGCAGCCTGGTGAATTTCTAGTGGCTTAGATTAATTCAAGAATTCTGCCCACCACTTTTTGTTTTAATTACTGAGATGTCCTAATTGCAGTTAGGATCTCCAGACATGAGGCTCGTGCCAGGTGTGCCTTAGGACTCAACCCGCACTTCAAAGATGAGGTCCAATAAATAGGACAACCTGTTTACTCCTCTTCAGAGGGGGGTGGCCTTGCAGATCAGGCTAGACCTTTCCTATTGTTGCAAGACCAAGGCTGAGTTGCAGCCCCCCTTTGTCAAGGCAGACTGGGGAAAACTACAATGGACTGGGCGGTGTCCCAGAGTAATTGCTGTTGAATAAGATCACTACTATTACTTATTTTGTAATGAAATATTAGACCACAAAGGAAAAGCAACTTTAATATGAGAACGTATCTTTGGTATTTTCAAATAGGTGTGTATAGAGAAATGCTAGGCTCTATCTAGCAGCTCAAAATTTCTTTCCCTGACCAGCGTGCTCAAATTATTTACTAGACAATAAAGAGTAAATTCACAAACATTTCTCCATGGGTAAGTGTGATTTACTCTTTGAAAAAGTTATATTTTTGTCACTTAGTGCCGGTAATTCATAAGGACAGAAAAATTGAGTTGAGCATGTGTCATCGATGTGTGTGTCGAATTTACTCACTGATGTTAGAAGTGAGTGTTCTTATGGGGAGCAAGTGCCATGGAACGTAGAAGACACGCAGTTGAGGTGAACAACCACATATTGATAACTTTTGAATACATTTACCACATTTATTTGCACATCTAACTTGCTGCTGAACGGCCTGAGTGTAAGGGCTACAGGAAGGGTGACAACGTTCCCATTTTTTCACAAGTTATGTGAAGGAAGGAGCAGTGGCCCTCATGTACAAAGATATTTTACCCCCAGAAAGGATCAGATTTGTAAAATTGGAGCCTTTACGAATGCAAAATGGCGTTTTTGTATTTCCATGGCCCAAAATGAGATACCGCAACAAGTCACTGAATCGCAATTTGGGTTTGGGAATACAAACCGAATCAGTATTGAGAAGGGGCGTGATAAGGTCATACCCTCAGGATACTGATTCCCTAAGGTATGTATTAATCTTTTGTGACCAAAATCCAATTTCAAACATAAATATTTTACCACCTCCTCAAAGGAAGTTGTAAGCCATTTACTAACGGGAACGAGTCCCCAAGAGACCCTTTCCCTTTCTGTATATTTACAGAAACATTTTTCATTATTTAAGATGTCTTCACTTTTCCTATAAGGCAAACGGGCTGCATTACAAAAAAATAGAGCTTGCTTTATTTAAAAACAATCACTGAAAGGGTTATCTGCTGATCCCAAATGGCCACCATGACTGTGAATGAAGCCAATCGTATTGGTATGTAATTTACGATCTACCACATGCATATTAATGAGGTAGGTTGAATTGCGACCCACTACGATTTTGTATTTTGTGAATCGACTTATTGGTACATAGGTCAGTTCGCAAAATACCAATTTAGTCAGTAGAAGTCAGTGCGCAAATTTTCACAGCTTCTACCGAATGCATTTTAGTACATTCCATTTAAGAAATTGACAGATTGTGATTCAATTTTTGTCTCACTCTATGATTTCTTAAATGGAAAGTTTGTGCATGCGGGTCAATATTTGTAGAAAGGTAGGAAATAAATTCACACAAACGGATGCAGGGATAAACAAGCAAGCAAATGCTCGGAATGTTTGTTTTTTATTGAAACCAATAAGTAAATTATCGGAAAGACCATAAGGATACAGTGTCTCTTAATCCAATAATAACTCACTGGAAATGTTTAGTAAACTAAGGGGCATATTACCAACAACTAGCGATAATTTTTGTCTCTAACTTGTTTAGAGACAAAAATTATCGCCGCACATCGGCGATTTTTATCGCAGATAAACCTTGCTATTAGCAAGGTTTATCGCAAATGCGATAAAAAACGGCAGCAATGCATGAATATTGCTGAAAAGTCAGCGATATTCATGCATTATCGAGCAAATGCTCTTAGCCATGTTATCCACCTCCCATTGGATAACATGGTGAAGAACTGCTCAGGGCAGGTGTTAGCTTTTGGAGATATTCGCGCGAATATCTCCAAAAGTTGGTAATAGGAGATAGCGATGTTAGCGACTGTTTCCAGTAGCTAACATCTTGGCACGCCCACTTTGCATGTCATTAGTGATAAATATCACTGACATGCAAAGCGGGGCCCAAGATGGTCGCTATCTCCTATTAGCTGTCACTAACTGGTGTTAGCGACAGCTTGGTAATAGGGAGATAATTTTATCTCTGCTTTCTTGGCTTTTAAAGCCAAAAAAGCGGAGATAAACCCCCTTGATAATATGCCCCTTTAAGTCCCCATGATTCCTTTAAGTCTGCTCAAGATATCCAAAATCCGTCTTTATTCCTGACTACTGTTTGGAAGATTCTAATCTCTGGCGCCTGCTCATGTTTCCTGTACTGATTAGATAGTTCCTTCTGTTTCTACCTTTGGGATTAGCCTGTTCATGTAGGTTAATAATATATTTATTATTGTTTGTGCTTGCAAGCTTTTCGACCCAATTTCCTCAGGAAACATCTCCTTATTTCAGTGTTTAATTTTACTGAAATAAACAATGGTTCACTAAAGAAGCAAATTGTTTCCAAATATATTTTATGCTCATGCTCACGTTTAGTATTCACTGCAGACATATATATTTAGCGCATGCAATTTGTCTTTCTTCAAGGAATTATTGGCAAGCTGTTGGATTGAAATGTTCTCTGCATGGTACACAGGCCTGTTCTGCTGCCCTGAATGCCCGACTGTATATATATATATATATATCTGGGGCTCAGCTACAAGAAAATGACGCAGCGTGGCGCCGCAAGCCATTTAGCTGCTCCGTGCTGCGTCATTTTCAAAGCACATGGACATGTCATATTAACAATACGATACGACACATCCCTGTGCTTTCCCCTGCGCTGGGGCACACTGATCTGGTTAGTACCAGAACAGGCACCCTTGCGTCATTTTGCAAGGTTCCTGCGCTACTGAGATGATTGTTTTTGTGCAGGAAGGCATATCTGCTGCATGCGTGCTGCAAAATACAACACGCATCGAAGGAGAAAATTACGATGAGAAATAAAAGTATTTCTCATCGTTGCGCCATTCCAACGCCTCCTCTGGCGAGGTGTAGGATTCTCACGCATTTCCAGTTTTACAAAATGTTGTAAATCTGAGGATGCGTCAAGTTCCACCATGGATGTTGCGTAGGAACACCCACAGCAACGCCCATGGAACGCCCCTTTCACACAGAGTGATGTGTGAAAGGGGCCCATATGTACAAGGCCATGACGTCACACAGGGTGACTTTACGTGGCCTTATAAATATGGGCAAGCCCAGTGCGCCATGGGTGCCTTAAAAAAAGTGAAGCACCAGCGGCCCAATGGGCTTGTAAATAAGCCCCCTGGTATCTTGACTTGCTTTTGACCCTGGAGTCACTCTAATATAATGTGTGCACAGAGGTCTAGGCCTGTCCTTGTCTATGAAAGGTCTTGGATCTGTCCTGCAACCAGGAGGTGTGTCTCAAGTGTGTACTCTTTGTGGGCAGTGGGCTGCTGTCCCTGTCCTGGGTATTGCTTATAAAGCGGTGGCAGCAGCATACTGTGGGGCTTATTTATGAGCTCTTGCGTCACTTTTGCGCCGCCGTTGCGTCACTTTTTGTGACGCACCACCAGGGTAAAAAATGTGCCATGCTGCGTCATAATTACAAACTGACGCATCTAGGTAGTCAAGTCAAGTCAAGTTTGAATTTATATAGCGCACTACTCACCCAGAGGGTCTCAAGGCGCTTGAGGGAGGGGGGGAGCTTTACTTATCAAATATCCAAGTTTTAAGTCGTTTCCTGAAGGAGAGGTGGTTCTGTGTGGGTGGGGAGGGAATTCCAGGTCTTGGCCGCTAAGTAGGAGAAGGATCTTCCTCCCATGGTGGATCTTTGGATGCGTGGAATTGCGGCGAGGGCTTGATTGGACGATCGAAGTTGGCGGGTGGGGGTGTAGAAGGACAGGCGCGTGTTGAGGTATTCGGGTCCTAGGTCGTAGAGGGCTTTGTGTGCGTGGTTGAGGAGGCGGAAAGTTATTCTCTTGTTGACGGGGAGCCAGTGGAGGTCTCTCAGGTGACCGGAAATGTGAGCTTGGCGGGGGATGTCTAGGATGAGTCTGGCTGAGGCGTTTTGGATGCGTTGGAGTTTTTTCTGTAGTTTAGCTGTGGTTCCGGCGTAAAGGGTGTTTCCGTAGTCTAGTCTGCTTGTGACCAGTGCATGGGTGACCGTCTTTCTTGTTTCGGTGGGGATCCAACGGAAGATTTTGTTAAACATTCGTAGGATGTTGAAGCATGATGATGAGACGGCGTTGACTTGTCTGGTCATCGAGAGGGAGGAGTCTAGGATGAAGCCCAGGTTACGTGCGTGGTCTGTTGGTAAGGGTGCGGTTCCCAGGGCCGCTGGCCACCATGAATTGTCCCAGCCGGAGGGGGATGATCCTAAGATGAGGACTTCCGTTTTGTCTGAGTTAAGTTTAAGACGGCTGTTCTTCATCCACTCGGCTACTTCTTTCATCCCTTCGTGCAGGTTGGTTTTGGCGGTGTTTGGGTCTTTGGTGAGGGATAGGATCAGCTGAGTGTCGTCTGTGTAGGAGATAATGTTGAGGTTGTGTTGGTGCGCGATGGATGCGAGGGGACTCATGTAAACGTTGAAGAGGGTGGGACTGAGTGAGGATCCTTGGGGTACGCCGCAGATGACTTCGGTGGTCTCTGACCTGAAAGGGGGGAGGCGGACTCTCTGGGTTCTTCCGGCGAGGAACGAGATTATCCAGTCTAATGCTTTTCCTTGTATTCCGACGTTGCTGAGGCGCTGTATGAGGGTGCTATGACAGACCGCGTCGAATGGCTGCGGAGAGGTAGAGTAGGATGAGGGCAGCAATTTCTCCGTTGTCCAGAAGAGTTCGAATGTCGTCTGTTGCTGCGATGAGGGCGGTTTCGGTGCTGTGTTTGGCTCGGAAGCCGGACTGCGAAGGGTCGAGGGATCTGTTGGATTCGAGGAAGGCGGCGAGTTGACTGTTGACGGCTTTCTCAATGACTTTGGCAGGGAAAGGGAGGAGCGAAATGGGGCAGTAGTTTTTAAGTTCGGTGGGGTCCGCTGTAGGTTTCTTCAATAGGGCGCTGAGTTTGGCGTGTTTCCAGCTTTCCGGGAAGGTGGCGGAGTTAAGGGAGCAGTTGATGACGTCTCGGAGATGGGGTGCGATAATGGAGTCTGCTTTGTTGAAAATGTGGTGGGGACATGGGTCGGTTGGCGATCCTGAGTGAATGGTGTTCATCAGGCGGATGGTGTCTTCAGTGGTGATTGGGTTCCAGGCGTAAAGGTTGTTGGAGGGGGGGTTTTGGTTCGGAGGTTGGTGGGGTGGGCTGGTCTCCAAAGCTGTTATGTATGTCGGCGATTTTGTTGTGGAAGAACGAGGCAAGAGAGTCGCAGAGGTCTTGGGATGGAGTGATGTCGTGGGTGCCAGCGGAGGGGTTGGTAAACTCTTTGACGATGTTGAATAGTTCTTTGCTGTTGTGGGCGTTGTTGTCGAGTCGATTCTTGAATGCTGATTTCTTGGTGGATCGGATCAGTTGGTGGTGTTTGCGGGTGGCGTTCTTGAAGGTGGTCAGGTTGTCAGTGGTTGGGTTTTTACGCCAGGCTTTCTCGAGGGTGCGACAGATCTTCTTGGATTTCTTAAGGGCATCATTAAACCAGGGGGCTTTTTTGTTGCCTTGTTTGATTTGATGGTTTTTCAGGGGTGCTAATTCATCAGCGCTGTGGGTGATCCATTGTGTGAGGTTGGTGGCTGCTTGGTTTGGGTTCGATGATTTTGCAGGAGGGTTTTGGTGAAGCGATGTGAAGAGCTGTTCGGTGGTGATTTTATTCCAGTTTCTCCGGGGAATAGGTTGTGGGTGGTTGTGGGTCATGGTCTTTTTTTTGTAGTTGAAGTGAACGCAGCTGTGGTCCGTCCAATGGAGAGCTGTGGTGTGATTAAAGGAGATGTGCTTGCTGGAGGTGAAGATTGGGTCGAGCGTGTGCCCGGCAAGGTGGGTGGGGGTGTCGACAAGTTGTTTGAGTCCGAGATTGGCGAGGTTGTCTAGAAGGGTGGTGGTGTTGCTGTCGTTGTTCTTTTCCAGGTGGAAGTTGAGGTCTCCCAGTAAGATGTAGTCCTCAGAGGGGAGGGCGTGAGGGCTGATGAAGTCAGTGATGTCATCGCTGAATTGTGTGCGGGGTCCGGGTGGTCTATAGATGAGGGTGCCTCTGAGTGTGGTCTTAGGGTCGGTGTGAATCTAGAAGTGAAGGTGTTCGGCGGTTGTGAGGTAGATGCGTTACTTTGTAAACCCCTGCGCCACATTACCTGCTCCAGGTATAATGTATGCAGGGGGGGCCGTTCTGACGCAAGTAAGCCTAGTAGAAGTGACGCAGTGAAATCTATGAGATTTCACTGCGTCACTTCTAGGACGCAAATGCGTCAATATCTTATGCCTGCCTCACAGCTGGCATAAGACTGACGCAGTCACATTTGAAATGGGACTTGCCAATGTGAAATGATTCATTGATGGAGTTGTGTCAGTTTCGTGACACACTACAGCAATACGTCATTTTTGCGCCTACAGATACATCAGAAATACTGACATATCTGTAACTCCTTGCGACATGATGCGTCATACTGTAAATATGACGCATCCAGCATGCCGCATGGAGGGCGCAATGAAAAGTGACGCCTCGCTGTTTTCATGCAGCGATGCATCACTTTTCTTAAATGAGGCCCTGAGTTTTTAGAACATATTAGTAGTGTGACCAGATCAATATTCTGCGTCATAGGGGGTGCGTCCTACTGGCCCGCCTGTGTAAAGTTCTCCTATTATGTCTGTGCCCAGACTCTTGTACTGACATATGGTGTGTATGTCAAGTGTGTGTGTGTGTGCATAAGTACTGCTTGTGACACATGCGGTCATGAACTGTGTGCATGTGTGACCCTGAGCAATGGAGGCCAGTAAGATCCATTTTGGATGCCCCTGGCCTGGCATAGCACAATATCGACAGTGAACACTGTGCGTCCAGAAGTGCATGGCCTGCGTCTCTGTAGCCAGAGTTTGGAGGTCCGACATCTGAAGTAAGTAGGATGGAGACAGCGCTGGGCACACCCACACAGTGCCACGGTCTTGACGGCCATCCAGTGAATGACAAATCATAACAGACACCGGAAGGTCAAATGCTGATGATGGATGGCCCAAAGCCCGCCCCCTCTTTATACCACTTTAACGTATTTTGGATTTATTTATGACAAGCACTCTCACAACAGACAGTTAAAGTTAATGTAGGAAGACCTAAAAAGGGTTGTCCAACATAGGCCTATGAGGATCAGATGTGTGCCAGATTTTCTAGATAATTCACATAGAATACATTTGCATACAGTCATTTTGAATGGAAATAAATTACATAGTCAGTGGAAATCTGTCACGGATAAGAACCTCCTGGACCTATGTTGGACACCCCTTTGTTGTACCTTGTACGACCTTTAGAGCTACGCTATACCGGGTCCACACATCAGATGAATGTTTTCTATGGTGGGGAATGTGTCCACTTTACCCAGCAACCAAAAGATGGTTTTGAGGAAATATAAAATAAAAAAGAGAGAAAGGACGTGTTCTGTTTATTCAGGGGTCATATAGGGAATAAGGCCGCTCCTGCAGTGCAGCTGGTCACTGCTTGTTCCTTGTCAGAGCATCTGTGCTCGTGCTCAGTGAAGGAACCATGACATCATTTCTATGGGAGCCTGCGAGGAACAATAGAAGGAAAAGCAAATAGGATAAAACACCATGGGGTTAGGGTACGATGTTTATTTAGAAACAGCCGTCCGGCCAAAGCCATGTGGGAAACCCTCCTTATCAATGACTCCATGCACCCCCCCGACCCCCCCACCTCCATGGGCGAATCTCTTATCAGTGCCGAGGAATGGGCTCAGAGGCCGCTTCCTGACTTGTTCCCACTGAACACCGGCGGTCCAAGAACCATATTTAAAATACATTTATCCTGAGCAGGCATGGTGGAGTGGACGCCTTATAATGATCTCAGAGTCAAATGACTTGCCTAGGTTTCTTTGAGAGTTAGAATTATGTTTGATAGTTAGGATTCTTTCTGTGAGACAGAATATGTTGTAAAAACTGCATTCATTCAGCCTCCCAAATTGTGAGGACAAACTTTTCGAAGGTATTTAATTTCCTGTCTAAGAAATATTAGTTACTACTATAATAAAAATAAAAAAAATAGGTTGCAAAATCAAGGAAGTTCAACTTGTTAAGAAGAAGGAAAAATATCATGGTCTCATGACTTATTGAAACATCTCGTGAAGTCATGTAGTGTCCAAATGACCTCCACCCTAAGTGAACTTAAAGGGTTTTCTGGAAGTACAGCATAGTACATCAGGGCCCAGAGGATCCCCACAACTGATTCAAACCAAAGCACCTAATCGGGAATATTTACAAGCCCCTATCGCCACAGGAGCGTCAATTTTTCTGACGTTCCTCGGGCGATAGGGGCTTCGCCTTATTTACAGGCAGCGTTAAAACACTTAACAAGGCTTAATGCTGCCTTGCAAATAAGGCACCCTTTCACGCTACACTTAGCACAAAAGGGGTGGGCAATGAGTGTTGGGCGTTCCACCGAAACACCCATTGATTATGATGCTGTCTCCTATTTACGGGTGGCGTAAATATGTGGCAGCACCAAAATTAAGACCAGGCAAAAACATGGTTTTAACATGGTCAAACGAGGAGAAATGCTTTATTTCTCCTCGTTTTTGATGTTTCTATGTGTGCTGCATTGTGCAGCATGCACAGAATCAGCAAAATGCCACAAATTATTGTTTATGTGCAGGAAGGAGTCCCTTTACAACTTTTATATGTGGTGCACAATGCAGCACACTTAAAAGTTACAAATCGCCATTTGTGAATATATATGTGCAGGAAGGGACACCTTCCTACATATAATCAATCATTCCCTCAACGCAGGCACCCTTGTACTATGGTGTTAATTTTGCACCAGCACTAGGAAAAATGCAGGGGTGCAGTGTATCTTTGTAAATACGGCGCATCCCTGCATTTTTGGAATGGCGGAGCATGCGTTTGCATTTTGTGCTTAATGCCCCGTTCCCTCATTCCTTTGTAAATATGCCCCATAGATCTAAAAGAGAATGGATACATGACCAATGACATGGCAGTAGAATTATGCATCACATAACAATAGAAAGGGACGGCATGCCAGTTGTGATAGGTCATAAATCTAATGGGTGGTGATCTGAACATGGGTCTCAGAAATGCTACTGAAAGCAGAACAACTAACAATGAATCGATTAACGCAGGGGTAGACGTAGGCAGCTCATCTGCATATGATTGGTTGCCGGAGTATTAGTCCCGCCTCCTTACTGCCATGACGTCATGTTTATCCTTTCATGGCTATCAGCCCCTTTACTTCAGCAACTCTTTTGTTCACCTGCCTCCCCCTGTTCCCTCCTGCAGTCTGTGACTGCTCTGGCCACCACCACCCCGCCACCCACTCCCGTTCCTGCCTTCTTCGGCACCCGCATTTTTGTTTACAATGCAATAAAACTTGTGTAAATACGAGTCCTATTGCATTTGTAAATCCTTTTTTTTCATATGATTGGCTGCCTGCATTCGCACTTTCTTTTGCCTGACATGTCCAGACTCTCGCATGTGTGCGATGCTTTACATCGTGCGTATGCGTGCCATAAACCTTACTCTGTAGTGCGTGGTCGTGATGGCATCAAGCCCGAGCGAGGGCTGTGTGTCCCTCGGCGATGCCTTTCCCTTTCATAGGAGGCCCCGCTTCCGTCAGTATACATCCCATCTGATTTTAGGACTTTTGCCCTGCTTAGGGGTCAGAACTTGGTACGTGCTTCGGCAGAATCCACCTGTCCCAGTATTTGCCCTCCCGCAAATACTTCCTTTCGCTGTACACTCGGGCACTGGCTCTCAGTTGCGGCTGCCGCCACCAGGCATGGCATTGCACAGGGCTCTGCCTCACTATGGCAGCAGCAGTACAACACAACTCCCCCAACACCCAGCTCACTGCAGCAGTCGCAGGTAACGGCAATTCGCCTTCTAGGGAAGGGGGTGGAGATCAGGGATAGAGTGCTCACAAGGCGTCCGGTTGCAGCCTGTTCACAATGGCGGCTCCTCTGCCCTTTGCGTCCTGTGGTGCAGTGATCAATGTTTTATAGGAGAGCTCATGGTGTTTTCCGATGGCGCCTGTCCTCACCTTTTCTTGGCTCTGTAAGCCCAGAGGCTGCAGCAGAGTCACCAGAGGATCAGGGCCGTTTCTAGGTGTTTTGCCGCCCTAGGCGAGATTGAAAAATGCTGCCCCCTCCCTTTTACTACCACCTCCCCCCAAAAACATGTTGGAATTATGAAGGTTCAACCAGTGCTCTACCTAAGGGTATTCACCAGATAACCATTACACAAGAGAATATGTTGTTAATTGGATATCTTCTCAGGCGTGTTCAATTCATCACACATTCACATAATATAACATAACAAGTCAATGTGTTCAATAATTATTTGTATCATTTACCCCACTGTCAAAGATTTTTAAAACAATATTTCTGATGTCTTGTATATGAGCACATGAGATAATGATTGAGAGGATAGGTTAGTGTGTGAGTGAGTATGAATTGCTTACTGATAATCTTGATTAATCTTAGTCGTCCTGTCCCCAGTTATTACTTGAGAGGTGAGTCCCAACTCGAGGGGAAAATCCAGAAGCATGTTGAAAATGCAAGCCAAGTCCACCCTTCTGAGCACCATAAATAGGTAGCCATTCCCAGGATTTTCCTGACATGCCTAACTCTAATGAAGACCAGGCAATCCAAGCGGAGGGCAGGAATGATGTTATGATTAGGATGAGGACAAGTAGGTCTAAGGATAAAGATGCTTACCTGAACATATTACCTCTACATCATTCACACTCATCCAATCATCACTAATGAAACATACCATTATCCCATTGTAGACTTTAGAAAAAACACATGCAGGGCAACCAATCTTACAAGTAACAAAGCAGAGAAATCCACAACACACAGTCCCCACTGCAGTCCCAAGCCAGTATACAGAAAACAATGCTGCTTAAACAGTAGGCAGGCATACAGGCAGCCTTAGATCGTCAGCTGCCATACACACGCATGACCAACGGCCATGATCCTGCAGGGCAGCCATTTCTGCTACAGCACCATGAGGAGCTCCAAGAAGCATGTGGAGGCACATGACCCACTGGGGTGTACAGAGTTTGGACTGGCCACAGAAGGAGAACAACCACATCCTGTCAACAATGACAGACTGGTACAACTTCCCCAGTTCCTTGCAAGGCAAGGCTCCTGTCAACATTCCTCCGCTTGCAGCTCCTAAAGGCTGCGAACACCCCCCCCCCCCATCTGTCCAGCACCAGGGAACCAATGGTCTTAATAATAGAGATCCCAACTGTTGTATATTTCATATAGGTGTCCTAATATAGGCATAATCGTAACTTGCCCTAATATAGACATAAATCACGATGCCCTTATATAGGCATGATTCATCTATCCTAATATAGACATGAATCTTGCAACCCTAATATAGGGATGCTCCTTCACCTACATTAGCCCACTACACTACGCAATAACGGGCTCTTAGAAATTAACCTTATCTAGCTACAGCCCTGGATACAGGAGGAGGGGTTTTCCCTAATACAGTCCTTCAGGATACATCTTCAACAGGGCTCATAAATTATGCATGAACCATTATCTACACAAGGTCCATCTCTTACGTCTTCCTCCGTCCGACAAAATGTCAGCACTAACCACACATAGAAACAGTGGACAATCTTGGGGTATAAATATACAACATCTTGCCCAAGTAAGTTAGAGGAGACTGACTCCCCGGCTGACACACTGACCAGAGACGCTGTCATTCCTGCATGCAGAAGCTCCAGCTAGCAGTCGTCTAAACATCCCTTGCAGGGTGTCCAACTCGAGACCAGGACGGGGTCCCACATTCTCTCATTCTAAAGGTAACGGGGTTGACTAGAACCTAGGCAAAATACCTAGATAGATGTTAGGTACAATTTAGGTATATCTAGTTAGGGGCGCATCATAAGAACACATTTTTATCATGTGTTTTATATCTATGTATGTATTCAACATTATTGCACAATGATGGAGCTTTACTATTTCTTCATTCTTGTAGTGCTGCTAATCATATATCTCCTTTACTCTTTAATGGTTGTTACAACGCATATCATTTACACTAGAAGAACACCTTTGCAATAAAAACTTATTGTAACACGTCCGTCTGTTTATTCTGTGTAACTCTCTGAGAACCAAATAAGTGAGCACAAGTGACTGAGCGAAAAGTAGTACATTGTTTCCACGATTCTGAGGGATCAGGGTCGTTCATGTTCTATAGTTGCCAGAAACTATTCCCTCCTTGTTTGAAGGGGTTTCCAGTGGCACTGTGAGCTAGCTGGTAAAAGGTAAACAGGTTAGCATACCCGATAGGGGTGTACAGAATCAGTCTCATACCGAGTGCCTCATTTATGCTGCGCTTCCCTACGGCAAAAGAAAAGGGCAGGAATGCGATGTATCTATAAGATACGGCGCATTCCTGTCCTTTTCCCCTGTGCCGGCGCACAATGGGCTACCTGTGCCAACACAGGCACCTTTACAGAATGGTGCAAGGGTGCCTGCGTTGCGGGGATGATTATTTTTGTACAGGAAGGGACACCTTTCTGTACAAAAATAATCACAAGAGGTTTTTCCTCTTTCAATGTGTGCTTCATTCTGCAGCACACATAGAAAATGGAAAAACGAGGAGATATCAAGATATTTCTCCCCGTTGCGCCTCCCTTACGCCTCCCCTGGGGAGGCGTAAGCTTTTGGCACTTTTGGCACTGCCTCAGATTTACGATTTCTCGTAAATCGGGGGCAGTGTCAAAAGGCCATGGATGTTGCTGGGAACGCCCCCAGCAACACCCATTGCACGGGCCTTTAACGTAGAACACTGCGTTAAAACGACTGATATTGATCAGGCAGCAGTACGCCTAAAAAAGTGGCTTAGTGCTGCCTGATAAATATCACACAGGCTTCTGCGACACGGAACGTCACAAAAAGAAACGTTCCGATGGCACAAGGGACATCATAAATGAGGCTCCAAAACTATAGTGTATGTTATCCAAATAGGCAGAACCTATATAGGGATAGAGGAACTACACGACAGAGCTTGTTGAGAAGCTCATAGTTTATAAACTCTCCATCTCAGACAAGCAGGTTGAAAAAACAAGAAGATGCGGGTAATGCCTGTAAATGTATGTCTGTTGGATGGGTGCACCTTGCTTTTTCACCATGCTTCTAGATTTTCCAGCCTCAATATGGGATTCACCTCATTAGTAATCGAGATGAGGCCTAGGGACATAAAGATAACACGTTAGTTTAGTTCCATTACCCCACCATGCAGATAAATTCACCTTTGTGTTATTGGGGATAGAAGTAGTACAAGATATGTATTTTAGGGAACACATACCAAACACAGATGTCAAGTGGCCTGAGGTGAAAGAGAAGCGTTGTTGAAAGCATTTCATATGACAGAAAGAATGAAGCTAGTAAAAACACTCTCTCCAAACTTTTAGCAGAGTTCCCTTTCTGCGTCACTCTAAAGGCACCCATTGGAACATCCTCTACCTCCATTAGATTGTGACTAGGAAGGGGATTTAATTCAAGAAGGCACTTTGAAAGCGTGGTGGGGCAAGGCAAGCAGGAGATTGAGAGCCTAAAGCAGCTGTGAGAAGAGTACGCTTTCATCAAAACCTTTAATCACAAACAGTAATACATGTTGACACATGGGTAATTGTCGTTGCATGCAATTATATATACATTTAGTGCCATGAGGTAGGATCCAATGTAAAGCACTGTTAACGCTGATAACCACTACTATAAGGAAATTAGAGCATACTTGAAAGGAAAACGCTGTTTCATAAATGCACCAAGCAGCCCATTTTTGTGTGCCATACTGCGGTTTCATTGTTTCTAATACAACAATGTGTTGAGCAGAGGCCTGTCAGGAAGACAGAGGTGCACCTTATGGCGCACCGTACTTTCTTAGTGACTGATGTTCCAGCTGCCTGTTTTTCATTGCTCCGAGGGTCGGGATTAGCCTAAACTATGCTGCACCATAATTGGTTATTTCATTTTTCTTTCATTGTGTAGTTCGGCTTTATTTCCCGAAACTGAAAAGCAACAGAATTATTTTAAGCCTTCAATTCTACGCATTCAAGATTAACCTTACACTCACCTTTTACAGTTTTCTGACTCATATTTTTTGCCGCCCTCCCCCTTTTGGCGCCCTAGGCAGCCGCCTAGTCTTGCCTAATGGCAGAAACGGCCCTGCAGAGGATGGAGCCTGCTGCAAGCAGCGTGGATTGCTCGTGCTGGGTGGCACATGCTCTGCCGGGTCTTTGTTAGTTCTCTCTTTTGTATTTTATAATCGAGAGCTGTCTGATGGTTCCTGTTTTTATCACAGGTGTGACCTATACTTATATACTATACTATACTCCTGAGGCGGAAGCCGGGAGAACGCTTGTTTGTATTTTTAAAAATAAAATTGATCGTGAAACTGTGATTTTACCTACCTTATCTCCTCTCCCTGGGCACTTATACTTTGTTTATCACACCCTGGGCATCCCCGCGCAGCGGATCTTAGCGCTGCCGCGGGTCACAACAACAATCTTTTGCCGCCGTTACCGATGGCCCTCAGGCCACGCCCACTACCGTTAGGCCACGCCCCCCGCCGAAGGTATTTAAGACGCGCTGATTACTAGCGCGAGCCAGAGACACCTATCTCCTGAGGCGGAAGCCGGGAGAACGCTTGTTTGTATTTTTAAAAATAAAATTGATCGTGAAACTGTGATTTTACCTACCTTATCTCCTCTCCCTGGGCACTTATTCTTTGTTTATCACACCCTGGGCATCCCCGCGCAGCGGATCTTAGCGCTGCCGCAGGTCACAACAACAATCTTTTGCCGCCATTACCGAGAGCCCTCAGGCCACGCCCACTACCGTTAGGCCACCCCCCCGCCGAAGGTATTTAAGACGCGCTGATTACTAGCGCGAGCCAGAGACACCTATCTCCTGAGGGGAAAGCCGGGAGAACGCTTGTTTGTATTTTTAAAAATAAAGTTGATCGTGAAACTGTGATTTTACCTACCTTATCTCCTCTCCCTGGGCACTTATTCTTTGTTTATCACACCCTGGGCATCCCCGCGCAGCGGATCTTAGCGCTGCCGCGGGTCACAACAACAATCTTTTGCCGCCGTTACCGAGAGCCCTCAGGCCACGCCCACTACCGTTAGGCCCCGCCCCCCCGCCGAAGGTATTTAAGACGCGCTGATTACTAGCGCGAGCCAGATACACCTATCTCCTGAGGCGGAAGCCGGGAGAACGCTTGTTTGTATTTTTAAAAATAAAATTGATCGTGAAACTGTGATTTTACCTACCTTATCTCCTCTCCCTGGGCACTTATTCTTTGTTTATCACACCCTGGGCATCCCCGCGCAGCGGCTCTTAGCGCTGCCACGGGTCACAACAACAATCTTTTGCCGCCATTACCGAGAGCCCTCAGGCCACGCCCACTACCGTTAGGCCACGCCCCCTCCCCTATAAACTATGTGCATTCCCCGGACGCGCAGCGGACGAGCGCAGCGGGCGCGCCTAAGGCAAGCCCGTCTGCGCCCGTCCGCGCCAGTCCAGGCCCAGGCGCCAGCCAAGCCGGCTACCCTATCTCATACTCGGCGGACTCCCTCGGGGTGCTACAAATCCCCTACCTCACTCCCTCCCCTTCTACGATTAGACGCATCACCACAGCCGGTTATCATCTCGCCTAATCAACCCCCCCCCAGTCAGAGCTCTCCCTCCGCCAAACCGGCAGAGGGTGATACCACCATCCGGGTGTGTTATCTCAACACCCGCTCCCTGGTAAAACATCAAGCTGACATCTTCATCCTTCTTTCCACCGAGAAGTCTGACGTACTCCTGCTCACCAAAACCTGGTTGACTGCAGATTCCCTCCCTGACATTCTGGCGGCCCACCCCCCAGACTACTACATCCTCCGTGCCGACCGTCTGGGTAACCGCCCTGGGGGCGGGTGGCGGCCATAATATCCAAACGACATAACTTCATCTCCACATCCTCCCTCACCCTCCCGGAAGTAGACAATCTTATGTTCAGCTTAAAAAAGGACACCGGAGCCTTAATACTCGTCCTCCTCTACCGACCCCCCCACCCTATGCCATCTTTTTCGGCCACTTTGACCGAACAGCTGATTAATCTACTCACCTCTAACCCCAGATTCGCCCTCTTCGGCGACCTCAATTACTGGTTCAACGACGCGAACGCCGGGCCCCATGCCACAGAGCTCTTTGAGGCTCTTACCAGCCTCAACCTGGTCCAACAAATCACCTCACCCACCCACATTAAAGGCCACATTCTGGACCAGATCTGGACCCAAAATCTCACACTCTCCCCCCCCTTCCGTCTCCCCATGTACCTGGTCAGACCACTATCTAAATGAGACCTCCCTTACTGTCACTGGCAGAACCTCCGCCCCCCTGATGGCTGGCGGCCTCTCATGCAAATGGACCTCCTATGACTCCCAAGGCTTCCTTACGACCCTATCCGACACCCGGCCTGCCCTCAACCCGCTAACTAGCATCGACAAGTTGGAAAGCGATATTGGTACCTGGCTCAAATCAGCCAGTGACCAATTTGCTCCCCTAACTAAATTCCCCCGACCAGACACCACAACTCCCACAGATGGTTCTTGGACGACCTCAAAAAACACAAATTGAAGGTACGTCAGCTGGAAAGGACATGGAGACGTAACTACTCTGAACCAGACCGACTGCAATACACCTCCGCCCGCAGAGATTATAAAATCGCCATCTCCTTAGCTAAGTCGGCCCACTTCTTAAACCGAATTCTGTCCGCGGACAACAAATCTAAGGAAGTTTTTAAAATCATGAATGAACTTACCTCCGATGATAGAACTCTCCCAGGTCAGACCCCTACCCAAAGTACTTGCGATGCCCTCAATCTCTTTTTTGTTGAGAAAATCATCAAAATCAAGGCTTCTATCCACCCCCCTCCGCAGACCCCCGCTTCCGACACTCCCCCCACCAACTCATCCGTCTTCACTGATTTCCCTACCCTCAATCCCGTCTCCCTAGCGGAGCTCGCGTCCCGGGTAAAATCGGGCTCTCCAAACGATTGCTGCCCTCCCTCGATCCTACGGAGCGTCTGTCACTCTCTTCCCGAATGCATCCTACCTCTGCTGAATGGCTCGCTCAGCTCAGGTATCATCCCCAGCATTTTCGAAGAGGTCATCTTGGTACCCCTTCTGAAGAAACCTGGTGCAGATCCGGCAGAATTATCCAACTATCGCCCCATTTCGCTTCTCCCATACCTCTCTAAACTAATCGAAGCTCATGCCACCCGATGCCTCTCCAACTTTGTCGAGACCTCATGCTACCTGGAGCCTAATCAGGCCGGCTTCAGGCCAGCCCACTCCACTGAGGCCGTCATCTTGGCTGTCATCGACGCGCTGAGGAAAAACGCTGACTCTGGGACCCCCCAGGCTCTCGTACTCCTGGACTTGTCGGCTGCGTTCGACACGGTTGATCATAACATCTTGCTTCACCGTGTCGAACAGGCTGGCATCCAAGGCCCTGCCCTCAGCTGGATCCAGTCTTTCTTGACCGGCAGAACTCAAGCCGTTCGCCTGTGTCCTTACACCGCGCCCAAAACCCTTACGACCTGGGGAGTCCCCCAGGGCTCCTCTTTATCACCTCTACTATTCAATCTTTACCTTCGGCCCCTGATCTGTTCACTTCAAAACTGGGACGTCACAGTGTATAACTATGCTGATGATCTGCAGATCATCTTTCCACTCAATTCCCCGAACGCTGTGGACAACTTCCATTCCGCCATGTTACACATCCAGGAGTGGATGAACTGCAACCAACTGAAATTAAACCCTGGGAAAACTGAGCTCCTTCTCCCTGGCGCCAGCCCCTCTTTTTGGGGAGCCTAGTTCTGGCCCACTAAACTGGGCCTCCCGCCGACCCCTGCAAAATCTGTATAGAGCCTCGGCGTGACCATCGACGCTGAACTCTCCCTCCGATCCCAAATTGGCACCGTGATATCATCTTGCTCGTTCCAACTCCGAAAAATCCGGAAAGTCAGCCATCTACTACCACCAGCTGCTTTGACCCAGGTAGTCATCTCTTTGGTACTCTCCCGCCTGGACTTTTCCAACTCCCTCTATCATGGACTCCCTAAATCACTATTGCACAGTCTTCAGGTAGTACAGAACCAAGCAGCCCGCCTCATCTACAAAACTCCCAAATGGCAGTCGGCCAAACCCCTGCTACATAAACTACATTGGCTGCCTATAGAACAAAGGGCGGCCTTTAAACTGGGCTGCCTCACGTTCAAAGCTCTCCATTGCACCAGCCCCGCTTTTTTGACTTCACTCATCCGCCCATACTGACCAATCACAATCTACGTTCTGCTCATCTTGACATTCTTGTCACACCCAAAACCAGAACTAACACATTTGGTGGCCGCAGATTTGCCCTCCTGGCCCCAAAGTTTTGGAATCTTCTCCCCCTGATCATTAAATCCAGCAGCTCCCTCCTTCACTTCAGGAATCTGCTCAAAACCTTCCTCTTCACTCCACCCTGCTAATCCCTCACCGTCCAGCTTGTGTCTCACCTTTGTCCTATAATTTTGGATGATGAAGATGAAGAAGAGGCAGACTTGTACGAAACAAGAATATAAACAATTAGACATTTACTACAAAAATAGAGTAAAATAAGTTGGTGCTAGACATACATTTTTAGGCAAGGGGAAGTTGCCTAATGAATCAACTGATGCTTTCATTAGTGATTTAAGAGTTTTGGATGCTAAAAGTAAGGCATTTCCACAGCCAATGATACGTTTTCGAATGGTACAGAAAATGTGAGATCTAAATTGAAGTTGTTGTTGGTGGATGATCTAACTTTAGAAAAAGCTACTGATATTGTGCACCAATTTGAAGAAATGGAATTGAGGATGAGACATTTGGCTCATAAAGCTACCAATGAGGTGCAACTTGTTAAGCATGAGGGTACTGTGAAAAACAATGGGAGGTTGTAGGAGAGTAGGGTCTGCTATCCTATGGTCACCCCAAATTTTTGCTTTTTGCTTCACTGGTTTATGACTTCATGTGGCTGTGGGCCTGCTAATCAGACCCACAGCCTTCTGTTCTCTCTCTAAATTAATGCCAATGCACACTAGGTGCATTACGAATTGGAACTGGTTCACCTTATTGGCCCCTGTAACAGTGTACCCCAGGTACCCAGGGCATAGGTGTTTCCAAGGCCTACCAGGGGCTGCAGCATGTATTGTGCCACCCCTGGCCTGGCCTCCATATTTGACACAACTGGCTGATCACTCAGCTGGGGCAAGTTGGTGTAATCACCTCTTGCTTAGGTATAGTATATCTATATCTAACTTAAAATGGACACATATGTTCCTATCAGCCACTCCTATGGAAGGCCTCATCAATCCTGGAGGCAGAGTGCTTGGAAATATGTGAGATGGTGCTCTATCATGAGCTGAGCCTGTCTGCAGCTTTCGGAACCACGTCCTTTAACTGTTCCATGATACTGCCATACCATATACTCTTAAGTGCATTATGAACCTCGCGGTTAAATGCTATCTTTGGTTTGGCTTTATCAAAACATGTCGAGTAAGGTGTCATACGAATTGGGATACTACCCCCTCGCCAGTTCTGGCGACGGGGGTAGCATTCCACCCTTCTAGAGGGACACGACATGTGCATAACCTGAACCCCGGTTAAAGTTAAACATGAGCCTCAGCATCACAAAATGGATGCTGCCACCACAGACACAAGTCTGACCTCCTGCTGCTGGGAGTCCTTCCAGCGAGGGAGGATTGGACAAAGGGTTTCCTGCCTTGGGAGGCGCTAGCACCACCCCAGACAGGATTTTGTGTATTGGGTAGGACAAGGCTGAATAGATTGAGACATGCCTGGGGCACACAAGGTGTCCCTGTGCATAGGCCAGTTCAAACTGGTGCTGGGGCTCTCCAGCCCCAGTCTTGGTGTGAATCTGGACAAAGGAAAGGGGGTGTAACCACCCCCCTTCCTGGTCCCACCCAGAGGAGGGACCTAGCAGGTAATCAGGCCCCTAGATTTGGAATAAGAGTAGGAGCTGTGTCCCAAGACTTCAGATCATCCTGAACTCGACTTGAAACTAAGAAGAAGACTGGACTTCGACATTCTGCTGCACAGAAGACTGAAGAGAATCTCCCTTGTGGCCAAGGAGTGACCACCCTGTGAATACAGGCTCCAAACAGCAACTCGACGTCTGCTTTGCCGTCGCTTCCCGCCGGAGCCTGAGCCCAGAGCCCAACAAGACCTGGATTCCCAGACATCTCACAGCCCGATCCACAGTCCCTGAAAAGAAGAGACCCGTGGAGGCACCGAGAGATGTGGGACCGGCCATCTTGAAAGACCTCTGAGAAGCTGACTGCGCAGCACCCAAGGCACCCTCGATGCTGTGCTTTGGGGTTTGAGAAGCCCCACCACCGCGCAGCATCTGCACCGAAGATCAGCCCCTCAGCATCTCCACGATCTGCGTGGGGCCCTTTTGCACTTTGCCACTCGACGCGTCATCCCAGTCGCTAGCCCGTTGGCTGGTGGCCATCTTGGCGATGAAATCTACAAACAACACTGCCGGTCTGGTTGCTCCAGACTGGCCCTTGCTCCCCTGAAAAGGAGAGCCCGCTCTGACCTTGCTGGTCCGAGTAACAAGCTTTCTTCACTTCCTGCGTGGCTTGCATTAGCCAAGGCCTGTTTGCTCCAATCAAGTTGCCGACACCGCCATCAGCTAGAGCCTTTGTGAGACAGCTCGTGATCGACTCCTGGACATCCTCAACCTCTTCGTGTCCACGTGGCTGCAGAGACAAGCTACACCTCTTCACCTGTTGGCACCCGACATCGCCTGGTTCCATCCTGGTTCCACGGTAGTCACTGGCTAGTGACTTTGAACATTGTCCCCTCTGCTTTCAGGTCTTCACATCTTCAGATCCATCCTTGGATCCACCGGAACTCTCCTCGACGACCCGCCTGCAGCATCTTCATCTCCAGGCACCATCGACCTGCGTGACGAAACCCGACACATCTTCGCACCTGTGCACCCGCTTCCTATGGGTGAGGTAACTCAGCAACGCCGGTGTTCCTACACTGGTACACACCTCTAGTACCTAGATCTAAAGTTTTGTCCTTCTAGGTCAGTCGGAAGGTTCCTAAAACAGTAACTCTATAACTTTTACGCACCATTGACATTGCATTGGTGCATGCGTGTGCTTTAAGCGCTGCACCCGAGTCCCGCGGGCCTTTCCCGACTTCTTCACTGTTAGTCCCGAACAGCTCCAGCGATTCCCCAGGCCCTAGGCCTATTTCCTTTCCCATTGGTGTTTCTTATACCACTATTTTAGTATATGGTTTAAGTGGCCCCTAGGGCTCATCCATATTGTGCAACTTTTGTATATTTAAACTGTTTTGTTGTAATGCATTTGCTTCTGTGCCCATAAAGAGTATAGGGGATTTTGTAGTAAATAAATATATATATATTTTCAATATACATCTGTGTGGTGTCCTTTCATTTGGAATTCAAGGGGATTGTGTATGGTAAAACAGCTTGCTTCACATGCCTTTACAGAGTTTAGCCTAAGACTGCTTTGCCCATGCTACCACTAGGATAGCTGGTCTATTAGGTTGACTTACAACCAATCATCATAAGGGTTGCTTGGCATGGTACAAGGTGATCACTAGAACTAGTGAGCATCATATACCAGGCCAACTTCTCACATTGGTGAGCAGCGGTTGGGATTTGAGCTTTCTGTTGTTTTACCATTACAATCTTTGAGAGTATCATTTGAAAGATCATACAGGTACCTGTTAGGTACATATAAAACAAGACTAGTATACTTAAGTTCTACTGAACTTAGTTGTTGTAGAGGATAGGGAGTAGCACACCCTGACTACAACTACTAGATAGGTTTAGTAGGTAAACACCAGTGTAGGTAGATTGCAACATATCCACCCAAACTAGAGCAATGTCTGGAGCAGAGGGGTCCACTGGACCTGTCCCTGTTGAGAGTGACCCTCCAAGGGCACCATCCAAATTTGCTATGTTGAACTTTAAAGAAATGAGGCAGCTGTGTACCTTAAGAGGTCTCAAGACGGGTCCAACCCCTACTACAGCACACCTCAGAGAGCTTTTAGACCAGTCTGAAGCTCTAAAGACCTCCCATCCTAATCCCAAAGGGCCTGGAGAAGGAGGCTCTCCCTCTGAAGATGATAACACTGATGCCCATGTCCCTGTCATCCAGATAGATGAGGAAAACCAGACCACTGGAGATACTCAGCCTGAGGATGAGGAGGAGGAAGAGGAGGAAGACGAAAGTGATTCTGATGATGAGAGACTTAGTCAGGTGCCAGTCAGAAGACTTAGCCAGGCTAACTTAAGCCAATTTGGGACTGAGTCAGGGTCCAACCCACTCAGACCCCCAAGTGGACTTAACCAGGAGTCTAGGCGGAGAAGGAATCACTCAGGTGAATCTGACACTTCCCAAGCTTCTAGAGGTTCTCATGGTCACTCCAGAAGGGGGTTGACTAGCCCTCAGAGAAGGGAACATGAGGCCAAAATGAGAGCGGCTGAGCTTAGGATCCAGAAGCAAGAATTAGAAGTTGCCCTGGCCAAAGAGAAACTTGCTAGAGCAAGACAGCCTAGAGAGAGTGGATTAGGATCCACTGGTGGCAGCACTATCCCTAAGGATAAAGACAGGTCCTATGACAATAGAAACCTGAGTAAGATTGTGCCCCCTACAAAGCTGGGGATGATATCCACAAATGGATGACTGCACTTGAGAGAGCCTGCAGAGTACAGCAGATCCCTCAAGAGCAGTGGGCAGCAATCTTGTGGCTCTCCTTTAAAGGTAGAGGCCGAGACAGACTCCTCACAGTTAGTGATGGGGATTCTAGAAACTACCTGGTCCTGAAGAGTGCTCTGATAGATGGGTTAGGCTTAACCACTGAACAGTACAGGTTAATGTTCAGAGAAACCCAGAAGACACAGACTCGGGACTGGTCTGAATTTGTTGAATGTGTCACTAAGGCTCTGGAGGGCTGGTTGCTGGGAAGTAAGGTTACAGACTATGAAGGATTGTACAATTTGCTTATGAGAGAACACATTTTTTTTTTTTAATTTTAATTTTTGTTGTTGCTATCACATGGTATACAATGACAATCAATCGTTCTGTAGAGCAGCGTCAACATTCAGCTGTCTATCAATAATAGAGCAACATTTTGTGTTTAACCCCCCCCCAACTTGAAACTTGCTACTTCAAGGGTTGCAGTGCATGAACATGAACCGTAGTCTATTGCAACATTGGTGTGTGTCTAAGCGGTCAGCAGCCCAAAAGACAGTCTCTGGTAGTTACATTCACTCCACCATTTATGTTCCCCAGGTCCCGGGGCCATGCTGCGCATCTGGGCCACCCTCCTCCCCTCTCTCATTACTCCAGATCCTCATCGTCCCCCGAGCTGTCTCCATCCTCCTCTTCGGGCAAAGGCTCACAAATGTCCCCCCTGTAGGTATTCCATGGAGTCCAAATTCTGTTCCATTTACGTGGATTATGCCTCTGCTGATATACTGCCCTCTCTGTCACCATGAGCACATCCATATTCCTGCACCATAGCGCTAGTGTCGGTGCCTCTAGTGCCCCCCAGTTTTTCGCGATATCACGCTTTGCCATCATTACGCCAATAATCACCCAGCCCCTTGCATGCAATGACAGATCGGTTGGGCCCCATATATTTAGGAGACATATTCTGGGGTCAGGTGTGAACGGGGTCCGGAGGGCTTGACTGATCGTGCGTGTGACACGCCTCCAGTAGTCCTGTATGATTGGGCAGGTCCAGATAGTGTGGAACAGTGTGCCCTCCTCCCCACATTTTCTCAGGCAAAACGGGTGTTCAGCTCTGTGTATTTTATATAGTGTGGTGCGGGTGTAATAGACCCTATGTAGTATTTTGAGTTGGATCAGCCTGAATCGGGTGGAAATACCTGCCTCCCTGGGCGATGCCAAGGCTGCGTTCCAGTCTGCCTCATCTAGTTCTCCTATCTCGTCCATCCAGTAGCCCTTTAGCTTTCCAAGGGGATCCGGTAGGTTGTTCATCAGCTTGCGGTAAGTGAGGGAGGTTGCACTGGACTCCATGTAGTCCGTAAGCAGTCGATCCTCTAACGGGGCTGATTCCGGAAGCGCCACACCTGGTTCCAACACTGACAAGAGTGCGTGCCTAATTTGTATGTACCTGTATGTTTCGGTCACCTCTAGGTTATATTGCTCCCTCAGGGTCGCAAATGAGAGCACGCCATCTCCTGCCCATAGGTCGCCCACCGTGGAGATCCCAATGGTGTCCCATTGATCAAACCCTTTTGAGCTGCGCAGGTTGCCAAGGGCTTTGGTGTCCCATAGTGGCGTGAGTTTAGTGATCACTCCCTCCCAGGCCAGCCGCCTTTGCGCTTTGTGCCAGATGGCTACCGTGTGTTTGGTAGGTCCCTCCAACTTTCTCACTATTCCTTTGTTGTAGAGTGGGGCCAGAAGGGTGGACGTGCCCAGCTGGTGCCTATCCGCCTCATATGCCGGGTCATCGTGTGCCGCGTGGACCCATCGGTTGATCACTTTGAGGTGAGCGGCCCAGTAGTACAATTCGAGGTTGGGGAGGGCTATCCCCCCACTGTACCAATCCCTGGTTAACTTCGATTGCGCAACCCTAGCCGGTTTGTCACCCCACAGAAGGCCGGACAATTGTGCCGACACGTGGTGGAAAAATGCTACGGGGACCATCGCCGGTGTGTTTTCCAGGACGTAGAGGAAGCGAGGCAGCGCCATCATCTTAAAGAGCGCTGCTCTACCTAACAGAGTCAAGGGGAGATTTTTCCAGTGGCGCACGTCCGCCTTCAGCCTGTCCAGCTGGGGCTTAAGATTCAGGTCAAGGAAGGTCGAGTGATCCCTCGTGATCTGTATCCCTAGGTACTTAAAAGAGACGTGTTCTACGAGTAATTGGCAATCCTCAGGCAAGGCTGGAGGGTCACCCTGTATCATGAAGAGTATGGACTTGGACCAGTTAAGTTTGTATCCCGAGGCTGTACCGTGGGATTCGCACAGTGCCAGTAGGACCGGGATGCTGTTCGTGAGGTCCATGAGGTAGACGAGCATGTCGTCGGCATATAGGGACACTCTATCTTCCCAGCCACCTCCCCATTGCACGCCTTTCAGCAGCTGGGTGGTTCTGATAATTGTTGCTAGTGGTTCTAACACTAGGGCGAACAGTAGTGGCGAGAGTGGGCACCCTTGCCTCGTGCCCCGTGCCAGCGGAAACTCCCTAGATATGTGGCCATTTGCGGTTACCCGCGCCACGGGTTCGGTATACAGTAATCTGACCCATGATATGAACGTCGGGCCTATGCCCATGTGTTCCAGGACCGCAAAGAGATAGCGCCACTCCACCATGTCAAACGCCATTTTGGCATCTAGTGACAGTACCGCCGCTGGTTCCTCCAACCGCGGGGCTCGGGCCAGCACCCCGTGCAGCCGTCTCAGGTTCAGCGCCGTACTCCGGTGCGGCATGAAGCCCGACTGGTCCGGGTTTATCAAATGCGGCAGGTGAGGCAGGAGTCTGGTGGCCAACAGTTTCGCCAGGATTTTGCTCTCAGCGTTAAGGAGGGAGATCGGGCGGTACGATCCACAGTCCTCAGGGGGTTTGCCGGGCTTGGGTATCGCGACAATTGTGGCCGTACGTTGGTCAGGAGGCAGTCGCCCCTGTTCCCGACACTCCCGGAACATATCGAGCAATGGCGTGGATAGTGTTTCGGACATAATCTTGTACCACTCTATCGGCACACCATTGGGGCCTAGCGCTTTCCCCGGGTGTAGTGCTGCTATGGCTAACTGTATTTCGTCTGCCGTCAGGTCGGAGTCAAGCTCATCCCGTTGGTCGGGGGCGAGAGTGCGAGTCGGCACTCCATTGAGCGAGCTCTCCGCCATTTCCCGTGTGACCCCATACTCAGGGGTGTACACGGAGTGGAAGTGATCTGCCAGGAGTTCCACTATTCTTGCCGGACTGGTATGCATCTCTCCAGTAGGGTCTTTCAGCTGGAGTATGGCCCTCTGACCTCCCCGCGCTTTCTCTAGCCATGCCAGGAGCTTCCCTGCTTTGTCGCCTATGTCGTATACCCTACTCGTAGTCGCCGACATATGTTCCCTCACTCTGCGGCTCAGAAAATCGGTATGGCGTTGCTGGGCCATTCGGAGTGCGTGCTGCGTGTCCCCAGTTGGATTCCCTTCGTGGTCCTGGGTTGCCTTGTCAAGTTGTTCCTCCAGACCTATCAGTTCCTGACGTTGGGTGTGCTTGTGTCGTGCGATCGCTGAAATCGCCTGCCCGCGGAGTACCGTTTTGTAGGCCTCCCACAGGATCGTAGGCGATGCCACTGAACCCACATTTTCGGTGAGGTAGGATCGTGTATTACTTTTCAAGGCCTTGGCTATGGCAGGCTCCCTAAGGTAGCCCGGGTAGATAGGGAAGGTTCGCCTACGGGTCCGTTCCTGACTGGAGAGAGTCAGTGTTAACGGGGAGTGGTCGGAAACCCCTCTCGGTCTAATCTGAGAGTCAGTGTAAGTGAGGAGACCCCCTTCCAACGTCAGGAAATAGTCAATCCGCGATAGGCTGTCGTGGACTGCTGAGTAGTATGTGTATTGCCAGTCCACTGGGTGGAGCCGCCTCCATATGTCCACTAAGCCCTGCGCTTCCATGAAGTCACGCAATTTGGAGTGAGCCGGTGTTTGTGTACGCATTGGGTATCGGTCTAGGGAGTCCTGAGCCACTGCATTAAAATCCCCGCCCATTACGAGAGCCCCTTCTGGAAGGTCCAATATGAATTTACCTAATTCCGGGAAGGCTATGGCGTGTAGTGCCGGCGGGATGTATACTGATACCACGTTAAGTGGTTTCCCCTCCCACTGTCCATGTACCGCCGCGAAGCGACCCTGTGTGTCCACTGCTACTGATTGGACTACAAACCTGGATGAACGGTGAATTAGTATCCCGGTGCCCCGGGACCCCTTTGTGAACTCAGAGTGGGCCACCATGCTATAGCCCTTCCTGTCTAGGGCCTTTGTGGCCGTGCCTGTAAGGTGTGTTTCTTGTAGTAGGACCAGGGCGGGATTCAGTCTCTTTATACTGTGCAGGACCAGCCCTCGTTTAATTTTGTCGCCCAGACCTCTCACATTCCAGGACATTAGGCTCAACGGGGACGCCCGCCCCACATCAGTGCCCTCCCCCATCATGTTCGGGTATGCGGACTGAGAAGTCGTGTACATGGAGGACCCGGAGGTCCGAGTAGTGACTCCGCGTGCAGTATCGTGACATTATCATGCTGTGTTCATGTGTCCCACTGTAGCAATCTTGACCCCATGTAAAAATTAAGAACCATAACCCCATCCTACCCCCAACTCCCCCCCTCCCTGCCCCCCTGCTCAACGGACTCAAAACTGCCCGCCCCCCCAACTCAGCAGAGTGCTTGATCCCAACCCATAACATAGTACTTGCTCGCTGGGGTGAAGGTGTCTCCGTGGTCGGCGGCCCACTTCCTCAGCTGCGGAGGCCCTTCCGCCCAGTGTCCAAGCGGCCTTGTCAGTCTTTGTGTTCAGCGGTTCATCCAGTCAACAGCAGTGAATCATAGCCCACCGTCAGCACCGTCTTCATGCTGATCGGCCAAAGGAGAGTGTACCTCTGCTTCTTCGTCGTTGGTGTGCGAGCCCTGTCGAGAGCCAGCCGTACGGTGCTTGTTCTGTCTGTTGGACCGACGGGGGAGGCCCGCCGTTCTCCATCCCTCCAACCAATCTTGTGCCACCTCCGGGGAATCAAAAAACCAGGTCTTGTTGTCAGCCACGACTCGGAGCTTGGCCGGGAAGAGCATGGAGTACGGGATTTCCCTGGCCCTTAGTTCTTTTTTGACTTCAAAGAAGGTTCGTCTCCTCCGTGCAACCTCGGCCGTGTAGTCAGGAAAGAATGCCAGTGTCGCGTTTTGGATCTTAATGGGAGGTGAGTTCCTCGCCGCCTGTAGGATGGCGTCCCGATCCCTGAAATTGAAGAGTCTAGCTATTATTGGTCTGGGGTTAGCGCCCGTCTTATGGCGACCTCCCGGAACCCGGTGTGCCCTTTCCACTGAGAAGAAGGCTGAGAGTCCTTTGGGCTTCAGAGTCTCTTTGATCAGGTTCTCCACGTATAGGTCCATCGCCCTCGTGTCTTCCGATTCCGGCACACCTATTATACGGATGTTATTCCGCCTTGAGCGCCCTTCCTGGTCATCAAGCCTGTCGCGCAGTTCCTTATTTTCTTTGGAGATGCGCTCCATGCTGATTTGTAGTTCCGATACGTCCTCAACCAGGGATTTGGTCACCACCTCCATGTTGTTCACCTTCTCTGTCATTTTATGAAAGTCGGCCCTTATAAGTGTAATCTCAGCTGAGATCGACCCCACCGTGGCTTGTACCTGTGTGAGGGCCCGCATGACGTCGTCAATTGTCGCCTTCTTGCCACTGGGCACGTCGGCCGTCTTGCCGGATTGCGATTTGGCTTCTTGCGAGGGGGAGCCGGGCTTTTCATACGCAAACCTGTCCAGGCGCGATTGGGCCGCCCCGTTTTTAGGCCCTTTGCCGGCCATTTCGGCTTCCCTTGGGCCGGCCTGATGTCGTGTGATCTCTTCACCCCAAGTGCCACCGGGGGCCGTGCCTTCCTGACCTCCTCAGACAGTTATTCGGGGATTGTCTCGGGGTCCACTCGGTGTGCAGGGGTGGGGTGCAGCCTTTGAGGGGCACTCTAGGCGCTGCGTCTAGTACAGGCACCAGGCCGGACAGGGTCGCGGCCGTTCAACGGTGCGAGGCTGCCAGTAGGGTTTCGGGCTAATTAGCGTGGTATGGAAACAATCCTAAGGGAACTGTCACTGTCCCCCGTAATGTCCACGTGTGCCACCTCCTACTCGTGGCCGTCGGATCCCCTGCTCGGGGCCTCTGATGTAGGCGGGGGGCCCCGGGCTGGCGCCAGACAGACCCCACCGGGGAAAGGACGATTGCCCCGTGTAGATGCCCGCCAGGCGTCAGGGCCCAAGCCCGGCGGGGGTGTCTCGAAGTCTGTTCTGCCTGTTGGCTCTCCGCCGCTCACTGCGCCCACGGGCGGCGGGGGGGGTCGCTGAACGGTGCAGTTGAAAGCGCGGAATCCCCGTCTCCTGCCCCAGCGCTCTGGCCGCCGCCGGCCAAGATGGCGGTTGCCGGCTTGGATTACACCGCTCTGTGCCCCTGTCTGCACCCTCGCCGGGCGCCCGCAATTGTGTCTCCCTCACCTCCGATGTGTCACATGGCAGGAATCGCGGGCCCCCAAGTCCGGCGAAGGCGGCTGGGTGCTCCGGTCTGTTTACCGCCGCTGCTCTCCGCGGCCGTGCACTTCCGGTGGATTTGTAGCCCGAGACAGGTCACTTCCTCCCAGGCTCGCCGCTCACTGTGGTCCCCGGTCCGGACGCCGCGCACAGGCCCCTTCTGGATTCTGTCGGAACCGCACTTCCCGACCTCGGATTGAGGTCCCGCTGGTCCGGTTCGTTGCCGCTCGGTCCTAGGCTTCTGTGCCTTCCCGCCCGGGAAGTTTTGACAGACGGATAGATGTTCGGATTGCTACAGGAGCCGCCTCAAGCACGGAGCTCTTCTTCTAGGCTGCCGCCATCGCCGGCTGCTAGCCACGCCCCCGAGAGAACACATTTTAAATAATTGTCAGAACCAGCAGTTGCATCAACATTTGGTTGACTCAGATCTGACCTCTCCCCAAGAATTGGGAAAGAGAGCAGACAAATGGGTTAGAACCAGAGTTAAGCAAAAGAACCAGAACCAGAACCAGGGTGGTGACCAGAAGAAAACAGACCAGAAGGGTGGGGAGCAGAAAGCTAAAGACTAGATGTCTTCAACAGGGCCCCAAACTAATACTGAGGGTGGGTCCCAAACTTCCAAGAAGAAGAAGAAAGAAGGTCAAAGAAAACCCTGGTGTAGTACTTGCAAAAACACCTCTCACTGGACCAGTGAGTGTAAAAAGGGTGGAGCCCCCAACACTGCAGCCCCTAAGGCACCTGCACCCAATAGTACAGTCAGCAGTGTTGGTCCACAAACTAAGGGGGTAGTAGGTATCACCTTGGGAACTGAGGGAGAGTCTGGCCTAGTCAGAACCCCTACACAGGCTGTTCTGATTTGTGATGTGGACATAGATTTGTCCACTACTGTCAGCCCCAGTAATCTGGGCAAGTACAGGCAGACGCATTTGATTAATGAAAAAGTGGCTCAAGCATACAGGGACACATGTGCCAGTGTCACTATGGTGACACCTAACTTTGTGGACCCTGGACAATACATACCAGGTGATAATTACCTGGTGACCAATGCCAGCAATGTCACTACTACACATAGTGTGGCAATTGTTAATTTCTCCTGGGGAGGGGTAACTGGCCTGAAAAGAGTTGTGGTTAGTGCTGATCTCCCAGTTGAATGTTTGTTGGGCAATGACCTGGAGAGCTCTCTATGGCCAGAAGTTGAGTACAGGACTCATGCAGAGATGTTAGGGATATCATCACATGTCCTTGCTGTGACCAGGTCACAGGCCAAAAAGTGCCTCTCTGAACCTCAGGTCTTGGATCCTGGAACAATGGACCAAGCACCTTCCAAGAAGAAGAACAGGAGGGTAAAGGCTGTGCCTTCCCAACTGCCTACAAGTGAGGATCAGCCTTCATAGGAAGATGATCTTGAGACCCCTGAAGGAACTGTCCCTGAAGAACTTGAACCTGATCAGGTTGCGTTTCTGGGGACAGGGGGACCTTCTAGGGCAGACTTGGGGCAGGCTCAGTTAACCTGTCCTTCCCTTGAACCCCTCAGACAGCAGGCTGCTGCTGAGGCTGCTGGGAATGCTCAAGTTACCCATAAAGTGTATTGGGATGATGGACTCCTTTATTCAGAGGGTAGAGACCCCAAGCCTGGTACAACTAGGAGGTTGGTTATACCTCTGCAATTTAGGGGCTTCCTTCTAACCTTGGCCCATGATATTCCCTTAGCAGGACACCTAGGCCAGAACAAGACTTGGGACAGACTTGTCCCTCACTTTCAATGGCCTCACATGTCTGAAGACACAAAGGAGTTTTGTCGCTCCTGTGTAACCTGCCAAGCCAGTGGCAAAGCAGGTGGAACCACAAAGGCCCCCCTGATATCACTACCTGTGGTGGGGGTCCCCTTTGAAAGAGTGGGGATTGATATTGTAGGTCCAATGGATCCCCCTACAGCATCTGGGCACAGATTCATACTGGTGGTGGGGGACCATGCCACCAGGTACCCAGAGGCAATTCCACTTAGGACCACAACAGCTCCTGTTGTGGCCAGGGCCTTACTTGGAGTTTTCTCCAGGGTGGGGTTTCCTAAGGAGGTAGTATCTTATAGAGGTGCCAACTTCATGTCAGGATACTTAACAGCTATGTGGAAGGAATGTGGTGTCAACTACAAGTTCACCACTCCTTATCATCAACAATGCAATGGGCTTGTTGAAAGGTTCAACAAGACCCTAAAGGGTATGATCAAAGGATTACCAGAAAAGCTCAGGCGAAGATGGGACATCCTTCTACCCTGCCTTCTGTTTGCTTACAGAGAGGTCCCACAAAAGGGGGTTGGCTTCAGCCCCTTTGAATTGTTGTTTGGGCACCCTGTAAGAGGACCCCTATGTCTGGTGAAGGAAGGATGGGAGTTACCTCTCAAAAAGCCTAAGCAAGACATAGTGGACTATGTACTTGGTCTCCGCTCCAGGATGGCTGAGTATATGGAGAAGGCATCCAAAAACCTTGAGGCTAGCCAAGAATTACAGAAAGCTTGGCATGACCAAAAGCTGTCTTGACTGACTATCAGCCTGGACAGAAGGTATGGGTGTTGGAGACAGTGGCCCCAGCAGCACTCCCAGACAAATGGTCTGGACCCCATACTATTGTTGAAAAGAAGGGAGAGGTTACCTACTTGGTGGACCTAGGAACTCCCATGAGCCCCCACAGGGTGCTCCATGTCAACAGACTGAAGGCATATGTTGACAGGGCAGACATGGGCTAGAGCCTTTGTGGGACAGCTTGTGATCGACTCCTGGACGTCCTCGACCTCTTCGTGTCCACGTGGCTGCGGAGACAAGCTACACCTCTTCACCTGTTGGCACCCGACATCGCCTGGTTCCATCCTGGTTCCACGGTAGTCACTGGCTAGTGACTTTGAACATTGTCCCCTCTGCTTTCAGGTCTTCACATCTTCAGATCCATCCTTGGATCCACCGGAACTCTCCTCGACGACCCGCCTGCAGCATCTACATCTCCAGGCACCATCGACCTGCGTGACAAAACCCGACACATCTTCGCACCTGTGCACCCGCTTCCTGTGGGTGAGGTAACTCAGCAACGCCGGTGTTCCTACACTGGTACACACCTCTAGTGCCTAGATCTAAAGTTTTGTCCTTCTAGATCAGTCGGAAGGTTCCTAAAACAGTAACTCTATAACTTTTACGCACCATTGACATTGCATTGGTGCATGCGTGTGCTTTAAGCGCTGCACCCGAGTCCCGCGGGCCTTTCCCGACTTCTTCACTGTTAGTCCCGAACAGCTCCAGCGATTCCCCAGGCCCTAGGCCTATTTCCTTTCCCATTGGTGTTTCTTATACCACTATTTTAGTATATGGTTTAAGTGGCCCCTAGGGCTCAGCCATATTGTGCAACTTTTGTATATTTAAACTGTGTTTTGTTGTAACGCATTTGCTTCTGTGCTCATAAAGAGTATAGGGGATTTTGTAGTAAATAAGTATATATATATTTTCAATATATATCTGTGTGGTGTCCTTTCATTTGGTATTCAAGGGGATTGTGTATGGTAAAACAGCTTGCTTCACATGCCTTTACAGAGTTTAGCCTAAGACTGCTTTGCCCATGCTACCACTAGGATAGCTGGTCTATAAGGTTGACTTACAACCAATCATCATAAGGGTTGCTTGGCATGGTAGAAGGTGATCACTAGAACTAGTGAGCATCATATACCAGGCCAACTTCTCACAGAGGTGCTACCAAGCTCCAAGCAAATGTGAAAATATGTCACGCAAGAAAAAATATATGTGTTTCAAATGTGGTTTACCAGGTCATCCATCTAATGATAAATCATGGCCAGCAGGGGTGTGTGGCTTGGCCGCTAACGAAAAAGCACCATATCTAGCACCGTATCTGACACCATCGGCACTCCCCTAACAGCGGGATGTCCTAGGAATGTAAAACCTCTAATGTAATTTATTTCATCCAATGTCCATGTCTGTTTGGATACATAGGAGAAACTTCAAGACCGATCCAAATACGCCTAACAGAACATCGTTCGGCAATAAAGACGAAGAAAATGTTGGCACCGATGGTGAAACATTTTGTCGAACATGACCATGGCCCAGAAGAATTCACGTGGCGAATACTAGAAAAAATTCATACACCAGACACCAAAGGTGGTATGCAAATGAGAAAAAAACGTGAAGTTTTTTGGATGTTTATCTTTGATACCTTTAAAAATGGGTTAAACAGTGATATCCCTTGGGAAAATGCAATCTGTTGACCCATAAATACAATTGTCATTAATTGTCAATATGTATTACACAGATTAGCATCAAACTAAGGTGAAACAGTAAAGAACGGGTTGAAAGAATTATTCTCTGTTATTGAAACAAAATTTTGTCCCATAAAAGTTTGATATCTATTACTAATAGGAACCCTAATACAACATAGGGTAACTGTAGTTGCATCACTGTGATTCGTTAGTAACACATCTTTGCGCTGTCTTAATATATTTTTCAATTTACTAGCAATATGTTTTTATAATAACACGGACTATTTGGTCTGTTTTCTATGTCGATTGGTACAAACCCGAAAATAATGTTACATTAATACCTGTAACAATAAATATTGAGACATCACAGAGTTTGTGAAAGCGACACTACAATTCATAGAGATCTTGTTCTATATAGTAAATTGAAACAATTTGTAGGACTAAAGTTGGTCACTGTAAAATCATGAACTACTAGTCTGTTTTCGATATTTATTCCACAATCGTTATTGTGATCGCATTGTGCCCAAATGTATCTATATTGGAATAACTTTATATCCAACTATATATTACATCTCCTCGAATTAGATAGGTGTATATTTTATCTTGTGTTGTGAAATTTTCAGGGAGAATGATCGCTAAGCTTATATCGGTTTCGAGTTCCGGTATTTTTATGACTATCGGCATCGTTCGCACAGAAACTCAATATGTCACGTACCGGGGGATTCATTTAAAAACAAGCGCGGGAATTCGCCGTGTACCTCTTTATTTCCGGAATCTGACTGGCGTGCCGTTCCTACCCCTGGTCTGCAACAAGGTTTTTTAATACACAGTGAGTGTCCTAGTCTTTGAAGAATCCCGCTAGGTAACGAGCGATCTGCCGCTGGGCTTTGAGAGCTTGGAATTCATTATAGTTTTATTAATTTTTTTCAGTGGCAACATTGATTTCTAACCTCAAATTTGGAGGTATTGGCCTGAAACACGGTGAGTGTCTAAGTCCCTAAAGAATGTGGTTAGTTAACAAGCGATCTGCCGTCAGGCCTTAAGAGCTTAGAATTCATTATAGTTCCATTATTTTCTTTTCAGTGGCAACATTGGTTTTAATCTCAAATTCGGAGGTTTTTGCCTGATATATATCTAATGACGACCTAAAAGACAGGTAAATACATAAGCATTAATGTAATAGTTTAAATATCTACCCAAATAAATCATAAGTGTGAGAAAATAAGAGACACTATGTCTATACTAACTTCAGGTGTCTATGTTGTTTTCCCTTGGTCAGCCTTTTTCCATCAACCTTGCGACCAGGAGGTATAACGTTCCATATTAAAAACTCAGGTAACCGAATCTCATGAACAATAAAATCTCGGTTTTTCTTTAAAGACGTGATTTGACTCATATGCTAGACCATATACTTTTATATATAATTTTTGTGTTACAGATTTACATCGTGCCCATTTAACATTCTATTAAATATAATATCTTGAAGTTACCATAAAATGAAATAGAGTACATTCGACAAGAAGGTAACTATTAAAATCAGCAAAATGTTTATGTAAAAGTTCAATTAATTTAATTTTGTAACTAATCGTAATGAGGTTCCTCTTTCTCCTTTTGAATTTTGCCCTAATAGATCATCACTAGCATTACCTGGGACAACCTCTTCGCTGTGATGAGCCGTTTGGGCTTTGGGCCTGGTTTCATCGGATGGATGAAACTTCTTTACCAGGGCCTTTGGCCACAGTGAGGGTCAATGCTGTAGTGTCCTGGGTGTTCTCTCTCCGGAAGGGAATGAGAAAGGGATGCCTCTTGTCCCTGATCTTATTCGCCCTGGCCCTGGAGCCACTGGCGGCTTGGCTGAGGCAGGACCCCCTGATACGAGGAATATCAGTGGGGAGAGAAATGGGATGAACGCATCTCCTATGCAGACAATATCCTACTGTAAGTAAGAAGTCAGAGACAGTCCATCAACAGAATACTGCAGATCTTCCGTATCTATGGGGATTACTCAGGTTACCGCATTAATTGGTATAAATCCCAGGGTGTTCCTGGCATGACATCCAGGTGCTACAGGAAACACATCTCTGTGGTAACCACTGTAAAGCTCTAGACAGGTTTGGTTACACCTTGATAGCACATGCATGTTACACAACTGGATCTAGCATACATGCAAGCCTATAGCAACACTTTCCCTATTTAAAGTACCTCGCCTTGCTTGCAAATCAGTTGATAACAAAGTTCATGTGGTAGTATTCACTTATTACTATGTAAACAAGTTTACATAGTAAACAGTATAATCAGTATAATCAATAAACAGTTTAGATGTGGATCCTCACAACCCTCCAAGGGTCTACCAGTTCACACACAGACAGTGATGCTGGTGTGGTGATCAGCAGTGAAATACCTTGGTTGGGAGGGGAGGTTAACAAAGATGACCCCACTCTTGGACAGCAATTTAATTAGCAAAGAGAGTGAGTTATGCAGTTTTGGTAAATGGGAATTGCTGGGCCTGGAGAGCCTAGGCAATGTCTTGTGAGGGCAGGCCTACATTACGTTTGCCACTCTACGAATCGAAGACGATATGGGACAGGGAGAGTGGTTAAAATATATGCAATTAGGCCATGCACTTTGGGGACACATCCTTGAGGGGAAGAACTAGAAGAAGCATCACCCTTAGAGGACAGCTGGTCGACAGACTCATTGATTGAGAAAACAATATCACTAATATATAAGAAAATAGTGAATAACTCATCAGACTCATTAGGACCATTAAGGACGGCATGGGAGGGTGATCTGGGCCTGCTTGATGATGAAGGCTTGGTTGAAGGACTACAGAGTCAGAGAGGAGTGGCGATACGCTCCAGATTTCGATTGATACAGTTAAAGGTGCTACATTGGGTTTATTATTCTAAGTCAGTACTGGACGATTTGGGACATGCAAATGACACACAGTGTCAGAGAGGGGCGGGCTAGAAGGGACCTTCTAGCATTTGCTATGGGATTGCCCAAAGATACAATCATATTAGCGTGAAGTGGGAGGGGATTATGGCCACAATGGTGGGAGCAGAGGTCCCTTTCAAAGCCAAGTGGTTCTTGTTAATGATCCCAGGAGGAAGGTTTAGCCGAGAGATACAAAACTGTGGTTGACACTGGCTGCAGTCGTACTGAAACGCAACATAGCAAAGAGTTGGGGAGCAATGCCCTCCGAGGGTGTCAAAGTGGAAGTCAAATTTGGACTGGTGCTGGCTAGTATAGCACACAATATACATGAGCAGTGGGTGCCCATGTAAATGGGAGAAGATTTGGAAGTCCTGGCAAGCTTATCGAGGACTGTACGGAAGGGGAACTAAGAGTTGCACTGTTACTATACTGTGTTAATGAATATGTCCATAATTTTTTATAACGCGTACCATATGCAGATTGTATTGGATGGGACATCCGTCATTATGATTGTTTCTGATAAACTGTTTGCTGAGCACACAGCAATAAAAAGAATTTATAAAAAATAAAAAATAAATCATGGCCATCAATTGGTCAAGTATGCAGGTAGTCTAAGGCAAAGGGCCATTATGCTAGAATGTGTAGAAGCAGAAACAGAAACAAGGAAGATAAAGGTACAGGTTCTAGTAAGAAGACTCAAAGTCATGTTAGAGAAATCATGCAAGATGATAATGCAACACCAGAAAGATAGATATTTTTGTGTTGTGATTATAGGAGGTAAATAAATTAAAGTTTTGGCAGATTCTGTAGGTGATGACTTATTACCTTTGTTTCCCAGTATAAAGATGTTGCCACAAACCGATTGGTGTTCTTGGTTATTTTGAATCAAAGTTGGGTTACAGAGGGAAGATAATTGAAACAAAAATATGTGTTGCCAGTTGACACTCTTATTTGTTAAGTTGGCCACAACAAAGGAATTGAATTATAACCCTCAATCCTAATCACCCTGATCAAGTGCTGGATTATAAAGATTTGCTATTACAAGGGAATGATGATGAGGCTCTGAATGGGAGAATTTTATTCTAAAGGTTTTTTCATCCAAGTTAGGCTTATTAACATTTTTTCCCATGAAATCATTCTGAAAGAGAGAACTGAGGCAACATTTCACAAAGTCAGGAACGTTCCCATAACTATGAGGACCACAATAAAAGAAGAGCTAGATAAACTATGTATGTAAGCTATCATAGACGAAACAGAATCATCTGAGTGGTCATCATCTGTTATAGTGGTACATAAGCCTAATAGTAATCTAAGGCTTTGCCTGGCTTTAGGAGACCATAACAACTGTGTATGGGTGGATCTCCACCCATTGCATAATATAGGAAACTATTTTATCTGATAAATGGTGCCACTGTGTTACACACTAGACCTTCTCAGTGAGTATCACCAAATTACTTTGCATGCCGATTCCAATCATTATACTTACTTTATAACACCAGAAGGGACGTATCATTAAAAAGGGATGCCATGTGGGCTGATTTCCACATGTGCGGTTTTCCAGAGGACTAGCTGGAATCTCAGTGTGGAATGTTAAATCTGTTAAATCTGAATGTACACTGAGGTTCCAGCAAGTGCCAGTTGGCCTCAGCTTCTCTCCTATGGAGAAGCATTTTGATGTATTGTAGACTAAACGTTCCTCACCAGAACCCTGAAGTGTCTTGAGGACATGATATAGTGCTCCACATTACCTCAGTTATATTAGGGTGGGGTGTGGTGGGTGAGATTGACCCTTGCAGATAGGCACGGATGGAGGATAGTGCCTGCATGGAAGTCACAGTGGTTGTCCTGGCAGCAGGTCAACTTGTATGTGCTCATACTTCTGAGCTAAATGTGTGCTCCTGAGTTGAAAGTGACAGCAGGTCAGTTTGATCTCTCTGCAGAAGAACAAGAGGTCATAGATGAATTTGGGGTTAGATCTGTCTGCCTTTGTGTAGCATCAGTTCCTTTGGAAAATGACTGCCAGCTATAGGAATCTTGACATCGCAGAGCTACCTCAGAGGTCGAACATTCATTGCTGTATGCTCTTTCAGAAGGGCAGGGTTGTGCTCAGTTGTCTCAACAGCCTTGGTGCTTGGCAGGATGGAGCCTCACCTGTGGGACTTCCAACAATATCCAGGGAGCTCCTAGGGTAAGTGGAACACCATATGGAGGATGTTGTGGTGGAGGATCAACATGGAGGCAAGTTAAGGCAGATGGCCAGCCTCCTGCCAGTTGTCTGGTTGCTGGCTTGAACTCTGTGAAGGAGGAAGGTCAACGGGCTGTCACCGGCAAGCTGCACTGCTCTTGCAAGTGGCATTTGGAAATGTTCTGGTGTCTCTGTAATATTCAGTGTCCCACAGCTGTTTGTAAGCTGACTCTCATGGTGGTGCCCTGTTAACGGGGGAGGGGACAGATAGAGGGGCTCCTGCATATGAAACAGATGTTATGCACCTCTTTGACAATCATGATGAGCTGCCAACCAATGAAAAATGGAGAATGCATACAAGAGACCCTATGAGGTCACTCCATCAATGCACATTAGATTAGGGCACAAGTGAAAAAAACAACTATGGAATAAAGAGATGAACAGCTTTTTCTCAATGCCCCCTGATGTGATGCCCTTGAGATTACTAAAGTTAAATATCCCAGGAAGATGGCAAACATCATCAACCACTGGGAAAAAACCTCACCATGTCACACCATGGAATGTCTGACCAAGGTTAAGAGTACACAACTGTAACATGATACTAAAGACATACTATAAACCTGAAGAAACCTGATAACAGACATACTCAGTGCACCAGCTATACATAATATCACAAAATGATTAGGCAAGTGCACAAAGGAAAGGAGGTAGCTTCCAGGAGGAATACAACATCCTCCATGGCCAGAGAAGAGACACATCTGCATCATCTACAAGAGAACATAGCAGCCTCACACAGCAGTTCGCAGAAAATTAGAAGCTACTGGAGAGGATATCATGCTAAACTGGTCCCCCTACTCTAAAAACTAAAACTTGACAGTTCTAAACCGGAAAACTAACGTCCGATCTCACTGCTCCCTTTTCTCTCTAAAATCCTGGAAGCACATGTGAACTCTACGTTAACACACTTCTTAGAAACCAACCATATACTTGACAGTTCACAGAATGGTTTCCGAACACGGTACAGTACTGAGCAGGCTCTATTAGCTGTGGTAGAACACCTCAAATCCACGCTGGATGCCGGCATTATCACAGCCTTGGTGCTACTGGATATAAGCGTGGCATTTGACACAGTCCATGCCATTTGGAGGAGATAGGAATTGGAAATAAAGCGTTATCGTGGTCCTCCTCCTTCTTGGCCGACCGTACTTTCCAAGTGACATCTCCCTCTCTCCCCTCTCAGGTCCACCCTCTTCGCTGTGGGGTTGCCCAGAGCTCTTTATTGAGCCCTACGCTCTTCAATATATATATGAGCCCTTTGGCATGGATGGCAAAAGCACGTGGAATTTCCCTGGTGTCATATGCCGACGACACCCAACTGGTGATCGCCTTGTCCACAAATCCGAATCAAGACAAAATAAAATTTAAAGAAGATATCTCTGCCATTGCAGAACGGATGGCATCCAATTGTCTGCAATTGAACTCCACCAAAGCAGAGATCCTCTTGGTTGGCAGAGATTCCCATCTTTGGACAAACGAATGGTGGCCTTTGGCACTGGGTTACCCCCCGGACCCTAAACCTGCGGTAAGAAACCTGGGCTTCATACTGGATAAAGATCTTAATCTTGAAACACATGCTAAATCAGTGGCCGGGAAATGCTTTGAACTGCTGCGTGGCCTTAGACTGATTCTGGGTCTCTTTGATGCCCAAACATGCCAGTTGATTATTAAAGCGTCTATCCTGGCCCGCCTGGACTACTGCAATGCGCTTCTTCTCAAATCTAATAAATCCGTGCTTAATAGATTGCAGCGGGTCCAGAACGCGGCAGCTTGCGCCATCTTTGCCCTCCCTAAATTCAGCCATGCCTTTAATCTCCTTTACCGCCTTCACTGGCTGCGCATCGAACAGCGTGTTAGCTTTAAGACTCTTTGCATCACGCACAAGATACTGATAGGAATCGTCCCACACATTCTAGACGATCTGTGCACTTTATATACTCCATCGCGTGCACTGCGTCCGGCGAACCAGTGTCTTGCTCATATTCCTTGAATACGTAGAGCCAGATCTGGCGGCTGCACTTTTAGACGCCTGGCACCCGCTCTTTGGAATTCTCTTCCCCTACACATCCGCATAAACCCTGATCATCAGGCCTTCAGACGTCTTGTGAAAACCTGACTCTTCTCTCAGGTCTAACCCCTGGTTGTGTCTCCTGCCTAGTCTTGCTCCAGCACTGGGACGCCTTTTTGCCGAGGCAGCTATGCGCTCTACAAGTATTTTAATCTAATCTAATCTAATCTGAGGCACTTGAGAGGCGAAAGTGAACATCCGGTACAAAAGGGGGTGGTGATGGACGGAGCATCTGAACCAATCAAACACTCACACCCAGTCAACAGATCTGGGTTTGATCCATCACTGTTCTTTAGTCCACTCTGCCACCCCAGTTCAGACATGGCCATATGCAAATCAGTCTGACCCTGTGCCTTATGGGAACAGTCCAGCCCGAACTGCCAAGCCATGCCTTCCCTAGACAAAAAACAAGCTTCCTAGGACCGGTTTCTGGCATTTCAGCCGTCTTCAGCCAGGCTTGCTTGAATCCAGTGGCAAAGAGAGCAAGGGACTCACGTCTGAGCATACCCTGTCAACTTATGGCGAACAAAGCGGTACAAAAGGGGGTGGTGATGGACGGAGCATCTGAACCAATCAAACACTCACACCCAGTCAACAGGTCTGGGTTTGATCCATCACCATTCTTTAGCCCACTCTGCCACCCCAGTTCAGACATGGCCATATGCAAATCAGTCTGACCCTGTGCCTCATGGGAACAGTCCAGCCTGAACTGCCAAGCCATGCCTGCCCTGGACCGGAAACAAGCTTCCTAGGACCGGTTTCTGGCATTTCAGCCGTCTTCAGCCAGGCTTGCTTGAATCCAGTGGCAAAGTGAGCAAGGGACTCACGTCTGAGCATACCCTGCCAACTTATGGCGAACAGAGTGGTACAAAAGGGGGTGGTGATGGAGGGAGCATCTGAACCAATCAAACACTCACACCCAGTCAACAGATCTGGGTTTGATCCATCACCATTCTTTAGCCCACTCTGCCACCCCAGTTCAGACATGGCCATATGCAAATCAGTCTGACTCTGTGCCTCATGGGAACAGTCGAACTCGAACTGCCACCCCCTTTTGTACCGCAAAGTGAACATCCAGCATAACTGATGAGACAGTCATTGACACTCCCACAGCAAGCAGCATCCAGCAGGCACCATGCCCCCCAAATCAGTAGAATAAAAGGTAGATGAACAATACAAAATGACAAACCACAAAAAGTAAATGGTCTACCTACGAAATGAGATTGAGACCATGTGTAATGCTTCTATATCCTACCAATCAAGGCAAGCATTGACCTGCTGAAGACATAACACAGTTTTTTTTTGTTTTTTTTTGGCATAAAGGAGGGACAAAATAATTACATTCATTGTGAATCTGACTTAAAATAACGCTCTAACCGCTATATGTATCAACAAACCATTTTGCATTTCCTAAATAGCGAATTTTAAGGAATCGCTATTTAGGAAATGCAAAACGGTATGTATGTACAAAATCGCTTTCCAATAGCGATTCCTTAGCATTCCTAATTTGAGATTAGCAAATTGTCATTCGCAAATTACCCCTTCATTTCCATGGGCCAAGAGGCCCATAGGAATGAAAGTGCAATTTGCGATTAGCAATTTGCTGATCGCAAATTAGGGATTTTTCCAAGGGTGCAGGGGTGTCTCAAGAACACCCTGCTGCACCCCTGAAAAAGACATTTGGGGGCATATGGCGCACATACATGCCCTAAGGGCATGTATGGGCGTCATGTGGCACCTTTGGTTTTTTTCAAAAAAGCTTTTTGATAAGAATTCGCAAATTACCACCAACTAGAAGTTGGTGGTAATTTGCTAATCCTTAATGGCATTTTTTCCATAATATTTGTTTGATACATTGCATTTAAGGAATTGCAAAATTTGCAATTCCTTAAGTGCAATCGCAAAATAAGGATTAGCAAATTTTGCTAATCCTTATTTTGCATCAAACTTGTTTGATACATTCCATTTGTCTATTTAGCATTCGCAAAGGCCGAAATTCGCAGAATTTCGGCCTTTGCGAATGCTAAATAGCTTGATACATATAGCGGTAAGTCCTAGTTTTGATCTTTCTTTAAGCATGACTTCGCTCATTATTGTTGTTTATGTTTAGTCATTACTACTTGAGAAACACCACATAGAGAGTCATTAGTTGTGGTTAGGAAGTAGTATAATATAGATAAGGATTTTATATAATATGTATATGTGTAATTTGTGAAAATGTTGTGTATATATGTGTAAATGTATGCTAAATGTACAGTGTTCTTTCTCATTCACGAAAAATGAAAAGTTAAAAAATGAAAAAATGAATTCAAAAGGGTAAAAATAAATATACCCACCAAACATAAGACTAGGATTTGTTTGTTTCTCTGAGTTTTGGAGATAAGAAGTTGAGTGTGGAGCCAGCAACTCTTTGTGTATTGAAGACATAACACAGTGGCAGAGCGCTCAACCAAATAGCTCCAAAACTCAAATGCTACAAAATGTTATGAAAGGCAACAGGGTGTGTGTGCTTCACTTATCTTACACCAGTGTGCCCATAAGGGGATGCCCCTTTCAAAGATAACCACACCAAGGGGGTGCTGGCGTGAAGTCGAGTTTGTGCACTGTCAAAGCATGTACACATATCCAATATGGCAGAGAAGTACACACGTGGTGATGAAGACACAGACAGGGCCTCTAAGGATAAAAGTGTACGAATTGCAAAAAACCCAACAAATGTGTGTGCTATTACCCTAATTACTCTCTAAGGAAAATACCAACCTGGACCATTCTACGTTTTCCAGTGTCTTTAAGCTTGTAATTACCTGATCTGCAAATTGACTACCAGATAATTGCAGGCCCAGAGACACCAGTTCCAGTTTTGAGAGAAGATCTATAGGCCCTTGGGTCTAGGTGAGGAAATAACAACAAGAGGTGGAGATCCTGAATCCTGGTATCTACCCATCTTCCTCTACAGAACCCATAATGAGTGCTACGTTGAAGGAGCAAGTGAGCTAGATGGGTATGACTGGGGGTAGAGTGTATTCTATGCATTGGCATGGAAGTGACCCTTAGTATGAATTTGAGTCTCGCACCTTGTCACAGTGTAGCAGGGTAGCTGTGATAGATATTGCAAACACCAGGTAAGGCTGGATCAAGGGACCACAGGGTTATGGGAGGCAATTGGAGAGATGATGAACCCTATGTGATTTATGGAGTCCCCATTATTAAGAAAAACACAATAAAACATGTTTCAAATGTCACTATTACTGACAAGTTGTGATGTCACAAGCCACCTGTAATAAGAAAATGACATTGCTGCAGGTGACTCTAGCAGTTGAGTTGTTACATCATCATGAGGTACCATTGATCGCCCGCAGGACCGAGATAAGGGGAATGCAAGAGTGAGTGTGTGGGTAACGGACGCAGGTCGAAAGTTACCGTGTGCAAGTAACCTATCAGAGAGGGCGATTGTCTAGACGTACACGGAAAGACATTTCGTCAGTTAAGGCGACAATTACAGTTAGACTGTGGGCGTACAGTCAAGGAAAGTGATCGCTTGGTCGGAAGTAATCATTTTTCAGAGTATGAATGGGACGCATGCATGACCGCGGAGACGAGCTGAGAAAGGAGGGGAACTGCTGCGAAGGGGGAGAGTGACGTCAGCTAGAGCCGCGCTGTGATAGGGCGGTTGGTGAGACGTCAGCTAGAGCCGCGCTGGGATAGGGCGGTTGGTGTGACGTCAGCGAGAAGCCGCGCTCTGATAGGCCAGTTAGCGAGAACCGCGCTGAGATTGGTGGATTGTCATCAGGAAGTAAACGAACGCGGAGAAAATAGAAATATTGTAGGTTTTGAACATGAAGTGTTTTAAATGTTTGAGAGCGATCTTTAAGAGAAAAAGAAGAGGATCTTATTACGGGGAAGAGGCACCGCCAGAGGGTACACCAGCTTACTATATGGCAACGAATGTTGGGTTGCATACTATACTGTGGCTTGGTACTTGGAGTAAGATTACAGAAGGGAATGAGGAACTGACTTTTCCGAAATACGGAACTTTTAGACTAGAAGTGTTGCATCAGCTGAAAGCAGTTATGTCCTCATTGAGACCTTTGCCTAGACCAACACAGTTTGAGGCCCTTAATGCATGGATCAGGGCGGCGCACGACAGGAAGCAGAACAGACGCCAAGAAAGGGTACGGCGATCAGTAAGGGCAGTGCAAGATGCTAAATGGGATGCGGAAGCCAAGAAGTGGAGGGTACAGGTGATTGAGGTGGATAAGTTGTACCCCATGAGAGAGGTTACAGGAGGAAAGAAACCCATAGAAGAGGATGATGAGAGCGAGTCGGAGGACGGCCTAATAAATAGGTTGTTGATAGATAGACCGCCTCCGGACAATAGGGAGACGGAAGGTACGGAGCTCCCAAGGGAAGACAGGGTAGACTTAGAAGGGTATAGGCCACTCCGTATAGCGGATTGGGTACCTACCAAAGATGAAGGGTCACCTCAACATGGTACTGTACAGAAGGTAGTCGGAAGGGTTGCCGTGCAGAAGATGCCAGCAACCGAGAGGGTTGAGTCTTATGAATTGCCAGATGCTCTTCAAGTACCCGTTACCATAGGTCCTATACGGTCGATTTATCACCCAGAGAAAGGGAAAGAGGAAGAACAGGTACAGCTAGACAGAGAAAGAGTAGAGATGGAAAGAAGGAATAACACGACAAATGCCTGGAGGCAATTGCGGGACCGATAGCGTGGAGCACCCCATTGGATTCAGCAGTGGATCCCGTAACAGAGCAGGGGGTCAGAGAGGACCGATGGACCTGAGGGGACCACGGCCGAAATCCTATAAAGAGCTGAGGGCTGACTTGAGAGAATGGGATAGGTCCACGTAAGCACCGAGCAACAGGTCAAGAGTAGAAGTTGAATGGGGAAATCGAGGCAACGGGACATTATCTCACTGCGGGGCTAGCGAAAGCAGTCAGGAGAGTAGAGGAGTTACACGTCATATCGACGGTGGAAATGGGCAGGAGCGTAGAGAGAGAAGTACAGGGTGTGGAGAGATGTCTCGTCTCATTCAAAGTGAGGGAGACCAAAGGACACAAGAATATAGGGATAGATTTAAGTGCACACACCACACACCTGATGATAATGTACAGCACTGGAATCGAGGGAACATGGGGAACCGCGAAGGATCTTCTCATGTGCCGACTGATCAGAGATCACAGGCAAATTGCGAAGACATGGGGAACAATGGAATGCCTTACCATGCACCTAGAGAAACCAGGCAGGATGGGAATTATGGGACTATGGGAAATAGGAAAGTGTTTCACCATACACCCAGGGAGGATGGAACTGCATGGGACCTGGAGAGATGGGAGCATGGGAGGACTCCCCATAACACGCCTGAGCCCAGACGTAGGACTCAGAGCTGTGATGGGAGAGATGTAAATGGACTCTCTAGAGATGGCATACTGAAAGCTGTGATAAAGGCCAAAAGACTCGATGTGACCAGCTTAAAATCTGACTTGGACGAGATGATAGATGGTACGTTGCCCTTAGAAAGGATTGACATGTACGAACAAGATGAGCTGCTATTTATAGCAAAGGATATTACTCGAAAGGCAAGAGCAACTCATGAGAAACTGTCTGGACTGGCAGACAAGTATATGGTAGATTTGTCCAGAACCAAGGCATTGCAGGGTAACCATAGATTACATTATTCAGATCAGGACTTAGATGAGAGAAGGACTACTGGATTAAAAACACACATAAGAGAGCTGATCACAGGAATAAGAGCATGAAGAGATCTGGACAAATGGGAAGAGAGGTGGTCCAAAAAGGGAACTGCTAGACGGAGCGCGAATGTGATGTCTCCGGAGGGAAGGTTAATGCAGATGGAGGCATTCCCTTTGCGAGAAATAGCGAATGGGAGTTATGTACATGTGCCCTGGAGTAGAGGAGACTTAGCTGCATTTACCAACTAATTTCCGAAGTTAAGGGAGAACCCTGTGGAGTGGTACAAGCAGGTAGAGAGGTTTGTGAAGATCTCAAAGGTATTGTGGATTGATTTGAACACCCTGTTTGACATTGTGGTCCCAGGAGACTTGTGGATAGCATGCAAGGTTAGTGTCGACTGGCCAACTGCAGAGCCAGAAAGGGATACTCGTACTAATGGACCGTCAGAAAGCGTAATGTTAAAATATGAAAGGGTGATGACTTGGCTGAAAGAGAAGGTGCCACCACAAGATATAGATTGGGTAAAAATAGACCGAACAAGACAGGAACCCAAGGAGACAGTTCATGAGTACTATGAGCGATTGCTGAAAGCATTCAAACAATACAGTGGACTAGATGTAATGGATCCCAAGGATATAGGACAGTTTGTATCAAAGTTCGTTTTGGGGTTGAGACCTGATATTTGTTTGATGATTCAGCAACATTTAATTTGTTGGCAAAACAAACCATTGGATGAGATTTTGAGGTACGCAAGGTATTGCAGTGATGAAATAGATTCCAAAGCAAAGAAACTGAAAGAGAAACTGATGATGGTACAAATGCAGTCAGCTGGAAGGGGTGGACAGCAGCAACAGGGAACAGGGACAATGGGACGTAAATCAAATAGTCAGAATAAGAACAACGAGGAAAGCCTGAGACCTAGAATAGATTTTGCTACATTGAAAAAAACGACAAAGTGCCACCAGTGTCACCAGGTGGGACATTGGAGACGCGAGTGTCCCTATAACCCTGAAAACGGAGAACTAGAAGTAGAGGAGGAAGTTGAAGAAGTTCCAGTTCAAGGGGTGACAGTGTCAAGAAGTAATGTGGCCAAAGGGGGGACTTCGGCTCCACGAGCTCAGTTCCCGCAGCCACCAAGGTTTACGACAGGGGGAAAGATTCATCGACAAATGCCTCTTTTTATAGACGAAGGAGAGTGTTACTACGTTGATCCATTGACGGGACAACGTGTAAGTAGAGAAGGGGACTGTACCCTCGGGGCAGTTCTAGAGGTGGATCAAAGAGGACCGTTTGTTGAGGCTGAAGTGGCAGGGTGTCCTACAACATTCTTGGTGGATACCGGAGCTACTCGATCAACTTTGAGATCGGCAGTGGTTCCAGATTTACCAATGTCGGGGGAAACAATTCAAGTGGTAGTGTGGAAAATTAGTACGGTTTGGTGAACATTATCTGCACCATCTTGCCTTTTCCCCTGATGCCACACTTTTGTCGTGCGCGCCCGCCATTTTAGGTGCCTTGATCGGAACAGCCCTTTTTGCATGCCACTGGCCCCCGACATAGCCCTTCGCCCTCACCAAGCCTGCACGCTGACCAACCCCCCCCTCGCTCGCACATGGTTTGAGTCATAAACCCCTCTTCAGCGCAGCTCTGCCTCAAAGCCCCATCCTGTTCCCAGCGCGACCCCTCCCTTCATTCTTTTTATAGTCCCCGGCCCTTTGATACAAAAACCCCCTTTTCCTGTGCCCGTTTGTCTTCCTTGCTCCCAGGCCAACACCTAGCTCTGCCGATACTATTCCTCGCCCCTCTCCGTACAGTAGGAAGCTTCCCCCATCAAAGGACCCCCGAGTTGATCAAAGCCCCCACCCCTCGAGATCCAATCGAACCTCCCACATTCCATGAATCGGCGGAATATCCAGCTGCGCGATAACCATCACCTGTTGTGACCAGGGTGGGGACTTCTACTGTAAATGTGTGTGGGAACGGGCCCGAGGGGGAGATCCCGGGGATGTCTTTCCGTACATCAAAGTATTAACGAGAACGTGTTACATGCAATAAAGTGACAAACTTGTGTATAAGAGGCCAGGCCTCAGAGATGCGGGTAGAGCACTTCATGACGATACCTGCTGTCTGTTTTGTTGTGTTCTCCTCCGGAGAGAATAAACCTTGTTTCCTGCTTTCCAGTCTCCAGCGCCTGCCTCTTCATTGATTAATGTTTCGTGGGTTAAAGAGGCGATACCGCCGGGCAAATATCGATTGTCCCCGACCTTAGGTTTTTACAATTGGCGCCCAACGTGGGGCCCATCAGCGACTCATGGATCCAGTGGGAGAGGTCCTGACGACAGAGTGAACGACTGCAACGATCGGGAGAGCTCTTGCCCAATAGACCCTCGTCTGGCAGCCGATCATCCGAACTTCACTAGTTCCGAACAGACCTCTCTCGAGTGATCTACGGTCCTGACTGGGAACCATTAGGAGTGCTGTGAGGAATACGAGAAAAAGAGGACGATCGGGCGCTGGATTCGGAAGACAAGAAGCTGTCCATGCGGTCCGGGTAAGGTCGTGTAAACACGACAAACTGCAAAATAATTGACTGATTGTTCAGAAAATACTAGTATTACTCTTTGTTAACTTATTTGGAGATTCACTGTCTGCACGCGGAGAAACAGTAGGCTCTTTCCCTTTTGCAAACAGTGAAGGATAGGTAACGCAGCCGTCGTGCCCATTTTTCTCCCCCACTGAATCCTATTATTTATTAACGGTTTTCGGGAGATTCCCTCTCCCACACTGATTAACTGGGTTCTTTGACCCCGAACTACTGTTCACGGATTGTCTTCTGGAGATTCTCTGTCTGCAAACAGGAAATAACAGATTCCTCTTTACGGATAGTGAAAGGGTAGAGGACGCAGACTTTTGCGCCCTACTTACTCTCCCCATTGACTTTATTTTATTATTTTTTATTTATTATTGGTTGTTCCTTGTTATTGGTTATTTTTTGTTATTGGTTCATGAGGTATTCACTGCCTGCAAACAACGTAGAATAGAAATATTCTGTCTAGTCTTTGCGCACAGTGATAAGATAGGCAGTGCTGACTTTTTGTCCCTCGTTGCGAGCCGTCATGTCTGTCTTCTCCCCACTGATTGATAATTGGTTCAGCCCGGACCGTTTATTAGAGGTGGATCATCTAGCTCCGCTGGAAGGCACCCCTAATAAGGACATGTTCATAAACTATGGATTAGTTACCATAGCCTATAATAAATTGTGGCACAGGTATACCAAAGAAAGTCAAGACAAACAGTGGCCACTGGTAGGATCCTTTGAGCTTGATAAAATAGAAACGTTAGAAATAGCTCTTCGCAATAATAAGACAACGCCTATTATGCTCGACAGTCTCGGTATGTGGCGCAAAAGAGGCAATGCAACGACAGAAAAAAGACGAGGACAGAGCAGGTAGAGAAATATATCGACAGGACAACCCCTGGACACCACGACCCGAAAGTTATCCCCCGACACTACGCGCAGGATGGCCAGACTTAGGGCAAGACCAATGCGCTTTTTGTAGATGTGTCGGACACTGGAAAGCACAATGCCCGACTCTGCTGAGCAAGAGTGGGAATAGAGGGCCGACAGGAATAACAGGCCGACAGAATGGGAAAAGGCGCGAGACAAAGAAGAATCAGACTCACATGGACAGACCAGATAGAACCACCACGTTTGATTATGCCCGATGGCACAGATTTCGCCAGAACAATTTCAGAGACATGTTCGAGTTTTCCTAGGTCGGACAATGTAAAGACGGGAACCCAGCCTAGCTCTAAATTAACAGACGGAAAAAGATAATTATGGCCAATAACTGTTTTTATGTTTGTCTTTGGATCTGGTGTGTCACACTTTTACTGTCTCCCCGTCTGAGTTTGTGTGTACGTAATGTATGAATCTGCGTCATCCCTCTGCACGTGCTTACGTGTTACATAAACTCTGTTATCAGAAATTTTAGCCTAAAACAACCTGGAAAGAAAGGAATGGGAAACGAAATCAGTAAGCCACTGATGAACACGAACTTTTATTTTAACATAACAAGCAAGAAACAATAACGCTAGAAACAAGAACGGTAAACTGTAGAAAATGAAAGTCAACAGAACATTCGCCCCCCCCCCCACATTCTGGAACCTTCCAAAGTAGGGCAGGGTTACGGCTACGCCCAACCGGCGGCAACCCATATAAGGCGGGCCCCGCTGCCAACACTCGGTCAGGAAATCTTAACATATGGGGGAGCCGGAGGAAAGGCAGGGGCCAGCGGAGTCCGGCCGCAGCGGCCCTGGGTAGCTGCAGGCAGTCCCGCCACATGCCTCCCCGGCCCAGCCACAGCGGCCCTGGATAGTTGCAGGCAGTCCCGCCACATGTCCCCCCCCCCCGGTCCGACCACCCATGGCCAGGGACCGGGGCCAACTGAGTCCGGCCGCAGCCGATAACCTAAGGAAGCCCGGTCCAGAGAAGAACGAGACACCTCTTTCTTTTCCCCTCCGTGACAGCCGCAGCAGCTCTGGACGGCGGGATGTCCTGTTCGTACCTCCATGGAATTTAGTCCAAGTTGGGCTGGGAGGGAGAGGCGACGCGGACGAGCCTCTCCCACCTCCACGGATAGGAGGTCTCCCAGCCCCCGGCCCAACGCCGAACTCCCCCAGCCAGACGGCGGTGCCAATACCTGCGTAGCACCGAACATACCATGGTGGCGCCCCAGTACTTGCGCAGCACCGAACATGCAACGGTGCCCATATTTTCGGAGCACCGAATATGCAATGGCTGCACCGATACTTGTGCAGCACCGAATGTGCGCCGCAGGTGGCCACACTTCCACAGCATTGAGCATGGGCCTTGTGGAGCACAGGGTGTGGAGAGACCATCGCGCCTGCTCATGAAAGAGAGCGGCCTGGAGTGCACCGGGAGAAGGAGACGGCGCGAACGAGTCTCCCTCGCCCCCCCAGGTGGGGCATCACAGCTGCACCCCAGCCGAACGTCCCGCTTCCACGACACAGAGTTCCGTTCCCTATTTTGTCCTCAGGAAGGTCTCTTCCACTCTTGCAGACTCGACGAGAGGGGACTACTGCAGGGCCTCAAAATGGTGTCTGGGTCCGCTAGAAGGCGGGCCTCGGCCGCTAGAGTAACTTTGAACGGCAATGTAACTCGGTCGCTTGCCCACCGGAGCACGAGCTCCCACCTCCGACAGCATCTCCACAGCCTTGAAGAGTCTACGAAGGTCCCCGGCGGAGCCCTCGGCCCCTGCAGGCTTCCGGTGAGGGACAACTGCCTTGATCACCAGCGAAATAAACATGACATTGACACTCCTTCTGTTAGCATGAATTCTAGAACTGCCGAAAAGGACTCTGGTCCAACCGCCGGTTGTAGGAAACTTTTTCCTGATGCTACTTCCGGACTGACCCGGCCCCGCCCAAAATGGCGCCGGTATCAATAGGAACTTACGAACACCTCGTGGTGTTTCTTTTTGCTAAATAAAAAACTTGATGTTCTGAGACATGTATATGATCCTTTGTACACTTGACGAGAAAGAAGGAGAGTTCACTCGACGAACATGTAAAAGGACCCCGTTAAAAATGTTGATTACAAATGTACGACGTATTATATTTTTATAACTGATGTATAACCTCGCTTATGACGCGCGCACACGGTATGCATATAGGAAATCTGATTGCCACTAGTCTGACTATTATGAAATAAAATGCCCCCGATCCCCCAACCACTTGATAGAATGTTTTTATTGCTGCAAAACAACACCCCCACTGTACGCACTTTAGTCATTGCCGTGTCCGGCCAAATACGATTGCACCCTCATAAATCCACGTACTGAAATGATTTTGCAAAATAAAGGTTTTCGAAATTATGAACGGGTACTGCATGCTTTATTTAAAAATGTGGGATCGGCGGGAGAGTTCTTTTCTGTGCACCCTACTCTGCTCCCTCTTTAAGGTTATTAGAAGATGGTTGCCCAGCCCCGGAGGAAGGATCGGATCTACGACACGATACTCTGCCTTCAAGGTACGCGACTGACTCGTGAACTCTCGCGTGGAGAAAGACCTCGACTTCTGAGGATGGGTAAAACGAAACGGTATAAATGATGGAATGTAAAAAAAGGGTAAAATAAAACGATGTAAATGTTATAAAGTACGACGCTCAGAGGTATTAGGGAACAGAGCTGACCAAAGAACTGAAGAACCTTAGAACGTCACAGCGTTGAAGGAGATCTAAGGACCCCGATAGTGAGATACATCTACGAACTAGATACCTCGCACTAGGTACCTCTGGTTTCCTTTTTACGTTTCCCTGCACACGACCTATAAGGACACACTGGCCCCCCCCCCCCCGACTCCAGAAACCATACCCCAGGGATTCTACCCCGAGGAGGAAAGACGAGTATGAGGTAAGTAAAGGACTCTCGAATACATGTATTTGATATGCGCGAATGTTGTCCCCCTCCCTTCCCCTCTTTTCCCTCCCTCTACAGGTTACATCAGGGGCCGCAACCGAGGTATGGCGAGGATCTGAAGCCTCGCCCGTCCGATACGCGAAGCGGACCAACGCTGCAAGGTGGCGCCTAAGCACGCCCACAAACTACTCACGTAGCTAACGAGCCCATAAATTTAGTATGATCTGATGAAAAATGATCACCCTTAACCCATGCTGCACGAATGAACCCATGTCACGTATGTTCGAAACTATGAGAGAATGTGTGTGTGTGACTGAAGCGTTGACTCAACTGGTCGAAGGACCAAGAATGCAAGAAAGTGCGACACAGTGGTACCCCTTTTTTTCCTTTTTCTCAAAGCATGTCCCCTCTACCCTGTCTAATGCTCGTCCGCCTCAAACTGCATGCTTTCAAGATTCTAACGCAGACCCGTAAATGCCCTTCTCTGTGTAATGCACTAAATAGCCTTTCTTAAATACACTGCCACTCTCCATGTCGCACGTGTACTATTTAGCCTGCTGTTGCACTCTCTCTCTCTCTCTCTCTCTCTCTCCCTCTCTCTCTCTCTCTCTCTCTCTCTCTCTCTCTCTCTCTCTCTCCTTCACGCTCCCACTCTTCCGAGCGATTAGCTCCGAAATTGGCGTACTGCCACCCCTAGCGCACCACCCAATTGGCTCCAAATACCGCCAGTATTTGCACAAAACTTGTCTGTAATAAGATCACCATGAGACCGTGTCACTACCTCTCCTTTCTGCTAAATTGACGAAACCGAGAATTGACCATAAGGGAAAGGACAGGTAAGACGACTGAGGTTCCCTAATCTGACCCGTAATAAGGGAACTACATGTCAGCGGCTCCCCTGATGGAATAGAGTGCCCCAGATAACGCGACCTTCCCCGTTCTGAATTGTCGCAATCCCCAAACCGTAAAGGTAATCGAAACCTTCCCATCTTCCCAGGACACACCCAGTTTTGTATCAGCTGCCCTAGATGAGATTTTTACTGTCCCTCACCCCCGGTTGTAAGAGATGGGTCAATTTACGACTAACGTAGGCCAGCCATTGTTCCTAGGAATAATTTGTTGATGAGCGAACCACAGAGTTGGGAATTCGAAAAATATCACTGAACGCTTACCAACCGAACTGTGGCCTTCTGCTAAATAATGCCCTCATAACACAAAGCAAGATGATAGTCCCTCACTGCAGTTTTCTATGCCCCTAGTTGTTCTTCCCATGAGACCCCTGTCTTTTCTAATTTAGTAATCAGGCCGTGAGAGGCTGCATAGGAACCAGAATGATGTTTTACAAAGTTAAAGACTAGACCTAAGCGAAGAAAACCATTACAATGAACCTTGTTGAAAAGTGAAAATGTTTAGTTAAAAGGCAGGATGCATTGATAAGATGAAAAATGTTTAGCCTATGTTCGTCCCTCAGCGAGATACCTATTAGTACCATGTTGATAGCTCGCAACACCCTTTGTAAATATAAACCCCTAGAGAATGGTATAGCTTTGTCAGGCTTGTATTACGAAGGTGGGTCTCCATCAGATGAACTGTTGTGACTATAATAAATAGTTGTGAAGGAAAGTCGTAGTGAATCCAGCAGGCCCACCATCGATCATTTATATGTCAGTTGTGAACCCTAATATAACGGACGTTTCTATTCTCATTTGCCTGGAGCTGGGAGAGAAATAGCCTATGTGATTACCTTCCTCTGCCAATTCTTTAAAGACTGTCTTTTCAAACTCATTTAAGGGTACGACTGTCGGAGGAAAGAAGGACCGGATGTGGGAACACGTGGCCTAACAACAGACTATGGAACATCTGCGACATCGGCCAAGGCGAGACCGCGACAGAAAGGAGCTGCAGGACGAGGCACTATTTCCGACAAAATGAGAGGAAAGGGCTGACCTGATGCCCCTGCTCAATGTTCAAATGTGTGCCGAAAAGTCCCCGCTCTCTGAACTCAGTCATGAGCCCGCCTACCTGGAATTCTCCGCCCCCTGGTCTGTTCCCGATCTGGCCTTTGCTCCATCCCCCCCTTTTTTCTCCGACCTACCCTATGGACTATTTGTACACTCCTCTGCCATCTGAACTTTCTTGACTATCGACTCCGAAAGACACAGGGCGAAAAAGACCTTTTCGACCAGAAACGCGAGGAAAAGGTCGTACCCTGCAACACGGGACCTAGAATAGAGCTGGACCCTTAGCTCCACCGCCGGTGCTCCACAGCGCCAACAAAGGACGACAAACAGTACTGAGAACTCATTAACTTCGAACATTGACACCCTCAATCATTGTTTTTGCTACGTCTCGTTTCTCTCCCAGCCACCATTGTATTGATTATGCTCCAACCAAATATATATGGAGCCCGTATATAATAACCTGTATGCAATGTACTCACTGCCCGCTACAGAATCATTTTTTGTATCACATTACTATGACTTTCCTGCTAACAAGTTTATCAAAGTTTATCAATAGACCCGCCTCCTAAAACTAGAGATCTTAAATGTAATGTTTACGACTCCTTCACCTGGGTTCCTACTGCTTTTTTTTTCTTATGCCCACCATAATAGACTTGAATAGGAAATAGATCAGCAAGATGTCTTGAATATGTTAAAGGGAGGACTGTGGAAAATTAGTACGGTTTGGTGAACATTATCTGCGCCATCTTGCCTTTTCCCCTGATGCCACACTTTTGTCGTGCGCGCCCGCCATTTTAGGTGCCTTGATCGGAACAGCCCTTTTTGCATGCCACTGGCCCCCGACATAGCCCTTCGCCCTCACCAAGCCTGCACGCTGACCAACCCCCCCCTCGCTCGCACATGCTTTGAGTCATAAACCCCTCTTCAGCGCAGCTCTGCCTCAAAGCCCCATCCTGTTCCCAGCGCGACCCCTCCCTTCATTCTTTTTATAGTCCCCGGCCCTTTGATACAAAAACCCCCTTTTCCTGTGCCCGTTTGTCTTCCTTGCTCCCAGGCCAACACCTAGCTCTGCCGATACTATTCCTCGCCCCTCTCCGTACAGTAGGAAGCTTCCCCCATCAAAGGACCCCCGAGTTGATCAAAGCCCCCACCCCTCGAGATCCAATCGAACCTCCCACATTCCATGAATCGGCGGACTATCCAGCTGCGCGATAACCATCACCTGTTGTGACCAGGGTGGGGACTTCTACTGTAAATGTGTGTGGGAACGGGCCCGAGGGGGAGATCCCGGGGATGTCTTTCCGTACATCAAAGTATTAACGAGAATGTGTTACATGCAATAAAGTGACAAACTTGTGTATAAGAGGCCAGGCCTCAGAGATGCGGGTAGAGCACCTCATGACGATACCTGCTGTCTGTTTTGTTGTGTTCTCCTCCGGAGAGAATAAACCTTGTTTCCTGCTTTCCAGTCTCCAGCGCCTGCCTCTTCATTGATTAATGTTTCGTGGGTTAAAGAGGCGATACCGCCGGGCAAATATCGATTGTCCCCGACCTTAGGTTTTTATAGTAGGAGTAGCAAATAGGAGAATGACTAGCCCTTTGACGGAACCAGTGTCAGTGAAAATAGGAAACTACACCAATGAACACCAGTTTGTAGTATGTGATTCAAGTCCTGTGTGTCTGTTAGGAAGGGACTTATTGTGCAAACTGAATTGCACAATATACTGCACACCTCAGGGAGTGGAGGTACAGGCTACAGACGATGATGCTACCTATAAAGTTACAAATTCGAGAACATGCATAGAACTGTATCCTACCCTGACTGTGGAGGACCTTCCTTGGGAGTGGCATCAGAGGTATGGGATTTCACTGGAGAAGAGATAGGATTGATCAAAGGTGTCGAACCAGTGAAGATCATGGTAAAACCAAATGTTGAGTACCCAAGAACGCCCCAATACAAATTGACCCCGGAGACGATTGCAGGAATAAAACCCGTGATCGACTCTATGATTCAACAGGGAATACTGAAGGAAATCGTGGGTAGTCCATGCAACTCCCCGATTATGGGTTTGCAGAAACCTAGTGGGAAATTTAGAATAGTACAAGATCTTCGAAAGATTAATAACATAGTTGTTTCATGTTGTCCAGTGGTACCGAATCCATCAGTGATATTGTTTCAGATACCATTCCAAGCTGAGTGGTTCACAGTGATAGATCTTTGTCAGGCATTCTTTTCAATTCCATTAGATGAGGAGAGCCAGTACCTTTTTGCTTTTAAGCTGGAAAATCGTGTTCTAACATGGTGTCGTATCCCACAAGGGTACACAGAAAGCCCATCAATTTTCAACCAGCTGTTGAAGAAAAATCTTGAAAGTCTGGTACTGCCACAGAACTCGGTTCTGGTCCAGTACATAGACGACCTACTTGTTGCGTCAGGAACAGAAGAAGCTTGTAAGACAGATACCATTGCCTTGCTGAACCATTTAGCTGAAAATGGACACAAGGTATCTCCGAGCAAATTGCAGTACTGTCTGACAGAGGTACAGTGCTTGGGTCACCAAATAGAAAAAGGAAAGCGCAAGGTGTCACCAGATAGGATAGAGGCGATAATGAAGATGAATGCGCCTACGACACAGAGAGAAGTCAGGATGTTCCTAGGAATGGTTGGTTATTGCCGACAGTGGATAGCTAACTTTTCACTGAAAGCAAAACCCTTACAAAAACTAACGCACAAGGAGGAGAGTGATCCGGTACCATGGGACAAAGATTGTTTGATGGCGTTCCTACAGCTGAGAGAGGATTTGTGCCGTGCTCCAGCCTTGGGAATGCCAGATTATGAGAAACCATTTTCACTTTACTGCAGCGAAAGAGAAGGTTGTGCTTTGTCAGTGTTAGTACAGACCCATGGGAATGCCCGTAGACCAGTTGCATACTTCTCGGCTACTTTAGATCCGGTAGCCGCAGCGTTGCCCGGATGTCTCAAATCCGTTGCTGCAACAGGTGTCAGCATTGAGAGGTGTGAGAACATTGTGATGGGACATCAATTAGTGGTGTATGTACCACATTCTGTAGAACTGTTAATGACCAGGACCAAGACACAGCACTTGACCAATAGTAGGCTCACGCGCTACGAGCAAGTTATTCTTGCTGCGGAGAACGTGACCCTTAAGAGGTGCTCTGTTTTGAATCCTGCTACACTGATGCCACTTCCTAATGATATAGAAGGCGAAGAATGTGAAGATCACGATTGCCTTGATGTGACCAAACTATGCACGAAGCCAAGACCAGATATTGTGGATGAGCCGTTGACTGACCCTGATGAAATTTTCTTTGTCGATGGCTCATGTTTAAGAGATGATACTGGTCGGTTGAGAGCAGCTTATGCTGTTTGCACCATTACTGGAGTTGTGGAAGCCGCTTGCCTGGAAGGAGTACACTCCGCTCAGGTAGCAGAAATCATTGCATTGACACGTGCCTGTATAGCAGGTAGCAAAATTAGAGTCACCATTTATACCGATAGCCAATATGGTTTCGGTGTAGTTCATGATTTTGGGCAATTGTGGTCTCAGAGAGTTTACATTACCTCCTCTGGTTCGCCTATTCGAAATGGAGAATTCGTGCGACTGCTGTTAGAAGCATTACAAGGTCCAGCTGCAATTGCAATTGTCAAATGTGTAGCCCACACCAAAAATACAGATTTTGTGTCACAAGGTAATAGATATGCGGATGAAGTTGCCCGCTACTGTGCGGAGCAAGGATATTCTTTCACGGAGGTGGAAGTAGGGGGGTCTCAGGAAAGGACCGAGTTAAACATGATGCTAGAAACAGTTGATACTTGGGAGGATTTAAAAAACATGCAAGAGAATGCACCTGATTCTGAGAAAAAGGCATGGGAAACAGCAGGTTGTGTGAAAATTGAAATGGACTTCTGGGTTTCAGCAGATGGTAGGGCAGTATTACCTGAGGAATTAGTGAGTCCAATGGCACGACAGATACATGGTCCAGTACACTTAGGAAGAGATGCCATGCTGAGGGTATTTAGGCAGACGTGGTATTGCCCTAAGTTTAGGATTGCAGCAGAAGCAGTCTGTAGGAGATGCGTTACTTGTCAGCAATTGAACGTAGGGAAAAGAACACCAGTTACAATGAGTCACATTGGGAGGTCTGGGGGGCCTTTCAACCGAATGCAATTAGATTTTATTGAGATGCCAAAAGTCAACCGCCTTAGGTATGTTCTGGTGGTTGTATGCATATTTTCCAGATGGGTCGAAGCATACCCTACACGCAGGTGCGATACACTCACAGTAGCAAAGTTGTTGCTTAGAGAGTTGATCCCGCGCTTCGGGGTGCCGACCTCTCTGGAATCAGATCGAGGAACTCATTTCAACATTGAAGTTGTGAAGATGCTTTGCTCTGCGTTGAACATTGATCAGAAGTTGCACTGTAGCTATCGACCAGAGGCTTCAGGTATCGTGGAGCAGATCAATGGCACTTTGAAGTCCCGAATAGCCAAAGTATGTTCATCGACTTCCTTAAGTTGGCTTGATGCTCTGCCCTTGGTACTCATGAGTATGCGTAGCACACCAGACAGGAGGACAGGTCTCTCTCCACACGAAGTTTTAATGGGGAGGGCAATGAGACTTCCGTCTGTACCGACTACAGCTTTGTTGAATATTACAGATGACCTGATCCTGGATCACTGCAAGGGACTGTCTGACGCCATTCATTCTGTGTCTGTTCAGGTGCAGGCCTCTGAAGTTCCATCTTCAAGAGACCTATGTCACGACTTGTGCCCAGGTGACTGGATCCTATTGAAGAAGCACGTCCGGAAGAACTGCCTAGACATGCGTTGGAAGGGGCCCTACCAGGTCATATTGACAACGAATACTGCCGTGAAGTGTGGAGGGCTGCCAAACTGGATCCATGCTTCCCATACTCGAAGAGTTCCAGCACCCCTGGAAGAAACAGCTCCTCTCGCAGATGAAAATCCAGCTGTGGACGGCGAACCACTAGAGGGGATCAGTCAAGCTGTGGGGGTGTCGGAAGAAGTTGGAAGCGCGACAGATCCAGAAGAAGGAAGACAGGACGACAGTGAAACTGAAGTTGCCACAGAAGGAGAAAGTTGCTGTGAATACGGCTCAGACTCAGAACAAGTCCAGAGTGATCAAGAACTGAGTGAGAAGACAAGATACAGGAGAACAAGGCGTGGAGAAGCTAGTTGGCCTGAAAGAAGAAAGAGGCCGAACTTAAAGTCAACTCCAGAGAGAACTCTTGCTCCTATATCTGAAGACTCGGATCTGGACGAAAGTGCACAAGGACAGGAACAGGAAGGTACGAGAAGATCGAGGAGAGTGCGAGTGCCTTGCAGAAGATACGCTACTCCTGAGTGGACCTACCTCGCTGCAGATGTCTAGTGTACAGGGATCTGGGAGGGTGAGGGAAGTGACCCTGACCAGTACTGACCCCATCATAACAGTGGAAATAGTGTTGCTGATACCGGGAGTGGAGGTCGAAGGGTTGCTGACCCTCAATATCCCCTATCCTCCTTATCTGAGCGGAATAAGAGACATGATTTTTAACAGAATAGATTTCCCGACTTGTTGTCCAAGGAGGTCAATACTTGGGGAGATCCTTCTTCGTTTGGAAATATTAGAGTGCGTGACTAGAGTCGCTGGATCACGTATAATTCTGGATTGTTAAAGGACTTTGTAAAGACTTTGTAAATAAACAGATTGAGAGATAACCTAGAGCCGAGTGGAAGAAGAGATTTAGGGACTTCCATATAGAGGACGGAGAAGGCATAGGGTTGTCTGTTGCTATGGAACTCAAAGACTGATCTTGCAGAAGGGATTATCAGCTTCCAGGTGTGATTTGAAAAGAGACATTGTGTAAAGGAAAGAGACATTGTGCTGTGAAAGAAAACCGGAACTACACTGTTTGAGATCATGGAGGTTGGCAACCCAAACCGCAGGACAAAATGCATAGTAGGCACACTTTTAGTGGGAGTGATTTTCTTATAGTTTTAGTAGTTACTAGATCATATGTAGTGGGACATGAAAATGAAGAGAAAGCAACAAAGGAAGCAAAAATTGTATCGACACAGAAACCTACTACTGCTGGTACTAAGGGGGACAATGCAGAGAAAGATAAAACTTTACTAGCAGCTGAGACTCGTAGGTTACATGTGGATGAATCACAGGGAAACTTTAAATCAAATGTATATGCTAAATTGCTTTATGAATATGTTGATGCTATGGAGGCTAAGAATTGTTATGTCTGTATGAAATTGCCAGCCTCTGTAGACGAAGGTATTAGATATCATCATCTTCCATTGACTTATGGAATCACATGTAGTTTGTTGCTGAGCATATTTTACGAACGTGATGGTTTTGAGTACTATTTTTCGAACTTTGATGCTGTGTTACCAGAAGTGCCAAACTACAAGCATTTAAATAAGTGGGATTATTATAAGAGTGAAGACAGATTACAGAATTTTTTTCTTCCCTGGAAAACATTAGATACTTCACATGCCCGAAGAAATAATTTGACTTGTAAAGTGTCAGAAATTGAGAAAAAATTTGTAGGACAGGTGGATGATCGGTATAGGAGACAGAAGATTTTAAAATCTTCAGGTCAATGGAAAACAGATTGGACAGAGGAAGAAAGGTCACACCAACGAAAAGGTAGCAATGGTCCAATAGCTCTAGACCGAGAGAAAAGGGGGAAACTGTGCATACATAGGGGTGAAACCTATTACGAGAATGTGTTTGTGGGAGAAGTAAGTTGTGAACATGCTTTCCAACTAGAATATTACTCTAAGGACTTCTTGAAGGAAATGCAGGTGATTCCAAATGTATATTTTGTATGTGGAAGAAATGCATACGTGAAACTACCGGATAATTGGTATGGATCATGTTATTTGGCAATTGTCTTCCCCAAAATATACCATGCTAAGGATTTAGAAATCATAGAGGGAGGAACACAAGCTAGAGGAAGAAGAGATGTCAGCACTGAGGAGGTAGTTGGAGAGGTATTTGGTGCTGCATTTCCTCTTTTGGGGATAATACTGAATGACATCAAGATTAGAAGATTGGCAACAGTTGTAGATAGGTTGTCCGTTAGTACTGCTAGATCATTAATGCTGGTGGAGGGAGAGATGCAATCGATAAGGGCAATGGTTCTTCAGAACCGACTTGCTCTAGACGTTCTGTTAGCCAAAGAGGGAGGAGTCTGTAAGGCTTTGAAGGTCCAGGAATGTTGCACTTACATTCCAGACAATTCGAAACCTTTAGAGAAGTACATACGGAACATTACTGAAATTCATCATGAGATTGAGGATTTGACGCAGGTAAACGTGTGGGAAAAAGTAGGTAAAGGAATGGGTAAAGTTGGAGGTTGGTTTGCCAACCTAGGAAAGAGTTTCATTTGGTACATACTGAAACCCATCATCATAATAGTGATTTGTATAATCACCCTGTGGGGATTGGTGCGGCTGTACCAATGGTATAGATCAAACAGGTTGCAGAGATCCATGAGAAAGCAGGAGAGGAGATTAACTGCGATGCAGGATAACCAGTACAGGAGTCTGAAGGTTCTAGAGGGAATGAAACGAGGGGGTACTGCAACGACTTCAGTTTGACTCAATTCATACCTCAGGGATGGTGTTGTGATGGTGATGACTACTAAAAGTCATCAAAGGGGGGATTGAGAGAGCGCAAATCAAAGAAAAATCTAGAAGTGCACCATATTTATAAGCACGTTGTATTAGTCTAGTAAACATTATGTAGGAGTGTCGAATTTATAGAGTACAAATGTATAAGAGTGTTTAATTAAATTAGAATGCATATATCTGTGTGAGAAGCTAATGAAGAATTGTGTAGAAATGTTAGAATGATGTTGGAATCCTATGTTATGTGGTTGTTGGAGGGAAAAATGTAATTCTGCTAAACGTAGAGATGTGTAGGCCACATGGCAGTTCACAGAGAATACAAGAAGCGGATGCATTTCCACATAATATGGATTTTAATGTTATTGTAGTTCAAAGTATTATTGATCATAGAACTGAAAATGTTTTATATAAGTTTATATATTCATTTTGTGTAATAAGATAAAATACTGTTTAGACTAAGAAATTAAACGTTTGCAGAGTGCATAGGCCCGTTTCATGTAATTCTAATAGGCCTGAATAGACAAAAATCGTTTCCTTTTGATCTGCATGTGCTCGTTAGAGAAAGGTCGTGTTAGGCACAAACTGTGGAGCCTGCTCGATGGTTTACGACTTAGAAGATACGGTGGAGGCCGGAATTTGGGGCCCACAGTACAAGTGTCTGTTTGCAGGTGCGAGGGGGTTTTAATCAAGATAGTGATGAATAGACTTTTGTCTCAGGAACCAGGCACAGGCCTGGAGGAGTCTTCAGGAATTTCCTGGGGGGTACCGTCCTGCAAGGTCAACTCTAACGAAGGGTCCAGAGGAGTATCAGCACGGAACATACCAGAACCAACACCACGTGAAGGGCGTCTCTAAGGGGCGTTTCTATTGTAAATGTGATTTTGTATTAGGGACAGCACCCCTGGGTGGAGTTAAGGCAGATGATCTGAGGAACCTAAGAGAGTGGATGGGTAGGCAGATAGGTTAGCTGCGAGAGATCGATTCACAACGAAGACTAAGGGAAGTGTGTGATCTTCTTTGTAAGTCACCACGGCTGACACCTTTTTAGGTTAAGATTCTGTTAAGTAGGGATGTCACTTAGTCTAGTGTAGGGACAGTCTAATCTGATTTTTTTCCTTTCTGTAAATGACTCACAAGCTACAGCTTGTGTCTATTCTTGCAACTTTGGTGATTCTTGAATTGGTTTTGGTGATATTCTTCTGCCGACTAAGAACATTTAGAAAATTCATGTTTGTATTGATACCCGTATATCTTTTGAACCTTATTTTGAGATGTTTGTATCTCCAGTTAACTTTGGCTTTGTAATAAACTTTCAAACTTATTTGTGGTAGGTGGTTCTTTAGAGTGGTGTAAGTCATTAACTGATTGACCTAGTAGTAGATTGTCTTTTACTCAATGACAGGTACCAACGGTTCAGTCGACCTGAGTTGGGATCTAGATCTATAACTATAGACCACAAATCCCGCGTTAACAAGGGAAGGGGAGTGAGGGGAGGGGAGGGAGAGAAGGGGAGTGAGGGAAGGGGAGGGAGGGAAGGGGAGTGAGAGAATGAGGGAAGGGGAGTGAGGGGAGGGGAGGGAGAGAAGGGGAGTGAGGGAAGGGGAGTGAGGGAAGCTTACAGAAGCTGGTACTTACTTGGGCCGGGGCCGGAAGCAGAGTCCCAAGTTGGAGTGTGGCGAGGACAGCTCCATTAATTACTAAAGCAGCATCTCTCTGCAAGGCAGTGGCTGCAGGCTCATGAATTCAGCCACGAGCCACCGCAGGCTACCATAATTTGGGGGTTTGTCAAGGCGTATCAGTGATAGTATCCCTCTAGGCTTGCGTCAGTCCAGTGAGTAGTCCCAGGCGCAGCACGGCCGTCCAGTGAAACACAGACCCAGGGCTAATGAACGTGCTCTGGGTCTGCATCAATCTCAACGGACGCTGTGGTTATTCACTGAACACAGCTCTGCACATTTGTATCATGGGAATTCAAGCTAATAGGCTTAAATCTTTTAAACAGGAACAAAGAGTGGGGGTTAAGTTCTACCCAACAGCAATCTTCCTTTCTCCCCAAGCAGGAATCTAATGACCCAACATGACCTGTGTCCTGCCTGCCTCCAGGCCTTCGACAGAGATCACAGATTGGGGCTTATTTACAAGCTCCTCGCGTTGCATTGTCAATTTAAATAAATGTGGAAAAATACTAGCTGTAGCGTCATCTTTTGCTTGTGGCAAAAATAAATGTGGATAAATACAGAAAAAATGCCCGAAAAATAAATATGGAAAAATACAGACGGAAATGGCAAAAAAATAAATACCATAAAACCGGGAGCCCTATATATAATCGATATGTGGGCACTATAATGTATACATTGTTACCTATCAAATTAAGTGCAACATACAATAACATTCTAAGATATATAAAACAACAACTTAAGAATTATAACCCACCAAAAATCATCATAGGTTTTGAATGATCAATAATTTCAACCATACTTAAAATCTATTTACACACCGCAAAGCAGGGGTGTTAATATCATATTAACTGCAGCATTTGGAGGTGCATACAAAAATCCACCTCAAGCATAGAATATGCATCTAACCTAGAACTTGCACATGAAATCAAAAATTTAATAACTTTAGCCTATATCCCAGTAACAGAAGTCACAAAACATTATGATATGCTAATTGAATTCCCCTATTATCAACATGAATTAACACAAGCTTTACTACTGGATTATTTTGAGGATACTTTGGTTGGTTGCTTGCACTGATCAGGCCATATGGTGGCACTGTCTATCTAATTTAGAGGTGAGCACCACAACAGTTGTTTATTAATGCAATATATATCAAAAATGACTATTACCTGCCACCCAAGCCATTCTTATAGCTTAAGGAGCCTGGAACAGTATGAATTGTTACACTTGAAGTAGTATGATAGTTAGTAGTTGTATTAGCACTGCTGTTGGTAGCTCTGAGAGGGGTAATGTGTGGTGCAAGCTGCAGTGGCCTCTGACAAGGGATGGCACTTATTTTTTCACAAATGTTAGCACTGACAATACCAATTAACCCATTAAACACAAACACTTATATTATTCTAAATATTATTAAAGCAAATTTAATTTGAAATGGCAACATGAATATAAAATATTTCAAAAGATTGAAATTTAAAATCTATATCTATATAAAAATGAATGTATGTCTGTCTGTCTGTTTGTCCTTTATGCATTACTACACCATTTATCCGATCACCATGAAGCTTTGGGAAGTTGTTGAGTACACTCCTGCGAAGGTTTCTGGCATAATGTTTTTAAAAATATCGGCCCCCAGGGCCCTCATAATCTTTCGAATCGTACACACCAGACGGAAAAACAACAGATTGTGTATCCACAAGCACTCGAATAAATAAATAGAATTAAAACACCATACATCCGATCGCCATGAAACTTTGGGAAGTTGTTGAGCACACTCCCGCGAAAGTTTCTGGCATAATTCTTTTTTAAATATCGGCCCTCCAAGGCCCTCATAATCTTTGGAATACTGATGTATGCACAAGACGGAAAAACAACAAATCGTGTATCCACAAGCACTCAAGTAAATAAATAGAATTAAAACACCATTCATCCGATTGCCATGAAACTTTAGGAAGTTGTTGAGTACACTCCCGCGAAGGTATCTGGCATACATTTTTTTTAAATATCGACCCCCCAGGGCCCTCATAATCTTTCGAATTGTACGCACCAGACGGAAAAACAACAAATCGTGTATCCACAAGCACTCAAATAAATAAATAGAATTAAAACACCATTCGTCCGATCGCCATGAAACTTTGGGAAGTTGTTGAGTACACTCCCACAAAGGTTTGTGGCATACATTTTTTTTAATATAGGCCCTCCAGGGCCCTCATAATCATTCGAATACTGATGTACGCACAAGACGGAAAAACAAAAAATCATGGATCCACAAGCACTCAAATAAATAAATAGAATTAAAACAGCATTCATCCGATCACCAGGAAACTTTGGGAAGTTGTTGAGTACACTCCCGCAAAGGTTTCTGGCATAAAATCTTTTTAAATATCTGCCCCCCAGGGCCCTCATAATCTTTCGAATACTGATGTATGCACCAGACGGAAAAATAACAAATCGTGTATCTACAAGCACTCAAATAAATAAATAGAATTAAAACGACATTTTAAAATGTTTTCCATATTAAAATGAATAGGTTTCAATAAAAATGACACAATGTAAATTGAATGTTATCATAACGAGTTTCCTTGAATTTCCTTTCTTCGGAGATCGCAGCAACGCGCGACGGGTAAGCTAGTCATAAATAAAATAAATGAAAATAAATGTATATAAATATATAAATATTCAATTCGAAATTACTAAAACTATTTTAACTAAACAAACTCTTTTTTTGCCAACTATAATAATACCATTAAAAAAATCATACAAAAAGACAAAAAATTTACAAACATGAGATCAAAAAAATTAATCTTTTCCATCCAATAAATAAAATGAAATAACACAATTTCATAGCTGAAGTGCTGGTCGGTGAAATGGTAACCCAAAAAATACAATTTCCAATAAACCAAGCAATCCATCCAAAACCCGAAAAAGGAGTAAAAAATAAAAAAAGCACTCCAGAAAAATTGTTAAGTCAAGAAAAAGGGAAAAAATAACTTTAATTAAAAAATAGGCAATTCCTTTTCTGTTAAAAAAAACCCATAAAGGCTAAAAGTAAAGTCTGGCACCTGATAATAAAAACCTCTCAATGAAAAACATAACGCTTACCACAAAAACAGTAACCCTACTACAAAAGAAAGCACAGTAAAAAAGCATTAGAAACCATGTTTAACAAGTAGAACACACATAGCAAATAATTTTGAACAGAACATTTCAGATGAAATACCGTACACAAACACTCACTACACTAAAATAAACTATATTAAAACATCCTATTACAAATGACAGCCTAACTAAACATGTCCCTTATGCCAATAAACACATAAAACTTAAGTTTAAAATAGCCTTACCTGAATTGGAGACAAACATTGGGAAATCATGATGAATACAAAATCTACAAATAACCCAAAATGATGAAGAAAGACTACAAAATCAATGAAACTGGAAATCTGACAGATAAATTGTCCTGTTCGAAAGTGGAACAGGACATCAGAGGTGGTGACTTAGATGCAAAACTGTCCAGAAGAGAAGCCATGCTAATTGTCAAATTCAATACTGCAGTAGATGGACTTAATGAGTTGACGGAGGTTTACAAACTTAACTAAAAAACATGTGCCAAAACATCAGGTCCCATCCTGTGGAAGAACCCAGGGCCAAATAATGTCACCTCAATATAAAGATGAGAAGAATGCACCCCACAATATTATTAGGGCTATAACGCGAACGTAGGGAGACCACCTGAATTTGTAAGAGGGGCCTTAGCAACGGCCACGAGAGTGTGGCACCAGTAGGTACACCAGCCCATGATCACACAATTGGAGAATGGTAGCTACCAATCACTGCTTCCCCTTGCATGACATATGCTGTCTTAGCGTTGGATGCGCCGGGGCTATTCAGGCCAGCCAGCCACCACCGTGAGACTAACTAAATGAAGCAAAAATATGGTGTCCACCATTCCCGCATTTCCTGCTTATATGGTGGCCGCTCACCTTCTCTTAGGATTAAGATGTTGTGAGTTAAAACACAAGTCGTTCAACTATTTTCACGATTAGTGTGGTGCGGTCCTTTTTTTTAAAAAAAAAGGCAAGCCGTTTGTCACAACAAGGCATTAAGCAAAAGAGATGCATAAAACTAATGAAAAACTCTTGACCAATTAGGTCCAAGACTACATTACCCATGATCCTCCACACCAGGAAGGAAGCACGGTAAACACTAGCAACCCCCAGCCTTCCGTTTAGTGCTATTGAAAAAGACGCCATTTCAATCGATCCGCACTAAAGTGGCGCGCAGAGGTAATCGAGCCCTGCCTTGGCTGCACTATTGAATTAAGGAATCAAATACAACATGAACATTATTAAATACCTCTATTATTTTACATGTTTGCCCCGAGCGCCCGCATGGACAGATCGCCCACAAAGGGACACCAATGAAATCAGTAAGTTCGAAATTAGTGCACTGTGCAGCATGCCAGCCGAGCGTGTTTGTAATAAGAATAGCGGTGCTAATGACTACGTATTGATCTCTAAGGTGCCCCGCATCCAGTAGGGACAGAGAAACATGTGTATGGGTCTGTTTGATTTAAGTATAATACTTGACAAGTAATGACGATTGTGGAGCCTTGTAAAAAATTCTTCCAAGTGGTGATTATATGTTTTTTAGTCGTTTGCATTTCAGTGTTCAGTGTCGGGTAATTAAATTCAGGCTTTTACTGCACAAAGGTAAGAGGCAGGTATGGAGTTTAAAGTGGAAAGTAACTATAATTTTACGAAGGAGTTAGAAATTTAAATAGGTTTTTATTCTCTCTTCACAGCCTTTGGGTCCTGATGAGAACTCCACAGCTAATAGGAGTTCGAAACGCATAGACCAATTTTTGTTGAGCCATAAGAACATCAAAGACATTAAAAAGCTCCAAATAGATGAAAAACAGACAACATTATTGGATAATTGGTTGCTATGGTTTTTGTGAATTTGTAAAAAGACAAACGAGAAATGTATTGTAAATAAATATTTGGTGCTGTGAATGGTCAAGTGATGTGTGTGAATGCTTGACAAGGGTGAATGACAGTGTGGATGGAATGATTTAGAATAGGTGAGTTGATTGTTTTAATAAATGTAAGATTTTGTATTTGTGATCTAGGTGTGAAAAATGAAAAATTGGTGAAATCAATTAAATCAATGTGTTGATAATTATAAATAAAACAAAAAGATTGATTCAGACTGAACTATGTTGTATTGAATTCCGATATGGTTGTTTGAATATAGATGATTTGGAGATAACAGTATTGGCAATTGTTTAGTTTAATATTGGTCAGTGACTTGGCCTTACTGTTGGGAGCCCAGGCCCAGTGCAGTGGTGTTATGGGTCTTATTGCATGAAGTCAGGAATTATATCATGAATGGTTTGCCAAAAGAACATTATCTGAGTTGAGAGTCAAAGACGTTTTCACAAGTTTCGAATCAACTTTACATAACATGGACCTTTTTGTTCATCCTGTGGCCTTAAGAAATGACTTGCTTAATAATCAATAATGTTCATGAAAGGAATTTAGGTGCTACAGACACGTACGAATTTAAAACAATATTGATGGTGGCCTTCACTAGAGGCATAGGTTGAGATTCTTGTTAATAGCTGTAATGCCTATTCTCTGGCAAATATTGGAGAACCTCAGAGAAACTGTTAACTCCAGTGCCTTTACCTGGTGCTCTGTGATAGACAATTGCAACTGATTTGTCAGGACCCTACAATCTGTTGACATTTGAGGTAAACTATTTGAATGTGATTGAAGGAAATGATAATCTATTGCATGGTATACCTCCAGAATTGTGCCCTTTCTGTTTTTGCTGGCTGTGGATCTCTTTGCATTTTACCCCTGCTAACCAGTAGTAAAGTGCCTATGATTCCCCTTTTAACATGGTTGAATAGGTATACTGCTAACTGGCAAATTTAACTTGCCTATTTGCCCCTAGTATATGGTAAAAAGTGTGTCCCGGGCTTATATCTTAAAGGCCACTAGAGAACTTTAGCACCTGTGGCGATTACAGTGACAGAGCAAATGTGACTTCAGGCATACCACTGTTGCCTGACTGGAGCAGTGTCAAAAGTGCATCTTGACCTGGCAAAATAAACCGTTTTTGACAGGCCTAACCTCTTCTTTTAAATATTAAAACATCGCCATTAAGTAGGCCTTGTAGACCACAGGCCAGAGTGCATGCTATTTAAAAATAGGACATGTAGACATTTAGGGGGTCATTTTGATCGCGGGTGGATCACTACCACCCGCTATAACTCCCCGCCGGACGTCCATTTACCCCCCGCCACATTAGCATGGCGGGGGGTACCGTGGCTGACGGAAAGACCGTCTGCCGTTTTTCCACCCGCAGGCAATCATCACGATTGCCTGCCGGGCAGAAAAGGCCCATAATATGGTGGCCGTGACTTGCAGGCACCGCCATCCATATTACGATGTGTGCGGGAGAATGCCTTTCCATGGTGGAGACTGCACCATGGAAAGGCATGCAGAGTTCACTTTGGGGACCTGTTGCGGGTCCCCCGTGGTGTGGGGGGGTGGATGGCTGCACTTGGGGGATACATATGGTACCCCCCTACATTGGCATACACAAGGTGGCAGGCACCGCACAGTGCCTGTCACGTTGTGCATGCCAATGCACAACATGCATATTCAACATTGTGGCGGGTGCTGCTTATTGCACCACCCGCCACAATGTTGAATATGCGTGATGTGACCTCCATGGTGGCGGTCGCATCATAATGGGCACAGAGGGACCGACGCACCTCTGGCATTCGGTCCCATTTACCGGTACGGTGGCGAGTGGACTTTGTCCTTCCGCCTACATAATGGGCCCCTCATTGTTAACATGTCCTTACAGTGACAAGCACCCAACAACTATTTTCATTGTGGGAAGGCTGGCTGACCCATAGAGAAACACTGGTAAGCAATATTGAACATGAATACTGCTATAACAGGGTAGGGACCAGCTAGAATTTTATTTATTAACTCATGTTAATGTTTATCAAAAGCTCAATTTAATGGTGAAGTCAGACTTCTGATAAATATTTATAAAAAGTAACTTTTAGAAATGTACCTTTTTCTGTCCGAAACACATGAAGGCTACTTCACATGAGCCTTCCAACTGCCACCCATCTGGTGAATGGTTCTGAATGATGTATGAAAACTACTACCAGAGCATAGACAAATGCCTTGGTGTTGGGTGGTGTGTTTGCTCCTTCTACAGGGTGACAATCTGGGCTACGCCCAAGAACCTAATTTACTTCAATGGGGCCTCTCTTATCACCAGCAGAAATCAGATAACACATGGACAGGCCACTTCTTTTGTTCCCAAGTCAGACATGCGCCAATACTAATGGGAGCTGCCCCCAGATTTGGCTTCGAGTGACCAGAGAGGAGGGGCTGCTCATTACTCTGCCACATCTCTGGGTGGGCAAGCAGGCTCTGCACAAGGGGACATGGGTTTCAACATCTTGGATTTAGGCAGAGGGGCACAGTGGGATTGTTGCAGTAGGCAGGCAGGAACTGCTGAAAAAGTGCATATGGTTACAACTGAAAACGTTTACCCTATTAGTTAGGGAGGGGCCAGGAGTAACCCCACCCACAAGCCTGTGCCAGGCATAACTGTAGCATCCCCTGGCACCCTCTTCAGTGAACTTACTGGACCTGAGGAAGAACAGAAGAAGACTAGACCTGCTGCCTGTGACCTGAGAGGGGTCCTGGAAGACTGGGCCTGCAACTAATTGGACGCAGGACAAAGAGGTGGACTCCAAGGTTCAGAAAGCTGACCTCCTGTTGAAGCTACAAGGCTTTTCCTTCATCTGCCCAGCTGAACAGTTCCAACTGAACCTGCTTTGGTCCTTACCGCTGGCCTCAGCTGGAGTGAATCTTTACCCCCAAATGCTGTTCCTGAAGTCCTGGAAGCCCTTGCTGTGTCTGGCTGGACTTCTCATACCAGCCTGGAAAACCTAGGCTATACCTGCCAAGCAGATCCAACCGATGTGTGTTGCAGCTGAGCAGATTTCTTCCACTCTGAGCTACTCCACAGCAGCAGATCTAGTTCTGCTGGACCTCACGGAGATGGTATCAGGCCTCGTGGAGCCCTCTTCGGCTGCAGCCTACAGCCTTGACCTTCTATAAGATTCTGAGTTCTGAAAAAGTGATTAAGTGCGAATTTAGAATTCTATACTGGTAAAATGCCAAAAAAGTGTCCGGCCCGGCACAGAACCTTCTGTGGGAGTGAAATTAGAATTCTTCCCACTCTGAACTATCCCACCAAAGTCCAGTCGTTTCACCATTTCAGTGCCCAATGGCTACTCGTCCTCATGGAGACCTCGATAGTGACAACCTGCTGCCATGCCCCGCTGAAGATTTTGGACTTCCGTTTTTAAAACTAAGTACCAAGGTAAAACCTCTGACCGGGGAAAACCTGATTCCTATATCCGACCCACGCTCTATTGCAGTTAGTTTCAAATCACACCTATTCTCCTGTTTACAGTGACCAGTTGACTGCAATTGGCAAATAATGCTTTTTGGCGCTATTTTTGTTTAAAACTTCATATCTCCGGTTCCACTTACTGAAATTATTTACACTTTGGGTAATTTTATTTATTAAAATGTACTCTATATAGGGGCGTGGCTTGGACGCCGTCCAAGATGGCGGCGTGAACCGAGCGCTCCGTCACCAGCCTATTCCCGTCTCCTCAAACGGGCATTTTAACTTACGGCTTTCCGCACAATGAACATTGTCCAGCGAACCGGAACGTGAGGAGAGCCTAGCGCCCTCACTGTTTCCCGGTTTTGCGGACCTGCGAGGAAGTTGCCGAGGAGTCTCGTCCCCGCGGCTACAGCCACCATTTTGCGCGCCGGCCAAGGATCCCAGCGGCGGCCGGTTTCTCTTCGCACATGTTTCTGCTGACACTCCTCTGCTCACCTGACAACCTTTACAGTGTCATGTATTCCTATAGGTTCTGAATCAATCCCCCTATTCCTGACCCTATTCTGGTTAAACTAACTATCAAGTTAACTAACAGTCAGCCCATGAGGCAAGAAAAGCCCCCATGATGCAGATACCGTTATCTGACGCAGTCACACTACGGCACAGGAACGTGTTATCTGATTAGGTCATAACGCTTGAGATCTAATTAGACAAGCGACATTCATCCAGCCCCTGATAAGGCATACGACGTTCTCATAACAAATCAAACCTATGACAACCTGGAAAATCCGTGCGGCCATTGTTTTGATTTCACAGAGAACTTCAGTAAAAGAATGTGCTAACGAGCAAGTCGTATGACATCTTTATTGATGTATCTATGTCCATCCTTACGTCAATCTCGGCACCTTTAAGGTTTAAATATTGCCGATCTTGCCCTATGCAAACACACGCGTGGTGACGAGACGGAGCAGCCATACTTGCCGAAGCCCAGAAGCAGAGCAGACCCCGCTGGCAGCAGCCCCGCCTTCCTGACGCGCTGAGAGACGCGCTGCTATCTCCTACCGAGAGACCCAGCACCGGCGCTTTCGGGCAGCCCTCGCAGGCAGCCTGGAATATCGAGACCAGAGAAAGAGATACCATTCCTCATTCATCCTAACTTCCAGGTACAGAACTGAATAACCCCTCACAGAGAATTCTTTAGTTATTCACTTGGCAAAAACAAACTTAACTTAAACTGTAACTTTCTATTCCCGCCCACGCATTAGACTTAGGTCAGGTACACGGGGTAGGCGTATTTAGAAACACCAGTTGAGTACGTTTAGTCAAATGTATATGTGTATGTAAATATATTTTAATCATTTTAAACATCATATGGCTCAGAAACCATATCAATGTTTTTACAGTATTATTTTATACTATTGCTTTTAATGTATGCACTTTACTTAACTATAAGTATTGCAATAATATCGATCCATTTCTCTTGTACGAGAAAAGAGACTGATCAATAAATAACACCTTTTTATTGAACACGCCCGTCTCTTCCTTTTCTCTACAATCTGATGAGACTAAGAATGCACGTACTGACTGAGTAAAATAATTGCCTTGTGCTCACACGACTCTGGAGATACACTCTTGATTAGGGGAGAGCAAAGTTGTCATGTTCTATGGTTGTCAGAAACTAAATCCCTTCTTGTCTAATCAGGGGAGTTAATTCTTTCCTGAACATTCGAGAAAGTTTCTAGCGAACTCTGAGCTACGCTGGCAAACCCAAAACTTAAGTCTAGTATCGACAGTAGTAGACCTAGTTAACGTCTGGCCTAGGCCTTTACTGCTGTAGGTATTATTCCAATGCGCAGAGCCTATTGGGAAGATAGGAACTACACTACATGGCGCCCAACGTGTTTGGAAAGGGCGATAAAACTAACGTAAGACATTTAGAGTAACTCAGTCGTGCTTTCTCACTCAGACCCCTTTTCCCAAATACTCCAAAGACGTCTGGAGTGGGTGAAAGGTAATATCCTCCAAAACCTCGCAGGAGGGAACTCCTATGTAAGGTTCTTGGTTTAGTCAACGTTGAAGGATACACTGTTCCAAAATATTGTGCATCTAATCTCTGTTTCCATAAGAAACCTGATCTGCAAACAAAAAGAATACCCTTTCTAACAGTAAAATGTCAGAAAGTGATGACGAAAGAGAGGCAGTTAGATTAGCAGCTGAAATAGTAGCAGCTGATACTGCAGCACTAGATGCGGACGGGGATATAATACTTATCCCGGTCGCCAAAAGGAAATCTATAACCTTAAAACTTATAGAAAATGGACTGACACCTAGAGGTGGCACAGTCATATTCGTAATTGAGGCACACGAATATCGGCAGACAGAGGTATACTATACATGGATACATTTTCCAGCAGCAAATGCTGTAACAAAGTACTTCCACTATTACAAAATAGAGGTTCCACCCGACATTTACACTCCTTTCGAGGAGGTGGAAGTACCACTCAAATTCCAAGAGCATTTGCTCTTATTTGATGGCGCCCTAATACATAATAATCACATCACCAGGCTCGGTCCTTTAGGTAGACCAGGAGCAACGTGGCCGGTCTTAGCCGGATACACACCACACCACGACATCGAAGGAATGTCTACAGGAGAGCTGTTAATACAGCTAAAACAATTACTAAAAATTCATAGACAATTAGTCCAGTATGTAATGCGGACTTCAACAATTCAGCCAGGGATTAAACTTCCACAGCTGACCCCTCACCAGGGGAACACAAATAAAATCACACCACAGAACATCCAATCCTGCCTAGGTAAAGTTCCGGCTAAACGGGAACAGATACCATTCTGGTTGGCACAGAAAATCACCCAAATAGAGGCGGTGTTTCCTGACACCACCCCGCTAGAAAAACACAGGATTCTGACTATATGTCTCCCAATGGGAATCGCACCACACATAGAAGACTGTGACACTTGGGGTACAGTCTTTGCTTCAATCTACACAAAAACGCACGGTGTTCCATCCATTTCGGTAATACCAGATGTGCTAAAACAAATTCAAGATGAATACGGTCCAGAACCAGCTTTAACTCTTGGTATGAAATTACTGAAAGACTTCAAGCAGGTCTCGGCTATATTATTAGCCAATATAAAAGGTGAAGCAGCAAACGTGGCGATCCGCCAGAGGTTAAAAGAGACAGATATAGCAGACCAACCAGCTGAAATTGCCAGAATCATAGAAAAATCTTATGAAGAACTAGGTAGAGATAGTTTAGGTGGAATACCAGTAAAACCGCAACTGACTGAAAGTCCAGAAAAAATATTTTTTAATAATAATTCACCAAAAAAGAACTGGGATGGAAACAAACAATCCAATCCAAAAGAAAAGAAATTCCAGTCCCGAGGAAGGTCTCCTAGGCGAAGGGAGAAATCTCCGAACCAGAGACACAGGTCACCCCAGAGTGACCCCTCTGGGAAAAGATATAACCTTAGAAATAGGGATAATATTAAAAAACCTGATAGATATCAAGACATTGATACACGTCCCTCTCAATCTTTTCAGACTTCCTCGCAGAAATCGGAAAGAAGAGGACGATCAGAACAAAGAGAAGAGCACGCCAAGTCCAAAGACAAGGAACCTGCTCAACAAAAAAAGAAATTACAATTTCCAAAAAAGAAGGTAGCCAGTATCAAGGTAGTTAACAATGCCGAGAATACTGAGGACACAACTGAAAAACGGAGAGTGGGCTCAGACAATGCTAGACAGCGCAGCAGAAGTGAGCATAGCTCGCAAAGTCCTTATGAATCATCTGGAGACAGTGGACACGAATGAATATCTTCAAGTGGAAACTGCAGACACCAGAGTTAGCAAACCCCACAAGATATACGAGATAACATTACGTATAGAGGGAGATAAGACTAGGAAAATAAGGGGACTATTTTGGGATAACCTCTCCAAGGGTTATGACATCCTTCTAGCTGAAAAAGACTGGCCACCAGAGTTTGTCAGGGAGTGCCCTCATGGTGAAGAAGTAATTATGCCTGCCTTCTCGAATCAAATCCTGATTCATAAAAAATACACACTTGCTAGAAAGTGGGCAGTGGCCTTAGCACCTGCTTTATATAAAAATCATGTAGGATGGGATGAGGATTCTCCTCCTCACAAAATCCAGTTAAAATCACAACCTACTGCACAAAGGCAGTACCCAATTAAGCAAGAAGCTAAAAAACAGGTAAATGAAATACTAGATCAGCTAGAATACCAGGGGGTGATTGAAACTTGCACCTCACAAATGAACAATCCTTTGTTTCCGGTCTCCAAACCAGACAACTCATATAGTCTAGTTTTGGATTACCGACACCTTAACACATGTTGCAAAACCTTTGCAGTGCAAAACTCACACAGTGCTGCACTAATGAATAACATAGTGCGCAAAAAATACAAAACAACCTTGGACATCTCCAATGGATTCTTTTGTCAAAACATAGCACCAGAGAGCAGATATTTAACTGCATTCTCAGTAAATGGCACTCAAAAGCAATTCTGTCGGTTAGCCCAGGGGTACAAGAACAGCCCGGGGGTATTCTCAGCGAGAGTAACAGAATTACTACAACTATATGATGATGAAGCATTATCTTATGTCGATGACATTTACTTAACAGATGATGACTTGGATACTCACTTGAAAAGAGTGAACACCATAATACTTGGGTTCGCAGCAGAGGGCTACAAATTCAACTTTAAAAAATCCAGAATTGCCCATCTGACAGTCCTATTCTTAGGATATGAGTTATCAAGTGAAGGCAAAAGCCTGGCTGACAATTTCCTAGAGAAATGTGCCGTAATCCAAGCTCCTAAAACACTAAAAAACCTACAGTCAATTCTAGGCTTCCTAAATTTCGGAAGAACATACATTGCAAATTACGCAGAAAGGGTCAAACCCCTTTATGATCTAATTAAACCAGACTTTAAAAGATCCAATTTGACTCAAACACACACAGAAATTTTGAGATCCTTACAAACAGACATGCTAATTAAAACAAAATTAGAAACACGTGATAACACACGCAATCTTGTGATTCGAGTCATCCCAGGGAGATGCGGATTCACATACCTAACCTCTAATGAGGGAGAAAAGGTACCAATTGCATTCAAATCACACTTGTACACAGAAGCTGAACAGAAATTCAGTAATACAGAAAAAATCATTCGTGCAGTTCAAACCGCAATAGCTAGAGAAAAAGAGATAGCTGACGGTAGACATATCACAGTCAGAACAGCAGAATCAGCCTTTGAGGCACTAACAACACCGTGTAATTTACCAACAACAACATTGAATCCGGAATGGATACAATGGGTGAATTCAATCACAACGGACAAAGTATACTACTACTTTGATCCAGAACTAGAAGAATTAAAAAATCTAAAATATGAAAAGACGTATCCTCTGCCAATCGACATTCTGCCTCTACGACATTACGCCTGTGTAATCTATACAGACGGACATGCTCAACCCTCCGTTTGGGGAGAACATGCATACAACCCCACATGTGAGATTACAAAAGAAGTGTGGCGCGGAGGTAAACTAAGACCTCTATTAACAAAATTACACTCAGTAGAAACTAATTCAGAACTACAAACTGAAATAATAGTATTAAAAATGGCGCTAGATAATGCGGATCGCGAATTCCCGACACTTATAGTGTCAGATTCATATTACTGCGTCAAAGCATATAACAAGGATTTGCAGACATGGATTCAGAACGGTTACAAAGATGACACAGATGCACCAATAAAGCAGAAATTGCTCTGGGAACAAATAGCTCTTTTACAAAAAGAACTACCAAAGACTCATGTGACACACTCACTGAGTCATCAGCGTGATGGCGTTCACGTTGTAGGGAATTCATTGGCTGAAACAGCCGCAGCGGCAGCCACTAAATCGGCTCCCGTAGTTTGAAAAAAGCGTACATTAAAATACATTGACGGTGAAACAGTGCTGGCGGTGAAAACGTCATCAAAAGGCGACTGCTCAGCGTTACCGATCAACTATCCACTCAATTATACATACATAATCGATGCAAACTCCGTCCCTTTTGCTCGAATCCCTGGAGTGGGGGATAGAGTGATTCCAAACATGGACAGGAGAAGCTTGTTAATCGCAGACGCACATATGGGCGAGGGTCTCAGACACCTCAAACTGAAAGATTCTCTGGAAGAATTACAATCACGGTACTGGTGGCCAGGCATGAGCCTGCATTACACCATGTTTGTAAAAAACTGCCCAAACTGCAACAGAGATCGCAGTGGGGAGAGAAACAGTTTAATACCTCGTCGTATCAAGGCAGATAATATGACCAATAAAAAGAAGGGCTTGCGATTAACATATACAGGCTAGTTTCCACTTATAATGTAGATCACCAGCACTCGGCTGACGTCCGGACTGTTATACAAAGATTTGCGAGTCTAAATGGCATATACGCTAAGAGCATGCTACGTTCGACCATTGTTTTCACTCAAGCCCACCAGCCTGGGGGGAAACATGGCCGAATGAGCACAGTCCAGCGGGAATCTTCTCACTTCCTTCCTGAGGGTACGGGATGGTGTAAAGAAAAAACCAAGGCAGAAAGCAATCTATAATGGAAAGGATATTAGGTTCAGGAGCTGGGTGGGTCAAACATCTAATAAGTGTCCAACGTAGTCTAAATAACTTGCCAAGAAATTCTCTGAAGGGATTCAGTCCGTACAAATTATTATTTGGAACTAGAATGATCATCTCTGACCTCGACAGTCAGACTTCAGTGGTTAAAGAAAAAAGCTTTGATGTCAAAGACCGTTTGGCTATTTTGCAGGACTTAAACAAAACAAGAAAAGACCTGAGCAACATACAGTTGAAACAACAGCCAACAACCACTGAAGAATCACCACCTGTCCCAGCAAGACCTGTTCTGGATTCCAAAAGTCGGGGATCTAGTCAGGGAGAAGATCGCGGTAAAGAAGGAATTTGGGCCTTCTTACAGAAAAGCAGTTCCTGTCTTGTCTGTCAACGGGACAAGATCAGTTGTACTACCGCCACTTGCTGGTAAAAAGGAGAACCGAGTTGTATCCATCGACCTGGTAAAACCACAACATGTGGCCGATAACAAACAGTAGGCCAAGTGGACTCCCAATAAGTAGCAGAACACCAAGGTTTGCTACCAGTACAGAGGTCCTAACAAAGAGGCTCATCACATTCGAAACGCCTACAGAAGAACAACAAGGACTATGCAACAATGCAATAGAACTCAGACCTCTGAAAACCCAAATAAAAACATTTAGCAGAGACACACCAATCTATAATGAAGTACCAGGTGACAATTCAAGAAACAAAAATACTGAACCAATTGGAACAATTGACAGAACTGCATCCGGCTACTTCATCAACTTCGATGATTCCTCTGAAAGCCTCAGTGAATCAAAGACACAGCCATCATCAAAATCCTTTAAAGACAAAGCTAAGGAACTTTTGAACCAACTGAAAGAAACATATCTGATTTCTCCATGGATTGAATTTTGGGTGGGTTTTGGTGCATTTATCCTCATACTTTGGCTCATCATGGTATTAACTTTGGGACGCTTCATTGAGGGAAAATATGCTAAAATGGACACAGCAAGTCAGAACATCAACTTGGTCCTCAAACCACACACATCTTCACACGTCGAGAAAAGAGAACTTTCTTCAGCCAACTTCACAGCCAATCCTATACCTGGTGGGGTAGCCTGGGACAACACTGACTATGAAATTTATGGTCCGGTCGAGATCCTGAAATAGCCACACCAAATCAAGATCTCCTTGAGTGACTTTGCAAAACCAAACTCATTTGCTGATGATTGGGACTTCGAAAGCATTAATAACATGATGTCTGACTTAGTAATGTCTGCTAAATTTACAAAACATGATTATTTGCAAGGTTCTACAAATTATGATAGTATGTATTGCTATAACCACTATGGTAACCATTTTTTACATAAATCTGCACAACCTAGAAATGTTTTAAATTATAATCAATGGGAACATTGTGCAACACCTCCAAAAGGGAGCTCAAGAACCGTTTACGACAAATATTCATATTTTTCAGGTTTTAACACAAGTAATGCTGAAACATTTTATTTTAAATTGTCAAACAAGACAGGGATGAAAACCATGATAACCAACACAAAGTTGATATATTCAGATTCATTCTTCGAAGAAATGAATACTTTTGGATTTGATTATTGGGACAAAAATGTTGATTTGAAAAGTGTTTGGGGTACAAAAGAATGGCAAGTACAGGGTTTAGAAGCTTTGTTTAGAGCTTGCATGATCCCAGAACAAATGATATTTTTAAATGACACTGTTCAACAAACCACCTGTCTTGGCCTAGCCAAAATCAAAGATTTAAATAAACCGTCTATTCCAAAGCCAACAATGTTTAGCAATAGCTCTGATACGGATGAAGAGATAGACGTAAACCATATATTAAACAAAAACAGAACACATCCTGATTGGAAACAATGGTTAATCTGGCCCACAGATACAAATAACTGTCAAGACAGATTCCTGAATAAAACACAGGGGTTCAAAATGACCAGGCCAGACCCTAGATATCCCCAAAGACATCACCCAGGGATAATAACAACCTACAGTGTGGGCAAATTATGCCTTCAGTGGCTCCAAACTTCCACACTGCCTGAAATTAAGCAACACCTAACTTTACTTACTGATGGTGCTGACTTGCGTGATTTCATAATGGGACCACGCAAACAGCGTCAAAAGCGTTTCATAGCAGCCTCTGTATATGCAGCATACAATGATGCCTGGAAGGTTAATCAAATTGAAACAGCAGAGAGAATACGGGAAATTGACCGTATTAATTTGGAAAAATCACTTTCTGTAGTGGACAATGGGTTAATGACTCTGTCCTCCAGAATTTTTTCATTGGACAGCATTGTGTCTTCAGCAATCGATATATTATCGCAAGACTTACTGTTATTACAACATGGTCAGTCACAATTGCGTTCTATTGTACAGCTTGGCTGGACGTTACAAAATCTGCGTTCAGGCTACGTGCCTTGGCGTTTAATCAACACAACGTCACTATTCCAAATCTTTAACCTTACTGATAGACAAATCGGTATGGCGCAAAAGGGTGCTGATTATACAATCTTGAGCATTGAAAAACTAGAAAGATTACCAATGACAATGTCAGAACGACCTGTCAGTGAATGGATAATCCACGGAATCATAAATATTCCAATCTCAACCTTCAGGTTTCAATACTGCCAAAAATATATACAGGCTGGCATGTACGAGAAATTGGGGAAGGGGTACCTTAAAACAACTTGGAACCTGCCCTATTCACATGCATGTGTCAGTAATAAAGGACAGAAAGTGTTCCTTAGTGGCAACAATTGTGCTATGTCACTAAGCGGCACGCTTCTGTGTAACGGAATTAGTTTGCATGGAGCCTGTGAAGGGAATTCATACAACCTTTCATGTCACCAGCAAGGCGCACCTGCAACTGAAATAGAACCATTCTTTCAAAGACTCTATAATGGGAGTTACATTCTTATTGTAGACCGCAAATGTTGTAGTCTTATGCCCGGGACTCCTTATCTAGTCACTACGACTGCGAAGGTCAAGTGCTGTGGACGTTCTTTGTTCCCCAGCTCCTTTCCAGACAGGGAGGCAAGGGCATGGCCCAGTTTGAAAATTACTTCTATTCGAATAGATACTTTAAGCAGAATGAAAACAGTGCTTCTTCAGACGCCTACAAGGCTCTCGTCATCAAAAGAAACGTATGATCTACAAGTCGCAAGGACGACTGCAGAGATACATACATTATTATCGACTAATTCCCCCGTACATTTCGCGGAAATCCTGAGCGAAATCTTAAATATTTCTGATACCACTGGGGTCTCAAAGGTATTTAAGACAGTATTTTCGATGGCATTAACACCATTCAAAGCCATACTGGGTATTTTTCCAGATTTCGTCCATTCGATTTTTGGCGGACTTCCCCTGATCCTGGGACTAATTGCAGGAATCCTATTCTTAGTCCTTATTTTTCGTTATGGCAACCCATGTCACAGATCAAACTCTCGCGACAATGGAAGAAACAATCCTAGCCATTGGATACTGGGACCGGAGATCAAAAATCCTGGGACTCTCCCGGCTTAGAGACCTGAACATGACTTGGTTTCTATCATTTCGACCAATGTGGCAAAGATGTGTTTTACCTGTATTGAGATGTCTGCTATGCGGAGAAGAATGCGTGTTAGACACCTGTCTGACGCTACAATCGGATGCGCCAGTGGATGCAGATACATTGTTGGTTCCTACCAAGGTTCACGCTTTGTGCTGCCCTCAAAGGCTGCCAATCCTGATGACGGCATTCGTGGAATCTTCACCACTACGATTGAAGAGTAGTGAAGTTCAAGATGAAAGCAGCATTGATCAGGTACGACCTTCTGTCAGCAATGCGAATCAGAATGTCAATGGAGACAATCATGCGCACGAATGCATGGTTACACCTATTTCCGACTTAGTGGAACTTTCCCATGAAGCTGTTGACAGTTTTTTCGAAAGCCTTAATGATATGATGTTCTCTCCAGAACAGAAATAGAGACTTTTGAGCAAGCTCGCACACGGCGTTCCCTGAATTCGGCCTTCAACTTTAAAAATAAAGTCACATGAACAATTTTTCCCACCAGTTCACGGACAGCAATTTTTTAGCAGCCCCAAATTATTTTTTACAAAATTTTCGGGACACTTGTCTTCTGCTTAAAGTAAGAAACTATTCCTAGAGAACTAAGATTTCTATTTTTAGATACTTTATAAACTTTAGTTGCCCGCTGGTATGTTCACAAGTATTTTATTATGTGATGAAATGGTCTCGAACTTTCTTTCTGTATAGCCATATTAAGAGCCATTTCATGTGTATTTCTCATATACCAAATAAGCAATAATGTCTACAAATGCGTGTTTACTTTAGCGTTTAATTCATAGCTTAAGTGCATACAATATATATGACTGCAATTTTTCAGTATATTTGAAAATTTCAAAATGCATTTATGTATTTTGGGGTGGTGAGGTATACACTATACTCTATAGTATGTTGTACTATGTTATACTATGCATAGATTAGTAAATATGACCATAGTTAGCGTGGAGTGGGTGTCATGTATTCCTATAGGTTCTGAATCAATCCCCCTATTCCTGACCCTATTCTGGTTAAACTAACTATCAAGTTAACTAACAGTCAGCCCATGAGGCAAGAAAAGCCCCCATGATGCAGATACCGTTATCTGACGCAGTCACACTACGGCACAGGAACGTGTTATCTGATTAGGTCATAACGCTTGAGATCTAATTAGACAAGCGACATTCCTCCAGCCCCTGATAAGGCATACGACGTTCTCATAACAAATCAAACCTATGACAACCTGGAAAATCCGTGCGGCCATTGTTTTGATTTCACAGAGAACTTCAGTAAAAGAATGTGCTAACGAGCAAGTCGTATGACATCTTTATTGACGTATCTATGTCCATCCTTACGTCAATCTCGGCACCTTTAAGGTATAAATATTGCCGATCTTGCCCTATGCAAACACACGCGTGGTGACGAGACGGAGCAGCCATACTTGCCGAAGCCCAGAAGCAGAGCAGACCCCGCTGGCAGCAGCCCCGCCTTCCTGACGCGCTGAGAGACGCGCTGCTATCTCCTACCGAGAGACCCAGCACCGGCGCTTTCGGGCAGCCCTCGCAGGCAGCCTGGAATATCGAGACCAGAGAAAGAGATACCATTCCTCATTCATCCTAACTTCCAGGTACAGAACTGAATAACCCCTCACAGAGAATTCTTTAGTTATTCACTTGGCAAAAACAAACTTAACTTAAACTGTAACTTTCTATTCCCGCCCACGCATTAGACTTAGGTCAGGTACACGGGGTAGGCGTATTTAGAAACACCAGTTGAGTACGTTTAGTCAAATGTATATGTGTATGTAAATATATTTTAATCATTTTAAACATCATATGGCTCAGAAACCATATCAATGTTTTTACAGTATTATTTTATACTATTGCTTTTAATGTATGCACTTTACTTAACTATAAGTATTGCAATAATATCGATCCATTTCTCTTGTACGAGAAAAGAGACTGATCAATAAATAACACCTATTTATTGAACACGCCCGTCTCTTCCTTTTCTCTACAATCTGATGAGACTAAGAATGCACGTACTGACTGAGTAAAATAATTGCCTTGTGCTCACACGACTCTGGAGATACACTCTTGATTAGGGGAGAGCAAAGTTGTCATGTTCTATGGTTGTCAGAAACTAAATCCCTTCTTGTCTAATCAGGGGAGTTAATTCTTTCCTGAACATTCGAGAAAGTTTCTAGCGAACTCTGAGCTACGCTGGCAAACCCAAAACATAAGTCTAGTATCGACAGTAGTAGACCTAGTTAACGTCTGGCCTAGGCCTTTACTGCTGTAGGTATTATTCCAATGCGCAGAGCCTATTGGGAAGATAGGAACTACACTACAACAGCACTGCACTCCGTGGTAAGCCTTACTGACTTTGCAACTGGCTTTTTTGGAGGCGCCCTCTTCCTCAGGCTCCGTGTGTGCTGCTCTCTGAGGCATTTTGAGGCTCATAAGGCTAATATGCATTCTTTCAGCAACCATTATGTAATCTACTTCAGCAACGCTTCTCAGCACTTACACTTGCATTTCTATTGTGCTGTACTTTAAAATGCATCGTCAGGAAGTTTCCCAGTTTTGAGGTCTTCTGCGCAAGTTAAGCTAGGGTCTTATCCTCGCGACTCCAGCCACCATTTTCTGCGCAAGTTGTGTGAGGTCTCATCTCCAAAGCTTCAGCCACCATTTTGTGCGCCAGCAGTAGATTTCAGCGGCGGCTGGCCTGTGTGGTTCTGTAATTCTCAAACCTGACTGCATTTTAGTTTTGCCCTCACGTAGGCCAGTGAAGTAGGCCCAACGAACAAGTGGCCTTGCCTTCTGAGTTCGTGCATATATTAACCCCTTCGACGCTCATGACGAGCTCAGCTCGTCATGGAGTTTCCATTGACTTCAAGGGAAATTGCATTGAAAAACCATGTGGTACCTTAGCATCCAATTGGTTAATTTGGGTTTCTCTGACTCTGAATGAACTGCAGAGAGGGTAACCCTGTTCACCTGAAACTGACCTTTTGCAAAACCAGTTTCACTAGCTGATAGTTGTCTGAGTTTTTCAATCACTGTTCAGGACCTCGTTAACCTTTAATTTCCTTGCGCATATCTTATCTTAAACAATATCTAAATGGTTTCTTTCCTTAAAACTTTCTTTTCTGAAACATGGGTTTTTGCCATGTGTCGGGACTGCCATCTGGTGTTACTTTTTATGTAGGCCTCAAAAGTTAGTCTGTGAGCAAAGCAGTCTGACCTATTGTGAATCATATATATGTACATTAACCAAGGATTCCTTCGTGCATTGGAGTTAATTTCAGAAGCTGGCCTTTCACCTAGGAATTGACCCTGCCAAGCCAATTTCCCTGCAAGATCGTTATTTACTTTTCCAATCATCATCCAAGACATTTGTTAACTTTTAAGTTTCTTTACGTATCTGTTATCTTGCACATTATCTGAAACTACTTTTCTTGACTGTTACTTCATTTCATGGGTTACGCTTTCAATTAAGGGTTTGTGCGGGCCTTCCAGATTATTATTTAGATATGCCTAAATATTAACTTGTGGGTTGGGACACTGTAAAATTAGCTTTACTGTATGATGCTGTGTGATGTCATGTATTTTCTATTGGTTGAATTTTGGTGCAGGGGCGTGCATTTTAAATGTACCTTTTTGTGTATAAATAGGGATGTCTCACCTTAGTAAAATTGAGCAGTTTCTTGAGTTGTACACCGTGTTGTATTACTGGGATGTCTGCTACTGGCTGCAGCTAATAAATTTGATCTCTGACGCCACCTAGAAGTTTCCGTGTCTCTGTATACCAAGGCAAGGGAACCTAGAGGACTTCGGGCGTGTCCCTGACGCCGCTGGGTACTTGAAAACCCGGTTCTTCAGTTGGCGCGGCCAACGCGGGCCGACTTCAGTGGTACCGGTCCAAGCCCGAAGATTGCGAGGAGCCACGTGAGGAAATTCTGGAGGAGGGCCCCCACTTCATCGACCCCTGCATATCGACGTGGACCAAAGGACTTTTCTGCGAGGCTTCCCGCTTTCCAACGGCTGCAAATGACTGCTGCCCTGACTGTCGCCTTGTCTTGGACCCTCCGATTGATGTTTGTAAAGCGAGACGATAGACGGTCTTCTGGTGGCGTGACAGATATTTAGTTAAGTATAAGTGGGTCGCTCCCACGACTTTGTTTGATTTCTTGGTTTTGATTTGGTTGCTGCAGTACCCAAAACCGAAGGGCTTGTATATTTACGAGTGTATCATTTTTTGAGTCCCTTTGAAGTTTGAAACCAGACTAGTGAGCAAGATGCCTAGTCTTGGTAAAATTGGTAATTGGTTTGTTTGTGGTAGTAACAGGGATTCCCGATTGGAGGATTCATGTCCGATACCTCCGGTTGGAACTCCGACTTATGAACTTTACTCAAAACACGGAGTGGGCCCTATTACTTATAATGAAGTATGGGTCCACTACATTAAAAAGGATGGTGTTTTGCAATGGCCCCCACATGGTAGTTTTGAAACAGAGATTTTAGACAATCTAGAAGTTAAGATATTTAAGAAGAAAGCCCGGCCGGCAATGTTTGACTCTTTCCGCCTTTGGCGTAAGGAAGCCAAACAGAGAGAAATTAAGCAAGCAAAGAGAGATAGGAAAGATAAAAATATGTCAGTACTACAAGCTGCTAGACAGTTTGAGGAAGATGGAGAAGAGCGTGCGAGTGAAGTTTTAGATAGACAGCGTTGTATGGCCATAGATAAATGTTATCCGGCCTTGCCGTCTTCTCCTCCGAAAGTGATGGAAGACCCTTAAAAAGATCCTTTGATCTCTCATTTACTGAGATTGCCTCCTCCCTAGGTGCAGGGTGCTACTGCGCCTCTATTACCCCCGGTTGTTCCACCCTTTGTTGTTCAACCTCCTGCTGTTGTTCAGCCACCGGTGCTCCACAGATGGTTTTGCCTTCTCCTGCGCAACCCATTCTAGGGTCGCCAGCCTTGCTATCAGCTTTGCCTCAAACTCCTTTGCCTTCTGCTTCTGCATCTTCGATTTCTACTGTTCTTGTTCCTACACCTTCCTTGCCTCAGAATACTTATTCTCCTGTTCTTATGTCTGCTTCTTCTCCTTCTGTTCGAAAACGAATGACAGAAACAGTTTCTAATTTATTGTCACCATTGTTTGGGTCACTGAATATGACCCCTGTTTCGGAACGTAAGCAGAGTCGTAGTCAGCTTCCTAGTTCTGAAGAATGGACAGTGTTGGATTTGTTGGCTCGTAGGTGGATTTTAAATGCTCCGAGGTATAATTTGCCAGCAGATATGGATGTTTTCTTTCAGTGGGAACCGCCTAAGCAAAGGTATGTTTTTGATGTAATGTGTACTTTTCTACGTCAGGAATGGGAAGATAATGAGTTGGGTCCAATTCCGCAGGATGTGCTCGATGTTCAGTCAGATTTCGCCAAAGGGATGATAGTGGAATCGGATGTTACAGATGCCGTAGAGACGATACTTGCTTTCAGATCTAGACTTCCGCCTCAGACATTGTATGAACCTGATTCCTCTGTTAGGAGGAAAGTGAAACAGTACCCTATGAGAGAAGTTCCTCCAGTATGGAAAGAAGCAGTTCAGGCTAATGTAAATCAGGGTATTTCAGGCCGCTCCGGCTCATTTTCAGCGAGTATGGGTACATGTCCCTTGGAAGAGAGCAGAGGTCTTGGCTCTTAAGCAGACCTTACCTGACCCTCGTAAGAATCCTGCTGGTTATTACAAGGAGTTGTCCCAGACAGTTGAAGCGTGTATTATGAATTTAGCTGACATCGATATGTTGATGGGTAATGTAGTTCCTCAACCCTTGTGGGCGAAGATTCGTCATGAGAATCATGCTGCTGAATTAGGTGATACCTGGGCGAATATTGTTGCTGCAGATGGTAGACAGGAGGGAGGTGCTAAACCTGAACCTCTAGTTTCAGAATTACCAGGTAGAATTATTAATCTGATGAAAACGATGATGCCCGCTTTACGAGTGAATTGGGATAAGTTAGCAGCATGTAAGCAGAAGAAAGACGAGAGTGTATCTGATTTCTTCACTAGGTTTGAAGAGACGTTTATTGATCATAGTGGTCAGGATATGAGTACGGAGGGTGGTCAAAGGTTGTTTGTGGATAAATTTGTCTTTAATTTGCTTCCTAAACTTTCTAATAAGTTAAAGGACTCTGAGAGTTCATGGGCTGTCTCTTCGTCGGCCCAGATATTGGCTACTGCACAATATTACGAGAATAGGGATAAAGATGAGAAGGATAAAGTGGAGAAGAAAACTAAAGAGTTAAAGACGAAAGTTCTTTTGCAGCAAGCTTATCCGCCTCGTCAGAATCAGCCTCAGTTTCAGCAACCTCCACAATTTCAGAGACTGTTACAGGAGCCTGAGCCTTATGTTCAGCGATTCTTTCCTGGCCCTAATCAGTGTGCTTATTGCAGAGAGGAAGGTCATTACAAGAATAGTTGCCCGGCCTTGTTACAGCGTGCGAATGATGTATCAGGTCAGAGAGGTCGTGGTAGTTTTCAGCAAGCTCCTAGGGGTAGGGGACGTGGTGTGATCCCTCAGAATGAGCATTCCTCTTCCCTACAGAATTCTGCGAATTATTTTGACAGCCAGAATGTTCCAAGTGGTCAGTCTGCCCAGTATTATGTTGAGGATTACTGGTGCACAGACATAATATCGACTCCAAAATATCGTTCGGACATAATATCGACTCCAAAATATCGTTTGGAGAAAATATCGACAGGACAGAATATAGACAGCCAAAATATCGTTTTTAAGGTAAGTGAAGTAATATCGTTTTTAAGGTAAGTGAAGTAATATCGTTTTTATTTTTAGGGTTCAGGGTCAGTTTTGGGTTTTTGGGTAAAGGGGTATTTTTAGGGTTCAGGGTCAGTTTTCAGTTTTTGAGCAAAGGGCTATTTTTAGGGTTCAGGGTCAGTTTTCAGTTTTTGGGCAAAGGGGTATTTTTAGGGTTCAGGGTCAGTTTTCAGTTTTTGGGTAAAGGGGTATTTTTAGGGTTCAGGGTCAGTTTTCAGTTTTTGGGTAAAGGGGTATTTTTAGGGTTCAGGGACAGTTTTCAGTTTTTGGGTAAAGGGGTATTTTTAGGGTTCAGGGTCAGTTTTCAGTTTTTGGGTATTATTTTATTATATTTTATTACTATATATATATGTTTAATAAATATGAAATAAAAAAATATTTATTTAACTTTCATTAATTATTTAATTATTATAAGTTAATTTAAGTAATTTTAAGTATATTTTAGTAATTAATTATTAATATTAATTTAATTTAACACTGTTTTTAGTAAATACGATATTTTTTACAACTATATTTTTGTAAACGATATTTTTAACTCGATATTTTTGTACTTACCTGTTTGTAGATAGAAACTCGATATTTTGACTGTCGATATTTTCTCAACGATATTTTTGATGGTCGATATTCTGTCCGTCGATATTCTTTCAGTGATCCAGGATTACTATGTCGAAGGAGAGTGTTCTGGTTATAATGATAACTAGGACAGCCAAGGACAAAGTGAGGGAGTAGTGTCAGTTCCAGTAGACCAGAGTGGACCTTATGTTGAAGTGAATACATCAGGTGTGGTAGAACCTTTTCTTTTGGATACTGGTGCGATGAAGAGTTCTATTATGCACTCTAAACTTCCTGGCGCACCTTTGTCTGGCTTGACCAATGTTTCAGTAGGATTTTCAGGCGCCCCAGTTCGTAATCCGGTTTCTAGTCCTTTGTCCCGTTCAATAGGCCCTTGTGAATTGGAAGCTCCACTTATTTTAACGACTGGTTGTGGTGAGAATCTGTTGGGTTTGGACTTGCTGAAAAGATTGTATGCGACATTGCATTGTTCTCCTTCAGGAGTACAACTTACTCTTGGTAAGAAAGTGATTTCTCCAATATATTTGTCTAAGGATTGTTTGCCACTGGAATTACGTTCGCTTCCTGATACACTTTGGGCTACAGGTCCAAATGATGTTGGTCTTTTGCGGATTCCACCTTATGTTGTCACGCTTAAGTCGAATGCTAGGCTACCTCGTATTCCACAATACAAGATCTCGAGCGATGGTGAGAGAGCTCTTTTAGCGATTGTTTATGATCTGGTTGAGAAGGGTATAGTTGAGGAAACAAGAGGTAATGTTTGTAACAGTCCTGTTTTGCCTATCCTTAAACGTACTGATGCTTCTCAGCCACCTGTGTACCGGTTTGTGATCGACCTTCGAGAGGTAAACAAGATAGTCGTGCCACAGTATCCTGTGGTACCTGATATCACTGCTTTGTTGACTTTGATTCCTGCTTCGGCAACTTGGTTTTCCGTCATCGATTTGAAGAATGCTTTCTTCAGTATTCCTATTGCTGAGGAGAGCAGGGATATTTTTGGCTTCTCATTAGGAGGCCGAAGGTTCCGGTTTAAGAGAGCTCCCCAAGGTTATTGTGAAAGTCCCTCCATTTATAGTCAGGCGTTGAAAACTCAGCTTGACAGTTTTGTGTTACCTGTTGGTGCTACTCTTATTCAGTATGTCGATGATTTGTTGATTACTGCTGATGATGAAAAGATTTGTAAAGAGGCTACTCTTTCTTTGTTGCGGTATTTGTCTGACCTTCATCATAAAGTGTCACCTTCAAAGTTGCAATATTGTCGCCAAGAAGTGACCTACTTAGGTCATCTCTTGTCGAAGGAGGGAAGGAGATTGATCCCAGAACGAATTCAAGCAATTACACAAATGAATGTACCATCCACACAGAGAGAAGTGCGTGCCTTTTTAGGTATTACATCGTATTGTAGACAGTGGATCCCCAATTTTTCACTGTTGGCGAAACCTCTGTTAGCATTGACTCTGAAAGATACTCCGCATCCTCTTCCTTGGTCTGACGAATGTCAGAAAAGTTTTTCTGAACTACGCGATGCATTGTGTTCAGCTCCTGTGTTGGGTACTCCAGACTATAGTAAGCCTTTCACGTTGTACGTGCACGAGAGAGAAGGTTGTGCGTTGTCAGTGTTGACACAGACGTTTGGGGACAAGCAGCGTCCATGCGCGTATTTTTCAGCAACGTTAGACCCAGTTGCTAAGGCGTTGCCGAGTTGTCTGAGAGCTACAGCTGCAGCGGCTGTTTCTATCCGACAGTCTGCTGGTTTGGTATTGGACAATACATTGATTGTGATGGTCCCATATGCAGTGGATACCTTATTAAACAGGACTAAGACACAGCACCTTACTAGTGCACGTCTGTCAGGTTACGAGTTGACATTGTTGGCTAGTCATGTGCACATTAAAAGATGTAATGTGCTGAATCTAGCTACGTTGCTACCGATCTCTACAGAGACGGGTCCTCAGGAACAGCATGATTGTTTTCTTCGTACAGAGGAAGAAACGAAAGCTAGAGTTGACCTTAGGGATACTCCCCTTAAGAATGTTGATGGTACGCTGTGGGTAGATGGTTCGTGTTTTAAGCTTCCGAATGGTGAAACTTCTGCAGCGTATGCTATTACAACTTTACATATAGTTGTTGAGACAGCACGCATACCACAGAATTCTGCGCAAGCAGCAGAGTTGATTGCACTGACTAGAGCGTGTGTGTTGTCAGAAGGAAAGAGAGTGAATGTTTACACCGACAGTCAGTATGCGTTTGGAGTTGCCCATAGTTTTGGGCGTTTGTGGAGAGAGCGTGGGTTCCTTACTTCGCATGGGACAAAAATACAGCATGGGCAGTTGGTGAATGAACTTTTGGAATCTCTCACTCTCCCAAAACAGATTGCAATTATGAAGTGTAGTGCGCATAAGAAAGTTGTGGACGATGTTGGTCGAGGGAATGCGTTTGCGGATGAAGTTGTGAAGGAAACGGCGAAAGACATGATGAGCCGTATGTATGTTGCAGGCCCAGCTAATTGGGTTATGGCTGGTGGAATGTGTGAAGACACAATAGAAAGTGTGAAAATGATTCAGGCTGAAGCGACTGAGAAAGAAGTGAGTGTTTGGAGAGAAACTACGGGTATGTTGGATTCGACATGTTGTTGGGTTGAGTTGTCAGAACACCAGCGATGGCTGTTGCCAGATGCGTATGTGCTCCCAGTGGTTACAATGGCTCATGGAATGGCTCACATTAGTTCGAAGGGAATATGCAAGTTGTTGGCTCCAGTTTGGCAGAATGCTGGAACTCCGAAATATGCAGAGAACGTGGTGAAACATTGTATGATTTGTTTGAAGTATAATCCTGGTAAGGGAACTCCAACTCCAGCTGGTCATTTTGCTCCTCCGACGTATCCGTTTGAGGTGATACAGCTAGATTATATACATATGGAGAGATGCAACAATTTGAAGTATGTCCTTGTGGTTGTTTGTGCCTTTTCCAGGTGGATAGAGGCCTACCCCCTAAAGGATAATACTGCCTTGTCTACAGCCAAGGTTTTGTTGAGAGAGTACTTCCCTAGGTATGGTTTGCCGAGAATTGTATGGTCGGACAATGGGAGTGAATTTGTGGGTCAAATCATGAAGAAAGTGTGTGCTGGATTGGGAATAAATCAGAAGTTCCATGCAGCGAATCACCCCCAGTCTGCTGGACTTGTTGAATGTTACAATGGTACCTTGAAGCTGAAATTAGCTAAGGTACAAGCAAGCACTGGTCTTACATGGCCAGATGCCTTGCCGTTGGCTCTTTTGTCAACAAGGACGACTGTGCATTCTCGAGTGGGACTTAGTCCGTATGAAATCGTGTTTGGTCGTCCTGCGAATGTTTGGGGTGTGCCTCGTCCTAAAGAATACAGCAGTATTGAGTACCCTATGTTGGTGGATTACTTACATGACTTGACTGCTAAATTACGTGTTCTCCACCAACAGGTCTATGACAGTTTGCCGACAGCTACTACAGATCCAGGACATTCAATCCAACCTGGTCAATACGTCTTCATCAAGAACTTCCAGCGTACCAAGAATTTGGAGCCTAGATGGACTGGTCCCTATTTGGTATTGCTGGTCACTAGAACTGCTGTTAGAGTAGCTGGTAAAAAAAACTGGGTGCATGCCACCCATACGAAATAAGTCCCTTTGCCTTTACCGTATGATCAGTGGGTGAGGGATGGTATAGCTGATACAGATTGCGAGCGAGTCCCCACATTCGTGCCTTTTAGTGATGCTCATTTGACATGGACACGGTCAGAACGCGAGGATGACAATGTGCTGCAAGAAGCTGTTCCTCCACGTTTGAGATTGGACACTACCGAACCTGAACTTTTGTTTACGGACCAAATTGTGCCGACTAAATCACGTTACAACCTCCGATCTCGGAATAAATAAAGAGACTTTGAACATTATTTTTTTTCCCACACTGAGACCAAAAAGAGACAATTTCTTCAAGTATTTTGCATTTGACTTTTGTTTTTCTTTTTCTCTTGCTTTTTTCTGAAATTGTATTATGGTTTTCTGTTAAATTTTTGATTGGTTACCATTTGCCAGTTGCTGGGTCACATAGGAGTACCAACGGTTCAGTTTGTGACCTGAGTAGTGGCAGTAGGTCTGCAGGACTTGCAGTGTCCCTATGACCTGCTAATAATCACAGCTGAAGTACTCTGTCAAGATTGCGTGAGCAACATTAGAAAATGGAGATTGTATTGAGGAATGACGATAAAAGGCAAGAGATGAAAAACCGATATTATAGAATGTTGTTCTCCAAGTGTGGTATAGATTTATCTATTTTAATACTTTTATGTATTCTATTAGCTACTATATTCTGGTTTGTTTCTTCTACACAATTGACGTCTGCACCAACTTCTCAACCTACTCTTTCTTTTTCTACTGTTTCTCCACATGAGTTTCGTACGTTACCTGAAAATGAACAGACACGAAGATCAGAATTTGTGAACAATTCGTTTATACAGATGTTGCATCAGCATCAGCTAGTCATAAATACCACAAATTGTTGGGTGTGTGGTCTTATGCCACATACTGCAGATAAGGGAATGCCATATTTGGTTTTGCCTTTTTCACCTAATGGGTCAGTTTGGGCACTCCAATCAATGTTTATCTATGCGAATGAAGCCTCTCCTGTACGTTCCGTCAAAGACAATGCAAGTAATAATGCCTTGATACGGGGAATAGTTGATATGATTAGAGATATCGATGCATATAACGCTATCCCTAGAGATGAGGTACGAGCATATGTCGGTTGGAATAAGACGACATATAGTGCTAGCTTGACGGAGAAAGAAAGGCAGCGAAGGTCTCCTCCTATTTGGATTGTACCCCACCGAGGTCATCTTTGTCTGCAAGGTAATGGTCAGAATCCGAGGGCTCAGCTTGGTAAGAGTGTGTGTGTTCACACATACGTTTATACGTCCCAGAAATCTCCTCCGTTCGTGCCAGCTAAAGGCACGTATTTTGTTTGTCACGATAGAGCATACACATGGTTGCCATCTGATGCTTCTGGCACATGTTATGTGGCATTTTTGCTTCCCCCTACATACACTGCTGTTTTCGATTACCATAAGACAAGATATGGTAGAGGTGTAATCGATGTGAAAGATACTGTCGCACAAGAAGCTGGAGACTTCTTTAAGGGTTTCCTACCCTTTTGGGGTCCTATGGCTAATAGTAGGAATATTCGTCAGCTTACGAGAGTGGTTGAGGCCACTATAAATGAGACTGCAGGGGAGGAGCCAAGCTCGCGAGCGTAATGATCGCCTTTTAGCTCGGCTCCGTCAGCCCTCCGGCCTGACTCGCATATCCTGCCTTATATCCTGTCCGGAGACGACACATTATCGAAGAACTGGGAACATAACGCTTTGCTCATACTCACCGTCTTTCCCGGAAGCTCCAAAGTGCCGCGGTTCCGAAGTTGTGCCCCCCGAATGGACCGGGGCCTCCGTGGAGTCTGGCCCGGGACCTCGCCTGTGGGATCCGGCCTGGTGTTGCTGTGACTGTCGGCCCCGGCCGAGAGAGTGAGCCACTGGTGAGAGCCGTTGTGCGAACATCCTGGTGATCCTGAGCCGGGCCAGTCCTGGTGGCCTGAGGCTGATGCGGGGCGCGATGCTCCGGGGACTGATCATGTGGAGGGGTCCCCCCCGCCGCTGCTGCGTCCGGCGACCCTGGACCCTCGCGCCTGGACTCTGCTTGTGAGGAGCGCCGGCGTTAATATAGGTGGACCCCCGCATTGGGCGAGTACCCTTTCTGCACCGAGGCCGCCATTGCCGGGACCCCCCGGAGCTCTGTAAAGTCCTACATTTTTGAACCGTTTTGAGAGTAACGGAGGGTGGTGAGGGGGTTGACTTCACAAGATGGCTGCCGCCTATCTGGAATATGGATCACCTCGTGGCGGCGGACTTGAGTTGCCGGACTGCACGGGGGCCTGGACGTGTGTGCGAGAGCCTACAATTGGAGATGTCCTTGATGCCCTGAGATCCTTGCACACGTCCCTGGCCCCCACTGCCCCTATACGCTCGTCGTGGTCCGCCGCCATCTTGGATGGACGCTTCTTCATTCATCCCTTTTGTCCCAGCGCTTCCATTGCCTCGTCCCCTTCGGCTGTTGCGAGGGTTGTTGCCACGGTTCATCGACCACTTGGTGGGCCGGTGGCTTTGGAACTCCTTGCTCCTCGAAGTATTGAGATCGGGGACTCGGATGTTGTGCCGGAGCCCGGTCCCACTTGGGTGCCTGGGAGGAATGCTGAACTGCTGCCTGTCTCCGCATCTACGAGTTCGTGTTTCTACATGGCGGGGACACTCCCGCGTCTTCGAACGGCGAAACTGAACTCCTGTTTTTCGTCGCCCGTGCTGCTGTTGCTGATACATTTGAACTACCTATTTGAACTTTTGCTCACTTGCGGGTTGATTGACCCCCCTTGTCTACATCTTTATCGTACTTTCACTCAATTGTGTGCTTGCCTCGCATCGAAGGGCTTATTTCACATTGTCATGTGGTGGGTGGGGTTTGTGGTTAAGAAAGGTTTGGGGTGATGTGCACAACTCCCGGTGGCTTTTTTGGTGAACGAACTGGTGGTGTAGTTGATTATCTTCATAGCGCGGTGGGAGGTCCCCCCCTGTAAGTATTATGGCGCTTGAGATCGTGTTGTTCTGGTTCATTTGTAAAACGAGTGTAAGGTTGGGTGGAGGGCTGTGGCCGACTGTCTTTGTTTCCGCCCTCTTGCTCCTCCCTCCCATTTCTTCCTTTGTGTTCATGTTTTCTTTTTGTCTCATTTATTCTTCCTTTCTCTTCTCTCTACTGCATTTCGGGTTCTGGTTTAGGGCGACAGGCACGCTGTCTGAAGGGTAGGCCGTAGCCTTCTACAGGGGTGCAGGGTGGGATGGGTGGGTTGGGTCCTATTTGATGTTCATTTTCTTCAGTTCTATGGCCCTTTTGTATCTCTTTATAGGAGTGCCGCGTCTGTCCTTGCCTCCCGTGGTATGACTGGGGGTGGGTCTGTAGCGTCGTTGATCTTCTTCTTATAGTTCTGCTGTTTTCCATGGCGACTGCCATACCCTCCTCGTTGCTAATGCTCCTGCTCTCTCCTGTGTTCCCCGCCGCGGGACGCCTGTGTCGGCGTGGCGCTCTTCTCTTTCGTTTTTTGTTATTAATTCCCTCTCTTCCTTTTTCTCCCTTCTTGTCCTCTTCTCTCCCCCCCCCCCTCTTTCCTCCCCTCCCCTTTTTACCCAGGGTTAGTATGACGGGTTAATTTTGGTAAAATATTCATCCGATCCCTTTATTCTGGTCTCGATGTGCTATTGGGTGGCAGGCATGCAAGTCGATAGTGATCGCATATTGATTGTGTTTAACGCAACTGTTTTTCTACCTATGTATACGGTGTTGCCTCTCCTGTATTGCGGCCCCATACCCCCTTACTGTTGTTGAGGGTTTGTCTTGGGAATTCGGATTCTTCTATGTTGATACTGAACCTGTCGTACTCCTTCTCCCCATATTATAAAATTAACCTTCTCTGCTCCTGTTCGCTGGTCGCCTGGATCTTCTGTGTTTCCCCCCTTCCGGGATTGTATTGCTCATGCTCCTTAATGATTGTTACTGTAATGTTCGCTCTGGATCTTTTGCCCGATTTCCGTATTGTGGCCGGCCGATTTGGTTGTAGGCCCAGATTTGTATATCCTTTTAATACGAAATAAAGGTTTTAAAAAAAAAAAAAAAAATAAATAAATGAGACTGCAGGTGCCCTTAGCAATATTACAGCTGAGCTTCAAGCGGATCGCCTTATGACATTACAGAACCGTTTTGTTTTAGATATTATACTTGCAGCTAGAGGTGGGGTATGCAAATTGATTAGATCTAGTTGCTGCGTTTTCATACCAGATAATGCCCAGACAGTGTACCAAGACATCTCTAGACTACATAAGATCTCTGAGTCTATTCATGTGGACGAAGGAGAATGGTCGTTGATGGGATGGTTATGGGAGTCGTTGTCCAAATGGGGATGGAAGATTCTGACGTTCCTTGGTATGGCGTTAGCTATCCTTTTCTCGTGTTGTTTATACATCCAGTCTGGTCCCGCCATTTGTAGTCTTTGCACTATGATCTGTGTGAGAAGACCAGTCCTGAGAGAAGTGAAGGATAATAAGATGAGAATAGATATAGACCTAGATTCAGATTGACATGAGTTTAGGTTATTGCCTACGTAATGGCAAAAGGAGGGACTGTGGTTCTGTAATTCTCAAACCTGACTGCATTTTAGTTTTGCCCTCACGTAGGCCAGTGAAGTAGGCCCAACGAACAAGTGGCCTTGCCTTCTGAGTTCGTGCATATATTAATTTGGGTTTATCTGACTCTGAATGAACTGCAGAGAGGGTAACCCTGTTTACCTGAAACTGACCTTTTGCAAAACCAGTTTCACTAGCTGATCGTTGTCTGAGTTTTTCAATCACTGTTCAGGACCTCGTTAACCTTTAATTTCCTTGCGCATATCTTATCTTAAACAATATCTAAATGGTTTCTTTCCTTAAAACTTTCTTTTCTGAAACATGGGTTTTTGCCATGTGTCGTGACTGCCATCTGGTGTTACTTTTTATGTAGGCCTCAGAAGTTAGTCTGTGAGCAAAGCAGTCTGACCTATTGTGAATCATATATATATACATTAACCAAGGATTCTTTTGTGCATTGGAGTTAATTTCAGAAGCTGGCCTTTCACCTAGGAATTGACCCTGCCAAGCCAATTTCCCTGCAATATCGTTATTTACTTTTCCAATCATCATCCAAGACATTTGTTAACTTTTAAGTTTCTTTACATATCTGTTATCTTGCACATTATCTGAAACTACTTTTCTTGACTGTTACTTCATTTCATGGGTTACGCTTTCAATTAAGGGTTTGTGCGGTCCTTCCAGATTATTATTTAGAGATGCCTAAATATTAACTTTTGGGTTGGGACACTGTAAAATGAGCTTTACTGTATGATGCTGTGTGATGTCATGTATTTTCTATTGGTTGAATTTTGGTGCAGGGGCGTGCATTTTAAATGTAGCTTTTTGTGTATAAATAGGGATGTCTCACCTTAGTAAAATTGAGCAGTTTCTTGAGTTGTACACCGTGTTGTATTACTGGGATTTCTGCTACTGGCTGCAGCTAATAAATTTGATCTCTGATGCCACCTAGAAGTTTCCGTGTCTCTGTATACAAAGGCAAGGGAACCTAGTGGACTTTGGGCGTGTCCCTGACGCCGCTGGGTACTTGAAAACCCGGTTCTTCACCTGCTTACACACATGCTTGTCCTCATCCTCTCCTGCTTAGCTGAAGACGTCTGCACCATCAACCCTCAATGGTGACATTCATTGTCTATGCTTCTGGCTTTCTTTGAGACGTCCTCTTGTTTACGCTTTACCAGTGTCGCGTTTGAGGGCCATTATGGAACTACTGTGCAACCTTTCAGCTCTCACTGACTTCTCCTCTTCGCCTATATAAACTATGCAATGTGCTATATTCCTGCAACGCTTTTTCATCACTAATTTGTGCTTCTGCTGTATTATGCATTGAGACACCTCGTCAGGAAGTTTCACTTCAACAACTTCCTCCAGTGCTACGTTTTTGACTGCTTTCGCTCCTGTGCTCTATTTCTCCTACGTAGTGTTATCATTGCCCATCACAACATTGATACTTAGGAGTTTTCCTATCTTACACTAGCTTCATATTTTTGCTCCTCTGTTTTGGTTGCCTTATATGGGGAAACTTCGCACTCTGAAGCTCACTCCTTTACCGAAATTACCTGCTGGATCTGATTCCGATTCTCCTACCCAGGAAATGGAGGAAAGCAAGCCCTCAAAGTCTGATCCGGCCCATGGAGCTATTCCTAAAGCTCAGAATGGAGGTAAGACACTATCTTCCTTGACTTCATCCAAGCGTCTCAAGAAGGACCCTCCGTCTCCTGGGAATAATTCTTCATCTTCTTCTATGGACCTCATTCTGGAAGAGCTACGTGCCTTCAAGCCCTTTATGGAAGCCACCAAAAAAAACATGCAAGCCATGCAAGAGAAATGGACATCTTTGGATTCACGTGTCACGACTTTGGAACAGTCCTCAGATTCTTTGCACTCTACTTGCTCCCGCATTCCTTCAATAGAGGCTGAAATCCTTCTACTCAGGCGTCAAACCGAGGATTTGGAAAACAGAAATCGCAGAAACAACCTCCGCTTATACGGCCTTCCGGAACTCACAGAAGGGTCCAACCCTACCATCTTTTTCCAATCTTTCCTTGCGAAAATACTGGACACTCCGGCCTTATCCACCATTAACATTCAGCGAGCACATCGTCTTGGCCTCAAAGTTGCTACCAGGCCTAGAGGTGTTATCATGCTGTTCTTGCAATATACCGACCTCCTGCAGGTCCTCTCAGCCGCCAAGCTCAAGAAGCAAATCATATGGGAAGGTCACCGTCTCTATCTTTCGCAGGATGTCTCCGAAGCCACCGCAGACCGGAGGAAAAAGTTTTTAGACCTGAGACCTCAGTTAAGAGCTCTTAATGCTAGATACGGTCTCTTACACTCTTGTCGCTTCAAGGTTACGTATAAAGACAGAACAATCACGTATGAGGATCCTGCGGCCTTGCAAGCCTTCCTTCGTTAACACAATCCGGATGTCATGGATACCTCCAGGCCTGACTGAATAGCCTTGTTGTCCGTTGTCTGTCATTTTCCTGATCTTGTCTGATTGCGGTTCTGCTTTTCTTCCTTGTTGTTGTTTTGTTCTGTATTAATTGCCGTTTCTTGTTATTATGATTGTTTTATTAATTCATTGTACTGTTTTATATACAGTTACAGATACGTCAGTATTTCTGACGTATCGGTAGGCGCAAAAGTGACGCATTGCTGGAGTGTGTCACAAAAGTGACGCAACTCCAGCAATGTGTCCTTTAACATGGGGCAAGCCCCATGTGAAAGGGCCTGCGTCAGTCTTACGCCTGCTGTGAGGTGGGCGTAAGAAATTGACGCATTTGCATCCTAGAAGTGGCGCAGTGAAATCTTATAGATTTCACTGCGTCACTTCCATGACCCTTTCTTGCGTCAAAACGCTCCCCCCCTTGCATACATTATACCTGGCGCAGGTATAATGTAGCGCAGGGGTTTACAAAGTGACGCATCTACCTAGATGCGTCACTTTGTAAATATATTGCAACAAGGCACATTTCTTACGCTGCTGGTGCGTCACAAAAAGTGACGCACCGACGGCGTAAAAGTGACGCACGGCCTCATAAAGGAGGCCCCATGTTTTCTGTGGACGGATGCCCTGAAGTAATTGCCATGGACAATGGCAGACTTTTTGCTTAAGAACATATGTATAATTTTCTAGTTGTGAATGAAGTTAAGCATTTCCAAGTAACATTATCCATTCCCACCTCAAATTGATTGTTTGAGAGGACCAATCGATTCATCATGAGAAGCATCACCAGCATCATATCTGGTTTGGCACTTGCAAAGTTTCTAAAACAAAAGATCTGCAGCTCTGGCTTCTCTCTGTATAGTGTCACTGGGGTCTCACCATTCGAGTTACTAGGAGAACTCAAACCTAGACTTTTTCCAGACTGGTTGAGAGTGAACACTCCTTCAATTACCAGATGCACGATTTTAGAGAGTGAAATGTGAAAAAGGCTTCGTATGAAACATGCTTTATTAAATTATTATTTTGATGTTAATGCTAAATACTCTAAACTGAATGTGGGGGTTGGGTTTAAATCAAAAGAAAAACTTACAAAATGGTCAAAGGGTGATCTAAATGTTCTAGACCTGTTCGAGAAACAGAATGTGCAGGGGTGCTGTCATTCTGTATGTTAAAGGTTGGTAGAATAGAAAAAATCGTGTGTGATTGACAGACGATCAAGCGAAATTAATTTGTGATGCCAAGCAGGTGTCTGGAAGTTCTAAGTTAGATTGCTCTCTAAGGCTCAATGAGGGACCAGATCGCAAACACTGCAATTAACAATATCTAGGTTCATGTATAAATACTAAGGGCCGAAGAACAAAGGTAAATGACAGTTTTGTGTAAGTTTATGATTGTTTGCTATTCACAAAGGAATTGGAATAGAAGTATCCTTTCGATTGGGGATTCTCCACATACGAAAAAATAAGACTGTCCTACAAAAACAGACGGAACTCTTGCCGAATGGTTGTGTTACATCAACATTAAGGGGGTGAAAATATTTTTGGTTTGATTTTGAAAGGTTTTAAAAACTTCCCATTTAGTATATCTAAATAAAGATTTTTTGAATAATCATTTTCGCCACATGCAACATTACTTTCACTGTAACGAAACCCAGCCAACCTGGAAAAATGTATGCTGAGTTGTTAGCCGCAATGTGCATCTTGTGTGGAGCTGTCCTATGCCCAATGGCAAATGTTAAACTAACTTACTTCCACTTTCTCAAATGAAAATATTACACACAAAAAATGTTATTTACACCTTTATTTTCAATTTACATCCTCATTTGTAACAAGGGCAACAATTTAATAACATAAAACACACGCTAAATTAAGATCCTTTTGGTTGTTTTATTATGCATGGCACACACACCACAATGTAAATAATGATGAAAGGAGGAGCCCTGGGTGGTAGGAGGTACAGTTGCCAGCACCCTATTGGTTTAGCTGTGAGCCATCTCTCTGAAGCCTCACTTAAGTAACAGAACTCTGGCCAAGCCAGCCTTGCAGATCACATGCTGCATGAGGCAAGCGACAACCCTGCCCGGCGGCCAGCTGTGCTTGTGCCACAAAAAACACACGTTTGTGAAATCACAGCTTATCACAAAGTCAATATGCAAAGTTTATTGAGGTCACTTCGCTTGCCAACTTTTTTCATATTCTAAATCTTTCCAGTACTGAAATATAAATACATGTAAGGACATAGTTGTTTTCAGTGCATACCCGGTGGGGATTGCATGCAGAGTTCCTGGAAAGCAATGCCATTGAATGACGTGCTTGGTTCTCATGAAACTAGAATTTTTCACACTTTTGCAAATAGTGCAGCTCTGGAGCACAATTACCAGATGAGGTCAGTCCAGCTCCATTGGCACCAGTGGCCTTTACAGTCTGCTCTGAGAAGGGCTCACTTCACCTTGCCATGAAACCTGCCAAATGAGAACACCATCCAGGACTGCTGTGGGGACAGGGTGTGCATGTCTTGAAATGTAGGTGATAGATTCCAGCAGCAAGCCAGTGTGCCAATGCCCCTCGTGCAAGTAAGAAATGAGCCTCCTGGCTGCTGTTTGAATTAGAAAATACAGCAATAATCTGGATTCTGGGCCCTGGTGCCACTACACCTGCGGCACTAATGGAAGCTCTGGCCATGATGGATTCATGCACATCTTTGTCAGGTTCTAGCTTGACCTCACACGAGAACTCTATTCAATAGCTCTTAGGGCCTTATTATGACTTTGGTGGACCGCCAAAGCCCTGCACACACCGTCCGCTGGATTATGATTGTAATCCTTGGTGGGCAGGCATGCTGCGGCGATGTCAACGATGGCGCCTTTCAAAGGCTCATAGGAGAGTCTTAGAAAGTCACTGCTGTTGGACTGCCGCAATACGTTCCTGCATAGCATGGAATCCACCATGTTGTGCAGTCCATGCCTTGCAGGAACCTGGGGCTGCAAACATACAGGGGGCCACAACATGTGCCACCCTGCATGCATTCCCAGAGGCAACAGGGTGTCCTGTAAGCACCTCCTGAGTTGCCTCACCGCCATGGAAATGATGGCGCTGAGGCAACTCGTAATACGCTGCAGCGGTACCACCAGCATATTGCAGCCTCTGACGGCAGCGTAATTGCCGCAGAATAACGGATCCCTGGAAGACGCAGTGGTTTGGTGGTCCACAGACTGCTATCCATACTATGGCGGTCCAATGGACCACCGTAGTCATTCATAATAAGACCCTTAGGGGGTCATTAGGATGGCGGGCGGACTTTGCCCGCCTGCCATCCTCGTGGTATTCGGGACCGCCCGCCATAAGGGCGGGGGTCCCGTGGGGAGTATTAGGATGTGCCCGCCACAGTGGCGGGCACATCCTGTATTTTTAGCATTGTGGCGGGCGGTGCTCTCTGCACCGCCCGCCACAATGCTAAAAAAGCATTTCAGCATTTGCATTATCAAAGCAGCAGGCACCGCGCGGTGCCTGCCACTTTGATTATGCTAATGCAGGGGGGTACCACAGGTACCCCCCGTGTGCACCCCCGTACTCTCCTTCACTCTAGGGGCCGCACGGGCCCCCAGAGTGAAGTCCGCCTGCCTTTCCGTGGCGGCATTGCCGCCGCGGAAATGCAACTGCAGACGCCCATCCAAATATGGCTGGCGGTGTCTGATAGACGCCGCCACCATAGGAACCCTTTTCTGCCCCGGCCGCAAGGCGACCGGGGAGGAAAAGTGGCGGGCGGTGTTTGCCTCCGCTGCGGTCCCCCCCGCCATTGTAATGTGGCGGGGGGGAAAAGGGTGGCGGGCGGGCATTTATGTCGGGCGGATCGCCACCGCCACCATGGCGGTGGCGATCCGTCCGACATTGTAATGGACCCCTAAGTCTCGTTTCCACACCATTAAATGGGAAAAGTAAAAGTGTGGACTATGACAGTTTTTTAACACCAAAACACCAAGTCTCATTATTTCTGGAAGCATTAAATTGAAAAATGCAATTAAATGTGGACAGGGGATTTTTTTTAACGCCATATCTCTTAGGTTTGATTCTGGTACCATTTAATGGAATACACAACTGAAATTTGCACAATACAGTGTTTATAATTCTGGAACTTTTAGAAGTGTCTCTGACCTCACCAGACTTGAACAGCAGTAAAACCTAACACATCCTCTCACATAGACTTCATTGGAAGGGTTGTCATTGTATTGATTTTGCACCTTGTTAGATTTAAAGTGGCAAGAGGGGAATAAGAATCCACTTTTTTAAATTGAAGACGTGTGTGAGTGTGTGTGTATGTTTGAGTGTATGTCTCTGTGTGTGTGCTGGCTGTAGGTGAACCCCGCTTTTTTTCTATTTCCTTCCAAGCCTCTACCTATGATTGCCTCTGTGGCTTGTGCCCCTCTTTTCCAGCCTCCCTTTACAACTTTATGTTGAAGGGGGGGCCTGGCCAAATGTTATCATTTTTGTCTTACTCTCCTGCTTTCAAAGTCCTGGTGTCTTTGACAACTACTCAGTATCTCCTCAGCCAAGACTGGGTGGTCAGCAGAGGCCAGCAGTGAGATCTGGATTCAACTAGTTGAGAAGAACATCCAGTCTTCCCTCCATATTCTGCCAACATAAGATATACAGGTTAAATAACCAAGGGTGAATATTATATCCATGTTTAAGGCCATTGGCTGAATTTATCTTCTGCCTAGGAAAGCCCCTCTGTCTGCCTGTACCTGGATTCATGTTGCGCAATGAAGTTCTAGCAGATAACAATGATGAATAGTCTTATAGCAATAAGAGTGAGGAAAAGTTCAAGTAGTACCCACAAAAGGGATGTATGCTTGTTGAAGGCAATATTTAGCATAAAGTTGAGGAACAGTACTCATATTTGCCAAGAGGGAATTGGAGAATCCAGCCTTGCTTAGGGTCAGGAAAATAAGTTGAAATTAGCAGATTCTTTTTTTGACAGGTGCAGAAACTACGGGTCAGCTAGAAATGAGGTTTGTCACAATGTACCTAGGGAATTTTAAGCAGAGTCATGTGTGTCCTGCAGCTGACTTGCCCCCAGTCCTAGTGGCTTTCAGGAAGCATTGTCTTATCCTTCAGGCCTCCTGGAAATATCTTGATATTCTTACCTGCAAGGCCACCTCTGACTGTGAACATCTTTCTGGGGGCTGTGGGCTCAATGGATCAGTTGCAGGGGCTTCTATTTAAGAAGAGTCACTGTTCCGAGATGGGTTACACCTGGAGTCAGATTGAAAGAAAATCCCAGGACAGGAATGGCTGGAGAGTCCTGATTGATGGCCTCTACCCCAGAAGGTCTAGTAGGCATAAGTAAGTAAATACAGGTTTTAAACTTTGTGTGCCCAGTCTGCATTACATCACTAAAAAACATGTATTATGGAGGGGTATTCTTGGTACAGAGAAATGAGGCTAAGTTTGAGTCCAACCAGTGATGGGGGACTAGCTTGATATTGGTCTTCACAATCCCCTGGTGCAAAAAGACCAGCAAAGCCAAGCTAGAACATTTCAACTTTCTGAACTGTTGAGCCGGGAATGTTACCTGCATGTATACAGGCATGTACCCCGGCAAGACTGTATGTGAAACTGGTATCTCGATTTTTATTTTGGCCCAGCCAGCTGTTGTGTTTCATATGGGTACCCCAATATAGGCTCAGGTAGCAACCTAACATCTCACCAATAGTTCCCCTGCCATTACACTACATAACGGTTCTTGAGACTGACCTTTTACCAAGTTACCGTACTGCTAACAGGAAAGGGTTTTCCCTGAAAACAAGCCTCATCCATTATGCATGAGTATTCTTGGAAACTCAACAGGACTACCAACTCCTGCGTTATAACTATGTGTAAGGGATATTCATTCAGTCATCCAAAGTCTGACATGACACAGCAAAGTAGATCCCCTGAGGGTACCACTTTGGGGATATAAACACCACAACTTTGCTGAGGCAGGGAGAGGAGAAAAAAGACTTCCATGCTGACACACTGATGCGAGACTATGAGGTTCCTGCATGCAGACACTCCAGCTCGCAGTGGTCTGACATCCCTCGTGGGGATTCCATCTCAAGACCAAGACGGGGTCCCACAGTCTCTCACTTCAGGTAATGGGGTTTACTTTATCTTAGCGGGATTCTTGGCTCTACATCTACATACATGCTAGGTATACTTAAGTACCTCTAGATGGGATTGCATCGTAGGAGTACGCATTTATTACTGTCATGTATTTTTATACCTGCCTGTATTCATTGTTTTAGCACCATGGTAGAGATCTGCCATCCTTTTACTATGTTGGTGCTTATACTAATTTATATCTGTTTCTGTCTTATGGTTGTTTCAGCACACCTATTTTACACTAGAATGACGCTGGTTCAATAAATGCTTATTGAAAACGTCCCCACTGTTTATTCTGTGTATCTCTCTGAGACAAAGTGAGCACAAATGACTTAGCGAAAAGTACTGCACTGTTTCCACGGTCCTGAGGGATAAGGATTGGAATGTTTGATAGTTGCCAAGAACTATTCTCTCCTTGGTAAGAGGAGTTTACAGTGGCACTGTGAGCTAGCTGGTATACAGGCAAACCTCGGGTCCGATTCACAAAACTAACTTACGACAAAATCCTAAACGTACTACTTTCGGTATTCACAGAAGGCATTTAGTAGTCTTAAATTAGGATTTTGTCTTAAATTAGGATTTTGTCCTAAATTAGGATTTTGTCTTAAATTAGGATTTTGTCCTAAATTAGGACTTTGTCTTAAATTAGGATTTTGTCCTAAATTAGGATTTTGTCTTAAATTAGGATTTTATCTTAAGTTAGGATTTTGTCCTAAATTAGGATTTTGTCCTAAATTAGGATTTTGTCTTAAATTAGGATTTTGTTGTAAATTAAACTTAAGTTTAACTTAAGTTTGTTTTAAATTTAACTTAGGACAAAATCCTAATTTAAGACAAAATCCAAATTTAGGACAAAATCCTAATTTAAGACAAAATCCGAATTTACGACAAAATCCTAATTTGAGTCAAAATCCTAATTTAGGACAAAATCCTAATTTAAGACAAAATCCTACTTTAGGACACAATCCTAATTTAAGACAGAATCCTAACTTAAGACAACATCCTAATTTAAGACTACTAAATGCCTTCTGTGAATACCAAAAGTAGTAAGTTTAGGATTTTGTCGTAGGTTAGTTCTGTGAATCGGCCCCCAGTTTCTGAAATCAGTCTGGACACTAATTCCACAGTCTATGTTGTCCTAACGTGCAGATTCTAAATAGGTGTATAGGAACTACATATAGCAAGTGACCTCTGGCCTACACCTGTCCATACGCTATGCTCCAGAACTTGTCCTGTGTCCTTTGAGTGCTCATCGAGCATAGTTTCTGTAGTGACATGGGATTACTATCCATGTCTTGGGTTGTTGACATGCAGGAGTGGTGGAAGCATATCTCTGAACCTTTTTGTCTGACTGAGAGCAGTGCACACTAACAACTCACTCTTGTAAATTTCCGCTGGGATGGGACAACACGATCCTTGAGCTAACATGGCATGTAGGGATTGAGTGCGCATGTGTTATATCAAGGCTCTGAGTGTAATGTGTGTACTGTGAGTATGGTAGCAGTGACCAGTGGGATTTATTTTGGATCCAATTTGGATGGCCCCTACTTTAACATGGAACACAGTGAAGGGTGGATGAGCTTTCTCAGACAGTGGACGTGTATTGTCTGCATTTTCGTGTCTGGAGAGGTGAAAACTCAGACAGTGAACTGAGGAATGATGGAGACAAGGTTGCCTAAAGAAATTCCATGAGGACATTTTAGCAAGGGATTGCCGCGCACCCATTCCTCGCAACCATTCCAGCCTGGACAGGCCGATCTACTCAGCCACAGCACGCCGCTAAACGAATATTCTTGTTCTTTACTAGATTTCCTGAGCACTGACATTTGGTGGATGGCAGAGGAGAAGAGAGTGTCAGTAAATTTGGTTGTTAAAGGTGCCATAGCTTCTAGGTAGGGCAAGCCGCTTGTCTACTGATGATTAACACTTCAGGGAGGCTGATGACAGCCAGATGCAAAGAGTGTACCTCTGTTTTGGAAACTCCTGCTTGGATCGAGTTTTATCACTACCTGCAGTGTGGGCCATCTTCTTACACAAATATTCTGTCTGCACAGTCAGAAAACCTTATTAGAATACCACATCTTAAAGGGAAACATCCCACACTGGTTGAAGAGCTTGAGACAGTGGATCCACACCCCCTATCTGGAAGCGTGGATAAATATGGGATTCAAACCACCCCCTTTTTTTCTAGTTCGAAGTACATGACCAAGAAGCGGGCCACCTCCATAACTCTACTTCCACGTAAGAGGATTCTTCAATGTGCTGTGAAGAGCACAGGATGATTACCACAATTCTGGGCAGCGCATCAACTGGTCAGGGAACATGAACCCAAGATCCTTTACCTTGCCCAGCCGTACTGTTAAAACCAAACTTTCATCAAAATCCAGGACTGAGTGGACCAACAGGTCCACAGCATTGGGCCTTTTAAAAACAGCAATAATAGAGGAATTGTACCTGCGCAGATTCATGTTTGAAAATCTCCATAAGTAACTGCCCTGCAACTACTGGCGGTGGCTACAGCGGCAGTAGGCTGGTCCTCTAGTAGGGCAGGGATGACAACCACTAAGCAGAACCCAGAGAAGGTGCGGATGCTATACACAATGGTTACAGCCCGTAACGATTTGAAGAGCCCTGGAACTTAACTCCATCAATGTGTGTATTGCTCGGTACTGAGTGCCAAGTGTTTTGTTGTATTATTAAAGTGTTTCACTTATTTCAAGAAACACTCTAGGCTGGACAGCATCTTATTGTATCTGTTGGCTGCTGATTATTGAGTTCTGAGTTTTTGCCCCTGACACTACCACCATGGGAAACATTTGTCTGCTCACCCTCACTACCCTGAGAGTCAAGAGTGTAAGGGCTGTGGTTGTCCCAGATTGCACTGCCAGGGTTCCAGATCCCAGAACACCAGTGGCAAAGCAACTCCAAGCCCCACGGTTGCCCAGTGGCCAGTAAACAGGATCAGACAATTCTATTCTTGAAATGCCAAAAAATGAGGTCTGCCCTCAGATCTGGATTCAGTGTGTTCCACAGTCAACAAACCTGAACTCCCAGCATCCCCCCTCCATGTATAATATCATTGAAGGCTTATTGTGCCATTAAAGGTGCAGAAGTGGCGTGCAGGATTCTGTTAGGCTGGCAATGGGGGCCGAGTATTTGAACCTTTCCCCTAATACGCTTTGTGGACATACCTGTACACAAACAATCAGTGGCCAGGATTTGAGTACCCTGATGGGAGCAGGAAGGGATACCTCTAAAATAAGTGAGGCTGCCCATATTTTCCCTGTGGTTGAAAAAAAATAGCATGTGCAAATACACTTTTGGGAAGTATTTATTTACAATGCATAATTCTACAGCATGCACAATTACGGATGTGCGTAGCATTGTGAATATCTCTGACTCCCTGGAGTACTCTTGAAATGGAATAAGAATTCTGAAATTTACGGCAAACGTCGGTGTGAAACTATGGGTGTAAGTGATTTTGTTTGTGAGTCAGGGCCTCGAAGTCTTAATTTGGCCCAATACCACGAGTGGCATCTTCCCTTTAATATATATTACTCTTTCAGCCCCTGGAATGATTTATTCGGCAGTCCTAAATTTTCTGCGTAGTGATGTATTTGTTGCACTTGACACATAGTACATTAGCTGCTGCATACTTTTCAGATTCCAACAGAAAACTGTTTCAAGCTCAGTCGTATCAAAAGTTCTTTAAAAAGCGCAACAAGTGGTGCCACGCAGTGGAAGACACTTTGCTACATTAGGTTTTAAATGTAGTAATGATGTGAAACTTGTCCTAGACAGTGTTAATGTGTGTTAAAATAACATATTAGCAAAATAATTCTGCCACAGAATGTCCCGCATTGTGGTGCATAATTTTTCTTGCAGCAAACTGTAAGCAACACTGTCGCATTCTTCATTGCCACATAATTCAGTGGGGACAACATAACAAATTATGTATTCAACACACTGACGCTTACTTTGCTTGTTTATTGCCACATAATTCAACTGGCATGGGCACAACACGGTGTTTCTTTAAACATGCCACATTATGTGGTCCTTCGTCGCCGCATGAGTCCTGTGGCCTCAGTCCAACACGTCATCTCTTCACCTGCAGAAAGGTTGCAGCCTTGCCTCGCCTGCGGCCTCTCTCAGGAATCTTCGTCTGTGGGTCGTGATGATGATGATGGACATTCCTTACGTATTCCTCGCGCCGCGTGGATGGACTGTTTTCTGGGTGGCCGCCTCGCGCACTGTACACATTTACAAACATCTGTCTTAAACAGACCTCGCATGTATAGTTTTCCTACATGATAGAGGGCCCGGAGAGCTTAAGGAAGCCAGGGCTGTGTGGACTGGAAGCCCTGAAGGCGCCGCCTCGAAAGGGCTAACATAGACAGAGCAGCACCAGAGGTCACCGTGACCTTCAGATCTCTGGCAGCCCTGCCAATCATCACCAGAAACACCCACATTCACACAGCTTTATGTTAAGTCCTACATGGGGTCTGAAATCCACCAGATGCAGGTATCCCAAAACCTCACTGATGTAGTAAGTGACATGGCACAGCTGCAGCACGTGCCACATTTAATGACAACTACCAGTGGTGAGATAAATTGATGCTCTTTTAAATGTATATCAATAGATCACGCACAGCTCCCAGGGAGCAGATGTAACAGCTGCAGTGGACGCGAGAATGCTCTACCGCAGGACTGTTTTGTTTTAGTGAAGCGAGTGACCTTGCTCCCTGCCTGGGCGGATTTGCACTACGCTTGTATTGAGCTCATTGAAGGGGCATAACCACCTTCCTGGACAATCAGCACACATTGTGAGCCTAAACAGGTGCAAGAAAGCACACAGGTGAGCACTACACGAGCTGGCAACTTTATTCAGCGATGCCTGTTCCCAAGAAGCAGCACTGGGGCGAGGAGGGGGAGAGGTGGGGTGGGGGATAAAAAAAAAAATGGATTTACCTGCTGGCCAGCCAGCTGGCCAGCCTCCGCCACCTCTCCTCTATCCTCTTCTAGGCTTCTGTGCAAGCAGGAAGCACCGGGGCTCCCAAGCTCTCCGTAGCCAATCACAACGTTGCAATGTAGAACGTTGCAATGTAGCGTTGTGATTGGTCTGCGTGCCGTGGTTCGGCACTCAGCCATTGACTGGGGGCCTGGGCATGTTCTCCAGCCAGGCTATAATACAGTTTGGGTGGAGAACATGCAAAGTGCAAATGACTGGTCCTACAGTCATTGCACACCTTACAGAGTGCCCACCACTCCTTCCCCCTGCTCTAAGATCAGAGCAGCCCCGCCCACAAAGCTGCCAAGCAGCAGGAACAAATGCAATTATAATGACATCAAGTTATTATCATTTTATTAGTCCTTTTTTGCACTGCTGAAAGCAGTGGGGCGACGCTCCTCCGCCTTAGTGAAGGAGCAGCCATTGACTTTATTATAAACCTCTCCTAAAGTGGTCTGAAGTGGCCAAGATTAGGTGTTTGGGCTTCACCAAACTCTGGAGAGGATAGGGCTGACTACTTCGATGGAATACATTAAGGCTGCGAAACTACCTACTCTCATCGTATTGACTCAGGAGAGAGTCATAGTAGAGACTCTAGCCTGAGTCAGAAGTAAGTTGATTGGTAGGGAGACCCACAGATTAGGCTTGAGTTACGAACTGTACTTTTTAGTATGTTTTGTAATACTACAAAACATACAAAAAAATTGCTATTCATAAACTATATGCAGAGTTTACGCCTCCGCATAACCTATACCAATGTGTGCCGAGTTCCCTGCCCCAGCTGCAGAGTCTCCCCGACTGTGGAGTTTACATTTTAGTAGTAAATGTGGGACAGACTAGAGGGAGTATGTAGGAAAAAGGGGCAGACTTAAAATAAAAGAGGATGGGAAGAGTAATAGGGGGATAGCAAGGGTGAGGGAGGAGTTTATGGAGGGTTGGAACCCACCCAAGAATAAGCCAATTGCTATGCACAGGGGGTGGAGACATGTAATTTACAGTGTTGTAGTAAATTTACATTCTGACTTAGTGAATACTAAAAAGCAGGAAACTTACTCAAAGTGTAATTGTAAAAAATTGTGCTTTCTGCATCATCAGCCTCAAGTCTTTGGACTGATGCTGCTAGCTATTCGACTCAGAAAGTGCACTGATCCTGCCAAACAATGCTCAGTGCCAGTGCTCTAAACCATAAAAGGTATGTGTTTAATTGGCTTATCTGCAATTGGAATGCATTAAGTTACTTATAAGTGCTTAGTTAATTATACTGGGTGTACCCTGGGCCAGTAAGTTAAGTGTACCTGTTGGACTACAGCACTTGTTGTGCCACCACAAGTGTGTCATATCAATGCATGAATCCCAGCCCACTACTGCCAGCTGGCAGAACAAGCTTTAAACTGCTAAGTCCACTTAGCCATTTAAACCAAAGGAAAAGCCAAGACCTTCCTTTCCAATATTTATGTCACCCATAAGGCACATTTACAGAGCCCTAAAGGAAGGGTGCATGATTTTAAAAAGATGGAAATGTGTTTTCTTTACTTTGCATGTCCTGACACTAAAACTCCCTCATTTTCGTTTTTACTGTAGAAAGGGTATTAGCCCCATTGATGAGTAAGAAGTTGTACGCTGGCAACTCAGCAGTGCTAACTTTCAAATACAAATCACTGCATTAAACCTGATCTCCTGATCTTCTAATAAAGGTAGACTTTAGGTCTAAACTTAGACTTTAGGTCTAAACTTAGAATTTTGTTCCAAGTGTACCTTTGTGACATGAGCCCAATGTGTTATTTTCAGTGATGTCAACAATGATGTCATTTGAGATGTCATCAGTGATGTCATAGAAAATGTCACGAGTGATGTAATAAGTGAGGTCATAAGCAGTGAATGGCGGGAGTGAAAGTTATAGTTAGCTCTCTACTTATAACGGCTGAAATTCTCTGGTTTTGTATGAGTGAAACCTGAGCCTAACTATAATGTCTCTGTAACCTATGTTTTTTTTGTGAATTTCTAATTTTTATATTTTATTTCCTAACTAGACCATCCCTGTAATTTTTGTTTTTCAGTGAATTTCTATGCTTTTTAAGTAGTAGTTTTGTTTGCAGAGTGATGTAGAATGGAGGCTGGGCCTCCTACCAGCGCTCAAGAATCCAGCTGTGTAGGACTTACAGGAGGTACCAGGAGGGCTTCTTGGCCTCCAGGTCCCTTAGGAGTAAGGTGGACTTCATCTCCCAACCAGTAGTGCACCACGAGCCGTGTTTGCAGAGTGGTGGAGAAAGGGGGCGTGACCTCCGAAGACCTCTTATCAATCCCGCTGTGTGGGACTTATTGGAGATAACAGGAGAGGTAGTTTGCCCCCATTTGGGAACCTCGCCGGTGGGCTTCTGGCAAAAATGATACAAAGTAAACACTAGTCACAAGGTACTGCTCCATGATCAACACTTGTAAGACCAGGAGATTAACACAAATATCTACTCAGAGATGGAGCACTGTAAAACCCCGTAGGAGATTAAAAAAATGATTTCAAATGTGCTGTACATCTGTACATAGAACCAGCCTGACAGTATGGAAAGTTTTAAGTTGTACCTGGATTACCAGAGGCTGCCTCTTCTCATCCCTTTGGGAGTTGCCGAAATTGACATGCAATAGACCAATCTGTACTTGAAGTACCAAAGTCTGCCTTTTCTCATCTCTTAAGGAGTTGCCGACTTGACATGCAAAAGACCAATCTTTACTTGGAGTGCCAGAGGCCGCCTTCTCATCCCTTAGGGAGTTGCCTACATTGACATGCAATAGATCAATCTGTACTTGAAGTACCAGAGGCTGCCTCTTCTCATCCCTTAGGGAGTTGCCGACATTGACATGTAATAGACCAATCTGTACTTGGAGTACCAGAGGCTGCCTCTACTCAGCGTTACGATTGACGCAGGAACATGCTCCCAAACCCACAATCTCGTATTGTGTGTTCTGGAGCATGTTCGGGAGCATGTTCCCCCGTCAATGGTAACGCTGATTTGATTTCGAAGTTTGGGATTTATTACAACCGCGTTTTTATTGAAGGATGGGGCCTTTCTATGGATGATCAATGTTATTTAAATTTGATCCTTCATCCAGTTTCTTTGCAAAGAACGGATATGTAAGAACACCTCATATTTGAGTGGATTCTTCTTTAGACATAAAACACATTTGTGTCCTTTTTGGACCTTTTCAATACCGGATGAACTTTAAGTATATCTATATACAAACATCGAGTTGGTCAACCTGGAGTGATCGTTTGCAACAAACGGAATTTAGCTGCAAATCTGTCTTCTTGAGACTGGACTGCACTTTATCCGTCCGATTGGGCTCACAGCTATCCTGATTCACCATATGGAACTCTGTCCATTTAATAATCTTTTCGCCCTGATGAAGTTCCTATAAAAGGAACGAAACGCGTTGGCTGTTGTCCTGTGCTTTTATACAAAGATGAATAAATATTTTTGAAAAGACAACTTTGGCTGATTTGTGACTTCACCCCTAGTGCTGCCTCCACCCTCTCTTGAATACCCACAGACCTGCAGGATTGTTCGTGTTCATCAGCATTTGCACTAATCAAACCTGATTAATAACTATAGAGGCACATGTGAACTCAGTAGAATCAGCCTCCGCTTTTCAAATTAAGCTCTTGAAGAAAAGCTTCAGAAGTATCCAACACAAGAACTTCATGGAATGCTTGTAGCAGTGTCCAACCTTTCCAGGTTGGACTACCCCATTTCCGGCTAGTTGGGTCTCTCGATGTTCCCTAGATTGCAATTGATTTAAAACACTGTCAGACTTGCTTATGGTCTAAGAAAGTTTGATCATGTCATAGAGGCAGGAGGCAACTGCAATGGCTGCTGGTACAACAAAGATTGTATTTTAAATCCTTGTTTTGGATGTATAGAATTTTATGTAAAACAGGGGCCATAGCGATCAGTGCCTGCATTACAACCCAAATGCCAACACGCATGCTTCGATCCTATAAATGACTGGGTCTTAGTCTTCTGACTTCTACGGATCCTTTTAAATCACAACTGAAATCCAGGGACCCCCAAGTAATTTCTATGATTTGAACCTCAACAATATATACAAAAGATACACAAAGAAGTACATACTATATAAACTCAGCACATCTACCTTCCTCTGCAATTGCATGTTTACATAAGAGGGTGATTACACACCAGTAAAATACCCCAGTCGTATTCACAAGCCAATAAATATTCATGTGTAATCTGAGCTATCGGAAGAAATGGGACAAAAGTAGGCATTTGTTGGACATTGGCCTCAGAAAGAGAAAGAGCAGCAATCAAGTTTGGTATAGCGAAAGCTGGAGATCATGCAACACCTTTGTGCCAAGAGGTTAGAAAAACAGTGATCGCATAAAAGCTAGAAGACAATCGGCCGTCTTATGGAAGTGCCCCAGGGGCATGCAAAAATAAAGTGCATTGTGCCAGCAGCTATAATTTACAGTATACAACACATTTCTCTAAGAAAGACTTTATAACAATGGGAACTGCAAAGGTAAAAAACACCCAATAAAATAACATTTAAGACAGCTTTAGCAATAAAGTGCAATTGTGCTAGTAAACTTTTAGCAGCCGAAACTAAAGTGCCTTATGCCAGCAGCTAAAGTTGTCAATATACCAAAAAACTTTAGAATAGTTAAAGATACATAAAAACAATCAACCATAGTGGAATTGCATTAGGAATGACATTAGCAATAAAGTGCATTTGTAGTAATAGACTTTAGCAACACAAACAAACTGCTTAGTGCTGGCATCTTTGATTTACAATATACCATACGTCAGTCTAAAAGGTATTTCATAACAATATAAGCAGAGACAAGGAAGTAGATGAAACCTTAGCACCGTAGCGGTTGTGTTTGCTGTGGGTCGTGGACTCTGCTTGGACCCTTCTCTTCCCGCTACCGGTTCTACAACTTGCGGAACCCGCTTCGCGGGTCCCGCTGCGCATCAGCACGACAGGGGAGTCTTGCTGCACCAGTGCGTGAAGGTCCAGGGCTGCGAGCGTCGGGGCAGGACTTCAAATCCCAGAAGTCCCTGCACCCCACGCCTCCCGTCACCTGGCCGCTCTCCCTGGACACACGCCCCGCCTGTAACCATCAAAAGGCTTGTGAGGACAGCAGAACGCGGGAAACCTTAGCACCGTAGCGGTTGTGTTTGCTGTGGGTCGTGGACTCTGCTTGGACCCTTCTCTTCCCGCTACCGGTTCTACAACTTGCGGAACCCGCTTCGCGGGTCCCGCTGCGCATCAGCACGACAGGGGAGTCTTGCTGCACCAGTGCGTGAAGGTCCAGGGCTGCGAGCGTCGGGGCAGGACTTCAAATCCCAGAAGTCCCTGCACCCCACGCCTCCCGTCACCTGGCCGCTCTCCCTGGACACACGCCCCGCCTATAACCATACGGACCATCTATATAAGGAAAGGCTAGTTCCCGCTAAGCGGGAGCGTGCGGGAGCGTCCCGAGAGAAGCCCGGGACAAGGGCGGGGCCGTCTGTGGCCGTCAGTGGACTGCAGAGGACGGGCGGGCCACCCCTCTAACAACTCTATTAAAGGTGAGCACTTATTACGGATACTAAAATGGGCGACAATGAGAATGATGATGTAGGAAATAAGATTGCCGACGCCTCAGTTTCCCTTATTACTTCCTTTGAGTCAATGATAGACTCCGCTTTTAACGAAATAGTGGAGACCGAGCGAAGGTTTTCTATGGCTTCTATCAACAATAAAACAACTTCCACAAGTAGCTCCAGTGGCATCAATGGTAATGCACACATAAATCCAGAAATAACCGTGGTAAAACCATCATATCCCTGCGTTGATGTGCCCATAATTCAGGATGATGAAAATACAGTCATCTACACAGCACAAGTTTCTGCCTCGACATCACCAGTGGCAGCAACGCCAAAGCCAACACTGACAATGATATCCCCGGTACCCACTCAGACAGAGAGTGTTACTACAATTGTAACTGCCTCGCAGGATGATGTCATTAATGTGGACATCATCGACTCCAGTAGTAACAAGCCGGGCAGGGAGAAACGCAAAAGAGGCACACCCAAGTTAAGTGCGAATAAAAGAAAACAGACTGTATTCCACAAAAACCAACCAACACCTCATAGTCTGTGGAATAAAAACAAATCATCGGGGGTACAAATCGTCTTGACAGAGGATAAAGTGGATAAAGAATCCGCGGACCTGGACAGCTTTTCTGATGTATCTATCACTAATTCTTGTGGGAACTTTAAAAATATATGGACGCAAACTACAATAATGGGTGATAATTTTAATCTATCAAGACAGAATGGAAATATGATAGAAACCATAGTCGATACTATTTTTAATCGAATTGAAAAACAAATGATCACCCAGTTTAATAATGTTTTTAAAAGACTTGATAGGTTGGATAACCTGGTTAAAACTGGTGAAACAAAAAGGAAAGGGTCAATCATCTTGGATCAAGTTAGAGCAGATCGCCTTTTGAAGGAATTGGAAAATGCAAACAATATATTGTCATCAAAAAAACAGGTTAACTTTAGTGCCTCGGGTGGGGCACTAAGCAATTCTGTTTCTGCCTCTCCACTGTCGGAACAATTATCAGTAAAACCCACAGCCACTGAAAAGGGGCCAGCTACGAGTAAGGTTAATACATCCACGAAACCAACTCCTATACCTGCCCCTAGGACAGCTGTCATTCCATCGACTTCTAATATCTCTGCTCCAAGCAACAATAGTGGCCCATCCATTTTAAGTGCAGTTTCAAAACCGACAGCGGTTAATAACAACGTGGGCACTGGCTCCCAAGGGTCTACTAAATCTTTTAAACATCAAGGACCAGCATTACATCTGCCACCGGATGCCTGTCCTTTTGTTCTGGTTCTAGCAGGTGTCCCGCCTTTGAGGGAGGATCAGGGGGAATCGTGGGTGCAATTGCGGAATAAGAGCATAGACTGGCTAACTAAACACAAAGGTGTTGGTTTTGATATCTCTAGAGAGATTATATCTGTGCGTAGGGTATCGTGGGTTGGCCCTTTACTCAAGGACAAGGAAGGTGACTGCGTAGTCCTCAATTTTAATAATCCTGGGACAGTAAGAAACCTCCTAAACAGAAATTGCAATTATTCAACCATTCCAACTGTTGCAACTATGTTACCCTTGAGTTATTTTTACAGACAACCGGCCACTCAATCTCGCCCACCCCCTATGCAATTCACAGTGCCACTAACGCATCCACAACCAGCACCTTTTATGCATTTTCAACCACCACCTGTGCATTTTCGCCCACCTCCTATGCAATTTTATCAACCCTATCTCCCATCACAAATGTACAATAGATATGCACCACTTTCGGAACTGGATATGCAAGATTGACCATCTTCGACTTTCTTTGTCGATTCTTCTCCGGTATCCGAACTCCTGATTGCCCCGGAAAACTCGCCTCAAAGAACCATGAGCAAAGAACACCAGACCCTTGCTCATTTACATTTGGACTCAGTATTGTCTATTGTTAGCTGGAATATAGCTGGCCTAAATTCTAAATTGAAAATTTCGGAGTGGCTTAAGTGGGTTGATAATAATTGTGATATATTGTTGCTACAAGAAACATGGAGTACAATGTCTCCAACAATTGAGGGCTTCTGTTGCCACAATCTTAAGGCTCTGCCGTCACCCATGGGTCGACCTAGTGGGGGACTATCTATTTGGTCCAAGATAAAATACGGGGTGCATACTAAATTGATCCCTACACCAGGTATCTGTTGTTTTATGGCCATCAAGTACATTAACAGATTGAAACTATGTATTATAAACTTTTATAATAATGATTTTGTTAGTCGCCCAAATGGCAATTTTATATTATTGTTTAATTTTATTGATGAAATTATGGGGGGGAAAAAGCATGGATCTTTCGATGGTATTTGCATCGGAGGGGATTTTAATGCACACTTGTATCGCCATAACCCAATATGTAAGAATGGGGCAGAATTGAAAGATTTTATAGCTTCTCATGACTTAGTTAATGCTATGGAATTTGCAGGTACAGGTATAAATAATGTAACAACCCCCACTTTCATAGGTCAGGGCTGTGCTTCTACGATTGATTATATTTTCACATGCCCTGAGTTAAGTGAAATAACCTTAAAAGCTGAAGTCGTCTGTTCTGCATACAGTGATCACTATCCGCTTAAAGTTAACATACACAATCCCCAGACCTCAAGGGTTGCAGCGAAACCAGATGTAGGTCCTTTAAACCTAGCTCTATCAACCGATAGATTGAGACTAGCATGGAAGGGAGCTGACAATAAAGGGATACTTTCCAGAGTAATTAAAAAACACCCTGAGACAGTTGGAACTTGCCTGTCGCATACAAGTCCTGGCAATGAGGTGGTTGGCGCTTTTGGTGATCTATGTAGGGCAATTAAAATTGAATCATCTAAACCTGTTAGGCAGAACATCTTGCAGGGACCCCGATGGTTTGATACCTCCTGCTCTAAGGCCAACAGGGATTTGAGGGATGCACTTAACACCACCCCGAGGGACCCTCAACTTGTGAGAACATTAAGATCACAATATAAAAGGGTCTTATACATTAGATCTGAAACCCTACTAATTAAACATTGGGAATCACTCACGCACACCGCCAAACTGAAGGACTCAATGGGATTCTGGAAAGAAGTCAAGTCGTTAAGATCGTTTGGCTCTAACATCAGCCAAATTACCAGTAATATAACGGGCGAGGCATGGGTAGATCATTTCTCCCAAATTTATGCCGCACCAGCTACCCCTTCAGACACTGTCCATCCATCCCTTAGTGATGAACCCTTGACTTTTTCATTATTTGAGGTCGAGGACGCAATCACTGATAGTGCTAGCAATAAAGCTCCGGGTCCTGATGGTCTCTCCATCGACCAAATAAAATCGGAAATTAATTTTTGGGCTCCTCTTTTATGCAATTTATTTAATAACCTAAATGACAGCTCAATCCCCGAATCCTGGTCGAATAGTGTCATCGTGCCTATTTTTAAGAAAGGCGATAGGTCGGATCCCGCTTGCTACCGCCCGATTTCACTAATCGACAATACGTTAAAAGTCTTGGGAAGAGTAATCTTCAGAAGGATAAGGGATTGGGCTGAAGAAAACAATATTCTTCACTGTAGTCAATTGGGTTTTAGAAGTAAGGTGGGCACCACAGAACAATGCTTAAATCTAAACCTGATTATGGCTAAATATATTATTGTTAAAAAATCCCCTCTTTATTTAGGTTTCATGGACTTGAGTTCTGCGTTTGATTTTGTTAACCGTTCTATGTTGTGGTCAGTTTTGCTTGATTATGGTTTGGACGATTCACTGGTGTATTTCCTTTCTTATTTACATAGGGATCTAAAAGCACGAGTACGAATTAACAATGATGGTGATCTGTCTGACGACATCCCTATTAGTAGAGGTGTTAGACAGGGCTGCGTACTCGCCCCATTGCTTTTTATTTTATATATTAACAGGTTAAGCAACACTTTGAGTGAGATTGTTAAGGATGTCCCCATAATAAACGGCTCGCCCATCACCACTCTTCTCTATGCGGATGATGCTGTATTGATGGGGCGTACGCCGAATGCATTACGCATTTTAATCTCCGGCTTTGTTGCCTTTATGTCTGACCTTGGTTTAAATACCAATTTTAAAAAATCTTTTATAATGAATTGTGGACCAAAGAAGTATAACATTGCATCCATTAAATCTGGGAATAATATTTTAAAATGCACCAGCACTTTTCCTTATTTAGGGTTGACATTTTCTAACTCAGGCTCATGGCAGCAACATGTAGTCTTTGCAAGTAACAAAATTGGCAAGTCGATTAACTCGATCCTATCCCTTCGCCAACCGAAACTGGCTGATGTTGTTACCCCTCTTCTTTCCATCTACCGTACCCAATGTCGACCTACTGGGACTTACGGTGCAGAAGTATGGGGATATTGTAACAGCTCGGCCCTTCAGGTGGCAGAAAATAGATTCTGTAGGAGGGTGCTAGGGGGAGTCCCCTGTGCTCCCACTTTGATTTGCCATAATGAATTGAGGCTGCCATATATTGCTGATTTTATAAAGTCAAGGCCTGCCCTATTTTGGATTAAAATCTGGTTAAACCCAGCAGCAACATTGACTCGTAGTATTATATCTGATTGTTTGTCTAGTGATAGATCTCAACATATACCTTGGTTAAAAGCAGTCAAAACTAGCCTGCAACAGGTGGGACTGGGATCTTTATTTAGTTCCCCTGACTTAATTGTACCCGCCCATAAAAACAGCATTAAACGGGCACTTTTGGAGGTATATACTGAGGAAAGGATGAGATCAGAATCTAGTAAACCTGTGGTCATGAAATATTCACGCATTTGTGACCCAGATGCTGATAATCCTAACAGTTTTATTAGATATTTGACATTGCCAATAGGTAGATGGATCCGGAGTCTTCTATTTAGGTTCCGGGAGGGAAGCTTAGTTTATCTGCTTAGCTTCCCCATTGGCTACAATAAAAATTTAGAAGAATTGGATTGTCCCTGTTCTTTAGGTGGACGACAAAATCTATTGCATTATTTCTTCTTTTGTGGCCATTACAAATTGTATACATGTCAATACTTAAGACCAATTTTACGTAAATATAATCTACGGGAATCTATTCCTGCTCTACAATTTTTGCAAATGCTGCATATGGATGATGTTATTTACTCTGTTAGCTGTTTTATAAAAGCCTGTGTAAAATCTAGGGCAACCATGGAAACTGGATAATGGATAACAGAGTCATGTTGGTTCACGTATTTGAGTATCAGTTACTAAATAGTAATAATATTGAATGATTTTATGAGATATTTCTATATTGGGCAACTGTGGATATTGATGAATTAATACTCGTTAGTATTAGGCACTATGCACCTTACAAATTATATTACGCACTTTAAGTCATCTTGCTGCTTAACCTAAAACCTAATTCGATTATTGTCTTATGTGTATGAGTTGTTTTTAATGTTTCTAATGTATTCTCATTCTGTATGTACTTTTATGGATGTATTAATCCGAATAAAGATCATTTGAATTGAATTGAATTGAAGGAAGTAGATGTCATAATAGAATACAATTGTTCAAACCTCAGAGATCGTGTGTGTTTCCGCTAAGCATACTTTAACTGTTTTAATTTAAAGGATGCCAGCACTATCCCTAAAACCATTTAATAGCAATATAACAAACAGCAACAGTACACTTGGGCTATCAAACCCTAACGACTACGGTTTAAAGCTAAAGTACTGTTCAAAACTGTTAAATACCTCGCCGGAGCACAAACTACTGCTCCGTTATGCCCTTTGAACGAGAAGCAGTGTCAGGACTTAGCTCAATTCTTTTCTGACAAAATTGACAAACTAATTACTGAGATAGATGGGAACAACTCTGACCCATCCAAAGAAGAGTGGGAGTCTACCTCGACTGTAACCCAGACCCTCCAAAAGTGGCCACCTATTAAAACGGATACCCTTATCTCTATTATGAAAACGATCAAATCTGGTTCTCCACAGAACCCCATTCCCATAAACATAATTAAAACACTGGATGCACCCGCCCTTGAAATTATAGCCGATATTTTAAACTCATCTCTAGAGCTTGCCACAGTACCCTCTATTTGGAAGCACGCCATTGTGACCCCACTGTCGAAAAAACCGACAGCAGATCCAGACAAACTGGCCAATTATAGGCCTATCTCACTCCTACCAGCCTTCTCTAAATGTCTGGAGAGGCATGTGCATTCAGCCTTATCTCTCTTCTCAGAGGAAAATGCCCTTCTTCACCCTACCCAATCAGGTTTCCGCACTGGCTTCTCTACGGAAACCGCCCTACTGGGTATCTCTGAAACAATTAGGAAACTTCTCGACGATGGTCAGACGGTTGCGCTTGTTCTACTCGACCTAAGCGCAGCCTTTGACACTGTGTCCCATAAAAAATTACTTACTCGGCTGGAAAAAAATGGAATCGGTGGACCCGCTCTGAAATGGATCAGATCCTTTTTGAGCCAGCGGACATACCAAATAGCCTCGGCTGCTGCATGCTCGGGACACTTCAAATCCCCCCATGGAGTACCGCAAGGTTCCATCCTTAGCCCCCTTTTCTTCAATCTCTATCTTAGACCTTTAGCAGACCTTGTGGAAAAGGCGGGACTTACCTTCATGTCGTATGCAGACGATTCTCAGATTGTCTTCTCACTGTCTAAACCCCAGATATCATCTTCGTCTCCCTTAAAAGAGGGCCTTTTGAACATCTTCAACTGGATGACAACTAACCAGTTGAAATTAAATGGGGACAAGACAGAGATTCTCCTCCTGGGCAAACAACCAGAGCTGTGGAGTACTCCACACTGGCCTGCCCAGATGGGCAATCTTCCTATTCCAGTGACCCATGCTAGGAACTTGGGGGTAATATTGGACAATTCTTTGTCCATGAAGCAACAGGCCAACAAGGTAGTGGGCCTTTGCTTTACGATCATGAAGTGGCTCAGGAAGATCCTTTGGATGCTGCCTGTCCCCATGCAGAAAACAGTGGTCAATGCCTTAATTACATCCCGGCTTGACTACGGGAACATCCTGTATTTGGGAGCAAACAAGGCAGTTACAAAGAGGCTGCAGCTTGTACAGATTGCGGCAGCCCGACTTCTCTGTGTTATACCCAAGAACAACAGCGTGTCCCCTTACCTGCGTGAGTTGCACTGGCTGAGGGTTGAAAATCGTATCAGGTTTAAGGCTTTGAACTATATGTTTAAAATCAAAACAGGTACCGCGCCCAAATACCTTCAGACACTGGCCTCTCTTTACATTCCAGAAAGAAATCTAAGATCACAATCAGCTGAAAAATTTTGTGTGCCTAGATGGGAGGAAGATCCTTTGCATATCTAGGCCCATCCATCTGGAATACCCTCCCTATCCATATACGAAAGGAGCAAAGTCTCACCAGGTTTCGAAAAGAGATAAAGACCTGGTTGTTTGACCAGTGTCTTTGAACAACCATTGCTGTATTTTTTCATCATTTGTCTGTGTTCTTAGGCGCCGGGAAACCCTTTTTGGGTATCTGTTTGTGCCATATAAGTTCAAAAAATACATAATAAAATAAATAAATAAAGACCATTCATAACCCAAGAAATACATTGCAGTATTTTAAATAATTTTCGTATCGTAAATATCTTCACTTCAATTGTCAATATTGCAATGTTTCTTTTCAGCTATAAAAATAAACTTAACAAATCGGGAAATAAGACGGGTGGTGGCTCCATTTAGACATAAGATGATGGCGTTTCTACAAGATCTTACCCCCAATTCATTAAAAATAGACTTTAATATAGTTTTCCGCTCTTCTAACAATTTGGGGCATAAAGTTACCATATGCACTAAGGTTTCCTCACAAGAGCCACATAACCCACACATTTTAGAGAGCCACTTGTTTTCCCATTTCGGTATTCCATCTTTAGTCGGATATCTCCCGAACCGTAGTAGCATAAATTTGTTCTTAATTAAGGATTTTAAATGTAACAGCAAATATGGTTGGGAAGCCAGTTTACCAAAGGAATTTGCAATTGACCATAAGTGTTTTTTTTTTCCTAAGTTCATCTTTATCTATTATACTCGACAATAAAATAGCTGATTGGTTAATTGATTTTTTATAACCCACTTTACTCCTAATTTCGTCTTCTAGATTTGGACAATCAAAATTACATAGACACTCATTTAAGTATGTTTGCCAATCAACTACTCGCGTATTCACTTCTCATCATCTAATGCCAACACTGATTTACAAGAGAACCCTCTTCAGCACGAGACAATGGCAAAGGTTTTTAAAAATGTAGATTGTCGGGCCAATATTTGTCTTTTTAGACCAAATTCTAGTCTTATATTGGCACGGCTAATATATCTAGGAATCCTAAAAACTGATTTATATGTCCTTATTTCAATGTCGTCAAGAATATTCGCGTATTTGCCGCGGAAAATAATGGAACCGTAATCCATGGATGGAATTAACTTTGCTTTCATAACCTTCAACAGGTGATCGTAATTTGGGCATGATAGCTTGTCTCTCAATTTTCTAAAAGCAAATGAGAGTGATGTTCCCTTAGCTTCAAGGTTATTAAAATGCTGCCTAAACAACACACTATCGTCAAATATGATTCTTAAATAGTTGTACGATTTTACACATTCAATGACCAGACCATTGATATTCCATTCTTTCATTCTTTCATTCCTAATTTCGTTTTCCCCACGGTCATTATTTTTGTCTTTTTTGTATTTATTTTTAGACCATTTTGAGAGAAGTATTGGTTAAAAGAATCTATTAATCTTTTTAATCCTATAACAGATTGGCTTAACAAAATGGTGTCGTCGGCATATTGTAGATATTTAATCTCTTTGCCTAAAATACCAGGAGAATGGGCATTAACATGTTTAAAATGAACTGGGAGGTCAGACATAAAAAGATTTAAAAGACAAGGGGCCAAGACACAACCTTGTTTCAATCCAATATTGGTCTTGAGGCGACGAGTTGTGTGTCTTCCGTCACCAACTTTGATCTGTACCCATGTATTGGAGTATAATAATTTAATCATCTTTAGTAAGGTGTTAGATGTGCCCCAATTAGTTAACTTCGACCATAGTACATTTTGCGGTACAGAATCATAGGCGGCTTTTAAATCAATAAAACAAATATACAACTTTTGTTTCCTATATTTGGCCCTATCGCCCAATAATGTGAATAAAATCAAATTTGTGTTAGTCGTATCTCCCTTTCTAAAACCAGTTTGTAAATTTGGGATCAAACCCTTTCTCAGGGCCCATGCTTCCAGTTCTTCCAAAAGACAACCAGCGAATATTTTAGCCTCCACATCCGTTAAGGCAATTCAACGAAAATGTGCGGGATTGTCTTGGGGAACACTTTTGTATATTGGTTGGATGAAACTTCCCTGCCATGATTCAGGAATAGAACCCGTTATAACCACATCACTAAATAAAAGTTTTAATACCTCTGGCCAATGTTTTAGATTTGCTTTAAAAACGATGGGGTCCATTAGGATGCCTGGCGGTGGCCACCGCGGAGCTGGCTGGGCGGAAAAACACATTTTTCCGCCTGCGAGCAGCGTGAATCGTGTCCGCCATATTAGTAAAGCAAAACATAGGTTATTTCCTGTCCGACGCGGAGCGACCTGCACCGCCATCAAAGTGCGCCCCCCACCGCGGCGGTGTGAGCCAATGGAGACTCACCGCCGTGCGAAATGATGTCCGCTCCGCTCAACAAATTAGGATGGCCCAAACAAGCAGACTCACCGCAGCGGAGACACCGCTCAACCTGACACGGCGGAAACTCGATAGCGGAGCGTGATAGCAGAGACCCGGTCTTCTCCACCCGGTCATGAACGCCATGGACCCAGCCCTACATGTGTTTCCGGTGCTGTACCTGCTACAGCACTATCATCAAATGGGCCACCACGGACGTAGCCGCAGGTACGCAACTACACAAACACAACACACGACCTGACACAGGGTACGATTCTACCACAGACACCCTGCTGGGGGTCACAACACATCCACAAGGGCACCCACACATGACCCACCTGCCAACAAGTCACCCCACTGCATCCCGGACACACATCGACCGTGAACTTGCAGCAATGTCCCGGTCACGTCACCGCAGCGGTCAACACATGCGCACAATGCAGAAGGCAGAGCCACTCCAAGACATGGGCAGGACACAAAGACCACATGGACACACCACCCCCAACCAGACATCAACACATCCCATCAAGTCACAGGCCAGGTGCCCATCCTGTGCACCCCCATGCTCAGCAACAAGCACTGCAACAAGCAAGCCGAAAACACACCCTGCACCACACAACACACAACTAGGGAGACAGCCAATGCAGGAGTGGCTGACAAGGAACACACAACACCAGTGCCACACACACTGAAGGCTGACAATACTTGCCAGCACATACACACACAAACAAACACACACCCTGGGTGTAGCCACAACCAGAACATACACACAGGGAAACCTGAACAGATGCCTGCACAAAAACAACACAGAAGCGCCACAGGAATACACACAGAACCCCAACAGAAACAGACATACCCCATCAGCCAAACTGTGGAAAGGCAATGGGAGCACAAACACAACATGAGTGCACAGTCTCATCACTCAGGAACAAAACACACACAACACAACACAAATCACACAAGAAGTGTGCCAGTACAGAACTACACTGCCACATCAAACCAACCACAGATGCACATGAAATTGAATTCAACAAACACCCCAGGACATCAGGAGATGCACATCAGGCAATGCCAAGCCCACATATACACAGCACTGTATGCGCAACAAGCAGTGTGTGCACACCAAGCACAACAGCCACACACAGACATGACTGACACAACCTCAACACACACACCACAAATCAGCACAGCGCCATCACAACAGCGCACCCAGGAAGTGAAGTAATACCACAGCCAACACACATACATCCAACACAACAAGAACTGATCATATGCAACATAATCTGCACAGACAAACTACAAACAGGAAGGCCAGTGTCCATGGCAGGCGGCACAGCAAGTACATGAGAGGCTGCACAGGGGAGACTCCAACACAGCAGAGCAACAGGGCCAGTGTCCATGGCACAGGGGAGAGTACAACACAGCAGAGCAACAGGGCCAGTGTCCATGGCACAGGGGAGACTCCAACACAGCAGAGCAACAGGGCCAGTGTCCATGGCACAGGGGAGAGTACAACACAGCAGAGCAACAGGGCCAGTGTTCATGGCAGGTGGCACAGCAAGTACATGAGAGGCTGCACAGGGGAGAGTACAACACAGCAGAGCAACAGGGCCAGTGTCCATGACAGGTGGCACAGCAAGTACATGAAAGGCAGCACAGGGGAGAGTACAGCACAGCTGAGCAACAGGGCCAGTGTCCATGGCACAGGGGAGACTCCAACACAGCAGAGCAACAGGGCCAGTGTCCATGGCACAGGTGAGAGTACAACACAGCAGAGCAACAGGGCCAGTGTCCATGGCAGGTGGCACAGCAAGTACATGAGAGGCTGCACGGGGGAGAGTACAACACAGCAGAGCAACAGGGCCAGTGGCCATGGCAGGTGGCACAGCAAGTACATGAGAGGCTGCACAGGGGAGAGTACAATACAGCAGAGCAACCGGGCCAGTGTCCGTTGCACAGGGGAGACTCCAACACAGCAGAGCAACAGGGCCAGTGTCCATGGCACAGGGGAAAGTACAACACAGCAGAGCAACAGGGCCAGTGTCCACGGCAAGTGGCACAGCAAGTACATGTGAGGCTGCACAGGGGAGAGTATAACACAGCAGAGCAACAGGGCCAGTGTCCATGGCTCAGGGGAGACTCCAAAACAGCAGAGCAACAGGGCCAGTGTCCATGGCACAGGTGAGAGTACAACACAGCAGAGCAATAGGGCCAGTGTCCATGGCACAGGGGAGAGTACAACACAGCAGAGCAACAGTGCCAGTGTCCATGGCACAGGGGAGAGGACAACACAGCAGAGCAACAGGGCCAGTGTCCATGGCAGGGTGCACAGCAAGTACATGAGAGGCTGCTCAGGGGAGACTCCAACACAGCAGAGCAACAGGGCCAGTGTCCATGGCACAGGGGAGAGTACAACACAGCAGAGCAACAGGGCCAGTGTCCATGGCAGGTGGCACAGCAAGTACATGAGAGGCTGCACAGGGGAGAATACAACACAGCAGAGCAACAGGGCCAGTGTCCATTGCATAGGTGGCAGTACAACACAGTAGAGCAACAGGGCCAGTGGGCATGGCGAAGTGCAGAGTCAAGACATGTGAAGCTGCATAGTGAGTGTGTTTGACTGTACCCTTCCATGGCCAGCAACTCATTCAGGTGGTAAACAATGGGCAGGCCTAGCACACCTGCTTGAGAGACAGGTGTATGAGGGGGACAACCACTCACTCTTGGCTGTCAGGCGGTCTTGGAGCTGGCTGTGTGTCGGGGACAGCAGGACCACTTGACTGGGGAGACAGAGTCCCAGGTGATGTAGGGCTATCAGTGGTTTGGAAAGCTGGAGGGCTGTTTGGACCAGGTGGTATAGTGGCACGTGGAGGTGGACTCACGCAGACCTGTGACACAGTGTGGGTGGGAGAGGTTTGAGGGGTGCCCTTCCACTTTTTGGGAATACGAAATGGCTTCCCTGTCTTGGGGTCAATGGGAACTGGGGATGACACAACAGGCACACACCCCAACTGTCCCACATCAGGTGCAGGCACTGGCACTCCCTCTGGTGATGTGATGTATCCTTCCGAACGCTTTGTCTGGCTACGCCTCTGGACCACCTTCCTCTGTTTGCCAGGTGTCCCACCTACAGTGCCCTCCTTTGCCTCTTTGCCAGGTGTCCCACCTACAGTGCCCTCCTTTGCCTCTTTGCCAGGTGTCTCACCTACAGTGCCCTCCTTCCCCTGTTTGCCAGGTGTCCCACCTACAGTGCTCTCCATTGCCTCTTTGCCAGGTGTCCGACCTAGAGTGCCCTCCTTTGCCTCTTTGCCAGGTGTCCCACCTACAGTGCCCTCCTTTGCCTGTTTGCCAGGGCTAGCCCCTACAGTGCCCACATCCACCTGCTTCACTGGGCTTGGAATTGGAGTTGATGTGGTGGGTGGATGTAGCCCTGTGCCCTTCCTAGGTGTACTCTTGCCATGCAACACCTTCTCAGTGGGCACATACACTGCACACCTAGCTCTGCGTGAGGTGTTTGGGACAGTAGAGTCCTTCGCTGGTGATGAATCTGTGGCATGGAACCCTGATGTCTGCCTTATTGCTTTTTGGGCCTTGCTCTTCCCTGACGGGCTTTTGTCTTTGCATTCTGGGGTGGCTCTGCTCTTCTGTGGGGGTGGTGTCTGTGGGCAGGACCACTTGGGTTGTGTCTACTGTGTGCTCCTTGTGCTGTATTTTTGACGCTTGCTAACCGTGGTCACTGTCATCTGATGTGGGCACTGACTGCGGGGTGGACATAGGCACCTGAGCAGGAATGGGAGTATGTGCCTGTTGAAGGGCTGACGTCACTGCAAATGACAAAGCCTGGACTGTACGGTGTAGGCCACCTACGTCAGAGTGCATGCCCTCCATGTATGCAACCACCTGGCCTAAATTTTTGTCATGGTCACTGAAGGCATTGAGCAGGGTGGTCTGGCCGACACAAAGCTGGGGAAGGAGCTCTACAGACTCAGCACTGAGTGCAGCAGGGGGACATGTGCAGGCTTAGCGGTGCCAGGTGTGAATGTAACATGTCCCCTCTTACTGACATGGACACGGGCAGCACCAGAGGAAATGGGTGGGAGGGTGGGCACTGGCCGCTGTGTGGTGGATGATGATGCAGACTCACCAGTCGCTGTGCCTGCCAACATGGATGCATCCCCGCTGGCATCAGATGATGTAGTACTCTGTGTCTCAGGCACGGGCTCCTCCTGCATACTCCGGTCCCTCTCAGATGCGCTGGTGAGCTCAGTGTCACTGGCCTCTGGTGCAGCTGTGGTGCTACTCTCACCGCCACTGGTTTCCGGCTCCCGTTCCTCAGTGTCCACTGGTGATTCTGCATGAGAGACAGATACAGGGTTGTGTTAGTGTCATCATCAGGACAAAGCAATCCAATCAATGCAGTACAGGAGATGCCCCAATCAACATGGTGACCTCCACACCCTGCAATCACATTGCAGCAACATACTACATAGACCACAACAGTGCCTGTAACACTCAATCTCTGCCATGACTGGGCCATGTTGAGGCCACACAGCACAGCACCCTGCCCGTGGATGAAGTGTACCAGACACACAACTTGCCCAGCCCACGCCTAGGGACATGATGTTGGGACAACACTCACTACCACTGACAGACCCTCTGGGAACGGGAGGGGACAACAAACACACCTATTAGGACATGACAGTCCACAATGCCAAGTAGGCCATACCAAGCACCATGTGGTACTCTGGGGCACCTTGCTGTCAGATGTGTGGGCCTCACCGATCATGGTGCATGCAAAGTAGGCATACATGAAGTCACACTCAGATAGTGGACACTGTTGTTCACCCCCAAATAGATTCCCCACACCATCCCAATGCTGAATGACCATGTGGATCCTAACACAACTGGCTATAAGAAAGCACAATAGGGAGGATCACCTTTGTTAGGCCAGTTTCGCCCAATGCTTGACACTGGCACCCATCCCAGCAGCCACTCACATGACACAGCGCAGCACCACCACACAAACATCACATGGCCCACCGCTGCCACAGGCCCTGCATCATGCACCCGCTCCCAGCCAAAGTCACCCTCCTCAAATACTCAAATACTCACCGCTGCCTTGCTGGCGATGCACCTTCAGACGTGCGTCCAGCTCAGGATGAGTCACTGCCAATATGCGGCCCATCAGTGGTGTCATGTTGCGCCCAGTGCGCGGTAGCAGGCCCAATGTCATCTATGCTACTGTTTTTGACAGCCGGCTGATGTCGTCCCACCTCTTGCGGCAGTGGGTGCGTCGTCGGTTGGATACCCCCAGGGCTCGCACTTTTGTTGCAATGGCCCTCCACACGGCCTTACGCTGGTGTACCTTGATCTGGAGGCATGGGAGAAAAGAAGGGAAAATGATCAGTGACACAATGTCATGTACCAACACCTATCAGTACAGTAGCAAGACAAAGACTCATGACCAATTGTAATCTCCCTCCATCACAAACTGGGGGACACCTCACAAGGGCACTCTGCAGGGGCCAAAAATATGTGATTGCATGCATTCATGAGGGCGTACAGGGTCCCTGATGATCTCACACACATGCAGGATGACTGCACTGAAACCCCTCAGTGGCTTGAACACTTCTCCTGTCCCATGCTTGTCTGCCACTACATACATCACATATCTACCTGTGTGTGTGTATAGAATCACTGTGTGCATGACTGGGAAGCATTCAATGAGCATGTCCTGTGAACATATGTGTATGTTATGTGTGTTGCATCGGGGCACATCGACTCACCAACAAAATATCCATCTACACAAGTGTGGTTGTGTGCAAATATACAGGGCTAAGATGGTGCATATCTTCATTTCAGTGTGAATGAACAGGAGTAAGGACCCAGTTAGTTCAGCAATGTGATCTCGTTTGGGTGGGCGGGCAGCGGGGTCTAGTCTCAGCATTCACACTGAGTTGGACAATTGGGGCACACAGAGACAATCACCAGAGCATTTTCAGTCCTGGCACCTGCATGTCCGACATCCTGTGGCTCTGTATGGCTGCGAATGTAACACACTCCACTCACACATACAACTGCAGGCAGGGAAACAGTGACATTGGGACACATACACTCCCTTGCCCTGGAGACAGCTTGTTTGTCAGTGTATGACACAACCCCACGCCCTCAGGCATATACTGCAGCAGCACAACTACATGTGTGACACCCCCGCCCTACACCTCCCTTCATGATGACTTACCACTACATTGGGGCCACCATACAGCCTTGGGTACTGTGCCAGCACCTTGTCCGCAAGGACCTCCAGCTCCTCGCTTGTGAATGGAACTTCTCTGGCCTTGCCATCACTGTGGACATGGAACACCTGTGGTGAAAGTGAGTGGTGAGGGGTCCCAGGCAGCAGGCACTTGAGACAGCAGCAGGAGAGGGTCCCAGGCAGCAGGCTCTGTGAGCAGTGGAAATGTGAGGCTCACTCCCACAGATTTATAGCCCCTTGGGTTAGTTTGTAAGGTGCAAAGCTGCAACAATTGGTTGTCCAGGTCTGCCACATTCAAAAGCATCCAATGTCCGCCTCCGCGGTGGTGGAACACGCCTTTCACGATTTTCAAAACTGCATCATGCCACCGCAATCATCACTCCCATTGGCTGGAGGCAATGCTCCATGGCGGTGATGCACTGCAGGGGCCTAGGGTGCGCTACCGCGATGGTGCATCATTCAAAATCATCCAATGTCCGCCTTCACGGTGGTGGAGCACGCCTTCCGCGATTTCCAAAACTGCATCATGCCACCGTAATCATCAATACCATTGGCTGTAGGCAATGCTCCATGGCGGTGATGCACCGCCGGGGCCAGGTGGTAGCTACCGTGATTTGGGCAGAGGAGCATGCCCACCGCCGTCTACACATGTCTCCATGCCAATGGCTACCGCACTTGTGAAAGGGGTGGTGCTGGTGTCACACCGCCGGGGCCAAGCGGTAGCTACCACGATTTGGGCAGCGGAGCATGCCCACTGCCATCTACACATGTCTCCATGCCAATGGCTACCGCACTTGTGAAGGGGGTGGTGCTGGTGTCACACCGCCGGGGCCAGGCGGTAGCTACCGCAATTTGGGCAGCGGAGCATGGCCACCTCCATCTACACATCATTGTGCACACAATTCCATTATTCCATATAACCCACAGATGGACAGACGTTATGTCTGACGCACATTGGTCTGTGGTCCCTGCCATGTTACTTATGCATTTGATGGTTGATGATGCTTGACAGTGTGAAGCTGGTGTCAATGATGTGAAAGCAATACATGTGTTGTGGGTCAGTGCTGAACTTGGCAAGGCTTGTCTCACTGTATGGTGTTGCTATTTACTTGTGCTTCCATATCAGCTCATGCACACAACTGACAGTTTTCCGAATAGTGTCATCATTGGTTTGTGGATGTGTGGCAAGTTTACATGATGCATTGAGGTGTGACAGATACAGCAGAGGGGTATGAGACAGTCATGGTCATTTCACACACATTGGAGATGTTACTGTACAAGGCGCCCACATGTGAACTGTGGGGTTCAGTATGTGTGCATTCACATTGTCCTGTGTGTTGTTTGTGACACTTGTGTATTGTAAATGTAGAGGTATGCCCTCTGTGTGTCTCAGATGTCTAAACATGTAACCTGTTGTGCCACGCCTTTCTCAGGGCAGTCTTTGTTTTTCTGTGACATCCTTAACGGTATGTGCTGTGGCCATCGCATGATGGTTGTCTTTGACATGTGTCCATTTTCAACTCAACTAGGAGGAAGCCTAATCTCATACACAACCTGACACTGCTGGAGGACATGGAGGATGTTGCAATCATTCGCAAATTCCGCCTCGACAGACCGACACTGAAGACCCTTTGTGATCTGTTGGAGCCCCACCTGCAGCCTCGTCACCACTACCCAACAGCATTCATACCTACGTATAAAGTGATGGTGTCCCTCCACTTTTTTGCAACTGGTTCCTTCCAGGAGACCATGGACAACGCTGCAGGGATGTCGCAGCCCATGTTCAGCCTGGTGCTGAGGGAGGTTCTTCCAGCCATGATGATATATAAGGATCGATACATACATTTCCCCAGGGGAGCAGAATTGGCCGTTGTGAAGGGATCACTGAAATAATATCGAGGGACAGAATATCGACCATCAAAAATATCGTTGACAAAATATCGACAGTCAAAATATCGAGTTTCTATCTACAAACAGGTAAGTACAAAAATATTGAGTTAAAAATATCGTTTACAAAAATATAGTTGTAAAAAATATCGTATTTACTAAAAACAGTGTTAAATTAAATTAATATTAATAATTAATTACTAAAATATACTTAAAATTACTTAAATTAACTTATAATAATTAAATAATTAATGAAAGTTAAATAAATATTTTTTTATTTCATATTTATTAAAACATATATATATAGTAACAAAATATAATAAAATAATACCCAAAAACTGAAAACTGACCCTGAACCCTAAAAATACCCCTTTACCCAAAAACCCAAAACTGACCCTGAACCCTAAAAATACCCCTTTACCCAAAAACTGAAAACTGACCCTAAACCCTAAAAATACCCCTTTACCCAAAAACTGAAAACTGACCCTGAACCCTAAAAATGCCCCTTTACCCAAAAACTGAAAACTGACCCTGAACCCTAAAAATACCCCTTTACCCAAAAACCCAAAACTGACCCTGAACCCTAAAAATACCCCTTTACCCAAAAACCCAAAACTGACCCTGAACCCTAAAAATACCCCTTTACCCAAAAACCCAAAACTGACCCTGAACCCTAAAAATAAAAACGATTTTTTTTACTATCTATATTATATACTTACATATTTTCACTTTCTATATTATTTACAGTCAATATTACTTCACTTACCTTAAAAACGATATTTTGGCTGTCTATATTCTGTCCTGTCGATATTTTGTCCAACCGATATTTTTGACTCGATATTCTGTCCAAACGATATTTTGGAGTCGATATTATGTCTGTGCACCGTTGTGAAGAGTGACTTCTATCCCCTTCGGCAAATCCCCATGCCGTTGGTGTCATCGATTGCACCCATGTCAGTCTGCTGCCACCACAGGCGAGTGAGCAAATTTTTAGGAATCGTAAACATTCTCATTCGATGAACGTGCAGGTGGTGTGCCTTGCGGACATGACCATATCCCATGTGTGTGCAAGATTCTCCGGCTCAGCCCATGACTCATACATCCTGAGGAACAGCATGGTGCCCCGGAGGATGGCAAGTCTTCTTCCTGAGCGTGCTTGGATTGTGGGGGAGTATGTCTAGTGATATGGCATGCTGTGTGTGTGACCTGCTGCCCTCTGCCTATGCAATGCTGCAATGTGTGTTTGTCATTCCTAGGTGACTCTGCATATCCCAGCCGTACATGGCTGCTGAGCCCACTACAGAATCCCAGGACCCCGGGTGACATCAGGTACAATGAGGCACATGGCAGCCGCATGACCCGACGTGTCATTGAGCGGACTTTTGGCCTGCTCAAGTCAAGATTCCAACAGGTTACATGTTTAGACATCTGAGACACACAGAGGGCATACCTCTACATTTACAATACACAAGTGTCACAAACAACACACAGGACAGGAGGTGCACTGTCATACTCACCTGGAAAGGTCTGCAAGATCATTGTGGCATGCTGTATGCTGCTCAACATGGCCATTCACAAGGGGATTCCCCTGCTCCTGGACGATGGTGAGGACCCAAGGCCACTGCCTGCTCAAGGACCTGAGTCCAGTGATGAGGACAGTGGAGAGGAGGAAGGAGTTGGCATGCGTCAACAGCTCATCATTCGCTACTTCACTTGAAGGTGGGTGACGAGGTACAACTTGTACATTGTCCGGTGTGATTGCTGTTGTCGTGAGGGGCTATGTGCGGATGGTACAGACAGGCACATGTGGAGTCACCTGTGTGTGGAAATGTGGCAGTGGCATTACACTTGTGAACGTATAAGGAACTCTGTTTGTCGACCCGTGTTGCACATTTTGTTCTCTGCCTGTTGACTTGTGTAGATGGTTGGTGTAGTGTAATGTCTGTGATGCCACACTCACGCCGGTGACTATTGTTCTGTTGTGTCTCCCTAGGTGCCTAAAAGTTTTCCAGGCCGACGTAATGTACATCTTTTGGCATACATTATGGACATTTTGAACAGTGGAAATATAGCACTGAAGACAAATCAACACCAATTGAAGTGTGCAAGGTATTTTATTTACAAAGTTAACATGTGAGGGGTGTGGGCATATTTACATGAAGGTGGTGATGGAGCAGTGAGTTGACAGTCATGGTAAATGAGATGTAAGAGTGGACACCACATGGATGGGGTGACCCGGTCCAACAGACAGGTGCCATTCACAAGACAGGGTGGGGAAGGACAGTCCAAACAGTCAATTCAGTGGGGAAGAGGGTTGCCATCAGGGCTGGCTCCGTGACGGGTGTTTGGCTGGTGCTTTGCCACCAGAGACTCCCAGGTGCTTCTTCGGATGGCCCCTTGCTCGCTTGGCCGGGGGGGGGGCCTGCTGCTGGCCCAGCGGCATCTGAGGACTCACCCTCTCTGTGGCCTCAGGGGAGGATGATGCACTGTCATCCTGCAGCACAACAGAGGGGGGTGGAGGTGTTGTTTGGGATGCAGGCCTGTCCCTCAGTAACGCCACTTGCTGGCACATGAGGTCCACCATTTGTCCAAGGCGTTTGTCGATGGACCTCATCAGCAGGATGAGCTCACGTAGTAGTTCATGAGACCAGCCCCTTTGTTCCTGGACCTGTTCGTATGCCCCGATGACTTTGGTGAAGTGGTCCAGGGATGGGGTCCCTGGCCCTCCCACCTGCCATGCTGCCACGGACCTGTTACCTCGCCACTGTGGTTCCCCGCATACTCTCCCTGCCTTCCACAGTTGTTGGTGTGGGCTGGTCATCCCCTGGGACAGGGAGGGTGCTGCAGGTGGCACTGGTGGTAGTGGTGGTGGTGGCGGATGTGGCGGTGATGGAGGCACAGGCAGTAACTGCAGGGGTCTGCTGTGCAGTTGTTGTTGCAGCAGACGTGGTGGTGGTGGTGAGGAGGGGGGGCTGGGACCTGTTGCTCCCTGGGACACCAGATGGGCTGGCCTGGAGTTCATCGTCCAGAGAATCCTGGGCGTCTACATCCGAGAATCCATGTACCGGGGGTGGAGACTGGCTCTGCTGGTCGTTGTCGTGGTCCTCAGCAGTGAGTTCTTCGTCACCTGTGGATTAGATGGAGAATGGCCATTGTTGTGCACTGTGCAAGAATTCTATTATCTGTGTGTCATCCACTGTCTGTACACTACACAATTGACTGATCTTCAATAGTTTTGCTTAGCGCAATACTGTACCTCATTACATGTTGCAGAGGTACATCAATTACTCATACATGTCAGATATTGATGCATTGCATGCACTTGGTGCTCTGTGTAGTGATGCAAGTCTCCGACCCACAAACAGCCAGCCCAGAGGAGATGGCTAACTACCTGTAAGTTTGTTTGATGAACAGTGCAATGGCTTGAAGGTGCTCCTGGGTGGTGGAGAGCTCCATCCTGCTTATGGGTGGGACAGGGGGCATTGTGGGAGTCGTGGTACAGGCCTCGCACCCCCAAACAGGCCTCCAAGGCAAGATGGCTACCTACCTGTTAGGTGAGGGTGAACCATACAATGGCTGTATACTGCTTCTGGGTTGGTGTGGAGGGCTGCATCCTGTGTAGGGGTGTGAGAGGGAGCATGGTGGGAGTCGTGGTACAGGCCTCCCACCCCCAAACAGGCCTCCAAGGCAAGATGGCTACCTACCTGTTAGGTGAGGGTGAACCATACAATGGCTGTATACTGCTTCTGGGTTGGTGTGGAGGGCTGCATCCTGTGTAGGGGTGTGAGAGGGGGCATGGTGGGAGTCGTGGTACAGGCCTCCCACCCCAAACAGGCCTCCAAGGCAAGATGGCTACCTAGGCGAGGATGAGCCATACAATGGCTGTATACTGCTTCTGGGTTGGTGTGGAGGGCTACATCCTGTTTAGGGGTGCAACAGGGGACATGGCGGGAGTTGTGGTACAGGCCTCCTACCCCGAAACAGGCCTCCAAAGCAAGATGGCTACCTACCTGTTAGGTGAGGGTGAACAGTGCAATGGCTGACACATGCTTCTGGCTGGTGTTGGGGGAGGGGTCCATCTTGGTTGGCTGTGGGACAGGGGGCATGGTGGGAGCCGTGGTACAGGCCTCCCACCCCCAGGCAGGCCTCCCAGGCAAGATGGCTACCTAACTGTTAGGTGAGGGTGAACAATGCAATGGCTGACATATGCTTCTGGCTGGTGTTGGGGGAGGGGTCCATCTTGGTAGGCTGTGGGACAGGAGGCATGGTGGGAGTCTTGGTACAGGCCTCCCACCCCCAAACAGGTCTCCAAGGCAAGATGGCTACCTACCTGTTAGGTGAGGGTGTACAATACAATGTGGTTTTGGTTTTACAAGAAAGTACATATCAGTGTGTTGCTTAACATTTATTTGTACTTATCAGCCTCCACTCCCCTGGCTACTCCTGTGAGACTCTCAGGATGCAGTATGGCAAGCCCCTTCTCCTCCCATGGTGTGAAGGTTTTTGGTGGAATGGGAGGGCCACCGCCAGTCCTCTCAGCCAGCTCCTGGTTCTGCTTTTCCTCTCTTTGACAACCCTCTTGAGATCATGCTACCGCTTCATGGTCTCCTTCTTGGATCGCGGGGTGGTCCCTACTGCATTGACCCTTTGTACTATCCTTTCCCACATTTGAGTCCTTGTGGCTAATGGTGTCTTTTGGACCAGGCTACCAAACAGTTGTGGTTCCACTCTCACTATCTCATTGACCATGACTGTCAACTCGCTTTCTGTGAATTTTGGCATTTTCTAAGATGCCATGGTGTGTGGTGTTTGCAGTGTTTGTGGGTGCAGGGGCGGGTGTAGTGTTGGCGTGTGAGGTGTGCTGTGTGGTGGGGGAATGTTGGTGCTGGTGTGATGGTGGTAGTGGTGGTGTTGGTGGTGCTGTGTTGCCTTGCCTCTCCTGTCAGTTCTGGTGTGTGGCCTTCTCTTCTGGAGTATTGCAAAGGATTGTGGTCAGTGAAGGGGCTGGTTTTATACTCACCTATGTGGGTGTGTCCAAATGGAATTTTGCTGTCAGGTGTGTTGTGGGAGTTGTCCTGGGAATTGTATTATTTTATTTTTGGCATCTTCTTTTCCATTGGTATGTGTTTTTTGTGTTTGGGGGGTATGGCTACTTTGATTGGTGCAATGTTTGGCAATGCTGAGGTGTTTTGGCATCGTCCGCCATGTTTGTCATGTAGCGTCCGCTGCGGTGACTATGCTGCATCTCTTCCGCTGTCTCTCCCATTCACTCCTGTGTGCGACCGCGGCAGTCGGAAACAGCGGATCGTCCTGTGGGACCATCGGGGATATACTAATTTCCTGTGCGGTGTCCCTGTTTGCTCGCAGCGGGTTGTAGCCTTTCCTCTGCGTTTCCAACCGCCGTGGTCAGTTTTTGGACTTCACCGCCCGCGTCGGGCGTTTTCTGTTACCCCGCTACCGCCGCGGTCGGTCGTTTTGTGGCGGTTGTTCCTAATTTGACCTCTGGTTTATCCGCGGTCCCGGCGGGCGGTTGTTTCCCACCTCCATGGCGGTTGGGGTGGTTTTCCGCCCGCTATCCTAATGGGGTCCTATGTTCGGGATTCCATTCGGGCCGGGGGCTCCATTTGATCTATTATTATTTATTACTTTTTTAACTTTCTCTACAGACTATGGCTCTTTGTCAAATAGACTTAATGGATCATGGACACTTAAGTCTGAACCACCATCTTTTATTTTTTCTTGCGAGACATGATGGACTGAATCAAATTTATTAGAATGAAACTGTGGGCCCGGAGGAACAGATTTAAGGTTATGAGAAAAATGTACCCAGCTTAATTCTTCAATATTGGCACTATTGCCTCTATGATTACCAAGTTCAAGATTATTGATGATACCCCAGAATAACCTTGAATCTTTCGTTTTACATGAAAAATGTAATTTAGACCACATTCCTTCATAATACGCTTGTTTAGCCTTCCATATTTCGTTCTTGTATCCCTTTTTCAATTGTTTAATTTGTTGGGATACAGCAAAATTAGATGTTCCTTTCGCTTTTCTTACAATGCTCTCGTTGCTCTATTAAGACTTCTTTTAAGGTAGAGTAACCGATTTAAAAACCATCCTGGTATATTTGAAGTCAAAGTTACACCTTTTGATGTTTTAGAATTAGGAAAATTAGCCAAAAGAGCGGAACACAAACAAGGCCAGAGAGCAACCATAGATTTTCCTTCAGCAATTGCATTTTGAACATTTAAAATGAAACGGTAAAGGACTTCCAATATATCTTTTCGGTTCTCTCATTCCATATTAACGTTTTAAGGTTAAATGGAATAGGAGCAGTTATAATTATTGTTGTTTCCGGTAAGTAATCAAAAGAAGAAGCGAAGGAAATAACTTGTGGATTATGATCACTCTCTGTCCTTGGTAATACATGATAACTTTGAAGCGAATTTAAAAGTTTCTCAGAAATTATGGAGTAATCAATAATAGAGGGATTACACGTTTTGTTGAATGTCGGTGTGTAATCCACGTCTTGCAATATTTTAAGATTACATTTTATAAACTGTGCATTAATCCACTGGGATACATTTTTCGAATGTACATTCAGCTTTTTACGAGTAAAAAGGTGCATGTTAAAATCACCTGAAAATATTATCAACGAATCTAAATGGTCATAATATAATGCTTTTACTATTTCCCATAAGCTTGATAGTTGAGTGGATTTAACCTTATGTTTTGAATTTATATAAATATTTTAAAAGATAATATATTGCTTGGAAATTAATTTAATACACTGTAGCCATTTTACCTGAAAATCAATCTCAAAATGTTTAACATCCAAGTTCACAGAAATATAAATAGAGAGGCCACCACTGGGACGACCAGTAGAGGCCTTATGAACAGACACATTTGAATATTCAAAATAACCAATAAGGGGTTCACAGAACATATTCCAAGTTTCCTGGAGCATTAATATGACGAACGTTTTAAGAAAACTTATTACATCTAGATCATCAAGAAGTGATTTAAGACTGTTTGTGTTCTAAAAACAGATTTGAAAGGTTTTATGCTTTATCAGGAGAATTCGGGCATCAATCGTTCTTTACAAGATTTCCATTTGCCAATGTGGACGGAAGCCAACTACAATCTTCAACCATATTAGTTTCTTTCTTTGACTCTTCACATATTCGAAGCTCTGGTTTACAGCTCTTGATCTTATTACAAAACGACAAATTCAACTTTGTTGATGGACCAGAGGCACCTTTCAAAATCTAACATGTGATCCCGGACCTGTTTTTTGCCCACTGATCTTTAAGTCCGGGCTACAAGATAACCTACTCGGAATCAACAAAGTCGGGTATTGAGACTCATAAGTTCTCCAAACTTTGATGCCCCATTTCTCAAATTGATTATTGTTAGTGATTATTTTGCTGACAATGTCATCACTTTGCCAAGTTGTAGCAGTTATTTAATTATAGAAGTTATTACAATCTGTCTTGACCTCAACTGATTCCAAATCATCTGATGTTACATACTTCAAATCCGCAATTGCATTCAATATTTTCTGAATATTTCAACGGTTCAAAATATCATAAGGGCCTCTTGTAGTATACTGAGGTCAAAAGACTACTTTCTTCAGTTCATACGAGTAATCTGTAGCCTCTATTTCCTCCTTATTTATAGAATCAATTAGATCACTCTTCCCAAAGATAGGAGCCGAAACTGGGACCACCGATTGTCTTGATACATGGACTTCTGATGTCTTTTGGTCATGGATAAGTGGTTGCTCAATATAAATCTCACTATGACTTGGACGACTGACATTGTTTACGATTTTCCGAGTGAAGATATTTTGTTCCCCACATTGATCGACCAATTTTTTAGGTGACTGTTCTTGCTTAATGACCCCTGAGTTTGACGGAGCAGAAGTTTTAGACCATATACTGTCATTGGGCACATCAGGGGAGGGAATGTCGATGGATTGTCTATTTTGGTTAACCTTTAGGTTGACCGCAGATGCTTCCGCAGATCTAAAAATCGGAAATAGGACTTTCGTATCAGGCTCTTTAGGATCATTGAGTTCTTTGGTTACAACCTCCTTAAGGGTTTTTTTTTCCCAGTGATATTTTATTGTGGGTTTTCCTTAACCTTTTCCTTGTCCGTTTGGACAGGATCTCAGAGTTTGTAGTAGCACTTGATGCTTGATTTACTTCAGAACAAATGGATTTCACCTCATCCACTACCAAATGATCCTTCGATTCAGTGCTTTTGAGCCTATCTTGAGGTAGCTCAGACATTTTCAGATTGATGGCATCATTTACGAGCTGGTCATTCGAATCGGCAATTTTACTATTTCCTCTATTCACTTTTTCTTGTGAATTCACTGACTTTTCTATGGTAGTCAGTCCTGATTGGACTGGATAATTTTAATAATTTGTTGCCACATGTAAAATAATTTTATCTTCATTGGTAATTATTTCACCTTGGGCTGTTCTACCCAACATCAGTTTTACTTCCTGCACCATAGAGCTAACGATTGATGGTAGATCTGAAATTTTGTCAATCAGTTGTGCACAAGTGCAAGTTATTAATTGGTTCTCTTTGTTCGATTGGACTTTAGTTATCAAATTAGTCAATTGGAGAAGTTTTGCATCGATCCCTACTATGTGGGTAGCCAATGTATTTAAAATATCTACTTGGATATTTAATTTATCTGAATGAAAACTAAGAGCATTTGTGATCGAATCCATAGTGTGGAGTAAACACTCCCATATTCCACGGTCGGGGCTAGAGGGGTTGTTTTCTATGTCACCAGATCTAGCTTGGTAATTCCCATCAAATTTTCTTAATAAAGATAAGTCCACTGAATTGAACTGATTGTTTGGAACTATTTGTGTGGATTTACTTTGTTCATTTGAAATGTGAACTTTCTCAGCACTGGCAGTACCTGGTACCAGTAATGATTTATTGTTGGTAAAGCTGTTCTCCAGGATTATACTTGACTGATCCGGATTAAAAGGCCTTACATTACCAACCTTGCTCTGACACTAGATGATAATTCAGCTATCACTGGTATCAATATTTGACTCCCCCTCTTACCTTCTGTCTCATAAGCGACATAGCCTAACATGAAGACCTCATTGCTTATGTTCTGGTCCAGGCCTGAGGAGATGTTGATCACTGAGCCGATTTCACTTTGACTTCAAACCAGCGATTTAAAAAGCTCCTCCCATCTAGTTGCTAAAGATTCATCAACCATAGATACTACAACGGACTGTATAGCGGAGTCTTGCAAATGAATTTGGGCTTTAACTGACCAGACGATGTTAGCATTGGTTTGGGGGTTGGCGGCACTTCAAACTTTTCTAAGCCTGAATTTTTGATCTTAACTTGAAGTTTACCTCCATCTTTTAACTCCTATATTTCTGAGGACAACTTAGATTGTAATATTGCACACGGACAGACTCTCTTTACACTTGTTGACGATGAGGGTGATGAAGGTGATAAGCGGCCATTGTCTCATTATTTTGTTGTTGTTGTTTTTTGGTACTGTTTTTAGTGATGCTTAAAAAAACTCTTGATAGATGGCTCATTAACGTGAACTTGATTTTTACAGTCTTGACCAGAATTTATAGGGGTAACTGCCGTTTTAGCTTGATCATTCGTGCGTAAACTCCTTTGTAGTGGCACAAACATCCATGCTTTCCTCGCTCTTATGACGTTGCTTCGATTGAGGTTTATGCTGCGCCCCTCGTTGATGGCCTGATCTCATTGTCTACAGGCTAGATCAAGGAATCGAAGATTTAAAGATTTAATGCTTATATTTGAACCCCCTACTCAGCTTCTTGGTATCGATTAACGATGAACGATGATGATGTTAAACAATTTTTACAGCTCTACTTGCAAAGGCACGCCACGCAGTTCCTAGCCAGATTCTAGCTCCAACTCTCGCTGTGGTGGCGGCTCACACAGTTTCAGCTGCTCCTCAGGTTTTCAATGAAGATTTTTTCGGTCAGCAAACTTGAAAAGACTAGTAGACTGACAGACTTTGCAGTTTAACAGCTGTTTTCAACAGACCGAAGGAATCAGCAACTATGCTTGGCTCACCTCTATTTTGTCAGTTTGTCAGATATCCGTAGTAGCGGTGGAGGCAATGAAGGCAGCTTGGCGGCTTGGCAGCTTCGCCCGCCTCGCATTCACCGCGCTCGCTGCATTCACCGCGTTCGCCGCCCGTTCTCTGTGGCGGCTCTTCAGCAAAGGCACAGGCAGCGGCACAGGTTGCGGCACAGACGGGTGGCAGCACAGACGGCTCTCAGTACGGGGGAGCTCAGGAGCCAGCAGAAAGCAATGGCTCCTGGATTGTTGAGATGAGAGTTGTAGGAAAACCAAGCTCAGCCGGCTACCAGTTGCTGGGATCATAGGCAGCACTTCATCGCGAAGAAAAGGATTTCCATTTTATCAGGTTATTTTGAGACAATTACTGTTCTTCCACTTTACTGCTGCTTTCAGACACTGTTAAAAATGAAGTCAGTGCTCCTTATTATTCTCCTCTGGTTCCTTGGCCACCTTGTTGTCGGCAACGGTGGCGGCAGCAGTAGAGATGTTAGTGGCTGAGCTGAAGGCAGCAGGTGTTGGCAGCAGGTGATGGCAGCAGGTGATGGTGGCGGTGATGAAGGCGGGAGCAGGTGGCGGGCGGGCAGGAGGGTGGCAGGCAGATGGCAGGGAAATGGCAAGCGGGGCACGCTAGGCAAATTTACAGGCTGCACCCGATCTAATCGGGCCGCCTCCGCGATCTGCTACGGAGCACGCACTCACTGCGGCCGCCAACTAACTTACCCCAGGAGCTCTGGTCTCAGCTCCGGCTCCGGCTGATCTGCCACATTGCCGCGATCTCCGTAAGCCCGTAAGACCCCGATGTCTAGTTGGGGTCTCCTTAGAATGCCGCGAGGTACAGCAAGTACTGGCTGCCCAACGGCCGCTTTGCCCCTCGCTCTGCTGCCCAGCCGCTCCGCTGTTCTCTCGCTACTCGCTTCCTGCTGCTCAGACCAGACACGTCCCTTCCTTCAGAAACGATGATGGCCTGCTTTTTCAAAAAAACATTTTTCAATAAAAATAATGCAGATACCGAATTTCATATGATCCTAGAAAAACCATAGCACAGAATGCTAATAGCTGGAAATGCTAAACCTCCGGCCGGAAGGGAAAGCTGGGGCTATAATAAGAAGGTATGAGGAGCTAAATTAAGAGTCAGGTCACTGACAGCATCAGCCAAGTAGAGTCTCAAGGAAAAACCTCACACGATCGCCTCACCTAGATATAACACCAACCACCTTCCCCAGCGGAATCTTCCACTAATAATTATATCCTAATGTTAATCAATTCAGGCTTATTCTTGTAGAAAAATTCAGGAAACTCTTTCTCTGATTGGTCCAGAAGCATAGGATGTTAAGTCACACAATTCTGTCGCTCTTTCCTTTCAAACGTCCACTGTTTTAGTTTCAGATGTCATCATCGTCCTTCAGCAGAGGAAATCAAATCTTCTACTTCCTCGACAAACACATTTTCGGATGCACTTTGGAAACATTTACCAACACAGTTTTTCACAAGAATACACTTTTCTTTGGACAGTAGGAAGCACCGTAGATACACTAGACACGTAGCAGCCATCCGAGAATAAAGAACACAACTCTGAAGAATAAAACTTATGTTTGCATTTCAACATTTTAAAGCAATATTATCTCTAACATCAGTGTTGAGGCCTTCTTTGTAAAAGCGTGCAGGTTCTCTAGAAGAAATAAACAATTTTTATTATTTGTTCAAGAATAAAGCTCCATTTTAATATTTTCATTTCAATCTTTCATTAGTCTAATACAAACTCAATCATTTAAAACTATTTTTCTGTAATTAATATTTGCTGTGTTACATTAATAAACAATACATGTTCTTTTTTGTATTGTTTTTCATGGTACAGAAATCGTTTGTGGCCTGCTTAAGCACAGAGTCATTTCTCCTGCACCTTTCTTAGTTCTTTTTCTTAAATCGTATGTTAATAATTTTCGATTAATCTCAAACTTTGTTAATGATTTCACACCATGGAAGGTTTAATCGGAGCAGGTTTTATTTACGGTAAACCCTGCTCCATCATATGTCACATTCAGAAACATATGTCCACTGGCAGGTAACAGACCACTTCAAACATCCACCCTATGGAGAAAACATACAATCCATACTCAACAGATGTGAATCCAGGTGGATTATGTGTTGTGCAGAACAATTACATGCTTAAATTCAATAGATAAATGGAAGACCTTGCTCTGACCTGTAGTGTATCACATATTCTTAGTATTTGCGTTTAGTTTCTTTTACTTCCCCTGGTTTAACATACTGTCTATCTTAGTGGTATACATTTAGAACCTCACTTCCTATCTTTCTCGTTTACCATATTGTATTTCTATATGAATTTGCACCCTGTACATTGCATTATTGTTGTGAACTATTTGCACTCGCGTTCTCAATGTTGTCATTTAGCAATATGTTTACACTTATTACCAATAGGCAAAATATGTTAAATATGTTTGTGGCCTGCTCTCTTTACAAATCTCAGATGTATCAATCTTTAAATATTTATTTTTATCATTCTATCTCAATGTGTTACCTTTTCCTTTGTCCTTTCTCTAACTCCCTGATTGTGAGGCCTGTTCTTACAATTCATTTCTCTGAATCACCCCTCTTTAGCATAGACTGCACCCTCCCCGAGTCCTCTTTCTATGTCCGTGACCCTGTCATGACCTTATTTTATCTACATCCCACGACATTGTCCCATTGACTGCTGATAACACGCGTGTCCATGCTCATTCAGGACAAGGATGTGATAGCTGACCATAAGCCAGCTATTGCCTCGCCCCTTCCTATGCTCGCTGCAATCCCCGCAAGCTGCCTATTTTGGTGCCAACATTTTCCTTTAGATATTCGAGGGATTTTTCATTTTTTCTCTGGTAATTTAATTCCAGGGGATGTGTCTTTGGTCTCTTAATTTTCGGTAACTTGCACCAATAGTTTGGCCCCTCAGTACAACAAATAATTGGAGAACTCCTTCTTGCAGCAACAATTCCAAACCAGTCACTGCAGATTAAGCCTTCCACGTGCAGCCTCCATCTGACAATTGTTTTTTCTATAGCTGAATCCATTTCCTGTTTCCCAAGTTAGTCAAAGGTGTTGGCTCCGATTTTATAGCATTATCCTTGCTCGCACGATTGACAATATTCCATATACATTTCAGACTTCGTAACCTTGTGTTGGATTTGTGGTTCAGACAAGTACTTTAAGTCCCTTGTGTTATGTGCCCCAATGTACCCCAATATAGACATAGGTGGAGACACAACCTTTTACCTACATTTTTCCTACTTTACTTGGCATAACGATTCTAGGACTGACCTTTTACCCAGTTATGTGTCTCATAAATGTTGTGTGGTTTTCTTCTAAAACTAGCCTGATTTATTCTGCATGAGGATTCTTAGTATCCTACCCTAATCCTCTGTCCAGAACGCACACAGCAGGATTATAATATTCTGTATAATAACTCTGTACAAAATTCACTGTTGTAGTCCCCCTTATACAACAGGCCCAATTTCCATTACATATCTAGGTAGACCCTATGAGGGTACCGTTTTGGTATTACAAAAATCCACATTTTCACTGAGGAAAGAGAGGAGAAACTTCCACGCTGACATAAGACGCTGACGTTCCTGCACGCAGACAACTCCAGAACGTAGTGGTCTGACATCCCTTGTGGGGTGTCCAACTTGAGACCAAGACATGGTTCTTCGTTCTCTCCCATCAGGTAAGGGGGTTGGCTCTTTCCTAGGGGATTATTGGCTTTACACCCACATACATGCTTAGGAACACTTAGGTACGGGAAACACCCATTACATCGATGTAAATACATCGCGGCGCTATCGCACCGCGACGTTTACATCGCATGGGCGTTCATATCGCAGCCTATTACTCCGCATGCTACTACGGCGCGATGGCATTAACATCGCATGCAATGACAACGCATGCGATGTTAGAATGCCATTACATCGTAAAAAAAGTAGAACACACACGGGCGAATAACTTGATAATGATGATGCAACTTTAAAAACGGTCGATTACATGGCAAAAAAATCGAACACAAACGGACGTATACGTTTAAAAAATGATGCAAGTTGTTATGATAATGATGCAACTTTAAAAACGGGCGATGACAAACGGGCGAATAACTTTAACAAATGATGCACGTTGTTATGATAATGATGCAACTTTAAAACGATGCAACTTTAAAAACGGCCTGCAACTTTAAAAAATGGTGCAAGGGCGATCACAAACGGGCGAATAACTTTAACAAATGATGCAAGTTGTTATGATAATGATGCAACTTTAAAAACGGCCTGCAACTTTAAAAAATGGTGCAAGATGTTATTATTTGATGTATCTAAGAGATGACACAGAGAGGATGTGGTCTGGCGGATAGCTCTGCCGACTTTGGTGCTGACAACCAGGGTTCGAGCCTCCTATCAAGTCGCCACACTTACAAGTGCAGCGCTACCTTCACTTTTTATGTATGTTATAATGGCGTGGGTGGATGAATGCATGAATTAAGAATGGGGATGGATGGGGAAGTGTGGATGGGTGCATGGCGGCGGATGGATGAATGGGTGGGTGCCTTATGGCGGACTGTATAATGAATGGATGGCTGTATGGATGGATGCATGGATGGGTGTATGGATGGATGCATGGATGGGTGCTGGGTGGGTGGATGGCTCGATGGATGCATGGATGGGGAAGTGTGGATGGGTGCATTGCGGCGGATGGATGAATGGGTGCCTGATGGCGGACCGTATAATGAATGGATGGCTGTATGGATTGATGCATTGTCCGCAAAATGTGTTACTTCTTTGTATCATCCTGTGATTGTTAATGTTTTCCCGGGTTGAAGGCCTCCCATAGCAAACAATCCTGTCTGTCTGTCACTGAGGCACAATGCGCTCTCACAGCCTGTACACAGATGGAGCTGTGCAACTGGCCGCCTTAAATTATCAGGAAGTCAGGAATTAATGGATTCTTCCTGGTACTGGAGAACGCCTGGAATGTCCCATAAATAGAAATACATTTCTGCTCATATCAGTTTCAAACATATTTCGCCGGGAGGAGCTCCAGCACTTCGGTTCTGAAATGAATTATAACTTAAATAACGAGGCGCTACAAAAATACAGCTCTCATGCACATATACAAGGCGCTATGAAAAACATTCATATTTCTGGCTTCTTGTGCACACGGGCGTTAAACACAGATACGGAGGTGGGGTCCAACGCGCCGGTTCTGGTAGGAAGCTATAATGAACATATTCAGAGATATAAGGACACATCATGAAGCGCTATAAAACATGTTTCTTCGCTCTAGTAGCACAAGCATCGGATGGATGCACACGGCCCCCAGGGGGTCCAACTCCTGGATTCTGTGATGTGTGTGAGTTCATGCCAATCTTTGATGACAGAACAGACAGCCCCGAGGAGATTACTTGCAGGTGACTAGTTTCAGAGAAGGAGAGGTTGTGGTCCATAAAACGAGGAGCTGCAAATGTGCGGAAATACAGAAAACAACAGACAAAGGCTTCATCTATTTTTTATTATGATTATTTTTGTGTGTCTGAAGGTTGTGTTTACAGCAGCCCATAAACATGTTTATTAATACAGCCTTACACATCTCTTACATTATAAAATATTTAGGTTATGACTAGAGACTGGAACCGGAGACTTGGACGACGAGCACGTGTCTGTCCCATGCCTTTGTTTACCAGCGCCCAGAAACCCCGTCGGTTAATAGCGCCTTGTACAAAGTGTCCGTTTATTATGTGGAATATTTGACATTTAACGTTCGAAAAGTGTGAAACGCGCTTTTTCATTGGAATATCTAGATGTAAAAACCCGGTCTTTTACACAGGCACAAATGGGTGCAGACACGGTGTGCAACACAATATATACAATAACATCGCGTTGTCATGTCGTGCGATGTCATGTCACCGATGTGACATGCGATCCTAGTCTGTGGCCGCATTTGCGTCGCAATGACGTGCGATGCCAAAATGGCCGGTGTAATTGCATTTGCGATGTATTGGCCGCGATGCGAACGCCCGCGAGGACGTTGCGGCCGATGGATCGTCATACAACCCTTAGGTACACTTAGATAGGGTCTGCATAGTAGGAGTAGGCTTGATTACTGCCATGTATCGATATTCCTGAATATCTTTACCGTTTTAGCACCATGGTAGAATTCTACCATTCATTTACTCTATCGGTGCTTGTAATCCTATATATCTGTTTCTGTCTAATGATTGTCGCAGCAAACATGTTTTACACTAGAATGATGTTGGTTCAATAAACGTTATTGAAAACGTCCCCATCGTTTATTCTGTGTATATCTCTGAGACCAAGTGAGCACGAGTGACTGAGCAAAAAGTTCTGTACTGTTTCCACAATCCCTGAAGGATCAAGGGTTGTCATGTTCGATAGTTGCCAGAAACTATTCGCTCCTTGAAACAGTTAGGGGGCTAATGGTGGCACTGTGAGCTAGCTGGTCTAAAGGCTAACATATAATTTGGAGGTGTCTGGAATCAGTCTGGACACCAATGCTCAAGTTTATGTTGTCTAAACGTGCAGATCCTGTCTTATTGGAAACTACATAACAGTTGTAAGTCGCACCCATGGCATGATTCTTGCCACTTTGTAGCACCTTTGCACCTTGACGCTCCCTTTTCCAATTTTTCTTACTTTCAATAATTTTCATGCACATCCTTTATCTTTCAGGTATACCCGCCACTGGATACTGGTTTTCTGTTAATTTGTAAACCATGGATCAAGTAGGGAAATAGACCTCATATTGTTTTATAGTTCTCAGGATATAGATTGTGCTTGCAATGATCTTCTCGTCCTGTTGATGACCCACCAAATGACCTATAGTTGAAACACTGTTGATATATTGTGGTAAACATAATTGTTTCTGAAAACAACTTGCCTATTAGGGAGCACTGAATTCTAAAAACTTTCCATCAAACTAATTAACATGCTTCATTGTATATGTATAAAGCTATCTGAATACCACCATCTTGTCTTCTGGTATTTTCAATATGATCTCTTTTATCAGACTCTCTTGATCTCATATGCTTCACTTGCACTCTGTAATGATTTTACACATATAGCTAATATAATCTACAGATAGGTAGAAAGAAAGATAGATATAGATGGATGGATAGATAGATAGATAGATAGATAGATAGATAGATAGATAGATAGATAGATAGATAGATAGATAGATAGATAGATAGATAGATAGATAGATAGATATTACACACTGCTTACTGTGTAGGTACACGTGTCAGAGTTATCTACACTTTACAATATATTTTTGCTGATTAATAAATTAAAATCTCATCCATATAAAATAGACTGGTCTAATATTACTGGTAAAGAGATAGAGGAGAAACAATGTGAAAGACTTTGGAGGAAGATTCCCAAATCTTTATGCAGTATAGCAAATACAGAAAACCATTACAAAGTAGTTAATAACTGGTACCGATAACCCACTAAACTACACAAATACCACCCACAGAAGAGACCCTACTGCTCAAGGGTTTGTGTCATGTCTGGAGCTTTTGAACACATTTGGTGGGATTGTCCACAGTTCAATAAATCAATCAATCAATCACATGTTTGTTGAGTGCTACTACTCACCCGTGAGGGTCTCAAGGCGCCGGGGGAGGGAGGTTTCGAAGGTTCCAGTCCATCAAGGAAGGGGTCTGTCGAAGGGCCATGTTTTGAGGTGTCTTCGGTGGTGAGGGCTGTCCAGTTGTCGATCATTGGCTTCATGGTGTCGGGGGTGGTTGATGAGGGTTCCGTGTGTTGGTTGTCTTCATCGAAGTTGTCGTAGATGCTCTTGATTTTGTGGTGGAGTTTCCTGTTTTGAAGAGGGGGTCGAGGATGTGTCCTGCTGAGTGTGTGGGTTCAGTCACAATCTGGCAGAGTCCAATGTTGTGGAGGTTGTCCAGGAGGGATGTGGTGCTGGGGTCCAGTAGGTTGGCGAGGTGGATGTTGAGGTCTCCCAGCAGGGTGTAGTTGGACGCAATGGCCTGCGGGGAGATGATGTCCGTGATGGATTCGGCAAAAGGTCCGCGGGGTCCAGGGGGTCGTTAGATGAGGGTTCCTGAGAGGGTGGTGGGGGGGCTTTACCAGTATCTTGAAGTGAAGGTGTTCCATCAGGTCAGTGGGCTCGTCGAGGAGTGTGCTCAGGCTGTGGGTGGATTTGTAGACATTGACGATTCCTCCTCCCTGGCGGTTGGGGCGGTTGGGGCGGTCCTTCCTGGAGATCTTGTATCCTTAGCGGATGGCAATGGCGATGTCCAGTCCAGAGGAGGTGTTGGTCCATGTTTCGGTGAAGAACACTACGTCCGGGGTGGTGCCGTCGAGGAGGTCCCGGATTTCGGTGGCGTGTTTGTGGAGTGATCTGACGTTGAGGAGGATGCATTGCTGGGTCTTCGGTTCGGGTGTGGTCTTGCGGTCAGGTTGTGCTGGGTCCGTGTTCCTGGCGGGTCTGTAGGTTTGATGGCAGCGGTGACAGATGAAGTGTCCGTGGGTGTCGGCCAGCAAAGCTAGCTTGCAGTTGTTGTTGCGGCCTGGGTTGAGTGCGTGGAGTGCAGCTGGGCCATAGCATCGGCGAGCAGAGATCCAGGGTTCTTGGCGCTGGTCGGGGTCAGGTCACAGACGCCATTAAGTAGGGGTCGGGGAGGGCTGGACAGCTGGGAGGCGGGGAGTGGAGCTGGATTGGGCCGGTCGCGCTGGTCGTGCTGGGGGGAGGGGCCGCGGGGCAGCAGTGGCGGGGAAAAAAATAGGTGGAAAAAGGCAAAGAAAAAGGTCAAAAAGAGAGGGGAAAGTGCCAATAAGGCAGCAAAAGTGCACGCCGAATGGAGGAAAGATACAGAGGACACAGAGGAGAGTGAAAGGGGAAAATTGAGGTGAGGGTGAAAAACGAGTGAAAAACAGAGGAAAGACACAGAAGGAGAGTGAAGGGGCAGCTTGAAATGAGGGGAAAAATGAGTGAAAAAGGAGGTGAGACACAGAAGGAGAATGAAAGGGGGGATCAAAACGAGTGAAAAAACGACTGAAAAAGGAGAAAAAAAGCAGAACAAGAGAAAGGAGACAGAGGTCCACTGGACCACCAGGGATGAGGCGCAGGTAAAACCTGCGGGTGGAGGAGGGCCTCGAACACCAACACTCAAGAGTGCAGGGGCTCGTGGGATGGCCTCCCTTAATGGTGGAGCTGCGAGGGAGGGGGAGCAATTTCACTGACAATGAGTCAGTGGTCCTGCTCGCCTGTTCCCACAGCGGCCGCCATTAAGTAGGGGCTGGGAGGCGGGAGGGGAGCTGGATTGGGCCGGTTGTGCTGGTCGTACTGGGGGGAGGGGCCGCGGGGCAGTACGTCAGGGAAAGTGGGAAGGAAAGGAGGAGTAAAGGAAAAAGAAATAGAGTAGAAAGAAGCAGAAATGCAGAAAAGTGAAGAAAGGAGAAGAAAAATAGGTAAGGAAAATGAGTGAGAAAACGAGTGAAAAACGAGTGAAAAACAAAGCAAGAGTAAGGAGATAGAGGTCCACTGGACCACCAGTGATGAGGCCCAGGGAAACCTGCGGGTGGAGAAGGGCCTCGAGCACCAAACATTCGAGAGTGGGGGGGTAGGCTAATGGTGGAGCTGCGAGGGAGGGGAAGCAATTTCACTGACAATGGGTCAGTGGTACTGCAGTTCAAGGCATTTAGGTCAAAGATTTAGGCCACCATGAAAATGATCTTTGGATGCTCAATGCGGGCGCATATCTCATGTATAGTTTTAGGTATACGATTGCCTAAGTTAAAGAAACTCCACTGATAGCCCTTTGGTTCTACATCTGTGCCATATACTTGCCATGGGAAGATTCTCAGTGACCTTATTAGATATTATTACAGCTTTTGAGGTCATTTGCAACCCCTATTAGAGTTTGTTTTGCAGGGCCTCCCCATGATATCTCTTGCCTAGTGCAGCTTTGCGTCTAAAATCCATTTCTCTATGAGACTCATTTAAATTGAAGGACAGTCAATACTGCCTCAACACAACCCATTATCTTTGCTCCCCTCCTTGATATGCACTAGAAGGTCATTCCCTCTCCACCTGTAGCAGCATGAATGACTGTGGTCCAGGCACTGATCATCTTGTATCTGAACTAGGGTAACTTTCTTTATCTTTATCCAAATGTCTTCTTTAGTCATTAAAGATTGTTCAAAATTCTGGCCCGAGGGAGCTGCTTAATATACCACCACATTCTTCAATCACCGATCACTCAAATGACCTTCACTGGCATCCTATCCAAAAGCGTGTCTCTTTCAATGCACTATGCATTGTCATTCAAGCCATTTTAAATAATTGTCCTATCTCAGATGTAAGTTTCACACTGTCTGCCATGCCCCTTGCAGTCTTCATTGGCCAACTTAGTATAGGACCCATACACTGTTCACAGCCTCTCTGTGGTAGGTCTTTTCCCTTCCTTGCTACCAAGCCTTGGAATTCCTCGCCTGTCAACTTCAGTATTTTAATCATCTGCATTTACATAATAAACGTGCCCTTTTGCTTAACCATTTTTGAGTACCAATTCTTGGTGTCACGGTGCCTGGTTTAGGATATTTGTTATGCTTTACAAATATGTTTCATTCATTGAGATACATAGCTCCCGGTCTCTGCTGTGTAGTTATAGTTAAGTCAGACTTTCCACTGGAAAACGTTTTTTATTTTGCTTTGGCACGTTTGTTGAATTTTCAGAAAACCTTCCAAAAAAGGTTGATCCATCTCAGCTCTTTCCTAGAAGTTTGAGGTCATCCGTCAAGCAGGAGCAGCTGCAGATAGATGTGTGCTGCATGTTGGGTGGCTCCGGTCATAAGGGGCATCATCTATACCCAGATGCAACCTGTTGCCCCAATCATCACAGCCAGCAGCAAAGAGTTAAGAAAACCTGTGGGGAGAGGGGAGGGTTGCAGTTGCTGGAATCTGACAATAGAAAACATAAGGAGGTCTCGGACCTGGTGCCCTCATATCCATACCTCCTGCCAAAAGGCAGCACGCTTGCACAACTGTGCACACAAGTGTATGGTCAGATGCAGTCAAAGTGTTTGTTGTTGTGTTGCTGAGAAGTCAGCTCTTTCCATGAAACTTGCATCTGTGCTCCAAATCTAGGGCTCAGTGCAGTAGAAAATGTGCAGTTGCATTGTGCAGTTTTCAGACAGCTTTCGAGCTAACATTCTGCATTGGTATTATACATTGACTGCTTGCATGGCGCTGCAATGCAGGGTGGTGCGTGGGTAATGTGCAGCATCAGTGTGCCAGGGACTTTGTGCAGGACCATTATCCAGGAGTACTATGCATTGGAGGACTGTGCTGGAGGCATTGTTGGTAAGTAATGTAAAGGTGCACTCTGTAGGGGCCTTGTGCAACAGCATCTACTTTAGCATTGAAGAGCGCGTTATGAAGACATTAGGTGCATGAGTAACGTACTGGGAGACAGATAATGTTCAGTGACATTGTGCAGTGGACTTTGTACAGGGTCAGTATGCAAGAGTATTATGCATCAGGCATTGTGCAAAAATTGTGGCTGAGCCCCTGTGCACAAGCAATGCACAGATGGCATTGTGCTGCAGGCATTATGCATCAGTTATGCATAGAATCATTGTTCATGGGCATTATGCAGAGGGGATTTGGGAAAGGTCAAACTGAAGAACCGGGTTATTTAAGACCCAGCGGCGCCAGGGGCACGCCCAAAGTCTTCGGGTTCACCTGTGTTAGAATACAGAGACACGGGATACTTCTTGGTGGCGTCAAAGATCAATTTATTGGCTGCAGCCAGTAACAGAAGTCCTAGAAATCATCACGGTATGAGTTCTCAGGAAACTGCTCAATTTTACAAAGCAAGTCATCCCTTTTTATGCCAAAAATCACATTCCAGACAAATACCTAACATTTACAAACTGTCCAATCACATGTATCCACACCAGAGGTATCGCATGACAGTAAAACCCACTTTTCAGTTGCCCAGCCCATGATCAATCATCGGTCAAACCCAACATTCTTCTTTAGAGATGGCGAACGAACCCATAATAAAAAAGGGCACAACCCAATCGTAAATAGACCATAAAGAAAGGAGCAGAAACAGGTGAGAGTAGGATAAGGCATATTTGTGTGCAGTAAAAGTTTATGATGTCCTGTGCTCTGATCCTTAATCTTGATCAGCTAAAGGGCAGGAACAGGTTTAACAAGGTCAGTTTCAGGCAACAGGGTCAGTTCACTCAGGTCAATCAGGAGTCAGCACAAACTCGAGCTAAGGTGTACATGTCCTCAAAAAGACTAGTTCAGCCACAGTCATCGGCCTATGTGAGGGCAACCACAAAATGGCTGCCATACGCAAAATGGAACCCAAGGGTTCAGAACGAAATCCCTAAATACGTAGTGAATCCATCGGTCTAACATGATGAAAACACTCATACTTGCCGCACTAACTAGTTACGGTTCGCTAATATCAAATTCGTAACGAAACCATGACCTTAATGGAACGGGTTCAGAATTCACGGAACCTCAAAACTTTAAGGCAGGGTTCAGGTGTGTCATTCAGGGGAGGCATTTTGCTGGGGCCTTTTTGGGCGGCATTATGGGCAGACAGTAGAGTGGTTCTGGCAATAAACAGGTGTAATGTGCCATACATAATGCGGAAGCATTTTTAGAGCTATTGTTCAGGCAAGCACTGTATGTGCAGCGTTGTGCAGAGTCCATAGTTCAGAGCCCATTGCCACAGATGCTATGATGTTGCATTGAATGAATCCAATGTGTATGGGCAAGAGAGAGAAACATTATAGAAGGACATTGTACACGGGGTATTGTGCGGTGTGCTGCACAAGCATTGTATATGGGCATAGTGCAAGGCCACTGCCTGATGGCCAGAGTTCAGTGCAATGTACAAAGCCTTTGTATTTATAGCTAAGTGGCGGGGTATTGAACCAGGATGTTGTCCACAGACATTGAGCAGGGCACTGTGATGGTAGCATTGCACTGGTGCATTGCACACGGCCATGGTATAAGGGCAACCATTGAAAAGGGCGTTTTGAAGAAGACATTAGTGATAAGACAGGTTTTAGAGGTGTCAATAGGTACCCTGGAACTCCAGTGCAGGTCCTGACCTCCTAGACATACGTTGGATTCCTTGATTCACATGCTCTGTACATTACTCTGAATTATAGAACAAAGTTTAGTCCCACTGGACTGTCTTAGATGATGTATCTGCCTGTTTTCAAAGTCCTACCAGAGGGTAGTGAAGCTGTTGCTAGGTCAGAGTGTCTTTATCCTGTCACTGTCAGTTTCACGACCCTACAGCTGTTCAGTCTCACCTGCCAGCGGCGATGCAGTTTGAAATACACTGTGATAGTAACAAAAGCAAGCTGGGCTATTTATAACAATTTGTGCAGAGGTGCACACAGGCGTTGTCTGTCCCTGAAGCAATTTAGTGTGGAGTTACTGCCGAACTGCTTTGAAACTTGCTTCTGGAAGCGCATACACTCTCATCAGGGAAGAGGTTACAGGCGCGCGGATGCACCCGTCCTATAATGCGGAGCCTTACAAATCCCTACAATTCCCCCAGCATAAACATTTTTAAATTGATTTAAATCACTTAAAGGTGAAAGTTTTTCTTAACAAGATACAAAAGGCCATTGCTCTTCTCGGGTTAGTCATGTGAAGCAAACACAGGTGTGGTGGGAGAACATACTTTTAATAATCCGTTTATTTGATTTAAGAAATAATACAATACACCATATACCGTATCTGGCAGGCCACAACTAAGCTCTAGCAATGAAGCATTCCATCTTCATTCAATCCTCAGTAAATCAAAATCAATCGAAGTAATTCATTGATCTATGGGAATGAAACACTTGTTAAACCACTGATCAAAGGGAATGATAGTGTGTCATGAGAATACATTTTTTGTTGTTGTAATGAATAGAAGCAAATATTAGTAACTAAGGGCCATATGTAGGTAAATCAAGAATACCGAATCCTTAGTACCGAATTTTACCTAATCGGTATAAAGAATTCGGTAAACGCGATGTAGATAAAAAATCAGTAAACATTACCGATTCGTTAAAATTCGGTAATAAATTCTGAATGTGAATGAATCGGTAAAAAATAAAAATACCGAAAGACAAATACCGAATCGGAGTTACAGAATACATTACCGATTCGTAATTCGTTGAATCAGCCAATACTGTATCACCCAATTACCTCCCAAACAGGAAGTGGCCACACCCAGGCAGCTGCACAGGACCTGGAGCTCACTGTGAGGCAGGCAGGCAGGCAGGTGAGCTGAGGAGCCAGCAGCAACAGAGCCTCACAGCTTCAAGCAAGAAAAAAAGAACAAGATAACAAGCATTGAAATGGCAAGCTAGGGTAGGGAGAAGGAGGGAGGTGATAGGAAAAGAAAACTGAAGTTCAGTGACAAGGAGCTGGAGGTACTGATCCAGGATGTCAGCCAAGACCATCACAAGCTTTTTGGAGCCCAGTCCCACCAAGTGCCCGAGTCACAGAAGAGGCAAATCTGGAGTGGCATTCGGGACAAAATCAATGCCATAGGTGTGACCTAGCGCACCATAGAGGACATCAAGAAGAGGTGGTATGACCTCAGGAAGACAGCAAAACTAAGGATGGCAGAGAGACAGAGGCAGGCTGGCAAAACAGGTGGAGGAAAAAACCGAGCCCCAGCACCAACACCACTGGAACTGATGGTGGAGTCCACCATCCAGCCGGAGAGTGTGAGTGGCGTGGGAGACGCAGACAGCTCCGCCAGAGCAGCAAGAAAACAAGGTAAGAAGCATGCCCAGCATGCTGTGCTACCCCCTCCCCAACCCCAATCCTCATAGTGGCATAGGGGCTCCCACTCCACTCCATGTCTTACTGATTACCTGCAATGCATTATGGGTGATGTAGTCAGAGGGAACTTATGTATAGGACAGTCAGGATAGCAAACACAATAGCTTGGTAAAGTAATTGGCTACGTCAGGACAATCACTGTGCTCTGTAGGCATGATGTTTAATGTAATTCCATTGCAGACAGAGCAGTGAGTATATCTACATTTGTGTCATTACAGGCGAGTCATCTCGCAGTGCAGCAGAGGGCAGCAGTGCTAAGTCAGCCAGGCCAGAGGAGAGGCAAAATGAGGATGACAGCATGCCTACAGGGACCACAAGATCGGCGCCATCACAGCCATCAAATCCTCCACCACAGCCATCACCACAGAGCCAGGGAAGGCCGCAATCCCCTCTCACCCAGTCCCCACTGCAACGATCACCAACACCACCACAGTCAGGCAGGAGGTATGCCGTGGCCACCCCCCAGCAGATGGAGGAGTCGTCAGAGGAGGGCACAGTGGGCGAACAAAGTCCAATACATGAGAGATCCAACAGGGAGAGGGCTGGTACTCCATCCGAGGGCGCCCACATTTCATTCAGACGCCGCAGGGCAAGGCCGGACAGTCCAGAAGCATCCGAGCAGGGTGAAAGTGTGTTTGCTGGACTGGAAGGTAACATGCTGAAGGTCCAGCGCCTGCAATGGAGGGAGATGAAATCAATCCACAGGGAGGTGGCACACATCAACAAGCACATGCACAGGATGGAAAAGGGCATCAGTGCAATGGGAGATAACTTGTGTGCGGGAATGGAGAGAGTAGCAACCTCTGTGGACAACCTCTGCAGCCAGCTGGAGCAGGACCGTCTTGGCAGGTGCAGGGAGAGGCAGAGGCTTCAGGCCTATACCAAGTCCGTGAACCGGCTGGCCACTGCAACATCACTGATGTGTCGCAGGTGCATCGCCATGCAGGAGGAGATGGCGCATTGCAGCAGGGATGTGGCCAGGGGGATGGTGTCTATGACCTCAGCTTTAGAGCTCCTGCAAAATGCTAAGGCGGCCACAATGGAAGGGGGGACAGTGAGGAGGCAACCAGCCGTGGTAGCATTACGCCCTCACCCACCGAGTGCAGGAGGCGCAGTGAACGCCACGAGGCTTCACTGGAACAGTCCAACACACCAGACAGTGTTGATAGGGAACGTGCACGTGCAGCGCGTGGACGCAGGAAGTAGAGACCTATGCCTGTTGCCATACATGAGATGGGTGATGTAACCCATGTCCAATTGGACAATGATCACAATACTGGAGGTGTGCTTAATAAACACCTTAACATGTAACTGTTACTGGCTCTGTCTCGTTACTCACTCAGAAATAGTTTGACGTAATCTCTGCCCGTCTCTGTCTCCCATCATGTTCATTTGCAACACCAGCTGCGCAGGGCTCTGGCTGAGGGTTGTCCTCGTCCTCGTCCTCTGAGTCAGTTAGTTCCACTGCTGTTCTTTTTTTTGTTGCCAGATTGTGTAGCATTGCACATGTAGCAATTATCTTGCAACATTTGATGGGGCTGTATAAACGTGCACCTCCAGTTTTGTGGAGGCAACGGAATCTGCTTTTGAGCAATCAAAATGTGCTCTCCACCACGTTGCATGTGCTCCTATGTGCCACATTGTATCTCCTCTCCCTTGGGGTGGTTGGGTTGTTGAGATATGGTGTGAGTAGATAAGGCCGGAGGGCATATGCGCTGTCACCTATATCCAGAAGAAAGTGGCATTAATTTGTGTGACCAAAAGCTTGAGCCAGGGTGTGCATCAGGGTGTGTCACATTGACTTACCTAGTAGGTATCCGTCTCCAAATTCACCAGCAAGCAGACGTGTATGGATGCCACTGTTCCGGAAGATGTACGAGTTGTGGCTACTCCCAGGGAATTTGGCCACGATGTCAGTTATAATGTACTTGCCATTACATATCACCTGCACATTGATGGAGTGGGTGGATTTGCAGTTTCTGTAGATGTATTCACTTGCTGCAGGTGGGCAGATGGGTATATGGGTCCCATCGATGCAGCCAATTACGTGTGGGAACTGCGCAAGTTGGTAGAACTCCAGCTTGGTCCTCTGCAGCTCTGCCTGTGTACTGGGGAAGGTAATGTAATGTTCCATTCTGTCCATCATGGCATCCAGGAAGGTGTTGAAGAAACGGGATAGACAGCTCTGTGACACACCACCCACTGCGGCTATCACACCCTGGAAACTTCCTGATGCAAGGAGGTGCAGGCAACAGAGTACCTGGACATGGGTGGGGATTGCGTGGGCCCTTGGTGTCTGATGCTCCAGATAGGGTTTTAGGTCCCGTATTAGGTCAAGGATGGTTTCTGGGTGCAGTCTGTACCTTTCATGGATTTCAGGTTCAGTCAATTGGAACAATGTGATGCGTAGTCTGTACACCAGCTCTTCCCGTCTCCAGATCCTCACTCTCAAGCGTTGCCGCCTTGCTATGAGGTAGAGGGTCGCCATTGTGTTCACACAGATGCCTGTTTTTATGCACTGCACCTGATTACCACCTGCTCTGGAAAAGTGGTAAATACCGAATCGTTATTACCGAATTTGGTCATATTCGGTAATAACGAGGTTTGCTACATCGCATTTTTGGGGGTTTTACCAAATCGTTATTCCGAATCGGTATTCATTGTTTCGGTATTCTCCAATCGGTAAATAAGGAATCGGTAATTTTTTACCGATTTGTTATTATCGATTCAATTCGGTATTGTGTACATCTCACATGGCTAAATACTGGTCAGTAACGCCCAAAACAACTCATTTTCGGTGTTACCGACCGGTATTTGGCCACCTACATATGGCCCTAAGAAGGGAAAACCGAAGCCTTGGAAACAGAAATGAGTATTTCTCCACCCATCTGCGCGTGGTTGTGATTCTGTCCACGGATCCAGGCATGTCTGACCCTTGTGCTCACACACCGTTTGACTTCCAAGAGGACTTTACAGTGCAGAATGTACTGATGAGATAGGGAAGAGGATGGGCGTCAAACACTTGCCTCAGAATATCTCCCCAGTCACTGCTGCGTTTCCTCCATGTTGTAGAGATGGGAAAAGAAATAAAACGTTTACTCTGTGATAGATAGGGCCAGGATAACAAAGTGGGCAGGTTTCTTCCTCAACACACTAAAGAGAGATCCCAGTTATAGGCAAGAAAGTGGAAAAGCAACCCACATCAGCTCCCTCTTTTCTTAGGACCAAAGACAGTCAGAACAGGGCAGCCCTGATGCACAGTTTTTCTTCCCTAGCAGCCCTCACTATGGCATGGTATGGTTCACACAACTCCTTCAGTGGCAGTTAAGGCACTGGGCGTTCGGGTGCCGCACCATCATTAGACAAAATCCAGAGAACCGAGTTCTGGCTGGCTTACAGCTGCTCGGCAACACACACAAAAAAACAATTCGCCTGTATCAGATCTTTTGTGTGCACAGTTGTGGAGCGTGCTGCCCTTTGGCTTGAAGTATGGATATGAGGGCACCAGGTCCCAGAGCTCCTTATATTTTCTGTTGTTAGGCTCCAGCAACTGCAACCCTCGTCTCTCCCCACAGTCTTTCTTGTCTTCACTCTTTGAAGCTGGTGGCAAGGATTGAGACCACCAGGGACGGCTTTACCTCTGCTGGCGCCGAGTACGAAAAACTTTTTTGGCGCCCCCACAATAACCTCCTTCTTCATAGATTCCTTCCGTACCACCCTACAACAGTGCCCACGCATATCTTCATAGCTCCTTTCTCACATGCATTTAATTTTTTTTATAGCGCTGCTCATACCAGTGTGGGTGTGAGAGCACTTCACATCACACACACATTATACTGAGACAATGAATCATAGGTGTGCAAATCAGTCAATAAGAAATGTTACATAAGACAATGAGTATTACAAGGTGTAGGAATCACCATCCCGGACGGCTACAAGATCACCCGAAAGGACCGCGTCAACCAAACCGGAGGAGGAATCGCCATCATCTACAGGAACACCATCAGCGTCACGACCAACACCGAAGACACCCTCACCACCGCCGAACACCTACACTTCCAGATCCACACCGACCCCAAGACCACCCTCAGAGGTACCGGCATCTATAGACCCCTGGGCTCGCGTACACACTTCAGCGAAACCATCGCCGACTTCATCAGCCCGCATGCCCTCGCCACATCAGAATACATCCTCCTAGGAGACCTGAACTTCCACCTGGAGAACAATAACGACAACAACACCACCACCCTGCTCGCCAACCTCGGACTCAAGCAACTGGTGAACACCCCCCCACATCACTGGCCACACGCTCGACCCCATCTTCTCCGCCAGCAACCACGTATCCTTCAGCCACTCCACCGGACTACACTGGACCGACCACAGCTGCATTAATTTCACCTTTAAGAAGACTACATCCCACCACCGCCCGCAACAGATCCCCGCAGAAGCTGGAGCAAAGTCACCACAGACCAGCTAACCACATCACTGAGCCAGAACCCACCAACCGACACCTCTGACACCAATGATGCAGCCCGCAACCTCGCACAGTGGATCACCAACTGCGCCGACGCCCTTGCCCCACCAAAGAACCCCCCAGGCAAGACCGGCAACAGGAAAACCACATGGTTCACCGACGCCCTCAAAGAATCAAAGAAATCTTGCCGAACTCTCGAGAAAACCTGGCGCCACAAACGAACAACAGAAAACATGACAGCTCTCAAGAACGCCACTCGCAAACACCAACTACTGATCCGCACCACCAAAAGGACATCGTTCAAAGAACGGCTGGGCAACAACACACACAACAGCAAGGAACTCTTCAGAATCGTAAAAGAGCTCTCCAACCCCAGCGCCAGCAACAATGACATCACACCATCACAAGACCTCTGCAACTCCCTCGCCACGTTCTTCTACCGCAAAATCGCCGATATACACGACAGCTTCGGTGCCCAGACTCCGCCTCCACTCACCAAACCAACACCCCCCACCACCACCCTCAGCGCCTGGACCCCCATCAGCACTGAAGACACCACCCACGTCATGAACACCATCCACTCTGGCTCTCCCTTTGACCCATGCCCTCACCACATATTCAACAAAGCCAACACCATTATCGCACCCCACCTCCGGAATGTCATAAACAACTCCTTCATGTCCGCCACCTTCCCAGAGAGCTGAAAGCACGCAGAGATCAACGCCCTTCTGAAGAAACCCACAGCAGACCCTAAAGACCTCAAGAACTTCCGCCCCATCTCTCTCCTTCCCTTCCCGGCAAAAGTCATAGAGAAGACCGTCAATAAACAGCTGAATGCATTCCTCGAGGCAAACAACTTCCTCGAGCCAACCACAGCACCTAGACCGCCCTCATCGCAACCACCGACGACATCAGGACCCTGCTTGATAACGGGGAAACAACCACTCTCATCTTCCTAGACCTCTCAGCCGCCTTTGATACCGTTTGACACCGCACCCTAATAACCCGCCTCCATGACACTGGGATCCAAGGAAAGGCCCTGGACTGGATCACCTCGTTCCCCTCCAAAGGAACCCAGACAGTTCGCCTCCCTCCCTTCCGCACCGCGGCCACAAAGATCACTCGCCGTTGTACCCCAAGGCTCCTCGCTCAGCCCAACCCTCTTCAATATCTACAAGAGCCCCCTCGCCGCCATCGCACGCAAAGACAAACTCAACATCATCTCCTACGCCGACGACACCCAGCTGATACTCTCCCTCATCAAGGACCCAGCCACCGCCAAAAAACCAACCACCAGGAAGGAATGAAAGACGTCGCGGAATGGATGAAGCTTAGTCGTCTGAAACTGAACTCAGACAAGACAGAGGTCCTCATCCTCAGACAATCCCCATCCGCCTGGGACGACTCCTGGTGGCCCACAGCGTTGGGCACCGCACCGACACCCATGGACCACGCACGCAACCTAGGATTCATCCTGGACACCTCACTCTCGATGACCAAACAATTCAACGCCATCTCATCCTCATACTTCAACCCCCTGCGCATGTTCCAAAAAATCTTCCGGTGCATCCCCACCGAAACCAGAAAGACTGTCACCCAGGCCCTCGTCACCAGCCGACTGGACTACGGGAACGCCCTATACACAGGAACCACAGCCAAACATCAGAAACGACTTCAGCGCATACAGAACGCCGCCGCACGACTCATCCTCGACATCCCTCCCCACAGCCACATATCTGCCCACCTGAGAAACCTGCACTGGCTCCCCGTCAGCAAAAGGATCACGTTCAGGCTCCTCACCTACGCACACAAAGCCCTCCACAACATGGACCCCGAATACCACAACAACCGCCTCACCTTCTACACTCCGATCCGCCAGCTCCGCTCCGCCAACCTCGCCCTCGCCACCGTCACACGGATTCTCAGAATCACCACCGGAGGAAGATCGTTCTCCTACCTGGCCGCCAAGACATGGAACTCCCTCCCCGCCCACCTACGAATGACCCAGGACCACCTCACCTTCAGGAAACACCTCAAGACCTGGCTAATCGAGCAGTAGCAGCACCCCCCTCCCTTCAGCGCCTTGAGACCCTCACGGGTGAGTAGCGCGCTCTATAAATGTACTGATTGATTGAATGACATGTCATCCATAGTAGTAGGCAGGGTATTTTATAAGTGTTTGGTCTGGAGAGGCCCTAACTCAGGATTTCAAATGTACCACAGTTTTTGGAGTTGGCTTTACTAGAAAAAAAATTAGGATAATGAAAGACTTAGGGAAAAACACAATCTTCTAACCTCCACCAGGCAGTATGAATGCAGCTCTTTGATGACAGTTCATAGGTCACTGTGCTATATTAAGATTGTAAATTATGAACTGCAAGTAACAAAAGGGTCTCTGTGACAAAAGCAGTCACCGACTGAGCTATCCACATATAATACAGTGCTGTTATGTGCATGGCACACGTTCTTTGCAGCAGGCATAATAGCCCTCTGTGCTAATTTATAAACTGCCTCTAGACAAAATCCAGATCTTTCTCCAGCAGGAACATTAATCACCAGAGTTATCCTTACATTTTTACTGTTGCCTGGAAACTGCTGGACCCACAAACAATTCTGCAGCAGGTGCTTTTAAACTGATACGTTGTTTCTAAAGACAGCACCACCCCCTGCTCAGGGCCTGGTGCGACTGCACCATTTGCACTTCCCTAAAGCCGGCCCTGGTGACCACTGTTTGCGTCTGTATATAGACCATAGCGATGAAGCAGTTCTGACCCGTTTTGCCCCTTATGACTGGAGCCCAACATGCAACACACATCTGCAGTCTGACAGCCTGCAAGAGCTGAATACAGGGCAACATGCAAGAGACTAGGGAAGGCGTGTGTATGTGTGTATTTGTGTATGTGAATGCAGAGGCAGGTTTGTGTGTGCACGTTTGCATATGTCTTTTGTGGCTGTTTCTCTCCTTGCTTCTGTAGATGGCCATGTGTCTTACAGTATATGTGTGTGCGTCTGTGTGTTTGTGTGTATATCTATACTAATATAATAAAGAGAGAGCCCAAACCTTTGAGGCGGGTAATCTCAGGAACCACAGCACCAATCACAACACCCAATACACCGTTGGAAAGGGCAGTTGCAGCAGAAGGACATAGGCTATGCAGACGCCCACCATATACATTTAAAAGGTAAAAGAACCATGGCAGCAAAGTAGTCCCTTGTGGGCGTGTCTGCGTTGTGCTGTGGGCGTGTGCTGGGGGCGTGACAAACGCTGGGGGCGTGTGGTACGTTCCGCCCTTCATGCCATGTCTCATATAGTGTGCTAATCCCACCCGGCTCCCTTTAAATACCCCTGCACCCCATAATCCTAACCCACCCTTACTCCTTAAAATACCCCAACACCCTTAAACACTAACCCATCTTAACCCTATAAATATACCCTGTACCCCAAAACCCAAACCTATCCCTAAACCCTAAAAATACCCCTATACCGCAAAACCCAAACCTAGCCCTGAACCCTATAAATACCCCTGTACCTCAAAACCCAAACCTACCCCTGAACCCTAAAAATACCCATGTACCTCAAAACCCAAACCTAGCCCTGAACCCTAAAAATACCACTGTACCCCAAAACCCAAAACTATATCTGAACCCTTAAAATACCCAAACACCCCACAACATATACCTCAGTACCCCAAAACATCTACCCCTATACCCATACTTACCTTATCCAAACATTAAACAAAAAAACATGCTTTTACCATTCATGCATTTACAACGAATTTCGTAAATGTATGCGTGGTAAAAGCATATAAAATGTAATGCCATGCGTTATAATGGCATTGCGGAGTCATGGTACTTTCGTAATGAAAGTATGCGGAGTGATGGTATGCGGAAAGAAAGTTGCGGAATAATGGATGTTTACCCTCCCCCGGTAAGTACATTGGTGGCACGGCGGCCTACATCTCCAGCAACTACTCATATTTTTTCACCACCCATTTGAAAAATGAACAGGTCTCTCTCATTGATGGCCAGCACCAACATACACTTTTAGACACACCTCCCGCCACAAGTTCTAGAATTGCGAACTTTAGAGCTGGGGAGCTACGTTCGAATCTCGGCATCAGCTCAACATCCTGTGAATCCAGGCAAATCGCTTTGTCTCCCCGTGCCTACCACATCTGAATGTGTTCTTCTGTAATGTAAGTTGTGCTCATGCCATGTTGTCGAGTTTGCGCTATATAATATTGCAAGGAAAAATAAAATAGGGAAACTCGAGTTCACACACTACTGAACGCGCACTCTTAAGTACATCAGCAGTGCACTGTGAATCGGAGCGTTTCACAGGCCTGTCACAGATAAGAAATGCTATCAAAACGAAATCCTACAAAACAATATATTACTGGCCGGCAGCAATTCATACCCGGACAACGTCGGGACGGGCTGCTAGTATATACATGTTTTTGCAGGCGTGGGCTTTTTTCAAGAGTGTCTCAGGATGTGATGTCAACACCTGCCCGTGTGTGAGAATAGCGCCTGGCTTGGACTGCTTACTGCGTAGCCCAGTAGCAGTGACATGTTTAAAGTGGTTTTGCAACATGTGCATTAATAGGGACAAGTGGAAACCAGCTAAGCTGTGTCTGTCGACATCAGACAGTGGTAAACAGGCTTGTCAATGTCGTAGCTGGCATAGAAACCAGCACAACCTTGTGTCATTATCCAACACAATGCAAAACTAGTGTGGCATTATGGAATGTGTAATGTCAGCTATAGAGGGCAGTGTAGAACCTGGCATGAGGATATGTGCTGAACGGGGGCAGTGTACAATGGCCAGGGCAGTTTGCAGGAAGCAATGTGGATGCTGGAATGTGCAACGTACATCTCCCTTGGAGTTGTAGAAACATGTTTGATAATGTGGAAAGTAACATAACAATTGTGTTAGAAGAGGCATGGCAAGGGTGTTGTGGAAAAGTGCCAGACTTTTGGGAAATTATAATGACAATATGTTCTTCACTATGGCAAATCCGATGATGGGGCAAATGGTGGAGTGGAAATGGCACTTAAGTGCAGGAATTAGAAAATTAATCTTTCATTTTTCTGTATGCAGTTTATGCAATTTAGATCATTGCAGTGTGATAATGTGTGCTTCCACGAGGCAATGATAACCTACAAGATAACATGGGAGTTTCCTGAAGGCAAGTAAATGCTGCCATAGCAGCTGTGCGTAGCTGGTGCAATGTGAAACTGACCATGGATTTTGTCATGTGGTAATATAGGAACTACTATAAGAATGTATATTCTAAACTGGCTCAGTATTAACCTGGCAGGGCAATTCAAAAGTTATGTGGCGACGTGGAAGTTGAGCAATCTAGGAACAACCTAAAAATGTTTGTTGCTGTGTCTCCTTAACTAGCGATATGAATTTTAGTGTTGATGTGAACACTAGCTTGGCATCATGTGATCTTCGACTGGCACACTGGACAGCACGTTGGTGTATTTTAGCAGCACATGGAGACACTGTGCATCATGTTATTAGAAGCACAGTTAAATACTTGTACAACACCGAGATATTGATAGCTTTGCGCAATGGTTGCACGCGACTCATAGTAGTTGCATCGGTACACCTCGTCCCACAACCCTCACCACCCAAATGATACACAGACAAGTATGTTGGGAATAAAAAGTTGCAGGTTTATTTGTGATACAAATAACAGAGCGGGTTAACTGACAGGCGACCCCCCTACACCCCGCAACCCCTTGTTGCAGGGCGCCTGAAGTTGAGCCAATGACGCAGACACAATGGCCCTAGCCAGGTGTCGATCCTGGGAGGCACCAGCCTCCCACCGGTGGACCTATCGTCCACCTGCCCCACCCTCCAGACAAGGGAGAGTCAACTCACACCTTGCCCATCCAGGCGGGGCGTTATTAGCAAACCCCCGGTTGCTCAGGCTTACAACCGCCCTAAGGACTAACGGGGTGCCGTTGAACCAAGTCCCCAAGAAGGGCCCCTCGGCTTATATATGACTCAGCGCTGTGCATTTTGCACTGGGGCTTCAGGTCCTGTTCCTGTGCCTGTCCTGCATGGGGGGGTTCGCCATGTAACTCCTCCTGCAACCTAGAAAACATAAAACATCATTAATATTCCCCCCTCCCCACTTCCCCCCTTTCAGCGGGTGAGCGGTAGGGAGGGGAGCTGAAACTGCAGGCCTCGCGTCCGGTGTCGTGGGGGGGGTGAGGGAGAGGGCCTAAGGGAACTAAAGGGCCTGAGGCTGGCGAGGAGCAGCCTACACGACCGCAGTGATGGAGGGGGCAGCAGCAAAGAGGGCGCCAGAAGGGAGGGGCTCCCCTATAACCCCCCAGGAAAGGGGTTGGCCTATCCTAGCGTGACCCCGCCCCCCCTCCCTCCCATGGGCTGGCCGCGGTTCCCTGCGCCCTACTACGGGGTTTGCCCTCCTATGGGGGTCCCCTGCAGGGACCTCGGGCCTCCCTCATAGTAGTTGCATCGGTACACCTCGTCCCACAACCCTCACCACCCAAATGATACACAGACAAGTATGTTGGGAATAAAAAGTTGCAGGTTTATTTGTGATACAAATAACAGAGCGGGTTAACTGACAGGCGACCCCCCTATACCCCGCAACCCCTTGTTGCAGGGCGCCTGAAGTTGAGCCAATGACGCAGACACAATGGCCCTAGCCAGGTGTCGATCCTGGGAGGCACCAGCCTCCCACCGGTGGACCTATCGTCCACCTGCCCCACCCTCCAGACAAGGGAGAGTCAACTCACACCTTGCCCATCCAGGCGGGGCGTTATTAGCAAACCCCCGGTTGCTCAGGCTTACAACCGCCCTAAGGACTAACGGGGTGCCGTTGAACCAAGTCCCCAAGAAGGGCCCCTCGGCTTATATATGACTCAGCGCTGTGCATTTTGCACTGGGGCTTCAGGTCCTGTTCCTGTGCCTGTCCTGCATGGGGGGGGGTCGCCTTGTACTTTATCCACAGCCCTGGGCGTGGCACCCGCTGCGCCCAGAGCCCCCACTACCTAGCCTTAGTCCTCCCTTATCTACATCCGGCTGTTTCTAGCGCCTCCCCCAAGTCTAATAAGAAGATCGCCATGCCCACTTTGGACAAATGTACTCCATCAGGTTCCCAGCACCAACGGATTTGGCGTGCAGCAAGCCATGCCTGCTGAAACCTACCCCTCTTTGTTCGCTGAATTTGCGCATTGCTGCGTTGACGCGCCTGCGAGTGACTTCTAATGCCTCCTGTGATATTGCTCCATGCCAGATAGGTCTAGGGGACATTTCTGACCAGTATATGTTGCACTGTCCTAATTCGCCGCTCAAGATGCTCGAATCCTTCCTCATCATGTCTAATAAATGCCTCTTGCCTAACGCCACCAGGTCGTTCCCCCCAAGGTGCACCACCAGGAGGTTTGGCTTTGCCTGTGTTCCTTCAATAATCTACGCAGCGTCCCTATCAGTGCTGCTCAGTGCATCCCAGGGAAGCCGGACCATGATATATTTGTGTTGTTAAAACCATGCTTCCAGGTGTTGGCCTTCAGCCATTTCGCCAGTCTCGTCGCTGGCCTTATATTGAGCTGCACTTGCTTTCTACACTGTCCCTTACAGTACATGGTTGGTTTATTAATTCTTTACTTGCAGCAAGTTCCAGGACACTGGTACCCACCAGCTCTATGCGCAAGCAACCAGAACTGTGAGGAGAGCAATTGACTTCTGGCCCTACCCCTACAAAGAGATCAGCTACAATACAAGTGCCTAGATAACATTATGTTGGGGGGACCCGGCCGGGACACCTAAACATAAGATAACCGGTCCGGGGTCCACAGGTATGAACTGCGCGAATGAAATTGGCAAGCCCTATTCCTAATGCAGCATAAGCAGTGAACTAAAGATGAGCACATTATTTTACCTCTTCTCATGCTCCTCCTGTCAAATTCAGATTTGTGCTGACATAAGTTGACATCGTACTGTCATTTGCATGTATAAGCTTGCGATACACCGCATAGTTGTTGTTGTAGCTTCCCTCTGCTAATTGAGTATTTTCATGGAACGAATGAAGGGTCCTAGTCTTTGTGACTAAGAGGCCCCTAACCAGGGACCACCTATCAGTCCCAGCGGCTCTGTAACAGTGTCGCCATTTACGTCACCAGGATACATTCTGCAGACCTCTAACTCCCATGGAAAGTTAACTTGTTTCTTGCCACCTGTTCCTGCCACTATACCTTTGGTATATTTATGTATATTGCCTTATTAATCTTTAAATAAGCCCTTAAAAACTGTAGCAAGTGGCTGTCCCCATACTGATAATGTTACAATATAAACTAATTGCCAGCACTTCTAAGACTGTTGAGACGGGATCGCTCGAGGGCACCAGGGTCTGTATAGGGGCTGCATTCCTCCTGGTACACACCTTTGGCGCGCTCTGATAAATTTATGTGAGCAGGTGTGTACACCGACACCGTTGCAAGGTTGCGCATGCAAATTATATCTGTGACCCACCATGATCCAATCTAAGTGACCTAAATCTTCTGACTTCTAAGTTCCCGTTGCCATTGCATTGGGCCCGCCTGTGTATACAGGCATGGAACGCACCTACTGTGGGCTTCCTACTTCTTCTGTTGTTAGATCAGTGTAGCCCCAGGCATACCCTAGGCCCTAGGCCTACCCATTCCTCGTGAATTGGTACTTAGACCACCTCTTAATATATTGTTTGCTTGGCCCCCAGGGCCTAACCGTGTCTTGTTATGTGCTTGCACCCCGACCTCATACAGAGTTCCGAGGGGTAGTGATAAAGAAATGCATCTATATTTTATATATATCCTGTGTGGTGTCCTTTCATTTGGTATTCAGTGCGTTATATATAGTCAAGCAGCTGTCTTACACGCCCTCTAGGGTCATTCACTCTAAGACTGCTCTGTCCATGCTACCTCTAGGATGGCTGGTCCAAAGGCTAACTTGCAACCATCAGCCTGAGTGTTGTTTGGACTGGTGCAAGGTGTTCACCAGAATAGTGTGTTAAAGTTCCAAAACTGACGGGGGGGGAGGGGCTATGCCTTCACGGAGGGTGGCAAAGTTTGCTTGAAGTCTTTTGGTATCGTGGGTATCCCACAAGGGAAAGTCAGGTTCTAAAAGTTATGAAATGCGAAAACCCCCTCTAATGTACATAGATGCGAACTCCCTTTCGCAGATCTTAATGGGTGTTGTCACTCTGTGCAGTGTCCTTTGAGGTTGTCACTGAAGCTTGACCTCACGTTGACCCCAACTGAGCTTTTAAAACTTGTTTTAAGTGTACATTATCTCTTCACTATATAGGTATAAGCAAGTTCCATGGCATCACTTCCTGCCTTGATGCTAGTCAGCGCATCCTGCTCGCCCATCACTCCCTGTCCATGGCCAGCCACGGATAGTCCTGGTAGGCCAATGATGGTCCTCATTGTCTGGTCTGACCTACCTGAGGACCCAGAGATGAGTTCTAGATATCTATTGACAATTTTTTGTTGCTGGTAAATACGCGATTGAGTGCAATTTAATTCTGTCTTCGTGTCTATAGTGTTTGAGGACCTAGAGATGAGTTCTAGATATCTATTGATAATTTCTTGTTGCTGGTAAATACGCGATTGAGTGCTATTTAATTCTGTCTTCGTGTCTATAGTGTTTGGCGACTTCCTGTGTGGTCCGCGCTATCTGGGAAAGGGTGACATCACTCTGGGCTCACGTGCATGAGCAGAGAATTGAAGTCTGTGATGGTGGGAGGGGGGATGGCATGCATTCTCCCCGGGGTGCCATCGTATGCCAACCTCATACTCCTGATATGACGGCATGGTCAGGGGGAGTTCGAGTTTCTGTAGGATATTTATAGTACCATGTCAGATTCCATGGGTGATACCAAACGGTTATTCCTTGAGTAATCCTTCAACTGACCTCTGTCTATATTGGGCGCTGCCCGATGGCAGCATTGCGGAGTGATGTTCTATGACCCCCCCCCCTTATAACTGGATTGCGCAGCGAACGCTGCTCCTTGCCGGAAGGCCCCCCAGTGGCCCGTCCCAATCATGCCTGATGTGAGGCCCACGCCATCCATATATAACAGCCGTCGTTTCTCAGGGGCCTGTAATTGAGTACTAACGAGATGGGTGACATTAAACATCAGTTTTTTGCCAGAGAGCTGAGAAACCTCCTTCATGGAGCTAGAAATCCATGTAACATTAAGTTTCTTTCAACCAATACATCTAAAAGGTTGCTTTGATGTAACTAGTCCTCTCACGGACTAAAGGCAGACCAAAGCAGAATCCCGAAGGAGATAGCCTGCAAAAGGCTGGATATAATGCACCTGTTAAAGATGGACCATTCTTATACGGCACACATGCCCTCCTTCCGGCACCCAGTAGAGAAAGTGTTACTTCACCCACCGATGACGCTACTGGCAGAGAAATATGAGTACCCACATGATGGAGCACGGCAATGACTGCTTTCTCTAAAGCGAATTGGCTGTCTACCTGTAACCTGTAAAATATTTTACTATCGCTTTCACGATTTGTGAGACCCTGTTCAAATCCCTTCCTGCGGCCCAAAGGAGGAGAGGATGAGTGCCCCATATTAATTTGTGATGCTTTGACCTAGCAGTGCCGCTCATAAACCCAAGGAGGCCCTCTTAACTAATCCCTCGGTAACTAGCTTCCCATCAGCCCCCAGGGTAAACCTTGGTCTGCAGGGCTGGCGAGGCACCGCACTACCAAGATGAGTCCCGGAGCTTATCCCGCAATGTTGAAGTTTTTTTGTTTTTTTTTTGTTTGAGGGTCTATGACTTAATTACTTGCATCCGCTGAGAATACCAATGTCGAACCTCAATGTTATCAGTCCTGTTGCCAGCCTTATTAGCCTGGCATCTTTATTGCACGCCTGGCCGGGCAAACTCTTTCGCTCCTACCCCGCCTCGCATCTACTTGTCCCCGCGCATCAATCCACACTTGGGCATCTTCCATAGGACCTACAGCTGGCATTCCTCTGCCTTTAACTTCTCCTCCCTTTCCTGGTACCCCTACTGATGCTGGACCCCCACAGTTGACTACCTGATCAGGTAGCGGAGGGGCCATTATGCGTGGGGTGTCGAGCTGTGGGCGCATACCCAGCCGACTCAGCGTGGTCTCTGTAACCGTGTGTGTACTATCGGAGTTGTGCGGGTGGGAGGCTTCGGCCGGGCATTGCGGGAGGTCCCACGGTACAAGACTGACCGTGATCCCTATGGTGCCCCTCCCCCCGTCTGCATTCCCGCATGCCGCCCATTTGGGCCTGGGGGGAGGCCAGTGGGGAGGAAACAGCGCACACGGACCCCAACACCAGGCCTATGTAGCCTGCCCGTGTGATCTGCACTTGCGACGTGTAGTGGTGCGAGGCGAAGTTCGGGCCCCAGCTGGCCCACACTCCCCGGATACCATTTGTAAAACCTAACCTACTTGGATAACAAAGCGCCTTACATATTGCCACTCATTCCTTTTCGTCGGCCCGGGGAGGACAATTGAAGTGGCCAGATTCACCGGATGTGCAAGCGACCATCCCGAGACTCGAACCGGGCTCTTCCAGGTTCGAGGTCCAGCGCCCTAGCCGTTAGGCCACATCCTACCTGATCGGGCATGATCTCCGTGGATATTCAACGGTACCACAGCCCTAAACCCCCGGCGCAAAATTGTTAAAGGCGGGGGGCCATGGCTGAAAGGACAATAATTGATTGACAATTAATTATACTTGTTGCCAGTCTGGGAATCGAACCCTGGTCTGCCTGCCTTCGGAGTATACTGCCGGGCTACTAAACCCACAGGAGGGGAAATGACCTGGCACTTCACTCCTGGCACTCCACTCCACATTGTTTGTGAAAGAGCCCTCTCGACGACGGCGCGCCTGCTTTCGTCCATTACAGTCGAATTACAAAGTCGGTTCTAGTGCGGGTGAAGCACGAAGCACACACGTCCTCAAGAAAGAAACACCGAGCTGCAGCTCATGGCTTTGTTCTCATCTCCATCTGCCAGGAAGCAGACTCCGCCAGAAGGGGTCATTAGAGGGCGATGAACAACCCTCGAGGCAAAATGGCTTCTCATGGCGATTGAGATTATCATTGCACAGAGACACCCCAGCCGACGTGGTGGCAATGCCAGCATGCTCTCTGAATGGATGCTCGAGCGAGTAATATGCTTTCCAGCATGAGCACAACATCTGACGTCCGCATTTCTGTGAGCAAACATTTCACCAATAAATCATCTATATTTACTTCTGGGGGACTGTGTGGTTTTATTGGCAGGTATCTCTACTTCGAATAGCGTTTGGTGTGAGCTGAAACTGCGGGCCTCGCGTCCGATGTCGTGGGGGGGGGGGTGAGGGAGAGGGCCTAAGGGAACTAAAGGGCCTGAGGCTGGCGAGGAGCAGCCTACACGACCGCAGTGATGGAGGGGGCAGCAGCAAAGAGGGCGCCAGAAGGGAGGGGCTCCCCTATAACCCCCCAGGAAAGGGGTTGGCCTATCCTAGCGTGACCCCGCCCCCCCTCCCTCCCATGGGCTGGCCGCGGTTCCCTGCGCCCTACTACGCGGTTTGCCCTCCTATGGGGTCCCCTGCAGGGACCTCGGGCCTCCCTCATACATAACGGAAGTTGATATAGAATGTAGGCCGACCCATCTGATCCGATGGCCTCTTGCCATATTGCATGAGTAACCGAAGAAATGTTTAGTTATTAGAAATAGTGATCGGTTTCCCATGGCCTAACTTGAATGTGATGCACGTGATGCAAGGTCTTAATATAGTTCTTTTATTTTCCAAGGATTGAACATTTTAAGGAGATTAGTCTTTTTTGGGACACTTGTGTACCACCATGCTATAGCATGCAGACCTGCTCTGCCTCTATTATTGTAGACTAATTTGTTGACAAACAAATGCCTTGTGGTGGCTGATAGGAGAATCTCACCGGATTGAACTCATCTGAGATTGGGGGCAAGTTTCAAAGCTTTAGTCCAAATGCAGAACAACTTTACCCCGAAATTTGCAATGACCAACCAGTTTACAAGCAACGTTTGCATCACCCAGCAGGTGAGAAAAAGTGCTTTGGCACTAACTGTTTAGTGCAAATAGCATGCTTTCACTGGTTGTTCAGTTAAAATGTTGGTAATGAATTCCACTGCATAGTTTTGTTGTTAAGTAAGGATGCGCCCTGGCAGAAAGCAGTTGTGGCCTTTCCGCAAAGGCAAAGGAGCGTTGCACCACTGCTATTTCAGCACTGCAAAAAATAAGAATACAATTATAATAACAAGGCGTTATTTTTCTGTGCTGTACTGGAGCCAAGTTGGGGTGAGCTGAGCAAAGTGAGGATTGGTTTGCACTCCCTAAGTGCGCATGATGTTCTCCGCCTGTCTGTGTTGCCAAACAGGCCGCTCGGACCATCACGATGCTGCTCATGCAGCGTCATGATTGGCTGGGAGAGTCAGGGAGCCTGGGTGCTTCTGGTGCTGCTAGCATAGTAAGGACGGAGCAGAGGCGTGCGGCGGCGGTGGCAAAGGTATGTTTTTAATTATTTTTATCAATTCCCACACTCCCCTTTCTGAAGCAGCCGCCACTGGTAGCAGGAAGTGAGGTCTGCATCTTGTTTGGCCTGTTTCATCTTGTTATGTCATTGTTAATTATAATAACATTGTTAGAAATGGGGGTCTCTAGTTGGCAGAGGTAGATACCTTTGTCCAAATAGGGACCCTTGCTTCTAGTCAGGGCAAGGGGGATACACACTTTAAATAAACTCTGATCACCCCCTGGGTAGCTTGGCACGAGCAGAAAGACTTATCCCAAAGGCAATGTGTAAAGTATTTGTACTCAAAACACACGGTGATACAGTGATAACACCAAAAATGGACACCACACCAGTTTAGGAAAAATAAAGTATCTTTATCTAAACTCAACAACACCAAAACAACGAAAATCCAACATACATGTAATAAGAATATGACTTTAAAAGCTTTCATCCGAATGCGTCCATAGAAAATGATGGATCTGTGATTTCTCAGAAATACCTGTAGATGTGTCAAAATTCACAAGGCCAAACGGCTGCAGAGCAGGAGAAGTGATACATCAAATCTGGTCTGTTGGGGGAAGTGGTGCGTTGACCCCAAGACGGTTCTGGTCCGCGGGTGATGCATGGGGAAAACTTGCCGCACAGGTACGATGCATGGAAATCCGGGATGCATCACGATCGATGTGGCGGCGTCAAGCGGCGCAGTGTTGGTTTCTTCAGCTACGATCCCTCTAAGCTTCGGTTCTTGTAGCGTTGACAGGTGCTGTGTCGGTTTGGCAGCTGCAGAGTGATGCATGGAGATTCTTCTCGCAAAGCGGTGTTGTATCGTAAAAACAGTCGCAAGAGAGAGATGCATCAATTTCTTCAGTTCCTTAGGTTTCTTACTGCTCCCAACAGCAGGAACAACCACCAAGGCCCAAATCTGGAACAGGCCCCTCCTGGCAGGTCATAACGCTCAGCAGCAGAGTTCAGGGAAGCTGGGAGTGAAGCCTATGTGTCCCTGATACTTCAGAACAGGAGGCCAGCACACACAGTCCCTTGGAGATCATCTTCAAGCAGGTTCAAAGCAAAGTTCCAGTCTTTGTCCTCTCCTTGGCAGAAATAGCAGCTGCAGGCCAGACTCCACACAGCAAACTGGCAGTACTCCTCCTCACTGCTCTTCAGCTCTTCTCCTTGCAAAGGTTCCTCATGAGTCTAGAAGTAATCTAAAGTTCTGGGGTTTGAGGTCTACTACTTATACCCCATTTTGTCTTTGTTCTCTTTGTGCAAGGGTCTCTGAGCCCAGTCCAAACCAGTTCTGTCCTCACTGATGCAGTATGACCACAGGGGTTAGAGACAGCATTTTGCAAGGGAGACAGGCACTATTCAGGTGCAAGGAAATCTCCTACCAGTACTCTAAATGCAGCCAAACCCCATTCAGCTCATCCAGGAAGGGCCAGGCATACCTCAACCCCCAGTAGCTGTCTACGGTGAATGCACATTCCCAGCCCCTGCCAATCCAAAACCAGACAGTCAATACACAAACAGGCAGAGGCACACAGAATGGTTAAACAAGAAAATGCCTACTTTCTAAAAGTACTAACTAAGACTGTCTGTCTTAGACAAGGTCTGCCCTACCCTATTGCACTCCACCTGGAGTGCACGTCACATTTTTTACTCGTTAGTACAGTGTTGAAAAAGTGTTCGACGCTTCATCACAAATCATCAACAGTGAGTGAAAATGTTAAACAATAAAGTGAACACTAAAGTAAAGTTCTCTTTTATCCAGTGTTGCTTGATGCTTCTTTTTATTCAAAGATGCAATGTAGAACAAGCCGTGGGTTTCATTATGCTTGCTTCCAATAATTCCCAATGCATTTCGGGTGTTGATATACACCCTTCTTCAGAGGAAAATCTATAATAAACATAACATACATCAATCATTGGTATGTGCAATATTTACTATTGCCTCATATACTTAAGGGAGTGTGACGTTATGTGCATTCACATGTTATTTACACCAAATACAACAGAGACCACATGAGGAGAAAATAGTGCAACTTGGGAAGATTTTGGGGAAGAATATTGTGCGGTCAATCAGATCGAAACAGAGCAGGATTCACATTGTGTTTGTGTAGAGAAAAAAACAAATGTAAACAAGCTGATATACCAGGAAAGTGTGCGTTAGTATGGGAAATCGTCAACATGCTTGTTAAAAGTGAACCAGTGAAGACATGCCTACTATGGTAACCCCAATCGTGAAGTTGTCGCTGCAAAAATTACCTGTCACACTGAGTGACAACTCTTCTATTGGTAGTCCAAGTGATTCGAAGAGTCAAGATTAAAATCTAAAAAAAATTAACAAAGTTCTAACCAAACGAATAAAATACAAATAATGGATAAAAGAAAATAATGCTACTGTCCGGGGTGGAGTTCACCTGCCAACTTGGGCAAAAATCCTTGCTTAACTTTGGAAGTATGACAATTCACTATATCTCGTAGGAACAACAACATAACGGGTGCATCCTGTTGAAAAAATAATGCAAGTATTGAACAAAAACGGACTCAATAAACTCGCAAACGTGACCCCATCACCAACGTGAGTGAGACGCGTGATCTCACCTGTCAAATGACACTGCCTTGATCGGCTGAATGCTAGTAATTCATGAGAATACTCTCGCTCTGTGTAAAAAAGAGCGATACATATGAAGTTATATGAATCTTGACAATAAGCTGCTGTGCGCCTTACATGAAAACGAAGGTGAAAGATCTTCAAAACTTTCTGCTCCTACGGGGAACGCTGTGACGTACTACAGCACTGCTCGATATCAAGAGTAACGGCTACCCGCTATAATGGTGGCGTGTGACATAAATCTATGCGCGTGAACAGTGAAAACACACTACATTTTGCTCAAAACGCTGTGCCTGCCATACTTCACTGGTGTTAGTGTTCTGTTTAAAAATGGACAAAGGAGATAGGCTGGGATACAAGGAAATGAGTTCAATTGTCAACCCTCATTACTGTAAAAGTCGAAGTAATATTGCTATTAAATAACCTGTGGTTTTACAATGTTCAAATATCACAATGTTAAAAAATACTGAAACATAAACAGTTAAACATGTAAACATGTGTAAATATCGCTCTAACGTTGAATGCTAATTGTCCATCATAAAGAAACTGTGAGTAATGCAATAAACATAAGCAAGTGCAACGAGGCTTGACTCCTCCATTTTTTTTACCATGTATCGCTATGACAATGAATATCAATTATCTATCATACAGAAACCGTGAAAGATACAGTAAACATAAACAAGTTCTGTGAGGCTTGACTCTTCCAATTGAGTGCTTTTTAACCACGATCTGAAGTCTACCTGTCATGACATTAACCAAAGGCGAGCCCAAAGCCAAAAAGCTTGAGCTCAACCGCTGTGGCTCCTGATGCGCACTGTTGTGTATCTGAGCCAGTCTGAAAAATGTTTACAAGCTCTGTATCAAAAGTCTGTTTACAAGAAACATGCTAATTCTATTTTATCATTAAGACCAAAGGGAAACAAAGTATTAAGATTTTTAATCCAAAATGTTTCCCTTTGAGTTCGAACTTTCGTCAAGACTCTGTCATTGCGGTTTTTCACCACCTCTAAAACAGTAAAACGTAGTTGGGCTATGGAGTGATGTGCCTCATTCCAATGCTGAGCTAACGGGGAGCTGATGGTGCGTGCCTTTATTCTGCTCTTATGCTCTGTGATTCTAGTCCTTAATGTTCTTTCTGTCTTTCCTAAGTAATATAGTGAGCATGGACACCGAATCATGTAAAGGACCTGTTGTGTGTGACAATTGGCATGTGAACTTCAAAGTGATGAGTTTCCCTGACCCTGGATGAGTTATAGAGGTTCCTGTTATGACGTTGTTACAATGCAAACAGTTTTAACATTTTTGCATCCCCTTGTATTGTTCTAAGACAGATGTGGATTTTTTATTAAGAATCTCACGAAGGTTACTCGATCTTTTGTATGCAAATATTGAAGGATCCTTGAACAAATATTTGAAATCCAGCTCTGTTTGCAGTATTTCCCAACGTCGCAAAATGATCTTCTTGATGGCAGTGGATTGTGTGGAAAAGGTAGACACGTATACTTCCCGTTTTTTTTAGTCTTCTCTTTTTTGTCCTTAAGTAGTGTTTCCCTGGGGATTGCTTTCGCCCTACGTGAAATTGGCTTACACCCCATTAGCAAATGTAATTTACTTGTTAGTCCTTTGTAAGGTGGTACCAAATGTGCCCAGGGCCTGTACATTAACTGTTACTAGTAGGCTTGCAGCACTAATTGCCCTACCCACTTAAGTAGCCTTTTTTACATGTCTCAGGCCTTCCATTGCAGCATCTGTGTGCAGTTTTAAACTGTCATTTCGACCTGGCAAAAATACACCCTTTGTCAGGCCTATACCTTCCTTTTCAATGCATATAAATCATCCCTAGAGTAGGTCCTTAAGCCAATAGGGCAGAGTGTAGAGTATTAAAAAAGTTAGACATGTACCTTTAACCTTTACATGTCCTGGAAATGAAAAAATATTAAATTCACCTCTCCCATGGGATAACATAAGATTACCTTATTACATTTATAAGAGATAACTTTCAATTGGGAACAGTTAAGAAGTTCCATCTGTGTGATATCAGATTCCAAAAGGTCTACATTTGTTGGGAGATCTGCAGGCTTCTGGACAGTGGCAAGATAATGGGATATATCTGCGTCTGTAGGCGTGTTCTCTGGTGCATATAAGGATTTATAGAATTGTACAAACGCTTGTAAACTTTCGGAGTCTCTGTGTTTTGGTGTTTGATTTGCATCAATAATGGATTCAATTTGGAGTTTGTTCTGCTTGATCTTGAGGTAATTAGCTAACAATTTACCTGATTCGGTTTGCACTGGTTTTCAGTAAATATAAGGAAGCACTTTCATTAGAATCCTTATTAAATTTAGTCTTAGCATTTATAAGTTCTGATAGACATTCCTTCAATTTAGAGGTGTAAAAGGAGTGCTCCAGTCTCTTTATCTTAGTGAGAAGTTCAGCATTAAGTATTCTGGATTTCCTTTGTTTGCTGGACACATATCTGATAATAAAATCCAGTGCAGCTGCTTTAAAAGCATCTCAAATTGTATGAAAGGGAATATTGTCAGTTTGATTCATTTGAAAATATTTATGAAAAAAGTAGACAAAAGAAGCGTTGAAATTGGGGTCTAAAAGTAGGGAACTGTTAAAATGCCATCTTTTGGGAAGCACAGATTGCGGTAAAATATTCAACTGAGCCCAAACAGGAGCATGATCAGAGATGAGTATGGGGCCTATATCAGCTGAACCTATTGATTGAGAAACATTATGTGAAATAAAAATATGGCCAATTCTGGACTGTGTCTTTTGAGGTGGGGAAAGTAGGTGTATTCTTGTGAAGAGGGATTGCAGGGTCTCCATGCATCCGTTAGGTTCCGTTGTTTTATGGTTTGTAGAAAAGCTTTATGTCCTTATCTGGGGTGGAAAAAAACTGGATTTTCGGTCTAGAAAGAGATCAACCAGCTGATTGCAATCGCCAGCAAGTAGTTAAAGAAATTTGGGACCAAAAAGGAGCATCACCATGAGTTGGGGCATATATATTGAACAAAGAAACTGGAGCATTCCCGATCATTAAGTTGGTAAACAGCCATCTACCCTCCTTATCTGATTCATGAGAAATAAGCTTAGCATTCAGTGCCTTGTAACATAAGGGTATAACACCGTTAACATTTACCATCACCAGATGAGAAGCAAACTGCACCTACCCAATTCATTTTAGGTTTCAGTGACTCAGACTCTGTGAGGTGTGACTCCTCCAATAAGGCTATATTAACATTTAATTTAGTTAAATATGATAATACTCGTTCCATGTAACAATTTTTACAGACATAAGATATTTATACTAATAAAATAATTAAATAAGCCAGCATTGATATATATGGTATCAGACATACACCAAAATACAAGTACGAAAATAATGACTTGAAAACCAGTGGGTTAAGGAGAGAAGAAAAAGAAAGAAAGTAATATAGAGATGGTAGTGGAAGACATTATAGAAAAAGGGTTTAAAAAAATACAAGATAGACATAGAAAAAAGGAAGATTGATGTTAGAATTACTAGAAAAAAAAAGAAGATTATACCTACATAAATTCCAAAAAAACATAAGTGGTGGGAAGGATGAGGCCACATTGAATGATGACACTTCCAGACTCCATGAGGGAAGCCGGGAAGGACCGCAGAACAAACAACATGCAAAATGAGTAGGTCATACAACAAGGGGATGAAACCTGTAAGGAGAAAAAATAGGTCAATATCATCTAACAGCTCTTGTTAAACAAAAACACTTTCTTATACAAAAAGTCATCAAAAACATCAAAAATTACTTTGAGATATAGAGTGGAACTGAACAGACTTCTTAGTATGTGCTATAAATGTCTCCATAATTTCTGTACTACAAGAATTGAGGTTGCCTCTTTTGTTTACAAAGCCTGTGAGTCTATTTCTAGCGGCTGTCAGGCGTAAATTCCGCTTGTTTCCGTGCCGTCCTGGGGAGAGTCACAGGAATGCCGTCATCTTCCTGGGTGCTAGCCACGCTCCCCCCAAATCTACTATTCTAACAACAATCTCAGCAGCATATGTTGAGGGATGCGGGCAGATTTACCAATCTAACTCCAGTCCTACCATATTTGGGGAAAGTGCAAATATTTGGGAGAAGGTGTTAAATTTACTATTCCAACTCCAATCCTGCAACCTCTGAGGAAAGTCATATATTTCCAATGGTCAGATTTATTTTTCTATCCTTAATCCCATAAACACTGTGGGGGGGGAGTCACACTTACTAGTCTAACACCTATCACACTAACTTTGGGGAAAGAACATTGATTTGGTCTGGTCAGATGCAATATTCTAACACAAATCCCACAACCATTAGAGAAAGTCCACATATTGAGAGAGCCAGATTTACTATTCTAACTCCAGTCCCACCAAGATTGGGGACATTTTATTTTTGTTTGGGGGTGAGGAGAGGTTACCATTTTAACACCAATTTCACAAACACTGTGGAAAGTGCATATATGATAAAGGGCCAGCTTAACTGTTGGAACTCCGCCCTTTCAAAAATGTGGTAAACGAATAGCAAATGTGCTCTTGCTGTAAGATTTCCCCCCCAAATTACTCTTCATTACATGAGAGCGAATAATCACATCATTATAGGTAATTCCATATCAGAGTACTGCAGAATTACCTAAATTACCACGATTATTCCTGTGTAATCAAAATTCCACAAAGTACTAATATATAATCACTGGAACCGTACTGCAACAGGTTTGCTGGTAAAAAAGCCTGTATTTCCATGGTCATCCATGTCATCAGAGTTTGGATGGAGGTTTGTCAGATAACAGGGTTTCCAAAGCCCTTGCATTGTCTCCTTCTGGTGCGGGTGGCCAGTTTGCATGGTCTGGTACTTCCCAAGGAAGTGGTTTCTGGCTGAGGATGACAATTTCAGTGAGGCATAGAAAAATAAAATAGCATCAGCAAAAGAAGTGGGTGCTGCAGAATGGAGAAAATATAGTATTTGTGTTTCATAAAACATTTAGTATAATTCATTGTAGTGCTGTCCAGTTTCCGATGATTGGGGAACAGTTTGTGATGCATTGGTTAAACTCAGAAATAATTTACTCCCATAAATACATCTTTGAGCAGGGGTGAGTATTACAGTCCCTGAGTGTTTGTGGAATTTGGGCACACACCAAAATGTTTACATTTGTGCATATTTGCAGTTTGGTACCTGGTGGGAGACATCCATTACAACGCAGTCTTTACACTGCGATACGTTTACAATGTGGCCATTGCAAAACAAGTCGTTACAACGACTTGCACTGGATGGTGCTATACACTAAGGAATACTATGATTTACTATTCCAATACCTTACCTACTGTTACGTAGCTGGAGTTGGAATAGTAAATCATACTATTCCTAAGTCCATCGCCTGACTGCGTTGTAAATGTATCAGGATGTAAAGACCCCGTTGTAACATCATACATTCGTACCTGGCACCTTCCTGCTCTGGAATATTTCAGAGACTCTCTACTGTCAAGTGAAGGAGTAATCCCTTCGCAGTGTGTAAAGGGGAACTTTCTATACCGAGAAAACATTTTCCCTACGGAGAAAAAAATATATCAAATTCAATTGCCATTGTGCAGTTAATTTTCATATGACTTTTGCAAATTTCAAAAAGATGAAAATCTACATCCATGGAAGTCAAAAGCCTGCAGGTGCTTCCTATTTATTGGCGAATGAAGTACAAGTTATTTAATTTAATGTTGAAGTAAAACATGTTTAAATAAACAATGATAATGGTGACTTTTTCGTACCGTGCCCTACCACCACAAGGATTCTGGCAAAAAAAGAGGACATTTTAATTTTAATGACAATCAAAGAAATAGAAAGCTAAAAGTGCAGCATGAATAAAGATGTTCAAATAAAGTTTGCTTAAAGGCATATTGCTATTTTACTTAGGGCCTAATTACGAGTTCCTCGTAATATTCCGACCCATGTTTCAACTCCTGTTTACGCATGGGTTGGAATGAGTGGTTTCAAGGTATTTAACACATCCAATAATCATCAGATACATTAAATAACTTTACCTTCTTTAAATTTCAACTGGTCAAACCTGAGGAAATTTTACAGGGCAAAACATACAGTATTTAACGTATCATGCGGATTTTGGTGCGTTAAACACCAAAATCCACATGTTATTCCCCATGAACTTGCCATATGTGTCATTTATTGCACCCGATAAATATCATATCCTGTTGTATCGTTATTTATCAGGAGCAATAAATGACACTTTAGAGCTTAATCAAACCCGTAGGCCCTCATTATACTGTGGGGTGGATTTATGTCGGCAGTTCAGCATACCGAATTAGGATGCGACCACATATGTTGCGGCACAAGCTCCCATTGTAAAATAGAAGTTTTTGCATATCCCTGCACCGCTGTGCAGGGAGGTGAAGGGGAGCACCTAGGGCCTCAACTGGAGGACCAGGGGAGAAGGGTGCCCTGCTAGGGCCCCCCAAAGTCACTCTCCGACAGCCTTTCCATGTCGGAAAGGCCGAAATGGAAAGGCTGTCGGAAACAGACATCATAATCCCGACAGCAGAACAGCCTTAAGTGATTATGAGCGGCTTCCAACTGACCGATGGGCCCCTCAAGCCGTCAGAACTTGGGGTGGGCAGGATTTGCATAATCGTGTTACGCTAATCCCTGCGAAACGGTAAAAAAATCTCTGCGAACATGCAGAAATTCCACGAACACGCGGAATAGCTTGTTCGCGATGCTTTTTTACTGTTCGCGTGCTCGGGGGTAAATATCTTGCGAACACGCATTTGAGAACGTGAACAAGCAAAAAATTTCACGAATTCATGGAACGCAGAATTTTGGCAATTTCGCATTCTCCAGGGATAGCGAAATTACCTAAATTCCGCGAGCAGAACGGAATTTACCGCCCAGGCCTAGTCAGAACCCACTCGGTTTTCCCGGCTGGTTTACACTCCGACTGCTGACATTATAATTCAGTTGTCGGAATGTAAACCTTCCATTTCAGTCAGAAAGTCTCCAACCAGCGGTCCAAGGCTTTCCAATCAAAATTGAAATGAGACTGTTAGAAATGGGGGTCTCTAGTTGGCAGAGGTAGGTATCATTGTCCAAATAGGCACCCTTGCTTCTAGTTAGGGTAAGGGGAATAGACTCCTAAAATAACCCCTGCTCACCCCCTTGGTAGCTTGGCACAAGCAGACAGGCTTATGTCAGCGGCAGTGTGTACAGCATTTTTCAACACATACAGTAATACAGTGAAAACACTACGAATGGACACCACACTAGTTTAGAAAAATAAGTAATCTTTATCTAAACCAAAAGAAGACCAAATGACAAAAATCCATAATACAGTAATAAAACATGCCTTTCATATGGTAGAAATAGTTCAGTTCAAGCAAATTGCAGATGCAACACTTTTCTCTCAAAGTACCTGGGATGCGTCAGGCAAACAAACAAAATGGTCCTTAAACTCAGGGAAGGTGATGCGTCAGTTCCTAGCTTCTGAGGAGGTGATGCTTCGGTTTCTTACTGCAGCACAGGGGAGGTGATGCGTCGGTCCCTTACCAAAAAGGAGGTGATGCATCAGTTTCTTACTGCGCGGGGGGTGATGCATCAGTTTCTTACTGCCTCCCCCAATGATGCGAGAGACTTGGTGCCTCGATGCGATGATCCAGTGACAATGCGTGAACTCATGCAGCTTCACAGCAGGCCATGCATTGGAGTCGGTGCGGTGATCTCAGACTTCAGAGATCGGTGGACTCGATGCGGCATGTGGCTATTTCTCGAGCCACGGCAGGTGCTGCAAGGGTGTCTTTTCCATGTGTCAGAAACAGGTGCGGATGCATCACACTCCTTCGAAGTTGCGTTGATTTTCCAGGTCCTAGCGGAAAGCAGTCTCTAGAGGTCCAGTACAGCACCACTTTGCAGATGAAAATTCCCAGCAAGGAAATCCAGGGGAGCTGGTGGTGAAGTCTTTGTGTCCCTAAGACTTCAGCACAGGATGCAAGCTCAGTTTCAAGCCCTTTGATATCTCCTTTCAAGCAGGTGACAAAGCCAACAGCAAAGTCTTTTTCTCCTTTCCTTGGCATCAAGAAGCCACTGCAGGCCAACCCCAGACAGCAAACAGCACAGGGGCAGAATTCCTCCTCAGCTTCTCTGGCTCTTCTCATTGGCAAAGGTTCCTCTTGATTTACCAGAAGGGATCTAAAAGTCTGGGGTCTGGGCCCCTCTTTTTATACATAAAAATCCTTTGTTCTCTAAAGGAAGAGAGTGTCTGTACCCAGCCAAACCCAGTTCTGTCCTCACTGGTGCAGCTTTCTGGCAGGAGGTGGAGAAAACATTGTTGAAGGCAGGCCAGGTCCGCTCAGGTGAAAGGAAATCTCCTTCCCCCACTCAAAATGCAGCCCAGGTCTATTTAGTCCACTCCTGACTCATCAGAATTCTGGAGCCGCTGCCCCTCTCCAGCCCCTGTCATCCAAAAGCCAGCAATGCAATATAAAAAAAACAGAGGCACACTGGATGGTTAGGCAAGAAAATGCCTACTTTCTAAAAGTGATATTTTTAACACAGAATGTAAAAATCATCCCCACTAAAAGATGCATTTTAACATTCTGAGTTCAGGCACACTAAACTTTAATTTTCTACCTTGTTCACAGGGCCAGTTATGTTTATAAGATGTTATGAACAAACTCCCCATTCTGTCTTATGTGAAGATGTTATGAACAAACTCCCCATTCTGTCTTATGGGAACAGGTAGCCTTGCAATAGTGAAAAACTAAATTGGCAGCATTTTACTATTGGGACATGCCACACACATAAGGGCATGTCGTACCTTTTACATACAATGCACCCTGCCCACAGGGGTACATTGTGCCTAACTTAGGTGTGACTAATATGTAGAAAAGAGAAGGTTTAGGGACTGGCAAGTGTGTGCACTTGCCAAGTCGACATGGCAGTCTAGAAGTGGCAGGCTAGAGTTACATTTTACAGGCTGCTTCTGTGGATGGTACAATCAGTGTTGCAGCCCATCTCAAAGAGTTTCCGTGGTCTGTTTTTAGCATTATCCAGTTCATATCTAAAGACTTCCTTTTTGGATCTGAGAAGACTTTTGTTGTAGCCATTTCTAATTTTCCTGAAAGTTTTTAGCTGGGGGGATGATGGGTGCTCTCCATTTCCTTTCTGCTAGTCTCAGCCTATGCCTTTCTTCATAGAGTGTCCCATTAAACCAGAGGTTTTTATCTTTCTCTGGAATTCTTTTCAGTCTTAGCAGCATGGTGGAGTTGATTATATTCGTCATTGATGCATTGTAGTGATCCGTGAGTTCGCTTACGTTCATCATGGTTTTAGGCGGGTTTAGATCCTTCTCACATTGTGCTACTAATTGCTCAACATTTGGGTTTCTAGTGTCCTGAATCCACTGTTTAAGTTTGACAGGTTGCGTGGTCGTATTCTTATTTATGTTAGATATATGGAAGGTTATGGCATGGTGCTCCGACCAATCGCATGGAACAATTGCGTGAATTGTAATAGCCTTATCTCTAGAGTTAACCCAGTCTAAAGTTGACCCTTTCGAGTGTGTTGGCAGTGTGCAGGCTTGAGTAAGGTTTCAGTCTGCTAAGAAATCTTTGAGTACGTTGACCTGTTTGTCATTACTATCTTCCCGTTGTAAATTAAAGTCACCTAGGAATATATCATTAGTGTGAATGTTAGAGTTAGCCGTGATGATCTCCATTAACTTGTCTATGAAAGGGGCATTGTTACCTGGTGGATGGTAGTACACATGCAATTTGCACCTTTGATTATCTATAGTTCTTATAGCAAGACTGAGATATTCACAAGACTCAAGGGGGGCGAACTGTAGTTGGGTTACAGAGAGATCAGAGTGATGTATGCAAGTGATACCACTTCTGCTTTATTTAGTCTATCTAGCCTCACAGTGTTTTATTTGGGAGGCACCAGTAGATCCATGTATGGGGAAGAGGACTCAGTGAGCCCTGATTTGGTTAAGATTGTCACGTCGACTGCCTGACTAATCACGAGGGCAGCAATGTCTGAGGCATGTTTAACTGCTGAACGACAGTTGAGCAACAGGCATAGAAGTGGTTTCCCTGAGAGTTACCAGAGTTTATCTCTTGATTACTGATGGTTAACTGTACTTGTTTTAGATTATTAAGATTGAGTTTTCTGTTATTGGGCAAGGAAGTTCTATTTGTATCGATCGGGACTGATCTAATTTCCTCATCTCTACTAATGGATGTAGACTCATAAGAAAGGAGTAGAGCATGGGTTTCCTCAGCTGATGGATATTTAAGGTTTTTATGAGGCCGGTTTTGTCTATTTGATAATGGTATGGTTATCTATTTATGCATTCCTTGAAGTACATGCACTGATTCTTGAATGAGCTTGACTTTGGAGTGAGTACTTACGGTGATTTCTAATATTTTCTTCATTACTTGTAGTGCATTTAGAATGTCCTGTGACATACTGTCAGCTTGTATTTTGAGAGTTTCAATTTCCCTTTGTGGGGGAGGAGATATACTAGAAGTGAACACATGCTTATTTCTTATTTTGCTTGAGGATCTAGTATCCCGAAGGTTCAGACCCGTGTCTTTTCCAATGTTCCTTTTTTCTCATTAGGCAGTGTGCTTGAGCCTCCCCTGAGGATGATATGCGATGAGATCTATTTGTCCTGTGATCTGATTTTCGATCAAGGAGGATACAAATTTCGTATGGAAGGCAAATGCTATTTGTACTGTCATAGTGAGGGGTTTTAAAGGAGGGTTAATCTCCCTACCCTTTATTATTCCTGGAAGGGGGTTCCCACTAATTGGCATATACGTGGGAGTAATCATATCCTGGGGAAGAGGTAAGGACCTTTCCTAATGTAATTGTGAATGGACGATATTAGCATATTGTAGTGATTCATCTTCTAGACTTGTGAAGCTAATGTTAATGGTGTCACTGGACATAGTTGTAGGGTGTGGCTGTTTGGGGTCTTCTGATATTATGATGTCTATGGTAGTTGAGTTGGTGGTAGTCTGGCCGTCTGCTTGTGTGATCAGGTGTTGTTGGGAACTTGTGTTATCTACACAATCTCTTTTAGGGTTGTAAAAAGGTAGTCAAATTTCTTCAACTCGTTATTGGCTGCTTGTATAAGCACAATACCATTCTTGTAGATAGTTATGCATAATTCAGCTCTTAATTTTAGTGACAGGACGATCGATAACATGTGGGATATTACTTACTTTTTGTATGTTGAGAATCTTCATCTTCATGGGAGAGGTGTGGCGCCGCGGCCAGGGCGACTGACGCTGGAATCTGGGGATCAGGGTTCGATCCCCGGCTCCGGCGGCAGGTTAGCCCAGCACCATGTGACTCTGGGCAATAGCTCGCTTAATCTTCCCGACGGCCCCCAGCGCCTAGAGACCCTTACGGGTGATTGTGCGCTTTACAAATGTGGATTATTATTATTATTATTATTATCATGGCAGTGCGGCATTTCACGTTTTTTCTGGTGAAAAATATCAGGTAATTTACAATAATGCCTTTTTTAGATTTTTAAGTATACTTTGCTTTTATTTCTAGAACCAAGCAGGACTTGGCCAAGGTAATGGAATATACTCTCAAATGCAAAACATGACAAGGAAATGCAGTTGTTGTTGCATTTGTGGTTGAATTTGAAATTGTTGCAAATTTGTATTGGGTTTCAAAACAGGTTAAATTACACAATAATTACTTTTGGAAACCTTTTAGATTACTTTTGGATTACATCGACTACTCGAATGGAATGCCTAGATACCGCACAGTGGATCTCACAATACAAGGTAAGTAAGACTTTTTAAGGTTTGCAGTTTAGTTACGTTTTCTTCCGTACAAAAACATTTCAACACAGAACATTTTAACTACAAAACTCCTAACATGGGGTCCTATGGGAAAAACAAAGTTAGCAATTGCAGGTAAGTAAAACGGTCTACAGTTGTGAGCTTTTGGGTGCTGGACCAGAGTCCAGAAAGGTTAGATTCTGCACTGAAACTGCACCCTCTGCATTACTAGGCTGGCAGCAGTGTGCAAATTTGGCACCGGGCCAATGGGGCTAGGGGCACAGCGTGTTGAGGCTGCTCACGGGCAGGCCAATCAGGCTGGGGCAAAGATCTTCTGGGGTTTTGGTGAAGACAAAGAGGGACCCAAGGCAGCAACAGTATTGTACCACCAATGGCACAGGGGCGGCTGGGTGCAGGGTGCATGCAGTGCTTCCAATGCTTTTCTATGAGGATCTTCAAAACCGGTCTTGGGCTGAAGGCGTCGGTCAAGGAGCCAGATGAGGAAAATCAACAGCCAGGTAAATATCTTCGGATAACGGTGGACTTCAGGACCCCTTTGGAGTTGGTTGACTGGACACAGGGCCAGAGGCTGCAGGGGTGTCTCTTTAGATTGGGTTTTCTCCTTAACGGAAGCTGGAGGAGGGTTGGGGCGAGGAGGCTGCAGACGTCAACACTGGACCTTGGAGGTGACACCCGTCAATGGTTTGGAGGTCAGGACAGCTGGGGAACCACTTCAGGACCAATGGACCCTCTGTCCATGGGTCATAGATGGCAGGTGTAGAGGTAAGTTCTGGAGAAGGGTTTCTTGGTTTTGCAGGGTCTTTCTCTCCTTATCTGGACAGGGCTGCTGTCCACGGGAGCCTTGAGTCTTTATCGAAGTTGTTGATCCGTCCTCACCAACTCTGGAGATTGCTGATCCTTTCTGAAGCTGTAATTTTCTCTTGCAGGGATTTTGGAGCTGCAGGCAGGCCGGTAGGGCTAGGGCCAAGTAAGTTGTGCCTGGAGTCTTCACTGCTGTGCCGTCTTCGGGTTCCAGTGTTTGTAGGCCATCAATACTGAGTTCCTGGGTTCTGGGCTGCCTCCTAAATATTACATTTAGGGGGTGTTTTAGGGGTCTGGAGGTAGTAGCAATGGGTTACTGACCTTAGGGTGCCTATACCCTTGGCACGTGGGGGAGTGAGCACATTCCTTTATTCTGATTGGCCCTAATTCTCCAAACAAAGATGGAGAGTTCTGGGGGGAGGGGATCACCTCAGCTCCTGGTGTGCAAATCCAAGGTTGACACTCCTAGCCTGTTTATAAATGTTCCCACCTGTCCTGCCACCAAAATGTGGGGCGAGGACAGGGGGGCGGGCATCTCCACTAGTTGGAGCTGCCCAGATCAGCATAACACAAGGCGGAGTCTTTGAGGCTCACCTCCAAGTGCTGCTGTTCCTGCAAGGGGGAGGTGAGAAGCACCTCCACCCAGAGAAGTCTGTGTTCCTGTCCTCCGGTAGCACAAAGACTCCCAGCCCAGGAGCCCAGAAACCTGTCTGGAGGTGGCTGGTTGGCAGAGACCAGTCACCTAGAAGCTGGTTGCTTTTCAGGGGGCATCTAGAGGCAACGAATAACCCTCATCTCTACCAGGGGTCGAAATGTCGACTGTTCTTACCATGCTATCACATTCAGGGATGATAATGTGTTTGCCTTAAGGGCACCCCTGATCAATGTATATAGGAACGTTTTGAACTTGATAGACTGTATAGGCCTATCAAATTTACTGTGTATTGATTTGTATGTCACAGACACCTTTACCCTGTCCTTCACTTACCCAATCACTTCAACCTTCCCCATTTCCATCCAATTCCCTTTCACGCTTCAGAGCACCTTGACCATTTGAAATGCTTTGATTGACTGCATTTGAATATGACGTACTAAATGTATTAAATAATTGATACCAAATCCAACACTATTCAAGGTGATATGTTTTCATGCACCACACAATGGATGTTTGTATTTGAAATTCACTACTCTGACCATTGCCTGTAACCGTACCGCGTAGTGCATACATACAGCACCATTATCTACTCACTCTTGTCGAAAAGACTTAAAGTAATCTTTATTGAAGTAATGTTAATGTTAATGTTAATGTTAATGAATATTTATAGAGCGCACTTACACCGGGTGGCTTCATGGCTCTGACCGAAACATGATATGCTACAGAAGTGAACTAAGAAGACAGCAGTGCTCGCCACTATACCACATTGTATGCTTGCAGAAACAACCAGGTCTTAAGGAGTTTCCTAAATTGCATGATATCAGTACTAGACCGAATTTCCAGAGGAAAGGAGTTCCAAAGTTTAGGAGCGAGGACCGCAAATCTGCAGCCCCCTTGACGAACTCACTTGAAGGTAGGAATAGTAAGAAATTAGAGATTAGCAGAGCCGAGGCTTTGAGTTGGAGCATATCTAAATATCAGGTTGTTAATAAATGCAGGATTTTTGCCATGTAAGGCTTTGAACACAAGGTAGCCTGTTTTAAAAGCACAGCGCTGAAAAATGGGGAGCCAATGTAGTTTTCTGAGCACGGGTGTGACTGGTTGCCATCTTGGTTGCCGTAAGTAATCAAATGGTTTACCTCTCTTGTCCATAGTCCATCCACCAGAGTGAGAGTGGATATCATTTTAACACACCACCAAACTAAAACATCTGGATTTCCCACAACCCCACCTCTTTAAATGCACTTTCTATCACTACACAAGCTTCAGGAAGGCAGAGGTGTTTTCATAACTGTGTTGGCGATACACAGCTATGTTTCATGCTAACAGTTGACAAGGAAAAGACTCCTAGAAGCTATCACAGTGTGCATCCATTGCCAATTGGCCCTCACTAAAAACAGACCCAAAGCTGGTCGGTTCAAGGACTGTTCTGGAAAAAAGTAAACACCATTCCAGATTGAGGGAGTCACATTCCACAGCTGTAGGAAGTTATGTGCCTTTAGAGACCACAGAGGGCATAGATCTGCTTATGCAAAGCCAAAGGACTGGAGCGTTAACTATTATCTTAAATCTGATTAATAAACTGCGTCTTCTGGGACAGGTAAGTGACAAGGACACCGTGAAAGCTGGTTTTGCTAACATACCAGATTATTGCAATGCCTCGGTTCTGAAGCTGCACTGAACAACTGGCCAATAGATTGCAGGCAATTCAAACGTCAGCTTCCACGAATGAATGTGGCACACATTCCTAGGTTAACACATATTTGTAAGGTTCTACACTGGTTGGAATGGCATTATGAAATAATTTAGTCTCAAGCAAGATTTACAATTTACAATTGCATAAGACCGATGTCCCCTTGTTTCCAAGACAGAATGTGAAGTCGACAACTAAAGAACACTCTAAATTCCCAAAAATTACTTGAAGTGGTAAAAATAATTCAGTTTTCTTAGAGTTAAGTAGATAACGTCTTCTTGCTTTCAGGAAAAAAAGTTAACATAAATAAAAGAAGGCATGGAAAGTTGGACAAACTACAGATTTACATACATACTTCTACTGGGCTACATTTGCCCCGAGTGGGCATTCCACAGGAATGAATGTTGGTGGAATGTTTAATAGAACGTTTAACTTGTGCTTCTCCTGCGGAGAAAGTCCTTTAGATACATCTCAATTAAATATTTGAATGTTTGTGGGAAGAGTCCTCCTTATTCTTAGGATAGGTTTGTCAGTGCAGATCTCTAATAGACTTACGGCTCTATCTTGGCTCAACCCACAGGAGTATAGTTCCCTCACCTGATGCGACTGGGGTTGAAGTTTATCTTTCCACCTCCAAAGGTGTGCGTGAGCTGAAGGGAATGAAGGACTATTTTGCAGGTCAAAAGTAGGCATAATCTTCGTACATTCAATTGTTTTTGCACCTTGCACAACCCGTTTGTGTTTTATTTACACATTTTTGGCATGTTTTACTTAATTGCCTGACTTTAAAATGGGTCCAGTTTAGTTATTCAGATGTGAAAATGGCTCCAAGGTGGCCTCTTCCTGAAGTGCCACAAGATCAATGACCCGACATCATGGGGCCAGGCTCTTTACATCCTGGCTCAAGTGTGTGTTGCTCCACGGTGCTCCGGTCCGGCTGTCTTTACCTGCTGTGTGTTGCTCTTTATTCCTCCCTCCTATTCTGCCATAGCAGGTGGGTCATTTGAAACAATGTATAAGGAAACAGGACTCACACATGCACAGATGTGTTGTGAATATATAAGCTGGGAGATTGCTAATAAAACGGAGTGTATGAATGAATGGCACATAAAGGAGGTTTAATGAGCATATGCTAATCACATTTGTGCCTGAAAAGGAAAACTTGCATGGCCTAGAATATATAGTTCCAAAAATTGCATTTTCATATTATTTAGCATTTAACCCTTGATACCTGATATTTTCTAGTAAGTTGTGAGAAGTTGGCCTGATGTGCAGTGCTCACTATTCTAGTGATCACTATATATCAGTCCAAACAACCCTTATTGATGATTGGTTGTAAGTCAACCTTATAGACCAGCTATCCTAGTAGCATGGATACGAGCAGTCTAAGGCTAAGACTCTAGAGGGCGTGTTAAGCCAGCTGTTTTACCATCACATTACCCCTTGAACACCCAGTGAAAGGACACCACACAAGTGTTATGAAAATAAACAGTGTATTTATTAGAATCACAACAACCCTGTACTCTTTATGAGGACAGGGTGCTAGGCACACAACAAAACTCTTACGAAAATACTTAAGTTAGCACGTTATACACAAATGCCCGAGGGGCACGAAAAACCATATACTTTAAAAGTGGAATGCGAAATTACTAGCAGGTAAGTACAGTACTAATAGGCTTTGGAATCGCTAGGACTTGACTATAGAATCGTTAGATTACTTCTAGGAGACCTAGGGGACTCGGGTGCAGAGTGTGCACTCTCACGCGGGATGCGGGACAAAGTCTATGGAGGCTAGTAAAGGCAAAGTTAGTGTTCACGGGCGAACCCGACCTGGTAGGAAGAAAACGACAGTGGATCCTGACCCTAGGATAGTGAGGCTATGCTGGGACACCGAAGTGCCGAAGTTACCTAGCCCAGGGGCTGCAGCTGCATAGGTCTGAAAAGACGTCGGGGATCTCGTTGCCGGACCAGGAGCCTGGAAGGAAGAAGTTGCTGGCAGGCGACCAGTGAAGGAAAGTTCGATGGATCCAAGCCTGGATCAAGGAAGAAGAAAACCTGAAAGCAGAGGGGACCAAGTTCTTGAATCACTAGCCAGTGATTAAGTGGGCACCAGGATGGCACCGGGCGAAGTCACCGCAGTCAGGTGAGTGGGCGCTGCTGGGCTCTGCAGTCTCTCGGACCAGGAGGCGTTGTCGGCGACCAGGATGGAGGTGCGAGCTGTCCCACGAAGGTTCTTGCTGTCGACGTCGCTGGACCCAGGATTGGGCAACAAGTCTTGGCAAATGCAAGGCCCACGCGGTGGACCTAAAATGGCGTCTTGGGTGGACCAGGAGGGTCCAGGGTACTTCTCCGATGGAGGGAAGCAAGGGCCAGTCTGGAGCAACCAGACCAGCAACAGAAATGTCGTCGGGCATCGTCAGGAAGGCCACAAGCCAGCGGGCTAGTAGCCAAACAACGCGGTGAGCAGTAAAAAGCAGAAGGGCCCCACGCAGATCGTGGAGATGCTGGGGGGCTGCTCTTCGGTGCTGGAGCTGCTCAGGGTGGGGGCTTCTCGGACCCCAAAGCACTCACCAGGAATTCACTCGGCGGGCTTGCTGGAAAGAAGTCGTGCAGTCTTGAAGATGGCCGGTCCCTCGAGGTCTCGTCACACCCACGAATCTCAGCGTGACTGATGATGCAGGTAGAGGTCAGAGGTGCCAGGGAAGCCGGTTCTCGTCGAGCTGGGCAGTCGGATTCCGGAGGAAGGACTTGCAGCAGACCGCAGTGTTCTTAGATGGTGCCTGCGGATGCAGGGTGACTACTCCTTAGTCACAAGGGAGAAATCTTAGGAAGAAGTCTTGAGTTCCTTTCGTAGAAAGTAGTTTCAGGATTCAAAGATGATCTGATTTGGAAGGGGGCCAGTTCCTACCTTTATCCTGTAAAAAGGGGCTGGCACGCGACTAAGTCCTGCCCTAGGGGTGGGACTAGGAGGGGGGTGGTTACACCCACTTCCTTGGCGGGCTTTTCCCCAGCACAGGGTCTGGAGTGACCCTGGAACTGGTTCCAGCCAGCCTATGCACAGTGAGCACCGGGGTGCCACGTGCAGTCACCTTCCTCTAAAGCCCTGCCTACCTACAATACACAAAACCCTGTCTGGGACGGTGCTGGCACCGCCCCTGGCAGGAAACCCTTTGTCCTTATCTCCTGCTCTGGGAGGACTCCCAGCAGCAGGAGGGCAGACTTGTGTCTCGGTGGCAGCATCCATTTTGTGGATGCTAAGGCTCTGTCTGACTTTTAACCGGGTTATAGGTTACATGCATGTCGTGTCCCTCTAGAAGGGTGGAATGCTAACCCCGTCGCCAGAATTGGCGAGGGGTTAGTATTCCAATTCGTATGACACCTTACTCGACATGTTTTGATAAAGCGATACCAGAGTTGGCATATAACCGCGAGGATTATAATGCACTTAAGAGTATATGGTATGCGATATCATGGAAACGGCTAAGGGATGGATCCCGAAAGCCGCAGACAGGCTCAGCTCATGCCAGAGCACCATCTCACACGATTCCAAGCACTCTGCCTTCAGGATTGTTAAGGCCTGCCATAGGAGTGACTGATAGGAGATCTGTGTGTCCATTTTTAGGGTTAGATATAGGTATACTATATCTAAAGCAAAGGGTGATTACACCACCTTGCCCCAGCTGTCAAGCAGCCAGTTGTGTCAGATTTGGATGGCCAGCCAGGGGTGGCATAATACATGCTGCAGCCCCTGGTAGGCCCTGGGTACACCTATGCCCTGGGTACCTAAGGTACACTGTACAGGGACTGATAAGGTGACTCAGTATCCAATTTAGATATGTACCTAAGGTACATGGAATCCATTTTACAGAGAGAGCAGTAGGCCTGGGGCCCTGAATAGCAGGGTCCCAGGTCAACTAAGTCAGAAAACCAGCAAAACACCAGGCAAAAAGTTGGGGGCAACCATAGTCAGGGATCTACCTTCCTACATATTTTGGGCCCTGATGTGGTTTGATCTGTAGATTTATTCCCACCCTTCTCTTGAGGCTTGGTTGATTCCTTTTTCTGGTCACCACCTTGGTTCTTGGGCCTAATCCTGGTTCTGACCCATTTGTCTGCCCTCTTACCCAATTCTTGTGGAGAGGTCAGATCAGAGTCTACCAGGTGCTGGTGTAATAACTGGTTCTGACAATTATTTAAGACTTGCTCTCTCATAATTAGATTATACAATCCCTTGAAATCAGTAACCTTACTACCCAGTAGCCAGCCTTCCAAAGCCTTAGTGGCACAATCAACAAAGTCAGACCAGTCCTGAGACTGAGTTTTCTGGGTGTCTCTGAACAGCAACCTGTACTGCTCAGCGGTTAAACCAAACCCATCAACCAGTGTATTCTTCAGGACCTGGTAATTGTTAGCATCCTCTACTCTTGTAGTGAGGAGCTTATCTCTACCTTTACCATCAAAGGAGAGCCACAGTATAGCTGCCCACTGACTCTGGGGAATGCACTGCACAGTGCAGGCCCTCTCCAGAGCAGCCATCCATTTCTGGATATCATCCCCTTGCTTAAAGGGGGGCACTATTTTAGTCAGGTGTTTAGTATCTAAACCCTTCTCTCTATCTCTTGGGAGATTGCTGCCACCAGTGGGAGCTAACCCACTCATCTGCTGCTCTCTTGCCAGGGCAAGCTTCTCTTTGGCCAGGGCAATTTCTTCCCTTTCAATCCTCAGTTCAGCTTGTCTCATCCTAGCTTCATGCTCCCTTCTCTGAGGGGAAGTAAATCTCCTCTGTGGAGGATTCCTTCTCCCCTGAGAAGAGGCATTAGAGTGCAGAGATCTATTGGAGTCCCTAGAAAGAGATCTATCTCTCCTAACTCCAAGGTTAGGCCCACTTCGGGTTAGTACTGGGGGTCCCCCAGATCCTAGCCCAAGTAAGTCTAAGTTGGTCCTGGTTAGCCTTCTGACTACCTCAAGACCTTTGTCTACCTCATCCCCAGAGAGTTCCTCCTGATCCTCCTCCTCCTCAACTGCATTGGCAATGTTGGGGAGGTCTGGATCCCCAGAGGTACCCTCTAAGGCTGGCATATTCCCATCTAGCTGAGAAAGCTTTCTCGCATCATAAGTCTCTAAGAGACCTATTAAAAAGGGAATGGTGGGGTTAGACCCCTGCTTCAGTTTTCTGGAGACACAGATCTGTCTCATCTCCTGGAAACTGAGAGCTGCATATCTTGAAGTGACCTATGGAGGGTCAACACTGACCAGGGGAGTCTCAGTAGATTCTCCCTGGGTAGACATGCTTTTCTAGTGAGGTGTAAGTGGTGCACTTACCTACACTATATGTTTGCCTACTGATCCCTTGCTAGAGTTGTAGTTTAGGGTGTGCTAGGCCCTAGGAGCTACAACAGCTGGTTCAGTAGAACTCAGAGTATTCTAAGCTAAGTTATATGTACCTTTAGTACTTATGTGATCTTTCACAAGATATTCTTAGGGCATGTGTGGTAAAACAACAGCAAGCTCAAATCCCAACCGCTGCTCACCAATGTGAGAAGTTGGCCTGATGTGCAGTGCTCACTATTCTAGTGATCACTATATATCAGTCCAAACAACCCTTATTGATGATTGGTTGTAAGTCAACCTTATAGACCAGCTATCCTAGTAGCATGGATACGAGCAGTCTAAGGCTAAGACTCTAGAGGGCGTGTTAAGCCAGCTGTTTTACCATCACATTACCCCTTGAACACCCAGTGAAAGGACACCACACAAGTGTTATGAAAATAAACAGTGTATTTATTAGAATCACAACAACCCTGTACTCTTTATGAGGACAGGGTGCTAGGCACACAACAAAACTCTTACGAAAATACTTAAGTTAGCACGTTATACACAAATGCCCGAGGGGCACGAAAAACCATATACTTTAAAAGTGGAATGCGAAATTACTAGCAGGTAAGTACAGTACTAATAGGCTTTGGAATCGCTAGGACTTGACTATAGAATCGTTAGATTACTTCTAGGAGACCTAGGGGACTCGGGTGCAGAGTGTGCACTCTCACGCGGGATGCGGGACAAAGTCTATGGAGGCTAGTAAAGGCAAAGTTAGTGTTCACGGGCGAACCCGACCTGGTAGGAAGAAAACGACAGTGGATCCTGACCCTAGGATAGTGAGGCTATGCTGGGACACCGAAGTGCCGAAGTTACCTAGCCCAGGGGCTGCAGCTGCATAGGTCTGAAAAGACGTCGGGGATCTCGTTGCCGGACCAGGAGCCTGGAAGGAAGAAGTTGCTGGCAGGCGACCAGTGAAGGAAAGTTCGATGGATCCAAGCCTGGATCAAGGAAGAAGAAAACCTGAAAGCAGAGGGGACCAAGTTCTTGAATCACTAGCCAGTGATTAAGTGGGCACCAGGATGGCACCGGGCGAAGTCACCGCAGTCAGGTGAGTGGGCGCTGCTGGGCTCTGCAGTCTCTCGGACCAGGAGGCGTTGTCGGCGACCAGGATGGAGGTGCGAGCTGTCCCACGAAGGTTCTTGCTGTCGACGTCGCTGGACCCAGGATTGGGCAACAAGTCTTGGCAAATGCAAGGCCCACGCGGTGGACCTAAAATGGCGTCTTGGGTGGACCAGGAGGGTCCAGGGTACTTCTCCGATGGAGGGAAGCAAGGGCCAGTCTGGAGCAACCAGACCAGCAACAGAAATGTCGTCGGGCGTCGTCAGGAAGGCCACAAGCCAGCGGGCTAGTAGCCAAACAACGCGGTGAGCAGTAAAAAGCAGAAGGGCCCCACGCAGATCGTGGAGATGCTGGGGGGCTGCTCTTCGGTGCTGGAGCTGCTCAGGGTGGGGGCTTCTCGGACCCCAAAGCACTCACCAGGAATTCACTCGGCGGGCTTGCTGGAAAGAAGTCGTGCAGTCTTGAAGATGGCCGGTCCCTCGAGGTCTCGTCACACCCACGAATCTCAGCGTGACTGATGATGCAGGTAGAGGTCAGAGGTGCCAGGGAAGCCGGTTCTCGTCGAGCTGGGCAGTCGGATTCCGGAGGAAGGACTTGCAGCAGACCGCAGTGTTCTTAGATGGTGCCTGCGGATGCAGGGTGACTACTCCTTAGTCACAAGGGAGAAATCTTAGGAAGAAGTCTTGAGTTCCTTTCGTAGAAAGTAGTTTCAGGATTCAAAGATGATCTGATTTGGAAGGGGGCCAGTTCCTACCTTTATCCTGTAAAAAGGGGCTGGCACACGACTAAGTCCTGCCCTAGGGGTGGGACTAGGAGGGGGGTGGTTACACCCACTTCCTTGGCGGGCTTTTCCCCAGCACAGGGTCTGGAGTGACCCTGGAACTGGTTCCAGCCAGCCTATGCACAGTGAGCACCGGGGTGCCACGTGCAGTCACCTTCCTCTAAAGCCCTGCCTACCTACAATACACAAAACCCTGTCTGGGACGGTGCTGGCACCGCCCCTGGCAGGAAACCCTTTGTCCTTATCTCCTGCTCTGGGAGGACTCCAGCAGCAGGAGGGCAGACTTGTGTCTCGGTGGCAGCATCCATTTTGTGGATGCTAAGGCTCTGTCTGACTTTTAACCGGGTTATAGGTTACATGCATGTCGTGTCCCTCTAGAAGGGTGGAATGCTAACCCCGTCGCCAGAATTGGCGAGGGGTTAGTATTCCAATTCGTATGACACCTTACTCGACATGTTTTGATAAAGCGATACCAGAGTTGGCATATAACCGCGAGGATTATAATGCACTTAAGAGTATATGGTATGCGATATCATGGAAACGGCTAAGGGATGGATCCCGAAAGCCGCAGACAGGCTCAGCTCATGCCAGAGCACCATCTCACACGATTCCAAGCACTCTGCCTTCAGGATTGTTAAGGCCTGCCATAGGAGTGACTGATAGGAGATCTGTGTGTCCATTTTTAGGGTTAGATATAGGTATACTATATCTAAAGCAAAGGGTGATTACACCACCTTGCCCCAGCTGTCAAGCAGCCAGTTGTGTCAGATTTGGATGGCCAGCCAGGGGTGGCATAATACATGCTGCAGCCCCTGGTAGGCCCTGGGTACACCTATGCCCTGGGTACCTAAGGTACACTGTACAGGGACTGATAAGGTGACTCAGTATCCAATTTAGATATGTACCTAAGGTACATGGAATCCATTTTACAGAGAGAGCAGTAGGCCTGGGGCCCTGAATAGCAGGGTCCCAGGTCAACTAAGTCAGAAAACCAGCAAAACACCAGGCAAAAAGTTGGGGGCAACCATAGTCAGGGATCTACCTTCCTACATAAGTGCAGTAAAATTCCTGTGAGTTGTGTGATATCAGACCCCATTCGGAGAGCCACAGGGCAGACAGAGGCCACTGAGTCCCAATTGTGGTGTTTGAGGCCGTTTGCCACTGGTGTCCTGGAGTCCATTCTTCTATGGCTCTGGAAACAAGCTAACTACACCCTTTATGACTCTTGGTAGCGAAGGTGAGCCATCAGCTCAGTGCTAATCGTCTCCAGCATGACTACCAGTCTAGCTTCAGATCATGCTGCGGCACGGAGGCCGCTACCTTACACATCATAAACGATGCCCTCCTGAATACAGATGAAGACGACCAATGCCTCCTGATATTGTTGGACGTCTCACTGCCTTCGACACAGTTGGCCATCCATCTTGCACTAGCCCAGAACCATCTTGCACTAGCCCAGAACCATCTTGCACTAACCCAGTACCATCTTGCACTAGCCCAGAACCATCTTGCACTAGCCCAGAGCCATCTTGCACTAGCCCATATCCATCTTGCACTAGCCCAGACCATCTTGCACTAGCCCAGAACACATTTTTAAGATCAATTGCGGGCCTCCCCAAATCCACCCCGCGTACTCCCCTTTTGCTAGACCTTGGTTGCCATGCAATAGAGAATACTGCACGGTATAGGATGTTGGCCTTTTGGAGAAGGCTCTGGATTACTCCAGAATTACATTTATTTGCTAGGGGCCTGAGTGAATTTAGGGGAATGGATAGTTCACACAAAATTACTTGGTTATCTACTATTAAATCTTTGTTCACTGACATGGGGATGAGGAATTTGTTGGATAGTCCAGAGTCTGTAGAATTTCCATCTAAAGTAATGTTTAGAGGAGCATTCTTGAACCTCATTAAAACCAGGAGGTTTTCCGCTGTAACTAGCTCATCCCTGTCTAGAAATTTTTGTGAGCTTAAAGATGAACCTTGTATGGAAAGCTATTGGGATCTAATAACAAAGCCTAGAGATCGCAAGCTTTACCACCAGTTCCGTGTCGAGACACTTCCACTCAGGAAGTTCACATGCAAATGGACATCAGGCACTGGTGATAAATGTCCGTTCTGTCCTGATCAGATCGAAAATATTGGTCACCTCCTTTATGTCTGTCCTGCCTACCAGCAACCCCGAGGTATGTGGCATAAACCCTTATGTAAATCTCTGGGAACCAGTTCTGCATTGGCCGCCTATAGGCTATTGAAAACTGGTTGCAATGATATTGCAGTCATAGGGGTTACTAAGTTTCTGAGCTGGTCCTGTGCCCTTCGGGAGAAAAATAGGGGGTCCTTATCGCTAGCCACAGTTATACCTGAGTATGGCTTGGTATGAATATGAATTAGGAAGTTATTGGCTTCATTTTAGTTGATTATATACACCTGGAAAGACTTGTGCGTATGTTATAATTAATCCTGTCTTAATGTTTTTTTAAATGTAAATATAGGTATTTATATTTTTATTATAAAAAGTAAAATCATATTGACAGTTTTTATGGTGTACATAGGGCTGTGCCCAGATGAATTTTATGATATTCTGTATTTTAAGATGAATAATCACAATAAAGACTTTTTTGACTGACTGGCTCTTTATTCCTCCCTCCTATTCTGCCATAGCAGGTGGGTCATTCGAAATAATGTATAAGGAAACAGGACTCACACATGCATAGATGTGTTGTGAATATGTAAGCTGGGAGGTTGCTAATAAAACGGAGTGTATGAATGAATGGTACATAAAGGAGGTTTAATGAGCATATGCTAATCACATTTGTGCCTGAAAAGGAAAACTTGCATGGCCTAGAATATATAGTTCCAAAAATTGGATTTACATATTATTTTGCATTTAACCTTGATACCTGATATTTTCTAGTAAGTGCAGTAAAATTCCTGTGAGTTGTGTGATATCAGACCCCATTCGGGGAGCCACAGGGCAGAGAGAGGCCACTGAGTCCCAATTGTGGTGTTTGAGGCTGTTTGCCACTGGTGTCCTGGAGTCCATTCTTCTAGGGCTCTGGAAACAAGCCAACTACACCCTTTCTGACTCTTGGTAGCGAAGGTGAGCCATCAGCTCAGTGCTAATGGTCTCCAGCATGACTACCAGTCTAGCTTCAGATCATCCTGCAACACGGAGGCCGCTAACTTACACATCATAAACGATGCCCTCCTGAATACAGATGAAGACGACCCAGGCCTCCTGATATTGTTGGACGTCTCACTGCCTTCGACACAGCTGACCATCCCACTCTCATGCACACCCTGGAGTCTTGAATGGGATTCAGTGTCCTTCACTGGTTCGGCTCACTGTTTCTGCTCCTATTTCCTACCAACATCAGTTTATTCACATGGGTACATCTAGGTCCCAAAAGGTCACTATCACCTACATAGTACCCCAGAACATTGAGCCCCTTAGTGGTGTACTCAAATATAATAGCATCAAGATTCACCAATACGCCATTGATGCACAACTCTTCTTCAAAGTCACCTGCTTCAGACATGTTTCACTAGGGTCTGGTGAAATATGATCACTTCATCCCCATCCTTATGAACTTCATTGGCTCCTATTGATGGTCTGTAACATCTTAAAACTCTGCATCATTTACCAGCCATCACAACAAGCATCCCCCTTATCTTGCAGACAAACTCACTCTAGTGATCCTCTGCACACCTGCAGCCAGGACGCCTAGAAACTACAGACTACATAGTGTAAAAAACTAAAAAAACAACGCAGCAGGCCATTTTGACCCATGTACCTAGGATCTGGAACAACATCATCTTATCAAAGCTGCTCTAATTTAGGAAAGAGTTGAACCTCTTGGAAAAGCACTACATCACAGTAAAACATACCAGGGTAGCCAGAGTTCAATGTCGACAAAGAACACCCCAGCAGTATTTATTCTGCAGTCCTCAAAATCAACTTCCTGTTCATGCTCCAACTAGGCTGAGGGGTAGCCACCAACACCCCTCCAATGGGGTAATACCCAATATAAATATAAATTCCTGGTGAGCAGGTCAAAATTCACAGATGAAGTCTCTTGTGAAATTCTCAAAGACCTGTCTTTTATTTTCTTTATTTTCAGCTAGTCAGCCCGTGTTTCGTCAGACTACTTTTGCCACTACTTCCTATGGGCTAGAAATATACCACAAATTTAACATAATAGGACCTTATACAGACAGTATTCACAACCATCGCCTGTCAGGACTCTTCTGGATATCACACTAATTCATATCATTCAGATTCCTCTTTGTAACATTGGGTGTTTGGGAGAGGTATCTGAATTAAAACACATTTTTGGGAGATTATTCAACCTCAAAATGTCTTCAGTGTTACTATCATTTCAAATCATACATAGTGTAATGTAAGATATACTTCAGTAGTTTTTCAGGAGGTACTAGCATTTTTAAAGTATTTGTCTATTCTTAATGTAATTGCCTCAACACATCTCATTAACATAAAGTTTAAGGACCAGCATCTCTTAGATAAAGATGATTGCAACTAGATGGAAAATAAATGGTATTAGATTTTATGTTAATGGTGATTGGAAAACATGAGCTAGTTTAGAACTAATTAAAAAAAGGTTTTAAAGGCTGGCTTTTCTGGTCATATAGTGTCATTTACCTTTTTTATTATGTATTTTAAAAAAATTTTGCAGTTGTATATGGCGCGAACTTGACCTGAACCGAATCGGGTATCAGAGCACACAGATTTCACTTGCAATATTGCTTGCGAATTCCAATTAAAGGTCTGTAGGGTATTGGCAAAAATATCTTTCAAGTATGAAAGAAACAGAAAACGTATCTAAAAAAATGAAAGACTGAAGAGAATATTATCATAACATAAACACTTGGTAGAAGACTAATGAGATTAATTTCTTAGTGTTAAGGAGGACCGATTACAGCAAAATGCAGATGTATGCCAAAGGACTGATTTAATGCACCGCGAAATCTTTAAATAAGATGAATCCTAAAAGTTCTGCCAAATGTTTTAGATGTGAATGACTGGAAGTTGGAATCTGACCCCATGTTATTTTTTTGTGTGCAAGAGTAGACAGCTACTGGCATGCATCCTGAATACTGCCAAGATAAAGTAAATACCCTGTAGTCATTTCATTATGGTTTTCACCTTCACTGGGATTACCAGTCAGATGTTGGAAATTAATTCCTATCCCTATGTTGATTGCTCGTTCATTGATTTTGTGAAAGTGGAGATCTGAATGAATCCCCACATTTTCAGAGTGGCTCGCGATGGTTTAAACGTTTACAGAAAAATAATTACCACAAAATATCTTTTGTTATGATAATTTTTGATGTATGTTATAAACGATATTAACCGCCAACTACATTGAAAAATACTGTTTAATTATGTAACTTTGTAATTACTTTATGAAGGTATATACTTGCTTCATATCCCCTAAGTAGAAATAAAAAAGTAACCCAATGTTAAATGTGCACAACAATTTCATTTGCTGTCACACATTCTAGTTTATTCAGTAAAAGTCTGACGTTTTTTTTGGCAGAATTAAGTTTTTTTTATGTTTTAGGGAGGGGTAGCATTTAGGGGTAGTAACGATTTTTAGTGTTGAGAAAAGGATCGCAAAAAGAGAAGTAAGGGGTTTTCAGGTGCAGACAAAGGTAGCGTTATTGAATACTAAAAGGTTTTAGGGTTCAAAGAAAGGTAGACTCGGGGTAGTAAGAGGTTCTTACGGTTAAGGAAGGGGAGTATTAGGGTATTAAGGAGTTTTTAGGGTCTCATAAAAAAGAGTAGTGCTAAGGGTAGTGACGGGTTGGTAGGGTTCAGAGTTTGGTAGGGTTAAGGGATATGCAGGGTTTTTAGGGTTCATGGACCGGAAACGTTAAAGGGTACCACTGAGTTATTAAGATACAGTCGGAAAAATTAAAAAATGCATGTAATAAAAACAACTTTTAAGATTTGCCATTTTAAAAATTACTATAGGTAATAATGAAGGGTCTAGCATTATTACCTCGACTATTCTAACCCAACTTTGTTACATGCAACCTTGCAGGCTCCAGGGCTTCCACATCAGCAGCAGCAAGAAATGTACAAATCCACTAGTTCCAACAAGGCAGGATGCTAATTTCACGAAGATGGTTGGCAATTCAAAATCTTAATGCAGTTCACAGCAAGACTGCTGAGGCAGACCGCGGGGACCACTTCTCACACAGGTTGCTCCTGGCTTTGCTCTCTTGTAGTCATCTGCTTAAACTCCTGCAGAGCCAGGCACACCCGTTCACTCTCTCAGCAGGCAGGCAGGCTTCTAAGCTCCAACCAGAATGTCAGTTCCTCCAGCAGAAAGGGAAGGAATTCATGGGAAGTTCCATACTGTTTGGGAGACTGGCTGTCATGCAAACACCTGATCGCACAGCAGTACTTTGGGTTCTCAGGGGAGCATTCCCTTCCTCTGTCATGAAGGACCTAGAACTGCAACAAAGTGGATGGTTTGTGTCCTATTTTTATAGACATTTTCCAGACAAAGGCTATGGATCCACTGCCTCAATCTATAAACCAGTTTGGCTTGGTTCTCTTCCAAATGACATTTTCTTGCTATTTCTCAGACACAGCACACACGGCATACCAGGTAGCAGTATGGCTCAAGTAGTATACATAACAAGGGCATAAAGAAATGTCTTTCATTAGGCAGTATGGACAGATAAAAGACAGTCCCTGTCTCAAAATATCTACAACAGAAGCTGCAGTCCCATCCCTCAACTCTACCATCCATGAAATTTCAGTACTCAGAAAGAACTAATGACCAATGAGTTGCTAACAAGGCCCTCATATAAATTCTAAGAGTAGCCATGTCTCCAACCGCCCTCACTTCAGTTTCTGAATCCCCACCCTTCAGCCACAGAAATGTAGTCAATTTACTGCCACAGTCTGGGGACGCTGTATACAATTATCTTATGCCATTTGAAACCAAGTGACACCCACATTGAATCTTACTGGTCCCTGTACTCACACTCTCAGCACATACAAAGTACTTCTACCACACATGTGCTACAAACTCAATGCACATACACACACTCAACAATCACACGGAATGTCCACACAAAGATCAGGGTCTCACATAGCAGTGAAACTTACACATGAAAGGGGTCAGTAGACAGCACTCTCCTGACACAGAGTAAAGTCTCTGTATTTTTACACAGTATTGTATTGGCTTATTTTCCTCAAAGATTAGAACAAGACTGCTTATGCTGACTTTCGTGCCTGGCAGACGGGTGCACCTTGGCCAGCTTTAGGGCAGAGCAACCGGTGCAGCCGCACCTGGCGCTAAGCACAGAGGCCCTGTGTTTTCAAAATAACGTATAGGTTTAAAAGCACCTGCTGCAAGTTCCTTGTGTATCCATCAGTTTTCAGGTAACAATAAAGATGACAAGATAACTCTGTTAAATAATGTCCATGCTGGAAAGATTGAGTTTTGTTTAGTGGCAGTTTTGACTCATCATAATGTAGTGCAGGGGGTTAATGTGCCTGTAGCAAAAAATATGTACCATGCAGATCACAGAACTGTATTTTAGATGGATAGGTCAATGGGTTACTGCTTTTTTCACAGAGATTCTTTTGTTACTTGCAGTTCAAAAGTTACAATTGTAATCTAGCACAGGGACCTATTGTTATTGTTATTGTTAATGTCGGTTTATATAGCGCCAAATCACCGACAGGTCTCAGGGCGCTTTTGACCTCAATGACATAACAGCCCGGGCAGCAACAGGAGGCGCGTTGGATCTATACTGAGCTTAACGCTGTTCTAAATAGAGTTGTCTTTAGGGCTTTCCTAAAGCGAAGCAGGTTTCCTTCCTTGCGAAGGGCTTCAGGCAGCTCATTCCACATTTTGGGCAGTAGGACCGAAAAGGATCTCCCTCCTTTTGTGGCTAGCCTGAACCGAGGACATACAAGCAACTGAGCCTCGGAGGACCTTAGGCTTCTTTCGGGCCTGTAGATGACTAGTCTTTCCTTGATATAGGAAGGGGCTTGCCCGTAGATAGCCTTGTGGGCTATACAGAGACTTTTAAAAGCCGACCTTTGCGTCACTGGTAGCCAGTGAAGACTCAGCAACAGCGGGGATGCATGTGATCTCCTTGGAAGTCTGAAGATTAGTCTTGCCGCATCATTTAAGACTACCTGCAGTCTGTTTGTTAAGGCTTTAGGTAAGCCCAGGTAGAGCGCATTTCCGTAGTCCAGCCTCGACAGTATGGTGGCAGAAACTATCGTACAGAGCGTGGGCTGGGAAAGAAGTGGAACAAGTTTGCGCAGTTGTCTTATGATGCCGTTGCAGGTACCCACTACCGCAGAGATTTGATTGGTCATTGAGAGGGCGCCATCTATCTTAATGCCAAGACTTTTGACCGCGATTGCTGGCTTAGGGGTGGGCCCTAATTCCTGTGGCCAGTAAAGGTCACACCAGGGGGAGCAGGTGGATGACACAATTAACACCTCCGTTTTCTCGGGGTTAATCTTCAGGAGGTTCCTGGACATCCAGTTGACTGTGTACCTGAGAATCTCCTGGGCCAGCAACTGGGCCCGTACGGTGTCATCTATGCTCAGCAACAACTGGGTGTCGTCTGCATAGTTAAACACCCGACAGCCCATCTCAACCAAGGTGCTTATTAGTGGTTGCAGGTACAGGTTGAACAGTAAGGGGGACAGGGCGGAGCCTTGGGGTACCCCACATGTCAGGTCTCCTGCTCCTGATACCTCCTCTCCCAGCTGAATCCTCTGGGTTCGCCCGGACAGGAAGGATTCCAGCCAGAGGTAAGCAGAGCCCCGAAACCCAAACCCGGCCAACCTATCCAGGAGTATGGTATGGCTGACGGTATCAAACGCCGCTGATAGGTCTAAAAGTATCAGGGCGCTTGGTTTCTTTCGGTCAGCCAACCCTCTAAGGTCGTCCAGCACCGAGAGCATGACTAGCTCGGTGCTATGGTGGGCACGGAACCCTGCCTGCATCTCATGGAGCAGATGGTTAGACTCCAGGAACGCAGCCAGGGACTTCAGAACATGCTGCTCAAGCACCTTGGATAGAAATGGAAGCTGGGAGATGGGCCGATAGTTTTTTAATACTTTGGGATCGGCCCCTGCTTTCTTGATTAGGGGCTTCACTCGAGCCTCTTTAAAGCTAGCTGGCAGCTGCCCCGTGTTCAATGACCTATTTAGCATGGACAGAATGCGTTCCTCTAGGCTGAGGCGGGCTAAGCGAAACACACTGGGAGGACATGGGTCGGCTGGGGAGCCTGACTTTGTTTTCCTCATTAAGGTTTCTAGGCTCAATGAATCAATCGGGGGAAAACTAGACAAGTACATTCCACCTGGAGTTTTAGCAGGATATAGTTCAGTAGAGCCAACTCTGGTACTTGTTATTTCTTGTAAAATAGTCTCAACCTTCTCTAGGAAATATTTCAAAAAAGTGTCACAATTGAAGGTGGTCTCTATAGGTTGAGTTCTTTTACTTAGTTCCGTGAGGATTTTAAAAGTTTCCTTCTGAACGTTATCTGCCTTATTAATGCGATTTTCGTAGAATGTCGCTTTAGATTCCTGTATGTTTTTTATATGCCCGAAACAACTGCCTATATTGTTCACGGGATTCGGGGTCTTTTTTTCTCCTCCAGTTTCTCTCAGCATTTCGCAAATCTTTCCTATGCTCTCTTAGAGCTGGTGTGAACCAGGGGGCTCCCTTCCCACCACTATTCATTTTCTGGGACTTCACTGGTGCAATCTGATCAATTGCCCTTATTAGACCACCCATTAGATCTTTACACTCTTGGTCTATGTCGGCGCCTGGCGCCGTGGGTTGAGTGAATTCCCTGAGCGACAAAGTCAATGTTTGTGCATCAACATTTTTCCATTGACGAGTCTTTTTAATTTTTGGTGGGGGCTGTGGGGGTTTTGCACCAATAGGGACATCGCAATATATCAGGTGGTGGTCTGACCAGATACAAGGGAGAACTTTTACTGAGGTGATCTTAGGATCCAACACCCAGACCAGGTCAAGGATGTGGCCCTTTATGTGCGTAGGAGAGTCTACCAGTTGCCTGAAACCAAGCGAACACATTGTTGTCTCCAAAGAGCTAGCTGCTGGCTCCTTTTTCTCCTTGTCCCAGTGTAGATTAAAGTCTCCGGTGACTACTATGTTCTTATAACGTGAGCATATATCCGATATGCTAGCCATAAATAGATCGTTAAAGGCCGAGGTGGAATTTGGCGGGCGATAGACAGTGAGGATGATTAAACATAAATTATCAAACATAATTTTCACTGCCAACATGTCGTCCAGGTCCACTGTTTCTGTCAATATTTTAATTGCAACTAGATTTTTCTTAAAGAGTATAGCTACTCCTCCCCCACGGGCATTCCCTGCGCGATTATGCCAGTGTATGTCATAACCTGATGGAACTGCTGCTATAATGTCTGGTAGAGAGTTTTCCCCGAGCCAGGTCTCAGTCAATGTTAAAACATCGATTTCTCCAGCTTGGAGTAAGGTGAAAATCTCAAGACTATGGCACTGCAGTGATCTGGTGTTTAAACTAGCCAGATTCAGGGTATGAGAATGGGAGGTGGACTTACTGCTGCATGAACCGCGAATAGAAAGTTCTTCTAGTAAGGCTAGCGTAGTTCCATCCAATGAATGGGTTCCCTTCTGTAGATGGTATAGTGCATCCCGTGTGTACGTAAGTCTGCAGACAGGAGCCCCAGCCCCTGCACCCGTTCGTGCGCGGACGGGCGCAGACGGGCTGGACTCTGGCGTGACTCCGGCGCGATTCAGGCGCGCCCGTTGTGCGCGTCCGCTGCGCGGAGTCATGACTAACCGTTTTTATACCTGAGACTAGAGCGCCGAGTCAATGTAGCCCTATCAAAGATGGCCGCCGTCAAATTCGGCCGAGCAGAATGAAAGAATGGCCCTAGAATCGGCCACAGGTATCTGAGTCACCCCCAAGACAATAAAATGCCCCAAAATGCTAGGGAGGGATCGTGTGTCTGTCCTAGATATTGAGGGTGTCTATGCTGGCTCCGATGTGAGAAAAACGGGGGGGGTCGGACACAAAGGAACAACAGTACAATGCAATGTAAAATAGGTAAAATCACAGATTAAAAGTTAAGCAGCCAACCGGCTGTGGTGTCAGTGCAAAAGTCAAGTTATCTCGCGAGCAGCGTTTTGCCTCGGCTTTTATACCTGAGACTAGAGCGCCGAGTCAATGTAGCCTTATCAAAGATGGCCGCCGTCAAATTCGGCCGAGCAGAATGAAAGAATGGCCCTAGAATCGGCCACAGGTATCTGAGTCACCCCCAAGACAATAAAATGCCCCAAAATGCTAGGGAGGGATCGTGTGTCTGTCCAAGATATTGTGGGTGTCTATGCTGGCTCCGATGTGAGAAAAACGGGAGGGGTCGGACACAAAGGAACAACAGTACAATGCAATGTAAAATAGGTAAAATCACAGATTAAAAGTTAAGCAGCCAACCGGCTGTGATGTCAGTGCAAAAGTCAAGTTATCTCGCGAGCAGCGTTTTGCCTCGGCTTTTATACCTGAGACTAGAGCGCCGAGTCAATGTAGCCCTATCAAAGATGTCCGCCGTCAAATTCGGCCGAGCAGAATGAAAGAATGGCCCTAGAATCGGCCACAGGTATCTGAGTCACCCCCAAGACAATAAAATGCCCCAAAATGCTAGGGAGGGATCGTGTGTCTGTCCTAGATATTGTGGGTGTCTATGCTGGCTCCGATGTGAGAAAAACGGGGGGGGGGTCAGACACAAAGGAACAACAGTACAATGCAATGTAAAATAGGTAAAATCACAGATTAGAAGTTAAGCAGCCAACCGGCTGTGGTGTCAGTGCAAAAGTCAAGTATGAACTGTAATCAGAGCTGCATGCAAACTACATGGGATAGGTTAGAATGTTATATTTTTTACGCCAGTCTTTCTTCCTCCTGATGTTGCTAAGAAGGGTATTTTTTGCATATAAATACATTATTATTAGCAGTAGTGGCAAGAGGCAGGGACCTCAGCGGGGCAGAGGGAGGTGGAGAGGGTTCAGTCTGACATCCGCCACCTTGCCACCTCTTCAGCTCTGACGCACTCATAGGCTTCCAGAGTCCCCTGTGCCAAATCCAAACGGTACTCTCATTCTGGTATTACCCAGTATGAGAGAAGCGTCAGGATTGGGTGGAGCGGGCTGGATCCGTGCTTCACCAGGGACTGGGAGCCTTTGCTCCTGAGCCTGCCAATATCTCCAAGCAATAGTATGGAGATATCCAAGTGCACATGTCTGTTTGGTTGGCTGTGGACGGCTGGGCAAACCGACATGCACACTCGCACTGTGCCCTGAGCACGCCACTCCTCCTGCTGGACCTGCCCTCAAGACTCAACTGCAGCTAAGCTATGGAGTACAATAAAATAATAGCCAACTGGCGCACCAAATAGTACTTGTACATTAGGAAAATCAAGAAGTTAGATTCAATTTCAAAGATGCAATTTTCAAACCTTTTTATTCACCTAGATTTGGATGTTAAATGCATGTGCAGGGAAGAACAGCCAACGTGTTTCGTCCAATACATTGGACTTCTTCAGGGCATGCCCTCAGTAATATGTGAATGATGATGATGCCACCAATTCACCCATCCAAGTAAGGCAGTAACTTGTAAGTTTTTTGCGTGTAAATGCTCACTTGACTTAGCTCACTGCTTTGTGAGGGTATCAGAGAAGTGCAGGCTTCACATCGGCACTTATTATGGTGCCGCCTCAAGGGTTGATATGCCCTTGGTTTCCTTAAATTGGACAAATCAAGAACTAACTTTATCGGATGGTCTTTATTCCAGTATCACTTCATTTTGAATTAATCTTTTATATTTTAGACTGCAGACATTTACACGCAAATAAGTTACAAGTTACTCCCTTATGCCCCAAGAGGGCAGAGGACCACCCTGTCTGGGGAAGCGGCGGTGGAGACAGCTCCCTCCGCACTTTACACTACTGCCCTCCCCACATCATATTAAGGAATGCCACAGGTAAGAGATGCTGGCAATGCTTTGAACTGTATCGAGGTCCTAGCACAGTTTTTGCGTCAATAAGGCGGGAAAAGAATGATGCTGTTACCTTGATCTTCAGTTTATGAGGTGTCGACTTACTTTTCTTTTGTGGTGTGTAGGAGACATTGTATGTGAATGAAAAGGACTGGAAACATTTATGCACTTGCTCGATGCTCAAACGCGGATTTTTCAGCTCATTTACAAAAGAGCATTTTTGGCAACCATGTTAACTAACCATTTGCTCCAATGCCTGAGATAGTTGTTTAGAGAGATGCATCACTTCCAAGCAAGTTGGGCATTCATTCACAAATAGAAAGAACCACATCCAATATCAATCAATATTAATTTATTCGATTTTGTAATAAAATCATACAAGTGCCATGTAATAAAAAGCCCAACATGATGATGCATAACAATACATTAAAATAACATGATATACAGATATAATAGTCATCAAGAGCCAGTTGTGCCCTGGATCGAACTCGATTGTTCAGAACCACATCCAATTGCCTGCGGAAACGTGTCCAGCTGTATGTTGTTTCCTTAGTTGCCTTGTTTTTACCAAATGTCTCCTTTCATGTAGGATTTCAAGTTTCTCCATATATGCTTTTAATCTTATTACTTCCCAATTTTGAACAGAGTTATTATTACCTGTTTCGCTCCCAGATTGCCAACCCGTGGTCAGTGAAAATTGCTCGCTTCATCAGAGCAAAATTGCTCTTATACTCTGACTGATTGAGTACATTTCTGCTCTGCAGTTTCAGAGCCTGTGTAGTTGGTGTGCTGCATTTTTTTCTTGACAGCCTCTTAGAGACATCGCTCGGATATGGCAGTCGTGATTGTCTCTTGACTGGCCAGGTAGCTAGGAACAGATTGTCAATTCTCAGTACTCAACAAGGTTGTTTACAGGCTTAGGATACATAACACATAAGAGTACTAAAAAAAAAAGTCAGATAGGTTATTTACGTGACCTTGAAGTATCGCAGTGAGAATCTGGAACTCCCTTCCGCCTCAGCTCCGGACCACCACCTGCTCCCAGGCCTTCAAAACGGACCTCAAAGTTCTCCTCCTCCAAAGACACCTCCAAAAGTAATTCACACCCTCTCTATTATCTGAAGGAAGACCTCCCATTACTGAAAATGCTATTCTCCTTGCCTATGGAAGAGCCTTCCCAGTGTGTTCTTGTGGTTGGAGTGTTTGCCATTTATTGCAGTATTACCCTTGTACCTGTGTTTTGTACTCTTTTGTAACATGCACACGCCACTTTTCTCTTGTAACACAGTTTGCTACCTCTCACATTTTGTTTGCTTTAGATACTTGCACAAGTGCCACCATTGCCTACGTAACGTTTGTTCGTGTGCCTAAGTGTCTGTCTAGCATATATTGCAGTATTATACCTCTAATTGTACTTTGTTTTCTCTTGTAACCTGTACACTTGTCACTTTTTCCTCCTGTAATGCACTGTTTGCTACCTCGTGTATTTTGTTTGCTCACAATTGTCACTCTTACCTCATGTAATTTAACATCTGCTTTTGTAATTTGTTCACTTGTAATTTTCTCCTCATGTATCATTACTGTCCCTATTGTGAAGCGCTCTGACGCCGTCGGGTAAAGTCCGCGCTATATAAAAACGCATAAATAAAGAAAGAAAATAAATAAAGAAATAAAGAAATGTGGATTTTTGCTTTTGTTCTGACCTTCCTAATATTACAATGACTGGTGGTTTCAACTGTGTCTATTCTCAAGGTAAATTCGGTTATTATGCCCCATGTCCTGAATAAAGGTTTATCATACCTGCAGCAACCCTCTTCAACGTCTACATGAGTCCCCTCGCAGCCATCGCACGACAGCACAACCTCAACATCATCTCCTACGCCGACGACACCCAGCTGATCCTCTCCCTCACCAACGACCCCGCCACCGCCAGAGCCAACCTACACGAAGGGATGAAGGAGGTAGCCGAATGGATGAAGAACAGCCGCCTGAAACTGAACTCGGACAAGACGGAAGTCCTCATCCTGGGATCCTCACCCTCCGCCTGGGACGACTCCTGGTGGCCCCCCGCCCTGGGCAGCGCACCCAAACCAACAGACCACGCACGCAACCTGGGCTTCATCCTGGACTCATCCCTCTCCATGACCAGACAAGTCAACGCCGTCTCCTCGTCATGCTTCAACATCCTACGCATGCTACGCAAGATCTTCCGGTGGATCCCCGCCGAGACCAGGAAGACGGTCACCCAGGCCCTCGTCACCAGCCGACTGGACTACGGCAATGTCCTCTACGCCGGAACCACCGCCAAACTCCAGAAGAGACTCCAGCGGATCCAGAACGCCTCAGCAAGGCTCATCCTGGACATCCCCCATCGCAACCACATCTCCGGACACCTGCGAGACCTGCACTGGCTCCCGGTCAACAAGAGAATCACCTTCCGTCTCCTCACCCACGCACACAAAGCCCTGCACAACCAAGGACCAGGATACCTCAACAGCCGCCTCAATTTCTACGCTCCCAAACGCCAGCTCCGATCGACCGGCCACGCTCTCGCCGCCGTCCCCCGCATCCGAAGAGTCACCACATGGGGAAGGTCCTTCTCCTACCTCGCCGCCAAGACCTGGAACTCCCTCCCGACCCACCTCCGCCTGACCCAGGACCACCTCGCCTTCAGGAAGCAGCTCAAGACCTGGCTGTTCGAGCAGTAGCGGACCCCCCCTCCCCAAGCGCCTTGAGACCCTCCGGGTGAGTAGCGCGCTATACAAATGCTTTGATTGATTGATTGATTGTGTTAGCACAAAATATAAATCTACAGGCTCTGAGGTGTTTCAAGGAAGCTCAATGTATTATCTCTAGTTAGGCTGCAGCACAATGCACTCGTGTATAACTATTGCACAAGGCACCTTACCGAGCCAGGAGCTGGGTCACACTATGGCAAAGGCAGAGAACCTGTAACAACCTTAGTTTGATTTGTTTAAAGGTTGTCACTTCTGAGTTCACCCTTTAAAAACTGCTGCAGATCAGTATGAAGGGAGAAGAGAGAAGTGGAGAAGACAATCTGCCATTCATTAGAGGAATTACCATCTTGCTGGTAAAGGACAGTGGAGAAATTGTTTTCAGCTCTTCCCTGAATCTTCAGATTTGGGATTACGCTCAAAGTTCAAAGGAAGACAGACTCTTGCTGACACAAAGAGACAAGGGGGTTCGATCCCTGACCAGTGGAGCATGCCTGCCATAGGAACGTCTCACCTAAGGCTGGAAAATGCAAAGGGCCTCATTTATGAGGCCGTGCGCCACTTTTACGCCGCCGGTGCGTCACTTTTTGTGACGCACCAGCAGCGTAAAAAATGTGCCTTGTTGCACCATATTTACAAAGTGACTCATCTAGGTAGATGCGTCACTTTGTAAACCCCTGCGCTACATTATACCTGCACCAGGTATAATGTATGCAGGGGGGCGTTCTGACGCAAGAAAGGGTCATAGGAGTGACGCAGTGAAATCTATAAGATTTCACTGCACCACTTCTAGGACGCAAATGCGTCAATTTCTTACGCCTGCCTCACAGCAGGCGTAAGATTGACGCAGGCCCTTTCACATGGGGCTTGCCCCATGTGAAACGACACATTGCTGGAGTTGCGTCACTTTTGTGACACACTCCAGCAATGCGTCACTTTTGCGCCATACAGATACGTTAGAAATACTGACATATCTGTAACTCCTTGCACAACGATGCGTCATACTGTAAATATGATGCATCATTAGTGTCGCAAGGAGGGCGCAATGAAAAGTGACGCATTGCTGTTTTCATGCAGCGATGCGTCCCTTTTCATAAATGAGGCCCAAAATGTCTAGGAAAAAGAGAAAACTACACCTGGAAGAAAACCCACATACCAGCTGCAACTGGACATTAGCTGTTGACATCCAAGGAATGTGACGTCTAAGAATACTTCCCTGAAAATGTGAAGGCATTTCGAGCTCCAGTAAAGAAGTTACAGAATTGTTTTGTAAAAGAAGGGAGTATTCATCCCTAGGATAAGGCGGCAAAGATACCTGAAGAAGATGCTGCATTGCAAGCCAAATGTTAGTGGTTTATCTTCCTCAGAACGTCTGACCGAGGCTACCGTGTGACTTTAAAATCAAGTCAATGGCCTTCTGTAGTTCTGGTTGGCCATTGTTTCTCACCTTTCCCTTTTCTTGATTTATAACCTCCATAAAAGTTTCAAACTGTGAAAGTAAAATTCTTACTTGGAAGGAACCACCAATCTTTGTCAGAACTAGCTTTATGATGTTGGTCTACAAAGTGTTCGCTAGTGGTTTTCTTTAAGTTTTGATCATCCTGAGCAAGTAGTTCCATTGCAGGTCACCTTCCGAAATGGCTTAGTTCCCAGTTAAAAGCACTCAAATTACTTTCTTTGATTTTTGGGTTCCTGTTATTTCCTATCCAGCAGTATTTGTTTTATACTATCTTGTAATGTTATTTTTTTTGGGGAACAGCGTTTACAACGCAACTTTTACAACGCAGTATCTTTACCACGCAACTTTTACAACGCAAGTCTATACTATCTTGTAATGTTATTTTTTTTGGGGAACAGCGTTTACAACGCAACTTTTACAACGCAGTACCTTTACCACGCAACTTTTACAACGCAAGTCGTTACAACGACTTGCGCTGGGGGGCGCTCTAGATTAGGGAATAGTTAATTTACTATCCAAAACCTTCCCTACTATCCACGGGGACTGGAGTTGGAATAGTAAATTAAACTATTCACTATCCAGCACCCCCCACCGCAAGTCGTTGTAACGACTTGTGTTGTAAAAGTTGCGTGGTAAAGGCATGCGTTGTAAAAGCATGCGTGGTAATGACATACATCCATTTTTTTGTGGTAAATGTTTTTTTAATAACTAGAAATCTCATGTGGCTGTTGCAGGACATGTATCATATGAAACTTTCTCTGAGAAAGGTCGTGCTGCCTCTGGCAAGACACAAAGGATGAAATGAAGTCCTCATGGAAAGACTTTTTTTGCAGTTTTTATATAGCATGAACTTGACCTGAAGGTATAGAAGCAATTTACATAAGCTCCAGTTACATTACTCAATGACACGTTTATTTTTGTAGGCACTGAGAGATTAGGTGATTTTCCCAGAATCACAGGATGTTGAACCGACACCAAGACTTGAACCAAGTTCCCCAGGTCCAAAATAGTCAGCTCTGGCTAATACGCCACATCCTCTTACCATATAGTTCACATGAATTAGATTGTTTTTACTTCTTTGGAGCACAACCACAGCTCACTTCCAGACTGTCGTCTCTTTCTCTCATATTTAAAAATCTGGTTTTCCTACTAAAAATCATATCTTGTTTTGACTTCTGCTCATACTACCATCTATCTTTTTCGTCACTTCAAGCCGTTTGCTGGAGACAACCAGATTTCCTTTAAGCAGCTGATCTCCAGAAGGTTCTTATTCAATAGTCGCTCCTTCCAACACATTCCAGCCTATTCAAACTTAGCCACACCATTGATCCAGATACTTCTAATATGAACCATAATCGCACCTTTCTACCAATGTATCCTTCCACTATTTGGTCCATTAGGCAAACCCATACTGTGTGCCCACAACTTAATTTGCATTGGAATTATAAACATTTTATTTTTTATCTCAAAAGTGATTTAGATCCTACATCTCAAGTCCTGTCTTTGAGAACCCAAGGTTAGTTTGTGATTATTTTGGTTGTTGTTAAAGTAAATTATACCAGGCTTCTCCTTTCTTTCTCCTTTCTCACCCATTCTTATCTGGTTAGTGGCCTTCTCTCCACTCATACAGTGTGGACAAGATCTGCTTAGAGCTGGAGGAGCTTGGAACCCATTGAACAAGTTTGATGCACATCATGTATGCAGAGTGTTGAAGTCCGCATCCATGCGAGAATCACCGCTTCTAGTGCCTTTCACCTACATCCATTCAGTGGTATCCACATACACTCTAAATTCACAAATGCTTAGAGGCAAATAAAGGTGCACAGTACTCCTTCATGATGGATGTTAAACCACAGAACATTGCTCAGTAGCTGAATGCTGCACAAGATGGAGTTTCCTCTTCAGGGTAGTCTTGTTGACGTGGCAGTATGCATGTTCAACCTCTGGACCTGCTGCTTACAAACCATGGAGCTCCCTGGGATTGTTGGCTGAACCCAGGTACACAGTGTGACTCCCTGGAGATCTGTCCAGCAACAGCAGCTGAATCAGACCAGTTTTACTGTCCTGAGCAAAGCAACACTTGACTTGTTCTGCTCAGCAACAGCCTGACTCCTCCTGGAATCCCTGACCTGTGACAGCCTGAAATACATCTAAGTGACCATCGGATCGTCTGCTCTCTAATGCAGAAAGTCTGGGGACATGCCTGTGAAGATGCTGTCTGCTCTGCTTGTCTGTGAAGCTTGAGTTCAAAAGTTTAAAGCTATTGCTATTCGAGCCTGGATTCCAACTAGTTTCCCGTAAGTACATACTGACCCTCTGAGGACCAGAGATCATTCCAGTTTTGGACTTCAGAAGCAAACCAGCTAAGCGGAACAACAAGTCTCTGCTCTCTTTCAAACTAGGGCTGAATTTAGGATGAGTAAGGAATGCTGCCGTTATTATCATAGCTTGAAATATGAGGAGGTGGAGTTCCTAGCATGAATAGGGGCTGCTTGAACCCACAGTGGCAGAGCCCAGGTCTGGGACCTACACGGAAGACCTACAAGAAATAAAAAATTAAATACCAGCATTTGTAAAGCGCACAGCTACCTCCGGAGAGGTGGCCCAGGTCTGGGGGCCGTCGGGAAGATTAAGTGAGCTATTGCCCAGAGGCACATGGTGCTGGGCTAACCTGCCACCAGCAATTGAACCGTGAACCCCTTGGTCCGGAGTCAGAAACCCTGGCTGCTGCGCCACACCTCTTCCATGAGGCTCTGAGTGGCTGATCCAGACTGAATTTGAGAGCCATGCACACATTTGTCATCACAAGAGACAGGCTCTAGGCTCAAGGCGGCCCTGGGCAGGGAGCATAGGTAGGGGGCCCCGGAAGAGGGGGTCTGGGTAGGGCGGAGCCCCCCGGAGCTCAGGAAGGTGTTTTAATAAAACATCCAGAAAAGGCGTTAGATGACCAGTACCTGCAGTTGCTCCTATCCTTCCGAATTCGTCTCAGATTCACCTTATTCATTTTCATTGGTCTGCTCATGAGTACCATTCTGCTCATGGATATCATAATTTTTTTGTTCTTGTTTATGGTTGTCAGCTCCTGTTTTACCTAGTGCATCAGCAGTACTCTGGCCGGAGGATTCTCCATCTTTACGTTTCCCTTGGGTGATAGAGTTCAGGATTGCCCCTTCCTGTGACGCTACAAAAGCCTGCTGAGCTGCCTTTTCTCTTTCGTTTTGAATAACCAGATTTGTGTACTCAAATTCTCTTCGTTGTGCTTGCAATGGGTACGCGAATGTCGTGTGCCCCCTATCCCACCAGATATTAACTACGACTATTGTGCTAACACTAGTACTTTATAAATACTATAGATAAACTTGTAATACGACTCGCCTGCCGGGGGAGGAAAAGGTTATAGTTGCTTTCGCGCAAGAGTAACAGGGAATGAAAGGATGGCGGTGGCGGTGGCTTATATACGCCTGTACCTGCAGGCCAGCAATGGGTAGGGAAAAAAAGAAGCCAATCAGGAACCAGGAGGAACGCAGGCACGGAGGCCAGTGAAGAGGGGGGGTCAGGGTGTTTGGAAGTGGAACACAGCTGGAGGCCGCCAAATCCCTGCCAGGGGCCACCACGCAAATATGTATCCATCCTCAGAGGATTATTATGTTAAGGATATATATTGGCGTGGCAGCCCCTGGAGTTTGGGGGCCCTGTGCAGGTGCACAGCTTGCACATGCCTAAGGCCGCCCCTGCAAGAGAGTCAGGACATGCCAGATGTACTGTATTACTGCTCCCGGTGGTGAGCCTTCATCCCTCCTTGACCTACCCGAGAGGACGCATGCCCTATGTCACAGAATGTCTGGGCCTGTGACCCTAGAGGAGGCAGAGAGTGTGGTCTGGAGAGGTCCCTACTATCTCTTGTGGTAGATGGTAGAACTTCCCTTTGCAGTACGGTGTATTTTCTCCAAACCCTTCCTATACTCGAATGTTACCTGTCTACAGTGAGTCCGCAAGTGTTCACCCAGCAGAAGTAGAAGCACACCTGGAAATCTGTTGTTTTATTAATAATTTATAGATGTATTTCTTGGGCACGATTCAAAAAGCTATTTGCACATTTTTCGGCGTACATGCACAAATATAGTGGCAAAAAGAAATAGGAAGTGTTTTTTTCTGATGATGTGTATGGGTGCATACATCTTCATGCATGTGTTTGTCATGATGCTAAGGTGGCCCAGTGTGATGATGTATATGTGTTGACATGTCACCACAAATGTACATGCATATGGGAGACTGCGGCTGTCATTTTTTAAATTTTACTTTTCTGAGATGGTGGATGCCTATTTCGGAGTGGTAAATTAACAAAATGAATGAAAAAAAGAGCAACCCACAAGCAAATTGCAGCTGTCGGTCCTTCAAAGAAATGTAAAAAAAAAAACACTAAACAGCGAGGACGGTGAGCAATGGAGAAGCGGGTAGAGGGGCAAAGTAAACCAGCACCAGATGGGGAGAAGACTATGTGAGTTTAAAATATAATCAAAAGAAAAACGAATGCACTCTCATGAAGGGCAAAGAGAAAAGTAGTTCCCTGAATGCAAGCAGCGGATGGACGCAAGTCATCCAAGCAGGGCAGAGTAAAGAAAATGGCTCCTGAGGTGGGCCAAAGACAGAATAGGGAGGAAAACCATTGAAAAAAGAAACAAGGAAAGGAAATAGACAGGAAAGCTGTGTAATCTAAAGCAAAGGGCTCGCCCAAAGTCCACTATAATGATATATTTTAATGCATTACTGATAATAAGTCTTCGACAACAGACCGCTACAGCTGCTGTAGGAGAGACCTATAAAGGAAGAGAAAGATAGGAAAACAGTAACATAAGGAGAACACAGGCATGAAAAGGAGTCTGCAAGAGTGAATAAAGATACCTGAATCATAGGGTAAAGGAGGAAAGAGACATGGGATGGAATCAAGACTAGGCAGCCTCAGCATTTGTCCACCTTAGCATCCAGCAGTTGGCCTATTAGAAAGAGTTTGGACCAGTGCATATTTTTATTACTAAATTAAGCACTTCTGTGCAATGCCGTTTACTGGGACAATGACACTGTGACAGCTTTAGGTTTCAAAGGTCTGTCCATGTGCAGCAGAGAGCACCGCTGGGATGAAGGTAGCTAGGAATGTACAATCAAAGGAAGTGGGTGCGTTTATGGGAAGGCCTTGGCTATCTGCTTAGCAGGCTGGGCCAGCTCTGGAGCATCCAGCAATCGGGTTTGATTTAGAGCCATGTAATCTCTTTTGAAGTCCCACATAGTTTACACGTGGCGTTCCTGGCTGTTTATAAAACGATGACAGATGTTTGGCTTCCTGATATTCCAGCAGAGCCCAGAGGTGTCACAGTGACACCCTCTGTCCCATTTGTTAAAGAGAAGCAAAGCAGTGAACTGGCCCAGCCTGCAATGCCTGCCAAATGCTGCTCAGAAAACTTTCAGTGGAGAACAGGGATCCCAGAGCCTGGGTGTTGAGCAAGGAGCAAAACCAAGAGTTTGGTCCAATGGAGCATTGGCCAAACATTTGTACTAATATTGACAACAATGTGTGTTTCATTTGTCAAACAGAACCCTTCCAATGTTCAAGTATAGAGGGAAACTGCTCTAGTAATACTTCATCTGTTATTCCCAAATCCGGGGGATTACCGGGTGAGCTTTTCCATCCCATTATACATTTTTTGCCCTACAGTATGAAGTTGCCTTGGAAATCGATATTTTTGCACTGATTTCTACAGTGTTTCCACATTCGGCCACTCTTCCCCAAGCTCATATAGCTATATTTTTCCTCACAAATCTGCATGGAGAATGGAATTTGAAAGTTCAGCATTCCCACAAATCTCTTTTTCAGATTTGGACAGAGAAGTCTGGTTTCCTCCTGAATCAAGATTCAGATTGCCAAGGTGATGAATTTCTTAGAACCTAACTATCAGTTTAGGCCAAATTTTGATCTGGATCAAACTATCGGCTGTGTGTTATTTATCACACTCTTGTGGTTTTCCCCTGAAAGATTCCTGCAGGCAAACCAGCCAAATATTATCAGAAGAAAAATTCCAGAAAACAGGCAAAGCAGGCAGAATTTGGTGTGTGAGGTATCAATTTGATATGTTATGCCTCAACTACATCCTCCTCGGGGATCTGAACTTCCACCTCGAGAACAACAACGATGCCAACTCCACCGCCCTGATCGACAACCTCGCCAACCTCGGACTCAAACAGCTCGTGACGACACCCACCCACGCCGCTGGACACACAATTGACCCCATCTTCTCTGCAAGCTCCCACATCTCCTTCAACCACACTATCGAACCCTACTGGACCGACCATAGATGCATCCACTTCACCTTCAGGAAACCCACCCCACACCACCGCACCCAACAGTTGCCAGGCTGCTGCTGGGGCAAGGTCACCAAGGACCAACTGACCACCACCTTCGCCCTGAGACCACCCGCCGACCCCATCGACCCCGACACCGCCGCTACCAACCTAAAACAGTGGATCAACGACTGCGCCAACACCCTCGCCCCTCTCAAGACCTCCAATACCAACCACACCAACAAGAAAGCCGCCTGGTTCACCGAAGACCTCCGAACCTCCAAGCACACCTGTCGGAAACTGGTGAAGAAATGGCTCCGCGACCGAACACCAGAAAGCCACACAGCCCACAACAACGCCACCCGCAGGCACCACTAACTCATCAGCACCGCCAAGAGGACCACCTTCAAAGACCGCCTAGACAACAACGCACACAACACCAAAGAGCTCTTCAGCATCGTAAAAGAACTCTCCAACCCCAGCTCCAACACCAACGACATTCCACCATCACAAGACCTGTGCGATTCACTGGTCACCTTCTTTCACCGCAAGATCACCGACATCCACGACAGCTTCAACTCCGACACCCGCACACCCACCGCCAAGACCACCACTCCTGCGACATCCACCCACACCAGTCGCCTGACCACCTGGTCCAACGTCAGCGACGAAGGCACCATCAAAACCATGAACTCCATCCACTCCGGATCCCCATCTGACCCCTGCCCTCACCAAGTGTTCAACAAAGCCAGCGCAGCCATCGCGCCCCACCGCCGTAAAACAATCAACATCTCCTTCGAGACTGCAACCTTCCCAGAAAGCTGGAAGCACGCCGAGATCAATGCCCTACTGAAGACACCCAAGGCGGACCCCAAGGACCTCAAGAACTTCCGGCCCATCTCCCTGCTCCCGTTCCCGGCGAAAGTCACAGAAAAGATTGCCAAAGAACAGCTAACCCGCTACCACGAAGACAACAACATCCTGGACCCTTCCCAATCCGGCTTCCGCAGCAACCACAGCACCGAGACTGCCCTCATCGCCGCCACCGACAACATCAGGATCCTGATGGACAAAGGAGAAACAGTCGCCCTCCTCCTCCTGGACCTATCAGCAGCCTTCGACACGGTCTGCCACCGCATCCTATCAACCCGCCTCCATGACGCCGGAATCGAAGAGAAGGCCCTGGCCTGGACCACATCCTTCCTCTCCGGCAGAACCCAGAGCGTCCGCCTCCCACCCTTCCGCTCTAAAACCACCGAGATCATCTGCGGCGTCCCATAGGGATCCTCCCTCAGCCCGATGCTGTTCAATATCTACATGGCACCCCTCGCCCACGTCGCACGACAACATAACCTCAACATCATCTCCTACGCCGACGACACCCAGCTGATCATATCCCTCACCGAAGACCCCCACACCGCCAAAGCCAACCTCCACAGAGGAATGAAGCCCGTCGCCGAATGGATGAAGGACAGCAGGCTGAAGCTAAACTCAGACAAGATGGAGGTCCTCATCCTCGGGCCCACCCCATCAGCCTGGGACGACTCCTGGTGGCCCACATCGCTAGGTACAGCCCCAGAACCCACCGACCACGCACGCAACCTGGGGGTCATCCTCGACTCCGCCCTCTCCATGACAAAGCAAGTCAACGCCATCTCCGCGTCCTGCTTCAACACCCTCCGAATGCTCCACAGGATCTTCAAATGGATCCCCTCTGACACGAGAAAAACCATCACCCAGGCCCTCGTCACCAGCAGACTCGACTACCGGCACGCCCTCTACTCAGGAACAACAACCAAGCTCCTGAGACCACTACAACGAATCCACAACGCCTCGGCACGACCGATCCTTGACATCCCCCGACGCAGTCACATCACACCCCACCTGAGAGGCCTGCACTGGCTTCCCGTCAACAAGAGGATCACCTTCAAACTCCTCATCTATGCACACAAAACCCTTCACAATGCCAGACCAGCATACCTCCATGACCGACTAAGCTTCTACACCCCCACCCGCTGCCTCCGCTCTGCCAACCTCGCCCTCGCCACAGTTCCTCGTAGTCAGAAAGCCACCGCCGGCGGCAGATCCTTCTCCTACCTCGCCGCCAAGACATGGAACACTCTCCCTACCAACCTACGACAGACCCAGGACCTGATGGTCTTCAGAAGACTCCTCAAGACCTGGCTCTTCGACCAGTAGCAGCTTCCCCGTACACCCCCCTCCCCCCAGCGCCTTGAGACCCTCACGGGTATGTAGTGCCCTTAAGAAATGCATTGATTGATTGATTGATTGATTGATTGAATGTCAAGTTGACAACACGGAAAAGGTAAATACCTTACCCCAGGATAATGATATTTAATAGGTGTGGCAAATATCCCACCTTATTTCACCCCCCTTGTAATGAGAGTGTAAACCGGCAACAACTTGATTACAGCAGTCTACTAATTATTAGCATATTTGGACTTGGGCTTGGATTAGGCTTGGCTATCAGTCAACAGGGCAGAACTGAGGTACTGGGTTTTTCAGAACCGGTACCGAACCGGTAACCCAGTGGTGTCAGGGGGCACACCCAAAGACCTCGAGTACTTTCCTGATTTAGACCACAGAAACTCAGAGTCTTCTAGGTGAAGTCAAGGATCGATTTTATTGGCTGCAACCAAGTAACAGGCGTCCAAGAAGTACAACAACACGGGATGTATATTCTCAGGAGACTGCTCAATCTTAGAAAGCCAGGCTTCTCTTTTTATACAAAACATTAAGCTTCAGGCAAACATTCCTAGATTTAAAGTATACCATTCACATATTTTTACTACAAAGGAAAAGCAGAGGCATGATGACAGCCCACATCACAGTTCGTCCAGCCCACAACAAATCACCCGGCAAGGCCCAACATTCCCATCAGATATCGTGGATCCCCCATAAAAACGGGCACCTCCTCATCATAAAGCAAGTCAGAGAGAAAGGAGCAGGGACAGGTGTGAGCACGATTAGGCAGGGTGTGTGTGCGATGAAAAGGGTTTATGGCATGTTGTACCTTGATGCTATCTCGTTCGGCCACTGGGAGAGGAACTGACCAAACAGGTTTGGCCTGGGGCAATGGTTCCAGCTTGCCCAGGTCACAGGAAAGTCAATTAAGGTGTACGTGTCCTTTGGAATCGAATTTGGCTTAATCATCTGCCTATGTGAGGGCAACTCACAAAATGGCTGCCGTACACAAAATGGAAGCCAAGGGTTCAGGAAGCAAATGACGATTTCGAGGTGAAATCGTCACTCGAATATGACGAAAAATGCTTGTACATAGTGTACTAGCCATTCTCGGTCTTTTGATATAAAAATCGTCATGCTATGATGAAGTTTAATTCTCGAGTCCAGAATTTTCAGAACTACAAACCCTCCTTTTGCCCTTACATAGGCAATTTAACCTAATCTCATGCTAATCTGAGTCCAGGTCTATATTCCTAAAGTCATTGAGATGTTGCTGTAACATCATTCTAGTACTTAGTTCGTCTCTTGATACAGGTTTCCTTACACATGATGTAGCACAGAGGCCACATATTGCAGGAGTACACTGCACGCACAGACAGAACAGGAAAAGAATGGCTAAGACCATCCCAATGACCATCAGAATTTTCCATCCCCAGCCGGATATCAGTTCCCAGAACCATCCCATTAACGACCAATCTCCTTTATCCACATGAATAGATTTGGAAATCTTATGCAGTTTGGAGATGGCCTGGTACACTGTTGGAGCGTTATCTGGAATGAAAACACAGCAACTCGATTGGATCAATTTACATACCCCACCTCGGTCTGCAAGTATGACATCTAAAGCGACCCTGTTCTGAAGGGTCATAAGACGATCCGACTGGAGCTCAGCAGTGAAGTTACTAAGGGCACCAGCAGTTTCAACTACAGTGGACTCAACCACCCTTGTCAATTGCCTTATGTTCCTGCTGTTAACCATGGGTCCCCAGAACGGCAGAAAACCCTTTACAAAGTCCCCAAATTCTTGTCCTGCAGTGTCTTCTTTACTCAAGACACCCCTAACTACCCTTGTCTTGTGGTAATCTGCCGCTGCTGTGTAGGTGGGAGGCAACAGGAACGAAACAAAACATGAGCCCGAAAAGTCAGGGGGCAACCATGTATAGGCTCTATCATGGCAGATGAAATAGGTACCCTTAGCTGCTAAAAACGCAGGGGAAGTCTGAGACCAAAAAACATACGTTTCAGTACAGATACTCTTCCCTAACTGAGCCCTGGGATTCTTGCCAGTAATGTGGAAAAGTAAATTTTGCCATGTTCTGTGTCCCTACGTGTTCCCCATCTTATGTTATATGTGCATGATCAATATGCATATGTATTCCCTTATGATCGATTAAAGACGCAATTCTAGTTGTGTCCAACTCCAGTTGCCAATTTCCAGTTCTCGTGAAAGCTACGAGTATTAGGCCTATGTAAAGCTATGTTGCCATGTTTCACAGTGTGCACGTTAATTCAGTAAAAGTCCCCGTTTCTAGGCCTCAAAAGGGCCCGGACACCAGATTCAGCTCCTGTCTCCTGAACCCTCGCTGAGGAGCGATACAGCCCCCACCTGCATCCCTGACCCTTCACTTACTTCCTGCCTCGCAGTGCCCGGCTCGGCCTGGCTCTGCCTGCCAGTCTGCCAAGAGTATGTTATGATTCTAGTTATCAGTCCAGCCCTCCTCCTCTGCATTCCTAAGCTACTGAATCGCATCAATAGTTTCAGTCATAGTCTAGCCTTTACGTCTCCATGTAAGAGAAATACTGTATTAATGGTCATTTAATATTCCTCAACACGCACTACATGTAGAATAATGCATGCACCAGTCTTAGAGTCTGTTAGCCTTTGCCCTGATAACTTTTGGATTCTATCAACATGTTCTCTAAACATCAGATACTAGATAGTGTTTAGGTACATGTCGCTCTGACACTCCAGACTTTAGTCTCCTCTTCTAGCGCAGAAGTCATAGCCCCCAGTTCTCCCTAGTAACACGTCATTGCCAGCTTGCGCGCACCACTAGGTCAGAGGTCCCGGCTCCTTAGGTAGCCCCCTCCATGTTTCCGCCCCATTTATGACATATTCTGTTACGTTTACATCACATGTCTATGTACACGCCTCTTGTTACACCTACTTTCACTCTTATCTTTCGCGACTGCTACAAACTCCGCCCACTGCTACGCCTACTGTATTAACTGCAATGTATTTTGTTTAACTATAAATATTGTGCACTGTTATTAAAAGTTCCCCTTATGCTCCCAGATCCTGCCCCCGGCAGCTGCCATCTCATTCCCGTACAGGCTGTCCTGTTCCTGTCCTTTATGCTGTATTAAAGCCTGTAAAACTCCGGCTACCTCGAATCTTGACTCTTATTTATTGAGCTATTTGTTTATCTCGTATCCAGTCAAAAATAGTACCGGTAATTAATTATTTATTTACCACATAATGGCGCCCGAATAGGGACTTGCCCTTTCCCCACGCGCCGGAGAAGCCACGCAAGCCCCCTGATCCTCTGCAGTCGTGACGGAACCATCCTGCGCAGTGGCAGATATTTCTGCTTCAAGTATCCCTCAGGCCCACGGAGGAGACGGAGGTTGCGGTCCAGCATCCAGACGAGGCGGTGGAGGAACGCGGCGAGTCCCGACCAGAGCCCAAGCCGAGAGTCCAAGGTCCGAGGTATCCGGAGGCCCACCCGTAACTGAAGTCCGAAGTTCGCAGTCCGTCGTCGTAGCAGTCCAGTCCAGTCCGAGGCCTTCCGTTCTTGCTGCCCGGTGAGTACCGTTGCTGGGGTAGTATCTAGACAGGGTCAATTAATTTGTCTCTGGTCCGTGGGTTTGGGTATGCAAATCCAACATGAAGTGTCCACCTAGGTGGATGCGGGTCCTGACGTGTCTCTTTATGGGACCGGTATGTTTCGTACTGTTTCAGCAGTGCATCTAGTAATTCTAGTAAGTTCTGTTCTCGAGAAATTCATGTGTTTCTGTTCTCAAGTATTCCAGGTAATGTTTCTGTCCGAACTGTTATTTTAATGTTATTTCATGTGTTTTCAATGTCGTGGTATGAGTGATCAGTCTCAAGTCATTATTGTGTTCATTGTGTATTGTACTGTGTCCAGATCCCAGTTTACGTCATGCCTCTGTTCTCAAAATTACGTCAGTTAAGAACTAGAAAAGGTCTGCTCGAGGAAGCAGTTCCTGTCCCGCCTAGGGACAGTCCAGGTCATTTTATGTATCATAAGCATGGCATAAGTGCCATATTATATCTAGATTTATGGGTCGAGTATACTAAGGAATTAGAAGAGAAATATAGATGGCCTGTATCAGGCACATGGGATGCCGAGTGCATCATGCGAGTAGAAGAAGCCTTATGGAAAAAGAAAGCCAGACAGTCACAGAAAGATGCCATCGAGTTATGGCGCAAAGAATCTCATAAAAGAACCGAAAAAGAAATCAGAAAGTCAGAATTAAGTAGAGAATCCTCAGAAAGAGCCCAAGAAAGGGAATTAATTGAAATAGGTGAACGAGTTAAAACCGAACAGTTAGACAGACAGAGGAATGCCCTATTAAGGGTATGTACCCTCTTCTTGCCGAGGGCTTGCCAAAAGCAACCCCGGAGGCATCCAGTAGTTTCCCGCCACCACTAGTTCCGACTAAGCTACGTCACAAACCGACCGCAGCTGATATTTTTCTCTCGTCCTATTTGGACGACACAGTCCCAGAATATGCAAATCCTGCTCAGCCAGCTCCTGTAAATAATGTAATTCCTGCTCCTCCAGCCACCGGGGCACCCGTTACGGTACCCCCGGTCCAGCCTACATTACAAGTACCCGCTACATCGGTCACTCTGCCAGCACGAAGAGTATCAGTCGACGATTCCAGTTTAGGGGCCGCGGGAGGAGGACCCCCGGGAACCCCGCCGCCACACAAACGTGTAACGTCAGTCGAGTTACATGAACGTGCGTTACAGCGTACGCCCAAACATCAGTCCGTTGCAGATATCAGGCGAGCTCTTACCGAATGCCGTTATGATCCAGTCCCAGGCGATGATAGTATGGTTATATATTCATTGCGTGTAAGACGGGTGACCGAGTATTTGGACACCCTACCGAATATGAAAGAAGATCTAGACAGAATATATCGTTTCATTCGTACAGGAACAGATTCAGAAAGTATTGGTGAAGTCATGTCTCTAAGGAAAGCTGACATTCAGCTCATGCTATTAAAGTTTCTAATTAATTGTTTAATAAGGGAACAAGATTATCCGACTAAAGATCCGACTGAAATGAAAGTCCTGACAAGGTGGAGTGATAATATAGCCGAGGGAAGACACAGGACACTCAGTTGTATAGAGAGTATGTACAAGAAAATTCGTAAGGAAATAATAAGGTTACACGAGAAACGCAAAGCAGCACAAGTAAGCGAGAAAGAAGACGACTCTCCTACCGAAGAGGTAGACGACGAGAATCCTTCCAGAATAGCGTATGTAGGTAGAACTAGACTTTCCGACCGACATTCACGTCTAGACTACAAGAAAACTGTTCCTCTTCCAGCACCAGAACAAGGTTCTCTAGAGCAAGTATTTCAAGCTACCGATCACATTCTGAAATCACGAATCGGTTATAGTGAACTTAGTACCATGCATGAACAAGAACTAGCCCGATCAGCAGTCCGATGGGCTACTGATTCTACCACTTTTCCAGACGAAATAGTGGCACAAATGTTTCTGAAACTGCCCCCAGCCGAGCAGCGACTGGTGGGTATGTATATGATCCAGCACCTCATTACACTGTATGAGGGTCAGCATTCTGATCCAGGTCCGTTACATGATGTTCTGAACGAGTTACTCCAGTATAGATGGAAAGGTCTAGGTACCGATTTAATTAGTGTCATTCTAGAACAGCGCCACAAATATAGAACGTTCCTGAATCCGCATTTTGTTCACGTCTCACCCCCCGAAAGTAAACCGTTTTACATAGATAGACAGCATCCGTTACGAGAAGTACACCCAGTTAGGACACAGGGTGGTGAAATGCAACGAGTATTTGTTTACACCCCGATTACAAAGATGGAACTCTTAGAGATGAAAAAGTTAATTCCCTGTCACGACAAAGATCCAGCAGGGTTCCACCGTGAATTAAAAGACATGCTCCGTATGGGAGAATACACGTATCCAGATATCATTAAAATGTTAAAGGTCCTGTTGCCTGCGGGCATATATGAAAAACTCAAGGAAAAAGAATGGGAGGTGGGAGAGAAAAAGATAGATTGGGCAGCTCTAGAAGCTGAAGAAAATACACGTGTACCAGGTACCGGTCTAGGAGATAAATGTAAAGAATTACCCGAACTGTTAATTCAAGTTTTGCCAAGATTATTAGCCACGAAAAAGGAAGACTGGGATGCAATCTCAGCCTGTAAACAGAAACCAGACGAAGATACTAGTGATTTTTATTCTAGATTCGAGAAATGTTTTAGTATTAACAGTGGTTTGAAGACGAGTAGTGAGTCATACCCTCATCTTTTTGTTACTAAACTAGTCGAGAATTCAAGTCCACAAGTTAAAAACCGAGTTTTGAAAGTCGAGAGTACCTGGCAAGCTAATACTCCGTCCCAAATGCTTCAGATGCTTCAGTACCACCAGAATAGAATCAGAGAAGAGCAAGATCATGAAAGGAAACGTATGAAAGACACGAAAATGAAAGTATTAGTTGCACAATCTGTTCCTCAAGACAGTCAGAAGAGGGGTACGAATCAAGCCAGTCATCCTGCAGTTCCTGTTAAAGGGACCTGCAATTATTGTAAACAGCCAGGTAATTTTATAAACGAGTGTGCAGTTCTGAAACACAACATAGCTACCGGTAAGACTAAAGAGAGACCACGTCCGCCTAGACAAGAACAAGTTTCACAGACTTCTCAGTTACCACAGAATGCACCACAGACGGCTCCAGCACCGCAGCCTATAGCTGCAACACAGCATGTTACACAGCAGATGTACCAGTATGCACAGTCGGAGTATCCAGAGTACCAGCAGTATTCATGAAACAGCCTAGAGAGGGAGGTAGGCTTGCCTCTCATTGAGATACCTGTAGATCAAGAGGGTCCCTATGTTCACAGTCAAGTATTAGGGAAAGACAGAAAGTTTCTGATTGATACAGGGGCAAGTAGGACTACAATCCGTCATGACGAGGTTCCAGGGGCTCCGCTCTCAGGCTCTAGAAATGTTTCCCTTGGATTTTCAGGAAAGCCAATAGTTAATGAAATTTCCAAACCAGTCACTCTAGAAGTAGGTCCATTGTCCCGAACTACTGATTTATTACTTACGAAATCATGTCCAGAAAATGTGTTAGGTATTAAGACATTGAAAGAATTAGGTGCAGTTATTTGTTGCTCCCCAGAAGGAATACGTTTGTTTTTACGTGACTTTAAGGGTCACTATGTATTACGTGATTTTGATCCAAGATTATTGAATGTCCCGCAGCATCCATGGGCGCAAGGTCCAACTGATGTTGGTTTTATGCAAATCACACCCCATCGTGTGACTCTGAAACCAGGTATAGTGTTACCACGAATCAGACAGTACAGATTGCCACCTGAGGCTGTAGCAGCCTTATCCAAAATTATTGACGAGCTCATTGCTCAAGGAGTGGTTGTAGAAACTGACTCCAATGTATGTAATTCTCCTATCATTCCAGTCATGAAACGTACTGATCCAAATGCACCTCCAGTATATCGATTAGTGATTGACCTTCGAGAACTTAATAAATGTATCATTCCCCAGTACCCAGTTGTTCCAGATATTTCTTCCCTATTGACAGCCATTGATTCCGAAGCCACGTTTTTCACTGTCATAGACCTCAAAAACGCATTTTTCAGTGTCCCCATTCATCCAGACAGCCAGTTCCTTTTCGGATTCTGTTTAAATGGAAGGAGCTATAAATTTACACAAGCTCCTCAAGGTTTCACAGAAAGTCCTAGCATTTACAGTCAAGCACTTAAGAGACAACTAGACAATATTCACATGCCAACTGACACTGCCCTGCTCCAGTATGTCGATGATCTACTGATCACAGCCCGTTCTGAACGTGACTGCGAGCGAGCGTCACTTATAGTTCTGTATTTCCTAGCCGAGATGGGGCACAAGGTGTCCCCTTCGAAGCTTCAATTCTGTGTCCAGCAAGTGATCTATTTAGGCCACTTACTGTCCAAGAGGGGTAGGCAGTTGACACCTGACCGTATCCAGTTAATAGCGAGTCTTCCGCAGCCCAAGACCCAGAAAGAGGTACGAGCTTTTATCGGCCTCACTTCTTATTGCCGACAATGGATTCCTCAGTATGCATTCCTAGCCAAGCCACTGATACAGTTAACGACACAGGAGGCAGCCGTATCGACTGTCCTCCCTTGGACATCTGAACATACACTTGTTTTTAATGAATTAAAGAAAGCCTTATGTCAAGCACCTGTTCTAGCAACACCGAACTACAGTAAGCCTTTTACACTTTTTGTTACTGAACGTAATGGTACAGCATTATCTGTTCTCACACAAGATCAAGCAGGACAATACAAGCCTTGTGCTTATTTTTCGAGCACATTAGATCCAGTAGCCCAGGCTCTGCCTGCATGACTCAAGTCAGTTGCAGCCACAGCACTAGCTATCAGACAAAGTGATTCCATAGTATTAGGGCATTCCCTGACAGTACAAGTTCCACACTCCGTGGAAGTTCTTTTAAACCGAACACAGACCCAGCACTTGACAATTGCACGTTTAACAGGTTATGAATTGACACTGTTCCAGCCACACATAGAAATCAGACGCTGCAACGTTCTAAATCCCGCTACACTGTTACCGTCAGTTACTTCAAATCCTGCCACACATGATTGTGTGGAAGTAGTTAACACTATGACAAAGCCAAGACAAGACCTGACAGATATTCCATTACCTGATCCCGACCTGACACTTTATGTGGATGGTTCATGTATGAGAACAAGTACAGGAGAACTAGTAGCCGCGTATGCAGTGACTACTGACACTGAAGTTATAGAGACACACCGTATTGACACCCTGTCCGCTCAAGCAGCAGAGCTAGTCGCTCTGACCCAGGCCTGCATATGTGCCAGGAACCTGAAAGTTAATATTTACACAGATTCACGTTATGCATTCGGAGTTGTACACGACTTTGGAGTGCTCTGGCAAGAAAGAGGTTTTATGACTTCTCATGGAACCAAGATTCAGCACGGTCTCCTCATTCAAGCTCTGTTAGATGCAATACATTTACCGACAGCTATCGCTATCATGAAGTGCAAAGCACATACGAAAGTCACTGACATTATTTCTCAAGGTAATGATCTAGCAGATCGAACAGCCAAGCTTACAGCCCAGACTCCAGACATTCCAGTGAACACGACACTGACACACACTCCAGATCCGATTACATGTATGACAGTTAAGGACCCCACGCAAGATGTCATAGATATCCAGTTACATGCTCCTCCCGATGAAATCAAGAAATGGTCCGAACAAGGAGGGGTCCAGACAGATCAGGGATGGTTGACGAAGGGAAAAGCCACATGGTTTCTCCCCGACTCAATGGTTCAAGTCATTATTAATACCGCACATAGTCCTGCACATTTAGGAGAAAAAGCCATGTTAGACAGTATCCAGAACATTTGGTTCAACAAGCATTTACGAGCTGCAGCCAAGCAGAAAGTCCGTACCTGTATGATATGTTGCCAGTTCAATCCAGGTAAAAGTGTCCCGGTGGAACAAGGGGGATTCCAGCCTCCTGACCACCCTTTTGAAGTCCTCCAAATGGATTATATCCAGATGGAGCGATGTCGAGGTTTTAAGTATGTCCTCGTAGTTGTATGCGCTTTGTCCAGGTGGACAGAGGCATATCCAGTTCCAGATTACACAGCCGCGACCACTGCCAAGCAGCTGGTTCGTGAATTTTTCCCCCGTTATGGACTCCCTAGGGTCGTGTATTCAGACAACGGCCAGCCATTCTCATCTGAGTTAATGAAGCATGTTTCCCTTCTGTTAGGGTACCAGTGGAAGTTTCATTGTGTACGCCATCCTGAAGCAGCAGGTCTCGTAGAGAGACATAATCAGACCCTGAAAATCCGTATTGCCAAAGTCTGTAAAGAGAAAGGTGTAGACTGGCTAGTAGCTCTGCCAGTCGCCCTATTCTATATGCGCATGGTCGCACATTCCAGATCAGGTCTGTCCCCTTATGAGGTCGTATTCGGCCGCCCCCCGAACATGTGGGGTACACCTAGACCCCGAAGTATTACAGATGTTTCCAGTAATATGCTGACAGATTACCTAGCTTCCTTGATGTCTGCCCTCCACTCTTGTCGTTCACAGGTTGCCGCCGCATTTCCAGACAATACCGAGGTGAAACCGCATGAAATCGTTCCAGGAAGTCTGGTACTTGTCCGGAACTTTGATCGTTCAAGTCCGCTGGAGCCCCGCTGGAAACAACCTCAACTTGTCCTTCTGACCACCCGCACGGCCGTGAAGCTGGAAGGCCGCAAGGGGTGGGTCCACCTGTCTCACGTCAAGAAGTTTCATGGACTCCGAGAAAAGACTTTTGCCAAGAACATTTTTAAAGACTGTTCCATTTCTAAGGACTGTCCCGCTACAAACTTTGATTCCAAACCTCCCCTGTTAGAGGAAACTCCGCAGCAGGAGTATAAACAGAAGCTCCGGTCTAGTAAAATAAGTCAGCCAGTTTAATTGTCTAAGTCCCCCTCGGGTGAAACGGTTAGACAGGTTTCTGACATGTATGAGATAGACCCCCATAGTGAGAGAGTTAGTCAAAACTCTATCAGATGTATCGTTATTTTATGTTTTCTTCTATTTTTGAGTTTGATGGTTACCTGCACAAGTTATGCATTGCATTTATGTTTTTCAATTTCTCATGTAAATAAGTCTTTTAATGCTACAGTAGAGCACACATTTAGTGATCTGCCTCCTCACGAGCTATCCTATCGTCTTGCTATGCGAAACAATACATTTATCAGAATGCTACACTATTCACACCAGACCAGCAATGCCACTAATTGTTGGGTGTGTGGTCGACTCCCCCCTTTCCAGACACCGAAGGGAGTTCTGCCACTCTTTCCTTATCCATTTTCACATAATGGTTCGTGTGGAGCATGGTCCACGTTAACGTCATCCTCAACTGATATGTCCCTTCTGAACAGTACATGTTTTCCAGACAAGCAAGGTCTTTCCCATAGAACCGGGTTAGATCTAGAAAATGAAGTTTATAATTTAGGTAATTATTCTTCGGATTTTATGGTCCTGAATGTTCAGTCTGATACTACTCCAGATTTACCTGCAATTTCAGTACTACCAGTCAAAGGCGAATTATGTGTCCGAAAGAATGGTTCTGCACATGTAGGACATAGTGATTGTACTACTATTGTCAAGTATAGTGACAGTGGGAAATCTATTTTCAAAGCCTCACGTCATTCATATTTTGTTTGTGGTCAGACCGCATATGTTCGTCTGCCCCTCGATTGGGATGGAACCTGTTACATTGCCTTCCTACTGCCACCAGTTTTCCTAGCCCCATCCGATTATCATAGAAACACACATCTAGTACACATTAGACATAGAAGGGAGATCGAGTCCCCGATTGTCGATCAAACTGAAACTGCTCTAGAACAGTATACAGACTTCAATAAAGGATTCTTCTTCTTTATAGGCCCTGTCCAGAATAGTAAGCTAATCCGTAGATTAACCAGAACCCTTGAAGCAGTAGTGAATGAGACTACTTCTGCTCTAGGTAATTTAACCGAAGAGCAATCTGCTATGAGATTTGTTGTGCTCCAAAATCGTCTCGTTCTTGACGTCATACTGGCCGATAGGGGAGGAGCATGTAGAGTCATCGGATCTAGTTGCTGCATTTTCATTCCTAATAACGCGCCGTCTGTTTATTCAGCTATAACCAGACTTCATAAAATTGCCCATCAGTTACACCAGAATCCAGGCACCTGGACATGGTCCGGTTGGCTCTGGAGTATAATTTCTGCCTGGGGATGGAAAGTACTGTCATTCCTAGGTATAGCAGTAATGATCATTTTCAGTTGCTGCCTCTGTTTACAATGTGGCCCTGCGATTTGCGGCATTTGCGCTACATCCTGTATTCCAAGTCCTAGTCCTAAGTCCCGTCCCAAGACAATTCGAGACGAGCAAATGATACTGTATGAAATGATAGATGGTATCATGAATATTGATGTTTCCTGATGGAAACGTAGTGACAAGGAGGGAATGTGGAAAAGTAAATTTTGCCATGTTCTGTGTCCCTACGTGTTCCCCATCTTATGTTATATGTGCATGATCAATATGCATATGTATTCCCTTATGATCGATTAAAGACGCAATTCTAGTTGTGTCCAACTCCAGTTGCCAATTTCCAGTTCTCGTGAAAGCTACGAGTATTAGGCCTATGTAAAGCTATGTTGCCACGTTTCACAGTGTGCACGTTAATTCAGTAAAAGTCCCCGTTTCTAGGCCTCAAAAGGGCCCGGACACCAGATTCAGCTCCTGTCTCCTGAACCCTCGCTGAGGAGCGATACAGCCCCACCTGCATCCCTGACCCTTCACTTACTTCCTGCCTCGCAGTGCCCGGCTCGGCCTGGCTCTGCCTGCCAGTCTGCCAAGAGTATGTTATGATTCTAGTTATCAGTCCAGCCCTCCTCCTCTGCATTCCTAAGCTACTGAATCGCATCAATAGTTTCAGTCATAGTCTAGCCTTTACGTCTCCATGTAAGAGAAATACTGTATTAATGGTCATTTAATATTCCTCAACACGCACTACATGTAGAATAATGCATGCACCAGTCTTAGAGTCTGTTAGCCTTTGCCCTGATAACTTTTGGATTCTATCAACATGTTCTCTAAACATCAGATACTAGATAGTGTTTAGGTACATGTCGCTCTGACACTCCAGACTTTAGTCTCCTCTTCTAGCGCAGAAGTCATAGCCCCCAGTTCTCCCTAGTAACACGTCATTGCCAGCTTGCGCGCACCACTAGGTCAGAGGTCCCGGCTCCTTAGGTAGCCCCCTCCATGTTTCCGCCCCATTTATGACATATTCTGTTACGTTTACATCACATGTCTATGTACACGCCTCTTGTTACACCTACTTTCACTCTTATCTTTCGCGACTGCTACAAACTCCGCCCACTGCTACGCCTACTGTATTAACTGCAATGTATTTTGTTTAACTATAAATATTGTGCACTGTTATTAAAAGTTCCCCTTATGCTCCCAGATCCTGCCCCCGGCAGCTGCCATCTCATTCCCGTACAGGCTGTCCTGTTCCTGTCCTTTATGCTGTATTAAAGCCTGTAAAACTCCGGCTACCTCGAATCTTGACTCTTATTTATTGAGCTATTTGTTTATCTCGTATCCAGTCAAAAATAGTACCGGTAATTAATTATTTATTTACCACAGTACCTTGCAGACACAGGTCACCCTGATGGGGTACAATCCAAATAGGGGACGATCTCTTAGCTTGCTGTTTCTCACTCAGAGTAGCTCCATATCCGGTCACGTTCCATCCTATATAGGCAAGTGTTTCATCTTCGGGGGTAGTTTCATAAGAAATCTATTCCTTAATCATGTTGACTATACCCTTAACCAGAGCACTATTCTTAGGATTGTCATTTTCAGAACGTAGGGGGTGGACTTCACGTGCATATATGAACATCGTTCTGTATGCCCACACAGAACCATTATGGCTGAAAGGCAGGACCAGATAAGGGATACCTTTATCCGTCGTGTGAGGCATAAGACCACACACCCAACAGTTAGTTGTGTTCATTACTAGTTGGTGTTGGTGCAAGAGCTGAACAAAGGAGTTATTAATGAACTCTAATCTCCTAGCGGATTCATGTTCAGGAAGGGGTTGAAAAGAATGAGAGGAAACAGTAGGAGGAGGTATGGGCGATGTAGTGGGTGCAAATGTTACCCGAAAAGAGAATAAAACATATCCTATTAAAAACATTATCATACTGAATAACATAAAAATGCACAATATCAAAAAGCTTTTCTTTGTCATCATTTTACATATCCTGGCTTTAAAGTTCATTGTTTTGGCAGGTCTCTCCATCTCGAAAAACTCCATCCTCTCTAAAGTGCTGCCCGCGATGGGAGGTTGTTTCTGCTAAGGAATGTTTCTGTCAGTCTAGGGCAACTATCTTGGACCAACCAGAACTGTCGACCTAATGTCGTCAGCTGCACCCCAAAGACTTCGGGCAATCGCGGCCCTAGCAGCGGAACCCGGATGGCGGTTCGAAAAACAAAAATAAGCAAGTTTCTCAGATGGGAGAGCTGCACTTTCAAAAATAGTACTTGGAGGAAAAAAACACTTTTATTAGTTCGTATTTCTCGGCCTCAAATTGTATCTTTGCTTTCCAGGTATGGTGTGATCTCGGAAAAGGAGTTCAGGCTCTGTAGTGTCCAATGGAACTGACCGTGATACAGCTGGTTGCAAAATATTATCACTCTCTTGTTCAGTAAGTGTTCCTTTTACATGTGCATCACTGAAAGGCAAAAAACGTGGCACGGTTTCAGTCTCTGAGTCAGCGACACCCTTCTGGACCCACTAGTCGTAAGGCAGAGGTAAAGGTACCCTTTTACAATGGACCCCGTGGATCCAGTGCTTCTTCCCTTCCACTCGAACAGCTGATCTTGTGGAAAGAAGGACGAGGTGCGGTCCGGTCCACCTGGGCTGGTCGTTCTTGGTTCGCTGGAAGTTTTTCACGAGAACCCAGGTTCCAGGGTCGATGGGATGACCTGGAGTCTCAGAGACCGGAGGCAGGGTGTCATGGACCTGTTGGTGTAAAACACGCAATTTAGCCGTCAATTCGTACAGATAATCAAGCAAAACAGGGTGTTCGATTTCACTGAACTTTGTGGGCCTAGGCACTCCCCATATGTTGGCCGGGCGGCCAAAAACTATTTCATATGGACTAAGTCCCACTCGCGAATGCACAGTCATTCTGGTTGATAGGAGTGCTAAGGGTAGAGCATCAGGCCATTTAAGACCAGTGCTCGCTTGAATTTTGGCCAATTTTAACTTAAGCGTGCCATTGTAACATTCTACTAGTCCAGCTGATTGGGGGTGATTTACAGCATGAAACTTTTGATGAATGCCTAGCCTTTCACATACTTTCTTCATCACACGACCCACAAATTCACTCCCATTATCGCTCCAGACCATTCTAGGCATTCCAAATCTGGGGAAGAATTTTTTCACAAGGGCTTTCGCTGTGGACAAGGCAGTATTGTCCTTTAGGGGATATGCTTCTACCCATCTTGAGAAGGCACAAACAACAACGAGTACGTATTTTAAGTTGTTGCACCTCTCCATGTGGATGAAATCTAGCTGCAAAACCTCAAACCGATACGTAGGAGGCGCAATATGACCAGCTGGAGTTGGGGTTCCCCTACCAGGATTGTGTTTCAGACACACCATGCAATTCTTGACCACATTCTCTGCACACTTAGGAATTCCTGCCTTTTGCCATACTGGAGCCAACAACTTGCAAATCCCTTTCACGCTGATGTGAGCCATTCCATGAGCCATTGTAACCACTGCAAGCACATACGCATCGGGTAGCAACCATCTCTGATGCTCTGACAATTCAACCCAACAATTAGTAATCAGCAAAATTGGACACTTGTTAACCTGCTCGGCTTTCAGTTCAGTGCAAATAAGGAAGCCCTCAGAGAAGTCAATGTATACTTGGAAATAGCGGTATATTCGTTTCATCCGCCCCACATTGACATTCACGCAGTTATCATAGGGTTATTCCTGTTAGTGTGTACTGCTAGCCTCATCCAGAGGCACCTCCAGTCTCGAGTGCAGTGTCCAGAGACAAAAGGACTTTCCCAAAAAACAAGGTTGGTTAAAAAATGAAAAAGAGTGCCCGGAATTTTTTTTAATATTGGGCAAACTTACATTGTTAAAAAGTTATGAATACTCATTGGTAGACCGAGTTACAGGGCTATATGGTATTACTAGGTTGGAGTTGTCGACATGTTTCAGCTCTATTTGGCCAGGCGGTCTGTAGAGCTTTCGTCAGGACTTACAAAGGGTAGGGACAAACAATATTTACAAACACATATAAAACTACTCACACGAATTGTGCGGTAATCCCAAACTCAATGCATTGATTTGAGTATTATGTTCTTCACGATCTATGGAAGAATATACATGTAGAGCTCTTTTTAGCTAAGTGCAGTGATTCATAGAAAAGGGTAAGTGCAGTAACATAACTAGTAATTATATTAATACTAGTATTAGTCATGAAGGGTTTTTCATGAGGATAAGCGTTAAGGTTCAGGAAATAGATTCATTTACACTGACAATCGCTCGTGGGTGATGGAGAAGAAAGGTGGTTTTAGCTATGAATGCATATTCACGTGTTGGTGCAAGCGCTTATATCTCGTCATTCAATTTTTATTGTATCACTATTTGGCAGAGTGCTCTCTCAACCTCGCAGCGAATGCCATGTTAAGTGCCGATCATTCATACGTAAGGTTGCCCTTTCATTTATTCGTTAAGTATGCTCGCTCTGAAATCAAGTAAATATTCTTGTGGCTCTCGTCAGGGTAAAGTTGGTGTCAGGTCTCATCTTTACCATTATTTTATCAGAGGGGCGCTCTACGCCTTTGCATTATAGACGACAAGTAACTAGATTGAAACACAAGCCGTGAAGTTCTTACCTGTCGTGATTACGAACTCTGCTTCCTGCGGGGGTACCTTCAGATGCTACAGAGCTAAAGCAGAACAGGGACCACGATCAGGGCAGAACAAATTATACTGCTTACCCAAGGAGAAGAAATCGGGGAAAAGACATCGCCATTACCCGCATGGAGTCCTTCCTCCTGCCTTGTGCTGACTCTGCCCCCGGAGTACTGGGAGCAGGGTTGTAGTTTCTTTTTAAAGGAGATTGGGCGCCTCAGAATTGGAGGCATTCCGACAGCGTCATGCTGACTTTGCGGATAGGGCGCGGCAGTCGGGATTGTAGTTCCTTTTTGAAGGCGATTGCGCATCACGGGATTGAGGGCATAGTAGTGAAGTCCGTTATTTTCATGATAAGAATATAAACCCCCAGGAATTAAAGAGCAGTCGCTGATTGTTATTTTGATTGCCACATTAGATGGTAGGGTACTCAAATCCTAGAATAGCTCGTAGTTGCTAGTTATTAGAGCTTTTAGGAGATATAGAGGGGTGATTGGTCATATCTCGCTGATCGGAATGTTGATGGTTCACTTGGCAAAGTGGTGCCAGGCTATATTGTCATTTAACCCAGTGTCAAAGGTACGCAAGCGGTCCACCCATCTTTGCTCCTTTTCATACAGGATCTTTTCTGCATTGCCAGATTTGTTGGTCAGCATTTCAATAACTGTCCATTGCATTTCTTCATGTGTGTGATTCTTTTCTATGTAATGGGCGCACAGCTTGGTGGTATTCTTTTTCAGCCTGATGTTGCTCTTGTGCTCTCCTATCCTGAGTTTAACTTTGCGGCAGGTCATCCCGATATATCTCTTTTGACACGGGCACTGAATCATGTAAATAACATGAGATGAATTACAGTTTGTGAACTGTTTCTGGGTCCATACAAAATCATTTCTCAGTTGCAGACTTTTTGTGGCTGTTGTTTTGCAAGCTACGCACGTTCCACACGGGAAGTGTCCTGAGAGGGGAGTCATATTAACACTGTTCGTTATAGGTGCTGGAACTGTAGACCTGGGGCGTGTATGCACAAGGGTGTCCTTGAGATTTTTGGTCCTTCTATTTGCGAACCTTGGTCTGGGCCAATCGAACTGTCCAGTATTAACTATGTGCCAGTTCTTCTTAATTAGCTTCTGGATGGCGTATGTTGCTGGATTGTAAGTGGTCACACACGTGGTTAGATCTTTCACTGGTTCTTTTGGATATGAAGTCTATTCAACCCAACAACCATTTGCATCCATTCTACCCGTACTTTCTCTCCACATGTTCAACTCTTTCTCTGTAGCCTCAGCTTGAATAGACTTCACACTCTCTATCGTGTCTTCACACATTCCAACATCACCAACCCATCTTGCAGGGCCTGCAACATACATTCGGCTCATCACATTCCTTGCAGTTTCTTTCGCGATTTCGCAGCAAATGCATTTCCACGACCAACATCATCAGTCACCTTCTTGTGAGCACTACATTTCACAATCGCCACTTGCAGAGGTAAGGTCAGTGATTCAAGAAGCTCATTAACCAACTGACCATGCTGAATCTTAGCTCCATGCGAAGTCAGGAACCCACGTTCTTGCCACAATCGTCCAAAACTGTGAGCCACTCCAAATGCATACTGGCTGTCGGTATAGACAGTCACTTTCATTCCTTTTGACAACACACATGCTCTTGTAAGTGCAATTAACTCTGCTGCTTGAGCTGAATTATGTGGGATACGTGCAGCTTCAACAATTGTATGCAAAGTCGTGACAGCATATGCTGCAGTCGTGTCACCATTCGGGAGCTTGAAGCATGAACCATCCACCCATAAGATACCATCACATTCAGCAAGAGGAGTATCATAGAGGTCTATTCTCCCTTTCGTTTCTTCTTCTGTTCTAAGAAAACAATCATGCTGTTCTGAAGCATCTAATTCCTCTACAATTGGCAACAACGTAGCTGGGTTGAGTGTGTTGCATCTTTTTATGTGCACATGACTCGCTAACAATGTTAATTCGTAACCTGACAATCGAGCACTAGTTAAGTGCTGTGTCTTGGTTCTGTTTAACAACGTGTCTACTGCATGTGTGACCATCACAACTAGCGTGTTATTCATCACTAGACCAGCAGACTGTCGAATAGAAACAGCTGATGCCGCTGTGGCTCTTAAACAACTTGGCAATGCTTTAGCTACTGGGTCCAAAGTCGACGAAAAATACGCACATGGACGCTGCTTGTCTCCAAACAACTGTGTCAACACTGATAATGCACAACCCTCTTTCTCATGGACATATAATGTAAAGGGCTTACTGTAGTTGGGGGTACCCAACACAGGAGCCGAACATAATGCTGTGTGCAATTCAGAAAAACTTTTCTGACACTCTTCAGACCAAGGAACGGGATTGGGTGTATCTTTACATGTTAATGCCACCAAAGGTTTGGCCAGTAAAGAAAAATTCGGAATCCACTGTCTACAGTACGATGTAATACCCCCCAAGAAAGCACGCACTTCTCTCTGTGTTCTTGGCACACTCAATTTTGCTATTGCCTGAATTCTTTCTGGGGTCAGTTTCCTTCCCTCCTTCGATAAGAGATGATCTAAGTAGGTCACTTCTTGTCGACAATATTGCAATTTGGAGAGAGACACCTTGTGATGCAGATCACACAAATGACGCAACAAAGACAACGTGGCTTCTTTACAGATTTCCTCAGAATCTGCAGCAACAAGCAAGTCATCAACATACTGAATGAGGGTAGCGCCTTCAGGTAAAACAATCGTATCAAGCTGTGTCTTTAAAGCTTGACTATATATTGATGGACTTTCACAGTAGCCCTGGGGAGCGCGTTTAAAGCGGAAGCTTCGTCCTCCTAAACTGAAGCCAAAAATATCCCTACTCTCCTCAGCAATTGGGATGCTGAAGAAAGCATTCTTCAAGTCAATCACCGAAAACCGGCAGAAGCTGGAATCATAGTCAATAGGGCAGTAATGTCAGGAACAACTGGAAATTGTGGCACAACTATTTTATTCACCTCTCTAAGATCAATCACAAATCTGTACACAGGTGGCTGAGAGGGATCAGTTCGTTTCAAAACAGGCAGAACAGGACTATTGCAAACGTTGCCTCTTGTCTCTTCAATCACATCCTTTTCAATCAAATCGTAAATGATCGCTAACAACGCTTTTTCACTTTCACTAGAAATTTTGTATTGGGGAATTTGTGGCATCCTAACATTAGCTTTCAATGTCACAACATATGGTGGTATTTCCAAGAGACCCACATCATTAGGGCCAGTAGCCCAAAGAATATCAGGAAGAAACGACAATTCTGTCGGAAGTTTATCCCTTGACAAATACATTGATGAAACCACTTTCTTACCTAAAGTAAGTTGTACTCCTGAAGGAGAACAGTACAAAGTTGCATACAATCTTTTTAACAGATCCAATCCCAACAAGTTTTCACCACAACCTGTTGTCAGAATAAGGGGTGCTTCGAATTCACAAGGACCAACAGAAAGAGACAAAGGGTCAGAAATCGGATTTCTAACCGGCGCGCCAGAAAAACCTACTGAGACATTCGTTTTGCCAGACAAAGGTGCGCCAGGGAGTTTGGAGTGCATAATAGAACTCTTTGTAGCACCAGTATCCAACAGAAAAGGCTCTGACACACCTGATGTAATCACCTCAACGTATGGTCCACTCTGATCTACTGGAACTGAAACAACTCCCTCTCTTTGTCTATGGCTGTCCTAGCAATCATTACCTTCCCAATGCTCATCTTCTGTATAGTAATCATCAGCATAGTACTGAGCTGTCCTACCAGATGCGTTATTCTGTTGATCAAACCTATTCATTGAGTTCTGAGGCGGAAGGGAAAGAGCGTTCTGGGGGAAATTTCCACGTCCTCTACCTCTAGGTGCTTGTTGAACACCTCTACCTCTTGAGCCAGAAACACCATTTGCGCGCTGTAACAAGACAGGGCAACTATACTTAAAATGACCCTCTTCCTTGCAATATGAACACTGATTGGGACCTACAGGGACACATGGTTGAGTATACTCGACTCTTTGCGAGTTCCTCTGATACTGTTGAGGCTGCTGATAATTATTCTGATAGTTACTCTGACCACCATTAATCTGGCCACCACCACCACGTGGCGGATACGCTTGTTGTAACAGAACCTTCGTTTTCAACTCTTTAGTTTTCTTTTCTGCTCTATCTTTCTCATCTTTGTCTCTATTTTCGTAGTATTGCGCAGTAGCCAATATCTGTGCTGAAGAGGAAACTGCCCAAGAACTCTCTGAATCTTTCAACTTCTTACACAACTCGGGAAGCAGATTGTGCACAAATTTATCGACAAACAAACGCTGGCCACCTTCTGTGCTCATATCTTGACCACTGTGGTCAACAAACATTTCTTCAAACCTGGTGAAGAAATCTGAGACCGTTTCATCTTTCTTCTGCTTGCACGCAGACAACTTATCCCAATTTACACGCATCGCAGGCATTATAGTTTTCATGTAATCAATTATTCTACCAGGAAGTTCTGCTACTAAAGGCTCAGGTTTAGCACCACCAATTTGTAGGGCATCTGCAGCAGCAATATTAGCCCATGAGTCACCTAACTCCTGATTATGGTCAGCATGACGAATCTTTCCCCATAAAGGCTGTGGAACAACATTCCCAAATAACATGTCGATATCGGCTAAATTCATAATGCATGAACCTGCAGTTTGTGACAATTCCTTGTAATACCCTGCAGGATTCTTACGGGGATCAGGCAATGTCTGTTAAAGGGTCAAAACTTCAGCTCGCTTCCATGGAACATGTACCCACACACGCTGAAAATGAGGCTGAATAGGTGGGTTAGCTGCTAGGTCCCCTTCCCTCCATTGTGGGGGAACTTCTCTCATGGGATATTGTCCTCCTTTCTTCTTGACAGCAGAATCAGACTCAAACAACGACTTAGAAACACCTTCAGTCCTGAGTGACAACAACGTCGCAACTGCTTTCCTAACATCTGAACCCACAATTGCGCCTTTTGAAAACTCAAACCGTACATGGCTCAACTCAGGAGGATTAGAGTCTAAATCATTTTCCTCTAAATCTTCACACAGAAAAGCACACATTTTCTCAAAAACGTATCTCTGCTTTGATGCTTCCCACTGATGGAAGACATCCATAATAGATTCTAGATCATATATTGTCGGGTCAGTCACCCATCTATGTGCCAAATGATTTAACGTTTCTTTCTCCCTAGAATCAGGCTGTTGACTACGCAACTGTTTATGCTCAGAGACAGGGGCCGGACTTGCCGCTCCAAAGAAAGGATACAGAATACTAGTAACAGTACTAGCCATTCTCTGACGAACAGAAGGAGAAGTCGATGAAAAGACAAGAGGAAAAGCAGAGTGAGACGAGGCAGATGCAGAGGCAGTGTCAGGAGAAGTACCAGGAGTGGTAGTCGATATACTAGTCAAAGTTGTAGGGAGTATAGGAAGAGCAGATGTAAAAGCCGGTGGCCCTTGAGGGGGCTGCACCGGAGGAGCAGGAGCCAGCTGAAGAGTAGCTGGTGGGTGCTGTGGAGGAGCAGGAGGCAATGCAACCACAGGTTGCGCAACTAAAGGTTGGGGAGGTGCTCCTCTGCGCATAGGGGGGTGGTGAACTTAACAAATGCGCCATTAACGGATCTTTTTCAAGATCTTTTGCTGCATCTTGCTGAAGAGGCCGCAAAACTGGATAACATTTATCTATTACCATTTTACGTTGCCTGTGCAACTGCTCACTCATCTGTTCTTCTTCATTATCTTTATACTGCATAGCAGCTTCCATTATCAAAATACCCCTTTTTCTCTTATTTTTCTTCTCTAATTTAATTTCTTTCTGTTTGGCCTCCTTACGCCATAGGCGGAAAGAGTCAAACATCGCCGGCCGGGCTTTCTTCTTAAAAAGTTTAACATCAAGATTATCTAAGATTTCCGTGTCAAAACTACCGTATTGGGGCCATTTTAAAACACCATCTTTTCTGGTGTATTTGATCCACACTTCATTGTATGTGATGGGGCCTACTCCATGTTTCACATACAATTCATAAGTTGGAGTTCCAACCGGAGGAACCAGACACGAGTCCTCCAATCGGGAATCCCTATTACTACAACCAAGACAAAACAAATTTCCAAGTCTGCTAAGACCAGGCATTTTCGCTCTCTAGTCTAGCTCCAAACTTCAAAGGATTATCGATTACGATATTTCTCGTGAATACACGAGTCCTTCGGCTTTGGCACTTGCAAGTTCCAAAATAAAGATCCCGAGGGATACCCAAAACTAAGAACTAACTAAGGACTGAGAGACGCTCCACTTATACTTAACTGAGATATCGATGAGGTCACCAGAAGACTCGTCTTAGCGTTTCGCTCTACCAAACTTCAAGGGTCCAAATCAGGGCGATAGCCAGGGCAGCAGTCCTTTGTAGCCGTCGGGAAGCGGGGAACCTCGCAGCAAAGACTTTCGGACCACGTCGACATGCAGGGGTCGTTGAAGTGGTTGGCCTTCCTCCAGAATTTTCACACAAAGCTCCTCACGAACCTCTGGCTGGACCGGTACCGCTGGTATCTCCCCGCGTTGGGCGCCAACTGAGGTACTGGGTTTTTCAGAACCGGTACCGAACCGGTAACCCAGTGGTGTCAGGGGGCACACCCAAAGACCTCGAGTACTTTCCTGATTTAGACCACAGAAACTCAGAGTCTTCTAGGTGAAGTCAAGGATCGATTTTATTGGCTGCAACCAAGTAACAGGCGTCCTAGAATTACAACAACACAGGATGTATATTCTCAGGAGACTGCTCAATCTTACAAAGCCAGGCTTCTCAATGTTAAGCTTCAGGCAAACATTCCTAGATTTACAGTATACCATTCACATATTTTTACTACAAAGGAAAAGCAGAGTCATGATGACAGCCCACATCACAGTTCGTCCAGCCCACAACAAATTACCCGGCAAGGCCCAACATTTCCATCAGATATCGGTGGACCCCCAATAAAAACGGGCACCTCCTCATCATAAAGCAAGTCAGAGAGAAAGGAGCAGGGACCGGTGTGAGCAAGATTAGGCAGGGTGTGTGTGCGATGAAAAGGGTTTATGGCATGTTGTGCCTTGATGCTATCTCGTTCGGCCACTGGGAGAGGAACTGACCAAACAGGTTTGGCCTGGGGCCATGGTTCCAGCTTGCCCAGGTCACAGGAAAGTCAATTAAGGTGTACGTGTCCTTTGGAATCGATTTTGGCTTAATCATCTGCCTATGTGAGGGCAACTCACAAAATGGCTGCCGTACACAAAATGGAAGCCAAGGGTTCAGGACGCAAATGACGATTTCGAGGTGAAATCGTCACTCGAATATGACGTAAATGCTTGTACATAGTGTACTAGCCATTCTCGGTCTTTTGATATAAAAATCGTCATGCTATGATGAAGTTTATCTCTCGAGTCCAGAATTTTCAGAACTACAGAACCAGAAAGGATGTCCAAAAAGACTAGTGTGGACTGTGTTTTTTAATGCAAATATGGGCTAGTATGGTGGACAAGTTGGGCCCGTTTCCCAGTGGTTGGTGCATTACTACTGAGACAATTTATGAAGACAGCAGTTGGCGGCTGTGACTGTAGCCAAGCAGGCTGCAGGTTAGTGAGTAAGAGGAAGACAAACACACACAATGCACAAAGGTACAACAAATTTCCCTCCATGCGCCCTACTAAGGTGCCACTAAAACAGCGTGTCGCAAACAGTCTTCAGCAGTGCACTGGTAGTATGCGGCATGGAAGGGCCAAATTATGTGGCAGGGTGGACTAAATTATGCAGCAAGAAAAGGGACATTATTTCGTCTAAGGTGGTACAATTTATGATAGTATCACTTCTTTATTTTGTCATTTTTACACATGTTGATACTTTCTGGACAAAGCTTTCACCCCACTAATACTAATCTAACACCCACATACTCATAGTGCTCATAGGATCATAGTGAAGCCAGAACATGGCTGAAGTGGACTTACAACATTGCCCCTTGATGCATTTTGGAGTGGCTGAAAGAAAACTGTGAATGTGAATGACAGAACCACAGTCTAATGGATTACGTTTGGATGAAAACCCCAACAGGTAACTGTGTTACACACATAATCTAAGTAAAATCAAAAGGTCTTGGGTAACACAGAGTTTAAAAAGCCAATCAGTCTGTCATTGGCTGTCAGTCTCATTCCTTTGGGAAGAAGGCGAGAAAGAATGCATGAAAGAAAGAATTAAAGAACAAAAAGAAAAAGGAAAACAGGAAAGAAAAAGGAAAACAGGAAGGAAAAAAGAAAAAATGAAGAAGAAAAAGGAAAAGAAAGGGGAAAGAAGGAAAAACAAAAGAAAGAAGGAAAGGAAAGGATAGAGCGTCCTCGTGTGCTTATATTCAGAGTTCATGTGAGCTGCTGGTAAAGTATGAAGAAGCAGGAGTCAGATAGGCCACTTCAAAAGCAATTTACAACAGCATTGGCAGGAAACAGGAACCGATAAAGTTGGAATGTGCCCTGTGCTCCCATCTTGTAGAAAGCATCCTGCTATCACATCAGGCTCTACAAAGGCAACACTAAAATAAAAAATTAAATTAGAACAAAAACACTGGTACTGAAAGGAACTTCCTTGTGTGCGGATGTGCTCCTTGAGAAAGGGTGCAATGCTGTCACTCAAAGTGAAGTTAGCCAATGGCTGAATTAGGCTGACCCATTACCCTATGCTGTATGCTGTAGTGAGCAGAAGCAACATGTGAATGACACAAGAACAGACAAATAAATAAAGAGAGGGGGCTGAAAGCCCCTTTATGCAAGTATATTATGTATGCAGTTTTAGTATAATCAAACATTCTTGGCTAATGCCAGACCTACAAAGAGCCAGGCTATATATGTGGAAGAGGAGAGGTAAAAGTGGTGAGGTTACAACTATCCCTAAGGTTACTGTGAAATGGCAATACTGCAAAAAAGAGCCTTGCTAGATATGTGGATGTGGAGAGGGAAAAGGGAGTGACATGTTACTAACACTGCCTGTATGCTTTTTTATGAAATGGTAGCACTGCCCATTGGTGAGAGAGATGGGAAATGGAGGGAGAAGAAGATTCAGTCAAGGGAGGTTAAGCAGTCTTTGTTTGCAGTTATGCGTTCCCTAGGGCGAGCCATTAGTGATCTGACATGTAGTTGTAAAATCCAACTAGGATTCCCCACAAGGAAAGCTCTACTCAGCAGTCATCACTTTGCTAATTAAGGCAACCAAATGCACCACGTGATACAGGAACAGATTTGCTAAATATTAACACTAATGCAAAGTTATGCAAAGAGACACATATGGGGTGATTATAATGGCGGGCGGATCGCCACCATCCGCCCCCCACCCCAGCTTGATTCATCCCCCGCCATATTATCATGGCAGGGGGTGAATCAAGGTTCCTCCGGCCGGGCGGAGCTGGGGCATACTATGGTGGTGGTGCCTGGAAGGCACCGCCATCCATATTATAATGCCTGGTTAAAAAGACCTTTCCATGGCGGCAATACTGCCATGGAAAGGCTGGTGGGGATGTGCTGGTGGGGGACCGTTGCGGGCCCCCAGAGGGGGTGGGGAGTGGGGAGTGCACATGGGGTGCTTATGGTACCTCCCTGCATTCCCATGCCCAAGGTGGCATTGCAGCGGGATAACTACTGTGTGCATTAATTACAGTCATGCACTACATGATTGTGGCTCAGGAAATTGGTTTTGTATTCAGCACAGCAAATAAGGTTGGTGAGCGGCATTGCATGAAAAATTAATAAATCAAGTTCACAGGCTCATACATTAAATCGTTCCACATAGAAATGCATAATTTCAGAAGAGACCTCCAATTCACCACACGTTCACTGGAGCTGGGGAGGTTTCAGATCTAACACTTCAGCAACCTGCAAGGCTCTCCCACACAGACACCTACAAGCAACACAACACTCTGCTAATTTGGGCCAGTCACAGCACCCAGAGGCTGTGTAAATGGCAGACACTGTGCTATATGAGAACCACCCAACATAAACAAAGAATATTGCAGGTATATGCACTATGGGTCAGACCGCAAGAGCCAGGGCATAATATTTGGCAGTGTCACTAAGAAGACAACTACTTTTGTGAGCCTTACACCAGAACCATACAGTCTGACCCGTCAAACCCCATAATATCAAAAGGCAATGAAGTTATACAGACTGCAGGTAGTAAAAGTCGAAGAGGTGCCAAGTGGTCTTCGAATAAGTACAGGCTAGGGTCAAGATCTCAAGAATGTGCAAAGTTGCACATATTTTCACTTACAAACCTCTCATAATTCTCCTGACGCTGCGATTATTATCCGTAGGTCACAACCGTTTACCCATGTGGGTTTTCACGTTAAAAACTGGGACTTGTGGAAAAAGGCAGCCAGCATCCATCTAACCACCCATACATCCAGTCTCATCCGTGGAAATACTACACATTCATTTTCAACACCAACCAGCACTCACTAGAGAAACTTAGCGTGCAGGAAAAGGGAAACCAGGGCGTAATGTATAGGGAAAGCACACCCTCAGTGGCAGGTTGAACGACTATCAAGCACGTTATAATGTTTCCACTAAGAAACGTAGGACCTGCTGAAAGGTTTGAAAAAGTGACCTTCCATGATTAGGTTTCTTAGCCAAGATAAATAGATATATTTGAGGGCTAAGAAGTGTTGAGGAAGGAAGTTGGAAAACTGGCTACCTAAGACCACAGGACAACAAAACGAATAGCATCAATGTGTGCATATGGTGCTGTAAAGCACCTTTTAAAAATAATCCTGACCATTAAAGAAACAAGTCCCCAAAAATTGGCCAATATATTTTCACTTAGTTTACTTTGTTTTTACAGATACAGAGTTAAATCCTTAGTCTGTCTTCCATTCACATCTCTCCCTTTCACTTGCTCATACTTCCGCATCTACCAAAGCAGAAGTGGAGGATGCTTCTTCTCACGCTTTGCAGCAAAGACCTGGAACAGCCTCCCTATGCACCTCCAAACCATCACCTCACTTTCGGCATTCAAGACCTGGTTGTTCGAATAAGCCCCCGGGACCTGCAAGCATTTGGATACCCTACCAGGAGATTGGCTGCACTTTATAAATCCTGATTGAATGATTGTTCTCTCTGATGTTATGTAGGCGGGTTACTAATGAAATGTTCCCAGTGAGCTTCTCTGCCGCCTGGAGATAATCAATAATTACATTATATCTTCTCCACATCCTTCTTCTGAGATCTGACTTGTTGGAATCTGGTGCAGAGCTTTTTAAAACTCTTACACTAAATTATGGCTAGTACTGAGGCAGTGAAAGTGCTGAGAAACATGAACAAAATTTAGTGAAATATGGAGAAGTGAGAAAATTCCTGCTTTTTCCCTGACAGATACGAAAGTGAATGCCATATTATCGCATAGTCAAAGCCCTCCAGTGTAGAGAATAAGTTCTATTTGATGCCTCTGTCTTGGTCTTCTGTTGTGAATTTCATCACCCAGTTGATGACTGGGTTGAAGAGAAACCCTGACATCACACATCCCTGTCTACACTTGTTGTGACCTCAAAGGTTACTCACTGTTGGACTTGGCCCTCTTTGCAGGGACACTCCTAAAGCTTTTGCCTTCACCCCTAGTACATTTTTTGAATTCATGTTTGTTGGCCATAGCACTTTACCACAGCGGATCAGTCCTAAAGGGCTTGTGCTCACTCCCTAAAACATGTTAACATTGGTTCACACCTGACTGGCATACCTATTTCATTTAGAAATCCCTAGTAAAGTGGTATATCACATGCAAAGGACCTGTACATTAAATGCTACTAGTGGGCCTGTAGCACTTATTGTGCCACCCACTTAAGTAGCCCCTTATTACATGTCCAAGGATTGCCATTGCAGCCTGAATGCAGTTTTAAACCACCAATTCGACTTGGCAAAATAAACCTCTTGCCAAGCTCTAAACATCCCTTTTATTTCATATAAGTCACCCCTAAGGTGGGCCCTAGATAGCACATAGGGCAGGGTGCTTTGTAATTAAAAGGCTGGCCATGTACTTTTCAGTTTTACATGTCCTGGTAGTGAACAACTCCTACATTTGTTTTTCAGTACTGTGAGGCACATCTCTCCTACAGGATAACATTGGGTTGCCTACTACATTTAATAAGTGCTAACATTTGATTGAGATCAGTTAAACATTTCATGTTTGGTGCCTGAGAAATTGTAATTTAAAATCCTATTTAAAGGTAAAGTTGGATTTTAAGTTACAATTTTGAAAATGCGACTTTTAGAACGTTGGCATCTTCCTGTCCTATTTGATACCTGCATCCTGTTCCTTCCTGGATCACATGACAGGGTGTAGTTGGCAGCTGGAGTTTATTTATTCCTCCAAGGCAGTCTCTCAAGTCAAGTCAAGTCAAGTCAAGTCAAAGAATTTATATAGGGCACTACATACCCAGAGGGTCTCAAGGCGCTTAGGGAGGGGAGGAGGATTACTTGTCAAATATCCAAGTTTTCAGTTGTTTTCTGAATGCTAGGTGGTTCTGGGTAAGGCGAAGGTCAGTGGGGAGTGAGTTCCATGTTTTAGCAGCCAGGTAAGAGAAGGATCTGCCTCCCATGGTGGTCTTGTTGATGCGAGGTACAGTGGCGAGGGCTTGGCTGGAAGAACGTAGTTGGCGGGAGGGGGTGTAGAAGGACAGTCGTGAGTTGAGGCATTCTGGTCCGATGTCGTAGAGTGATTTGTGTGCGTGGGTTAGCAGTCGGAAAGTGATCCTCTTATTGACGGGTAGCCAGTGGAGGTCTTTCAGGTGACCAGAGATGTGTTCGTTGCGCGGGATGTCTAATATGATCCTGGCTGAGGCGTTTTGGATTCATTGGAGTTTCTTCTGGAGTTTAGCGGTAGTACCTGCGTAGAGGGTGTTTCCGTAGTCCAGTCGGCTCGTGACCAGAGCATGGGTGACTGTTTTTCTGGTTTCGGTGGGGATCCAGCGAAATGTTTTTTTGAGCATGCGGAGAATGTTGAAGCAGGATGAGGATACGGCGCTGACTTGTCTGTTCATTGAAAGTGAAGAATCCAGGATAACGCCTAGGTTCCGTGCGTGGTCTGTCGGGATGGGGGCTTTTCCAAGAGAGCAGGGGTCTCCAACCTTTTCTATGGTGGGAGCTACTTCTTATCAGTTAATATCATTGTGAGCTATTGAAAGTCAAGCCACTCATGCAGTGCTACCTGACACCCCCACAACAAGCTTCATTCACATTAAGCCTAATGTCCATAGAGCCAGATACTATGGTTTGAATAAAATACTTTGACAAAGGGCACTATGACAAGACTGCCATATGTGTCAGTGAGAGCGTGGTCTTTGTGAATATATGAACATGTGTGTGTGTGTGTGTATAAACGGGATATGTGTGTATTAATGAATGAGAGCCCATGTCATATGCATTTGTGGCATAGGTCATCATATGTGGCACGGTTACATGTATTACACAAACATACAACCATTTTTGTAAATAGGAGAAATTCAAAGTGCAGCAAAATGTCCTGCAAAAATGTTCAAAATATGGAATATTTTTTGGGCACTTTAAATTTCTCCCACGTAAAACAAGCATTGACAAAGCCAATTGGTTTCAGCAATCCGAGAGCTGTAGGCATTGTCAATGTTGCATTCTCAATGCGTTGTCAATTCTAATGCCACATCAGCGCAGCCATGTGCACTCGGTGCCAGGTAAAGCCTGCCCTTCTGGCAGCATCAACAGTGGAGCGTGCAATGCACCCTTGCCCCTCCGGGGGCCGAGCACCGAAAGCAGTTCAGCCAACACGCATGGACATAGAGAAGCAACATCTCCTCAGTAGTTCTCTGCATACCAATGGCATCATGTAATAACAATGTTAATTATATTAGTTGGCACAATGTAAGCAATTGTTTTTTGTTATTGCGCTCTCCCTGCATGTGAAAGGGCCAGGCCTATGAGTTCTGGACCTATTCTAGAAGCACAATCTGATGGTTCTTTTTAGCAATATGTAAGCGTAGAGGGGAGAAAGTTAGTTATTACTGCCAATAAATTAAACAAGAATTCTCTTGGATGCATAGTAACCACAGACAGCTATGTAAGGTTATTTGATTTATTACAAAGACAAAAATAACTGAACATAAAGACACCTCAAGACGAGAGTGTGAAAATATATCGGGGGAGACGCGTGATCCAAGATGGCTGCCCCGCTCTTGCTCTAGCAAGTTTGTTGCCCGTTTCATTCAATCTAATGACAATTCCTGTCAGAAAATCGTCTCTAAAGAGGTTGGTACACGTATAAAGTGCCTACCTGTGTTGTGCAGCAAATTCCTGCGATTTTGGGCACTGGAAGAGGTTCTTTTCGCCGCCTGGTTCCTGCACCCAGTCCTGCTCTGAGGTACAGCCGAGTTTCTCTGTCAAGGGGGTGGAGTGGACTTGTAAGAAAGGGCCTGGCTTGCGCCTGGCCACACCCACATCCCATTTTAGCTGCTGCACCAGCTATTTTTCAGTCATCTCCACAACATTTTGCTTCATTTGATATTAAACTGCTTCTGCTATTTTTATTTTTATTCTTTTCTCAAAGAAAATGGGAAACAAAGCTTCTATTAATAATAAAAAAGGCAGCAAGTTTCCCCTCCTCCTATTAAATCAAAAGTTGCAGAGTCATCTGAACCTTCCTGATCCTTAATATTAGAAGAAATGCAGGCTCCACGCGTTAATACAGAGACCATTGCGTCATAAGTCAAAAATGTACGCAAGGAAATGGCCAGTTTGTCAATGTAAATTTCGGACAATTCAATTTAAATTCAAGATAATAAGGCAAAAATTGACACCTTTACTTCTCTAGTGGCAACATTTTCTCCTATGTGCTCTCTATTGTTGGATATGGAAAATTCCAACAGGCAATACAATCTTCACATATTTAATTTACCTGAAGATGTTAAGGGAGCTAACTGTAGATTTTATTTGGAAAATCTGATTCCTGGACTTCTGCAAATCAAATTTCCTGAAAAATTTGAAATTGATAAGGCCCACAGGATTCCCTCCCATCGTAACCCTCATCACACCAAACCGCGACAAATGATCTTTAAGGTTCTCCGTCACCATCATTTGTTTTTAATCAGAAAAGCATCACAAGAAATTCCTTCACTGATGGTTAATGGAAATAACATTTTCATTCATCAAGATTTTGCCAAAGAAAATGTCTCAATTCGCAAGGAATTCACGGCTCTTCGTCATCAACTCCGACGTCTTGGCTTCAAATATGGACTTTTTGATCCATCGACCATGCGCAATTGGAAAGATAATTTCTCAAAATCTTTTCAGCATTTTATAGAACAAAAGTCTCAACACTCAATGGATACTAATGACTCTACTACTTGAGTTATATTTTCTTATATTGGGCTCCAGCGGTTCCGGCCATGCTTGTAGACTGTGTGTGCGTTTCACGTTTCGCATTTATGTCTTTCCTTTGGGAAACATCCTTTACAACGAAACTTTTACAACGCAGTGCTTTTACAACGCAGGTTTTACAACGAAATCCATTACAACGCATTGCACTGGGGGGCGCTCTAGGATAGGGAATAGTTTTAATTTACTATCCAACACCTTCCCTACTATCCACGGGGACTGGAGTTGGAATAGTAAATTAAACTATTCACTATCCAGCACCCCAAAGCGCTATGCGTTGTAACAGCATGCATTGTAAAAACTGCGTTGTAACAGCATGCGTGGTAAAAGCATGCGTTGTAATGTCATACATCCCTTTCCTTTGGCTTGTTCTGGAGCTTTAATTAAACAAAGGTAGGTTGGGGTCTCAGGGATTATTTTTAATGACCACTCAACACTATACTCCCCGGAGGAAACTGAACAAAATACAAATAATAGTGGAGGGTCAAGACAGCGAATTTCAAAGAGAACGACTATGTGAGAAAACTAGTGACCATTGTCCACTAGTCAGGGTACATCATTCGCGGTTGCTGAAAAATACCCATCAGTAGCTCTTCCTTGGCGCCCTTTTCATCATGTGGGTTCCTTCTAACCATGAAGGATGGTTTTTTGATATGGTCAAAATTGACAGCATGAGGACCAGTGATGGTATGACTGGGTCTCAAGGGGCTACTGAAAAACAGTGCGAGGGAGTGTGGTAAAGTGCAAAAAGTGCAGGGTAGTGATGTATAAAATTAGATAACTTTGAGGAAAATATGTTTATTGCAGACCTCAGAGTTTCTAAACGTTAAAAAGAGCGAGAATGGTAGTTTTACTTAATAGCTACCAACAGGTTGGTCGACATGTTTCAGCAGAATTTCGGATCCCAGAGGTATCCACTGCATTCCTCAGGACCTGTGTCGCTACTGCTAGTGTGGTGTTAAAAGAATAAGGAAAAATTTCACCTGGTTTGATAGTGAAGAGTCATTCTCCTAGCTGAGAAGTCCAGTGGAGAACAAACATAGTCGAGAACAAAGGAAAAAACATACAATTAGTATGGTATCCAAAACACTTTCATGGTGTACCATATCTATGAAGAGAACTTATAATGCAATCCTCTTAGTAGTACTTTTATTCCTACATATGACCACAGTACCTTAATATGATATGTAGTAGGACTCTCACTTACCATGTTGTGCAGGAGAGTACTGCCTCACCTCACCTGGCTCACAGCGCAGGTAATTGAAGCACCGCTCTAATGTAAAAAGAAAGACAGACAAGGACACGTCAGCAACAGCTGACTTCACACTTAGACACGACTTTTACTGGTGTTTCATGTTATTTGGCTGGTCAATAGAAAGCACAATGTCGTAGGCTTGGCAACATTTAGAGTGTGACCCTGGCACAGTTCTTCATTTGCAGGGAAAGGTGTATTATACCAGTTGTCATTAGGTAAAATAACAAATATATCTGAATCATTACAATAAGCATAAACGGCATCCGTGTTGACCCCGAACACCGCCTTGTAATTAGACTAGAGCATACCAAATCATAGTTAAATTGGACCACAGTGAAAATCTCACAGGAAATCACAGCTAAAATCACAGAGAGAAAATCCTGGTAAGGGTACGTCTTACACCGTGTGCTCTCACGTTTTGACTACCAATCGACTGAACAGTAAGTAGTCACTCCGGATGAGCCACAGAGGGTTTGACAGCGTGTCTCAATGCCTAATCACGTTCAGACTGACACGCGATTAATTGTTCTGGAGCTACCTCTTTTTCATCCTATTTCTCATTTGCTTTCTCTTCTCTTACCTTTCTCTTCTTAACTACTGTTATCCTCTATTATGGCTAATGTTCATAATCTTATAATAGTGTCATTAAATGTTAAAGGTTTGTGCCATCCAGTTAAACACACTCAAATTTTAGATTATTTAGGAAGTTGTAAAGCTGACATTTGCTTTATTCAAGATACTCATATATAGATGACAACATTTTAGATTATATGAAAAAGAAATGGGTTGATACGTTTGTCTCCTCTCCTGCTAATGGTAAGAAAAATGGTGTGGCTATTCTTTTTGCAAAAAAATTACACTGTCAAATTTTAAGTGAAAATTCAGATGAAGATGGCAGATATATATTCGCTAAAATTAAAGTTCATGACTCATTCTTATTTTTACTAAATGTTTATGGTCCTACTGCAGATGATCCTACTCTCACTACAGAGGTATTTTGCGTTCAAAGCCTAAATTAGTAGATATTTGGAGATTACATTTCCCCACAGAAAAAAGTTTTACTTTTTTTTCCAACCCTCATAACGCCCATTCTAAAATTGATTGTTTATTCATTAATTAATTAATATTAACCCCTTCCCCGCTCATGACGAGCTAAGCTCGTCATGAGTTGCGATGCTCGCACGCTCATGACGAGCTGAGCTCGTCATGTAACGCAGCTTTTTTAAAAACGCCGCGCACAGCGGGAAAACCGCTAGCGGCGATGCGGTTAAAGACCTACAAAAACAAATTGCGAAAAATGAACAACTTTTTATTACCTCCAATGATCCTCAATATAAATGTACACTACAAAAATTGCGGTATGAATTTAACTCTATCCTTAGTAAAAGAGCAGGCATTCAAATATCTAATGCCAAAGCCAGATTTAGTTTTAACACCAATAGATCTGGAAGACTCTTAGCTACTTATCTACGCATAAAAAATGACAAAACTCAAATCAATTCAATTCATGGTCCTCATGATAAAATTGCTTTTTCTCACAATGAAATCGTTAATTAATTTTTGAATTTCTATTCCAAATTATATAAGCCTGATTTTCATGATGCTTCTTTAATTGATTCCTTTTTAGCATCCTATGGATTACCCAAGATATCACAACCTGATAAAAATGGACTTGATACTCCTATCACTAAAGATGAAATTTTATCAGTAATAAAATCCCTTAAAAAAATAAGTCTCCTGGTCCTGATGGGATACCAGCAGAATTTTACAAAGAATTTCAATCACACCTTTTACCTTTTTTATTTCAACTTTTTTAGTTTTTTGGATCTACAGGATCTACCTCTGGTTCTTTTACTGAAGCTTTAATTATTGTACTTCCAAAGTCAGATAAAGATCCCACTCTTGTATCTAACTATTGTCCTATATCTTTAATTAATCAAGATTGTAAATTATATGCAAAAATACTCGCTACTAGATTAGGCCCTATTTTAGATTCCATTATACACCCTGATCAATCTGGCTTTATGAAGAATGGATACTCTGCAAATAATACCAGAACTTTGCTACACGTTATTGAACAAAGTTCTTCTTTAACGTTTCCCTCAGGTATTTTAGCCTTAGATGCTGAAAAACCTTTTGATAAAATACATTGGCAATTTTTATTTCATACTTTATCATCATTTAATTTTGGAGAGTCTTTTATACATATGATTTCAGCTCTATATTATGCAACTACTGCTCGATTATATATCAATGGTCAAGTTTCACATCAATTTTCTCTTTTTAGAGGTACAAAACAAGGATGTCCCCTTCTCCACTTTTATTTTTAATTGCCATTGAACCTTTCCTTTCTTCAATAAGCAACTGTGATGATAATATTGGAATCACTATTAAGAATGTTCTTGTTAAAACCCTTGCATATGCGGATGATGTGCTTTTATTTATTAGAGACCCTATATCCTCTTTCCCCTCTTTACTATTAAAGCAAAATATCCTAAAGTTTCTGGATACACGTTAAATACCAACAAAACTGAATTGTTCCCTTTAAATATATATTGTACTCCCGATATGCTTCCCATGAATGGAATAATTTGGCAAAAGAGTAAATTAAAATATCTTGGTATCTTATTCTCTTCATCCATGAAATCAACAATCACTTTAAATTGTGATTTTATATTAAATTATAGTAAAGATAAAACATCGAAATGGTTGTCATTGTATCTTTCATGGTGGGGCAGAAAGGATTCTATCAAAATGACTATAGCTCCTAAAATCTTTTATACCCTTGAAATGATTCCGACTCAATTCCCATTAAAGTTTTACAAAGATGCTAATAAATCTCATTCTAAGTTTTTATGGAACAACAAATCACCTCGTATTGGTTACTAAATATTAAAAATACCCAAACATAATGCTGGATTTAGTATCCTTGACTTTTTTCTTTGTCATAAAGCCTTTATTTTAAAAGAAAGTGAATATGGTTTAATCATTCATTTTTAAATAACCCACCTGCTTGGCTATCTATTAGTAAATCCTCTTCCACTTCCTTCTTTGATAACAATGTCTAATAATACATCATTTTTTCATAAATCAGTTATTATTAAATCTAATAAAATGATGTTTCATGATTTAGATTACATTTTTCTTTCTCCCATGAATACTACTGAAGATATTTCACTTTGGTATAGTGATGTCATTAAATTGAATAGAAATGTTAATTTTTGGTCTTCATGGATCAAAGCGGGACATTTATACCAATACCACATTAATTTTGTTTGAAACTTTACAATCAAGATTTGGTTTATCTCAATCCAATATTATAAAATATCAATATTTGTGCAACTCAATTTTGGATTCTTTCCCAGATGCTATTCCCTCTAATGTTGTAGCTGATTTATCAATTTACATTCAAACGGTTTCTACTTCATCTCATGGTGTTTCTATTCTATATAAAAAAGTTTTCAAATACTCTTGGTAGCAATATAGATACGATTTCAACTTTTTGGAATAATGAGCTTTCACTTTCTTTATCTATTGGCATATGGCAAGATATATTGCTTAGTGGTATGTCTGGTTGGCTACCAGTATCACTTTACCAAACTGATTCTTATATTCTACTTAATCGGTTATGGACCCCATTTCGTTTATTCCATGCTATAACTTATTCCTTTTGCAGAATGTTGGCATTGTAAATTACAACCTGGTACATTACAACATATGTTATTTGAATGTCCTTTAGTTTTTAAGTTCTGGTCCAAAGTTTGGGATATTATAACAAAGATTTTAAAAATTCATGGGGATATTTCTTATCAAGTGTTAATATGCAAATCTACTATATTATCACAAAATGTAAGTGTTTTAGAAGGTAAACTTTTCAATTTTCTAATTTCAGCAGCATTGAAATCTATTACTTATTGTTGGAAAGATATTTCTTTATTATCCGTTAATGCATGTTGGTCATGGGTTATTTTTACGAGAAGAGGTGCTCAGCTATCCATGAAGGGGATTCTTCATAATTCTATCTCTTTTCAATCGTTTTGGTAACCTGTTGATGTATATTTATCTACTAAGTAATGTATTGATAATTTATCGTTTGGCTTGAATACATCTTTATTGATTGCACCTTTTGTTATAGTAGCTCTATTTATATTTAATGCTCTAATGCTCTAATTTTGTAATCATCCCAACCCTTCCTTCCCTCTTTTAGGTTTCATATGAATATGTAACTTCTATTTACCTACTGTAATTTTTTTATGCCGTCGATAATTTAATTGCAAACACAACAGTGATGGACAGAATGTGGATCAATGTCACACATTCACCCCAGTCCAAAGATCTGGGCCCAAATCCATCGTTTTTCCACTCCACACCACCCTGGGTTAGACAATGGCGATATGCAAATCAGCGCTGACCCTGTGCCCCATGGGAACAGTCCAGTCCGAACTACAAAAGCCATGTCCTTCCCAGAACGGAAACAAGCATCCGAGGACCGGCCCGGTTTCGAGGTAACACCTCTCATCAGCCCGGCTAGCTTGAATCCAGTGGTGTGGAGTGCCTGGGACTCACGTCTGAGCATCCCCAGTACACTTAGAGCGGTAATTGCAAACACAACAGTGATGGACAGAATGTGGATCAATGTCACACATTCACCCCAGTCCAAAGATCTGGGCCCAAATCCATCGTTTTTCCACTCCACACCACCCTGGGTTAGACAATGGCGATATGCAAATCAGCGCTGACCCTGTGCCCCATGGGAACAGTCCAGTCCGAACTACAAAAGCCATGTCCTTCCCAGAACGGAAACAAGCATCCGAGGACCGGCCCGGTTTCGAGGTAACACCTCTCATCAGCCCGGCTAGCTTGAATCCAGTGGTGTGGAGTGCCTGGGACTCACGTCTGAGCATCCCCAGTACACTTAGAGCGGTAATTGCAAACACAACAGTGATGGACAGAATGTGGATCAATGTCACACATTCACCCCAGTCCAAAGATCTGGGCCCAAATCCATCGTTTTTCCACTCCACACCACCCTGGGTTAGACAATGGCGATATGCAAATCAGCGCTGACCCTGTGCCCCATGGGAACAGTCCAGTCCGAACTACAAAAGCCATTTCCTTCCCAGAACGGAAACAAGCATCCGAGGACCGGCCCAGTTTCGAGGTAACACCTCTCATCAGCCCAGCTAGCTTGAATCCAGTGGTGTGGAGTGCCTGGGACTCACGTCTGAGCATCCCCAGTACACTTAGAGCGGTAATTGCAAACACAACAGTGATGGACAGAATGTGGATCAATGTCACACATTCACCCCAGTCCAAAGATCTGGGCCCAAATCCATCGTTTTTCCACTCCACACCACCCTGGGTTAGACAATGGCGATATGCAAATCAGCGCTGACCCTGTGCCCCATGGGAACAGTCCAGTTCGAACTACAAAAGCCATGTCCTTCCCAGAACGGAAACAAGCATCCGAGGACCGGCCCGGTTTCGAGGTAACACCTCTCATCAGCCCGGCTAGCTTGAATCCAGTGGTGTGGAGTGCCTGGGACTCACGTCTGAGCATCCCCAGTACACTTAGAGCGGTAATTGCAAACACAACAGTGATGGACAGAATGTGGATCAATGTCACACATTCACCCCAGTCCAAAGATCTGGGCCCAAATCCATCGTTTTTCCACTCCACACCACCCTGGGTTAGACAATGGCGATATGCAAATCAGCGCTGACCCTGTGCCCCATGGGAACAGTCCAGTCCGAACTACAAAAGCCATGTCCTTCCCAGAACGGAAACAAGCATCCGAGGACCGGCCCGGTTTCGAGGTAACACCTCTCATCAGCCCGGCTAGCTTGAATCCAGTGGTGTGGAGTGCCTGGGACTCACGTCTGAGCATCCCCAGTACACTTAGAGCGGTAATTGCAAACACAACAGTGATGGACAGAATGTGGATCAATGTCACACATTCACCCCAGTCCAAAGATCTGGGCCCAAATCCATCGTTTTTCCACTCCACACCACCCTGGGTTAGACAATGGCGATATGCAAATCAGCGCTGACCCTGTGCCCCATGGGAACAGTCCAGTCCGAACTACAAAAGCCATGTCCTTCCCAGAACGGAAACAAGCATCCGAGGACCGGCCCGGTTTCGAGGTAACACCTCTCATCAGCCCGGCTAGCTTGAATCCAGTGGTGTGGAGTGCCTGGGACTCACGTCTGAGCATCCCCAGTACACTTAGAGCGGTAATTGCAAACACAACAGTGATGGACAGAATGTGGATCAATGTCACACATTCACCCCAGTCCAAAGATCTGGGCCCAAATCCATCGTTTTTCCACTCCACACCACCCTGGGTTAGACAATGGCGATATGCAAATCAGCGCTGACCCTGTGCCCCATGGGAACAGTCCAGTCCGAACTACAAAAGCCATGTCCTTCCCAGAACGGAAACAAGCATCCAAGGACCGGCCCGGTTTCGAGGTAACACCTCTCATCAGCCCGGCTAGCTTGAATCCAGTGGTGTGGAGTGCCTGGGACTCACGTCTGAGCATCCCCAGTACACTTAGAGCGGTAATTGCAAACACAACAGTGATGGACAGAATGTGGATCAATGTCACACATTCACCCCAGTCCAAAGATCTGGGCCCAAATCCATCGTTTTTCCACTCCACACCACCCTGGGTTAGACAATGGCGATATGCAAATCAGCGCTGACCCTGTGCCCCATGGGAACAGTCCAGTCCGAACTACAAAAGCCATGTCCTTCCCAGAACGGAAACAAGCATCCGAGGACCGGCCCGGTTTCGAGGTAACACCTCTCATCAGCCCGGCTAGCTTGAATCCAGTGGTGTGGAGTGCCTGGGACTCACGTCTGAGCATCCCCAGTACACTTAGAGCGGTAATTGCAAACACAACAGTGATGGACAGAATGTGGATCAATGTCACACATTCACCCCAGTCCAAAGATCTGGGCCCAAATCCATCGTTTTTCCACTCCACACCACCCTGGGTTAGACAATGGCGATATGCAAATCAGCGCTGACCCTGTGCCCCATGGGAACAGTCCAGTCCGAACTACAAAAGCCATGTCCTTCCCAGAACGGAAACAAGCATCCGAGGACCGGCCCGGTTTCGAGGTAACACCTCTCATCAGCCCGGCTAGCTTGAATCCAGTGGTGTGGAGTGCCTGGGACTCACGTCTGAGCATCCCCAGTACACTTAGCGCGGTAATTGCAAACACAACAGTGATGGACAGAATGTGGATCAATGTCACACATTCACCCCAGTCCACTTGTTGTTTTTTGCAATTGCCGCCCTAAGTGCGCTGGGGATGCCCAGACGTGGGTCCCAGGCACTCCACACCACTTGGAGTCAAGCTAGCCGGGCTGAAGAGAGGTGTTACCTCGAAACCGGTCCGGTCCTCGGATGCTTGATTCCGGTCTGGGAAAGATATGGCTGTTGTAGTTCGGACTGGACTGTTCCCATGGGGCAACAGGGTCAGAGCTGATTTGCATAAAGCCATTATCTGACCCAGGGTGGTGTGGAGTGCAAAAAAACGATGGATTTGGGCCCAGATCTTTTCACTGGGGGAGTGTGTGACATTGATCCACATTCAGTCCATCACTTGTTGTTTTTTGCAATTGCCGCCCTAAGTGCGCTGGGGATGCCCAGACGTGGGTCCCAGGCACTCCACACCACTTGGAGTCAAGCTAGCCGGGCTGAAGAGAGGTGTTACCTCGAAACCGGTCCGGTCCTCGGATGCTTGATTCCGGTCTGGGAAAGATATGGCTGTTGTAGTTCGGACTGGACTGTTCCCATGGGGCAACAGGGTCAGAGCTGATTTGCATAAAGCCATTATCTGACCCAGGGTGGTGTGGAGTGCAAAAAAACGATGGATTTGGGCCCAGATCTTTTGACTGGGGGAGTGTGTGACATTGATCCACATTCAGTCCATCACTTGTTGTTTTTTGCAATTGCCGCCCTAAGTGCGCTGGGGATGCCCAGACGTGGGTCCCAGGCACTCCTCACCACTTGGAGTCAAGCTAGCCGGGCTGAAGAGAGGTGTTACCTCGAAACCGGTCCGGTCCTCGGATGCTTGATTCCGGTCTGGGAAAGATATGGCTGTTGTAGTTCGGACTGGACTGTTCCCATGGGGCAACAGGGTCAGAGCTGATTTGCATAAAGCCATTATCTGACCCAGGGTGGTGTGGAGTGCAAAAAAACGATGGATTTGGGCCCAGATCTTTTGACTGGGGGAGTGTGTGACATTGATCCACATTCAGTCCATCACTTGTTGTTTTTTGCAATTGCCGCCCTAAGTGCGCTGGGGATGCCCAGACGTGGGTCCCAGGCACTCCACACCATTTGGAGTCAAGCTAGCCGGGCTGAAGAGAGGTGTTACCTCGAAACCGGTCCGGTCCTCGGATGCTTGATTCCGGTCTGGGAAAGATATGGCTGTTGTAGTTCGGACTGGACTGTTCCCATGGGGCAACAGGGTCAGAGCTGATTTGCATAAAGCCATTATCTGACCCAGGGTGGTGTGGAGTGCAAAAAAACGATGGATTTGGGCCCAGATCTTTTGACTGGGGGAGTGTGTGACATTGATCCACATTCAGTCCATCACTTGTTGTTTTTTGCAATTGCCGCCCTAAGTGCCCTGGGGATGCCCAGACGTGGGTCCCAGGCACTCCACACCACTTGGAGTCAAGCTAGCCGGGCTGAAGAGAGGTGTTACCTCGAAACCGGTCCGGTCCTCGGATGCTTGATTCCGGTCTGGGAAAGATATGGCTGTTGTAGTTCGGACTGGACTGTTCCCATGGGGCAACAGGGTCAGAGCTGATTTGCATAAAGCCATTATCTGACCCAGGGTGGTGTGGAGTGCAAAAAAACGATGGATTTGGGCCCAGATCTTTTGACTGGGGGAGTGTGTGACATTGATCCACATTCAGTCCATCACTTGTTGTTTTTTGCAGTCGATAATTTAATGTCATGTGGTTAGTTATTTTCACCTTATATTACTATTTTTTGTATTGTACTTGTTTATAGTCTATATATAAAACTCAATAAAATATTTTGAACTTATAAAAGTACGTCGGAATAAGCATAAAGCAAAATCTGCGTATCCAATTGAGACGATGTAGCATAAGCAATACAGCTGATTCAAGAAATAAAATGCAGAGGATCTAGAAAGAATGAGTCCAAATTTCCCTGCATCAAGGCTTAATGAGTAAAAATCAGTAATCTGCCCCTATGCTAACACTTACACCTACTTGAGCATCTTCAGGAAAGAGTATGAAAAGGTGTCAGCATATGTAGTCTTCCTAAGAAGTCTCACCACCATCAATGCTTCATGTAACATAAGGCTACAGAGACAGGGCTTGTTCTAAGATGCTTTCTCTACGAAGGCAAAAGAAGAAGTGGCACTTTCCCTACACCCAACATCACATTATTGCAGGTAACTTTCCCAAGAGTCATTGCGGGTCACGCCATATGCTCTGGGTACAGTCCTAAAGGTAGTTTTCCATGGGACATTGGCGTTCTTCTCATGCAACAGTTTGTCCTTGATTCCCAGGCCTCCTGTATGAAGCACAACGACCTTCCTTTATAAACTCAAGCCACACAATTGTAACGTCTTCTCTCCTTGACTGACTAATAAAACAAAGACATTTTTCGAGCTAAAAATTGTGCTTCTTTTACCTGCAAAAAAACGTAAGAAAGAACAAATTCTACAGCACACATGAAATTAGACTGAATTCTAAAGGGAGAGTTTCCAGGGAACTGCATTTCAGGCCTACATGATTCAGCTAACATTAGAAACCAGCATGTGAGCTTTTACGGATTGCATAGAAAATAAGGCACATTCAATTAATGCATTTACCTACATGTAAAGCGGCACAATTAATAAACACCTTTAGTACATGAATAATTGTCAGGCTCACAATGCGAGTTCTTCACGTTAATGTTTTCTGCTAGTTACATTCACTCTCAGTTAATTCTCCATGTTATTTTTCAATGACCTAAGCGCATCACATTTCGAGCTAATATATTTAAAGTTTCTAACACTTCATGTTAATAGGACAAAAGATTATATGCGGGTGAGCTCTACACATGTGATTATAATGCACCCCTACAAACAACATGTGATTTCCGCTACATCATTTCCTCCCCTCTGATGACGTTGAGTCATCACAAACCACCATTAAATTCCTTGGACAGTAGACCGATCTAAACAGATTTCATAGCTAGTCTCCTCTATTTGAACTCCTCCAACCGTTTCAAATTCCCATAATGACTGTCCTGCAGTCATTTCACCCTTCTCTCTCTTTCCCTTAAAGAGTTCTCCATTTGCCTCTCCTTGTCAATTTGATACTCTTACCATACCTACGAAGATGATAACACAGACCACAACACTTATGATTGGCTTCAAGATATATCCAAGAATTCCCTTTCCTAGATTAGCAAATTAACTTGCAACTGCACCTAATCCCTTTCCAATCTTATCTCAAACTCCCTCCACAGCAATATCATGTATCTCATGTTGTATCTCAGTGATGTTGCTTATATATATCCCCTCAGATCTTTACTTTTATCATGATATAAGTACAGCACTGTTGGACCTTTAGCATCCGACAGACTGTGCCTTCCTTTTCTAGTAGTACATCTAATGCAAAACAGATTAGCCTTCATCAAAACCATTTCCCCATCTATGAGGTACATTGACTGAGCTGTGTTCATCGACAACAAATCCCCAATGGTAGCAACTTCCTGATGTGGATGTCATTCAGCACCACATCCAAACGAGGTATCATTGCTCCAAATATGTCTACAACAACTTCACCAGCACTCAGTCTATGTTTTTCTCTATGGTTCGATTTTTCTTCCAAACCTACCAAGTCTTTAACATGATATATCTTTGGAAACACAACCGCCGAAATAACAAGCACCTTACCAATTGTTCGAAGCTGAACATATGCATTCTTCCCACACACACACAATATACTCCTGACACCACTTGTACAGCTTCTTGTAGAAACGTATTTCAAGGACCATCGATTAGAAGAATATGGACACACACTCTGTCCCACAAAAACAGTGTCATAACGGCTCTGAACTTAACGTGTGCAAAGCTTGTCGCGTTTTTCCTAATTTAGAGCTATAGGACCATAGCTTACCTTAGCTTTGTGAGCTAACACCTTCTTGGTCTTTCAAGGACGATCAAATAGAAATATATGGCCACATACATTCTGTCCCACAAAAACAGTGTCATAACGGCTCTGAGGTTTATGTATGCAAAGCTTGCCTCGTTGCTTCCAATCTAGAGCTGTAGGACCATAGCTTCCCTTAGCCTCGAGAACTAACTCCTCCTTGGTCAATTCAAAGTTTCCATCCCTATTATTAAGCTTAATAACTAAACCAATATGTCTACCTTCTACTTGATCTACAATCTTCTTTTCTATGTCCGTTAATAGGCAGGTTCAGTTATGTCTATGTGCATCATCAGTGTCTAGTGTTACTGTGGGTACAAAATACTTTCTCATCCTCTCTTCTTGCTTGTAATAATCATATTTGTTCAGGTGTTTATAAACTGGTATTTCTGAGAGTACCGCACCATAATTTGGGAAGTAGTACTTGTAAGGACCCTTTCCATAAAACATGCTAAGAAACAACCTTCAACTAATTCCATATGTCAAGGGTAAGTGATGGTTCCTAATTTCCTCCTCAACTGAAGCTGGCAATTTCATACACATATAGCAATGTCTCACATTTATAGTATTTACATATTTACATATTCATAAAGAAACTTAACATAAACATTCAGGTTGTAAACACCTTTAGACAAATCTACATGAAGAAAACGACTAAATATCCCAATATACCCTTTTTGGAGGCAACAGTGGTAGGTGTGGAAGTCCCATGTTCCTCCATTCCGTGCTCCTCAACCTTGTGGGTGCCTTAAAATGGACTCTAATTACTACTGCTATTACTATGATTACTGCTACAATGAGTGTACCGATAATACATTTGTGCCTTTGATTCAAATTTCCAGACTCCATTTTACAGGCATGGTAAACAGTCATATGCCCAATGGCACATGTAGATTGACAAGATGCTGGCTGAACCTCTAGACAGATAGCCATTTTGGGCAGATTCTGTATTACACAATTTAAGTTCCTGCATTAAGTTTAATGCACCAGGCAACTGCTACAGGATAAGATTGCTTGTTTCAGTGGAAGTGGGAGATTTCTGTCATACACTTGGGAGCATCCGCTGGCTGTATAGATTTGCAACTCTAATGCCCAGCAATGGTCCATGCTGGCTCTTCATTCAATAAATGCTTGCGAATTCTGGCTGTCTCCAGCTCTGTTCGATGTCCTGCTTTGCTAAAACCATCCCCAGTGTCTAGAATATCTTTTCATAACCGTTGAGACCCAACTCTTCTAGGTCATTAAGTAACTCTATCTCTTTGAGAGAGTGCAATGTGTACACAGAGTATCTTAGCTAAGGGGTCTTCAGTTGCCTTCTAGAGATCACTTCCTATGATTTCATTGATGTAGAAAAGTGTGTGATGTCTCTTCTGCTACCCCTGGCATTTTGGTGAATTGACACCCATGCAGTTGACAGGCAGTAGATTGGTAGAGAGACAAATGGGCATTCTAGGAATTAGTATGGGACCTGGAATATTGTGCTCCCAAGCCTTATTTCAGGCAGTCCGGGCACTATGAAGGGCACACCCAGCATTATAATGGTTCTCCTGGGCATTCTGTGAACATTGCTATGCACAGAGTGACTCTATGTGTCCACTGGGAACGTTGTTACCATTTAAGAGGCCTGACATAAAGTGGGCCTTATTGAAACATTGATGGACAACTAGACATCATGCTCACCATCACTGGTGTAATAATAGACATGGCATAATTTGACTGGGGTTTATGTATTATCAGCATAGCTGCATTATTGCTACAATCAGTATCAGTCACTGACATATTTTGGTCATTAATGGCTCCTGTTGTACGTCCTAGCAACAAGTGAGCATAAGAGCATCTCTGGCATTTTCTGACTACCTCAAACATATAATCGGCATCCCTGACATGTGACTATGATATATGGCAGGTGTGATACCGTATCATTGTGGACTAAGGGCCAGATGTACAAAATGGGCTCATACTGATTTCCAAGTTGTGATTTTCTGTGAATTGCATTGAGGAAATCACTAGTTTTAATGTATGAAACCTTTTATTTAGCAATTCCTAGTGGGTTGCAAATAGAAAAACCTCATGAATATTAATGAGGTATGTCAGAGTTTCCAACTCGTTATGAATGATGGCCTAATGGCCTAATGGTCAGCAGACCACAAGGTTTGTGATTGTTTTTAAATAAAATATTCTTTAATATTTCTAATGCAGCTCATTTTCCTTAGTGAAACAATGGATGTGTTCCAAAAACAAAAAATGAACTGTTTAACTTTAATGTTTTAAGATTTTAAGAGTAGGCAATGGTTTGTGGGACCCATGGGAAACCCCTTCATCCCCAACCCCCCATGTGTGAATGGGCTACCACCTCCTTTGAAGAAGTGTTCAAATATGAATGTTTTTCGATTGAAATTTGGTCGAAAAATATTAACATACAGCACTACCATTCGGTATTTGGAACAGACGCCCTAAACAAGCCCCTTCCGAATACTGAATTGTTATTGGGTCACAGACCCAAATTGTGATTCAAATAACTGTTTTGTGAATCGCAATTTGAGGTTTTTACATTTAAAAACCCATTTTTTAGGTCACAATCTGGCCCCAAATCTTGTCTAAAAAAACATTGTGCCCAATGGGACAAAATGTATGTAAACGATGTTTAGGACACAATATTTATGTTAACCACGTTCTGATATGCAACCATATTGGAGTGCGAATCAGAGTCTATCCATGTGTGGCAGTAGTACACATGAGTACTTGTTGAAAAAAGAAAAAGCTGGGTCTATTGGGAACATAATGAATATATTTAGAATATGATATGCAAAGAAACAAGGACCCCCTGATTAGAATCGGATTCCTGGGTCAGGGTAAACAATGTGTGTAAATAAAGCACCCAGGCAAAAGTGTACTACCTACTGGCACATGAACATTGACACAAATCACAATAACAAATAATAGACTACTGTTTTAACACATAAAGTACAATTTAATTCCATATAAAATATATATATATATATATATATAAATATTTAGAATATGTCAAGGCGATGTGTTTGGAGATAAAACAATTGCATTCCCATATTCTATGTTAAACACATATTTAATATGACCTGGGGACAGATAATATTGCCACTCTTTTCTTGGTGTCAAAGGATACTTCTTGCTAAAGTTGGCATTTTATGATCCATGTGGAGGCCTTTCAGCATCTATATTAATAACATAATATCAACTGTTGACTAAACACATGAAAATTGCTTATCAGAGAAGCATAACATAAAAACAAAATGTTAATGAAAAAGAAAGACAGAAAAAAGAAGAAGAAAATAAAGGAAAGAATAGACAAGGAAGAAGATTAGAATGCAGTAAAAAGAAGTACAATTAAGTTTAATTTTGAGTAATAGTTTATGTTAATGTTAAAGCCATTTATAATGCGCACGAATCACCCCAAAGGATATCTCGGTGCAACCAGGCAGCCAAGCAGCATAGCGTAACCAGCTCAGAGCAGAGCTGTCTCCAGACGTTTCATGAAGCAAAAATGGTCCATGCAGGTCCTGATATAGAGTGGGAGCTTATTCCAATATAGCGGAGCCAGGTAGGAAAAGGACCTACCACCTAAGCGGGTCTTCTTGACACTTGGGATAATTAACAGTACTTTGTCACTAGCTCTCAACCGTCTGTGCGGGCGGTACTGTTAAAGTTTGTAGACTAGATAAACAGAGCCACGGCCAGTTAAGGTATTGTAGGTTATGATTTTGTATGTAAGACAGTACAGCTTGTAGATAATTCTGTTCCGAACAAGCAGCCAGTGAAGAGTTTGAAGTAGTGTTGCCGAGGAAGTCATAGCCGGCTGATTACAAATAAGGAGAGCCGCAGTGTTCTGCACCACCTGCAGTTTAGATAGCAACATTTCAATAGCAGGGGTCAGCAACACATTACAGTAGTCGAGGCGATTGATCACCAGTGCCTTGACCACCATTTTTCGAACAGCGAATGGGATGAAGGGGAGAGCTCTTCTCAGTAGGCACATAGTAAGAAAGCAGGAGCCAAAGGTAGATATCACCTGTTCTTTCATTAAAAGGGGTTGATCCAAAAGTATTCCCAGATTCTTAACCACCAACTTGGGTGCGGGAGCAGTTCCAAGTTCCGCAGGACACCAGTCGGCAGACCACATTTGTTGCGCCTTACCAAATAACATAATCTCAGTTTTTTCCACGTTAAGCTGGAGACAGCTTTCAGTCATCCAAGAGGCAATTGCCATCAGACCAGCTAGAAAACATTGTTTTGTGTCAGCAAGGTCTTTTTTGAAGGAAATTACCAACTGAGAGTCATCAGCATAAGAAATAATCTCAAACCCGAAAGCTCTTACAATCTGAGCAAGAGGGGCCACATATGTGTTGAAGAGCAGCGAGCTGAGACAGGAGCCCTGGGGAACCCCTTTTTCTGATGGTACTTTATGAGATTTAAAAGAGCCAAGGATGATGGTTTGCATTCTGTTGGTCAAGAAATCGCTGAGCCAGTTTAGGGCTGTCCCATGGATGCCAATCTACCATTACATAATCTGTAGCCTATGTAATAGTTTATGATGGGACACCGTGTCAAAAGCCGCTGACAAATCGAGTAGTATTAACATAGATGGAATATTGGCATCTAACGAGCCTCGGATATGGTCGATCACCAATTTATGAGTTCCAATAGAAGTACGTGAGAGGTAAGGAGAGATGTGTATGTGTCAGATTATACAAGTATGTTTTGAGTGAGCGCTAAAGACTGATCATGTGGAAATATGTGTACATTTCTAAATAAATTGCCAGACACCTGTGTGGCTGCCACCCGTCCAATATAGGTGTTGGCATATTTCTGACTCAAACTGAGGATGGGGAATCTTAAAGCACTGTATTGAAATCTTCCACCTCATCCTGTATGCTATCTTCTTTATCCTCCAAACGTCTTGCATATATTTTAGTGGAAGACAGGGGAGGTTGTTTTCCCAACAAATGTTCATCACTCTTCCCTGAATTGTTAAATTCCCATTGTCATCAAACTTCAGTCTCCTTGGAGGGGTGAGGCCGTGGATGATGGGTTGTATAATGGGTGCAGCTACTCTGTGCCTGTACTTGCCCCTCGCAGTGCTGGAATGGCGAGTTGCAGAGTGTTGTCTGTAGCCACTGGAACAGTCAGATGGACTAAATGATAAACACTGAGGACATAATGGGCTTTCTGGGGTCTTTAAATATATTTGACCCAAAAGTAACTGCATTAAAGGAATTCTTAATGCTCCTGACCAAGGGTCTGATGTACAAACCGCTTTTATGGTCTCAAAGGTCAAATTTTCCCATTTGTGACTGACAAAAGGCTTTTTCACATGTACAAATTTGACTTGGTACCGAATTGCATTTTGGGTGTCAGACTAAATACAAAATCAGTATTTGGAATACCGATTCTGTAGCTTATGTATTAATGTTTTGCAGCCAAAATCCGGTCGCAAAATATTCATATTTTACGACAGATTCACATTGTTGATAACCATTTGCAAATGAGAAGGGAACCACTTTTTCTTTGTGAATGTAAATGAAAACATGTTTTAGGAGCAGTCATTCGTCCCTCAAACCGCTACATGCTCCTGCAAAAAAAATTGAAAAATTATTAATTTCCCTTTTTTAAATGTATCCCGTTTTACAATTGGGAAAACAGACTGCATTTACCAAAAAAGTTTGCTGTATTTAAAAGCAATCACAGACATGGTGGTCTGCTGATTCCAGCGGGCCGCCATGCCTGTGACTCTAACTAATGGTAGTGGGTCTCAATTGGTGAATTACTTTATGCTCATATTAAAAATAAGATAAGTTGCCTTGTGGCCTTTCCTGAAGAAGGCGCTGGTCGCCGAAACGCGCGTCGAGAAGATACATTATTGTGCCACCTTTTTAATATTGTGTTTGAGAAGATACATTATTGTGCCATCTTTTTAATATTGTGTTTGTTTTCATTTATTTTTATTTTTTGTATATGTTGTTGTATATGTAATATATGTCCTTGTTTAAGGTCAATTTTATTTTTTGGCTTCAATAAATGATTGTTTTTAATAAGTTTTTTCTGTTCAAATCGATTTTATTGAAGTTTTATGCAACAAAAGAAATAAACAAGTACAATACAGAAAGAATAATGTGTACATGCGTAATTGAAGAAGTGATACATAGAAAATGCAATAACCAAAAAATGAAGAGGAAGGGAAAGGGGGAAAGGATGTCATATAATCATAAAAACCATATCATAAAGAGTTACCAAATGAATAAATAGAACAAATATGGCAGCAAAAGATAATTAAACATTAAGAAAAAGAAATGCATAATAAGTAGATCATTGTAGAACAAATGAGTCAACAGGTGACCAAAAGGATTGAAATGACTGCGAATTGTGGGTAACACCTTTAAGAGACAGCTGAGCTCCTCTTCTTGTAAAGGTAATCCACGACCACCAAGCATGCACTGAAAGAGAAGAAGCGTCTTTCCAACAAAAAGTAATAGATTTTAAAGCAGCTGTAATTAAGAAATTAAATAACTTTGCCTCGGAATCACTAAGAGGATGAGACAGGGCAACCGATTTGCATATTAACACAGCATAAGAAATATCATCATGTAAAGGCAAAATTTTTGAAATGACACCCCAAACATCCACCCAAAATTTCATAACAATTGTACAGTCAAATAACATATGACGAAGTGATCCCAAAGTTGATTTGCAGTGCCAACAAACATTAGATGGTAGCAATTTGGCATGACTTAAACGAGACGGAGTCCATAACGCGTTAAATAAAATATAAGCATTAGTCTGATAAAGGGACACCGGAAGCCAACCGGAAATACTATTGAGCCAAATTGAGGACCATGAATCATCTGATAGGGAGATGGAAAGTTCTGTGTTCCAAAAAGATGATATCATACCAACATTGGAGCCCTGGAATATAGAAAGTTTTTTATAAAACACAGAGACCGCTTTGGGAGATGACGTAACAGCCATAAGATAAATCAAAAGGTCATTAGTGGTGGACGAGGGAACACCTCTTGGAAAGGAGTCTAAAATAGAATTACATAAAGCTTGGTATTTCGACAAATCAGAAGCCGGGACACCAAACTTTGATTGTAATTGTTCAAAAGGAATAAAGGCTTTGTTACAAAAGACATCTTCAAGAAATAAAACTCCTTTTGATATCCACGAGGACCAGAAATTAATGTTTCTATTCAACTTAAGTAGAGCACTGTGCCATAAAGACAGGTGGACTGTAGAGAGCAAAGGTAATTCAAAATTAGAGTCTAAATCATTAAGTATTAATCTAGACGATTTAATTATAGATGACCTATGAACAACTTTAGAAGTAGATGACATTGATAACAAAGAAAGCAATGTAAAGGGACGTACAATTGAGGTTTCAATATCTAACCATATTGGAGGAGTGACCACATGTAAATTTGAAAACCACAGGGAGCTTTGTTTTAAGATAAAAGCTTTATGGTAAAGGTAAAAGTCAGGAAGGGCAAATCCTAACTGAGACTTGGGGAGTTTTAGTTTTCTGTAAGCGATACGAGGAACTTTGTTGGACCAAAGGAATTTAGATAGGAGCTTATCAACATCATTATAAAATTTGAGAGGAAGCTGAGTGGGAATCATAGCCAAAGAGTAAAAAATTTTTGGTGCAATATTCATTTTTATAGCCTCCATTCTCCCCCACCACGTAAGATGAAGGGGAGACCATTTGGATGTTTTGTCCTTGATATAACCAAGGATAAAGTCCGTATTAAGTTTTAATGTAGCAGGTAGCGAAGGAGCAAATAAAATACCTAAGTACTTAAGCTTAGTGCTTTGCCAAAGAATATCTGCGTTTGGTAGCATATCCGGTGTACAAAAAGCATTTAAAGGAAAAAATTCAGTTTTACTGACATTTAACTTGTAACCTGAAACTACAGAATAGCGTGCAATAATGTCTAAAAGGGAAGGGACAGAGGAGAGAGGGTTGTTAATAAACAGTAACACATCATCTGCATATGCTAAAGCTTTAACAGTGACATCATTAATCACAACACCTTGAATATTATCACAGTATTGAATATAATTAAGAAAAGGCTCAATTCCTAATAAAAATAACAATGGGGAGAGGGGACAACCTTGCCTAGTACCTCTGAAGAGTGGAAATTGAGTAGAAATTTGACCATTAATAAACAAACGAGCAGTAGGGGCAAAATATAAGGCTGAAATCATACGAATAAAATGCGAACCAAAATTGAAAGACAATAAAGTTTTAAATAAAAATTGCCAATGAATTTTGTCAAACGCTTTTTCTGCATCTAAAGCCATCACTCCTGCAGGAGAAGTAAGGTGAGTGCTCTGTTCAATAACGTGTAATAGCGTTCTGGTATTATTTGCAGAGTATCTGTTTTTCATGAAGCCAGATTGATTCGGATGAATGATTGAATGAAGGATAGGAGCCAGTCTAGTGGCAAGGATTTTAGCATAAAGCTTACAATCCTGGTTTATTAGAGAAATGGGGCGATAATTAGAAACCAGGATAGGGTCCTTATCAGGTTTTGGTATCACAATGATTAAAGCATCCGTAAAGGAGCCCGAAATAGTACCAGAGGAACCAAAATGGGAAAAAAGGACACTTAAATAAGGTAATAATTGAGAGTCAAATTCTTTATAAAATTCAGCAGGGATACCATCTGGGCCTGGAGATTTATTCTTAGGCAGGGATTTAATAGCTAGTAGGATCTCATCGCAGGTAATTGGGGAATCTAAAGTTGATCTATCGGTGGGAGATATGTGAGGCAAGTTACATTTATTTAAAAATGAATCAATCAAAGAATCATCACAGGAATCAGGTTTACTATATAAGGTAGAATAAAAGGATAAAAATTCTTGGACAATATCATTATGGGAAATAGCCACTTGGCCATTAGTACCACGTATCAAGGTTATTTGGGTCTTATCCTTCTTGATACGTAAATATTTTGCAAGAAGTTTCCCAGACTTATTGGCATTAAAGCGAAATTTAGCATTGGATTTAGCAAGTTGAATCCCAGCTCTAGTACTAAGTAGAGCATTAAATTCATAACGAAGCGTTTGTAGTTTAAATTTGTGTGTAGGGTCATTAGAAGAAATAAATAAACGTTCATATTTGGTAATTTGTTTGTCCAAAAGCTTAACTTTAGATTGAAATTGCTTGTTTGCATGGGCCATAATGGAAATTGTGGTACCTCTAATGTAAGCCTTAAACGCATCCCATCTATTGACAAGTGAAGTTGAACCATCAGGGTTAAATAAAAAATATTCCAGGATAGCTTGTAACAGTTTAGGTTTATGTGTATCATTAAGGACAACATTCGTGTTCATACGCCACCTGTTTTGTTTAGGAAAGTTAGAGGAGACATTTAAAACAAAAGAGATTAAAGCATGGTCCGAAATATCAATGTTACCTATAACAGGATTGTCAGCTGATTGGAGTAAAGAAGGCGAAATTAAAAAATAATCAATCCTTGAATGAGAATTATGAGAATTAGAGAAAAAAGAAAACCATTTGTCAGTGGGGAAGTGTATTCTCCAAATATCTGCCAACTTGGTGGTTTTAAGGAAAGATTTAAAGGCATAAAAAACTTTGGGAGGGCGGAATTTAGCAGAGGAAAGCCTATCTAATAACGGATCAATAAACACATTGAAATCCCCCCCAACAATCAAAGGAACTTGTCCTAACTTCAGAACTTCAGTAGTTATAGCTGACCAGAAAGAAGGGTCGTCAGCCGTAGGGCCATAAATATTAAGCAAATAAAAGGTTGAATCATAAACTTTTACCTTAACTATAATATATCTACCTTCTGTGTCATGAACCTTACTAAGAATTTGACAGTGTAACCGTTTTGCAAAGAAAATCGCTACCCCATTTTTCTTCCCCAACGCAGGTGAGGAAACAATATTATCAACCCATTTTTTCTTCATATATTGCAAAATCTTATCATCAACATGCGTTTCTTGAAGAAAACAAATGTCAGGTTTGGAAGCACCCAAGTAGTCCAAGATTTTTGTGCGTTTTACTGGATGCCGCAGGCCCTTGACATTGAGTGAAACAAGTTTAACAGAGTGAGTATTAGCCATTAGGAGTTAGAAAGAAAAGAATAGAAGAAGAATACAAGGAAGAGGAACCGAAAAACAGCCACAGAGAAAAAGTAACTCTATGTAGAGAGTAGTAAATGGAAGGACACAAAAGGGAGAAACACAAAGGAAGGAAGGAAGAACAAACAAGAAACAATGACAAAAATAAGAAGGCAGAGACGCACACACGTTCCTCAAGCATGGCCAATTAAACCGTTGGAGCCCGTGAAGAGAGTGAAGTATATATGTCAGGAAAAATCAGGATAAACGTCTTCAAGTAACTGGATCATGAGTGTCCATGGACGATGAAGCTTGTTGCGCTAGAAAGAGTTTCAAATCTTCAGGACGATGAAAAGATTTAGAAAAGGCATCTTTCCATATTCTCATCGTAGAGGGATCAAATAGACCATACTTAAAACCAAGGCTTCGCAATTGTGGACGAAGAGAGGAAAATTCCTTGCGAATAGCAACCGTTTCCTTAGCAAAATCTTGATGGATAAAGATTTTACAGCCATCAACTAAGATAGAGGGAATGTCTCTTGCAGCTTTCCTGATAAGGACCAAATGATGGTGTCGCAGAACCTTAAAAATCATTTGCCTGGGCTTAGAATGGCGAAGATTCCTGTGTGAGGGAATTCTGTGAGCCTTATCAATTTCAAATTTTTCGGGAAATTTGATATTTAAGAGACCAGGAAGCAAGGACTCTAAATATAATCGGCAGTCAGATCCCTCAACCTCTTCAGGAAGATTGAAAATGCGAAGATTGTATTGCCTATTACGGTTTTCCAATTCCAGCAGTTGAGTATGCAGTGGTACTATTTGACTCATCGAAGGAGTAAAAGCGTCTAATTTATTTTTATTGTCCTGAATTTTGATAGAATTATCAGACACCTTCATGGAGATAGAAGCCATATCTTTGCGCACATTTTTCACTTCAGTGGCAATAGAGTCTGTATTCAGTCGCAGCGCTTGAATTTCCTCAAAAATCAAAGCAAGGGAAGGTTCCGGCGATTCAACAGCTTTAGACTTAATTGGAGGAGGTGATATCTGCTGTTTCCTTTTTTAGTAGGCATATTTTTATTTTCCATTTTGAGGAGAAAAAATACACTTTTGTGTCAAAAAAGTGCAAAAAATAAAAGCACCACAACATTTTTTAATATTTATGTGGGAAAAAGGATGTTAATGCCTCAAAAGTACTGTAAAAAGGCCTGGTGCAGCAGCTAAACAAGAGCGTGGGCGTGGCCAGGCCAAAGCCAGGCCCTTTCCTGGAGTTCACTCCGCCCCTCAGACAGAGCAAGCCGGCAGAAGCTGGAGTAGAGGCAGGGGAAAGGACCGAGGAGCACGAAGAATCACTGTCCCTCCAAGAAATCGCCTGAAAACACAGCACCAGGTAGGGGACGGTGAAAGAATGCAAGCGCCGCTGTTAAGTAGTAAAACCTGACAGGAAATTCGTCGTAATCCGGCTGAAGGGGCCGGTAAACTTACAGAGCTCCGACGGCGGCGGCCATCTTGGTCGACGCGCTCGCGCGACTCCGTTTTTAATAAGTTTTAATAATTGATGTAATGTCAATAAAATTGTAATACTATCTTTTTGAGAATGGTCCTTAGCCTTTAATCCTTCTCTTGAGACAAGCGATTGCAATTGCCTAGATATATGCTTACACACATGAAAGCTGGATTCAAGCCATATTGTGGCATTCTGCATGGCCAAAGTCCTCCTGAGCGCAATGTGGATTAGGCGCATGAGCATGTACACAATCGTTTCTAAACTCTACCCTTCTTTGGGCACCCTTTCCTCTATGCCGCTATCTTGATGCCCTGCTGCCAATACTTTGTTTTATCTTATGTAGAAGAGTTGTCATTTTTATATGTTCATATTCTAAAAGTGATCAAAAAAATGTAATTTTAGAAGTCTATAGGGGATTCTCCACAGATGCTGCTATTCAAATGGATTAACAAATGAACTTTTAAAGCTCTCTCTGTTTTATGCAGCCAGTTTTATCTGTTTAATGAGTATATGTTGTGGTATTGTGTGATTGTATGTGCCGTGTTTTATACATTACATTTTTGATCTCAAGTGATTGAAATAACGTCTTTCTGAACTGCAAGAAAAAATTAAGGAGATAGGTCGAATTGCGTATTTTGTTAACCAACCTAGTAATACACAACTTGGTTCACAAAATATCAATGCATTCGGTGAATGTTATGGTGCAAATTGCACCCAGTTCTACCCAATCAATTATTAGAAGATTACAATAAGTAATCATAAATTGCTAATTATTTTTTTATGTAATTATTAGAATTCTCATGTCCAGAGATCTGTCAAAAGATATTGTGGGGGTTAATACAAGGGACAACAGTTGTAACATACCTTTCAAGACGAACAAAGATGAATGGCCTTCTCATATACATAGCTAGGGATATTACGATTTCCCAGCATATGTGCTTTATCACCAACAGAAAGTCTCAGGATCATACATGCCTACATTAGGAAACAGTAAAGACGGAGATCTTTAAAAAAACAAATCTAGCCTATACATTTTTCCATTGCCTTGCATTACAGTGGCAGCAATTTACGTGGGAGTCAGAGCAAATATAGCCATTATTGGCAAAAAAAATCAGATGCCGCCCTTCTGAACCGGCTGTGTTGGCATGTATGCAGGATGAATGCAATGACAACCCTTCTCCCCCTGACATTCTGCACTTTTCACATCCATTCTTTCCTTGTCCATGCTTTATATCCTTGGTATTCTCCCTTAGTCTCTTTACTACTCTGTTAGGTTCATTTTCTCTCACCCTTCACTGTTTTTTCCCCATTGTTTCTGAAGTTATCACATTCTTTCCTCTTTTACTCAAAATCCCCCTTATACTATCACTCCCCCTTTCTTGAATCCTCCCCAATTATCTAATTGTTCTCATTCTTTTTCATTACTCATAGATTACTCCAGCTTCCATTTACCCATGTCTTCCCTCTTTTATCTGCGTCTCCACCTTCCTCACTCTCTCTTGTTTCTTTGTCTTTGCTCCATACTCTTTTTTTCTGTTGCATAATTTCCCTGTTACAGTCCCCCCTTTTCTCTTTTCTTCCTTTCTTTAAAATCTAGGAGGTTATTTCCTTGCAGTCTCCTTTCTCAGTTTCAACATTGCTATGCTATTTCTCTATACTTGCTCTTTTATGTCCCCCTTCTACTCAACTATCACTCCTCATTCTATCCCCTGTATCCACTGTCTTCCGTCTTCATTCTGCTACTGCTACCCTTCTCACCTTGCCTCTTATCTTTCCTTACCCCTATATCCTCTTTCCCAATTTCCTATTCTACAGTCTTTGCTCCCTTTTCCAAATCTGCCAATTCTTTTTTTACTGTTTATTCTCGTAGTTGTCTCTTCTTTCGCCAATTATTTTTTCAATGCACAGGTTTTTGTCTACCAGTTCTTGCTATCTTCATGCTTTCTCTTGTCTCCAATTTTTTTACCCTACTCCCCTCATTCTCTTTCCTTCTGAACTCTTCCCTCTCATTACTGTGAATTTTCTCACTCAGGTCAAATTCTCCAGTCTCTCTCCATTGTCAGCTCTCACACCATGTTGTGCCTTTTTCCAACCTTACTTTACTTTTTCTCCATGTATTCTCCTTTCATATTTTAAATCACTCCTGTTCTTTCTCTTTTACTGATCCTCTTTCACCATTTCATCTTCTCTCCATTTTGTCTTCTCTATCATTCCTAGTATCCTTCCCTTTTCTCTCCTGTCTTCCAGCTTCCTCTTCTCTACTTTCTTCCCCTTCTTTCCTCTTTTCCTTTACACTAATGGTCTCTCCATTATCTTTCTTTATTTGATCCACTATACCCTCCTTTTCCATCTGGTCTGTTTTTATGGGCATCCTGCCCCCCTCTTTTTTTCCCTCTGTTATCCCTAACTCAAACCCCCACCTCTTCTGTCCAATATAGGTTTCACATGTATGATACTTGCACCTGTCATGGTGAACATATTTTATTATGTACTTGGTTCGTTTGGTTCAGCATCCTACAGCCTCTGGCTTCTTTTGGAACAAATCTTTAAGCCATTGCATTTACACATTGAGAGCCATTGGCTGTCTTGCCCCGTGAGTCACGGCATTGTACCTGATCATATGTGCACATCTGCCTAAAAAGAAGTGCACTTCTTTAACATGGTCACATGTGCACATCCGTCTAAAGAGAAGTGCACTTCTGTACCAGATCTGTTAGGAGAATACTTCACTTTTCCAATGCTTATTTTCCTTCCATTCATTTTGTACTTGTTTTAGGCATCCTTGTGTGTTTAAGCTATTCCTTCAGATTGTATTATTTTAAAGACAATAATATATTTTCTTTGTGCCAATTAGAATCATAGTTTCTTGTAATATAAATGAAAACTAAAAAAAAGTGTTTCTATCCCTAATGCATGCAGCTGCTTCTAGGAAGCAACATGTGATTCTATTAAAATGCTATGCAAATCTGCAATTCATATTTAACTTTTTAATTGAAAATGTTCTGTGCAAGTACATGGCTGCATAGTGGTTTCTCTTATTTCCTTCTTTTTAGGTCGAGCCTAGAGCAGCGCGCATGCGCTGCTCTAGGAAAACAACTTCTTGGAATCACTCTGGGCTTTTCACACGCTCGTGCCTCTGTTTTTTTTTTTTGCTCACAAGCTATTGGCCTTTGAGTGCGTCTTTCTAAAAAAAGACTGAGTCTATATGTGGAGAGAGTCAACCTCTTCACGAAAGACCTGCGCTCGTTTCTACATGAAACCTCAAGGTTTCTTCTCTTTAATAAACACCGTTTAATGTTGTGATTAAATCCATAACGCTGCAAATCAGTTTTTTGTCACTGTTTATTTCCATATGATTATTCTTATTGTTTTTCATAATAAACAATCCTTCAAACTTGTGAATTTCATTCTCTTTTCTGTCTCATATTGCCCAATGCATTTCGGGTCAACAGGTCATGACCCTTCGTCAGGGGCTCGTAAAAAGTGGAAAAGAGTAAGCATGGACCGGCGTCCTCCGGCGATCCATGCTTACTCTTTTCCACAAGTAAAAAACGAATGGAAGGAAATGCATTGGGCAATAGACTCAGTTTACTCCAAGACACGGCAGACACCGTGTAACAGACCTAGTGCCACCTGATAAAAGAAAAGAATTTTGAAAACGTTGGATTACTAGAGTGCAGAAGGACAACATACCCTAGTTTTTCTAAAAAAGACAGCACGATATTGGGCAAAGGCGGGTGCATGTCCCACCTTTGTATCCGCCCACGGCCTACGGCTTGTGAGAGCGAGCATCAGCGCCATCTGTTTCCAATTATCGCGCCCACGTCTTGAGTTGCGTTAATTGGAAACAGATGGCGGTCACGCTGGCCCTGGCCTTTTTTTCCCCTTTGTTATCTTTGCTTTTCTGTGCTTGTTATCTGCTTGTCTCTTATACGTGCCACCTGTATCCTCCAACTCCTGTCTGTGGTTTAATGCCTACAATGTCGCGTGGGTCAGTTGTCGAGACCTCACTGCCCCCGGTGCTCACGGTACCTTTATTGCTGAACAAAAGCTGCAGTTTGGCGAGTCGCGCTGCGGCTCCTCTCATCGACGTTGGAGAGGCACATGGTCATCCGGCGTTCAGCGCATCTAGGTTGCCACCACAACAAGGAGCGACCATGACCCAAGGGGGAGCGTCTGCCTGGGGTGCTCCAACATCTGAGGTAGGATCAGTGTACACATGCCAGTCTGCGTTCACAACAGCTCTCACTTTCTCGCAGGGGCAGCGCTGATCCTCAAACGCTTGTGAAGAGAGAAGCGCTGCCCCTCAAATGCCCGTGAAGAGGGAAGCACTGACCGGCAGCATTACGAATGTTGGTGAGTGGGGTGAGGTAGCAAAGTTTGTTGGTGCTCTGCATAGAACTCCTCTGGGTTATTTCTGTGGGGCAAAAAAGATTGTTTTTGCCCGCTCCTGTCCCTCTTTATTGCTTACTGGTGTCCTCCCTCCTGCCGTGCTTGTAGTCGCCCCTCTTTGTTCCTTTATCTAACTCTGTCACGCTGTCTGTCTCTTTTCTTCTGTCTTGGTTTTATGGCCTCCCTCCGTACCACTGTCACACGGTTATCTCTTGCCTGTCTCCCTGTCTTCATTTCCGTACCACCTTTTTTGTCTCGCTTTATGCCCCTTGTATGTCTCTATTCCCCTGACCTCTCAAAGTGCCCCTCTGCACGCACTCCACATTCCCGCAGAATGTATGCCTTTTCCCCCCTATCACCAGCCCAACCTACTCACGGTACCTTTGTTGCTGAACAAAAGCTGTAGCTTGGCGAGTCGCACTGTGGCTCCTCCCGTGGACAGACAGAAGCAAGGCACATGGTCATCCGGCGTTCAGCGCGTCTAGTTTGCCACCACAACAATGAGGGGCCATGATCCAAGGGGGAGCGTCTGCCCGGGTGATTCAACATCTGAGGTACGATTGGTGCACACATGCTGGTCTGTATTCACAAAAGCTCTCACTTTATCGTAGGGGGTATCGCTGATCCACAAACGCTTGTGAAGAGAGAAGCGCTGCCCCTCAAGCGCTTGTGCAGAGGGAAGAACTGACTGGCAGCATTACGTACGTAGGTAAGCAGGGTGAGGTGGCAAAGTTTGTTGGTGCTCTGCACAGAAATCCTCCGGGTTATTTCTGTGGGGCAAAAAGATTGTTTTTGCCCGCTCCTGCCCCTCTTCATTGCTTACTGGTGTCCTCCATGCTGCCATGCTTGTAGTCGCCCCTCTTTGTTCCTTTATCTAACTCTGTCACGCGGTTTGCTTTTGTCTGTCTCCCTGTCTTCATTTCTGTACCACCTTGTTTGTCTCGCCTTATGCCCCTTGTATGTTTCCATTCCACTGACCTCTCTATGGACCCCTCCGCACCCACTCTAGATAATCACAGAATTTATGCCTTTTCCCCCCTATCACCAGCACAACCTAAAAGAACTACAAATCACACAATCCTCGCCCCTTGAAGCAGCAGTGCACCTGGAGCAACTTTAAACTCTGGAAAAGAAGCTACCTCAAAGCACCCCCGCGGCCGAGGAAACTGGAGCACTCTTGCATCTGGTGCACTCCGCACCCTGGAGCTCCCACAACCTCGCATGTAAAGCCATACTTTCAGTGACCAAGAGTTCAGACTGTGTTTGTAGAATCGCAGATCAGAGCCAATTGCACTCACTTCTAGAGCCAGAATTCAGCAGTTACCTCTCATTGATACCCATTTATTAGCTGAATTGTGCAAAGTTAAACCAGAAAACCTGGGCACATTGTGTCTTCTTCGCTACCTGGACACATTGTCTACCGCACTTAAAATGTGTTATCAAGCAAATTATTTATTTCACTAAGAATATCTTTTTTCTTCATTATCGCATATGAAAGCACTTCCAGATATATGAGTTCAGACTACCAGTTGTACAAAAATAACACTTTAAGTACTTCTCAATACAGTGCTATAATGTACCTATTACTGTCAAAGTTTCCAAATTAAAGAACAGTAGATGTTGTAGCACTCTGGATAATATGCTGCATGGCTAAATACTTATAAGGTCCAAAAGGCGAGACCTATTGGCTATGCCAATGCTTGTTATTTTTGTGGCATATACTTACCAGCTCAGTAAGGTTGGACATCTTGGCTTTGCAAGTGCTTGCTTTTCTTGCTACTCACTTGTGTCAATTTCGTACAGGAGTAGTCGCTTGCCTCCAGGCTTCATATTCTTTGATTTAGTTATTTTTCGACATTTGACGCCAGCGGGTCTGTTTGTTACGCACTCTGCATTTTATTACAACTTTTAGTACGAGTTAAAATGCCGTGAGGTGGTTTCCCAGTCTTAAAAACATAAAACTTGCAATTTACAATAGTTATTCTCCAGAAAAACACAGCAACTCATCGAAAGCTCATAAATTTGCTGTGTTTGGACAACCCGCAATGTTTGTTAGATGGTTGCTAAAATAAGTTGCGCACATCACTCACGTACATTTTAATGAAACGTCGTATGTCCCCAAACTTCAACACAAAAACACAATAAGTGTCTTCATCCAGGATTCCAGTCTCCCTGTATGGTTTCTGTGCATGGCGTTCATCAATGACGTCTAGGATTTTTTATGTGGCACAATATTTCGGGAACTTTTCAACAGCTGCTTGTCACGTGCATTTCTGAAACATCCAGTTTTCTGAACAGGACATTGTCTGTCGGTGCACCGGTATTGCAGAACAGTCATAATCAACACACTTTCTGCCCATCAACCATGGGCACCTGGGATACTGGTCTGTGCCAATCAATGAAAGTTATGACCTATAGGCAGGCGAAGAATATAATATATGAAATAAAGTACTGCCTGTTTACATTAGACAGATATTGCAAGTCACTGAGGTGTTTTGTGATCAAATGTACAAACGAGGTGAAAAGTTGAGTTTCTTTATGAAGGAAGTCAGGCAACTCTGAGGTGAAGTGCCAGACACTGTGTATGTAATGCAAAGGGTATTTCAACTTAAGACATCTTCACTTCTGCCATAAATCTGTCAAATCTTGCACATATCTCCTTTTCTGCCAGTCTTCCTACTGCAAATACAAAAATACATCTACATTGTGTGCACGAAACAGAAGTAACAATATGCAACTTTAAATTTGATGCCAAAATTCTGTGTGCATTTTCCTGCATGTGTGTCACTGTCAGACTAGGCTTGTGGTTTACTTGTGTTACCACTCATAAGCTATCTCGTTCTTCTCAAAGTCAGCTGTAATAAAAGAATCCAGTGGAGCTGTGATGTGGTATTGTGTCAAGATCAGAGGCTCTTTAATCTTTTGTTTATGCTCTCTAGAGCAGTAATGACATCAACAGGAGTAGAAAGCTCCATAGAAACAGAACACTCCATACCCACAGCACACATAAGGCCCTGGTTATGAGTGTCCCAGTGAGACAAGCCATATGTGTCACACTCAGTGAAACCTATCTCCTGGGATTCTGTATTCATCCAGTGTGACACCTATTGCACATTACAGGTTTGACCCTTCAGGAAGAGTAATACAATGAGAATGCGGGTGCTTTCTACACTACAATACGCAAGTTCCTGTATTTTTCAGACATTTTCTCCCACAATATATCAGCAGATTTGTTTGTACCTGGAAAAAGTGTGGAGTGGAGACCATATCTCACCTGCCAATTACTGGTTGTGCCTAACTCTCCACAGTTCCTATTTCCAACATCTGCAGAAATAGTGGTTTACCAGCGGTTGGAATTGTCTACCTCAGTTGTAATCAGGGCCTACCCTCCATAATGTTTCTAATTTTAGTGGTGCTCGCTCTAAAAGAAATCATATTTTTATACTGTTTTCTATAAAACTAGGAAGATTCAACATCAATTGAACTTGTATTTATTGATTGTATTGTTTTCTTTAATTCAACTGGGGACTTTCACTTCAGAAAGCAGAAATCCTGTTTTTTTTCATGTGTAATGAGGCCTTGTCTTTGCAGAGGACATCCTAACCGCTGGTACTGGTAGGTTACCCTAGTGTGGTGAGTGGGGGGTTTGGTGCATGTATGACAAAGACTTAGGGTATATTTACTAATGTTTGTGTGGACGATCACACAGAAGATGCAAATTGAGATTCCTTAAATGCAATGCATGAATGTAAAATAGCTAGCGATTTCACTGATAGGGTTCGCTGTTTACCGTGAAATCAAACTTCATGGTAAATAGCGAAAACTGTGAAAAATGCACTAAAGTGCATCTTTCAAAGTTGTATGTTACACACACACACATGTCCTTGGGACATGTGCATGCGTAATACCAGTGTCCGGGTCAATTTAAGGGGTGCAACAGGGTGTCCTTTGGACACCCGTCACCCTTCAAATCGCATTCTCAAACTGCGATTAGCTAATTGCTAATCGCAAATTGAGAATTCCTCCCCATTCATTCCTATGGGCCTCTTGGCCCATAGGAATCAATGAGAGGTCATTCCTTATTTGCGAATCGCACTCTGCGAGTCGCAGATAAGGAATATTTAGGAATTGCTAATATTTTAGCAAATCCTACATGCATCTAATTTTGCGAGTGCCTAAATGCGAATCCTTAAACTTCGCAATTGAGGACTCGCAAAATCGAACGTTGATGCATCTAGCAGGCTGTCTTTTCCTTTCCTCTGTGCGAGTCAAGTGGTAAAAGACGGTCACAGAAGTATTTTGATAAATATGGAGCAGCAAAGTTTTAATCCATTCAACTCTGATGGATTACCATTTAGATTAATTAAAGGAGGTTTGCTTAAATATTAAAGGACAGGTATAATAATTGTTATGGAGTTTGCTTCATGAGTAAAAAGGCTCTTTGTGGTTTGACAAGACAGAAGTGAGAAGTGAAATTGCTGAGAGCTGGAAGTCTTGGCAAAAGCAGTCAACAGCTTTTTGGACAAATCTTTTAAAGAGAAAACTCACAGAATCTGGCTGCAGCACAAGGTGAGTTTTGTTGGTGTTGAGTGAAGTGGGCCAACCAATGGACAAACAAAGATGTGTTAGGAAGACAAGCCCTAGTGCAGATTTTCAATCCAGGTTACAAAAAACCCCCCAACGTTTTCAGATTTGGCAAGGAAATATTCTGAAGAAATAAAACTAGAAACAGAAGACATCTTCCATAATGAAGGATACTGTCCTGAATAGCAAGACTCACCTCTCATTGAGCCTAACATAACATGTGTATTTGTAAAGCGCACGTTCACCCAGAGGTCTCTTAGCACTGAATAACAGATGTTCATTGTTACCCAGCTCAAAGAAACTCATTTTATCGACCTCAGATGGATGAAAGGCTGAATGGACCTGCTGGGATTTGAACCTGCGACCATGAGGTCAAACACAGGCCCCTGCAATAGATGCATTAGTCCACTGAGGCCACCAGACCCATCCATTAGCATGAGTATGATGAAGTGGAGGGGTTCGGTCAGGTGGTTTATAATATAAGATATGGATTTATAGGGTAAGATCAGGGCAGTTTCACCTCGTATTTTTCTGATAAAATAGAGGAAGTTATTGGAGGAAGAAGAAAGCAGTGTGCTGAGACCCACATGCTTACCTCCCATAATTAAAAACAAAGGGGCTTATTTACAAGCCCATTGCAAGCCAGTGAGTCACTTTTATTGATGCTCCGGTGGCGCAATGGGCTCCCATATTTACAAGGCCACGCAAAGCCACTTGACTTTTTGTGGCCTTGTAAATGTGCTTCCCTTTCATACATAACTCTATATGAAAGGGGCGTTCCATGGGTGCTGCTGTGGGTGTTCCCACGCAACATCCATGGAACTTAACGCATTCCCAGATTTACAACAGTTTGTAAACCTGTGAATGCATCAGAATCCGACACCTCCCCAGGGCACACTTAAGGGGATCAGTAAGTTGGAGCAACGAGGAGAAATGCTTTCATTTCTCCTCGTCTTTTCTTCTTTCTATGCGTGCTATGCAGCATGCATAGAAAGAGCAACATGTCTTTAATTAATGTTTTTGTGCAGGAATTTGTCCCTTCCTGCGCAAAAACAATCATCCCCTCAGCGCAGGCACCCTTGCTAAATGATGCAAGGGTGTCTGTGTCCGCACATGGCTGTTGTTTGTGCGCTGCTGCAGGGGAGGACAGGCATGTGCTGTATTTTGAAGATATGGTGCATTCCTGCCCTTTTATTTTGACGCATGACAACTCAAAAGGAAGGCTTTCTGCGCTGCTGTGTATCAAAATATTGTAAGTGAGGCCCAAAGGGCAGTGTCGCAAGGAATCTTGCTGCGCTGCCCTGCTTGAAAAGAAAGGGGCAAGAATGCACCGTATTTATAAGATACAGTGCATTCCTGTTCTTTTCCCCTGCACTGGCACACAATGGGCTGCCATGTGCCAATGCAGGCACCCTTGCGCTATGGTTCAAGTGTGTCTGCGTTGTAAGGGTGATTGTTTTTGTGCCGGAAGGAACAGCTTCTTGAACAAAAACAATCACGAGAGGTGTTTTCTTCTTTCTATGTGAGCTGTAGAATGCAGCACACATAGAGGAAAAAATGCGGAGAAATAAGGATATATCTCCTCATTGCACCTCCCTAATGTCACACCTGGGGTGGTGTCAGAATCTGGCGTATTCCCAGGTATACGATTCCTTGTAAATCTGGGAGTGCTTCAGATTCCATGGGTGTTGCGTGGGAACACCCACAGCAACACCCATGAAGCAACATCCATGGAACTCCCCTTTCATGCAGTGATCAGCATGAAAGGGGCACATATTCACAAGACCATGCAAAGCCACGTAAAGTGACTTTGCATGGCCATGTAAATATGTTGTGGCACATTGCGCCACAGCGGTGGTGCAAAAGTGATGCCAGGTGCCTTGTAAATGAGGCCCAAAATATGCCAGATGGTGGATTTAAAAAATAAATAGGTAATGACCTTATGAGGATAATTACTTGCCATCATGTGTCCAGTTGCATGGATGTTGATCAAGATAAAGGAGGCACTAATGTGAGGAGTGCTGGTACATATTGTTTAAAAGATCCACATGCTTATTAGTGTTAACAGTTTTTGTACATTTCATATTTTTTGTGAATTATTAATAAGGTGTAGAACGTGGATTGACATTCCAATTTCATGTGTACACACTGACATTGTACAATTGCATTTGAAACAAATTTGCCATGTCTTGTTAGTGTGTTTTTGTGGTTCATGTTAGCTAAGCCCCAATTAGGCCTTAAGGCCATCTTGTTCAAAAAGGATGTCTCCTCCTACATGTTCACAATTTGTTGTTTTTGCAGCACACAGTCAAGCAGAATGATGTATTTTTTTTTTATTCTTTTTTATTAACAAAAAGAGACAAACAATACATATACGAACATCGACCAGAGTGCATCAGGTGACCATTGCTACATATGTTTAGATGCAGACTTCCAAAGTAAAGCAATCAATTAAAAGAAGGGAGTAGACCTAGGCATCCTCCTGTTCCTCACTAACAGGATCTAATTCCGGTGGTTCACAGATGTCGCCTCGATAGGCATTCCAGGGTCCCCAGATCTTGACCCCTTTGCGGGGCCGTCCTCTGGACACATATACAGACTTCTCACGAAACATACACCAGTCGAGGTCTTCCATCCATTTCCCAACTCGAGGTGCCCGAGAAGCACCCCAAAGCTGTGCAATATTCCGCTTGGCCACCCCACAAGGTCAGATCTTACCATGACTCGGCAGGTCCGTGGGCTCCCACACATTCAACAAACAACGTCTTGCCTCCAACTCAACCCTCACTCCCCACACTTCGCTCATTTTCGAATGTATCTTGGTCCAAAAGTCACAGACCCTCTCACACTCCCACAAAATATGTAGGAACATCCCAGGCAAACCACACCCTCTTCTACAATCAGCAGACGCGGCCAAACCCATCCTCTGCAATCTCGGACCCGTGACATAGGAGCGGTGTAAAATCCTTAGTTGAACCAATCGAAGCCTCATAGGGACCGTCACCTCCTTAGGGGACGACACCGCCTCCCTCCAGTCCTCCTCATCAAGCACAAGGCCATCGGCAACCCATTGTTCACGCAACTGCACCAGGGGGTCCTCAGTATGGTTGATCAGTTTGCTATCTGTTAAAGAAATCGTTTTTGTGGGGACAAGGCCATCTAGCAAACGATCCTCCAGTGGGGAGCCGGTGGCTTTTCGCCTTTTGGGATAACGGCACATAGAGCATGGCTAATCTGGAGGTATCAAAAACGTTCCGTTTCGCTCAGCTGGTACTTAGCCTGCAGCTCCTCAAAAGTCAACATCCTGCCCTTGCCCCACACATCATGCATCTGAGTTATACCAATCAAATCCCAGTGGTCAAACCCTTTCGTTTTCCAAAGCATCCCCAATCTCTCAGAACTCCACAACGGTGTCGCCAGTGTCAAGCGCCCAGCCCATTTAAGGTCCCTGTTGGCCTCATGCCACACTCTCGTAGAGATCAAGGGGGGCCCCACCAACGGAAAATGACCACCCCTCGCATATAACACGCTGGTCTACTCTCCCCCCGGCACCTGACCATGGTCCGTCACGTACCCGGGATCAACAGGAGAGCCGTAAATAGCGTGGTTGATGGGGGCCAACTGGGACGCCCAATAGTACTTCCGGATGTTGGGCAGACCGATGCCCCCATCATACCAAGGCAGCATCAGCTTCGACAACGCAATACGCGGATGTGAAGAAGTACACATCAATTGTAGATTAATAAAAAGGTTTCTTTATTTTCATCAGAGGAAGAAAGGATCCCATCCACAGCAGGGATAGGCAGTCAGCAACTGTCTTTGTGCTGGACAGATTGGAACCATAACAAGACTACATCATCAGGTTCTAAGGATAACATTCTAGTAAGGGTGAGGCAGAGAAGCAGCTAAACAGAGAGGAAGATACCACACACCTTCCCCTGAAACACAAAAAAAACAATGATAGAAAAAAAAAATGTATTTCAAAATATAATCATTTAGAGCAGAAGGAGCATAACGTAAGCACCCACTTTTCCTGGTGGGGACATCAGACATAACATCAGATTTAGGAAGTACACATTTCTTGGCCCGACTGATGTTCGCATCTTGTCTCCCAGCCGAACCTAAAAAGGGAGCAATGCGATTCAAATTCCAGATTCTTCCATCATTTAACTTAACAGCATTACGAAACAATTTTGCAACAACAAAAGGAGAGGAAAACTTAGGACCTGAGGATCTGAGTGGAAGACGGACTCTCACCTGATCACCAACACAAACCTTGGTAGCAGAGACAGCATTTCTGCTATCAAAGTTCTCTTTTCTCAGCTCAGATTTCACCTTTTGCTTTAGGACTGGATCCCTGTTAAAAGTACTAGTTTCCACCCCCAAATTCCTCATCCAAGTCTGAAATAAAGATGTGTTCGGAGTGCGACCACGAAAAAGTACAAAAGGTACCTCACCTGTGGAGGAATGTGGCGTAATTCTATAGATCATGACCCTCTCCATAAGATTCACCTTCCAATCTGAACCCTGGTCTTTAGAAATTTGAATGGATTCCTTAAGAACCCGGTTGAACCTTTCCACCATACCGTTACTTTCCGGATGGTAAAGTGAACAACGCTTGTGTTTAATACCTTTACTAGCTAAAAAATCTTCCATCTCTTTTGAAACCAGCTGTACCCCGTTATCAGTAAGGATGGTTTCAGGAAACCCCTCCCTACTGAAAACCTCACGTAAAAACTTGACAACATCTTTAGTCTCAATGTTTTGAGTGATTTTAATCTCAGGCCAACGAGAGAACATATCTACCATGACTAAGACATACCGTGGAGAGTTGTTCCCTGAAGAAATGGGACCTAGGATGTCCAAAGCAACATCTTGCCAACAACGCACAGGGGCATCCCTAATAACCATCGGTTGTGTTCTTGTTTTACAAACCTTATCAGAGGAGCTACATTCAATGCAATCACGAATCATACGTTCCACAAGAAGGTCAATACCCGGCCACCAGAAATGCAGACGTATCCTTTCCTTAGTTTTGGAAATACCCTGATGTCCTTGGTGAGCCAAGAGAAGAATTTTTTCCTTGATTAATGAAGGTGGTATGAGTCTAGTACCTCTCCACAACAAACCATCCTTTAAAGATAACTCATCTTTGACGTTCCAATACCTCTTGGCACTATCGCTCAGATTCTTGAGACATGGCCAACCATCACTCACCAACTTGCAGACCTCTTGTAACTCAGGATCTGCACATATTGCCTCCCGCCAATCACACTCCTGAACAATTCCTTCCACAACCTCACACACCTTAAACTCATCAATCTCCCATGAATCCTCTGATGATTCATCCTTCTGGTTATTTTGCTCCACAACCAACCTAGAGAGACAATCGGCAACCTTATTGTTCACCCCCGGCAAGTACTTCACTTCAAATTCAAACTCTTGAAGAGCAATAACCCATTTACAGATACGTGAGGAAATGGCATCTAGACCCTTTTTATAAAAGACCTCCTTCAGTGGTTTGTGATCAGTGTGAACTACAAAAGCATTGCCCCACAAGAACTTCTTCAGTTTCTTAATGGCCCAATAAATACAAAGTGCCTCCTTTTCAATCACCGAGTATGACAATTCTGGACCAACTAAAGATCTTGATAAGAACAAAATGGTAACCTCTTTTCCGTTTCTCACTTGCTTGAGTACAGCACCTACCCCCCGGGAACTGGCATCTGTGACCAAAATAGAACTATTATCAACATCAAAGCTACGTAATGAGGGAGCCAGACTTAGATCTCGTTTAACAAGTTCATATTCCTCTTGACAAACCTGAGACCAAGTAAATTTCACACCTTTCTTTAACAAAGCCCTCATGTTAGAAGTTTTATTGGCAAAGTGTGGTATAAACTTATTATAATATTCCGCCATACCTAAAAAGGTGACTAACTCTTCCCTAGACTTTGGTGTAGGCAAGTTATGTATGGTCTTCACCAACTTGTCTTTAGGTTTGACACCATCAGGAGTCAAACAATGACCTAGATAGTCAATTTCAGTCAAATTGAATCTACACTTGTTCTCTCTCAAAGTCAAACCTCTGTCCTTAAATCGTTCCAAGACAGACCTAACTCTTAAATCATGTTCATCCTGTGAAGAGCCAAAAACAAGCACGTCATCTTGATAAATTTTGACTCCCATAATACCTTTTAATACATCCTCCATCACTCGCTGGAAAACAGATGCTGCAGATATTAAACCAAAAGGCAGGCGAGTAAACTTAAATGTTCCTAAAGGCGTGATGAAAGTAGTGAATCCCATGGAAGTCTCATCAATCCTCACCTGATGGTAAGCAGCCCTCAGGTCAAGAGTGGAGAACATGCAGGCATCTCCTAACTGAGTCAACATGGTGTTGATATTAGGAAGGGGATATCTATCTGCCACAACCTCCCTATTGAGAGCCCTGAGGTCGACACAAAAACGAATCTCGCCTGAGGGTTTATGAGCTAAAACAACTGGCGAAACCCATTCACTCGCCTCCGTCTTAACAATAATCCCATCATTCAAAAGTTTATCCAATTCCAATCGCATTGGTTCTTGCATGGCCAAAGGAACATTACGCACTTTACATGCCACTGGAACAGCATTAGTCTTTAAGACAATGTTATGAATATACCCAGAAAGACAACCAAGTTTGTCACTAAAGACTCCTTCATATAGTCTGCGCCAATCAGGAAATGACCCAACCTTCTTACATACATCAGAGAATTTTTGAGCTGATACCTCATTACAGCCAGATATAGATGGAGTCGCATCCTTTAAGGAAGAAAGATTGTCCTCAGGGTGAGAGACCACATCTCTTAACACAATGCAGGGGTCTTCACCAGGAAATAAGGCAATACGTAAATCAGCCTGATGAAACCAACTTAAGATGCTGTCACCCCTACATGAGATGTAGATTTTACCTGCAGTGAGTCGTCCCTTGTAGTCAATATGACCAATGAAATAACCCACGATTTTTATAGGCTTCCTACCATAGGCCAATGGCCTTATGTCAGGTTTAAAAACTTTCACCTTTCCAAACAGTTTTTCATCAAAGAAAGTTTCAGGAATTAAAGTGATCTTTGCCCCGGAGTCAAATAGCATCTTGACTTCACAATTATCAATGTAAACAACATCAACAGCACCCTTACATTTTTTCCCATCAGATAATGATACCTCACCACAGTGTAGTTCATCCGAATCAGGATCATAGTCATCATCAAATACAGAAATTTCTTCACAATGTAATTCATCAGAATCAGAGTCAGAGTCATCGTCAATCAATACCTCCTTCACTTGCTTTTTCTTTCTGATTACCTGAGACCTGCAAGCCTTAGAGTAATGTCCTACTTTACCACAATTATTGCATTTAGAAGACAAGGCAGGACATGACTTATCATTAGCTAAATGATCCAAGGCATTGCATCGGTAACACTTTAACTTTGAATTGGTAGAGGTTCTTGAAAAAGTATGAGAAGAAGAAGGTGTACCGTACACTTTCTTAGAGGTTTTAGAGGTTGATCTTGGGTCTGATCTCTCTGTATGCTTGTTTTTATTAACCACAAAAACCTTTTCCTCCAAGATCTCCTTCTGTTTCTTAAAAACTTTCACACATGCATCGGAGTGTTCTAGTCTTTTGGCTATAGCAATAACTTCGTCTAAGTTAGGATCATCCTTTTGCCACAGTTCGTCCTTAATTTTTTCTAGACAACATCCTAGCATGAACTGGTCACGCAGTCTTTCCTCTAAAGTACCATCAAATTTGCAAGTGGCAGCTAACTTTCGTAAAGCCGTGACATAAGTCTCAATAGACTCTTTCTCTTTTTGCATGCGTCTGCCAAAGTGGTACCTTTCTAAGATGGTACTCACTTTTGGTAAATAGTGTTTATCAAGTTTTTTAATGTTGACATCAAATTCATTTAAATTATTAGCCTCTTCAGTAGTTAACTCAGGCAAATGTTCAAATACTTCTTGCCCTTCTGAGCCTAGGCAGTGCATTAGAAGTGCCGACTTCCTTTCTGCAGAAAGAGAAGTGCCACATACTCTAGCGTAGTTTAAAAATACCTTTTTCCATTTAGACCAGCGAATAGGTGGATCACCTGGTTTTGAAAGGAAGAACGGCGCAGCTGTAACGTTCTGCATTACTTTAGCAAATTAAAGAAATACAAAACAAAACCGCTATGTAAGATGAGTAGGTGTCACCACGAGTATCAATGTAACTTACAGTATAAATGTAAATATGTTATGCAAAACAAATGACATTAACAGCATTTATATTGAGTATCGAACATGACTATGACCTGTAAAAGCAAATATTAGTAGATTAAGTACAAAAGAACGAGAATAAATGCATTAAACGTCAACGGAGGTAATAGCTGAGTGTGTCAGCGCAGAAGGAACTGAGTTTGTCAGCTAAGGTAACACACACAGAAGAAGCTGAGTGTGCCAGCGTAGGTAAGATGTCCTAGGACTTAGAATCAGTAATACCTGTCCAGCAGAAGTCTTTGAGACCCACTAGGAATATAGTAAGTGTGGGATGAGCTTTTAAGTCTCATGAAGAAATGTATTTCAAAGGTAAAAGCTCAACTGCACACATCAAAGGAGCTGAGTGTGTCAGCGTAGGTAAGATTTCCATGGACTTAGAATCAGCTTGTCCAGTAGAAGTCTTTGAATCCCACGAGGAAATTATAAAATTAACGCTGTTATTCTTTTATTTTATTTAGTCTCATGAAGAAATGTATTTTTAAAGGTAAAATTTCAACTGCACACATCAAAGGAGCTGAGTGTGTCAGCGCAGGTAAGATCTCCTTGGACTTGGAATCAGCAGAAGTCTTTGAGTCCCACGAGGAAATTATAGAATAAACGCTGTTATTCTTTTTTTTTTTTTTTTTTTTTTTTTAGGAAGCGCTGCTGTAACTAGTTGTCAATGGTGAAATGCAGCGCTGTCGAAAACAGACCTTCGACGAGCCGGTTGCCAAGGATAGCAAGCGTTGCCATGTAAGGAGGTTCACTGTGACGTCAGTGAAGCGCAGCGTAGGAATCCTGAAACGCTGCGTTGTCTGAAGTGTCACTGAGCCAAATAGCTTGGAGCGTCACAGAGACAACAGCGTAACGAGCGCATGAATGCCTGTAATGGAGCGTGACTAAGGAGCGCGCAGATGTCGATGGTTATTTATTTTTGAACTGCACGTATGTAGCCACGATAATTATGTAATGAAAGGCTGAATAGTTTGTATTTTTATGGAGTAGAAAGTGTTGTATTCAGCTTGGCAGGTAGAAAAACGAAGGCATTCATTCTTATATCACGCGTTGTTCACAGCAGACACTTCAGTTTGGTATTTCATTCAGAACGAGCGTTATGCATGGCAGGCTCTTCAACTTAGTCTTTCACACAGTCCAGCGCTCAAGTATTTAACTCAGTAAATTGGTATTTCACTTTGTAGGTAATTTTCCATTCAAATTGGTTAAAGTCATGTATATGATTATGTAAAAGAGAATAAACAAGAAAAGTCAGTTGTTTTTAAATTAAGTGAAACGCTGACAGATTTAGTATCAAGCCTCCAAAATTAAAATTGCATTAATTAAATCAATTAATGTATATTGAAAACAAGTCTTGTTCTGCTGCCAAGTTATGGAGTTTATATTTGTACTATAAAGTACCTTGAGTTGAGGCTTGGTGTTGAGATCCTTTTCTGTCCAGAGAAAATTTTCCTTTTTCTTCTTGTAATGTTGAAAGTAGAAGGGAATCTTTATCTTCAATCCCGTCCTCGTCGCCAATGTGAAGAAGTACACATCAATTGTAGATTAATAAAAAGGTTTCTTTATTTTCATCAGAGGAAGAAAGGATCCCATCCACAGCAGGGATAGGCAGTCAGCAACTGTCTTTGTGCTGGACAGATTGGAACCATAACAAGACTACATCATCAGGTTCTAAGGATAACATTCTAGTAAGGGTGAGGCAGAGAAGCAGCTAAACAGAGAGGAAGATACCACAGCGGCCTCCCCTCCCACAGAAGGCAACGCTGCAAAGACTCAATCACGACAAAATACGACGGGGGCACAGGGTCGAAGGAATTCTGTAGAGCGTATAAAAACCGCAGAAGAGCCATCATTTTGAAAAGGACAGATCGGCCCAACCGAGAGAGCGGTAACGTCTTCCACCTCGCAACATCAGCGCGAAGTCTGGCCAAAGGGGGCAACAAATTCAACCGAAAGAGTACCTTAGGATCCCTAGAAATATGAATCCCGCGGTAGAGAAAACTGACCGGTTCCACTTTCACAGGGCAATTCCCAGGCACCCTAGGGGGATCTCCACTCAGAACAAAAAGGACCGATTTCATCCAGTTGATCGCGAAGCCCGAATACCTCCCGAAGATAGCGAGGACATCCATAAACACAACGAGGGAACAACGGAGGGAGGTACGGTATAGCAGAATATCGTCAGCGTAGAGCGAGATCTTGTCTTCCCACTCCGAAGTCCAACGCAGCCCTCTAATCGATCGGTCCCACCGCACCCAGGCCGCGAGCGGCTCCAGGGCCAAAGCGAACAAAAGAGGCGAGAGGGGGCATCCCTGACGAGTTCCCCGTCCAAGAGAAAAATCACCGGACTTATGATTATTCACGACCACCCGAGATAAGGGGGCAGAATACAGAAGACGTACCCAATCGATGAATACTGGGCCAAACCCCAACTTCGTCAAAACCGCGAAAAGATAGGGCCACTCCACCCTGTTGAAGGCCATAGTTGCGTCTAAAGACAACAACACTGTCGGTTCGTGGATGCGAGACGCACTCGCCACCACGCCATGCAGCCGACGAAGATTAAGTGCAGTGTTGCGCCGCGGCATGAAGCCCGACGGGTCTGGATGCATCAAGGTCGATATGACCTTCACCAAGCGGGTGGCCAACAGTTTGGCCAATACCTTAGGTTCCACGTTCAACAAAGAGATCGGACGATATGAAGAACAATCCAGCCTGGGCTTACCCTCCTTATAATTTAGCACAATATTGGCAACACGCTGATCGTAGGGCAACACCCCACGATCACGGCTTTCCATGTACATATCCTTCAGGTACGGGGTCAATCGGTCAGCATGGGGCTTAAACAATTCAATTGGGAGACCATTAGGACCAGAGGCCTTACCAGAATGGACCCCCCTAATGGCCATCGCCACCTCGTCATTCGTTAGAGCAGAGTCCAATAATTCCCTATGATCATCCGACAGGGTTGGCATCGGTATATCCCGTATCATTTCAGCGTTATCTGCCTCAGTAAAAGATCCAGCCGAGGTATACACCTCCTCATAGTATCGAGCAAATTCCTCAACTATCAACTGGGGGTCCGACGTGGCGACCGAGCCCGCAATGCTCAGCTCCGGCAACAATCGAGACCCCCATTCGCCCTTCTCCAACCAAGCAATCAGCTTCCCCGCCTTATCCCCGTGCTCATAGATCCTGCTCTGGGTGGTAGCGTGTTGTGCCTTTGCACCGTCACGTGTCAGAGTCCTATATTCATGCCGGAGCAGTTCGAGACGATGGCTCTCTCCAGGGTCACCACCGGAGGAAACAGCAGTTTCCTGGGCCAAGAGATCTGCCTCCACTCTATCCAACTCCGCCCTCTTCTTCTTCTTCTGCCCAGATACAAGGGAAAGGACCTCCCCTCTTACGACTGCCTTATACGCTTCCCATAGGGAGCACCTCGAGGTAACCGAGCCCTCATTTTCAAGAAAATAACTATCGGTGATCCGCACCAGCTCCTTTTTACCCACAGGGTCTTTCAAACGCCACGCATTTATAGGGGCTATCCTTCCGACGTCTCCCTGTCCAATGCACAGCCGAAGCCAAATCGGCGAGTGGTCGGAGACCCCCGCGCCAGATGAGCCACGTCCCAAACAATGGCCGCCTGTGCCGCTGGCAATAAAATGTGATCAATCCTTGAAAGGGAGTGATCCGCCGCTGAGGAGTGAGTAAACTCAATAGCGCTCGAGTGTCTTGGAGGCCAACAATCTACCAGCCCGACGCAGAAATAAAGTCGGGCAACAACCTACGAGAGGGCAACAACACTCGGGGGGGGGGGAGTCTATCGAGCTCCCCGTCCATGACTGCGTTAAAATCCCCGCCCGGTACCGTGGTTCCGACAGGCAGGGTCAGAATCATCCGGCCCAAATCACGAAACATATCAATCTGCAGCGCCAGGGGGACATAGATAGACACAAGTGTGACAGTCCTACCCTCCCAAAGACCCGATATAGCTACATAACGGCCACGATTGTCAGACCAGGTCGAGCGGACCGCAAAGGGAAAGGAGTTCCTCACTAAGATGCCCACACCCCTAGGGCCGATGTAAAGCCAGTGTGGGTGACAAGTTTGTAACCGCCCCTATGCAACGCCATACATCGCCTTCCCATGAGATGCGTCTCTTGCAACAATACAACGTCTCACCATGGTTTGCTTTATTTTGTCACCCAATCCATTCACATTCCAGCTGAGGACGGAGAACCCCAGGCCCTGTCTAACGGAAGCCATTCATCATTTCGGAACACAGGAGATCCGAGTACACCCATAGCAAGCCCTGGTCATACAAAACAAACAAATCAAACCACCAACACCCCCAACACCCGAGAAAAACGGAGGAGGACCTTACAACAGGCCGCCCGCCCCCACCACCCCAGACTAACCACTATCGCCCCCATTAGAATGATGTATTTAATTTCCATTGACATTGTTCCTGCTGTTCCCGGAGAAAAACGTTCCAACACGGACAGAGTAAAGCTGTACTATTCCAAAGCCCTATCGCTAGCTTGTTGTACTTCATTCATTCACAATAGTTTGCTGTTGTTCTTGTATCAAGTTTGTCCTGTCATCTCCAGGTGACATCAGCATACACTGGGCAAAATCAATATTCATGTAGTGGGATAGTGTTTGGATTTCAAGGCAATATGACTTGTCAAAGAACTGTGTTATGATTTGCTGAGAGTGTAATTGTCTTGCTCACACCATGCTGATTTTGCATATATTGATGATTGCCTATGTAAACAAAACTGTGTATGAAACCCAGAATTCAGTGATGAGACCGAAAGCTTTCTGATGCTACTCAAGATGCTGAACATTTTCTTATTGTTTTTGCTGCTCACTTGGGACTCAAAATATTTCTGATTTTGCACCTTATTCTGTACTGCACTATTTAGTGAAAACCTTAATGGTAATGACTTCATGCATTTGCATTTACATTTTCTATACCCCACCTTTTACATTTTTGTGATAAATCATTTAAAATTTCTATTCCTGCTTTAGAACTCAATTACTGTCTTTCCTGACTTAATTGACTGTATTTTCATATGCTGTAAAGTGCCTTATCTTGCAGACAAATTGCATCAAGAAATTGATCTCTGATGTATCTATCCATGGGGGATCTGTTGAGGTAGTATTCTGAGGTGTACAACTTTAGGGGTTCCCTGCACTCACATTACGAGTGACTAATATGGCTTTATCAAACCAATGAAGGAAGTCAATCTTGATGTGTATAGATGGTTTTGGAAGAGCAGGGGCAAAGTTTAGGGTCTTTGTCTGGGGATCATTTTTTGAACATAGTGGGCATGAATACCGTTAAATTCCCACAAAAGGATAAGATCAGAATTCAATTTGGCAAGTTTTTGGACACAGTGTGTTTTTTAAAGGGTGTGAAGTTGAAGAGGTCAGATTTCTGGTCACTTTCAAAACCAATATCAATATTCAACACAACTTCAGAATGGCAAAGTCTACCAGATTCATGGTGCATTCCAAGAAGCCACTAGGTTCTGTTCACAATAAGATAGAGGTGGGTGCTTGAGAATTGGTCCAAGTTGTAGGCAAGCTGCCAGCTCTCTCCCAAGTAACCATCAAATAACCACACCTTGAAGTTCTACCATTCCAAAGGGAAGAGGTTGGTTAAAGAGGAGTGTGTTGGAATGGGCAAATAATATGGTAGATCTTTGAAAATCACAAATTGTAAGGGGTTTATGACAGTTTGTTTCTGGAGTGTTTTACAAGGGATAATTGTGTTTTTTAGCAGGAGAAGATATTGGGGTGATTTGAGTTCTCGAGTTGGTAAAGAACGATGCCATAGATAAAGTGCCATAAAAGAAAAGAAAGCTTTCATAAGGTATTTAGATTTTTATATTATCAAAGAAAAAATTGGTTGACTTTTTCTAAATTAAAGGATTCATAATTTAAGATAGTGATTCATCGCAGGTTTTTGAACCTGCAAGTCAAGTGGAAAGATGAGTCAGGGGAGTGTTACCAGAATATCATCATCAAACAATTATTTTATTATCTGACAGAACTCTTAAGTCCTAAATATCATTCACTCTGAAGTAGAGGTAGTAATAGAAAATATACAACCAATGGGTAAATTGTTTTGTAAACAATATCTAGGATACACTAATTCTGATGATATCTTTGCTAATGGTATACATACACACAACCAAGACGAGTGCTAGCAGATTACGGGTATGTTTGCATCGCAAGTGTAGAGCGGAATATCAGTTGTTACTTTACGATTACATCGGTTGTCACTACATTGAGGATGTTACATGAGGGGTCTTTAAATAGAAAGTGATTTTAAAATAGGAGTATCTTACTTTACATAATGGAAGGTAAGTGAATTTTTAAATTTATCATTATCAATATATATACTATATATTATATATATAATATATATATTACCTACTGGCGGTTGCCAGTAGGTAGTTATAGTTAGAATTGTTTTCCATAGGGAAATCGCAACATTCTATTGGGAATAACTTTGGCGCCGGTTGAGGAATCTGCCTGAAATTTTCCTTAACATTGCCTCGCGGCGCTCCGGTCCTTCCCTGAAAGTTTGGGGGGGATTCGTCAAGCGGGGGCCGAGATAAAAGGGGGGTCCCAAAACGTGTTTTCCCCATGTTAATTTCCATAGGGCGGTTGGACTCACTTTTAGCCCGAACGGCTGAATGGATTCCCACGAAACTTGGCAAAATTGTAGGGACTGGTAGCCCGATGTGCCTTTGCTATGTCTCAATATATGTGCTCCAGTGGATTTTGAGCAATTTAGGTTCAAAAATATATATATATCTATAAGCGCGCCCCGGTACGCGCACCGGGGAGCGTACCAGCGCGTAACGCGAGTTCGCGCGCGGAACGCTGATTGGCTCTCGGGTGTCTGTAAACATTCCAAACAGTCCGGAGAGGCTGCCATCTTGTGTCTCGGTAGGATCGAGACACAAGAGGTGGCAAAAACAAAGGGGGAAATGACTAAAAGGGTGTAGGGTAGACCCCCCCTGACCCCCTAGGTTTGATGTGGGGGCCATAAAAGGGCTCCGCGGGACAAAAAAAAAATGTAATTCTTTTTGCGATTTTCGCGGAGGGAGCGCCTGGTACGCGCACCGGGGAGCGTACCGGGAGCGTACCATGGGGAATAAAGAATGACAGTTTTTTCAAAAATGTAGCATTTTTATATAAATTGGAGGTAGTTCTTAAAAGAACAGTTTTTTAATTCTTTTTGTTGTTTTATATTTTTTTATTGTTTTTTGAATTTTTTTAACTTTTTTTGGCTTTTCTTAACAATTTTATATTTTTTTAGTAGTTTTTCTGGGGGTCAAACAAAACACAGGGAATTGCAAACAGCTCAACTGGAGCAAAAAAAAAATAGAAAAAAATTAAGGTCGCTTGCAGCAGTGATGGTTGTCTGCAGCTCGATTGAGTAAAGTGATGCTTTGCTCACCATATGAAATTGTTTTGTTGCAATATTTGCAAACAAATTTAAAATCTCCAAATTTAGTTTGGACATTAGGGACCATCTCCCTAGCCTCTGCATCCAATAGAGTGGGTTGATTGGAGGCGCTTGAAGAAGAAGGATGGGAAGGGTTCTTGGTCAGTTCCCTGACCTCTGCTGCCGAATAATTGTTCGGGTGCTTCCTCTGCATATGTCTAATCATTGTGTGGTTCCCAAAAGAATATTTCTTCTTTGGGTTCCCTCTTGACAGTTCTTGGCCACAGATGAGGCAAGTCACCTTAGCTGCATTCACCTTTTTTGCACCCCTTGGCATCTTGTAAAAGTTCCAAATAAAATGTTCCTTGGGTCTGTATGGGGGATTGTCCTCAGGCAGAAAGTCCCTCTCCACCTCCTCCTCTTCGTCCTCCTCTTCTTGTTGACCACCAATGTGGTCTTGTGGTGGTCCTTGTGGTGGTGGTGGAGGTGGTGCAGATGCACCTGCAGCTGCTACTAGTGAAGCCATTTCTCAAAGAATGAATGCAGGTCTTCTTCACTCAAAAGTGAAAATGAGGAAAAAAGGTGGGGTCTTTCATCATTTAGAAAACAAAACTGTTGTGAACCAATCAAAAAGTTATTTTCAGGTCTCATGACCTGGGCCTTCTCATCATTTGGAAACCAAAAGTGTTCTGAACCAATGAAAAGTGTAATTTTCAGGGCACATGACCCGACGCACTTACGCTACGCGCCCCGGGGCGCGCCCGTAGTCGCGCTCCGGGGCGCACCCGGGGGTGCGTAGCGTAAGCGCGTCAGGACGTTGCCCGATCATATGCACTCGCGTGCTTCCGGGTGTGCTTACGCAGTGCGTCATATGACATATCACGCGGTTACGCGAAACGTCACAATGTTGTTTTCGTTCGCGAGAATAGCGATAACGGGACGCTCCCCGGTACGCGTCCCGGAGCGCGCCGTAACATTACGCTTACCCGTGCGTTCACCGGTACGCGCCCCGGGAGCGCTCTGGGCAAAAAAAAAAAAAAAAACACCATCATTATACAATATAAAATTCGTTATACATTTTTTTACTTTTTATACCTATAGAGATTTGCTATCAAAAAACCATTGAAATTCACTTAAAAAAAACATAGGTTTCACACCAGTTATAGTTAGGAATTAGCATTTAAAAAACCTATTAAATTCACTGAAAAAACAATAGGTTTCACACCAGTTATAGTTAGCTGGAAATTTTACTTGCATAAAACCATTGAAATTCCCACGTTATAGTTAGTTGGACTCACTATAACTTGCGCGTGCAATGCACTGCTGATGACGTCACATATTACATCACTCATGACATGGTCAGTGACATCACTCATGATATCACTGATGACACCGTCCTTGTGACAGAGTTACAGACCTCCTTTCACTGTAATGTAACCCTTGAAACACATATTCAAAAATAGAAACTAAAATTTTCAAAAAAATGGAGATACCCATACCAGTTACAACAACCAATTCAATAATTCCACCATCTATATACACATCCACTCATTCACCAACAGTTCTATATACTCACTCATACATATACTCACTCATCATATGTAGTGATACATTTATACATCCTGTTACACACCAACAGTCATCTAAAAGATACTCTGGCACATACTCACACATGCAAATAAACTATTAAACATCCATTTGTTTGCATATACAGCTATACACACACTACCACTTTATTTCTAAAGAAACTTACACATACTTACTCTCTTAAACAATCACTTATAGAAACACATACTAATTTAAACAGGAACTCTTACAATCTCTTACTCTCACATATACTCACTTATATACATCAATATTCACATATACTAGATTAAAACATATGTAGTCACTGATAAAGACACTAGTGAAACAGTCATTCACTCACTAACACACACATATACACACTCATCCACCCATGCAGTCCTGCACATATGCTGTCTTTAAAACACATACAAAGAGAGAGTCAGTCATTCATGCATCTATGTGCTAGGTAATACCCCCACCAAACCATACAAACACTCATAGTGACACTAAGCAAAACATCTAATAACCCATATACATACACATGTAGCTACTCACCAACCCATGCAGCCACTTATACACAAAGTGAAACACTATTTAAACATTACTCTCTAATATATGTATTGACTAAGATACACTTAATAAACCAGTTAACTAATCCATTTTTTATTAAAAAAACATCCATTTAGACACTTATTTACCCATTTATTCTTCCATCAACTTTTACATAGACATATATAACACATATTTATTTTTCAGAAAGACACACATTCACTGGATGGTGTCATCAGTGATGTCATGAGTGATGTCACTGACCATGTCATGAGTGATGTAATATGTGACGTCATCAGCAGTGCATTGCACGCGCAAGTTATAGTGAGTCCAACTAACTATAACGTGGCAATTTCAATGGTTTTATGCGAGTAAAATTTCCAGCTAACTATAACTGGTGTGAAACCTATGTTTTTTTCAGTGAATTTAATAGGTTTTTAAATGCTAATTCCTAACTATAACTGGTGTGAAACCTATGGTTTTTTCAGTGAATATATTTATATATATATATATATTCCAAAAATGCTCTTGCAGCGAAAGAATCACTCACAGCAGGTATGGAAATTCCATTCTTTATTGCGCTTCAAAGGAGAGACATCGTCCGTCATTAACTCTGCTTGCCAACGCGTTTCGATGCTTGCTTCATCTTCTTCCTGGGCTAAGGCAAAGCTGCTTGTAAATAATCCGGTCCCGCGCTGCTTCCAGCTTTAGTAGAACTTGGACGCAGGTGTGTCAGCTTAGTAGCATGTGACCACATCAAAGTGGTTCCTGGGACTCGTAGTGATAAAAAGTTTTTTTACTCGCAGTGAGTTGCGCTTTGTCTTGTAATTTTCGGCAGTGTCACAGTGTTAGTGAGAATACACTGTGACATATCAAGCACTTTAAGTGTGCTCCGGTGCGACGTGTCCCCTCTGCAGTAACCGCAGACTGCTGTGCCGGCATCCGGACAGAAGTGCTTTGTCTGGGCGGCCCCTTTCTCCAACGGCTCCTTCCTCTGTGATATGTCACAGTGTATTCTCACTAACACTGTGACACTGCCGAAAATTACAAGACAAAGAGCAACTCACTGCGAGTAAAAAAACTTTTTATCACTACGAGTCCCAGGAACCACCTTGATGTGGTCACATGCTACTAAGCTGACACACCTGCGTCCAAGTTCTACTAACGCTGGAAGCAGCGCGGGACCGGATTATTCACAAGCAGCTTTGCCTTAGCCCAGGAAGAAGATGAAGCAAGCATCGAAACGCGTTGGCAAGCAGAGTTAATGACGGACGATGTCTCTCCTTTGAAGCGCAATAAAGAATGGAATTTCCATACCTGCTGTGAGTGATTCTTTCGCTGCAAGAGCATTTTTGGAATATAAAAATTTACACGACCGCTTCGTCGTGGGAAGAATGCACCGCCTAGTCACAGAGGAAGGAGCCGTTGGAGAAAGGGGCCGCCCAGACAAAGCACTTCTGTCCGGATGCCGGCACAGCAGTCTGCGGTTATTGCAGAGGGGACACGTCGCACCGGAGCACACTTAAAGTGCTTGATATGTCACAGTGTATTCTCACTAACACTGTGACACTGCCGAAAATTACAAGACAAAGCGCAACTCACTGCGAGTTAAAAAACTTTTTATCACTACGAGTCCCAGGAACCACTTTGATGTAGTCACATGCTACTAAGCTGACACACCTGCGTCCAAGTTCTACTAAAGCTGGAAGCAGCGCGGGACCGGATTATTCACAAGCAGCTTTGCCTTAGCCCGGGAAGAAGATGAAGCAAGCATCGAAACGCGTTGGCAAGCAGAGTTAATGACGGACGATGTCTCTCCTTTGAAGCGCAATAAAGAATGGAATTTCCATACCTGCTGTGAGTGATTCTTTCGCTGCAAGAGCATTTTTGGAATATAAAAATGTACACGACCGCTTCGTCGTGGGAAGAATGCACCGCCTAGTCACAGAGGAAGGAGCCGTTGGAGAAAGGGGCCGCCCAGACAAAGCACTTCTGTCCGGATGCCGGCACAGCAGTCTGCGGTTACTGCAGAGGGGACACGTCGCACCGGAGCACACTTAAAGTGCTTGATATGTCACAGTGTATTCTCACTAACACTGTGACACTGCCGAAAATTACAAGACAAAGCGCAACTCAATGCGAGTAAAAAAACTTTTTATCACTACGAGTCCCAGGAACCACTTTGATGTGGTCACATGCTACTAAGCTGACACACCTGCGTCCAAGTTCTACTAAAGCTGGATGCAGCGCGGGACCGGATTATTCACAAGCAGCTTTGCCTTAGCCCAGGAAGAAGATGAAGCAAGCATCGAAACGCGTTGGCAAGCAGAGTTAATGACGGACGATGTCTCTCCTTTGAAGCGCAATAAAGAATGGAATTTCCATACCTGCTGTGAGTGATTCTTTCGCTGCAAGAGCATTTTTGGAATATAAAAATTTACACGACCGCTTCGTCGTGGGAAGAATGCACCGCCTAGTCACAGAGGAAGGAGCCGTTGGAGAAAGGGGCCGCCCAGACAAAGCACTTCTGTCCGGATGCCGGCACAGCAGTCTGGGGTTACTGCAGAGGGGACACGTCGCACCGGAGCACACTTAAAGTGCTTGATATGTCACAGTGTATTCTCACTAACACTGTGACACTGCCGAAAATTACAAGACAAAGCGCAACTCACTGCGAGTAAAAAAACTTTTTATCACTACGAGTCCCAGGAACCACTTTGATGTGGTCACATGCTACTAAGCTGACACACCTGCGTCCAAGTTCTACTAAAGCTGGAAGCAGCGCGGGACCGGATTATTCACAAGCAGCTTTGCCTTAGCCCAGGAAGAAGATGAAGCAAGCATCGAAACGCGTTGGCAAGCAGAGTTAATGACGGACGATGTCTCTCCTTTGAAGCGCAATAAAGAATGGAATTTCCATACCTGCTGTGAGTGATTCTTTCGCTGCAAGAGCATTTTTGGAATATATATATATATATATATATATATATATATATATATATATATATCGATGAAAAGTCTTCTTCAATCCTTCTCGTTCAGGAAAAGACAAAGCAAACCCAAATATGGTGCAATGAATTTATTTTCAATCTCGTGCACCCAGCCATAATGCGTTTCAGCCCTCGTGGATATTTATATCTTTGTTTTAAAAATATTTTTTAAACTGCTGTGTTTTTAAAATGACTTGTTAATTTATTGTATCGTTTAATTTGGGTTTCATCCCAAATAATTGTATCTTTAAAAAGGAATATTAATTAATTTATGTGATATCTTACTAAATTAAAAAAGGCTTCTGTCGTTTTCCAGCTCAACATGGATGGCTCTTACTAATCCTATACTTAAAAACTTTTCTGCAAAAATGATAAAAGGCTTAGTCACACACCAGCTCAGTGTGAATGGCACTGTTCTAATCCTACGCTTAAAAACTCTGCTAGAGCAACAGCCATTTGAAATGAGCAGATTCAGAGTCTCAGTGGTGTTGTAGGGAGCTCCATATTAAGGAGCTGCTCGCTATCTAAACTTGGGAACTGCCTAGAACTCCCTCCTTCCATAACAGAATACTGCTCTTTTTATACAGTTTTCTTTTTGCTCTTTTTACAGATAGTGTTTTGAGGACATGATACTGTACAACAAATTGTTTTCTTCGCTAGACTTTTAGAAGTGTGTACATGAAATGTAAGATTATGCCCATTTTTGCTAGAAGTATTTCTCATGATTGTAACAGAATATGATTCTTTGAAGAATTTTTGAACTATTATGATAATTTGTGTTTTAGCCCTTCTTTGAATTTGATGTTAATGTTTAATTCGGCAGGAGTCGCCCTTTTATTATTCACTGCTCTAGCAAGGAGTGCTCTACAATGCCCTGAGTGGGCTTTTCAAAATTATATTTGTAACTCCTGGTTGTGCCCTTGCTCCTTCTCGGGGCATCACCTGGAATTTGTAATTACGGTCGTCCCAATTTAAAAACAATGAGCTATGTAATATGTGAGAATTGTACATATATTTTTGGTTTTGAGCATCCCACAGAATGAGATCGCAATACAGTGTCAGAACTCTTCCATATCTACTACATTGTTAAAGAACATGTGTGATTTAAACACATGATCACATTTTGCAAACATTTATAAATTATTGGTATTTTCCTTGTATCAATAGCATTAGGAATTCTTTTGAATAATCTAATCAAATTAACAATATCTTTTCCATATCTAACATGGACAAATAACATGACATTTTGTCTATATTGAGCACTGTTTTGCAATGGCTTCCCACCATAAACTTAACCTTCACAACCGAAACATGCCGGTCAACCTATACTTGAGTAATAAATCACTTGGAGGAATACAAATCTGGGAGTGCACCCTTTCTTGTCATATCAGAAGTGTGTGCAATGTGTAAATGGGGAGGTAGGCATGCAAACCCTTCCTCAAGCCTTCTTTAGACCAGGGGACCCCACCACGGGGGCAGCTTTTTGTAAAATTAGAAGGTGGCGTGGGGCCCCCGTCCTGAAGACTTTTTCCTTTGGGTTATTTTTAATTTATTTTTTAGATAGAGGCCTCTTCCTCCAGGTACTTTAAGGGCACAGGGACCCCATCCCCTGTGTCTGGCTTTTTTTTTGGGGTGCAAGGGGTCATTGAGCCACCGTACCCGAACTGTAGATCGGCCCTAGGGACCCCATCCACCAGGGCCCAATACTAGTGCAGTGTCCCAGGTACCCCAACCCAAGGGACACTGGTGTTCCCTGCCCAGGAGAGTGCAGGCAGAGAATATAATCTTTATTGCCTGCCCGCTCTCTCACGGGCATAGAGAACAACCATGCTCCCACCCGGGAAAGTGTGGGACCCAAAAAATAAGTTAAAAAACACACACAAAACAAGAATAACAAATGAGCGGCAGGAGTCGCTCTTTTATTATTCACTGCTCTAGCAAGGAGTGCTCTACAATGCCCTGAGTGGGCTTTTCAAAATTATATTTGTAACTCCTGGTTGTGCCCTTGCTCCTTCTCGGGGCATCACCTGGAATTAAAAATGCAATTACATTATGGGGGCTGTAGGAGCACAGCAGCCCTCCAGAAACATTAAAATAAATACACAAAGGCGCTTATTTACAAACCAAGTGTTCCCCCGGAACTTCACTTTTGTGATGTTCAGGAGCCACACAGTGCAGACCAATATCAACAAAGCCACAGACAGCCACCCTGTATGGCTTTTCATGGCCTCGTAGATATGGTGTAAGGCAATGCAGCTCAAGTCAATGCGTTGCCTCACACTGCGTCAGGGAGGCGTGCCATGGGCATCACGGTGGGTGTTCCCACTCAACTTCCATGGGTTTTGACACATTCCCAGATTTACAACAGAGTACGAATTTGGAAATGCGTCAATACTGTACGCCTCTCCAGGTTAGATGCCACAGTTGTTTTTGTGAAGGAAAGTCACTCTTCTTGCACAAAAACAACCCATGGCAACAACATTGGCGTAAGGGTGTCTGTATTGGCCAGAGGCTGCTAAGCAGCAGTATGAGCTGGAGCTATATGCTCTTCAGTTGGAGTCATATTACATAACTTATGACATGTTCCTGATATTATTGAGAGTATCACTGCTGCATCTGAAATGATGGCATTGATGACAATACTGTGCATGGCAGGGGCATGAGTTATATGTAGCTTAGGGCGTGAGTTATTGTTACTTGAAGTAACTATAATTGGTGATTTTCAGTGGTTTTCTTAATTTAAAATGGTATGTTTTAACTAACATTTCCACCTAACTATAACTTCACTTTAATGTTTGTTTTTTAGTGAATATACATACATATATGTGTACGTTATGTAATACGTCTTTTGTGGAGTGTGTTTTTAACCAGCGACAATTTGATGAGAAATGTGTAACAGCAGCCCAGCCTTGAAAACAGCACAACCCGTAGAATCGAGAGGGGGCCATTAGAGGTTGGGATTGTCCCAAGTGTTCCTATGAAACAAAAGACAAGCGTCATTCGACTGACAAGTGCAAATTTAAAGGACCACTCAGGGTAACAAGAACTAATGTGAATTTTGTTTTTACACAGATCCTACTTAAGAAATCAATTTGAGGCAAACGTACTACATTCTCCAGCGTGCAACATGAGTTGGTTATACTGAGAAAGCCCACTGTGGGCAATACAATCGCCTTGCAAGGAGTACTAATTTTTCTTCATTACTGTGTACTAACAAGCGTGCCTGTGATCAAGAGCTTGAGCTCCAAAATGTGTAAGGTGAAGGAATGACTCCAAAATGTAAGAATGCCGGTTCTGTCTGAAATAAAGAATTCTTATAATTCGTCTTCTGTATGGTGCATTTTCAACCAGGGACAAATTGATGAGAAATATATATATATATATATACAACGCATATTGGGCCACATGCATCATTGTAAATTGCTGTCGCAAAGGAGCAGATTTGCAGAATCTGACCCTTTGCAACCGCATTTTTTGTATTTGTTCTGCATCATCCCAAATGCAAAAATCACTATTTAAGTAATCGCTAAAATTGCGATTGCACTTAGGGAAACACAAATTGCGATTCCCTGAATGCAATGCAACAACCCAAAAAAAATTGCGATTTTGCAATTATGAAACACAAATAACCATCAATTCAAAGTTGATGGTAATTTGCGAGAAGTTTGAAAAATGCACAAAAGTGCATTTTTTAAAGTTCCATGTTGCACACATAAATGTCCTTGTGGCATGTGTGTGTGCAACTTGTGTTGAAATTGCAATTTCAGGGGTGCATCAGGGTGTCCTTTTGGCAGCGTTGCACCCTTGAAATTGCCTGCGTAATTTGCGAGCATCTATTTGGTACTTGCAAATTGCGCAATCAATTCCCATTGATTCCTATTAGCCTCTAGGCCATAGGAATGAATGGGAAGCAGTTCCTTATTTACAAATCACAATTTGCGTGTCGCAAATAAGGAATGTGTAGGAATCGCAAATATTGTCAGCTATTGTGAGTCATAAAAAAAATTCACCACTATATAAATAATTTGCAAAACAAATCTATTGAATTTAATTTTTCCTCACTATAGATAAAAAACATCCACTCACAAAATGCCAACTCATGTTGTCAATAATCATTTTCCTGCATACATTGATTTCCACTTTGTTAATCGTGCAAAATGTAATTGATCGCAACCTAGATTAGATCAAATGGATTACCAATGTAATGGTCTTTTTTGCAGATACCCTTATCCGATGTATTAGAATACATCATGCCCTAGTGGGTGTTATATCATTAGTCCACCCCTCTATGCAGATCGTATCCCTTATACACTATCTATATAACCACTGCACTTCTTCTCAACATAAATAATCAGTTTCACAACACTCATTAAACAGAGATTTAGAAACAATAGACAAAATCATTAGCCTTATTGCAGTTTCCATGTTCTCACACTTAAGATCAAAATAATATTTCGTCAGAAGTGTGATTGTTCATGTTGCATATCTCATGTATCAGTTATATTTCTATAAGAGGAAGAAAGGAGAAAACAAAGTACAATTGTTGTACATACATGCTACACCAAAGAGGTGATAATAGCAACAGAAAATTAACACATAAAAACACTCCTAAAAGAAGAGCCAACTTGAAAAGGAAGTTCAGCGGCAAACACCCATAATCACTTGGCTACAGCACTTGTAATTTCGCGTCACAAAACTAACACTGACACACAGCTAACACTTTCAAAGAATTAATTCCGATTACATTTTTTGACTTGTAAGTACCTCAAGAGTTGTTCTCTGTCACCAACTTTACGCTTGAATGGGCTATCGCATTTCATCTGTATTGCTACTATGTGTCTGCATGTAACATTTTGGTACTGCATAGGAAATGTCTATATTCACAATGGCACATATATGTTGTAGCATTCACTAGTGTACTAGTAATATTGTACTGCCAATGTATATTTTCAAACATGGACATTGCAATATGTACACTAAGTAATTTAATTTGCAAGTAGGTTTCTTATTAATCCTCCTTCTCTTTTTAACAGAATTAATAAATGAACTATGTGTAACACCAAATGTACATGCCTTAGATTTCTTGCTTGCAATGTTCAACACTCTGTCCATCATCCCCTTTGGTTTTGCTTTGTTCGCCCTAAGTTGGCAGGGTATGCCCAGACGTGGGTCCCTAGCTCACTTTGCCATTGGATTCAAGCTAGCCTGGCTGATGACGGCTGATTAGCCAGAAACCGGTCCCAAGATGCTTGTTTCCGGTCCAGGAAAGACATGGCTTGGCAGTTTGGGATGGACTGTTCCCATGAGGCACAGGGTCAGACTGATTTGCATATGGCCATGTCTGAACTGGGGTGGCGGAGTGAGCTAAAGAATGATGAATGATGGATAGCACGCAGCCCGGTGGCAGAGGGCTCGCGCGCTTGTGCTGCTGCAGTCTTTTATAATTTTAACTTCACCTCAATTCCACTCGCCTCTGCTGACTACGAGCATCATTATTTTTTTTCACTATTCCCCTACCCGTCCTGCTGATAACAAGTAAGGACATTCTAACTTGTTCCTTAGTTTTTAAAATTGCACCCCTGTGGCTCGCTGATTACAAGCCTGCCACACTTACCTGCTGGTCCGCCTGAAGCCGGTCGTTTTCGACTGCGGGCGCCATCTTGGGTCGGGTTGTTGGTCGGCCTCTCCTTGGCCACACCCCCCGGGCCACTCGGCTACTAAAACGTCCACTATGTGTCAGCGCAGCGGACGAGCGCAGCGGGCGCGACGTAGGCGCCCCGGAGTCGCGCCAGAGTTAAGCCCGTCTGCGCCCGTCCGCGGCGACCGAGGCTAGGGGCCGCTACCCCTGGTCCTCTTATCCGATATTCTTCAGCGGACTTGACCCTACTACAAGGTCATTGGCCCCTCGACCCTCGCACTATCCAACGGACCATCATTATGGGCTGTTATTCTTCCTGTCATGCCTGCCCACTAGGCTGTCCCCTTCCTATTGCTTCCTCGTCAGCTCCCCTCCCATTAACCAGCTCTGACCTCCGCTCTCCTCCATTATCTATTATTCTACTAAACACTAGGTCAGCCATCAAACATCACCAGGAACTTTTTATTCTTTTAGACACGGACAAACCCGATCTCCTGCTGTTAACGGAGACATGGTTCTCTGAATCTTCTCTTCCGTCTCTACTGGCTGCCCTCCCCTCGACCTACTACGCTATCCGTGCCGATCGCCCTGGCGGGAAGACGGGTGGAGGCGTTGCCCTCATCGCCCGTACTGACTTCCAGTTCCAGATTCTCCCTTCACCCCCCTTGGGAGGAATTGACTACTTGGTGGCCCGTTCCACCTCTCTCTCCCCCCACCTAGCCATCGTGCTTGCCTACCGCCCACCTCAACCAACCCCATCTTTTCTTCCGGCCTTTCAAGATTTACTCGGCACTCTGGCCGTCAATTATGCCTCGGTTCTAGTCCTCGGGGACTTCAATTATTGGCCGACGGACCCTAAGGAATGCGCCTCATCGAAGGAATTCTCGGAAACCCTCCTCTCTCTTAATTTCACCTCCCTCGTCCACACCCCCACCCACACCCATGGTCACATCTTAGACCAAGTTTGGTCTCTCAATTGTCCCCTGTCTGCACTGTCTGTTACCCCTTGCACTTGGTCCGATCACTTTTTAATTTCGTTTTCCCTTAGCCTCTGTCTGACCAAGACACTTATTCACACCAAAAATTCATGGGCTCGCAATTGGGGCAAGGTCAATTTGTCCGACCTTACGACTTCACTTCTGGCCTCCTCTCCCTCTTTATCGGGCCTGGACTCCGCAGCTCAAGCCAAAGCCATCGATTTGTGGCTAACGAATGGTAGCGACTGCTTGGCTCCTCTTCGGCGCACCTCGATTAGGCGCCCTAAAGACGCCAATCGGTGGTTCAGTAATGACCTGAAAGAACTGAAGCTTACGGTTCGACGGGCAGAACGCAGATGGAGATGGACTATTCCCCCATCTCCAAATCCCGTTACGTCCTTCTCCTAGGGACTTACAAAAAAAATATCATTGAGGCCAAGAAAGCCTATTTCTCGGCCAAAATCTTGGCGGCCGAGAATCAACCGAAGGAGATCTTCGCTATCACTCACGACCTGGCTTTTTCTGACAGGATCTCACTCAAACCCCCCCCCTCCCAGAAACTCTGTGATTCGTTGAATTCCTACTTCGTAGGAAAAATCGCGACAATTAAATCCAACATCCCCCCCCTCCCCTCTCTTTGTTGACCCCCTGCCACCCCCCGCCCCAGCCTTTTTTAATTCCTTTCCCCCTCTTTCTGAGGAACATTTCCTGTCTCTCCTCCCCAAAATCAAATCCGGTTCCCCCTTAGACATCTGCCCGGCACACATCTTACGGCAGGTCTATTCTGTCTGTACTTTGCCTCCTCTTAGCTTCCTTAATGATTCACTGGCCCAAGGGGTTGTCACTCCATCACTAAAATCCGCCTCCATCGTTCCCATTTTAAAAAAGCCAGGAGCCGACCCCTCCGTGATGGCCAACTATCGCCCCATCTCCCTCCTACCCTTTTTGGGGAAGGTGCTTGAGCGACATGTTACATCTGCGCTCAGCTCCTTTGTCGAGGAGAATGGGAGGTTGGCCCCGTGTCAGGCTGGGTTTCGACCCAAGCACTCGACAGAGTCAGTGGTGGTGTCAGTACTAGATACCCTCAGAGAGGGTATGGACGTAGGCAAATCTCAGGCGCTGGTCCTCCTTGATTTGTCCGCCGCTTTTGACACGGTGGATCATTCCATCTTACTTTCCCGTGTCAGGGCGGCGGGCATAGGAGGCCCAGCCCTTATTTGGCTTTCGTCCTTTTTGAGGGACCGGACCCAGGCGGTTCATCTTGGGGAGTTTTCAGCTACCCCCTGCCAGGTCCAGTGCGGTGTTCCCCAGGGTTCTTCTCTGTCTCCTTTACTGTTCAATCTTTACATCTCGCCTCTTATCTTTGCTCTATAGAAGCTGGAGGTCACGGTATATAACTATGCCGATGACCTCCAGCTCATCTTTGATCTGTCCTCTTCCTCTGACTCCATCTCTAATTTCCAATCTATTCTATCTTTCATCAGGGACTGGATGAACTTCAACCACCTGAAGCTCAATCCCGATAAAACGGAACTTGTGGTTACGGGTGGTTGTTACAGTCCCTGGAATTCTCTATTTTGGCCCCCTTCCTTTGGTTCTCCTCCTACCCCAGTTCCCTCCGTTAAGACCCTTGGTATCAAGCTAAATGACAAACTCACTATGCACCCCCAGATAGGTTCGGTGGTTTCTTCCTGTTTTCTTACTCTCCGTACTATCCGCTCTATCTCTCGCTTTTTTTCCTTCTCTGCACTTAAACTAATTATGTCCGCACTGGTCCTGTCCCGCCTGGACTACGGGAACATCCTGTTTAATGGCATCCCTCAGTACAGCCTGCGCAAACTGCAACTGGTGCAGAACCAGGCGGCCCGCCTTGCCTTCGGTCTCCCCAAATTCCATCATACCTCTCCCCTCCTGAAGACCCTCCACTGGCTTCCCGTTCGGGAACGCGCCTTGTTCAAATTAGGCTGCATGGCGTTTCAGGCCAGGATGGGCCTGGCCCCTCTTTTTATATCTTCAGCCATCAAAGCTTATGTCCCTGGCAGAGACCTTCGTTCCTCGGCACAACATCTTTTAGCAGTCCCTCGCTATCGGAAAAAACAACAGGGTGGCTCGAAATTTTCCACTCTCGCCCCCACGTTCTGGAACTCTCTCCCCCTCCACCTTAGGTCTCTCACCCAGTATTCCATTTTCCGTAAAGCACTGAAAACATTTTTATTCACTCGGGCTTTCTTGTCTTAATCTTTGTTCCCCTTTTCAGTCTATGTCTTAGCAACTGACTCTGCCTAGCAGGCTGCTTGCTATTTCAGCGCCAAGAAACCGCTCAGGTGTATGTTGCGCTTAATAAATATTTTAAACTTAAACTTAAACTATGACGGATTAAACCCAGATCATGTGATGGGGGTGAGTGCTTGTAATGTTCAACACTCCGTCCATCATCCCCTTTGGTTTTAGTTAGATTTCTTACAGGCATAAAACCCTCTCTCATGTCCATCACTGCAGTCATCCCTGAAGGCTTAAACTCACCTTTCACAAACATGTATTTCAGAGATTTTTCTTTCCTGAATGAGGCTACAGGTTTTTGAGCAGGAGTTTCTCAATAATGGAATCAGTCTTCACCACCTTCTAACGCATATTCAAAATGGCACGTATCTTATCATGTCCACTACTGAAACTAGCGAGAAACCTGATCTCAATAGGGAATATTGAACTGTCTATCCTTCTGGCGGGACCAAACAATAGATGTAATTTGCACTTTTCGGTTTAGACACTTACAGCCTGATTCATCAAGCTTAATTGTGCTCGCAAAGGGCCAGAATCTGAGAATCTGGCCCTTTGCGAGTGCAATTTTTGCATTTGGGATTCATCATCCCAAATGTAAAATTCGCTATTAAAGAATTCGCATATTTGCGAGGAATTGCATTTAAGGAATCTCTATTTGAGATTCCTTAAATGCAATTCATGAACCATTTTAAAATACCGAAATCTCTATTTTGGGCCGCTATTTACCGCGAGGTCAAACCTCGTGGTAAATAGCGAAAACTTAGAAAAATGCTTTTAAATGCATTTTTCTAAGTTGCATGTTACACACACACGTGTCCTTTGGACATGTGTGTGCGCAACACCAATGTAGATTACATTTCAGGGGTGCTACAGGGTGTCCTTTGGACACCCCTGGCACTCTTGAAATCGCTATCTTATTTGCGATTAGCAAATTGCTATTCGTAAATAAGGAATAACTCCCCATTCATTCCTATGAGCCTTTAGGCCCATAGGAATGAATGGGGAGTTATTCCTTATTTGCGATTAGCAATTTGCTAATCGCAAATAAGGAATGTGTAGGAATCGCAATTCTTTATGTAATTTCTACATGAATCCCGTTTTGCAAGTCCTTAATAGCTATTCCTTATGAATCGCTATAAGGGGCTCGCAAAACGGGAGAATGATGAATCTGGCTGAAAATCAATAGTTTTCCTTAATTTAATACCAACTGAAAATAACCCTTTGCTTGTATTTGCTCACTATATCCTCACTTTGCTCCTCATACATTATTTTTTTATTTCGATTTACTACTACAATTCTGTTTATCTTGGAGCAGTTTGATGTAAGACATATCATTCTTTTGAGAGTTTGGAAGGAAACTCCTAGCATACAATACGTTGTTTATCGCTGTCAGTCTTCAATATAATGATGTTATGATTTTGTACCAATCTATCTCAAGAGTGAGATCTCAAAAAATGATTTGGTGTTTACTCATCTATAATGTAAATTCCACACTAAGGCCATTTTTATTCAAACCATTCACAAACTGCATCCCACACTCCTCTTACTTTTTCCAGAAAGAAGATATCATCAGTGGAACATATTCATATTACAATGTAGATCATGAACATTTCATGGCCTCTTCCATGTAGTAACTGCTCCTCCCACCTGCCCACATATAAATTAGCATAGCTTGGGTAAAGAAGGTACCCTTAGCCGTCCACCTTAATTGGCGATACAGTATATCAATAAAGGTGTAAATATTCTCTTCAAAAAAACATCTAATTATCTTCATTAAAAATCTTGGAGTTATATAATCTAATTGTCTTGATCGCAAAAAGGGTTGTATAACTCTTTAACCACCAACGTGTCTAATGCCACTATGTAGGGAAGAAGCATCCATTGTCACCAATATATAGTCTGACTCCCATACCACATCAAAGATCGTACATAAAAAATCTGCTGTACCCTTAGTTTTTGATGGAAAAATGTCTATATTGGTGGATAAAAAATGGTTACCGTAAAATGATACATTTTCAAAAAGACTACCATTCACCGATATTATGCGTCGGCCTGTGGTTAGCCATCTTTCTACATCTTTAGCAGAAGGTAAAGTGTGGGTAGTCTTGAATTCTCAATTCTCAAAAACTGAAATTCTTCTGTCTCTAAAAAATCATTTTACCCTCATTCATGTAATTCATCGTGGAATCTCTGTTCGATTATAAGGTAACAAACCCTAGTGATGATTCATAATAGTGTTTGTGAGATAGTTGTTTCAATTCCTGTTGCAAATATTGTTTCCTCAGCAAAAAGATCCTATTTACACCCTGATCAGCTGGCTTATTAATGACTGATTAGTCTTCCTGGAAAGATGTAATAAATATCTGTAGGTTTTTCGGCTGTCTTGTTCTAACCCAATTCTTACTCTTTCTTTCTGTAACTTTTTGAAGTCAGACACTACCACATTGCTGTATATATTAACAGAATCAGTAGCATTTGAGACAAAAAAAAGTAGAGACAGGTTAAAACTGTTTAAGTGCACTCTGAGGTATGTATCGTGAGTTGTTTGATAATTTGTTCTTCTGAATTGTCATCGTCATCGTCTCTCAACTTTATTTTGCACTTCATTAAAATGCATAAAAGTTCACATATAAAAAATGTTATAGAATAATACATTAAAATTAGACATGAAATAAATTCAAAATTTAAACACAATCCCGAGCCCACAATAGATCAGATCTAAAAATATATAAAAAGGTTGGATATGACAATAAGAGAATTGATCTTAAAATGCTATAAATTAAGTGCTCCAGGCATTTGCGAGTTCTTAAAGTAGCCAGTAATAATGAGTAGAATAAAAAAAGAGCTGAGGCTACAGTTTGCGCTGGAAATTTTCTTAAAAACCTTCCTATCTTTTAGATATAATGGGCAAAAAAGGAGGAGGTGTAAAGTCGATTGGGTTGTCTTGTTGTCACAAGGGCAAGGCAGTAAGGTCTTAAGAACAAATTTATTGTTTGGATAATCAAGCATTAACTGAATAAGGTTCAGTCTAAATCTAGTGAGAATGAATCAATGCTGGTTATTCTCAACTATCTTTAAGTATGAGTGTGAATGATTTAATATCTGCGGTATAAATTCATACAACTTTACGGTTTGTTTCCCTTTGTGGGTGTTCCAACTATCCTGAGTGACTTGATTTAGAAAGATCGCCTTTAGTCTTGATTTGGGGAAATGTTTGCAAAGATGTGGGGTATCATGCAAAAAACCAAGTCCCAAAGAAATAAGTGTTTCTCTGATATATGATATCCTCGGGATTCTGTGGGTATGGGACAAATTCAGAGCAGCTTTGAAGATTGTTTTATTTAAACCCAGTTTCCCTTTTCCAAACGGATAGCAAGAGAGAAAGTGGAGCTAATCTTATGGCATCCGTAATAAAAGGCATACAGGCTTCTTTATGGGTTATAAAATTATTGCTTGATTGTGGAATTGAAAACAGTCTTTTAATAAATGTATCTTCTTGTACTTGGAGTGGTGTTACATCGGTGATACCCCATATTGCTGCCCTGTAGGTGGCCATTGGGAGCCTGGCTGATGAAGGGTGATCAAGCTAGCCTGGTCGATGAAGGGTGAAACCCTGAAACCGGTCCTAGGATGCTTGTTTCCGGTCCAGGTAGGACCTGGCTTGGGATGGACTGTTCCCATGAGGCACAGGGTCAAGACTTATTTGCATATGGCCAGGTATAAACTGGGGTGGCATGGTGAGCAAAAGAATGATGGATTTAACCCAGATCTCTTGACTGGGGGTGAATGTTTAATTTGTTCTGCATTCTGTCCATCAAATGTGTGCCTTTTGCTTTCTCGCCCCAAGTGCACCGGGTACGCCCAGATGTGGGTCCTGAGCTCGGTGTGCCATGCCACTGGAATCAAGCTATCCTGGCTAAAGAGGGGTGAAACCCCGAAACCGGTCCTAGGATGCTTGTTTCCGGTCTAGGGAGGATCTGGCTTGGCAGTTCGGGCTGGACTGTTTCCATGAAGCACAGGGTCAAGACTGATTTGCAAATGGCCATGTCTAAACTGGGGTGGCATGGTGAGCAGAAGAATGATGGATTTAACCCAGATCTTTTGACTGGGGGAGAATGTCTGCATTGTCAGTATACCGTCCATCATTTGTTTGCTGTAACACTTTTTGCCCGAAGTACGCCAGGTATGCCCAGACGTGGGTCCCTTGCTCACTATGCCACTAGATTCAAGCTAGCCTGGCTGATGAAGGGTGACATACCCTGAAACAGGTTGCAGAATGCTTGTTTCCGGTCCAGGGAGGACCTGGCCTGGCAGTTTGGTCTGGACTGTTCCCATGGGACACAGGGTCAAGACTGATTTGCATATGGCTGGGTCCAAACTGAGTGGTGTTTTCACTTTATTACTGTTTGAAGTATTGCATAAATACTTTACGCATTGTTTCTACATCAAGCCTGACTGTTCTGTGCCAAGCTACCAGAGGATTGAGCATAGGTTATTTAGGGTTGGCTTGTTCCTCACCCTGCCAAGAATTGTGGCTGTTGCTTGCCCAGGGCTCATGCCCCAGTCAACCAACAACCCAATTACTCACAGTAACGTAATGATGAACAACGTGTCCATTTACTATGGATTACATAATGAAATAAAGAATTTATAATCTCATCACATTCTCATTTCAAGAGCCACTTTTTGTTGCTGGTAGCTTGTAATGGATTTTTAGACGGCTTTTCAGTGTAGCACAGTATGTTCTTGAACTGTGTTCAGTGTGCAGCCGCTGCAGTCTAGTGCCCATGTGAAAGAGGCAAAGTTTTTCCGGATTGGGTCTAAAATTGTCATCAATTGGAATGTGAATTGGCAAGAAAAGAGAAGCAGTATCTTATTGCCTTACTAAAAGCTGACTCCTTGCTCGGATGAATGATGACTTCTAATATTTCTTCCTCAGGTCCAAAAGAAACATGTATAATATGTTTAATAGTCTTCTCCCTGTACCCACAAAGGCAGCATGTTTTAGATGGAAGACACTGATTGTGCCATGTTTCTTCGAATTATGCAATTGTAATGTAAAAAAAGGGCACGTCTTACATTTTTATTTTTGCAGACTGGGTCCAGGGCAGAATTTGAATATCAGTAGCTACAAATGAAGTAGGGTTTGAGAGGAAATGACAGTCCAGCACATGTCCTCCCTGACTAATGCTGTATGAATCAATAAGTATGCAGTTTGGAAGAAGAAAGCTCCTAATAGAGCCAAGACAGGCCTCAGAGACTTGTCAATCACCACAGAACATCCTTCTTAGAATGCATGGGTCCTCTCACATCAAGGTAGCATGCTTCATCATTGGATCATGCTCCTCGTTAGGCAGATGCTACAATGCCCATCAGGCCCTGCCAGGGGGCTCTTTGCCATTGATAATGTTTCCATCTGAGGACCTTTAGGGGTCCGACATATGCCCCTCAAAAATTCTGGGGGCAAAACTGGGAGTAGACCAGATGAGATAGTAATAGGACTAATTAGTTTTATTATCAATAGATGTCCTATTAAGATTAAAAACAATGAGTAGAACCCAGTGGGAAATAATGTTCCCTGAGTTAAATTCGAGGTATATCATGTTTCTTGTCTAGGTGTCCCTGCCTGAGATCCAGTAGCGGCTGCTGCCGGGCAGGGGTTCTTTTTTATGAATTATGTCTTAAGGAATGGTGCAACCCCGATATTGCCCTAGCTCTTCCACCTAGCTACAACATCTGTAGACAAGACAGAAATAAGACACAGGAAGGGGGACTGGCCATCATTTATTATGATGCAATGTCTGAACTTTGACCTTCCCTCTTTGAAAGGGATGGAAAGCCTTGGTTTTTGTTTTAAACTCAATGGCTCCTCTTCCTTTGCACGAGGACTGATCTATCGCCCTCCCGCCTACATCCTGGATTTTTTAGAAACCTTAGGAGATACATTATGTCCTCTTATCCTTCGATATTTGAATTTTACCCTTTTAGGACATTTCAATTTCCATTTAGAGTGCAGGAAAGATCTTGGAGTAGATAATGTTTTTGAAACACTAGGAACCCTCGGGCTCCAACAGTTGGTTCTAGCTCCAACACATCATGCTGGGCACACCCTAGATGGGGTTTGTCCCAATCTTCCTCCCTTGACAGATAACACTCACATCCCACAGGTCTGGTCAGACCATGTGTTAATTCAATTTAGTATTAAACTTCCTTGCACAAATTACCTCCCTAATCAAAGCACAATTTCAGTACCATTTCGCAAATGGACTAAGATGATAGCAAAACCAGAGTTGCCTCAGAGGGCACAAGCGTCCATACCTATCAGGGAATACTTGGATGATTCTCGTCGCTTTAACACATGGATAACGATGGTTAGCAATGAAGTTGTCCCTATGGTTCAAGCTACAAACAAACAAATGTCTAAAATGTCAGCTCCCTGGTGTACGCAGACACTAGCAGACCACCATCTCCAGTGCAAGCAATTAGAAAGGCAGTGGAGAAGAGCTGGACAATTTCAAAGCAGCTCATAAAAACTATCATCTACAAATTAAATTAGCAAAAAAAGTATTTTTCTAAACAAATATTAGGTGCTCAACAGAATCAGAAAGCTATATTTAAAATTGTTAAATCTTTTACAAATCCAAAAGTTTAAATTAAAGATATCCCTCCTTGACAGATTCTATGTGACCAGATTTCCTCTTTCTTTGATGAAAACATTGACAACATTTAAAAAGAATGTAGTATTATGCATGCACCTCTCCAAGATCTTGAACTAGATCCCACTTACATAGGACCATCTTTTCAGGCCTTCCACAGTATCACACTGGAACAATCGCATCAAGAAATCCTTTCATATATCTCGCTCTCCCTTTGATGAGTGCCCACCCGCTGTGCTTCACATGATCGTTGATATTGTCAATCCAGGAACCAATAATATAATAGACTCCTCACTTGCCACAGTGACCGTCCCCTCTGATTGGAAACTTGCTGTTATCAAACCAATCCAGAAAAAACAGGTCACAGATCCCTCCACGTTTCCACCCTCTGCCCCATTTGATTATTGCCCACTCTTGGCAAAATTGCAGCTTACAATCTTTTTGGAAGAGGCCAAGATATTGCACCCCCGTCAGTAGGGTTTTCGTCCCAAGCACTCAATTGATTCTACATTTCTGGAAATTGCACATACGTTGACACAAACCTTGGATGCAGGAAAGAATGCAGTGATGGTTTTATTGGATCTGTTGGCCACGTTTGACACCATTTCACATGACATTCTATTATCTCGCTTTAAACGTTGTGGCATATCTCGACTTGCCTTAGCCTGGATTAAATCCTTTCTTACCAACTGTAGGCAAACAGACACCCTGGGACTATATCTTTCAACTAAACGCCCTTTCACCTCGGGCATACTTTAGCCCATTATTGTTCAACATCTACATGGTGCCCCTTATTTCATTAATATCATAGCATCAATGCAGTGATGGTTTTATTGGATCTGTTGCCCACGTTTGACACCATTTCACATGACAGTCTATTATCTCGCTTTAAACGTTGTGGCATATCTCGACTTGCCTTAGCCTGGATTAAATCCTTTCTTACCAACTGTAGGCAAACAGACACCCTGGGACTATATCTTTCAACTAAACGCCCTTTCACCTCGGGCATACTTTAGCCCATTATTGTTCAACATCTACATGGTGCCCCTTATTTCATTAATATCATAGTTCAACATTGAAACAACCTCATAGGCAGATGATACCCAATTGATCTTAGTCTTAGACAAAGATTCCAATGAATCAGAGCATAACTTCAATCTATACCTCACATAGGTCATCTGGTGGATGATTCTTAATCATTTTAAATGCAATACGGATAAGATTGAGATTATATTTATAGGCAAAGATAATCCCTGTAATCCAGCCATTTGGTGACCTGAAGATGCCCCTGACACCCAAACACGGTGGTGAAAAACAAGAGGTAAAAAACCTTGGTGTAAAAGTTGATGCATCTCTTTTCTTCTGGTCATAGGCCCTTGCAGTGGCAGGGATGTGTTTTAGTTGAATCAAATCCCTTTTTAATCTCATCCCCTGCTCTGCTAGGAAGACAGTAGCGTAGCAATTATTGTATCTAGATTAGATTACTGTAATAGCTTGTTTGTGGGTGCAAACAAACAAGTGATAAAAATGTTACAGATAATACAGCATGCAGCCGCCCACCTGGTATTAAAATTGGCCCCCGCTCTTCGGCCTCCGCAGGCCTTACAACCGTTCACTGGCTGCCTATCCAAAAAAGAATATTATTTAAGCTCCTCCTAATCCCTTTCGGAGCCTATAGAGCATCCGGGCCAAAATGTCTAACCACTAAGTTTATGCCATTTGTCACTGCTCGGATACTCAGATCCTCTTCAGCAAATTGGCTTAAACCCCCTGTCTTTAGATGTAAATCCAAAGGAGGAAAATCCTTGGCAACCCTTGGAACCAGAGCATGGAACCTTCGTCCCACAAAGTTAAGACTCATTGATTCAGAAACTCACTTTAAGAAATTATTGAAAACTTGGATTTTTGCACCCACAACTCTCTGTGTTCCTCACTTGTTTAATGTGCCATGCTGCTCATGCTTAGTTTGATCTTTTACTTACTTCAGCATAGCACAGGATGCTCCTTCCGGAGTGACAGTAGTGCTCCATTTAACTATACAACTATATACATATTCATACATAAGTTGAAGGCTGAATAGTAGTAAGTAAAGAAGAGAGAGATGACCCTACTAGTTCCAGGGAACAGGGTACTTAAGACAAATTAAGCCTATGGGGATATCCCTGGAAACCAACTGTGTCTGTCTTCAAACCATCCTTTCATTTTTTATATTCTTCAAACATGCATTCAAAACTCATATTGAGCCCACCTCAATCCCAAGTATATTCTCAGACTAAAATGTAGCGCTTACAATATTTTATTAGTATAAAATCTTCTTATTTTATCTCAACACTTAAAATTTCGGAGATACTCACGAAAAAGTACACATACGCAATAAATTAAAAACTTCAGTACAATTTATACATTCCACTCCATGTGGTCATAAAATAATACATAAACAATTTTAGAGAAAAAAAAAAGCATTAAACATAATCATAAAACACCACTAGAGTTGCAACACTTAAAAAACTGTTTTAATATTCTGATTAGATATTAATATGATCCAGTAGCCCTATGTATTTCGTAAGGGACACTTAGTACAGGAATTCCCATGTATCTCAAGGTCCCCGGGCTTTTTTTTTATTCCTCGCTCTAACATAGGCGTCAACGCGTTTCGGTGGTTTAGACCAATAGATATGGGGCCACCTTCTTCAGGACAGTATTTCCTATGGGGTCACTTCTTTCACTTGATAGAGTTAGTTCTGTACACATAAAAATGAAAGAGCAATCAGCTATTTGTGACTTTACATTTCAACATAGATCATATGCCACTTTATTACCAAAGCTCCTCTAAAGGTTATCATTAACTATATGTAACCTTACAACTTGACATTAATCATAGGCCAACCTATTGCCGACATTACATTTAAACATTGATCACATGCCACTCTATTACAAAAACTCCACTGTAGGTTATCTTGGATCTTATTGCACCCTGAATGTGGATTTCACAAAGGGAAGGCATATTTCTATAACCTATATGTAACAATTATCTCCTGACCCATCTTTTATCATAACACGTCAATATGAGATTCGAGTGAGCTATACAGTGTGCATTACATTTTGGTTTGGAATATGGTGGGAGTTCATACATATTCTCAGTCATACCCCCCCGCAATCACACATCGCCATTTGTTCCTTTGTACTGACCTTAAAAGTATATGGTAGTTTCGTTTAAAGGGTACTGTAGTCTTGTAGGTAAGTACATACTCCAAGTTTAAAATTTATATTTCTAATGCAAGAGAGAAATAATACTTTTCATTTTTTTTATTTTATATATCATGTCACATACATGTTTGCTTATACTAAGTTCTCTTTCTATTGATTTATTGTTAATCTATTTGTTTACCTTTTTGTAAAGCAATAGTGTATATAGTCTTCCTTCGCTTTTCCTTCTTTAAAGGAGGTAGCTATTTACCGCAAATTCATACCATGATGATGTATGAAATCCACATAGATATATGTCTGTTGCGGAGATATAAACAGAGAAGCTTTCATAAGTCACTCTCCCAACACATTGCCCCTACTTTGTGGCATACTTCACTATCGCTTACCTTTTCTTAAAGATGTAGACTCCCATATATGATATTATGAGGCGGGAAATCCCCGTTATCTCTGTTGGATTGACTCTTAAATTGTCTTTTCCCCGATCCCTCGAAAGTTTGTAATATGTGGACAATTTTCAGAAAAGATTTTTTTTTAAACATTTTTAGTCATTCCTTCCTATTTATTTTGGTGGATTTATTTCTCTATTTTATTTAGTTTATGCCTTGATATGCAGTTCGTATTACTGCCACCTTATTCCTCTTTTTTCGTTATATTTTCCCTCCATGTGCCATTTGCCTTCGCGTCTATTGACTGACGGATGTTAAACCTCAATTTAGTGTTATAACCCTTTCTTTCACGATGAATTCTAATTTTATCATTGTCTACTATGGTCTCCACCCTCTTGCCTTTTTACATCTGACTGGCACACTCTAGTATTAGTATTGGTGCCTCTGACACCACCCCTATATCAACTGGCATTCAGCGTAGTCATACATATGGAATTTCCTTCCCCACCATTCCGAGCTTTTATACTTTAAACTCTTTTTTAATATCTTTTTTCCCTGTTCTAGTAACGCGCTGAGGTGTTTGCAATAGACGTTGTCTAACCCATGGGATATATTTCCTGTTTTAACTTTATCTTGATTCCCTATCTCTGCTATCTCAAGAACCCATCTCCTCACCTGTGTGTCGTGGACCGCCTCGCTCCGCTCCACGTTTCGATATCTCGGCGAGGTTTCCCTGGGTGTCCTATTTATACACCGGTTAATTAGTGCAGATTGATTTTGTCTTCGCGAGGTGGGATTTGACCTTTTCCGAGACCCGTATTTTATTGCGCATGTCTGGCGGCCATCACGAAAACGGTTTCCAGTGTTCTTTCATTACTATGGTATAGCACTAAAGGGCACTACTGCCTTGCGCATGTCTGGCGGCCATATTAGAGTGGGCTGCCCGAACTCTCCCCCATAGACTTTAGGAGGATGCGCAAAGCATTTTTTATATATTTTACCGTACAATCTCGGGTTTGCCATAATGGTAACTTTATAGACAATATCTTTTTACGAAGGGAACATAAGTGTCCAATCAGTTACGCCATGCGATTGGTCGGATCACCATGCCGTCATGTTCCTGATTCCAACACAGGAAAGGAAAAAGAAATCACAGCCCGTCAAACGCAAAAAGTGGACTCGGAACACGAAAGAACAGAACATGGAGCAGCTAGTAGAATATTGTGAGAAAGATTTGAAGCCACCAAACAACCTGAGGAATATGAATGAACTAACGGAGGACTACACTACAACTGTAGCAAACATAGTTAACACCACCATGCCACTAAAACTGAAAAGAGTCTCGGAAAAAGACAAGAACCCATGGTTCAACGAATCACTGAACGATGATAGAAGGAAACTAAGAATGGCCGAAAGAAAATGGAGAGACCACCCATCAACGTATGAACTGAAATCACTCAGAAAAATCAGAAACGAATACAACAAAAAGATCCTTAGGTCCAAAAAAGAATATATTAGTTCGGAACTGGACAACGCCAAAAATAGACCACGGAAACTATTTGAAATTCTTAGGCAGCAATCCAACAAATTAGCAAAATCGGCTCAAGAAACCACCATAACCCAGATAAGCTGTGAAGAATTCTCAAAGTTCTTCACCGAGAAGGCCACCAAGCTGGAAATAGAGCTCAAGGCGGCAGCATACCAATTGCACAGACAACCACAAGATCTGACCATTGCCACAACCACACTCAAACACAATGAAGCGAAAAATAAAGCACATTGGGACACCTTCGAGACCTACGATCAGACCGTCATCGCCAAAACACTTGCGGATATCAAACCGAATAACCACTACAATGACCCTCTCCCCGCCAAATGTCTACAAAAAATAAACCACGTCATCATCCCAATTTGGACTAAAATAATAAACGCCTCCCTATCGCAAGGGATCCTTCCAGACTGCTTGAAAACGGGCCAAGTTGTCCCGATCATCAAGAAACCTACAATGGACCCAGCAGATCCTAACAACTTCCGCCCTGTTACCAATATTCCAATATTGGCCAAACTAATTGAGAAATGCGTACAGAACCAACTGAGCCAACACATCTCAAAGTTTAGGTTGCTGGACGACTGTCAATCAGGATTCATAACAGGACACAGCACGGAAACAGCGATCCTTTACATTGTTGACGACGCAGTACAGGCCCTTGATTGCAATAAGACGTGTCTACTAGTCCTCCTTGACCTGTCAGCGGCTTTCGACACCGTAAATCATGAAAAACTGCTGGAAAGACTTCACAATAGGATGGGAATGACAGGAACAGTGTTGAAATGGTTTGAATCATTCCTGCATAACAGATCACAAAGATTCTGGGTCAACCAGATGCTATCCACATCATGCCCGAATTCAATCGGAGTCCCCCAAGGATCGACACTTTCTCCCTCACTCTTTAACTTGTACGTCGAACCCCTGACAGAAATCCTCCGAAACGCTAACATATCCTATCACATGTACGCGGACGGCACACAAGTATACTTAAGGATAGAATCCCTGGAAGACATCAAGTTAATGAATGGAGCCTTGAAAATGACATTAAGCTGGCTGACAAGTAACCACCTGAAGCTCAATGCACAAAAAACTGAATTCCTTTTAATCGCATTCGCAAAGAAATATCTAGAGGCAAAAGAATGGACCAATCTGATCACAGCTCTAAACTGTACCCCTACGTTAGTGGATTCAGCGAAATCATTAGGAATCACATTGGACAAGAACCTAGACATGAAAGCTCACATCAACTCAATGGCAAAGAACGCTCGCTTTCACTTGAATTACCTAAGAAAAGTGAAACCATTCATCGCATCGGCAGACCTCAAACTAGCAATACAATCGTTAGTAATCTCAAGGATTGAATATGGCTGTACATCCCTAGCAGGCCTGCCAAAAATCTCCACAGCCCGGCTGAAAGCATGCCTCAATGCGGCAGCAAGACTCCTTACCGGATCGAGGAAATTCGACCACATCTCCCCGCATCTAAAAGCATTAAACTGGCTACCATACGAAGCCAGAATCCATTTCAAAATGGCATGTGTCACCCACAAAGCTCTTCACTACAAAACACCCAAATACCTGGCCCAGAAGATTGAGCTGTCTGGTGGAGACAGACCAGTAAGAAGCGCGAATCTGCTGATGCTGAAACCACCTATCTTCAGGAAAAAGAAAACTTATGACAGAGCGTTCACAGGGGCAGCCCCCAGATTATGGAACTCGCTTCCTCCAAGTATCAGAAAAATTACAGACACGACAAGGTTCAAAAGGGAAACTAAGATCTTCCTAATGAGCAAGTTCCTGACATAAAAAAGATGTGATCTAGTCGTCACCAAGAAACTGGAGGAGACTCAATCCTGGAGGAGACTCAGTCCCCTGAGCCGGGAAGAAGATCTCACTAATAAAGAGCGATGATGAGCACGTTGTACAGGAACACTGACTTTCCCATACAAATCCTTGGTCATATGCCAGGAGTTTCTATCAACTTATATCGATACTACCCCATCTCAACGAGAAATGTTTACTAGTTAGCTCGACACGTATTTACAGTATTTATATGGTAATCTCAGGTTATACGACACTTATATACCTCAATCAATATATTATTGAGAATGTTTATGTTATTCGAGTATAAGACACCCTAGACTTATCTACCTCACTCATTCTATTAGTTGTAATTGCTTTATATGTGAAGTACAGCTCTACATAATGTATAACTTAATGTGAAGCGCTCTGATACCCACGGGTCAAGTTCGCGCTATATAAAACTCTCTAAATAAATAAATGTAGAAATATACCTTGAGGATTTTTTACTGTTTTTTTATCCTGTTTACACTTGGACTAAAGCCCTATCTATCACATAAGTGGGTGGGACCATATAGCTACGATATTTTTATTAGTGCCGAAGTAGCACTCATCTATGAACATTGAATGTTTTACTTAAAGGATCTCATTTTCCAAACCTATTGAAGAGATATATAGATATCCTTTCTTTACATTTTCTCTGTCAATGGATATGGTTTCCCATAGCAACATATATATCGGGGAAATGTGGTTTTACACTTCTTTCTGATTTTCCTGTATTTCCCAGTACCACTAGTATTCTTTCTCATAGTTGATTCATGTTCTACAAGGGAGACATTTCCATTCTTACACAGAATTCTGAAATTCTGTTTCCTACGTTTAGTACTGTTGCCTATTCTCCTCTGTTCCATGATCTTCTCCAAGACAACCCATCTTATATCATTAACACTGTGATTTTTTTTCTTTCCAGTGGTTAACCAGTGGGGCATTCTCCTTGTTTGTATTGTTGGCTGACTTATGTTCACATATTCTAAGAAGGCTGAATTATGTCGCAGTGCGTAGTTGATTATGCTTTTTGAGTTTGAGGAAGTAAATGTTGGTGAAGCTGGTTAAACCTCAGCTATTTTTCTGTTCAAGGGGCGAAGTCCTAAATCAATAAGTAATTTGAACAATGTAGTTGTTCTTTAGTTATTAATTGTTCATCCAGTCTGTGCAGATAGGGAAGGTAATGATATAAGATTGATCGGGCAAGTCCTCTTATGTGAGGCTCTTTAACATGTGGTAGAAGCAGATTATCGTTAAAAATCCCCAATAAAAACAACTACAGGTTTTGGTAAGGAATCTAAGATTGCTTGAAGCTCGTCTACCATATTACAGGATTTAGTTTTATCTGTTGCTAACGTGAGGGAAATGTTAGAACTGTCTTATATTTTAATGTGCGGAAACTCCACATTCCTGGGGACATTACAAGTAAAATACCTTTGTAAATAGCAAAACATTATATACTTACCAAAAGGGTAAGTTTACCTATGTGTACCAGGCCTTAGATGATTATCAGTAGTACCGAGTATAGTTATTGCTGATGGTAGCAAGTTGTTTTGTTGGAGACAGAAGGATATCTGGTTTGAGAACTGAGTATCCAAAACTACTCACGCTTTACCTTCTGCCAAAGATGCATAAAGATGCTTGGAAACCACTGAGCAAGCCCATACTTTTGGCAAACAGTATTCACTTTGAAAATGGTTCAATCTACATTGACCATTTATTACACCCCCGTGAAGAAATGTTGCCATCATACATTAAGGTTACTACAGATTTTTCACTTAGGATCTTTGCTGGCAGATGGGAGTTAGAATGCATAGAGTTGACAATGGGTATTTTTTCCTTATATACTAGCATTAGATACACTGATGGTTTAAAACCTATGGAGCACTTTTTGCTATTGATACTGACTAGACTATAAAATCACTAGAGGATGTTGATGAAGATAATTTGGGTAGTGTCTTGAAAATAATTTTTTTATCTTCAATGATGAACTGTATCGCCAAATAAAGGGGCTGTATGGGTACCTGCTTTACCCCCCGGCTATGCTAACATGGGCAAATGGGAGGAGAAGGCACTACATGGAGGAGACCATGACGTTTTCATAAACAACATTGTAAAATGGGTAGGAATCATTGACAACCTCTCCTTATCTGGAAAGAGTAGGAGGATAGTGTGAGTTGTTTGATGTATGGTGGGTGGTCTGCAATAGATTGAATCTGGAGTTTACATTAGATGTGTAAACACCAAGTCATTTTTCTGGCTCTAACTCTGGAGCTAGATGGGAACAAAATCATAACATGTCATATTAGAAAGTGACAGCAGTAAAAAATGTATTGCATGCAAAGACTTTCCATCCAAACTCTCCAAAAAATAAAATAGTTTTCAGTAAACTACTCCAAGCTAAACTGAATTGTAGTACTTGATCAAAGTATAAGGAGGAAAGTAAGAAGATGGTCACCAGGTTCAAAGCAAGTGGTTATTCCCAGTCAGTATCGAGTAAAGATATTGATAATATGTCCGAACAGAGAAGTGATGATCTATTGTTTGGTCCTCCCAAAAGGAAAGTGAAGTCAAGATCCCCTAATGAAATCAGATTTCTCACCACCTACTCTCAGTATGAACATGATAAGATATGTGCTATTTTGAATATGTATTGGAAGGTGGTATGGACAGATCCCATTATTGAGAAACTCCTGCATTTAAAATGTGAAATCTCCTTTAAGAAAGCAAATATCTGAAATACTGTTTGGTGAAAAGTGAGGCTAATCCTTTAGAGATTACTCGATCAATGTACACGAGAGAGGGTTTTTATGCCTGTAAGAATTGTAAGGGGTATACATTTGGTGTTATTTGTAGTTCATATATTAATCCCATTAACAAAAGGAAAAAGAGGATTAATAAGATATGTACTTGCAGATCTAATTACGTAGTGTTTATGTTGCAATGTCTATGTTTGAAGCCTTATACTGGAAATACAATACTACCAGCACACAAGTGAATAATACATATAATACATCTATGTGCCATTGTGAATAAAGGCATTTCCTAGTCAGTATCAAAACATTATATTTAGACACAAAATAACAATAACAGTACAGTTAGAACAAGATAGACTTGTTTTTTATTAAATCAAGAGGTGGCGACAGTGAGAGATTCAAAATATATCATTTAAATGAACTCTATGGAACCATAAGGTATTCATTGCTTTCTTTTACTCCAGCAATAGCGCTGCGTGTAGAACGCTCCTCCTGCTCTGGAATTTTTAATATTTTACTTTACTTGCATTATCCTGTTTTGCGCCGAGCGATCGCGCTTTTTATTTTAAATTGCCTGCGCCGCTTAGGGGGAATCAAGGGAGCTCTTACCCGCACTTTAACTGCTCTACACCCACATTTGTGGGATAGAAGGGACTCGGGGGCATTGTAACAGCATCGCGCCGGTTTCGAGCGCCATTTTGGAGGGGGGAGAAGGTCTTTCCTCACTGGGCGCCATCTTGGGTGAGGGAGAGCCACTCGCCCTGCCAGGACCCACGCGATACCCGTCGGCCATATAAGATGGCCACTAAACAAGTGCGCAGCGACGGTGCGCAGCGGGTGCGCCGTAGGGGCGCCGGAGGTGCGCCAGAGGTAAGCCCGTTTGCGCCCGTTCGCGCAACGGACGCGCTTAGGGCCGCTACCTCTGGCCCCTCGGGCCCACTTCGCACAGCCTACTCTCGGGCTGAGCTACTTAGACTGAGACCCTGTCAGGATCCGGTTAGGGAACCAACTGGGAGGCGAATCTCCTGTGGCTTGCTTAATGTCAGATCCCTGTGCAAGCACTATACGGAGATTGCCTTCCTCATCGAATCAGAAAGACTCGATGTCCTGTTTCTTACAGAAACGTGGACTCGAGAGGACTGTGTGGTTGAGCTGGGCTTAGCCTGCCCCTCAGGCTATAAAATCAGTCATACTCCACGCCCACTCAATCGAGGAGGGGGAATCGGGTTCATTTACAGAGACTCGTTGACCCTCTCCCAGCTAAAGATTCGGGAAGTACCGGGATTTGAACTGATGGGTTTCACAGTCAAACAGCAGGAGCTGATACTGTGTTCAGGTGTTCTATGCTATCGTCCCCCGGGACCGACACCTTCCATATCGCTCCTCATTGACTTGATCTTCGAACTCTCTAGCTCCCACTCCAAGTTACTGATTCTTGGTGACTTCAACTTGTGGGCAGGCGGTTCACTAGACAATGCATTCTTCTCCCTTAGTCAAGCATGCACAGATATTAATCTGGAACAGTTGGTGAACGCCTCTACGCATCAGAAGGGTCATATTCTGGACTTAGTATTTGCAGATCCAACATGGGTATCACTAGATGATATTAAGTGCCAGTTTTGGACAGACCACTATCTGATCATGTTCTCTCTATGTCTAGAGGACTATATCTCACGAAAGGCTGGAATTTCGCTAGCTAAGCTAGAGAGACCTTGGTCCCGAATTCTTAAAACCTTTCCATTACCGAACATCTTAGGTAAGGAGTTTAAGCTTGGCGACACAGCCGAAGAGAGTTATACTCTCTTCTGCCAGTCCGTTTCGAGCTCGCTGGATAAGCTTGCACCCCTCCGGAAGTCACGAGGGAGGGTGAATCGAGCTAGCCCCTGGTACACGAGCGAATTACGCCAGCTCAAACTTGACTGCAAACGCGCAGAAAGGGCCTGGAGGAAACAGTATCTGGACCCGGAGAAAATTGCTTTCAAGGCCGCCATAAAACAATATAAGGCGAAGATCAAGATGGCCAAAGTGACCTATCTTGAATCCACCCTGAATCAGGCCCCTAACAAGGCACAAGCCCTCTTTAAAATCGTTAGGGACCTTGCCCACCCTACGTGTGTGGCAGTGCGGTCCCCTCTTCGCAAGCTCTTTGTGACTCGCTTGCTGATGCCTTCGAGGAGAAAACCCGTAAAATCCTGGAGGGCTTGCAGGACCCCGCCAAGTCCACCACTGGTCTGGGAGCTCCGGAAGAGGTGGCCAGTCGACCCCTGCAGAGGGCGGCTCACCTCTGTTTGGAAGCTCCGACCACGCCTTCCAGTCGACCCCGACCAGAGGACCAGGCCCTCAGTTTGGGAGCTCCGGCGATTGAGGCCAGTCGACCCCAGCTGGGTAGCTTTTCCCTTCCCTCCTCGGACCCGGCCCTCAGCCTGGGAGCCCCGGTGATTATGGCCAGTCGACCCCAGCTGAGTGGCTTCTCCCCTCCCCTCTTGGACTCGGCTCTCAGTTTGGGAGCTCCGGCGTCTGAGGCCAGTCGACCCCAGCTGAGTAGCCTTTCCTTACTTTCCTTGGATTCAGCTTCCAGCTTGGGAGCTCCGGCGATTGAGGCCAGTCGACCCCAGCTGAGTAGCTTCTCCCCTCCCACACCGGACCCGGCCCTCAGCCTGGGAGCTCCGGCGACTGTGGCCAGTCGACCCCAGCTGAGTAGCTTTCCCCTTCCCTCCTTGGAGGAGTTTGGCAGCCTAGCCCTAACGATCTCTTCTGGCTCGCCTCTTGATCCTCTTCCGTCAAAACTCTGGAAGGTGTTTCAGGAGGATCTCTTCCAGCCCTTGCATTCCATCTGTTGCCAGTCATTTCAAACAGGGACGGTACCGGGCTGCTGGAAGAAGGCAGTGGTATCTCCGCTTCTAAAAAAATCTACGCTTGACCCTGCTTGCCTCTCCAACTACCGACCAATTTCCCTGCTTCCTTTTCCAGTCAAAATCATGGAAAAATTGGTCACCCGCACCCTGTCCGGCTTCTTAGAAGGGAACATCTGGCTGGATGAGACGCAGTTCGGTTTTCGCCCTGCTCATGGGACGGAATCCGCGCTGGTGACCGTGTTGGACAATCTGCGGGCGCGAGTCGACAGTGGTCGGGCAGCCTTCCTGGTGCTGCTCGACATGTCGGCCGCGTTCGACACGGTCAGCCATCCCACCTTGATCTCGAGGCTGGAGGAGTGCGGGGTCAAAGGTAGGGCCAGGGATTGGTTAATCTCCTACTTGGACAACCGTCAACAACGGGTCTCGCTCCCTCCCTTCAGTTCAGAGGAGCGGAGAGTAGGGCATGGAGTACCTCAGGGCTCTGCCATCAGCCCTATACTCTTTAATATCTACCTCCGCCCTCTCGTCCAGCTCATCAAATCATTTGGGATCTCCGCATTTAACTATGCGGATGATACCCAGCTGGTTTTCTCACTGGAGGGACAGGACGCAGTCCCATTGGAGACCTTCCATCGGTGCATGCAGGCGACTGCGGAATGGCTCCGCTTGAACTCATTACAGTTCAATGGAACTAAGACAGAGGTCCTATACTGCTCCAATGACCGAGTTCCCCGAGATCTCCCAGATGACTTCTGGCCTCCGTCTTTTTCTGAGTCGGTGTCAGCCGCACGTTCGGCACGTAACCTGGGTGTTATCTTTGGGCCCAACCTGCAGCTGGACCTGCACGTAAATAAAACCACCTCAACGTGCATGATGTTGATCCGCATGCTGCGCAAGGTCCTACCTCTCCTCCCTGAGCAAGCCAGACCCGAAGTAGTGCGTAGTACCATCCTAAGTCGGCTCGACTACTGTAACGCACTACTTCTGGAGGCCCCGGCAACACTTCTGAGCAAGCTCCAAAGGGTGCAAAACATGGCTGCCAAACTTGCCCTCTCCCGCCCTTACTATAGCTCTGCAACAGCAGCGTTACAGGAACTCCACTGGTTGCCGGTCCAGTCACGCGTTCGCTATAAAGCAGCCTGTATTGTGTTCAGGGCTATCATGGCCTGGGCCCAATCCCTCTGCAGAGAATGTTTGACTGGTACCTCCCTTCTCGAGCCTTACGCTCCTCTTCATCTAGGCTACTAGTAGTTCCACGCTTCCAGAGAGTGAGGATGGGTGGCCGTTCGTTTAGAGTAGCGGCGGCCAAACTCTGGAACTCCCTGCCACTATCCCTGAGAAGCCTTGAGGATCTTTTAGCCTTTAGAAAGGCGCTGAAAACTTATCTCTTCCCTGGAACAGGCTAGGCTGCTGAATTTGCTGGATTAGGGGTCAAAGCGCCAGGATGCCCTTGGAGGTGACAGGTTTGCGCTATAGAAGTATACCACAATACAATACAATTTTAATTTCAGGTTGTTCCTTTTTGCAGAAGTGTTTTTAATTGCTCATATTCTGTTCATATTATCAACTCTTTAGCCTAGCCCACACGTTCAAGAAGTATGCACCACGTTCTCTTTTCTTCCAGAACTATCATTGATACATGAGATTTGACAACTTGAGGAATCACACTTTTGATAAGACATTAAAACAGATTTGGAACTTGACAGTAGAAATTTGGAAACTGTGATAAAGCCAATGACTTTGTATCTTATTTGCTAAATCACCGTTTATTGTGTGACTGGTTGTTTCTGCCCAAAGGAGTAGGAGATGTTCAGTGGTTATATTGTTATTGTATAAGGAATACGATTCACAAACATGGTTGTATTAATGAGATAACAGCCACTTGAGCACGCTGTATTCTAATACATCAGCTAAGGATATCTGAAAAATGGACCATTCCGTTGATGGTGGCCTGAAAGTGCCAGACTGTGAGTTGCATTTTCTCGCAGCTCAACTTATGTAGATCAGAAAATGGCTGGATAGGGTAGGCTTACAGGAGCACGGTCAGCAGGGCTTTGAGCCCAACCAGGGACTCCTGCTGGCAAAGCTGTTGTGCCCATCTTTTCGGAATAACCACTTGGGCATCCTTTTGCCCACTGTCCTGGCCTACTGGTGACATGGGCTGCGGTTTACTGGTACAGTGACCCCGTATGCCCCTGAACTCCCATTGGTGAGACTCCCTCACAGCGTCCCATTGACTTTATTTCTGGTGTGGTGGATGGACACCGGGATAGGGGCAGGGTTGATGACCCTGGGTGACTGTTTTCAGTTGAATGTCTTAACACCCCTTGGAGATCTGGTGGAGGAGCTAGGTTTGCCCCTGGGACAATTTCTTACCTATAAAGCACTAACTCATGCCCTATGGGAACTGTGGGGTGTTGCAAGAGTAGAACCTCCCACACATGTGCTCCTTCAGCTACTCCTGATGCTGCGATCGGGCTCTATACAAGTCTCATGGTTCTATAATGCTCTGAATGGACTGGTTAAGAAACCATTTGACTCCCTTCGGGCTCACTGGGCTGCTGACTTGGACCAGGACATTATTGATGCTGAATGGAGGAGGGTGCTTGCATATCCACAGAAAGTCTGGCGCAATGTGTGTCCTAAATATATACAGTTCAATTACACTCACAGGATATACCTTACTCCTCATAGGATACAGCCTATTTATGGCGGGGAGGCTAAACGTTGCCCTTACTGTGCAACACTGGATGCTGATCTCGGACACATGACTTGGGCTCACAGGGTTCTGGAGAAAGTTAATCTTGCATCTCAACAGGACTCTGTCTAGGACACTCGAAAATATGCCTCCAGTTCGTTCGTTACATTTGTAGACTTGACACTGGCTCTGGCCATACGACGAGTGCCATGGCCTGGAAATCGCCCAGGAGACCTAGTGTTGAAATGTCTGACATCATGTGCTGGGCATGAGCTGAGAAAAGGGCGTTACTGAGGGAGGAAAGTAGGGGTGTCCATCACATACCGATTAAACTGCTTTGGAGGGAGGTGGTTGATGAGTGTGAGTCCCCCGAGATTGCAGTTGACTCTAAGGAGAGCCAGACAGTGGGGCCAGCACCTGGCTGTGAAAATGAGCCGAACCCTGATAGGACTGCGGGTTCTGGTTCTGCCGTAGGTGGAATGGATTGCTTTTCCTTGCACCCCTATGGCCGCCTCCTCTGCAAATTATGTTTTTCACACATTCTGTGATAAGACTTAGAGAAAGCATGGACACAGTTATAGTTTGTTTGTTTGTTAAATAAGTATTACTGTAATCTTATGGCATCTAAGCCTCCTGAAAGTATAGCCATAGCCACATACCTAATGGGGGTTTGCTTGCTCCTGTTTACACGACATGGTCTTAAAGTTGAGAACCAAGCTCACTGATTTTGATGCTGTGTTATCATTGTAGAGTATTGTTATATCATTTCAAATGCCAATAGACAAAAGTATTATTAACACTTGGAAGCAATGTGTGAAGTATTTGTGCAACACTTCAAACAGTAATAAAGGGAAAACACCTCACCTTAAAGATCCCACTCCAAAACAGAAAATAGAGTAAAATGTAATTAAAAAAACAAGACCAAAATGACAAGAATCCAATCAGGAGAACTGGAGTTATGTGGGTCCAGGGGCTGGTGCAGGGTGTTGAGGAGCCTTTTATGTCCCTGGGGCTCAGATCGGGCGGCCAGTAGACTAGCCGCTTGGAGACACTTTGGTGTCCTGGGTTCAAGGGTGAAGTTGCATGTCCAGTTTTCCCATGCAAGATGACAGCAGGCAGCAGGTCAGTACAGCAGGGCAGCAGTTCCTTCAGAGCAGCAGAGTAGCAGTCATTTCAGGGAAACAGCAGCCCTTCCTCCTGGCAGAGAGGTACAGAAGTGTTCTGAAGTGTTGGTGTCTGAGGTACAGTATTTATACACAGTTGTGCCTTTGAAGTGAGGAGAAGCTTCTAGTAGTATGCCTTTGAAGTGCAGAGGTGCCACGTCTGACTCCAGACTAACGACGGGGTGTATGCAGCCCTTTATGTGGAGGCAGGACACAGCCTATTTAAGTGAAAGTGGGGCTGGGCCCAGCTCGTCCCTCCCATCCTGCCAGTGGCGGCCCATCCAGTTACACCTAAGCTCCTCATTGGTGGGCTGTCTAGAAGGAATTGACGGAGCCCAACAGCCAACTATATTCAGTCATGTGAATCAGAGACAGGTTGCGGGTACCAAATGACTAAGGCAAGAAAATGCCAACTATCTAAAAAGTGGCATTTTCAAAATTATAACTTAAAATTCGACTTCACCATAAATTAGAATTTTAATTTAGAATTCCAGAGACACCAATCATGAACTGGTTATCTGTTCCCATTTGGAAATGACACTCATAAGATTTGGTAACATAATTCCAAAGTTATCCTATTGGAGAGGCTGGTTTTTATGTAGCGAAAAACGAATTTAAGAGATTTCTACTACCAGGAGTACTTAAAAGTACATGTCTGACTTTTTAAATACACTGTACACTGCCATTTGGGCTGTCCAGGGCCTACCCTAGGGGTGATTTATGTGTATTAAAACGGAAGGTTTGGGCCTGTAAAAAGGTTTAGTTTGCCAGGTCGAAAAGGCAGTTCAAAACTGTACACACGGGCTCTGCAACGGCAGGCCTGAGACATGTTTGCCAGACAACTTATGTGTGTGCCACAACCAGTGCTGCAGGCCGACTAGTAGCATTTTATTTACAAGCCCTGGGCACAGGTGGCGCCACTTTACTAGGGACAAACGTAAATCAACTATGCCGACTGTATAAAAGTCAATCTAACATGCTTTAGGGAGAGAGCACAAGCATTTCTGCACTAGTTAGCAGTGGTAAATTGCCCAGAGTCCAAGGCCAACAAAAACGAATCCAGCAACAATAGGAGGAGTGAAGGCAAAAAGTTTGGGGTGACCCTGCAGAAAGGGCATCCAACCTCAAATGTGGTTGACAATAGGGCAGTGATCATGGTGCCCTGTAAAAAAAATAAGCATAAGCAAAGCCAAACGGTAAAATAAGTGTCTGTGTTTGCTTGGAAGTCATTGTATGGCGCAGGGCCTGGCCACAGGTTAGCCCTGTGTCCAACCCGAGTCTTTGCAGGCTGGGCGCAAAGACTGGCTGAAAGCAATGCACAACGTGGGTTGGGCAGCAACAGAGGGATTGGGCTCAGGGCCTGGTCAAAAACAGCTTTCAGGTGTAGGACTGATTTTCCTTAATCATGGGGCTATTGTGGTGGGAATTCAGCTGGTGGTTTCTACCCTGTATTTCCATTTCTTTTTAGAAAATTTGCAGTACATGAAAGTATAAACAAGGCCCTAGATCTCAATACAAATGTGATGGTGGTTTGAGGTGTAAGGTAGTCCAGAATCCCAGATCGTTTTAGAATGTACAAAATAATTATAATTGAAAAGATTGTGGCAGGAGAGGCCTGAAAAATAGCTTTACTCTCTTTAGCAAGAGCTGCGTTACCTCTGCTGAAGTCTACTTTTAACCTACAGACTCTTAAATAGAAACAGGACTTAATCAATATTTTATTGCGGGTCCCAGGACAAGAATTAAGGACAGGTTTATAGGAGACGACCAGATTAACGTTTTTCATGGACCAGGATATCCTTGCTGTTATGTAAATTAATGCAATTAAAAATTCACTAATTTTTAATGGATTGAAATGTAGTTTTCTCCATTATTTTGGTTGTTGCACAAATATTTATTTAATCTGACCTGGAGCAAAATCTGTTTGCTCCCTACCTTACCACGTGAGGCAGAAAAATGATGCAAAATGGATTTGCCCATTCTTTTTTAGCACCGTGCAGTGTTTATGAGGTATGGTGTGCAAAGTCACTCCAAGGTCATTCACTTTGCAGTGTAGGTAACTGAAAAACAATCCTTACTTATTTTTCTGTTCTTATTTTCACTCCTCCGGTTTCTATATTTCTAATGTTCTCTTATTTCGGCACATGATTGGGACACGTGCAGTGGGGCCAGCAGGTTGCTGCCTAGGAGTGTGTATCCTTACATGGTTTTGTTTTTAGACACATTGCACTATGATTTCCTACTTGCCGAATGTGATGCACATACTCTCTGCTCCAGTGCCAGAGTCTTTTTTTTTTACCACCAAACAGTTCATTGCAATCGTTTTCGAGCGCTAGAGCTGTAGAGGTCTGGCGGCAGTGTGGAATGAAAGAGTAGTTAAAGAGTGAGGACTCAACCAAAACAAAAAAAAAGTGCCCTTGTGTTTTGCTACATACATATCTATGTGACACACTGAGAAATATCAGACCTCAGTTTTCTGTTGCCAGGGCAACATCATCATCAAAACATTGTGCAAGGTCAGCTACCAGAAAAAGCCAACAGGTGTTATTGTATTCTTATTGCGTTGATTTGTATTCTTGTTTAAATCCTAGTCTTGGAGGAGAAGAGAATGGAAACAGAAGAAGCCTTGAGGCTCCAAGCCTTAGGCTCTAATACTTGCTTTGGAGTTTGTAAAGCGCTGCTCTTCACTTTGCAGCTAGGTTTGTGCTATAATAAATACTTGCAAATAATATAATAAACCCACATGAGTTCGCGATCTGAATTGGTGGGATAGTGTAACAAAGGAGAAATCGGTCTAGGTGTGTATGTGCTCTGCTCAGGTCCAAGGCAGAATTACAAATCGATTGACTTGATTTCTTTGGTCTGTTTCTGTGGTGACGCAGTGAGCAAAAAATTATTGACTGGAATGTAGCCCAAAGTCATTACCAGTGGTTGAAACTAATTTAAGCACTCCACTGTCACATTTTAGGTCTCGCCTAGGCAGCGCGCATGCGCTGCCCTAGGTGGGCCTTTAGCCATCGGTGTGCTCCTTTTCTCAACACTCATGCTTGTGCTGGCATCCACCTTGCGGGAGCAAGCAGCGGCGCGCATTGCAATTGACAACATATGTCTCCCGGGCTCCTGCAAGGTGCATAGCAGCACAAGCACGAGTGCTTGTCCCTTATGCTTGTTTTAATAAACGTTCACATGCGCGCTTGTTTCTAGCCGGCTCGGGCGTTTGCAAACAGCGGTGCGCGCAGGGGCCATTTGTTGTTCAAAATACTTGTTCTGCCCTAGTCTCCCACCCTCAATCATCATTCACACTTCTACTCTCTGTCAGTTGCTCGCTTTCCTTCTAGTTCATGTTTTAATACCTATTCGCCCCTCTTTCACACTCAACTCTTGGCCTCTATTCCATCCTCTGCTTCTCTTCTTTTCTCCTGTGCCTCTTACACCTGGGTCTTCATTTTCTCATCCTTGCTGATACATATATGCATCTTACTTCCATTTATCTCTCACCTTTTTTCCTTTTTTCTTTACTTTAGATCGTACCTTAAATGTCTCTTTGTATCATTCCCTACCCTTCTCTCTTTACAATCAGTTCCCTCTCTCTAGTTTTTTTTGTATTAATGTCTCGGTCTCCCACTTCTCTCGTTCTTACTTTCCACTGCAACTGTTGTTCTTCCTTTTGCCCCCTCCTAAAGATCTTTCACCATGTTCCCTTTTCCTTCTGCCCAATATCCTCATTCAACACATCTTTCAAAAGTCCCTCTTCTCTGTCCTCTCTGTCATCCTTTCTGCCTCGTCTCGTATCTCCTTCCTGTGCTTGCAGTGTGGGTTTAAATAAATCATGCGCTGTGAATGCGTTGGCTCCTCAGGACGTGGGAACGCGTGGGGCTGAGGGCTGGCGGAGCACAGGGGAGGAACAGGCTGTTTGCAAAATACCACAGTGGATCTCTTCAGCCTTGCGGCCTGTCAGGGGGGGAGATGACTCATCCTGAAGGGAAATGCGGATTATTCAGAGCTGGACTGCACAACACAACCCCCCGCCCGGCGCGACGCTGGAGTTTGACTGAAAATGCCACCGTCTTATCGCCCCAAACCTCCTTAAAACAAATAATAACTGGCAGGCCCTGACATTGATAGTATCCCATGCAAAAATAAACAAACTTCATTTTAAAAATTATTGGCAAAGCCAATAGGTCAGGCTTTCAGATTTGACATTGGAAAGGTACATAATAATGGATTCAGGTTGGCGTGGGGCCTTTTGTCGCTGTTACAATAGAAGCAGAGCATTCATTTTTAAATGAAGTCGTTTTTTTAGTCCGGATGTATTGATTTGCCCCATTGCTCAATAATTATTAGTGCCTGTTCATCACTGGCCCATCTTTCATTAATCTGTAGTGCATTTTCAGATGTGCCACCTCGCTCAGAGATGCCTTTTGAGTGAACAAACTTGCCTCAAGCCACACTAACGCTTAGTGAATGGTCTGATGTGCACCAATACTCAGTATTCTTTAATGCATCTTATATTTGCACCGTATCTCAATCCTTAGATCTTGGACAGCATTGAATTTTTGTTCTTCAGTTGTTTTCAATAGTCAAGATTTATTATATGTAAAATTCCAGATCCTTCCGTCCTATTTTAATTATTTTGGTGTGTTTTTATTAATTACATTTCCCCGCTTTTACCTTATGTAGCTTATGTATTTCTCTGTTATGCTTAGGGACTGTTCAGCATTGTCCAAGGATTCGTTTTTTAACTGCTGTGTTGGGTTGTTATTGCTATTCGTTTACCACATGCAGTTTTTTTGAGAAAAGGTTTTTCTGCTTGTGCCTGGCTAGCAAGGGTCAATTCTGGATTATTCACAGAAACCAAGTTTACGTCTGGGTGCTACTTTTTTTATTTTTTATTTGTAGCAGATCAGCCTCATCTCATGTCAAGACTGAGGCCTTTTTCCCTCGTGGTTTAAGAACCTGGTTTTCTACAACATCACTTCACCGAAAAGATACTCTGTGGTTCATACAGACCAATGAAAGTTCTCATTTGTCAAAGAAAAAATGTGTATTGCATCAAAGGAGTTGCCTAACGGCGAGGGCGGTCGACCTCCAACCTGGGGAACCGGGTTTGAGTCTTGGCAATGACGCTGAACATCATGTAATTCTGGGCAAATCACTTAATCTCCCTGTGCCTAACAAAACAAGCATTTGAGTTTCAAATCAGATGCAAACTATGTGCGTCCCAAATCTAAACAAGCATTGGCATAGACAATAGGTCTCGCTTTTGGGACCTTATAAGTGTTTAGTTATCCAGCACAGTATCCTTGGTTGAACAACATCAAGTGTTGCATGGCTAAACACTTATAAGGTCCCAAAGGCAAGACCTATTTTTAAAAATATTTTTTTTTATTTATTTGGTGTTTTTCATAGCGCGAACATGAACCTGAGTGGTGTATCAGAGCGATTCACATTTGCATAATAATAAACAGTCATTAGTAGTTGTACAATGATTTTGAGAAAAACATTAACGCTTCATAAACATATATACAAAACCCCAAAGAGGTTAATGTTTGATTAGAGGTAGCATGCGTATAATCGTGGTGGAACAATGATAGTGGCGAGTCTGCTGCGAATATGGGAGATATTTGTAAAAAGATGGCTTCATTTTTTAAAGCAGATATTGACGAAATTCTTCTAATGTTGGGGGATGAGAGCCAATGCTTGTTTATGTTTGTAGCATCCTGTAGACATCAGCAGTTGTAAAACTTTACTGTATAAGCATTGGGTGAGTGGGTGGTAGCCTGGACAGACCCGCATTTCAATGTAATAATGCAGGGCCGGACTGGCTACCGAGCAGTTGTGTGTGCTGCCGAGCAGGGGGATGATTTCTCCGTGGTGTGGGCTTATTTCGTTGATGGGGACCTGCGTGCGCTTTGAAATAAAAAAAGCAAAAGAATTTCGTTTTGCACACACAGGTCCCCATCAACAAAATCATCCCCCTGCTCAGCAGCACACACAACTGCCCGGTAGCCAGTCCGGCCCTGTAAGAATGTGGTAGGCATGGAGGAGGAGGACGAGAAAGAGGACAGCAAACGACATTTTCAGGGAAAGTTTACAAGCTGTACAAACTTCCACAAGTGGGCGGAATTGGCATGTTTGCACTGATTTTAAGTGCTGGGATCTTGTTCCGTGCTAATTTTTTTTAGCAGGAATGGCAGCACGCACATGCAAGAGAGCATTGCTTCTTTGCTGCTGCTAAAGTAGATTTTCATCACGAGGGGCAGTTTTCTCAATTCGAACGGTCGGGATGCCCACGTTGAGAAAATATCGCCATGTGCCACCCTAGCGCCCAACAATTATGATAGTTGGGCGCTAGGCTGATGCCAATTCTCGCTTGTGCTTACAAACTTACCGTTAGTGAGCTGCGTGGGAGAAAATACCCTGCTACGTGGCAGTTAGCAGAATTATGCCAGAACTCCATGCTACAAGCATAACACAGCGGACAAAACTCCGCAAATTCTGCAGGCGTAGGAGAATTTTTGGCCCACCCCTAAATAAAATATGGCAAAGAGCCAGGCTGTTCTGAGGAATCTTAGTAAGGAGAGGACCTGGTAATCATCAGTGTTGAAGTCTTCTCACTATACCCCTACAAGGCTTGAAAAGAAAAGGGCTCACCCTTAGCCTCAGTCTCCAGTGGTACACCTGTCTTTAGCTGTAAAGGACAGTGACTGGCTTGCTTGTCCAACTCAGACTGCACCATGACTACCATCTGATTCTGATCTCAAGTCAGAATGCAGAGACTGTTAGACTATCCATCCTCTCACCACCCAGTGCTGGGAGACCCTCTGGGCTGCCATGGATTGTTGGACTTGGTCATTTTTGCAGGTTCATCTCCCAACGTTATGCAATCCTCCACCTCTTTTTATGACCTTCTTTTTGGGTGGCTTTACGACTGGGCACTTTATCACTGCTAATCCGTGCTAAAGTGCATGTGCTCTCTCCTCTAAAACATGGTATGATTTGTTTAAATCTGTTTGCATTTAATTTACTTGTAAGTCCCTTGTAAAGTAGTATCCCATATACCCAGGACCTGTAAATCTAATACTACTAGTGGACTGCAGCACTGCTTGTGCCACCCACAGACATGATTTTTTAAGCCTGACTCCGGCCTGACACTGCAGAGCCTCCATTTTCAGTTTACTGCCACATTGACTTAGCATTTACAATTACTATTCAATTCCTAAACGCCCCCTTCATTAAACATAGGTCACCTCTAAGGTAGCCCTATGGGCAGGGTGCTGTGTAAGTGAAAGGTAGGACATGTGCCTTTGTGTGTGACATGTCCTGGCAATGACAAACATCCTGTTTTGTTTCTCACTGCTGTGAGGCCTACTTCTCTCATAGGCTAGCATTGGAAATTCCCTTATATATTTTCAGGAGGTAATTCCTTATCTGGAAGGAGTGACATTACCATGTTTGGTATGTTTAGAATAGTGGTGATAAATCCTGCTTACTGGTGTAGTTGAATTTTACAGTACTAATTTAGAAATGGCACTTTTAGAAAGTGGGCATTTCTCTGTGTGTATGACTCTTTGTGCTTTGTAGTCTGACTCCAATCCACATCTGCGTAGGGTGACAGCTACACTTTGTTTATACTTTCCAGACAGCCACAACACAGGAAGGGCTGGGTGTGACAGGGTTACATCTGCATACTGATGGTCTTTCTGGCCTGGGAGAGGGAGAGGGTGTTCACACTCTACATTTGTATAGGTTGTGTTCTGCCTAACCCTGGGCAGAGTTCGCAGAGTTGTACTACGCAAAGTTACGTGATGTGCAAAAAAAACTCAGTCTAGCGGCAGAGTACAGTAGAAAAATGCCATTCACGGTGATTGCAAAGTGCTGGATGCTTGTCCGCATTGTGCAATCATTGCGAACAGCACCGTGCACAGCGCAAGCTTACCTTTTGTGCCGCTCAAGTACATTTTTACTCTAGAGGCAGCTTTCTCAACGCAAATGGGCAGTTTCTCAACGCGAGCTGTCGCGAGCATACGCGACCACTTGCAATGAGAAACCTGACCCCCCGCATTGAGAAATCTCGCCCGGGAAGTTTATTTCCCACTCTCGCGCTCGCCAACATGATTGCAAACAAGGAAAAATCTCACTGGGAGGTAGATTTTCCTTGGTTGCGCTCGCCCACTTGACGGTGAACGCGAGCAAGGAAAAAACTCCGCTCCGCTGCACGAAGCGGAGTTTATCGGAACTCCTTGAGCTCCGTGTAACGAAAGTGCGGGGAAACTCTGCAAACTCTGCAAGCGGAGCGTAATTCACCACCCAGGGTTAGTCCTGCCCTCACGCTAAGAGCTGATATACCCCCCACTGATGTCTGGAGCCTGGGCTGGGTTGAAAGGGATTGTTGCACACTTCCAAAGGTGTCCTTTGAAGTTTCCCCTTGAACAAAGACAGGGGCTCTGAGCCCATGATTTCAGACACGGCGTGGGATTTGTAACCATATGCTGCTGGGTCTACGTACTGCACCAGAGGACTGCTGAGCTGCCAGGAGGAACCACCATTAGGACTACCTGCTTGTTTTGCTGGCCTGCTGCCTGTTAGGTTGCTGGAGGGACTGCCACTTTACCAAGGACCTTTATGTGCTGGCCTGCGTGCCTGGTGCTCCCTCGTTGCCACCCAAGTGTTGTACAAAGAATCTCAGCGCATGGAGAGCGCTATTTACTGCTCCATGCGAGTTACAGTCAGTGTGTGGTAAGCGCTGTTATTTGCCTCTTGTGGATTCAAAAAGCATTGGTAAGCGCATTGGTGTTTCCCGTCACAGTGTGTGATGAGCACTTTTAGATCCCATGCAAACGGCGTGGTGAAGCTCTGCAAAACGTGCATGTGCAGCACTCCTCCACCACTTGGAGGTGGGAGTGCCATGCTGAGGCACCCGCTTCCTCATAAATAGGGGGGACCCAGGGAGAGCCAGGCGCGAGCCGGTCTCTCCCTGGGTTGGTTCGCGCGAGAATCAGGAGAGCAGGTGTGGGCTGATTAGGGAAAGGATATAAGGGGGTCAGGCTGGCAGTGGGGTAACTGCGTAGCGGGAGGCTAGTAGGGAGGTTTGTTTTGCCCCACCCACCCTCCCTCTTTTTTCTTTTTCCATTTGGGTGGGGGGTGGTTTTTTCTTCTGTGGTACCCTAGGTGCTGCTCCTTTTTTCTTGGCCTGCCACGGTTAGGATGGGTGCCTTGGTTCTACTTATAGGCGGGTTTTTGGTAGTGGGGGTGGGCAGCCTGGAGCGGGTTGGCCATCCTGAAGGGTAGCGTGGGTAGGTTAGGGGTAGTAGGTAGGAGTTTCGTTCTGGGTTTTGGGATTCAGGTTTTGTAAGATCATTATAGAGTTGGATTTTGTAAATAAATAAATAATGAAATGTGTTTCGTGAAAATTATGATGCACCTGTCCTAAAATAAAGTGGCCTTTTTTGCTCCTTAAAGAGAGATGTGGACAATGATTTCTTGCGCGATACCCTGTTGGAGCCACGTCCCGTAGCATACAGTTTGGAGGCCAGGCACACAAATGCCAGATAGCCAGACTCCGTCCCCAGAGCAACGCTGTGTGTAGTATGCCAAGGAGGGCTGAAATCAGAAAATTCAGTGTATATTCTGTAGGCCCGCTGACACTTCTGCAGGTGACTTCTTCCAGTGCCAATCAACCATCAAGCCGTCCCGCGCTCCTTCGCAGGTGATCTGCTGAGTACAACAAGGTCTTCTGTGCCCCTCCTTTCCCCTGCTGGGATTGTGCTTACACACCTCCACCGCATGTTAGCGGGCTGCTGGTGTCTATGAGAAAAAGGTGAGGGACCGAGCAAGGTATCTCAGGCGTGAAAACTTGCAATTTGGAATTACCTTAAGGGGCACACCAAGGAGGTTGTTTTGGAGCCTTCCTTGGCTATACCGGGTAGAGTACGGTAGGAGGGACACATCACATAGTGGAAGAGACTACCATACTGCACATAGTAGGCGTGCTAGTGCTCCTGTGCCCTTTGCTCATTCTTAAATGCAAATATTTCCCCAGTGGCATCAAGAATTACCGTACAGAGTGTAATAGGACCACAGTACGTTGTGCCCTAAGTACTACTGCACTTTAGGTGACTCACTCTAACCATCTGCATTTCCTGCAAAATATTTAGGATGTATATCGTTTTTACCTTGCCTTGATCAAGATAACGAGTGCTATCCAAGTAATTGCCTTACCTGCACAATAAATATTATTCATGTGTTGCTTTTTCATAATATGCTGCATTACATGACCTAAGTACTCACTCAGGTTATTATGTATGTCAATTTGATTGCAGCATTGTCAAGATAACAAGTACTATTTCAGTATTTTTCATAAGATACATAGTATTTATGAATCAAGTCGTTTTGGTCTTGTGTTATGTATAATATACCATATATTTTTATATAATCCTGTGTGGAGTCTCTTTTGTGGTGTGTTCATTGTGTTTCTGTATGAGTGTGTGCGTAAACTCTTTACACAATCCCTCTGATGATAAGCCTGCCTGCTCTGTACCAAGCTACCAGAGGGTGAGCACAGGTTATCTTTGGTGTGTAAACTATTTGCCCTGACTAAAGTGGTGGATTCTGCCTGGCTTAGGTGCAAGGCCTAGACAACCAGAAGCCCCATTTCTAACAGGTAGGGTCTAGTATGTGAGGACTCCTCTAGCGGTATTGGCCAGTCATCCAGAGATGGGAGCCCTCAGACTATTATTTAGTTATATGGTTGGACATTTATTTCGCGAAGACTGTGTGAGAGTCACCTATCACCAAAATGAATTCTCTTTCGGGTAGGCTGTTGCCTATCAACCCAAAAGCTGCCAATATACACCCAAATTAATACTCATTAAATCTTCTGAACGTCTATGCCAGATTACTGGTTTGTGGTGCCCAAAGACTGCATCTATCCTCCAGCAGTGCAAGGCACATTCTGCATTTGTCATGCTATTCCTACATCCCTAGCCAACACCTGGACTGGGGGCGGGGGAGTTAGGGATGGAGGTTGGTTGCAGGACGGGTTAAATAGCGTGATCAAGACTTATTTTGCCCCCTCTGCTGTGAGATTCAATTCCAGTTCTCAAATGGCCCCACCTGTTTGTTGGTTCATCTGCTGGCCAAGAACCAAAGTGGCTAAGTCCTGGAGGGGTGCACATGTATAAAAGCATTGCATCCTTCCTTAAATACCACCAGTATGGTTGGTGGTACTTCTGCTAGATACCCACCACATTCTCCACCACAAGTCAGAAAGCACGCCAATGCGCCCAGTTGTTCATGGGGTGTTTGCAGAGTGCCCTCTGTGGGGTGGCAGCTTTAGGGCAATTCCCAGGAACTGCACTTTCATTCCATCAGGTTCCAGTTCACTGATAAATGGGCATGGCTGTAGTATGAATGAATGAATGAATGAATGAATGAATGATTGAATGAATTAAATTAGTTTTATAAAGCATGGACATACCCGAGGCTGTCGTAGCGCTAGAGGAAAAAAAGTGAAAAGAGAAGATAGTAGGAGGGGCGGACAGAGAGCACGTAAGTCGAAAAGACACAGCGTGATTCTGGCAGCAGCTTATTCCACCACTGTGGTAAACTGCCATGTTTTCAGCTGCTTCCTAAATTGCATCAGAGAGGATTGACATCACAGCGTGAGAGGAAGTAAGTTCCATAATTTACCTGCAAAGATAGAAAAGGCCCAACCCCCCTCCATCTTGCTTGGATTGATCTAGGAATGATGACAAAGAGTAAAGAACTGGATCTAAGCTCCCGGTTGTCCAGAATTCCACAACCAGACTAATCCTCGACATCCCCTGCCACAACCACATCACCCAACACCTCCACGATCTCCACTGGCTCCCCGTTAAAAGAAAAAGTAACTTTCAAGCTGCTCACGCACGCATACAAGGCCCTCCACAACATCGGGTCGCAATACCTCAAAAGCCGTCTCTCCTACCACGCCCCCAGGAGAAACCTCTGTTCAGCCGACCTCTCTCTGGCCACCTACGTATCTACCGGAACAGAGCGGGTGGAAAGTCCTTCTCTTATCTTGCAACCAAGACATGGAACACCTCTCCTTCCACCTCCGGCAAAGCTTCACACTGCTCCAGTTCAGGAAAGATCTCAAGACCTGGCTTTTCAGATGACCCCACCCCCCATAGTGCCTTGAGACCCTAACGGGTGAGTAGTGCGCATTACAAACCCTTGATTGATTGATGAGCAGTGCTTGACTTATTCAAAGCACCCGGGCAGTGGGCTGAGAGTAGCTTCATCACTTCTAATATTAAATGTCCTTTTAGGAAGACTACACTTGATTGAAGATTTTTTGCAAGGGCTGAATATGGGCATGGGTGATACAGGCTTCCATCTATTATATGTACATAAAAAAGAATGTCAGGCATTAGCAATATCTTTTTGTGTACTGTTATGCTCATGAGTGCTCCGAAAAGAGACTGGTTGTTAAGACAATTACCTGAAGCTGGAAGTTTTATTGTTTATTAGAACATTGGAATGTTGGGAGCTCCATTGAAAACAATGGAGTGCTCCGGGCTTATAATGGCTGGTATACGACTGGAGCTCCAACATTCCAATGTTTCTTTGTTCACAGCTCTGGCTGTGAACAAAGGCTTCAGGGAACCTGAGGGGATTCCAATCCCCTCACGCTCCCAAAAGGCTTTGTTTTTTTTGTTAGAACATTCTGTCCTCTAGTGACAGAATGTTCTAATAGCCTTATAGCCCTTCGTATATGGGCTATACCGCTATTAAAGTCCCTCTCCCTTGTTAAAGGCCCTCGCCTTCGGCTCGGGGCCTTTAACGCTGGAGAGGGCCTTTAATAGCCGGTATAGCCCTCTACGGCGGGCTATAAGGCTATAATATAAAGACATATTAATTCAGTTTGCGCTTAGATCTGAAAAAGCACACAGCGTCTCATTCAGGAATGCAAAAGCTAGAGATGAGGACATGTGCGAAAAAGACATCTGTTCAACAAATGTGTTCAAAATTCCCCAATTTTAGTGCACATGGCGCGTGCTGCTTGTTTTCCTTTCTAAATCTAGGCTGGACTCTTTCCATTTTGGAAGAAGCGTGTTGGACACCTTACTTCCTGGCGGAGAGTTACAGAGGCAGAACGTGCACTTGCCATCGCTCATCTGTGTCCTCCATCTTGTTTACTATGAGTAACAGATGAAAACGTTATGATGCAAACACAAGGCTTGCACATGTGGCTGTTAAAAGTAACTTTTGCCAAAATCATGAAGTCATGTAATTTAATTATCATCAGGAGTGTAGTTATCCTGGATTATACTGTTTTCCTTTTATTAAAGTGACTCCTTGGAAATGGGTGACACAGTTGTCATTAAGTTTGTGACTCCTAGTTTTACCTCTATGATTACAAACGTTCGAGAGACTTTGGGGCCAAATATGAAAGAGTAGAGTCACCCTAGCGCTACGATTGAAGACGCAAGAGCGACGCAACTCTTAAGTTTGATTTATCAAGCCATGCATGGCCACCTTGCTTGGCCTTGCATGGCTTGATAAATCTGGAGTAATGCTGTGCAAATTGATGCATTGCGTTTCTCTGCCCCAGGGAGGCGTTCCCTGGGAGGAGCGTGGGGGTTCCCACACAACCACCTATGGATTTTGACACATTCCCAGATTTACCATTAGTGGTAGACCTGGGAATGCGACTAAATGTTAGGCCTCCCTAGGTATGCATAACAAATAACAATATCTTATTTCTCCTCGTTGCTTCCTCTTTCTATGTGTGCTGAATTCTGCATCTCTGATAGAAAGAGAAAAATGCCTCATGGGATTGTTTGTGTGAAACAATACTGCTTACAACACAGGCACCCTTGCACCTTGCACCCTATTGTAATACGGGGGAGAGTTAATCTTCCTAGGAAAAATGCTCCACCCGACTCATCGTTAGGTTGATAATGGTTGGATTTTGATTATTTGGCTGGTAAAGAGTTTTTTTACCACTCTATGTATGATTTTTTAGGTATGCTGTGAAGTGTGCACTTAGCAATATCTGAGGACACGTGTGTCCTTTTGCTAAAAGCTGGTAAATGTATCAGTGTGATAATGATTGCATGATGAAATAATTAAATAATATAGAAATATCTATGAATTAAATTGCACAATGTCTTTTTCTGGTAGATTCCACACAAAAAAAACTTTGCACTTATGATATGCATTTTTCCAGATATTGCTGAGATTTAATAAATAAGAATGTTTAAGCTTCAATAGAAGATGTTCATACAATGGTCAAATGTTTGATGAGTTGTGCAGTCAAGCATCAATTTTATATTTGGAATTTAGTTAAGGCTGATATCTCACTCCATGGGAAACTCAATTTTTGCCCCATAATACCTTTGCCTTCCTTGACCAATGTGCACTAAACTTGGGAAACCAGTCTTCAAATTTAACCTCTGAGCGTGGTGCATCAGGGGCTCTAAATGTTGGAAGGGGATGTTCCAAAATGTGTCCCTTTTTAGGTCGAGCATTTGAGATCTCTTGTATATACTTTAGTATGTACTTAATATATACTTATATGTGTATGTACTTTGTGGGCTCCGGAGATCAGCCCTAGGACTTGTCTGCTTCCGATTAGAGACTTTTTATTCTGTTCAACTGCCTCTATTTAACTGTTTTGATAGAAAACGGCCAGCAGAGGTCAGTAAAATACCAGAATCACTTTAGCATTCTCAAGATTCCAGTCCATAGAAAGTGTCTTCCATGTGCACCCGTAGACAATACTATTTGTTTCAAATCTTGTATTATCAGTGATATGACCACCGAAGACCCTTCATTTTATATTAATAACAGAGCTTTGAACTATACCATTTCCTGCTGAAAGGCAATATTTGTCTCCATGTGTTCCCATACCTGGCATGTCACCCAGTTCGGTGCTTACTTTCCCTCCATGTTAAAGCACAGTAGATGTTTCAGGACCCAGGCTAATGTGCTGCATAGCTAAATACATATAAGGTCCCAAAGGCGAGACTGATTGCATTGCAAATGCTTGTAAAGTCCCTTTTGGACCTGTTAGCAAAGGTCTACCAGATTTTGCAGGCCACTGAGCATTATATGAGTCGGCGCATATGCGTTGTTAAACTAAGGCCTTCATCAGGTGGTCCCCATTATAAGGATGTGTTAACACTGCATGATGCATTACCGATACTGCAGTGCTCGGCTTTTCCAACTTACAGTATCATGGCATTCTTACAAGTTTTGCCTCTTTAAATAACAGGTTACACCGTAAATTAGTATTTGCACACAATTTCCACAGATTCTCCATATTTCCAAACGCCTTTCTCCCCAGTACATTTTGCAAGGACTGCATTGGCACAATGTGTCCAGGAAAGGTCTTGGAGACGCTGGTTTTTGAAAAGTTTGGATTCAACTGCAAACCATCATTTATGGTCAGCTTGGGATTTTTGGCAAACTCGTAATGATGAAGGCCACATTGTAAATGTTTGTGCACATGTGCAGCCATGATCATGAACAATACATGCCTAGCTCACACCTATCATACACACACATACAGAGTACAACTTATATTGGATGTAAGATAACATAAATATACAAATGTTAACGGACATCAAACACATCAACAAAATAGTCAAGGGCAAAGTGCGTGCATTTACAGGCCCAGCTTTCTCACCGACCACGCACATGTACAAGACACAGATTATGTCACATGCTAAAACATGCAATGCACAGTGTTCACGGACATTTGGCTAAATCTTTAAAAGCTCAGCTTGTAAGGCAGTGCCCTGGCATGCACTCAGCAATGGAGTATGTCTGATTTTTGTGCCCACATAAGTTGTGGCCTGTTTGTTTCTACGGTAGCAACTATCATGCCTATAACCACAATGACCCACAACCTATTTAGGGTACACAAATAGACAGGCTGTATTGCTAAGTCATTACGCCAAGCAGTCTGTTTTATTTCTTTTGTGATTGTTGACCTGCTTACGACGTTGGTGGTGTAGCTGCGGGCTGCCACGCCAGCGCCCCGCTGCCACACCGCCAAAGCCATCCACCGACCACCTGCCACATTAGGAGTTTTTTCCTGGTCTGGCGAGCGGTGCTTTGGTGGTCCCAGGTGGTGAGCCTTAGAAAAGCAATGCAATGGGAACAGAAAAGCGCGTTTCTGCACAGACCGAAATGCATACTGTTGTGCATTTCATTTTATGCAGGAACTTGAGGATGCATACACACAGAAGGCACACCATATGCCCCCCTGCATGCACCCCCATGCACAGAGGCACAAGGGGGCTGTGTAGGGCTACCTTAGTTTCCTCTCTGTCATCCTTTTCATGGCGGGCTCATGCCATGAAAAGGAGGGCAGTGAGGAAACTCATATTATGCTTGGCGGTGCTCCAGCTGCACGGCCAACATATTATGGCCTCTGTCTGCTGAACTACCACCCGGAGATCACAGGATCCTGGTGGTAGCAGTGGTCCTGTGGTGGTCCCATCGCCGAACTCGTAGTACAGTGAGTAGACCACCACCACCACGGGTTCGGCAGTCCCATGGACCGCCAAACTTGTAATTAAGCCCTTTGTCTTGTAAGCACCATACACCTCCTATCAACCTTCACTAAATCTTAACTATCCAGTGGATTGCATTGTTTTTTAGTTGTTCCAGACCTAATCCCATTGCACCCATAGAGGTCGGGATAAATGAGGAATGAACCCTAATGGCTGCACCCATTAATAAACATCCCTTTATGTATTGATTTTAGATTTTTCTTGAGCACTACTTTTCCAAGTAGTGTCTGAACACTTTACATATGAACAAAGCCGCTGAGAGTCATTCTCAGAATTCTCAGTAATTGCAGAAGACAGCACACATGGAAAGAGGAAAAACCGAGGAGAAATAACGCTATTTCTCCTCATTACACCTTCCTTAGGGAGGCATAGGCTGTTGACGTATTCCCAGGTTCACAAGTCCTTGTAAAGGTGGTTAATGCGTCAAAATCCATGGGTGTGTGTGGGAAAACCCATGGGATGCCTCCTTGACACAAAGTAAAGCAACGCAGCGACTTGTGTTACTTTGCATTACACCATATCTACGAGGCCATGAAAAACAACACAAAGTGGCTTTGCGTGGACTATATCGGTTTGAACTATTTTGAGCATGTGGATATCTTAGAGACAGTTATCAACAGTTATCGATGGATTTTACCTCCTGATTCCTCCATGAGGTTTTTCGGTAGATCTATGTACTAGTTTAGCAGCATGGGTGAAAGGATGAATCCTTGCAGGACACCATAGGTCAGAACAGTGGAGCCTAGTTTGACCGGATGATTATGGTTGCAGAGGACGGAAAATAATCAGTTGAGAATTGTTCCTTGGAACCCCATGTGGGTCTCAGGGACCTCAAGCAGCTTTAGGTGATCATCATTGTCAAAAGCTCTTGATAGGTAGCGGAGGATAAGTAGACAGGCACAGCCTTTGTCTAACAAGCCATGTACACCACAAAGATTAATTATGGTGGCCCTTTACATGCCATATTCTTTCGGGAAGCTGGATTGAAAGGAGGTCAGGCGATCACTATTGGAGATATGGATTGGAAAGTTGTAGAGCAACATATTTTTTTATTAAAACTTTTCCTAGACAAAGGAGGTTGTTTATTGGATTGGAGTCTGTATCCATATATACTTTTTTTAGGATAGGGGTGATTCAAACAAAATGTGTTCTTTCTGGGAAGGTGCTTACTTTGATGGATGTGCTGAGGAAAAAGCCTTTTAGGTCTTTGCACTTGAAGTTGGTTTGGGTGAGGTGAGTTTAGAAAATCCTTTAGGTTGTCATTGAGTATTTGGATACGTTATTTTCATTTATTCAGGAAGCTGTGGAGTTTTGTTTGAAGAGAGGAGCTTTTATGGCAATGATGTCTAGGTTGTATGTTTTCCCAGTGGGCTTTAAGGAAGACAGAATGTTTTTATTTTGACAGCTCTTCAATTTCTTTCTAGTTTTCAGAGATTGGAACTATTTTGACAGCTTCTAACCAGATGTTGTGATAAAAGCATTTTAGAAATGGTTGGGATAGAAAGCAGTTGTAGAGCTTTCAATATGGCTATTGCTTCACCTCGCAAGTGTTGCATTTTGTGGATATGTGACCACTGCGCCTTTAACTAGGCCGGGTCACCCCCTTGCTTCCTGCCGCTGCCTGCCTCCTGCTTCACCGCTGCTGAACGCCCCAGCCGCCGCTGGGCCGCCCGGATCTCCCCCTGCCCCCCTCGCTGGACCCAGGGACACAGAACCGCCGCCGGACGCCCAGAGGTTCCCGCCGCTGCCTCCCTGCGGCCCCGCCCACCACCAGCCCATTGGCCGCCCCGCTCCCGCCACCCAGCTGACCCGCTCACCCGGCTCCTTACTTATGACGCCCTCAGAGTGACCGCGCAGCGGACGCGCGCAGCGGGAGCACCGATTGAGCGCCGAAGGTGCGCCAAAGGTAAGCCCGTCTGCGCCCGTCCGCGCCTGGACCGCGCCCAGTGCCAGGACCCCTGGCCCCCACCGACGGAAACCGACCCGACGGACCTACGACGCCACCGAACTCAACGCACTCAACACCGGCCGAACCCCGGGCTGCTACCGAGCCACACCGAGACGCACCCACGGACCCTTCAGCTGCCACACCTGCAAGTTCACCTGCAACCGGACCCACGCCACACCAGCACCCACCAAGCCGACCTCCAGCAGCACCCACCTGAAGTGCATCCTGCTCAACACCCGATCCGTCCACAGACACGCCGTCGAGCTCTGGAACCTGCTCGACACCACAGACCCCGACGTCGCCTTCCTCACGGAAACCTGGATGAACGCCTCCTCAGCGCCCGACATTGCCATCGCCATCCCAGACGGCTACAAGATCATCCGAAGGGACCGCATCAACAACACAGGAGGAGGCATCGCCATCATCCACAGGAACACCATCCGCATCACGACCAACACCGACGACACCCTCGCACCCGCCGAACACCTGCACTTCCAGATCCACGTCAACCCCAAGACCACCCTCAGAGGCACCCTCATCTACAGACCCCCGGGACCACGCACACAATTCAGCGAGGACATCGCCGACTTCATCAGCCCACACGCCCTCCCCTCCGCCGACTACATCCTCCTCGGGGACCTCAACTTCCACCTGGAGAACAACAACGACCGCAACACCACCACCCTGCTGGACAACCTCGCCAACCTCGGACTCAAGCAACTGGTGACCACCCCCACCCACTACGCCGGACACACTCTCGACCCGATCTTCGCTTCCAGCAAGGATATCGCCTTCAGTCACGCCACGGGGCTCCACTGGACGGACCACAGCTGCGTCCACTTCAGCTTCAAAAGGACCACGCTCCACCATCACCAGCAACAGGCTCCCCGCAGAAGCTGGAACAAGATCACTGCAGACCAGCTCGCTACTTCCCTGAACAAGAACCCTCCCACCAGCACAACAAACCCCAGCCAAGCATCCACCAACCTCACGAAATGGATCAGCGACGGCACAGACGACCTCGCCCCGCTGAAGACCCCGCCGAGCAGACCCGGCAGCAAGAAAGCCCCATGGTTTAACGACGACCTCAAGAGCTCCAAGAAGAACTGCAGAGCACTCGAGAAAACCTGGCGCAGAGACCCAACTCCGGACAACATGACTGCCCTCAAGCTCGCCACCCGAAAACACCACCAGCTGATCCACGCCACCAAGAAAACAGCCTTCAAGGAACGACTGGACAACAACGCACACAACAGCAAGGAACTCTTCAACATCGTGAAAGAGCTCTCCAACCCCAACGCCGGAAACAACGACATCACCCCTTCGCAAGACCTCTGCAACTCCCTCGCCTCCTACTTCCACAACAAGATCGCGGACATACACAACAGCTTCAGCACTCAACCGACGCACGCCACGACCGAACCACCACCCCCCACCACCACCCTCCGCGCCTGGACCCCGATCAGCACCGAAGTCACCATCCGCACGATGAACTCCATCCACTCCGGATCTCCGACAGACCCCTGCCCTCACCACGTCTTCAACAAGGCCGACGCTGTCATCGCACCCCACCTGCGGGAAATCATCAACACCTCCTTCGACACCGCCACCTTCCCGGAGAGCTGGAAGCACGCCGAACTCAGCGCTCTACTCAAGAAACCATCAGCAGACCCAACCGACCTCAAGAACTACCGCCCCATCTCGCTGCTCCCGTTTCCAGCCAAAGTCATCGAGAAGACCGTCAACAAGCAACTTGCCGCCTTCCTCGAGACGAACGGATCCCTCGACCTCTCGCAGTCTGGCTTCCGGGCCAACCACAGCACCGAGACCGCCCTGATCGCAGCCACCGATGACATCCGAGCCCTGCTCGACAACGGAGAAACAGCGGCTCTCATCCTCCTGGACCTCTCCGCGGCCTTCGACACTGTCTGCCACCGTACCCTAGTACAGCGCCTCAGCAATGTCGGAATCCAGGAGAAGGCACTGGAGTGGATCACCTCCTTCCTCGCCGGAAGGACACAGAGAGTCCGCCTCCCCCCGTTCAGATCGGAAGCCACCGAAGTCATCTGCGGCGTTCCTCAAGGCTCCTCGCTCAGCCCAACACTCTTCAACGTCTACATGAGCCCCCTCGCAGCCATCGCACGCCAACACAACCTGAACATCATCTCCTACGCCGACGACACCCAGCTGATCCTCTCCCTCACTAACGACCCCGCCACCGCCAGAGCCAACCTGCACGAAGGGATGACAGACGTAGCCAAATGGATGTCGAAAAGCCGCCTGAAACTGAACTCGGACAAGACGGAAGTCCTCATCCTGGGATCCTCACCCTCCGCCTGGGACGACTCCTGGTGGCCCCCCGCCCTGGGCAGCGCACCCAAACCAACAGACCACGCACGCAACCTGGGCTTCATCCTGGACTCCTCCCTCTCCATGACCAGACAAGTCAACGCCGTCTCCTCGTCATGCTTCAACATCCTGCGCATGCTACGAAAGATCTTCCGATGGATCCCCACCGAGACCAGGAAGACGGTCACCCAGGCCCTCATCACCAGCCGTCTCGACTACGGCAACTCCCTCTACGCTGGAACCACCGCCAAACTCCAGAAAAGACTCCAGCGGATCCAGAACACCTCAGCACGACTCATCCTGGACATCCCCCGCAGCAGCCACATCTCCGGACACCTGAGAGACCTGCACTGGCTCCCGGTCAACAAGAGAATCACCTTCCGGCTCCTCACCCACGCACACAAAGCCCTACACAACCAAGGACCAGGATACCTCAACAGCCGCCTCAACTTCTACGCTCCCAAACGCCAGCTTCGATCGACCAGCCACGCCCTCGCCACCGTCCCCCGCATCCGAAGAGCCACCACAGGAGGAAGGTCCTTCTCCTACCTGGCTGCCAAGACTTGGAACTCCCTCCCGACCCACCTCCGCCTGACCCAGGACCACCTCGCCTTCAGGAAGCAGCTCAAGACCTGGCTGTTCGAGCAGTAGCGGACCCCCCCCCCAGCGCCTTGAGACCCTCCGGGTGAGTAGTGCGCTATATAAATGCTACGATTGATTGATTGATTGATTGATTGATACGCACTAATGGGCTTATTACTATGTTGGTCGGATTTGCCTCCGACCCACACCGTTTTGGACTCCGGACTGACTGACCTAAGGTCGGCGGTTCCGATTGCCTGATTATAATGTGACCGATCACTGTCCGGTCGGATTCCCACTGTTCTCTATTGGAGCTTGTATTATGGCCGTACACCGGCTGTGATACAGGCTCCTATGGAGAAATGGGTGTGTGTGTTAAACCCTGCATCCTGTGGCAGGCACCCCTTGGTGCCTGCCACACAGTGCATGGTTTTACAAGGGGGGACCCTAGGTACCCCCTCGATCACCGACAGTAGACCGCGGAGGCAAGGGGGCCCTGCTCGGGGCCCCCAACTCCCTTTCTGACAGTCTTTCAGTGTCGGAAAGGCTGTCGGCAACCAACATCGTAATCCCAACGGCGGAAACGCCGTCCATAGGGGATTCCGGTGCGGTTCTGACCTACAGGAATATTCTCTGAGAGCCGGTCAGAACCGAGTTAGAATGACCGGCCGGGTTACATCCCGCTGCCGACATCATAATCAGCCCCAGATGTTAGTGGAGGTTCATACCATTGGACGCAGTGAAATTAAATCCACAGTAGCTTAACTGCTCAGCTCCTATCAAGTTGTTTCCAGGGTCTTTTGAGGACTTTGCAGAACTTTGGAGATTGTGCATGCAGAGGTGATTATTGATCAGTGAAACAGAGTCAGCATGGAAGGATCTAGGGTCTCACCTGAGCTACCTTCATGACTTCATAGCCATTGGCCCCAAGACAATTACCAGCGCCTGCTCTGAGCATCACCGGGCTGAGTCAGGAATCCAGAATAAGTGTTAATAACCTTAGCCTTGTTCCCAATAGCCCAATTCATTAATCAGTCTGAATTGTCCTGAACTATAATGATGGTCTTTGGAGAGTTATAAGCATAAGTGGCCCAAGCCAATGTCCTCAGTGAGTAATGAGCAATAACATCCCCCAGCAGTAATGGGCCTCAAAGGGCATCACAATTGTCAGGCAGCAATGGTACTTAATTACACCAGGCATAAGGAGAAATGTGGCTAACCATTCAGGATTACGGTACCAAGGGCCACATGTATCAAGACTTTTACCGGTTGCAAACAGGCCGATTCACAGAATCGGCCCGTTTGCAACCGCAAAAAAGCATTTTGGTATGTGTCAAACCCAAACTGCAATTCTCTAGCGTGTTACCGAATCACAATTCTGGTTTGCAAAAAAATACAGATTCTGTATTTTGAAGGGGATTCCCATCCAAATACCACATCAGAATGATATATATTAATGTTTTGCGACCGAATTCCAGGTGTAAAATATTAATAATTTAGGGACAGATGATCAAAGCTTTTCAGATTTTGCAAATGGCCTGATTCAGAATTTGGCAGTTTGCTACCATAAAAAGCTTTTTTTAATGTACAAAGGCTTAATTTGTGATTTGGTAACATATTACCGAACAGCAAATTGGGTTTGGGATTCGGTATTAGGAACGGAGGTGTTTAGGGCGTCTCTTCCTAATACCAAATCATAATGGTATGTGTGAATGTTTTGTGATCGAAATGCAGTCGCAACATATTCACATTTTGCCACCTACTTCAAGTAGGTGGTAACCCATTTGCAAATAGGAAGGGGTCTGGCCCCCAAGGGATCCCGTCCCCATTGTGAATGTTTGTAAACACATTTTTTAAGAACAGGCTGTAGCCCCACAGATTTCTGCCTGCTCTTAAAAAATGAAAAGAAAACTTTTTCTTTTTCCTTTTGAAATGCATCCCGTTTTCCGCTAAGGAAAATGGGATGCATTTTAAAAAAAAAACATTGCTTTATTGAAAAGCAGTCACAGACTTGGTGTCCTGATCCCAGCAGTTTACCATTCCTGGGATTTTTGTGATTCCAAATGGGTCACAAACCAAGACCTACATCATGAATATTAATGAGGTAGGTCTCTTTGCGACCGACTTGGAATTGCAAACTGTGTTAAACATACATTTGTACATGGGTGTTTGTGATAACAAATTCCCTATTGAAAATTCCCTATTTGGTAATAGAAAACACTTCTCTACTTGCATCTGGCCATTACCAACTACTAATGTGTAGTGATAACGCATTCACCTTGGGTCCCCTTTCCATTTGTGAATGTAAAAAAAATGTTTGTGTAAGAGTAGGCAGTGGTCCACAGGACCACAGCATGTTCCTAACCAAGCAAAAGTTGAAAAAATAAACTTTTATTTTTAAACTTATCTCATTTTCCTTTAAGAGAAACAGGTTGCATTTTTAAAAAGACTGCTTTATTTGAAAGCAATCAAAGATATGGTGGTCTGCTGACCTTAGCTGACCACCATCCCTGCAATGGCAGGGATTCCTACTGGGTCCGAAATTGCGACCCACCTTATTAATATTAATGAAGTAGGTTGATTTGTGACCCACTAGGAATTGCAAGTATGAAACAAAAAGTTTCATAAATAAGGAATAGCGATTTCCAAATAGCGATTCGGAAAAAAACGCTATTCGAAAATCGCTATTCCTATTCTTTGTACATCTGGCCTTTGAGTTTCATGCATTAGGCAAAGCAATTTCCTAATTGCGATTCTAAGAAAATTGCAATTCGGTAATTGCTCATCTTCATATTAATACATCTGGCCGAAAGAGTTACCCTTCTGAAAGAAACCTTGGTAAATGGATAATCCCAATTTATGAGCTGACAGAGCATCAGTGGTTTTGGTCAACACATGGCAATGTACGTCAGACGATTTCATTAATTGGGCATGCAAACTGCAATCAGAGCACTGTCCCGTTCTTGTCTTCCTCTTGTCATATGTATCCTACTGGTTGTCTCTTTGACTTTTCTTTGATCAGTACCCTGTGCTGGATTTGCTTATTGATTTTGTTTGTTATTAAACGTGAACTATTTTTGTTCACTGTGAAGCGCTCTAATGCCCTTGAGCCACGGTCACGCTAGCCGCATAAATAAATACATATGAAGAAGCCTCCAGTAATGGCCCCGCCCTCTAATTAAAATCAGTACAATCTGGAAGTAATAAGGCTCAATTGGCCTAGACAGTAGCCAGTGTGAATGGACTGAGTATCTATTGCACCATGCAGTAATGTGCCTGAATGGCATGACGTAATAGTGAAAGAGAATGGTGACATGATTAATGAGTTCAGTGGCCCCTTCCCTGGTTACTTTTAATGGAGTAATGAAGATTCATGATGTTCCTGTTTGAAATTATAACCAAGCTTCTTTCAAACATAAATGAGAAAAGTGACTGTGAATATGAGGGTCGTCTATGTTTGGAGCACGCAAAGGAATATTATGATTTACTGATATCATACAGAAAGGTGGTCATGATTCTAACCATATGGTGCCTCAGAACTTCTATTGGTGGATGGCTGGCATGAAAGGGGCATGTGGAGTATTTAAAACAATCTCACAATTGTGATTTATTCTGCGAGGACGACAGCGTTGTAGGCTGCTCCTCATTTTAAATTACCCATTGCACTTTACCGAGGACGACAGCGACTTAGGCTGCTCCTCTTCCCCAACAACACCGGCTGCCAATCCCTGGGCTCCGTTCCACCACGGCTGAGTGCCGATTGCGTGGAGAGCCAAAGGGGAGGCAGACCGGCAGACCAATCAGGGGTCAGCCCCTGCGAGCCGGAGGGCGGAGACAGGAGCCCGCGCTTCCTCTCCCCTATTTACCTCAATGTGCTGGCCGAGGCGCAGCGGACGGGCGCAGCGGGCACGACGATGGCACGCCGAAGGTGCGCATAAGGTAAGCCCGTCTGCGCCCGTCTGCGACCGGCCGGGGCCTGGGGCCCCACTCCCTGCCAGTCCCAAGCAAAATGCTTCCCTTTCCATCCGCTATTCTCGTAATGAATTATTAGCATATGCTGGCAATGTGGAGACCACTAAAAGTCCCTGTAGGCAAGCGGAACCAGGACTATCCTATGGGCCCTTCTCTTGTCGTTCATGTCACTGGTCCAGCATGGGTGTTACTCTTCCAGGCAGCCACCCAAGCCATGTCATTAGCAACACAATTCTTGGCTGCCTATATCTCAATGCTAGATCCCTACCCAGACATGCCCTGGATATTTGGGATTTACTCACCTCTAAATCTCCAGACTTGCTTTTCATTACCGAAACTTGGCTGTCCGACAACAACGCCCCGGATCTAGCTAAGGCCCTCCCCTTCAACTACAAAATTATTACACATGACAGATCTGGTAAGAGAGGAGGGGGGGTAGCGGTGATCTTCACGGAGCATTTAGCATGTCTAGTGGAACCAATAGTCTCTTATAGTGAACATCAGACTTTACCCTTCAAAGTACTCTACGAGGGCTTTACTATATTAGCAGGAGCTGTAATCTACAACCCCCTGGACAACAATCTAATTTTGGAGCCAAATTGCTTCATCAACTTCTGCCTCTATGCCTAAAAATCAAAAACTACATTATTGTTGGCGATTTTAACATTCATTTTGAAAAAATGGATGCGTTGGGAACCTCTCAATTGAAACATGATATGGAAATTTGTAACCTCAGGCAGTGGGTGGTGGGCCCCACTCATATAGCCGGCCACACACTGGACCTACTGTTTACCAATATCGAATCAACTCATATAGCTGAGGTTCAGCCTCTGCCCAGGTCGGACCATTTTCTCATATCTTTCCAACTCGAAGTCCCCTGCAAGCCTCAGAAATTCAAAGCTGCTCAGATAATCTCCAAACGTACATGGAGACCAGTTGAGGAATCCAACTTTGATAAATATTTCCAGGAGACCAATCTCATACTCCCGATGGACTCTCCTGTATGCATAGATGTCGCCTCCTTTGATGTTGGCATACTGCAAACCTTGAATAAACTAGCTCCCTTGCGGGAAACTAGGAAAAAGGCCCCAACGTAGAAATGGTATACCCCTCATCTAAAAAGTCTCAAAAAGGAATGCCAAAAGCTCGAACACCTTTGGAGGCAGTCAAAGGACAATGTAGCCAAATTAAACTATGTTCATCATCGGAAACAATACACCCTTGCCATCAAACACGCTAAGAAAGACCATTTCACACAGCGCATTCAAGAGAATAGTAACTATGCGAAGGAACTGTTTAAGATAGTGAAGGAACTGAGCAAACCTGCCAGTATCTCGCAAACACTCACCCGTACGGTCGATGCTTGTAATCGCATTAGCACCTTTTTCTCGGACAAATTAAGAAAATCTACTCAAACTTTTCCCCTCAATCAGCCAACACCAACACAGTTGAATCCCCCAACACCATGCTTGACTTGGAAACCTCAGACGACGAAATTACACCCCGTTTAGCTGATTTCGAACCACTCTCAGTGGAGGATGTTCTAACAGCTATGCAATCAGTTAAATCTGGCTCCCCTGCGGACCCATGTCCTCATTTTGTGTTCTCCAAGATTGCACCTACGCTCTGTCCTCTAATCACCCAATTTTTTAGCAAATCACTCAGAACTGCCACCTTTCCTGACGTCTGGAAGCATGCTGCTGTGATCCCTCTCCTAAAGAAAGTGGGTTCCGATATTCTCAATCCTGAGAATTACAGACCCATCTCCCAGCTTCCTTATCTCTCTAAAGTCTTAGAGAAACTGGTCAATGTTCAACTGACCAAATACCTGGAAACTAATCTTCTTCTGGACCCCTCTCAAACGGGCTTCAGAGCGAATAACAGCACAGAGGCTACGTTGCTGGCAGTGTCGGACAGTATCAGATCCTCCATAGACCAAGGAGGGGCGGTGGCACTGATACTGCTCGACCTGTCAGCGGCGTTTGACACGGTCTCCCACCATTGCCTGCTGAACATACTTTGGCACAAAGGAGTTCAATCTAATGCCCTGAATTGGCTACACTCTTTCTTGCATAATCGCACTCAGGCCGTTCATATGGGCCTGTTCCAGTCTAGATCCACCCCCATCGACTGTGGGGTCCCGCAGGGCGCCTCGCTGAGCCCCACCCTTTTCAATGTATATATGTCATCTCTAGCCAACATTGGAAGGAAGTAGGGCATTGGCATGTGCTCGTATGCGGATGACACACAGCTGATGGTGGCCCTGGATGAGAAGCCTGAGATCATTAAAACCAAACTACAGGGTTGCCTTGCAGAAATGGCTCAATGGATGCATTCCCACTGTTTAAAACTAAATGCAGGGAAATCCGAAATCCTTTTGTTTGGTAATGCCAAACAAGTGTGGGATGCCTCGTGGTGGCCGCCCTCATTGGGTCTTGCCCCCACTCCCAAACAACAGGCTAGGAATTTGGGGATTATCATGGACGACGAACTGTCCATGAAAGACCATGTGCGATCCCTCTGTGGCAAGGGTTTCTCCATCCTGAAACTCCTAGCTAAGTTGTTCCCCTGGATACCACTGGACTGCAGACGCTCAGTTACACAGGCCTTACTGGTTAGCCGTCTAGATTACGGCAACGCGCTGTTTGTAGGGATGAACGAACACCTGTTCTCTCGTCTACAGGTTCTGCAGAACTCGGCCGCCAAACTCATCTGTGATAAAGGCAGGTTAAACTCGGCATCGGAATGTCTGAAGACACTCCATTGGCTGCCGATGCGTCAGAGGGCCGCCTTCAAACTACTCCGCCATGCCCATAGGGCCTTACACAAGACAGGCCCTATTATTCTTCAAGGAAAGATAAAATGTTATGTCCCTACTAGGAACCTACGATCAAGCCAATTAGCATTAGCAGGGACAAAACGTATCTATAGAGTCAGAACCGGCGGCCGTTCATTCTCTTACCAAGCGGCCAGGAAGTGGAATGAGCTTCCTGATGACCTTAGACATACCACAAACTATCTCCTGTTCCGGAAAAAATTGAAAACCCACCTTTTTACCATTTCTCAATAGGCCCCTCAGCTGCAGTTTCAGTAGTGTTCACTTGGTATTAGCGCCGTGATATCCCTTGGGATGAGTGATGCGCTCTACAAAAACCACAAATAAATAAATAAATAAATGGAGGGAAGTTAGTTACACTTTTCAATAACTGCAGAAATGATCATTTACATGGTTTATATGAATGGATTGCAAATACTTTGATTTGATCTACAATAAATATATGTTGATAACGTGACAGATTGTTTTAATGAAATGTAATGACAAATTTGGTTTTGGATAAGAAACTGGATTCAGTTGTTTTTACTGGTCACAATTAAGTGATTCCTAGTTTGATGAAATAATTAGATCTAGTTCTAGCTAGATCTTAGAGAATAGAGAAGAGATTAGATCTAGAGCTAACTAGATCTAAAATGAAGAATGAAGAAGAAAAACCAGAATTAAGAAATTACACAAGAACATATCAAATATAAGGGATGTTCCGCATGTTACCGTCAAACAGCAAATATTCTGAATGGTGCCCAGCCTTACTTTTAAATACTCTCCAAAACTTGCATAAGGGCCAGGAAGTATGCTACCCTCTCGCCGTGCTAGTGAATGGCCACAATACTGTTTTAGAAATATTGTGGTGCAACAATATTGTGCCAAAGACAGAATACAGAAGGTAAAAATACAGTTTTTTAGGTATATAATTTATATATTGTTTTAATCATTGTTTAATATATTTGCATTAAATATTGTTTTTATTTATGTGAGTACAGGGCACCCTGAAAACTGTAAACATTAAAACCTTACCTCAACAGAACACCCGGGGCTTATTGAATCAGAGACGGGGATAAACCTCAATTCCATGAGGCTCCATGTCCTCGACATAAGGCACCTCCCATCACATGAGAAATATAGTTAAATAAGTAATGGCCCACCCAATAATTGAGTTCTAGAGCAGCAGAATGAATTTGAAAGATTTATTACAAAAATTCAAAAGATGCAGTATAGAATTCATAAATGTAAATGCATAACGTTTTTCACATTAGGTCTCTCAGCAAATAGGTCTGGTCTGAGCATTGGGGTGGGGGGAGGTGGACAAGGGGAGAAAACCAGAAAATAGAACAGATGTGATGTATGGTGTTAATACAAGACATTTTATTATGGTGATTTGCACTGTTCAATAAAAAAAAGTCTCTCAGCAAATAGATCATCACATAACAGTGAAGAAAAGAAATATTCCATGTCAAGTTGTGATGTATTCCTATAGGTTCTGTATCGGTCCCCCTATTCCTGACCCTATTCTGGTTAGCAAACTAACAAGTTAACTAGCAGTCAGCCCATGAGGCAGAAAACCCCCATGATGCAGGAACCGTTATCTGATAAAGCCACACTACGGCAACGTGGGGCGCCATGTAGTGTAGTTCCTATTATCCCAATAGGCTCTGCGCATTGGAATAATACCTTCAATAGTATAGGCCTAGACCAGACGTTAACTAGGTCTACTACTGTCGATATTAGACTTAAAGTTTTGGGTTTGCCAGCTAGCTCAGAGTTCACTAGAAACTTTCTCGAATGTTCAGGAAGGAATTAACTTCCCTGATTAGACAAGAAGGGATTTAGTTTCTGACAACCATAGAACATGACAACTTTGCTCTCCCCTAATCAAGAGTGTATCTCGAGAGTCGTATGAACAAAAGGCGTATTTAGAAACACCAGTTGAGTACGTTTAGTCAAATGTATATGTGTATGTAATATATTTTATCCATTTTTAAACATCATATGGCTTAGAAACCATATCAATGTTTTTACAGTATTATTTTATACTTCTGCTTTTAATGTATGCACTTTACTTAGCTATAAGTATTGCAATAATATCGATCCATTTCTCTTTTATGAGAAAAGAGACTGATCAATAAATAACACCTTTTTATTGAACACGCCCGTCTCTTCCTTTTCTCTACATTCTGATGAGACTAAGAATGCACGTAATGACTGAGTAAAATAAATTGCCTTTTGTTCACACGACTCTCGAGATACACTCTTGATTAGGGGAGAGCAAAGTTGTCATGTTCTATGGTTGTCAGAAACTAAATCCCTTCTTGTCTAATCAGGGAAGTTAATTCCTTCCTGAACATTCGAGAAAGTTTCTAGTGAACTCTGAGCTAGCTGGCAAACCCAAAACTTTAAGTCTAATATCGACAGTAGTAGACCTAGTTAACGTCTGGTCTAGGCCTATACTATTGAAGGTATTATTCCAATGCGCAGAGCCTATTGGGATAATAGGAACTACACTACAAAGTGGGCAGCAAAATCAATAGAGATACAGACAGAGTCCCTAGCAGCATCTAAGTCTTCAGGAAAGTCTTCTGGCTCACCCCAAATATCGAGGGTGTATATACAGCATCTTCACATATTAAGTTATTAAAACTGCAAATCATTGTGGTATAATCAAAGTGTTGCACTCTTAGCAAATCAGAGCACAGTTTTATTAAAGGTCATATTGCCCTAGCACCTAAACACTATCCCACTACGTAAATATTAATTCTGCCTACTCTATGCTAACGTCATCTAGAGATGATAGAACACACAAGTTACATGAACAACAGCAAGTTATTTTGAATGAATTGAACACAGTAAGCCGACGAACATCCTTGAGGAAAGCTACATTATTATGACCAAGCTAGAGATTTCATCCAGAACAGCAAGAACAACATCAATGGAAATAAACAAACATGACTCGGCATAACTGTGTGCTGCAGACATAATGAACAGGGATTCAGTGATTTATAGCCCTTAAGAGGTGATGGTGCCTGGGATCCACAATATTTCATGGCATTTAACTTTTAGTAGCAGGAGTAAACTCTGCTATATATGTACATAGAAACAGTGAATATGAGGTTTGTAATATGTACATCTTGTGGTGTGTAACATACTTGGCTCATGAATATACCTCCTTACAATGGGAAGTATAGTTCAACGTACTATGATGAAATGTTATCATTATAGCCCCGGGGAGAGAAATATCTCTTAAAGGTAGCTGAAGCGCTCTTCTATTGTAATTCGTAGTGCACATATGCTGGTAGTCTCCGTAGCGTCTTTTCAGTCAAAACTTTCAAGCATTATTGCCTTTCATCCATACTGGCGTGTTCTCCGCTTGAGTGTAAACGCCGCCTGTCTATCCGTCGGATAGATATTTCCAACCCTGAAGAAGCGAATATTGGGCAAAATGCGTTGGCTGGGCTGACGCATTTGACTGAAAATAAAGATTCATTAAAAGAAGAGATTTCAAGTCGCCTTGCTCAATATTTTGTTTGGATTTCGTGGATCAGGAGGAATTATGAATAATCTATAAATGAATTATGTTTAACTGTATGCTCCTTTTTAATATTTGATCATTAGGAGAGATGTTCTTTCTCTTGTATTTGTGACTTCTAATCGGTGGGGTCACGGGACGTTTAGCATCCTCATTCTTTGTATATATGAGAATTAAGATACTGGTGCAGCCTTCATTGCCTACACTGCTGTCCTTATAACTCTAAGTACTGAAGTGTTGTATGTAATTCACTCGCTGACGGGCACAGCTACCCTGCAATCTTGGTCATAGGGAATTCCTCACGTTGACTAACACAGCTTGGTGCTGGTTTTTCACTTTACTATGTTATTCTCCATCATTTCCACTGGCCACAAAGCATACCTACTTGCCAATGGTGTTAGGGGATAATTCTTCACGCTGACTAGCACAACTTTGTGCTGGAACTTTCTTCTACAGTTTATTCTCCTGCATTTCCTTGTTTCACAAGAACATTATTTCACTGTTATTACTGTAGGAGAAAAGAGTGTTTTGATGAGAATGTGTATGTACTCCTAGGGCACCCTTATTTTTATACCTTTTCTACTGGTTTATTCTGGCAAGATCAGATATGGAAGTTCTGTATTATTTTCTCCACACTTAAATGCAGTTTTCTGTATTAGCTCTATTTTCTGTATTTTACCCTGTTTTATGTTGGCTTTGATCAAAGATGGGTTTGATCAATATGTCCTTACCACCTCCATTTCCTAATGAGGTTGGTGAACCAAATATTCAGTGGAAGCAAGGAAGGATTTATTCGAGTACTACCTCATTGCGATTGGTGGGGACAACTTTTCTCCTTTCAGGAAGCAACACATATTGTTACACAATTTAGGGATGGAAGGTTGCAAAACTTTCAACAAATTAAATGAATCTGAACAAGGCATTGATGAAGGGGCATGGGATGTCAGCGTGTACCTTGTAACTATGAACAAATTAAAGAAACATTTTGGGCAAATTATCAATGTTGTGTTAGAAAGACATACATTTTCCTCAAGGATTCAAGCCAAGAATTAAAAAGTCAGGTCTTACATTGCTCTATTGAAGAACTTATCTAACACTTGTGAATTTGAAGGTTTGACTGATTCGCTAATCAGGGACCAGTTGGTGAGATGCACAAACAATCACCATAGAAATCGTGTTGGGAGTAGAATATACTGCAGATTGTATAAAAGAAATTTGAGTTGGTACTTAACGTCCCCCGGAAGTCAATGCCATTTCCAAGCAAGACATTAAATAAATTCACAAACCGGATAAGGATGGCAAATTCAAAAAACAAAGTAGCACAAATAGTAACTCTAAATGTTACAGGTGCAGTAACCCAGCACATTTAGTACACAATCCATCCTGCCCAACTAGAAGTGTCACATGTTACAAGTGTGGGCGGAGGGTACATTTGGCCAGGGTTTGCCATTACATGCGTGAGAAAACTGCCTAAGATAGAACCTACAACTTCAGTAGAAACCAAGTTAGTATTTCAACTTGAGAACAAGGATGAAAGTGTCAGTTTTACTGACTGTTGTATCACTCTAGACAACAAACAAGGAAATGTTTTTACGGAGTCTTGCTCTCCCTACACTCTACTGGAGAGTAAAGTATTTTTAAAGTATTTCTTAACAGATTAAGTACACTTATACAGCTGATATCAAGCCTGGGGGGTACAATGGTGACCCAATTCCGTTGGTGGGGATGACTACTATTCTGTTCAGTTAGAAGGGGAGGAACATAGTGGGCAAAGTCAAAATCACTGAGAAGTGCTCCAATCTTTTGGGTTGGAAACACCAAAAGGAGTTCGGAATCAAATTGGACCCTAACAGTCATTCTTGTTGATCGCTCGGTGTGTGGTCAAGACATATGTGATGAATTCCCTGAGGTTTTCGCTGACAAACTCTGGTTATTAAAAAACTTCCAACACTGAATCAAACTCAAAGCCAAGGCCACAGCTGGTGCACAAAAGTCTCACCTCATGCAGATTCCCCTTCAGAAGGAACTGGACAGGCTGTTGGAATTGGGAGTTATTGAACCCATAGAAAGCTTGCAATGGTTGGCTCCCTTAGTTATTATTACCAAATCAGATAGCAAAGATGTTAGATTGTGCATTGACCTTAGAGATTTGAACAGGAACATCTGGGTAGACAGACACCTATTTTTGAGGATTCATGAAATCTTAACCCTCATCAAGGATGCCAGCTACTTTATTGTCCTTGATTTATCCTCAGTGTTTCACCAAGTGGAACTGCACCCTGATTCTCATCACCTTACCTCATTTATCACGCCTTTAGGTGCGTTTCAATGTTTACGCATGCCTTTCGGACTGACTTCAGTCGCAGCTGCCTTCCAGAGGATAATGCAGCATATTCTCAAAGATGTCTCGGGCACATTGTGCTTCAAGACGAAATTCTCATACATGGGAAGGATATAAAAGAGCACAATGCATACTGAGGCAAGTGCTACACAAATTGCGTAATGCAGGTCTCACACTTAAGAAAGAGTAGTGCCAAATTGGCGTGGTTTCTCTGGAATACCTAGGACACACTATATCCTGTGATGGCATCAGGCCAAAAATGAATTTAATTGATGCCATCCTAAATACTGTTGCTCCCACTAGTGTGGAAGAACTCAAGTCATTTTAGGGCCTTTCAAAATATTATTCCAAATTCATAAAAAATTACACCAGTATGGTGGAACCCTTAGGGAATTTACTCAGAGCAAAAAAAACATTTGTATGGGATGAAGACTGCCATGCGGCATTTGAGGCCATCAATTCTCGCATCACTGACACATCCTTTTTAGGCAGGTATGATCCCACTAAAGCAGCATTTTGGCATACAGACACCAGCAACAAAAGGTTGGAAGCCAGCCTTACTCACAGAGTAGGGGATTAGGAGAAAGTAGTCGCTGTTGCTTCTAGGAAATTGAAAGGAGCTGAATATCATTACTCTGTGGCTGCAAAAAAAAGCTCTAGCCTGCTTTTGGGAGATTTTTTCTATGGGGCATATCTTTCACCATCATGACTGATCATAAACCCCCCATATATGCTTTCACGACGAAAGGTTCTATTAGGACCACACCTAGGTTCTCAAGATGGATTTTAGGGCTCGAGGTTACAACTTTAAAGTGGAATATGTGCCCGGTAAACAGAACATTGTGGCTGATTTCCTTTCTCGTGCTCCTCTAAATTTTGTGTTGACACCCATGAGGAGGAGGACGGGGACATACTATTGGAGTTTTGAAAAAGAAGGATTAGGACAATCGCAGTGTACAAGATGACACTGTGCCTTTACTAAAAAAAATATCGACAACAAACATAACTTACCTGAGGTGTTAAGCAAATTTTGGAAAGTAAGGTCGGAATTGTGCATAATTGTGGAAACGTTTTACTGAGGGGAGAAAATCATACCTCCAAAGGATATCAGAAACAAAATTGTGGATTTGGCGAATGTAGGGCATTTAGTCCACAGCCTTACTAAGAGTAAGGTACGAGAGGAGTACTGGTGGCCAGGCATGGACACAATGGTGAAAATCTCTGTCAAAATCTGCAGTGAATGTGCAAAAAGTGATAAAACGCCTGCTGTCAGAAAAACACCGCTATCCCCCGTCCAAGTCCCGGTACTACCATGGTTTAAACTTGCTTTGGACATCATTGGCCCTCTCAATCTTAGATGTTTAAGTGAACGCTTCATTTTTATTTCTCATTGATTACCATATTTGTTGGCTTGTTATCAAATGTGTACATCAAATTGACACTAAGTCACTCATTCAGTTTTTGAAGAACACTTTCTATGACGAAGGCTGACCTGACACCCTGGTGACAGACAACTGGGTACAACTAACTTCTGATCTCATGAAAGACTTCCTTACCAATCTTCACATGTGTCACCAAAGGACGTCCTTGTATTGCCCCCGGGCTAATGAGTTGGTGGAGGGTGTGAACAGAGTTGTCAAGGAGTGCTTGCAAAGGGCAGAAGTGACAAATGTGCCTGCTAAGGTTGCTTTGCAGGAGATGATATGGGCCTACCGCACTGCACCCAACAGTGTCACAGGGGTGTCACCCTTTATTTCTTTGAAAGGGAGGAAGCCTAAGACTAACCTCAGTGCACGGTGGTTACGCAGTGACAGCTCATGTTTTGTGGACAGTTCTGAAATTGTCAAAAGAATTGAATTGCATAGGAAAAATACAAAAACAGATATGACAACACCAAGTGCATCAAAACACAGATGTTTAGACAAGGTGAATGGGTGTGGATTGACTTCCCAAGGCAAGAAGGAAGAACTACTCCAGTTTCTTAGAACCTCTAAAGATAGTGAGAGTGGGGAGAAACGTGGTCCAGTTAGAGAATGGCCAGACATGGGGGAGTGACCAGTTAATAGCATGCAAGCCACCTCAAACATTTCGTAATGGATCTTCTGACACGGGTAGGCAGTTAGAAGGGCCAACTGATCTTCCTCGGCGGTCACAGTGAAATAATGTTTGCCCTGCATAGTATAAAGATTATACTATTGGGTAATCCTTGTTTCTCACTTACTTGTATACTATTCTAGCCCCTTTAGCTGTATGCTGGATACACACCGTAATGATATTAGTTCTCTATAAAATGTTGTAATCCTTTTTCTATCCCTTTCCTTGATTTCCTCCCTGGGTTTTTACTTTGCCAAACTCCTTGCCCATGGAGGTGTGTTGTAATCTACTTGGTTTATTCCCTACCTATGTTAACCCCCTCCTCCCTCTTCGTTTGGACGTTCTGACTGTTGTTAGAAAAGGAAGATGCTACAGCTGGCTTCAGCTGACTGGAACCAGTGGTGGTGTAAGAGATAATGAAGACTTCTACTTATCTACATGGTGTTACCTCTTTTTAACACACACCTTTCCCACTTTGGGCGACAAAGCAACAAAACGCACAAATGATGGACGGAAGGTAGAACAAATCAAACATTCATTAAAACTAGCTTTGTCTTTCAATATTGCTTTCCAAATGAAACCAAACTGTATCCTAGGTTTTCATAAGGTCTGATAGCAAGGTTCTGGATGCAGCAACAAAGTATCTGAATTGCTTAGGAGGGACTCTCTGGATTGTGTGGAAATATATGCTATTCTTATTATCTTTAAATTGTCTGACAGCATAGCCAGACATCATGAGAGTTCTGTGGCTTGATGGGAAACAGTTTCTGAATTTGCATTCAAGCACCTGCCATCTCCCAAGAAGTAACGTGGTTCCACAAGCGGCACCAACTTTTCAAGTGTTCCCCGGAATGAGCTTAGCCCTTGTGAGTTTGGTTCTATTTCACTGTACAGGTGCACCTGCATGAAAAGGGGCTGGAAATCCTATGCTTTGTGAAAACATTTTGAAATGAGGCAATTTTTCGTAATAGAAAATTGACCTAAAGAATGAGCACAAGTTTAGGTTCATTAGAGAAGACCAGATGGAAGATGCAAAAAAGTCCATGCTCTTAAAAGCAAGAGAGATGCAAGACGTCCAAAACCTTCCTGTTTGCAAAAGCAGGAGAGGAAGGAAAAGGACTAAAAGCCCATATCACAGTAATCAAAGCGAAGCTAAAAAACTAGGGGCCATATTATCAAGCAAGGGCGATACATCATCGCCACTTTTATCGACAGGAAACTGCCCCTAAAGCGGCGATAATGGGCTTGTTAATATGCCCTTGTGAATTCCCATAGAAGCCCAGGTTAACACCAGAACCTGGGCTTCTATGGGAATTCACAAGGGCATATTATCAAGCCCATTATCGCCGCTTTAGGGGCAGTTTCCTGCCGATAAAAGTGGCGATATTGTATCGCCCTTGCTTGATAATATGGCCCCAGATTCAATGAAGTCATCTTGAGAAGATGGCATTCAACATAAAAGGAAACATCAGTAAAATAAAAAACATGCTTGTTTGAAGTAAGAACAAAAACAGTGCGAAAGTGCAATGCAGTACCGGTCTTATAGTTTTTCATTACAAATATTTGTCTTGTGTTTTTGATCTAATGTTTTTGCATGCATTTGAAAACAAATTTCTTGAAAAATAGTTGTTTTGGTCTCTACTACTGTTAGACCCCAGATTCCCATGGTAGAGAAATAGCGGTACACCAGCTGGTACTTTCTGCCCCATAATTTTACCAAGTTTTCAGTGCGTGTATCCCATAGCCCAATCTATGGTACTGTTTCCTGACCTATGTTTATTCCTCCTAGACTAGTCCAGCCATAGCCTTTGTTTTTGTCAACAGGAAGGTATCACAACAGTTGTTCAGATAATATTGAAAATGTTGAGGCCATCCTTCCTTACCCCCCCGTGAGTTTGTACACCCCATGTAGTTATCTCAACATCTGTGAAGAGGGCCTGATTGTAAGTGGAAAAAAGGATAAGGAGAGAGAAAAAGAGAGACACCCTCTTGTAACAGCTGTTTGTGGAAAATCGGGTCTGCCAAATGATGGCTCGATATCTTTGACCAATAGTCAAAGGGTCATGAATTCTCCACAATCAGTGAAGGGAAACACTCTAAAGCAGGGGTCTTCAAACAGGGGGGCAGACCTCTCTAGGGGGGCCTCGAGTGAACCCGGGGTGTCAGGTTCTGGCCAAAAGAAGCATTATGCTGATAACAGTGCTTTGTTTTCAAGGGTGAGAATGACCATCAGTAAGCTGCTCAGTAATGGGCCATCACTAACATCTTTTGTCATTTATATCCTCATTGGGAGAAGGTGTCAATAGGGAAGGGACTCCAAATATTCTACCCCCCCACCCACATTTCTAATAATAACACTCTGGATACCTTTACATGTTAGTGAGGCCTGCCTGACCAGAATAGTATGTTTTGAAATCAGGTATTTGATTGTAGTTAACTTAACTGCGATGTTTAAATAAGACTAGGCATATTTAACCATTGCCAGTTTAATTGAATAATTAAAAAAAGTTTGACGACCAAAGCTCTAATTGGGTTATACATATAGATGTCACATGGAGACGATCTAGGCTTACTCCGCGTGTAGACAGACTGTAACTGGCCTCCAAGCATATCGAGAGTCCCATTAAAAAGCCGAAATACCATGATAAAAGCAATGCACCACCAGTAAGGAGGAAGCCTGAGATAATAGAGAAAATACTAATAAACCTGGGATACCAGCAAGTCTAAGCAACACTAAGACTGGGAAACTGGAGGTACAGAAAAGGGGGAAAATAACAAAGGTGAAGGGATGAGTAGGTCAAGTACAAATGGAAGCGTAAGTGAAGCAGTGAAGCAGTAGTAGCATCTGCTGGTGCCAGACAGGTTGCTTCTGCACATGGTAGACCTTTGTACTCTGCATGCCTCCACTGCCCCAGAATTCCTACTAGGACTGGTCATAGAGTGTTTTCTGCAGCACAACTGATCTGCTTGAGTCTCGAAGTATTTGCACTTTCTATGACTATGAATTTCAGTATTTCCAATTGGCCTATTCTCACCCTTCTCCAGGTTTCAATTATTCATGGTCTTTTCTAACCTAACTTTTCTCATAACCTGACAGAAGGTGGGGTGGAGTTTGGAGTGTTCTGTCAGAGCAGACTCAGATCACTGACATGAATGAGAAGAAGGCTTCCCCACTCAAGCGCCTCTGTACTCGTTGTAGATAACATTTCTAGAAAAGAATATAGCACGATGGGACATGGGTTTGCTACAAATGGACCCTCTGTCTCTTACCCTCCATGCCCTAGAGTACACTCAATAGACTTCAGGGGTGCTTTGGAGAAGCCCTGTAAGTCATATTGCTGTCTGGGATGCTCTCCAACCTCCATATTATGCGACTTTCCGGTTCAAGAAATCAGTTTCCTCATTTGCATGCTGCACACCTACTCAACACACATTCTACTGCACATGTAAATGAAACACACATGTGCCCTCCATGTTACACATGGGTGGTATGAAAGACACTGCTGCAGGGGACTGACAGACCAATTAAAAAAATTGGAAAGGTTCATAGGCAACTCTTCTGGCAAACACCTGGTAAGAAGGTCAGTCCTGCCACTACAATTTGTCACTGCCTCCACTGTCACTTCTCTACAGCCTGGCGAGCTGCCGGTAGTCTTTGGGCCAGATTCACAGAACTAACTTAAGACAAAATCCTAAACTTACTACTTTTGGTATTCACAGAAGGCATTTAGTAGTAGTAAAGTTAGGATTTTGTCTTAAGTTTGACTTAAGACAAACTTAAGACAGATTTAAGACAGACATAAGACAGACTTAAGACAGACTTAAGACAAACTTAAGACAGACTTAAGTTAGGATTTTGTCTTAAGTTTGTCTTAAGTCTGTCTTAAGTCTGTCTTAAATCTGTCTTAAGTTTGTTTTAAGTCTGTCTTAAGTCTGTCTTAAGTTTGTCTTAAGTCAAACTTAAGAAAAAATCCTAACTTTACTACTACTAAATGCCTTCTTACTAATTAATTAATTAATTGTGGGTTTCTAACGCACTAGAATCGACTCCCGAAGGAGTATCTCTGCGCTATAGACCGTTGGGGAACCCGTCCTGGTTTTCCTTGTGAGATGGTCCCTACTGGGTATCTCCAAGGTGAAACCAGGCATCCCCCGCGTATGTGAGGGGCCGTTGTGGAGATGAGGCAAGCTAATGCCCAGGGTTGCCGAGTGTGATCCCTAGTTAGAATAGGCACCGAGGCGAGAATTATAGAGTCCGCTGACCCTGGTCCAAGACCCTGCCACATCGGGAATTGAACCCTGGTCCTGGGCCGTCCTCTGCTCCCGGGTCTGCCGCCTCTAACCAGTGAGCCACACCACTCCACCACTCCACTAAAAGTAGTAAGTTTAGGATTTTGTCTTAAGTTAGTTCTGGGAATCTGCCCCATAGTCAATAAAGGTAGGTACACATGGAGTGAACATCCAAACCATGGAGCCCAGACACAGGTCTCATTCTATGTCACTGGAGATTGTCATGCGTGCTGATGCAAAAATCAAAAACTCACAGAACCTCACTCGGGGCTACTCGAGGCAGGGGCACATGCTACGCAGAGGCACACAGGATACCTTTTCTGTGCCTCAACCATCAATGAAATTTCTGGCAGGCTGGTGTTATGTGGTCACAGCTTCTGATGTCCAGCAGAAGGCTGGCTGGAGGCTCCTTCCACTCTGTCTCATCCACGGCAAATCAAGATATAACAGGAATTACTTTACATGGTATGCATGCATCAGCAAATGCATGGTCGAAATGATGTTTCTTTCATCTGCCCTTCAAACAAAATGAATGGAGTTCATGAAACTTAACTGATTGGATACTCTGGCAGTGCTTTATAATTCTTCACTTTTGCTCTGTTTTGTGCCAGCCTTGTTGTGTCACTCAATCATTTTCCTTCCACACTCTTCTTTTACTGTGTTCCAAGATCAGTGTCTCCACCTGCAAACGTACTCTGGAAAATGAACACAGATCTTCTACTCACGTCATTTAATAAATCTCCAGGAAACTTTCCAAAAAAGTTAATCCATCTCAGCTCCTTCAAGGAAAGTTTTGAGGTGGTCTGTCAAGCCTGGTCCAAGAAGAATGGTGATCCCAAACATAATTTTCTAATGTGAAATACCATCTGAATGTTGGGAAGTAATACGGAAAAAACAGTTAAACTGAATTATACAAAATTTGGCAGAAAGTTAGACTTTTACTCAGAAAGCGTGTTTTTTGTTGTATAGTGTAAATTCATCCAGCTGTTTTTGTAAAATACACATTTAAAGAGGTACTTAGCGTGATCATGAAGGGGCTGAAATTATGGCAAGAGCTGGATGATTGGTCCTACATTAGTCCTTCAGTCTCGTAAATCAAAAAGATAAGAGCCTCTGATTAACCAAGAGAGCATTTTTTCCCACAGGCTTTTACGGTAGCATGGGACAAGTACCAGTCCTCAGCGTTGAATTGGTAACATGGGCACTCGGGCAATGCCTGAGGGGCTGGTGCCGAGTTCTAACTGTGGGCTGCTTTTTGGAGCAGTCTGGGGGGCAGATTTGGGCGTTGTCGCTGTTGTTCGGATACAGCTACCGGCCCAGTGGGTGTCTGAGTGGTCTTTCTGGGGGCAGATGGGCGCTCATTACCTCACGTTTAGCAACAGGCAGATGTGTCACTTTCTTTCTCTCGCAGGGCCGGCCCATTAACAGCTTAACCGTGGCGCAAATTCCGCCGCGGTGGTTTTAATGGATGTGCGCAGCACTATGGAGGTAGGGCTCATGATGGCCGTTGGCCGACGGGAGCACTTAAGGGGTTAATGTATGCATACCTAGCGGGGCAGGGGGCCTAAGCAGAAGTGGCCTCACTTGTTTTCAGTTACCAGTGTAAACAAATCCATGCATTTTTTTCTATCTCCCCCTTTTTTTAAATAAAATGTTGCCAAAGCAGTGTTTTGAGGAAAGGCAATATGCAAATGTGGCCCACTTTTCTTTTTAGCGTGCCCGGGCTGATTTTGAATCCAAATCCAACCCTGCCAGTCCTGCAATACCAAGCAATCTAATTACCTGGCCACAACTACAAGAAAAATGTTGTGGCTGTCATTACAGGAGACGGGGACTCGTCCCTGTATCCCGAAGTAATATTTTAAAAAACATGTCAAGGGCAGGTAAGGGATACTCTTATCCCCTGGCACTTGTAGGGGGGAACACAGGGAAACCATCGCAGTGGCCAAAGCAAAACAATATATGTTTCCATGCTGCTGATACCCAAGTACTCATGTGAGATTCAACACAGGCTTCCTGTGAGGTACTACGGGCCTCCAGAGGGATCCGCTGCACAAGCTGCACTCCCATGGTACCGCAGAACAATGCAAGGGTCTGCAAGTGAAGCGTGCACGGTCGTGTGGTACCATATAGGAGATCCTTGCAGGAGTGCAGCAGTACCATGGTGGGGATCTGCTGGGGTTGGCTGTTTACCGGATGTGAACCACCCCACGGTGTACAACACCAAAGGAATTTTGCAGCACATATGCAAAGAGGTCATTGCCTTCAAATATGGTGTGTGTGCAAGGAAGGATCCCTTCCTGCCCAAAAGTTTTGCTGACCACAACACAGACACCCTTGCAGCATGGAGCAAAGTTGTCTGTGTTAGCGTATGGCTGCACAAAGTGTGCCAGTGCAGGGAGAAAGCACAATAGCAGCCCATCTTTGTAGATTTGGCCCTGTTCTGCTCTCTCCCGTTCACACAACGCATAGCAGCAACTTCGCTTCTTGTGCTATGTTGAGTGATTTATTTGTGCATCTGGACCTCTGTCCCTTGTTCTGCATTACAGTTTGCGCTCTGGCAAGGTAAGGGCCAAAAGGAAGCACTAGAGAGGTGTAAATCAGGTGTGTAATCGAAGAACATAAATGTTAGCAGAGAGGTGAGTCGGGATAATCAATTTGGGCTCCAACCTGGACGTGGCACTGAATCAGCCCTACTTGTTGCCATGGAAAAGTTGTGAATAAGGGAAAACGGTGGCCAGTCGACAGTTTTGATTATGCTTTACTTGTCGGCAGCCTTTGACACGGTCTACCACAGAATCCTTCTGGCCAGACTAGCCTCAATCGAAGTGGGGGGCACTGTACTGTGGATGGAATTCTACCTGTCGGATCGATGGCAGGCTCTTTCCCTGCCTCCATACTGCTCGGAATACAAGAGCCTGCGACAGGGGGTCCCAGAGGGTCGGCACTCAGCCCTATCCTGTTTAACATCTATATGAGGCCACTCATTACCTTTATAAAGGAATATGACATTAGGCTGTTCAATTATGTGGATGACACAAAACTGCTCCTATCTCTTACTAACAACCAGGAGGAAAAAGTGGTGGCTTTTCAGAAAGGCATGGCAGATATTGTTAGCTGTATGAATGCAAATTTACTAAAGCTAAAAGGGGATGAAACTGAATGCTTATGCTGCTCAGCAAGAAGAATCCCAATGACACTTCCACTGGCCTCTTTCATCTGGAGAGGAGCTGCAGCCGTAGAACATAGTCTACTACCTTGGGGTAATGTTTGATGACAAGTTATGTCTGGAGAGCCATGTTACAAAAGTAGCAGGCACTTGCTGGGCACTCCTTTGTGCTCCTTTGTGCCCACCCAAGCCGAATCTTTGGTGGTGCGTAGTGTCATACTCAGCAGATTAGACTACTGCAATGCCTCGCTACTTGGAGCTCCTGAATACTTGGTGAAGAAATTGAATAGAGTATAGGTGGCAGCAGCAAAACTAGCGCAGATCAGATCCTGTAGATCCTCAGCATAACATGCCCTAAAGGAACGGCACTGGCTTCCTCTGAAGCAGAGGATCACATTCAAAGCCATATACATTGTTCAAGGCACTAGAAGGAAAAGGCTTTGTGCCTTTACAATTCAGATTGATAGGATACACGCCTGGGAGATATCTTCATTCTAGTTCTGCAAACGTGTTCTGTATAAACAAATTTCGTGAGTCAAGACAAGGTCGGCCGTTCACAGTCAGAGCAGCCCAGCTGTTGAAAGAACTACCAGCCCTAACTAGGGCCTCAATGGAACTGTTGCAGTTCAGGAAGGCTTTGAAGACCTGGCTATTTGCAAAGTAACCAGACCCATTGTGGTGCTTGTGCACATGCACATTACCAGCAGTATAGTACCTATATGTATGCTTAGCAGCAGGATAGCAGTTTGGTGACAGTCGCACTATTCAAATGCATTAAATAGATAAATTATAGCCAGCAGTTCTGATGAAAGATTTATCAAAAAGCAGTAGTGTTGTCAAGCATGTCAATCAATCAATCAATCATTTGTAAAGCGCACTACATACACGCGAGGGTTTCAAGGCGCTGGGGGGGTGCGCTACTGATCGAACAGCCAGGTCTTGAGTATCCTCCTGAAGGTCAGCAGGTCTTGGGCCTGTCGTAGGCTCAGTGGGAGGGTGTTCCATGTCTTGGCGGCGAGGTGGGAGAAGGATCTCCCATCGGTGGTTGTACTTCGGACGCGCGGGATGGGGGTGAGTGAGAGGTCGGCAGAGCGTAGCTGGCAGTTGGGGATGTAGAAGGAGAGCCGTCTGTTGAGGTAGGCTGGGCCGTTCTTGTGGAGTGCCTTGTGTACCTGGGTGAGGCACTTGAAGGATATCCTCTTCTTGACGGGGAGCCACTGCAGGTTTCTCAGGTGGGGGTGATGTGGCCGTGGCGTGGTATGTCAAGGATCAGTCGTGCCGAGGTGTTTTGGATGCGTTGTAGTCGTTTGATGAGCTTGGTCGGGGCTCCTGCATAGAGGGCATTTCCGTAGTCGAGTCTGCTGCTGACGAGGGCCTGTGTGACTGTCTTTCTTGTATCTGTCGGGATCCATCTGTAGATCTTGCGGAGCATGCGGAGCGTTTTGAAGCAGGAGGAGGAGACGGCGTTGACTTGCTTGGTCATTGAGAGCATTGAGTCGTGGATGATTCCCAGGTTGCGTGCGTGGTCGGTGGATGTCGGGGCTGCCCCCAGTACCGTCGGCCACAAGGAGTCATCCCAGGCTGAAGGGTTGGAGTCGAGGATGAGAACCTCCGTCTTGTCCGAGTTCAGCTTCAGACGGCTGGTCTTCATCCAGTCGGCGACTGCCTTTATTCCTTCGCGGAGGTTGGCTTTGGTGGTGATGGGGTCCTTGATGAGGGAGAGGATCAGCTGAGTGTCGTCGGCGTAGGAGATTATGTTGAGGTCGTGCTGTCGGGCTACGTGTGCGAGCGGGGCCATGTAAATGTTGAACAGCGTGGGCTGCGGGAGGATCCCTGGGGTACGCCGCAGATGATCTTAGAGGCTTTGGAACGGAATGGAGGGAGGCGGCTGCTCTGGGTTCTGCCGGAGAGGAAGGAGGTGGTCCAATCCAGAGCCTTGTCTCGGATCCCTGCGGCATGGAGGCGTGCGCGTAGTGTGCGGAGGCAGACAGTGTCGAAGGCGGCAGAGAGATCTAGGAAGATGAGTGCTGAGGTCTTGCCGTTGTCCAGCAGGGTCCTGATGTCGTCGGTGGCAGCGATGAGGGCAGTCTTGGTGCTGTGGTTGCTGCGGAACCGTGACTGGGAAGGGTCCAGTATTCTGTTTTCTATCGGGTTAGCTGTCTGTTGACGGTTTGCTCGATGACCTTGGCCGGGAAGGGGAGCAGAGAGATGGGCCGGAAGTTCTTGAGGTCCCTTGGGTCTGCCTTAGCTTTTTGAGTAGGGCGTTGATCTTGGCGTGTTTCCAAATCTCTGGAAAGGTCGCAGTCTCGAGGGAGAGATTGATGACGTTGCGCAGGTAGGGTGCGATGGAGCTGCTTGCTCTGTTGAAGACGTGGTTTGGGAATGGGTCTGACGGAGAGAGCCGGAGTGGATTGTGCACCTGGTCTTGATGGTGTCATTGATGCTCACGCTGGCCCAGACTAGCAGGGTGTGCGGAGGGTTTGTTGTGTTGCTGTCTGTTGGGGCTGTTTGGGTGTTGAAGCTGTCGTGGATGTCTGCTCTCTTGCGGTGGAAGAAGGTGGCGAGGGAGTCGCACAGGGCTTGCGACGGCGGGATGTTGTTGGTGTTGGAGCTGGGGTTACAGAGTTCCTTCACAATGATGAAGAGCTCCTTGCTATTGTGTGCATTGTTGTCGAGGCGGTCTTTGAAGGGGGTCCGATTGGCCACACTGATGAGGTGGTGGTGGTTGCGGATGGAGTCCTTGTGTGCTGCGTGGCTGTCTGGAGTTTGTTCACTGTGCCATTTCTTCTCTAGTTTCCGGCAGGCTTGTTTGGAGGCTAGGAGTTCTGGGTTGAACCACCTGGCCCTCTTGCTGGTGTCTCTGTGGGGGGGTTTCTTAAGCGGGCGAGGGTGTTGGCGCAGTCCTCAATAAGGCGTCTGAGGCTGTGGGCAGCGTCGTCAGTGTTGGAGGGTTCGGCGGGTGGGCTAAGAACGAGGTTTTGTGTGTAGTTAGTCTTCGGTAATTTTTCTCCAGCAGCGGTGGGGGATCTGTTGGGTGCGGTGGTGTTTGGTGGGTTTCTGGAAGGCAAAGTGGATGCATCGGTGGTCAGTCCAGAGGAGTTTGGTGGTGTGGCTGACGAAGACGTGCAGGTTTGAGGAGAAGACGGGGTCGAGAGTGTGGCCGGCGGAGTGGGTGGGTATTGTGACGAGTTGCTTCAGTTGGAGGTTGGCGAAGTTATCAATCAGGGTTGTGGAGTTGATGTTGTTGTTGTTCTCAAGGTAAAAGTTCAGGTATCTGAGGAGGGTGCATGCTGCAGGACAGGGATGGCGTTGTCTAGTGGAGCTGCCTTTTGTTTCAACTGCAGAAATAGCAGGGGATGCTGCAGCTCAGGTTTAACATGCAGTGGCATATGAATGAATGAATGAAGCAGCATTTATAGAGCGCATAGCTAGCCTTGGGCATCCCAGCGCAGATGCAGAATTAGTAATTTGATATTATGTATTAATTACTTACAGCCCTGAAGAAGTCGTGGTATGATATACTACCGACAAAACAAGTGTTGGCTGTACCATAACTGAAGAAATATATGCTGACTGCATGAAATGGATCAATATATGCTGAGTACATGAAATGGATCAATATTGAACTGTTGTATAAATTCTGCATTTTCTCTAAAGGAATTGGAAACTGATTGCCCTGGACTGAATACTTTGGATTAAAAGTGGACAACGAGAACAAGTGCTTTTATGAACATTATTCAACTTTGGACTTCTGATGTGCTTGGATTGTAAATTTGATACAGTGTGTGTTCCCTTCTTTGAAGGGAGATTTTTGTGGGGTCATATTGGTAACTGACCCCTCCTTTCCTACTAGCACCCCCATTACTGTGTTCTATCTATTTTCCCCTATATACACTGCAGAGCGCCTTTAGCTGGTGATATACCTGGTTACCAAATATACAACTACTTTTGTGACATGGCTCTCCAGAGATAACTTGTCATCAAACACTACCCCAAGGTTGTGGATAGTGTCCGACGGCTGCGGCACCTCTCCAGATGAAAGAGGCCAAAAGTTATGTGGAAGTGTCATGGGGATTCTGCTTGCTGAGCAGCATAAGTATTCAGTTTCATTCCTACGAACCGACAAGGCCTTTTTCAGAGACTATTTTATAATTTCTATTTTACATTTCCACTTAGGGCATGAACGGCATTAACAGGCAAACAAATGAATACTAACTGTTCAATGCGCACATTTGTGGGCAATTATCTCTCTCCAACGTCTCCGATATCCCAAATCCTGAAACGGCTGCAAAGAATTGGAGAGAGACACCAGACTAACCAAAACTGCCTCATGACAGTAAATAAAAAATTGAAATGCCAGCATTTGTAAAGCGCACAGCTACCTCCAACGGAGGTGTACCGGTGCTGGGGGCCATTGGGAAGATTAAGCAAGCTATAGCCCAGAATCACATGGTGCTGGGCAAACCTGCCGACGGAGTCAGGGATTGAACTGTGAACCTTGTGGTCCGGAGTCAGGCACCCTGGCCGCTGCGCCACACCTCTTCCACAGAGATGTGTGGTTATAATAAAAGGGACTGCCCATGGCAAATCGCCTGTTTAGTGGATGCAGGCCCTTGCCATGACGCACAACCAATCCCAGAGTACCCTTACTTTGGCTCTGGAATGCCTGTGTATGTTATCCCAGTGAATCTCTTCTAGATAGTCTTCAAGACGCAAAGGGGCCATTTCTCAAAGGTAAACTTCGACAAAAAGTCTAAATTTACGACTTTTGGATTCACCAAAAGTCTAAGTTTACGACTTTCAGTATTCACAAAGGTAAACTTAGACCAAAAGTCTCAGTTTACGACTTTCTGTATTCACAAAGGTAAACTTAGACCAAAAGTCTAAATTTACGACTTTCGGTATTCACAAAAGTAAACTTAGACCAAAAGTCTAAGTTTACGACTTTCAGTATTCACAAAGGTAAACTTAGACCAAAAGTCTAAATTTACGACTTTGGGATTCACCAAAAGTCTAAGTTTATGACTTCCGGTATTCACGAAGGTAAACTAACACCAAAAGAGTTTTAATCTAAGTTTACCTTTGTAAATCAGGCCCTAGGTGTTTTAAATTAATGCTAAAATCTGTTAATACCATCACTGCACCCTGCTAGGTGTCATTTAGGGAGTACAATGCCTCAGTTAGCTGCTTAAACTTTATATTATGCTGGATGTCTGGACACACATTATTATTAACAGTGGATCCATTGCTCGCTTAGATACGTATTTGATTGTTACTGTCAAAATATTATAGGCACCCAAATTAGTAATGCTTAGTTCTAAATGGGAAGCGATGTACATGGCAAACCCTGCCTTGCTCAGAAGACTTTAATATGAGGGAAGAGATTACTCTGTTCCCTGTGAAGAGAATTCACTTGCAGCCCAGTTTTTCTGAATGCACATTATGTCGATTTTTTAACAAGCTTAAAGTTGTCATCATCTGCCATCAGGGTTTCCAGAACCGCCCCTGGGACTAAGGAGGTTGCACTTTTTTTTCTGACTCCTGTATCCCCAGATCCAACCTTTGGCAAACTCTCTGGGATTACATGAAGGCCTGTTGTTTGATTCTAAGTCACAGATTCCCATGCTTTCCTTACCACTGAGGATGTGCCAACAAGGAGTCTAGGGCCAAATGTAGGTCACCAAATACCGGTCGGTAACGGACGATTTCGGCCGTTACCGACCAGTATTTGGTGATTGAGATGTAGGGGGCCTATATTTTACAGAATCGGTAAATTTACCGATTCGGTAAATTTACCGATTCTGTAAAATACCGATTCGGTAAATTTACCGAATCGGTAAATCCATATGTAGGTGGTACTGGAAACAGTGCCACAGTTCCCTTAGAATTAGTTATTTACCATGTAATACTATTGCATGGTAAATAACGAATTCCTGTGTACATGCACATCTGTGCATGTACACCTGTGCCCTGAGGGCATGTATGTGTGTCACATGGCACACAAGCCTGAATCAGGGGTGCAACAGGGTGTCAAAGTGACACCCTGTCCCCCTTGTCAATTCGGTAATTTTACCAAATCAGTATTTACCGATTCGGTAATTGCCATAGGTTCCAATGGGCCTCAAGGCCCATAGGATTCAATGGCAATTACCGAATCGGTAAATACCGATTCGGTAATTACCGAATATTCCCAAATCGGGAATTGATTCGGTAAAAATACCTACAACCCGATTGCCAGTTCTTAAATACCGAATCGGTATGATTCGGTATTTAAGAATCGGTAATCTGGGAATACCTTCATCTGGCCCCTAGTAACAAGAGTCTGGAGAAGTACTATCATTAAAAAAAGCATGTCTTTTCAGATGCAAGAGCATTGCAGCTGTTGAGCTCTAAAGAACCCACTGGATGGCAGGCCATAACCCCCATACATCAGTCCCATCAGTCTTTTAAACCCCAGTGGGGCCTAGTGCTCGAATTCTGCAGTCAAAATCTTGGCAAGCAACAGGACTATTGGGGATAATGTTGGCATATGGGTGAGTAGAGAGGGTGTTAACCCTCACATTTTGTTTCCCTTAGGTACCAGAAAGACTGGTGCCAGGGTTGAGGGCTGCAGTGCAGTGCCAGAACAGGCTAGACCAGCGCCCCACTCTACTACTCAAGATTTTTACTGATGGTCTGATGGGCTTTTGACTAGTCCCCACCCCCTGAATTGGACAGGTAGGTGGGAGAAACCACAATCTTCTCCGATTAGTCCCCACCCCAAGGCACCAGACAGGATTGGTGCCCCCGTTGGGAGGCATAATGCGGGTTTACCCCCTTTCTGGCAGCCTATATATCAACATATTTTCAAAGATCGAAAAGAAATATAGATAGAAAGGTGGTTTCATTGTAAAGTCACATTCTTCATTGCAAAATATGGTGGGATGAAATAACCTTATTTCTTTGGGGAGAAGGTACAGGAGAGGCTGGCCACATTGTCTTCTTTTCTTTAGGGTCAATGTGGAGGGCACTACATCAAATATAGATGTGATTAAAAGGAGTTGACAGCTCTCAGCAGAGTGAGGTGACAGGTGAGGGAAGCCTGTCCAGGGGATCCAAGCTTCCCAGAGAAAACCTGCAGGCTTCCCAGAGAGAGGAGTCTGAGCCAAGGACAAGGTGGGCTGAGAGACCCTGGTAAAAGCTAGTAGGTCATACCCTGCATCTGCAGCTCTAAGCAATTTATGTAGTGGATGGATGCCTACTGTGAGAACAACCTTACAATCTGTTATTATCATGTTCATATGAGGTGCAGTGTTAACAACCACAAAAGGAATTGTAGGAAACTGGGTTACTGGTTAAGGGGGCTGGAACATTTCCCAAGCAGAAACTACAATTCCTGTATGGGTGAAGTCATGAGCAAACCCCCAAAGGAACCAGTGCTCTAGTAGCTTTGCACAGAAACAGCCAGGCTCAACTTACAGGCAATGTGTAAAGTAGGTATGCAGCATTTCAAACAGACATAACGTGAAACACAACACAAGACAAATCCCATGCCATTTTAGAAAATTAGAATTAAATGTATTAAATGTTTATTTTGCCAGGTCAATTTGGTGGTTTAAAATTGCACACACTAGCTGCAATGGCAGGCCTGAGACTTGCTTAAAGGGCTAATTAAGTAGATAGCGTAATCAGTGCTGCAGACAACCAGTAGCATTTAATTTAGTCGCCCTGGGAACATATAGTCCCACCTTACAAATGACTGACAGGTAAATTAAATTTAAGGGAGAGAGCACATGCACGTTAACGCTGGTTAGCAGTGGTAAAGTATGCAAAGTCCTAAAAACCAACCAAACGGGTTCAGAACACAGGAGGGTGAAGGCAAAATGTTTGAGGATGACCCTGCAGAAAGGGCCAAGTCCAACAGTAATCCTGGATGTATTAAACATTTAATCAAATATGGACATTGTATTACATTAGTTTGAAGCTTCCTCAGACATTGAATATGCAGCAAATGTCCATGGCGCTTGTGGGCCTAGAAGCCATAGGGGTAAGCGCTGTAGCTTGCACAGTTTCTAACAGCAGAGCCTCGTTTTCAAACCTAGCAAAGCCATACATTTTACACTCTCCCCTGGTGTTCTCCAAGTTTCACCTTTGATTTTTAGACTGGAGCAAAGATTGGGAGTTATCACGCATAGACTGTATTTGTGGCTGGTTTTGCACTTTACCCCAACTGCAAGCGGGTGGAGAGTGCGAGTAACATCTGGTTTCATCTCAGCCCTTGTGCTAAAATGGAAGTAAATATGGTCAGGGTGTATGACCCATTTATGGTGATTATAATTGCATTATAGTGCGCAACTTGATATTATGTAAACAACATTTCTGGCCAGAAAATCTAAAACAAAATTGGAAAGAGAAGAGTACATCTGTTACAGTTTCGTATAATAAAATGTGAAAAGTGTATAGTTACACTCTATAAAAATAACTCAAATAGTTGAAATGCTGCAAAAATATTATTGAACCATGTGCTGTTTAAAGGAATGGAAAATATTTAATGTGAAAGACACCTTAACAAACCTGCCATTGAAAAACATCTGTGCTAAGAGGTAAAACAATAGAATTACGTTTATCAAGTGCTGAGCAATAAATACTCTATAAAAAAACGGAAAACTTAACTTAGAATATAATTACTTTCATGTATAAATACTGGAGTTTAAAATACTCTCTAAAATAAACAAATGTGAGAGTCAATACAGCAAAATAATACTCCATGCTGAGAATTTTAATCCACCGGTTTTTGTGACTCAATGAAAGCGGATTTCCTGGCGAGGCAAAATAAACACTGTCTTAGCTTTCTGGGGTTTGTTCAGCGTATGAGATGAAACAGAGTAATAAGAATTTTAAGAACTTATGGGACTAATTTCCAACACAAACAATTACATTTTATTCTGTTTTGTTCTCTCGCGAATTAAACACTAGTGTCTTACCTACACTGCCTAGATGTCTGTTCTTAACATTTTAGAATCCAAGCCTGGTCTGGGGTCTCAATACCCTAATGCATCCACTGGGGGAATCTGTGCTTGAACCTGGATAACGGATTTTAGTCTCAGCCTTTAATGCTTCTGAGGTCGATAGAATGGATAACATTGAGTTGGGAAACACACACATCTGTTATGTGCCAATAGTGCCAAGGGACCCCACTGTGGTGAATATGAGCTCTACAAATATGTATTTTATGTTATATGAAGCCATAAATAAACACTACTAGGGGAAACACTCCAACACTGACCCCTTCAGAGGTAACAATAGATCTTACATGTGCAAGCATTTATACTTCAGATTGTTGTGAGGGTTTCAGCCTTGCCACTCCAGAGACAACACCAATAGAATAAGGCGAGGTGTACCTTGAGTGAGTCCTGCTCCAGGAGTCTATGGTGCTATCAGACAAGGACATCTCAGAGTCCCACAGAGAGCATCATCATCACCACTGCTTTCTCTCTCCCCAAACTCCTGTATTTTCGCGAACAAAGCAATACAGGACACAGCTGTGTGTGGGGGCGGGGGGCGGGGGGGGTCACCAAAAACACACGAAAGATGATATATGATCTCTCGTGCAATATCACATCCCTCCTAGAAGGGCAAAAGATGTTTATGTCAGTGTTTTTGACATAAGAAGCAATTCAACTGTTTACCAAACAATTAGAAGCAAACTAGAGTCCCCATAACATTACTAGTGGTTGAACTATTGACTTTAACTGAACCTCTTTAAGGACATAACAAGTATGGTTCTGTCGGGTAGAGCAAGCATGAGTAAAAAGATGCTATTAATGCTGTTTTGAAATTAGGTCCTCTAGGACACAAACATACTTAATGAATAAGGCATGGAGAAAACAATTTGCTCGGAAAAAAGGATTTATCTCGGAATTACTCCATTCAATGATAAATGACAAAAAGGATAGACCAGATGGTTTTTTCAAACTTTCAGTTTATCGTTTTCGTTTATCCTTGACGCACCTAGCACCTCCTTGACACACATTCTTCGTTTAACTTTCAGACTGTCAACCCTTCCCTACCTGTCTTGAGAAAGACCCTCCGTGAGCACCAACTGGGGCATCACAGGGTCGAAACGTCAACGCTTTTCCTTAGGTCCAGCATCAACAGGATTCAGTCAATCAGTCAGTCAAAATACACTTTATTCGATTTATAAAAATCATAAAAGGCATAAAAAACATTTATGTACACGTATAAAAATATTTGATACATTTTCAACATGTGCAATACACTGGGTCAGAGAGATAGAATTACATAAATAGCATGATTAAAGATTCATTATGTCACAGACTGTGGGGCATTATGCAATTTGATCCTGGATGCCACCACTAAGAAATTAGCCACACAAAATATGATGCGGACGCTGCTTAAAGACTGGAGGAAAACTAATGCCGGCCTCACTTGCGTGTAGCCAGCCTCCTTCAAAATGGGCCGCAGGTATTTTTTTCTAATGTCCGAGAAGAGCCCGCATAAACATAACAAAATGCATTGTGTCTTGGGTTGAAATTTGATCACAAATGCAAGGGGTGGCTAAGTCTGGTTAGACCCAAGTTGGATAATTGCCCAAATAAAAATGAATCAAATTAAATCTAAACTTTACCAATAAAAACCTATGAAGTGGCTTTGTGACAGTCATAAGGTATTGCTCGAGTGAAGTAGAACCTAAAAGCGTATAATGGGATCGCACAGTGGGTTTCAACAACTCCCTTTCCTCCCTGGCTAGTCTGGCCCTTTCCATAAAATGTTTTTTAACCAGATTCACATCCACCTTCCTAATGCAAGATGGTGATAGGAAGAGGTCCGGGCGTCCCAGATGTTCAAAGGACTTTCTCAAATACTCCAACCAGGGCACTTTATGGGAGTGGTCTAAGGACATTACATCTGCTAAAATCGCGTGGTTAAGGGTTAGTTCCTTGTTAAGCCAGATCTTAAGCCAGAATATTACCGGCACCAGGTTAAGCATGTCGGTGACATAGTCCAAGCCCAACTCCGCACGAGTCGAAAAGGTCGGGGTCGACTGGGGCACAGACAGCAAGGAACGCAAGGACCTGTTTTCTACCCTCTGGATTTTCTCTAGATGTACATAGCCCCATAGGGCTGACCCATATGGATGTATGACATTACAACGCATGCTTTTACAACGCATGCTTTTACATCGCATGCTTTTACAATACAGTTTTACAACGCATACCATTACAACGCATAGTGCTTTGGGGCACTGGATAGTGAATAGTTTAATTTACTATTCCAACTCCAGTCCCCGTGGATAGTAGGGAAGGTGTTGGACAGTAAATTAAACCTATTCCCTATCCTAGAGCGCCCCCCAGCGCAATGCGTTGTAATGGTTTGCGTTGTAGAAGTTGCGTCGTAAAGGCACTGCGTGGTAAAAGTTGCGTTGTAAAGGATGTTTCCCGATCCATACATCGCAATTGAGATGCATTTTGCATTATAGACCTTTAACAGGGCCTCCATTGGCCTGGCCCCCAACCTTTTTGTGAACCCCATAAGTGCAGCAGTTGATCTAGCCACAGATAGGCTCTTTGCCCTTACCTGGTTGCCCCAAGAGCCCCTCTCGTCAAAGAGCACCCCCAGGTATGGGAACACTGCCACTGTAGTAACCACTTCACCCTTGCATTTAAACATCTTTGGTTTGCCCCTGTTCTTATGGAATCCGACCACCATGGTGTGTGATTTATTAGCATTCACCTTTAGGTCCAGCCTATCCATAAATGTCCCGAAGGCATCAAGTAAAAGCTGCAGACCATTGCCAGTACGGGCTATGAGGACAGCGTCATCCGCGTATAGGAGAGCGGGAATCTTTGCATCTCCTATACGCGGGACGTCCCCATCCACCTCCTCCAGATATCGACCCAGGCAATTGATGTAGATGGTAAAAAGGAGGGGGGACAAAATACAGCCCTGGCGCACTCCACGCATTGATTTAAAGCGGGTAGTGCACCTTCACTCGTTAGTGAACCGGATTTGAGAAAACAGCTCTTGATGGAGGGATGACATGAATTTAACCAATGCCCCATCTATGCCAAGTTCCAGGAGGATTGCCCACAGTTTGGCCCTGTTCACTAGATCGAAGGCCGAGGAGAGGTCCATAAAGGCCAGAAATAGCGCTGACCTTTTTTGAAGATCGCCACTATTATCGAGGTGGGACAAGAAGTAAGCAACAGATTGCCATTGGCAGCATTAAATATGTTAGACAAGATTCTGGCCCAAAGCCAGGGAATGTTTATAAAAATCTGCTGGCACCCTGTCCGGCCCTGTGGCTTTATTTTTAGTTGACTCTAAAATTGCTAACTCCACCTCTGCTTCATTGAAAATTACTCGACCAGGCTCAGGGACTGTTCGTGTACAGCCAGAGGCTTCTGAGTCCAAATCACCGTATACTGCTCTAAAGTGGCTCAACCATTTGTCATCGGGGATGACGCAGTTCGTGACATTATTGTCCAAATCCGAGAAAAAAGGCTCATTGATGATGGCCCAGAATTTGCTGCTGTTACGGAGAACGTCAACTGAGAGTAGATTGTCCCAAGCTGCTGCCTTTAAGTCGTCCTTCCGTTGTTTAATAGCTTGCTTGTACTCTCTCCTTAGCAGTGTGATGACTACCTTGTCTCTCGGGTTGTGTTTTAGAGCTGACATGATTGCTTTTGAGCACTTAGTGTCGAACCATCTACGGTGGTTATTTGCTCCCTGCCCTAGTTTGGCCGTCAGATCTGTTGAGATTTGAGGGCATATGGATTCAAATGCTCCCATTATTTTGTAGTTTGCTGCATTAGGGTCCCCACAGGTTGCCATATGACCCTCTATTTTTGGGAGGAGGTCTGCATAAAAGGTTTCTGGGACCACATTTGCCCACTTTATCCTTCTCCCCTGATCCACAGGGCGTAGCGCTGGCCTTATCTTAACGGGGCAAGACATAGGTCCCATAGAATCCCCCCATTTCACCTCGAGTAAGACAGGATTATGGTAACTGTTGGACCCGGCCTCGTGGCATGGTCCCACTTCTCCCGCCTAGCGGGCCTTGGACAACGTCAACCCTCATCCCCCGGCCGGAAGGCTATCCCCTCCAAACTGCACGAGAGCCGCCACCCCTGGCGATCCCCGGCTCTCCCCCTCGGGAGCCCGGCGACCCCGGCTCGCCCCACTCTGCGGATCCAACCCCGATTCCGGCCCACCATTTCAGGCCCGACTCCATCTTGGACCCTACACGTCCGGACCACTCGGCCCCGGCCCGGCCTCGGCCACAGCCCCAGCGAAGCCCAGACATCGAGGCACCAAGATCCAACCAGGTGGTAAAGCGGCCACTTGACGGATCCGGGAAAAGGGGAGTTTCGATGGGCCTCCAGCCGTCCCCGGACGCCTGGTTTCGATCGCCCTCCGGCCTCCCTGGGCGCTGGCTCCACCCCCCTGCTGGGTGTCTGGACACTCTCATCCCGGCCCCTCTGACCCCCAGGCGCGAGGGTCCGGACATCAAAGGACTCCAGACCTATATCTGGGGCAGCTCTGGGATGGGTCGGTAGTTGTATCCTGGAGTCGAGAACCCTGCTGACGCTGTCGCGGCTGACCCCGAGAAGAACTCACTACTTGGAACCCTGAACCTTTGGAGTCCTGCTGGCGCTGCCGCGGCCCAACCTCGCTGAAACCATCTTTGGAGTCCTGCTGGTGCTGCCGCGGCCCAACCTCACTGAAACGATCTTTGGAGTCCTGCTGGCGCTGCCGTGGCCCAACCTCGCTGAAACCATCTTTGGAGTCCTGCTGGCGCTGCCGCGGCCCAACCTCGCTGAAATCATCTTTGGAGTCCTGCCGGCGGTGCCGCGGCCCAACCTCGCTGAAACCATCTTTGGAGTCCTGCTGGCGCTGCCGCGGCCCAACCTCGCTGAAACCATCTCCGGAGCCTGCTGGCGCTGCCGCGGCCCAACCTCGCTGAAACCATCTTTGGAGTCCTGCTGGCGCTGCCGCGGCCCAACCTCGCTGAAACCATCTTTGGAGTCCTGCTGGCGCTGCCGCGGCTCAACCTCGCTGAAACCATCTCCGGAGCCTGCTGGCCCTGCCGCGGCCCAACCTCGCTGAAACCATCTTCGGAGCCTGCTGGCGCTGCCGCGGCCCAACCTTGCGGAACCCCCCAGCTCGAGGATTGAGAGCTGAGCATAGGGTATCCCCGTGCTAGACTGGTATTAAGACTGTCCCGCTACCTTTTTCCCCCGTGGTACCGAGACTTTGAGGATCCCTCGATCCGTTGTATATATTACCGAAGGAACTGAACCATTAATACTGATAAAGATTCTAAGAAGTACTCTCTTGTGTGGTGTCACTTTGTAGTGTGTGAATACTCTGCTGTGACGATTCTGGGAGAGGTCCCTCGCTCAGGAGGCCTCTCGACGGCGCTCGGCCAACTCCTTAAGGAGAGGTGGGTCTCGGGTGGTCAGTCAGACATCTTCTGCCTCCCCAGGGACCGCCTTTCTAACATTGGTGGCAAGCGGTGCAATCCAAGCCGACGCAAATCGTACAGAGAGTGACTCACGCACTACTGACAGAAACACACCACAACCATGACTACCAAAGAAACCAGACCAACGGCGGAGTTCCAGAAAGACTAGACGATTATAATCACAAAGAATTGAAACAATTCTGCAAGGACCTGGGCATCGCTACCACTGGACTAAGCACAAAGGAAGATTTCAAACAGACCCTACAAACATGGGTGGAGGCAGGAGCAACGCCACCCCAAAGCGAAGACGACACGGGTCCGAACATACACCCCGAGACCAACGCAATCCCAGTGGGGGAAAGGCCCACGAACATAGACACGGGTCTCTCCCCCGAAGACGCCCGAGAGCGAGAAAGGAGCCGGCTCCACGAATTGGAGCTCGCCCGACTCCGTCTAGACGGAGAACTGCAACTGGCCGAGAAAAAGATAGCCCTTGAGCAACTACGGCTACAAGGGGACCTAGAGGAAAAACGAAGGCAGAGAGACTTAGAGGAGAAGAAGCTCACGTTCGAGCACGAGCGTGGCTTAAAAGAACTTGAGATCAAGGCCAAAACTGGGGAGGCCAACGCCTCCGGGAACCGGAGCCCACCTCCTCCTGCGGACACGAAGGTCCACATCCCCAAAGACGTCGTCAAGGAGTATTATAAAAACGACGACATCCAGCAGTTGTTTAAGGCCTACGAGATAGCCATGGCCTCTCATCGAATACCCCAGAAAGACTGGGGTGCCGGCTTGTGGGGGAAGTTCGTCAACGAAGGGAGAGACGCCCTGCTAGAGCTCCCCGACGCAGAGATGACCTCGTATGAACACATGAAAGCAGCCCTCCTTACTCGCTATGGGCTCACCCCCGAGATGTACCGGCAGCGATTCCGTGACTGTAAAAAACTCCCCGGTACTACATGGGTGGAGTACGTGAACTTCTATAGTAGAGCCCTAGAGGGGTGGATCAAAGGCAGCCAGGTCACCACCTACGAGCAACTGTTCAACCTCATTGTGTGGGAGCACCTCTCCAACAACTGTTTTATCGAACTGAGGCAGCATCTCCTCGACAGCAAACTGCCCGAGCCCCGTAAACTCGCCATCGAGGCCGATCGATGGGTGAGCACCCGGGTCCCCCGGAGCCCGATGGGAGACTACGGCCGAGGTTCCCCGGGGAACCACCGCCCGCGAGGCGGCGAAGGAGGCCCGAACAGGAGCCGCGACTCCCCCGCGGGGCCGACCTCCATTTCACCATCCCTGGCCAGAAGAGGGGCCCCCCCAGCACGACCGGGGCCCCGCCCGAACGTTACCTGCCACAGATGCCAGCGGCCCGGTCACTATGCCAATGACCCCCTCTGCCCGATGAACCAACGACCCGGCCCCACCGGTACTCCAAACCGCCAGATCGCCGCCACCGCCCTAGGAGAAGAAAGCGGCGAGGAAGAGGACTATGACCACGAGCAGGCCGAGTGGGAGCCCGCCGCGATGTCCCTGGTATGTCTGGGCGAAAGAGATATGATTCCCCGGGCCCCGATCCCGGGCAACACTCAAAAGTACCACCAGTGGGTCACCATTAATGGGCGCCGGACCGAAGCCCTCCGCGACACCGGAGCCAGCGTGACGGCCGTCCGTTGCCACTTGGTGTCCCCTGACCAGATCCTGCCCAATGTGCTGTGCTCAGTACGGTCGGCGGACAATCCTGAAAGCCTGTGCCAGATGGCCCGCATCTCCTTCGAATGGGTGGGGGTGTCGGGCATGCTGAAAGTGACCGTCCGGGACGATGCCCCCATGGACTGCCTCCTCGGGAACGACCTAGAAAGTTCCCCCTGGGCCGGCGTCGAACGGAGAGAGCATCTGGGTATGCTAGGCTTTCCCGAGTGGGCCTGCACGACCACCCGATCCATGGCCGCCCGGGTCACCACCCCGACGGAAGTCGCCCCGACTGAAGACCCAGAGTGGCCCGCACCTCCGCCGCCCGCTGTATCCGAAGACAACGACCCAGAGCCCGACCCACTGGTCCCCAACAGTGAAGAAATTGCTGAACTTGGCCACCTCCCGGAACTAGCCCAGTGGCGCCAAGAAGGTGGCCGCACACGGGAACAGTTCCGGCAAGAACAGAAAACCTGTCCCTCCCTCGAGGGAATCCGACAGCAAGCCACCACGCAAGCCGCCGGAGACCCCTCGGGGTCCCATTGGATCTATTGGGACCAGGATCTCCTCTACAGTGAACAAAAAATTCCCGAATTGGGGGCCAGCCGGGTGCTGGTGGTCCCCCTCCGATTCAGAGACTTCCTTCTGAACCTGGCACACTACGTGCCCCTCGCCGGGCACCTGGGGCAGGACAAAACATACAGCCGCCTGGTGACCCATTTCTACTGGCCCAAAATGAAAAACGATGTGAACAATCACTGCCGGACTTGCCCCACCTGCCAAGCCAGCGGGAAGAGTGGAGGGAAGCACAAGGCCCCCCTCCAACCCTTTCCAGTCATCAGCACCCCCTTCGAGCGGGTGGGAATAGACATTGTGGGGCCTCTGGACCCCCGCACCTCCCAAGGACACCGGTTTATTCTCGTCCTGGTGGACCATGCCACCCGCTATCCCGAAGCCATCCCTCTCCGGACTGTGACGGCCCCCGTGGTGGGCCGGGCGCTAATGGGGATCTACTCCCGGGTGGGCTTCCCCCGAGAAGTCGTCAGTGACCGGGGACCGAACTTCATTTCTCGATACATGAAATCCCTGTGGCACCAGTGCGGGGTCACGTATAAGTTTACGACCCCCTACCACCTCCAAGGGAATGGGTTGGTGGAACGCTTCAATAGAACTCTTAAAGGGATGATCATGGGCCTGGAGGAGCCTTTGCGTCGCCAATGGGACGTGCTGCTGCCCTGCCTCCTCTTCTCCTATCGGGAGGTCCCTCAGAAGTCCCTGGGATTCAGTCCCTTCGAACTATTGTACGGGCACCCGGTCCGGGGTCCCCTCAGGCTAGTCAAGGAAGGCTGGGAGGTCGCAGCCCAAGGTACTCCTCCCGATGTCTACCGGTACCTCCTAACCCTCCGAAATCAGACTCAGAAGTTCCGGGAACTTGCAGAAGCCAACCTCGAGGCCAGCCAGGAGGAAATGAAACGCTGGTACGACCAAAACGCCTCTTCTATTGAGTTCGAGCCGGGCCAACAAGTTTGGGTCATGTCCCCGGTCGAACCCTGTGCCCTCCAGGACAAATGGACGGGGACCTTCAAGGTGGTGGAGCGCAAGAGCCCTGTCACTTTGTAGTTCTGAAAATTCTGGACTCGTGAAATAATTTTGGACTCGAGAATTAAACTTTGTCGTAGCATGACGATTTTTATATCAAAAGACCGAAAATGGCTAGTACACTATGTACAAGCATTTTCCTCATATTCGAGTGACGATTTCACCTCGAAATCGTCATTTTCGTTCTGAACCCTTGGCTTCCATTTTGTGTACGGCAGCCATTTTGTGAGTTGCCCTTTACATAGGCTTATAATAAGCTAAATTCGATTCCAAAGGACACGTACACCTTAATTGACTTTTCTCTAACCTGGGAAAGCTGGGCAAGCTGAAACCATTGCCCCAGGCCGAACCTGTTTGGTCAGTTCCTCTCCCAGTGGCCGAATGAGAAGGCATCAAGGCCCGACAAGCCATAAACCCTTTCTATCGCACACACACCCTGCCGAATCTTGCTCACACCTGTCCCTGCTCTTTTGCTCTCTCACTTGCTTTATGATGGGGAGGTGCCCGTTTTTATTGGGGGTCCACCGGTATCTGATGGAAATGCGGGGCCTTGCCGGGTAATTTGTTATGGACTGGACAAACAGAAATGTGGGCTGTCATCATGACTCTGCTTTTTCTTTGTAGTGAAAATATGTCTATGGTATACTAAAATCCGAAGAATGTTTGCCTAAAGCACAATATTTCGTATAAAAGGAGAAGCCTGACTTTGTGAATTTGAGCAGTCTCCTGAGAATATACATCCCGTGTTGTTGTACTTCTAGGACGCTTGTTACCTTGGTTGCAGCCAATAAAAATCGATCCTTGACTTCTCCTAGAAGACTCTGAGTTTCTGTGGTCTGAATCAGGAAAGTACCCGAGGTCTTTGGGTGTACCCTGACACCGCTGGGTTACCGGTTCGGTACCGGTTCTGAAAAACCCAGTACCTCAACTTACCTGGTGGACATGGAGACCCCCAGGAACCCCCTCCGGGTCCTCCACTCCAACCGGCTCAAACCGCACTTTGTCCGAACAGAACTTAGCCTGCTGATGGCTACCGATGGCGGGGCCGAAGACGACTCCGAGCCCCTACCAGACCTTCTGAGCACCTCCGAAAAAGACGGCTCCGTCGAGGGGGTCACCCTCTCCTCCGCCCTGACCCCAGAAAAGCACCAGGATTGCCGGAAATTGTTGGGTCAATTCGCAGACTTGTTTTCCCTCACCCCCGGAGTCACCCAGTGGTGTGTCCACGACGTCGACACCGGAGACAGCCCGCCTGTGCGACACCGGGCCTACCGAGTTCCCGACCGAGTTCGGAACTGCATCCAGTCGGAGGTCTCCAAGATGCTGGCCCTGGGGGTAGTCGAACCCTCCGACAGTCCGTGGGCCAGTCCAGTCGTCCTGGTCCCAAAAGCCGCCGCCCCTGGCGTCACTCCCGAACTACGATTTTGTGTCCACTACCGGGGGTTGAACGCCGTCACCGGGACTGATGCACACCCCATTCCCCGGGCCGATGAGCTGATCGACCGCCTGGGACCGGCCCGCTACCTGAGCACCTTCGACCTCACCTCCGGCTATTGGCAGATCGGACTCACTCCGGGCGCCCAGGAGCGCTCCGCTTTCTCGACCCCCGATGGCCACGACCACTTCAGAGTGATGCCCTTCGGGATGAAGAACGCCCGCGCAACATTTCAGAGACTGGTGAATAAGGTATTGGCCGGGCTAGAAGGGTTCAGTGCCGCATACCTGGACGATATTGCGGTGTACAGCCTCCACTGGGCCGAGCACCTCCAGCACCTCTGGGAGGTCCTGACGGCCCTCCGACGGGCCGGACTGACAATCAAAGCCAGCAAGTGCCAGATAGGCCAAGGTTCCGTGACCTATCTGGGACACCAAGTGGGGAGCGGCCATGTGGCTCCCCTCCAACCCAAGATCGACGCCATCATGGCCTGGGAGCCCCCGGTCACCCAAACAGCAGTCCGAGCCTTCCTGGGGCTCACTGGTTATTACCGGCGATTTGTGAAGGACTATGGGAGCATTGTTGGCCCTCTCACCGAACTCACTTCCAAGAAGCAACCACAGAAGGTGCACTGGACCGCCGAGTGTAAGTCACCTTTGAGACCCTGAAGACAGCAATGTGTACTGCCCCCGTGCTCCAAGCCCCCGACTACAGCCGGGAATTCGTGGTCCAAACAGATGCCTCAGAGCACGGTGTCGGGGCGATCCTTTCCCAACTCAACGACGAAGGAGTTGACCAACCGGTGGCCTTCATCAGCCGGCGTCTGCTGGCCCGAGAACAACGCTGGAGCACCATTGAACGAGAGGCCTTCGCCGTCGTGTGGGCCCTCAAGAAACTCCAACCCTATCTCTTCGGCACCCACTTCCGGGTGCAAACGGACCACCGGCCATTGCGGTGGTTGATGCAAATGCGAGGGGAAAACCCGAAGTTGCTGCGATGGTCCATCTCCCTCCAAGGGATGGACTTCACTGTGGAACATCGCCCCGGCAACGACCACGCCAACGCCGACGGCCTGTCCCGCTTCTTCCGCCTCGACGAGGAGAACCCCCAAGAAGATGGGTGACTCTCCCCGCCTTCAGCTGGGGGGGACGTGTGTTGGACCCGGCCTCGTGGCGTGGTCCCACTTCTCCCGCCTATCGGGCCCTGGACAAAGTCAACCCTCATCCCCCGGCCGGAAGGCTATCCCCTCCAAACTGCACGAGAGCCGCCACCCCTGGCGATCCCCGGCTCTCCCCCTCTGGAGCCGCGCGACCCCTGCTCGCCCCACTCTGCGGATCCAACCCCGATTCCGGCCCACCATTTCAGGCCCGACTCCATCTTGGACCCTACACGTCCGGACCACGTGGCCCTGGCCCGGCCTCGGCCACAGCCCCAGCGAAGCCCAGACATAGAGGAACCAAGATCCAACCAGGTGGTAAAGCGGCCACTTGACGGATCCAGGAAAAGGGGAGTTTCGATGGGCCTCCAGCCGTCCCCGGACGCCTGGTTTCGATCGCCCTCTGGCCTCCCTGGGCTCTGGCTCCACCCCCCTGCTGGGTGTCTGGACACTCTCATCCCGGCCCCTCTGACCACCAGGCGCGAGGGTCCGGACATCAAAGGACTCCAGACCTATATCTGGGGCAGCTCTGGGATGGGTCGGTAGTTGTATCCTGGAGTCGAGAACCCTGCTGACGCTGTCGCGGCTGACCCAGAGAAGAACTCACTACTTGGAACCCTGAACCTTTGGAGTCCTGCTGGCGCTGCCGCGGCCCAACCTCGCTGAAACCATCTTTGGAGTCCTGCTGGCGCTGCTGCGGCCCAACCTCGCTGAAACCATCTTTGGAGTCCTGCTGGCGCTGCTGCGGCCCAACCTCGCTGAAACCATCTTTGGAGTACTGCTGGCGCTGCCGCCGCCCAACCTCGCTGAAACCATCTTTGGAGTCCTGCTGGCGCTGCCGCCGCCCAACCTCGCTGAAACCATCTTTGGAGTCCTGCTGGCGCTGCCGCCGCCCAACCTCGCTGAAACCATCTTCGGAGCCTGCTGGCGCTGCCGCGGCCCAACCTTGCGGAACCCCCCAGCTCGAGGATTGAGAGCTGAGCGTAGGGTATCCCCGTGCTAGACTGGTATTAAGACTGTCCCGCTACCTTTTTCCCCCGTGGTACCGAGACTTTGAGGATCCCTCGATCCGTTGTATATATTACCGAAGGAACCGAACCATTAATACTGATAAAGATTCTAAGAAGTACTCTCTTGTGTGGTGTCCCTTTGTAGTGTGTGAATACTCTGCTGTGACGATTCTGGGAGAGGGCCCTCGCTCAGGAGGCCTCTCGACGGCGCTCGGCCAACTCCTTAAGGAGAGGTGGGTCTCGGGGTGGTCAGTCAGACATCTTCTGCCTCCCCAGGGACCGCCTTTCTAACAGTCACTGAACGGGGAAACAACTGTTGCGTAGAAAACGACCCCGTGTAGGATACCTGAGGTCACAAATATATAGTCTATGACGGAACCAGGGTCTGTACCCTTGTATGTATTTAACCTCATCTTCCCCTCCGGGGTCGTTGGTTCAAATAGATTAAAATTAGCTAACACCTCTTCCAGTGCCTCTCCGTCCTTGGTGTGCTCGAAATGGGGGGCCTCCAAGCCTGGAGGGCCCATGGGGTCACCTGTGCTACACATATTTCTGCAGGGATGAATATTAAAATTGCCCAGTAGGACGAACTCATCATTAGTGTTTTTATCTTGACCGACTGTGAGTAAAAAGGATTCCAGGGTGGCGATATGATCATTACCATTTTCCCTGTTCCAGGAATTATAAAAAATTAATAAAGAAGGTTTTCCTGCTAGGGGAGACCTCCCTTTCCACGATTAAAAGATTTGGTGAGCAGCTATTAATCAATTTTAAAGCCCCCTTAAGTTTTAAAGAAAAAAGGAGAATAAGACCTCCCTTGGCTCTACCGGTATTGTTAGGGACTGCCGGGACGTCAAAGCTTGTAAAACCATCCAGCCAAACAGGATTCTATACTTGAATAGATAGAAATCTTTGTTTTTGAAAAAAACATCTGGTCTATCCTCACTTTTACATATGTGTATGTTGGCACTGTATATATTGTTCACCACCTGAGTTCTTTGCACAACTGTTACTACCCTGTATTGTATATTATCATTGACAGTCCACAGTATATAATTGTATTTATCATTGAATGAAGTAATTCCGAGATAAATCCTTTTGTCCGAGCAAATTGTTTTCTCCATGCCTTATTCATTAAGTATGGTTGTGTGTCAGAGGACCTAATTTGAAAACAGCATTAATAGCATCTTTTTACTCATGCTTGCTCTAACCGACAGAACCATACTTGTTATACCTATATGTTTACCCAGGTTCAGAGGGACACAGGGTCACCCCTTTTCTTATAAACCTCTTTAAGGACAACCAACGAATTTAAATGTTCTTGACCTACGTTCCCTCCTTTCATTAGAAATAGTTGGATATTACAAATTATATTTTCGAACTCCGCCTCATTATGCATTTTGGGTTTTATTATGTATATATAAGTTACTATCAAATGACAACACTTAATTGGTAGGCCATGAGGGCGAATTTTAATCTATGGGCATATACTCAAATTGAAATGTTTCTGCGTACCAGCTTTTTCAATTTTAAGTTGAAACTACTAGACTTTTTAATATGTTACATTTGATAAATGTTGATTTTACCGATGTATTTGATAAATGAAGATTTTACTAAGATCTTAACTAACTATGTAAATATATATCCTGTTACTATTGGAAGGGTTTTAAGTAACCAAGCAATTGTTCAAATAAAAATTAAAATTCATTGCAAGGCGGAGGACTGTAGCACAGAAAAGATGGCCGCCGAAAGACCAGCTTCTTCTCCTTCCTCACACCAACTTAGTGGGACCACAGCAAGAGGGTTAGTTGTGTGTCACAGTGTCGAGGTCAACAATATCAACCTGCACAATATGGAACAGCCAGTATCCGTAAGGTAAGCAACATAGGAAAGTGCAGATTTACTATTCTTAATTCCACATCTACTTAACTTGACAATATTCTGGTAATTGTTACTGAGGAATAAATATAAGTGCATTTTAATATTTAATCCTTGGTATTATGGTCGAACACATAGACTGACAGTCCTATAGAGAGAAGCCTCTGATGCAGGCAGGGACACACAGGAGATGGCATGTGAGGGCCTTTCTTCAAGCCCTGCCCTCCAGAAAGTAGACATTAATTGAAGCAAGCAACCCTGAACAGTCTCAGGTGAGACCACTCACTATAACATGGAAAGGGAGCAGCAGGATAGCTGTCTTCTAATGAGATGTCAGTTTTCTATTTAGAGCAAGGAGTTACCCTGAGAAGCCTCTCATACCATCAGAAGCCTTTGGATGAGATTTTGTGAAGGATCTGCCTTTGAGGTGCATCTGCAGATGTCATGAATGGAAGATGTGTCTGGAGACGGGAAACTGGTACATCCGAGGATCATGATCAAAATGTCTGATGGTGTGTGGGTCTAGAGACGGAAGGATTCAGGGGTCTCTTATTCCATCCAGACTGCAGAAGCCTAGAGCATGAGCGGTCCTCAAGGAGGTTGCAGTCACCTACCACGTCTTGTAGACCATAGTCTTAAATCACATCCTCCACCCACCATGCCCAAATCCATAAACAGCCACCAAACACACACAACCACCTTTTAAAGCACAACTTATAGAATGTTACTCTAATTCAATTTGCTGTTCTGGCCCTGCATAATCATAACCTCACACAACTATGTACCACGCATTGACATCTTTTGCAAAATCTGTAATCATCTCTATGTGCATCGCTTGTGTTCCTGTGCAGAGGGTTCAGGCGTATTATCTCCATCTCAGGGCTGTACTGGGACCCAAAACCAGCCCTGGCAAAGTGCTTGGCCAGCCACCCAGGGGGTTGGGGGTGAGGCTGAGCTGTTTACCAGGGCCGGTTTCTGCCCATTTCATTATAGCGGCCGATATTGCAGCTATGCTGCAAAAACGGCCCTGTAACAAAATCGGCCCCCAGGGGCCCAAAACCAGCCCCCAACCCTGGCGGCCCACCGGGGAAATGCCCGGTGCCCGCAATGGGCAGTTTGGCCCTACTCCCTATGGATCAGGCCAAGGCGTCTTTACCTATACTTGGCTTTTTTTAGCAGTACAGCTGAGCAAAGAAATGATGGTGAGTCACCTATCCATTACTTCGGTCTTATCTTAGTGTAAAGTGGTACCTGCACATTTTCCCAGAGACAACTGTAATGCCACTATGAACTTTCACTCCACTAGGTCATATTGTCATGTGACTGGATCTACAGCAGTCTACAATCCTCCATATTGCATTCTAAATACTACCAAGGAAAACATTATCCCTCTTAAGTATGGAATGGGCAGTATACTTTTATTCTGTTACAAAACAATGGTTGACTGTCCATATGCAACTGGAAATCTATTTTTATGACTGGCTACTTTATTGCGATAACTATTTCAGTAAGTCGATCTAAAGTTAGAAAATGTAAGATGGATACCATAATGGACTGCTGTGATTCAAGCGTAACACTAGTCAGAGCAACAGCAATACCAGGCAGAGTTCACTAGTGGAAGGTTAATCCTACAAGTTGTCTGTTGTCGGTCACCTGTTGTGGACAGCATCATTATCACTGTGAGATTTGGGTCAGCCCATTGCTTAGCTTTGTTGCCTGTCTCATGTGCTTGCTTTTTAGTTTATGGCTTTCCTTTCTCTTCCTGTGTTTGGTCCTCCCTTGGAGCATAGATTCTTTACCATCCATTTGATTGAATGACTTGTATCTTTACACTGCTTACATTCAGGGAATTACTTTTGTTCCTTTTGGTTTCAGCACTCTATTATAGTGCATGTCTTTTCTTGCTCTCTCCCTTGTGCGCTGCTTCCCAACATCTTACCACCCCACCATACTCTGTGTTGCCTCGACTACCCGTCACCACTTATTTTTTTGTTTTACTTAATTAATACATTCCCCCATCCAGCTCATTCACTGGTCCTACCTGCTATTTCAACCACTCATTGGTGCTTACTTTTCAATCCACCGCATGCTCCTTCATATCTCAAGCCTCTCCGTCTCATTTTCTTTTCTTTTTGGAGGGCCCAGCAGCTGTGATTTGCTGCTGGGCTGCTCCTTTCTGAATTTTTTTTTAAAAACCTCATCTGGCAAACTTATTATATTTCTTTAATTCAGAGCTCTAAGACGGACGTCAGCCATCTTGGAATGGTAAATGAAATGTAAGCATGCACTCATGGAGATGCATTCACAGGTATGTACCATTATGGCCGGGCCATCATAGCCAGGGCTGGACTGGCTGTAGTGGGCATCGGGTGTTTTCTCGGTGGGCTGTAAGGGAGGGAGGCGGTTTTGGTGCAGTTGGGGCGTTTTGTGTTACTGGGGGCCGGTTTTGCAGCAGTGCTGCAATATGGGGCCCCTGTAACAAAAGCAGCAGCAGTGCTCCACACTAGCACCACCACAACCCACCCGATTCCTCCCCTGCCCCCAGAACACCTACACCACCCACTTCCCCGGTTGGTCAATACAATTGCCAGAGCTGGTTTTTGTTCTCATTCTGGCCCTGATCATAGCATTATGAAACAAAAATACGCATGAACTGGCAAAGCCAAAAGGTTGAGTGTTTTTATTAAAGGAGCAAACAATTGAATTTGTCACTGTTTATTCACAAAGCAATCCAAGGATCCTAATTGAACGGAGTAGCAAAGCGGTCAGGCTTTCATCAGTAAGAAAGAGGGAGTACAAAACCAATCTTTACCTCCAACCGGAAGAGACTTGCAGTAAAAAAAAAACTGCAAGCCAGATGTTGTCTAGGTTTCATATTGGTAATATAGACAAGGGAACCTGACAATGCTATTTAGAAACAGCTACACCCATCCCAAGGTTTGCGCCTGGAAAAAGTACAACTTGAACAAACATGATGGTATATTTGGAAAAGTGTAATAATTCCTGTAGTTATATGATTGGTTGGCACTGAAATGGGATACTGTGAATGATAGAAAAGGGAGGTCCTCTTCATGCCAGGAATTATACCTCCTGGTCGTTTACCCAAAACAGCAAAACAATTTCACAAGTATACCTCTCACTCGGGGAAATAAAAATTGAAATGCAGACGGGGCTTAACCATATCTACTCCTAAGGTCAGTTAGCTTTTTCATATTTTCAATAAGGTTCAAGGTTTCCTGCCAGGCTTTGTGGCTAACAAACTGCTTTTTCCTTTTTGTTAGTTTAGCTCCCATCCAACCATTTGAAACTGTCATCTTTCTTTTTGTGGGATCCAGGTAAACAGTATCTGCTCCCAGCATCACGACCACAACCCCTAGAATGTTCTGGGAATCTTCTATTAGGTTTGTGCCCATGGACATGCTTCCAGGCCACAGTCTTTGTTCTAGGGCTATGACCAGGTTCATCTAGCACAGCTTCAACTGGAGAGAGGATGTAGCGTAACAGCCAGAGCTGTCGACTTTGGAACTGGAGAACCAGGTTCGTGTCTTGCGTCGGCTAAACATCCTGTAAACCTGGGCAAATCACTTGATCTCCCCGTGCCTAACAAAAAATGATGAGTCCTTGTGTAATGTAACTGGTGTTCATGTAAAGCTCTCCAATACCTTCGGGTCGAGTTCATGCTATATAAAACTGTAAAAAAAAAAAAAAAGAGAATCAGCTTTTTGCAACATAAGGTCCTCAGCTGTGATTCATGTTAGAGCAGGAGCGCCCCCCGTGCAGGTAAGAGCGGTTGGCAGGGTTGGGGGAGAAGACAGACGACGACAAGGAAAAATAAAATACAAAAAAATAAAACTTCTTACCTTGCTCTCGCCACATCGCGCAAGGTAAGTGGTTTTCTTCCATTTTATATTATTTTCCCTCGTATTCGTCTGCCGACTCCCCCCACCCTGCTCTACCGCTCTTACCTGCACTGTCCGCTCCTGTGGTGAATTCTGCACTGTGCACCAGTGGCGTAACAAAACTTGAGGGTGCGCCTTGCAAAGTACATGGAGGGGGCCCGCCACACTCCGGGCCCAGTAGGAGCTCTAAGGGTGCTACAGGGAGCTAATGTTACGCGACTGCCATGGCTTGGCAATGTGTTGCAGTGGGGGCAGAGCAGGGTGAGCTACGAAGTAGTGTAGGGTGATATGTAGGGAGAAGGGAAACTGCTAACTCTACCTGTCACCATTTCTCTGGAGCACCCTACTTCTTTAGGTGCAGCAAACACACAGGAGGGGAAGCCACCCTGGTTACTCGCCTCAAATGCTTTCCAAGCACAGGCGTGTACACATCAGAGGCGCAACTAGAGGCAAATTTCGGGGGGTGGGGGATGGGGGGGGAGGGGGCTAAGAAAAAATTTCGGGGGGGGGGGCTGAACCTTTAATTAGTAGGCGGAGTGGAGCTGCAGGGGCTCTTAGAAGGGGTGAAACAACTGCAAGGCCTAATTAACATTCGAATGGTCTTTTAAAGACCTGTGAAACGTTCGGGTGTGGCTCTGTGTGTGCCCGGGATCTGTCTCATCCCGGGCTGCCACACACGGGGGGGGCTGAAGCCCAATGAGTTCAATGGGTGTTGCGCGCCTGGTACATAGCACACAGACAATCAAGGCGATGAGGGGGGTCAGCCATGACACACTGCATGGACTTACCAGGGAGAGGCTGCACACTGGGGTTCAGGTAAGAAAGGCCTGAGCCCCACTACTATAATCTGGTGACATCAACCATTAGTAGTGCCAAGGTCTGATCAAGGAAACGGTAGTCACTGGCCCTACAAGAAACACCACCATGGGTGGTCCCCAGTACCCCCAACACACTCTAGAATTTGGATAACAGCATGCCTTAACTATGTAGAGTGTCTCGGAACCGGAAATGTTCTGTGTCTCCCAGAATGTTAAAATGAGGAGTCATTTGTCACGTGGGACCGTTGTCCGAGCTGTAACCACAAAGCAAATGTTTGAAGCAAGCCCGGGCAGCTTCAGTGTTTCATCCTTCCAAAACCGATCATTAACAGTCATTGAGGCAGCATGATGCTTACAGTATTAGGAAATTGAAACGGGTGTGGTACCAGCCATCTTATTCTATAAAACGTTATTTTTTAAACTGTGACTTACGTTAGGAACTGTTGGACCTGGGGAATCCCAAGTCACATAAGGTAGCTTGGCACTAAGTGGGAAGGCCTAACTCCAAGGAACATGTGCTAAGTTTGCGTCACACTCATCAGTAACCAAACATCCATCCACTCAAAAATAAGGACACTACACCCTGTTTGGAAAAATACGAGCTGTTTTATAAAAGTTCTCTTTAACCACAGTACATAAATTTAGCTCTGCATAGAAGGAATAAGCACTAGACAGTGTTTACAGAAGAAAAATCCTTACTACTCGATTTACAAGCAAAAGAATTCAATACAAAGACTCTCGGTGAGCACCAGCTGTTCACTATGTAAATTTAGGTAACCTTTGGTTTCCACGAGTGAAAGTTTCTTTATCAACTCAATACGTTTTTATCTAGCAGATCAATAATTCTAGGCTCACTTTGACATAGATGACTTGAAGGGAAATTTCAACAGTTGTCAACGTGGTGAGGCAAATATCAAGACAATATGAATCCCTCAACTCTCTCCTCACACTCGATTTATAACTGAAATTCAGTTCACAGCTCAAGACCCTTCTGTGATTAAGCCCTGATTTACTTGAGAAGCTTCCTCAATTCAAGGCGGAAGTTCCTTAGGTAAAACTACTCATAAAGGGAAAAGGCGCTGTTACCCAAGATCCCTTGCCTCTGTCTAAAAGAATGAAGATTGCACCTCCCTCAGGTTATCCTCCGTGGCTTCTTCCTTAGATTAGACCCCGTCTGGATTGACTAGCACCTGAGCACATAAACCTCCCCTTCCGCCTGTTTTAGTTCATAGTACTGTCAGTTTCCTTCCAAAGGCTCTCTCTCTCCTCCTTATCCACCTCCTGTTCGACTGGACCCTCTTCCTCGAGAGAACGAAGGCTTCCTAAGCCAGCCCAGCCTCCCTCTTCCTACTTACTTCGCACTTGGTTGATGAAGTCAGTGGGGGGGGGGGTCTGGGTCCGTAGCCGGTTGGAGAATTCAATCCCCACCCTACTTGCCTTCTACAGTCAAAAGGGCCCAGGAGCGACGGATTTCCGGGAGGCGGAAGATCTCCGTCGGCTCCCCGGCTGCTCCTCTCACTGGCTGACTCACCACTGGGACCTGCGCCGTGCAGAGACACCGCCGCGCCTCCGGTAGTGTCTTCTCTCGAACTACTCACTTGCGAGGGTGTTTCTGTGAGAAGCTGCGCTTCCGGTCCTGCGTGGGAGAGGGACGCCGTCACTCACCCACCAGCAGATCACGACAGGCCGCTCCCTCAGCTAGGACACTCCCCTCGGCCACGCTACCGCTGAGCCTGCGCGAAGGGCAAACACTGCTCTCTTCTTTCCGCGCAGCAGCGGAACCGATGACACCACCACTTAGGGACTTCCTCGAGCCCCCTCACCTCCACGCTGGGCAGTTGGCGAGCCGGCAGCTGGGACGTGCACTCAGCAACGATGAGGTAGTCACCTGCAGCCCCCGCCGCTCTGTAAACACCGCTGGGGGTGGCGAGAAAGGTGGGAATCGGGGCGCCTTGAAGCTCCTATTTTCTGAGGGACCCGGGCAGCCTTCAGTCATTGAGGACCTAGACAGGGTCAGATCCACACACGGGGCAGTATCAACAGAAGGGGATAGCAGCCCCAAAGGACCATCAACCCGCCTTCAGCGCACTGTCCTCCCTGACCTGTGGTCTAAACTCCTAGCTGGCCTCTCAGCAACTCACTCCAAAATGGCCGCCCTGGTTCTGGCCTTATATAGGCTGACCCTAGGAGGTCCAGAAAGGACCAGAAGGTTCTAGAGGGTTCCTATTCTTCCCTATGGGTCAAGCCTCAGGTGTGGCAGTTAGGGCAGTTGTTATCCACCATTTTGTAGGTCTGGATGAATTTTAGTCAGAAAAGGCACCTAGGCCTTAGGTAAAAAACTATGAGGGCAAAAGGGCATCTATCCCCCAGGTCAACACCACAAAAGTATCCAGTGGACATACAAATTAAGGGATATGAGGGGCAGAAAGGGGACAAAAATAAATAATAAATAGGAGGGACTACCCAAAGGCAGACAGGTCTAACAGGAACCTTCCTGTTTCTTTGGAGAATCACATCACGCAAAGCCCAGGGTTAGAGGGAGCAGCCCCGCCTCTTTCCCTCAGGTCTCATCTTTTTTCATGATTGTTTATTTTCAACTCACACACTTTCCTAAAATAGACGCACAGACTGTATAGGAAGACCCTAAATATTGCCTCTAACACTAACATTTTCTGCAGCAAATTTATGTCCTGTTTGAGACAGTGTGAGGAATGTGACCGTGGCGCCAAGACTAACCCTTATTTTGCTGCATCCTGGTTTTTCCAAGGAGCAGAGAGGAGAGAGGTTTACTCATCCCGTTCAGTGGTCCTGCGGGCATCCTTTATTTATTGACAGTGAGTTTTATCTTTTAATCTAAAGTAGGTGATTATTCGTCTCACTTGAACCTGAGAGGTCCTGCATATCTCTGAACCAATAGCATCAATTAATGCAGTTTGATAAACTCATTTCAATAGACACATAAAAGTCAGGTGTCTTACACCTTTTCTTTCTATGGAAATTTCTTTCTTCGAATTCTGTGCTCCAGCTATTGCTTGCGTCTTTTCTCTCTTTTTATGATTACCATTTGTACATATTGCGCAAAGGCTTCCTTTCCTTTCCTCAACTTTCTATTATGTAAAATACACTTTTTCTAATACACTCTTTGTCTCTATGATTCTCACAATCTTACAGCAATAATTCTCCATGTTTACCCAGGCTGTAACTAAAGGATTGTAAATGGGTAACTGCTCCCAGGGGTTATTTTTCACTGAGGGCTTTCCATGGCATCATAGAACAAAAAGAGTGAAGTTAGATTTCTCTATGACGGACTCAGAGGAAGGGTCCACTCTAACAGCCCTGTCTGGCCCAGGACAGCCAAAACTCAAGCGAATCAATTGTTGGATGAGACGCAATTTGGTTTCAGGTCAGGGTATAGCACATAGACAGTCATGGAGGCAATAAGGGTCGCGCTGGACAGAGGTAGGGCTCTGGTATTTATTCTCCTCCACCTGCCAACAGCATTTGATATGGTTGACCCAGAGGCGTAGCTAGGCCTTAGGCCGCCCGTAGCGGCCACTGCATTTGCCGCCCGCGGCAGCCTGAATGAAGAGCGGGGGTCGGGGGAGGGTGTTAACGATGATTCTTGCAGCCACGACGGAGCAGGGAGAGGGGGCCGCCACCCCCAAAACTTGTGCCCCCTGGGGCGGTCCGCCCCCACCGCCCTCTCCCTCCCCCCAACTACGCCACTGGGTTGACCATAGGATGCCAATCGACCGTATCAATACTTTGGGTATCAAGAATTGGGCCAAATCTCTATTGACTTTTTTCTTACTGACAGACTACAATCAATAGCACTGGGTAATTATGAATCGGATTCATTTTCTCTCCCCTACGGGGTCCCCCAGGGTTCATCCATCAGCCCAATTCTGTTTAACATTTATGTTACAGAGCTGGCTTTTCTGGTCAAATCTTTTGGCCTTGCGCTAACCTCATACTCAGACAATACTCAAATTGTCCTGTCAGCCTTCAAAAATGGTACTGAGGTTGCGGCCATTTTTCATGATTGCATGTTGGCAATTAGTTCCTGGATGAACAGGCACTGCCTTAAACTTATTTAAAATCAAATCAAAGTGGTTCTGTTCAGTGATCTCTCTCCTGTCTGGTCTCCTCGTTGGTGGCCAGAAGAATTGAGATGTTCCCTATTCCAGCAACCAAGGCAAAAAATGTTGGTATGTTAATAGATGAAAAGGTAAATTTTATACCGCAAGTTAATTCTCTGATCTCCTCCTGATTATACCTGCTCAGAATGATTAAGAAACTATTCCTCTTTATCCAATCCAAATCTAGAAAGACGGGAAACATCCTTTACAACGCAACTTTTACCACGCAGTGCCTTTACGATGCAACTTTTACAACGCAAACCATTACAACGCAATGCGCTGGGGGGCGCTCTAGGCTAGGGAATAGATTTAATTTACTATCCAACACCTTCCCTACTATCCACGGGGACTGGAGTTGGAATAGTAAATTAAACTATTCACTATCCAGCACCCCAAAGCGCTATGCGTTGTAAAGGCATGCGTTGTAAAAAACGCGTTGTAAAGGCATGCGTGGTAAAAGCATGCGTTGTAATGTTATACATCGTAGAAAGACAGTAACCACAGTGTTATTCCTTTCAAAACTGGATTACTGCATGTCTTTATGTTAATATGCAGGAAAAAACCCTCAACAAGCTACAGAGGGTACAGAATGCTGATGCCAGGCTCCTTTCTGGGACTTCTAAATTGACATCGGTGGCTAAGGAAATTCGCCAATGGCATTGGCTTTCAGTAAGAAGCCATATCAAAGGTAAGACCCTGTGCACAGCCTACAAAGCATGACATAAACCTGACCCTGAGTTCCTGAAGCACTCCTTTCAGAGATGCATCCATTGCACATGGTTGCGCTCACTAGCGGAGAATCTAATGACGACACCCAGAATCCACAAAGCAACCAGGGGAGGCAGAAGCTTTGTTGTTGGAACCACAAAGCCCTGGAACAATCTACTGCCACACATTATAGCTATGCCCACGCTGATCTCCTTTGGAAGGAGCTGAAAACATGGCTCTTTAACAATTAGTCTCCTTTCCTGCTCAGTAGTAGCCATCGCCAAGACACCACTGGGTATATATGTGTTTAACAAATTGCTGCAAAATAACATTACATCCACACAATGGTTGGGGACAAGATGGAATCAATGGAAGGCTATCCATTGACTTTTAGTGGCTGCTCTGGGGTACAACTGCTTGACACTAGGCCTGGGCGGTGATCGCCGCTCAGTTTGCAGAGTTTTCAGAGTTTTTCCAACTCCGTGCTCCGGGGGCGCAAGGAGTTCCAAATAAGTACGCCCTGTTGAGCGGAGTGGAGTTTTTTCCTTGCTCGCCAACATTAAGTTGCCGAGTTCTTGCTCCAGACCACCTCCTGTGAGATTTCTCAACACTGGTGATCGCAGATGGTCACTTTCCACTCACGTTGTGGAAGCTGCCGCTCAAGTAGAACTACTCTAGCAACAAAAAGAAGCAGCACTGATTTTACAGTGTGGGACAAACACCCAGCGCTAAAAATTTATTCAAACTGCACAACTTAACGCACTCCGCTGCTTTTCGAACTCATCGTAGCATGGCTGAGTTTTTTGGTCACTTAGCGGAGTTCAGCATAGTAGAACTCCGCCCAGGCCTACTTGACACACATTCACCATGCGTCCCAAATGAGCCATCCGAGGCACTAGACCTGATGTCTTGGCCATTTCTTTTCTTCCATCCACAATCCCCCAGGTTAAGCTGTGCTTTACCTCAAAGATTAAAGCGGTGCACACCTGTCGGATTCTCAGATCTGCTCAGCAGGCTTTGTCTGTTCTGACGTTTTCCATATTATCATTCCACTTTTTCTATTATGTTTGTACTTGATCCCCAATCATATTGTATCTCACTAAAAATCAGTAAAAATACAGTTAAAAAAGATGTGTTTATGAAGTCACTGAGAACCCCAAAGTGAAAAATGTTGTCCTACCCCCCTAAAATCGTATGTTATGTATGGGCCACTTTCATAATTTGGTTTCAGGAAACAGAGTTCAATTTGAGCTAGATTTTTAAAAATATTTTGATACCAGAGCAGTAACCAGCTGGACTTTTAACAATGTTTTGCTGACAATTGAAATGTTAAGCACCCATACATAACATAAAGACTTATCGATAGATTGAACAGTTTTTCATTGAGAGGTTCTGAGGGACATCAAATAAACAACATGAGTGCAGCTCGAGTTCTCTTTGATATCACGACCCCAACCTAAAAGAACTTTAAATTCTGCTTTTACACATGTACAATTTTACGTTTTTAGGACCCCCATCCTCAACTCATTTGTTAATTCTTACGATAGATACGCAGCGGTAGAGGGGTCATGGCGGAATCATACAGTCTCATCTCCATCAGTCGCATTCATGTGATCTCAAGGACAGCGCTGAATTTGAGCCTGTGGTGGCCGGTGGAGGCCTCTGGCACTCATGTTTGGGTACCGTCACTTATTTTTCCATATGGGACACTTCCCAAGAATAAGAGGGAGAAAAACATACAAACAGATAACAAGGAGGAAGAAAAAGACAGAAAAACTATCACAAAGGGAGATAACAGGGACCAGCAAGAGTGAGATAAAGAGGAAGGGGGTGTCGGCTAGTAAATTACAGAGGCATGAGGTGGATTGATGACTACTCAGCCTTGGTATTCGGTACGCTGACTTTTAATAGCGTCATACCCAGGCTTCTGAGCAGAGCTTTGGACACCGACACTCATACTCATACTTTTACACATTATGCACTGATCAATGGTCTTGCCACCGGCCCTAACCTTCCTCTGACCATTCATCCCTTCCCCATCCCAAAATTAAGAAAAAAATACCTCGCTTCTTCCCACTATGTCCTCAGAATTAAGTCTTAGCTCCCCTTCCCAAATATAAAAAATATACTAGCTCAAACTGAGAAAAGCTGGCTCCCTATCACTCACCCTGTTACCCTTTTCATATACCATCCGCCAGGCTCCACCCAAATTGAAAACATACCCAGCATCCTGCTTTGCCCACCCCCACTGCCCTGACAGGGGATGGGGTAGTTAGTGCAAACATTGCTCCACCCATCTTCTCCTGCATCCCTCAGGTCTGCAGAGACCTGGAAGAAGAGGATGAAGGAGGGGGAGTCTGCCACTTTGCTGCATCGCTTGGTCTCCACAGACCCAGGTAAGGAAAGATAACAAAGGGGAAGTGAGCACATCTCTTAGTAGTGGTATGAATGTGTCGAGCAGCCTTTGTTTGCCACTGTTGTTACGTCACAGCAGTGAATAACCACATTCCAAATGTAGTTACTCATGCTAATAGCTCTCAATGAGAGTCATACATAACATAGAATTATAGATGGGTAACTGAAAATAACAGGGATGTTTTTCACTGAAAGGTTTAGATAGACATCTACCCTCCACCACCAACCTCTGTGCCTTTCCTTGGCTTCCCTACAGAAAGCTCCTCTATATGCTCTCACAATGAGAGTGAAGAGCTGGCACTCGGCTCAGGGGCGTAACACAGGCCCCTGCAGCCCCCGCGGTGCGGGGGGCCCTCACCCTTCAGAGGGCCCCGTCAGCACCGCACTTCTTCTGGGGAGCTCTAGATTGAGTCCGGAGGGGGCACCTTCACTTACCCTGCAGGGGGGCCCCCTCAAGGTTCGTTACGCCACTGACTCGGCTGACAGCGCGTCTGTGAGACCTGCTCATCAGCGTGTTTTGACACAGTCAGTGCGGGTCAGGGGAGACCAATTTTGACAATAAATGTGCTGGTTGGTGCAGCCAGCATGCAACCCACATTCACCCACTGTCTGTGGAGACAGAGGATAGGTGGAAGAAGGTAGATGAGGCTCCATTCCCCACAGGCCCAGGCCAGGTGGAGGAATACATGGAAAGCAGGTGTTACCACTGGTGATGTAATAACAGTGGCACACACATCGTGTTTTCCACTGTTCGTATGTCATGTCAGTGAATAACTGGATACAGAATCCAGATAACTAGGCTAAGGCTCAATGAATGCCACACATAACAACACTGTTTTGTTGTCAGGGATTGGGCCCTGTTGGCTGCAGATAATAATTAAGGATTCCTCTCCAGATTACTTCAAACTTGAAGATCCTTCAACTTGAGCAACTGAGACCTATCTGATGCACATTTAAAACCTGGTTGCTCAATAAGAACTGTGTCACTTTAAGAGCAACCTTCAAGAGTTTGGGTCAGATTTGTCATTCAAGAGGTGGAACAAGTGATAAATGTTCATTAGTAAATAAATATTAACACAACCAAAATCCATCACAACAGACAAAGAGGAGTTGGAGCTCCCAATAGTGCTCTTAGTTATTAGGGAGTAAAAATGACTTTACTTTCAATCAATCAATCAGGATTTTTAAACTGCGGCTAATCACCCAATAGGGAAGCTAGGCGCTTGCAAATACCGGAGGCTTATTCGAGCTGCCATGTCTTGAGGGCAGTATTTCTAGGACTGCATGGCATAGCCCAATAGCCTCAAGTTTTTATTTGGTTTTATTGTATTCATGGTTTGCTGTAAAGAGTAATCCAATCCTCATCTTGGAATGAGCTTCCCTGGCGCACTTTAAGTTGGGATGGAGTATAGTCTTTACAGGGTATAAGGAAAGGGGTGTCTTTGAATCAATTGGCATGCAGATATCATCCCAGGAGGAAGGTGCAGTGTCAGGGAAGTATTTGTTTAGGAAAGATTTGTACTGGGTTGGGTGGTCACCTCTCCAGGCAGAAAATGTCAAGTTAAAATCAGCAGTCACGGGGGGCATGGCTAAGCGGGTCAACATGGCGGACGCAGCCTAGTGAAGCTCCGTCCCGCCCGCAACATATCCGACGATTATCCTGCTTCCCTGCACTGCTACAGGGTCCACAGGGGAAGATCTTGGCTCCAGACCGTGAGGAGACGCCTCGGTGCCTTTTGTGGGGTGCGGGGACGCCAGGAAAGCGTGCGACGGAGGACGGCAATTTGAGGCCCAGGCCGTGCCGGAGACGCCGGGGCCTCGAGTTTGGGCCCCCCGGACACGGTGCCCAAGAAGGGGCAGTCGGGAGCGGAGTGCGGCTGGGTGCTCCCCGGGGGCTGCAAGTGGATGCCCCAAGACATCGACGACTCCGAAGTGGGCAGGAGGACAGCAGCGAGGGCCTGATCCTCCCTGACGGCAGTGGCGCCGGGGACGCCATACTGTGAGGCCCGGAGGTAGGCCGTGAAGCCGGGGGCGAAAGATTGGTGCCTGCCGGGAAGGCTATCCTTGCGGCAAACCAGCCATCGGGGTATCGGGGGGGCAGGTTGGCCCTCGGAGGTGGCGGCCTGTGTTTGAGGGGTGTTTACGGCCAGAGGTTGGAGCTGGCACCCCAGAGGGCAACGTGGTGGTGGACTGCAGCCACGTGCATTGCCCGGATAGGAGAGCGCTAGATTTGCCTGAAGGAGGCCCGGGGGCCCCGAAGTTGGGGGTGACACCGGAGGTGGAGAGATGAACCCCGGGAGGCGATTTATGGCTGGAAGGCGCGACGCAGATACAAGAGGCATGTGGCCTGCATAGGCAGTGGCGGCTCCCAGGTTGAAGGCCTTCTTAGCTACTGCTCCTGACGCCTAGCCCATTTGAACAGGGCCGGACAGGTGTGCATGAGCTCGCAGCGCAGGGGACAGGATTGGCGCATTTTGACCACAGGCCCTAGGATCCTGCAAGTGGCTTGAGGGAGGCGCTCTATTGCAGACGACCTTTGTGGGGAGCGGCAGGCTTTGATGCTGGTGAGTGTCCCTGATAGTCGCCGAAGATACGAGAGGTGGGAGCGGTGGGGGAGCCACGAAACATGGACCAATTGGCCGGGGGCCCTCCAAGTCGGGGTCCGGATAACGTGGCACTGTTGGCAGCCATAACGCAATCTAGAGACATGTTAGATGCCAAAATAGGGGCCGTGGGAGCAGATGTTACTCTGCTTCGCCAGGACCTACGCACTGCTGTAGCCCGCATCACAGAGGCCGAAACCAGATTCTCGGGAGTGGAAGATGATGTGGCGACCCTGAAACGCAAGGTTGCCAATATGGAGAGTATTTAAAAGAACTTAGCGCTTCGTGCACGGTCGCACGGTGACTTAGGAATCCACATGGCACGCACGTATACACCGCAGTGGCCCGTCACTTGGGCTTTTCCTCCTTGGGCTCCAGATGGCAGGCTCAGAACATAGAACAATAACTCCCAGTGCGTCCCTCCGAATCCTTATCTGGAATGTACGAGGAATGTTAGATAACATTAAGAGGGGGCTATACTGCGCCAAGCAAAGAGGGAGGGAGCGGACATCCTGCTACTACAGGAAACACACCTACTAGGCAACAAAATACTCTGCTTGCAGCGCTTTGGTTACCAACAGGTTTATCATGCGGGCTTTGTTAGGGGGTCCCGGGGGGTCGCCGTTTTAGTCCACCGCAGACTTTCCCATGTCCATCACACTTAGTGGGTTGATCCACAGGGCAGGTACATATTTGTTAGAGGTAGGATAGGAGAAGAGACCCTGGTGCTAGGGAGTGTGTATGCTCCACCTCCCCTGCAGTGGACACTGATAGAGAAATTATTTGCTGTGTGGGCAGACATTCCTGAGGCGCCCGCGGTGGTGGGAGGGGATCGGACCACTCCCCCGTTACAATAAACTTAATGCAGGGTACAAGGCGGCAGCCATTTCGATGGCGACTATCTACGTGGCACCTTCAGAGTGAGGACTATCAGAAGCACATGGGGGAGGCCATAGCGCACTACTTGGTAGAAAATTCTGGTTCAGTTGCGGGCGCTGGGACGCTATGGGAGGCTATGAAGCCCACGTTGCGCGGAGTAGACATTGCATGGTACGCGACTGCGCGCCGACAGTGTAAAGCGGACTTACTCTGCTCCGAGGCGGATATAGAGACCCTGGAGCGCCGTTGCAGCGTGGATGGAGAAAGCCAGATGGTGGGGCAACTCCTTTTGGCACAGCAATCATATGCGTCTTTGCTCTTGGATGAGGCGCGTCAGGTGTGATTGGCGACGCGCAGTAGGATTTATCAGTGGGGGGACAAGTCGGGAACGATGTTGCACCAGCTTTGCCAGGGCACGTTTTAGACTCTGACCTTGCCGGGGGTCCTGGATGCGGTGAGGAACCCAATCACAGACCCAAAGGCGTTGGCTGAAAGCTTTGCGGCATACTACGCAAATCAATATGCCCCGAAGGAATGCCTTCCGGCAGATATGGTGGACAAATTTATTGCAGACCTGCCGCCACGTGCGATGACGGATGAGGTACGCGAGCGCCTAGAGCTCCCGTTGTCGGCGGAAGAGTTGGGACAGGCCCTGGGTGAACTTAACACCGGAAAGGCTCCAGGACCCAATGGGTTTCCGAGTGAGTTTTACAAGAAGTACCATTTACAATTAGGCACGCATTATAGGGTGGCGCTGGAAGAGGCGCGGGAGAGCGGCTGCCTCCCTGCAGAATGGAGACATGCTGAAGTGGTGGTGTTCCAGAAGCCAGGTCGACCCCCAGAACTTCATGCGTCATACAGGCCCATATCGCTATTGAATGTCGAGGCCAAGATTCTAGCCAAGGCGTTGGGTAATAGTCTCCTGCGCCATATCGCGGAGCTTGTCCACCCGGATCAGGCCGGGTTCATGCCCCATAGAGCAACTAGATACAATATTCGCAGAGCCCATGTCGCGGTGGCGGCTGTGCGCAACACAGGGGTACAGGCGGCGGTGCTTTTGGCGCATATCGACAGGGCCTTCGACTCCCTGAGTTGGGTCTATCTGTTTGTGTTACTACCTCGGCTTAACTTAGGGCCTCGCTTCCTGTCCTACATGAGACTGTTATATACGGATTTGACGGCCTCGGTTAGGGTGGCAGGGGCTATATCTTCTAAATTTTCAATCGGGCGAGGCACTAGGCAGGGCTGACCTCTCTCGCCGTACCTCTTTGCCCTGGCTATGGAGCCGCTGGCGGCTTTGGTGCGTATAGATGCGCAGCTGCATGGCTTTGAGTGGTAGAGGGGCCTGTCGGATAGAATTGCCCTCTTCGCTGATGACGTACTGTTCTTCCTTACCAACCTTAACAGATCGGGGCCGTGAATACTTGAGATAATGACGATTTTTGGCGAAACATCTGGGCTTTACCTGAACCCACGTAAATCGACTTTGTGGGAGTTGGGGGCACAGACAGGGGTTGGTGACTGGGCATCTGCGCTACAGGTTGCAGTTGGGGGCATTAAGTATCTGGGAGTGTTTATCTCAGAGGTCCCGGCGATCTCCTGAGAGCGCAACCTGGTGCCTGTCTGGGACCGGGTCCGGACGGAGATGAAGACATGGTCCCGTATGCCCCTTGCAATTTAAGGCAGATCGGTCATCTTTAAAATGGTGGCCCTTCCCCGATTGCTGTACCAACTACAGAACCATCCCTTCCCGATTCCACCCCAGTGGTTCCGTCAGGTGAATTCAGCACTGGGGCAATTTCTTTGGGCGGGAGGAGCGGTTATAGTGGCACTTCGGACATGCTTTCGGTCAACATATTGTGGTGGATTGGCGACCTCCAATATCCTCTCCTACTATCAAGCCTCCCATCTTCTGGTCCTGAACGAGTGGTGGTACGGGGACAGAAGGGACCCGACGTATGCCCTGGAACGACATCTTATGGGCTATAACTCCCTACACGTGATTCTGTATGCGGGGCACCTGCAAAAGAGACTGCTGCAGGCTACCCAGCTTGTCTTCCGGGTTTGGCGGCAGGCTCTGCGCCGCATGGGATGGTGGGGCAGGTTGACAGAGGAGACCCTATTATGGAACAATGGACGTTTCCCTGCCTTGGCGTCTTTGCAAGGTTTTAAAGGTTGGGATACTATTGGGATTTCGACGCTCTGGAACGTACTGTCGGGAACGACTCTTAAATCCTTCCAGGAGCTACGCGAAGAGTACGACATGCCTCGATCCCAGGTCTTTCAATATCTGCAGTTTCGTCATGCAATCGCACCGAGCTTGGAAGGCATTGATTCCCTCCCTGAGTTTAGTCCGATAGAGGCCAAGGTTTTCATGGGGGATTTAGGAGACAAAAAGATATCTTGTATCTATCAAACACTAGTTACACATTTCTCCACCACATTGTTAAAGCTTCGGGAATCATGGGAGGGGGATGTGGGGGCACTGGAGGAGGACTGAAGGGAGGCGTTAGAAGCTCCTAGAAGCGCAGCCATAGCGATACGTCTGCTGCTCATCCAATTTAAATACTTGCACCGGGTCTATTATACCAGAGAGAAACTATGGCAGGTGGGCCTTGCTGCTTCCCCAGACTGTCTTCGGTGTGGGAGGGAAGTTGGGACACTGATCCATACGGTATGGAGCTGCAGCTCACTGACTAGATTCTGGAAATGGGTAAGGGATTGTTTGTCCGAGGTCCTGAAGTGGGACCTCCCTCACTCACCAAGATTAGGGTTGCTGCACGTGATGGACGGGGTTGGGGGAAACAGGTACAAAATGCATTTATTGCTGCTGGGCCTGACCTTGGCTAAAAGAGACATGGCCAAGGCATGGAAAGACCCCCGAGCTCCATCAGTTCCGGTGTGGAAGAGGGGAATGGACTTTTGTATGGGGCTGGAGCGGCCTGTATTCGTGGCCCGTGGCTGCCCACGTAAGCACTACAAGATATGGAAGAGGTGGGCTGACTATCGGGGCCTGTGGCTGGAGCCTCCAGTGGAGCGGGAGGATACTCTGGAGACAGTATGAGAGGGCCTTACTGGAAGGTGTTTGTGTGTTTCTAACTCGAAGTCTGCTATGTTGAGAAAGGAAAAAGGTATCGTGCGACAGGGGGGGTGGGATCCGGGAGGGAGGAGTTGGGGGGATAGGGGAGGGGTGGGGTGGATGGTTTTGTTCAGTTTGATGCGAATATTGGATATAAAATGATGCAGAGATTGCTAATGCCTTGATGATCTTTATATGGTTGGCAGCTAACTCCGGAGTACGGGGGGCTGCAATATGTGTGCAATCCATCAAATAAAATCTGTTTTTTAAAAAAAAACACAAATCAGCAGTCACCCTGAGCCCCAGCAGAGGGAGCTAGAGAGAAGAGATTAATGCACCACTTCAAACTGACGCAACAATCAAGCAGAAATGTGACAGTGACTCAAAAGAGTTTTTAGAAACAAGGTAATAAACCTAATGTGTCCACGGTTTTTATTTCCCCTAATTTTATAACACCTCAGAGAATGACGTCCTATTTATTGGGAGCAGCAGAGTCAAAGGGTCATTCCAAATTAGAAGAGATAAAAGCTCCCATTGGACAAACTGAGGTGCTCATCAAAATATTCAAAGTAGGCCCTGGAGCGGAAGTCCTGTTTTCTGAAACGTATGCTCGCCTTTCCGGGATAGGAGCATTTGAGGGTCGGCCCAACCCATAATTATCTCACCTCACCCACATGAGCAAGGCAGCTAGTCAGTATTTATTGAAAACTCAGTTTAAACTCAGTTTAGCCTTACAAACTACATTCACATGTGAATGCATACAGTCTAATCGTAATAAAAAAACGCTGTATTTCAGAAGGTGAATAATACTTTGTTAAATTTGCTGCATGTTCTAAGTCAGGTTAAATCTCAGGCCATGGCTTTTGACAAATTGCTACTCATTTTTTTAAATGTGGAGATGTTTAGTTTTCTCTGACACAAATTATTCCTTTTAATGTGGCTCATTTTGTAATAGTATTACTTCATTATTTTGTTATTTTTACACGTTATGACTGTTGCGGCAAAAGGCTCACTTTGTTAGTACCAGCTCCTCATCCAAATACAGATACAAGCAACTGAAAGGTGGCCAGTCAACCTATGCAAATGACCTTACACGTCACAGCAGCATGGGTTGCAGCATTTCAAGTAAGATGCTGTTGTGTAGTTCATATAAATCTATATAGGATCTGAGCGTTTAGACAACATAAACTAAAGGGATTGGTGCCCAGACTGATTCCAGACACCCCCAAAGGATATGTTAGTCTGCAGACCCGGTAGCTCACAGTGCCACTATAAGCCCTTCTTACCAAGGAGCGCATAGTTTCTGGCAACTATCAAACATGACAATCCTGACTCCTCAGGGATCCTGGAGACAGTACAGTACTTTTTGCTGAGTCACTCATGCTCACTTTGTCTCTGAGAGATACACAGAATAAATGGTGCGGACGTTTTCAATAAGTATTTATTGAACCAGCGTCATTCTAGTATAACATACATGCGCTGCAACACCATGGGACATAAACAGATGTAGGCGGTTATAAGCACCAATAGAGTAAATAGAAAGTATATTATAGTGCTAAAACAATGAATATATGCAGGCATATAGATACATGACAATAATAATGTGTACCCCTACGATGCAACCTCTAACTAGATGTACCTAAGTGTGCCTAGCATGTATGTAGGTGTATAGCCGAGAATCTCCCTAGGAAAGAGCCAACTCCATTACCTGAGAGAACAATGGACCCCGTTTTGGTCTTGAGTTGGACACCCCACGAGGGATGTCAGACCACTGCTTGCTGGAGTATCTGTGTCCAGGGACCTCAGCGTCTTGTGTCAGCACGGAAGTCTTTTTCCTCCGGTTTGCCCAGCAAAGATGTGGTGCGTATATACCTGAAAAGTACCCTCAGAGGTTCTAGCTAGATGTGCCATGGTACTGTGGGCATGACGTCCAATGTTGACTATAGTGGTGACCTGCCGCAGTCCGTGCAGGTAACAGCGGTGGGGAGGTGGGGCCGGGTAAGGGAAGATTTTGAGGGACGATGCTGAGGGAAAATGAAATAAATAATTTTAAAAAACGGCTGGTGGTGACACTTATACAGAGTTCTTATGCAGAAGATGGTAATCCTGCTGTGATACTGAGAATCCTCAAGCATAATAAACGAGGCTAGTTTTCGAAGAAAACCACACGACATTTATGCAGCACCAAAATAGGTAACCGGTCAGCGCCAGACCCGATTTGTAGAACAATGGTAGGACAAATGTAACAGGTTGTGCGACTACCTAGGCCCATATTGGGGTACATTGTGGTTCATAACAATCCGTTTGAGCTAGAAACTAAATTTCTTTTGTTGAACTCTGCAGATTATGAAGCAGATGAAGGTTTATGTGGCAAATGTGGCAAATATAACAATTATGCATAAAACGCTCTGGCTGCAGAATCGTATATTTCTAGTGGCCCTGCATACAGGGAGTGCGAAAAGAAACTGTAAGTTGTCAATTTGTTTCTAATACACAAAAAGTGTAAATACCTGTAAATTAACTGTACTAATATTTTAACATGTATCAGCAGTTATGAAAGCGCAAATGAAGCACATTTTGTTTTGTAATTCTGACGTGTGATGAAAACAAAGCATTAATAGAATCAAAACAAATCTTGGTGATGCACAAATGATTAGTATTGTATTGTATTGCAGCATTTATTTAGCGCTTACTACCCTTATATGTGGCACTTAAATGTTTTACATGGGCAACAGCTATGCCATATACGATGATGTATGGTTGGAAGGGTGTTGTCTTTGTTTTGTGATTCCCATGTGGAAAGTGTTTCTATGTTGTGCGTATTGACCACAAAGGTGTGGTTATCGTGTTATGGGATGTAGCACGTGGCAGTGTGGTGGGTGATGAGGTCAGAGAGACACAGTACGCTGGCATTTTGAACAGATTTGCTGGTCCTTTTATAGTATTTCCTATGATTACAGCCTGTGTTTAGTTGTGGGCTTGAGCTGGCATGGTTACACGGAGCGAAAAGTGGAGAGATCTTCTTAGATATGCATTGTTATGGGCTCCTGCCCATATATGAGTGTCATTGTGAGATGTAAAGAAGCGGCCATAGTGTATATATATTTGGGACCTACAGTTGTGTATTAGGTTAAAGTTTTACATTGACCGCAGTGTATGACATATCTCTTCAGTTATTCCATGCATGTTCATTTAGTGACGGCTGGTTTATTGGTTGCACAGTACTGCTGATAAACTCCTCTTGTATCAGATATGTCTTATGTCCATTTAAAAGGTGTAAGTTACAGTTGGCTGCCAATCACTGAGTGCTATGGTACTCGTATTAGTGTGGGACAGAAATGTTGTATGTGAAATAACAAAAATATGTAAAACCCTGGGGAACCATAGGTCAGGCCTCTTTAACTTATCTGCTTATCGGAAGTAAATTGATAGTTGGGTTGTTTCCAATCTTTGTATCGTAAGCTGAAGATAGAGCCTGAGGGTGTGACTATTTTTAGTGTTGTGTTGATGAGATGTGGGGTGGGGTGGTGTAGTTTTCTTGGAAATAACCATGTTTTCACTGTTTTCTGTAGTGTACACTCCTGGGTGCTTTGAATGCTGGCTGGTAGTGAGTTCCAGAGCTTGGTGGCTTGTATTGAGAAGCCAGTGCCTCCTACGGATTTCTTATGGTTAGGTGGTATCTGGCATGATGATAAGTGGTGCAAGTCTGGAGTGCAATATCCTGTTTTGTTTATATTGCTTGAATTTAGCTTGTAGGTATAGCGGTCCTTTTCCTTGGAAACTCTGTAGACAATGCAACATGCCTTGAACATTACCATTGTTGCTATATGTAGCCAGTGGAGTAAATATAAGACTGTTGGGTGAAGGCAGAGGAAAAGCCGTGCAGCAGAATTCTGGAATAGCTGTATTTTGCATATGATTAATACATGTGTGTCATGGTATAGGCTGTTGGCATAGAAAAGATTAGAGATTATGGGCCTGATTTAGATCTTGACAGAACTGGTCCAGTCATCACTTTTTCGATGTTTTCACAGTCTGACTACTTGGCAATCCACCAGCTCTATTTAGATGTTAGCGGGTCCATGGACGATAGACCATCCGAGTGTCCCTAACTCTGCTGGGATTTCCCTCCTGAGTCAACGGCAACCAAGGCAAAGGCGGCTGTCAGAGAGAGTCCAGACAGGATTACAACCAGCCTAATCACGATGTGCTTTTTCGTCGGGACCAATATGGTGGGGTTACCTCCATACTTGAGTTGGCAGAATTGAAAGAAATGAGGTAAAAACGTACCTTTTTTATGTTTTCCACTTCCGTTTTTGTATTGAACTGGTCCCTCCCTTGTTGCTACAACTTGACCATGAAGCTATTCAACTCTGTTATCATCAGAACCAAAGGTACATTTTTCTGCGCATGTCTTACAATGAATCGTGTGTCAACATTTCCTATAGCCTCATGTATTTTTACCTTGTGCTTACATGCAAGATTATTCTTGTGTAATCAATTAGTGTTAATTTCACAACTAATCAATGTAAAATGAATACACCTGTATTGAAATTGATTTTGTTTTTGTTGTGGTTGTGGGTGTTGTGTTTGTGGTGTATGTGGCTGTACATTTAATAGTGTGTGAAAGCTATGTGTGCTATGCTTTATGTATAAAAAGGGGCATGACACATTACCTACCCATATTTGTTAACCACACACAACCTATATGTGTAGTGGCACATTATAAAAGGGGTACTTACCAGTCACTCCATCAGGAAACTGCTGCTAGGATGCTGACAGCACAATGGAAACATCTAAATTGGCCCTGCGCAAACACACCAGATTGACAATGACGGATTACTGTTAGCCAGCAATGGAGTCTGCCACATCATTGGTGGTGCACTGCTTATGTGGTGATAAACAGTCTGTCGATGTGGACGGCGGTTCATCAAGCACACATATAAATGTAGCGTGGAATTTGGAACCGCTGCCACAGAGGGATGATGGAAGTCATTCCAAGATAAAAATCAGGCTCTATGACTGTGAGGATGGTTTGCAGTTTCTGTTGGATGCAACAAAGGGCCTCAGTACGCTGTCGGTCAGACAGGCTCCAAACGGCAATTGACTTCTCCTAAACCGTGTCGGAACCTATGTTTCCAACCCACTCAGAAACATTTCTGACCAACCGATTACAATGGAAAGGTAACCGTTCGGTCAGTCCGAATCGGTTCCGACCGGCATTCGGAGACTCCGAGTCAGTCGAAGCTCAATCGTATGGCTCTACAGACCGTATTTCCGACCGACGTATTACAATGTTGGATTAGGACAGCTTTCTGAATCGGACGGTCTGACACAGATTAACTGTTGGAAACTGACTTTGGGGGCCTGTAGCAGGTCCCCCTTCACCCTGAGGCCTACAGTTGCCGCCCGTGAGGCTACCCAAGGACCCCCCTTTAAATCCATACACAGTGTGGCAGGCAGCATGGGGTGCCTGCAACAGGGAGCAAGGGTTTCCACAACCACCATTTTTTCAGATTGCTTTCCGACCGTCATCGTAATGAGGCCCAAAGTGTTTTCATTATATAGAAGCACTCTGACGTTATTAACATGTGGTATCAAACATGGGTCTGACTCCATGGTTACCCTTAGGTTTCTTACTTCTCTTGATATTGTTGGAGGAGCCTTTCGTTTCTTAGACTATATGGTGGTAGGCTAGTGTTTTTTCCATTATCCGCTGAGCATGAATGCTGACGTATTTAACTTTATATGGTTATTAATAATCCATGTGCACATGGCCCAAAGGCAGTCAGCAAGTTTTATATTATAGAGGTCTTCCAGATGATCCATTTTAAAAATGATTTAAGTGTCATCTGCATGGTTGTAATAAGTGAGGTTGAATGTTTTAATTAGATTTGGTAAGGTGGTTATGTAGTTGTTGAATAATAGAGGGGATGTGATGGACTCTGAGGGACTCCACAGTGCTGTGTGTGAGGAGTTGATGTGATAGGTGGTACCAATGCAAGTTCAAAGTCACAGCTGAGAGGCCAAGGATTCAATGGGCATTAGCTGAACTACATCTCAGCTTTCACATGTGGAATATGTGAAACAAAAAATTGCTGGACAGGACAGTGAGTCATGTTGTTCTTAAGGAAGCAACTTTCATGACCTTTTCAATTCCTGATACATAAGTGGTTATCACTACCTAAACCTACTAGCCATTCAGAAGCAATGTCCGACCAGGAAATCTCCAGATTCCAAATTGGCATGGGGACTAAATATACTCCTGCCTACCGCCTTTCTAGGGGCACTGGCCTGTTTTAATATATAGCCTGGTGAGATAATGTGTCTGCTCTAGAAATCTTTATTCTGTTTGCAGGAGCCAAATAGTTTGTTCGGTTAATTTGCAAGCTGAATAGGGCTGCAAATACCCGAACTAGCAGCAGTGTGAATCTGAAATGACACCATATAGCCTGCCCTGTCACAAAGGGATACTAAAACAGACTAGCTAGCTTTAAAAAACAGTTTAATATCTAGATAACCCTGCATGTATATTGTAATTTAAGATCTTTGTGGTATGAATCTGCTTAGTGAAATGTATGGACTCCTTTAAAATTCAACTTTATCCTAATCTAATTTATGGTCATAACAAATAAATTGCTGTCATGAGTTCATATGGAATTAATGCTCTAAATTCATAATACTTGGTGAACATTTGGAATACCATTTATTTTGGAGAATTAAGGGAACGCTGGGATCCACGCAAGCCATACCACTCCAGATTACATTAGGTGCCTTGTTTTCAGACTTGTGTGGACCTGGCAGGTTTCTCTGGCTGCTGAATGATCTGTGGCCTAAATACTGTAGCTTCCTACATCACCAGAATGAGTCAATTTGCACTGCAAAATCTTGATGTATCCTTGTGTCTCTGGGGACTTAGAAAGCCTTTACTTCACATGCGATAGCCTAGTCACACAAGTGGGGGACTATTGTTATCGGTAGAAGTGTAGCAAGGGGGCTTAGAGAGCCTTTCCTTTCACATGTGATAGCCCAGTCATACAAATGGGGTACTGTTGTTATCGGGAGAAGTGTAGGAATGTTGTGTCATTGCGCATTTGTGGATTTCTGCATATTTCATTAGTTCAGTCTGCTTTCATTTTTGTTTTGCTGTGTAATGTCAGAGCCCACAGCGTGCTGCACAATACAGCCAAACAAAACATCTGACTCAGGGTTTGTGGGAAACATTTCCTTCACATCCCAACTTTGATTTGAAAACAAAATGTTTCTGGTGTTTTTACCAAAAACATTTTCTGTTTCAGTACTGTGGAAGACCCATTGAAATCCACTGCACTGTGAGGGTAGTGTGGTCAACCTCAACAGGTCGCCTTCCCTAAAGCCAACAAATCCATGCAGCCTGATGTCCAGTCCAACAGGAATTGACAACAAGCTGCAGGGATGTGAAGGTCATATTGCACTAACTTCTTTGTTTCATGATCATACGGTACGTATCCTGTTCCAGGTGGCCCCTAGTATGGCAGGCTTCTGGTACTGGTGAACAGCAAAAAGCACAGTTGTTAAAGAAAGGTAGCAGGTGCTGCTAATGGCCATGCACACAAAAGAGAAGGTTTAAATTGCCATACATGGTCTATGGAGAAGAGGGCTAGAGACAGAATAAGAATATTGAGAGGTACAGAGAAGATAGAGAAAAGAGGAGAAGATTAAGAGAAAGAAGGGAGAGTAAACAGAAAAAGCAAGAGAGAGCAGAAGAGTCAGAAGTGGAAAGATAGATGCAGTAAACAGAAAGGCGTAGCAGGGAAAACGTTTAGAGAGTCAGTAGGAACTGATATTAGGAGATGAGGCAAGAATAGAGAAAGTAAATTAGAGACTAAGGGCCCGATGTAGGTGGCAAATACCAGTCGGAAACAGCCGAATTCGGCCGTTTCCGACCGGTATTTGGCATCTTGAGATGTAGGGGGCCAGATTTTACAGATTCTGTAAATTTACCAAATCGGTAAATTTACATAATCTGTAAAATACCGAATCGGTATTTTTACCGATTCGGTACCTTCCAGATGTAGGTGGGACTCTTCTGAGTCCCACAGGCCTTTAGGAGTCGGTATTTTACCACCCAATCCAATTGGGTGGTGAAATACCGAATCCAGGTGTGCATGCACATCTGTGCATGCACACCTGTGCCATGTGGCACACATGCCTGTAATTGGGGTGCCAAAGAGTGTCAAAGTGACACCCCCTGCACCCTTGCAAGAATAGGTAATTACAGAATCGGTAAATACCGATTCGGTATTCCACATTGATTCCTATGGCCTTCAAGGCCCATAGGAATCAATGGGGGATACCAATTCGGTATTTACAGAATCGGTAAATACCGAATCTTACAGATTTACCGATTCAGAATTACCTACATTTCCCATCCTCTAATTTACCACTTCTTAAATACAGAATCGGTATGATTCGGTATTTTAGAAGTGGTAAATTAGATTTACCTACATCGGGCCCTAAAGGAGCAAAATGAGAGCTAGATACTTGTGTAGCAAATGTGATTTGAGATTTTAAGAGGAATTTGTAGCTTATAATGTTTTGGCCAATACTTCTGGCCCAAGATGATTTAAATGCAAATTTTTGCATTTCATTTTATAAAAGGGATCTTAATTTAAGATACAAAAATCACCTTGCTTAGTTGTCTTTAAAGTCATAATAGGGTCTAAACATTCTTACATAATCTACATCACATTTTGCAAATTGCTTAAAAATGGCAGCTCTTTGTTATTTATTTCTATGTGCTCTTTTTGAGAAGTGCTGGCACCTTCTCTTTTAAATATATCAACACATAAAGGTACTGAGAAGTTGAACAACTCTCTTTCGCTTGGGGTGGTCCCCAGTCAGTTCAAGAATGCCGAAGTGGTCCCCATACTAAAAAAAAACAACGCCGACCCCTCGGTATTGGGCAACTTCCGCCCCATTTCTCTTCTTCCTTACATTGGTAAGGTACTTGAGACTCATGTGACCAGCGTCCTCATCTCCTTCATTGAGGATTCCAACTTTCTAGACTCCCAGCAAGCCGGGTTTAGACCTGCCCATTCGACAGAAGCGGTCATCCTCTCTGTCATGGAGGAACTTCGTAGAGGCGCTGACTCCAACACCAGTCAAGCCCTGGTGCTCTTAGATCTGTCGGCGGCCTTTGACACGGTCGACCACACCATCTTAGTCGACCGTGTTAAAGAGGCGGGCATCAGCGGGACGGCCCTTAACTGGGTTCGCTCCTTCCTGGCGGACCGCCACCAATCAGTCCGTCTTTCCCAGTTTACGGCAGATAGGACGAGGGTCACCTGTGGCGTTCCACAGGGTTCGTCCCTGTCACCCCTTCTTTTTAACCTGTATCTTACCCCCTTGATCCGCTCCCTCCGCGGTAGGAATGTCACTGCATTTAATTATGCAGACGACATTCAGCTCGTCTTCAATCTCGACTCCTCGGATGAAGCGGCCCAAGATTTCCAGTCCACCCTTTGCCATATCAGCAATTGGATGGGCGTTCATCATCTCAAACTTAACCCCGACAAGACGGAGCTCGTTCTTGTCGGAGGCCTATCCAATCCCTGGAACCCCACTTTCTGGCCCTCTTCCCTCGGTCCTCCCCCGCTCCCTGCTGATAAAGTGAAAAGCCTGGGGGTTTACATCTCCCAGGACCTCTCAATGAAGCACCAGGTCAGTGCTACTGTGTCTTCCTGTTTTTTCCAGCTCAGGAAGATCCGGAAAATAGCTCACTTTCTGACCACTGAAGCCCTCACCTTAGCACTGTTGGCATTAGTCATCTCTCGAATCGACTATGCCAACGCTCTGTACGCTGGCATCCCACAATACCAAATTAACAGATTACAGCTGATACAGAATCAGGCAGCTCGCCTGATCTATCACCAACCAAAACACCACCACGTCCGCCCCCTCCTTAAAGCCCTCCACTGGCTTCCAGTCTCAGAGCGCTGCAAGTTCAAACTGGGCTGCCTGACTCATAAATCTCTGGCCGGCATTGGCCCCTCCTTTATCTCCTCCCTCCTGCACCCTTATGCTCCCTCCAGGCTCCTCCGTTCTCCTCATCTTGCGCTCCTACAGACTCCCCGTTTTAGACGCAAAAAACACGGAGGCCTCAGATTCTCTTTTTTGGCACCCTCATTCTGGAACTCCCTCCCGTTGGAACTGAGACTCTCTCCCTCCTACCTTCACTTCAGGTCTCTCCTAAAAACTCACCTCTTCCGTAGCATCTACACATAAGCCTTCGTCTCCCCGCCCTCTGCCTCTCACCAAACAAAGTGACCAGCGCCAAGAAACCGTCCGGTGAATGCCGCGCTTTACAAGTAATTTTTACATTACATTACATTACATTACATTACATCCCAGTGCCAGGGGGGGTTTTGAGAGGTAATCTCAACCGGAGTATATCCTCCCTAAGTAGTACATTAATCACAAGAAATACTCCAATTGACCAGCTGGTGGTCAGTGGTGCTAGTAGACTAGCTACACCCGAGATATATATATCGAATTACGCTCCCTTGTGCCCTCGACGCACAAACACAGGTACGGACAACTTCTTAAGCTGGTGCCAGAGTTTCTTTTTATTTCACTATTTTTAAAGTTGAGTGCAAAGCTCCTTTATGACACGTTTCGGGCCACTTAGCCCTTGGTCCCATGACCACATTGTGTACATGCAGAGTTTTTATTGGTGATACTTCCACCACCTGATCAAGCATGTGACTACGCCCATAGTAGAGCTAAACAAAATATTCAAACGTGTGGCTTAAATACAGTGTACATAAAGTATATTATGAGCTGACAGATTAATTGAACACAATCATGTCTCGTATATAATTTCTATTAATACCCACATTTCACAAACTAAAAAATAGGGATGCGTTGGATGAAATCATATCATAGCTCTAATGCTCAAAACACCTAGTTAATTCAGCGCATTAAAATATTTACATTCTGTGCAGGCTAAATACAACTGGCCACATAAATATCCATATATTAGTAAATATTGTCCATAAATAGTTGATACTTAGTCACAGTGTCCGTGCAAATACTGCTAGTGCAACACATTTATTGGCCTCAAATGGCCTTATCAACTATAATAATTCATTAAGAATAGCTCTCATAAGTAGTCACAAAGTGCAAACCTCCTGTGCAAAATGCAAAAAGTGTCTAAAGTGCTTGGGTGATAAAAAAATATGTACACATATAAACATGATAAACTTTGTTTCAGGTGGCGAGGAGACGAGAAATGTTGTTATACATCAGAATTACTCCCATCTGTTCACGCCATAATTTGCCTGGTCAAAGGAGCCCCTTCGGACAAGTGTTCAAACAGAAATTCTATTTCTTAATTAATCTCCTACTGTCCTGCAGATCAAGTAGTTTTCAAAAATCACTAATTCTAAATGGAGCCAATTCTGACATCAAACAATTGATTATTGGATCGAGTGAGTGGGTGCGATTCTAGTCATGTTACTGTGGTCTTGAGAACCAATACCAATTTATACAGATTGAAGCCAGGCACAGGTAATAACGTGGATAGAAGTCATACCACATTAAAATACTATTCAAATAGTTAATGCAACAAATCTGAGCCTTAGATCTAATTTAAAACCACATTATTATAAAAGTAAATAAAAATATAAATATAAATATAGAAATGCATAAAAAGTGTGTGGGTTAACGTTAAAATTATTTGCATTTATAACTGACACAGTGGGGGCAAAACAGTACAATCTTAAAACATATGCTCAGGCATTATAAAAATGGTACATATCCTCCCCTGTGTTAAGGCCTTGTGTCAAGCTCGATCATATACTTGGACTCTAATTGACGCAGCCTTTTTTCTCTGTTCCCACCTCTTTTGTCTAACAGTACTGTGTTAATCACGTAATATTGTAAACATTTAAGATCATTACCATGCTCAGATTTAAAATGCCGGTCCACCGGGTACGTTGGATCGTAATTAACGATGGCCCTTAAATGTTGCAATATACGGACATCTACCTGTAATTTGGTACTCCCTATGTATTTGTGCCCATATCTACATTCCAAAACTTAGACCGCATATTCTGACCTGCATGTATAATTCCCTTTTAACTCGATAGGAGTGGGATCAAAAGGTGTAATGTATGTACAAATGTTGGTTCCAAATTTACAAGCACAACAAGTGCTACACTTGTAAAAACCTTTCCTTGAAACCAACCAGCTCGTTTTGTTTACTAATTCTGGGCTAGTCTTAACCAGGTCATTATGCATCGAATATGCTTTTGTAAAAGTGAAAGTCGGTGTGCCTGGGAGCACTGTTTTCAAGGTACTGTCAGTTAGTACTATTGGCCATTGTTTCTTGATAATGGTTTTAATCTCTTTGGCTTGTTTACTATATGTGGTGATTAGACGGCATTGATTAGTGTCTGTATTACAGTCCTCACTACTGCCCTGTACAAGACTACATTTGTTTTGTTCTGTCGCACCTTTCAGTAAAATCAGTCTATCCTTAGTGTTAGCTTTCTTGATAGTGGCATCCAGTTTACAAGCGTTATACCCTCCCTCTCTAAATCTCTGCTTAGCTGCCTGTTGGTGAAGGACGAAATCCGCCTCCGTACTGCACACTCTGCGAATACAGAGAAACTCGCCGTATGGAAGACTGGTAATGGTGTGTGCCGGATGGAAACTCTTTGCGTGTAGCAAAGTGTTCCCGGCGGTGGGCTTGCAATATAGACTAGTTTCTATTGTGTCGGCGGATGCCTGTACTTTGATGTCTAAAAAATGGGTACTGACTTGGTCTATGTGTGCCGTGAATTACAAATTCATATTATTCACATTCAATTTGTTTACAAAATCTTCGGCTTCACTAGACGACCCTCGCCAGATGACAAAAATGTCATCAATATATCTGCACTATTTAACCACATTTTTCTTCCATATAATGCGGTATACAGCCCACGTGGAGACAAGCGTAGCTGGGGGAGAAGCATGCCCCCATAGCTACTCCTTGTAGCTGCTGGAATAATGCCCCGTCACATGTGAAGATGTTGTTGTGCAGACACCATCTAATCATGCTAAGTAGGACTTTGTTGTGAGTGTGTAATTATAAGGGTTTTTTCGCTAGATGAAACTCAACTGCATTGATGCCGTCTTGGTGCCTTATGCTGGTGTAAAGGGATGTGATGTCTAAAGTTAAAAACAGAAATTCATTCAACCATGTTTGCAAGCTTAGTTTTTGGAGAAAATCGTTAGAATCTTGCATATAAGCGGGCAGGGAGGTTACAAACGCTTGAAGATAATAATCAATGTACCTAGAGGTGTTTTCAAAAATACTCCTTTTGGCCGATATTATGGGTCTACCCAGTACTTGACTAACCCCCTTGTGCACTTTGGGTATAAAATACAAAGTCGGCATTAAAGGATAATCATTGTTCAAAAATGCATATTCATCCTTGCTAATTAGTCCTTCTTTTCTCCATCGGTTGAGGTCATCTTTATAATCTTTACCAATTTTCTTGACCTCATCTGGATGTATTTAGCGATACCATTCCTGGGTATTTAAATGCATGTAGGCTTCCTTTTTGAACTCCTTCTTATCCCATAGCACTCTATTGCCTCCTTTGTCACTTTTATTTATGATCAATGAAGAATTATTTTTGAGCTTTTTCATCAGCTGGAAGTATGGTGCATTATTCTTGGGAGAAACCTTGTTGTGCTTTTTTGTAGCAATGTTTAGTTTCTTGAGTTCATAGGTGACTCTATCGTGAAAGATGTCAATGGGATCACGTAGCATATTAGGAATGAACGTCGATGGAGCTTTAAACAGACTGTTGCATGTTGATGACAAGCTGACATCTTCTATATGTACCAAACTTTGAGTGCTGGTTACTGCCGGTACATGGGGGTCACTTTCACTCCCCAATCGATTTAGGGTTCCCAGCAATGGCACATCTTCTGCTGTTAATTCCCTATTACATTCAGAACTAGTTTGTTGAAGATTTGAGCCTCTGGGGGATTGTCGTTTGATGGTATATTATTTTTTGAGTTTGAGCTTCCTGATAAATTTAAAAACGTCTATTCTTGTTTCCCCATAGTTAAAACTGCTCTCAGGACAGAAACTCAAGCCCAAAACAAGCAATTGTTTCTCGGCTTGACTGACCTGCACATCTGTTAGATTGACGAAGATTTGGTCTACATTGGTTGACGCTTCTGCCACCTTTTGTTCTGTTGCCCTCTTCCATTGGCTTTTGCAGCATTTGAGTCTCTCTCTCCTTCTGGTGTTCCTTTTGTGCTTGAGGCACTCTTGGCGTTCATCAGTTGTCGTAGGGACTGTTTTCTCTGTTCCCGAATAAAATCCATCTCCTCAGCATAAGTTAAAACTACCAAATCGCCTCAAGAGCTGGCCGCATTTTCACGACTTAATGCTGATTTCGAATCGCTTGGGACCGTGCTGCTTTCCGATATTGAGAGACATGATTCTTGATTGGCCGATGTCATAGGGCCATGCTGGGAACGGTCTTCTCTAACTACTTTATGTTTCCTTAGTGAATCAAATTTGCGCACAAACCTAAATACCTGTCCCAGTTCATAATCGTTCTTGTTGCGTGCAAATTTGTATGCTTTCCTGTTCTTGATAACTTCCTCTTGCTTTTTAAGGCGCTCATGCATTTCCCAGATACCTTTTTCAATATAATCCTTGTTATTGGGATTTTCCATTTTGCTTATTTCAATATTGATGCGGGCAATTTCTTTGATGTTAAAGTCCTGGTCAATTTTTGCGTATTTAATGAGCAAACACACAAGACGCATGGAGGCCTCCAAATTGCTCTCAGCTCATTCTTTTAGGAGAAGAGGATTTGGACTCTCAAAGCTTGGGGCAAGAATTATTCGAAGTCCCCGAGGAATTCTCCCTGCCTCGTGGTACTTTTCTATGATTTAACTTCCCACCATTTGGTGAACTCGCTGCGATTGTTTTTTTCTAACTGTCTCAGTAGACTCTCCACATCCATGTATAAATCATTTTCTGTTTGATTTGATGTGATATCATTGACCATGTCAAGAATGATGCAATATGTGACGTCATCAGCAGTGCATTGCGGGGGTGCGGGTTATAGTTAGCTCAATTAACTATAATAGCGGAATTTCTCTGGTTTTGTACGAGTGAAATGTCCAACTAACTATAAGGTGCCTGAAACCTGTGTTTTTTTCAGTGAATTTCCAAGGTTTTTTAAATGCTAATTTCTAACTATAACATTTTTAAAACCTATGTTTTTTTCAGTGAATTTCGAAGGTTTTATAAATACTAATTTCTATCTACAATGTCCCTGAAACCTGCATGGTTTTTAAGTAAATTTTTCAAAAAGAACGTGCATACTTTTTGTAGTGAAATACTAACTGTAACAGTAGTCTGTTATATGTTATAATTTAACAATATTTAAAATTTAACTAGCACTAATTAACATCTAAGTTTGGAAAAAGTGTGACGCAGCAGTTATGATACCTGACTTCGAACAACAGCGTTTACAGTTCGATTCCCGGCTGTGGCGGCACGATAGCCCACCAATATGACATTGTGGGCAATACATTGCTTAATCTTCCCGAAGCCCCTGAGCGCCGGGACACCTCTCTGGAGGTAGATGTACGCTTTAAAATGCTGGCATTTTTTTCATTTAGAACCATAGTGATGAGAAATATTAGCACATATTTTTCTTTTTGTCTATTCTGAACAATAGTTTTTTTTATATCTTCTACTTACAATTACGGCAATTAATAGATGTTTTAATCACGAGAAAGGAAATGACACGGTTTGCCGGGTACGTTTTTAAGCTCACCAATGTATGTGCATATTAAGGAGCTAATACATGTGAGGATTGAAATCGAAACCTTTACCGCTTCACATTTTGTAATTTTTCCCAACATGTGCACAAGTTAAACAAAAAAAACGTAAGCACGTGTCAACTGTAAAACGTGACATCTAAATGGGCGGAGCCACATGTTCCTTCCATAGACTACTCAAAAAACCAAAAAGTATATAAACCACACCCGTTGATCGATTAGTTTTGTTTTTGCGAGTTATTTACGTGTGTCCATTCTGTGATGCAGGTTCCGTTTTGTAGCGTTGGATTCTTCTTTTGTGACAACAAAACAAATTACGGAGTTGTAAGTTGTTTGATTATGGCATAGCAGATATTTATAATATGTAGCTATTTGTGATGATTTAAAGATTTGTATTTAGAAGAAAGTGTTATTGATTGTGTTTGCCATTTATATGTAACATCAGCAAGCTCTATTCAGAAACAGACAGAATGGAGAAAACACTGTTCCTTTTCTCGCTTCTTTGGGCTCATATACTGTGACTTTGTATATTATAATATTGACACTATACTTGACTTCAGTGGTGTTCGTGACCTGTGGGCACGAAGACTAAAGATTTATGTGTAATGTCAGCAGGTTCTGGTTCTTACTCTGTTTCCCCCTGGGATTATATAGTGTGAATATTTATATTGTAATATTCACAGTCATTATGATCTCAGATTAGTTTATGACCCGTCGGCGCGAAGACAAAAGATTTCAAAGTCCCGGAGAAAAGAAGCTTTGAACATATTCACCGCTGGAAAATATTTCGTTATTCATCTTGTTTTGTGTTCATAACTTCATTTTACTTTGTCTGGCATCAGTGACACTCTGTGTATTTTTGTACCGTGTCATTTTTTCAGACAAGAGTTGGAGATGTGTTGGCGCCAGGAGTAAACCATCTAAAATACAGCTTACTGACCTTATATAACTTACTTGATCAGATATTTTTACAGTGATAATATTTTTGGGAATTGCACTTTGAAAAAATAGAGAGGAGAGTTTGATGAAATAGATACTGAAGAGTAGGGGGCTCAAGGGGGATCCCTGAGGGACCCCACACAGAAGGGAAAAGGATTTTTATGTAAGGTTTCCTAACCTGACTGGATGCTCCCTATCTGTTAAAAATGACTGAAGTAGGTCAGGAGCTTTATCAGTGATACCCAATTTTTCAAGGCGGTCAATGAGGGTGGCGTGGTCCACAATATGGAACACCACCGACAGATCAAGGAGGATAAGTGCTGCAGACCCTCAATTATCAAGAATAGATTTAATTTTGTCTGTAGTCTTGATTAGAGCTGTCTCCGCTCTATGCTCGGCCCTAAAGCCGAATTGGGCAGTGTCCAATATCTGATTGTCCTGGATGAACTGTGTCATTTGAGAATTAATACGTTTTTCAGCTATTTTCATTGGAAATGGTAGCCTAGAGATAGGGCAACAGATTGCTGCATTATCAGTGTCCAAATTGGTTTTTTTAAGAAGTGGTAGAATGGAGGCCTTTTTCCACAGTTTGGGAAAGATCCCAGAGCTAAACATCCCATTAAAGATATTAGTGAGATGAGCAATGAGAGGCGATAGGAATAGGGACTTTTTTGAGAATCAACGGGGGACAGGGATCTTGGGGTGATCCCAATTTGGTAGACTTGAGAAGTTCGAGCACCTCTGCTTCCGTAACAGAAGAGAATTGACTGAGTTTTGGTTGAAGGATTTTGTCCAAAGACTTATGTTCAGGGGAGGAGTCTGGTGCTAGAGTAGGACTGGTGTTGAAACCTGTGATACTAAGACCGGAAAACGGATTGTAGATTTGTTCTACCTTATTACAAAAATGGGACGCCATATTCTCACAGAAAGCTAGAGTGTGGTTACTTCCTCTATCTTCTGGAGATTTGGTTGGATTGTTTATGATTTGAAAGAGGTCTTTAGAGGAATGTTTAGAAGTTTCGATTTGGTGTATAAAAAACGCAGATTTTTCCTTCTTGATGGCAGCCTTGTGGCTAGTTCCGGGCAGTTTATAGCCAACTCTATCATATGTCATTGGCTGTTTTAGTGAGTGAGTGGCTGTATGAGTGGCTGCATGGGTGAGTTTCAAACAGGAATGGCATGGTGAGTAAAAAAAAAGAGGAATTTAGGCCCAGATCTCTGTACTGGGGTGAATGTATAACATTGTTCTGCATTCTGTCCATCAATTGTTCCTTTTGCAATTCCTGTAACCTTTGGATTGTAAGTGTATTTATGAGTTTTATTTAGGTAGTAATGGCTGGATGTGACAGGAGTGGTAATTGTCCCCCAAGGACATCTTTGTGGGCCAACTACCCCTACTGTTACTTCCAGTAAGTCCCACAAAGCACGATTGCTGAGTTCAATTAAAAAAATGTGTAACTTTTTAAAAATGCTTGTGAATGATTTCTCAAAATTGTGTTACATCAATACAAATTGACAATAGTCATAAATATTTTTTTTATTTTTATATTTCTGTATACCTACAGATCAACTCCCATCAGAAGAAGGAGATCTGGAAGGCCATCACCAAGAAGGTGTGGACCCTGGGGGTCTACACGTGACGCAGCACTCACTGCAGTAAGCGATGGGAGAACGTACGATATTGGACCAAGAAGTCAGCAAAAGTCCAGCTCGCCCAGTCCTTCCAACATGCAAAGCAAGTGCACCGCACCCTCACCCCCTCTAATGACCCACATACTTGCGGTGACGTATCCACAGCTTGATGGGCAGTTGGGAGCATGACAGTAGCATCCAGCAGCCAGTTCTTTTTTGAGGATTTTTATTTAAATAACTTTTTTTTGTTACAGCAACAAACTATGACATCAACATAAAGCTTGACACATGCCAAACATATAAGAAGAGTTCTCGAAGGTGTAAGTTTTGCACGAGGTGTACGATGATGTGTTTTGTATATTAATTTGTGGAAAATATACCATTATATTTCTGATCACTTCCAAAGGACTCTTTTGAGCAGACACATGCCTGCCTTAAAAAAAATAATACATGAGTTTGTTTGACGTTATAAGGGACAGTTGTGCCAAAAACGCCAAAATTGTTAATTGTGTCAGGTGTGATGCTCTGTCACAATTGTGAAGGATGTTACGTTAGCCCTATTAAAAGTGACATCGCATAAAATGCACAAATGATACAGTAGATGGTCCAAACGTCACATTTGTGAGATAGAATTATAACCAAACAAAACTGAGCATGTGAGCCAAAATGACTAGAAACATAAGATTAAATGGCTAAATGTTTGATTAAAAACATATTACAAATATGTTTTTGATAAAAATGTAATTTAATTTATATTAAAAGCAACAGATTTGCAGATTGCAGTCTGTTTTTTGAAAAAATGAATTTGATAGACATATATTTTTTAAAACAACAGATAGGAATGTGAACACATTGGTGATAGAGTTACATATACTCAAAAACATTATCTTTGTGTCCTTTGTTATATCCAGATGATAAATCAATAATGAACAAAATGTATTGCTTTAAGAGACTTTTGCAGATGGAATGGTCCATCACATATATGTTGGAGTATTCCAACTGAAAAACTAAAAATCAGGCACAAAAAAATTACTCATTAGGATATTGCAGAAATGCATCAAGGTTTAATATGTTCATATTGTAAATTGCACTTTTTAAAATATATATATGAAGCAATGTATTTTAAATGTACTGTAATGTTGCACCATTTTTTGATTAAACTGAAAGCCAGAATATTTATTTAAAAAATTCACAACAGTAAAACAAGCTGAAAATAACCAGATATTTTGGAGTCAAATTGTAAGATTTTAAGCTCTGTTCTAAAGTTGATTACAAATGTCTCAAGCCCTATGCATTTACTTATGCTGTAGAAGTAATTTGAAACTACCCCACCAAACATTTTTAGAATTGTTTTTGACACCATAAGTAAATACATAGGGCGTGATACATTCATAGGCACACCCAGTATTAAATACGTAAAATACATTTTGACATTTGAAAAATACTTAAAGTAAGTCTTACCATAGTGAAATGTCCATACAAAAGAAATAGGCTTTCAGTTTATACAAATATTGGTACGACAAGCAGTAAATATTAACACACATTGCTTCCTATTTGTATTTTTAAAAATAGGAATAAATCTTCTTTTTTGCCTTGTACACACAATGTACAAAGGGATTTTTCTTTGATATTCTTTTTTGTGACATAAGTTCACTATTAAAAACAAGACGAGGAGTTAAACAGTTCCCGGAGAGATGTGAAAATTATTAAGAGAAATTATCAAACATAATATGTGAACAATAATGGGAACTTATAAAACTGTGACTAAATGGTTTCTGAAGGTGTTCCCTACATGCAGGAGATAATGATAAAAAAATAAACTAAAGTTTAAAAGCCTTGAAGCAGGTGAAATATGAAAATGTGGAAATTTTTGGAGGAAAAACTTAATGATCAGTTATATTTACAGAGATACATTAAAACTATTGTTTATGTTCTTACAGCATCTTCAAGAGCAGGGGAAGGAGACATTGACCAAGAAGGGGGGAAGCAGCTGGCGTTTCAGGTGGTGAAACATATGACACGGATGGACACAGTAGCATTGAGGGTGAGGGGACTGGAACAGAGGCCACCACCTAGCCATCATCTTTGTAGTTCTCCACAAGTGACCAGTTCCTTGTGGTCATGCACCCTACAGGAACTGTACCAACCTCATCCTTGTACACCACCCAGTGACCCATATCCACTCTCCCTCTTGCTTCCCCCATTTGGCCAAACCAGGCCGCTAAAAAGGCTGTGGTCTCCATTGCAACAGGCAACTCACCCCTTGCCTCTGTCACCCCGGCTGCGATGAGTGAGGAAGATATTGACTTATTACGCAGCATCTCTGTAGGCAAGACTACGATAACGAATGGCATCCAGGGACTTACCTGCAAAATGCCACAAATGGCTGCATTTCAGGATGCCATTCACAGTTCAATGGCTGACATGCAGAGATTGCTTGAAAAAATAGCCTTCTCACTCACCCCAGGTTCCCAACCCAAGTAGCCAACCTTCTGCCCCAACTCAGATCCCTACCTCAACCCAAATCCCAACTACCACCTCAAACCCAAGCACACTCACCTCTTTGCAGGAATCCACTCCAACAGTGTGGCTCAATGGTTAGAGCGGCAGACCCTGATGCAGAAGACTAGCCCGGGACCAGGGTTCAATTCCCGCCTCGGCGGGTCTTGGGCTCAATTTCCTCGGACCTGATAATTCCGGCCTCGGTGCCTATTCTAATCATGGGTCCCACTCTGCAACTCTGGGCAATAGCTTGCTTAATCTCCCCAACGACCCCAACAGCGCTGGGATGCCTGGCTTCACCTTGGGGGTGCCCAGGAGTGGACATTTCACAGGGAAAAGTCAGGAAGGGTTCCATAGTGGTATGCGTACAGTGCCAGGACACCCCAGTTAGGGTATAAGTGTGCTTTACAAGTACAAATTACATTTAATTTCATTTCATTTCAACAGGCACGTGCAGCATATTCACACACACATAAACACAAACAAACACAAACTACATATACACACTATTGACATTGCACCCACAGGCACCACACCCACAACCACACATGCAACCACCACCACCACATTCACAACCACCAGCACATACACACACCCACAACACCCACAACCACCAGCACACCCACAAGCACCACAACCACCCCACACCCACAACCACCACCACATCTACAAGCACCACAACAACACACTCATCAACACTGACACATACACAAAACTACACCTACACACAAAACACCAATCAAATCCAAATGCACACACTCACCAGAATCCCAAACACTACCCAAAAAACACACATCCAACAATACACAACATACACCAGACCCACATGCAACTGCCAAACATACAGACACACGCACATAACCCCCTCCAGCTCCCTCTATCTCCAAAAACTCAATCCTGAAAAAAAGATTTGAAGGGCATAGAAAAAAGCAAAAGCGAAGTATAAGAAAATGTTCAATAAAAGAGGTTTTACTCATTGTTTCACAGAATCAATAAGTCAGAATCTTGAGGAGAACCCAAAAGAAATGAGCGGTTCAAAACGTGTTGACAGCTACACTTGGGGAGTTTCACAGTTGAATTTATTCTTCATAGTAGGCAATCGTGCAAAAAACTTTGGAAGCCTATCTAAACAGTGTTTTCTACAACCCCCAAGGGACAATATAAACAAAATGTTCACTTTCCAAACAACAATAATAATTGTAACCTAATTGTAATGTTAAATATCAGACTGGTTCTCAGTGAGATCACTTTTAAGTTATGTACTATATGTTTTTTGTATAGGTTGTTTTGAATTATGTTTGTATGATGCAATAATGTGCCTTATATTTGAATGTAGTCTGAAGGATATATTAAAGTGCATATGAAGTATTTGCATAATAATAAAACTAAATTGAAAATAAAAATATGGGCACATGAACTTCAATTACTGACCTTGATCCAAAGAGCAAATTGAATAATTTCAGTTTGGGTAAATGTTAATACATATTATTATGGTGGCCTAACCCAGCTGTTTAGAAGGGCTGAACCCCTTTGTGAGTACTCTTAGTAAGTAGGCATTTTCTTCCTTAAACCATTTGGTGCCTTCTGCCTGTCCCTGGAATATACGTCTGGGGTAAGTGACAGCTGACTTCCTGCATTACCTCTAGGCAACCACACACAAAGGCAGAGTAGGTGTGACTGAGCAGCCATCTGCATGTTGATGGGTCATCCTGAGGCAGGACGAGAGGGAGTAGCTGACACTTGCACCTGAATAGGGCTGTGCCTGTCCCCACACAAAGGGTTTCACACACCCCTGTAGTGATTCTGTGGCCAGGACAGGAAAAGCAGGGCCTTGTGCACTTTGAAGTCTCCCTACTTTAAATGCCAAATTGGGAATAAGTACTGGACCTTTGATACCATGAAATGGGAACACGAATGGAACTAAGGTCATTCTGCCAGGAAGAAGGGCTGCTGTACTGTAGGAGGAACTGGCACTTTGTTAACTGCGTCGCTGTGTAGGCAGGCTCCCTGCTGCTTCTTGCCTGGGAGTGAGAAGGACCTGCTCTCTACATCCTTGAACCCAGGTTCTCCAAGGGCTTGCTAGCTTGCCTCCTGTTTTTGAAGTCACAGGGCCATCAAAGACTTCCTTCAACTCTGCTTCAGCTGCTGGACTCTGCCAACTGTGAGCACTGCCCTGCCAAGAGGTGCCAATTCAGTACTGGGCCTTGAAAGGGGGGTCTGCAGCTGTTTTTCTACAGACATCAATGCAGTGATGACTTTAGGCCGATCTGAACTGATGCAGTGCTCTTTGACGTCAATGTAGTGCTGAACCGAGGACATGCTTGCTTGGCTCAATGTAGGTGCATTACCCGACTGCGAGCTCTACAATGACGCAGCATCTGCATCATAAGAGGTTTGATACCAACAAGGGACCAGACTACGAGGCTTGGCGATGACGCATCGCCTTCAACGAAAGGGGTTTGGCACCGATGGGGGACCCGACTGCAAGGCTTGACACTGATGCATCTACATGACCACATGGATCCAAACCTATGCATTGATTCTTCAACTTTGACGCTTGCTCCACTCAAGGTACTTTTTCAGGGGGTCCTGTATGGGTTGCCTGACGTCCAACGTGGTCGGCCTGTACTGGATTTATCCCAGTCCAGACCAACCTCAAGTAACCCCTGTGCGCTATTTGCTTTTAAGCACTATATTGCAGTTTATTCTTTAAAAATTCACATCTCAAGTTCTACTCTTGGGATTTTTGTTGTTTCAGTCTTGTTTTACTCGGCTAAATATTATCTATTTTTCTAAACAGGTGTGGAGTCTTTTGTGGTGCTTCCACTGTGTTACTGTAAAGTGCAGCACAAATGCTTTACACATTGGCTCTTAAGTTAAGCCTGACTGCTCTGTGCCAAGCTAGTCAAGGGTGAGGACAAGTTAATTTAGGTTGTGTACCTGACAAGGATTGTGGACCCTACCTGGACAGGGTGCATACCTCTGCCAATTAGAGACCCAATATCTAACAATGATGAAGCAGGAAATAGAGAGTTCCAGGTCAGCAAGGTGACTTTTTTAGCTTTATCTGATCAAATAGGGCGAGATCCGTGCATTTTAACCCCTCCCATGCTGGTGACGGAACCGCTCCGTCACCAGCCTCGGTTGCGCTGTGCTGGTGACGGGGCGGTTCCGTCACGGCGTGCCTGTGCGGTGCTGATTTTGGGCCTGCGCGGCGCGTTCTATTGAGCGGGCGGGGCCGTGACGGAACCGCTCCGTCACAAGCACAGCTCGCCCGAGGCTCGTGACAGAGCGGTTCCGTCACGAGCATGGGAGCGCCGTGCGGCCCACCCTCCCCCCTAGCGCAGCGAAGGGGTTAAAGAGTGATGCTGAAAGGATCACTGTATCGTTGTTTGAATGGTTCCTCTTGGTGCACAGTGATACTTTCCATCCTTAGCATGAAAAGGAGCGGAGTCTTAGATGCATCTGTTGTCTACTCACCAGGAGACTGGTGTTTAATAACCTTTCGAAGATCATTGTCCCAGAATAAACTGAAAGCACTGACACATCTGGAACATTGCACACTACCTGGTGTGCTCTCACTCCCGTCACAGACTAGCAGTCACAAACTACCGAAAACACACTCACACAGCCCCACGTTAGCAGTCTCACACAACCAACAGCTCTTACACCACTCACAGGGTAGAAATCCCACATTACCAACAGTGCTTTCACACCCCTCAGTCTGACACTGACAGCAGTTCCACACCGTTCAAACACAAGATATCAGACACTACTGGCAACACTCTCTTATTCCACAGTACAGTTCCAACAGCACTCTCACACACTAGCAGTCTTGCAGTCTAACACTGACATCGCTCTCACACCACTCACAAACAAACAGTCTCACATGACGAGAAACATTCTTACAACCCTTATAGATTACAGCAAAGGTAATATGTCTGGCCTAGAACAGGAAGTGCTGCTTCTTTTTATGGGTGAGCTTCGGTATGAAGTATTGCAGATGGGCGAGTGAATAGATGGGTGAATAGTTGTTTGCATGTATGGATAATTGCCTGCCTGAGTGGTTCCATTGGTCAGTTGTTGCTCCATTTACATTTTCTTCCGTGCCTATGACATACAGCAGGGGGCAGTGAGAATTAAAGTATTCTTCTATTAATAAGGAGCACTTCGGCATACAAATTAGTTGGCTTTACTGCCATTGACTACTAAAACAACATGTGCTTTTTGGAAAACAAAATAACGCATTTTTTGCTTTTAGCCATTTGATTTTATATATTGACGAGTGCCCAGCCAGCTGTCCCAAACATAGGGGCCCTTTAGGATGTCGGGCAGATCGCCACCGCCATGCGGGCGGTGGCAATCCGCCTAACATCCTTGCCCGCCCCCCACCCATTTCCCCCCCCGCCATATTACTATGGCGCGGGGAACCGCGGCGGACGGAAACACCATCCGCCGCTTTTCCACCACGGTTGCCTTGCAACCGGGGCGAAAAAGGGTTCATATGGTGGCGGTGTCTATCAGACACCGCCAGCCATATAAGGAGGGGCTTTAGAAGATGCCTTTCTGTTGCGGCAATGCCGTCTTCTAGTTTGGGGGCCCGTTGCGGGCCCCCAGGATAATGGGGGGTGAGGGAGGCACATGGGGGGTACCTGTGGTACCCCCTACATGTGCATGCACAACATGGCAGGCACCGCGCAGTGCCTGCCACGTTGTGCATGCACATGAACGACATGCATTTTTAGCATTGTGGCGGGCGGTGCTGAAAGCACTGCCCGCCACAATGTTAAAAATGCAGGATGTGCCCGCCACTGTGGCGGGTGCATCCTAATTCCCCCCACGGGACCCCCGCCCTTATGGCGGGCAGTCCCGTTATCCGATAGGATGGCTGGCGGACAAAGTCCGCCCTCCATCCTAATGGGGGCCATAGAGTTTAACAAAAAACATGACAAAACAAGAGTTGACAAAGCCAAAAGAATGGGGCCAACGTCAGTACTATTGGCTTTGCCATTGCTTAATTTATAATACAAAGAGTGCCAGCAGCTAAAGCTCTGCTCAGAAAACACCAAGACTGGTATTTTCAAAACCTCATCCTGCCTCTTTCATTAACTGCCAGACACTCCCTGCCCCATGTCTCATTCTTCCTCCCTGGCAGTTTTGGCGTCTTTCGCTTCCTCTATCCTTCCAATCTGTGTGTCTTGCCCCTCTTCTGCTCGGGAAATATCTGATGTGGTGAAACAAATGCTGCTGCCCCCACCGGCAACCGCCAACTCAAATTAAGCCCTGATTTTTCACAATGCTTTAACACCTTGCTTAACTTTTCGTACAGCATGTCTGCCGTTCTGCTCAGCGAGCAGCAGGTGGCAGTAGCGTGCCATAACATTTTAACCTACTTACTGATTTTGAACAAAGGAAGCCGAGCTGATTTTGCCTTATTTAAACGCAAGTTGTGACCGAAGTCACCACACATCAAAGACGGTGTACCGTAACCCAACATAAGTGGGAAAAGTGCCAGCTCACGCTGACGCAGAACCATTAAGGGGCAGATGTATCAAGCTATTTTTTAGTCGCAAACGCTGCGATTCGCTAAAGAACAGCATTTGCGATTAAAAAATAGTAAAATAGTATGTATGAAGAAAAATGCCTCGCAATATTAATGAATCGCAAATTTTGCGATTCCTTAATTTTGCGTAAGCATTTAAGAAATCGCAAATTGTGATTTCTTAAATTCAATGTATCAACCATTTAAGAATTGCGAATTTTGGCTAAGAAATCGCAAATTACCACCAATTTGTTGTTGGTGGTAATTTGCGATTTCTTTTAAAAGTGCACTTTATGTAATTTGTAAAGGTGGCATGTGACGCTCATACATGTATGTGCGCCATATGCGCACACATGTCATTTTCAGGGGTGCAGCAGGGTGTTCTTGAGACACCCCTGCACCCTTGAAATTATTCTCAATTTGCGATTAGCAGATTGCGAATCACAAATGAGAATAATTGCACATTCATTCCTATGGGCCTCCTGGCCCATAGAAATGAATGGGAAATTATTCCTTAATTGCGATTAGCAATTTGCTAATCGCAATTAAAGAATTGTAGGAAAGCGCTAAAAAATAGCGAATTTCTACATACATACCATTTTGCGATCTCTAAATAGCGATTCCTTAAAAATCGCTATTAAGAAATCGCAAAAGGTTATGTTGATACATCTGCCCCGAACTCTGTTAATTGTATTGTATGGTTGTTTATGCATTTACACACCTTCCATATCCCTGCTGGGGCCTGGGAACCATGCTCACAAAGTTATTGGTGTGCCCTGGGTCACAAGGACCAGTTTTTATTTATAAAAATGTGAAAGGATTGCAGGTGGTGAGGTATGTAATGACTTTAGCACCGCCCTGCTGTGCCAAGGTGGCCGGGAAAACGCACCTTGTACAGGCTCTGGCCAGGCCTGGCCAGGGGGAGGGGGCTATATAATAAAGGGGGTACGACCGCACGTAGTCGTAGCCTATGTGTCTGGGGCCCTGTTATTGGTGTGCACTGCGACACAGCCCCTAATACACTCACCCAGGGCCCGTTGTACGGTGCACTCCCAGATGTATTCATATGAAAATATGAATAGGAAGTTCTTTAGTCATTGTAAATTTGTCACATATATTTTTATTTTTGTTTGTACATTCTGTGCTTGCTGCGTTTGATATTGCGTTCCTTTTGCCTGCGTTGTTTTGATTCTATGGCCTGCTATTGTTCGCCAGGAAGTTCTTTAGTCATTGTATAATTTGTCATATTTATTCTTATTTTTGCTTGTACAGTCTGTTCATGCTGTGCTTGAGATTGTGTGCCTTTTGCCTGCGTCGTTCCAATTCCATGGCCTGCTATTTTTGTTTGTTTTATTCCTGCAACAGTTCTCTCATGTAACGTAACTGGTTCGATTGTACAGTGCTCTGACACCTTCGGGTAAAGTCTGCGCTTTATAAAAATGCATTAAATAAATAAATAAATAAAACTCCTGTAATGTCTACCAGTGAAGTGACTGGTAGAGATGTTAATCATGAGTGGATCTGGAATGGGGGGTCCCCGTGGTGGCAGCCAAAGGATGTCCACCCCCTTCCCCCCTAACCCCCATGCTGTGCTGTTCCCCAGTGACAATCGGAGCCAGCTCGCACTTCTCTGAGGCTGCAGCAGCCCCTCCCCGACCTCGCTCCGTCTTTGTACAGGCCCATTCTCATTCTGATGTGGCTGATTATCACCTAAAGAATGACAATGGACCAAAAGTGTTGGGAGGCACTCTGGGTCAGATAAGTGTTTCATGGTCCTTCCTAACTTTGATCTGTGACTCACAGATCAGCACAGGCCAGAATAACAACCAAATGAAATAAACCAAGAATAATCACTGTGATGCAGCTGTGTGTGTGTGAGTGTGAAAGAGAAAGAAAGAGAAATTATGATAATGGCAAATCAAAAAGAAGCACAAGGCAAATGGAATGAGAAAGTGAAGGAAGAATAGAATGCAAATAATGAAACAAAGCTGGAAAGATAGAGAAAGATTTAGATTTAACAATGGAAAGAAGGACAAGGGGATGATCAAATGGAAAAAAAGGAACACAACATGAATGTTAATGTGGAATATGCAAATATGAAAAGAAAATTAAATATGAATTTAAAGAATATAGAGAGAATGTGAGACGAAATTAAAGGATGCACAGACAGAAAGATGGAAAGAAAAATAAATGGAGGATGTAAAGAAGAAAGTAGAAAACAAAGGTGTATAGAAAGGACATAAGGAAAGAAAGAAAATGAAAAGACGAAAAGAATAAAAGACAAACTTCAATATAGGTAAATGCAGTTTTTGATCACGTTTCTTTCCTGCTCTAAAAAGCATAATTTTGCATTAATTTTGCAAATCTTCATCAGGGGAACAATTTTCACAGACTTCAAAAGGAAAGACCAGGATAGCTCACTTTGCTCCTTTATTTAGTGCCATATAAAGCAAGGGGGGTATTTTATTTTTCTGGCTACTCGCTTGCAATGGACTTTTGGGTAATTACAGCATGTGGCGTGACCGCCTCTGCATAGGCTTAGGGCACAGCATGCTGCCGACAGGATGAAAGGCAAAGACTTCTGAGTGCTTTGCTCGCCTGCAATTTTCAGACCATAACAAAAATGTCTATTTTAACTCTGGTGAATAATGAATCTCTTGGAGAGATATGAGTTTTCACTACTCCCAGTTTTGACTCACCATAAAGAAGCATAGAGGCATAATGCGCCTCTCGTAAAGCACAAAGTGTAACATGCAAAGCAAAGTATTTATTTGTATAATAATTGTAAAGACAACCCCAACCACTATGTTATGTGTTACATCCACAGTTTGTATTTCGGGGTCACTGAAATTATGTGATTGTACGGCTCCAACAATTTTCGCATGGTTATGAATTTGCCGCGTGTGCCACAAAATTCATCATTAGCTCAATGTATCTGAAGATTCTAATTTAAAAACAGTTTCTATCTCAAATGATTAAAAAATAACTAAAGCCGCAGTGACGTGTAGCAAAGGCCCTTTGTAAAGGTTGACTGGTCACCTTCCTTTGCATATTACTATATTTTGGTGCTAGACGGGTACTAATAAGGTGCAACCTATGACCAGAAAGTGTTATATTGTGCATAAAGAAAATAATATGGTAATACTATGACAAAATTTGCAGAATTACACTGCATAAATTCCCTTTTCTTGCCAAATAATTTAGTCAACCCTGCAGCATAATTTGGCCCTCCCTGCTGCATAATTCCAGGGGGCCTATATATACTACCTAACAGTATGGATCCCATGTGTCTCCTACACCTTGTAGCCCTCCTTACCTTAAGTAACATTTCCTATACATTGATTTACATACTTATATGAGTCATTCTCTCTAAACAATACGTGTGTGAGCTAAAGAGCTCAACATCCTACATTGGGCTGACCAGCACTGTAAAATGAAAGACATACACGTGACCGAGGGTATATATAGAAAAGAGGGGCACCATGGCAGGTTGATAGTGAGGGAATCTGTTCAAAGGGAGGTTTTTGGTGTAGGGGTGTCATGAAGTCTGGAGGCTTCTGCATCCCCTGCAGTGCGGATGGGACAACACTTCAAAGGAACCCCAAACTGGAAACAAAATATCATATGAAATACCACAAAAAGACCTGCACAGTTGCTCAAAGCTGTGCACATACCAAAACGGTGAGGTGCACGATTGTCTCAACTTAATATAAACCTATTTTGACATGTACTTATGTTGGTTGTCTATTTACTTACTTATACACTATCATACGACATCCTCTGATGTGTCTGAAAAACATACCTTTTGTCCCAAATTTCTGTCCTGAATTTTGACCTGTCCTGAATTTTTATTCTGAATTTTGCCCTTTGTCCTGAATGTTTACACTCACTGTCCTGAATTTGCACCTATGCCACATGGTCACCCTAGTCCTTTGTCACTTTAGGAGCGTCCCCAGCCAGTACATGTGGTCCTGGAGGTAGAAGCTTTTAGTTTAGTCCCCACCTACACATCTCAAAAGACTGCCTGCCCCAGAGCCAATCACACCACACACCCTTGTGTCCCATGCATGGTTTCCGTGCCGCCTGAATAGGCCTAGTGTTTCCCCTTTGCGTTTGCTGCAGACGCTCCTCACCTACCATAGCTACCCGCATTACAACTCCTACTTCTGCTCACACCCTGGTATCTTTGCTCACACTCAAGCCCTGCTGCTCACACCCTGGCCTCTCTGTTTATACTCTGGAGCCTCTGCTCACCTACTGGTGTAAGGCTTCTCTCATATCTTTTCTTTCACTCGCTGTCTGCAGCATTCAGGGTGTGGTGAGTGGCGCCAGGGATGGTTGCGGCCCTAACTTGCGGTGGCTGAACAAACAGGGCACACACAATGGATCTCTGTTCAGCAAGTGGTCACGTGCGACCACTGCTCCTTAATTTATCCCCTCCTGCCGATCCCGGCCATGAGGGGTGCAAATGGGATGTATGTCATTACTACGCATGCTTTTACAACGCATGCCTTTACCATGCAACTTTTACAACGCAAGTCGTTACAACGACTTGCGTTGGGGCGCTGGATAGTGAATAGTTTAATTTACTATTCCAACTCCAGTCCCCGTGGATAGTAGGGAAGGTTTTGGATAGTAAATTAAACTATTCCCTATCCTACAGCGCCCCCCAGCGCAAGTTGTTGTAACGACTTGCGTTGTAAAAGTTGCGTGGTAAAGGTAGTGTGTGGTAAAAGTTGCGTTGTAAACGCTGTTTACCGTGCAAATGGATAAATTTTTGCGAGAGAGAGGCCGGGTGGCTCTCTACATCCCCCCATCTTGTAATCATGAAAAACATATGGCAAACAAAAATCCTTGAATACATTAACACATAAAGTCTGTCAGGTTCAAGTAGATCTGTTATTTACTGTTCCTATGTGGATCATTACATGATCTATAGTCTCAGCCTGTCTTTGATATTGTACAGTTGGGAGCACATTTGTTAGCTCTTCTCTCTTGAGTGAGTTTACATTGACAGTAAGGGAGCCAGAGAAGTCTCGGTTCCTTGTCTCTCCCGGTGTGTTTTTCACACCCATCTGATGGCCTAACCCTCATGATCTATTTGTGCGTAGCGGGTTTCAGTTGGCGACAACACCCGACTTGCGTAGGCATGTGGACACACTCCCAGCTTGGTAGTTTTTTCGTGTAGGAAGAACTGCCACTTTGTTAACTGCTTTGCTGTGTAGGCAGGCTCCCTGCTGCTTCTTGCCTGGGAGTGAGAAGGACCTGCTCTCTACATCCTTGAACCCAGGTTCTCCAAGGGCTTGCTAGCTTGCCTCCTGTTTATGAAGTCACAGGGCCATCAAAGACTTCCTTCAACTCTGCTTCAGCTGCTTCAGCATCCTCGGACAATCCCCTTCCGCCTGGGACGACTCCTGGTGGCCCAGAGCACTGGGCTCTGCGCCAACACCCGCGGACCACGCACGCAACCTGGGATTCACCCTGGACACATCCCTCACGATGACCAAGCAAGTCAACGCCGTCTCGTCCTCCTGCTTCAACACCCTACGCATACTCCAAAAAATCTTCAGGTGGACCCCCACCGAAACCAGAAAGACCGTCACCTAGGCCGTCGTCACCAGCCGACTGGACTACGGAAACTCCCTATACGCAGGAACCACCGCCAAACTTCAGAATCGACTACAACGCATACAAAACGCCTCCGCACGACTCATCCTTGACATCCTTGCCACAGCCACATATCCGCCCACCTGAGAAACCTGCAATGGCTCCCCGACAACAAGAGGTTCACGTTCAGGCTCCTCACCCACGCACAAAAAGCACTCCACGACATGGGCCCCGAATACCTCAACAACCACCTCTCATTCTACACTCCCACCCGCCAACTCCGCTCCGCTAGCCTCGCCCTCGCCACCATCCCACGGATTCATAGAACCACCACCGGAGGAAGATCATTCTCCTACCTAGCAGCAAAAACATGGAACTCCCTCCCCTCACACCTACGAACGACCCTGGACCATCTCACCTTCAGGAAACACCTCAAGACCTGGCTCTTTGAGCAGTAGCAGCACCCCCCTTCAGCACCTTGAGACCCTCACGGGTGAGTAGCGCGCTCTATAAATGTTCTTGATTGATTGATGGATTCTGCCAACTGTGAGCACTGCCCGGCCAAGAGGTGCCAATTCAGTCCTGGGCCTTGAAAGGGGGGTCTGCAGCTGTTTTTCTACAGACATCAATGCAGTGATGACTTTGCGCCAATCTGAATTGATGCAGTGATCTTTGACGCCAATGCAGTGCCGAACCAGGGACATGCCTGCTTGGCTCAATGTAGGGGCATTACCCGACTGCGAGCTCGACAATGACGCAGTATCTGCATCATAAGCACTTTGATACCGACAAGGGACCAGACCACGAGGCTCGATAATGACGCATCGCCTTCTTTGAAAGGGGTTTGGCACTGATAGGGGACCCGACTGCAAGGTTTGACACCAACGTATCTACATGACTGCATGGATCCAAACCTATGCATTGATTCTTCAACTTTGACGCTTGCTCTACTCAAGGTACTTTTTCAGGGGGTCCTGTGGGGGTTCTGTCGTCCATCGTGGTCGGCCTGTAATGGATTTATCCCAGTCCAGACCAACCTCAAGTAACCCCTGTGCACTATTTGTTTTTAAGCACTATATTGCAGTTTATTCTTTAAAAATTCACATCTCAAGTTCTACTCTTGGGATTTTTGTTGTTTCAGTCTTGTTTTACTCAGCTAAATATTCTCTATTTTTGTAAACAGGTGTGGAGTCTTTTGTGGTGCTTCCACTGTGTTACTGTAATTTAAGTGCTGCACAAATACTTTACACATTGGCTCTTAAGTTAAGCCTGACTGCTCTGTGCCAAGCTAGTCAAGGGTGAGGACAGGTTAATTTAGGTTGTGTATCTTACTTACCCTGACTAGGATTGTGGTCCCTACCTGGACAGGGTGCATACCTCTGCCAATTAGAGACCCAATTTCTAACAATGATGAATCAGGAAATAGAAAGTTCCAGGTCAGCAAGGTGACTTTTTTAACTTTGTCTGATCAAATAGGGCGAGATCCGTGCATTTTAAAGAGTGATGCTGAAAGGATCACTTTATCGTTGTTTGAATGGTTCCTCTTGGTGCACAGTGATACTTTGCATCCTTAGCATGAAAAGGAGTGGAGTCTTAGATGCATCTGTTGTCTACTCACCAGGAGACTGGTGTTTAATAACCATTGGGAGATCAATGTCCCAGAATGAACTGAAAGCACTGACACATTTGGCACATTGCACACTACCTGGTGTGCTCTCACTCCCGTCACAGACTAGCAGTCACAAACTACCAAAAACACACTCACACAGCAGACTCACACAACCAACAGCTCTTACACCACTCACAGGGTAGAAATTCCACATTACCAACAGTACTTTCACACCCCTCAGTCTGACACTGACAGCAGTTTCACACCCTTCAAACACAAGATATCAGACACTACTGGCAACACTCTCTTATTCCACAGTACAGTTCCAACAGCACTCTCACACACTAGCAGTCTTGCAGTCTAACACTGACATCGCTCTCACACCACTCACAAACAAACAGTCTCACATGACGAGAAACATTCTTACAACCCTTATAGATTACAGCAAAGGTAATATGTCTGGCCTAGAACAGGAAGTGCTGCTTCTTTTTATGGGTGAGCTTCTGTATGAAGTATTGCGGATGGGCGAGTGAATAGATGGGTGAATAGTTGTTTGCATGTATGGATAATTGCCTGCCTGAGCGGTTCCATTGGTCAGTTGTTGCTCCATTCACATTTTCTTCCATGCCTATGACATACAGCACGGGGCAGTGAAAATTAAAGTATTCTTCTTTTAATAAGGAGCACTTCGGCACAGCATTTAGTCGGCTTTGCTGCCAATGACTACTATAACAACATGTGCTTTTTGGAAAACAAAATAACACATTTTTTTGCTTTTAGCCATTTGTTTTTATAAATTGATGAGCGCCCAGCCAGCTCTCCCAAACATAGGGGCCCATTAGGATGTCGGGCAGGTCGCCACCGCCATGCGGGCGGTGGTGATCTGCCCAACATCCTTGCCTGCCACCCATTTCCCCCCCACCATAAAACTATGGCGGGGGGACCGCGGCGGACGGAAACACCATCTGCCGCTTTTCCGACACGGTCGCCTTGCAACAGGGGCGAAAAAAGGGTTCGTATGGTGGCGGTGTCTATCAGACACCACCAGCCATATTAGGATGGGCTTTAGAAGATGCCTTTCCATGGCGGCAATGCCACCACGGAAAGGCATGGCGTCTTCTAGTTTGGGGGCCCGTTGCGGACCCACAGGATGATGGGGGGTGAGGGAGGCACATGGGGGGCACCTATGGTACCCCCCTACATGTGCATGCACACCATGACAGGGACCGCGTGATGCCTGCAACGTTGTGCATGCACATGCACGACATGCATTTTTAGCAATGTGGCGGGCGGTGCTGAGAGCACCGCCCGCCACAATGTTAAAAATGCAGGCTGCGCCCACCACCTAATTCCCCCCACGGGACGCTCGCCCTTATGGCGGGCAGTCCCGTTATCCGACAGGATGGCCTCCATCCTAATGGGGGCCATAGAGTTTAAAAAAAAAACATGACAAAACAAGAGTTGACAAAGCCAAAAGAATGGGGCCAACGTCAGTACTATTGGCTTTGCCATTGCCTAATTTATAATACAAAGAGTGCCAGCGGCCGAAGCTCTGCTCAGAAAACACCAAGACTGGTAGTTTCAAAACCTCATCCTGCCTCTTTCATTAACTGCCAGACACTCCCTGCCCCATGTCTCATTCTTCCTCCCTGGCAGTTTTGGCGTCTTTCGCTTCCTCCATCCTTCCAATCTGTGTGTCTTGCCCCTCTTCCGCTCAGGAAATATCTGATGTGGTGAAACAAATGCTGCTGCCCCCACCGGCAACTACCAACTCAAATTAAGCCCTGATTTTTAGGTCGAGGACCTAAAGGCTGTGCTTGCGCAGTCTGGGGTCGGAGAATTAATGCTTCTTAGTAGGGCTTAAGAACCCGCCTCCCTGCCCCATCTCTCCTCCATTGGCTGACTTCCTAAACGGAGGCCAGCCATTGGAGGAGAGATGCGTCACTTCGATTTAGCCCTGTCTTTTTCGGATTTGGGGGCGTAGGTTTTGCTGTTCTTTAGACATTGATGTTGTCTGTCACTCAAAACAGCAAAACCACGCCCCCGAATCCGAAAAATTCGGAAGCTGGCGGGCGCCATTTTTTCTCGTCGCCCTGCGCTCTCCCTCCTCCCGTTCCGAGCTCCAGGCGTCGGAGGCACAAACTCTGGCTTCCTCGTTCTTGCCTTCTGCCCCCAGGTAAGGTTCCTAACTGTTGTCTGTATCGCCATATCTCCGCCAACTCGGAACCCTCCCTCTCGTGTTGTATGTCCGTGTCTTTTGTGGGTTGTGTGGCTTGCTCGGGCTGCTGCCGGGGCGGTAGTTGCTCTCCGGAGGCCGGCTCGGGCTGGTGCCGCACCGCAAACCTTGCTCCTCCACCAGCCGAACAGCCAGTGTCAGCTACCAGAACAGACTCCACCTCCACCCACTGAGTACGGGGTACAGTCTTACATTTTAGGCCCTTCACTCTCATATCTTAGCTAAATCTCGCCTATGCCGACAAACGTTTAGACTACTCTGAAACCATCAGCTTCTGAAGCCTGCACCTCCCCAGCTTGGTTCAAACCTCCCAGCCCTGCTGGCGGCCATGACCTCCGCGCACCCGTCCCTTACTCCCCGCAGAGCGCTGTAAAGCCGTTTTGGTGTAGGCGCTACACAAAAAGTAAATCGTATTGTTATGCATATTTGCACAAATGGTGGACGCATTTGGGCTCCATTCCGTTTTGGTCCAAAATGTGACAGGGATTATCCAGGACGGCGTAGCTGATTCTTTCTCGAGGCGCACACCACGGACCCCCGTGGACAGGTGTTCCTCGTCGTTAAGAACATTCCTCACGACAGGAGCTCTCTGACCGGAACAGATCAATCCACACTCAGCCTGCTCTGGTAGAAGCCAGGTATGCGCTTCCAAGTGTCCCCTGCTCCTCGGAGCCCTTGTACAACACACCAGTGGAAGCAGTGTCGCCATGGCAACGCCGATTTCCTGCCATGATACCCGGCTGTCGCTTTAGGGGCGGATGACGGGCAGTTGTAGGGGACCGAAGACCCGGGGAGTTCACAGCCCCCCTCTCTTCGGTTAATTGGATTCGGCTCAAGGTCAGCAAACACTAGCTCAGCGGCCGAAGCCCGGCTCCAGGCGCTACCCAGCAGTCTGCTCAGAGGTCGGCGTGGCCATTTGCGTCGCCAGTCAGTGACATGTATCGTGTAATTAGGGCACACTCTGCAATCTTGAAAGGAAAGGCTAATAAACAGGCTCACGCAGAGCGACTTCATTAGTCGGGGAAAGCAACGCGATATGGCGGGGTGATGGCCTGGAAGTGACAACTGTGTCTGCACACAGGAGAGCGTGGCTGGAGGGAGAGGTGGGCGAGGCAACAAGTAACATGGAGAGTCGAGCCAGATTCGAGCTAAGAGTCCGGCTGGGCTCTCAGAGCACGATTCGAGTCAGGATCACACAGTTTGGTCACACGTGGAGCCAGGATTTTTAGTTTCTCGTTATGCAATTCACCTATTAGGTGGCTACCTCCATCTCTCGTTTTTAACATCAAATGTTTATGCTTTGTTTTTAATTCTATGTGCGTGACGGTAGTGTGTGGATGGCAGGCAGAATCCACTTTAAAGCTGGGCTCGTTTTGGGATTGAGCATCTGAGAGCACATCGAGCTGAGACAGAGCCAGGTCTATGGCTTGAGCCTAGCTCGAGCCTGAAGTGTCTCGCTCACCTCTAACTGGAGCTTCACTCCGGCATGTAAACCAGTGACTGTCCCTGACCCAGCACCTCACCTGCCCTTTAAATCAGCGGAAATGAATTACATTTGTTGATGAAACACCCGAAGCTCCAGCCTATTCTTCGGGTCTCCATCGACCTGCGACCTAGCCCTCATCCTGGAGTATTATGGGGTGGTGCATCTTTTGGTTTTAAAGAAACAAAACCCACGGAGTAAGGTTTGATATTGTAAATCAAACAAGCATTGGCAAAACCAAGTAGGCCATGCTATGAAAGAGCGAGCACCGAGCTATTGTCTGTGCAGGGCAGGCAGTGGTCGAAGTGGGGGGGAAAAAAGTAGGGAAATTGTGGGCGGAGAATCAGAGGTTGAGAATAACCTGAGGACTGGCTCAATGGGTGGAGTCAGAGGTGTGGCCAGAAAGAACAAAACATCCCAATTTTATGTATTTATTTGGCACTTTCACGCAAATTAATTTGAAATACTCGACAACTGGAATTATGCAGCAATTGAGGATCAAATTATTCGGCAGTGTAGACTAAATTATTTGGCCAGAAAAAGCTAAGTTTGCAACGTGATGATGCGGCACATTTTGTGGTAATAATACTTCATTATTAGGTTGATTCTCCGCTTCTTCTCACACCCAGAGCAGCTCCCTCTCTGCGCAGACCACACCTCCTGTAAAATCTCACGCTCTGTCCCTTCTCGATGACTGCATCTGAGCGCCACATCGCCTCTCCCTCCCCAGCCTGTCTCCATCACCTCTCCCTCCCCAGACTCTTTCCAATACCTTCACCTCTGCGTCCCCCCCCAGTCTCCAGCACAATGAGTACACCCTCCAAATCTACTCCAAAAACTATTTCTGGTCTCTTCGTTCGACCTCTTTTATCCACCGCTGCATATCCCCCCCCCTTCCGCCTCACCACGAACCCCTGCACGGACTCACAGTCCACCCACACAGCCTCTGTCCCTGCAGCACATCTCGCCTCAGCCTACCCTGGGCCTCGCAGTGTGGGCTCCCCCTCTCTCACCTCACCCGCACAGTCCCTCCCCTCTGTCATCTTGCACCCTCATCCCTCCATCACTTCCACCCCTCTGTCTCTGCGCACCCTCACAGTTCCTCCCCTCCGTCGCCGTGCACCCTCACAGTCCTACCCCTTTGTCACCTCTCACCCTGACAGTCCCACCCCTCGCACCCTCACTGTCCCACCCCTCAGTCACCTCTCACAGTCCCACCCCTCTCACCTTCACAGTCCCACCCCTCTGTCACCTCTCACAGTCCCACCCCTCTCACCCTCACTGTCCCACCCCTCAGTCACCTCTCACAGTCCCACCCCTCTCACCTTCACAGTCCCACCCCTCTGTCACCTCTCACCCTCACAGTCCCTCCCCTCTGTCATCTTGCACCCTCACCCCTCTATCACTTCCACCCCTCTGTCACCTCTCACCCTCACAGTCACAGTCCCACCGCTCTCACCCTCACAGTCCCACCCCTCTCTCACCTCTCACCCTCACAGTCCCACCCCTATCTCACATCTCACCCTCACAGCCCCACCCCTCGCACCCTCACAGCCCCACCCCTGCATTAAACTACTGCTTTCACTCTCTGCGGTGTCTCTTCCCATCCTCCTCACGCCCTCTTCCTCTCAGCCCCCCCTCCCCTCACAGTGTTAACCCTGCATCACCACGAACCGTCTGCCCACCGACACTCCTTCCCAGCATTTCTCCACCCTTACATCCTCACCGTGTGCAGACCCCCGACCTCACATCTCCCACTCCTCCGTCACCCACCCTGTTACACCTCCCAGCCTCGCGTCGCTCCCTCCCTCACCTCATCCTCACAGTCGTATCCCTCACCTGTCACGCGCCTGCACGCTCTCACCATCCACTCGCTTCCTTCCCATCGTACCTCCCACCCCTGCATCACCTTGCCCCCTGCTTCACCCCACCCTTACACCCTCTGCCTCACCCCACCCTCATTTCACCACCCTCGCAGTGTCACTCCATCATCCCTGCCCCCCTTTCTTCATCCCTCCCTGTGTCTGACCCCACCCTCACACCCTGCATACCCCCCCCCGCAGACTCCCAGCGCCTGACCCCATTCATGCTGAAAGCTGGCAGTGTTTGCTGCATCTCGTGATTAACCCCTTCGTGCCCTGTCGGTGCTGCTGGGAGCTATGCCTGCCCTCCTCCGGAGCAGACTCCGCACTCTGCCTTAAACATCTGCCCTTTGGGACTGCCCTTGTACTCGGCTGCCCTGCCCTGCCCTGCCCCTACCTACGGCGGTGGGCAGGAACACCCAACGCCAGAGGAGTCCGCTGGGGAGCACTGAGCAGAGAGGAACTTTTCATTTGTGGAGTAAGGGGAATTTAAAGGGCTGAGGATGACGTCACACGGGAAGCTGCGGAAGGAGCGAGGGGTGCTGGCGGAGTACGAGAGCCAAGTCAAAGGTGAGTGCCCCCCCCCCCCCCGGGGGTAGGTGTGTGTCTGAGGCCTGCTGGAAGGGTGGGAGCTGTGGTGTCCGTGAGCGGGAAGTGGTATAAACATCATCATTCCGTGGGGCCTACACTCCTCTCACAGTACATCTCATCTCCCCCCGCTACAGCACTGAGGCCTTATCATCTGTCAGTGTATCTCAAGCACCCTACTGTCAGAAACTGAGGCTGACACACCTCTCTCAGTGCCTCTCACCCTCTGCTGCCAGAGACGGCGGCCTCATCATGTCAGTGTATCTCACCCCCTGCTGCCACAGAACTAAGACTGAGGCCTGCACACCTCTCAGTGCATGTCAACTTTCCTTCTGCCCGAGAAATGACACATACATAGCTCTATCAGTGCATCTCACCCCCCCCCCCCCCCTGCTGCCAGAGAACTGAGGCCTGCACGGCTATTGCCATTGTAAATGACAATACCATTTATTTATGTTTAAAAAAAAAGAAAAAAAATGTCATAAGCAATGCCAATAGCTCTACCTTTAATAATGCCGAGACCATTGCATTGTAAATGCTTGTTTATAATGCTTCAACGCCTTGCTTTCATACAACTTTTCCTACAGCATGTCTGCCGTTCTGCTCAGCGAGCAGCAGGTGGCAGTAGCGTGCCATAAAATTTTAACCTTCTTACTGATTTTGAACAAAGGAAGCCGAGCTGATTTTACCTTAAACGCAAGTTGTGACCGAAGGCACCAAACAACAAAGACGGTGTATTAGCAACATAAGTGGGAAAAGTGCCAGCTCACGCTGAGGCAGAACCATTAAGGGGCAGATGTATCAAGCTATTTTTTTGTCGCAAACGCTGCGATTCGCTAAAAAACAGCGTTTGCGATTAAAAAATAGTAAAATGGTATGTATGAAGAAAAATGCCTCGCAATATTAAGGAATCGCAAATTTTGCGATTCCTTAATTTTGCGTAAGCATTTAAGAAATCGCAAATTCCGATTTCTTAAATGCAATGTATCAACCATTTAAGAATTGCGAATTTTGGCTAAGAAATCGCAAATTACCACCAATTTGTTGTTGGTGGTAATTTGTGATTTTTTAAAAAAATGCACTTTATGTAATTGGTAAAGGTGGCATGTGACGCTCATACATGCCCTTAGGGCATGTATGTGCGCCATATGCGCACACATGTCATTTTCAGGGGTGCAGCAGGGTGTTCTTGAGACACCCCTGCACTCTTGAAATTATTCTCAATTTGCGATTAGCAAATTGCGAATCTCAAATTGAGAATAATTGCACATTCATTCCTATGGGCCTCATAGCCCATAGAAATGAATGGGAAATTATTCCTTAATTGCGATTAGCAATTTGCTAATAGCAATTAAGGAATTTTAAGAAATCGCTAAAAAACAGCGAATTTCTACATACATACCCTTTGCGATTTCTAAATAGCGATTCCTTAAAAATCGCTATTAAGAAATCGCAAAAGGATATGTTGATACATCTGCCCGAACTTGCATTGTATGCTTGTTTATGCATTTACACACCTTCCATATCCCTGCTGGGGCCTGGGAACCATGCTCACAAAGTTATTGGTGTGCCCTGGGTCACATGGACCAGTTTTTATTTATAAAAATGTGAAAGGAAAGGATGGGGGCGTGGCTTGGATGGCAACGAAGGCAGTCGCCTAAGTTCGAGAGCTCCGCGACCCCGGGGAGTAGAACGGCGAGACAACCAGCGATAGCCCTCAGGCCCACACACGGAACGGACGGTAGTGTGGGGGAGTGTGCGGAGCAGCGGAAGATGAGGAGCTGAAGCATGCGAAACGAAAGATAAAGGCATTAAAGTCCATTTCCGAAGGCAGCGAAGGCAGTGAAAGCGAGCCCAAGATGGCGGAGCAGTAAAAAGAGGGGCGGAACGCCAAAGCACCGAGAAGACCTCAGCCCTCCCGGTGGGTTACACAAGTGGAGGACACGGCAAAAAAGCGAGGTGTAGTGCAGGCACCCAAGGCAGCACCGGTGAGAAAAGGAGGCTGCGGGTGTGCACAAGAGGACCAAGAAGAGTGCAGAGGCAGAGGCAGAACGGTGGCGGCCATCTTGACCGCACCAGAAGCACAACAAGAAGGCACAACAAGAAGGTGAGGCAACAGCCCAACAGCCTAGCAGGTGCCCCCGCGGGCTCCCGCACCAAGAAGGAGACGGCCACGGGGTGGCACAAGAGCGGCGCAAGCGACCTTCCTGTAGGGGGAGCGCAGTGAAGTAAGGAGCGGCAGTAAGGCGGGGCGGAGCGGAACAGCAGGGGGATCAGCGCTCGGCGGGTCAGAGGCACAAGCGCGAGCGATACCCCCCAGGAGGCACAAGCGAGGCAACGCAACGCAGACGGCACCCTAGCGGGACCCCCAGAGAACCGGAGATCGACGGCGGCGGCCATCTTGGGAGGGGCGGCAGGCACAACACCACGAGCAAGCCGAGCAGCGCAGTACCGCTGTCACACCCCCCTCAAGGGCCTCACGGGCACACCAGAGGGACGTCCGGTGGTCAGAGCGTGGCTGTCCCGAGGGAGGCGGTCGGCACCCTCAGAGAAACCGGGACCGACGGCGGCGGCCATCTTGGGAGGGGCATCACACACAGCGCACAGCGCTACGAGCGCTACGAGCAAGCCAAGGGGAAGTAAGCAGCGCACCCCCCCCACAAGGCCCTGCGAGAGTCAGAGGGGCGGCCGGCGATCAAAGCGTGGCCATCCCGGCGAGGCGAAGAAGGCGGCAGCCATCTTGAAGGTGGCACATACAGCAACTCGAAGATCAATGTAGCTGGAAATGCAAGTGAGCCAACGCTAGCATCACGGCAAGGAGCACTACCTACCCGACATTCAGAGGGCTCGCTGTAAGGACAAGCGCCGAACATCAGGTGCCAAATAAGGGAGACCGCACAGAAAGACACACATAGTGGCGGCCATCTTTTGAAGGGAGGAACAGTACAACGGCACAACAGGCAAACTCCACAGCGGTAACAGCGGAAACAGTGGAACGAGGGCACAACAACGCTCGGCGCTTCTTAGCCACGGTGCGACAGTCAGGAAGTGACCCACGGTAGCCCTGGCGTCCGGAAAAACCAGGACAAGGTCTATAAGGTGGCCAAGCAGGTTCACTTTCGGCGGTGAGGCTAAAGCGGACAAGGTTGTGTCTGCCAAACCATCCCCACCAAAAGAAGCACAATATAACCTGCAGAAGAAAGAGAGACTGTCCATACACCAAGAAAGAAGAGGCCTGGAGACAATGAACGGCGATAACAAAAAAATCAGGAAGGACCTGGAATCACCGATCAAAACGAAAAATCTGCAAAGCACAGAGTCTGCGATGGACCAGCTCGTAAAAAAAATAACGGAAGCCAACGACCTTGCAAAGGCCACAAAGATCTCAATGGACAATGTCCAGCTAGAACTCACAGCCATACGAGCAGACCAGAACAAAACGGCAAGCAGAGTAGCGGAGACAGAAAGAAGGATCAGCGACATAGAAGACAAGTCAGGCATCATGGACAAAGACATCTGCTATATCTCCAAGGTCTCCAGCGAGCTGCAGAAAAAGCTCGCAGAGCAAGAGGACAAAAACCGAAGGGGGAACATAAGGATTCTAGGCATACCAGAAGATGAGGAAGAAGGTTTGGGTTCATGCGCAGCAATGCTTGAAACATTGATACCCAAGTTGACAGGCATAAAATTCGAAAGAGCCTTGGAGATCGACAAGGCATACAGGATCCCGGCAACAAAACAACCGCACATGAAAGGGCCTAGAACGATCATCTGCAAGCCCCTTAGGTCGAGCCACACTGATGCAATCTTCACCTTTGCCCGAAGAGGGCAACCCCCCATCTGGAAAGGAAAGAAGATAATCTTTACCCAAGATCTCTCAAGGAGCACAGTGGAAGCACGGAAATGTTTCCTTGCGCTGAGAGACACTATGAAGAGAGCAAAAATAACGTTCAGCTTTGTCGGCCCGGCAAGAATGAGGATAGCAGACGGGCAGGACACACGTATGTTCGACGACCCAGAGGAACTACGTAGATACCTCAGGAAGCCAGAGCTGGAGGAGATGGAACAAACAACGCCAGGCACAGCTAAAAGAAGAGCATCATCAGATAGCTCAGAGACGGAAGAGAAGGGGGCAGCGGGCGGCAAATGACACGGCGGCAAAGAACACTGCAAAGCGGAAGGCATGCAATAACTACCTCAAGGAAGGGACGGAAAGGGAAGGACGTAAAGCATCGGAGAACAGATCTACCTCAACAATGTTTTTCTTTTTTGTTATGTGTAGAGACACTGATCTGAACTCCCCACCCCTGTCAAACCCAGCGAAGCATGGACAACCACACAAGATCAACAACAGGGGTTTGGACACCTGACAACCATATCCTTTGCCTAAAAGCGAAGCACGGGGGCAAGGAGGGGCGGGGGCATTTCAGACTTTTTATGGAACCGGGGAAGCGGAGGGCGGGAACCGTTGCTGTCGCACGTTTACAGTACGTTGACAGGGGGGAGGGGGGAGGGGGGGTGGAGGGGGGGAGGGGGTCGGGGGGGAGGCCCTGCTGCATGGACAATCAGAGCCTGGCGGATGTACATCTCTTTCTTTCTCTTTTATACCCTCTTTTCTATACCCCCATCCCATCCAACACCTCAAGGGGAGGCGTGTGTGTCGTGGCTGCCACTAGGCAAGAATAGGGCAAAGGGGCAATACACAACGGGTGCACGTAGGTATAGCGACACAGTCAGCACACCATGATGGCTCCCGACAATAGTAGCCTGGCACAGATAGCCTCAGACATAAAGATAGTGTCACTCAACGTCAAAGGGCTAAACCACCCCGTCAAACGACGGAAAACACTAGACTACCTTTACAAGCTGAAGGCAGACATATACGTCCTGCAAGAAACTAGAGTGTCCGCAGAGGACGCAAACAGAATGAAGGCCAGCTGGATAAGCGAAGTACTGTGCTCACCGGCAGTCAACAAAAAGGGAGGGGTCATTACTCTGATCAATAAGAAAGGGAAGTTCCAGGCCAACAGTAACACAGCAGACACCATGGGAAGGAGGCTGATCACATCAATCAACAGAGGCGATGAAAGGGTACACATAGCCAATATATACGGGCCAAACACAGGGGACAAAAACTTTTGGGAGGATCTAGAAACTGAACTTAGCAAGGTCCCACTGGGCGAACTACTAATCGTGGCAGGGGACATGAACCAGGCGATGGACAACGCAACTGACAGGCACCCACACAGATCTAGTCATGCCTCACAAGAACAGAACATACTTAAAAACCTATGCACCAAACTCTCACTAGCGGACCCATGGCGACTACAACACCCGAGCGCCAGAGAGTACACTTTCTACTCGCACCCGCACAACTCATACAGCAGGATAGACTACTTACTCATGTCCAACACACACACACACCTGACGGACACGACGGAAATAGGACCCATCACAATCTCAGACCACGCACACATATCCCTCTCCCTGAGTGGCAAGCATAACGAAACACCGAGCAGGAGATGGCGACTCAACAGTGACATACTCGAAAACCCTGCCAATATCACGGAAATAGAGGAAGCGATCAAAGAATATCTGGAGTTTAACGACACAGTTGACACAGGGCCAGCGACACTATGGGACGCGCTTAAAGCAACAATAAGAGGGAAACTCATAAACATCAAAGCACGCATGAACAGGGGCAGAAACAAAAAAATTAAGGAACTGGAGGAGCAGATCAAGGGGCTAGAAAGGAACCACACGGCCAACCTAACAGATAGGAACACACTCACAACACTAACAAAGAAAAAATATGAGCTAAACAGAATACTAAGCGAGAGGGCATCCACGTGGATCAACAAGTACAAAGCCATAAACTTATGCTCGGCGAACAAAGCAGGGAAGGCCTTGGCAGGCTACCTGAAAGCCAAGCAAAGGCAGCACTGCATAGCCACAATAACAGACGCAGACAATAAAACACACACAGCGAATAAACATATCCTCGAAACATTCAGGAAGTTCTACAAAGAACTATACACAGCTGACGCATCGCTAGATGCGGACGGCGGGGCAAGCCTGCTGGGAGGCCTGGACCTACCCAGTATAAGCGAAGAACAAAGAGAGGCCCTAGACCAAGATATAACTAAAGCGGAGGTGGGGATGGCCATAGACTCACTAAAACCCAACAAGGCCCCAGGACCAGATGGCTTCACAGCCACCTTCTATAAACAATTCCAACCGCTACTCAAAGACACACTTGTCAGAGTATTCCGTGCTTGTGCAGAAAACGGAAATATGACAGACTCAATGGCGGAGGCAAACATTATTGTCATCCCCAAAGAAGGGAAGGACCCCCAATTCCCTCACAACTACAGACCAATCTCTCTAATTAACGTGGACTGCAAAATCTATGCAAAAGTCATGGCCGCCAGGCTAAATGCACTTCTCCCCGCGCTCATACACAAAGCTCAGGTGGGCTACCTGGAAAACAGACTATCGCAAGACAACACCAGATTGCTATGCCACCTAATCAACCGAACGGCCAACAGCGCGGAAAAGGCGGTGATGATCGCCTTGGATGCGGAAAAAGCTTTCGACAGAGTCTCATGGCCCTTCCTCAACCAATGCATGCTCAAATTTGGTCTAGGCGAGAAATACAGGGGTATGGTCATGTCCCTGTACAAAAACCCCCGGGCGCGAGTGGTAGTTAACGCAGCCACATCAGACACACTCATACTAGAGAGAGGAACAAGGCAAGGCTGCCCCCTATCACCGGGACTATTCCTGCTCGCCCTGGAACCACTCCTCCACATGATCAGGTCAAATGACCGGATCACGGGGGTGCAGATAGAGGGGCAAGCCTTCAAGTTAGCGGCATACGCAGACGATATTCTGATCACCACGAACAACCCAGAACAATCAATTAAGGCTCTCGTGCAAACAATAGAGGAGTATGCACATGTCTCAGGCTATAAGCTCAATAGGGAGAAATCCGAGTGCAAACCGATGAACTGCCACACAACAAAGGATGTGCTGGGTACATCCGGCCTAGCCTGGCAAACAAAACCCCTAAAATACCTAGGCCTCCTTTTCGGAAGGGACTTAAAGGCAACACTGGACCATAACGAAGAAGCGATGCTAAAAAAAATTAAGTCCAAGCTGGAGACATGGAGCCCCAAATTCATAAGCTGGTGGGGTAGGATAGAAACTATAAAGATGATGGTTACCCCCATGCTAAACTACTTGCTTTCCATGCTGCCTCTCACACTCACACCCGAATTCCACAAACGCCTAGACAAAAGCATCAACATATTCCTCTGGGGAGGGAAAAAACCAAGAATGAGCCTAGCGAAACTCAGACTTAGAAAAGAACAAGGCGGACTGAACCTCACAAACTACAAAGCCTTTCAGAAGGCGTCCCTGGCAAAACAGGGTCTGCACTGGATTGCCCCCGCACCAGATTACACACCGGTGTGGCTGGACCTGGAAAGATGTCTTCTGGGTGGCGCAGACCCAATCATGGCCCTCACGGCCCACAAACACCCAGAAGCCAGAAACGCAATAATTCACAACACAAAGATAGCGCTGTTAAGAGTAGACAGGGAAATGGCAGTGAGTATCAAAGGTACCAAATGGGAATCTCTGTGGCATAACACCAAAGTCACATACAAAGGGAAAACACTGGACAGCATGGTATGGCGGAGCAGAGGCATCACTACGCCTTCGCAACTAGAAGCAGGGAACACCCCACTCACCTACACGGCACTACAGCAGACGACCTCCCTGCCTAACAAGGAGTTCTACGAATTCCTCAAAATCAAAGCAGCTGTCACCAAAGCAGGACTAACGAAACTAATACCCACCATCATACAATACGCACAAAACTTAAACAAGACGGGCCACCAAATAGCACAAATCTACAAGCTAATCACACCACGCACCACTACCCTAAACAACAAGACGCTGGCATTCTGGGAGGAGACCATACAGAGACAGCTGAACGAAGTGGAAAGAGCCAAACTATGGACGACAGCGTCCAAAAACAAAATCACACCACAGCTCGCACAAACCAAATTCTGGCTACTTCACAGGTTGCACTGGACACCAGCGAAACTAGGGAGGGTTGGAGCCAGCGACAACAGCACATGTTGGAACTGCCAGAGCGCCACGGGAGACCTATCTCACATGCTATTCGAGTGCACCAAAGTCAAAGCTTTCTGGGGCAAGGTCTACAACGTCATAGACACAATAACGGGTAGCAAGATACAAAGAGGACTAGCCGGGGCAGCCACTGCATTCCTAGGGACAGAACTCCAGTCTAAAGAAATACGTGACCTGGTCGATGTCCTTCTAACGGCTGCAGTGAAAACGATTCTGGGTGACTGGAAGGACACCAGCAAAGCCACTTTCAAGCGCTGGTTCAACTGGGTAACCTTCCTCAGGGGGGCAGATAATATCACCGCCAAGCAAAAGGCGGCAAATCATACAGCCAAGGAGAATATGTGGGAAGCTCTCGACGCATACCTGGAACGATAACCAACCCCCCCCCCCCCCCTCCTTTTTCTCTCTCCTTTCCTTTTCTCTCTCTCAGGCCCCGCCAGGCCGCAATCTTGCAAGACCAGTACAGTATTAAGAATGTCTTTTCTATGGATATGTAAATTTTATTTTCAATAAAAATATTTTGAAATAAAAAAAAAAAAATGTGAAAGGATTGCAGGTGGTGAGGTATGTAATGACTTTAGCACCGCCCCGCTAGTGCCAAGGTGACCGGGAACACGCACCTTGTACAGGCTCTGGCCAGGCCTGGCCAGGGGGAGGGGGCTATATAATAAAGGGGGTACGACCGCACGTAGTCGTAGCCTATGTGTCTGGGGCCCTGTTATTGGTGTGCACTGCGACACAGCCCCTAATACACTCACCCAGGGCCCGTTGTACGGTACACTCCCAGATGTGTTTATATTAAAATAAGAATAGGAAGTTCTTTAGTCATTGTAAATTTGTCACATATATTTTTATTTTTGTTTGTACATCCTGTGCTTGCTGCGTTTGATATTGCGTTCCTTTTGCCTGCGTTGTTTTGATTCTATGGCCTGCTATTGTTCACCAGGAAGTTCTTTAGTCATTGTATAATTTGTCATTTTTATTCTTATTTTTGCTTGTACAGTCTGTTCATGCTGTGCTTGAGATTGTGTGCCTTTTGCCTGCGTCGTTCCGATTCTATGGCCTGCTATTTTTGTTTGTTTTATTCCTGCAACAGTTCTCTCATGTAACGTAACTGGTTCTATTGTACAGTGCTCTGACACCTTCGGGTAAAGTCCGCGCTTTATAAAAATGAATTAAATAAATAAATAAATAAATAAAACTCCTGTAATGTCTACCAGTGAAGTGACTGGTAGAGATGTTAATTATGAGTGGATCTGAAATGGGGGGGGGGCGTGGTGGCAGCCAAAGGATGTCCACCCCCTTCCCCCTTCCCCCCCATGCTGTGCTGTTCCTCTGTGACAATCGGAGCCAGCTCGCACTTCTCCCCGACCTCGCTCCGACCCATTGTCATTCTGATGTGGCTGATTATCACCTAAAGAATGACAATGGGCCAAAGGTGTTGGGAAGCACCCTGGTCAGATAAATGTCTCATGGTCCTTCCTAACTTTGATCTGTGACTCGCAGATCAGCACAGGCCAGAATAACAACCAATTGAAATAAACCAAGAATAATCACTCTGATGCAGCTGTGTGTGTGTGTGTGCGTGTGTGTGTGTGCGTGTGTGTGTGGGGGGGTGCAGAAGTATCGAAACGGGGATAGAAAGAGAAATTATGATAATGGTAAATCAAAAAGAAGCACAAGGCAAATGGAATGAGAAAGTGAGGGAAGAATAGAAGGCAAATATTGAAACAAAGCTGGAAAGATAGAGAAACAATGGAAGGAAGGACAAGAGGATAATCAAATGGAAAAAAGGAACACAAAATGAATGTGAATGTGGAAAATGCAAATATGAAAAGAAAATTAAATATGAATTTAAAGAATATAGAGAGAATGTGAGACGGTATCGTTGTGTGTTCTTACCCTCACTTTAGACCTGCAGCGTGCCCTGCCTGCCGCTTTTGACAAGATCGAACTGATATCGCGCCTGCTTGCCACTCTGGGTGAAATTATTTATTTATTTAAGATCGCGCCTGCTTGCCGCTCTGTGTAAAAGTATTCTATAACGTGCCTGGTTGCCGCTTTGTTTGCAATTGCTTAATAACGCGCCTGATTGCCGCTCTGTAACGCTGATCTTTGTAACGCTTTACTTTTTGCACTGTTTGAAGGCATTTACATTGCACCAGCGCATTTCGCCCCAAGCGCTCCGCTCCGCTGTCCCCTACGCAGCCATTTTAGTTGTTGTTGTCCTCCTTCGTGACCCGCCCCGCCTCCCAGCTGAGACGCCCTCGCCCCTCCCCTTCCTCCATCCATATATGACAGGTGTTTTTGCGCGCAGCGTTTACGCGCAGCGACCGCGCCCAATCCGCGCCGAAGGTGCGCCAAAGGTAAGCCCGTCTACGCCCGTCCGCGCCTGGACCGCGCCTAGCGCCAGACCCCCTGCCCCTCGCGCTGCCCAACCCCCCCGCATTACTTACGATGCTGCCACCCTCCTAGCCCTTAACCCCGGTCGCGCCCCCACCTGCGTCCAAGCCGCTCCTGGACGCACCCATGGCCCTTTCTCCTGCCTCTCCTGCAGATTCATCGGCACCGACAGCATATCCGCTGCGTCCACAACACAGACTCCCGACCCCAACCACCTAGAATGCATCCTTCTCAACACCCGCTCGGTCCACAGGCACGCCATTGACCTTTGGAACCTACTAGACACCATCTCTCCTGACGTCGCCTTCCTAACGGAAACATGGATGAACGCCTCCTCCGCCCCAGACATCGCCATCGCTATCCCTGACGACTATAAGATCACACGCAAGGACCGCACGGACCATACAGGAGGCGGAATCGCTATCGTCCATAAGAAAACAATCCGCATCTCGACCAGCTCTGACGCCAACCTCGCTAATTCCGAACACCTTCACTTCCAGATCCACATCGACCCCAAGACTACTCTCAGAGGCACCCTCCTCTACAGACCACCAGGACCCCGCGCAAAATTCAGTGAAGACATCACGGACTTCATCACCCCACACGCGCTCCCCTCTAAAGACTACATCCTTCTGGGAGACCTCAACTTCCACCTTGAAAATAGCAAAGACCGCAACACCACCACCCTCTTGGACAACCTAGCCAACCTCGGACTTAAACAACTGGTCACTTCCCCCACCCACATCGCAGGCCACACACTCGACCCCATCTTCACCTCCAGCAACCATGTCTCCTTCAGCCACACTACGAATCTCCTCTGGACTGACCACACCTGCGTTCACTTCACCTACAACAAACCGAAACCCATCGCCCACCTTCAACCAACTCTACAAAGAAACTGGAACAAAATCACCACGGAGCAGATCTCCACATCGCTCCTTCAAACCTCCCCAGCCCTCTCTTCTAACGCCAACGAAGCCGCATCTAACCTCACCCTCTGGCTTTCCAACACCGCCAACACCCTAGCACCAATGAAAAAACGTCAACACAAACTTGGTATCAAGAAGGCCTCATGGTTCAACGATGACCTCAAGAAGTCCAAGAAACTGTGCCGCTCCCTTGAAAAGGCCTGGAAAAAAGACCCATCCACCAGCAACAAGGACGCCTTCAAAAGCGCCATCCGCACTCACCACCAACTGATCCGAAAAACCAAGAAAACAGCATTCAAAGATCGACTTGACAACAACGCCCACAATAGCAAGGAACTTTTCAACATCGTCAAGGAATTTTCCAACCCCTCGGCCAACTCCAACGACATCTCCCCCTCTCAAACCCTCTGCGATTCCCTAGCCTCTTTCTTCCACAACAAGATTGCTGACATCCACAACAGCTTTGACAACCAACCCGGAAACCAACCCACCCTACCATCAGCCGACCATCTTCCCCCCGTTAACACCCTTAACGCCTGGAACCCCATCTCCACGGAGGACACCATCCGCCTGATGAATTCCATCCACTCTGGATCCCCCACAGACCCATGCCCTCACCACATCTTCAACAAAGCAGACTTCGTCATAGCTCCGCACCTCCGAGACGTCATCAACTGCTCCTTCAATTCCGCTACCTTCCCAGAAGATTGGAAACACGCTGAACTCACCGCCCTTCTGAAAAAACCAACAGCAGACCCCACCGAACTCAAAAACTACCGCCCCATCTCGCTTCTTCCATTCCCGGCCAAAGTCATCGAGAAAGCTGTCAACAACCAACTCGCCGCCTTCCTCGAAGCCAACAATTCACTCGACCCCTCACAATCTGGATTCCGAGCCAAACACAGCACTGAGACCGCCCTCATCGCAGCAACAGATGACATCCGTACTCTACTGGACAATGGAGACACAGTCGCCCTCATCCTCCTCGATCTTTCTGCAGCCTTCGACACAGTCTGCCACAGCACCCTTTTACATCGCCTCAGAAACATCGGAATCCAAGGAAAGGCACTGGAATGGATCACCTCGTTCCTCACCGGAAGAACCCAGAGAGTCCGCCTCCCACCATTCAATTCAGAGGCCTCTGAAATCATCTGCGGCGTACCACAAGGATCCTCACTCAGTCCCACCCTCTTCAACGTATACATGAGCCCCCTCGCGGCCATCGCCCGCCAACACAACCTCAACATCATCTCCTACGCGGACGACACTCAACTGATCCTATCTCTCACCAAAGACCCCAGCACCGCCAAAACTAACCTTCACGAAGGAATGAAAGAAGTCGCCGAATGGATGAAACAAAGCCGACTGAAACTGAACTCAGACAAAACAGAAGTCCTCATCTTAGGTAAATCCCCCTCTGCTTGGGACGACTCCTGGTGGCCGGAAGCCCTCGGAAATGCACCCATCCCGACAGACCACGCACGAAACCTTGGCGTCATCCTGGATTCCTCACTATCAATGAACAGACAAGTCAGCGCCGTATCCTCCTCCTGCTTCAACATTCTTCGCATGCTCAGAAAAACATTTCGCTGGATCCCCACCGAAACAAGGAAAACAGTCACCCACGCTCTGGTCACGAGCCGACTGGACTACGGAAACACCCTCTACGCAGGCACCACCGCCAAACTCCAGAAGAAACTACAACGAATCCAAAACGCCTCAGCCAGGCTCATATTAGACATCCCACGCAACGAACACATCTCTGGTCACCTTAAAGATCTCCACTGGCTACCCGTCAATAAGAGGATTACTTTCCGACTGCTCACCCACGCACACAAATCACTCTACGACATCGGACCAGACTGCCTCAACTCCCGACTGTCCTTCTACTCCCCCCCCCGCCTACTTCGATCCTCCAACCAAGCCTTCGCCACTGTACCCCACATCAACAAGACCACCATGGGAGGCAGATCCTTCTCTTACCTGGCTGCCAAAACATGGAACTCACTCCCCGCTTACCTTCGCCTCACCCAGAATCACCTAGCGTTCAGAAAGCAGCTTAAAACGTGGATATTTGACATATAATCCTCCTCCCCTTCCTAAGCGCCTTGAAACCCTCTGGGTATGTAGTGCGCTATATAAATTGTATGACTTGACTTGACTTGACGAAATTAAAGGATGCACAGACAGAAAGATGGAAAGAAAAATAAATGGAGGATGTAAAGAAGAAAGTAGAAAACAAAGGTGGATAGAAAGGACGTAAAGAAAGAAAGAAAATGAAAAGACGAAAAGAATAAAAGACAAACTTAAATATAGGTATAGGTAAATGCAGTTTTTGATCACGTTTCTTTCCTGCTCTAAAAAGCATAATTTTGCATTAATTTTGCAAATTTTCACAGACTTCAAATGGAAAGACCAGGATAGCTCACTTTGCTCCTTTATTTAGTGCCATATAAAGCAAGGGGGGGTATTTTATTTTTCTGGCTACTCGCTTGCAATGGACCCTTGGGTAATTACAGCATGCGGCGTGACCGCCTCTGCATAGGCTTAGGGCACAGCATGCTGCCGATAGGATGAAAGGCAAAGACTTCTGAGTGCTTTGCTCGCCTGCAATTTTCAGACCATAACAAAAATGTCTATTTTAACTCCGGTGAACAATAAATCTCTTGGAGAGATCTGAGTTTTCACTACTCCCGGTTTTGACTCATCATAAAGAAGCAGAGAGGCATAATGCGCCTCTCGTAAAGCAGAAAGTGTAACATGCAAAGCAAAGTATTTATTTGTATAATAATTGTAAAGAGTTTGTATTTCGGGGTCACTGAAATTATGTGATTGTACGGCTTCAACAATTTTCGCATGGTTATGAATTTGCCGCATGTGCCACAAAATTCATCATTAGCTCAATATATCTGAAGATTCTAATTTAAAAACCGTTTCTATCTCAAATGGTTAAAAAATAACTAAAACGGCAGTGACGTGTTGCAAAGGCCCTTTGTAAAGGTTGACTGGTCACTTTCCTTTGCATTTTACTATATTTTGGTGTTAGACGGGTACTAATAAGGTGCAACCTATGACCAGAAAGTGTTATATTGTGCAAAAAGTAGAAAATAATATGGTAATACTATGACAATATTTGCAGCATTACACTGCATAAATTCCCTTTTCTTGCCAAATAATTTAGTCAACCCTGCAGCATAATTTGGCCCTCCCTGCTGCTTAATTGCAGTGGAGTGGCCCTATATATAGTACCTAACAGTATGGATGCCATGTGTCTCCTACACCTTGTAGCCCACCTTACCTTAAGTAACATTTCCTATACATTGATTTACATACTTATATGAGTCATTCTCTCTAAACAATAAGTGTGTGAGCTAAAGAGCTCAACACCCTGCATTGGGCTGACCAGCACTGTGAAATGAATGACATACACGTGACCGAGGGTCTATATAGAAATGAGGGGCACCATGGGAGGTTGATAGTTTAGGAATCTGTGCAGACGGAGGTTTTTGGTGTAGGGGTGTCATGAAGTCTGGAGGCTTCTGTATCCCCTGCAGTGCGGATGGGACAACACTTCAAAGGAACCCCAAACTGGAAACAAAATATTATGTGAAATACCAGAAAAAGACCTGCACAGTTGCTCAAAGCTGTGCACATACCAAAACGGTGAGGTGCACGATTGTCTCAACTTAATATAAACTTATTTTGACATGTACTTATGTTGGTTGTCTATTTACTTACTTATACACTATCATACGACCTCCTCTGATGTGTCTGAAAAACATACCTTTTGTCCCAAATTTCTGTCCTGAATTTTGACCTGTCCTGAATGTTTGTCCTGAATTTTGACCCTTTGTCCTGAATTTTTACACTCACTGTCCTGAATTTGCACCTATGCCACATGGTCACCCTAGTCCCTTGTCACTTTAGGAGCGTTCCCAGTAAGTACATGTGGACCTGGAGGTAGAAGGTTTTAGTTTAGTCCCCACCTACACATCTCAGAAGACCGCCTGCCCCAGAGCCAATCACACCACACACCCTTGTGTCCCATGCATGGTTTCCGCGCCGCCTGAATAGGCCTAGTGTTTCCCCTTTGCGTTTGCTGCAGGCGCTCCTCAACTACCATAGCTACCAGCATTACAACTCCTACTTCTGCTCACACCCTGGTATCTCTGCTCACACTCAGGCCCTGCTGCTCACACCCTGGCCTCTCTGTTTATACTCTGGAGCCTCTGTTCACCTACTGGTGGAAGGCTTCTCTCATCTCTTTTCTTTCACTCGCTGCCGGCAGCAATCAGGGTGTGGTAAGTGGCGCCAGGCGTGGTTGCGGGCCTAACTTGCGGTGGCTGAACAAACAGGGCACACACAACAGATCTGTGTTCAGCAAGTGGTCACGTACTACCACTGCTCCTTTATTTATGCCCCTCCTGCCGATCCCGGCCATGAGGGGTGCAAATGGGAGGTATGTCATTACTACGCATGCTTTTACAACGCATGCCTTTACCACGCAACTTTTACAACGCAAGTCGTTACAACAACTTGCGTTGGGGGGCGCTGGATAGTGAATAGTTTAATTTACTATTCCAACTCCAGTCCCCCTGGATAGTAAGGAAGGTTTTGGATAGTAAATTAAACTATTCCCTATCCTACAGCGCCCCCCAGCGCAAGTTGTTGTAACGACTTGCGTTGTAAAAGTTGCGTGGTAAAGGTAGTGCGTGGTAAAAGTTGCGTTGTAAACGCTGTTTACCATGCAAATGGATACATTTTTGCGAGAGAGAGGCCGGGTGGCTCTCTACATCCCCCCCATCTTTTAATCATGAAAAACATATGGCAAACAAAAATCCTTGAACACATTAACACATAAAGTCTGTCAGGTTCAAGTAGATATGTTATTTACTGTCCCTATGTGGATCATTACATGATCTATAGTCTCAGCCTGTCTTTGACATTGTACAGTTGGGAGCACCTTTTTTAGCTCTTCTCTGTTGAGTGAGTTTACATTGACAGTAAGGGAGCCAGAGAAGTCTCAGTCCCTTGTCTCTCCCGGTGTGTTTTTCACACCCATCTGATGGTCTAACCCTCATGATCTATTTGTGCGTAGCGGGTGTCAGTTGGCGACAATACCCGACTTGCGTAGGCATGTGGACACACTCCCAGCTTGGTAGTTTTTTCGTGGATGTAAGTAGGCTATAGTGGTCTGGTCCAGCAGTGCTTACTTTATGTTCTTAAAGGCGATCTCCTCCTTGGGGCTCCAGGTCCATGGTACGCTGGTCTTCGTGAGTTGCTGCAGGGGATCCGATAACGTTGCTAGGCTGGGTATGAACCTTTTTTTTTTGTAGAGTTTTATATAGCGCGAACTAGACCCGAACCGAATCAGGTATCAGAGCGCTTTACATAGCACAAGTTACATTTTACACGAGGACACACACTTTCATTTTTAGGCAAGGGGAGATTAAGTGATTTGCCCAGAATCACAGGAGGTTTTGGCGTCATTACCGAGAATCGAACCCAGATCCCCAGGTCCGAGGTCGAGCGCCTTAGCCGTTAGGCTAACTCCTCTCCCCATACCTTCCGCCATATGTCACTATGCTGAGGAAACTGCGCACCTCCGTTGGGTTTTGTCGTACTAGGGCATTTCGGATAGCCTCGGCCTTCTTGGGGTCGACTTGGAGACCATTACGGGAGAAAACGAATCTGAAAAAGTCAACAGATTTCTGATAGAACAAGCATTTTTTTTCAGTGGAAGATGAGGCCACAGTCTGCCAGGCGCTGTAGCGTGATACAAAAGGGGATGATGGACGGAGCGTTTGAGCAAATCAAACACTCACCCCCAGTCAACTGATCTGGGTTTAATCCATCACCATTCTTTAGCCCACTCGGCCACCCCAGTTCAGCTGTAGCGTGGCACACAGTCGTTCTTCCAGTCTCTGAGAATATATGAGGATATCAGCACTCAGGTTTATTACGCCCACCCAGTGCTTAATTTGTAACAGAATGTCGGTGCCCAAAGCTCTGCCTAGATGCCTGAGGTTGGGGATAGTATATGTCAGTGCGCCAAATGCGACCTTGAGTCTACCTCATGCCTCTTTAATCACTAGCAGACAGTAGTGGTCTCTTTTTCTCTCTCTTGCAGGTTCCTGCTTTCTTTCTTTGTGACGTTTTCTCCATACTTCTCTTCCTCTTCCTTTCTACTGTGTTTTTCTCTCTCTTGCTCTCGGTCAATGTCTGATGAAGAAATATTAGTCCCGGTGCACTTCACTGGCAACCACTGGCTCAAATTAAGCACTGCTGTGGCCCATTTGCTCAAACTCTGGCCCCTCTACTCACAGACTGGCCGCTACAGCTCACAGTGTGCCCTCTGCACACACTGCCCCCTCTGCGCACACACTGATACAGTCTCTTAGCTCACTCCCACCTCTGTTTTGGTGTCTTTCGCTTCCTCCATCTTTCCAATCTGTGTGTTTTGCCCCTCTTCCACTCAAGAAATATCTGATGTGGTGAAATAAATGCCTGTCACCACCGGCAACTACCACTCAAATTAAGCACTGTTTTTTACAAGCTCTTGCTCCTGCAATACCTTATTTTCATAGCTTTTCGTACAGCACATCTGCCGTTCTGCGCAATGAGCAGCAGGTGGCAGTAATGTACCATAAAATGTTAACCTACTTACTGATTTTGAACAATGGGAGCTGATTTTGCCTTTATTCAAAGTTGTGACCGATGGCACCAAACATCAAAGACGGCGTATTGGCAACATAAGTGGGAAAAAGTGCCAGCTCAAACAGTCGCAAAAGTATTAACTCTATTAACCCCTTGCATGCTGGTGACGGCTCCCGTCCGTCATGGCACACAGTGCTCATGTGCTGATGACGGCCGGGAGCCGTCACGGCCACGCCCGCAATCGGAATGTCCAGCACAGGAGCAGAATTCCGACCGCAGGCAAGGGGTTAATTGTATTGTATGCTTATTTATATATTTACACAACTTCCACATCCCCGCAGAGCCCTGGGAACCATGCTCACAAAGTTATTGGTGTACCTGGGTCACATGGACCAGTTTTTATTGCTAAAAATCTGAAAGAATTACAGGTGGGGGAAGGGTCCGGGGGGGCGGGGGGGGGGTAATGTAATGACTTTAGCACCGCCCGCTGTGCCAAGCTGAGCCGGAAAACGCACCTTGTACATGCTCTGGCTATAATAAAGGGGCTATAACCAACCATACGTAGCCTATGTGTCTGTAGCTCAGTTATTGGTGTGCACTGCAACACGGCCCCTAATACCCCCACCCCCAAGGCCCGTTATGGGGTACACTCCCAGATGTGTTCACAGCTGGCCCTTCGACTCACAGTCATTACCAGCTTTGTTTACAAACTGCTGCCTTTACTCACTCCTGTAATGTCTACCATTGAAGTAACTGGTAGAGATGTTAATATTATGAGTGGATCTGGAATAGGGGTCCCGGTGGGGGCACCCAAAGGATGTCCACCCCCGGGATCTTCGGGTGGATGGCATGTTCCAGACCTGCAGACCCATTGGTCAGTTCAGACTCGGGTGGGATGTTAGTGACAGTTCGGGTCCCTTGTCACTTTTGGAGCGTCCTCAGTCAGTACATGCAGTCGCAGCTGGCATGACTCGCGGATGAGGAGGCAGGTTTGGGGGGTATTTGCGCAGGTTCGAGGGGGGAGGCGGGGGGGTTTAATTAAAAATGTTAAAAACGTACCTTACTTGGTCTCGCGCCACTTCAGTTCCTGGCCGGCTCCTGCATTTTCCTGCTGCTCTCCTGAATAGGAAGAAGCCACAGGCAGCCCCTTCCCTAAGCCAATCACAATGCTGCAATGGCCGCGTTGTGATTGGTGGAAACGGCACCCAGCCAGCCACCTATGGGGAGGCCATTTTCTCTATGTAGGCTGCATAGAGAAAAGGCAGAGTGCGCATGACTGGTTTGGTCAGCCGCAGAGGGCCAACCAAACAGTCAGGGCCCACAGCATTGGGCAAGCCACTCCTCCCCAAAGCAGACCAACCAGGCATACCCTTCTGCTTTCTCGCAGTGCGAGAAGCAGAAACATAAAATGGTATCTAAAATTCTATTTTGTGTTTCTGCTTCTCTTTCTGTGAGAAAGCAGTGGGGAGACACTCCTCTGCCCTGATGGAGGAGCCGCCCCTGAGTACATTTGGTTCTGGAGGTAGGAGGTTTTAGTTTAGCCCCCACCCACCAGTCCCAGAAGACCGCCTACACCAGAGCTGATCACAGCACACACCCTTGTGTCCCATGCATGGCTTCAGTGCCAACCAAAGAAGCCCACTGTTTCCCCTTTGCATTTTACTCCCGGCGCCCCTCACCTACCATAGCTACCAGCATTACAACTCCTACTTCTGCCCACACCCTGGTCTCTCTGCTCACACTCTGGCCCCTCTGCTCACACCCTGGTCTCTCTGCTCACAACCTAGCACCTCAGTTCACACTCTGGCCCCTCTGTTTATACTCTGGCCCCTCTGTTTATACTCTGGAGCCTCTGCTCACACCCTGGTGTAAGGCTTCTCTCTACTCTTCTCTTGCACTCGCTGCCAGCAGCATTCAGGGGTCCATGTGTCGGGCGCCGACCTACTCTGCAGAGTTCTGATGGATTTAGGCGGCACTCTTGCAGGCATCTCTGGACACTTGCACAGTCACCCTGGGTCCTCTGCTCACACTCTGGTCCCTCTGCTCACACTCTGCCCCTTCTGCTCACACTCTGGCCCTCTACTCACACCCCAGCCCCTCTGCTCACACTTTGGCCCCTCTGCTCACACCCTAGCCCCCCTGCTCACACTTTGGCCCCTCTGCTCACACCCTAGCCCCCCTGCTCACACTTTGGCCCCTCTGCTCACACCCTAGCCCCTCTGCTCACACTCCGGTCCCTCTGATCACACTCTGGTCCCTCTGCTCATATCCGGTCCCTCTGCACATACTCTTGCATGGGTGTTGGAACTAATGGTGTGACAGAGGGAAACAGCCTTTACAACAATTTTTTTACGAGTGACCTGAACCACGACTCCTAAACCATGACCTGGACCTGGACAAAGAGTTCCTTAACCACCACTTCATTTATAAAGACCAGGACTTTACAAAGACCTGAATGAACAATGATTTTTTAAGGTAAGTTAAATATAAGGTAAGTTAAATATAATTAGTATAAAAGTTAAATCATTTTGATTTTTTTTTAACACAAATACATACATCTAGGGACAGATTACGGGAATATAGGGGTAATGCGTGAGGAAGTCATTTAATACCCAGTTATCAATTTTAATACCTGTGTATTTCAATTTTAAATTACAGATTAATTATATATTTTGTATTAATTTAGTAATAAAATTAAAGTGTTTTAGGTATGTATTGTATAACATAAATACTTACCTCTAGGGACTGGATGTAGTGAATATGGGGGTAATGGGTAGGGAAGTAATTTAATACCCTGGTATCAATTTTAATGCCTGTGTATAACAATTTACACCAATAACAGATTAATGAATATATTTTATAACATAAATACATTTAGGGACGGGATGTAGGGAATATATGAGTAGAGGGTGGGGAAGTAATTTAATACCTAGGTATCAATTTTGATCCCTGTCTATTTCATTTTCAAATTACAGATTAATTATATAGTTTGTATTCATTCAATAAGACATTTAAAGTGTTTTAGGAATGTATTTTGTAACATTATTATTTACTTTTAGGGACAGGATGTAGGAAATATAGGGGTAATGGCCGGGGAAGTTATTTAATACCCAGGTATCAATTTTAATGCCTGTGTATTACATTTTAAAATGACAGATTAAATATATATGTTGTATTCATTTAATTATACATTTAAAGTGTTTTAGGTATGTATTTTATAACATAAATACTTACCTCTAGGGAAGGGATGTATGGAGTATAGAGGTAATGGGTGGGGAAGTAACTTAGTACCCAGGTGCCTGTGTATTACATTTATTTTTTAATGTTTAATTAAACTATTTAGGTTAGATAAAATTTTTTAATTAATTTATTTAACTAAATAGACTATGAAAATTGAGACAAATACTTGAATTTTTTTTTAAAGTATATTCGTTTTTCAGAGGTTACAGTGCTCCTGCCCTCCTCTTCCCCACATTTTTCTCCCTTTTTTCCCCTTACTCACTTCAACGGAATCACAAAATGGCGGCCAACACTTCCTAGTTGCAACCGCTCACACCCAATCAGCAGCAAGCTCGTACTTGTAACGCCTCAGCCAATCAGATGGCAGAATTCCCAAATATTGATATCTGTAAATTTAAATATTTCTCAAAAACTACTGAACGGATTTACACCAAATAAACAAAAGTGTGCTTTCTAGACCAAGACCCTTCTCCCTGCCAAATTTGGGCTAATTCTTTTCACCCGTTCGACCTGTAGCCTTGTCTAAAGTTTCCTATGGAAATTAACATTGAAAAAGCAAGTTTTGGGACCCCCTTTTTTTCTCGACCCCCGTTGACGAATCACCCCCAAACTTTCGACATAGGAGCTGATCTCAACAAAGAATTCATTTTGAAAATTTCACGAAGATTCATCAATCGGCGCCCTACCTACTGCCGACTGCCAGTAGGTAATATATATATATATATATATATTATATATATATATGTGTGTGTGTGTGTGTGTGTATTTTGTTTTCAGTTTGAGGGGGGTGTGCTCTTTGTGCCCTAGAAACAATTCTGAAGAGTTTACGTTTTGTGTAATTTATATTAATTCCTGATCAATACATATAAACATTTTACTTTTTATGTTATGTTAGAGCTAGCTAAACCAGTCTGAATTAGTAAGTCAGTTTGTCTTGAAATTTATAAAAGGTTTAAAAATATTATTATTTAATTTTGATCTGCACATTTTCTTATTTAAAATATGCAGGCGTAATAATGTACTTAGTTCAAATGTACCTTTTGAGGCCAGTAGACGGCACTGTAGGATTGTTTTTCACTGATAAGATGCTGACTTGTGCTCGATGCCCCTGTTCAGTGTGGTATTCACAGTTGAAATGGTTACAAAATGGTGGTTTATGTTTTAATCAAGCCTATTGTTTTTAAAAACGAAAATACGTTCTGGGATCCGTTTTTTTAATGTAAATTACTGTGAGGTCGTGTTTTTTTAATAATCGCATTGGATAGTGCACTTTGTTTTAATTTTCTGTTTCATATCCCACCATTTTAGTTAGCATTCTCGTGTGTCATTATTGTAATAAAAGATGATGGCCTTCTATTCCAGTGTTTTCTATCGTCGTTTACTGTCTCTCTGTAGGGGGCATATTGTCAAGGGCCGGTGTTAAAATGGTAATGGGCAGTTTCCTGCCGATAAAACAGCGATAATTTTAACACCGGTTCTTGATAATATACCCCTAAGTTCGTGAGTATTTTTCAAAAAAGTTCTTTAGATACCGAATTTCAAGATTGTAGATGAATCTTACTTTTCATTTGAATTATTCTTTAAATTATTTTTTTTTTAAATGTTGTTTAAATCATACGTTGATTTGAACAAAGTAGTTGATTTGTTTTATATGTTAATTGAATATTTTTCATGGTTTAGTAAGTCGTGGTAAAATACATAGTAGTTTGGCTTTGGTCGTTGTTTAGCCTTTGTGATTCAGGCACTCGTGATTTTGGAAATAGTTGTTTAATCATACAACCATGACAGGTGCTGTATCAAAGCCAGACCTGGCGGCATATCAGAGAGATAATGGAAATCAGTATTCATTTCATGCAGCATTAACTGAGAACATCTGCACATTTGTTTGAGATATATATATATATATATATATATATATATATATATATATATATATATATATCTACACACACACATACGTCAGTGACGGCTCTAACACTAAGGTAAAGGAGCGTCTCTCCACTGCTTTTTTGCAGTGACATTACTATTATATTTTCTTCTGCTTATGCCCGCTTTGCGTTAGGGGGCGGGGGCTGAGGAAGAGTGGTAGCACCCTCCTAAAGTGCATAGTGACTGCTTGGACGGCCCTCTTGGGCTGCCCATAACAGTCTTGCGCACTTCGCATGTTCTACGTGCAGGCTGCATTACAGCATACGTAGAGAACATGCCCAGGCCCTCAGTCAGCTTCTGAGCTGACTGGGGGCCTCTCGGGCCGCCCATTATAGTCTTGCGCACTTCGCATGTTCTCCATGCAGGCTACATTACAGTATACGTAGAGAACATGCCCAGGCCCCCAGTCAGCTTCTGAGCACCGCAACACAGTGCTCAAACCAATCACAACGCTGCTAAAGCAGCGTTGTGATTGGCTGACTGGCCGCCTGGTTGTGCTTCAGTTGAGGTCTACAGAAGCAATGAAGCAGCAAGAAGGTGCTTTTTAGGTCTCGCCTGTCGATGCGCATGCGCATCGAGCTTGCGAGACTATGGGGGCTTATCCACTCTTTATCCAACTTGCAAGGAATCGTGGCGATTCCTTGCAGTGCCCGTGACTTTTAAGCTCAATGCGCATGTGCATTGAGCTTAAAAGCGCGTGCACAGCCGCCCGCATTCCTCCGACACCTTTGAAGTGAAGCTTAGCTTCACTTCAAAGGCCCGGCTTCTTCACACCCACATGCCGCTCTGCCCCGCTCCGCCCCCTCCCCTGAGTCATCCTGCCTGCCCAGACTTCTCCTCCCCCCTACTTACATCCCGCTTTCACTTGTTAACTTTACCGCTGTCCGGGTGGTTCCATGTTATTTCTTTAACTACCTGCTCGTGACTGCCCGTCCTCGTGCTGGCACTGTGCTTTCCTCTGTGAACTTTAGGACTTCTCCATATAACTGTGGCATTCCAGAAATTCGTCATTGGAACGCAACGTGCAACGCATTGACCCGACGTTACTCTTTGATTGCGCACCTAGAAACCTTGACGCGCAAACCAGCTTCATTCTCCTTGGCTGACACACCCAGCAGCCTTTACAGACGGACAACAGCGTGTACAACAGCTTTGTGCCAATACTAACGTGCACACCAGCTTTGTGTCCATTTTATGTACACAGCAGCTCCATGCTCTATCGCTCACGCGCACAGCGACGCTGTGTGCACTTTAATGCTCATTCGCTGGCACGCACAGCACATTTGTGCAAGTATTTGCATGTCTACCCTGCAATCCTTTCGCTGATACGCACAGCTTGATTTTAAAATTGTGTGTATAAGTTACAGTTCACTCGCTGATGCACACAGCAACTCCGCGGCGCTGACGCGCACAGTTGGATTTTAAATTGCGTGCCTACTTTACAGTTTACTCACTGATGCGCACAGCAGCTCCATGCTTTCTTGCAGACTCGCACAGCAGTGCCCAGTGCAGACTTTTACGTTCTTTCGCTGACACGCAGAGCACTTTTGTACAAGTATTTGGTCGTCTACCCTGCAATCTTTTCGCTGATACGCACATCTTGATTTTAAAACTGCGTGTCTAGTTTACAGTTCACTCGCTGATGCGCACAGCAACTCTGCTGACGCGTTTAGCTGGATTTTAAATTGCGTGCCTACAGTACAATCGCACAACACTTTAGTACAAGTATTGCGTGTCTACTCTGCAATCTTTTCGCTGATGCGCACAGCAACTCTGAGTGCAGTCTCTTTCAATCGCTGACACACACAGCACGTTCCCATCTAATTGTGTGTATACAGTACAACATATTATATCCTATGTCTTCATTAACAATATAGTGTATCTGTACTGAATATATATCCAGCATTTCAGACTGCATTTCAGAGCTTTTAGAAATGTTTATGGCTTTTTTTTTTTTAAATTCTTTAGCATTGGCTACAGGAAACAAAAATGCTAAAGATTTACAAAAAAAACCCATAAACAATTCTAAAAGCACTAACTCTAATGCTGCGAGACCTATTGCATTTCCAATGCTTGTTTTTTTTTATTCCCACTTCCCCAACGTCCTCCCCACCTCACACCTCCACCCCCTACCTCCCCCATCCAACCCAAACACCCCTATCTCTGATCAGTGCCGGCCGCCGCTAACACAAGTTCACATTATGTGACTTCAAGGAGATGGCATTTGCCAACTAACGTTTGCTGTTTTTGTGATCAGGTCCTATGGAGAATGGAATGAACCACTGTCGAGAATAAATTGATTTTAAGGCTTTCAGTTACTACAAATGAGGCTCATATTTATTTGAATCTTCTAATCATGAACTGTGGTGGCAAGTTTCGAAGAACAGTGAGAAAATAAACCATATCACATTAATTTACCCTTGTGCACACAGATGGCTAAAATCTCCCTGATTTATTATTGGTTCTTTTTAAATGTCTACTTTTCAAAGTATAAATGGACACAAAGTTTTTTGCCTGCTTGCTGCACACGTTAGTTAAGTACCACTTGGAGTTTTTAGAACCCCTATAATTATAATGAACTGATGTCCCTAGGCAGCACTCCCAGTGAGAAAAGTGTTCCAGTACCATTTAATACAAAAAGCTATGGTAGAAAGCTGACTTCACTAAATCTTTACTTTCACGCTAAATGTGCAATATACAGTACAGAAATAGAAAAGGCAGCTAAATTAAAATGCATGTCAATGTGCAATGATGGAAAGGCTTTAGTGGTACCTTACCCGGATAGAAAAGCAAATTCATGTGTGTTATTACAAGAAGCTGTGTGTATATATATATATATAAAAAGAATAATGTCCTAATTTAAGTAGCGTATAGGGGTAGTAATAAGTATTTTTGAGGCCTAAGGGCTGAGTAGTCTATAGGAATAGTAAGGAGTTTTTTTTTAAGTTTTATGGATGTATGGGGCTTAATGGAAATGAAGAAATTAGAATGTATAGGCATTGGTGTTTAAAATGAATATAAATTAAATAAAGGAAGTACATTTCAATATTTAAAAATGTGAAAAGTAATTTAATTATAGTTTTAAAAATAAAATTAAATGTAATCTAATAAAATGAATTTAAATAATGAAAATTATGTATATATAACTATAGGTTGTACATATATAATTATGTATTTAGTTATATATACATTTAAAATTGGACCTTCTCGGTATTTCGCAGCTGTGTGATGTGTGGTCGGGGACACACATTAAATCCTTTCAGGAAATCCAAGACGCCTACACCCGTGCCAACACGGAATTTTACAAATACCTTCAGTTGCGGCATGCCCTCCAATACCATGTCACTCAGATTGACCCTCTCCCTGAGTTCACCCCGCTAGAAGCCAAGGCCCTCATGGGTGCATTGGGAAAGGGTGGGATCCCCAAAATGTACTGAACGTTGATCATAAAAGCCTCAGGCACTTTGGACCACCTCAGAACCCGGTGAGAGAAATGGCTGTGTCCCCTTGAAGACGACAACTGGCAAGACACACTATTGGCAACTAGAATTCCTACTATCTCTTCCAGGCTGCACCTGATTCAAACATACTACTTAAATGGTGCTTACCTTTCCCCGGCTAGACTACCCCGAGCACGTCTCCTACCTGAACCCACTTGCCCCTGTTGTGGTGATACTCGCGTCGATTTTTATCATATTGTATTGTTATGCCCGAAGATTCAAGAGGACTGGTCAGCAGTGGTGGGAGAGTTGACCGAAGTACTCGGTGGGAATTCCCCCCTTTCCCCCTTAACCCGTTGACCGCGGCGGGAATTCCGCTGTGGTGCGGGTGATTTATGACTGGGCGTGGTTAGGTCGGCCCCTGGCGGTCCTCTGCACACGCCCACCGTGACGTCGAACGGCCGGGGGTTGTCCGACGCACGCAAAGGGTTAATGCTCCTGTTGTGAGTCCTTGAGGTTACGGGAACAATCGGAATGATCAAGCGTTTTTGCCACTTGCTGGAAAAACCCTGCCCCTCCTACACCCTCGCAATGGCGATGGCGGGAGGACTGGTGTGCACAGGAGGAGAAAACGCTCTATAAAGCCCGGGGTTGTCACCTAAAGCATGGTCGAATATAGGGTAAACAGCTTTGTCAATTGACCTAGTGTTACGCTTAAGGATGCATGAGCTGTTGCTGATTTGTGCTATAGTACCATGTTACTTGACAGACCGTATCATTCTGTATCGTCTTTCCGATATGCTAAATGTATGCTTGTTATAGTCTCTCTGGAAAAATGTAATGAAATATTTTTAGTAAAAAAAAATTTCATTGCATTTTTATAGAGCTTACTACCCCTGACGAGGAGCTGTATGTGAATATTAAATAAATATCTGTTAAATGTAACACCTTTTTAACTGCAAAGCATGGGACTGCAGATGTAAAGTCATGCACTGATGCAATGTGAAGGTACTGCCAGGGCTTTAAGTGGGCCGGGTCCTGCCAGTGCTCAGCACCAGAAGTTCTAAAAAAACAAGTGCTGAGACGGGTCCTTAACGGGCTCCCCATTTTTGTCCTCTCCAACAGGGTGAAAAATAAATCTTAACTCTGCAGCACTACCACCCTTCACTGCCTTTGAGGTAACTTCAAAAAGACACGTTATAGTTCTTTCACAGACTCACTGTTTCAGAACTGAAGCATTTTCAATTATATATATAACGAAGACATAGTTGTTGCTTTGTAGCTTATGCATCTAACAACCATTGGGAAAGCCAATAGTCCTGACTTGTAGTAGACATACTTTTACTTGTTGAATTATATATCTGGATGCAAGGATAGAAGCAGCATAATTACCAGTCGGGGGGCACTCTATGCTCAGCACAGATTTTTAGCTTGCTTTTTAAGACACGCCCTAATTACATCGACCACGCCCCTTCGAGAGGACCCCCCAACAGTTTTTCCATTCTACTTACATTTCTGGGTACTCCCATTGTTAGTACCTGCGCAAAGGAAAAAAACGGCAGTGAATGAATGAATGAATTAATGAAAATTAAACTTATATAGCGCGTAACTACCCTGAGGCCTCGCAGCGCTTTAACTAGAACCATTAAGGCGGCAGGGCAGGGCGCTAAGCTCTTGCAAACAAATGCGTTTTTAATAGCTTTTTAAAAGCTGTCAGGTTGTTATTTTCTCTCAAGACCAACGGAAGAGTGTTCCACAATCTTGCAGCGGAATGGCTCCCGGTGCTAATGACTGCACTAAGTGACATTTGCAATTCGGATAGCCGAGTAGCTGTTGTTTGTTTGGAACCCCGGGCATGGCACAGTGTCAGAGGTCACGAAGGTGTGTGTCCTCCTATTCTGTCTGGTTTTGGGTCCTGGTGTTGGTTCCGTCTTGTTGTTCTGTGTTATTGTTATCTGAGCGACAGGTGACGTTTCGCAGATAGGGCTGAACATCCTTGCACCCGTACTCCTGATTGGCTGTATTAGGAGTCTGCTTGAGGACATAATAAATAACTTGTTATCTAATCAAGGAGCAAGGGGAATTCTTTACACAAGCTGCCGTGACATTTTCTTTGTTTATGGACTCCAGTCTTCGTTTGTTCCGCCGCAGATAAGGGAATGGGTGATTTGTAAAAAATAAATAAAATACAAAAACCTCGGGAGCTACAAGGATCTCTACAAGAAGAGAGATTAAAGGAACACCTCGTGCATCCCGTCAAGCAGCTCAAAAAGTAAAAAAAAAAATACAAAAAAAAAAGTATAAGATAAACGAGTGTGTGTAATGTGCAAACGCTATGGAAAAGATGTTACGCGTTCCGCTGTCATTATGCATCAGCACATTTTAGCCGGACGTATTAGCTTTGACGCGCGCACAGAAGCGCACACCCACAGGGGCCCGTCGGCACACAGGACACAGGCACGCGCACAGACACACCCAGGCCTTTCTCCTCTCCTGATCCCGGCCCTCACCAGACCGGTCCCTCAGGGGATCGGCAAACAGTGTCCTGTTTTAGGCGCTTTGCCTCGCATCATTTCCCGCGGTTACGTTAGTGCAGACGAACAACGCCGTCATCAGCCCGAAGAGAAGCCAGGGCGCGACCTAGCAGAATCAACAGCGATGCTTAACGTTCATATTTACACAGGCTAAAGACAGACGCTCGTGGGGCTCTGTTACCGCTACCGTGGACACGTCCGCAGCATTGATGGGGCTCCACGTGGCCCCGGGAGCCGCGCGCATGGTCTGAGCCCTGGTTCTGAGCTCACGCACTGCATCCTGGCATCCGGGTAAAGTGAAGACAAGATATAAATTAATTTAAGGGGAAGTGTTCCTAGGTCTAACCGGCTGTGTTTTATTAATGGACTCTGTATTCTGGTGAACTGTTTACTCGCTGCTATTTAAACATTACCCACAACGGATGGTAAACATTTGTTTATTGTTCTGCTTCTGGGTTAGAGAGCTTAAGGCTTTTTGTAAAATCCGATACAATGTTATAAGCAAACACAAAAGAGAAGGGCGCAGGCCAACAGTCTCTGCTGACCATGGCAGCAGGTCAGGGAGAGCTGAGCCTTGGGTACTAGGAAACATTTTCACAGGGACCAAAAAGTTCGGTCTGGGATGTGGTGACAGCATTGTAGGTGTCAGGGGGAGGGGAGAGTGGGGTGGACTGGAGGACAGTTTCGGGGGTTGGGGGCCCCTTGTGGTAAAATGGGTGTAGGAGAGGCAAAGCATATGCATATAGTGGCTTACCTGCACTAAGTGAAAACAAAAAACCGAGGGTTAATCCTGGCTTCCCCACTTCACCAAATTGTGTGATCCTGGGCAATAGTTTTAATTAACTTTCCCTCCCTATTAGGTTTTGCCTGCACCGTGGTTGCGTTGTGCTTGTGAAATCTCTTGTATTTAATATAACTTTATAGCAGGGCCGGCGCTAGGCATGGGCAGTGTGGGCAGCTGCCCAGGGCCTCGTGCTCAGCAAAAAAACAGGGGGCCCTTCACTGTGAAAGGCCACACTTTCACAGTTAGCTCATCTGTTCCTCCTGGGCTCCCTGCCCCACACAATAATGCAAGATGTCTTGACCTTGCTGTTCAGGGCCTGGTGGCATTCCTGTGAGTGCAGGGGTGGGAGGAAGGAAGAAAAAGATTGGGGCCTCTGTTAAGTACCAGCCATTCAAGGCATTTTGTTGCTAGGTGACAGAAGGCCCCTTTGTTTCCAGGACCGGCCAGACATACTTAAGGAGAGGTGGGTGAGGGGTGGAGGGAGCTGCCAGATCAACAGACTTTTGTTAACCTTTGCATCACCCATTTGAATCTGCATTTCAAATGTATATAGAACTGCCAGTTGTAGGGCAGTGTTTTGCTAAAGGCATCATTATTGCTTCGAGGCCCAGGGGAGGGCCCCCCTTCACCGAAGCACTGGAGCAAGCTGCAAGGTCAAGGTGTGGGCCCCCCCTTCCCTGGGCCTTGTAGCCATTACTCTCTCATTTATTTAATTTTATTTTATTTATGCGTTTTTATATAGCGCGGACTTTACCCAAAGGCTTCAGAGCGCTTCACAATAGGAACAGTAATGATACATGAGGAGAAAATTACACGTGAACAAATTAAAAAAGCAGATGTTGAGTTACATGAGGTAAAAGTGACTATTGTGAGCAAACAAAATACATGAGGTAGCAAACAGTGCATTACAGGAGGAAAAAGTGACAAGTGTGCAGGTTACAAGAGAAAACAAAGTACAATTAGAGGTATAATACTGCAAAATATGCTAGATACTCAGGCACAAGAACATTGCTATATTTGACTACTACATAGACAGCCACATTTGCAGTTACCTTGCAGTTAAAAGGGACTTGATTTGAATGATGCAGCAGGTGCAGTGGCACTGGGACCAAAAGCTCAAGGCACCCCACTAAACACCAAGTATTGCAATATTTTACAACTAAACAAGCAGGTACAAGTGCAGTTATCTTTCAGTCACTAAAGTCATGATTTGAATGGTGCATCAGGAGTAGAGGCAACAGGCCAAAAAGTTGTTAGAACTCCTCTAAACACCTAATATTGCTTTATTGTACTGCTGAACAGGCAGCCACAATTGTAGTTACCTTGCAACTGAATAGGGTCCTGATTTAAATGGTGCAACAGGTGCTGTGCCACCGGGGCATACATTTGTCATAATGTCACTAAACACTTAACATTGCTATATTTTACTTCTAAACAGGCACTCAAAAGTGCAGTTATCTTGCAGGCAACAGGGTCATTATTTGAATGGCGCAGCAAGTGCAGTGGCATTGGGTACAAAAGTTGTCCGAATTCCTCTAAACATTTGGGGCCTCATTAGGATGGCGGGCGGACTTTGCCCGCCTGCCATCCTTGCGGTAGTAGGGACCGCCCGCCATAAGGGTGGGGGACCCGTCGGTAGCATTAGGATGCGCCCGCCACAGTGACGGGCGCATCCCGCATTCCTACCATTGTGGCGGGCGGGGCACTTAGCACCGCCCGCCACAATGGCAGGAAAGCATGCTGTGCACTTCCATGCACAGCATAGCAGTGCCTGCCATGGAACTGCTGGGGGGTACCATAGGTACCCCCAATGTGCACCCCCCACCCCTCCCGGAGTCCCTGGGGGCCCGCAACGGGCCCCGCAGGGATTCTCCGCAAGCCTTTCCGTGGCCATCCACAATTGCCCATCATAATATGGCTGGCGGTGTCTGATAGACACCGCCACCATATTAGTCCTTTTTCGCCCCGGCCACAAGGCGCACGGGGCGGAAAAGCGGCGACCGGTTTTTCCATCCGCCGATGTCCCCCCCGCCATACTAATATGGCGGGGGGAAAACAAATGCGATGTCGGGCGGATTGCCCCCGCCAGGCTGGCGGTAGCCATTTGCCCGACATCATAATGGGCCCCTTAACATTGCTATACTTTACAACTAAACAGTGCAATTATCTAGCAAGCACCAGGGTCATCATTTCAATAGTGCAGTAGCTGCAGTGGCAACTGCACCAAAAGCCCCAGGCACCCCACTAAACACCTGATATTACTATATTTGATTCCTAAACAGGCAACCAGAAGTGCAGTTACCTTGGTCATGCAGGCAACAGGGTCATGATTAGGGCTCCCGGTATTATGGTATTTATGTTTTTGAGTACACTGCACTGGACTCAGGGTCAGACGAGAGGCCTCCACCTGCCAGCTGAGAGAGAGCAGTCAGCACAGAGCACAGTACCCCAAGTGCACCGCACTGGATTGGGGCACAGTCTTCCACCTCACTGCACCTCCGAGAAAGTGCACAGCATGCTCCATTGCTGTAATCGTGCTCACAATATGGTGCAAGAGCCACATCTCACACAACAATGGTGTGAGTAGAGGCTCCTAATCTGACTCTGGCATGGGCTCTAAAAGGGGTGAAATAACAACAAAGCCTCATTAACAAGTAAATGGTCTTTCAAAGACATGTGAAGTACTCGGGTGCGGTTGGCAGCTCTGTGTGTGCCCGGGAAGCTGTCTCAGCCGGGCTGACACCTCTTAACCCTCTAAGAAGGGGGAGACACCAGACGCCAGCACAGCAAAATGTACTAGTATTATCCCGTTTTTATATATAAATACAGATAAAGGAAAACCTGTTTTCTGTCTGTATTTAAAAACAGAAAACTGGGAGCCCTAGTCATGATTTACTAAACAGGCAGTTTAAACACCTAATATTGCTTTATTTTACTACTAAGCATACAGTTGAAAGAGTCTTGATTTCAATGGTGCAACAGGTGTAGTGCCACCGGGACAAAATAATTGTCAAAAGTCCACTGAACACCAAATATTTAAATCTTTTACTACAAAACAAACATTCACAAGGGCAGTTACCTCACAGGCAATAGGGTCAGGATTTGAATGGTGCAGCAGGTGCAGTGGCAATGGGTCCAACAGTTGTCTGAATTCCTCTAACTATCCGATATTGCTATATTTAACTACCAAATAAGAAGTCACAAGTGCAGTTACGTTTCAGGCGCCAGGGTCATGAGTTCAATGGTGCAGCAGGCAGTGATACCGGGGCCCAAAGCTCTAGAAACCCGTCTAAAAACCAAATATTTCAATATTTTACTATTAAAAGGGCAGTCACAAGTGCAGTTACCTAACAGGCAATAGGGTTATGATTTGAATGGTGCAGCAGATGCAGTGTCACAGGGCCCAAAAGTTGTCAGAACTCCTCTAAACACATACTATTGCTATTACATCATTTTATTCTATCATTTCCCTTTTTCATTTCATTCTTCAAAAATTTGCTATTACGTACCAGCACTATGCCACTAGTAACAGCACAATATATTTCTTTTTTGTACATAAACAAGTTATAACATTTTAACAGACTTTCTGTAACTTATATTGTACAAATACTCAGCAATCTACAACTTACAACAACAAGCACTGGCAATGCAATAGGTCTCGCATTTAGAAAGTTTGGTCTATTGGTATTGCAAATTACAAATTTTTTATTGATGTTTTGCATGTTCTTTTTGTGAAGGAAGCTTGAACTGATATTGCTTTTTCCGTGCCTGTTCTGTGTTTGTGAAGGAAGCTTGCACTGATGTTGCTAATGCCGTGCCTGTTCTGTGTGAGGGAAGTTTGCACTGATGCTGCCCGCACTGTGCCTGTTCTATGTATGTGAGGGAAGCTTGCTCAAACGCCGCCCGCACCATCCCTGTTCTGTGAACTTGGCCTTCCCCCCACCCCTGTGGCCTCGGTAAAAAGCTTAGGGATCACTATTGACTCCTGTCTCTCCCTCGGGCCCCAGGTGGGGACAGTTGTCTCCTCCTGCATGTTCCAGCTGCGCAGGATCAGGAAGGTGGCTTATCTCCTCACTCCTGAAGCTCTCCTGCAAGTAATCATGGCCCTTGTCCTCTCCCGCTTAGATTTTTCGAATGCTATCTATCATGGTCTGCCCAAAACATCTCTCTGCAGACTGCAATTCGTTCAGAATCAAGCGGCGAGATTGGCCTTTGGGATTCCGAAATGGCAATCCGCCAAACCCCTCCTTCTAAAACTGCACTGGCTCCCCGTCATCTCGAGGGCAGCCTTTAAGATCGGCTGCCTCACCTTTAAATCCTTATCTGGTTCCTGTCCTGTTTTTTTGAAATCTCTCATCAGGACCTACAGCCCCTCTCGGAACCTGAGATCCTCTCATCTGCACCTCTTACTCACTCCCCCTGTCAAACTCTGCAGATCCGGAGGCCGGAGATTTGCATTTCTGGCCCCCAAACTCTGGAATTCCTTCCCCCTCTCTCTTAAAACCTCCAATTCCCTTACCCTCTTCCGTAAATCCCTAAAAACTTGGCTCTTCCCTCAATCTGGCTAAACCCTCCCAGTCCCCCAGTTGTCTGCCAGCGCCAGGAAACCCATGGTGTCACCGCGCTTTATAAATTCCCCTTACAATACAATTACAATACAATACGTGAGGGAAACTATCACTGATGATGCCTGTGCCGTGCCTGTTCTGTGTACATGAGGGAAACTTGCACTGCTGCTGCCTTCAACTTGCCTGCTCTGTGTACGTGAGAGAAGCTTGCACTGCTGCAGCCTACACTCTGCCTGTTCTGTGTATGTGAGGGTAGCTTCCACTGATGCTGCTTGCATCATGCCTGTTCTGTGTATGTGAGGGAAGCTTGCATGCCATGCTTGTTCTGTGTACGTGAGGGAAGCTTGCTTGGATGCTGCCACACCCTGCATGTTCTTTTTGTGAAGGAAACTTGAACTGATGTTGCTTGCATCATGCCTGTTCTGTGTATGTGAGGGAAGCTTGCATGCCATGCTTGTTCTGTGTATGTGAGAGAAGCTTGCACTGATGTTGATTGTGCATGCCTGTTCTGTGTATGCGAGGGAAGCTTGCACTGATGCTGCTTGCATCATGCCAGTTCTGTGTATGTTAGGGAAGCTTGCATGCCATGCTTGTTCTGTGTACGTGAGGGAAGCTTGTTTGGATGCTGCCACACCCTGCATGTTCATTTTGTGAAGGAAGCTTGAACTGATGTTGTGAAGGAAGCTTGCACTGATGTTGCTTATGCCGTGCCTGTTCTGTGTGAGGGAAGTTTGCACTGATGCTGCCCGCACTGTGCCTGTTCTGTGTATGTGAGGGAAGCTTGCTCAAACGCCGGCCGCACCATCCCTGTTCTGTGTACGTGAGGGAAGCTAGCACTGATGATGCCTGTGCCGTGCCTGTTCTGTGTGAGGGAAGCTTGCACTGCTGCAGTCTGTACTCTGCCTGTTCTGTGTATGTGAGGGTAGCTTCTACTGATGCTGATGGCATCATGCCTGTTCTGTGTATGTGAGGGAAGCTTGCATGCCATGCTTGTTCTGTGTATGTGAGAGGAGCTTGCACTGACGTTGATTGTGCATGCCTGTTCTGTGTATGTGAGGGAAGCTTGCACTGATGCTGCTTGCATCATGCCAGTTCTGTGAATGTGAGGGAAGCTTGCATGCCATGCTTGTTCTGTGTATGTGAGGGAAGCTTGCATGCCATGCTTGTTCTGTGTACGTGAGGGAAGCTTGCTTGGATGCTGCCACACCCTGCATGTTCTTTTTGTGCAGGAAAATTGAACTGATGTTGCTAGCATCATGCCTGTTCTGTGTATGTGAGAGAAGCTTGCACTGATGTTGATTGTGCATGCCTGTTTTGTGTATGCGAGGGAAGCTTGCACTGATGCTGCTTGCATCATGCCAGTTCTGTGTATGTGAGGGAAGCTTGCATGCCATGCTTGTTCTGTGTACGTGAGGGAATCTTGCTTGGATGCTGCCACACCCTGCATGTTCTTTTTGTGAAGGGAGCTTCAACTGATGTTGCTTTTTCCGTGCCTGTTCTGTGTTTGTGAAGGAAGCTTGCACTGATGTTGCTTATGCCGTGCCTGTTCTGTGTGAGGGAAGTTTGCACTGATGCTGCCCGCACTGTGCCTGTTCTGTGTATGTGAGGGAAGCTTGCTCAAACGCTGCCCGCACCATCCCTGTTCTGTGTACGTGAGGGAAGCTAGCACTGATGATGCCTGTGCCGTGCCTGTTCTGTGTACATGAGGGAAACTTGCACTGCTGCTGCCTTCACCTTGCCTGCTCTGTGCACGTTAGAGAAGCTTGCACTGCTGCAGCCTCCAATCTGCCTGTTCTGTGTATGTGAGGGTAGCTTCCACTGATGCTGCTTGCATCATGCCTGTTCTGTGTATGTGAGGGAAGCTTGCATGCCATGCTTGTTCTGTGTACGTGAGGAATCTTGCTTGGATGCTGCCACACCCTGCTTGGTTTTTTTTGTGAAGTAAGCTTGCACTGATGTTGCTTATTCCGTGCCTGTTCTGTGTTTGTGAAGGAAGCTTGCACTGATGTTGCTTATGCCGTGCCTGTTCTGTGTGAGGGAAGTTTGCACTGGTGCTGCCCGCACTGTGCCTGTTCTGTGTATGTGAGGGAAGCTTGCTCAAACGTCGGCCGCACCATCCCTGTTCTGTGTACGTGAGGGAAGCTAGCATGATGATGCCTGTGCCGTGCCTGTTCTGTGTACATGAGAGAAACTTGCACTGCTGCTGCCTTCACCTTGCCTGCTCTGTGTACGTGAGAGAAGCTTGCACTGCTGCAGCCTGCACTCTGACTGTTCTGTGTATGTGAGGGTAGCTTCCACTGATGCTGCTTGCATCATGCCTGGTCTGTGTATGTGAGGGAAGCTTGCCTGCCATGCTTGTTCCTTGTATGTGAGAGAAGCTTGCACTGATGATGTTTGTGCATGTCTGTTCTGTGTATGCGAGGGAAGCTTGCACTGATGCTGCTTGCATCATGCCTGCTCTGTGTATGTGAGGGAAGCTTGCATGCCATGCTTGTTCTGTGTACGTGAGGGAAGCTTGCTTGGATGCTGCCACACCCTGCATGTTGTTTTTGTGAAGGAAGCTTGAACTGATGTTGCTTGCATCATGCCTGTTCTGTGTATGTGAGGGAAGCTTGCATGCCATGCTTTTTCTGTGTATGTGAGAGAAGCTTGCACTGATGTTGATTGTGCATGCCTGTTCTGTGTATGTGAGGGTAGCGTCCACTGATGTTGCTTGCATCATGCCTGTTCTGTGTATGTGAGGGAAGCTTGCATGCCATGCTTGTTCTGTGTATGTGAGAGATGCTTGCACTGATGTTGATTGTGCATGCCTGTTCTGTGTATGCGAGGGAAGCTTGCACTGATGCTGCTTACATCATGCCAGTTCTGTGTATGTTAGGGAAGCTTGCATGCCATGCTTGTTCTGTGTACGTGAGGGAAGCTTGCTTGGATGCTGCCACACCATGCATGTTCTTTTTGTGAAGGAAGCTTGAACTGATGTTGCTTTTTCCGTGCCTGTTCTGTGTTTGTGAAGGAAGCTTGCACTGATGTTGATTGTGCATGCCTGTTCTGTGTATGTGAGGGCAGCTTCCACTGATGTTGCTTGCATCATGCCTATTCTGTGTATGTGAGGGAAGCTTGCATGCCATGATTGTTCTGTGTATGTGAGAGAAGCTTGTATTGATGATTATTGTGCATGCCTGTTCTGTGTATGCGAGGGAAGCTTGCACTGATGCTGCTTGCATCATGCCAGTTGTGTGTATGTGAGGGAGGCTTGCATGCCATGCTTGTTCTGTGTACGTGAGGGAAGCTTGCTTGGATGCTGCCACACCTTGCATGTTCATTTTGTGAAGGAAGCTTGAACTGATGTTGCTTATTCCGTGCCTGTTCTGTGTTTGTGAAGGAAGCTTGCACTGATGTTGCTTATGCCGTGCCTGTTCTGTGTGAGGGAAGTTTGCACTGATGCTGCCCGCACTGTGCCTGTTCTTGGTATGTGAGGGAAGCTTGCTCAAACGCCGGCCGCACCATCCCTGTTCTGTGTACGTGAGGGAAGCTAGCACTGATGATGCCTGTGCCGTGCCTGTTCTGTGTGAGGGAAGCTTGTACTGCTGCAGTCTGCACTCTGCCTGTTCTGTGTATGTGAGGCTAGCTTCCACTGATGCTGATGGCATCATGCCTGTTCTGTGTATGTGAGGGAAGCTTGCATGCCATGCTTGTTCTGTGTATGTGAGAGAAGCTTGCACTGACGTTGATTGTGCATGCCTGTTCTCTGTATGTGAGGGAAGCTTGTACTGATGCTGCTTGCATCATGCCAGTTCTGTGAATGGGAGGGAAGCTTGCATGCCATGCTTGTTCTGTGTATGTGAGGGAAGCTTGCATGCCATGCTTGTTCTGTGTACGTGAGGGAAGCTTGCTTGGATGCTGCCACACCCTGACTGCTCTTTTTGTGCAGGAAGATTGAACTGATGTTGCTTATTCCGTGCCTGTTCTGTGTTTGTGAAAGAAGCTTGCACTGATGTTGCTTATGCCCTGCCTGTTCTGTGTGAGGGAAGTTTGCACTGATGCTGCCCGCACTGTGCCTGTTCTGTGTATGTGAGGGAAGCTTGTACTGCTGCTGCCTGCACTCTGCCTGTTCTGTGTATGTGAGGGTAGCTTCCACTGATGCTGATGGCATCATGCCTGTTCTGTGTATGTGAGGGAAGCTTGCATGCCATGCTTGTTCTGTGTATGTGAGAGAAGCTTGCACTGATGTTGATTGTGCATGCCTGTTCTGTGTATGCGAGGGAAGCTTGCACTGATGCTGCTTACATCATGCCAGTTCTGTGTATGTTAGGGAAGCTTGCATGCCATGCTTGTTCTGTGTACGTGAGGGAAGCTTGCTTGGATGCTGCCACACCATACATGTTCTTTTTGTGAAGGAAGCTTGAACTGATGTTGCTTTTTCCGTGCCTGTTCTGTGTTTGTGAAGGAAGCTTGCACTGATGTTGATTGTGCATGCCTGTTCTGTGTGAGGGAAGTTTGCACTGATGCTGCCCGCACTGTGCCTGTTCTGTGTATGTAAGGGAAGCTTGCTCAAACGCCGGCCGCACCATCCCTGTTCTGTGCACGTGAGGGAAGCTAGCACTGATGATGCCTGTGCCGTGCCTGTTCTGTGTACATGAGAGAAACTTGCACTGCTGCTGCCTTCACCTTGCCTGCTCTGTGTACGTGAGAGAAGCTTGCACTGCTACAGCCTGCACTCTGACTGTTCTGTGTATGTGAGGGTAGCTTGCTTGGATGCTGCCACACCCTGCATGTTGATTTTGTGAAGGAAGCTTGAACTGATGTTGCTTGCATCATGCCTGTTTTGTGTATGTGAGGGAAGCTTGCATGCCATGCTTTTTCTGTGTATGTGAGGGTAGCTTCCACTGATGCTGCTTGCATCATGCCTGGTCTGTGTATGTGAGGGAAGCTTGCATGCCATGCTTGTTCCTTGTATGTGAGAGAAGCTTGCACTGATGATGTTTGTGCATGTCTGTTCTGTGTATGCGAGGGAAGCTTGCACTGATGCTGCTTGCATCATGCCTGCTCTGTGTATGTGAGGGAAGCTTGCATGCCATGCTTGTTCTGTGTACGTGAGGGAAGCTTGCTTGGATGCTGCCACACCCTGCATGTTGTTTTTGTGAAGGAAGCTTGAACTGATGTTGCTTGCATCATGCCTGTTCTGTGTATGGGAGGGAAGCTTGCATGCCATGCTTGTTCTGTGTATGTGAGGGAAGCTTGCATGCCATGCTTGTTCTGTGTATGTGAGAGAAGCTTGCACTGATGATGTTTGTGCATGTCTGTTCTGTGTATGCGAGGGAAGCTTGCACTGATGGTGCTTGCATCATGCCTGCTCTGTGTATGTGAGGGAAGCTTGCATGCCATGCTTGTTCTGTGTACGTGAGGGAAGCTTGCTTGGATGCTGCCACACCCTGCATGTTGTTTTTGTGAAGGAAGCTTGAACTGATGCTGCTTGCATCATGCCAGTTCTGTGAATGGGAGGGAAGCTTGCATGCCATGCTTGTTCTGTGTATGTGAGGGAAGCTTGCATGCCATGCTTGTTCTGTGTACGTGAGGGAAGCTTGCTTGGATGCTGCCACACCCTGCATGTTCTTTTTGTGCCGGAAGATTGAACTGATGTTGCTTATTCCGTGCCTGTTCTGTGTTTGTGAAAGAAGCTTGCACTGATGTTGCTTATGCCCTGCCTGTTCTGTGTGAGGGAAGTTTGCACTGATGCTGCCCGCACTGTGCCTGTTCTGTGTATGTGAGGGAAGCTTGTACTGCTGCAGCCTGCACTCTGCCTGTTCTGTGTATGTGAGGGTAGCTTCCACTGATGCTAATGGCATCATGCCTGTTCTGTGTATGTGAGGGAAGCTTGCATGCCATGCTTGTTCTGTGTATGTGAGAGAAGCTTGCACTGATGTTGATTGTGCATGCCTGTTCTGTGTATGCGAGGGAAGCTTGCACTGATGCTGCTTACATCATGCCAGTTCTGTGTATGTTAGGGAAGCTTGCATGCCATGCTTGTTCTGTGTACGTGAGGGAAGCTTGCTTGGATGCTGCCACACCCTACATGTTCTTTTTGTGAAGGAAGCTTGAACTGATGTTGCTTTTTCCGTGCCTGTTCTGTGTTTGTGAAGGAAGCTTGCACTGATGTTGATTGTGCATGCCTGTTCTGTGTGAGGGAAGTTTGCACTGATGCTGCCCGCACTGTGCCTGTTTTGTGTATGTAAGGGAAGCTTGCTCAAACGACGGCCGCACCATCCCTGTTCTGTGCACGTGAGGGAAGCTAGCACTGATGATGCCTGTGCCGTGCCTGTTCTGTGTACATGAGAGAAACTTGCACTGCTGCTGCCTTCACCTTGCCTGCTCTGTGTACGTGAGAGAAGCTTGCACTGCTGCAGCCTGCACTCTGACTGTTCTGTGTATGTGAGGGTAGCTTGCTTGGATGCTGCCACACCCTGCATGTTGATTTTGTGAAGGAAGCTTGAACTGATGTTGCTTGCATCATGCCTGTTTTGTGTATGTGAGGGAAGCTTGCATGCCATGCTTTTTCTGTGTATGTGAGAGAAGCTTGCACTGATGTTGATTGTGCATGCCTGTTCTGTGTATGTGAGGGTAGCTTCCACTGATGTTGCTTGCATCATGCCTGTTCTGTGTATGTGAGGGAAGCTTGCATGCCATGCTTGTTCTGTGTATGTGAGAGAAGCTTGCACTGATGTTGATTGTGCATGCCTGTTCTGCGTATGCGAGGGAAGCTTGCACTGATGCTGCTTACATCATGCCAGTTCTGTGTATGTTAGGGAAGCTTGCATGCTATGCTTGTTCTGTGTACGTGAGGGAAGCTTGCTTGGATGCTGCCACACCCTGCATGTTCTTTTTGTGAAGGAAGCTTGAACTGATGTTGCTTTTTCCGTGCCTGTTCTGTGTTTGTGAAGGAAGCTTGCATGCCATGCTTGTTCTGTGTATGTGAGAGAAGCTTGCACTGACGTTGATTGTGCATGCCTGTTCTGTGTATGTGAGGGAAGCTTGCACTGATGCTGCTTGCATCAAGTCAGTTCTGTGAATGTGAGGGAAGCTTGCATGCCATGCTTGTTCTGTGTATGTGAGGGAAGCTTGCATGCCATGCTTGTTCTGTGTACGTGAGGGAAGCTTGCTTGGATGCTGCCACACCCTGCATGTTGTTTTTGTGAAGGAAGCTTCAACTGATGTTGCTTTTTCCGTGCCTGTTCTGTGTTTGTGAAGGAAGCTTGCACTGATGTTGCTTATGCCGTGCCTGTTCTGTGTGAGGGAAGTTTGCACTGATGCTGCCCGCACTGTGCCTGTTCTGTGTATGTGAGGGAAGCTTGCTCAAACGCCGGCCGCACCATCCCTGTTCTGTGTACGTGAGGGAAGCTAGCACTGATGATGCCTGTGCCGTGCCTGTTCTGTGTACATGAGTGAAACTTGCACGGCTGCTGCCTTCACCTTGCCTGCTCTGTGTACGTGAGAGAAGCTTGGGGTGCCGCTCGCAGAGGGATTTGGACTGTTTGCGTGCTGTTTGTGTGCTCTCCTATCTTTTCCAGGGACTTTGCTGTGAAGGAGAAAACAGCGCTTGGGAAACTGTGCCGGTATTGGGACGGGACTGCGAGGCCCATCAGGCTGTGCGCAGGAACACCTAGCACACCTGCCGCCTCTTCCCGTGACTCCTCCCCTTTTCACTGGTCTCTCGCATATGATCTGGTGTAGTAACGCGTGAGCGGGACGCGTGTGCGGGACAACATCCCGGGACAAAGCCCGGACTAAGGGCGGACCCTCCGAGACACGAGGAGACTGGACTCGGCGCTGATATATGGTTTTTATATTTACTTGGTATTGAAGAAGACACTAGATAAATTTAACTAGATAATTTTCGGTCTGTTGTTTTGCAGTCTGTGATACTGCCAGTTTAGAGCCAATCATGTCCGATAAACAGGGGGGTTCGTCAAACAAAACCCTCGATAATTACTTCACAAAATCTAACAGTGAAACCCCTAAGGAGATCGCATTGGCGGAGCGACGAGCTGAACGCCGTCGTTCCGTGGAAAGCATGAAACATAGGGAAGTGTCACCACTATCTCCATCATTACCACTACCTGTTATTCCTATTAATGTGACTACTCAGGCTAATGATTTTGTACACATACCAGATAGCCAGCCTTTGGAAGTGAGCGATACTACGCCTACATTAATCACTTCCCCCATGTTGGACACGAATAATCCTCCTTTAACAACCCGCATCAGTACTCCTAGTTTAATGAAAGCAGCAACCCCTACGCTAGCTACAACAACATGAAATAGGGTAAAAAAATCTATGCCTGCTCCTAGAATCTATGGCCCACCCCCTAACAAAAAACGGCGGAAAAGGGGGGACTTACAACAACCTAAATTGAGTCACTCTGATTTTGGGAAAAAGACGAAGACTATTAATAGAAACAACAACAACCCAGTAGTAGCTATAGAAAGAACAAACACTACACCATCATCTTTACCCAATATGTCAATGGATAAAAATGATAGTTTACACACCAGTATGTTTGCTAATGTGCCTCAAACCAACCATGGTCATGTTACATTGGGTACTCTAGAGAGTTTAATTACAACTTACTCGGCATCAATTTTAGAGAGGCTGATTGAAGTGGAACTTAGATTGGGAAAAATTGAGCAGGTGTTAGGAAGTAAGGAAGCAGTTAACATCGTAGCTCCAAGCACTGCTACGCAAAACAACATATTGCCACTTAAATCCGTCCCAAATGTCCCCCTTCCTGCCTTAATTCCTATTCCAACTATGAATCCTTCCATCGCAAATGAAACGGGGAACAAAACGACAACACAATATAACCCACCACCTAAACAGCCACAGAAAAAACCAGAGCAGCCATTGGCTAACCTACTCGAAAAACCTTCTACTAGCATGGCAAACGCAGTTCCAGAAAGACCGACCAGAGAGGCGGGGGGTCCCAAGCATACGTGGGGGAGACCAAAACGGACTCCACTTCCTGAACTGCCGCCAGAGGCAGTGCCTTTTGTGGTAGTTTTAACAGGGGTCCCGGTGCTGGAAATGAATAAGCAGGAGGGCTTTGCCCAATTGAAGAATAAGATTATGCATTGGCTAAGTCTATTCAGGCCACTTGCAAATCATATTAGTCGCGAAATTGTTCATGTTCGCCGTCTTCAATGGTTGGGGGGTAGACCCAAAGACATCGAGGGTGATGTGGTGGTAGTGAATTTCAGGGATCCTAACGCCGTCCAATTTATATTAAGTTGGCCGCCAGGCACCACTAACAACTGTATAATCCCGAGACCACTGACGTACTTCTATCCAAGGTCAGTGGTGTTTCCATCACAGAATCAACCACCCCATCATATAGCTACACAAACCAACCCATCCAGTTATTCTCTGATTACACAGAGCGTTGGGAACACTCATTATGCCCCGTACCCGTCAACCATACAGAATACTAGGAACGCACCATATTTGCCCTATTCAGTAACAGCCCCCGATCCCCATGGATGGAATTATGTGCCAGCCAGATTCCATAATGGTTACAACAGAAGAATGGACCACCTCAAACCATTCACACCACTAGAGACCACGAATAGATTTGACATATTTAGTGGCCTAGATGACTGTGATTGATGTTTTTCGACATGGGGGGCTGAGGGCAATGGAAAAAGAATTTCATCTGTGGAGGGCGTTGTTAATGTAACTGATGTGTTGGCGAATCCTGGGTCTTTATCTTTGGCTGAACAATGTACTGTGGAGAGAGTTATGTCGGGTGAGAGTTGTTTACAAGCAAAGGTTACGGTTTTTCCACAGAAAAGTTTGATTAATATGACAACACCTGAAGATGTACCCTTGGTATCACAACCTGAAGTTCTTCCTAGTTGCAGGGAAGTAGAAAAGGAAGTTATTGAAATGACAGCAGTAACAAGGGAACCAGTAAAATTGATTTCCTGGAACATAGCCGGAGTCACGAAAAATTTGAGGGATCCAGAATGGGCAAGCTACATTGAATCCTTTGACTTCTGCATGCTTCAGGAAACCTGGGCAGTTGACACACCCCACAGATTAGGGTACAAGACTTATGGAATTGGTGCGATTCCATCTGGACATGGAAGGCCCTCGGGTGGTTTATTAACTTGGGTGAAAGTACATCTAAGGGTGCGTATTGAGGTGGTGGATACAAACTCCCTAGATGTACTAGCACTAAAGATTACTGTATGCGAAGGGAAAAACCTATTCTTAATAAACATCTATAATAGGCCATCATCCTCACTAAGGGAATCTTTAACATTACTTAAACTAAATTGCCTTTTAAGTAAACTGGATGGTAGGGAGGATTTTATTATCTTGGCTGGAGATCTAAATTGTAACTATGAGCCAGTTATGGGTCTTAGTGATGTCTTCGAAGAGGAAGACCAGGCTAACAATATTCCCGCCATGGATAATATCAAACCAGTTAAGTGTTCAATCTTGGCTCTTCAAATGAACAAAATATGCACAGAGCATTGTCTTAGGGCCTGCAATGGACGGTTATCGTCTGATAGCTTGAAGAAACCTACCTTTTGCAGGAGGAATTGCAAAAGCAATATAGATTTTGTGATTGCCTCCATAACAACTTGGTCGTATCTTCTTGATCTCGAGGTAAAAGAGAGGCTTGAAAGCGACCACTTTCCTCTGGAGCTCAAAATGGAAGCCTCATTGCTAGAGGATATAGGTTCTTCTCTCTTAGTAGAAGATACCAACGATAACAATATTGTGATCCATATTAGTAATAATAGACGAACACTTAAATGGCCATTCATATTGGACCACGGCGATATCCTTGCTGAAATATATACACTTTTCGCAGGTTTCTTTGCGCCGTTTTTAGATCCAACATTGGAGGAGGAAAACAAAACTCATTTTAGTATATTACATCAAAAAATTTTTGATGCTATAAAACTCTTAGTCACCAAAATGCCCAAGAAAAAACAGCAAAATATAAAAAATTTGTCCCACAGCAAACCCTGGTATGGTAGAGCTTGCAGAGAGTCCAAAAGCGAACTCTTATTAGCGATTAAATCCAAGTCACCTATAGATATTAAAATAGCTAGGAACACTTACAAGACTGTACAAAAGGTTTCAAAAAAAGCTTGGGAAGAAGAAAAATGGGCTGATCTGCTGCTGGCCGCCAAATCACGTGATAACGTAGCTTTCTGGAGGCTGATAGCCAATGGAAATCATGTTGGGAGAGTGGTTATGGACGTATATTTGGACGAACAAACCTGGATTGACCACTTCTCTAGACTTTATAAAAAATATGACGATCTGGACATAGACACGAATGTGCTAAGCTATGAATCCCCAATAGAGGATTTGAATTTTACCCTAGGGGAAACCGAGCTGGCAATCAGCCAAATAAAATCTGGTAAAGCTCCAGGTCTAGACAAAATTCCGGGCGACTTATATAAGCACGATCTAAAAGTATGGGTACCATACATTAACTATCTGTGCAATAAGCTATCTTGTACCCTAGACTTCCCAGAAAGCTGGAAGGGAGCCGAAATTGTTTTAATTTTTAAAAAAGGAGACAGGATGGACCCCTCCAACTATCGACCAATCAGTTTAATGGATATACTCCAGAAAATCTACGCATGACATATTTTATTTTGTGTTACTGATTGGCTGGAGGAAAAGGCAATTCTAACTAGATACCAAGCTGGATTTAGATCCAAAGTTAGTACAATAGACCAGATCTTTAGACTCTCCTGTCTTTATTGGAAATATGTAAAGATTAAAAGGGGTCATTTATATGTTGCCTTTGTTGATTTAAGGGCGGCATTTGATTTAGTGCCTCGCAATTTCCTATGGAAAACGTTGAGTGCAGTAGGGTTGCCCAACAATTTATTAGTTCAGATTAAAGAGTTACATGAAGGAAACTTCGCGAGAATCAGATGGGGCCCAAATGGCGAACTAACCCCCAAAATTCCAATTGAGCGTGGCGTTCGCCAAGGGTGCGTATTGGCCCCCACGTTGTTTTCTATTTTCGTGAATGATATTCCTTTACATCTAGAGGGATGTAAAAACGATTCCCCAAAACTGAACGGCGAAAAGGTAACATCCCTACTATTCGCTGATGATACAATCCTGATTTCCCAAACTAAAAGAGGTCTCCAGGCAATATTGAATTCCTTCAGTGAATATTGTAGCAAGAAGGGTCTGGAGATAAATGGGAAAAAGACCAAATGTATGGTCCTAAACTCAACCAAATCTGACAAAGGTTGCTTAACCTTAAAAGGAGCAAAACTAGAATCGGTCCCCCATTTTTCCTATCTAGGGGTGACATTAGACTCCAATTTCTCTTGGAAAGCTCAGATTGAAAAAAGCAAGTTGACATTTCTCCAGAATGTAAAACCTATCCTTAGGGAACAAAGCCTGAGCACTAGCAAAGCCGTGTCTCCGGCGATCGAACTTTTCAAATTTAAAGTTCAACCAGCAATACTATACGGTGCAGAAATTTGGGGCCCTGGGTCTAAGGACAATTTTAGTGTCCTGGACAATAATTTTATGAGAAGCCTGGTAAGGGTCCCTAGAGGTACTCCCTTAGTACCCCTTCAACTTGATCTAAATATTAAAAGAACTGATCATCAGGTCATAATACGCCCACTGTTGTTGTGGATTAGATTATGGCGGGTACCCGAATTACAAGACTACAGGGACGGGCTAAAAGAAATTCTGGAGCTCGACAATTTAAAAGTGATCCCGTGGTTTAAACATGTTAAAACTTGGCTTATTAAAATAGGCCTGAAACATTTTTGGGAGAACCCGGACCAATTACCATCCAACTCGAAACCAATTTTAAAAAGGGCCTTTTGGAATTTTATAGTCAATACGACCATAAGTGCTGCAACTGGTGGGACCTTGGTAACAAAATTCCTCACTTTTAAGGATGTACCAATGTTTGAGACCTTTTTGGATGAAATTGAACCCCCTCTTGCCAAAACTTTATTTTTAAAATTTAGATATGGAAATCTCCTAATAAAGACAACTTTGGCACGTTGGGATAGGGGCCAAAAAACCACATCCAGAGTAACAGATGAATTTTGTTCCTTGTGTGAATGCCACCAGATAGAAAATGAGCAACATATCCTCTTTTTTTGCCCTGTGTATGCACAGGCTAGGAAAAGATGGATCAAACCCATATGCCTATTGCTAGGCGTGAGATCATGCGCACAGGCTTTGAGAATTCTTTCAACTAACACATCTCAATCAATAATATTTAGTGTTAGTAGATTTTTACACTCTATTTTTTTCCAAAGGAAAAAACTGGGACTCCAATTGTAATTGAGGTCTACTCTAGAGATAGAATTGGTCTACCTTTTAGTAACTAGGGAGGGGGCCTTTACGGAATTTTATGTTGTCTATGTATTGACTGTCTCTAAAATGTACTGAATTGTTTCTAGCTAATGGATTCAAAATTTTATGCTGTAAAGTTACATACAGTATTATTTTTATTCTGTTTTTTGATATTTTAAATGTAATGTTTATGTATTGTTTCTTTTATGGCAACCAAGCCGAAATAAAGAATTTGAATCGGAGAGAAGCTTGCACTGCTGCAGCCTGCACTCTGACTGTTCTGTGTATGTGAGGGTAGCTTCCACTGATGCTGCTTGCATCATGCCTGGTCTGTGTATGTGAGGGAAGCTTGCATGCCATGCTTGTTCCTTGTATGTGAGAGAAGCTTGCACTGATGATGTTTGTGCATGTCTGTTCTGTGTATGCGAGGGAAGCTTCCACTGATGCTGCTTGCATCATGCCTGCTCTGTGTATGTGAGGGAAGCTTGCATGCCATGCTTGTTCTGTGTACATGAGGGAAGCTTGCTTGGATGCTGCCACACCCTGCATGTTGTTTTTGTGAAGGAAGCTTGAACTGATGTTGCTTGCATCATGCCTGTTCTGTGTATGTGAGGGAAGCTTGCATGCCATGCTTTTTCTGTGTATGTGAGAGAAGCTTGCACTGATGTTGATTGTGCATGCCTGTTCTGTGTATGTGAGGGAAGCTTGCACTGATGCTGCTTACATCATGCCAGTTCTGTGTATGTTAGGGAAGCTTGCATGCCATGCTTGTTCTGTGTACGGGAGGGAAGCTTGCTTGGATGCTGCCACACCCTGCATGTTCTTTTTGTGAAGGAAGCTTGAACTGATGTTGCTTTTTCCGTGCCTGTTCTGTGTTTGTGAAGGAAGCTTGCACTGATGTTGATTGTGCATGCCTGTTCTGTGTATGTGAGGGTAGCTTCCACTGATGTTGCTTGCATCATGCCTGTTCTGTGTATGTGAGGGAAGCTTGCATGGCATGCTTGTTCTGTGTATGTGAGAGAAGCTTGCACTGATGATGATTGTGCATGCCTGTTCTGTGTATGCGAGGGAAGCTTGCACTGATGCTGCTTGCATCATGCCAGTTCTGTGTATGTGAGGGAAGCTTGCATGCCATGCTTGTTCTGTGTACGTGAGGGAAGCTTGCTTGGATGCTGCCACACCCTGCATGTTCTGTTTGTGAAGGAAGCTTGCACTGACGTTGATTGTGCATGCCTGTTCTGTGTATGCGAGGGAAGGTTGCACTGATGCTGCTTGCATCAGGCCTGTTCTGTGTATGTTAGGGAAGCTTGCATGCCATGCTTGTTCTGTGTACGTGAGGGAATCTTGCTTGGATGCTACCACACCCTGCATGTTCTTTTTGTGAAGGAAGCTTGAACTGATGTTGTTTTTTCTGTGCCTGTTCTGTGTTTGTGAAGGAAGCTTGCACTGATGTTGCTTATGCCGTGCCTGTTCTGTGTGAGGGAAGTTTGCACTGATGCTTCCCGCACTGTGCCTGTTCTGTGTATGTGAGGGAAGCTTGCACTGCTGCAGCCTGCACTCTGCCTGTTCTGTGTATGTGAGGGTAGCTTCCACTGATGCTGATGGCATCATGCCTGTTCTGTGTATGTGACGGAAGCTTGCATGCCATGCTTGTTCTGTGTATGTGAGAGAAGCTTGCACTGATGATGTTTGTGCATGTCTGTTCTGTGTATGCGAGGGAAGCTTCCACTGATGCTGCTTGCATCATGCCTGCTCTGTGTATGTGAGGGAAGCTTGCATGCCATGCTTGTTCTGTGTACATGAGGGAAGCTTGCTTGGATGCTGCCACACCCTGCATGTTGTTTTTGTGAAGGAAGCTTGAACTGATGTTGCTTGCATCATGCCTGTTCTGTGTATGTGAGGGAAGCTTGCATGCCATGCTTTTTCTGTGTATGTGAGAGAAGCTTGCACTGATGTTGATTGTGCATGCCTGTTCTGTGTATGTGAGGGAAGCTTGCACTGATGCTGCTTACATCATGCCAGTTCTGTGTATGTTAGGGAAGCTTGCATGCCATGCTTGTTCTGTGTACGGGAGGGAAGCTTGCTTGGATGCTGCCACACCCTGCATGTTCTTTTTGTGAAGGAAGCTTGAACTGATGTTGCTTTTTCCGTGCCTGTTCTGTGTTTGTGAAGGAAGCTTGCACTGATGTTGATTGTGCATGCCTGTTCTGTGTATGTGAGGGTAGCTTCCACTGATGTTGCTTGCATCATGCCTGTTCTGTGTATGTGAGGGAAGCTTGCATGGCATGCTTGTTCTGTGTATGTGAGAGAAGCTTGCACTGATGATGATTGTGCATGCCTGTTCTGTGTATGCGAGGGAAGCTTGCACTGATGCTGCTTGCATCATGCCAGTTCTGTGTATGTGAGGGAAGCTTGCATGCCATGCTTGTTCTGTGTACGTGAGGGAAGCTTGCTTGGATGCTGCCACACCCTGCATGTTCTGTTTGTGAAGGAAGCTTGCACTGACGTTGATTGTGCATGCCTGTTCTGTGTATGCGAGGGAAGGTTGCACTGATGCTGCTTGCATCAGGCCTGTTCTGTGTATGTTAGGGAAGCTTGCATGCCATGCTTGTTCTGTGTACGTGAGGGAATCTTGCTTGGATGCTACCACACCCTGCATGTTCTTTTTGTGAAGGAAGCTTGAACTGATGTTGTTTTTTCTGTGCCTGTTCTGTGTTTGTGAAGGAAGCTTGCACTGATGTTGCTTATGCCGTGCCTGTTCTGTGTGAGGGAAGTTTGCACTGATGCTTCCCGCACTGTGCCTGTTCTGTGTATGTGAGGGAAGCTTGCACTGCTGCAGCCTGCACTCTGCCTGTTCTGTGTATGTGAGGGTAGCTTCCACTGATGCTGATGGCATCATGCCTGTTCTGTGTATGTGACGGAAGCTTGCATGCCATGCTTGTTCTGTGTATGTGAGAGAAGCTTGCACTCATGATGATTGTGCATGCCTGTTCTGTGTATGCGAGGGAAGCTTGCACTGATGCTGCTTGCATCAAGCCTGTTCTGTGTATGTGAGGGAAGCTTGCATGCCTTGCTTGTTCTGTGTACGTGAGGGAAGCCTGCTTGGATGCTGCCACACCCTGCATGTTTTTTTTGTGAAGGAAGCTTGAACTGATGTTGCCTGTTCTGTGTAAGTGAGAGAAGCTTGCACTGCTGCAGCCTGCACTCGGCCTGTTCTGTGTATGTGAGGGTAGCTTCCACTGATGCTGATGGCATCATGCCTGTTCTGTGTATGTGAGGGAAGCTTGCATGCCATGCATGTTCTATGTATGTGAGAGAAGCTTGCACTGATGTTGATTGTGCATGCCTGTTCTGTGTATGTGAGGGAAACTTGCACTGATGCTGCTTGCATCATGCCAGTTCTGTGTATGTGAGGGAAGCTTGCATGCCATGCTTGTTCTGTGTACGTGAGGGAAGCTTGCTTGGATGCTGCCACACCCTGCATGTTCTTTTTGTGAAGGAAGCTTGAACTGATGTTGCTTATTCCGTGCCTGGTCTGTGTTTGTGAAGGGAGCTATGGAGGATGATAAAAAACAGTTTTCTGGCCATATGCGTACACAGCTGCCACCGTTTTCAATCATCATATTCGCATTGCGATTTGGAAGAACCGTTCTTGATGACGCAGCCCGGGCTGGAGACTATTTTGGATAACCAGGCTTAGAGCATACTGCGTTGTGTGTGTATAAACTAAGCATGAGTTAACCTCACATTCCTGCGGGAAAAGGAAGGATTGAGGAAGGGGAGAGGAAGGATTGGACTCGAGAGAGTATCCGAGGAAATGCATACATTTAAAGAGACACAACACAATTAAAATAAGGGCACGTGAAAATCGACATTTCTGGTGGGGGTTAGATATACGAACCTGGTGGTACGAGTTTAAAAAAAATAAAATGTAAGGACTGGATTTTGCACAGTCTCTACCCTAAGGTGTAGAAGCACTTAAATAAGCACAAGTTCGAGTTAAAGTCACACTCATGTGGGGGGAAGTAGGTTCGAGGAGCCCTATTAACACACGCATTAGAGAGAGTACGCTGAGAAAATGCATCCAGCAAACAGACACAGCAAAACTAAATTACAGGTACATCTAAATAGAAAGATCATGCGGGGGTTAGATATACCAACTTGGTGGTAAGGGCTTCCAAAATTTTTTTAAGCAGTTGTATTATGTTTGATTTCAAGCCAAAGGGATAGGAGGCAGCTCCTTCATCTTGTTGTTATAAAAGCGTCTAAGGGGGGGGTGAGGCGGGGTAGGGAGGAGGAGACATCTGCAGCCCAGGAGAGGGAGCGAAGAGCAGCTGTTCCAAATAGCAAGGAGGGGGCAAACTGTGATGTGTGAGGAGGCGGGGTTGGTGTCAGACAGGAGCAGGCTGGAGCCCCGTGAGTGATTGTAAGGAAGGGGTAGGGGGATGAAGAGCCGAGAGAGTGGGGTGGAAGAGCCAGGAAGTGTATACAACATAGAAAGTGAAATGTTCAAAACAAGGCAAAAACTGAACAGTAACCAAGCAAAACCAGTGAGCAGCACGTGTGTATGTTCTCTTTGACTTGGGGATTGTCGCTATGATTTTAACAGATTTGTCATTATTTCACAAACATTTAACAACCGGGCACTCATTAAAACACATATTTGCTTGTAAGCAGAAATCTTGAGTGACCCGGTTGGTGTGTCTGTGAATAAAACCATTGCAGAGCACGCAACTGTGTAGGGTAGAGGAGAACTGGAGGTGAGAGCTGTAAGGAGCTTCCGAGGCGCTTAACGTTGACTAAAGATCATCGCAGCGCGTCCTCAGCACAAGGCCCCAGTGCACAAGAGGGCAGTGCCAGGGTACAGTTACCTGTGGGGTACTGCATCATGATGCACACGGCCCTGGTGCTGGAGGTGCGGTGGCACTAGGCAACACTTAACTGTGGAATGCTTGGCCCACTGAGCCTCAGCATTACCGTGGAGACAGCTGACTGTGGGGCGCTGGTACTGAGGTACACATACAAAGCGCAGGGCAGCAGACCGGGCATGTCTTACTGTTATTAAAGCCTGCAGAGGCGATGGGGGAGAAGGGGTAGTGGAGCGCTCAGTATTGTTGAGAGCTGGGTTCGCATAATACAAGCGCTTTTTTCTTAATAGCTGCGCTGCTTAAGTGCTCGAACAAACAAAGTAGTCCTAAAATCCCATGTTATTTTAAAAGCGGGCCTGAAACCTAAATAACGCATAGCGCCCGGAACCAGAGTGGGCTGCGGGCGGCAAACGCCATTGTTGTGGATGTGAAATAAAAGTACACTGGGAGGGGGGAGGAGAAATGCGAGACACGGCCTGGCGGCCGTGAAAGTGAAAGTACGGCCGGCCGTGGGTTGCAACAGCAGGGGTGAATGAGTAATTAGGGGGGAGGAGAAATGCCTGAGGCCGAGCGCACGCTGGGGGGAGCCAATGAAAGCTCTTGTAAGCTCGTGAAAAAAAAGCCTGTGGAGGAAAAGCGCATGCTTGTGTTCATGTGAACTGTTTGAAATCCGCCGATGGTTTGAGAACTTATTTTGCCTACTATAATTCTCCCCTATCCATTCCTTGCAGAATGGGATAGGCGAGGCCTAAAAATAGCTTATTATTAATCACAGAGGCAAAACCTAATGCATTTACCAATGCTTGTTCTTTATCATCACATATAAGAGGAACTCGAAATACATGACTTCAGGACGTGGACTGTACAAAACCTTCTCCTGTGTTTGATTTAATAAACTATAATGTTGTTCATGTATAATAGCAGCTGAGCACACTCAAAGGTGCACGTAACAACGGACTTGTCTCTTAGTTCACTAATGGAATTATTGTCACGGAGGCGGAAGAATGAATGTTTCTAAACTCATGTTTGAAGACTATCACTTTTAATTTTAAAAAACTCAGTGCTTTGATATAATCTGATGTACTAAGGAGAAAGAGATCTGCATGATAATGAAATATACTTTTTACATTTTGAAGAGACGTTATCATATTTTCACACTTTTGCTCCATGTTGTCTTTAAAAATGAATTTAAGAAATGTAGGACAACCTAGTTTCTTCCTTTCTTTAACTTTAATTATTCTTTAAATAAATTCTTATCTGTTTATTCAACATCTTTTTAATGTTAGTGCTGAGACGAGTAAACAGCAGCCTGGTGCTGCCGTTGACCAGGGGACCTCATGTAAAGGTCATGAGAAACGCTTGTGGCCCCACTTTGAGTATCACGGAGCTGAGCTCTCTCTGTGTTGGTGTTCAAGCCTTGCACTTTTCTGTTGTCACGTCTGGGCATCACAACCTGGAGATGATAAGAGAGCTACGCTGAAAGAGAAGAAAGACTACCATGCATCTTGAAAGGCTGTGTCAAGGTGGCCATCCTAGTGTGAAACAGATCAACTTTAACTAGTTTTAGAAAACACATTGATGCTGTGTTAATATCCACATGTATGAGAAAGGAGAAGGCTTACAAGACATTATAGAAAGTAATTAAGGGGGCTGGGGTGGGTTGAGAGGATGAACATTGGTATGTACTCAGCACTAAGTCAGAGAAGCAATAGCTTCCAAAGTTTTTACACCACCACCCTTTTGGACAACCTCGCCAATCTCGGACTCAAACAACTTGTTGACACCCCCACCCACTACGCGGGGCACACGCTCAACCCAATCTTCACCTCCAGCAAGCACATCTCCTTTAATCACACCACAGCCCTCCATTGGACGGACCAAAGCTGCGTTCACTTCAACTACAAAAAGACTACAACCCACAACCACCCACAACCAATTCCCCGGAGAAACTGGAATAAAATTACCACCGACCAGCTCTTCACATCGCTTCACCAAAATCCTCCTGCAAAATCATCGGACTCAAACCAAGCAGCCACCAACCTCACACAATGGATACCCACAGCGCTGACGAATTAGCACCCTTGAAAAACCATCAAATCAAGCAAGGCAGCAAAAAAGCCCCCTGGTTTAATGATGACCTTAAGAAATCCAAGAAGATCTGTCGCACCCTCGAGAAAGCCTGGTGAAAAAAACCCAACCACCGACAACCTGACCACCTTCAAGAACGCCACCCGCAAACACCACCAACTGATCCGATCCACCAAGAAATCAGCATTCAAGGATCGACTCGACAACAACGCCCACAACAGCAAAGAACTATTCAACATCGTCAAAGAGTTTACCAACCCCACCACAGCCACCAACGACATCACTCCATCCCAAGACCTCTGCGACTCTCTAGCCTCGTTCTTCCACAACAAAATCGCTGACATACATAACAGCTTTGGAGACCAGCCCACCCCACCTACCTCCGAACTAAAACCCCCCTCCAACAACCTTTACGCCTGGAACCCAATCACCACTGAAGACACCATCTGCCTGATGAACACCATTCACTCAGGATCACCAACCGACCCATGTCCCCACCACATTTTCAACAAAGCAGACTCCATTATCGCACCCCATCTTCGAGACGTCATCAACTGCTCCCTCAACTCCGCCACCTTCCCGGAAAGCTGGAAACACGCCGAACTCAGCGCCCTCTTGAAGAAACCTACAGCAGACCCCACTGAACTTAAGAACTAGCGCCCCATTTCGCTCCTCCCATTCCCTGCCAAAGTCATTGAGAAAGCCGCCAACAGTCAACTCGCCGCCTTCCTCGAATCCAACAAATCCCTCGACCCTTCACAGTCCGGCTTCCGAGCCAAACACAGCACCGAGACCGCCCTCATCGCAGCAACAGACGACATTCGAACTTTACTGGACAACGGAGAAACTGCTGCCCTCATCCTACTCGACCTCTCCGCAGCCTTCAACACAGTCTGTCATAACACCCTTATACAACGCCTCAGCAACGTCGGAATACAAGGAGAAGCATTGGACTGGATAATCTCGTTCCTCACCGGAAGAACACAGAGAGTCCGCCTCCCCCTTTTAGATCAGAGGCCACCGAAGTCATCTGCGGCGTACCCCAAGGATCTTCACTCAGTCCCACCCTCTTCAACGTATACATGAGTCCCCTCGCATCCATAGCACGCCAACACAACTTCAACATCATCTCCTACGCAGACGACACCCAGCTGATCCTCTCCCTCACCAAAGACCCAAACACCGCCAAAACCAACCTACACAAAGGGATGAAAGAAGTAGCCGAGTGGATGAAGAACAGCCGTCTAAAACTTAACTCGGACAAAATGGAAGTCCTCATCTTAGGATCATCCCCCTCCGCCTGGGACGACTCTTGGTGGCCATCAGCCCTGGGAACCGCACCCATACCAACGGACCACGCACGTAACCTGGGCTTCATCCTGGACTCCTCCCTCTCGATGACCAGACAAGTCAACGCTGTCTCATCATCATGCTTCAACATCCTACGTATGCTCAACAAAATCTTCCGTTGGATCCCCACCGAAACAAGAAAGACGGTCACCCATGCACTGGTCACAAGCCGACTAGACTACGGAAACACCCTTTACGCCGGAACCACAGCCAAACTACAGAAAAAACTCCAACGCATCCAAAACACCTCAGCCAGACTCATCCTAGACATCCCCCGCCAAGCTCACATTTCCGGTCACCTGAAAGACCTCCACTGGCTAACCGTCAACAAGAGAATAACGTTCCGCCTCCTCACCCACGCACACAAAGCCCTCTACAACCTAGGACCCGAATACCTCAACACGCGCCTGTCCTTCTACACCCCCACCCGCCAACTTCGATCGTCCAATCAAGCCCTCGCCGAAATTCCCCGCATCCAAAGATCCACCATGGGAGGAAGATCCTTCTCCTACTTAGCGGCCAAGACCTGGAATTCCCTCCCCACCCACCTCCGCCTCACACAGACCACCTCTCCTTCAGAAAACAACTAAAAACTTGGATATTTGATAAGTAAAGCTCCCCCCTCCCTCAAGCGCCTTGAGACCCTCTGGGTGAGTAGTGCGCTATACAAATTTAGACTTGACTTGACTTGACTTGACATTCGGCTTTATGCCATTGAATCCATCCCTGTCAAAGACTGGAATTTTTTGGATAGAACCAAAGGTCAGATATTACACAAATTGTGTAATTTTAATACGTTAGGTTCCAATGGCTGCTATTAAACTGGAATTTGGCTTAATAAGCTCCTATATTCAAGGCTTAGCTAGGGTTTTACGCTGGGGATACCAGTTGAAAAATAGCGAGCAAGACTCATTAAGAGGTGAGGTTCCGTGAATCCTGAACCCGTTCCATAAAGGTCATGCTTTCATTACGAATTTGGTATTAGCGAACCGTAACCAGTTAGTACGGCAAGCATGAGTGTTTTCGTCACGTTACACCGATGGATTCACTACGTATTTAGGGATTCGTTTTGAACCCTTGGGTTCCATTTTGTGTACGGCAGCCATTTTGTGGTTGCCCTCACATAGGCCGATGACTGCGGCCGAACGAGTCTTTAGCACACGTACACTTTAGCTGACTTCTGAATGACCCGAGCAAACTGACCCTCTTGCCTGAAGCCAAACTTGTTAGGCCAGTTCCTTTCCCAGTAGCCGATCAAGATTGAGGATCAAGGCACAGGACATCATAAACCTTTATTGCACACAAATATGTCTTATCTTACTCACACATGTCTCTGCTCCTTTCTTTATGGTCCGTTTACGATGGGGATGTGCCCGTTTTTATTATGGGTTCGATCGACCTGTCTGATGAAGAATGTTGGGTTTGACCAATGATCGATCATGGGCTGGGTAACTAAAAAGTGGGTTTTACCGTCATGCGATACCTCTGATCTGGATGTATGTGATTGGACAGTTTTTAAATGTAAGGTATTTGTCTGGAATGTGATTTTTGGCATAAAAAGGATGGCTTGCTTTGTAAAATTGAGCAGTCTCCTAAGAACTCAGACCGTGTTGACTTCTAGGACTTCTGTTACTGGCTGCAGCCAATAAATTCGATCTTTGACGTCACCAAGAAGTTTCCGTGTCTCTGTGTTTTGAAGACAGGTGATACCCGAAGACTTTGGGCGTGACCCCTGACGCCTCCGGGTCTTAAATAACCCGATTCTTCAATTGGCGCCCAACGTAGGGCGACTTCAGCGGTACCGGTCCAAGCCTGAAGATCGTGAGGAGCTTCGTGTGAAAATTCTGGAGGAAGGCCAACCACTTCATCGACCCCTGTATGTTGTGGTGGTCCGAAAGTCTTTGCTGCGAGGTTCCCCGCTTTCCGACGGCTACGACGGACTGCTGCCCTGACTGTCGCCCTGTCTTGGAGCCTTTGATGATTTATAGAGCGAGACGATAAACGGATCTTCTGGCGACGTCATCGATATTTCAGTTAAGTATGAGTGGAGCGTCTTCCAGTCCTTAGTTTTTGGGTATCCCTTGGGATCTTTGATTTGGGTTCTTTGATTTGGGACTTGCAAGCTCCAAAGCCGTGGGACTTGTGTATTCACGAGACTATCGTATTCGATACTCCTTTGAAGTTTGAAGCTAGACTAGAGAGTGAAGATGCCTGGTCTTAGCAGACTTGGAAGATTATTTTGTTGTGGTCGAAATAGGGATTCCCGATTAGAGGACTCGTGTCCGGTTCCTCCGATTGGAACTCCAACCTATGAGCTCTATGTGAAACATGGCGTGGGCCCCATCACGTATAATGAAGTGTGGATTCGGTACACTAGACAGGATGGTGTCCTCAAATGGCCCCAATATGGTAGTTTTGACACGGAAATTTTAGACAATCTAGAGGTTAGACTTTTTAAGAAGAAAGCCCGGCCGACGATGTTTGACTCTTTCCGCCTATGGCGAAAGGAAGCCAAACAGAAAGAAATGTCTCCTTTCTTTGGGTCATTGAGTGCGACCCCCGTTTCAGAGCGTAAACAGTTGCGTAGTCAAATACCTGGTCCCTCGGAAAGGACAGTGTTAGATCATTTGGCGCGTAAATGGGTTACTGATTCTGCAAGATATGGTTTAGTGTCTGTTATGGATGTCTTCCGCCAATGGGAAGCACCGAAGCAGAGATATGTTTTTGACAAGATGTGTGTGTTCCTTTGTGAAGAATGGGAAGATGGTGATCTGGAACATACCCCGTCTGAGTTGTTCCATGTACAGTCCGAATTTGCAAAAGGCACGATTGTGGGTCCCGACATCGAAAGAGCGGTAGCGACACTGCTTTCGTTCAGGAGTGAATCTCTTTCTCAGCCGTTGTTTGAGCCTGATCCCTCTGTTAGGAGAAAGGTGCGGCAATATCCAATGAGAGAGGTTCCTCCGGTATGGAAGGAAGCAGTTCAGGCTGATGTAGGTCTTGGTATTGTAGCTGCACCGGCTCATTTTCAGCGTGTTTGGGTACATGTTCCGTGGAAGCGAGCTGAAGTTTTGGCTCTTAAACAGACTTTGCCTGACCCCCGTAAAAATCCTGCAGGGTATTATAAGGAATTATCACAGACCGCAGACTCCTGTGTGATGAATCTAACTGATATAGACATGTTGTTTGGAAATGTGGTCCGGCAACCCCTATGGGGATTGATTCGTCATACTGATCATGCGCCGGAGTTAGGTGATACATGGGCTAATATTGGTGCTGCAGATGCGCTACAAGTTGGTGGTGCTAAACCTGAGCCTTTAGTTGCAGACCTTCCTGGTAAGATCATTACCTACATGAAGACTTTAATGCCCGCTATGCGAGTGAATTGGGACAAATTGTCTGCGTGTAAGCAGAAGAAGGATGAAACTGTATCTGACTGCTTCACTAGGTTTGAAGAAACGTTCATTGACCACAGTGGTCAAGACATGAGTACCGAGGGTGGTCAACAGTTGTTTGTTGATAAGTTTGTGCATAATTTACTTCCTGAGTTATGTACCAAGTTAAAGGATTCAGAGAGTTCTTAGGCTGTTTCCTCATCAGCACAGATATTGGCTACTGCACAATACTACGAAAATAGGGATAAGGATGAGAAGGATAGAGCAGACAAGAAGACTAAAGATTTGAAGACGAAGGTTCTTTTACAGCAAGCGTACCCGCCTCGTAATAACCAACGTGATTATCAGAAACCTCAGCAGTTTCAGAGAAGCTCGCAAAGGTTCGAGCCTTCTCAACCACGTTTTCCTGTAGGCCCTAATCAATGTGCATATTGCAAAGAAGAGGGTCATTTTAAACATAGTTGCCCTGTTTTGTTGCAGTGTATGAATGGTGTCTCTGGTGCAAGAGGTCGAGGTGTTCCACAAGTTTCAAGAGGTAGGGGACGTGGTGCATTCCCCCAGAACGCGCGTTCCTTTCCTCCGCAAAACTCGATGAATTGTTTTGACCAGCAGAATAATGCGACTGGTAGGACGACTCAGTACTATGCTGTCGACTACTATGTCGAAGGTGAGAATATGGATGATAATGATTGCTAGGACAGCCATGGACAAAGAGAGGGAGTTGTTTCAGTTCCAGTAGATCAGAGTGGACCTTATGTTGAAGTGATTACATCAGGTGTGTCAGAACCTTTTCTGTTGGATACTGGTGCTGCGAAGAGTTCTATTATGCACTCTAGACTCCCTGGCGCACCTTTGTCTGGCTTAACGAATGTTTCAGTAGGTTTTTCTGGCACCCCCGTTAGAAACCCGATTTCTAGTCCTTTGTCTATTTCTGTTGGACCTCGTGAATTCGAAGCACCCCTTATTCTGACGACAGGTTGTGGTGAGAACTTGTTGGGATTGGATCTGTTGAAAAGATTGTATGCGACGTTGTATTGTTCTCCTTCGGGAGTACGACTTACATTAGGTAAGAAAGTGGTCTTCCGATGCATTTGTCGAAGGATCAACTTCCGACAGAATTGTCTTCTCTTCCTGATACTATTTGGGCTACTGGTCCTAATGATGTGGGTCTTTTGGAGATACCGCCATATGTTGTGATGCTGAAGGCGAACGTTAAAATGCCACGCATTCCCCAGTATAGGATCTCTAGTGATGGTGAAAAAGCGTTGCTATCGATTATCCATTATTTGATTGAGAAAGATGTGATTGAGGAAACAAGAGGTAATTTGTGGAATAGTCCTGTTTTGCCTGACTTGAAACGCACTGACTCTTCTCAGCCACCCGTTTACAGGTTTGTGATCGATCTTAGAGAGGTTAACAAGATAGTAGTTCCACAATTTCCTGTTGTTCCAGATATCACTGCCTTATTGACCATGATTCCAGCTTCGGCCACCTGGTTCTCGGTGATTGATTTGAAGAATGCTTTCTTCAGCATCCCGATTGCCGAGGAGAGTAGGGATATCTTTGGCTTCTCTTTAGGAGGTCGAAGTTTCCGGTTCAAACGCACTCCTCAAGGCTATTGTGAGAGTCCGTCAATATATAGTCAGGCTTTGAAAACACAGCTTGATACGATTGTTCTACCTGATGGTGCTGCTCTTCTTCCGTACTTCGACGATTTGTTAGTCGCTGCCGATACTGAAGAGATTTGTAAAGGAGCTACTTTGTCGTTGTTGCGTCATTTGTCTGGCTTGCACCATAAAGTGTCTCTTTCGAAGTTACAGTATTGTCGACAAGAAGTGACCTACCTAGGTCATCTCTTATCGAAGGAGGGAAGAAGATTGACCCCGGAACGAATTCAAGCAATTGCAAAAATGAGTGTGCCAATTACACAGAGAGAAGTGCGCGCTTTCTTGGGTATCACGTCATATTGCAGACAATGGATACCGAATTTTTCCCTGCTGGCTAAACCTCTGGTGGCATTGACGTGTAAAGATACACCGAGTCCCCTCCCATGGTCTGACGATTGTCAGAAAAGTTTTTCCGAATTGCTCGATGCATTGTGTTCGGCTCCTGTGTTGGGTACCCCCGACTACAGTAAGCCCTTTACACTTTATGTCCACGAGAGAGAGGGATGTGCATTGTCAGTGTTGACACAATCTTTTGGGGACAAGCAGCGTCCGTGTGCGTATTTCTCGTCGACCTTGGATCCGGTAGCTAGAGCGTTGCCGAGTTGTTTGAGAGCCACAGCGGCAGCAGCTGTTTCCATTCGACAGTCTGCTGGTTTGGTGATGAATAATGCGCTGATTGTGATGGTTCCACATGCAGTGGATACGTTGTTAAACAGGACCAAGACACAGCACTTAACTAGTGCTCAATTGTCAGGTTATGAGCTGACACTTTTAGCGAGTCATGTGCACATAAAGAGATGCAATACGTTGAATCCAGCTACGTTGTTGCCGATTTCAGTAGAGACAGATGTTTCTGAACAGCATGATTGTCTTCTCAGGACAGAAGAGGAAACGAAGGAGAGAGTAGATCTTAGGGACACTCCTCTTGTGAAGTGTGACGTACCTTATGGGTGGATGGTTCATGCTTCAAGCTTCCAAATGGTGATACGACTGCGGCATATGCTGTTACGACTTTGCATAAGATTGTTGAAGCTGCACGTATCCCACATAATTCAGCTCAAGCAGCCGAGTTGATTGCACTTACGAGAGCGTGTGTGTTATCGAAAGGAAAGAGAGTGACCATATATACCGACAGCCAGTACGCGTTTGGTGTGGCTCATAGTTTTGGACGCTTGAGGAAGGAACGTGGGTTCCTCACGTCTCATGGAACGAAGATTCAGAGTGGTCAGTTGGTGAACGAGCTTCTAGAGTCACTTACCTTGCCGTTGCAAGTTGCAATTGTGAAATGCAGTGCACACAGGAAGGTTACCGATGACGTTGGTCACGGTAACGCGTTTGCAGATGAAGTCGCAAAAGAAGTGGCGAGGGATGTGATGAGTCGAATGTATGTCTCAAGCCCTGCAAGATGGATTGGTGATGTTGGAATGTGTGAGGATACGATAGAATGTGTGAAGTCTATTCAAGCTGAAGCTACAGAGAGAGAGTTGAGTGTATGGAGAGAGAGTACGGGTAAATTGGATGCGAATGGTTGTTGGGTTGAGTTGTCAGAGCATCAGCGATGGTTGTTACCCGATGCGTACGTGCTTGCAGTGGTTACGATGGCGCATGGAATGGCTCATATCAGTGTGAAAGGGATTTGTAAATTATTGGCTCCGGTATGGCAAAATGCTGGAATTCCTAAGTGTGCAGAGAATGTGGTCAAGAATTGTATGGTTTGCTTGAAGTACAATCCTGGTAAGGGAACTCCAACCTCAGCTGGTCACTTTGCGCCTCCAACGTATACGTTCGAGGTTTTGCAGCTTGATTTCATCCACATGGAGAGGTGCAACAACCTGAAATACGTACTCGTAGTTGTTTGTGCCTTTTCGAGACGTGTAGAAGCATATCCCCTGAAAGATAACACTGCCTTGTCCACAGCTAAAGCCCTAGGTATGGTTTACCGAGAATGGTCTGGAGTGATAATGGGAGTGAATTTGTGGGTCAAGTGATGAAGAGAGTGTGTGAAGGGTTAGGAATCCGGCAAAAGTTCCACGCTGCAAATCACCCCCAATCAGCTGGTCTAGTGGAATGCTACAACGGCACTCTTAAGTTAAAACTTGCCAAGATACAGGCGAGCTCTGGTCTTAAATGGCCTGATGCGTTGCCATTAGCACTCCTGTCAACTAGGATGACTGTACATTCTCGAGTGGGACTTAGTCCCTATGAAATAATTTTTGGTCGCCCGGCAAACATATGGGGAGTGCCGAGGCCGACAAAATTCAGCGAGATTGAACACCCTGTATTGCTTGACTATCTGTATGATTTGACGGCTAAATTGCGTGTGTTACACCAACAGGTTCATGATACATTGCCTCAGGCTTCTGAAGATCCAGGACACGCCATCGATCCTGGCACCTGGGTTCTAGTCAAGAATTTTCAGCGGACAAAGAACGATCAGCCTCGTTGGAATGGTCCCTACTTGGTGCTGTTATCTACGCGATTTTACTCAGAAGGCTGAAGGAAATAGGATTAAGAGATTCTGCCTTCCGTTGGATGGCAAGCTTTTTATCTGGTCGCACTCAGACAGTAAATCTGGGCTCGTATCGTTCGGCACCCACTGAACTTACCAAGGGAGTCCCACAGGGCTCCTGCTTGAGCCCTACTTTATTCAACATCTACGTGGCTCCCTTGGCAAATGTTCTAAGGAAATTCGGGTTTATTCCAATATCTTATGCGGACGATATGCAGTTACTCTTTCCCTTTGACAAACTTACTCCAGCTATCCAGGAGACCTTCTCTTCAGACATGAATGCTAAATCGCAATAGATGAGGAACACATTTTTGCAGTGTAATGTTGGGAAGACCGAACCTATTCTCTTTGGAGATGCCCCCAGCCTATGGTCCCCCAATTGGTGGCCCATCAATCTTGGTAAACCTCCTATTCCCAAACATTCAGTTAAAAACCTGGGAGTATGGCTAGATCAGGCCCTCACTCTTTAAGAACATGTTGGCCAGACAGCTGTTATCTGTTTCAACACTCTGGGCTTACTGCGACGCGTCTTTCCTCTTCTTCCAGACTCTGTAAGAAAGGCACTAACCCAAGCTCTTATACTGAGCCGCTTAGACTATTGTAATAGTCTAATGCTCTCGGCTAATGAAGCATCAATTAATGAACTAGAGGTGATTCAGAACACGGTGGCACTTCTGGTTCTGAATATGCCACCGAGATCTCCCTCTCGTCCTCTTCTTCTTAAACTCCACTGGCTACCAATTCGCCAGCGGATAAAATTTAAGATCTGCTGTATCATTCATAAAGCACTATTTAACCTTGGCCCTGGATATCTGGCAGAAAAATTCATTCCTTATCATCCCTCGAGATCTCTGAGGTCTAGCACCCACCATCTTTTGACAATCCCTAGAATTAAGAGAGTGAAACTAGGAGGAAAATCCATATCCTACCTCGGACCAAAATACTGGAATGAACTTCCCCTCTCTTTAGGAGAATGTCCTAATCATTTGGCCTTTAGGAAACTTCTAAAAACCACTTTGTTTTGCTTTTAATAAAAATATTTCATATCCTCTGTTGCATAGTTGTAACATTCCCATAAAAGCGCAGAGATACTCCTTGGAGTCGATTCTGGCGCTATACAAATCCCTAAATAAATAAATTATAAAGCCCTATGTATTAAAAAGGGTATACAGGACTTTGTGCCAAAAATGTTCATCTACTCAAGGCAGGTGTTACGTTGGAGAAAATGTTTCTTTTTTCCAAATGTATCCAACCTTGCATTTCCGCTGTAATGTATAGCATACATGCAAATTTTGAAACGTTTTTATTGTGACTAAGCATAATATTTAAATCCTATGCTAGACATCACACACACACACACACACACACCCACACACACACGCACACAAGCACACACACACACACACACACACACACACACACACACACACACACACACACTCGCATGATGGCACAAGGGTGTTTGCGTGGCCCAAGACAACCTAAAGTGCACCAGTGATGGAGGGGAGAGCTGCAGCGCCCTTTGTCAGTAGATCTGGGACTGTTCTGCTCTCTCCCTTTTAGGCAACACAATTGTAGCAACTTTGGTTGCTTCGCTGAATTGTATTGCATGAAAGAATTGTTAATTGATATCCGATGGCTGTAGCACAAAGGGCTCTTTTTGTAACATGAATTAAACTAAAAATGGTTATAGATGAAGTGGCAGGAAAGAGGGAAAGTTAGGCAAAGAGTATCTCTCAAAATGTCTCCTCATAGTACCACTGTACAGGATCCTGAAGACATGACCAACACAAGTAAGGTAAGAGAAGTGGGGTCCTTGTTGTTCGGCACATCCCCGGTGGAACCCATCCTGTCATTAGCATGCTTGAAAGCAGAAACAGGGCAAATAACACTCTTGAACTGTAGAGATGAAGAAAGGGGAGGGTGATAGACGTATAGGACCCAAGTCATTATTTTCATAAGCATGAGTAGGGATTACTTCCCATTCCAAGCAAGAAACCCCACATAACATGCCACAAGAATCAAAATCAACACCACAAAGCAGGAGATAAGGTCCCCAGTCCCATAATATCTCAAGGTCATTTTCCACCTTCCAGGCATCGCCCCTAAATCTGGTCAACTAAGAGCATCCAATCATGCAGCCTAAATGAAGCCAGGTGAGTTCAGACAACCATTTGCTGTGCGTGGGTGCGTTACTGTTCCTCCAATATCGGAGCATGCACATGTTTACTGAAATATTTAATCAGTGATGTTTACTCCCCTACAGGGGGATCACAGCCAATGGAATGTTGTGTCTCCAAATTTGCCACAAACGTTTACCTTATGTGGGCAGACCGACACACCATCCGTTTATTGTGGAGAGCACAGGGAATATGTTAAATTCGTGCTTTGGGCCCAAGAGTTTATGATTATCAAGTAAAGATGGCATTCCAAGTCAATTACTTCTGACATGCTACAGTCCCCTGGCGACTCCAGCTTGCCATAATTGCATGGGTGTGTGCAGCCAGAAACAACAAGCAACTCTTTAAAAAAAGTGTAAATAAAAAAGCACAGACCATTTACATTTCACATTCAGACATGTAAGACCAAGTGTACTGGATGTGCTTTCAACATGAAACATGAATTTTAGGCAATCTACCAAGCCTGATTTCAAGTCTATTAGTGATGTACATTCTTTGAAGCTTTTAGCGAAGTAAAATAATCCGTGCCTATTTTACTTGTCAACAGGTTGGAAAAAAGTATGCTTCACTGAACGTTGATTAGCGGTTACCTAACTCCTTTAATTTTATTACGAATTTAGTTAATTATTACTCCCCTGTTCAGAATTATACTTACTGGTGCCGCCCGCCAAGTGAAAAGGTGATATTACAAATTGCCGGGAAAACTGGATTCAAAGTTTAATGCCTTTGTAGTCCCACTCTCAGGCATTTTGTTATAAATATTGCTCCCTCTTGGAAAATACCCTACACTGTAATGGGCTGTGGTGCTGATACAGTATGCTTTAAGTCAAGTTGCAGATTATCCATTACCGGCGTATTTACATTTTTATAAAGTGTGAAGTGCACCCTTGTGGCTACGGGAGCGTTGAACATAAAACATAAAACCGTTGCACTTTTCATAGTGCGCAGATTAAAAGCGTGCCCTCACAAAGCGAAAGTTATGGCTTCCATTTGTCCTTCAAGTAATCAATATCTTCGAGCCCTGCATACTGGAGTCTGCCTCTGGGGACGCTTCAGAGGGGTGTCTTTTCAGAGGTTGTCTGAGCCTAAGTTTCGGAAATCTCAGACTGTCTGGAGAGTAAATAATAACAAAACAGGTGTATTTGTAAAGCGCACGTTCACCCCAGCAACGGGGCATTTTGGAGCTGAAATAACAGATGTATAACAGATGTATATTGTTACCCAACTCAATGGTACTCATTTTATCGACCTCAAATGGATGAATGGCTGAGTGGACCCACCGGGATTTGAACCTGTTACCGTGAGGTCGAACACAGGCCCCTGCAGTGGATGCATTAGTCCACAGAGCCACCAGACCCGATAATGTCTGCTACAAAGTCTACAGCTTTTTGAATTCATCTTTTAGCAGCAGAATGACATTGACTATTTTTATTTACAGCGCAATAATCCTATTTTGTTTTCAGTGTGTTTCTCAATTCAGGCAGGACTTTAAACGGATATAAAGCTTTATTTTACATGTTTTAAGGTCTACTTCTAATTACTTTATTCCAACTTGGCTTCATGTGTTATGTCATTTAAATGCAATATTATTATTTTAGTTTCTCAAATTTGTTTGAAAATGCACTATTTGTCCACTCTTTTTTCAAAATTTTCTAGCAGGCGCAAAGATTACCCATCCCTGAATCTTAAAAAACCCTTTCTACTCCTATCCATTGCTGAAAGATAAAGGCTTAACACGTCCCCTAAACACTATCCATCCCTGTATCCGAAAACCTCCATACTTTCCCTATACGCTGCCCATCACTGACCCCTAAAAATCCCTTACTACCCCATCACTGAACTACCCATTCTCCGAACCCTAAATAACTAACCATCCCTTAAAACTACCTATCCATAAACCCAAAACTTCCCTTTCCACCCTTAAATTATAGACCTTAAATTTAATAAAAAAGTATTTTTTAAGAAATCATATACTCGTATATTAAATTATATGTAATTAAAATAATATGAATTCTTATTTAATTATATTTGATATACTCTTTAAGTTAAATATTATTTGTTCTATCACAAGTTAAATATAAATAAAATATTTTGTCTCCAACAGGTTGGTTGCAAACTCCCAGTAGCAGATAGGCCTTCTCTGAGTAGCTCACACATATCTAAATGCCTGGCTGAACCAGTGGTGTAACAAAAGTTGAAGCCCCCCCCCTGCAAGGTACACAGAGGGCCCCCCACTCTGGATTTAATCCGGAGATCTCAGGCCTCAGTACTGTGAAACACCCGTCTACTCTAAATGCGGTGAGTAGTGGGATGTGGGATGAGGATACACCAACACGACAAGGCTCAGACTGATAGGAATTATAGAGCTATCCTGGCTTCTCAGTAAAAGGAAAAAACATGCGGCTCGGCTCATACACAAATCAGGAACCAGGGTAGCTACCATAAAAGGTTCCAACACTGATTTAAATCACCGCTAGACGTGTGAGAAAAAAGTAAAAAAAAACTATCATCTGTTATCAAAAAAGGAAGAGGAAGTGTGATTCAATGCCAAATCCACCTTCGGTGGCATGGGAATTGTAGGGTCGGAAAAAAAATTGGCCTGGGCATCAAAATAAAAACGGTCCCCTTTTAGCAAACCAGATGGCGATAAAAGTGATCCACATTTGTAAAAAAGGCCAGTTTTGAACTTGTAAAGACGCACTCTATGGGCATTTTGCAAGTTCTGAGAGACAGTATGTGTAGTGTAGCTCCTATTTTCCCAATAGGCTCTGCGCATTGGAATAGTACCTACAGCAGTAAAGGCCTAGGCCAGACGTTAACTAGGTCTACTACTGTCGATACTAGACTTAAGTTTTGGGTTTGCCAGCGTAGCTCAGAGTTCGCTAGAAACTTTCTCGAATGTTCAAGGAGGAATTAACTTCCCTGATTAGACAAGAAGGCATTTAGTTTCTGACAACCATAGAACATGACAACTTTGCTCTCCCCTAATCAAGAGTCAATCTCGAGAGTCGTGTGAGCACAAGGCAATTATTTTACTCAGTCAGTACGTGCATTCTTAGTCTCATCAGATTGTAGAGAAAAGGAAGAGACGGGCGTGTTCAATAAAAAGGTGTTATTTATTGATCAGTCTCTTTTCTCGTACAAGAGAAATGGATCGATATTATTGCAATACTTATAGTTAAGTAAAGTGCATACATTAAAAGCAATAGTATAAAATAATACTGTAAAAACATTGATATGGTTTCTGAGCCATATGATGTTTAAAATGATTAAAATATATTTACATACACATATACATTTGACTAAACGTACTCAACTGGTGTTGCTAAATACGCCTACCCCGTGTACCTGACCTAAGTCTAATGCGTGGGCGGGAATAGAAAGTTACAGTTTAAGTTAAGTTTGTTTTTGCCAAGTGAATAACTAAAGAATTCTCTGTGAGGGGTTATTCAGTTCTGTACCTGGAATTTAGGATGAATGAGGAATGGTATCTCTTTCTCTGCTCTCGATATTCCAGGCTGCCTGCGAGGGCTACCCGGAAGCGCCGGTGCTGGGTCTCTCGGCTTGAGATAGCAGCGCGTCTCTCAGCGCGTCAGGAAGGCGGGGCTGCTGCCAGCGGGGTCTGCTTCTGCTCTCGGCTTCGGCAAGGATGGCTGCTCCGTCTTGTCACCACGCGTGTCTTTGCATAGGGCAAGATCGGCAATATTTATACCTTAAAGGTGCCGAGATTGACGTAAGGATGGACATAGATACGTCAATAAAGATGTCATACAACTTGCTCGTTAGCACATTCTTTACTAAAGTTCTCTGTGAAATCAAAACAATGGCCGCACGGATTTTCCAGGTTGTCATAGGTTTGATTTGTTATGAGAACGTCGTATGCCTTATCAGGGGCTGGAGGAATGTCGCTTGTCTAATTAGATCTCAAGCGTTATGACCTAATCAGATAACACGTTCCTGTGCCGTAGTGTGACTGCGTCAGATAACGGTATCTGCATCATGGGGGCTGTTCTTGCCTCATGGGCTGACTGTTAGTTAACTTGATAGTTAGTTTAACCAGAATAGGGTCAGGAATAGGGGGATCGATTCAGAACCTATAGGAATACATGACACCCACTCCACGCTAACTATGGTCATATCTACTAATCTATGCATAGTATAACATAGTACAACATACTATAGAGTATAGTGTATACCTTACTACCCCAAAATACATAAATGCATTTTGAAACTTTCAAATATACTGAAAAATTGCAGTCATATATATTGTATGCACTTAAGCTATGAATTAAACGCTAAAGTAAACACGCATTTGTAGACATTATTGCTTATTTGGTATATGAGAAATACACATGAAATGGCTCTTAATATGGCTATACAGAAAGGAAGTTCGAGACCATTTCATCACATAATAAAGTATTTGTGAACATCCCAGCGGGCAACTAAAGTTTATAAAGTATCTAAAAATAGAAATCTTAGTTCTCTAGGAATAGTTTCTTACTTTAAGCAGAAGATAAGTGTCCCAAAAATTTGTAAAAAATAATTTGGAGCTGCTAAAAATTGTTGTCCGTGAACTGGTGGGAAAAATTGTTCATGTGACTTTATTTTTAAAGTTGAAGGCCGAATTCAGGGAACGCCGTGTGCGAGCTTGCTCAAAAGTCTCTATTTCTGTTCTGGAGAGAACATCATATCATTAAGGCTTTCGAAAAAACTGTCAACAGCTTCATGGGAAAGTTCCACTAAGTCGGAAATAGGGGTAACCATGCATTCGTGCGCATGATTGTCTGCATTGACATTCTGATTCGCATTGCTGACAGAAGGTCGTACCTGATCGATGCTGCTTTCATCTTGAACTTCACTACTCTTCAATCGTAGTGGTGAAGATTCCAGGAATGCCGTCATCAGGATTGGCAGCCTTTGAGGGCAGCACAAAGCGTGAACCTTGGTAGGAACCAACAATGTATCTGCATCCACCGGCGCATCCGATTGTAGCGTCAGACAGGTGTCTAACACGCATTCTTCTCCGCATAGCAGGCACCTTAGTACAGGTAAAACACACCTTTGCCACATTGGTCGAAATGATAGAAACCAAGTCATGTTCAGGTCTCTAAGCCGGGAGAGTCCCAGGATTTTTGATATCCGGTCCCGGTATCCAATGGCTAGGATCGTCTCTTCCATTGTCGCGAGAGTTTGATCTGTGACATGGGTTGCCATAAAGAAAAATAAGGACTAAGAATAGGATTCCTGCAATTAGTCCCAGGATCAGGGGAAGTCCGCCAAAAATCGAATGGACGAAATCTGGAAAAATACCCAGTATGGCTTTGAATGGTGTTAATGCCATCGAAAATACTGTCTTAAATACCTTTGAGACCCCAGTGGTATCAGAAATATTTAAGATTTCGCTCAGGATTTCCGCGAAATGTATGGGGGAATTAGTTGATAATAATGTATGTATCTCCGCAGTCGTCCTTGCGACTTGTAGATCATACGTTTCTTTTGATGACGTGAGCCTTGTAGGCGTCTGAAGAAGCACTGTTTTCATTCTGCTTAAAGTATCTATTCGAATAGAAGTAATTTTCAAATTGGGCCATGCCCTTGCCTCCCTGTCTGGGAAGGAGCTGGGGAACAAAGAACGTCCACAGCACTTGACCTTCGCAGTCGTAGTGACTAGATAAGGAGTCCCGGGCATAAGACTACAACATCTGCGGTCTACAATAAGAATGTAACTCCCATTATAGAGTCTTTGAAAGAATGGTTCTATTTCAGTTGCAGGTGCGCCTTGCTGGTGACATGAAAGGTTGTATGAATTCCCTTCACAGGCTCCATGCAAACTAATTCCGTTACACAGAAGCGTGCCGCTTAGTGACATAGCACAATTGTTGCCACTAAGAAACACTTTCTGTCCTTTATTACTGACACATGCATGTGAATAGGGCAGGTTCCAAGTTGTTTTAAGGTACCCCTTTCCCAATTTCTCGTATATGCCAGCCTGTATATATTTTTGGCAGTATTGAAACCTGAAGGTTTGAGATTGGAATATTTATGATTCCGTGTATTATCCATTCACTGACAGGTCGTTCTGACATTGTCATTGGTAATCTTTCTAGTTTTTCAATGCTCAAGATTGTATAATCAGCACCCTTTTGCGAAATACCGATTTGTCTATCAGTAAGGTTAAAGATTTGGAATAGTGACGTTGTGTTGATTAAACGCCAAGGCACATAGCCTGAACGCAGATTTTGTAACGTCCAGCCAAGCTGTACAATAGAACGCAATTGTGACTGACCATGTTGTAATAACAGTAAGTCTTGCGATAATATATCGATTGCTGAAGACACAATGCTGTCCAATGAAAAAATTCTGGAGGACAGAGTCATTAACCCATTGTCCACTACAGAAAGTGATTTTTCCAAATTAATACGGTCAATTTCCCGTATTCTTTCTGCTGTCTCAATTTGAGTAACCTTCCAGGCCTCATTGTATGCTGCATATACAGAGGCTGCTATGAAACGCTTTTGACGCTGTTTGCGTGGTCCCATTATGAAATCACGCAAGTCAGCACCATCAGTAAGTAAAGTTAGGTGTTGCTTAATTTCAGGCAGTGTGGAAGTTTGTAGCCATTGAAGGCATAATTTGCCCACACTGTAGGTTGTTATTATCCCTGGGTGATGTCTTTGGGGATATCTAGGGTCTGGCCTGGTCATTTTGAAACCCTGTGTTCTATTCAGGAATCTTTCTTGACAGTTATTTGTATCTGTGGGCCAGATCAACCATTGTTTCCAATCAGGATGTGTTCGGTTTCGGTTTAGTATATGGTTTACGTCTATCACTTCATCTGTATCAGAGCTATTGCTAAACATTGTTGGCTTTGGAATAGACGGGTTATTTAAATCTTTGATTTTGGCTAAGCCAAGACAGGTGGTTTGTTGAACAGTGTCATTTAAAAATATCATTTGTTCTGGGATCATGCAGGCTCTAAACAAAGCTTCTAAACCCTGTACTTGCCAATCTGTTGTACCCCAAACACTTTTCAAATCAACATTTTTGTCCCAATAATCAAATCCAAAAGTATTCATTTTTTCAAAGAATGAATCTGAATATATCAATTTTGTGTTGGTTATCATGGTTTTCATCCCTGTCTTGTTTGACAATTTAAAATAAAATGTTTCAGCATTACTTTTGTTAAAACCTGAAAAATATGAATATTTGTCATAAACGGTTCTTGAGCTCCCTTTTGGAGGTGTAGCACAATGTTCCCATTGATTATAATTTAAAACATTTCTAGGTTGTGCAGATTTATGCAAAAAATGGTTACCATAGTGGTTATAGCAATACATACTATCATAATTTGTAGAACCTTGCAAATAATCATGTTTTGTAAATTTAGCAGACATTACTAAATCAGACATCATATTATTAATGCTTTCGAAGTCCCAATCATCAGCAAATGAGTTTGGTTTTGCAAAGTCACTCAAGGAGATCTTGATTTGGTGTGGATATTTCAGGATCTCGACCGGACCATAAATTTCATAGTCAGTGTTGTCCCAGGCTACCCCACCAGGTATCGGATTGGCTGTGAAGTTGGCTGAAGAAAGTTATCTTTTCTCGACGTGTGAAGATGTGTGTGGTTTGAGGACCAAGTTGATGTTCTGACTTGCTGTGTCCATTTTAGCATATTTTCCCTCAATGAAGCGTCCCAAAGTTAATACCATGATGAGCCAAAGTATGAGGATAAATGCACCAAAACCCACCCAAAATTCAATCCATGGAGAAACCAGATATGTTTCTTTCAGTTGTTTCAAAAGTTCCTTAGCTTTGTCTTTATAGGATTTTGATGATGGCTGTGTCTTTGATTCACTGAGGCTTTCAGAGGAATCATCGAAGTTTATGAAGTAGCCGGATGCAGTTCTGTCAATTGTTCCAATTGCTTCAGGATTTTTGTTTCTTGCATTGTCACTCGGTACTTCATTGTAGATTGGTGTGTCTCTGCTAAATGGTTTTATTTGGGTTTTCAGAGGTCTTAGTTCTATTGCATTGTTGCATAGTCCTTGTTGTTCTTCTGTAGGCGTTTCGAATGTGATGAGCCTCTTTGTTAGGACCTCTGTACTGGTAGCAAACCTTGGTGTTCTGCTACTTATTGGGAGTCCACTTGGCCTACTGTTTGTTATTGGCCACATGTTGTGGTTTTACCAGGTCGATGGATACAACTCGGTTCTCCTTTTTTCCAGCAAGTGGCGGTAGTACAACTGATCTTGTCCCGTTGACAGACAAGACAGGAACTGCTTTTCTGTAAGAAGGCCCAAATTCCTTCTTTACCGCGATCTTCTCCCTGACTAGATCCCCGACTTTTGGAATCCAGACAGGTCTTGCTGGGACAGGTGGTGATTCTTCAGTGGTCGTTGGCTGTTGTTTCAACTGTATGTTGCTCAGGTCTTTTCTTGTTTTGTTTAAGTCCTGCAAAATAGCCAAACGGTCTTTGACATCAAAGCTTTTTTCTTTAACCACTGAAGTCGGACTGTCGAGGTCAGAGATAATCATTCTAGTTCCAAATAATAATTCGTACGGACTGAATCCCTTCAGAGAATTTCTTGGCAAGTTATTTAGACTACGTTGGACACTTATTAGATGTTTGACCCACCCAGCTCCCGAACCTAATATCCTTTCCATTATAGATTGCTTTCTGCCTTGGTTTTTTCTTTACACCATCCCGTACCCTCAGGAAGGAAGTGAGAAGATTCCCGCTGGACTGTGCTCATTTGGCCATGTTTCCCCCCAGGCTGGTGTGCCTGAGTGAAAACAATGGTCGAACGTAGCATGCTCTTAGCGTATATGCCATTTAGACTCGCAAATCTTTGTATAACAGTCCGGACATCAGCCGAGTGCTGGTGATCTACATTATAAGTGGAAACTAGCCTGTATATGTTAATCGCAAGCCATTCTTTTTACTGGTGATGTTATCTGCAGTCAGATTCCACCGTATTATAGTTTTTCTCTCCCCACTGCGATTTCTGTTGTAGTTTGGGCAGTTTTTTACAAACATGGTATGATGTAGGCTCCTGCCTGGCCACCAGTACCGTGATTGTAATTCTTCCAGAGAATCCTTCAGTTTGAGGTGTCCAAGACCCTCACCCATATGTGCGTCTGCGATTAACAAGTGTCTCCTGTCCATGTTTGGAATCACTCTATCCCCCACTCCAGGGATTCGAGCAAAAAGGGACGGAGTTTGCATCGATTATGTATGTATAATTGAGTGGATAGTTGATCGGTAACGCTGAGCAGTCGCCTTTTGATGACGTTTTCACCGCCAGCAATGTTTCACCGTCAATGTATTTTAATGTACGCTTTTTTCGAACTACGGGAGCCGATTTAGTGGCTGCCGCTGCGGCTGTCTCAGCCAATGAATTCCCTACAACGTGAACGCCATCACGCTGATGACTCAGTGAGTGAGTCACGTGAGTCTTTGGTAGTTCTTTTTGTAAAAGAGCTATTTGTTCCCAGAGCAGTTTCTGCTTTATTGGTGCATCTGTGTCATCTTTGTAACCATTTTGAATCCATGTCTGCAAATCGCTGTTATATGATTTGACGCAGTAATATGAATCTGACACTATAAGTGTCGGGAATTCGCGATCCGCATTATCTAGCGCCATTTTCAATGCTATTATTTCAGTTTGTTGTTCTGAATTAGTTTCTACTGAGTCTGATTTTGTTAATAGAGGTTTTAATATACCTCCGCGCCACACTTCTTTTGTAATCTCACATGTGGGGTTGTATGCTTGTTCTCCCCAAACGGAGGGTTGAGCATGTCCGTCTGTATAGATTACACAGGCGTAATGTCGTAGAGGCAGAATGTCGATTGGCAGAGGATACGTCTTTTCATATTTTAGATTTTTTAATTCTTCTCGTTCTTAGAAGATTGTCAACCAGGCTATACTTGATAATTCATATCCTACGTACAGGATTTTCAGATGGGCAATTCTGGATTTTTTAAAGTTGAATTTGTAGCCCTCTGCAGCGAACCCAAGTATTATGGTGTTCACTCTTTTCAAGTGAGTCTCCAAGTCATCATCTGTTAAGTAAATGTCATCGACATAAGATAATGCTTCATCATCATATAGTTGTAGTAATTCTGTTACTCTCGCTGAGAATACACCCGGGCTGTTCTTGTACCCCTGGGCTAACCGACAGAATTGTTTTTGAGTGCCATTTACTGAGAATGCAGTTAAATATCTGCTCTCTGGTGCTATATTTTGACAAAAGAATCCATTGGAGATGTCCAAGGTAGTTTTGTATTTTTTGCGCACTATGTTATTCATTAGTGCAGCACTGTGTGAGTTTTGCACTGCAAAAGTTTTGCAACATGTGTTAAGGTGTCGGTAATCCAAAACTAGACGATATGAGTTGTCTGGTTTGGAGACCGGAAACAAAGGATTGTTCATTTGTGAGGTGCAAGTTTCAATCACCCCCTGGTATTCTAGCTGATCTAGTATTTCATTTACTTGTTTTTTAGCTTCTTGCTTAATTGGGTACTGCCTTTGTGCAGTAGGTTGTGATTTTAACTGGATTTTGTGAGGAGGAGAATCCTCATCCCATCCTACATGATTTTTATATAAAGCAGGTGCTAAGGCCACTGCCCACTTTCTAGCAAGTGTATATTTTTTATGAATCGGGATTTGATTCGAGAAGGCAGGCATAATTACTTCTTCGCCATGAGGGCACTCCCTAACAAACTCTGGTGGCCAGTCTTTTTCAGCTAGAAGGATATCATAGCCCTTGGAGAGATTATCCCAAAATAGTCCCCTTATTTTCCTAGTCTTATCTCCCTCTATACGTAATGTTATCTCGTATATCTTGTGGGGTTTGCTAACTCTGGTGTCTGCAGTTTCCACTTGAAGATATTCATTCGTGTCCACTGTCTCCAGATGATTCATAAGGACTTTGCGAGCTATGCTCACCTCTGCTGCGCTGTCTAGCATTGTCTGAGCCCACTCTCCGTTTTTCAGTTGTGTCCTCAGTATTCTCGGCATTGTTAACTACCTTGATACTGGCTACCTTCTTTTTTGGAAATTGTAATTTCTTTTTTAGCTGAGCAGGTTCCTTGTCTTTGGACTTGGCGTGCTCTTCTCTTTGTTCTGATCGTCCTCTTCTTTCCGATTTCTGCGAGGAATTCTGAAAAGATTGAGAGGGACGTGTATCAATGTCTTGATATCTATCAGGTTTTTTAATATTATCCCTATTTCTAAGGTTATATCTATTCCCAGAGGGGTCACTCTGCGGTGACCTCTGTCTTCGGTTTGGAGATTTTTCTCTTCGCCTAGGAGACCTTCCTCTGGACTGGAATTTCTTTTCTTTAGGATTGGATTGTTTGTTTCCATCCCAGTTCTTTTTTGGTGAATTATTATTAAAAAATATTTTTTCTGGACTTTCAGTCAGTTGCGGTTTTACTGGTATTCCACCTAAACTATCTCTTCCTAGTTCCTCATAGGATTTTTCTATGATTCTGGCAATTTCAGCTGGTTGGTCTGCTATATCTGTCTCTTTTAACCTCTGGCGGATCGCCACGTTTGCTGCTTCACCTTTTATGTTTGCTAATAATATAGCCGAGACCTGCTTGAAGTCTTTCAGTAATTTCATACCAAGAGTTAAAGCAGGTTCTGGACCGTATTCATCTTGAATTTGTTTTAGCACATCTGGTATCACCGAAATGGATGGAACACCGTGCGTTTTTGTGTAGATGGAAGCAAAGACTGTACCTCAAGTGTCACAGTCCTCAATGTGTGGTGCGATTCCCATTGGGAGACATATAGTCAGAATCCTGTGTTTCTCCAGCGGGGTGGTGTCAGGAAACACCGCCTCTATTTGGGTGATTTTCTGTGCCAACCAGAATGGTATTTGTTCCCGTTTAGCCGGAACTTTACCTAGGCAGGATTGGATGTTCTGTGGTGTGATTTTATTTGTGTTCCCCTGGTGAGGGGTCAGCTGTGGTAGTTTAATCGCTGGCTGAATTGTTGAAGTCCGCATTACATACTGGACTAATTGTCTATGAATTTTTATTAATTGTTAATAGTTCAGCTGCAGGCATCCTATCGATGTCTGGATGTGGTGTGTATCCGGCTAAGACCGGCCACGTTGCTCCTGGTCTACCTAAAGGACCGAGCCTTGTAATGTGATTGTTATGTATTAGGGCGCCATCAAATAAGAGCAAATGCTCTTGGAATTTGAGTGGTACTTCCACCTCCTCGAAAGGAGTGTACTCATTAGGAGGTTCCTCTATTTTGTAAAAGTGGAAGTACTTTGTTACAGCATTAGCTGCTGGAAAATGTATCCATGAATAGTATACCTCTGTCTGCCGATATTCGTGTGCCTCAATTACGAATATGACTGTGCCACCTCTAGGTGTCAGTCCATTTTCTATGAGCTTTAAGGTTATAGATTTCCTTTTGATGACCGGGATGAGTATTATATCCCCGTCCGCATCTAGTGCTGCAGTATCGGCTGCTGCTATTTCAGCTGCTAACCTAACTGCCTCTCTTTCATCCTCATTGTCAGACATTTTTCTGTCAATAAGGTTATTTTGTTTGTTTGCAGATCAGGTTTCTTATGGAACCAAAGATTAGATGCACAATATTTTGGAACTGTTTATCCTTCAACGTTGACTATACCAAGAACCATACATAGGAGTTCCCTCCTGCGAGGTTTTGGAGGATATTACCTTTCACCCACTCCAGACGTCTTTGGAGTATTTGAGAAAAGGGGTCTGAGTGAGAAAGCACGACTGAGTTACTCTAAATGTCTTACGTTAGTTTTATCGCCCTTTCCAAACGCGTTGGGCGCCATGTAGTGTAGCTCCTATTTTCCCAATAGGCTCTGCGCATTGGAATAGTACCTACAGCAGTAAAGGCCTAGGCCAGACGTTAACTAGGTCTACTACTGTCGATACTAGACTTAAGTTTTGGGTTTGCCAGCGTAGCTCAGAGTTCGCTAGAAACTTTCTCGAATGTTCAAGGAGGAATTAACTTCCCTGATTAGACAAGAAGGGATTTAGTTTCTGACAACCATAGAACATGACAACTTTGCTCTCCCCTAATCAAGAGTCAATCTCGAGAGTCGTGTGAGCACAAGGCAATTATTTTACTCAGTCAGTACGTGCATTCTTAGTCTCATCAGATTGTAGAGAAAAGGAAGAGACAGGCGTGTTCAATAAAAAGGTGTTATTTATTGATCAGTCTCTTTTCTCGTACAAGAGAAATGGATCGATATTATTGCAATACTTATAGTTAAGTAAAGTGCATACATTAAAAGCAATAGTATAAAATAATACTGTAAAAACATTGATATGGTTTCTGAGCCATATGATGTTTAAAATGATTAAAATATATTTACATACACATATACATTTGACTAAACGTACTCAACTGGTGTTGCTAAATACGCCTACCCCGTGTACCTGACCTAAGTCTAATGCGTGGGCGGGAATAGAAAGTTACAGTTTAAGTTAAGTTTGTTTTTGCCAAGTGAATAACTAAAGAATTCTCTGTGAGGGGTTATTCAGTTCTGTACCTGGAATTTAGGATGAATGAGGAATGGTATCTCTTTCTCTGCTCTCGATATTCCAGGCTGCCTGCGAGGGCTACCCGGAAGCGCCGGTGCTGGGTCTCTCGGCTTGAGATAGCAGCGCGTCTCTCAGCGCGTCAGGAAGGCGGGGCTGCTGCCAGCGGGGTCTGCTTCTGCTCTCGGCTTCGGCAAGGATGGCTGCTCCGTCTTGTCACCACGCGTGTCTTTGCATAGGGCAAGATCGGCAATATTTATACCTTAAAGGTGCCGAGATTGACGTAAGGATGGACATAGATACGTCAATAAAGATGTCATACGACTTGCTCGTTAGCACATTCTTTACTAAAGTTCTCTGTGAAATCAAAACAATGGCCGCACGGATTTTCCAGGTTGTCATAGGTTTGATTTGTTATGAGAACGTCGTATGCCTTATCAGGGGCTGGAGGAATGTCGCTTGTCTAATTAGATCTCAAGCGTTATGACCTAATCAGATAACACGTTCCTGTGCCGTAGTGTGACTGCGTCAGATAACGGTATCTGCATCATGGGGGCTGTTCTTGCCTCATGGGCTGACTGTTAGTTAACTTGATAGTTAGTTTAACCAGAATAGGGTCAGGAATAGGGGGATCGATTCAGAACCTATAGGAATACATGACATATGTATTTCTCGCCAGTACTCCCGCCACGCCTAGCCTTCACTCCTCCCTCAACAGCGCCCCCCCTATTCTCGGCACTCAATCCATTCCAGACCTACACCCCACCTTCAACATCTCCCCCCTCACCCCCTGCACCCCCGCCACGCCAAGACTCCACTCCTCCCTCAACAGCTCACTCCCCACCCTTAGCACCCCCTCCACTCCTGGGCCCCACTCCCCCTCAACATCCCCCCCCCCACTTTCACTCCCCATTACTACACTTGCCCTCCTGCAACGACCAGTCTCCACTCGTCCCGCAGCTGGATCACTCCTCCTGTCACTGATTTCCCTCCCAATGACTCTATCCCCATTCCCAACGGCACGCTGGACACAATCATGACCACCCTCCTCCAAGTGAAAGAAGAGCTCCGCTCGCTCAAAGTGTTACTCCTCACGCACACCCACCACCCCCCCCTCACCACCACTTCTCAACGAATTATCAACTCCCCCCACATCCTAGGCACCCCGTACATGGGACTTCTATCCCCCCTCGCAATACCTCCTACAGGCCTAAGCGCACTACCATGACACATCCTAATCGCTCCTTACATTGGACCTCTATCCCCTCTCGCAATACCGCCAACCGCCCCCAGCGCGCAATCAAGACTCTCTCGGACCGCGACATACACACCCTACTCAGCACATATGTCCCGGCAACCCAAAACAGCTTAACCAACACGCACGTGTCCATTTCTACGATTCTCTCTAACCCTAGTAGGCACCCCACGCATAGCAACAGAGGCTCTGTTCCCAACAACCTCACTAAAGTCCCTCTCACTACGGAACCCTCCACCTCCCCTTGCACCCCCAGTCTCAAATGCACACTTCTCAACTGTAGATCGGCCCAAAAACACTCGACGGAGGTCGCTGACCTCATCCTGTCTAGGAACCTTGACCTGGCCATACTAACTGAAACATGGTTAACTGAATCCTCCAATCCTATCATGGATATCCTAGTACCCCCCAACTACTACATCACTAGACTTGACAGGTCCAACAAGACAGGTGGCGGAATCGCTTGCATTTACAAGAGCAACCTCTCTATTAATAAAGTCACCGCCCCTTCTCTTACCTCCTGTGAATACTGCTGCCTTGATGTCACCAGTGAGAACAAACCTGTATGTTCATTACACATCATGTACCACCCCCCGGGGGACAACCTCGTCTTCTCCCAACAACTCATGGACACAATATCAATCAACGCAGGGCGGCTAAACACACAAATTTACCTTGGTGACTACAATCTCCATTGGAATGATTGCAGTGACGCAGTAGTTAATAGCCTCAAAAGTTTCCTTACTGCTTCCGATCTCACTCAAATTTGCAACACCCCGACACACGACAAAGGCTCGATCCTCGACTTGGTCATTTCCAAAGAAGGCACCACTCAACTCGACTCAATCCAACCTTGTGACTGGTCAGACCACCATATTATCACATCCTTCATCAAGGAAAAAGTAAAACTCATCCCGGTGCAATATGCCATGCCCAAAGTCTGGAAAAGAGACATGAGGAAACTCAATCCAAACTCTCTACCCCCCAATAGCTGCAACCTCCTACTCCCCCCTACCGACACTTCTGACATTCAGGACCTAACTGACCACTATCTCAACTCCATGGCCACAATAATCAATGAGGCCGCTCCAATGCAACTGAAAAGAGTATCCACTAAGATATCAAACCCCTGGTACAACGGGAGTCTCAATGAAGAGAGACGGGCTATGCGATCGGCAGAGCGCACCTGGAGATCAGTTCCCTCGACATTGCATCTCAAAACTTTGAGGAAAAAGAGAAATGCATACTTCAGGAAAATAAAACGCTCAAAGTCAGAGTTCTTCAGAATCCAGCTAGACCAAGCAAAAAACCGCCCAAGTAAATTGTTCGAGCTAATCCGATCTCAATCTAAAGAACAACCCCCAGCTGCCGACATTATCAGCACTACCCCCTCTTGTGAAGATTTCGCAGCTTTCTTTAACAATAAAACTGACAATATAAGGAGCGACCTCCTCAATGACGCAAGCCTTTACTCAATACCCAACGGCATAACACCCATTAAACTAAAAAACAATGCGACATGGTCATCCTTTGACACCTACTCTGAAGAAGAAATTGGCAGAATACTCAGCACCTTAAAACCATCCAATCACCTCACTGACCCTCTTCCTGCTAACGCCGTAAAAGACTTCATCCCTCTGCTACTCCCACTCTGGACTAAAATTATCAATAGTTCACTACAACAAGGAACCATCCCGGACTCCCTCAAAGTTGGACAAGTTACACCTTTACTGAAGAAACCAACAGCGGACCCCACTGATCTAAACAACTACCGTCCGATTACCAACATTCCCACTCTCGCCAAGCTTCTGGAAAAATGCGTCCAACTACAAATGACAAAGCACATAGAACAGTTTGATCTCCTCAACCCACACCAATCAGGCTTCCGAGCAGGGCACAGTACTGAAACAGCTATGACTCACATAATTGACGACGCCATCCAAATCTTAGATCAAAACAATACCTGCCTCCTCATCCTTCTTGATCTCTCTTCAGCATTCGACACAGTGAAACATGAGAGCTTACTCGAACTCCTAAAATCAAGAATGGGCTTCTCTGGGACTGTGCTTCGTTGGTTCACTTCCTTTCTACACAACAGGTCTCAAAAATTCAAGAGCAAAAACCTAATGTCTTCCCCAGTACCGGTATCGTTAGGCGTCCCTCAAGGATCCTGCCTATCCCCTACTTTGTTCAACCTAGTTATGGAACCTCTCACCACCCTGCTACAAGCATCCAATGTACACTTTCACATGTACGCCGATGACACTCAAATATACCTCAAGTTACAATCTCCCAAAGACATCCTGAGTCTGAATTCAACGATCAGAAGCACCCAAGCTTGGTTGGCCGACAACCACCTCAAACTCAATGCTATGAAGACTGAGTTCCTCCTAATCTCACCTCCCACGAAAATTTCGTCCGCACAATCATGGCTTAAGCACCTAACAGCACTCAATGTCCAACCGACCATCGTGGACTCAGCTAAATCCCTAGGCATAACACTAGACACCAACCTCAACATGCAGCAGCATATCAGCAAGGCTACTAAGGGGGCGAACTTCCAAATAAATACCTTGAGAAAACTGAAACCCTTCCTCCCAGCAAAAGACTTCCAAACAGCAGTACAAGCTCTAGTCATCCCTCGCATAGACTACGGCAGCGTAGCCCTCTGCGGCCTCCCCCTAACGACAACTGCACCCCTAAGAGCGTCACTAAATGTGGCTGCAAGACTCATCACTGGATCAAAAAAGCATTCGCATATCTCCCCTGACTTCAAAGCCTTGAACTGGCTGCCTCTTGAAGCCAGAATACAGCTGAAAATTGCCTGCATGACGCACAAGGCTATACACCTGAAATCGCCCAGCTACCTCACTCATAAGTTGACAATTTCTGGTGGGTCCAGAACTACCAGGAGCACGAACAATCTTCTGCTGAAACCGCGAAGATTCCGGAAGGAAAAAACATACAAACGCTCCTTCTCTGGAATGGCGCCCAGGATCTGGAATGCACTTCCTCCTGAAACGAGGCTCATCTCTTCCTCCCTTCTTTTTAAGAAAGAAGTCAAAAGTATCCTTATGGCTAAATACACTTGAACAATTCGTTTGATTTACATTATGAACAGTATTACCAGTATTGTGTTATGATATTGCCTATATATTCCTATGCACGTGTGTTGTGACGTATATTAGTCCTTATGTATTTTTTACAGCGTTTTGATGGCCTTCGCTCCAACTATGCATTGCTACCTCATACCTGTACTATGCGTACTATTCGTACGATTTTTTATAATAATAATACTCTGTATTATTTACAGCGTATTGATGGCCTACGCTCCATCTATGCCTGCTACCTCATACCTGTACTATACGTTATATTGGTGCTATGTTATATACTATATTGGTGCTATGTACATGAACTTGTTGATCTACCTCCCTACTATGCCCCCTTGTTCCCCTACCCTCCACCTGCCTATGTAAAGCGCTCTGTTATCTGCAAAGATCTTGTTCACGCTATATAAAACTCTCAAAATAAAATAAAAAAATAAAAATAAATTTGTGTTTGCTGCTGGCAATATCTGTGGTGATAACAGGGAAATCAACAGTGAAAACCGTTCCACCAAGCCTAAAAATAGTCCCACAAACTGTAAAAACACAAGCCTACACACTGATCTGTGAGGCCTGTGAGACCAGCCTCTCGGGCACTGCCAAACTGCCCTATAGGCAAGTCAGACTCCGGACCTTTTTGAAACAGCACTCCCTAATTACATACACAAGCCGCCGTCTCACCCTCAGTTAATGTCACAACGGGCTGGAGGTATGAAAGGGTTTCCCATTCAGCATCAATGGGAAAACATGTTAGTACATATGGGTCTAAGTCCCACCAGATGAGTACCTAGTGGCGGCTGCTACCTGGAAGCAGTAGTAGGGCAGGGTGGGGGAATCAGGTTAAAAAAAATTATCACTTACATCCCGGCTGGCGGACCGCCGCCGCCTCTCAAGTGTCCTCTTCCTGGCTTCTTGGGGGAAACAGGAAGCAGGTAGCACCAGGGCTCCCACGCTCCCGGCAGTCAATCACAACGTTGCAAAGCAGTGTTGTGATTGGTCTGAGTGCCGTGACACGGCGCTCATCCAGGGAATGGAGGGGTGGACATGTTCTTCACGCAGGCTGTAATGTAGCCTGCATGCAGAACATGCTATGTGCTCATGACTGTTGGCCAGACAATCACTCATGCTCACATAGGGAGTGCAAACCACTCCTACCCCTGCTCTGAGAGCACCCCGCCCCACAAAGACGCCACAACAGGAAAAAATAAAATGATAATACCCTCAAGCTATTATCTTTTAATTTTTTATTTTATCACACTACATAAAGCAATGGGGCGATGATCCTCTGCCTTAGTGGAGAAACCACCACTGATAAATATGTGACTCAAAGCTGTGCCTTTCTACCACCCATGCCACTCACCCCTCACCAAGGGCCAAATGTACGACCATTTGCATTAGTGACTCGCAAATTGCGAAAATTAGCGAGTTGCAATTTGCGAGTCGCCAATTCAAATGTACAGCAGTATCTGAGACACTGTTAGCGATTCCTAATTGGGTCGCAGTTTGCATGCCTCATGCTTATTCATGAGGAACTCGTAATTTGCAACCCCATTAGGAATCGCTGGCCCTCCCAGGTATGGTGGCCTGCTGGGATCAGCAGACCTCCATTTCTGGGACTGCTTTTCAATAAAGCAGTTTTTTTTTTTTAAAGTAGCCCATTTTCCATAAAGGTAAATGGGCTGCATTTAATAAAAAAAAAAGATACATTTTCGTTTCATTTTTCAAGGGCAGGCAGTGAAAGGGGATGAGGTTTCCTGTGGGCCCCTTCCCATTTGCGAATGGTTTACCACCTACTTGAAGTAGGTGGAAAATTGCAACTGTTTTGAGACCGCAATTGCGGTTGCAAAACAGTCATACATAGGTCTCAGACTCGCTATTAGGAAGGGACGCCCTTGAAACGCCCCTACCTAATAGCGAGTTGCAAATCCTAATTAGTGAGTCTCAGATAAATTGCGACTCGCTAATTATGGTTTGTACATGGCCCTTACGTATTTTTGCATGCGCAAACGGGTCGCAAACCTATTTGCGCATGCAAAAATACGTCATACATCTGGCTCCAAGAGTACTAGGGGATGAACCACAGGAAGCAAAACACTTAGGGGCAGATGTACGACCGTTTTTTGTGGTCGCAAACGGGAATTCGGCCTGTTTACGACTGCAAAGTTGGTCTGCCCCATGCACAAACTATATTTTGCGAGTCACTAACCTATTAGCAACTCGCAAAATATGCTTTGCAACTTCCTATTAGGAAGGGGCGTGCCAAGGGGGTCCCTTCCTAACAGCAAGTCAAACACCAATGTATGATTGTTTTGCGACCGCAAATGCAGTTGCAAAACAATTGCAGCAAGCCACTCGCAAACAAGACCTCCTTCCCTTTGTGAATGGTTGCAAAAATATTATTTACCTTTGTGAATGGTTGCAAAAATATTATTTAAGAGCAGGCAGTGGTCCCAGGGACCACTGCCTGCCCTTAACAAATGAAACTTAAATGTTCATATTGGCATCAGTCAACAGGTCAGTGTTAAAATCTGTCTGTTTACCTGTTTACACCCAAACATGCCTGTCTGCTATCGATCAGATTTTTGCCATTTCAGTCATCTTTCTCTATGTACCTCTGCCTGTTCTTATGTCTATCTCTCAATCTTTTTGTCCATTCTTGTGTCTAATACTCTGACGGCCCCTGCATCATCCATCCACACAATCACTCACCCATTCAAATTCATTCATCGATCCATGCATTTATCCATATATCCATTCATCAGTAGCTGTCTCTCAATTTTCTGATTCAATCTCTCTATTCTCTCTCAATTCTCTCTCCTTCCCTCTGTTATTACATCTTTCTATTTCTATATATCCCTCTAGGCCTGATTCACAAACCACTTTCTATGAATGCTTTTGTCTTGCTTCTTACTCCGAACTGAGGTGGGCCTCTAAAGTCACTTTGACTAACATATTAATTCTAATAACATCACCTGTGTGGTTTCAAAGGCATCATTGTTTTATTGTGTGATGTTGCATTAAAAATGTCCCACTAACTTTCAGTACGGGTGACTGATTATTCAATTGCTATTCTGAAACATTTACAAGTGAAAGCTGATTTGACCAGGCTAAATTTGAAATAGCAATACAAGCCTTGTTTAAGGGAATTGGTTTGGCTTCTAAGTGAAAGTGCTGATTTACAAAAGAATGTGTGTATGAGTATTGTGGATGGATAAATAGGTGATTGCACAAAATGAGTCAATGGTTCGATGAATGTATGATGCCACCCACTCAATTACTACTCAGCCATTAACATGGTCACTCATCTTTGCATTTATTTCATACCCACATTGACTATTTATTTCATTTGTCACTCACAAATTTTCAATATCACAGACACAGATTTGCCAATCGATGCACTTTCAGGTATAAGTCTGCCTTATTGGCCTTCCCAATGCTTTCTCTCACAGACTCTTAAAATATTGCTTGGGGGTGAAGGATTAAAATGTGCCCTATTTGGGGGAGTATTACCTGCTGACAAAAGCAGGGACAAGGGCGCAATCTTCGCTGCCCTTGCAACCAACGCCTCAGCAATTTTAAAACCCGAAATGTGTCCTACTTGTAATTGGGCCCCTAATGTCTCAGTGGGTGACCCATCTACCTTCGATTGAACCATTTGAAATGGGATGGCTTGCTTTGTAAACTTGGGCCTGCTTGTGGAATCTATCAGTTTGGTGAAATAATGCTTGTGCTGTAGCTGAGTGTAAGTGGATGAGATGCCGGAGATTTCGCAGAGATGAAGGTAGAACAAGGGGGGAAGGACGTATCTTTAAAAAAAAATGGCTAAGGTAAATTTGCTCAGTTTCCACAAAGAGACATTTCTTTTTAGATAGGCATACTTTTTTTTTTTTTATGTTTGAAAGCTTTATTAAGGTAAAATTGAATATTACAATAAGGTGACATCAGCAAATAACAAGAGAAAGGTTAAATGTTGGGAGAAATCAAACAGTAGTAGCTGATGGCACAATGAAAAAGCAAAGCATTTTGAAGATTTTTTAGGGGGAGGTGGGGGGGAAGGGAAGGGAGGGAGATAAAAACATGCTAATAACATAGAAGAATGAATACAAAATAAAACACAATGTGTGTCGGCAAAAAAGTACAGTAAATTCACAATGTTCAGCAAATACCTCAAATATGAACCTTATAAAAAAAAAACATGAATAAAGCTTAAAAACTGCATTAGTGAAATTGAAAAACATCATAAACTGTAAGCAGGAGTACATATGCTCAAGGGGGTTTGAAATGATCAGAGGAAAGCGAAGAATATGTATTTTTGGCGGATTGATCCAGATATAGGGTGAGAGGTAACCAGTATAGTTCAACATTTCGAGAAGGTTTGCAGGAGGACGCAAAAGCAACATCCAGTCTATGTGAATGGCATACTAGATTCCACCAGCAGCTTAGGGACAGAGTATTCAGGGATTTCCAGTTAGAAACAATGTGTTGTAATGCAAGGGCCAAAATAAGGTCAAAGAGACCATGAGAATGTGGAGGGAGGTCCAAAGCTTCTGAAAGGCTACCCAAAAAAACGAAAGAGGTGGAAAAAGGAACAGAGATGTTAAAGATACGGGAGAGACGAGACCATATCTGAGTCCAAAAAAGGCGAACTGAGGGACAGAGGAAGAAGAGGTGTAAAAGATCAGCATTAGGAGCATTACAGGTCCAACAATTAGCTACAGGAGAGGGCGTAAAGCGAGAGATAGAAAGAGGAGAAAGGTAAAGTCTGTGATAAAAGAAAAATAGGGATTGAGTAAGAGAGGCAGTACGGGAAATCTTCAAGGACCTAGGCCAGAGCTTGTCCCAAAGAGACGTTGACCAGGAGTAACCCAAGTCTTTCTCCCAAGACAGTTCCAATTTCGATTTGGGACGATCCGGATCAGGGGCTGAGAAATACCGATAAATAAGGGAAGCTTTAGGAATAGTAGAGAGAATGGTAAGTAGAGAGGGAGACGAGGCCGGTAAACCTTCAGAAGTAAGAGAATAATAACGATCAAGAATGGTTTCCATAAGGATAAAGAATTTCTTTGCAAAAGAGGAAGGGCAATGAAATTGAGATTGGAAGTGAGGAAACGAACAGGGAGATGAGCCATCAAAAAGATGACACACCCAAATGATACCTTTCGATCTCCACGAGGGCCATGCAATAGGTCTATTATGTATTAAAATAAGTGAGTTGTACCAGATAGGTAATAATAAGAAGGATTCCTGAGAGACAGAGACAGAGGAGACTAAAGGCCGCAAAAGAGAAGAAGTGTGTTTAAATAGAAGGGGGTTAAGACATGGGGCTTTAGCAGTGAAACGAATTACCTCCTGGAAAGAATAAGGAAGTAATAATTCCTGTTCAACAGAGAGCCAAAGGGGAGAAAAAGGGGAGATCTCCTATGATAACCAGAGGGAAGCTTGACGAAGCGAGAAGGACTTATGGTAGAGGCTGGAAAATTAGTCCCACCATTAAATTTAGACTTACGAAGGGTTGAGGAAGATACACAAGCCTTTTTCTGTTTCCAGAGAAACTTGGACAAAACAGAGTCAATGCGGCGGAAGTAGAGCACTGGGATACGGACTGGGAGCATGGACAATAAGTAGATTAAAATCGGGGCAATCATCATCTTGATGGAGTCAAGACGACCCCACCAAGAAAGAAATAAAGGATTCCAAGAGGAGAGTAAAGAATCTATTCTAGAGATGACCGCAGTCATGTTAAGTTGAATAGAGGAGGAGATAGATTTAGAGAAAAGAACACCAAGATATTTTATTTTCTTAGAGTTCCAAGCAAAGCCGGTAGAAGTGAAGAAGTGAGGAAGGCAAAATTTAGTTAGAGGAAGAATTTCTGTTTTATCAGAATTTATTTTATAGCCAGAAACCAAAGAGAATTTTTCAAATTCAGTTAATAAAGAGGGAACAGAGGTAACCGGGTCTGAAATAAATAAAAGGATATCATCAGCATAGGCAGATAATTTAAGATGATGATCACCATACGGGAATCCAGAAATGGAGGGATTGTTACGTATAGAAGAGAGGAAGGGCTCAAGCGCTAAAATAAACAAAAGAGGTGACAGAGGACAGCCCTGACGAACTCCACGCTGAAGTGTGAAAGGGGAAGTGAGGTGACCATTGACGAGAACGGAAGCCTTGGGCATAGAATATAGTAAAGAAATATAGGAGATACATTTAGGACTGAAGCCATGCCATTTCAGGGAAGCCATGAGAAAAGACCAGTCAACCCGATCAAAGGCTTTCTCAGCATCGACTGAGATGGCTGCAATGGGAATCGACAGCGAGGGGGCCTTACTTAAAACATTAAGGAAGAGTCTGGAATTGTCCGAGGTGAGACGGCCCTTAACAAAACCACATTGCTCTTTCCCGATGAGATGTGGCATGAGCGGGTCAAGGCGAAGAGCTAATAATTTTGCAAAAATCTTACAGTCAACAATAACTAGAGATATAGGACGATAGTTCTTACAAAATTTAGGATCTCTACCTTCTTTAGGGATAAGGCATATGGTAGCATCTTGAAATGTGCCTTGGGCCAGTCCAGTAGAACAAAAAGATTGAAAAAGAGAGAGAAGTTTGGGTAAAAGAAGATCGGAAAAGTGTAAGTAAAACTCAACTGGAAAGCCATCAGGTCCTGGAGTTTTGCCTTTAGTAAGAGAGGACAAGGCTGTGGATAATTCAGAAATAGTGAGATCAATATCAATGTCCGAAAAATTAAGTTGGGAAGTATCTGGCTTCGGTAGGTTATCAAAATAAGAATGGAGAAGCTCTGGGGTAGGGGGATTTTCAGGGGAGTATAAAGATTCATAAAAGGAGTGAAATTGCTCCAAAATTTCTGCATTGGTATGTAGAAGAACATTAGAAGAAGAATAAATAGAGTCTATGTTAGTGCGCTCCTTACGCGATTTTAGATAATTAGCCAATAATTTACCCGATTTATTGCGACCTCCATAGTATCGTGCACTGCTCCGGAGAAGAAAAGAGGAAGCTGAATCCGTAGTAAGTTTGTTAAAAGCAATTTTAGCCTTAAGAAGTTCAGGAGACATATGATTAGGAGAAGAAGTGTAAAATTGATGTTCTAACGACTTAATGTGTGCAAGGGTAACTTTACGTTTTTGAAGGAACTTTTTCTTCTTTTTAGAGACAAAATCGATAATAAAACCGCGGGCTGTGGCCTTGAAGGAATCCCAAAGAACATGAGGAGGGGTGTCAGGTTTAGAATTAAGTAGGAAAAATTCAGAAGTGAAAGAACGAAAGGAGGAGGAAAAAAGAGGATCAGCAAGAAGAGAAGAATTAAAGCGCCAGCGAGAAGATTTAGGGGTAGGAGGAAGAAGATCAAATACAGTAATAATAGGAGCATGGTCAGAAATAACAATAGGTTCAATAGAAGAGGATAGAAGGTGTTGAGATAAAGATGAGGATAGAAAAATGTAGTCCAAACGAGCGAAAGAAGCATGAGGGGGAGAGAAAAAGGAAAAGTCTATAATATCTAGGTGAGTGAGTCTCCATGAGTCCACAAGATGTATCTGTGTGATAGTATCAAGAAACTGTTTATGGGGCTTGTGAGGGGTAAAACGAACAGAGGATTTACGATCCAGAAAAGGATCAATATTCTGATTACAGTCTCCACCTAACAGGAAAGAATCATCTTTGTATTGAACACATTTTGCTGTAATGGAGGGCCAAGAAGAGGTGTCAGAGCATGTAGGGCCATAAACGTTAAACACAGTTATTGGAATAGCATTAATGAGCAATTTAGCTAAAACCCAACGACCCTCATCCTCCTTTTCTTCAAGAAGTACTTTACACTTAAGATGTTTATGAATCAAAATAGCAACACCGTTCTTTTTATGAGAAGCAGGAGAGAACAAAACAGTACCAACCCACAATCTCTTTAGCTTTAAAGATTCAATATCTGAAAGATGGGTTTCTTGAATAAGAACAATATCAGGATTGTAAGAGGAGAGATGTGAAAGTACTCTCTGCCGTTTAATAGGGTGGTTAAATCCTTTTACATTCCATGAAACAACTTTGAAGGTGAAAGAATAATAAACTGTTCAAAATTGAAAAATGCAAAAACATACTGTACAAGTAATAATTCAAACGTTAAGGAGGTAAAAAATATGAAAACTGTTAAAAGGGTAGAAGGAAGGATAGGAGGAGGAGGAAAAAGAGAAGGGGAAAGGGAAAAGGAGAGAGGAAAGGAAAGAGGGTCATCAAAAGAAGGAGAAGAAAGAAAAGCGAGAAGGCATAGAAGACAGTACAAATCCAAAAGGATGACTGTAATAAACATACCTGAAAGGGGAAGTACACAAAGGGGGAAGTGGGGAGGTGGTGATGCGTTACAAGACGGATGGACCAGGACCAGGAGCAGAACCACACCGAGACCTCACAAAAAAAAAAGAAAAAGAACAAAGGATGGAACAAGATGGTGAAGGAGGGATCCGATACATATCTGCATGGGGAAAAAGGAGACAATTGTTAACATACGGAACAAGTGACACAAAATATATAGCCAGAAGTTAGAAATAAGATTTATGTAGAACATACTCAAGGAGACATAGGAAAAAAAAAAAAGATAAACAAGATGAGAAGATTGAGAAGACTAAGAGAAGGAGTAGGGAAGAGTGCATGAAAGCAGAGAAACACTACTAGAGAACAATACATGGAGACAACAAAAACATTTCAGCCACTGTTCGAAGGAGAGGAAGAGGAAGAGGCGTCCATCCCCTCCTCACTCTGCAAAAAGATGAAGTTGCGTAGTTCACCAGGATCTTGAAATGACCAAGTCTTATTCCGATAAGTGACTCTGAAGGTACAAGGGTGAAACAAGCCATATCTTGCTCCCAGGGAACGCAGAGAAGGACGCATTGCTAGAAATTCCTTACGTCTGGAGGCAGTGGCATTAGAGACATCTTGAGATAAGTAAACTCGTTGACCTTGCCAAGTCAATTGTTTTTTGCTCCTTGCTGCTGAAAGAATCGAGAGAAGGTCAGTGAATTTCAAAAATAGGATAATGACTCCACGAGGTTTAGGAGATGAGTCTGTTCTTGCGCCAAGTCTATGAGCTCTTTGAATACTGATGGATGTAGAGGGAGGCATGTCCAAAGGTTTCGGTAGGAAGGTGGTAAAGAAAGTCACTGGATTGTCACCCTCAAGATTTTCTGGTAAATTGTAAATACGAAGGTTGTCTCTTCTATTGCGATTTTCCAAATCCTCCGTGTGCTTTTGTAGAGAGAGGACAGTCTTTTCTAATGCAACAATGCGTTGTTTGTTGGATTGAACCTCAGGAATCTGTAGCTCAACAGACGAAAGGCGAGCATCCATGGATTCCCATTTGTCCTTCAAAAGCTGCATATCCTTGCTTGTCTCTTCGACAAAAGGACACATTGCACGAAGCTCTTCCAAAATTTGATCAATAGGAGATGAGGAAGAGTTATCCTCCGGTGTAGGAGAAGTTTGTTTAAGACGTTTGCCAGATGGAGCAGGTGGAGAGGTTCTACTGGAAGATGAGTGAGCCGAAGGGGCTTTCTGAGAGGAAGAAGTCGACATTTTTGTAGAGTGAGGCGATTTAGGTGCACCAGTTGAAGAACCCACCGAAGAATTCATAGAGGAAGCAAAGACAAATTGAGGTTTACGTAATCTCACCATAGAAAGTTCTACTGCAGCCAATAACTAATCTCAAGGCACTGAGAAGTGTAGAAAAATGCGTGACTCAGAAGGTCATCTAGTAGAAGGTAAGCCAGGCGCTTAAATAATACAAGGTGCTCCAAAAATACAGCACTGCGAATATTGCCAGCAAAAGAGTAGTAGTAGCATTGAAGAACTTATCTGAGCTTGACAGGGTACACCAAAACACCTTTATCGGGTCCAAAGCATATACTTGAAAAAGTAGTACATAGATAATGTAGAACAGAAAGGTGGCGTACCATGAAGAGAAGAAAATGAAGTTAACTCCTTGAGGAAGTTTTTGTAAATTGCACAAGAAAGCGCCAGTGAATTGAATGGAGCATATGCTGGCAATTTGAAGAGAGAGGGCGCTGAGAATGTCAGTTAGGGAAAGCGTGTCATGAGGCAGCTGAGGTGTAATGGAATACACAGAGAGTCAAAAGTCAGTAAAAAGCTATGAGGAATAGCAGTGGCGTACTTGCAATGAGTAGCGCTGAGGTGACAGGGCGTCCGAAGAAAGCGGGTCTCACAGAGGAAACGCCATGACGAAACGCCTGAGCAAAGATTCCTCAGAGAGAGAGCCAGACAAACGTAGCAAAAGGCACAGAACACTTTAGTTGCTCACCCCCAAGGTCGTTGCTGCCGAGTGACACATGGCAGTAGAGGACGACCTGGCTTGTTGTGGAGGCAGAGGTCCGGTAGTGCGAGGAAACACCTAAAATGGCGGCTCCGTGAGGAGCGGCCGAAACATCGCGGACACGGATGAAGAGCGGCACTCCAAAAGCCGCAAAGCCGCTCCGCTTGTTCCTCCGAGGTTCCGATAGAAGAATCCGGCAAGGAGGTGTGGAGGCAGTCCCGTTCACATCGGGAAAAAGTCTTCGAGGTGTATCGGTGCAGCGGAGCTCAGCACCTAGCCGGCCATCTTGCGCGGCATCCAAGCCACGCCCCCCCCAGATAGGCTTACTTTTAAAACCATGAATTTCACAATGTGCTATAAAGCTTACAAATGTCTGGGGAGGAACAGTTTTTTGCTTACTTGTTATTGCAAATATGCTTTTGGCTTCTCTAATAGCTTATCGTTAATTTGACTAAAGGGATTAGTGGATCACATATTGTAAAAATCTACAAAAATCCAAGTTTCACTTTACCAGCCATTTAAACTGGTGCAACACCACTTTTTAAGGCATGCTGCTGTTGCCAGCATTGTTTGGCAGCCTGCAGGGGCTGCGTTCGATGGCAGTAATTTGTAGCTCAGTCTGTGCTGAGGGGGCCCCCTGCAGCTCAGGGCCCACCACACTGCGGGGGCCTTGGGGGCCTGTGTTACGCCCCTGGCCTGAACATCATTGATCCTTTCCGGGAACCATGTCTTCTCTTCTCCGCACTGCCAATATTCCCCGAAAAGAGGACTCACTCCCTGCGTCACTTTGCAGTTTAGTTCAAATTTCAAACTTTGACTCTTAAATCAAAATTAAACAGTCTTTGAAAAATAAAGCTGGTATGGATTGAGCATATGTGATTCTTTCCTTTTTATTCCTTCTATCCATCTGAGTCAATTGACGTTACATATCCAAATCATCATATGATTTATTCCAAATTCCAATGCATTTCAGGCCACCTCAGCCCTTCATCTGGGGATGGGTATTCTGGAAAGAAAACAAAGACATAGAGGCCGATTCCGATTCGGGTCGGAAGGGCTCCGAACCATGGGGCCCATTAGGATGACGGGCGGATTGCCCCCGCCAGGCTGGCGGTAGCCACCGCCAGCCTGGCGGGGGCAATCCTCCCGCCATCCACACCTGAATTCCCCCCCGCCACATTAGGATGGTGGGGGGGACCACGGCGGACGGACCGGTCGCCTTGTGACCGGGGCGGAAAAGGTTTAATATGATGGCGGTGTCTAATAGACACCGCCAGCCATATTATGATGGGCTTGTGTAGATGCCTTTCCGCGGCGGCGATGCTGCCACGGAAAGGCATGCGGTCTTCACTCTGGGGGCCCCCTACGTGCTATCAGAGTGAAGGAGAGGTGGGGGTGCACAAGGGGGTACCTGTGGTACCCCCCTTCATTTGCATAAACAAAGCGGCAGGCATCGCGCGGGGCCTACCGCTTTGTCTATGCAAATGCATTAATGCATTTTTAGCATTGTGGTGGGCGGTGCAGAGAGCACCGCCCACCACAGTGCTAAAAATGCAGGATGTGCCCACCACTGTGGCGGGCACATCCTAATACCCCCCACGGGACGCCCGCCCTTATGTCGGGCGGTCCCAAACCCCAGTAGGATGACGGGCGAACAAAGTCTGCCCGTCATCCTAATAGGCCCCCATGTTCGGAGCCCTTCTGACCGAATCGGCACGGGTCGGACGGATTCCTTTCCGACCGAGCCATTCCGATAGGCTCGGTCGGAAAGGAATCCGACTCGGATTTCCGGATGGCCTACGACGGGCTCGGAGAGCCCGTCTGCCATCCGGAAATCCTCGAGTACTCCCCCGGTCGCCTCTTTGCGACCAAGGGAGTACGATGGCAATTTTTCACTGCCTTTTTGTGCCGGTCTGTCCGGCACAAAAAGGCAGTCGGAAACTGTCTGTGGGGGCCCCCAGCAGGGCCCCCATGCTGGCACGGCTGCCGAATGGCAGCCTGGGGGCACCTATGGTGCCCCTCTGTGGATCTCTGCTCCTTGGGGTGCCGGCCACAGGGTGCAGGGATGAACTGCACCCCTGCTTTTCTCAATGCAGGCATGCATTCCGCTCGGAATGCATGCTTGCATTGTGAACCATATGAATGCGACGGAACAGGGTTCGGTCGCATCGTACTAGCACGGCCGTAACCGACCACGGCAGGTCGGTCGGTTACTGCTCGGGAACCTTATCTATAGATTGAGAGCAAGGGTTTGTAAACTGAATCCACAAAGAGTCTAGAACCCAACGTGTCTATCTTAGCAAACGCGTTTCTGCCCATCTGGTACACCCCAAAGTCTACTGCCCCAAGGAGCGACAGTGCTGCGCTATACAAATGCTGGTTGATTGATTCATTGACTGACTGCTTGTACCAACAGTTTGATGTCAGATGCAATGTCTGGGGATTTCATGCCCAGATCTTTCAATACTTCCTTCCTTTTACATGCAGAGAGACAAACCATTTCCATTCCAGGAGATTAGACTAAAGAGCCCAGAAAGAGCACGTGGGTGGACCGATGTGTCATGTTGTGTGGCAATGGCAGGAGAAGAGGCGACCTAGAATGCCATGTAGTGTACACTGCAGTTCCCTCCAGGATGTTGATTACAGAAGTAGAGCATGGAGTAGTGTATGCTCTCATAATTCTATCAGTGGTGGGCAACTGCAGTCCTTTTAAGTGGCTATCATGTTATGCTGGGTTCTATGCTTCGCACACTCCGATAGCTTGTGACGATTGACCAAGGTGATGAGAAGAGGGGATATGGATGGAAGGGTGGCACAAGAGTGTGTGTTGGTGAGTTCAAACTGAAAGCAAGATACCAGGAGATCACCGGCACGCCCAATGATTGCACACCTCTTTAACTTTAAAGACAGAAACCGTGTTCTCAAAATGGCGAGTGAGCGACACAAAGTGGAATATGAGGGCAATCATTTTTCCTCCTTTCCTGATTTCACTATAGCCGTGCAAAAAGCTCATTGAGACTTCCTCTCAGTAAAATGTATGCTCAGGGCTGGCTTTATTGCGGTTGCAACACTGTTTGTTGGTGCCCTCCCAATGACCATCTCTGCCACAGATTCCCTCACCATCACCCTTTAATAATGCCCCTTGAGTCTCCATAACCACTTTCCCTCCACTGCATTTAATTCGTTTTATAGCGCCACTCATGCCAGTGTAGGGTGTCAGAGCACTTTGTATCACACACACATGCACAAAGACAATGAATCAGACATGTGTTAATTAGTGTATAGGAAATGTTACATAATACAGAGGACTACAAGGTGTGGGAGTCACATGTCATCCATACTGGTAGGCAATATTGTTTAGGAGCGCTTGGTCTGGAGAAGCACAGACTCAGAATTCAAAAATTATCACCATTATTGGGGCTTTTCTTAATAAGAATCATTTCCGCCTAAATGAACCCTTTTGGCAACATTAGCATAATAAAAGAATAGCGTGGAAATCATAATGCTGTGATCTATAGGTTGGAGTTGGCCTGCAGCTCTTTCATGACATCAAATAGCTCACTGCTCTATATTAGGATTTTAACTTATAAACAACAAGTAACAAAAGGAGCTCTCCTACAGAAGCATTAACCCACTGACCCATTTACATTATATGCACTTTGTGATCCACATGGTATACATTCTTTGCAGCAGGCGTATTAACCCTATGTGCAACTTTATAATGATTCAAAACGCCCACTAGACAAACCTCCAAGCTTTCTCCAGGAAGAATATTAATCACCAAAGTTATCTTGATATTTTTATTGTTGCTTGGAAATTGCTGGATGAAGGAATGCGGCAGCAGGTGCTTTTAAAACCATAACAAACTTAGAAACGCGGCGCTACGTGTGTCCCACGTCCCATCCCCGCCCTCCCCAAGTCAACAACAGGTGCAATGGCCCCGTTCGCATCGCCCTAGAGCCAGCCCTGCCCGAATGCTACAGACGGCTGGCACTAATTACAGCTTACTCTACCCAGGTAGGCTACGCATCCTTTAGGATGGCAAGCCAATCAATTAATGCATCAGACATTGAACTGTCACTCACCACCCAAGGACAACCTTCAGTGCCATGCTGTTGATCTGATGAAGACAAATGACTAGCAGTCAGGCTATGTACTGCTGGGGGCCAAAAAATGACGATTACAACGTAAGAAGACCCAGGGAGTAACGTGTATATGTGTTGACTGCTTCCACACCTAGGAACAATATTGTGGGGCCGATTCACAGAACGAACTTAAGACAAAATCCTAAACTTACTACTTTTGATATTCACAGAAGGCATTTAGTAATAGTAAAGTTAGGATTTTGTCTTAAGTTTGACTTAAGACAGACTTAAGACAAAATACTAACCTAAATCTGTCTTAAGTCTGCCTTAAGTTTGTCTTAAGTCAAATATAAGACACAATCCCAACTTTACTATTACTAAATGCCTTCTGTGAATACCAAAAATAGTAAGTTTAGGATTTTGTCTTAAGTTAGTTCTGTGAATCAGGCCCTGAGTGACCCGTGACCCATGCCCCGGGACACCTTTATGGCCTCAGGTCCCTGAATACCCAGCCACCAATCCCACAGTAGGGTTGGGCTTTTAGCTGAACCCAGTGTATCCCTTGCAAATTGGGAAGCACCGTTGCAATGGTGAGCTGTACCTGTTTGGTTAGTAACTACAGAGAGTGTCCTTTAAATTGACAAGTTGGTGTCCCTTGTTACTGGGTCACAGTTATTATGCTTTACATTGTTTTTCCTTAAAAGCACGTTGGGGGTAGCCGGAGGGGAAGAGTTCACCAAGAGGGGGTTTTGTTTACCTTGCACAGTATGATGAAATCCCTGATCAGATAGATATACACACACACAGCATCCCAATGCACCCTTCACACATGGGACCTGCCAACTAAATGCACACACTACTACCCCGAAACACGACACCATTAGAACAATTTGATTTTTGTTGTGGAACATTTGCAGCCTTAACGACTCCAGGAACATTTTACACATGCTGGCTTACACCAAAAGGCATGACACAGATGTGTGTCTCTTACAAGAGACACACCTGACAATATGGACAGATAATAAACTGGAAGCAGCCAAGGACATCCAGGCAGCCCTGCCAGAGCCACGCTGCATGAATATCAAGAGATGGCCCAAGCTGAGCTTAATTATCTCGGTAGAGATGCAACCACTGGGATGTATGGAGAAAGCAACAAGCTGTGCCACACACTGGTGGTGGTCATTCGTCACAATAGGGCCAGCTCTGTAATATCGCAGCTCGCCCTGCCGGATGTCACTGAAATCGAACACATGCTGGCAGCTTTTCTACAGCACTATGCAGACCTGTACGCTCCCAGTTACTTTCCTGACAGACCGACACTCCCTTACATACTTTCCTGACAGACCGACAGTAGATCAATATTTTGACAATAATACTATGGCCTGGCTGGAGGAAGGAAACAGCCAGTACTTAGATAGGCCCATAATGGTTGAAGAAATTACAGTGACTATAAAACGCCATCCCAGGGCCCCTGGCATGGATGGCCTTCCAGCTATGCACTCATTCTGGCCCCTGGCTGCAGGCAGCATATGCGGAGGAGGCCTTTATTCAGGGAAAATGGCCTCTCTTTTTGCAGAAAGCCCTCATGATAATGCTTCTCAAGACAAGCAAACCCCGATGGAGATGAAATCCTATAGACCTCTATTAAATACAGATAATACAATCATAGGGAAATTGTTAGCGAATAGAATGCAACAGTTACTCCCTCTTTTGATCCTCCCAGACCAGTATGGGTTCGTCTCGGGGAGATCCACTTCACACAACCTTAGAACTCTATTCGCATTACGACACCAAGGGGCCCATTGCGATGGCGGGCGGATTGCCTCCGCCAGGCTGGAGGTAGCAACCACCGGCCTGGCGGAGGCAATCCGCCCGACACTGTTTCCCGAATTCCCCCCCCCCGCCATATTAGTATGGCGGCCGCCGCTTTTCTGCCCCGGTCGCCTTGCGGCCAGGGCGGATAAGGAATAATATGGTGGCGGTGTCTAACAGACACCGCCAGCCATATTACGATGGGGGGAAACAGATGCCTTTCCGTGGCGGCTATGCGGTCTTCAATTTGGGTGCCCCCTGCGGGCCCCCAAAGTGAAGGAGGGGTGGGGGGTGCACACGGGGGGTACCAGTGGTACCCCCCGCATTTGCATATGCAATCCGGTAGGCACCGCGTGGTGCCTGCCGCATTTCGTATGCAAATGCATGCAAGCATTCATAGCACTGTGGCGGCCGCATCCTAATTCCACCCACGGGACCCCCGCCCTAATGACGGGTGGTCCCAATCCACGCTAGGATGACGGGCGGACTAATGGACCCCCAAGTGTGGTCGACCGCCAGATGGCAGCAGGTTTTCTAGACACCAGGGAGGCATTTGAAAAACTTTAGTGGGCTACTGATACTGTGGTCGCCTGTACGAAGAGCCGATGGCACGACTATGGCAGAAGGGTATGATTTCTGACCCCATACACATAGCTCACTGCACCAGGCAAGGCTGCCCACTGTGCCCAGTTCTGTTTGCCCTTGCAATGGAACCCCTAGCTACTAGGCTAAGACAACAGAACACGGAAAAAGGGTGTAGCTTTTACACTTGCTGCCACTGGATATCGCTTTATGCTGACGATGATACATTGTATATAAGAAAAGCTGTTAATGTGTTGCCCGCTTATCCAGAATCACCATTAACCAGGGTAAATAGTCCATAATGCCACTGGCAGATTGTACAGCAGAGGGAGAGTTGAAATACCAACTTCGATGGTAAAGTCCACCTGTCAGATATCATGGGATCATGGTGTGCAGGGATATGCAGGAGGTACTTTGAGCAAACTATAGCACATTGCTGACCAAAACAGAGCAGCAAATTGATAGATGGATAAAACTGCCACTGTCGCTTGCTGGGCGTACTGCACTGACAAAGATGGTGTTCCTGTCACAATACCATTATCTTTTCCGTTTTCATACCCATCCTTGTAATGGCTGTTCTTTGAACTCACTGCGATCAGTCTTGACTAGACTGGTATGGGCCAGGACGCAGCATCGCCTGAAATGGGAGACACTTGTGCTGCCTTAAGGGAGAGGTGGCATTGCAGCGCCTGACTTTGAACTATATTACTTGAGCGCACAGGCACAATAAATACCTACATTACTGGGGATACCCACCAACTGTTCAGCCACACTCGGCTGTTGAGACCAATGCCATTGCACCACTGGGACTGAACACTGCACTTTGGGGCTCATACAAGCTTATCTGACATGTGGGGCTTGTGTATATGTATGCCCCAAGTGCGAAAACTGGCCCTCCCCCCAACACTCCCACCGACTTGTGACACTGGCCTATGCAAACGATTAGATGCAGTGCACCTCCCCTCCCTTGGGGACCTTTGCCCGGGGAAAGTTTCATCCCACTCGACACATTTACCCATAGGGGTGATTTTAGGCAGTGCTTGAAATGTAAAAAGAGTACCTGCTTGTTTCTGTGAAGTGCTAGTACTCTCCAACTTAAAGTATTGCATTTCTCTTGAGAAGTGCCAGTACTCCCCCTCTCAAAATAAAAAAGTGCCGGTACGCCGTACCAGACAGTACCGGCCCATTTAAAGCACTGATTAAAAGCCCCTACATACTCGTCTTTACTGCAGACATAGAGCAGCCGACCACAAATTTGGATAAAAAATTCCCAGACCCGCCGCCCACCTTTAACAAACTAGGTGCCGGCCTTGTTCTTGCAGTCTCTGTCTCTGGGTCTTGGCTTTGTTATGTGAAGTGTTCTGGGGGATGGGGTTGGAGTATTCTCAGAGAGGACTCAAGCATCTTGGCACCATTGGGTATTGTAAGGGTTGTGCCATGTTTAGCTTGATCGAAGAGAAACTGGAACGATTGCTAATTTGCATGAAGTTGTTGACCACTAGGATGTGGTGAGGTCATCTGGGGTGAAATGGTACAAGATTATATTCCAGCACCCCCAGCCAGGGATCTGTCTTCAATAACCTAACCAAGTGCTGCCCCACTTTCAGTTGTGAGGTGAACTGGCTGCTACTCAGTGCTATGGTAATGCACACAATATGTTGCAGGACTGGGAACAATTGAGGACTAATGTTGCATATTTTATTGCCGCATCATTAAGGTTTGCGGAGGGTGCTTGATACGAGTTTAGGGCCGGCCTGATCCATTATGCAGTATGTACTTTATTATTGTTTGATATTTTAGAACGACATCTTATCCCTGTTGGGCTAGTGGGCTCTGAATGTAATGCACTGAACTGTGATCTATTGCTAATGTTAGTATTTTTTGGCTGTACTAAGTATGTGCTGTGTTGGCCAGAATTGCTTGGATGACATATTGTTGGCGAACATTTTTAATCATGTCCATTTTACTTTTTTATGTATATTCCAGGATGGAACTGGTTATTTTTCACCTGATGCATTTACCTAAATTGAGTCTCTTTATTAATTGTATCTTAATCATGCTAATGCGTTCTGTTTTTACAGACTGATTGGTGTCTTTAATGATGTTATTATGCACTTTTAAGGCCTAATCCAGAACGAATAAGTTACTTTGATGATAGAGAACGTTTGTCAATGTCTGGTTGCTCTGCGTGTATTGTACTGCAGTTGCAGGGAGCAGATTGTGAAAACAAGATGCAAGCTTTCGAAAGGAGAACTTGCAAATATTTGGCAATAAAATTACAGCACGCTTCTTTCCAGTTGCAAGTGTGTCCTGTACTAGAGAAGCAGTTACACTGTGCTTCTTATGCAATTGATGGTGTTCTCATGTTTTTAAGCAGAGTTTACTGTCAGTGCTCTCTGCACGCTGGAAAGAAGGCGGATGATGAAGACCTAAAGAACTCTTAAAGCTCCCCCAGTTGCAAATATCTCTCGCTTTTGGAGGCAGTACTCAGCCCTCCCTTCAACAAGGCCCCCACCTGGCACACTGGGGTCATGTTAATGATATTTTTAAAGCGCAGCGGTTACCCGGGGGTGTCCTGGCGCTAGTTACAACTCCTTAGGACAAGAAACGGAAGGAAAGAGTATTTATTTAGCAAAGAGCCAGGATTTTAGGTCCTTCCTGAAAGTTTGGAGATCCGTGGCATTTCTCAAGTGAAACAGCAAGTTGTTCCAGGCCTTTGCCACCTCTGAATGTCTGACATAATATCGACAGACAGAATATCTACATACAAAAATATCGACATAAAAATATCGAAATCAAAAATATCGAAATTATATCTACATAATGGTAAGTACAAAAATATCGAAAAAATAATATCGTAGTACAAAAATATCGAAATTAAAAATATCGTTTTTTTAAATGTATTAATAATAATGTAAAAATAATTTTAAAATACATATAATTTGACAAATATTAAATAAAAACATTAAAACATAATAAAAAAATTAAAAGTAATACATATACATTTAAAATAAATTAAAAACTTAATAATTTAATGTAATTTTATTTTTTTTAATTTCATTTAATTGATTTAAAATAAATTTAAATTTATTTTATTTTTACCCTGTACGCCTGTACCCCAAAAACCCAAAACTGACCCTGAACCCTAAAAATACCCCTGTACCCCAAAAACCCAAAACTGACCCTGAACCCTAAAAATACCCCTGTACCCCAAAAACCCAAAACTGACCCTGAACCCTAAAAATACCCCTTTACCCAAAAACTGAAAACTGACCCTGAACCCTAAAAATACCCCTTTACCCAAGAACTGAAAACTGACCCTGAACCCTAAAAATACCCCTTTACCCAAAAACTGAAAACTGACTCTGAACCCTAAAAATACCCTTTTACCCAAAAACTGAAAACTGACCCTGAACCCTAAAAATACCCCTTTACCCAAAAACTGAAAACTGACCCTGAACCCTAAAAATACCCCTTTACCCAAAAACTGAAAACTGACCCTGAACCCAAAAAATACCCATTTACCCAAGAACTGAAAACTGACCCTGAACCCTAAAAATACTCCTTTACCCAAAATTAATTAACATTATTTAATTACCAATTAATTATTAATTAACAATAACAATAAAGTAAATATATTAGCACATTAGCTATAATTAATTTAATCTACTAATTAATATTAATTTTTCCCAAATAGTTAATTAACAATAAAAAAATTATATATATCAAAAAATTACTCTAATTAATGTTATTAACTAATTAATATTAATTAATTACCAATTAATTATTAATTAAAAATATGTACTAAATTATATTAATTAATTAACTAATTAATATTAATTAATTACCAATTAATTATTAATTAAAAATATGTACGACATTATATTAATTATTTAACTAATTAATATTAATTAATTACCAATTAATTATTATTTAAAAATATTTACAAACATATATTAATTAATTAACTAATTAATATTAATTAATTACCAATTAATTATTAATTAAAAATATTTACAAACATATATTAATTAATTAATTATTATTAAATTACTTCCCACCCTATTCCCCTATAAACCCACAACCCGCTCTAATACTAAAACGCAAAATGTTAACAAAATTACTAATTTTCAAACATACATTTCTAAACATATTTAGCAAACATATAAACAACAAAATAAAATACATAACACTAAACAACAAAATTTCGATATTACTAACATACATACCTTAATCTCGATATTCTGTCTGTGGATATTATGGCACATCGATATACTATACCATCGATATTAAAACATCGATATTATTGTATATCGATATTTTAATTTCGATATTTTGTCTGCCTACCGCCACCTCTACCACCCAACAAAGCTTTTTTTGTGCGTGGTACGGAGACCTGCTTGGCACTCAGTGAGCGAAGTGTTCTTTTCGGTATGTACTTCAATTTAAAATTGGTCAGTGTAACCATAAATGTAAAACCCTGCTGAAGAAAGTAAAACACAAAATACATAAAAGTGCATACATTTTCACCATTGCTTTTAGCAGTAGGTCATGAATGCGTTTGAGATAGTCTGGCCCTGTTTCTTGAAGTGCTTTAAAAACCAAACAGAGGGATTTAAAAAGCACTCGATTCTTTACAGGGGAGCCAGTGCAGTCTTTTTATTCCCTTGGAACTGGGCGAGAACCTGGACGTGCCAGTAAGTAATCTGTCGGCTGCATTCTGCAGCACTTGAAGCTTATTTAGGAATCTTTGTTAAATGTTTAAGTAAAGACTGTTGCAGTATTCCAGCCTCGACATTACAAGAGCCGTGACCACTGTTTGCCGGCTACCAGGCGGCCAGAACGGTATACAGCCTTTACAATGAAACTTTTACAACGCACTACCATTACAACGCAACTTTTACAACGCAAACCATTACAACGCATAGCGCTGGGGGGCGCTCTAGGATAGGGAATAGGTTTAATGTACTATCCAACACCTTCCCTACTATCCACGGGGACTGGAGTTGGAACAGTAAATTAAACTATTCTCTATCCAGCGCCCAAAAGCATTATGCGTTGCAATGGTATGCGTTGTAAAACTTGCGATGTAAAGGTAGGCGTTGTAAAAGTATGCATAGTAACGTCATACATCCGGCAAGAACGGCACATTTTCCTGACTGTTCTAATCACATAAGCTGTTTTTGATGCCACAGAATTTACTTGGTCACCAAAGGTGAGTGTCTCATCCAATATTACTCCCAAGTTTTTAACCTTATTTGAAGGAATAGGGAGAATGCCCATCAAGTCTGGCCACCAGTTAGGTGTCATGAACAGCAGCACTCCGGGTGACAGCCCTTCTGGGTGACAGCTCTTCCGGGTCATAGAACTGTACAGGGTGAAGACCCTCTTTGGTCACAGTGATGCCCCGGACCGGCGGCCCTAAAACTTCACCTCGGCCCCAACTTGGCATATGGAGCTCACAATCAACTGCACATGGGCATAATGGCCTGTTCTGTGCGGAGGTGCAGACTGGACCGGAATCTCACAATTCACTTCAGGGATCAACTTGGCAGGATCCCCACTGGACCTCGCTCACTCTGGGCACTGTCCTCCTCCTCACAGGGTCCTCTGGTCTCTGTGGCAGGCAGACACTGCTGCTCTAGGCTCCAGGGCAGGTGGTAATGTCCCCTCACCTAGCAGAGAGACTAGCAGACCTTGGTCCCCAGTCCTGGTCACAACAGTCAGAAATCGCGCTGAGCTTCAGTTGACTGCCTGACATGTGTCGATTTTGGGAGGCGGAACTCCCCTATTTATAATCAGACACAGATGTGGTTTTGTGTCTCTGTCTTTGAAGTTCATGCTGTGGGCGCAGTCTGTCACAGCAGGATGGACTACAAGCTTGATACAGGGCAATGGAGTGATTATTGGATCACATCTGGATGTCAGTCTCACTGATATATGTCTACAAAAAGTTCAGAAAGGCCCCAGCACTCCAGTTTCAACGCATCGTTTCTCTGACAATGTGCCCAGCCCCCACTGGCCAGTGACCTTTCCAGAATCAAAGAGCCAAATTAAAGTGCACAAGAGAACCTGGCTCAATGTGTGTGCCCCATCCAGCTCTCACGAATGCAGGTAATCCGCAAATCCATCTGAGATGGCTCCTCCACCACTGCATGTCTTTCCCAGTCCCTGGATTTCCAATATGGAATCCACAGTTCCCCATGTACTTTACCACATACAAGCACACAGGAGAGGTGTGGCGCAGCGGCCAGGGCGGCTGACGGTGGAGCACGGGGCTAACAGTTCGATTCCCGGCGGCAGCGCAGCCCAGCACCCTGTGACTCCGGGTAATCGCTTACTCAATCTCCCCGACAGTTCCCAGCGCCTTGAGACCCTTAGGGATGATTAGTTCGCTCTTTACAAATACTGGGTTATTTTATCATTGAAGCATGCACACACATACACATGCATGCTGCACAGAGAAACATATTACATGATGTAGGCCAAGGGCAAGTTAGGTACATAGCAGCAGAACCATACATGAGTGGGCTCGTAGATCTCACACCGGTGAGACTGGTAAGAAGCCTGTTCACTCTACTGATCACTATAACATGAGCTATTGACATTGCAAATAACAATGCCTTTTATTTTTGTTTTTGTTTTTTAAACATAAATAAAAGACATTGTCATTTACAATGCCAATAGCTTGAACTCTTGAAACTACGAGACCTATTGCATTGCAAATGCTTGTATTACAGGGGAGCTGCCTCATTTGAGACCGGTAGACGGCAGTGAGGATGCTGACACCTGGGCTGCTGGGAGAGGAGCAGCAAGGTTGGAGTGGCAAACGGAATGCGGGGGAGTCCTGTGTACTGCAATTGTGTAGGCTTTTGCACTGAGGATGCAGGGCTTATGGCAACACGTGCCGGGAGGTGATGAATAGTAGCGGGGAGGTGTAACAAATGAAAGTGTGGGTGCAAATGAACTTTGACAGCACCAGGGAGGGCACACCCACACCAATAACACAACCAGCTATGTAGGAGGCAATCAGTAGGCAGGCAGCAGCACAGGGGCGCCCATATTCACCCAGCGGTACAAAAGGGGGTGGTGATGGACGGAGCATCTGAACCAATCAAACACTCACACCCAGTCAAAAGATCTGGGTTTGATCCATCACCGCTCTTTAGCCCACTCTGCCACCCCAGTTCAGACATGGCTATATGCAAACAGTCTGACCCTGTGCCTCATGGGACCAGTGTGAGTGTTTGATTGATTCAGATGCTCTGTCCATCACCACCCCCTTTTGTACCGCTTTTGGCTGCCATAAGTGTGGCAGGGTATGCTCAGACGTGGGTCCCTTGCTCACTTTGCCACTGGACTCAAGCAAGTCGGGCTGAAGACGGCTGGAATGCCAGAAACCTTTCCTCAGAAGCTTGTTTCCGGTCCAGCGAAGACATGTCTTGGCGGTTCGGGCTGGAATGTTCCCATGAGGCACAGGGTCAGACTGATTTGCATATAGCCATGTCTGAACTGGGGTGGCAGAGTGGGCTAAAGAACGGTGATGGATTAAACCCAGATCTTTTGACTGGGTGTGAGTGTTTGATTGATTCAGATGCTCCGTCCATCACCACCCCCTTTTGTACCGCATATTCACCCAGCAGCATATTAGAGGATGTAGAGGAACTGTCCGGTTAACAGAAGCTGGGGCTGCTCAGGAGGAGAGATGCCATTGCTGTTTGTTTGTCAAAATAAAAGTGTTACTCAGGGCTGCTGTAGGCTACCTTCGCGGGAAACGCATCGGAGTGGCGGAGTGAGCTAAAGAATGGTGATGGATTAAACCCATATCAGTTGACTGGGGGTGAGTGTTTGGTTTGCTCAAGCGCTCCATCCATCATCCCCTTTTGTATCGCTTTGTTCGCCCTAAGTTGGCAGGGTATGATCAGACGTGAGTCCCTTGCTCACTTTGCCACTGGATTCAAGCTAGCTGATGGCGGCTGTAATGCCAGAAACCGGTCCCAGGATGCTTGATTCCGGTCCAGGGAAGACATGGCTTGGCAGTTCGGGCTGGACTGTTCCCATGAGGCACAGGGTCAAGGCTGATTTGCATATGCCATGTCTGAACTGGGGTGGTGTGGAGTGCAAAAAAACGATGGATTTAGGCCCAGATCTCTGTACTGGGGTGAATGTATGACATTGTTCTGCATTCTGTCCATCAACTATTGTTTTTGCATTTGTCACCCCGAGTGGGACGGTATTCTCAGACATGAGTCCCATGCTCTCCACACCACTGGAGTCAAGCTATCCTGGCTGATGATGGCTGATAGCCAGAAACTGGTCCTAGGACGCTTGATTCCGGTCCAGGGAAGACATGGCTTGGCAGTTCGGCTGGACTGTTCCCATGAGGCACAGGGTCAAGGGTGATTTGCATATGCCATGTCTGAGCTGGGGTGGTGTGGAGTGCAAAAAAACGATGGATTTAGGCCCGATCTCTGTACTGGGGTGAATGTATGAAATTGTCCTGCATTCTGTCCATCAACTATTGTTTTTGCATTTGTCACCCCGAGTGGGACGGGTATGCTCAGACGTGAGTACCGTGCTCTCCACACCACTGGAGTCAAGCTATCCTGGCTGATGACGATTGATAGCCAGAAACCGGTCCTAGGATGCTTGATTTCGGTCCAGGGAAGACATGGCTTGGCAGTTTGGGCTGGACTGTTCCCATGAGGCACAGGGTCAAGGCTGATTTGCATATGGCCATGTCTCAACTGGGGTGGTGTGGTGTGCAAAATGATGGATTTAGGCCAAGATCTCTGTACTGGGGTGAATGTATGACATTGTTCTGCATTCTGTCCATCAACTATTGTTTTTGCTGTGACAGTCAGGGCATAGGTGCATGTCCGTCACAGTGCAGGGGCCTATTCCATCCCAATAGGCATTTAAAGTTTGATTATCACTGTCAGAGGGCCACGTGGCAAGCAGGAGCTACTGGGCCTAACTGTGGCCTGAGTCTGAGCAACTGGGCCAAGTACTCTTTCAGCACTTGTCTCTCAGTAGGAGCAGAGGTCGAGCAATCCAAGGCTTCTCATGATGATTGCATCCACTAGACTGCGCTTCTAGTAGGCCTGAATTAGTGATGGTGACAAGCCAATGTTAAAGGTCATGGGCATGATTGGTCCATTTGGGAAAGTTATGTCGGATGCAACAGGTTTGTTCTGTTTACTATGTGAATGCCCAACAAAGACAGCAAGCCTGACTTATTTATTGTGAAAAAACATATGCTAGGGACACGGGGCCTTTAAGGGTGGATTGTCACTATGCTGAGTTAAAGATAGTAGATGGGTATTTTATTGCACGGAATCTCAGAGATTACAATGGCAGGTCAGGGCATTGATCCAAGTGACAAACCCTGGTTAGATTTGCACTTTGAGAATCCTTGTTACTCCGTTGTAGGAGGGGTTGCATCTGTTTTGCCAGCTGTAATTGTGTACATATTTGTCATTTTGTGACTGTATGTCGATGGTGACAAAGATTATGCTCAATACAGTAGCCTAAGTTGTTTTATGGTGATAGGCCACTGTTAAAAGGAAACATCCTTTACAACGCAACTTTTACCACGCAGTGCCTTTACGACGCAACTTTTACAACGCAAACCATTACAACGCATTGCGCTGGGGGGTGGTCTAGGATAGGGAATACATTTCATTTACTATCCAACACCTTCCCTACTATCCACGGGGACTGGAGTTGGAATAGTAAATTAAACTATTCACTGTCCAGCGCCCCAAAGCACAATGCGTTGTAAAGGTATTCGTTGTAAATACCGCGTTGTAAAGGCATGCGTGGTAAAAGCATGCGTTGTAATGTCATACATCCACTGTTAAAGGCTATTGGTCTGATTGGTTAATGGGGCAAAGTTATGTCAGAGGCTATAGGTCTGGTCTATATATTATGAAAAGTTATGACCAGTGCAGTAGAACTGACATAATTATTATGAGAGCCGTAAGTTAAAGCGATTAGGCTTGTAAGCATGATTTGTTATTGCGCTGTGTTAAAGCCTGCGAGCATGGATTGCATTACATGGATTCTCATAGATCATTAGGATAGGCAAGAGATATGGTGTTGGTTACTCTTCTTATCAAAACAATAGGAGCTAAAGGGGGAATGAACAGCAGGACAGCCAGCCCCCCACTCAGTACATTCAAAAACACTAAGTGGCTGCCCCTGGTTGGATACAACAAACTAATCCTTCACTATTTTCAGCATGAGGGGGGTTCCTCTCTATAACCTCTTCCACCATTCCCTCTATGACCGAACGGCCACTTTACTGTCTGTGTATCCCAATTCTAAAATACAAAGCTACCATCAACAGCCCACTCATAAACTAAAAAAAAAGTGTGGGGAGGAAAGAAAGCACCTCACGGTAACACCACCAAGTGGGCGGCCGACTGGCACTCGCCAGCAAGCCCACTTCTCATCATCGGTTGCCTTCTTTCCAGAAAGAAATGTGTGTGCATTTGAAAAAGACCTCAACCCAATGAAACCAAACGATAGAAAGAACCTAAATGTGAGTGTACTTCCTAAGTGTACTATAACAATGCGCGTGTTAAAGGACCCCGTGAGAACATATAGGAATAATCCTCACCGTTTAAAAATTGGTAAAGCTTACTGGCTTGGTTACTCTTCTGACAAAACCCTAGGTGTCGAAGATGTTCACTGTGACAGTCCTTGTTAGGCCCTGTCTGTATACTTGATGGTTACCTTGTGCGAAAGGTTATGCCCATTATAGTAAGGCTGAGTTGCACATGGCAATGGGCCAGTGATGAAGGATATAGACCTCATCGGTTCATAGGGAATGTTTTGTCAGACGCCATAGGTTCAATCTGTTTATAATGAGACCCGATTACAAGAAAGGCTGTATATTCTTGACTTGTGTATTTTGAAAATCATATGTTACAGTGAATAGGCCTTGTTCAAGCGTGGCTTGATATTAAACTCTGGTGATGGCTATAGACTGGCATTTTTTTACATGAAATCTCACAGATTATTGCTGTAAATAACGATTTTGTTATTGGGTACCTCTTTTTATAATCCCAGTTGGTAGAAGATTTGCACTCTGATAATCCTTGCTAGACACTCTTGGATTGCAGGTGTAGTTTCCTACAAAAACAAAACTCCACATACATTTTTATACATAGAAGGTTATTGAGTCAGCTCTATTCTGTCTGCTGGAGTTTCATTCTCAATGACTCTATTGCCGTATGACTAACAGCACTTTTCCTGATTGCATGTGCACATCTGCCTAAAACGAAGTGTTCTTCAATGTCTGCACACATGGATAGTCCTTTCGTTTTCCATTTATTTTCCTTTCATAATCCCCCTCTCATTTCATTCTTTCGTCTCTTCTTTTTGTAGAGCATCATTCAGCCTCCCCCATACGGTACTAACAAGCAGCCCGCTGGCTGCTTATTTAATTTGCACAGCACCTCACCCTGTACAGCCTCTATGTCTAAGCTGAGTGGCCATCATGGAGTGGCACTGTCTACTATAGTGTGTCATTGTTTTACTGTTCCAAGAAGGCGGCCATATTTGGAAGCATTAAGCTGGCCATATTAAATTAGTACAACCGTCATAAACTATATATTTTATTTCTTTTTGGGGAGTTTATATAGTGCGAACTTGACCGTAAGGTATCAGAGTGCATTACATGAGTACCAGTTGAGTTACAGAGGACACATACATTTTTTTTGTTAGGCACGGAGAGATTACGTGATTTGCCCAGAATCACAGGATGTTGAGCGTCACTGCCGAGACTTGAACCTAGTTCCCCAGCTTTGAGGTCGACCGCTCACAAGTGTGTGTTTACTGAGAGACCATCTTGTAATGGTGGATGTATGACATTACAACGCATGCTTTTACCACTCATGCCTTTACAACGCTGTTTTTACAACGCATGCCTTTACAACGCATAGCGCTTTGGGGCGCTGGATAGTGAATAGTTTAATTTACTATTCCAACTCCAGTCCCCGTGGATAGTAGGGAAGGTGTTGGATAGTAAATTAAACCTATTCCCTATCCTAGAGCGCCCCCCAGCGCAATGCGTTGTAATGGTTTGCGTTGAAAAAGTTGCGTCGTAAAGGTACTGCGTGGTAAAAGTTGTGTTGTAAAGGATGTTTCTCTGTAATGGTATTGTGCATTGTCTTATCATCACAGTTAGAAAGACAGAGGATGGAAGTTCTGCGCATGTCCTCCTAATTTGACTACTAAATCACATAGGAGAGCGTGAGTGTTAAATACCTCTGTGGAAGATAGACCTGGGAACACTGGCCTACAGGGATCCAAAACATATTTGAGAGGATGCTTCATCCACAACTTATCATGGTATGCTTCATCATTAGCGACCCCCCCACACCGGGGTAGGATATACCACTCTGGTGGCCTCAACCACAAAGGGAGTTCTTACATATTCTATTTTCTCGGGAGAGTTACAGGGTTCGAAATGTACTAATTAAAAATGCCTAAGTGTGCACCTAAAACATTACAAGCAGAATGAAACATACTAATAAAATGTATATAAAATAGTATAGAAGTATGTTTAAATGGCCTCATCGCATGGGAAGTGGTCTCTACAATACGGCGGAATGGGGCAGACTAGGTTTGGGGGTTAGGGTTTACTTCCTTACAAAGAAAGCGCAATTCCCTTCTTTTTTTAACTCTCGCCTACAGGTTTCATTGCAGAATTACAGTAGACAGGTATGAGAGCCTTATCCATCCATTACTAACAGGAGCTAAGAGGGAAAAGACGCAGGTTGCCCTCCACTCACAATTATTCATAACAAAAAACCTGCTCTGTATCTGATAGATAGAATGTACTGAACATCGCCTGCCTCCCTTCCTGGTGAGGATACTTACGGTACACGCGATACTTCTGCTGTACTTACAGGGTGTTCCTATCTTCTTCCTAAAAAACAATCCTGCCTGTGTCTGTGACTCCACCACCTGCTCCTAACACCCATTCATCATGAAAAGTGTGTGAAAAAATGTGTGGAAAGTGGGAAGGTACCTCACGGAAACAACAGCCAGGGAAATACTGATAGGTACTCATCAGTGTGTTCCACTTATCATCATCAGTACCTTTCCACTGAAAAATAAATAAATGTGCAGATAATGTGTCCAACTCAATTGGTGAAAAATCTGAAAAACCTGACCCCTGAGTTAGAGCTCCCTACAAGGATTGTAAGGTTCTAACCCACTAAAAACGAGCTAGACAGCCCCTAGCCCTACGGTCAATTTTATTCACTGCTGGGTGTCTGCTCACATTAAAAACAAAGGGCTACTGTCGTACTTCGTTTTAATTTATATGAGAGCCTTATGCCTCATATTTTTGCATGGATTAAATGGAGTCTGTGAGCAGGGAGTTCCTTAGCCCTGAAGGAGATCTTAGACCAGTATAGGGATTACAATCTGTCAAAACATGTTGGCAATAATATGTGGTTAGGTGAACCATTATTGTTCCAACAAACCATGCAGATTTTTTTTTTATTTTACCATGGGTTCCTGTTAATAAAAGGAGATATTTAGGTGCACAACGTTTATATTCTGTGATACCAGAGGGAATGGTAGGCTGCATTAAAGCATAATTATTATATTCTGTGTTACTTGATGGATGGAGAGGCGGTGTAAAATTTGAACCTGTGATGTTTTCGAAACGTGAGCTCTAGGTCAGCTGTCTAGATCTTATGCAAGGTCTGTATAACCTGGGGGATAGTTCCACAGTGAGGCCAGAGCCTATAAATAATGGGCCTCATTTATGAAAAGTGACGCATCGCTGCGTGAAAACAGCGATGCGTCACTTTTCATTGCACCCTCCTTGCCTCATGCTAGATGCGTCATATTTACAATATGACACATCATGTCACTAGGAGTTACAGATACGTCAGTATTTCTGACCTATCTGTAGGCGCAAAAATGACACATTGCTGGAGTGTGTCACAAAAGTGACGCAACTTCAGCAATGGGCCATTTAACATGGGTAAGTCCCATTTCATTGTGCCTGCGTCAGTCTTACGCCTGCTGTGAGGCAGGCGTAAGATAATGACGCATTTGCGTCCTAGAAGTGACGCAGTGAAATCTCATAGATTTCACCGCGTCATTTTTACAAGGCTTACTTGCATCAGAACACCCCCTGCATACATTATACCTGGCGCAGGTATAATGTAGCGCAGGGGTTTACAAAGTGACGCATCTACCTAGATGCGTCACTTTGTAAATATGACTCAACATGGCGCATTTTTTACCCTGCTGGCGCATCACAAAAAGTGACGAACCGGAGTCACAAAAGTGACGCAAGGGCTCATAAATAAGCCCCTAGGTGTTTCTCTGTTTTTGGAGCAGGCTTGTGGGTTGAGAGGTGACAACAGACAGGGTTCGAGTCGAGGGTAGACGCGGGTAGACGCCCTCTACGCACTATTTTCAGAGGGCAGAAACCATCGCCCCTTCTGCAAAGCTGGCCGCTTTCAGTAGAGTGTCACCTTCCTTTCCTACTTCTTTCGGATTGACAGAAATATGCTGAACTCGTCCCGGTGTCATTTACTGACACTGGGACACTTTCGGCAGCGCCTGCACGTTGTTTGCTTTTGTTCAGAGCAGCAACGTGCAGGCGGGGAATGGGCTTATCGATGCTAACTGGGCCCATAACAAAGACCGAAGTTTAGGGGCCATGAGGCCTCTTTTTGTTTTATCCTGGCTGGGAGCCTTCGGGAGCCTCGCGCCCTGAAGCAATGGAGGGGAAGTTAAGGCATCACTTCACAGGTAATTAAGAGAGAAATACTTTTGACTTTGTTCAGTCCCTGTATATAAGAGATATATACAATCATGCACTGTAAGACTGCCAGATGTGTTGGTTACCCCAGTATTTATAACAATTTAAAAACAACAATTTTGTTTTATTTCTTTATAGCGCTTTAGCTATACAGTGGTGCTAAAGCGCTATAACTGAAGTACAAAAAATAGTGTTTTTTAAATTGTTATTTATGTATGTGTGATGTAAAGTGATCTCACACCCCTGCATTGTGATCTGTAGTGCCACCATTTATCCCAATGCAGGGTGTCAGAGCGCTTTACATCACACGTACAGATTATACATTGACAATAAATCATATGTGTGTGTACATCTATATAAAGGATGCATTACATAAGACAATGAGGGTTACAAGGTGTGGGAGCCACATATTCTGCATACTTCACTGTGCTATTATAGAAGGATTACAATTTATGAACTGCCATTTACCAAAGGATTTCTGTCTTAAAAGCAGTAACCTACTTATCCATTTACATGAAATAAAAACCTGTCATCTGCGTGTAACATAATGTGCTTTGCAGGAGACATATTAACTCTCTACACTACTTTGATTCAAAACTACGACTAGGAAAACACAGCTCTCTCCAGAAAATGCTTTTTCCTCCAGAGTTATCTTGCCATCATAATTATTCGCTGAGATTTAGCTGGTACACAAATATCTCTGCAGAAGGCGCCTTAACCCCATAAGATATTTTAAAATAGAGACATTGCAAACAATTAAGTTAACAGATTTACTGCTACATTTCTGATTGTTGTCTATTTCTTTGTAGCAGGGTTTAAAAAATATATATTTTGAAGCCCAGATTTTGCATCTGGGTTGCGTCAATATTTTGGCACAACTCCAATGCAAAATCTGATTTGTTAAATATTATAATACTCTCAAATGTAATCATGACAAACCTGCTAAACATATGTGCGGTCTTAAGATCTGATATCACTTCTTGGGAGGTCATGGGTTGTGATGCCACCTCCTGTGATGCCACATGCAATGTCACGAGTCGTGATGTCACTTCCTGTGATGTCACACGTATTGATGCCACTTCCTGTGATGTCACACGCTGTGATGTCACATCCATTCTGCCTAACTTAATGAGTCCCCGCTCCTTTTTTCAGGACTTGAGCACTGACAACAGCCCCATTAAAAATTGGGGTTTTAACAGTATCATAAGGAAGCCTGCCCTAGATGTCAACTCGGGGTAATTAGCATATGTGCTGGTCCTGTCCAGTAATGGAGGAGTTCTGGAGAAATGTCGTGATGCAATTGTGGCCAGCATTGGCCAGTTAGTTGCATACGCCCTAAAGCACTGTATCCTTGTTCTACATACAGGTCCAACAAAAAACAGAAAAGAGGGTTTCTGTTGAGATGAGACCTGTAATTGAGATATTGATTAATTTTTGATGAATATTGATGATCCTTGTGTGACCCCCTGGAAAGAAAGTCTCTCCGGCCTCTTACGTCCATGTTATTATCTACTTCTGAAAACTCAATAAAACCTATTTTTACCTAGGGTTGTTTGTGCAAAAGCATCCCAAATTGTTTATCGTGTGATCCCTAGACCAGATTTGCTTCATTTTCGTGCACCTTAATTATGAAATTGGTTGCATTTTAAAGAGCTCAGATAACGTGCAGTGTTTATTTCTTAACTGCAATGTTATTTTCATGTTGCTGTTCATGTGTCGCACGCACATTTCTCTGGGAAAGGCCTTGCTGACTGTGCCAAGCTAGCAGGAGTAACCCTGAGATTTCGCATAGAAAACAGATTTTACTTTTCAGTGCAACATTGTTGTGGCTGTTGCCTCTTTCCTATTATAGAACGGTGTGCTCCTGCAGAGCAGTTGTTAGAGCTGGGGGTGCTGTCCATCCCTCAGGACAATCTTTTTTGGTGCCCCCAAATGACCTCCTTCTCAGAGTCCCACAAAACCACCCTGCAAAAGTGCCCCTCGTCTCTCCACTGACCCTCTCTCAAATACAGTTTACTTGTTTTAAAGTGCTTGTATAGGCTGATTTACTAATCCACTCAGCTATCCACATAAAGCACAGATCTGTTCTTTGCAGCAGACACATGAACCCACTCTGCTACTTTACGGTGAGTCTAAACTGCTACTAGATTAAACTCCGATCTCTCTCGCTAGCAGGAACATGAATCACAAGAGTTAGCATGTCATTTTTATTTCTGCCTGAAGGCTGGATGCAGAAGGAAGTCTGCAGCAGGTGCTTTTAAATCCTACATCATTGCTAAACACAGCGGGCAGATCCACAAGAAGGTGCCGCAGCGCGGCACTGCAAGCACTATGGCTGCGCCACGCTGCTGCACTTTCAGAGCACAGGAATGCGAAATATCTACAATGATATGTCACATTCCTGTGCTCTCCCCTGCGCTGGTGCAGAAACAGCTGCCATGCGCCGGCGCAGGCACCCTTGCATCATGGTGCAAGGATGCCTGCGCCGTGAGGAGATTGCTTTTGTGAAGGAAGGGGCCCCTTCCTGCACAAAAGCAATCACTGCAGGCATTTTCCTCTTTCAATGCGTGCTGCAGAATGCAGCACACATTGAAAGAGGAAAAAACGAGGCGAAATGAAAAAATTTCTCATTGTTTCGCTTGGCTACGCCACCCCCATGGTGGCGCAGCAAACTGACGCATTTCCAGGTTTACGATTCTCGTAAATCTGGAAATGCATCAGTGGACATGGGTGTTGCGTGGGAACACCCACAGCAACACCTATGTCCCGCCCCTAACACGCAAAGTGTTGCGTGAACAAGGGCGATATTTACAAGCACAGGTTAAGTCACAACCTGTGCTTGTAAATATCCCTTAGCAGGCTCCGCCACCAGTGTGTCACGCAACGTGATGCACCAGCGGCGCATGAGGCTTGTAAATCTGCCCCAGCTCCCCAACCAAGGTCTTCTAAGCACTTGTTGCAGCGCTACTCCATACCATTGGGGAAACTCATCATGAAAAGTCCTATGACCTGAACTAACCACCAAGGATTCAAGCAAGCCGGGCTGAAGACGGCTGTAATGCCAGAAACCGGTCCTCGGAAGCTTGTTTCCGGTCCAGGGAAGGCATGGCTTGGCATCTCGGGCTGGACTGTTCCCAATCCCATGAGGCACAGGGTCAGACTGATTTGCATATAGCCATGTCTGAACTGGGGTGGCAGAGTGGGCTAAAGAACGGTGATGGATCAAACCCAGATCTTTTGACTGGGTGTGAGTGTTTGATTGGTTCAGATGCTCCGTCCATCACCACCCCCTTTTGTACCACCAAGTGACAGCCAAATAAACACTGAATATGTTCGCCCATTAATATGCAACATATAAAATTCAAACCGTAAAAACACATTCCACATTGGTTAGGCGCATCTGTAGATGGATTCTTTGGGGCAGATTTACAAGCCCCTTGCGCCACTTTTGCGTCACTTTTAACATGGCAAAAGTGGCGCAGGGGGCTTGTAAATCTGCTCCTCTGTGCGCCATTACTGTTCACTGGTGCTTGCTGCTAAAACATGCTCACAAGACCACAGTGGAAGTGCAAAGTGGCTCGTTTAGTGTAGGAGGCAGGGCAAATAGGCACTTGTAAACACACGCACACGGCAGCGCACAGCCATACATATGGCCACTTGTTATTTTACAACAAGCAAATTGCATTCCCACAAATGACTGGACAGTCATTAACGTAACATAACGTCACGTCACACATTGCACAACACATAACATATCACAACTGTCCTCTGTCTTCATTTGGTATGGCATTAAGTATGTTAACATTATTTGTAAAATAAAAGTTTATTTTAGAGTTATCCACTAGCTAGTTTATAATTATTTGCCTACTCATATTCCTACAGGCACAGACACGGTTCATCCTCGGCAACGGCCATCTTGGAAATGGAGTGACAGTGAGTGGACAGACTGTGTCTGGCTGACCTCACCCGTTAATAGTGGAAGGATACAAAACATACAATTAAAACACAGTGATACCAGCAGGCTCCCTGGGTAGGCCAAGCCCAAGAATCAGAAGGAAAGTCTGAGAAGAGCTGAGAACTGGCAAAGACAGGAAAGCTAGCGAAATCATGAGCAGGGGTGAAACCAATCCCCACTCTATATCACTTTGGATACAATAGGTTGGCTGACAAAAGGTGGCCATCTGTATGCGATCCGAAAAATGATCCATAGTCCCTAGCACTGACCCTGGACCCTCCAATCAAGATCCTCACCTTTGCTGATAATCCAGTTTATTTGTAATTTGCAATCCTGCAAAGTATTAGACTGCCCATGTTGTTAGGTCTGCTCTTTATTTTCTGCTTATTAATTCATAAACAGATATGTACTCTACAAATTCAGTGACAGCCAAGAAATAAAGAGGTTTTAATGTAGGCAGGCAAGGATCCCCCTTAAAGTGCTTTACAAAGGGAAGAGGACTGCTACAGTCTGCCTCAGACTTTTGAAAAGGCAGATTCTGGGATTGTGAAGTAGCCTGGTAAGTATGAAGAAGGATTCACAAAGCTTACTTTTCAAAACCCAGAATTCTAATAATTCTACATTCTGCGCCATCAAAAAATATCCCAGGCCTAGGTCTGGATGTCAATCTGAGTTGTAGTTTACCATGCACAATCCTGCTGGTCTATGCTTACATCATAGGGTGGGGTATCCTCAGATGTAGTGCAGTGGAGATTGCACTAGCTAACTGATTTTCTTTACTAGGAAAAAAAGTATTTTGTGATGAATGCTATGGGTGTGGGGGTATTTGGGGACCTTTTGAACACTTTACTTCAACTGTTTTAGGGGAATAAGTAGGTGTGTGTCAATAAAATAGAAAAAACATGGAGAATGTTTTTGAATTACAACCAATTGCAAATATGTTAATGTTTATCTCCTTCCCCTTTGCAAATCTCTTGCTAAAACCCATGTTTTCCACCAAACCTTAGGATTGTTTCTGCAAAAATTCTCCCTCATTGAAAGTTGTCCATGGTTGTAACTTCCATAGGTGATTATTAAAGAGCCGACTGACTCTGTGAACAAGGATCTTTCATTTGTGCCTACTGTTGCCAATCTTTACACAGCTAAGTTAGACTTTGAAGGCAAAAATTGTGTGTATCAAGCACATAATGAAAACCTGTGTGAGTGACTTGTATTAAACAATGCCAACCCCACTGATCAGCACAGACTCAGCATGAGCACACATTAAGTTTTCTTAAAAAAAGGTGAAACTTAAAATGATAAAATTTAGCCCTTTACCTATGATGAAGTCTTGCACCAGTGTTGCGAATGAGCGTTGGCCCATATTTCGAGAAACTCCCTGCGTTGCCACACGGTGATGAAAACTAACTGCCATTCTTGAGTAATCTCCTTTGACCGAGCTGTAGGTGTCTGTGGTCAATTACTTCCCTCTTCTGATGACTCTGCACGCAAGATGATACAGAGGTGTTGAAACACTATCTTGGTCCCAAACTAGAGGGCTTTGCAAAAGCGGATTCTGACTTCCCCTTCACAGTCTGAGAAGTAGGCTACAAGACGAAGAAGCGATCAATAGATTAGAGCATTGGTACTCGCAAACATTTTGCCGGGGGCCAAAAGGTTCGGTCTGTGATGTCAACAAGGGCCACACTGGTGGCGGTCGGGCAGGGTTCAGGGGGATTGGCGGTAAAGTGGGTGTAGGGCAAGCAGAGCATATGCATATAGTACCTGAATTGAACAATTCAAATCAGAAAACCAGGGATTAATCCCGGCTTCCCCACTTTACCAAATTGTGTGATCCTAAGCAATTGTTTTATTTCACTTTCCCTCCTTTTTCTTAATTATTACATAAACAAGGACCTCTAAATACATGACTTTAGGATGTGCCCTGTACAAAATCTTCTCCTGTGTTTGATTTAATAAACTATAATGTTGTTCATGTATAATAGGAACCCAAGCCACCCAAAGCGTGCACAAAACAACTGACTTGCCTCTTTAGTTAACTATTGGCACTGCTGTCAAGGTGTGCGGAAGAAATATTGTTTCTAAATTCATGTTTGAAAACATTGAAATTAATTTAAACTTTTAAATGAATACTTCCATGTAACAAAGTTATTTCCCTGGCGAACATCAAGAAATACACCTTCAGTACCACGGGAATGAGAAAATACCTGCAGGCAATTCATTCTACCTGGTTGAAGTGTGTGGAAATGACGTGCCAGAAGGAGATAGAAGAGGCTAAATCAGGAAGATGGTCAGCGGCCACTTCTTCGGTTACTGCAACACCTTAACCTTCTTTTGCTTTATCAGCACCTCACCACCTGCTGCATCTGTTCATCCAATAGCACCTTCTAATTCTTGTGCTCTATCAGCACCTCCACCAACACATTGCATCTATCTCTCCAGCAGCACCTGCTTCTGGTACCGTGGTGCCATATATTTTTTGAGACAGAATTGTGAGAAAATAGAGCGATATGGCGGTACAGCAAAATAATGTCTCCTCTGCAATACTGTCATTGTTGCGCGAAAGAGCGAAATGATCATCCATCGTGAGATTGTCATAGCTTGCCAGTGTCCTCCCCAACAGCCTTAGTTTTTTTCTTCATTGTTGTACTCCTGTTTCCTGTTGAGACTATTGATTTGGTTGGTCATGTCGACCTTGTAAAAAAACTTCCAGAAAAAAATCTTAAAACAAAAAAATTATTTTCAGAACTAGCAAACTGTCTAAAAAATGACTTTCTACCAATATTAACCATATTTTTTCAGGTGTCAGAAATTTTAAATTGTAATTAATATAGAGATAAATGGTAGGTGTAAGGTAAGTTAAACCTATGCATTATAGTGGCTTCATAGTATATGCTAAATTGATAATAGACTACAGTGATATCTGATTATATTTCATAAACATAACTGAGTCCATCGTGGTTTTCCTTTTCATCTGTATTTATGGAACCAATCTTTTTATTAGTAAAGGAGAGTCATAATCATGGGACACAGCTGTTCGCCTGCAACCACTGGCTGGTAGGGTTCGCTTAACCCGGAATCCAGCAGGGCAGTGGCATAATGAAACTTGAGGGGGCCCCCCTGCAAAGCACATGGAGGGGGCCCCCGCCCCAGCAGCCAGGCCCACCACCCAAAAATCTGGTATATTTTGAAACCTCCAACATTTAATGAAATGCTTTTATATTGTCTTGACTCAAAGTTCTAATGGGAAACCCTCTTAACATATAAGTTACGCCATTTGTAACAATACTGTCAAGAGCAGATTATTTAACTGAGCAGCAATTCCAAGGAGTGGTCCTACTGTCTCAGGAATGGCAGCAATCAGAACAATGCCAAGGAGCGGTCCTACTGTCTCAGGAATGGCAGCAATCAGAACAATGCCAAGGAGCGGTCCTACTGTCTCAGGAACAGCAGCAATTAGAACAATAGCGGTCCTTCTGTCTCAAGAGTGGCAACAATCAATGCCAAGGAACGGTCCTACTGTCTCAAGAACAGCAGCAATCAATGCCAAGGAGTGGTCCTACTGCCTCAGGAACGGCAGCAATCAGAACAATGCCAAGGAGCGGTCCTACTGTCTCAGGAACGGCAGCAATCAGAAAAATGCCAAGGAGTAGTCCTACTGCCTCAGGAACAGCAGCGATCAGAACAATGCCAAGGAGCGATCCTATTGCCTCAGGAACGGCAGCAATCAGAACCATGCCAAGGAGAGATCCTACTGTCTCAGGAACAGCAGCGATCAGAACAATGCCAAGGAGAGATCCTACTGTCTCAGGAACAGCAGCGATCAGAACAATGCCAAGGAGCGGTCCTACTGTCTCAAGAACAGCAGCAATCAATGCCAAGGAGTGGTCCTACTGCCTCAGGAACGGCAGCAATCAGAACAATGCCAAGGAGCGGTCCTACTGTCTCAGGAACGGCAGCAATCAGAAAAATGCCAAGGAGTAGTCCTACTGCCTCAGGAACAGCAGCGATCAGAACAATGCCAAGGAGCGATCCTATTGCCTCAGGAACGGCAGCAATCAGAACCATGCCAAGGAGAGATCCTACTGTCTCAGGAACAGCAGCGATCAGAACAATGCCAAGGAGCGGTCCTACTGTCTCAGGAACGGCAGCAATCAGAAAAATGCCAAGGAGCGGTCCTACTGCCTCAGGAACAGCAGCAATCAGAACAATACCAAGGAGCGATCCTATTGTCTCAGGAACTGCCTATAGCTGAAGAACAGCTATGAAGGGTCTGAATTCTAATTGACATTGATGGACAATAACTTGAAACTTTGAAAGACAAACCCAAACCTGCCATTCCATAGACTTGACTGACAATATACATACAGGCAGGGAAACAAGGCTGAGGACAAAATCTGTTTGGATGCTTCAGAACATTGCTGCAGATGTTTGTCTGTTTGAATTAATAATTTCTGTATTATAAACAATGCTAAATACAAGATTTAAGGCACACGTATTATAGACAAGTGCAAGCAACACCATAAATAACACCGCATGTAGAATAAAAACAAACCATATTAGCAAGTACCTAATGACAAAATCTTTACAAACTGTAGCTGGTAAAGCAAAAGAAAAGTTCAAATACTTCCCAAGTACTGACAAGTGAATAATAAAGCAATCACCAGTCCAGAAATATACAAAAATCAAGCTTGTTTTGTAAAACAATCCAAATTTCTTGCATCAAGGTGAAAATACTTTCAAAGAGTGTCATAAAAACAAGTCCAGCAGTATGCAAAAAGTAAGGCAGGTTAGTCAAACAATTCTCCGTTTGGTGTGTGCATAAAGGCACATATATTTCAAAGCAACTGGTAAACAATAACAACTACAGCACCATACAATGATCAAACTGGTTCAGACTAACAGTGATGTCATCAGTGATGTCATTTGAGATGTCCTCAGTGATGTCATCAGTGATGTCACTGACAATGTCATGAATGATGTAATATGTGACATCATCAGCAGTGGATTGCGGGCGCGCGAGTTATAGTTAGCAGAACTAACTATAACAAAGGAATTTCAAAGGTTTTGTACGAGTGAAATGTCCAGCTAACTATAACACCCCTAAAACCTATGGTTTTTTCAGTGAATATATATATATATATATATATATATATATATATATATATATATATATATATATATATATATATATATATATATATATATATATTATATATATATATATATTCACGGGAATTTCAAAGGTTTTGTATGAGTGAAATGTCCACCTAACTATAACATGTGTGAAACCTATGGTTTTTTCAGTGAATATATATATATATATATATATATATATATATATATATATATATATATATATATATATATATATATATATATATATATATATATATATATATATATATATATATATATATATATATATATATATATATATATATATATATATATATATCACTCCACCCTCTTCACAACAAAGAGCAGAGGCCACACAGGGGATGAAAGGAAGCTTCTTTATTTAAAAAACGGCATGATGCATTTCGGCCCCAGTCGGCCTTCTTCCGAAGCCTTTAGTGTTCACGCGGCTTCTGTCACCTGTTTTATATCAGTCCTGTGTCAATCCCAGTGGCGGGATCTCGCTCCTCCCCCGACCAATGACTGCTCACCAACGGGAAGTCCATTGGGACTACCAGTCCCAGAATTCAATTACCGGGTCGGCACTGCTTGGGGGAAAGTAGATTTCTGCCCATGTGGGCTTGCGAAGTGCAGGACTGATCACGATGACAGCAGAAGCCTATATCCTGCTAAATTAAATTCCAGAAGCCTTCACGGGAATTTCAAAAGTTTTGTATGAGTGAAATGTCCACCTAACTATAACATGTGTGAAACCTATGTTTTTTTCAGTGAATATATATCTATACTACTATTATAAAGGAAGAACTTTGAGGCTTTGAGGCGGGTAAACTCAGGAACCACAGTGCCAATCCATACACCCGATACATCTTTGTAATCCTCAGGGTGTGCAGATGGACATAGGCTATATAAAGTTAAAAAATACGTTAAATTTAAAAACATTTACATAAAAAAAGTAGTCCCTGAGAAGTAGCGCCGGCCGCGACCTGCGTGCTCACGTCAGGAGCGCAAGGAGGAGCGGCGGATATGGCGCGGGGGAGGAGCGGTGACGAGCGGCCGGTGAGGAGCAGCGGACCGGGCGGATATGGCGCGGGGGAGGAGCGGTGACGAGCAGGCGGTGAGGAGCAGCGGACCGGCGAGAAGAGAGGTGAGCGGCGGAGTGGTGAACTGAGGAGCGGCGAAGAACAGAGGTGAGCGGCGGAGCGGTGAACTGAGGAGAGGCGGCTGAGGTAAGGCTCTGGGGGACAATGTCGGGGCAGGCGGGGGACTCAGAGCGCCTCAACACGGACAATGTCGGGGCAGGCGGGGGTCGGGGCAGGCGGGGGACGGGGACTTATGCACAATCTGTTGACAGACCGTGGTAGAGGCCTTTGCATAGTGGTATATTTACAACAAGGGGTGGTGAGGGACAGAGTCTCTGAATTAAGCAGAATACTCTCACCCAGTCAAAAGATCAGGGCTAGATCCAACACCGTTTTTTAGCTCATTGCACCATCCCAGTTTCAGAACCTGGCTGTATGCAAATTAGTCTGTTCCTGTCCCAGTGCATGATGGGAACAGGGCAAACCAAACTACAAAAGCCAATTCTTACACTGGGAAGGAAACAAGCTTCCGGGGACCGGTTTCTGGCATTACAGCCGTCTTCGGCCCGGCTTGCTTGAATCCTGATGGTGCAATGAGCAAGGGACTCATGTCTGAGTATACCCTTCCACGCTTAGGGTGGACAAAAATATTTACAACAAGGGGTGGTGAGGGACAGAGTCTCTGAATTAAGCAGAATACTCTCACCCAGTCAAAAGATCAGGGCTAGATCCAACACCGTTTTTTAGCTCATTGCACCATCCCAGTTTCAGAACCTGGCTGTATGCAAATTAGTCTGTTCCTGTCCCAGTGCATGATGGGAACAGGGCAAACCAAACTACAAAAGCCAATTCTTACACTGGGAAGGAAACAAGCTTCCGGGGACCGGTTTCTGGCATTACAGCCGTCTTCGGCCCGGCTTGCTTGAATCCTGATGGTGCAATGAGCAAGGGACTCATGTCTGAGTATACCCTTCCACGCTTAGGGTGGACAAAAATATTTACAACAAGGGGTGGTGAGGGACAGAGTCTCTGAATTAAGCAGAATACTCTCACCCAGTCAAAAGATCAGGGCTAGATCCAACACCGTTTTTTAGCTCATTGCACCATCCCAGTTTCAGAACCTGGCTGTATGCAAATTAGTCTGTTCCTGTCCCAGTGCATGATGGGAACAGGGCAAACCAAACTACAAAAGCCAATTCTTACACTGGGAAGGAAACAAGCTTCCGGGGACCGGTTTCTGGCATTACAGCCGTCTTCGGCCCGGCTTGCTTGAATCCTGATGGTGCAATGAGCATAGTGGTAAGTCTGTCACCCAAGCTGGGCTGCGTTGATAGGTTCACCGGATTTCAAAAATCAAACACCGGAACATTGCATAAACAAGGAAGTAAGACTGCAATTTATCATCGATCAGTGGGCACAGATTGACTTAACCAAAAGTGATCAGCATCATAGAAAACACTAACAGTGAGTCACTAAAAGGAATTAAATCCAACGTTTACACACAGTGTCCTCTGTTTTATACTGCCATAATTGTGTACTTTTCAGCATTTCAGAAGGTAAGGCTCCGGGGGACAATGTCGGGGCAGGCGGGGGACAGGGCGGGCGGGGGCCCAAAATGCTGGACAATGTCAGGGCAGGCGGGGGTCGGGGAAGCCTGATTGGTCCCGGACAACGTCGGGACGGGCTGCTAGTATATATATATATATATTGCTGCAACACATTTGTATTTTGGCGAAATTAGACGGCACTCAAAGTTGATTTTCCAAAGTGATTTATTGGCAGACCCCCTGCCCCCTCGACAAAAAAAAAATTTAAAAAAAAAAAATATATATATATATATATATATATATATATATATATATATATATATATATATATATACGGTGTCTCCCAACGCGGATTATGACCAGCTGATGAGCCCCTTAGTGATATCATTTGAGATGTCATCAGTGATATCATTTGAGATGTCATCAGTGATGTCATGAGTGATGTCACTGACCATGTCATGAGTGATGTAATATGTGACGTCATCAGCAGTGCATTGCGGACGCGCGAGTTGTAGTTAGCTGAACTAACTATAACGGGGGAATTTCAAAGGTTTTGTATGATTGAAATGTCCAGCTAACTATAACATGTGTGAAACCTATGGTTTTTTCAGTGAATTTTTAAGACTTTTTAAATACTAATTCCTAACTATAACGTGTGTGAAACCTATGGTTTTTTCAGTGAATTTGCAAGGTTTTTTAAATACTAATTCCTAACTATAACGTGTGTGAAACCTATGGTTTTTTCAGTGAATTTGCAAGGTTTTTTAAATGCTAATTCCTAACTATAATGTGTGTGAAACCTATGGTTTTTTCAGTGAATTACAGTGTGCCAAAACCCACCTTAGTATCCAAACCCCCTAACAGACTAGCAATCAGTGACTCATCGGTTCTTCGTCCTATAGCAAAAACATCAATAACTAGTCAACCCAGAACATGCAACTTAGATTACCTCAAGTAAGGTGGATAACAAGAGCACTCTTTCGTTATAGTCTTACACCAGTCCAAAACAAGCAGTAAATAAAGACACGTGCAAGTTTGAAATGTTTATTTCTAACGCCGTAATCTCAAGCACAGTACCTTAGATAATACAAGCAAACATATTATCAGAATCAAGGTTGTCAGCATTGTTACTATTCCATAAAATACAAAAGGAGAGAGCATCTTATAATGCTAAAGGGAAAGAGATTTAAAATATACCTAGATTTCACACTCCCTACCTAGCAGGTTAGTTTATAACTACAGAAGGTCTCATAGGATTACATGGGCGAACCCATACCTCAGCAGTAGTGGATCACATTGAGTTCTGCACAAACGGTCAGGATACGAATGTTCTCCAACTGTGTGTAATCATGCCTGCACAGTGCATTATTAAACGTGCCAGTATCAGAGGTGGCCACAGCTGCATATGTGTTATGGCTCGAATGTGCGAGGATCATTCCGAATAACAGACACAGTCTCCAAGATTACCTTGATGTTCCATGGTCTCACTATACACACTAAACTAGCGAGGCACTCTACAAATGTAGCATAACAAATTATTCTCATTTGAATCAAAATATTCAGCCTTCTCTAAACAATATCGCAAGTGCGTGTCGTGTGCAAAGCAGAGCAGGAAAGCAAAAATGGCGTTTAAGCTTCTAATAAACCCATGCTAACTTAACATGGTATGAGTGCAAGCCTCAGCCCGAGGACACCCTTCCTTGATCGAAGCACGTGATATAAACGTGGACTAATTACGAACGCAGAATCCGAGCCTGAAAAGCACAGTCAAGTTCATATTTCCCAAAAAAATGATTCGTTGTTTCATAGAAAGCAATAACTAAATATTAAAGAATAGGAAGAAAAATCAAAGAGTCTTACTCCAACAGCGTATAAGCACAGTATGTAGCGTTGGGAGACACCGTACTGCAGAGACCAAATCCAGGGCCGAGTCAAAATCGCAGCTCAGGCAATGGAAAATCGAAACGATAATCCATAAACTGCACTCAATGTAGCCAGAGTCAGCGCTCCGTAATAAGTAAGCATTCAGTTGCGCACCAGCAACAACCGAGAAATATTGTCTTGTGCTGAAGGATGTGCATCCATATTTATGTAAACAAATTAATAGAAGCACACCGGCAACTAATGCGAGTATTAAGGGGAATCCACCAACGATGCTGGAAAAAACTGGAATGGAAAAATGCCGACAAGACACCAAATATAGTTTGAAAAGAAGTCACAATGCCACTGCTTATAACTTTAAAAAAGTAAAGTAACTCCGTAGTCAAGGATGCATTAAAGATAGTCTAAATTAACTCCCCAAAATACAAGGACAGGTCAGTATTTAATAATGCATGCACTTCAGTGCGGGTATTTGCCACGTGAAGGACAAATGTTTCTCTACCAGATGTAAGAGGGACCTCTTTTTGAGACAATAGCGCTCTTAATACGCTCATTTGGTTGACTCTGCTTTCAAGGTCGGAATCGACGTCCAGATAGAAATATCCAGCTTCCCATGCAGAGGAGTAAACGCAATTTTTTTATAGCAAACCACACGCTCAGTTACCATACCATAATCATGTAACCGATGCCTGCTAACATTGCACAACAATCTGCATTATTTCAAAATAAATAACTCACGTTTCCAGTAAACTGAATGTTGGTATGATAGCAGGTGTCGGAGTGCCTTTCAAAACTCAAGCCAAATTAGGCGCATCTTGTTTACAAGAGCCATGCAATAGTATATGTCTACAAATTAAGGAGTGATCTGGTGCTATTGTGCAATCCTCGCCATTCAGATAGACTTCTTTTCCCTCCCTCATGCACCTATATGTACATGATAATAACCAACCTTCATGGAGATAAGCGCTGCCTAAAGATCCATAGCTGCCTACAGCATACTATTTCATGTAAATCACAAACTTAAACAGGCTAAAAAGTAACATTATGATACCGTGGATAAGCCAAATATGGTGCGACACGTGAAGAACTTACACCCCAACATCTTTGCTCGAGCTGAAACACAGAGGTTGAAGGACAACCCACCTGCTACTGCACCAAACACATCAACTGCTGCAGCAGCATTTTCAGCAAGGGCTCCACACCCACAAATTAATCCTGATTTTGGTGAAGTTAAAATTCTATGCATTTATTGCAATAAACTTTTATGTTATGGGAAACAGTCTATTGACCTGATAAAACGTAGGAAGCAGGAGCATCGCTGTCCTCGACATTAGTTATTTTTTTCATTCTTTTGTTCCTCTTGGACACTTCCAAGCCCCCCATTTTAGAAAAAAATTGCCCCCGGGAGCTAATTAAGAATAAAACTGACTTCTAGGTTTTTTTTTCCTTTTCCACCGCGTACGAGTACAATACGCGTACCATGCGTTTTTTTTATTAAAAAAAATATATATATTTTGCGCCTAATCATCCATGTGGGACCGCCTGAGCAGGCCTAGAGGATCAACATGTTTCTACCCTGCCCCCTTTCCTTATTTTTCAACTTTCTTTTACTGTTTTCTTGTGACTCGGAGCTACCGAGTCACAAGATCGCTGCCAACACTTCCTGGTTTGGAGTGTTGACAGACAGTTGACATCCAATCAGCATGCAGCTCGTGCTCGTAATTGTATGGATTTTGGTACACGTTCTGTACTTCGTCTCTAGATATCGCTATGATTTTACTTTTGATTTTCTCAGGAACTACTGAACGAATTTACACCATTTAACAAAAAGCACAATCTGCGAACTTAACTCTACCTCTCTGCCAAATTTGGTGTAATTCCGTTCAGCCGTTCGGGCTGTAGCCCTGGCTGAAGGTCCCTATGGAAAATTGCATGGGGAAAACACGTTTTGGGACCCCCCTTTTTTCTCAGCCCCCACTTGACAAATCACCCCCAAACTTTCACGGAAGGAGCGGAGCCAAGCAGGCCATTTTCCTGGAGAAATTTGCAAATATTTGTCCACCAGTGCCAAAGTTATTCCAAATAGAATGTTGTGGATTTCCTATGGAAACTAGGTCCTAACTATAACTACCTACTGGTGACTGCCAGTAGGTAATATATATATATATATATATATACACACACACACACACACACACACACACAGAATACATATGTATGGTTTTTATGAAAATGAACAAAAATTTATTTTGAGTACTTTAGAAGTGACAGATTGTTTTTACACAGGAGTGGAAAAAGTTAATTACTAAGTTTCTGATATTGTATCTACTACTGCTTGTTGCATTTCCATTTGTTCTTGAGAAGCAAACATTGGTTCCCATTGATTGAGGGTATACAAAAAGGAATTTTGCTTGTTGTCGAAGTTCCTGCGCATACATATGCCCATAGATACAGCATAAAATGGGATTTTAAGTCTGCTCATAGCCCTGCTGTCCGCAACCTGAAAAAGACAGATAACCCACTGTTCAGTTTCCTAAAGATATATCAGGGAGAAAACAATGCAAATATCAAAATATTCTTCATCCTCACAAAACTTTATAAGGAGTAATTAATTTTCCAATCAATTATTTTCATACCAAAAAAAAATGACATCTATCAATACAAATTTTAAAGAGGGTCCATTTGTGGTATCAATGATAAATCACACAGTCTTTTAATTGGCAATACCTGCAACCCATATCGATGTTGACAGTCAATTTCAGTATTGCTACCCACCTTCAGTGAGAGCAGCCAATGCGTTTAGTGGGCAACTCAGCTTAAGTCCATAAAATATAGAAAATATTTCTCTCAAAGCTCTCTGCACATTTTAAAGTATTTTTCTTATATGTATGTAGCCCATTTATTTGCAACAATGATCACACCCTTAGGTTTCTCCACAGTGGCGCTAGGTAATCCATCTATTTCACACTGAAATCCGTATTCATGCACAGCATCATCATAAATATATTCCACAGTAAAAGTTGTGTTATGAGATGAATGTTTCCCTTATTTGAACAAATACACAATACAATACAGGTGAGCTTATCTTCACAGTGTATCCACACATGCCCTCCTTCTGAATCTCAAAGTGGCTGACTACTCCTGTGGAGTGCACTTCTGATGATGCTACACATAAATATGGCCTTCAATAAGAAACATGTTTTTGTAAATACTTTGTGTCTGAGCCATACAACAGGCTCTAGTAAGAGCAATCGGCTTGACAACCTGTGCAGAAAACACATTGCACAAATATGATGCTTCAGCAACATACGTTAACGCAGAGACAGTATATGCTGCATGCCACTTTCCTTAAATATCTTTTAAACAAGAGCTATCAGCAAATGGAACCAAATCAACTGAAATCACATCTTATATGTCACGTCTTGGGTTTGTGCATGTGCAAACAATTTAGCTCTTCGTCATCATTACAATGATTTTCCCATTTTGCTGCTAGAAGTGGGTGCAAGAATGATTGGCTCATATTTAGCCAATCTTCCATTAGTTAGATGTTGGGTCTGCTTCAGGGCAATAGTGTCTCCACAGAGTGTGAGACAAATACAATTAATGTGTGACCTAAAACCACTTAATCACTCTGGGTGATGGCTAAAGTTTTAGCTAAGGCATATTTCAAACATCCAGGCAAAGCAACCATAACTGGATCAGTCAGAGAGCACCCATCTCATTGATGGCAATACATACATTATTAGCTTACAAAATCCATTATTCCTATGTCAAGTTCTTTATAAAAAGTGTGCCTCTGCTCTTAGAAGCCTTTCATGCATTCTTCATACCATGGCACACAATCTGTTGCCTGGTGGCAATAGCCCACTGTTCCCAAGAACATTCTGGCCTCTCTGTGCATGAGGTGGACTCATTCTGAATTGCAGAGATGCATGCTTTGGACACCTTACTTCCTCACTCCTTTCTGAACCAAATGTCCCAAATAAGTAACAGCTGTCCGACAATACTGTCAATTTATTTGCGAGACTCTGTGCCCTTCTTCATCCAAATAAATTAATAATGTAATTGTGTCTAATTTATAAGCTTCTTTTATTTTTATAGTGATCATAGTATCTTCAGTGTATTGTACCAGGCCTGACTCCCACGGTAATCTCAGAGCGTCTTGATCTTTCTTGAGATCTTATGTAAAGATTTATGGTGATTTGTATACCCGTGTTGCAGTCCTTACCATACCAGTATGTTATTTTTTAATTTAAAGGCAAAAGATACTGGCTATCCCCATGAAGAGGATAGAAATGAATGCAGAACGTAAGTCACTTATAAACTGCTGGACTTTGAAACTATATCACTGATGAATTTAGGACTATTGGACAACATGGGACTGCTATATCATTTATTGCTCTTAAATCTTGCACTATCTTCCAATTTCTGCTGGCTTCACCTATCCCTATTATAGGGGTGTTACATGGGTGCCCCAAAACATCCCTTAGGATACCCTATTGTATTATCTTCCCAAACACTGGGGGATAGTTCCTTCTTCAACTTCACGAGAAAGTCTGTACTTTGGTATACGTGCATAGACTGCTCCCTGCTTTAATGTAACCTGCACTGGCTTAGCACTTTTAATAAGCCCAATGTCTTTTCCTGTCACATGCCAAACCTTCCTTTTCACAACCTGTCTTAAATTTGAAGGTATGTCTTCTTCTGTGTGAACTGGGAAAATATCAACTTTCCCTGACTCATTTCAATTCAAATTTAACATCTGGTTCATTTGTCTGAATGCAGACACCATCCGATGTTCAATAAATTACACATTCAATTTGCTATGTAAATCCCTACCCAGCAAGTTTACTAGACGTGTTTCACTAATCATAAACTCATGCATATCGGTAACAGAACCTATTTTCACTAAAACAGGAACATATATTGTATAAACCACTTGTTAATGTGCAATGTCCTCAGCTTTTGCTACTTTGACTGAGAGGGCTAGTTAAAGCGCTTCCCCCAGTCAAATAACGGAATGGGTATGACCAGTATTATCTAGGAAGGATGTGGAAGTCCATTAATAGTACCTACTCCATATGGTCCACTGTGCTCTATATCAAGAACTGCGCCAAGCGTGCAGTCTTCCCCTACCCAACACTTCCCCCACCCCGCTACTGTGATTGCATCTGACTAGGTCCTAGTGGTTACCCCTAGGGTAGCTGCAAGTTGTGGAAATGAATAACTGATTCTCTTGCAAGCTGTTGTGCTGTACTATTATTTAAGTGTGAATGTAAGGATGGTGCCGAAGGCCTAGTTCTATAGAGCAGGTGTGTGTACTACACGTGTGTTTTTTGGAGCTGGGGTCGCTGATATCATCACTGTCCCATTCTGTGAAATTCGAGTCATCACAGGTACCATCGGCATCTCATTTACATGCAACTGCACCTTTGTACTTGTTTGTTTGTTGTTTGTTTGTGGGTTTCTAAAGCGCTAGAATCGACTCCCGAAGGAGTATCTCTGCGCTGTAGACCGCTGGGGAACCCGTCCTGGCTTTCCCTGTGAGATGGTCCCTACTGGGTATCTCCAAGGTGAAACCAGGCATCCCCGGCAAATGTGGGGGGCCGTTGTGGAGATGAGGCAAGCTAATGCCCAGAATTGCCGAGTGTGATCCCTAGTTAGAGAAGGCACCGAGGCGAGAATTATCGAGTCCGTTGACCCTGGTCGAAGACCCTGCCGCGTCGGGAATTGAACCCTGGTCCCGGGCCGTCCTCTGCTCCCGGGTCTGCCGCCTCTAACCAGTGAGCCACACCACTCCACTTGCTCTACATTATCTCTTCCAGTGGCCACTTTTACCACATCTGTAGGTCACTGAAGGCTTAGTCATCTCATTGTTACCATCATTATTGAAGCCCTTACTTCTATCTAAACCTTGATCTCCTTCTTCCACCACTCTGAGGACCAGGAGCATGAACACCATGACATAGCATGGAATTGTCTTCTGGGGTATGCCACTTGCCCCCCTTGCTGAAAAACTTCAGTTTGTGCCACATTCAATTTCTTCTTTGACAACGTCTTCTTACACTCATAATAATCACAAAAATATTTTGCACAAGTCTGAAAAATCAGTAATCTCTTTGTTGTTTTGTTATCTCTGAAGTGGGTTTATAACTCAGTGCTGTTCTTTTAGGTCCCTCTTCTGGTCGTTAAACTACTAGCTTGCATTTAAGCCCTTTTTATTACAATTGAAAACATCACATCCAAATATGCCCATAAAACCTTTGACAGAGTGGCAATCCAATCGACTTCTGTATACCATTTCTCTGGTTTTACTCTCAGTTTTGGAAGATCTTATGTGAAAGCCCTTAAATCATGGCTGCTCCAATTTATATAAATGTGAGTTGGTCCACTTAATGCACCACCAGGAACGTCTTTCAAAGGAAACTCGCCTTCAACAGCATAACATTGTAAATTATGTGCACACTTCTACCATCACCTCGCAAAGGCTTTGAATCCAGTCACTCTAGTCTTTCGTCATCTTCTCAATCATTAATTTTTAGGTCGATCATTCAAGACCTCTTGTATATACTTTAGTATATATTTATATGTGTATGTACTTTGTGGGCACTGGAGATCAGCCTTGTCTGCTTCCGCTTAAGGGACTTTTTTTCTGTTCAACTGCTTTTATTTAACTTATTAATAGAAAATGACCAGCAGAGGTCAGGAAAATACCAGAATGACTTTAGCATTTTCTAGATTCCAATCCATAGAAATTGTCTTCCATGAGCACCCACAGACAATATTTTTTTTAACCTTGTATTTTCGGGGGCGTGGCTAACTGCCGACGGGAATCGCCGCTCAGTAGTTTTACTCCGGAGTGCCACTCCTAAAATATCCTGAAATCCTTTGCTCCTGCTGGCCTGATTCTTGCCCTGGTGCCATCGGAGTGCTGCTGTGGTGCCCAGCGAACTACCTGTCAAATGTGAGGCGGATTGCTGACGGTGCCCCGCGAATGCTCCGCGGACCGGGACCTCGAATGTGATTCCACCTTTGGGAGTGCAGCGCCGCGCTAGGCACGCGCCACGCAAGACCGCTGCTGCGGCCTATCTCGACGGAACCCCAAAAGTTCACAGGTGAGGCCCATCGTTTTGAGGAGCTCTGCCTGGTGGCTGGCGGCAGTGGGGGTGACTCTCCCTGAGGCCCCGGGAGTGGCGGGGGCCGAGTGAATGGTGCGGCCGCCTCCACGATGAACTTACGAGCGGGCCGGGGACGGCTAGCGCGCAGGCCTGAGGCAGCCCCGAAGCCTGTGCACAGCTACAGAGAACACGTTGGGGGCGGCCTCCCGATTGGAGGGTGTGCTCCGGGGGCCCCAGGACCGAGTGGTGCCTCATATGCGCACGGCGCTGATCAGGAGCGGATTATAGAAACCCGGAGTGGCCAACATTTCACTGCCGATCGTTGCAGGAGCATTGCTGCCTGAGAAAAGACTATTACAACTACGGTGGCCCCCGCAGTGAAAATAAGAGCGGATGGGGGACGGCTCACGGGGCAGGCTAGAAGTGGCCCTGGAGTTGGATTGCAGCCTCCAGAGGACATGCTGCTAGTGGCCGGATGTTCTGAAGAGACAATGTAATGGTCTCTGGCCTTGCGGCGCCCCATGGGCACAGCACCCGGTCCGGGAACGGACTGATGAGACCCGGAGTGGGTGCTAATAGAGGGCCGGTCTTCGCTGGACACTGAGACCTGGAGAGAGCTACTGAGGGGCCCCAGGTGGCCTAGAGCAGCATTGACCCCTGCAAGGTAGGACATTTTATTACCAGAGGGCTGCAGACATAGTGGAGGTACTGGTTCATCGGTGCGCCCGACACGCCTGGAGGAGATACTATTGCCCCGTGGGTTCTTGAGACTCCTGTCTCCCCTCACGATTTGCTTGCTACACTGGAGGGGCGAGACATGCAGTAGCGAAGAAATGGTTTTCAATGCTGAGGTGGACTGAACCTGATCCTATACCGGCCATCCACAGCTGAGAAACTGGTGTGCATGATCTTCACTGCTGTATTCACAGCACAACGGATCTAGTCAGATACCCTTCTGTGTAGGGTGCTTTCTGCAAAAACCGACATGCCAGGTAGCGGTGGCGCCCTGATTTTGAGTGGTGCTAACGTGACAAAGAAAATGGCGTCCGGTCGTAATAATCAGACGTCGACCTAGACCAAACTGGAGAAATTCGCTTGGCAGAAACAGCAGGTCGAAGACCGAAGGTAACGCTATGGAACTCTCGAATAAAGATCTCATCGAGGCAATCAGGCCTCACTTGAGGTGCGAATCGACACGGATGTGGCGCTGATCCGAGAAGAAATGAAGAAAATAGCGGAGAGGGTGGGCATAGTAGAGAAGACCGCCAAGGAACTGGTCACTGACACTGCCCTGCTCAAAAAACAAGTTACCGAACTGCACTCTTCCCACGAGGCAATGGCCCTACAGTTGGACAATTACGTAGGTAGAATGCAGTGGAACAACATCCGCATTATTGGAGTTCCGGAACGCGCATAGGAGCAGGCAGCAGACCTTTTTGTGGAGGTACTGGTCCTAAAGCATTTACAACCCAGAGGACTCTCCAAATGTTTTACGATTGAAAGAGCTCACTGATTGTCTGGGGGTCGTCCGAGGCCAGGAACAACATCCGCATTATTGGAGTTCCGGAACGCGCAGAAGGGCAGGCAGCAGACCTTTTTGTGGAGGCACTGGTCCTTAAGCATTTACAACCCAGAGGACTCTCCAAATGTTTTACGATTGAAAGAGCTCACCGAGGGCCTGGGGGCCGTCCGAGGCCAGGAGTGCCCCCTAGACTGCTTCTGGCTCGGGTATTTAACTTTCGAGACTGCATTGTTATTCTTCAAACGGCACGAGCGGCCCCGCCACATACCCTTGAGAACAGTAAGATCATGTTTTTTCCGGACTTCACATTGCGAGTGCAGAAACAGCGCCAAAGTTTCCTAGAGGTAAAGCGGGCGCTCCGATACCAAGAAGTCAAATATTCAGTGATGTTCCCTGCCAAGCTGGGAGTGGAAGCCAATGGGAAATCGTGTTTTTTCACTCGTCCGGAGGAGGCCTGGGACTGGCTTGATGGCTGGCGTACGGTCAAAAAGAAGGGGAAGAAGGTATTCTCTGAGGCAGATGATCATACAGACTGGCGCCAGCAGAGGCGATCTCCTCCAGATTCAGACTCGGACTTCCAGGGACATACAGGAGGGCGCTGATCTGGTGATTGGTAAGACTATATGGGGTCGACCCTGGCCTCCTGAGGCCCTCAGGAGCGCTTCTGCATATGGTCTCGGAGACATGGCCTCCCGGACACGAGATGACAGATGACTAGTTTTGGGGGGGAGACAGGGGTGGATTCCTGATGCATATGTGATATGGCTGGTTCTGGTTCAGGGGATTACCCTAACGTTTGAATGGCCTATTTATATCTCTGAATGATATTATCGCTCAATGTTTAACTGTACTGAGGGTGGTTATTTTTCTTATAAGATTCGTTGCTGCACTACTTCTAAAACTGTGGCTGCCATGTGACGTCCGGGCCTCTGCATTGTATACTCTTTTGGGAGAGGGGATTGGCCCGAGGAGCAAAGCATTGCCTGTATGACAGTGGATGGATCGGGGAGTGGAGTAGCTCGCATTCCCTGGAATTGTTTATGGGTGGGCAACAGGCACTCTACATGTTGAGGGTGGCGGGCGGGTTTAGTCCTGTTAAGCAGGGAGGCAGGGAGGGGGGTGAGTTCTTAGGGCCAGGGACAAATTTGAGTGTAATCTGTTGGGGTGGTTGCATTGTGGGGTATTCTGCAGCAGGACAAAGTGGCAGCTTGTATATGCACATCTTAGCTGGTATCTATGTTCAGATGGCGGTCGGAGAGATTAAATACAGTGTGTTCGACATTGGAGGCCTAGAGGCCACCCAGATAGTGGCAGTGGAGCGTTTGCTGCACTATATATCCTCCATGGCTATCGTTATATTACTATCTGTAGCAAATGGCGAAAGGCCAGGGACTTAAACTTACCACTTGGAATGTCAACGGGTTGGGAGATCAAATTAAGAGAGGTATTGTGTTGCAGTATGTCCACCGCCAAGGGCTTGACTTAGTGTTGTTACAAGAAACCCACTAAATTGGTAATTCTTGCATGGCCCTCGATAGGAAGGGGTATCGAATGGTGGCACACTCGAGTTTCACCACTGGGTCCAGGGGGGTCGGGGTCCTCCTTCATAAAGGATGTCCTTATGTGATACAAAATACTTGGACGGATCCGCAGAGTAGGTACGCAGCTTGCACAGGTATGTGGGAGGGCATAGTTCCCACATACCTGTGGAGTATTCCCCACCTAGTTTGCAGCGATTGACATTGACGGATGTAGGGACACTTTTGCTAAACTTACCTGTGGGGACATTGGTTATGGGGGCTGACTTTAACCTGACGATGGATGGCTTACTGGATAGGTCCCCCCGCCCAGATGTGACTTGGCACATTGCTCCCAATTTCGGGATTTTATGGACCCCTTGGAATGGTGGATATCTGGAGATGACCCCCATGACACACGCTTTACGTTTCAGTCTGGTGTACACGGCAGTCAATCACAAATCAATTATTAGTTCACACATGCACAACACATACACAAATTTTCTGATTCTGCGTGTTAGGCACGGGGATATTGGATCATTCCCCTGTGATGGCGGTTCTCGGTATACAGCGCACGGCGCAGCCTGGCCCGATTGTGATTCAGCCTTGGGCACTAAAAATTCTACATATTAAAGAACCCTTGCAGAAAGATACTGATTATTATTTTGAAGAGAATATAGGTTTGGTTCAGTCAGCAATTACACTATGGGGGGCATCTGGTGTAGTGATCAAGGGGAGAGCACTTTCTGTGATGGCGGGCCACAGGGCTAAGCGCCGTCGGATGGTGTTGGAATTGGAAACCGAGATCCTACACCTTGAAGATGCCTTTTCCCAGGACCCAGACCCTGATACTCAACACCTGCTGAATATAAAAAGGCAGGATTATAGACAGTTACTCCTAGAGAACGCCAATAGACGCGCTGGCCACCAGGCATCGGATATACGAACAGGGAGAATGAACCGGCAAGTTGCTGGCATGGCTGGAACGCAAAGAAAAATCAGCAAGATGGGTGCGTGCTGTTAAGGGACCTGATAACGGTCTGATTACGGACCCTCAGGGCATTGCTGAGACCTTTGCAAACCATTACAAAACAGTATATGGTATCCCGCAAAATTCACAAGCTTCGATGGCAGCGGAACTCCTTACCACTGTCGGGGTGATGTGTCTCTCTGAACAGGGTAGAGAGGCGTTGAACTCTGACTTATCGGTTGAAGAAATTCAAAAGGCAATTCAGGACATTCGGGCGGGTAAAGTGATGGGCCCTAATGGGCTCCCGATTGAGCGATTCAAACCTATGGCTTTCAAACTAGCACCCCATTTGCTCAATTTATATAGTGAAAGCTATGAAAACACCCTCCTCCCGAATGATATTCGAGCGGCCACCATCGTGGTCATTCATAAACCTGGTAAACTGGTAGATGAGTGCGCCTGTTGGCAACTCATCTGCTCCCCTATCTCACTGACTTGATTCACCCAGATCAGTCGGAATTTATGCCGGGATGGAACACAGCACACAATCTGAGTCCAGTGTATGGTGCACTGGGCCGTGTACATTCACTGGAGGAAGAAGGGATACCACTTGCGCTTGACGCAAAAATAGCATTTGACACCATAGCATGGGAGTATTTATTTGCAGTTCTTGCCCGCATTGGGTTCGGACCCAAATTAAATGGGTGGGTCAAACTGCTATACACACAACCCATGGCTCAAGTTTCAGTAAACAACCATCGATCTACACCTTTCCCCCTTTGTTGAGGCACAAGAGACAAGGATGCCCGTTGTCGCTGCTCCTTTTTGCCATGGTTCTTGGGCCTCTGGCGGGTTGGATAAGGGGATATCCAGGTATTAGGGGCATTAGATGGATGAATGATCATGAAGTCCGCATATCGCTGTATGATGATGATTTCCTGCTTCATCTTGCCTCACCGGCATGCTCACTCTGCCGCGTACTTCATATTTTTCATATTTTTGAGGCACACTCTGGGAATCAGATAAACTGGTCTAAATCCAAGAGGTACTCCCTTTGGGGAGATCCCCAGCAGAGTCCTCGAGGATATGATTAAGCATGGGCGGATTTTGCGGATTGGCAATCCGCGAACTTGCGTATTTACGGATTCGCAATCCGCGAAGATCCGCGAACTCTAGCGGACTTGCGGATTTTTCCGTTTTTTGTGTTGGCGCGTGTTCGCGCCGATTTTGGGACAAGTTCGCAATTGCGAACTTACTTTTCGCCTTGCAACGGCCGCGACTATGTTGTTTCTACGTCTGGTTTATCATCACAGGTTCACAGCACCCTCTGTTTCACCACTGCCACCCTCTGGGACACCCATGCCACCCTCTAGTACATCCTCACAGGCACCTATTAGGTTTATTTATTACTGTAGATTATGGTGGTTGAAAAAAGCTAGCACACCTGCCCTTCTTCAACTGCCATCAATTAATTTGTGTTTCATTAATGTGTCAGTAATTTTGAAAGTTCCAGTCTGGCTGGCACCTGCTTCCTTCCTTATCTGTAATTTGCTTTTTGTTGCAGTGAATTTTTTTTTTTACAGGACCTTTATGGTGCTATTCTATGAGCCTGCTGTTTGGGTCATAGCAGGGTCATAGAATTGTTGCAAACTCTGGAGGGGCCCATCAGGAAGCACTACCTTGAATGTTACTAATGTTAAGTTTGAACTTTTGCACCTGCTCATTGCTTTCATTTTAGCTAAAATCGTTTTTTTTGCAATTTCGCGCGTTATTTGGGGCGCGAATCCGTGCGAGATCGATTTCGGAAGCCGCGAATACGTGCGAATACAAAATTGTTTTTGTTGCGACGTGTATGTTCGCGTGATCTTGCGCGTGTTCGCGAGGCGCTTCTAGCTATTCGTTTGCCAAGTTACCCTATCGGTCGTACACGGGCGCGGCCATCTTGTTGGCGAGACGTAATTCCGTTTCCGCCCGCTATGTGTAATCTCGCAAAGTGTGCTGCTCGCGAGTACAATTTCGCGCGTACTCGCAAGGAAAATCTCGCGCGAACTTACCCACGCGGTCGTGAACTGGCGCGGCCATCTTGTTTCTCATTCATTGCTATGGTTCTGGGCATGCTTTCTGTATCCTCTCTCAATCTCTGCCATCCTTTGCTTGTTTGAAGTTTTTTTGATCTAATTTTACTTATTATCTAACCCTCTATTTTTCTAGCTCTATATTTTTGTGTTTTCTGCAGCTTTTATTTACTTTTAAACTACTTTTTTAAACTCTTTTCTTTTCTTCTTCACTATTCTATTTCTTCTTTATCATTTAAGTTTATTTCTGCCCAGACCATGGTAAAGGGAGCCGGGAAGCACCCTGAGAAGGGGAAGGGTCCCGCACCCCGTGCCCGGCTCCCGTGCGGGCGTTTAAGGGGGGAGCAAGTGGTCCCGAGGGAGATCTTCAGCGCGGAGGAAGTGGCGGCACTGATCTTCCATGTCCAGCGCCGCCTCCCCAAGACGATCCTGGGAGGCGGCAAGATCGCGACCGGCTATGGCATCCGGGAGCGCCGCCAGCGGTGGGAGAAGGTGTGCCGGGCCATGTACAAGATCTCTGGGGTCCGGCGCACATATAACCAGGCCACCCACCGCTGGACCGATGTCATGGACCGGGAGCGGGACTTGCTGGACGCGCTCGGCGTAGAGGTCCCCGGGCTTGGTGAGTAGTTGTAGTAGTACATTTACTACTCTGTTTTATCCTGCTCTGTTATTTGCAAATCTTTGTTCTTTACCAAGAGCAATAATGCTGCCGATTACATTGAGGTAAATTATATTTCAAAATCTTCTATGCATTTCATTTTCAGGTGCACTGCTCTCCTTCTCAGTAGCCTTGCTTGCTACTATGCTTCTTTGTTTTGTATGTTGTGTTCAGAAGCATTTCATTGGCCTGAGAAATTATGTATCAGTGTACTGTAAAGAAAAGAACTGCGTAATGCTAGACAGTAAGGGTCATATTTTCAATTACCGGCGCAGATTCCCTGCAAAGTAGCAGGGATGCGGCAGTAATTGTGTGCCATGCCACCACCACCCATTGGCCCAAAACGTCACAGAAGCCTTACGCATCTGTGCCGTAAAGGCAGCGCATTGCTGGAGTTGCGTGCCAACGATGGCGCAGCTCCAGCAATGCTCTGGGGTACCCTATCTCCCCAATGCTGCATCAAGCCGTACGTCGGCTTCAAGCGCGCAGGGTTTGAGTCATGCATCATTGTCCTAAAAATGACTGATTGACATCTTGTAGATTTCCCTCAGCCACTTTTAGGATTCGTTCCTGCGCAGGTACGCCCTCCCTTGCGCCGGAACGCCCCCTGATGGCGCAGGGCTTTACAACGTGATGCATCGCCCATATGCCCATATGTGTTTTTTTTTTTAATATATACGCCGCACCAACACCATGGCGAGTCTTTTGTTCTGCCGCTGCGTCAGAAAAGGCACGCAACAATGGAGGAAAATCAGCCGCAACTTCCGCAAGGGACTTATAAATCAGCCCCAACAGACTGAAGTCCAGTGTCCTTCCTTTAGACAGTCACATGGCTATCAGAAGAAATAGTGGCGGTGGTGGCGGGTGGATTGATAGTTTGAGTATTCACTGATCTGCAAGCAGGATGGACTTTGTCTGTCACGTGTTGCGCACTACTGCCTGCAGTGCCAGGCCTAGGCAAACCTCTTTAGTAGTCTGTTTATTGAGTTACATAGGAACTTTCTAAGTCAACGTTCCGCAAATCAGGCAATACGAATAACGTAGTATACCACATGAGATAGATCCCGTGGAATAGTTGTCTATCTATTTGCTATTTTTCCAAAATATGTTGTTATTGTTCTTTTGAAATGTTTGATTTGGTTGAAAAATCTCATCCATGTTTTATGGTTTTTCTTTCTTTCATGTTGTACATCAGCTCCCCCCAAGGGCAAGAGGACACAGGAGGAGGGTGCTGAGGATGCAGGCCAGGATCGGGCAGGCGAGGGCTCCTTTGCTGGCCCCAGTAAGTTTACATTTTACTAAACAGTACCTATTTTTTCCTAGCGTTCCTCATTCGATTTTTTCTAAATCGTCTTTGATCTTCTTGTAGACTGGATATAAATTCTTATCCTGCCTCGAATATGACTCCCTGTGGTATTACTAGACTATTCTTATTAGTCTGTCTGTGTAGCTAACTAAGATTGGACATTTGGCAATTCCATTGGACTCCCATTATATTCAGCAATACCTCTATGCACTGTCTCCTTACTGACTAGATAGTGTGGCAGAGTCATTCAGCTCCCGAAGTCACCGATTATAGATCCCCAATGATCTCTAGATTATCGTACGCAGGACAAGAGAGTAGTACGGAGTCACAGCACAGTCAAGAAGTGTCAGAGGCACTCATGCTTGCAAAAATTCCAAAACCTTTAGCTCATCCACTCTAGTCTAGAGGAACAAAAACCACAGAGTCTATTTAAGTGTAAAAGCTTTATTAAAAGTAAACACATTTATTAAAATCTACTTTGTCATAAAACTATTTAACTGTAAACGGAAAAGTGGTTAGTGCTGACGATTAATTGGACACATTTCTTGTGGTCGAGCCGAACTCTCACCTACTTTGAACTTGATCCTGGTCGTGTTCTTAGGACTCAGGAGTCAAGCTTCTGTCTGTTAGGAGAAAAAGTGGTGCGTGTTAAAAATCAAAAGCAAGCATTCATCAGTTGTGCATAAAAGTGCAGCAAGACAACAGCCTTCCCTGGAAAATGGGACATTTTTACTATGGAGTAGACAGTCACAAATTATTACATTGTATTCTGTTTTTTTAACATTTCTCCTAGACCAAATATTATATAGTAGTGAGTGGTGTATTCTAACTTTCTTAAATGTACTTTGTAGGTGTAACATCTGGTGACGGGGCCAGCGCGGAGGTGGCTGTGTTGGACTTGGACTCGGAGGCCTCTGGGGAGGATGCGGCGTTAGAAGAGCTGGTGGCCGTTCCTGTGGGGGATCAAACGGTGGTGGCGGAAACAGGTAAGCTATATATTCCTTACTTATTGAGATTGAAGACTGCATAGTGTGCTTTCTGCACGGGTGTATTACAATTACAAATCAACCAGGTAGTAGCCTCCTCGAAATGTACTTCGACTTAGCTGTGAAGTTTTTGGTGAGAAGAATCCCAATAAGTTCTTAGACGAACGTGATGGTGGGATGAACGAAAAGCGAAAGAAGGGTGTAAGTAAGTGGGACGCAAACTTGTATGATGGCTGGCAAAGAAGAACGATATGTGTTTGCTTGGACCCAGAGGTGGCTGGGAAGGAAAGAATATGGTATGGTGCATGGCTGGGTCAATGATGAAGCAAGGATGGGTGGAAGGACAGCAGCCTGGGTGGGTGAAACAGAAACTCTATGTGTGCGTATACTTTGAATGAATGGATGCCTGGAGCATGGTATTCTCTGACTCTTACATAGCAAATGTGTATCTAGAGAGAGTAGATGGTCGCCAGGTGAAGTAAGTGTTACCTTGAAGAGCATGTACCACCGCACCCGCACGTCCGTCCCAGTGCAGGGAAGGCAAGGAAAAGAAATTGTAAATGTGTCCAATACTACCATGAATAGTAGCAGTACTTTGTATTGCGTTTGCATTCACAGCATATATCTGGTTATTACGGTGGACACTCCGTACCTCTCTTAATAACTTTAGTTTACTTGTAGTACGTCATTCATGTGTGGGTGTATCACTGTGTTCACTCAATATTAAGCAAAGCACCTAAAGTCATCTCATCTGTCATTAAATACGTCCCATGTGAAGTGATAGATAATCAAATTAGTTAGCTTCTTCAGTTTCCTTTTCTAGTACTCATTTGCACTGTAGGGTGAAAGGTAAATTAATTAAGCAGTAGCCCTTGTAACAGAGTATTCTCAGTGCCACCCGTAATAGAAAAGTAATAGCTTCACCACCTGCATGTACTGGACCGGTACAGTAACGCAAGTCTGTCTCCATCATCATGGTGTGCAACTTTTTTTCTCGGGTGCAACTTCACTGTGCTGTGTCCATGTCATTCTGCCGGCTTGCATAAGATAACGTACCCATTTCCCTAAACAAGAGAGAAGAAGAAGAATAAGACTGGTGTACTGTCATAGTCGACTGTAATGGAAGTCCATAGTGGTCGTAGAATTAGTTCATTAAACTACCACTACTGTTAGAGCAAGGATGCAGAAGTGGGAGGTTACATAGATACTGTCCTCAATAGTTATGTACTGTGCTTTCAATTTGCTACTTGTACTCTGTGACCCAACTTTCGGCTCAATCACTTTGTGTTATTAATAAGGAGCATTGGTTACAGACTATGTCTTTCTTTCTTCATATAGTTGCTCCTTCCAAATCAACAACAAGGAGGGAGCAGGCTAGATTGGCCCGGCAACGGAGGCTGGAGGCCACAGTCGCCGAGTATCGGCGGCTGGTGGCCCTGGAGGAGGAGGAGGACACGCAGTCGAGCGGGGCAACATCTTCGACTGTGACCACTGCATCCTCCTCCGTGACTAAACCAGCGGGACCGAGCCGGGCTAAGAAAGCCGACCGCCACCGCCAAGCACCCGAAATACCAGCTGCCCCCCACAGGAGCTGCAAGGAACGCCAACGCCGCCTACGAGTCCGCATGTCCAACCTGGAGCAGGAGGTCCTGAGGTATAAGACCTTGGTTAAGGGCCTCCGCTCCGAGCTTGCCACCCTCCGCAAGGAGTATGATGCCCATGCCGCATCATGCACCAGCACCAGCACCCTCCAGTAGTGGAGTGTCCCTTGCCCTTTTTTTATAGACTTTTGGGGGGTGGGATTTGGGAGTTGGGATCGTTTTGGGACGTTTCAGAGACAATCGTTGGGGTTAGGGTGGGTGAGGGAGATTATTTTGTTAGGGATAAATAAATATATTTTTCAACTTTATCTGACCATACCTGTTTTTTACTGCTTTTCAGTCTGGTGGGTGGGGGGCGGGAGTGTAACAGTAACTTTGTTTTCCTGAACAGTCGTAGGACTTTAGTAGTACAACCGTCAATCTCTTGTCTACTCCGAAATAATACTCCATTATACTACCTCCCACCAAACGCTTATCTTACCTGTAATTTGTGTTAGAAATTAGGGCTAGGCCCAGGGCTGGCTCCAGGTGAAATGGGGATTAACGTTGTCATTCCTGGGCGGGTGACATTTCCTCATTGCGGTGTTACTAGTGGTGTGACACAGTGGCAGTTGCATGCCTATGGAAAAAAAGAAAACGAAACCTTGTTTGTACTCCTTACTGTAGCATTACAACGGTTACGGTACGATCGAGAAAATAGCAGGTGACAGTACACTAGAACAGTGCCATAATGTAGCCTAACAAATGGTAAAGTATTGCAAGTATAACTAGTACTTGCGTTGAATTTATTTGACATTGGCTACTACTACTAGAAGATATAGTACTGAAGCTGAGTAAGTCTAGAAGATATCCTCGTATTCCTTCACCAGCCTGTTGCTGCTATCACCTTATCCTCCCCAGCAAGTGTGTGGAATTATTGATGTCATTTTAGTCAGACATCAAGCAAAACAACACAGCCCGGGGGAAGAGGGTTAGGGTTTGTAAAATGGATGGGAATGGGGGTTTCTTTTTGGGTAGGTTTTGTTGAGAGAAGAAAAAAAAAGCAGAGCATGGACAAACAATAATTGAAGATACAGAGTTTACAGACAATCTTTGGTTACAAAGTAAAGGTAAGCACATGCAGTCACACTCATAGAATAAAAGACAACAATGGATACTGTATCTGTATTGCGTATGTTGTTGGAGTTGTCCTGTTGAAATTGGTAAGTAAGTTGCATGCAGCAAACAATTCCTCTTATTGGCGGCACTCCTCCATTCCAGCTGACGCTTCGTCCATCAATGTGGTGGTGACCACTGACAGAAGAGACACCCTGTCCACTGCCTGCCTGGCGGATGTTGACTGAAACCCGGCCTGTAATTATTGAACGGAAAACAGGAAGTGCTATTACAATACCACTGATAAATAAATAAAAGGTATGTACGCTGTGTGGTTCAAAAAGTGACACTTTGATTTCCCTAATAGACAGTACAATATTTTTGAAATTGCGTGCTCTGTCTGAGTCACCTTTTTAAGGATCAATAAGTATGGCCAAAATATTATAGCGGATCTTTCCCCTCAAGGTGGGTGTACTACTGTGTTTTAGAACAAAATTTGACCTTCCCAGCAATGCTCCCACCAAGACCCTTACTAAAGCCAGTCGCAAAAATGTAGAAGAACCCAATCATATCTCCAAAAACGATGCCTAGCAGAAAAATGGTTACAAAACGTACTTTGAAAGTAACAGTAGACCCAAATACAGACCGTGGATTGTATTCAAACCACTTGCCTGCAAGCAAAAGTATCCATAGCCAGCATCGCTCCAACAGTGCTCTACAACAACAGAACCGCGTTGCAATAGAACCCCCCTAAACACATGCAATCCTGCTGCTAGGGCTAACCCTAACGAACCCTAACTTACAAAAAGTGCAAAAACTGGTGTTTCCTTATGGATTTTGTCCAACAAACTTCTAGCCGGTATTAGACCTTCCCAGGAATGCCCCAGGCAAGACCCGCCAACCCACCCGCAAAAAAACACGCGACACAACACCACCAAACAGCGAAAAAGCTAAATCTCATACTTACAATGTCTCTCGGCCTTCGGTCCAAACGCGGCGCTGTGCAGCTAGGTCGTCATCATCATCAATCATCATAACTCCTGTTTTCCACCACGGATTTCCTGAAAAGCAAATGCAATCAAGATTAGACTGTCGCAGCAGTGCTTCGACAGAGACCCCGGCCGCAACCCACCCACGAACAGCAGGAAGCCCCCCAAAACGCTACATTGAGCAAGATGTCTGAAGAAATGGCAAAAAAAAGGCTTTTCCTTAAGGATTTTGTCCAAAACACTTCTATCCGGCATTAGACCTTCCCAGGAATGCCCCAGCCAAGACCCGCCAACCCACCCGCAAAAAAACACGCGACAACACCCCCAAACAGCGAAAAAGCTAAATCTCATACTTATCTCTCGGCCTTCGGTCCAAAGTAACGCGCTGTGCAGCTAGGTCATCATCAATCATCATAACTCCTGTTTTCCACCACGGATTTCCTGAAAAGCAAATGCAATCAAGATTAGACTGTCGCAGCAGTGCTTCGACAGAGACCCCGGCCGCAACCCACCCACGAACAGCAGGAAGCCCCCCAAAACGCTACATTGAGCAAGATGTCTGAAGAAATGGCAAAAAAAAGGCTTTTCCTTAAGGATTTTGTCCAAAACACTTCTATCCGGCATTAGACCTTCCCAGGAATGCCCCAGCCAAGACCCGCCAACCCACCCGCAAAAAAACACGCGACAACACCCCCAAACAGCGAAAAAGCTAAATCTCATACTTACAATATCTCTCGGCCTTCGGTCCAAAGTAACGCGCTGTGCAGCTAGGTCATCATCAATCATCATAACTCCTGTTTTCCACCACGGATTTCCTGAAAAGCAAATGCAATCAAGATTAGACTGTCGCAGCAGTGCTTCGACAGAGACCCCGGCCGCAACCCACCCACGAACAGCAGGAAGCCCCCCAAAACGCTACATTGAGCAAGATGTCTGAAGAAATGGTAAAAAAAAGGCTGTTCCTTATGGATTTTGTCCAAAACACTTGTATCCGGTATTAGACCTTCCCAGGAATGCCCCAGGCAAGACCCGCCGGCGCCAACCCACCCGCAAAAAAACACCCGACAACACCCCCAAACAGCGAAAAAGCTAAATCTCATACTTACAATATCTCTCGGCCTTCGTTCCAAATGCCGCGCTGTTCAGCTAGGTCATCATCATCAATCATCATAACTCCTGTTTTCCACCACGGATTTCCTGAAAAGCAAATGCAATCAAGATTAGACTGTCGCAGCAGTGCTTCGACAGACACCAAAAATTACACACAAACCCCCGGAACCCCGCCAAAGAGCACCTCAAAGGCAAGCAAGTCAGCAAAAACGGCAAGAAATTTCCACCTCATATTTGGTCCAAAACACTTTTGTCCATTATTAGAGCTTCACAGCAATGGGCCCAAAACCGTCAACTCACCCGCAAAGAAGTACAACACCCCCACAAGTGCTGAGTCTTTCTTCATTGTGCGTAATCCAGCACTCTGCTTGGAGGGAAATCGCAGTCTGGAGGAGGAGGATAGAGGAACATGTTCTTCAGAACTTGTGAACCTGAGGAATGTAGACTGCGGCACCTTCAAATCAATAAGCAAACAAGTGAAGACAGTTCTGATGATGGTCTTGTTTTTGGGATTAGGTGATTAAAGTTTGAATTAAATTAACTGTGCAAAACAAAGAAAGAGAGACACAAAGCACACAGGAATAAAAGTGAATAAGGACGAAAAAGAAAGTTCTTGATTGATTGTCTCATTTTCAGGGCTCGGTGTCAGGGAATAAGAACAAGATTTCGTCATCATACTCTGCGAATTCAGGCTGGATGAGGTCAGTGGCACCGAACAGAGAAAAAATCCCCTCATCTACGTTGCTGTCCTCATCGTCTTCATGTGGCGTGCTTTCTCGCACTTTGTAATCTGGTGGTATGAGGTGCTGATTCATCTTGATCATTGTCAGCCGCTCCACATTTTTGGGCGATAGGCGGCTCCGTTTGGCAGTTACAATGCCACCAGCAGCACTGAAAACACGTTCAGAAGACACACTTGCGAGTGGGCAAGACAAATAGTTTATAGCCAGGTTGTAGAGCTGTGGCCACAATTGTTTTTTGCCATGCCAATACTGCAATGGCTCCTCATTAAGAAAGACCACTGTTGAGTCATTCAGATAGTCCTGCACCATCGACTCAAGGTCATCAACTGTTCCTCCACTTTGCTTACTTTTAGCTGTGCCTGTGACATTTTTTCGAGAACCATACCCCATCAAACTTAGCCAATCCTCCTCCCCAGCCACTGTTAGTGTTGTCATTGTGTGTGGTGCAGATGATCCAGTTGCCGGTGTCTTTAACGGCTGAGAGGTCACTTGTGCCCCAGCCACAGGTGCAGAAGTGGATTCTTGTGACTGCGGATGGCCTGCTGATGCTGATGCTGATGTACTGGCTTCTCCTTCAATAACCTGCCGTTCTTTTTCAAACCTCTTGGCTGACCAGGCTAACCAATGTTTGTACTTTTGAACATCTGCATCAGCGAAAGGAAAGAATGCGTTGTCTGCCAGCGCCTTTTTGTAGCGTGGATCCAGAATAGTAGCACAAATGTAATGCTGATCTGAGTTGATGTTTTTAAGACGTTCATCACCACGTAGGCGATGTAATAATTTCTCAGACAAAATGAAATGGTTTTTTTTTTTTTCATCTTTTTCAAACTCAGAAGAAACCGCCATCAGTTGGTGCTCCAGTATGCACAACAATGGGATAGCTTTTCCCAAATTACAGTCCTCCTGGCTGACTGCACGCGTGAAGAACTCAAAAGGACGAAGCATGTCTGTCAGGCTTTTAACTATGGCCCATTGCGCCTTACTCATCCGCAGGTCCTCCTTCTGAGATGTAGCCTCTGTCAAGAAATAGTGATCGAGTACCGTATACTGCTCATGCAGACGCTCAAGCATGTAGAAGGTTGAGTTCCAACGTGTTGCCACCTCCTGGATGAGTGCTTTCACTGGCATTCCACGTTGAAGTAGCAGTCTCCGCAGATGCTTCCGGGCCTTAAAAGAATGGCTGAAATGGTTGCACATTTTGCGGCAGGTGGCCATTACCTCGAACGCTGGACTCTCTTTATCACTCAAGAATTTTTGAACTACCAGGTTGATACAGTGCGCCAAACACGGCACTCTAACATGGTCACCCATGAACATGGCCTTAACTACATTGGCGCCATTATCCGTGGAAACATAACCAATCTTGCGTTTTAGGGGGGATAGCATTGTCAAGACCTTTTTGTTAAACTCTTCCAAAAGGTTTTCTGCTGTGTGACTTTTCTCCAAGGCAAACATGGCTAGTGTTGCATGTTTCCGAGCAGCTTTGAAAACTTGGTCCGGGTCAACACCTGCGTTTAGCTTTGCTATAACACCTGAAAAAGAGACCCAGTGTGCAGTGATGCACATGTAATCATCGCCTGGGCCACTGGTCCACATGTCTGTTGTCAGATGTATTGTGTGAACAGCACTCTTCTGCAAAGCTGCCCCAATCGCCTGCAGCACATCTTCATGTAGTGCTGGAACCGCAACTCTGGCAAAATAGAACCGGCTCGGAACCTTCCATTTAGGGCAGAGCGTTGCAACTAATTCAAGAAAACCTACCGCTTCTACAAAAGAAAAAGGTAGAAGGTCCACAGCTAGCATTTTAGCCAGCTTAGTGTTATACAGACGCGTCAGTGGGTGGTTGCGTTCATATGGCACGTCTGAAGTAAGCATTGTTCTAATGTTGGCCTGGACCAAGCATTTACGGGCTGATAATGACTTCGTTGACCCAATTTTGCTCGCTGGTGAACTTTTGTGCGTTGGTGTCTCACTCGCTCCAACACTCTTAGTGTGCCTCACATTGGGTGTGCTGCTGACAGGGGTACTGGGTGTAAGGGAAGTGTTTGACACGTCTTCTTCCTGCTCGTCAACATCAGATGAAACATCAACGTTTCCTTGATTTTGGCCTTTCTTGATCGCAGCTAGGTGCGCAAACCATTGGACAGCGTGCTTTCTCTCAAGATGACCACTCTGGCCGCCGGTACCATAGTTGGTACCTGACTTACCACGACTAACTGCAAGCTTACAAAGGGTACAAATGGCAAACTTTGGATTTTTGGGACAAACAGTAAAGAAGTCCCAAACTGGGGACTTGAAGTGTCTGTGGGACCTGGAGGAGGCGGCGATACTGGTGGTGGTGGTCATGAAGCTAATGCCAGATGAAGTGGAGGATCTGGATTGCCCAACTTTTGTACGTTTTCCACTTTCACCGCCACTAATTAAGGTCGAGGTTGACGCAGGTCTCTTCTTGCCAGAAAGAAATATGGAAGCGGGACGAGTTGGTGTACTACTTAACTCCAATGATTGTGGTGTTTCCACTGCCTCCTCATCGACAACATCATCATCATCATCATCACGCGCAGCAGCTCTTCGGGCTAGGGTCAAAATGTCTGTTTGCTGCATGCCCGCTGGGGCTGCAGTGACCTTTATGATGACTGGGTCGTCGTTGGCAGAGTCTTCATCAGCAGCAGTATCCGCCACTTCTTGTTGAGCCTCATCACACTCCATAAGTCTGAGACTTTGGACGAGCTTCCTTTTACGCTTAAGTACCTTTGTTGGATCATGGTGTGCCTCACTCTCAGACGGCTGTGGTGCTGGTTCCCAAGTTTGATCCGTATCATCAGAAGGAGGTGTGCTTGAAGAGGATGTAGACACCACCCTTGATCTCTTCCTTGCTAGGGTTGTGGAAGACAATGAAGGATCAGCAGGAGGAGTGGCTTCCTCAAATGATACCTCGCCTTGATTGTCGATTTCCTGATGTGCCCCTACTTCGGGAGGAACAACTATTGTGGGCACTTGTGACCCTCCATGCACCTCTGCTTGCGCATCTCCTTGCGCTGCCTCTCCTTCCACATGTACTTGGGCTTGTACTTGCACATGTGATTGTTGTTGCGGCTGTGGTTGTTCAACACTCGTCAGATGAGCTACAACAACCTGTGTTGATTGAGGGACATTGCTGCTGCTTTCTTGCGATGAGCCAACATCACTGGTCGATGGTGATTGAACAACTATACTGGCTGCCTCTGCAGCACTCAAGGGCTTGGACTTAAGTTGGCGTGGTGGTGGTGGTGGCACTGAGCCCAATGGAGCGGGGGTGCTGCTGCCAGCTTGGTCCCCAGCAGATCCCGCTGCTGCTGCTGCAGGCATACTTTTTTTTTTACTCCCAAAAAAAGGGGCGGGCGGCACACCAGTCTCCTTGGTAACTTGCTTCTTCTGCTCCTTACTGGCACCTTTCTTGCTAGAGGAGCTACGGGTTACTTTTTTTGGGGCCATCCTCTTCAGAGCAGGTCAGCAGGCAGCAGTTGCACGAGTTGCAGAGGGTTCTGTGTCCAGACGTGACGTCGCGTGACGTTATGCTGCACACACCGCTGCAGGACTTCTTCCTGGCACTGGTGGTTCTCTTGAGTCTTCTTGTGCACCTAAAAGCAATGGAAGACAGAGGAACATCAGTTCAGTTATACACCCCAAAAAATCGACAAAACACAGAAAAATGAGCACAATCCCATGCCCTCCTTGATGTTTACATTGAAGACACCCCACAGAAAGACTACGGACATGCAAGTATGCAACACTCACTACCCCTGGGCATAATGGATGAAAAGTAGGCAAAATAAGTGCAGGCCTCAGACACTGCCTCTCCTCAAAATGGCCCACTTACACCCCAAGCACATGTTGCCTGTACCAGCCAGCACTCAAGATGGCCACCACCACCACCCACATGGCCAGTCCACATCAACAGTACACCCCCAAAAAACAGAAAAACAGCCAGAAATCACCACAATCCAATGCCATCCATGATGTTTACATCAAAGAGAGTGAGACCACACCACAGGCACACTCAGTCCATGCACCACCACCACCCCTGGGCAAGCAAAAGGCCACACCAGCAGCCCCCCAAAAACGACAAAAAACAATAAAATAAGCACAATCCCAGCCCATCCATGGCCTCAATTATGTTTAAATTCAAGAAGACACCACACAGAAAGACTAGGCCCATGCAACTCTCACCACCACCCCTGGGCAAAGGGCCACACCAGCAGGCCCAAAAAAACGACAAAAAACAATAAAATCTGCACAATCCCAGCCCATCCATGGCCTCAATAGAGTTTAAATTCAAGAAGACACCCCTCAGAAACACTAGGCCCATGCAACACTCACTACCCCTGGGCATAAGGGATGAAAAATAGGCAAAATAAGTGCAGGCCTCAGACACTGCCTCTCCTCAAAATGGCCCCCTTACACCCCAAGCACATGTTGCCTGTACCAGCCAGCACTCAAGATGGCCACCACCACCACCCACATGGCCAGTCCACATCAACAGTACACCCCCAAAAAACAGAAAAACAGCCAGAAATCACCACAATCCAATGCCATCCATGATGTTTACATCAAAGAGAGTGAGACCACACCACAGGCACACTCAGTCCATGCACCACCACCACCCCTGGGCAAGCAAAAGGCCACACCAGCAGCCCCCCAAAAACGACAAAAAACAATAAAATAAGCACAATCCCAGCCCATCCATGGCCTCAATTATGTTTAAATTCAAGAAGACACCCCACAGAAAGACTAGGCCCATGCAACACTCACCACCCCTGGGCAAAGGGCCACACCAGCAGGCCCAAAAAAACGATAAAAAACAATAAAATCTGCACAATCCCAGCCCATCCATGGCCTCAATAGAGTTTAAATTCAAGAAGACACCCCTCAGAAACACTAGGCCCATGCAACACTCACTACCCCTGGGCATAAGGGATGAAAAGTAGGCAAAATAAGTGCAGGCCTCAGACACTGCCTCTCCTCAAAATGGCCCCCTTACACCCCAAGCACATGTTGCCTGTACCAGCCAGCACTCAAGATGGCCACCACCACCACCCACATGGCCAGTCCACATCAACAGTACACCCCCAAAAAACAGAAAAACAGCCAGAAATCACCACAATCCAATGCCATCCATGATGTTTACATCAAAGAGAGTGAGACCACACCACAGGCACACTCAGTCCATGCACCACCACCACCCCTGGGCAAGCAAAAGGCCACACCAGCAGCCCCCCAAAAACGACAAAAAACAATAAAATAAGCACAATCCCAGCCCATCCATGGCCTCAATTATGTTTAAATTCAAGAAGACACCCCACAGAAAGACTAGGCCCATGCAACACTCACCACCCCTGGGCAAAGGGCCACACCAGCAGGCCCAAAAAAACGACAAAAAACAATAAAATCTGCACAATCCCAGCCCATCCATGGCCTCAATGGTGTTTAAATTCAAGAAGACACCCCTCAGAAACACTAGGCCCATGCAACACTCACTACCCCTGGGCATAAGGGATGAAAAGTAGGCAAAATAAGTGCAGGCCTCAGACACTGCCTCTCCTCAAAATGGCCCCCTTACACCCCAAGCACATGTTGCCTGTACCAGCCAGCACTCAAGATGGCCACCACCACCACCCACATGGCCAGTCCACATCAACAGTACACCCCCAAAAAACAGAAAAACAGCCAGAAATCACCACAATCCAATGCCATCCATGATGTTTACATCAAAGAGAGTGAGACCACACCACAGGCACACTCAGTCCATGCACCACCACCACCCCTGGGCAAGCAAAAGGCCACACCAGCAGCCCCCCAAAAACGACAAAAAACAATAAAATAAGCACAATCCCAGCCCATCCATGGCCTCAATTATGTTTAAATTCAAGAAGACACCCCACAGAAAGACTAGGCCCATGCAACACTCACCACCCCTGGGCAAAGGGCCACACCAGCAGGCCCAAAAAAACGACAAAAAACAATAAAATCTGCACAATCCCAGCCCATCCATGGCCTCAATGGTGTTTAAATTCAACAAAACAGTTGTATCATGCACCCATAACCAACCCTGGTCCTACTGGATACTGTGGCTACCCACAATATAATTTATTTAATTTTCTGAAAAAGTTCAAAAATTGTACTTGCAGCAACTGTAATGCCCCAAACAAACTTACTTGTGAAAGTTGATTTCTAATCCAAAAGTGATCCAAAGACAGTCAAAAAGGCCTCAAATCCAAATATCCAGCAGCACCCACAAAAAGTAATCCTTCCAGCTCCAGATCCAAATGAAAGTGACCAGGAGATGGACAAAGCACTGGGAGGAGCCTGCTGGACAGGAACAGGAAGTTGGAGACTGTGGGGCACTTCCTTACTCCCCCCCCCCCAAAATGGACTCCTTGCAAAAAAAAAGGCCATGCAAATGTCAACCTGAGGAGTGATTCTGATAAAAATCATAATTTTCTGAAGGTTTATCCTGTTTGCTGGTGATTTTCTTGTGCGAAATTGCAAAATCTCTATTTCGCAAGTGCGAGATTGTTCCTTTCCGCCGCAACTACGTGTTCGCAATTGCGAACTCTCGCGAGGTGTGCTGTGCAAGGTGGCAAGCCGCGAGTACGTATTCGCGGGCGACAAACTCCCGCGGGAACACGCAGCAAGATCTAAAATGGCGCGTCACTCGCAAAGAAAAACAACTCGGCAAACGCTAATATGACGGAAAGTGAACGCCGTGCACCACGCCGCGCGCCGCAACCAAGCAAAAAATCCGCCGCGAGCGGATTCACGGATTTTCGACAAATTCGCGAGCGTTCGCGGATTGCGGATTTGCCGAAAATCCGAAAAATCCGCGAGCGGAGCGGATTTTACGCCCATGCTTAGATATGATATCCCGGAGGCATCCCAGGGCTTCCATTATTTAGGGATTTTTATAACTACCAATGCAACACTATTTTTTTAACAGAATCTGTTGGGGCCGTTACAGAGGTTTCGTTCGGATGTCACGCATTGGAAGATGCTCCCCCTTACTCTGCTAGGACGTGCGTCTTTATTCAAAATTCTCGCTCTGCCATGCTTTCTTTATGCCCTACAAAACACTCCCATTCCTGTTTCTAATTCTTATTTTTTGCAGATTGAAGCAGCAGTGAGCGCCTCGAATAGCCATGATCAAGCTTACTATGGGATGGTATGATGGGGGTATTGGACTGGCAGATATGCGCCTCTACTATCAGGCTTCACAGCTCACGGCATCAACCAATGGGTGTTCGGGCGACATGTTGATCCCAGCTTTCGCACCGATCATTGGTTGATGGGGAAGGGGGGCTACAATAGAGCGTTGTATACAAACCATAAGAAATTGCGCCTGAACGGTCCTACCGTGCGTACGGTGGAGGTGTGGCCTAGGGTGCAGCAGTGGATGGGTTGGCAGGGGCGCCTAACGAAGACTACCCCTCTATGGGAACCAGACATTTTCGGACGGCTTAGTACCTATGCGGGGTTTGATAAGTGGGATATTATCGGGATGTCCACGGTGGGAGATATGTGGGTTAAGGGCAAGAAGGCATCGTTTATGGATCTCCTTTCTAAGTATCAGCTAGCACCCTCGGAATGTTTTCGGTATCTCCAGATCAGTCATGCCATTGACTCCGCCCTCCCTAAAGATAACCCTCTTCCAGACTCCTCTCCTCTGGAGGACAGGCTCTTACTGGATCCTATGAATCGCAAGGCCATCTCTCTCACATATAAGAAGTTGATCAATAATCGGGCCGATCCAATGTTGAAACTGAGGGCGAGCTGGGAGAAATGGACGATGAGGACTGGATGGAGACGTTGACCTCACCCCGAGAAGTAGCCATCCTGATGTGACTTCGTCTGGTCCAACTTAAAATTCTCCACTGGATATATTTTGATGTAACACTGCTATACCGGTGGGCAGAAGACCTGATGCATGCTGCCTCCGACACTGTAATCAGACGGGTACATTCCTGCATATCCTGTGGGACTGCCCTCACATACAACAGTACTGGACGGACGTGACCAGACAATTAACTAGGACTTGTGACAAACCTATACATCCAACTCCCACATTATGTCTCTTCAATATCTGGGAGGCAACGGACCTTACACAAGTCGAACAATCATGGGTCATGATGGGGTGGAGTATAGCGAAACGGAACATTGCTCAGAAGTGCGGCGTAGACACCATACCACAGCTGAGAGATTGGGCAAAAGATATGGACCATGCCATGATTGCTGAAAAACTGTATATAAAGGGAGGGGATGTCCACGCAAATGGGATCGCAAGTGGGGGCGATGGAATAAATATAGGGGGGAGATATGTGTTTCTCCGACAGTGGCACTGAGGAGGGAGAGACTTTTGGGGTTAGAAGAGGGGGAATACGAGATGATGGCACATAACGAGGGCAATCGGAAATAGATATGGACTAGTGAAGTTTCCTGACCCGGGGGCATGGAAGTAACCCACCTAAAGATTGTTACGATGTTTATGGAATGTACTCCCCTGGGCTCCTGCTGGGTTGACGATTGGAAGGGTAATACTGTAGTCTTATGAACATTTTTGCCTAAGATGTCAATGTAATGTCACTATTGCTACATATTGTTTCTAATACAAATTGTTTAAAAAAATAAAATCTTGAATTTTCAGTGCTATGACCACCAAAGGCCCTGATTTTATATTAAAAACAGAGCTTTAGACTATACCATTTCCCACTAAAAGGCAATATTTCTCTCCATGTGTTCCCATACCTGGCATATCATGCAGTTTGGTGCTTACTTTCCCTGCATGTTAAAGAACAGTAGATGCTTTAGCATCCAGGTTAATGTGCTGCATAGCTAAATGCATATAAGGTTCCAAAGGCGAGACCGACTTCATTGCAAATGCTTGTTAAAATAGTGTATCTGACAAATTATTGTTTCCTTTTGCAACTACACTACTGAAATTTTCATTACATAACATGTACAAATTGTCCTATTTGTGTAAATTCACATTAATTTCTTTAGCTTATTTATCTAGTTTCTCAGTTGCATGGCACACTCGCTTTCTTGCTTCTAAAATCAGAAATATCAACAAATCTTATGTTAATTTTTTAAGTGTATATCTTAAATTGCTTGAACCTACAAAATATTCCCAATTCAAATTGCATGCTAAACCTCCTCATCCATTATATCTCGCTACAGGCTTCAACGCCTCCACAACCAAAGATGACACGCCATCTTTCTGTGCTCTCTACTTTCCATCCGCATTATAGGACTGAGGTCTTCCATTCAATAATTCATGCATCACTTAATTCACATGATCTGAATCATTCTGCATTGCACCTTCAGATTTACCTTTCTTCTGGTTTGTGGTGTCCAAGCTAGGCACACAAGAGAAAGCTCCCACAGTCTCTAACACTTTTGAGGCATTCCTGCTTTCTTTGCTGCAATCTAGTATCCATCAAATCCTGAATAGGTTTGCCTGCATACCCTTAATGGAGGGGTTTCCAACGTTTTCTTTAACCAGAGCTACTTATGTTCCATGAAAAATTTCCCAACCTACTAGTATTGTTGGCCTTGTAAAATCAACCATAACAGACAAGGTTTTAATAATGTCCTCGCTATTGAACATTATCGGCAGTGATCACCTCAGTGCATCAGGCAGGGTTGCCAGCAGTAACTTAAAGTCTTTGTCAATTTGGAATCCTTTTGTATAGGTAGTACATAACTGCTATATCTGAAATGCTCAAGGCACCAAAGTAATAATAGTATTAGTAATAAGTCTCCCCAACGCCACATTATTTATCGCTTGGCTTTAAAAGTATTTTTGAAATTCAAACATTTTTCTCCAAACATCATCTTATGAGCTCTGAAAATACATGCGTTTTATCTTGATTAAACACTTTTTGATTTGATATAAATAAATGAAATCAGCCACGCTTCTAATTTAGTAGCACACAAGAGAGCTACTCCAAGGGAGCTTGAAAGCTACCAGTAGCTCATGAGCTACTTGTTGGAGAAGCCTGCCTTAATGCATTTCTGATTTTTTTTTCATTAGCTGGTGAGTCCATTAATTCAGTGCTTCAAACTGTGTAGGCCTTGGATGCAGTTTCATATCAAATAGACACCTCAGAAAAGTAACTTTAAAAAAATCAAATGAACCATTCTCAGGAAACTGTAACTTTTTGTCACTCTCTGTTGCCTTATTCTACTATTTCAACTACAAGCAAATATATGCATCATAACTTTAATACGTATTTTGTGAGCTGGTCTTCCAAGTGGGGGAGATGGTTGTCCCACCAAACATCTTTTCACATCCAGCAGATATTTGACCCATTGTTAAAATCACACACTCAAACAAATAAACAAGCAAAGCAAATTAATATAAAAATGGTGGATTCCCAAAACACTATTCTTTTCAGAAAAACAATTAACAAATGTGTCTGTGATCACCAGGAAACAGGAAGAAATTTAAATCTCACCATAAGTACACCATCACTTAAAAGTGCTACACAATCACACCTAGAGACAGGTCACAACTTACGACAATTGACTTGGTACCATAAAAAGTTTACCCTTTTTGTGTAAATAAACAGCTACCATTAATCTGTCCTAAATTAGTCCACACACCTAGACCATTAGGGAAGTCATAAACTTAAATTTAGGGGACCTATAGTGCCACATTTTAATCCTCCACAGACACTCTGCCGGAGCCCTTAACTTATGAGTCTATCAAAATCTCAACACGCGAAATACATATAGTCAACGCATAATAAACAACCATGATGTTATTGAAAACACCTTCCCAAGAACAACACAATATTGTCCACCAAAAAATAATGGTATACAACGTTTACAATGAAACTTTTACAACGACCTACCATTACAACGCAACTTTTACAACGCAAACTATTACAACGCATTGCTCTGGGGGGCGCTCTAGGATAGGGAATAGGTTAATTTACTATCCAATAACCTTCCCTACTATCCACGGGGACTGGAGTTGGAATAGTAAATTAAACTATTCACTATCCAGCACCTCAAAGCGCTATGCGTTGTAATGGTATGTGTGGTAAAAACCGCGTTGTAAAGGGAGGCGTTGTAAAAGTATGCGTTGTAACGTCATACATCCAAAAATAATACATAACCTCATCCTGTGCTAGAAACACGTCGACCTCCTACATCAAAAGCCTCTGATTCTCACCACTCCTAAACTGGACAAAGATACAGCGCCAAGAAACCTCCTGGTGAACGTGTGATCTATAAATGTCCTGTAACATACCAGAACATCACTTCTCCACCTATCAGTGCACCTGTATAGCACCTCAAGACATCATGCAAACTACCTCCAGACATGGTGCCATAGGACAATGTGCCTCAAAAAGGGTGCCTCAAGGCGGTGTAAACTGCCCGTAAAAATCTCCAATCTAAAGTCCAAATTAATAAATGAATCACCCTGATGTTCTCCAACAAAAACCTTTGTTCTGGGAGTTCTTAAAATGTTTAATGGTCTCTATTTTCCACCAAACTCTATTGACTTTTTCCCCTTTTCAAAAAGGGTCGAACATCAGGATGAGTAAAAGACCAAATTAATTCAAAAAGATGCTAAAATAATTTTCACAAAGCTGCTTTCTTGTCACTTATCATTAGATTTATTTAAGTACTATAGTTAAAATGACATTTGTATTGTAGTCAGCACAAATAATTTAATACAGAAAATCGGTTGTATGCTCTTGGCACTTAAACTATTAAACTATAGGCATTCAGTTTGAAAATAAGTTGGTAATTTAGAATAAGTAAAAGGTTTCCTGACTTGACAGCATGGCCTTGTGTGCTCAGACCTGAAGAGCCCTTAATGGGGCACTTGTCCATCAAGTTTGTTATTAAGTTCAATTAAACCAGGTGCACTTTATGCCAGTCAAAAGAGCTCAAAAGTAAAATAATGCAGAATGAACAATAAAAGGAGCGAATGCAAAGTAATGAAAAGGACCTTAGCAAAAACATGTCCTGTTGGTAAGTAAGTTTATTTTGTTGATTAATTAAAACCATTACGACCAGCAAAGAGCAAATTCAGTTTACAACCTGATTAAAAAAACAATATAAACACAGACCCAGATTATCCAGCACTCGTATACATACTTAATTCAGCTGTAGTAGGATAATCAATAAACAGTTTAGCAGCAAAAGTGACATAAAATGCAACGAGTTGTTAATGAAGGAATTAGCAGCAAGATTTAAAATAAAGTGCAATGTGCGCTCTAGATCCACAACAAATACTTAAGATACTAATCAAAGAATTCTGATAAAACCAAATTATTGTTAGAATAATAATTAATATACTATCTCCCCAACTGATTGATATACTTTAAGACAACGAATTAGAAAATCATATACTTACAACAAATATTATCTATAAAATGAGATAATACTTTTATAACAATTAAATTTAAAAATGTCTATAAAATTTCATCATGATCCCTAAAAACATTTACTATTATAGAGTCATTGACATTTTAAATAGCATTCATTACATGGATTTCATCGATTGCAGAGTCTTCCTTACATAATTTTGATTCCACTATGAGGATATATTTAACAAACTGATGAACTAATCTTGGTGTAATACCTCTTAGACATACAATGATTGCAGTTCTGCACGTTCTTACTCCCATTTCCTTAAAAAGTGGTTTTAAAAACCTCTTACGTTCAACAAGCAATCTTGGGCACAAAGTTACAATATGCTGTAGAGTTTCTTCATTTTTACCACATAATCTACAGATATTAGAGGGCCAATTTTTTTCCCATTTTGGGATTCCATCTTTGGTTGGGTATCTCCCAAACCGTAGCAGCATAAATTTATTTTTAATGTAAGGTTTTAAATAAAATTTCAAATAGGGCTGGGGATACAAATTGTTAAAAGAGTTTGCTATTGTCCAAAGATGTTTTTTTCCCTTAAATCGTCTTTATCCGTTATACAAGACAAAAGTGCTGCTGATTGATTGATTGTTTTTTTAAAGACCATTTTACACCTTATTTCATCCTCTAAGTTTGGGCAATCAAAAGCAAGCAAACACTTGTTTAAATAAGATCGCCAGCTTCCCGAATAGGCCCCTCTTTGAATCTCTAGCCAACAAAGGTTGGCCAGCGAGCCTTCCTCTGCTCTGGATAATAACAGTAAAGATTTTAAAAATGTAGATTGCCTAACGAGACACTGTTTCTTCAGACCAAATTCCAGTCTAACATTCGCTCGACTAATGTTTTTGGGGATTCTAAATACCGATTTATATGATCTTATTTCAATATCATCTAAAGGTTTCGCATCTTTGCCCCGAAAAATAACAGAACCATAGTCCAATGAAGGAATTAACTTCACTTTCATGGCCTTCATCAAATGGTCATGATTTGGGCATAATAACTTATCCCTCAATTGTCTAAAGGCAAATGTAAGAGATGAACCTTTAGCTTCTAGGTTGTTAAAATGTTTCCTGAACGATAAATTGTGATCAAATGTTATACCCAAATATTTATAGGTTTTTACACAGTCAACAACCATACCCTTGATATTCCATTCTTTAACACCTAGTTTACCTTTTCCCATGATCATTATTTTTGTTTTTTTAATATTTATTTTTAGACCATTCCTTGCAACATAGATGTTAAAAGAGTCTATTAATCTTTTAAGGCCAATAACTGTCTGACTTAATAAAATAGTATCGTCAGCATATTGTAAATATTTAATCTCTTGGCCCATCACAAAAGGAGAATGAGCGTTAATATCCTTAAAATGGGCAGGGAGATCAGACATAAAAAGATTAAAAAGGCAAGGGGCCAAAACGCAACCTTGTTTCAAGCCAATGTTTGTTTCCAGGCGTCGGGTTATATGGCTACCGTCGCCTACTTTAATCTGGACCCAAGTATCCGAATATAGCAATTTAATCATTTTTAAAAGTGCGTCGGATATTCCCCAATTATCTAATTTCGACCATAATATGTCGCGGGGCACAAAGTCGAAGGCTGCTTTTAAATCAATAAAACATATATACAGATTTTGTTTCCTAATTTTGGCTCTTTCGCCTAATAGAGTTAATAATACTAAATTTGAGTAGGTTGATTCTCCCTTTCTGAAGCCGGTTTGTAAATTTGGTATCAGTTTTTCTTTTGAGGCCCATAATTCCAATTCCTCTAACAAGCAGGTTGCAAATATTTTAGCATCAACGTCAGTTAGAGCTATTAATCTGTAATTTGCTGGATTATCTTGAGGGCCACTTTTATAGATTGGTTGGACGATACTACCCTGCCAAGAGTCTGGAATTTTACTGGTTCTAAGCACATCATTAAACAGCAGGGTAAGAACCTCTGGCTAATCCTTCAAGGCAGCTTTGAATATGGCATTTGGCATGCCGTTAGGACCAGGCGCACCATTTGATCGAATCTTATGTACCACTTTTTTTACTTTATCAACTGTCCAAGGCTCAATAACCGAGATATTTATCGGGGGTTGCCCAGATATTACGGTTATCTCTGGACATTTATTATGCATAAGAATAGATTTGTCTTCAACAAACTGAGGGCCTAATTGAGCCGTTTTAGAGTTATTTAGAAAAGATACCCAAGTTGATTCATCAATATTTGCACTATTGCATCTATTGTTTCCATTTTCTAAATTATTAATTAAACTCCAAAAGAGCCTAGGGTCTTTCAATTTGCAGGCGTGATGTAATTTGGCCCAAATTGTTTCATAATAGGCTTGTTTGGACTTCCAAATTTCATTCCTGTAAATCTTTTTTAATTGTCTAATTTGTTGAGCGACCACAGCACAAATAGACCCCTTCGCTTTCCTATATAATGATCTAATGGTTTTGTTGAGTTTTCTTTTAAGATGTTTTACGCGAGGGGAAAACCATCCTGGGTTCTTTTGAGTTGACATCTTACCACCTGTAGATTTTAATTTAGAAAAAATTGACAAAAGTGCATTACATAAACCAGGCCAAAGGTCTACCGGATTTTTTCCCTCAGGTATCGCATCTTGTAAATCAACAATTAGGCCAGCTAGAAAGTCCAAGATATTCTTTTTAATTTTATCATTCCATGTGAGCCTTTTTAAATTAAAAGCGGTAGTTGAAGTTCTAAAAGTTTTTGACTCGGGCAGATAATTAAAAGCTAAAGCAAGAGTAAAGACTTGTAGGTTATGGTCGCTCTCGATTCTTGGTACAACTTGATAACTTTGGACTGCCTTTACAAGATTTTCTGAAATTATGCTGTAGTCAATTATCGAAAGACTAGCACTTTTCCTAAATGTAGGAGTATTATCGGCGTCTTTGAGAATATTTAAGTTATATTTTCTGAACTCGCAGTTAGACCATTCCAAGAGGATGGAGGATGGTACCATTCCTTTTTTATATGAGAAAAGATGCATATTAAAATCCCCAGTTATAATGAACATTGAGTCCAAATGGTCGTAATATAACAATTTTACCATTTCCCATAATAGATCGAGTTGTGAGGACCGTATCTTTTTCTTTGAACTCAAATAGACGTTTAGGAAGATAAATGATTGTTTGGCAATAAATTTAACACACAAGATCCATTTTACTTGGAGGTCTATCTCAAAATGTTTAACATCGAGATTTAAGGAAACATATATGGATAGACCACCACTAGGGCGACCTATAGAGGCCTCACGAGTTGCCTCGTTCAGATATTCATAATAGCCAATAATAGGTTCACTACACATTTGCCAGGTCTCCTGCAATATTAAGATATCAAAGGAGTACAAAAAACTTGTTACACTCGGATCCTCAAGTAGAGTTTTGAGACCATTTACGTTCCAAGAACAAAACTTCAGAGATTTAAATGTTTTTTCAGAGGAAGATAGGCTTCAGTCCTTCTTTGCAGAGTTAACCTTTGATAGTGTTGAAGGAAGCCAACTCCAATCCTCAATTGGATTAGGTGTGGAGCGTAATTCAACACAAACTCGGGATCCAAACTGGGAGCTCTTAATCTTAATAACCCGCATCATATTCACCTCTGTTGATGGGCCTAAGGCACCTTTCAGAACTCTAACAGGGGAACCATAAGTTGTTTTTTGTGCACCCTTTATTTGTATCGAATTGCAAGGTGATTTAACCGGAATCAATAAAGTTGGGTATTGAGTTTCACAAACGGACCTAAGTTTAATGCCCCATTTTTTAAATGTATCTGCATTGGCCAATATTTTACTGACAATATCCTCAATTCTCCAGGTGGTCACAGATGTTTCAATATTGCAGTCGATCTTAAACTCCACAAGTTCCAGATCTTCCGATGTTATGTCTGTCAGATCTGGGATTGCAGTAAATAGCTTCAGGATATTGCCACGGTTCAGAACATCATGAGTTCCCCTCGTGATGTACTCAGGGCAGAAGACTACTTTCCTTTTATCCATTTGTCCTTCTGAGACGACCTGCACCTTCCTCACAACAACCTGGTCCAATATAGGCTCTACCTGTTGACGTGAGATAGGCAACTCAATGGATTTTTGTACTAATGTGCAGGGGGGAACAACGTAGGAATTTGTTCTTGAAACATGCTGATTTGTTAAATTTACAGTTTCCCCATTAGGAGTGGTTTGCACACCGAGTTGTTCCACCAATTTACCACAAGGGTGTTTAGACATGGGATCCCTTTTTTGAGCAGCCTCAGGACATGCATTGAAGAGGGCCTCACCCTGTGATGAGTGGATATCATTTTGTACATCCCTTATTTTAGGTTCAGGTTTTTTAACACGCCTAAAAATTGGAAATAAGGCTTTTTTTTCAAATTCTTTGGTACGGTTTGCAGTGACTTCCACTCTTGGGGAATCTTTGATATTTATATGATTTGTAGTTACCTTATGTGTAATATGTTTTGTTCCCAAAGGGATTTTATTACGGTTCTTCCTCAATCTTTTCCTTTCCCTTTTAGATAAGATTTTATGATTATGTTTTACGTTCGAAACGTGACTGATTTCTAGTGTCTGTATATCTTGTGCTTTATTAGAGATATCAATTAACGATTTATTTATCTCCACAACATTACTTGTCGTTTCTTCATGTAACAGTAGAGAGTTATTTATTCTGTTATCGTTAACTGATTTGTGTCTGTCATCATATATAAAACCTGTTTTGACAGTGGTAATCCCCCCACCATCCATGAGATCATTGGTAGTAGATTGTCTACATAAACAATTTATACCCTCTTTGTTGCCTTGAACCTTTCTAACAGATAGCAATTTTACCTCCTGTAGCATAGAGCTAACAATTACCGGTAGATCTGATATTTTATCAATCAGTTGAGCGCAGGTACAAGTTATTAATTGGCCTTCATTATCCTTTTGTACCCTAGTAATCAAATCAGACAAATGCTGCAACTTTTCATCTATTCCAACCACATGTGTTGCTAATGTGCTTAAAATATCAACTTGCATGTCTAATTTATCTGAATGAAAGTTTAGGGCATTAGTGATTGAATCCATAGTGTGCAAAAGATTGGCCCATAAGTCACATTCACAACCAGTTTTATTTTCTCTTTGCTCTGATCTTGGTTGAAAATTCCCATCAAATTTTGTTAGCAAAGAAAAATTCAATGGATTCATCCGATCATTTAGATCTAAGTTAATGGATTTTTTTCGTTCGGATATACAATGGACCTTTTCACCATTAACTGCGCCAGGAACCAGTAGTGATTTATTCAAGTAATAACTATTCTCCAAGGTTATACTTGATTGGTCCAGTTTGAGAGGTCTTACATTACCATCATTCTCAGAATTACCATTTGGGCTAGATACTAGATCAATAGTTAGTAAATCCATGTCTTTGGCATTATGATCCAATACAAAAACCTCATCACTTGAATTCTGTTCTAGACCGGAGGAGATATTGATAACTGAACCTTGTTCCTTGTGACCTCCAGTCATCCGGGTACCGAGTGGGGCCGGTTCCCTACCACACCCAATGGACTCCGTACGACTTAGTACAGCATCATGCAAGTTGTGCGAATGAATTTGGGCTTTATGAAATGTTGTTTTCGATCCAAGCTGACCCGAAGACTGATAAGAAAGTTTAGGTTCTAATGTTGTCCCTGACTTTTTTCTTTATTTTCAACATTTTCTGCCTTTTCAGCCTTTTCAGCACTATTCCCCTTATTGCCCATACTAGGAATTATCTTGTTGTAGATGACTGCTGCCTCCTTAGGTTCATCTATTTCTAAGGAGGCCTCTGATAATACACATGGATTAGCTCCCTTTTTACCCCATGGAACTGAGGATGAAGAAAACATTTCACAGGTGTCATCATATCCACAATTATTTTTGTTTTTTCTTTGATGTTTTTGTGTCTGTTTTTGTTGGTAATTAAGAAAAAGTCTCTGAATGGATGGCTGAGTAGAATGGGTAACATGTGCCACGACCTTATTGTCTTGACCTGACATAATAGGAGCTACAACCAGTTGGGCCTGGTCATTTAGATGTTCCTTTCTTACGGCCGATGTTACTGCCTCTGCCAACTCAGTTGTATACTCAGTTGCCTCCTTAGCACAAACTCCAGGGCAGACTTCATTTACATATTCTTGGCTCTGCTTGGGTGGAGTGGTAATGTCCTTGTTCTCCTCCCGTTTTTGTCTTCTTTTCTGTTTGGGTAGCGCCCCACGTTGGTTTCCAGATCTCATGTCCACAGACTCTTAAGATGATTAAGTTTTAGTTGGGTTAGACCTGTGTCTTTCTTCAACCTCTCCACCTCTCTACACCCCGCACTTCTGATCACCAACTATTGGAGCACGCCCGCGTTTCAAGCTCCACCAGAAACCCACAGGGTCCAACACGGCCTCAACACGGCCTCCCCCTGCTTGTCTGCTCGCTGCGTAAATGACCAACACGCAATTGCCGTTACTGGCAAAGCCTCCAATATGAGACAAGCAAAGGCAAATGGCAATGGACCGAACCCTGCGAACAGCAGCCGTCGGGGGATGACGGATAGGGGCCATTGGGCACTAGTATGGATAGCCGTCTGCCTTCCTTGGGTAATTCTGAGTATTCTTAACAATCACCAGAGTTCGGATACCTCAAGGGTAATATTCTATGTGTATTTGGAATAGAACAATATAGAATACTGCTGCTCTCATTACAAGGCAGTTCCCAGTTGTATTTAATAGGGCCTTAAGCACCACTTGCTGGGCGTGGGACTCTGGTCCCTACCGCTACTATTTGCACCTTACGAGGGAGTGATGATATTGCTGTAGGCTGTCGAATGGAGTCCGCGGCCCCCTGCCCCCGAATCGCTGCTCCTCAGTGCCTCAGTGCCTCGGTTCCTCGGTGGCCGCGCTCCTCTTCACCTATTCGCTATACTCATCACTTTGCTTCTGACTCAATTCTGATTCAAACTCGTTTCGACAGCGCCACCTTCCGTCTGCAAGATCACTAGAATGTTTTGTTTTGCTTTCTCCTGAGCCTTGACAGCTCCTACTGCAAATCAGGAAGCCGCAGCTCCCGCGGCAGTGCAGGAATATGGGGAAATGTAGCTGTAAGCTTGAGACTTTTGAAACAGCTCTGGCCCTCAAGTACATCAGCGGAAACCCCCCGCCCGCTGGCGTTTCAATTTTCGGCCAGCATGCTGCGGGTATACAATGCCGCTGAAGTACAAAGCGTGCCTCAGAGGTGTGGCGGATCGACCGGCGGGTCGGCCGGTCAGGCGGAGTTCACTATCTGTTGCCTGATACTCGGCAACCCTCAGCTGACCCCAACACACCACCACTCGGCTCCGTTTGCTCGTTAAATCTTTAGTAGGTCACCTCACCTCTGCCTCTGTGACAGCCTGCAACAACCTCCAGTGCGGCTCACGGCGATTCACTGCGTTGCCCCTCCCCAATTTGTGATCTCGGCAAACGGCAATCCAGCCGCACTCAGACCAGCAGAGAGGAGAGTAGACAGACGAAGTGGCGGTGAGGGAGGCTGTTCGGACCCCTCGTCCGCACGCCTGACACGGCGCGTCTCTTAGGCTCCTATGCACCTTGACAGACAGATACGGTGCAGGTGCAGTTTGCAGTCTGCGGTTGCAGAGGCAGGAACCACCGTGACCGTGACCGTGACCGTGACCTCCTCGCTACGATGAAAATGGTGATCTGGCGTTTCTGGCGTTCTAGGACAGCTCACGAGCTCCCTCTAGCGATGCACTCCAAACGTTAACCGTTCCAAAATGACAAAACCAAAGACTTCCTCCCACTCGGAGCAGGTACTCACGAGATACTCCCAAGCAAAAATGTTGGGAAAATGCAATGCAGACCAGCAGGGACCCGAGGAAAAAGAAAAAGAGCGAGCCTGCTAAAAGTACAGCTCCTCCTGTAATGCTTTGAAAAACAAACATTATTCAGAAAATGCTGTGACATTTTAAAATACATAGCATTTGTTTGCACCAAATTTAAGATATAGAATGACACATCAAATTAAACGCATTTTTCTTGCTTTGTGTCCACATGTATTTGTTGAAAACAAAAGCATTTTCACCACAAGCAGAACATCAACTTTTTTTTTTTTGACGGAGTTTTATAGAGCGAGAACTTGACCCGAAAGGTATCGGAGGCTTTACACGAGCACCGGTTGCGTTACATGCAGTGCTTTTGTTGTATAGCTCCTATATATCCTTATATCGTGTTAAGTTAGCATAAGTACATTTGAGATTTAAACGCCATTTTTCCTTTCTTGCAACTTCTGCACACGACCCTTAATTGTTGACTTAGCTTTCAACCTAGTGGTTTGCCGTGGTGTATGTGAGAATAATATGTTATTGCTCTGATATCAGTCTTGTTTAATAAACCATGTCTGCACGGAGAGTGCTGAAGTTTCAGGAGCAACACGATATGGAATTGTTATGAGGTCTGATCTCCACACTTTCATAGTCATAACACAAGTGCAGCCTTTGCCAACTTGGGCTTGAGGCGGGATTGATATTGCTTTGCACGAGAATTGTTAACACACTTGATGCGGTGCACATGCAGAGAGAGCTGGTGTATGCTGATGTGATTCCTTCATGCTAGGACACTAAGGTATGGGCCCGCCCTAAAACAACCCAAAGAGACCTTCTTAGCTAATAATATAATATATGTGTTAGGGAGGGTGAGATATAAGTGTTGTTAACTCTTATTCATTACAGCATGTTAACATGCTGTCACCATTCGCTTTTTATGTCTTAGTAACTATGCTGATAATTTTGCTACTGATAATAAGTATACTTGTATTATCAAAGATACTGCGCCTGAGAAGACGGCATTAGTAAATAAACATTTCAAATGCACATGTGTCTTCTTTACTCCATGTTCTGGTTTGTAATGATAATATAACGAAAGAGTGTTCATGAGTCCCACGTACCCTGAGGTACTGTAAGTTCATGTTCTGGTTTGTCTAAACATTGGGTGTTTGATATGTCCAATGAGACACTGTAGCTAGCTCGGTAAGGGGTGAGTTGGTTGCTAAGGTAAGTTTTGGGACATCCTAATTTGCCGAGGTTCCACTCCTCTGTGCACAGTTCTGTGTGAGTACAGAAACCCTGCAACATGGCGCCCAACGGTTTCGGTGGTCTTATATCATGACACTCGAGTAGTTTATCGTTCATGCCTTAACCCCTTCACATCCGTTTCCGGAAAACGGGGTGTTGGTGAAACCTACCTATTTTTTGAAATAGGTCTTTATTCAAGCTTGATTCTTACTTAAACGGTTTCTTTGAATTACTACCCAGTTGTGCTACAAAGTATTCTTTGTGTTTTCTTGTTTCCAATTCTGTGATGGCGGCAGCGGTGGCTATTGCGCAGCATAGTCGCGTAGCGGTACGCAATCATCTTCAGACGTACCAGGTCCCAGTAGATGGGATGGCTGTGATTTTCGTGGTAAGTGCAGATCCGGCGTTTCCTTACGAGTTGTTTTACTCTTGGGTTACGTTTCCGGCTGTGGACGCTAATTCTGGTTTGTACCACTCCTACACCGCCTCGGATGTCCCGGCTGAATATACGCCATACAGGGCATTGGAAATACCTATTGATCATTGGCAGCATCGAGTTTGGTTTGATGGCGCCCTCCCCCACTCTTTGTCCCGTGCGAGGTTAGGTCCACTCTCAATTCCAGGTACTAATTGGCCTGCGTTGGGTGGCTTTACCCCGCACCCGAATCACGGGGCTTGTACCCTGGCAGAAATTCGCAGGCTGCATGTAGTTTCCATTTCCGTGATTCGTGCTTTAGTGCAATACATCGGTCGACATCTTCCTGGTGGTCCCCAGGGGGGTGCGGCCGCTCCCATGGAACGAGGCGGAATGCGTCTCAATCCTGTTATGGTAAATTCGGTTTTTGGTGCGCGTCCTGTTGACAATGATGACTTCCCATTCTGGCTAGCAGAGAAGTTTGATCAACTGGAAGCGGTTTTTCCGAATTCTACTCCTGCTGATAAACATAGAATGTTGACGATTACTCTCCCGAAGGATATTACTCCTGAACTTGCTGACTGTGACAGCTGGGGAAAAACATTTGCGGCAGTTTATACAAGGTGCTTCGGCACCCCGTCTATGACTGCCCTGCCTGAAATCGTTAGACGTGTTCAGAATGATCACGGTCCAGAGGCAGCGGTTGAATTGGGTATGCGCCTGTGTGGTTCTTTTGAGATTGTAAGTGATCTCATTCTCTCCAATGTTAAAGGAGATGCAGTTAACTTTCAGGTGTCGAATGCTTTGGCTGCTCTGCCCGATGCCGACAAACCCCGCCAGTTAGCTAAGATTGTGGTGGCCGCTTATAAAACGATTGGCCGCACAAGTAGAGGTCTGAAATATTTTCCAGTGAAGGAGAAAAAACAACCACAGGGGCAATCTGCAGTGACAGATGCCCAGCCAAAGTCCAAGAAACAAAGTTGGCCTAAGAAACAGACACAGGGGAAGCAGACAATGCAGACTCAGGGTACTTTTCCTGCAATACAAGCTCCTGCGCCATCCGAAAAAGTTTATGATTTGCGCGACCGCGCGATGATTAAATCACCTGATCGTTTTCAGGGTTCTGATCAACGCTCTCCTCGTTCCTTTCAGGACACATCGGCCCCGAAGACCGGTGGCGGAGGAGGGGGTGGACGTGGACGTGGTGGCCAACAAGGACGTGGTCAGTCCCGCCAGACGGACGGCGCAGTGAAGCAGGAGGATTCTACGCCTAGGCGTCCGCAGTTTGCGAAAAAGAAAGTCGCAGCCTTAACAGCGCATCGATATGCCACAGATAGTGAGAACGCGGCTTCGGAATCTGACGTGGGCTCTGACCTTGCTGGACAGCGCGGCGGAGATAACCATAGTCAGGGAGGCGCTGCGTCCACTACTGAGGGTGACAGCGACTGATATCTACGTTGTGATAGAAACAGCGGATACGAGACTTGCTCCCCCTGAAAGACTATATGAAATTGTCCTGTTAATTGAAGGTGACATACAGCGTACCGTTAAAGGTGTATTTTGGGAGAATATGTCTTCTACATATGATATTTTACTTTCGGAGGCTGACTGGCCCCCACCTTTTGTGCTCGCGGCGCCGCGAGGGGAGGAGGTAATACTACCCAGTTTCGCGAACACTGTCTCGAAAGAGCATGCGCAGCATTTTGCAGAAGAGTGGGCTCGGGCTCTCGCGCCGGCTCTGTACCGTAACCAATGTGGTTGGGATAAATTGTCGCCTTGCCACGAAATTCCGTTGCGGTCTCAGCCGCAGCCTCAACCTCAATATCCAATTCGGCGTGAAGTAAAATGTTCCGTCGCGGAAATCCTTGAACAATTGGAATATCAGGGAGTTATTAAAACGTGTGTGTCACCGATGAATAATCCCCTTTTTACTGTGAATAAACCTGACGGATCATATCGTTTGGTTTTGGATTACCGGCATTTAAACTCGCATTGCCGTAACTGTGCAGTACAGAATACCCACGGCTCTGCCCTAGTGGATAGTCTCGTGCGTAAGCGTTTCAAGACAACGCTTGACATATCCAATGGTTTTTATGCCCACAGATTGGACAGCTTTAGCTCCCAATGGACCAGTTTTACAAGCGCTGGAGTCCAAAAGCAATTCCGGCGTCTTCCAATGGGCTACAAGAATAGTCCTGGTGTATTTACCGCTCGAATTGTCTCTGTTCTGGAGGCACTCGACCCTGATGCTTTTTCGTATGTGGATGACATATATCTCACAGACGACGATATTTGGGAGCATCTGTGTCGTGTAAATTCTCTTGTTTGCAACTTCGCAGACATGGGTTACAAATTCAACTTTGCAAAATCGCACATTGCTGAACACACAGTGTTGTTTTTGGGCTATGAGCTCAACAATGAAGGTAGAGGTTTGGCTCCTCACTTCTTAGAGAAGTGCGCACAATTGCGCGCACCAACGACGCTGAAAAAATTACAGTCTTTACTGGGCTTTTTGAATTTCGGCAGAACTTACATTCCGGAATATGCCCAGCGTATCAAGCCTTTGTATGCTTTGATACAACCAACTTTCTCAAAATCATGCTGGCTGCCTGAGCATTCAGCCATTTTGCAATCCTTGCAGGCTGATCTGCTCGCTTCTAAATATTTACTGACTCGTGATAACCACACCAACCTGGTAATAAGAATAATTCCCGGGACGGTGGGTTTCACATACCTCACTTTTAATGAAGGTGACACAGTACCTATTGCTTACAAGTCACACTTGTACACCTCGGCTGAGATGCGGTTTCCCACCATAGAAAAGGTTTTAACTGCTGTACAGATGGCTATTCTAAAGGAACGAGCTCTGTCACAGGGGAAACGCATGCTAGTGGTAACACCCTGTCCTCATTTGGAGGCAGTCACGAAAGCCAGTGTACCTAATTCAAAGGCTTTGCACCCTCGGTGGATTCAGTGGGCTGCGTCATTGTCATCCACGGATGTCATGTTTATTTTTGACGCTTCATTACGGTCGCAGGAGTACTTGCAGTATGAATTCGTTCACCCTGCTCCTCTGGCGATGCGACCTTTGGAGGACTTCCATTGCATCATTTACACTGATGGGTCAGCGCAGGTTGCGCATGGCTCTAAACATGCCTACGTTTCCGCATGCGCCATTGTGGTCGGTGCTATGTTGAATGATGAGTTCATTTCCAGGGAGGTACAAACGTTGCCCCTGGGCGATTGCACCGCGCAATTGGCAGAGCTTCGTGCTCTTTTACTAGCTTTGGAGTACGCAGATCCAAGTGTTACTACTCTAATTGTAAGTGATTCTTACTACTATGTCCAGTCTTACAATGAAAACTTGTTCTTTTGGATTCAAAATGATTTTCATGATTCCAAGGGTAGCACAATAAAACATAAAATGATCTGGGTTCGAGTGGCAGAGCTTAAGGCTATGTTGCCACTCGTTTATGTGATTCATACTCTCGGTCATCAGCGCGTGGGAGTTCACGCTGTTGGCAACTCGCTTGCTGATGAAGCGGCGAAATCAGCAGTATCTACATACTTAGTTGCAGCAGTTACTAGGTCTAAAACCAAGATTGATAGCGACATCTTGGCAGCGATTGCTGCCTCTGAGAAGGGAAGTAAACATCCTGCGGGATTCCCTTCGAAGTATAAATACCACTTAAGTCCCGAAAAGGTTCCTTTTGTGACAATTCCTGATGTTGGGGAACGGCTGATTCCCAACTCGGATCGCAGAGCAGACTTGATTACAGCGGCTCATGAAGGTGTGGCGTCTGCGCATGCGGGCGTCTCGGCCACTGTAACTCAATTACAATTACGTTTCTGGTGGCGGGGACTGTACAAACAGACGCGTGATTATGTCCTTCTGTGTGACATATGCCAGCAGATTAAACCTTCAACTGCTACGCGTCCGCCTCAGACTCAGTTGTACATTTCTAATAAACCACTAGGCTGTGTTTATTTAGATCACTGCGGTCCATTTTCATCTGATACTGCGTATAAATACATCTTAGTAGCAGTTGACTCATGCACACGCTTTGTGTGGGTATGGCCACATCGCAGCGCTGATTCCCGGACTGTCATCAGAGATTTGCGTATCTTTATAGGGATTTTTGCCTGTGGTACCTTCCATTCGGATCAGGGTCCGGCTTTCGCCTCTAAGGCGTATAAGGATGCCATGACTTCGATGGGGGTCCAAGTCAAGTTTTCGTCACCCTACAGACCCGAGGGTAATAGTGTAGTTGAACGAATGAACCGTGATTTAAAGCAATCTTTGACAGCCCGAGTTATAGGCACTGGCAGAAACTGGCTGGCTCACCTCTATGGCGTGCAGCGTGCTCTTAATAATCTCCCTAGAAGGTCTCTGGGTGGGCGGACCCCATACGAAATGCTCTTTGGCATCAAGATGTTCGTCCCTGACCTTGACGGTCTAGACTCGGTGGTTCGCGCCACTTCCTTTGACGCAGATGAACATTGCAATGTTTTACAGAATCTACAAAAGACGAGAGACACTCTTGCAAAGGAACATTTGCCCTCCACATCGGATGATGCGTTGCAGATCCCGGTAGTTGGCTGGCTACCCCAAGTTGGCGAACTGGTTCGAGAGAAGATCGACAACAAGAAAGAGTTTGGTCCCTCCTATCGAGCTCCAGTCCCAGTGCTTGGAGTGAAGGGCACAAGAACAGTCATTTTACCACCACTTCCAGGTCGTAAGGAAAACAGGTTTATTTCTATTGACAATGTCAAGATACACAGAGTGGCCGATTCTTCTTAGCATGACACCGGCTGTTTCCTGTCCTTCCATTGTGAGAAATTCGATTATGCCCACTGCTTCTAATAATGAACCTGAGGTGGCCATCGAATTACCTGCTGTTTCCAGTCCATTATTGAATAATTTACCAGGAACTAACCTTGATGAGACAGACTATACATACCCCACTGATTTGTCCATGCCTGACCTGCAAGCTCGTTTAGCCACGGAATCCAGATTTTCATTTGACTCTGCTTCCCTTGCCTCGAAAAAACCCTCTAAAATTGCAGTATATGCTAGCCTGTTTAAAAAACATTTTTTGATACCTCCTTGGATATACATTTGGCTGGTCCTTTTTTCAGTTTACCTTTTTATGTCAATTGGTTTTGTGTTTTATTTTTTTCGGATTATGAATGGACACTATGTCGAGGAGAGAACTTGCATTACTCATTTAAATGGAACTTTGGCCCCACTTTCCTCTTCACATTCTACACACAGATTAAAAAGAGACTTGACTTTGGTTAACATCACAGCATGGCCTGTTCTGGATGGAATCGCGTGGGATGCAGTTCGTTTTCAGATACATGGTCCAACGGAAGTCGTTAATGTTCCTAATGTACTGAGAGTTAATATGGGGGATGTGGTGAAACAAAACATTCGTTCTGATGATTGGGATGTTAATGCTGTGGAAAGTTTGTTTTCTGATTTGAAATACTATGCTGCCTTTGATGCTGAGGATTTATATTTAGAATCTGCTAATTATGGTGAATTGTTCTGTTACCAACATTATGGCAATCACTTCTTACACAAGACATCTTCCCGAAGGGATGCGGTTAATTTTACTCAGTGGGAACATTGCCCAGCACCTACACAAGGGAGTTCAGAAACGTTTCTTAAAAAGTATACTTATTTCACTGACTTTAATCAGTCCAATCCCGAGTCCTTTTATTTTAAATTTCAGAAACAGCCACTGTCCAAGGTTCGACTTACAAATACAAAATTGTTGTATTCGAAGGCCTTCCTAGATCAATTAGTTACTGGGGGTTATGAGTTGTGGAAGGATACCATAGACCTTAAATCAGTTTGGGGCTCAAGGGCCTGGCAGGTACGAGGCACTGAGGCTTTGCACCGTGCATGTCTCATCCCAAATCATATGTGGTTTTTAAATGAAACCATTTCCCAGACAACATGCTTTGGATTGGCTACATCTAAAAGGTTAAACACCCCGTCTTTCCCGGAGTTGGAGGAATATGAGAATTGGAGTAATTTTACTAATTTGTCCATTAGAAATATACAGACTCTGCTTCTGAATTCCTCCTTTAACATTTCCAGTATGAATCCCAAGGGTTGGCTGCTTTGGCACCGTAGTGCTGATTCTTGCCAAAAGAGATTTTTAAATATAACTGACGGTTTTAAGGCTGTTAGATCTGATCCCCGTTTTGATTTGAGTCATACTGTCACCTCTTACTCTGTTGGCAAGTTGTGTCAAGCTTGGCTGAAACATTCAACTTTACCTGCGGTTAAGTATCACCTTTCCAAACTGAATGCAGACGTGGATTTGAATGATTTCATTAAGGGCCCAGCTAGTGGCAGGTCGAAAAGGTGGTTATATGGTGTTTACAATGAAATTTGGAAACTCTCACAGATTGAGGCTGCTTCACGCCTTAGGGCTATTGATCAGGCGAATCTTGAGAAAGTGCTTGCAGTTGTTGACAATAGCATTAACGTGCTTTCCTCTAGAATTTACACATTAGATAATATTGTGTCGTCTGTTGTTGATATTGTACATGATGAAGTATCGGTATTATACCATGGTCAAAATCAATTACGTTCGATCATGCAGTTTGCATGGACACTTCAGACTCTGAAAATGGGTAAAGTTCCCTGGGGATACATAAATGTTTCTTCTTTATTTGCACCGTTTAATTTGACAGACAAACAACGCTTGCTTTCAATGCGTGATGCTTCCTTTTCTATGCTCCATATTGAAAGGTTGGAATCTTTACCTTTTTCTGTGGCAGAGGCCACTGCTGCTACGTGGCTTATCCACGGTTTAATAACACTGCCTTTTGCTTTATATAAGTTTTCAAATTGTATGAAATATGTGCCAATAGGTCGTTTTGAACCCTTAGGTAGCGGTTTTCTTCATGAGGTCTGGTCACTCCCATACACATACAGATGTTTCAAGGATGAACAAGAGGTTTATCTAACAGGGGATGAGTGTACTGAAACGCCAGATCATTCTTTAATGTGTAGACACATACAGTTACACGGTTCATGTAACAGGGACAGACCGAATATGGCTTGCGTTTTACAGGGCACGCCGGTTCCTGCTATAATCCCCACGTTTAAATTGTTAGAGAATGGTAGTTATTTAATGCTCAATAATGAAAACTGTTGTGGTTTGATTAAAGGTATAGCTTTCATAGTAACAGTTAGTGAGCGAGTTATTTGCTGCAGAAATGTGCTTTATCCTCCCACACGTGAACATAGGGAGTCTTCCATTTGGCCACAGATACCGACCTTGGGAGCAGAATTCAGCGGCATGGCTAGAATAAGAGCTCTATTGTCCCAGAAAGAGGTGGCCTTGAGCTCGGCCCGTGAAACTTTCGTGCTTCACATTGCTAACACCCGTACGGAGGTTCAGGCTCTTTTAAATACTGATTTGCCCTTGCATTTCGGAGCCATGGTCCGTTCTATCTTTAACGCATCCTCCACAACGGGCCTAGCACATTTTTTTAAAGTTGTTAGCGGTGGTCTCGTGACTTCCTTTGAGAAGATTTTTGGAGTCATCCCTGCTTTCTTCCATTCTATTTTTTCATCCTTATTTGGAGGGTTCCCGTTTTTACTTGCTTTAGCGGCTGGCGCATTGGTGGTTTTCTGCCTTTTTAAATATGGATGCCCTTCCTGTGCAAGACCACGCACAGCTACTACTGACGCGGTTTCGCAACCGCATGCTTGATTACTATGGCACACTGCCGTTAGCGACTCTAAGCACGGCGTTTGGATTATCTTTTCGGTTCTCCTATTTCACCTGTGTCCAGCCTGTATTTCGCTGTCTGACCTGTGATTTCCTTTGGGCCATTGATTTGTGTCTCTGCGGACCAGTATCTTCTGACGTCGATTTTGATCAACTGATGAGTCCTATCATTGCTCACGAGTTGGTTTGTTCTGACGAAAGGATTATGGCCTTGGCGGTGGCACATGGACTAATGGGTCCCTGGGATGTGTTGTCGGCAGCGCAAAATTTCTTGGAACTAAGTTTTCTTGAAAACCCACCGAGCTGTCCTCTGATGGTTATAGAGGATCCGGTGCTGGAAGATCACGTATGTTCCTTTCATCTTTTAAATTGGATGGCTGAACTGTTTTCGGATGAGGACAGTGACTTCCTCCTGGAGGCTGTTGCAGCTTACTTTTCATATACAGTCTTATCATAGACACTGCCTCAAATTGACATGCTGATTGATAGCATTTCCTTGATTTTATTGACTTTTGGTCAAGACATTTTATTTTTTGCTTGCCTATTGGCTTGAGCCACATTATATTTGTGGGCTATTTTTTAGCATTATTTTTTATAATTGAATTTTTATTCATGCTCGTTTATATATGGATTCTGCTCTCATGTGATGGCACTTCTGTTATCTTATTTAGTCCGTTCTCGGATCATGGGGGGGTGTTGTATAGCTCCTATATATCCTTATATCGTGTTAAGTTAGCATAAGTACATTTGAGATTTAAACGCCATTTTTCCTTTCTTGCAACTTCTGCACACGACCCTTAATTGTTGACTTAGCTTTCAACCTAGTGGTTTGCCGTGGTGTATGTGAGAATAATATGTTATTGCTCTGATATCAGTCTTGTTTAATAAACCATGTCTGCACGGAGAGTGCTGAAGTTTCAGGAGCAACACGATATGGAATTGTTATGAGGTCTGATCTCCACGCTTTCATAGTCATAACACAAGTGCAGCCTTTGCCAACTTGGGCTTGAGGCGGGATTGATATTGCTTTGCACGAGAATTGTTAACACACTTGATGCGGTGCACATGCAGAGAGAGCTGGTGTATGCTGATGTGATTCCTTCATGCTAGGACACTAAGGTATGGGCCCGCCCTAAAACAACCCAAAGAGACCTTCTTAGCTAATAATATAATATATGTGTTAGGGAGGGTGAGATATAAGTGTTGTTAACTCTTATTCATTACAGCATGTTAACATGCTGTCACCATTCGCTTTTTATGTCTTAGTAACTATGCTGATAATTTTGCTACTGATAATAAGTATACTTGTATTATCAAAGATACTGCGCCTGAGAAGACGGCATTAGTAAATAAACATTTCAAATGCACATGTGTCTTCTTTACTCCATGTTCTGGTTTGTAATGATAATATAACGAAAGAGTGTTCATGAGTCCCACGTACCCTGAGGTACTGTAAGTTCATGTTCTGGTTTGTCTAAACATTGGGTGTTTGATATGTCCAATGAGACACTGTAGCTAGCTCGGTAAGGGGTGAGTTGGTTGCTAAGGTAAGTTTTGGGACATCCTAATTTGCCGAGGTTCCACTCCTCTGTGCACAGTTCTGTGTGAGTACAGAAACCCTGCAACACTTTAAATGGGCCGGTACTCACCGGTACTGAGTACCGGCACTTCTTCATTTCCTCCCCTTGAGTACCGGCACTTTTTTCTATAAGAAAGAGAGTACCGGTACTCATGGGGATCTGACTTTAACCGAGGCAGCACGCTCCCTTTATCCCTCAAGTTATACTACGGCAGCACCTTTCAAGCACTGCACGGAATCAATCACAGGAGCTCGTCACCAGGACCCAGCGTGAGCTGCTTTGTAAATCAGAGCAGTGGTGTGTCTGCTGAGTCATTTGCTTATCCAAAGACCTTTCACAGTGGGCGCTAAGAGGGAGCTGAAAAATCTAATGGGTGGCGGTGGGAGGCACTATTCAGGACATAACAAAAGAACGTATGGGAAGGCTTTTACAGTCGCCACGCATCTGAATTGCTTTCTTGCACACTTCCACTTCCACACTCGCTGATTCCTATTTCATCGATCTTGGAAAGACCTTAAGACCAATCAAAAATGTGGAGATTGGCACCTGGTTCCCCAGTAAAGACGTTGTCAGCTCTGGCCCTAACTCCGGTTTACAAATGTTCCAGGAGAGACTTGTTTATTTATTTTATGCGCTTTTATATAGTGCGGACTTTACCCGAAGGTGTCAGAGGGCTTCACAATACGAACAGTAATGATACATGAGGAGAGAATTACAAGTGAACAAATTACAAAAGCAAACGTTAAGTTACATGAGGCAAAAGTGACAATTGTGAGCAAGCAACATACAAGAGGTAGCAAACGATACATTACAGGAGGAAAAAGTGATATGTGTGCAGGTTACAAAAGCATACAAAGTACAAGTAGAGGTATAGTACTGCAATAAATGGCAGATACTCCAGCACAAGAACAAACGTTACATGAGGCAATGGTGGCACTTGCGCAAGTATCTATAGCAAACAAAATGTGAGAGGTAGCAAACAGTATGTTACAAGAGAAAAGTGACGTGTGCATGTTACAAAAGAGTACCCGTACTGGACAGATGGCTCAGTGGGCTGTAGGCCACCGGTTCGATTTAAGGCAGGCTGAGGCAGCATGTAATCCTTAGGCGGCCTTAGGTGGTTGATAAAATGCATGCAGATTTCGTGCATACAACCTTGGCACGGTCAAAAAGCTAACCCAGTCCCTTGTTCCCCCGTAGCCCCGCCCTAAACTCCTCCCACTGCTCCTTTTGGTGAGTACCTGCACTTAATTTTTTCCATTTAAAGCACTGGTTACATGAGGACACATTCATTTTTGTTAGGCTTGGGGAGATGAAGTGGTTTGTCCAGAATCACAGGATGTTGCGCGTCTTTGCCGAGACTTGAACTATGTTCCCCAGCTCAGTGGCCTAACGAAACTTGAGCCCCCCCCCCTCCTGCAAAGTACATGGAGGAGGCCCCCGGGCCCGACCCGGGCCCACCATCTAGCACTTTTGCTGAGGCGGGCCCCTGGAGCTCAGGGCACCTTCCCCCCTTGAACTCGACCTAAAGGTATTGGAGCGCTTTACATGAGCACCGTATTTACATTACACATTCAGGCACGGGGAGATGAAGTGATTTGCCCAGAATCACAGGATGTGGACGCGACCCCGAGACTCGAACCCTTGTCTCCAGCACCAAAGTCGGCAATCTAGCCGATGGACCACATCCTCTCCTAATGAATAAGTGAAATGTGGCCAACCTCTCCTGCTTCCCTAATGCCCCAACAAATGAAGATCCAGTATTACAAATAGGGGATTGTGATCGCTGATACAGAAGGCAGGTACATTGTAGTCAAATATCAAATTAGATTACGGGGTACCATAATAAAATCCATCTCACCTTTCAAGCACCTTTACCCCCTTATACGTAGCGAATACAGGGTCTCCCAGTACCTTATAGTCTTTAGCAAATACTAAAGAGCTGGTGGTCATCGCTCGATTCAGAGCCTCTCCAAAGGGGGTGTGCTGGAAGTCCTCCCCATCTGTTGGCTCCATACCGCAGGCATAGGGACCCCTGTTCCCACACAACCTCGTATTGAAATCCCCCGGCCAAACTATCAATGTCTCCTTATCAGAACTGTCAGAAAGGCTCGCTAAATCCCTCCCAAGGTCTTCAATGAAGGTGATCAGGTGAGAGTCAAAAAAAGTTGTTATGCATATGAACCAAGATCACAAGAAAGAGTTAATTAGTGGACAAATTGATGCATGAGCATGGAGACGAGTGAATGAGTGATGGACGGACAGTGGCGTAGCAAGATCAGGTGGTACCCGGTGTGGGAAATTTCTTGTCACCCCCAGCTTGACAAAATGGCAAAAATATGTGTTTTAAACACATACATTTCCGATTTTGTCACCCCCTCTCCCCCCAGTGATGAAACCCGGGGCCGCCCTCACCCACCGCATCCCTCTTCGTACGCCACTGTGGACGGATGGATTAGGGACTGCATTGACTGAAGTATCCATTCACTTTCAATTATAACCCAACTTTGCCAATGTATTTTAAGTTGAAATAGTTAATTCATATTGTTTAAAAAAACATGGTTTTCCGAGAACTCAGTGTACTCGTTTCTCAACGTTTTATAGTCCGTGCCTATAAATGTGTATATGTGAGGGGTGTGAGCATGTAAGTGTGCATGTGTGCGAGTTTGTGTGTGTCTATGGGTGTGTGTGTGTGTGTATGTGTGCATGTGTCTATGTGAGTGGGTATGTGTGTCTATGGGTGTGGGTGAGTGTGTATGTGTTCCTTTTTGTGAGGATGTGTGTGTGAGCACTTGTGTGCGTGTATACCGTGTGTGTGTGTAAGTGTACATGTTTCTATGTGAGTGGGTATGTGTGTGGGCACATGATTTGTTAATTTATGGGCATCAGTGTGGGTTTGCATGTACATGCTTTTATGTGTACATCTGTGTGAGTGTGCACATGCATGTGTGAGAGCGTGTGTGAGTGTGTTCATGAGAGAGTACGTAGCCTGCGCCATTGTGACTGTTGTGGTTTCTCTGACACAGCCTGATATATCTGTGTGAGTATCCGTGCACTGTGGGGGCCGGTCCTCATTAGAGAGGTGTCCAGCATAGGTCCAGAATATGCATGACAGATTTTCATGAAATTCACATAGTATAGACAGAAAATTATTACTGTGGTTTGTAGCTATCCTGCAACTATGTCTTAGGCATCCGTTGTGCACACCTTCCTTAAACCAGGCTGCAAAGTGGACCCATTCTGTGTGGAATTTTTCAGTTTAACCAACAATACTTTGCTTAATTATATTTTTATTAAAAAAAGATAAATACAGTTAAAAAAAAACTATTTTATGCTAGGCAGCCACAGTTTCAACACGTTAGGTATTTACTCATTTAAAATAAAAAATAATGTTACTCTAAAAAGTAACCCCAAGGTAAAGCCAAATAACAGACACGGAGGTGAGCAGCATAAGACACACTGGGCCATATTACCAAGATGTGCGTTAAAAAACGCACATCGCACATTTCCCTATCGCCGGCTATCGCCGGATTTTGTCGTCGTGTTAGCGCGTCATTATCAACGCACAACACGTAGGCGATATTAAATCCGGCGATAGCCGGCGATAGGGAACATTAGTGCGTGAAAACAAGCGTTGTTGTCACGCGCTAATGTGTGCCTTGATAATATGGGGGTGGATTCAGCTTTATGATCCACACCCCGATGTTATCAATGCCTAACACCTGATCAGAGCAGGCGTTCGGAGACCTGCGATAAACGAGTTTAGCCCAGGTCTCCTTCTCCCAACGCCTGCCTTGGTAATAGGGTGTTACCCCCTCCAACCACATTTTACATGTGGTTGGACGTGGGAACGCCCACTTTGCATGTCATTAGCGATGTTTCTCGCTGACATGCAAAGTGGGCTTGAGGCAGGCGTTAGCATGCCCTTGTTAATAGGGTGCTAGAAGTATCGCCGCTTTCTCGGCCCAATTCGCCGAAAAAGCAGCGATGCTTCACCTTGGTAATATGGCCCACTATGTTTTACTTTCATTGCCGGCCGGGCATCTCTGACATCACAAGCTGGCTACTCGTCTTTGGCCCCTGAGAGCTGGTATACAGCTGGCCTACCATGGGGTATGCCCATGTAAATTATGAATCAGACTCTGGAACTGCCTTCCAAGGCTGTGTACATGAGCAGTGGCGTAACGAAACTTGAGCGGGCCCCCCTGCAAAGTACCTGGAGGGGCCCCCATTCTTCGTGCCAGTCAAGAGCTCTCAAGCCAGCGACCCACCGTACTGCCCATGACACACGTAAAAACGTGCCTCCCTATGTCTTTAGTCGACCCTCTCTGAAAACCAGCACATGTGCTAAAATTGTCAAAATCTAATGGGACAGCTGGTGAAAAACGTGGACTGTCCTGGCTAATCCAGGACACCTAGTCATTCTATGCCCTCCACAGGTGGAGGCTTGTGCTCTTCTCTTGTAGTCTGTGCTAGCTGGGAGGCAGGGGCTCCTAGTGAGGCACTGCAGCAGAGGCAGGAGCCAATGAAAAGTACCAAGAGGAAGGATGCAGCCATGGACTATCATTGAGAAGTCGCCAGGGATCTCACCTGCGACACCTTGCTACCAATGGCACTCCCCTTGCGACCCATGGCACTCCCCTTGCGACCCATGGCACTCCCCTTGCGACCCATGACACTCCCCTTGTGACCTATGGCACTCCCTTGCGACCCTTGGCAGGTAGATCAAAATGAAGAGCAGAGGCCAAACAGGATGCTGCTGCTTTCTGTTTTATGAAATAAATATATTCATCCTGGCAATGTACGCTCTGATAAACTTTCCCTGGTTGTCTTGATTGCAAAGATTAATGCAATATACGATCCTTAAAATATAAAGCCTTATTTCGCTATTCTGGCCAGATAGATAACTTCCAAATTACAATGCTTGGTGACATGGCCTATCTGGTAAACCTACTATACATTAATACCAGCCTAAGGGCCTGATGAAGAGGAGATTGTATATCTGATAGATTTCGAGAACAGAGCCAAACTTTGCATTTATAAAAACTTTTTAAAAATAAATTATGTGACACCCCACCAAGTCAGCTATACCAGGTTTGACAAACTCAAGACAGTCCTGACCTTCCAGCCAATAGCATGTTGCATTTTTAGAGATGTTATTCATTTCCCTAAACAGAGTCGGTACAATCTAGTACAGTTACAAAATTAATTAGGAATATACTCAAAATGGCACAATACATCAGAGCTAGTGAAGAAATACATCAAACACCTTTCTTTGTATTGAGAGAGCCTAAATAACTAAAAGCAGACCGGAGCCAAAATAACTAAAAGCAGTCCGACTGTGTGCTTGCGTTTGACAAAAAAAATGACTAAATCTATATACATTTAATAGGTTGGTTTTGCGTTTTGTGCTCTGTAAAAAAAGAGAATGCATATACTTCTTTCAGAGAAACGTGATCCTCTTGACTCAACTAGAGCTAGGGTGACCAACGTCCGTAAATTTCACAGACCGTCTGTAATTTGGATCTCAAGTCCGTTGTCCATGACAATCCCTTTTACGGGCGCCTTTTGTCCGTAGTTTTGGGAATTGGGGAACATCACTGTTCCCCTGCCAGAAACCTCACCTCCCTGATGGGGCCGCCACACACTCATCCTCTGAGCGCAAGGCAAGCCTCCTCCATCAATGGTCATTCGTTATGGGGCTGATTGCCACATAGAGAGTGACAATGTGACAGTCTGGGCTCTTATTGCATGTGTTGGCCTCCTGCAGCCTCGGTCTAGGGCAGGGCATTCAGTCAGGTGGAAGAAATGCACAAAAACGCCAATGCTGCTACACAAGAATCAGGTTCACAAAAAAAAGGCTGTGAAACAAGTTAAAAAAAAGGTTATATGTCTCTCACTGTCTCATCATTTTAAAACTGACGCATTTTCAGTGTTATATTCAACAAAGCCATGCTTGCTGCTTTTTTAGGGCTCGGGCCTGCCATACACTGCGCAGCAGTGTCGCGCAGCGAGCCCTTTTCCGAGGGGAATTGAAAATGGACTTGGAAATTCCACTCAGTTTCTGCGTGTTATTTCCAAGGTCCATTTCCATTGGCCTTCAGGTGCGTGCTGTTTTTAAACAGAACACGCAATAGGTTATTGGTGTCTGTTATGCGCACCTGAGGCCATATGTTTTGAATTATCGCGACTTGACAGCCGCGATAATTAAAAACATATGCTCGCAGTGACGCGCGCGCACCACTCGCGGGCTTTTTTTTTGTAGTTCGCGATTGCTTTCGATCGCTTTAAACGGGCGCTGTACTCTAAGATGCTCACCACAGATAATTCATGGCCACAAATTTTGTTCATTTCATATATCCGTTAATTTTTTTGTTTCTATTGCTTCACAATTAGGCAGGAGCCTAATTTATTTTTCCTTTTTTCTTTCCTTACTGCGCTCTTTTGCTCTTTTTACCCCTTCCGTATGTTTCTATTTCTTGCAATACCTTCATTCCCACCAATACGTTTCGTCGTTTCTGTTGCTAGTTCCTTTGGGTTCTTCTCGTTCCGCGGGGTCTTGTCTCACCTTAAAACGATGGTAATCTAAAACCAAAAAAACAGTATTTCCAAGTGCCCTGGCTGTGCCATTGGAGCGAAAGAATGTATTTTAACTACCGAGTCGTGCCTGAACGAAGCTGCATGCGGGATACCTTATTTTTTTTTTATTTCTTTTTTTTTTAAAGACCTTTATTAGTCAACATGTATGTTACACAGCATTCAGCTTACAACCCAGCCGGGCCAGCGGCGAGTAACTAGTTTTGCTTCAAGCGGATCAGAGCAACACAGCTTTAAGGCCGACAACCCTGGAGTTTGGCAGCGTATATCAATGTGCTACAATACTTCACAATCATGCGGTGTTATGAAAGTACGGGTCTATGGGGTGTTTCACATTTTGTATGCAAACTCAAAGCTACATTGGTAAGCTGGCTCTCATCAGCGTCTGCAGATGAGGCAGAGCCCACTATGACACGTGCGAGCCGCAAGAAAGAATGTCGGTTGAGTTCATCTGTCAAACGGGCGTGGTGCAATATAAGTGAGGAATGAGGCTGCTCAGCGTTCAAGTGCATTGGTAAGCGTGTATCCACGTAGCTCATCGACTTCGATGAGAGTGTCTGATATCTGTGTTGGCACTCAGGTGAAAAAACACCCAGGCCATGGCAGCTATTTCCGAAGGCCTCATGGTGTAGTGAGTGCAACGAGCAATTTGCAAGGGCTCGGTCCAAAGGGAGATAGGACCAGCATGTCAAGGAACTACAAAACAATAACACAAGAAATACAAAATAGAGGGAGGGGGGGAAATGGGGGTAGAGTTAGCCATGTGTTCGAGGAGGGAAGTGCGGTGCTAGTGTGCCGATGTAGGTCCAGCGGGTGGGTGGGTAGGAGACCGTAGGGGGGCAATTTGCCTGTACGTCAAGTGCATAAGGAGGGATCACCACTTTGAGGGCGCGCCAAATGTAATAGTGTAATGCCTTGTATGGGGTAGTCGGTGGTAGAACCCCTTGCTACGGTGGTGCGTGCGGGGATGTAGGCGTGGGAGGGGCAAACCACCCGCTATCGCGGAACAGCCAGTTACACCGTTCGTGTTGGGCAGGGTATGGTGGTCATGGAGGCAGCAATCGGGGAGTGTGTGTGTTTCATATTGACCACTACAGGGAGGGGGGGGGCAGCCTATATCTCTTCAGGCGATCCCCTGTTCCACGCATTTCTGCTGAAAGGATTGTAGGATGTCATCCCAGTGTTGAGCGATCGGGAATTTCCTAAGCCCCGCTGTCTCTTCTCGTCGCAGGACAGTGCTCTCCGCTCGTGCCCAGTTCACTAACGACAGGCTCCAGTGTCGGATGTGTGGGGGTGTATCGGCCTTCCACCGCTTGGTAAGCAGTCTCTTGGCCGTGATCAGCCCGAGATCCCAATAACGGGCCTGGACCTTGTTCAGGCGCGTGCGTTTGTACAGTCCCAGTATACAGGCCTCCCACGTTTTCGGTACTTGTTCTTTGGTGCAATGTTTGAGTAGCGTGGTCACCCCTTCCCAGTACTGTTGGAGGGCAGGACAGAGCCAGAGCATGTGGAGGAGGTCCGCTCCCAGTAAGGAGCAGCGACTGCAGGCAGCATCAGTGACTGAAAAATATCTGTTTATCTTGTCCGGGGTGCGCAAAATAGTATGTATAGCTGTATAATTTTGAAGCGAGGGTTGTGGGGGATGTTCACTGGGCCAGCCAGGATCACAGCCCACTCTTTGTCCGTCCAGTCCCTTCCTCTGTCTGTCGCCCACTTTTCTCTCAGTTGCACGGTTGTGGGATGCGTATGAAGAAGGAGAGCTTGTGCTATCCAATGAATTATGTGTGTGCAATTACTCATGACATGAAGGTACTGTATGAAGTGATGTGTGGGTAACTCGCCAGATATGTCTCCCCAAGCGGCAGTCAGCGTATGGATGAGGGAGGCGTGTAATAGGAACTGGCCAGCAGGAAGAGATGCGTTTTCCACAAGATCGGCGAAGGGGAGGAGGGTGCCATCAGAGTATAGACCCCCCAGTGTTTCCACCCCCCGCAGTGGTCCAATTGTCCAGTTGTACAGCTGTCAAGATCCCGGCCGTAGTCGGGGTGCCCAACAGTGGGAGTATCGGGGCATATGGTATTGTCGCTCGGGTCAGACGCAGACAGCGGAGGAAGCATCTGCGCGCCACTGCGAGCAGCAGTTGCGGTGGACGGGGAGTCCGGGTTAGCGGATGAAACAGCATGTGGATTTACAGCTGGGACCAGACAACGGTGTCCGTGGCTGTGTCTCCCAGGCTTTTACCACCTAGCCATCCCGATACCCACTGCATTTGCGCCGCTAGGTAATATAACTCCATGTTGGGAACAGCTAGTCCTCCCGCTTCAGTGAGCATAGAAAGCTTCGTCAATGCAACTCACGGTCGGCCCTTATTCCAGATCAGGTCACGTAGCAGGACCTCAAGGTCTCGAAACACCCGGGTAGGGACATAGGACGGAATATTTGCAAAATAGTACAGTAGCCGCGGCAGGACTATCATCTTCGTTAGGGCTATGCAACTAGGAACTTCAGTGGTAGCGTTTTCCAGAACCCAGCCTGCGATCGGGTGGATGCGATCGCCCGCATCAGATTCCCCTCCAAAATATCCGTAGGGTCACGGTAAACGTGTACCCCAAGGTATCCGAACGTCGTGGGATACCACTGTAGTCTCTCGCCCCTGATGCGGATCTCACCCTCGGGAACATTCGGGTTAAAGGAGTAGGCCCCAGATTTGGTCCAATTCACCTTCAATCCCGACATTTCCTCAAAAGTGGTGAATATGTCAGTCAGGGACGCTGGAACATCGCTTAGGTCTTTGACATATAAAAGGAGGTCATCAGCATATAGTGACACCACATGAAGTCCATCTGCCATCGGTATACCCCACTCCGCCCCCTGGGATCTGATTGTCGCAGCCAGGGGTTCCACCGCTAGGGAGAACAGCAAAGGCGAGAGGGGGCAACCCTATCTTGTGCCTCTCCGCACACAGATAGGGTCAGAAAGCAGCGCCCCAGTGCGGACGCGGACCGTGGATCTGCGGTATAAGAGTCCAACCATAGTTTGATAGTCGTCCCCTAATTCGAATTTGTCCATGACCGCTCGCAGGTAAGGCCATTCCACCGAGTCAAATGCCTTCTCTAGGTCTAGTACTAGGCATCCGGCGCATGGCCACTGTCGTGTGGCATATTCTTATATGCGGAATAGGCGGCGGATGTTGTGGGACGTGTGTCGCGTCGGCACAAACCCGTTTTGGTCGTGGTGTACCAGTGTGGGAACCATAGGGGCTAATCTGCGAGCAAGCGTGGAGGCGAGGATTTTATAGTCAGTGTTGAGGAGTGCCAAAGGGCGGTAGGACCCCATCCTTTTGCTATCTCTGTCGGGTTTAAGTAGAGATACGAGGGTAGCCTCATTAAGTGTCGGGGGCAAAGAGAAGTCATCCGTAGCCGCAGTGTACATCTTCACCAGGTGGGGAATAAGGATGTCTGAGGCGGCCTTGTAGAATGCAGCTGGCAAGCCATCCGGTCCCGGAGACTTGCCATTTGAGAGGTTAAAGATAGTGTCGCGAATCTCCTCAGAGTCCAGCGGTGCTCCGAGGTCATCCTACTGCTCAGTCGTAAGGGTGGGCAGTTGTACGGCAGAGAGATATTCAGTTATGGCAGCCAGTGGGGCACGTAGCCGGGAACGGTACAGCCCAGAGTAGTGATCCGTGAATGCCTCGTGTATTTGACGTTGGGAGTAGAGCCGCGCAATGAGCCAGGCTAACAGTTTGCCAGGTCTATCACCCTGTCTGTGGATGCGGGCGGAGTGTGACGCGAAGTTGACGTTACGCAAACGGTCTAGTAGGCGGTCATGTTCCACCATGGCTGCCGTCAGTCGAGCTTTCGCCTCCTCCCCCACTGCATGTTCAAGATCCAGTAGTTCGGTCTCTAGTCTCGTCAGGTCGCTTTCAAGTTGTCGCCGCATGTGTCCCGGTGTTCCCAAGCAGTGTCCCCGGGTCACCACCTTGAAAGCATCCCATTCGGTTTGGGGAGAGGACGCCGTACCCGCGTTGAATTCAAAGTACTGGGCCGTCTGTGTGATTAGGGAGTTGCGGAAGGTCACATCTAGCAAGAGATCCGGTTGGAGGCGCCAGGTGGGAACAGGTGGGTGTGAGTTGTCCCAAGCAATGACCAGTGTGTGGGGATTATGATCAGATTGTGTGCGGCCCATATATTGCGTGTCTTTGACCAACGGGAGAAGATCAGTGGAGACCATGTATCTATCTAAGCGTACATGTAGCGCATGCGCACCTGACCAGTAGGAATATGTTCGCGTTGTGGGGTTGCGCGCTCTCCATGCGTCGTGGAGATCCCACTGCATGGCCCAGTTGAGGAGGGCTTTCGTGGTGGTGTGTGCCTGGGCATTGGCTGGGGGTACTGCAGATCTGTCTAGATTCACATCCAGGACGCAATTATAGTCGCCTCCGAGAATCCATGGGATTCCATGCCAGGACGCCAGCGTCGTGGAGAGTCTATCAAAGAAGCCGCCCTGGTCGGTGTTTGGGGAGTATAAAGAGGCAAGTACCACTGGGTGCCCATCGAGTCTGCCTCGGGCAATCACATATCTACCCTCTGAATCTATCTGTGTGTCCATGACCGCCCACGGGGTGCCCGGCCGGATCCACATGAGTGTCCCGCGGGCATAGGAGGAGTACTCCGTGGCGTAAAGTTGACCATGCCATCTGCGGCGTAGTCCGTGTACTTCTGTTTTATTTAAGTGTGTTTCCTGTAGCAATGCTACATGAAATTTGTGACGCTTTAAATAAGAATAAATTTGGTAACGTCTCGACGGTGTGTGCATGCCTCTCACATTCCAAGTACATATCCTGATCTCAGCCATACTCACTGTTGTAGTAAGAAATACCCGCCCAACCACCACCCATCCCCCAGGCGAGAGCCTCCACGGGGCCCCCGGCTCCCCCCCTCCACCCAGACCAGACACAGGCATCAGCACATAGAGAAAGGGTATAGGCAATTCTCCAAGAGTAAGGGTGGGAAGAAGAACAGAATGTCCAAACAATGGAAAACAGTAATAGATACCAAAAGGTCGGCTACGCAACATGTCGCCGTCCAAACACACCAAAGAGGCAAAGAACAATATTTAATATCCTCTCCCTGACCAACAACCCCGCCGCCGCCAGAGCCAACCTGCACGAAGGGATGAAAGAGGTAGCCGAGTGGATGACGACCAGCCGCCTGAAACTGAACTCGGACAAGACGGAGGTCCTCATCCTGGGCTCTTCACCCTCCGCCTGGGACGACTCCTGGTGGCCTCCCGCCCTGGGCACCGCACCCAAACCGACAGACCATGCACGAAACCTGGGCTTCGTCCTAGACTCCTCCCTCTCCATGACCAGGCAAGTCAACAGCGTCTCCTCGGCGTGCTTCAACATCCTACGCATGCTACGGAAGATCTTCTGGTGGATCCCCACAGAGACCAGGAAGACCGTCACCCAGGCCCTCGTCACCAGCCGACTGGACTACGGCAACGCCCTCTACGCCGGGACCACCGCCACGCTCCAGAAGAGACTCCAGCGGATCCAAAACGCCTCGGCCAGACTCGTCCTCGACATCCCACGATCCAGCCACATCTCCGGTCATCTGAGAGACCTTCACTGGCTCCCCATCAACAAGAGAATCACCTTCCGCCTCCTCACCCACGCACACAAAGCCCTACACGACCAAGGCCCGAGCTACCTCAACAGCCGAGTCAACTTCTACGCTCCCAAACGCCACCTCCGATCAGCCAGCCACGCCCTCGCCGCCGTCCCCCGCATCCGAAGAGCGACTACAGGAGGAAGGTCCTTCTCCTACCTGGCCGCCAAGACCTGGAACTCCCTCCCGTTCGACCTGCGCCTGACCCAAGACCACCTCTCCTTCAGGAAGAAGCTGAAGACCTGGCTGTTCGAGCAGTAGCGGCACCCCCCCTCCCCAGCGCCTTGAGACCCTACGGGTATGTAGCGCGCTTTATAAGTGTCACTGATTGATTGATTGAAGTCTAGGGGGCAACGTGTGCTAGTTACAGTTTTGGCGGTGTACTCATACAAGGAAGGAAAGGGGGATCATTGGCCCTCCCCTGGGCCTTATGTCGCTTGTACCATGCAGCCAAAGTCAGTGCTCAGGAAGACAGCACCGCCTCTTGTTATGGGGTCACTCATGTGTCCAATCACGCAGAGGGGAGAAAAAGTATGTCCCACTCTCCAAGTCTCTGGTATGGGAAAGTCCCCTGGTGACACGGGCAGCTGGCACGGAGGAGAGAAGGGGAAGTGCTGCAGTATGTTCCCACTACCCTATCACCCTCACAGTGTCTATATGGCTGGGTGGATACTCACTGCATCAAGTTCACTCCCTCCAACTCCAGGGCGGCAGGGGACATCCCGGGCAACGGCTCGGAGTCGCAGCATCTCAGCAACTATCAGGTCTCTGGTCCCGTCCCCGCCGCCCCGGCAGGGTCTGTTAGGTTTGCATGTGTGGGTTTAGTGGAGCATGTCTGCCGTTTGTGGCGTGATATCCGGCAGATCTACGGACAATTGGGAGTCTGGTATCCCATAGATAGCTTCATCATCGCTTGGAAGACCCTTCGGATTGCATCTCGTTGTTCCTGGATCACTTGGTCCGTCGGTGGGGAGTGGCGCGTCGCTTCCTCTGGCCGTCCAGTCCTTTGGTCCCTGTTCCGGCGGCGACGGCGTGGTCCTCGCGCTCGTGGTCCAGTCTCATAGCTCTGTGCCTGTCGGGGTGCCGTGTCCGTACCGCTATCGAGCCATTCGCTGACCTCTTCAGGAGTGCTAAAGAAGTAGGTCTTATCCCATGCCACCACTCTTAGTTTTGCAGGAAAGAGCAGGGAATACTTGAGGCCTGCGGTGCGGAGTCGCCGTTTTACGTCCAAGAAGTTGTGTCTCTGACGTTGCACCTGAATGGTATAGTCTGGGAAGAACATCACGGTAGTATTGTCCACGCGAATTTCCCCGAGTCGTCTAGTTTCCCTCAGGATCGCGTCTCTGTCCCGATAGTTCAGTATTCTGAAGAGTAACGGCCTTGGATTAGAGCCCATGGTGTGAGGTCTCGTGGGTACGCGATGCGCCCGTTCCACCACAAAATGGGGCGATAGTGTGCCTTCAGGTAGCATATATCTCAGCCAGTCCTCTACACGTTGGGCAGGATGATTGCCCTCCCATTTTTCCAGGACCCCCACGAGTCTGATGTTGTTGCGTCTCGCCCTCCCTTCCGCGTCTTCAGCGCGGTCTTCTAGGAACTCCACTCTGTTCAGAAGGTCCTGCACTTGTTTATCAGTGTGTGTGACTTCGGGTCCGAGTTCCGCCACCGTCCCCTCCAGCGTTTTGGTCCGATCAGCCAGCTTTCTGTGGTCGTCTCGTAGGTGGGTTAGGTCTATGGCGACATTGTCAATTTTGGTTTCCAATGATGTTCTGGTCAGTTGGAGCAACTGTTCCATGCGTTCCATTGTGGCTAGCACGCTGTCCAACCTCGCGGCTACCTGATCAGCCGCCATCTTGTGTAGTGACTTATCTGTTTTTCCCTTCGGCGGGGCCCCTCCAGTCCCAGTGCGAGTCCTCACCCCTCCGGACATGTGCAAGACGACCCGGCCAGCCGTTCAGTCCAAGTGGCTGGAGGATGAGGCGTTTTCCGGTGCAAGAGGGCGGCAGCGTCTGCAGTCCGCGGCGCCTCGCCGCCTGCGTCGGTTCGTATGCGTGGTGGAAAGCCCGGGGACACGCGACTGCAGCGTCGTTGTTCCTCCGAGTGTCGCAGGGAGGCAAGGCTCTTTCTAGTTGTGGTGGTCCGCAGCTCAAGGCCCCCTCGGCCACGCGTGTCTCCCCCCTTCTCGCCTGGACCAGAACCCTCGCTCAGTGCTACATGCGTCTTTGATGGCGCCGAACCCTCGACAGAAGTACTGGTGGCAACTCTCACCAGGGCCCCACCGGCCAGCCTAGTATATGTAGCCTGGGGGGAGCTTTTAGCAAGTAGACCTGGGCGGCGTCTCCACCAGTAGAGTGTGTGCCCCACAGTGGGCGTGCAGCTCCAGTGCGTTCTTGGCGTCCCCTCCGCGTGAGTCCTGGTGTCCGTCTCGTGCCCCCAGTAATACCTGCCGCTCGCCGCGGCAATGCAGGCGTGTGAGGAGGGGTCTCGCCGGGTCCCGGTCTCTCGGCAGGGCTTGGAGGGGAGGCCCGGTCAATCAGCTCTCCCGCTTCACCGGTGCTCCGCTGGTAGTGGCTCAGGAGTCGTGCAGTCACTGGGCGCAGTATCAGGCGGCCAAGCAGTCGCGCCCCACGCCCGGGTCGTCAGCAGCGTGGCGGCCGTAGTTTGCGGGCCGGGTTTTTCGCCCCTCTCCAATCCGGGCTCTCCGCAGGTATCCAGTAGTAAGGCGGAGCCAGGATCGGGGCTGCGAGAGGGCTCCCAGGGCTCGGCGGCGGTGGGCAGGGAAGCCGCGCACATCAGAGCGTGGGTCGCATGTTGTGGCCTAGGCGTTAGGCCCGAGCCGCGTCCTCTCGTGATCTCCCCGCCGGCCGGGAAACAGCAGGTCCCGCAGGAGGGCTGTAGGAAAGGCCGGTGTGGACTGCGCCGGGTCTCAGATACAAAAGTCGGCTAGGGTGCCGAGAACAGCTCTGGGAAGGTCCGCCTGCAATTTCGGGCGGCTGCTATTAAGTGTGGTGGAGAATCGGCCCAGGGAAGGGGAGCTCGGCTCGGAGCTCTACCCTATTGCGACCTCTGCCATTGCGTGCCTAGCCACGCCCCCTGCATGCGGGATACCTTATTCCGTGGACTTAATAACAATATTTAATAGATAGACGTCTTCAAGACTATATTCTGAGGTACACGCACATGCCGTTACGCCCTCTTGGTGCTAGCCGGAGGTGGCACTACCAGCAGCCACCAGTGTGCCGCTGTATGTGGGCACTGAAGTGTGCGTAGACTGAGGAAGAGGAAGATGCGCTACAGGGTTAGCTTGCAATTAGGTAATGAGCGTCAGCGCATCCTGCGCTAGGCAGGTTCAAGTGAAGGCGCCGAGTGTGCGGAGAGCGGGCTTCTCGGCTCCTGTGTTTGCGGGCCGGATTATTGGCCTCGAAGCCTGCAGAGGATTCCCTGAGAATCTTTGACGCCCGAGCTGGCGAACATCCCCGGAAAGAGGTGTGAGCGTGTCGAAAAGGAAAGATAAAAGGCACCAGCGAGACACTTCTTTTCAATGTGTTAATGCGCCCTTTTCTTTTACAACTTTGGGGCTATCGAGAGTTTGAAACGCGATTACATGTGTATATAGTGGTAAACAGTCAAAATATTGAATAAAATATATCGAATGGACATAATATCGAGTTTAAAATATAGAATGGACTAAATATCGAATGGACAGAATATAGATATCAAAAATATCGTTTTTGAGGTAAGTAATGTAATATCGAATGTTAAAAATATAGAAAGTTAAAATATCGAAGTATATAATATAGCTTATTAAAATTATCGAATTTTTTATAATATCGAATTTTTTATTGTGTTTCTTATGTTATTATATGTGTGAAAAGTGTGTATTTATGTTATAATTTGTTTTAATTAATGAATTTTGTTTTTTTTACTTTTTGCGTAATTTAATTCTGTAGTGGGTTGTGGTTTATAGGGGAATAGGTTTGGAAGTAATTTAATTATAATTAATTAAATATGTAAATTTATTTATTGGTATTCATTTTTAATTAATTGTTAATTAATTTATATTTGGTAATTAATTAAATTTTAATTGGCAATTAATTTTAATTAATTGATTAATTGTTAATTATGTTAATTTTACTAATTTATTTTCTGTAGCGGGTTGTGGGTTTATAGGGGAATTGGGTGGGAAGTAATTTATTTATAATTAATTAAATATGTAAAATTATTTATTGGTATTTTTTAGAATTAATTAATTTTTTATGGGTAATTAATTAAATTTTAATTGACAATTTTATTTAATTGATTAATTGCTAATTATGTTAATTTTACTAATTTATTTTCTGTAGCGGGTTGTGGGTTTATAGGGGATTGGGTGGGAAGTGATTTATTTATAATTAATTAAATATGTAAAATTATTTATTGGTATTTTTTAGAATTAATTAATTTTTTATGGGTAATTAATTAAATTTTAATTGACAATTTTATTTAATTGATTAATTGCTAATTATGTTAATTTTACTAATTTATTTTCTGTAGCGGGTTGTGGGTTAATAGGGGAATAGGGTGGGAAGTAATTTATTTATAATTAATTAAATATTTCAATTTATTTAATTGTATTTAATTTGAATTAATTGTTAATTAATTTTTAATTGTTAATTAATTAATTGTTAATTTGTAATTAATTTGTATTAATAGGTAACTAATTGTAATAATTAATTTTAATTTGTAATTTTAATTGATTAATTATTATATTATATTAAATTGGTAATTACTTTTAATGATTTTTGTATACATATTAATTTCTATGTTTTAACATAATATATGAAGTATTTACTTTTCCTACTGTTGCACTCTCTGGAGTGGGAATAGTAATTTTTACCCCTAGGCTATCCAATGCTTTCCCTACTGTTGCACTCTTTGGAGTGGGAATAGTAATTTTAACCCCTACGCTATCCAACGCTTTCCCTACTGTTGCACCCACTGTAGTGGGAATATTAATTTTTACCTCTACGCTATCCAACGCTTTTCCTACTGTTGCACTCTTTGGAGTGGGAATAGTAATTTTAACCCCTACGCTATCCAACCCTTTCCCTACTGTTGCACTCTTTGGAGTGGGAATAGTAATTTTAACCCCTACGCTATCCAACGCTTTCCCTACTGTTGCACCCACTGGATTGGGAATAGTAATTTTTACCTCTACGCTGTCCAACGCGTTCCCTACTGTTGCACTCACTGGAGTGGGAATAGTAATTTTTACCCCTACGCTATCCAACGCTTTCCCTACTGTTGCACTCTTTGGAGTGGGAATAGTAATTTTAACCCCTACGCTATCCAACCCTTTCCCTACTGTTGCACTCTTTGGAGTGGGAATAGTAATTTTTACCCCTACGCTATCCAACGCTTTCCCTTCTGTTGCACTCTTTGGAGTTGGAATAGTAATTTTTACCCCGATGCTATCCAACGCTTTCCCTACTGTTACACCCACTGGAGTGGGAATAGTAATTTTTACCCCTACGCTATCCAACGCTTTCCCTACTGTTGCACTCTTTGGAGTGGGACTAGTAATTTTTACCCCTACGCTATCCAACGCTTTCCCTACTGTTGCACTCACAGGAGTGGGACTAGTAATTTTTACCCCTACGCTATCCAACGCTTTCCCTACGGTTGCACTCACAGGAGTGGTAATAGTAATTTTTACCCCTACCCTATCCAACGCTTTCCCTACTGTTGCACTCATTGGAGTGGCAATAGTCATTTTAACACTCTTATATTTTTTTATAATATTATGTTAATATATATATATGTTTTAACAAATAAAATTGTATTTTTTTATAACTTAAATTAATTATTTAATACTTTTAAGGTTATTTAAGTATTTTTAAGTATATTTTAGTTATTAATTTTTTATATTTTTTTAATTTTACATTAATTTTAATAAATTCGATATTTTTACAAAGTACATATTTTTAAACGATATTTTTGATTCGATATTTTTGTACTTACCTGTTTGTAGATAGGACTTCGATATTTTGGTAGTCGATATTTTGGAGTCGATATTTTAAATGCCTATATTTTTGTAGTCGATATTATGTCAGTGATCCATATATAGTAGGAGTGGGCCGGTGGACTCCCCCCCCTATGTATCTGCATACAAACCGCTGAATTAAACTTGTTCAAATCATTCTGGTATGTTATTGCAATGCTAGCAGTTTATTGGAGACTGCTATATTTTTCTTTTGACAGCCATTTCTCTGTTATTTTTTAAATGCTTGGCGCTTCATTTATTTACGCGATGTTTTAAATGTAATGCCTGTAGCCGGTGTAATCACCCGTACCGCAATATGGACATTTTGTAATTTGGCTTGAATAAAAAAATTTAAATGTAATCTGATAGCAAATGTTCTAGACTTTCAGGAGGGAGGGTCTCTTATGCCACTCACGAACCATTCTTTAAATATACAGCAAATTATTTTTATAGGCTCTTCAGCGAAATGTATTTACTATTTTCATGTTGTATGTTGAGCGAAGTTTAACATTGGTCCAAGCTTAATTTTCCAGGAAGTGTAAACTGATTCCCAGCGCTTTAACTTAGTCGCATTCATTCTCACCTTGAACCATGGCTGGATTTCAGTTGCATAATAAGTGTTGTGTCAATTAAGTCATTTGTGCATTTTCTGGGTATTTATTAAATGTATTTATATATAGCCATGCCTATTTAGCGTATGTCTGGCACTTGTATCGATGGCCTCGCAATGCCGCCTGCGTACGGACGTCTGGAACGGGGTGTTCGCCTGTCGGGGTCCAGCTGGTGCATGATGCGCTCTGGCTATGGATAATGAAGAAATACCTTGTAGATATTGTTTTTTTTAATGTTATTGGACCATGTTTGGAAAGCGCGCCTGACGTACGTGACTCTAGTTTGGGGATGTGCATTTCTTGTGATGCGCATGCACCATGAAACCAGTAATATACTATATTCATTCATCTGTCGGGGAGATCTCTCTGATTTGCCAGAATATCTGTAACGACAGAGCTGATGTAGACTTGCACCCATCCCCATTAAAATGTTTACAAGGAATTGTAACAACCGGTATATTTTGTTCACAATATTACGAAGCTGTAATACATAATCATAAAGACGGGACTGAGTGCATGTAATTGAAGACTCTTGATTCCGCCCTATGCATTTTTTTTTACCTTTTTGACAGCAGAGTGTGAGTGACAGCAGAGTGAGCGACAGCAGAGTGAGAGTGACAGCAGAGTGAGAGTGACAGCAGAGTGAGAGCAGAATGAGAGTGAGAGCAGAGTGAGCATGACAGCAGTGAGAGTGACAGCAGAGTGAGAGTGACAACAGAGTGAGAGTGACAGCAGAGTGAGAGACAGCAGGATGAGAGACAGCAGAGTGAGAACAGAGTGAGAGTGACATCATGAGTGAGAGTGACAGCATGAGTGAGAGTGACAGCAGAGTGAGAGTGACAGCAGAGTGAGAGTGACAGCATGAGTGACAGCCGAGTGAGAGTGACAGCAGAGTGAGAGTGACAGCAGAGTGAGAGACAGCAGAGTGAGAGTGACAGAAAAGTGAGAGAGACAGTAGAGTGATAGTGACAGCAGAGTGAGAGTGACAGCAGAGTGAGAGTGACAGCATGAGAGACAGCAGAGTGAGAGTGACAGCAGAGTGAGAGTGACAGCAGAGTGAGAGTGACAGCATGAGTGACAGCAGAGTGAGAGTGACAGCATGAGTGACAGCAGAGTGAGAGTGTCAGCATGAGTGACAGCAGAGTGAGAGTGACAGCATGAGTGACCCCATAGTGAAATTGACAGCAGAGTGAGAGTGACAGCAGAGTGAGAGTGAGAGACAGCAGAGTGAGAGTGACAGCATGAGTGACAGCAGAGTGAGAGTGACAGCATGAGAGACAGCAGAGTGAGAGTGACAGCAGAGTGAGAGTGACAGCAGAGTGAGAATGACACCATGAGTGACAGCAGAGTGAGAGTGACAGCAGAGTGCGAGTGACAGCATTAGTGCCAGCAGAGTGAGAGTGACAGCAGAGTGAGAGTGACAGCATGAGAGACAGCAGAGTGAGAGTGACAGCATGAGAGACAGCAGAGTGAGAGTGACAGCAGAGTGAGAGTGACAGCAGAGTGAGAGTGACAGTATGAGTGACAGCAGAGTGAGAGTGACAGCATGAGTGACAGCAGAGTGAGAGTGACAGCAGAGTGAGAGTGACAGCATGATAGACAGCAGAGTGAGAGACAGCAGAGTGAGGGACATCAGAGTGAGAGTGACATCAGAGTGAGAGTGACAGCAGAGTGAAAGTGACAGCATGAGTGACAGCAGAGTGAGAGTGACAGCAGAGTTAGAGTGACAGCATGAGTGACAGCAGAGTGAGAATGACAGCATGAGTGACAGCAGAGTGAGTGACAACATGAGTGACAGCAAAGTGAGATTGACAGCAGAGTGAGAATGACACCATGAATGACAGCAGAGTGAGAGTGACAGCAGAGTGAGAGTGACAGCATTAGTGACAGCAGAGTGAGAGTGACAGCATGAGAGACAGCAGAGTGAGAGTGACAGCAGAGTGAGAGTGACAGTATGAGTGACAGCAGAGTGAGTGACAGCATGGGTGACAGCAGAGTGAGAGTGACAGCAGAGTGAGAGTGACAGCATGATAGACAGCAGAGTGAGAGACAGCAGAGTGAGAGACATCAGAGTGAGAGTGACAGCATGAGTGACAGCAGAGTGAGAGTGACAGCAGAGTGAGAGTGACAGCATGAGTGACAGCAGAGTGAGAGTGGCAGCATGAGTGACAGCAGAGTGAGAATGACAGCAAGAGTGACAGCAGAGTGAGTGACAGCATGAGTGACGTGAGAGTGACAGCATGAGTGACAGCAGAGTGATAGTGTCAGCGTGAGTGACAGCAGAGTGAGAGTGACAGCATAAGTGACAGCAGAGTGAGAGTGACAGCAGAGTGAGAGTGACAGGAGAGTGAGAGTGGCAGCATGAGTGACAGCAGAGTGAGAGTGACAGCAGAGTGAGAGTGACAGGAGAGTGACAGCATGAGTGACAGCAGAGTGAGAATGACAGCAGAGTGAGAGTGACAGCATGAGAGACAGCAGAGTGAGAGACAGCAGAGTGAGAGTGAAAGCAGAGTGAGAGTGACAGCAGAGTGAGAGTGACAGCATGAGAGACAGCAGAGTGAGAGACAGCAGAGTGAGAGTGAAAGCAGAGTGAGAGTGACAGCAGAGTGAGAGTGACAGCATGAGTGACAGCAGAGTGAGAGTGACAGCAGAGTCAGAGTGGCAGCATGAGTGACAGCAGAGTGAGAATGACAGCAAGAGTGACAGCAGAGTGAGTGACAGCATGAGTGACGTGAGAGTGACAGCATGAGTGACAGCAGAGTGAGAGTGTCAGCATGAGTGACAGCAGAGTGAGAGTGACAGCATAAGTGACAGCAGAGTGAGAGTGACAGCAGAGTGAGAGTGACAGCAGAGTGAGAGTGGCAGCATGAGTGACAGCAGAGGGAGAGTGACAGCAGAGTGAGAGTGACAGGAGAGTGACAGCATGAGTGACAGCAGAGTGAGAGTGACAGCAGAGTGAGAGTGACAGCATCAGAGACAGCAGAGTGAGAGAGACAGCATGAGTGACAGCAGAGTGAGAGTGACAGTATGAGTGACAGCAGAGTGAGAGTGACAGCATGAGTGACAGCAGAGTGAGAGTGACAACAGAGTGAGAGTGACAGCATGAGAGACAGCAGAGTGAGAGACAGCAGAGTGAGAGTGACAGCAGAGTGAGAGTGACAGCAGAGTGAGAGTGACAGCATGAGTGACAGCAGAGTGAGAGTGACAGTAGAGTGAGAATGACAGCATGAGTGACAGCAGAGTGAGAGTGACAGCATGAGTGACAGCAGAGTGAGAGTGACAGCATGAGTGATAGCAGAGTGAGAGTGACAGCAGAGAGAGAGAGAACAGCATGAGAGACAGCAGAGAGAGAGTGACAGCATGAGAGACAGCAGAGTGAGCCATCAGTGACAGCAGAGTGAGAATGACAGCAAGAGTGACAGCAGAGTGAGTGACAGCATGAGTGACGTGAGAATGAGAGCATGAGTGACAGCAGAGTGAGAGTGTCAGCATGAGTGACAGCAGAGTGAGAGTGACAGCATAAGTGACAGCAGAGTGAGAGTGACAGCAGAGTGAGAGTGACAGCAGAGTGAGAGTGGCAGCATGAGTGACAGCAGAGTGAGAGTGACAGCAGAGTGAGAGTGACAGGAGAGTGACAGCATGAGTGACAGCAGAGTGAGAGTGACAGCAGAGTGAGAGTGACAGCATGAGAGACAGCAGAGTGAGAGAGACAGCATGAGTGACAGCAGAGTGAGAGTGACAGTATGAGTGACAGCAGAGTGAGAGTGACAGCATGAGTGACAGCAGAGTGAGAGTGATAGCAGAGTGAGAGTGACAGCATGAGTGACAGCAGAGTGAGAGTGACAGTAGAGTGAGAATGACAGCATGAGTGACAGCAGAGTGAGAGTGACAGCATGAGTGACAGCAGAGTGAGAGTGACAGCATGAGTGATAGCAGAGTGAGAGTGACAGCAGAGAGAGAGAGAACAGCATGAGAGACAGCAGAGAGAGAGTGACAGCATGAGAGACAGCAGAGTGAGAGTGACAGCAGAGTGAGAGTGACAGCATGAGAGACAGCAGAGTGAGCCATCAGTGCACACATCAATTTTTAATGCATCCACAATTAACTATTGTAGCAATCGCAGTATGGTGCACTTTACTTTTAAACATATTCATCTAAAGCGCAGCATGCCACCATTGCTACAATTCCAATCCAACCCACATATTTCCACTACACACCACATGCATACACTCCATAACACATGGATAAAAGACATTGCCATTTACAATGCCATTAGCTCTAACTCAAATAAATCCGAGACCTATTGCATTTCCAATGCTTGATATTTTATGTAACTGACAACCATTGACAAAGCCAATAGTTCTGGCTTGTAGGTGTAACTCTACTTGTTGTGTTATATATCTGGATGCAATGAAAGAAGCAGCAAATTACCAGTCGGGCGGCAAACTATGCTGAGCACTGGTTTTTAGCTTAGTTGTTTTAAGCCATGCTCTTAGTTATTTCGAATGCCCCCTTTACAGAGACCCCACAGTTTTTTCATTCCACTTAAAGCCATGAAAACAACACCATGTCAGAGTGGCACTGTGCTTCATGCATGACTCATGCCTTCCACCTTTTGTGGATTGCCTATGTACAGGGGCATAGTGAGCCCTCCTCTGTCCCACCCCTTGCTTTAGGAACTACAGCAGGTGTGAAGCACTTGTTGGGCCCCTTCTGTCTGCAACTCTGCAGACAAAGGCTCAGTTCATAATTAATGTGAAAAAGTGAATAAATGAAGGGATGGGTGGATGGATTAGTGAAAGGGTGAATAGATGAATGAAAGGGTGAATGAATGGATAATGAGAGAAAGGATGAACGGATAAGTGAGTGGATGGATGGATGAGAGAAGGTAAATACATGGATGTAGGGGTAAAATGATTGCTGGATGGGTAAATAGATGGATGAGTGGATGGATGAGTGGATGGATGAGTGAAAGGGTGGATGATAGGTGAGTGAATGGGTGGATGGATGAGTGAACTGATGGGAGGATTTATGAATTGATAAATGAAAGGATGAAACAATGGATGGATGAGTGAAAGGGTGGGTGGAGGGATAGATAAGTGGAATGATGGATGGATGGAAGGATAGATGATGAATAGGCTTGCAAATGGTTGAATATTGATATGGATGGGCACACAGATGGAAGGACAGAATGAATGGTGAAACATTAAATGATGGATGAAAGAATGATTACACCTTGTAACCCCCATTATCTTAAGTAACATTTCCTATACATTGACTTTCACGTTTATATGAGTCAGTGTCTCTGTATGATGTGTGTGATGTAACGCACCCAACACCCAGTCCTACTTACTTGGGATGAGTAGCACTATAAAAGAAATTAAATACGCAGAAGAGAGGGTCTTTGTGGAGATTAGGGGCACCATTGGAGGGTGGTTGCAATGCCGGACTGGCCGGACCGGGCATCAGGTGTTTCCCTGGGAGGCTGGAAAGGTGGGATGAGGGTGGTTTTGTTACCACAAAAAGACCTGCACATTTGCTCAAAGCTGCGCATACTGAAAAACCATGAAGTGCACAATTGGCTCAACCTAATGTAAACTTATTTTCACTTGTACTTAAGTAGTTGTCTATGTACTTATTGATATACTTTTGCACAACCTCCTCTGATATGTCTGTAAAACATACCTTTTGTCCTGAATTTCGACTTCCTGTCCTTAATTTTTGTCCTGAATTTTGACCCTTTTTCCTGAATTTTTACACTCACTGTCCTGAATGTGCTCCCATGCCAATTGGTCACCCTAACTAGAGCGGATTAAGTGGGTTGCGAATCGCTATAAAAGACTTCACGTACAAGTATCGAGATACAGCAGAAGAATGTGTGGGTACCGGCCTAATACAGAATGATGCAGCCAGTCCCATTAAGAGCCTTCTTGACGCCACTGACAAGGGTTTATGGGGGATACAGAAAAACGGAGGTCTCTGAAACGGGGGTGGTCCATGTAATTAAGGGTGTGACTTAAAGAAGTAAACTAAATGTCTGTGATTCTGATAGTGTGCCAACCAATCAGTATTTTGGTTCCTCTCTGAGCTTTCTGTACTTGTATCCAGATATATAACCCAACTGACAACCTAAAATCAGCCAAGGCTATTGGCTTTATTAATGATCGCTCTTCAAGATAAATAAATAACAGCGATTATTTTGCTGTAAATAATTACAATTGACTTTTTTTAATTGTGAGACCTGTGGAAGCTGTAGTGATCTTCAGAGTTTTTTAATCGCTCAAACACACAACGCACCCACTCACCTATAAATACTGTATTTTATTTTGCCTTATCAGCCTTTAGACAGCTGTGTATCTCCAGCGCAAACATTACACAAAATGGCAACTGGAATAGTGACCAATTGCTCTGTGCGCGCTACAGAGAGGCCAACGATTGGATGGCTGTCTTCTGAACAACTTTTTTGACCCAGTAACAGGAAGGTCGTAGGATTATTAAACCGTGTGGATGATGAGGAGGCGTGAGCGGCTGGGTGCCCCTGCAGCTGGTGCATGGGCGACTTTTGTTGATTGGCTGTCTTCTGTTTTTCCTTAAAGGCACTTCCTAGTTACTGATAAGGCCCTGCATAGGGTGCGTGGGTAGCACCTCTCTCGCCCGGGAGTAAGGGTGGAGCTATACCTGCGGCGCACAGTGTGTCTCCTGCTCCCTGTAGGCAGGGGACAGGCCATAAATTTTAACCACAGGTGGTGGCCGAGGGGGTGCAGTCACAGGTAGGGGTTCATGGGTGGGACACGTGGTTACATGCAGGTAGGTGCATGGATGCAGAGACATTTTAACACATGGGCAAAGTGGGCTCTTGCCCAAGGCCCCAGCCTTTCAAGTGGCCCCCTTACAGAGCCAGTTCTGTTCTGCAGAGTCTTGCCCTGATGACTGACTAATTTTTAAACAAATTTTTTTAAATACAGTTTACCTTTAATTAATTTTTAATGTGGGTGATGTGTGAGAGTCTATTATGGGCATTTTGCAGACAAATGATGTGTTTAGATTTCATCCGTAAATATTTTTCTTCTACATCAAAACCAGACCCCGTGTATGAGAAATGGGAGGGGGTCTCAAGAGATTATTTGCAGTAATATTAGTGAGCTGCTGCTGTGTTACAATATTGAAAACACACATCACTGTCCCCGAATTTTTAGAAATAAACACATTTAGAATTTTGGTGAGTGAGTCTGTGCATTTTCATTGACCTGGCCAAAGATGGCATAATAGAGCTGAAACAGAATCACAAATTCAAAACTGTTCTGAACAGGGGCCCCCAAAATCCGTTTGGCCCTGGGCCCCCAAATTCCTTAAAATGCCCCTGATCACTGGGTTAACACTCCTACTTACAGAGCCCTCTAAATGCACATCCCAGGCCTGTAACTCAGAGGGCCCCGCCCCCATCCTTGTTCCGGGCCTGGCTCTGACTGAAGAGATGTAACTTGTTACGAGAAACAATGTAACTTGATACTTTGTTTCTCTTCAGTCAGCGTGAGGGGCTGAGAGCAGGCTGCAGACTGCACCTGCTTTAGAGGGAGAGAGGCTCGCTTTAGCGCAAGAAGAGCTCAGGGGGCCCCCTTCACCTACTGAAGCCTCCCCCCCCCCCCCCCCCCCGCACTGCGGGGGCTGTGGGGGTGTTTGTTACGCCCCTGTACATGAGCACACACCGGGCTTCCGGCACTGCTTCCGTGGTCCTTAGCCGAGAGTGCGCGCGCACACCACACACAGGGCCTCGTGCGCTGCCTCTGCCATCCAAGTCACCCTGGTTGTACGCAGAGAGAGTGCAGCCCAAAAAGAGATAAAAAACACTTGAGGCAACGTGAAAGTATTTTCCACATTCCAGGAAAGATTTAGCTTTGAGGAAGAAAAAAAAAAGATGTAAGCTGGATTTGGGATGGTAAACTGGAGCATTCCAGCGCGAGGTGAATGTCCGTTACTCGTCCTGCTGTGGTGGAAGTGGCAGTGCTCCCCCGCATTAACGCTCTACCTCTTGTTGTAGTCACTAACATCATTTTCATACTGCAGATGAATGCATTGTTTATCTCACATTTTATCAGCTCACTGCAAGTACATAAATCCTATCCAACCTGCAAAGGGACTCTCACTGCACTCTCACCGTACTCTCACAATGCACTCACCTACTAAAATCACACACTCAAACAAATAAACAAGCAAAGCAAATTAATATAAAAATGGTGGATTCCAAAAACACTATTCTTTTCAGAAAAACAATTAACAAATGTGTCTGTGATCACCGGGAAACAGGAAGAAATTTCAATCTCGCCATAAGTACACAATCACTTAAAAGTAATACTCAATCACACCTAGAGACAGGTCACAATTTACGACAATTGACTTGGGGCCATATGTCGGTAATTTGTGTTTCGCGATTCTCAAATTGTGATTTTTAGAGAATCGCAATTAGATAATTGCAAAACGCAATGTAGGTAGGATTAGCAACATTTTTTGCGAATCCCACTTATTCTTCATTTGCGAATTGCAAATTGAGATTCACAAATAAGGAATACCTTCTCATTCATTCCTATTGGCTAGAAGGCCCATAGGAAGGAATAGGAAGAGATTCTCAATTTGCGATTCTCAATTAGAGAATCGCAAATTGAGAATGCAATTTCAAGGTTGCAAGGGCGTCAATAGGACACCCTTTTGCACCCTTGAAATAAACATATGTGCACATGTGGCACACATACATGCGCCAAGGGCATGTATGTGCGCCACATGGCACTTTGAAAGATGCAAAAAAATGCATTTTTCCAAGAAATCGCAAATTACCACCAACCTCAAGATGGTGGTAATTTGCGATTACTTAAGCCAAAATTCGCACAACTTGGGTGCTTCCTACATTGCATTTAAGGAATCGCAATTTGCGATTCCTTAAATGCAATTGCAAAATAAGGAATCGCAAATTTTGCGATTCCTTATTTTGCGTGTGGGTTTTTGTGTGCTACATAGCACACTGCCCAAATTGTGATCGCAAATGCAGAAATTCTGTAAATTTATGCATTTGCGATTGCTATTGTCTACCTACATATGGCCCCTGGGACCATAAATAGTTTACCCTTTTTGTGTAAATCAACTGCTACCATTATTCTGTCCTAAATTTGTCCACACACCTAGACCATTAGGGAAGTCAAACTTAAATTTGGGGGACCTAGCATGCCACACGTTAATCCTCCAAAGACACTATGCCTGAGTCCTTAATTTATGAGTCTACCAAAATCTCAGCACACAAAATACATATAGTCGATGCATAATAAACAACCATGATGTTATTGAAATGAAAACACCTTCCCAAGAACAACACAATATTGTCCACCAAAAAATAATACATAACCTCATCCTGTGCTGGATACACATCGACCGCCTACATCATAAGCCTCTGATTCTCACCACTCCTAAACTGGACCAACATACAGCATCAAGAAACCTTCTGGTGAACGCGTGATCTATAAATGTCCTGTAACATACCAGAACATCACCTCTCCACCTATCACTGCGCCTGTATAGCACCTCAAGACATCATGCACACTACCTCCAGAGAAGGCACCACAGGACAATGTGCCTCAAAAAGGTATGCAACCTTTACCACGCATTTTTTACCACGCAATACCATTACCACGAATTTTTTACAACGCAAAAACTTTTACAACGCATACTTTTACAACGGATACTATTACAACGCAAGTACTTTTACAACGCATGTACTTTTACAACGCATTTCATAAAATAAAGGGGTATTTTAAGGGTTAAGGGTTAGGTTTGGGTTTTTGGGTAAAGGGGTATTTTTAGGGTTCAGGGCTAGGTTTGGTTTTTTGGATAAAGGGGTATTTTTAGGGTTCAGGGCTAGGTTTGGGTTTTTGGATAAAGGGGTATTTTTAGGGTTCAGGGCTAGGTTTGGGTTTTTGGGTAAAGGGGTATTTTTAGGGTTCAGGGCTAGGTTCTGGTTTTTGGGTAAAGGGGTATTTTTAGGGTTCAGGGCTAGGTTTGGATTTTTGGGTAAAGGGGTATTTTAAGGGTTCAGGGCTAGGTTTGGGTTTTCGGGTAAAGGGGTATTTTTAGGGTTCAGGGCTAGGTTTTGGTTTTTGGGTAAAGGGGTATTTTTAGGGTTCAGGGCTAGGTTTGGGTTTTTGGGTAAAGGGGTATTTTTAGGGTTCAGGGCTAGGTTTGGGTTTTTGGGTAAAGGGGTATTTTTAGGGTTCAGGGCTAGGTTTGGGTTTTTGGGTAAAGGGGTATTTTTAGGGTTCAGGGCTAGGTTTGGGTTTTTGGGTAAAGGGGTATTTTTAGGGTTCAGGGCTAGGTTTGGGTTTTTGGGTAAAGGGGTATTTTTAGGGTTCAGGGCTAGGTTTGGGTTTTAAATAAAATTACATTTAAATTAAATTAAATTAAATTATAATAATTTAAATTACTTACATTTTTAAAAAAAATTATATACTTACCAATACTTACGTTGTAATGGTATGCGTTGTAAAGGTATCTGCGTTGTAAAAAAATGCGTTGTAATGGTACTTCGTTGTAATGGATCCTGCGTTGTAAAAAATGCGTGGTAAAGGTATGCGTGCTAAAAGTATGCGTTCTAACGTCATACATCCCCTCAAAAAGGGTGCCTCAAGGCAGTGTACACTGCCCATAGAAATCTCCAATCCAAAGTCCAAATTAATAAATTAATAGCCCTGATGTTCTCCAACAAAAACCTTTGCTCTGGGAGTTCTTCAAAAATGTTTAATGGTCTCTATTCTCCACCAAACACGATTGATTCTTTCCCTTTTCAGAAAGGGTCGAACTTTAGGATGAGTGAAAGACCAACCCCTAGATTCATCATTGTCCAGTTTTGCGAGTTCTTAATAGCGATTATTAAGGAATCGCTATTAAGGACTTGCAAAACGGGATTCATGTAGAAATCGCAATTTTAATTGCGATTTCTACAGCTTCCTTATTTGCGATTAGCAAATTGCTAATCGATCGCAAATAAGGATGCGATTTCAAGGGTGCCAGGGGTGTCCAAAGGACACCCTGTAGCACCCCTGAAATGTAAATGTAGCCAGATGTTGCACACACACATGTTCAAAGGACATGTGTGTGTGTAACATACCACTTAGGAAAATGCACTAAAGTGCATTTTTCTAAGTTTTCGCTATTTACCATGAAGTCTGACTTCGTGGTAAATAGCAGCCAGTAATAGCGAATTCGCAAATAGAAAATGGTTAATGAATTGCATTTAAGGAATCTCTAATAGAGATTCCTTAAATGCAATTCCTCGCAAATATGCGATTTCGCAATTAGCGATTTTTGCATTTGGGATGATGAATCCCAAATGCAAAAATTGCACTCGCAAAGGGCCAGATTCTCAGAATCTGGCCCTTTGCGAGCCGATTTAACAATGATGAATCTAGCTGTATATTAATACAAAAAGATGCTAAAATAATTTTCAGAAAACTGCTTTCTTGTCTCTTATCATTAGATGTATTTAAGTATTATAGTTAAAATTACAGTAGTGTAGTCAACACCATAATTTAATACAGAACATCGGTTGTATGCTCTTGGCACTTAAACTGTTAAACTATGGGCATTCAGTTTGAAAAGAAGTGAAGCAAAAACTTGGTCATTTAGAATAACTAAAAGGTTTCCTGGCTTGACAGCATGACCTTGTGTTCTCAGACCTGGAGAGCCCTTCATGGGGCACGTGTCCATCAAGTTTGTTATGAAGTTCACTTTGTGCCAAGTAATTTGAAGTTAACATTAGTCAAAAGAACTCAAAAGTAAAAATAATGCAGAATGGACAAGAAAATGAGAGAATGCACACTAAGGAAATGTACCAAAAGCATCTCCTGTTGGGAAAATGCAATGCAGACCAGCAGGGACCCGAGGAAAAAGAGCCTGCTAAAAGTTCAACTCCTTCTATAGTGCTTTGAAAAACAAATATTATTCAGAAAATGCTGTGACATTTTAAAATACATAGAATGTGTTTGCACTAAATTAAAGATATGGACTGTTACATCAAATTAAACGCATTTTTCTTGCTTTCTGCCCACTTGCATTTGTTGAAAACAAAAACATTTTCACCACAAGTAGAAGATCCATTTTATTTTTTTACGGAGTTTTTATATAGCGAGAACTGGACCCGAAAGGTATCAGAGCGCTTTACACGAGCACCAGTTGCGTTACATGAGGACACATTCATTTTGGTTAGGCACGGGGAGATTAAGTGGTTTGTCCAGAATCACAGGATGTTGGCATCTTTGCCGAGACTCGAACTATGGAGCATATTATCAAGGACAGGCGATACATTATCGCCGCTTTTATCGGCAGGAAACTGCCGATAAAGCGGCGATAATGGCCTTGATAATGTGCTCTATGAATTCCAAACGAAGCCCATGTTAGATGTGTTCAAATCTAACATGGGCTTCGATTGGAAATCATAGAGCATATTATCAAGCTCATTATCGCCGCTTTATTGGCAGTTTCCTGCCGATAAAAGCGGCGACAATGTATTGCCTGTCCTTGAAATTATGCCCCTATGTTCCCCAGCTTAGTGGCATCGAAACTTGAGCCCCCCCGCCCCCTGCAAAGTACATTGAGGAGGCCCCAGGCCCCGACCCTGGCCCCCCATCTAGCACTTTTGCTGAGGAGGGCCCCTGGAGCTCAGGGCACCCTCCCCTCCCCACACCTCCCGGGCTGCGGGGGCTGATATTACGCCACTGAGCATGTCCAATGAGGACTTTTCAAACCCTGAGAGAAATGCCCATTAACGACCTTACAGATTAATGCAGAATCCTTTGTGTGAGAAGCTTTTTCCAAGTCCCCCCCATGCATCTACTCTTAGTTACTCTGACATCCTTCCTCCAGGGTAGATTTATAGCTTCTCCTAGTGCATAGTACATCGCCTGTAGTGTGTGGATTGGAGGAGAGGGCTATCCTCCAGGGTAGATTTATAGCTTCTCCTAGTGCATAGTACATCGCCTGTAGTGTGTGGATTGGAGGAGAGGGCTATCCTCCAGGGTAGATTTATAGCTTCTCCTAGTGCATAGTACATCACCTGTAGTGTGTGGATTGGAGGAGAGGGCTAGTTTCAGTCTCCTATGGTCCGAAGTGCAGACATGATTAAATCAGCCAATAAGTGACCATCTTTTAGGAGCTTTAACCTGCCTTAACCCCTTATCTATGGAGATACATAAGGTCCTACAAGCATTAAAGATCATCTCTGAGGGGCTCCTCCCCCAGGGTGGGTGCTGATATAGCTTCCCTATTCTCCATCACTAGTTTCCGCAAAGAATGCATCCCTATCCACCCTTTCCCATTTTACCCTCACACCCTTATTGCATGAGTGAAAGGGGGGCAAACTCTCCTGCTTCCCTAACGCCCCCAACAAATGAAGGGCCAGCAATACAAATAGGGGGTTGTGATTGCTGTTACAGAAGGCATTTTAGTCAAATATCAAATTCTTTTTTTTACCTTAAGAAATATATGTTTATTTAATAATATTTATATTGCACAGCTGATAAGTGTGATACAGAAACTGATTGTTGTACAACTGAGGATAAATAGATTCCCACAACAGTATAAGCAGGTACCGAAAACACAGATTCCCGAAGACCTCATAAGAAAGGCAATAAAATTCAAATGTTTATTGGATACAGAAAAAAATGACAAATGTTTCTTCCTAAACTTAATACTGACCATTTTTTTATCAATCTTATTTATCATAAGAGCCATCAGTAATTAATACAAATAATATAATCCCTTTAAAATTACATTCTATTGGTATCAAAGCTTCCTGACCGGCCAGAAGAATGTCCTCCACTTTTCAACATTCTTTTATTAAACCATCTACTAAATATGACGCCCAAAACATTTGAACACACTGCGCACTCATTCATAAAACATTGCTAATGAAACATGGTCACCTAATGCATCACTTTCCTAAAATTAAAATACAACTAAAACGGGCTTTCCAGGTTGGCAGCATACAGTAGTAGCAAAGGAATCGTCCAGTTAATAGGTCTAAAATAAAGTTCCTCCCACAGCATACATGTAGTGAAAACAGTTAATTCACTTAACAAAAAAAAATGCATGGTAACATTGATAAGGGTATGCAACGTTTACAACAAAATTTTTACAACGCACTACCATTACAACGCAGGTATTACCACGCATACCATTACAACGCATTGCGCTCGGGGGCGCTCTAGGGTAAGTAATAAGTTTAATTTTCTATCCAACACCTTCCCTAGTGTCCACGGGGACTGGAGTTGGAAAAGAAAATTATACTTACCACTATCCAGCACCTCTAAGCGCTATGCGTTGTAACGGTATTCGTTGTAAATACCGCGTTGTAAAGGTATGCGTGGTAAAAGTATGCGTTGTAACGTCAACATCCATTGATAAGGCATAAACGAAAATGTTTGTGTCACCACTTTCAACTTTATCCCTGCCCTATGTATATAGAGATATCTCTAATCACTAGTATATGCAGTAGACCTTTGTACTCTCTACCATTCCTGTGTGACTCTTAGAGTATAGTCCTTATGTTTTTCAACTGGTTCTTATGTAAAGCGCTCTGACACCTTCGGGTAAAGTTCATGCTATATAAAATCACATTAAATAAAATAAATTTAAAAAGATATTAGTCATTATCCCTACTCCAATATCTCGCTCCTTTTGCTAGAGTCTCCGACACTTTTTCTTCTTATTCACTCTTTTGTCTAGTTACAAAACTTCCACAAAGATGAGTCTAAGAAGACGTAATTTATATATATTGGGCCTTCCTGTTGCCATCTCCAACAGCAGCTAAATCAAACGTCATGAGACAAATAACGTGCAAATTAGTTAGATCACGGGGTACCATAATAAAATCCATCTCACCTTTCGAGCACCTTTATCCCTTATAGTAGCGGATAAAGGGTCTCCCAGTGCCTTATAGTCTTTAGCAAATACTAAAGAGCTGGTGGTCATCGCTCGATTCAGAGCCTCTCCAAAGGGGGTGTGCTTGAAGTCCTCCCCATCTGTTGGCTCCATACCGCAGGCATAGGGACCCCGGTTCCAACACAGCCTCGTGGTGAAATCCCCCGGCCGAACTATCAATGTCTCCTTATTAGAACTGTCTGAAAGGCTCGCCAACTCCCTCCCAAGATCTTCAATGAAAGTGATCAGGTTAGAGTCGAAAAAAGTTGTTATGCAAATGAACCAAGATCACAAGAAAGAGTCAATTAGTGGACAAATTGATGCATGAGCATGGAGACGAGTGAATGAGTGTATGGACGGACAGTGGCGTAGCAAGGTCAGGTGGTACCCGGTGTGGGAAAGTTCTTGTCACCCCCCCAGCTTGACAAAATGGCAAAAATATGTGTTTAAAACACATAATTTTCAAATTTTGTCACCCCACCCTCCCCTCAGTGATGATACCCGGGGCGGCCATCACCCACCGCACCCCCCTTCCTATGCCACTGTGGATGGATGGATTAGGGACTGCATTGACTGAAGTATCCATTCACTTTCAATTATAACCCGACCTATTGGCTTTGCCAATGTATTTTAAGTTGAAATAATTCATTTATACTGTTTAAAAAACATGGTTTTCCGAGTACTCAGTGTACTAATTTCTCAAAATGTTATAGTCCATGCTCATAAACGTGTATATGTGAGGGGTGTGAGCATGTAACTGTGAATGTGTGTGAGTTTGTGTGTGTCTGTGGGTGTGTGTGTGTGTGTATGTGTGCATGTGTCTATGTGAGTGGGTATGTGTGTGGGCACATGATGTGTGAGTTTGTGTATTTATGGGCATCAGTGTTATGTTAAATCTGTTTATATAGCGCATGGCTACCACAGCAACGGGGCGCCCCAGCGCTTGTGGACATACCAGAGGGCAGAACAGCGCAACAGGTAACAGTGAGTTAAATGGAGGAAAACAGCCAGGTTTTAATCTGTTTACGAAATAGCATGTGGTTAGGAGTACAGGAGGGCACGCAAGGGGGCATAGAGGGAACAGAGTCCCTGCAGAGTTTGGGTTTGCTTGTACATGCTTTTATGTGTACATCTGTGTGAGTGTGCACATGCATGTGTGAGAGCGTGTGTAAGTGTGTTCATGAGAGGGCACATAGCCTGCGCCATGGAAACCGTTGTGATTTCTCTGACTCAGCCTGATATACACAATCTGTGTGAGTATCCGTGCACTGTGAGAGGTGTGGCGCCGCGGCCAGGGCGACTGACGCTGGAATCTGGGGACCACGGTTCGATCCCCGGCTCCAGCGGCAGGTTAGCCCAGCACCATGTGACTCTGGGCAATAGCTCGCTTAATCTTCCCGACGGCCCCCAGCGCCTAGAGACCCTTACGGGTGATTGTGCGCTTTACAAATGTGGACTTTACTGTGGGGGCCGGTCTTCATTAGAGAGGTGTCCAGCATAGATCCAGAATATTCATGACGGATTTTCATGAAATTCACATACCATAAAATACTATAGACTGAAAATTATTACTGTGGTTTGTAGCTATCCTGCAACTATGATGGTATGGTTTGTTTTAGGCATCCGTGGTGCACACCTTCCGTAAACCACGGCTGCAAAGTGGAGCCATTCTGTGTGGAATTTTCCAGACAGTTCTTGCAGTTTAACCAACAACACTTTGCATAATTAGAGTTTTATTTAAAAAAGATAACTACAAAAAAACGATCTTATGCTTGGCAGCCACGGTTTCAATGCGTTAGGTATTTACACATTTAAAATAAAAAAGAATGTTACTCTAAAAAGTAACCCCAAGGTAAAGCCACATAACAGACAGGGAGGTGAGCAGCATAAGACACACTATGTTTTACTTTCATTGCCGGCCGGGCGTCTCTGACATCACAAGCTGGCTACTCGTCTTTGGCCCTGAGAGCCGGTTTACCGCTGGCCTACCATGGGGTATGCACACGTAGATTATAGATCAGACTCTGGAACTGCCTTCCAAGGCTGTGTACATCAGCACACACCGGGCTTCCGGCACTGGTTCTGCGGTCCTTAGCCGAGTGTGCGCGCGCACACCACACAGAGGGCCTCGTGCGCTGCCTCTGCCATCCAAGCCACCCTGGGTCTACGCAGAGAGAGTGCAGCCCAAAAAAGAGATTAAAAAACTTGAGGCAACGTGAAAGTATTTTCCACATTCCACTCGTGAACCAGGAAAGATTTAGCTTTGAGAAAGAAAAAACAAGCATTTGCAATGCAAAAGGTCTCGCATTTACGAGAGTTTTAGCTATTGGCATTGTAAATGACAATGCATTTTACGTATGTGTTGTTTTTAAAACAGATAAATAAAATGCACTGTTATTTACAATGCCAATAGCTTTAACTCTAACAAATGTGAGACCAATTGCATTGCAAATGAGTTTGTGCTATGGAAATTTAAAACAAGTGTTAGAGCTACTCGTGTTGAAAATGTAAATATTTTTTTACTAATGGGTTTTAGAGTGGAGTAGATGTGTGTGGTGTGGTGGAATTGTGTTTTCACGTAACACTGCATTTTTATGGGCACAATTCAGTCCAGTAAACTTATTTTTTAATATATCCTTAAGGTAAGCGTTTTTTTTAAATAACGTAATTTGTTCACTTTTAAAAGCAAATACTGCGATCACACTTGAATCTGAAGACGCATTTAATTGAAATCCACTACTGTCGAGCAGTCAAACGCTTTCGGGCACAAGCATCATTGTCAATTGCATTCGCAAACGGCGCATATCGAAATTTTCGGCCGTTTGCGAATGCAATTGACAAAATTGGGATGCATCATGTTTTTCGCAATTTTAGAAATCGCAATCATGTTGTGATTTCTAAAATTGCGATTGTATTTAAGAAATCGCAATTTGAGATTTTTTAAATGCAATGCATGAACATTTTAAATTTGCGAATTCGCAAATAGGGAGAGGTAAATTACCATGAAGTTGACCTTCATGGTAATTTGCGAAAACTTTCAAAAATGCACAAAAGTGCATTTTTTAAAGTTTCATTTTACACACACACATGCCCTTGGGGCATGTGTGTGTGTGAATAATGCACTTAAAGTTATATTTCAGGGGTGCAGGGGGGGTCCTTTGGACCCCCCCTCCACCCTTAAATTACATTTTCAATTTGCGATTTGCAAATTGCTAATCGCAAATTGAAAATGACTTCCCATTCATTCCTATGGGCCTCTAGGCCCATAGGAATGAATGGGAAGGGATTCCTTAATTGCGATTCGCAAATTGTGAATCGCAATTAAGGAATTTTAAGAAATCGCAAACAAAATTGCAATTTATTAATGCATAGCCTTTTGCGATTTCTTAATTACGATTCCTTAATTTTCACAATTAAGAAATCGCAAATGGCAACAATGATGCATGTGGCCGTTTGTTTATAAAAAATAGAGCTGCTACAGGATGAAAACAGTCCTGCTATGCTAAACTAGAGGAGTTAAAGGGTAAGGGCCTGATTCACAGAACTAACTTAAGGCAAAATCCTAAACTTACTACCATTTTGTTATTCACAGAAGGCACTTACTCATTTTGGTATTCACAGAAGGCACTTACTCATTTCGGTATTCACAGAAGTTAGGACTCTTAACTTTAGGACTCCTAAATGCCTTCTGTGAATACCAAAAGTCTTAAAGTTAGGATTTTTCGCAGTTTAGGAGTCCTAAAGTTAGGAGTCCTAACTTTACTACTCCTAAACTGAGAAAAATCCTAACTTTAAGACTTTCGGTATTCAAAGAAGGCATTTAGGAGTCCTAAAGTTAGGACTCCTAACTTCTGTGAATACCGAAATGAGTAAGTGCCTTCTGTGAATACCAAAATGAGTAAGTGCCTTCTGTGAATACCAAAATGGTAGTAAGTTTAGGATTTTGTCTTAAGTTAGTTCTGTGAATCGGGCCCAAGTCTGTTTAGCATGGTGTTTTGTATACAAATCAGTAATTAAGCTCGTAGCCAATGTTAAGTTGTACAAGTTTCCAGCAAGAAAGATGAGCATCACTGCAGTAAATAACATGTGTTTATGCTGTAAAACATTTGATTTTGAAATGCGTTGGAACTACTGAGATGTATGTGCTTTATAACAAAAAAAGAACAACCCTGCACCGACAGTGTTAGTATTAAACCTAAGCGCATGCTTGTTTAAACTAGCAGCCCTTGAATGCCTTACTACAAGTGTGTTCGTATTACCATGGCGACCAACTCCTGAGTCATGCTGCGAGCTACGCACGCGCACTAGTGATGACTTTTAAGAATAAATGGTTTTAATAAGCACGCCTAACCCTTTTACAGAACGACATTCTGCTGTCAGGTACAAAAGGGCCCTGGGGAGAAGTGTGGTCAGGAAGAGGTCTGGGGTCGGGAGGGAAGATAAGAGGAGGGGGAGGGGCGGTGTTGTCGGTGTGGGGGAGCATCTCTCTGTCATTTCTCACCTGCAGTTCCTGCCAGTGTACTGAAGAGATATATGAGTTATAAGTGTGGGTGGTAGCGGGGGTAAAGTGGAAACGTATATCCCCAGCAAACGAGTTGATATATTAATGACACTTAGAGCCATTTTAGGATGATTATAATAGATAGGAATATATTGCATGAATAAGGATAACAATAATGTATAGGAAAAACCTGCAGGAACACGAGGAGGTAAAAAAGGTAGAGGCCAGGGGGTGATGGCAGATGCTGGAGGCTGCGGGTTTGATCAAGTTATGAAGACCCTGTCCCGAATTAAGGCCGTCCTTTGGATTGGCTGCTATCTCATCAAGATAAGGTCAATAGGGTCACAGGGAAGAACATTGATTGGTCAGATCACAGGCCAGCATTGTTTGAGGCTGTAGCTAATTCGTCCACCAGGGCGGTGACTCTTAATATGAGAACGAAATACAGAAGGCTGAAGAGTCTCCCTCTAGAGGCCAAAAGATGCTATGTCAGCTACAGCCAGTCCTCTAATAAATTGACTAAGGCCCTCATTTCCCGTGACCCGATAAATCCCTCGGGGGCACAGGGTGCACCTTGGATCTGGAACAACACCCCAATATCAGGATCTTTCCAATCCGGCTCCAGTTTATAAAAGATTGTAGACACACATCTAAAGTACACTCCATCACATGCCTCAGGTGTCAACATCGACTCTCAGACCCAGCCCCGCCCTCCCATCACTGGCTGTTTGTTTCTTCGACCCAATACTGCAACCTGCTGACTTTTTTCTAGATTTAAACTATACAAATACCACATACATACATATTTAAAAACATGGTAATTTAATTGATAATAGTGATCTGCAGTAGCTGAGGCGTGGCAACAAAAATAAACAAGCATTGGCATAGCCAATAGGTCTCGCCTTTGGTACCTTATGTGTTTAGCCAGAACTTTTGGCTATGTTGTAGAGCATTGTGGCTGCTGTGCATTATGTTGAAAAGTTATAATGAAAAGTGTTAAGCATTTTTGTTACCTTTATACAAACCAAGACATTATATACAACTGAACAACCTGAATAAAGAAAGATTTTAATAAAAAAAATGTATTCTAGTTTTTTTGTACTGGCACAGTTGGCAACTTCTTACTGCCTGTTCTCATGCTTGTTTGTTATAAAAAAATTTGTTATGGGGGAGTGGTACATAAATAACGGGGGAGTTGAGGTTAGAAAACAGTAATTTAGTTAGAACATGAGCAGCGGGCGGACTCTAGGGCAGAATCAACAGAGGAGCTGTGGGTAAATCAGCAATCATCGTTCGATTCGTTTACGCCAACACCTGTCAACTGGTGCTGGCTGTCAGAGTCAATGGGAAGCTTCAATGGCTGCAAACCCTGAAGATAGAGCATTTGTAACATACATAAAAGGGACTCTGGACTGCGAAGATCCATCCGTTGGTTGTCAGTGGGCGACATATAACATTCAGACCCTGTGCTTTTGTTATGGGACGGTTTATGGTAAAAACCCAATTCACCACACACAGTCTGCTGAAGAAAAAGTACCAGAAATGTAAGATCTGATAGTCTAGTACAGTTACTTCTTCCCAGGGTGATTTATGCCAGAGTCCCTGGTACAGAGTTATCTGTGGTGGGTCCAGGGCTGTGGATGGGCTCTTCCCAATAATGCTTCGACCACAGGGTAGTCTGCATTCTTTTAGGAAGGCGCTGAAAACCTATTTGTTCACCTAATTGTGGTGCTCAGGGATCTTTTTCACTCTGATATTTAAGCGCCAAGAAGTCTTAGATCAAACGTCAATGCTTAATACATTTAAGTTCAATCAGTCACTTCTGTAAAGGGAGGCAAAGGGTTAATGCTAAAATTCTGTTTCCGCACTTTTGGCAAAACTTTGCTTTGGTAGTGATATTCAGCAAGAGAGAGAGTTTCGGTTTACAAACATATCTCCGAGGGGTATTTTTCCCAATAGAATTTCAAGGGCATGACAAGAGTGGGGTCCTGGGGGCTGCTGGCTGCAGAAGTGTGGGATTAGGGGGCTCTCTAAAGGAAAGAGATGTTTATATAGGTTGTCCTTTTCCAACTTTAGAAATCCGACAGGATTCTCTGGTGTTGGTGGCCTCGTGCCTAGGGTATGCTTACACGCCACTATCCATCCTGCATCTCCATGACTAACTATTCTCCAACCCTACTGAAACATTAAAGTCGGACCGTGACTATGTATCACATGACTAGTCCACATTTTTTTAACCGGTTTTGCTGGCACAGGGGGCTAATACATTAACTGCAGAGATCTGTGTCTAATGTTATGTACATGGGTTTGAATCCTGGTCGAGCGGCTCAGCCTTTCATTCTTCTGAGGCCGACAAAATGGCCATCATTATGCTGGATAACAATAAACACCAATTTTTTTTGTAGCGCCAAGAGACGTCATTGGGGGTGGATGTCCGTTACACAGAATGCGTTTGTTTTGTTTATTATGACCACTGGTTCTACACCAGTTTAGCTGGCTTACGATCCACTGTGCCGCAACCCTCCCTGACTTTCAGAGGTATGGGTGTCATAGAAAGGTTACTTGTTAAATAATTTGCTACTTCCCAGCCCTTCCGGGTCTCTAATCCGTCTGGAATCTCCCAGTAGTCACAGAAAGCCACCAACCTTTGAACACTCGCCATCCCATCCAAGTCTACTCTGATTAACAGAATGAAAATGCTTGCAAATTCAAGGCTCGGCAACCCAGCCTTTTTTATCTTCCGACGTCGATAAAAACAAGCACCACCTTGTTGGGACTGAATAATGATGTCAGTTGTACAGCACTTAAAAGCTGTAAGCCAGTCATTTTTATATCACTACGGTTGTATTATTTATGTTATCACATGTTCCATCAGCCATTCCCATTCCATTACATAATAGTTTAAACCCCCCCCTTCCAGACTCCCCTCCCTTCCTCCCCACAAAGCCCTCGAGTAGTGCGCGCATAAAGAATGAGTGTGCCCTTGGTGGTTAATATTATTTATTTATTTATTTATTTATTTATGCATTTTTATGTAGCGCGGACTTTACCCGAAGGTGTCAGAGCGCTTCACAAAAGGAACAGAAATGGAACATAATGAGAAACATTACAAAAGCATACGTTACGTTACATAAAGTAATAGTGACATTTGTGATCAAACAATATACATGAGGTAGCAACCAAAAATACATGAGGTAGTAAAGGTAATAATGACAATTGTGAGCAAAACCATCAATCAATCAATCAGTGACACTTATAGAGCGCGCTACCTACCCGAAGGGTCTCAAGGCGCTGGGGGGCGGGGGGGTGCCGCTACTGCTCGAACAGCCAGGTCTTCAGCTTCTTCCTGAAGGAGAGGTGGTCTTGGGTCAGGCGCAGGTCGGTCGGGAGGGAGTTCCAGGTCTTGGCGGCCAGGTAGGAGAAGGACCTTCCTCCTGATGTCGCTCTTCGGATGCGGGGGACGGCGGCGAGGGCGTGGTTGGCTGATCGGAGGTGGCGTTTGGGAGCGTAGAAGTTAACTCGGCTGTTGAGGTAGCTCGGGCCTTGGTCGTGTAGGGCTTTGTGTGCGTGGGTGAGGAGGCGGAACGTGATTCTTTTGTTGACGGGGAGCCAGTGAAGGTCTCTCAGATGTCCGGAGATGTGGCTGGTTCGTGGGAGGTCGAGGATGAGTCTGGCTGAGGCGTTCTGGATCCGCTGGAGTCTCTTCTGGAGCTTGGCGGTGGTCCCGGCGTAGAGGGCGTTGCCGTAGTCCAGCCGGCTGGTGACGAGGGCCTGGGTGACGGTCTTCCTGGTCTCGGTGGGGATCCACCAGAAGATCTTCCGTAGCATGCGCAGGATGTTGAAGCACGCCGAGGAGACGTTGTTGACTTGCCTGGTCATGGAGAGGGAGGAGTCCAGGATGAAGCCCAGGTTGCGTGCGTGGTCCGTCGGTTTGGGTGCGGTGCCCAGGGCGGGGGGCCACCAGGAGTCGTCCCAGGCGGAGGGCGAGGAGCCCAGGATGAGGACCTCCGTCTTGTCCGAGTTCAGTTTCAGGCGGCTGGTCGTCATCCACTCGGCTACCTCTTTCATCCCTTCGTGCAGGTTGGCTCTGGCGGCGGCGGGGTTGTTGGTCAGGGAGAGGATCAGCTGGGTGTCGTCGGCGTAGGAGATAATGCTGAGGTTGTGTTTGCGTACGATGGCCGCGAGGGGGCTCATGTAGACGTTGAAGAGGGTGGGGCTCAGAGAGGATCCTTGGGGGACGCCGCAGATGACTTCGGTGGCCTCTGACTTGTACGGTGGTAGGCGGACTCTCTGTGTTCTTCCGTCGAGGAAGGAGATGATCCATTCCAGTGCCTTCCCCTGGACTCCGGCGTTGTCGAGGCGCTGCACTAGGGTGCGGTGGCAGACCGTGTCGAAGGCCGCGGAGAGGTCAAGGAGGATGAGGGCCGCTGTTTCTCCATTGTCCATCAGGGCTCGGATGTCATCGGTGGCGGCGATGAGGGCGGTCTCGGTGCTGTGATTGGCTCGGAAGCCGGACTGTGAGGGGTCGAGGGATCCGTTCGTCTCGAGGAAGGCGGCCATCTGCTTGTTGACGTTCTTCTCAATGACTTTGGCTGGAAACGGGAGGAGCGAGATGGGGCGGTAATTCTTGAGGTCGGTGGGGTCCGCTGTTGGTTTCTTGAGTAGAGCGCTGAGTTCGGCGTGCTTCCAGCTCTCCGGGAAGGTGGCGGTGTCGAAGGATGTGTTGATGATGTCTCGCAGGTGGGGTGCGATGACAGCGTCGGCCTTGTTGAAGACGTGGTGAGGGCAGGGGTCGGTTGGTGATCCGGAGTGGATGGAGTTCATCGTGCGGATGGTGTCTTCGGTGCTGATCGGGGTCCAGGCGTGGAGGGTGGTGGTGGGGGGTGGTTGTTCGGTCATGGTGTGCGTTGGTTGGTTGTTGAAGCTGTTGTGTATGTCCGCGATCTTGTTGTGGAAGTATGAAGCGAGGGAGTTGCAGAGGTCTTGCGATGGGGTGATGTCGTTGTTTCCTGCGCTGGGGTTGGAAAGCTCTTTCACGATGTTGAAGAGTTCCTTGCAGTTGTGTGCGTTGTTGTCCAGCCGGTCCTTGAATGCTGTTTTCTTGGCGGCGCGGATCAGCTGGTGGTGTTTCCGGGTGGCGAGTTTGAAGGAGGTCCTGTTGTCCGGTGTCGGTTCCCTTTTCCAGACTTTCTCGAGGGCTCGGCAGTTCTTCTTGGAGCTCTTGAGTTCGTCGGTGAACCATGGGGCCTTCTTGCTGCCGGGTCTGCTAGGCGGGGTCCTCAGAGGGGCGAGCTCGTCCGCGCAGATGCTGATCCACTTCGTGAGGTTGTCGGCGGCCTGGCTGGGGTCTGCTGAGCTGGCAGGAGGGTGCTGGCTCAGGGACGTGGCGAGCTGGTCTGCTGTGATCTTGTTCCAGCTTCTGCGGGCGGTCTGTTGCTGGTGGTGGTGGGTCGTCGTTCTCTTGAAGGTGAAGTGGACGCAGCTGTGGTCCGTCCATTGAAGCTCAGTGGCGTGGCTGAAGCTGACGTCTTTGCTGGAGGAGAAGACTGCGTCGAGTGTGTGTCCGGCGCGGTGGGTGGGGGTGGACACCAGTTGCTTGAGACCCAGGTTGGCGAGGTTGTCGAGCAGGGTGCTGGAGTTGCGGTCGTTGTTGTTTTCCAGATGGAAGTTGGACTTCCATCTGGATACATGAGGTAGTAAAAATTGTGAGCAACAAAAAATACATGAGGTAGTAAAGGTAAAAGTGACAGTTGTGAGCACACAGAATACATGAGGTAGTGAGAATTGTGAGCAGCCAAAAATACATGAGGTAGTAAAAAGTGCACAGGAAGAAAAAAGTGACAAGTGTGCAGTTACAAGAGAGAACAAAGTATCATTTGAGGTGTAATACTGCAAAAGGTGCTAGACACTCAGGCATACGAACAAGCGTTATGTAGGCAAGGTGGCACTTGTGCAAGTATCAAAGGTAAAAACATGTGAGAGGTAGCAACCGTGTGTTACAAGGGCAGAGTGGTGTGTGCAAGTTACACAAGGGCACCGAACACAGGTACATGGAAAATACTCCAAAGAGGCAGACACTCAAACCCCAGGAATACCCTGGGAAGGCACTTCCATGGGCATGGAAAATATCAGTAGTGGGGAGTCTTCCTCCAAATACCAAGAGGACGTGAATCACTTTTGGAGGTGCCTCTGGAGGAGGAGAACTTTGAGGTCCCTTTTGAAAGCCTGGGAGGAGGCAGTGGTCCGGAGCTGAGGCGGGAGTGAGTTCCAGATTCTCACTGCGTTGCCTGAAAAGGATTGGGCCATTGTTCTCTCCTTCTTGAACGTGGGAGGTTCAAGTAGAAGATTCTCCGCATTGCGTGATGGTCTCAAGCCTCCAGAGAGTTTCAGTTTATTCGCCAGGTAGCGAGGAGAGGAGGAGTGCAAGGCTTTGTGGGTGATACAAGCGGTCTTGTAGATAGCTCTAGCCTCGAAGGGGAGCCAGCGAAGGGTGGATAACATCGGTGTGATATGATCGCTTCTTTTGGCCCCATAAATGAAGCGAGCTGCTGAATGGAAAACAGACTTAAGTGGGGACAGGTGAGATTTGGGGAGGCCAGTAAGAAGAGAATTGCAGTAGTCTAATCTGGAGAGGACCAGCGCTTGCACCAGGGTTATAAGGTCCTGTTCCGGGAAGAAGCGTCTGATTCCCCAAAGAAGGCGCAGTTGGTAACGAGCAGATTTTGCAATAGAATTGATGTGGGGGGTTAGATTGAGTTTTTTGTCTAGAATAACTCCAAGGGATTTTGCGCTGTCGACAATGATGGGTTTAGTGTTGAGTAGATTCAGCTGATCCATCCAAGATTGAACCGGGGGGGGGAGAGAGTGAGGAGGAGAAGGAAGGATTCAGAATCAGTTGATGAGTTGACATCCAGTTTTGGATGGAGTCCAGAGTAAAGCTTAGGAAGGAGAGATCATGGGTGGAGGCAACCTTGAGGTAGAGTTGAGTGTCGTCTGCATAAAGATGGTAGTGAATCCCGGATTTGCTTAGGAGGTTTCCCAGTGGTTCTAAGTAGAGATTGAACAATGTGGGTGCAAGTATAGAGCCTTGAGGAACACCCTGACCTACCGCCACAGGAGAAGAAAGACTGTTCGCAATTTTGATCATTTGGGATCTGTCAGAGAGGAAGGATGCAAACCATTTAAGCACAGTGCCCTCCATGCCCATTCTCTGTTGAAGGATATTGAGGAGGGTGTTGTGATTGACAGTGTCAAAGGCTGCAGAAAGGTCCAGGAGAATTAGAAGACAGGACCCCCCCGAATCGAGTATCCTCAGCGCGTCATCAACCACTTGCAGTAGGGCTGTTTCAGTGCTGCAGTTTTGCATGAAGCCAGACTGACAATTGTCAAGAAGATCATTGTCCTTGATATGACGAGAGAGTTGTTTTGCTACACATCTTTCTGTGATCTTCGCAAGGAAGGGAATGTTAGTGATGGGGCGGAAGTTGTTGAGGTCCTTCACATCAGCAGTGGGCTTTTTAAGCAGAGGGGTGACCTGCCCAGTTTTGAAGGGGACAGGAAGGGAGCCTTGCCAGAGAGAGAGGTTGATCAGAGTGGCCCAATAGGAAAGGGAATGGGTATAGAAGTCCAAGGCAATGGCACTGGGGATAGGGTCAAGAGAATGGTTGGAGGGCTTTGTTTCGCGTATGCACTTGAGAAGGGCATCTTCAGATATGGGGTCAAAGCTCTGCCAGATGGCTGAGGATTTGCGCTCCTCTGGAGGTGTAGTGTGGTAAATAAATAATTAATTACCGGTACTATTTTTGATTATAATTAATAAAACAGATAGCTCAATAAATAAGAGACAGGATTCGAGGTATCAGAGTCTGACAGGCTTTAATCAGGCATAAGGGAAGGGACAGGAACGGGATAGCCTGCACGGAAATGGAATGGATGGCAGCTGCCATGCCTCATCGACAGTGCAGCATATATATAGTATAATACATTACATTACATTGCATACAATAGGCGTAGCAGTAGGCGTAACTCGTAGCAGTCGCGAAAGATAAGAACAAAAATGGGTGTAACAAGAAGGCGTGTACAGGGCGTATACATAGACATGTGGTATGAAACGTCACAGAAATGTCATGAGTGGGCGGAAACATGGAGGGGGCTACCTGAGAGCAGCTGGGACCTTTAACCTAGTGGTGCGCGCAAACGGGCAATGACGTGTTACCAGGGAGAACTGGGGGCTATGACTTCTACACTAGAAGAGGAGACTAAAGTCTGCGGTGTCAGGACGACATGTACCTATAGCATATCTGGTATCTGGTGTTTGGAGTACATGTTGATAGAAACTAAAAGTTATCAGGGCAGAGGCTACTTGACTCTAAGACTGGTGCATGCATTTATTCTTTGTGTAATGCGTGTGCTAGGAATATTCTATGAATATTAATACAGTAATTCTCTTACATGGAGACAGAAAGACTAGACCATAGCTGAAACTGTTTATGCGGTTCAGTAGCTTAGGAATGCAAAGACGAGAGGCTGGACTGATAACTAGAAGCATAACATACTCTTGGCAGACAGGCAAGCAGAGCCAGGCCGGGCCGGGCACCGTGCTGCGCGGAAGTAAGTGAAGGGTCAGGGATGCAGGTGGGGGCTGTATCACTCCTCGGAGTGGGTTCAGAAGACTGGAGCTTGAATCTGGCGTCCGGGCCCTTTTGAGGCCTAGAAACGGGGACAATTCAATGAATTAACGTGTACACTGTAAATCGTGGTAACATAGGCCTAATACTCGTTGCTTTCACGAGAACTGGAAACTGACATACTAGAGTTGGACACAACTGTAATTGCGTCTTTAATCGATCATAGGGGGATACATGCATATCTAGTCATGCACATATAACATAGGATGGGGAACACGTAGGCACATATAACATGGCAAAATTTACTTTTCCACATTCCCTCCTTGTGCCCTACGTTTCCATCAGGAAACATCAATATTCATAATACCATCTATCTGTTCATATAGCATCATTTGCTCGTCTTGAATTATCTTGGAACGGGACTTAGGACTAGGAATACAGGATGTAGCACACAAGCCGCAAATCGCAGGGCCACATTGTAAACAGAGGCAGCAACTGAATATGATCATTACTGCTATACCTAGGAATGACAATACTTTCCATCCCCAGGCAGATATGATACTCCAGAGCCAACCGGACCATGTCCAGGTGCCTGGATCTTGGTGTAACTGATGGGCAATTTTATGAAGTCTGGTTATAGCTGAATATACAGACGGCGCGTTATTAGGAATGAAAATGCAGCAACTAGATCCGATGACTCTACAAGCTCCTCCTCTATCGGCCAGTATGACGTCAAGAACGAGACGATTTTGGAGCACAACAAATCTCATAGCAGATTGCTCTTCAGTTAAATTACCTAGAGCGGAAGTAGTCTCATTCACTACTGCTTCAAGGGTTCTGGTTAACCTACGTATTAACTTACTATTCTGGACAGGACCTATAAAGAAAAAGAAACCTTTATTGAAGTCTTGATATTGTTCTAGAGCAGTTTCAGTTTGGTCGACAATTGGGGACTCAGTCTCCCTTCTATGTCTAACGTGTACTAGATGTGTGTTTCTGTGATAATCGGATGGGGCTAGAAAAACTGGTGGCAGTAGGAAGGCAATGTAACATGTTCCATCCCAATCGAGGGGCAGACGTATATATGCGGTCTGACCACAAACAAAATAAGAATGACGTGAGGCTTTGAAAATAGATTTCCCACTGTCACTATACTCGACAATAGTAGTACAATCACTATGTCCTACATGTGCGGAACCATTCTTTCTGACACATAATTCGCCTTTAACTGGTAGTACTGAAATAACAGGCAATTCTGGAGTTGTATCGGACTGAACATTCAGGACCATGAAATTCGAGGAGTAATTACCTAAATCATATACTTGGTTTTCTAGATCTAACCCTGTTCTATGGGAAAAACCTTGCTTGTCTGGAAAACATGTTCGATTCAAAAGGGACATATCAGTTGAGGATGACGTTAACGTGGACCATGCTCCACACGAACCATTATGTGAAAACGGATAGGGAAAGAGTGGCAGAACTCCCTTCGGTGTCTGGAAAGGGGGGAGTCGACCACACACCCAACAATTAGTAGCGTTGCTGGTCTGGTGTGAATAGTGCAACATTCGGATGAATGTGTTGTTACGCATAGCAAGACGATAGGATAGCTCGTGAGGAGGCAGGTCACTAAATGTGTGCTCTACTGTAACATTAGGAAACATATGTACATGTGAAATAGGAAAACATAAATGAAAAGCATAACTTATGCAGGTAACCATAAGACTCAGAAACAATAAAAAGAATAGAACGATAATACATCTTTTAGAGTTTTGACTAACTCTCTCACTGTGTGGGTCTATCTCATACATGTCAGGAACCTGTCTAACCGCTTCACCCGAGAGGGACTTAAACAATTAAACTGGCTGACTTATTTTACTAGACCGGAGTTTTGCTTTATACTCCTGCTGCGGAGTTTTCTCTAACAGGGGAAGTTTAGAGTCTGTGTCTGGACAGTCCTTAAGAACGGGGCAGTCTTTGATAAATGTCTTTGGCCGTTATCCATGGAATTTCTTGATGTGGCTGGTATGCACCCAGCCCTTGCGTCCTTCGAGCTTGACTGCGGTCCTTGTTGTTAATAACACCAGCTGGGGCTCCTTCCAACGGGGCTCCAACGGACTTGAACGATCGAAATTGCGCACCAGGACGAATTCTCCCGGAACGACTTCATGCGGTTTCACCTCAGTGTTGTCTGGAAATGCAGCGGCAACCTGTGAATGACAAGAGTGTAGGGCAGACATCAAGGAAGCTAGGTAATCTGTCAGCATATTACTGGAAACGTCTGTAATCTTTCGGGGCATAGGTGTACCCCACATGTTTGGAGGACGGCCGAATACGACCTCGTACGGGGACAGACCTGATCTAGAGTGTGCAACCATTCTCATATAAAAAAGGGCAACTGGCAGTGCTACCAACCAATCTACGCCTTTTTCTGTACATACTTTTGCAATGCGGATTTTCAATGTCTGATTATGTCTCTCAACTAGACCAGCTGCTTCGGGGTGCCGTACACAATGGAACTTCCACTGGTACCCTAACAGAAGGGAAACTTGTTTCATGAGTTCAGATGAGAATGGCTGGCCGTTGTCTGAATACACGACCCTTGGCAAACCATAGCGGGGAAAATACTCACGAACCAACTGCCTGGCAGTGGTCGCGGCTGTGTAATCTGGAACTGGATATGCTTCTGTCCATCTGGACAAAGCGCATACGACTACGAGGACATACTTGAAACCTCGACATCGCTCCATCTGAATATAATCCATCTGGAGGACTTCAAAAGGGTGGTCAGGAGGATGGAATCCACCTTGTTCCACCGGGACACTTTTACCTGGATTGAACTGACAACAGATCATACAGGTACGTACTTTCTGCTTGGCTGCTGCTCGTAAATGCTTGTTGAACCAAAGGTTCTGAATACTGTCTAACATAGCTTTTTCTCCTAGATGTGCTGGACTATGTGCGGTATTAATAATGACTTGAACCATTGAGTCGGGGAGAAACCATGTGGCTTTTCTCTTCGTCAACCATCCTTGATCTGTCTGGACCCCTCCTTGTTCGGACCATTTCTTGATTTCATCAGAGGTAGCATGTGACTGGATATCTAGTACATCTTGTGTAGGGTCCTTAACTGTCATACAAATAGTCTGATCTGGAATGTGTGTCGATGTCTTGTTAACTGGAATGTCTGGAGTCTGAGCTGTAAGCTTGGCTGTACGATCTGCCAGGTCGTTACCCTGGGAAATGATGTCAGTAACTTTCGTATGTGCTTTGCACTTCATAATGGCGATAGCTGTCGGTAAATGTATTGCATTTAACAGAGCTTGAATGAGGAGACCATGCTGAATCTTGGTTCCATGAGAAGTCATGAAACCTCTCTCTTGCCAGAGCACTCCAAAGTCGTGTACGACTCCGAATGCATACCGTGAATCTGTGTATATGTTAACTTTCAGGTTCTTGGCACGTATACAGGCTTGGGTCAGAGCAACTAGCTCTGCTGCTTGAGCGGACAGGGTATCAATACGGTGTGTTTCTATAACTTCGGTTTCAGTAGTCACTGCATACGCGGCTACTAGTTCTCCTGTACTTGTTCTCATACATGACCCATCCACATAAAGTGTCAGGTCGGGATCTGGTAATGCAATATCTGTCAAGTCTTGTCTTGGCTTTGTCATGGTGTTAACAATTTCCACACAGTCATGTGTGGCAGTATTTGAAGTAACTGACGGTAACAGTGTAGCTGGATTTAAAACGTTGCAGCGTCTGATTTCTATGTGTGGCTGAAACAGTGTCAGTTCATAACCTGTTAAACGTGCAATTGTCAAGTGCTGAGTCTGAGTTCGGTTTAAAAGAACTTCCACGGAGTGTGGAACTTGTACTGTCAGGGAATGTCCTAACACTATGGAATCACTTTGTCTGATAGCTAGAGCTGTGGCTGCAACTGACTTGAGGAACGCAGGCAGAGCCTGGGCTACTGGATCTAATGTGCTCGAAAAATAAGCACAGGGCTTGTATTGTCCTGCTTGATCTTGTGTGAGAACAGATAATGCAGTACCATCACGTTCAGTAACAAAAAGTGTAAAAGGCTTACTGTAGTTTGGTGTTGCTAGAACAGGTGCATTACATAAAGCTTTCTTTAACTCATTAAAAACAAGTGTATGTTCCTGGGTCCAAGGGAGGACAGTCGATACGGCTGCCTCCTGTGTCGTTAACTGTATCAGTGGTTTGGCTAGATATGCATACTGAGGAATCCATTGTCTGCAGTAAGAAGTGAGGCCGATAAAAGCTCGTACCTCCTTCTGAGTCTTGGGCTGTGGAAGATGCGCTATTAACTGGATACGGTCAGGTGTCAACTGCCTACCCCACTTGGACAGTAAGTGTCCCAAGTATACCACTTGCTGGACACAGAATTGCAATTTGGAAGGGGACACCTTGTGCCCCATCTCGGCCAGAAAATACAAGACTGTCAGTGACGCACGTTCGCAGTCACATTCAGAACGGGCTGTGATCAGTAGGTCATCGACATACTGGAGCAGGGCAGTGTCAGTTGGCATGTGAATATTGTCTAGTTGTCTTTTAAGTGCTTGACTGTAAATACTAGGACTTTCTGTGAAACCTTGAGGAGCTCGTGTGAATTTATAGCTTCTTCCATTTAAACAGAATCCGAAAAGGTACTGGCTGTCTGGATGAATGGGGACACTAAAGAATGCGTTCTTGAGATCAATTACAGTAAAGAACGTGGCTTCAGAATCAATGGCAGTCAATAGGGATGAAATATCTGGGACTACTGGGTACTGGGGTATGATACATTTATTAAGTTCTCGAAGGTCAATCACTAATCGATAAACTGGAGGTGCATTTGGATCAGTACGTTTCAAGACTGGAATGATAGGAGAATTACACACATTGGAGTCAGTTTCTACAACCACTCCTTGAACAATAAGCTCGTCAATAATTTTGGATAAGGCTGTTACAGCCTCAGGTGGCAATTTGTACTGTCTGATTCGTGGTAATACAACACCTTGTTTCAGAGTGACACGATAGGGTGTAATGTGCATACAACCTACATCAGTTGGACCTTGCGCCCATAAATGCTGTGGTACATTCAATAATCTTGGATCAAAATCACGTAATACATAATGACCTTTAAAATCTCGCAGGAACAGGCGGACCCCTTCTGGGGAGCAGCAAATGACTGCTCCTAATTCTTTTAATGTCTTAATGCCTAACAAATTTTCTGGACATGACTTCGTAAGTAACAAATCAGTAGTTCGGGACAATGGACCAACTTCTAGAATAACTGGTTTCGATATTTCATTAACAATAGGCTTTCCTGAAAATCCAAGGGAAACATTTCTTGAGCCTGAGAGCGGAGCCCCTGGAACCTCGTCATGACTGATGGTAGTCCTACTTGCCCCTGTATCAATCAGAAACTTTCTGTCTTTCCCTAATACTTGACTGTGTACATAGGGACCCTCTTGATCTACAGGAATCTCGATGAGAGGCAAGCCAACCTCCCTCTCTAGGCTGTTTCATGAATACGGCTGATAATCTGGCTACTCTGTCTGTGCATACTGGTACATCTGCTGTGTAACGTGCTGTGTTGCAGCGATAGGCTGCGGTACTGTAACTGTCTGTTGTGCGTTCTGCGGTGGCTGGGAAGTCTGTAAAACTTGTTCTTGTCTAGGCGGACGCGGTCTCTCTTTAGTCTTACCAGTAGCTATGTTGTGTTTCAGAACTGCACATTCGTTTATAAAATGACCTGGCTGTTTACAATAATTGCATGTCCCTTTAACGGGAGCTGTAGGATGACTGGCTTGATTCGGACCCCTCTTCTGACTGTCTTGCGGAACAGATTGTGCAACTAATACTTTCATTTGCGTGTCTTTCATACGTCTTCTTTCATGTTCCTGCTCTTCCCTGATTCTGTTCTGGTGATACTGGAGCATCTGGAGCATTTGTGACGGAGTATTAGCTTGCCAGGTACTTTCGACTTTCAATACTCGATTTTTAACTTGTGGACTTGAATTCTCGACTAGTTTGGTAACAAAAAGATGTGGATACGATTCACTACTTGTTTTCAGACCACTGTTAATAATAAAACATTTTTCAAATCTAGAATAAAAATCACTAGTATCTTCGTCTTGTTTCTGTTTACAGGCTGAGATAGCATCCCAGTCTTCCTTTTTCGTGGCTAGTAATCTTGGCAAGACTTGTATTAACAGTTCGGGCAAAGCTTTAGCTTTATCCCCAAGACCGGTACCTGGTACTCGTGTATTATCTTCGGCTTCTAATGCGGACCAATCTATCTTATTCTCTCCCACCTCCCATTCTTTTTCTTTAAGTTTTTCATATATGCCCGCGGGCAACAGGACCTTTAGCATTTTAATGATATCAGGATACGTGTATTCTCCCATACGGAGCATGTCTTTTAGTTCACGGTGGAACCCTGCTGGATCTTTGTCATGACAGGGAATTAACTTTTTCATTTCTAAGAGTTCTATTTTCGTGATGGGGGTGTAAACAAATACTCGTTCTAGACCACCTCCCGTTGTCCTAACTGGATGTACTTCTCGTAACGGATTCTGTCTATCTATGTAGAATGACTTCCTTACTGGGGGTGGAACGGGAACAAAATGCGGAGTCAGGAACGTACTGTATTTGTGGCGCTGTTCTAGAATGACATTAATTAAATCGGTACCTAGACCTTTCCATCTGTACTGGAGTAACTCGTTCAATACATCATGTAAAGGACCTGGATCAGAATGCTGAACCTCATACAGTGTGATGAGGTGCTGGATCATATACATACCCACCAGACGCTGCTCGGCTGGGGGCAGTTTCAGGAACATTTGTGCCACGATTTCATCTGGAAACATGGTAAAATCACTAGTCCATCGGACTGCTGATCGGGCTAGTTCTTGTTCATGCATGGTATTAAGTTCACTATAACCTATTCGTGATTTCAGAATTTTATCGGTAGCTTGGAATACTTGCTCAAGAGAACATTGTTCTGGCACTGGAGGAGGAAAACTTTTCTTGTAATCTGGACGTGAATGTCTGTCGGAAAGTCTAGTTCTACCTACATACGCTATTCTGTCGGGATTCTCGCTCTCTACCTCTTCACTTGAAGAGTCATTCTCTTTCTCGGCTATTTTCCTTGCTTTCTCTTTTTCGTGTATGTCTAGAATTTCCTTACGGATTTTCCTGTACATAGCGTCTATACAATTCTGTGTCTTGTGTTTTCCCTCGGCTATATTATCACTCCACTTTGTCAGGACTTTCATCTTATCTTTATCTTTCTCAGGATAGTCTTGTTCTCTTATTAAACAGTTAATCAAAAACTGTAAAATCAGATGTTGAGTCTCGACTTTTCTGTGTGCCATGGCTTCGTGAATACTTTCTGGATCCTCCCCTGTACGGATAAAACGATATATTCTATCTAGATGGTCCTTCATGTCTGGCAGAGTAACCAAAAAGGTGGTAACTCGTCGTAAACGTACTGAATACAGTATCATGTAATCTTCACCTGGTACTGAATCATATACGCAATCAGTAAGGTATTTCTTGAGAGCTGCGTAAGTAGAGACTTTCGGTGTACGTTGTAACGCTGCTTCTCTCAGAGTCATTCGTTTCGTTTGAGGCGGGGTGGTAGGAGCGCCTCCCGCCGCCCCTCCTGGGCTAGAGTCGTCAGGTAATACCGGACGTGCGGGTGCTGGTAACGTGACTGGTAAAACGGGTGCATTTACTGTAGGCTGGGCCGGGGGTACATTAACTTGGTCCCCGGGACCAGTGGCTGGAGGAACAGGGATTACATTATTAACAGGGTGCTGAGGTTGAACAGGCGGAATATGATTTGCATATTCTGGGACTGTATCGTCCAAATAGGACGAAAGAAAAATTTCAGCTGGGGTCGGTTTATGACGTAGCTTAGTCGGGACTAATGGTGGCGGAAAATTACTGGATGCTTCCGGGGTTGCCTTCGGCAAGCCCTCGGCAAGAAGAGGATACATGCCCCTTATAAGAGCATTTCTCTGTCTGTCTGATTGTTCTGCTCTAATTCGTTCACCTTCTTCTAGAAGTTCCCTTTCTTGGGCTCTCTCTGAGGATTCCCTACTTAACTCTGTTTTTCTGATTTCTTTTTCAGTTCTTCTATGAGATTCTTTGCGCCATAACTCGATGGCATCTTTCTGGGACTGTCGGGCTTTCTTTTTCCATAATGCCTCTTCTACTCGCATGATGCACTCGGCATCCCATGTACCTGATACAGGCCATCTATATTTCTCTTCTAGATCCTTGGTATAGTCGACCCATAAATCTAAATACAATATGGCACTTAAGCCATGCTTATGATACATAAAATGTCCTGGACTGTCCCTAGGCGGGACAGGAACTGATTTTTCGAGTAACCCTTTCCGGGTTCCTATCTGACGTAACTTGGAAAACAGAGGCATTCTAGACTTGAATGCAAACACAATACAATACACGATAAACACAGTAATGAATAGCAAAACAAATCACTCATACCACGACATTGAGAACACATTAAATAACATTAATAATAGTTCGAACAGAATATTACCTGGTACATTTAAAACATAATACTTGAACTTCTCGAGAACAGACTTACTAGAATTACTGAATGCACTGCTAAAACAGTACGAAACATACCGGTCCCATAAAGAGACACGTCAGGACCCGTATCCACCTAGGTGAATACTTCGGACTGGATCTGTGTACCCAAACCCATCGGACCAGAGACAAATTAATGACCCTGTCTAGATACTACCCCAGCAACGGTACTCACCGGGCAGCAAGAAACTGGAAGGCCTCGGACTGGACAGGACTGCTACGACGTCGGACTACGAACTTCGGACTTCAGTTACAGGTGGGCCTCCGGATACCTCGGACCTTGTACTCTCGGCTTGGGCTCTGGTCGGGACTCGCCGCATTCCTCACCGCCTCGTCTGGATGCTGGACCGCAGTCTCCGTCTCCTCCGTGGGCCTGAGGGATACTTGAAGCAGAAATATCTGCACGTGCACGGTATGGTTCCGTCACGGCTGCAGAGGGTCAGGGGGCCTGCGTGGCTTCGCCGGCGCGTGGGGAAAGGGCAAGTCCCTATTCGGGCACCATTATGTGGTAAATAAATAATTAATTACCGGTACTATTTTTGATTATAATGAATAAAACAGATAGCTCAATAAATAAGAGACAGGATTCGAGGTATCAGAGTCTGACAGGCTTTAATCAGGCATAAGGGAAGGGACAGGAACGGGATAGCCTGCACGGAAATGGAATGGATGGCAGCTGCCATGCCTCATCGACAGTGCAGCATATATATAGTATAATACATTACATTACATTGCATACAATAGGCGTAGCAGTAGGCGTAACTCGTAGCAGTCGCGAAAGATAAGAACAAAAATGGGTGTAACAAGAAGGCGTGTACAGGGCGTATACATAGACATGTGGTATGAAACGTCACAGAAATGTCATGAGTGGGCGGAAATATGGAGGGGGCTACCTGAGAGCAGCTGGGACCTTTAACCTAGTGGTGCGCGCAAACGGGCAATGACGTGTTACCAGGGAGAACTGGGGGCTATGACTTCTACACTAGAAGAGGAGACTAAAGTCTGCGGTGTCAGGACGACATGTACCTATAGCATATCTGGTATCTGGTGTTTGGAGTACATGTTGATAGAAACTAAAAGTTATCAGGGCAGAGGCTACTTGACTCTAAGACTGGTGCATGCATTTATTCTTTGTGTAATGCGTGTGCTAGGAATATTCTATGAATATTAATACAGTAATTCTCTTACATGGAGACAGAAAGACTAGACCATAGCTGAAACTGTTTATGCGGTTCAGTAGCTTAGGAATGCAAAGACGAGAGGCTGGACTGATAACTAGAAGCATAACATACTCTTGGCAGACAGGCAAGCAGAGCCAGGCCGGGCCGGGCACCGTGCTGCGCGGAAGTAAGTGAAGGGTCAGGGATGCAGGTGGGGGCTGTATCACTCCTCGGAGTGGGTTCAGAAGACTGGAGCTTGAATCTGGCGTCCGGGCCCTTTTGAGGCCTAGAAACGGGGACAATTCAATGAATTAACGTGTACACTGTAAATCGTGGTAACATAGGCCTAATACTCGTTGCTTTCACGAGAACTGGAAACTGACATACTAGAGTTGGACACAACTGTAATTGCGTCTTTAATCGATCATAGGGGGATACATGCATATCTAGTCATGCACATATAACATAGGATGGGGAACACGTAGGCACATATAACATGGCAAAATTTACTTTTCCACAGTAGGATGCGCGACCTGATCCACAAGTGATTTCACTTTTTCATCGAAGAAAATAGCGAAATCCGCTGCTCTCTTAGTAGGATCCTCCACCTCAGAAGAAGGGGGAGAGCAGCTCGGAGACTTGACGAGCTCGAATAGTTTTTTAGGTCTATTTTTGGCGGAGTCAAGGAGGGTTTTGAAGTGCGCCGCTTTCTCAAGGAAGATATGCTTGTGGTACCTGGATCTTGCTGTGCGAAGCATGGCTACATTGTCTGTGGAGGGCCCTTGCCTCCATTGCTTCTCCAGGAATCTTAGCTGCTTCCTTTCCTCATAAAGGGATTTATTGAACCAAGGTGCTGAGGGAGTGGGCCTTATCCTTTTGCTTTTGAGTGGAGCGACGTTATTAATTTCAGCTGCAAGAACTGTGAGGCATTGGGAGGTGAGATCGTCAACAGCTATGTTTGGGTCTAGCCTTGGAAGTGATAGCAGGGCTGATTCACAGTGGGGACCGACATCAATATTTTTGGCATCACGGAACCAGGAGATGGCCCTCTTGGGTTGGCCGAGAGTTATAGAGTGTGAAAGTTGAAGAGAGAATGGGATGAGGTGGTGGTCAGACCAATCTACATGGAATGGGGAAGAGGTAGAAAGCATGCCTGCTTTAGAAATAACAAGGTCCAGGATTTATTAGTGCCAGAGGCCTCCAAGATTCTGTGTTGACCAGAGCCTGGAAGGTGAAAGGTTAGTGCGAGACATGGCCTTCCACAGCATGCACTTCACTGCATTTCTAGGCAACCGGCCTAGCGCAGCAGACTGCTGTGATTGGAAGAGAAAGATTGCATGAGACCAGTCACCAGACCCAAGGGAAGGAGGGTGACTCGCGCGGCAGCAAAGGGAGGGGGCCTGCGCGATTCCCTTGCAGGAGGTTCGACCATATGGCGCAGCGGCTCCCGCAAGGAAATCGCCAAGATTTTTGCCCCCAAAGCTGTGGTGATGGCTACAGGTCTCTCTCCTAAGCTGCGCGACCTAAAAAGTGCATTAATGTGATGTTTGAGGTACCCAAGGGATCTGGCAGGTAAACGAAAGGGAAGTAAATCGGACATGTGTTAAGGGGCTGAGAGGCCAATAGAGGTCAGCTATTAAGGAGGCAAAATATGTCATCTTTTCCGAGGCAATGTATGATGCTCAGAAAACGACTGGGCTACTCTTTTTAAACGGGGACCCCGAGCTATTGTGGGAAACGAGCAGCTTTGTGCATCAAATCAAATGGTGAACGGTATCCGTACCGCAATAAACATATATGATGCATAGCTAGGCAAAGTGACTGGTTAATGAATTATAATGAATTATCCCAATATTTGAAATAATGAATTCAAATTTGGGGTGACTTACAGTCATTTTAAGGGAATTTAGTAGCAAATTGCACAATACAGGCCAATAACACAAATACAAATCTGACGGGTTTAAAATACCAAATAACTGGTAGCTGTAGACTGTTTCCAAGAAGCTTTTTGACAATTAATGTACAAATTGTAAAAATATGATAGAGCTAGATGACAACTTCATGAGCATCTTTGGTGGTAGTGATATTCCTCCCAGTCACTTTTTCGGTATTTTCACAATTCCCTAGCTAGCACATCAATATTTTCAATATTTATGTAATAGCTCATTTTTAAAGGTTACCCAGTGCCCATAGGGTGAACATAAAACATCATAATTACCATACTTGAATATTTTAGTGATGCCCCAGTTAGTAATATTTCCCATTGATTTCCAATTAGCATATTTGTTTTTTTTTGTTGTCCCTTTAACACACTATGCACACCTGCATAATGGACCACTAAGCCCAATGTCTCTGATGATTTGGTGGCAGGCTATAAAAGGGGCTGAAGTAGTGTAAGACTGTCTGGGTCCTGATGGAGTGTCTGTTGAGCAATGCACTGCACTGGTCAGCTTGTGTGAAGTGTAGAAACGTGCTGGCAGGTTAAAGGAGAAGTAGGCGCCACTGGCAGGCAATAATGGGGTTGCAGACCCTACACTGTGAGCTAGAGGGCTCCTTCTTTCATCCAGATACTTACCTTATTTACTGTCCCCTTCTGCCTCCTGCTCTTAACATTGGCTAGGACTGCAGTGTCAACCTCAAGGCCTCCCTTCAGATTACATTAGGGAGGCTTTGTCCTGGGTCCTTGGGGACAAGAACCTAGAACTAAGGTGCTTCAGATAGCAGGGCCATCAGAAGGAGGCGAGGGGGTACAAGAGCGGTCCTTATTCCACAGGCCCAATGCTTTTTCCGGACCCGCGACTGTGCCTCAACATTCAGTAACAGATGTTGAACACGCATGCTCTTTTTTTTTTATTGGTGGGGCATTTTACACGGCTAACACCAGCAGATGGAGCCAGACGCTGAGAGTTTACCGCATAAAATTCTGACATGCCTGTTTTTCTGGGTTATTTCCTTGTGCAGCAAGTGTCAGGTTGGGGGGCACAGTTCGGAAAATACTTCTCATACTCCCTTAAAAGATGAACATATGTGATTAACAGTGCTGACAAAACAATCCACACCGAGACTGTGCATCTGGTAAGCAAATATGTTGGGTGTCACAAGCAGCATGTTGGGTCCACTGCTTTAGGATATTGTCATTCATTGTGAGACACATTCTGGTAACACCGGAGCTCCTCGGGGTGCTGATTAGTGTCAGAGGGTGCGTGAGGTTTAGGACAATTACATTTTCTCGACAAGGCATTGAGGTGACCAATTGAAAATGGGCCAAGCGGCACTGAAAGTGATCGCGAAAGCGATCACTATTGTAAAAAAAAAAACACGCCCGCGCCATTGCGAGCCATATGTCTTTAATTATCGGGCCTGTGTCTGGGCACGATAATTGAAGACATATGTGCTTTGGTGCACGTAACAGACACCAATAGGCCATGGGCAGACCAATGTGCCCGCCTTTGGCCTATTGCGTGCGCTGTTAAAAAAAAACACGCACGCAAAGTCCAATAGCAGAACCCAAAAGGAAAAGCACACGCACGAGCGTGTGCGATTCCAGGGTCCGTTTTCTAACCCCCGGACAAAAGGGCTCGCCTGCGCGAGCAGGGCTGCGCACCTCATCGCGAGTGGCGAGCCCTAAAAAGATGTAAGCTGGATTTGGGATGGTAAACAGGAGCATTACAGCGCGAGCTGAGTGCCCATAACTCGTCCTGCTGTAGTGGTAGTGGCAGTGCTCCCATGCGTTAATGCTCTATCGGTTGTAGTCACTAACATCATTTTCACACTGCAGATGAATGCATTGTTTATCCCACATTTTGTCAGCTCACTGCAAGTACATAAATCCTTGCATGCCACTGGGGGAGGGGGCGGGCGCCCAAATTCAAGACCTGGATTGAAGATTTTGTAACTTGTCAAGAAGGACTCTCGGCCTATGCCGAGCTACTGCCTGTGGCCTCCAGGTCCAGGTATATATGGACCCCGCTGACATGTTATCTGATTGCACACCCACGAGACCACACCTGAACAACCCAGACTATATCTTCACGATGGCGAGGCGGGACATTATGAAATGAGGGGGGTTGAACTGGGATTGTGAGCCACGAGGGGCGGGTTAAGAATGACCTGCGTTACATAGATCTGTAAAAAGTGTAAGCAGTTAATTGCGAAGAGCAATGGGAGACGGTAGGGCTGATGGAATGGAGGTGTCACAGAGTAAGGAATATATGTACATTTTATATGTAACTGTGAAGTGCGCAGGAGACAGTTACAGCTACATGTATGAAGTGCTTGTATCGATCAGACGAGATGAGACTCTAAACTAATGTAACAAGAAAACTGAATGTGCTTATCACTGTACCAATTGTTTGCACTGAAAACTGTGATGATAGTTTTTGTGAGCGTACTATGATTGAAATGACAACAATAAAAAGAGTTTTAAAAAAAGAAAAAAAAAGTACATAAATCCTATCCAACCTGCGCAGGGACTCTCACTGCACTCTCACAATGCACTCACCTACTAAAATCACACACTCAAACAAATAAACAAGCAAAGCAAATTAATATAAAAATGGTGGATTTCAAAAACACTATTCTTTTCAGAAATACAATTAACAAATGTGTCTGTGATCACCGGAAAACAGGAAGAAATTTCAATCTCGTCATAAGCACACCATCACTTAAAAGTGCTACACAATCACACCTAGAGACAGGTCACAACTTACGACAATTGACTTGGGACCATAAATAGTTTACCCTTTTTGTGTAAATCAACTACTACAATTATTCTGTCCTAAATTAGTCCACACACCTAGACCATTAGGGAAATCATAAACTTAAATTTGGGGGACCTAGCATGCCACATTTGAATCCTCCACAGATATTCTGCCTGAGACCTTAACTTACGAGTCTACCAAAATCTCAACACGCGAAATACATATAGTCGATGCATAATAAACAACCATGATGTTATTGAAAACACATTCCCAAGAACAACACAATATTGTCCACCAAAAAATAATACATAACCTCATCCTTTGCTAGACACACGTCTACCTGCTACATCAAAAGCCTCTGATTCTCACCACTCCTAAACTGGACCAAGATACAGCGCCAAGAAACCTGGTGAACGCATGATCTATAAATGTCCTGTAACATACCAGAACATCACCTCTCCACCAATCAGTGCGCCTGTATAGCACCTCAAGGCATCATGCACATCATCTCCAGACAAGGTGCCACAGGACAATGTGCCTCAAAAAGGGTGCCTCAAGGCGGTGTACACTCCCCACAGAAATCTCCAATCCAAAGTCCAAATTAATAAATTATTCGCCCAGATGTTCTCCAACAAAAACCTTTGCTCTGGGAGTTCTTAAAAAATGTTTAATGGTCTCTATTCTCCACCAAACACTATTGACTCTTTCCCCTTTTCAAAAAGGGTCGAACCTCAGGATGAGAGAAAGACCAAATTAATTCAAAAAGATGCAAAAATAATTTTCGGACAGCTGCTTTCTTGGCTCTTATCATTATATTTATTTAAGTACTATAGTTAAAATTACATTTGTATTGTAGTCAGCACACATAATTTAATACAGAAAATCGGTTGTATGCACTAGAAATGTTAAACTATAGGCATTCAGTTTGAAAAGAAGTAAGTTAACAAGTTAGTAATGTAGAATAAGTAAAAGGTTTCCTGGCTTGACAGCATGGCCTTGTGTGCTCAGACCTGAAGAGCCCTTAATGGGGCACTTGTCCATCAAGTTTGTTATTAAGTTCAATTAAACCAAGTGCACTTTATGCCAGTCAAAAGAGAATGCAGAATGTACAATATAAGGAGCGAATTCAAAGTAATGAAAAGTACCTTTTCAAAAAGCCTCTCCTGTTGGGAAAATAGAGTGCAGACCAGCAGGGACCCGAGGAAAAAGAAAAAGAACGAGCCTGCTAAAAGTTCAACTCCCCCTAAAATGCTTTGAAAAACAAACATTATTTAGAAAATGCTGTGACATTTTAAAATACATAGCATTTGTTTGCAGTAAATTTAAGATATGGACTGTTACATCAAATTAAACGCATTTTTCTTGATTTCTGTCCACATGTATTATTTGTTGGAAAAAAAACATTTTCACCACAAGCAGAACATCTTTTTTTTTTTACAGAGTTTTTATATAGCGAGAACTTGACTCGAAAAGTATCGGAGCGCTTTACACGAGCACCAGTTGCGTTAAATGAGGACACATTCATTTTCGTTAGACACGGGGAGATTAAGTGGTTTGTCCAGAATCACAAGATGTTGCGCGTCTTTGCCGAGACTCGAACTATGTTCCCCAGTTCAGTGGCGTAACAAAACTTTGGGGGGCCCCCTGCAAAGTACATGGAGGAGGCCCCGGGCCCCGACCCGGGCTCACCATCTACCACTTTTGCTGAGGCGGGCTCCCTGGAGTTCAGGGTAACCCCCCCCCCCCCCCCCCCCCCACACACCGCCCGGGCTGCGGGGGCTTATGTTACGCCACTGAGCATGTCCAACGAGGACTTTTCAAACCCTGAGAAAAATGCCCATTAACGACCTTACAGATTAATGCAGAATCCTTTGTGTGAGAAGCTTTTTCCAAGTCCCCCCCATGCATCTGCTCTTAGTTACTCTGACATCCTAGCCCCCAGGGTAGATGTATAGCTTCTCCTAGTGCACAGCACATCACCTGTAGTGTGTGGATTGGAGGAGAGGGCTAGTTTCAGTCTCCTGTGGTCCGAAGTGCAGACATGATTAAATCAGCCAATAAGTGAGCATCTTTTAGGAGCTTTAACCTGCCTTAACCCCTTATCTATGGAGATACATAAGGTCCTAAAAGCATTAGAGATTATCTCTGAGGGGCTCCTCCTCCAGGGTGAGTGCTGATATAGCTTCCCTATTCTCCATCACTAGTGTTCGCAAAGAATGCATCCCTATCCACCCTCTCCCATTTTACACTCACACCCTTATTGCGTGAGTGAAAGGGGGGCAAACTCTCCTGCTTCCCTAATGCCCCCAACAACTGAAGGGCCAGTAATACAAATAGGGGGTTGTGATCGCTGTTACAGAAGGCAGGTACATTGTAGTCAAATATCAAATTAGTTAGATCACGGGGTACCATAATAAAATCCATCTCACCTTTCGAGCACCTTCACCCCTTATAGTTGCGGGTGAAGGGTCTCCAGTACCTTATAGTCTTTAGCAAATACTAAAGAGCTGGTGGTCATCGCTCGATTCAGAGCCTCTCCAAAGGGGGTGTGCTGGAAGTCCTCCCCATCTGTTGGCTCCATACCGCAGGCATAGGGACCCCTGTTCCCACACAACCTCGTATTGAAATCCCCCGGCCGAACTATCAATGTCTCCTTATTAGAACTGTCAGAAAGGCTCGCCAACTCCCTCCCAAGATCTTCAATGAAGGTGATCAGGTGAGAGTCAAAAAAAGTTGTTATGCAAATGAACCGAGATCAGAAGAAAGAGTCTATTAGTGGACAAATTGATGCATGAGCATGGAGACGAGTGAATGAGTGTATGGACGGAGAGTAGCGTAGCAAGGTCAGGTGGCACCCGGTGTGGGAAATTTCTTGTCACCCCCAGCATGACAAAATGGCAAAAATATGTGTTTAAAACACATAATTTTCCCATTTTGTCACCCCACCTCCACCCCAGTGATGACACTCACCGCACCCCCTTCCTACGCCACTATGGACGGATGGATTAGGGACTGCATAGACTGAAGTATCCATTCACTTTCAATTATAACCCGACCTATTGGCTTTGCCAATGTATTTTAAGTTGAAATAATTAATTCATATTGTTTAAAAAAACATGGTTTTCAGAGTACTCAGCGTACTCATGTCTCAAAGTTTTATAGTCCGTGCTTATAAATGTGTATATGTGAGGGGTGTGAGCATGCAAGTGTGCATGTGTGTGAGTTTGTGTGTGTCTATGGGTGTGTGTGAGTGTGTATGTGTTCCTCTATGTGAGGATGTGCGTGTGAGCACGTGTGTGTGTGTGTATAACGGGTGTGTGTGTGTGTGTGTGTGTGTGTGAGAGTGTGCATGTGTATGTGTGAGTGGGTATGTGTGTGGGCACATGATGTGTGAGTTTGTGTATTGATGGGCATCAGTGTGGGTTTGCTTGTACATGCTTTTATGTGTACATCTGTGTGAGTGTGAACATGCATGTGTGAGAGTGTGTGTGAGGGTGTTCATGAGAGGGCACATAGCCTGTGCCATGGAAACCGTTGTGATTTCTCTGACACAGCCTGATATACACAATCTGTGTGAGTATCCGTGCACTGTGGGGGCCGGTCCTCCTTAGAGAGGTGTCCAGCATAGGTCCAGGATATGCACAACAGATTTTCATGAAATTCACATACCATAAAATACTATAGACTGAAAATTATTACTGTGGTTTGTAGCTATCCTGCAACTATGATGGTATGGTCTGTTTTCGGCATCCGTGGTGCACACCTTCCGTAAACCACGGCTGCAAAGCGGAGCCGTTCTGTGGCTGTGTGGAATTTTTCAGACAGTCCTTGCAGTTTAACCAACAACACTTTGCTTAATTAGATTTTTATTAAAAAAAGATAAATACAGTTAAAAATAAATGATCTTAAGCTTGGCAGCCACGGTTTCAATGCGTTAGGTATTTACACATTAAAAAAAAGAATGTTACTCTAAAAAGTAACCCCAAGGTAAAGCCACATAACAGACAGGGAGGTGAGCAGCATAAGACGTACTATGTTTTACGTTCATTGCCGGCCGGGCGTCTGGAGTAGATTATAGATCAGACTCTGGAACTGCCTTCCAAGGCTGTGTACATCAGCACACACCGGGCTTCCGGCACTGCTTCTGTGGTCCTTAGCCGAGTGTGCGCGCGCACACCACACACAGGGCCTCGTGCGCTGCCTCTGCCATCCAAGCCACCCTGGGTCTACGCAGAGTGCAGCCCAATAAAGAGATAAAAAAACTTGAGGCCACGTGATAGTATTTTCCACATTCCACTCGTGAGCCAGTAAAGATTAGCTTTGAGAAAGAAAAACAAGCATTTACAATGCAACGGTTTCGCCTTTGGAAATGTTAAAGCTATTTGCAATGTAAATGACAATGGAAATTATTTATCTGTTTTCAAAACCAACACATAAATACAAATGTTGTCATTTACAATGCCAATAACTCAAACTTTTCCAAAGGCGAAACCGTTGCATTGTAAATGCTTGTTATTAATTGTTGGTACTAGCACCCAATTCAGTGTAACTCGCGGAATTAAAGAAATTGTATTTACCTCAGGGAAACTGGGATAATAATAATATTAAATTCAAGCTATTTTCTGCAGTTTAATTTGTGAAAGATGGGATTGCGCTCAAAGTTATTGTGTTTTATCTTTTTAATTTAGTATTGAAATATATAATCTGTCCTCTCTATTTAAGGGGGCATTGTGGACAAGGGTTTATTAAAATCTCTCTGACTCGAGCAAATGATTTTTTAGCAAAAATGGGTGTTGTATATTCAGCACTGGCTCCACAACTTAATATAGGCCTGGTGCAAAAATCCTTCTGTAATAATGACTGCGGCGCAAATAGCGGTTGCCCAATTCCGATCTATACAAGCAGTAGAAATTGGTGCAAACTGCTTTTGCTCCGAGTGTTCGGTTACTGTAACACCCCGCTCGGGGGTGGCGGTCTCCGGCGTCCCTTGGATCGGTCTCTGGCTGCAGCCCGAGGTACCTCTGCCACAGCGTGCACATGAGGATACAGTCTAGGCTAGTGGAGAGGGTGCTTCGCGCGCCTGTAACAGGTCGAGGGTCGTGCGCGGCCACGACTGGGATTCTAGCAGGTCAGTGCATGAGTGGTGTTTTATTTGTAATGATATTTCATTCTCCGCGCAGCCCAGCGCTCGAGTGTCAGCATCGACCGCCCTGTGTTCGGTTGCTCTCTTCGCCCCACCCCGCCGGATGCCCGCTCTCGGAGCTGGCTTCTCGGTTAAATACGAGCAAAGTGGTGTTCATAATAAAAGGGGATGGGGCGAAAGGCATGCCCACATTTTCTAACCGATAAGCGACCCTTTGTGAAAAGTCACGCTACTCTGTTTTTGGCAGCGAAAAAAAATTTGAGAGGGAGCAGATTGGTGCAAATTGCCTAAGTGAAGCACGCTCGCTTACACAAGTGGGTGTGCACGGAGGGCTCGTGTGTTGTGGCTCTGACACAAGAACGTGGCTCTCAAAAAGAGAGCTGTGCTAGAGTTTCGCGCGAGTGGCCATGTGTGCATGTATTCGTGGGTGTTGTCAGTGTCTGAGTGTGTCTGTGTATTTGGGTGAATATATTTGCCAACGTTTAGGATTGCCTGTATCTGTGTGTGTGTGTGTCTGTGCAGGTGGGGTCAGTGTCTGTGACGTGTGTGCGTGCCTGTGCCAACGTGTTTGGATGTACGTGTGTTTACGTGTCTGTTTGTAGGTAAATGCCACTGTCTGTGACGTGTGCGCGCGCCTGTGCCAACGTGTTTGGATGTGTGTGTGTGTGTGTGTGTGTGTAGGTGGATGTCACTGCCGGTGAAATATGTATGCCTGTGTGTTTATAGGACTGCGTGGGTGATATCAGTGGAGTGGGTGCTTGTGTGTAGTGACTGGGTGTACGCGCCTGTGGGTTGCAGGGGTGCCCACCGTGCCCACAGCCGAGGATTCCACAGTGCAGAAGTTTGGTTTCTCCGGTTGAAGATGCCCATCTGGGTGTATTCCGAGTACCTCACACTCTGTATCTCACCTCACACATTGCATGGGGCACCTATCGCGCCCCAGCCCCCCTCCAGTGACCCACATCCACGCAGACCTGGGTAGCTGGGTTCGGGGTGCCCCAGTACCTCTCACTGAAGGGCGCAGTGCGCCTATCCCGGGGTGAATACCCGGATACTGACCGCAGGGTGATAACGCTGCCTGCCTCGCAGGGTGAAGCGCGGATTTATGAGCAGGCGGAGTCCACCCTTCGGGAGAGACGTCTCTCGCGAGCACGGCTTGGGAGCTCACCCTTTCTTCCTGGGTTCTGAGCTGCTGCAGCTTCACCGACTGGTCTTGTAGGGAAGGAAATCTAAAAACCCTCTCTGAGCCCCTCTTACCCTGCTACTCTGCTGGGACCTTTCAGACCCCTCCCACACACACCCAGAAGCAACCACATTCAGCCCCGCAGTCTATGGAGCTGCTCCACTCTGCCCTGGAGGGGAGGGGAGGGAGGGGCAGGCTCGGGCTGGCCCATAGGGCAACCAGGCAACGCCGGGTGAGCTGACCTGACAGATCCGAGTGTGGGCCTGTATTCTGGCAGTTTGTAGACCTGTTAATGCTCTGCTGGGTCAGCTCACTGTTCATTGATCTAATATGAAAACAAGCATTCCCTGCAGCAAGCTCACGCTCATACCTTGCAAAACACGTTTACAAGTGTCTTTAAATGCTCAAAACTGACCAATGTGTAAACATGGGCCGCTTTTCATATATCTAAATCGCTAATGGAGCCACTTGTATTTTGATGCCTGGGCCTACTTTCTCTCCCATTCCGACACTGGCAGGGAAGGGATGTCTGTAGTGCAGTAGTTACTCCAGTCTGTGCTGCCGATGGTCTGGGTGGGAGGCATGTCTGTATCTACCCCACTCTGCCCTGCAGAGAGCCTGGGATGAGAGGTGGTGCCTGCGTCTGCCCCACTCTGCCCTGCAGAGAGCCTGGGATGAGAGGTGGTGCCTTTGTCTGCCCCACTCTGCCCTGCAGAGAGCCTAGGATGAGAGGTGGTGCCTGCGTCTACCCCACTCTGCCCTGCAGAGAGCCTGAGATGAGAGGTGGTGCCTTCGTCTGTCCCACTCTGCCCTGCAGAGAGCCTGGGATGAGAGGTGGTGCCTTCGTCTGCCCCACTCTGCCCTGCAGAGAGCCTGGGATGAGAGGTGGTGCCTGCGTCTGCCCCACTCTACCCTGCAAAGGATCTGGAGTGGAAGAGAGTGTCTTTATCTGCCAGTTTGCCCTGCAGAGGGCCTGGAGTGGGAAGCAGTGCCTATATGTATATACTAATACATACATCATTCGGCCCTGCTTGAGGGCCGTGGGAGCAGGAAGTGCCCATATCTAATCCCCTCTGCCATGAGGGTGGCAGAAAGTAGTTACAGTTACTCCGCTCTACCCTGTCGAGAATTGGGTGGCAGAATAAGCCTTCTCTACCACAGTCTGCCCTGCCGAGGATCAGAGTTGGTGGGGGGACCTATGCCTACTCCACACTGCCCTGTTGAGGGTCTGGGTGGCAGAAGGTGCCAACATATATACCCCATTCTGCCCCGGCGCCTCTGTCACCTCATCTTGTCCGCTGGGGGACTGCCGATATTTACATCCTGCCCCGCCAGGGGTCCGGAGGGGGCCTAGTCCTACAGCCACGTCACGGCGACCTGCGACGGTCCCCGGTGGGGAGTGGTGTCCCGCGGTCGCTTCCTGCGTCTGCCAGCGGTGTACAGCATCTCATCAGGACCCCCACAGACCCTTGCAACGTTCATCACTTCCGCCTGGAGCCCTTAGAGGAGCCGCCGTCGCTGCTGTCTCAGCTTGATGGAACTGAAATTACGCCAAACTACCCGATATACCAAACACATGTGCACAACACACAACAATCCCGCTTAAAAGGGGTAGAGAGGAGTCATTCAGATAAACTAATGCGAACACTCACCAGCCTCTCCCAGGTCAAGAGCTCCGTCCCTCACGTCTGAGGTGTGACTTTCTTCCCCCCGGGCTGCGGGGGCGGGCACTTCCGGCCGGCCGCGCTGGGATTGGCAGGCCGGCCAACCACTTCCGGGTCGCTGCGGGCAGCGCAGCGGCCCTTCTCCTTAGGTAGGCAGGCGGGGGCTGATTTTTACGGGCAAATGCCGGGTGGGCACCGGCTCTAGATCACCATCAATCGGGGCGGGAGTGGACACGGACGGCGGGAGGGGGCGGGAGTGGACACGGACGGCGGGAGGGGGCGGGAGTGGACACGGACGGCGGGAGGGGGCGGGAGAGGACACGGACGGCGGGAGGGGGCGGGAGAGGACACGGACGGCGGGAAACGTGCACAGGACAGCGAGGGGACAGCGCATCAGTGAAAGGGGAGGGAACGGGAAAAAACGTAACTCCGCCCTGGGAAAAAATCTCGGGAACACCCCCGAATCTGGTCCGGCCTTGACGGACAGATCTCTGTTCCAATGGCTAGCCTCCATTTATGGAGCTAGCCAAAGGGACAGGGGGGCGTATTCCATTCTCCTTACTGGAAATCAAGAGATTTCTCTGGAGGCGGAGCTAAGAGCTCCGCCCTCCAGCGAAACCTAAAAAAGATGTAAGCTGGATTTGGGATGGTAAACGGGAGCATTCCAGCCCGAGCTGAGTGCCCATAACTCGTAAAGCTGTAGTGGTAGTGGCAGTGCTCCCCCGCATTAACACTCTACCTCTTGTTGTGGTCACTAACACCATATTCACACCGCAGATGAATGCATTGTTTATCCAATAAGTGTCCCTCTAGTACTCCCTTTTATTCTCAATTCAAATGCTTGTGTTCAGTCTTTTCTAGTTGTGCGACTCCCTCTAAAGTGTTTTGTCAAAGAACACTGTAACGAACTGAAGTATGGAGAAAGAGGAAATTCCGCTTGCAAGTGGAGGTGTGCACATTTATGCATAGACCTGTGTGGTCTTTAACCCATTTTCATCCTTTCGATAATTAATCCATGCCAAGTTTTATGTTAATTTCAAATGAAAATTTATTCTTTCTTTTCGATCATCACGATTATCAATTCGTAATCAATTGGCAATTTTTCAACTTGTACATTCAACATCTACCCGATGCATTTCGGGTCTCGCGACCCTTCCTCGGGGGTCTGTGTGGAGAAAACAAGGAATTTAGTGAGCTACTCAGCTTCTATTCACCATCTATCTTAACAATAACTATGTTCACATCACAGTATTAGTTCATACCAATCGAACAATTATTTCAGTCTACATTATCCTGTTTATCCCACATTTTATCTGCTCACTGCAAGTACATCCAGGGCCAGTCCTAGAACCTCTTGGGCCCCGGGCGAGAGGGAAGATGTGAGGCCCCTCTAATTTGCATGTAAGATCACAAGAAGTGACATCACAGAAAGTGACATCACAGGACTATTGATCTTATTTGACATCACTGAAGAGACCTAATGTGGATATCAGTTACGTGGAAAAAAAGATAAATATACAAGTGAAATAATTCCCTATTTTTGAAAACTGTATTAAATGGATTACATTTGTCACATTGGATGGAAAAGCTAGGTGCAGGTTTCGAAAAGATGGATTTTTTTTACTCCATGTTTCCAGAGTCCATGATTGTTTCCAGATGAGTGCATGATAAAAATCCCAGTTCTGTCTCATAAAGGGTAGAGATCCTGTTGAGGTAATGAGGGGCGAGAAGTTATAGAAGTGGTGAAGAAATACCACAACCTGATGGGATAGCTTACTGTCAAATTAAGGAGGCACTAGAAGCAAAGTTCAATCCAATGCCAAATGTCGACTATGAAAGGTACATTTCAATCAGGCAAGATAACAAGCTGTTGAAATATTGGAGGAGTTTGTCGAAAGACTTGATACCCTCATCAAGCTTTGCAAGTTCAATGAATTCTATGATGAAGAAGTCCTATATCTCACAGTCATCGATGGTTCCCTATCTGACGCCTTCAGATGACGTATGCTGAGAGAAATGCTCTGTCTAGAGAAGGTACTCATGACTGCAGGAGCAGAGAAGCATGCAGATCCACAAGCTGCTGATATCGAAGCTGAAATAGCCCAGAGCAAATCATCATTGAACATGAAAAGTAATCAGAAACACAAGGTCGAAGGCCATAAAGTGATGCCTCTGAGGAACAAGCATTTGCAATGCAATAGGTCTCGCATTATTTAAGTTTGAGCTATTATTATTGTAAATGGCAATGTTTTTTGCTTTATGCTATAGTTTTCTTATGTACATAAAAAGCTACATATAAAGTATTTGTTGTTAAAATTATTTATGCAGTAATCATGCATTGGCTTGTTATTACAAGCATTTCATTTTAATAAATATTTCTGATTCCCAAAAACAAATATGACAGTCTCTCAAAATAATGGCTTTTCAGTTTTAGTTGTATTTTTGATCTCCATGTCATCAAGTACTCATGAATATTACTGCCCCATGGACAGAGTCTGGCTTTACATGTCTACATATCAACATCCAATTCCATGAACACCTATCGCATGCCAGGGATGACCATCACCGCTGGTGAAGAGAAGCACAATTGGGTCAAGAATGCCCACAATACGTTGTGGTCCCATTATACCAGGGATGGGCTCAATAATGCCAAAGATGCCAACATCATGCCAAGCATTGCTAGACTAAAAGTGGGAATAATTCTAACAGGGACACCACCAATAAATTAAGAAGGAACACCATTACGCTAAGGCAAGCATTACCGCCTTCGGGTAAAGTCCGCGCTATATAAAAATGCATAAATACATGAATAAAGAAATACCGCCTTCGGGTAAAGTCCGCGCTATATAAAAATGCATAAATACATAAAAAAATAAATACCGCCTTCGGGTAAAGTCTGCGCTATATAAAAATGCATAATTAAATAAATAAATACATACCGCAAAACATCCTCGTTACTCTGCCGGCCTGCGACCAGGAAGTCAGGCAGGCCGGCGCGACACCCGGAAACAGGAAGTAGGAGGGCGGGAGCCTACCCCGCCTCCCACGGAAGAGCCGCGATTGGAGCCGTGTTGGGAGCAGGGAGCACCGGAGCAGGCAGGAGCCTACCCTGCGCCCCGGTGCCGAAGGAGGGAAGAAGAGTCCTGCTGCCGGGCCTTGCAGCTGAGGAGAGGAAGCCGGTGAGTGCGTTGCTGAGCGGCGGGCGGGCGGAGGGAGAGGAGCATGTAGGCGCGGGGGGGAGGCGGCCTGTGTATGTGTGTGTATGTGTGTGCGTGCGTGTGTGTATGTGTCTTGGAGTGCGTGTGTGTGACTGTGAGGGAGGGGGTGTGTGTGTGAGCGAGTGTCTGTCTGCGACGTGTGTGTGTGTGTCTGTGTGTGTGCATGCATTCATGCGCGGTAGGCTGGGAGGGCGGCGCATGCACAGTAGGCTGGGAGGGCGGCGCAGGACGGAACGTGCGCGTTCGCGCAGCCAAATCCGACTGCTAAAAATCGTGCCAGTTTTTTGTCCCTCATTCCCCGGCATCAGACAGCTATAGAGTCTCTGTCCCTGTTCCAGGGCGAGACCTAAAAAGGAGGTGTGTTTCCGATGTGGAAGCTCCTTCCCACACGAAGGTAAATGTCCCGCTATTGAACGAGCATGCAAAGACTGGGAGAAAGAAAACCATTTTATAATGCTTTGCAAAGCAAAAGAGGAACCAACTGCATCATGTTGAGGAAGCAAAATGGATGCCAGAAAATTCCAGAACCACTCTATACACACCCACATGGCCAAACGGTGACATCAATTGACGCAAATGGAAACTAGGCGAAGTCAATCATCATTTAAGGCTCCTCAACATCATTGTCGACTGACAGTGAAGAAGATGGCTGTGCAATGATAATGTCAACTACTAAACGAGTGATTGAGGAACTGTAATGTATACATGTGATATTTGTACCTTCTATTTAAATAAAAGGGAGATCTAGTGTCTTGTGAAAATGAACAGCAGTACCCGTTTCATCCCTGATGGACTACATAGGAAATTGATGCAATCAGTTGAGTGTGTCTGGGTGTGGTTAATAAAATGTATGATGCAGTGCATGCAGTGAACGTTTGCACTCTGAAAAATAAAGACATGCATTCCATATCTCTGTGTGTGGCATGGTCATTTGCATTCTTTCAGGCTGGGGCGGACGTTACAGATGTGGAGTTAGGAATAGTTCATCTATACTTCACTATATGTGATGACCTTTCAATATCCTGCCCTGTATATTCTTGACCAATGATATTCTGAGGGTCTATATTTAGTAATACAACCTGTATTTGGTAAAGAATGCACCTATAGTGCCAGATTTATTGTTTGTTCTTATCTGAGGGCTGTTCACCCCTAAAATATATACTTCTAGAAGCATGTGCAAGCCTCCCTGTGAGAGAACGTACTAAGCTGTGAGCCTTTGTGCAAGTGGTATGCCAGGGTGACCGCAATTGCAGGAGCAGCATCTGGGGTGCTCTTCCCTGCAGTCTTCCACACTTAACTCAACCTGCAGCAATGTAAGGCCTTATCTTTCTAATCGCCCTTCTCTTGTCCAATCGCTGGTACTTAATCCAGTGTGCCCAAGCACCTGAAGAAACACTTGTTCTGATAAAACTCAGCCAGGACCAGTGCTTGAGGCTCTCTCCCCGCCCTGTGACATAAATAAACTAAACCATGGAATCCTCATTGGCCCTGTCCTTCTACATAGCTTTTAATGTACATGAAGTACAGTGCTTTAGGGCTAATTGCTTGCATTCTTTTTACGAAGTCACAACTTCATCGGAATGTAATCAGAACATTATCCTTCAGGCAGGGAGACACCTGCAATGTATGGGGTGCTATTGTGCAGTGTATTTTCACATACATTGAATGGGAATGAGAGTTCTTGTCTGTGATATAATTCTGCAATGAGGGCTCCTCTTCTGACCATTGTCCTGCACAAAAACAATCCTGGGACGCATATTCCTCTATCTATGTGTGCTGTAGAATGCAGCACTCATAGAAAGAGGAAGTAATGAGGAGAAATAAAGATATTTCTCCCTGTTACACCTCGCCTGGGAATCATATCTTTTTGGCGCTTTCCCAGGTTTACCAGTTCTGGTGAATCTGGGAATGTCAAACACCATGTGAGGTGTGTGGGAACACCCACGCAACGCCCATGGAATGCCTCCCTAGCGCAGAGTGAGGCAATGCAGCGATTTGCACTGCATTGCTTTACTCCAGATTTATAAAGCCACTCAGGCCACCTAAAGTGGCCTTGTGTTGCTTCATAAATCTCTTTTTTTTAACTTTATACTTCAGTTTATGTTACAAATGCAAATAAAAAGAAATCAAATCAGCAACAAATCGGCATATGTAGACATATCGTTGAATGACATGTAGGACAAAAGGCAGCAGCTGGGAGGGAAAGGTACAATGAGGAGAGAAAAATCCTTTGCAATAATATCATAGTGAGGAAAGGACCGAGCATGGCACGGAGTTCCAATACGGACATTACTGGGGTCGACCCTCTCTGTCCTCGTCGGGACTAGACCCACCGGCTATATCTAATCCACTCTTCCCACTGCCGGTGGTATCCTGCGAGGAGGCTCCCAATCTGCCAACCCAGAGGTACACATGTCTCGTCAAGCTAGTAGGTCACCTTGCAACTTCTAGTCCCTGCGGGTGAGCTTCATGTGGGCCTCTTCGGCCAGGGATCATTCATGGACATTTTTGAGCCAGATGGGGACTTCTGGGGCCCCTTGCCCCATATAAATCTAATGTTTAAGTTGCGTCACACATGAACTACATTGCGCGGTGCAATCGTGACACAACTGAGGTCATAAAAATGGCCCTAACTCTTTTTTGCAGTGCTTTACCCTGCCCTTCGGAAATGTATAAGTGCTGCAAATAAAGAAGTATTACTATTACAAATTGAATTTTTATCAATTTTACGACAATAGATCGGGAGGCTTATTTGAACTTGCAAGATTACATTTTGCAACTTAGAAATCACTACAGTTGAAAGTGGAAAGTGTTTTACTCACTGTTTCTATCTTTACAGCTTACACATGTATAAATATTGCCACAAGGAATGCAAGTCCAATAGGGCTGGCTTTAAGGTGCTAATGTTTGCAAACAGACATGCACACAGACAATTAGTGCTGTATATCATAGTGCCGATACAGGCAGCCCTCCCAACGCAATATGAACATAGCATGCACAGTAATAAATAGTCACACAAAAGCAGGTTTGTTGGAAAACAGTTAGCTGCAGGTTTATTTCACACAAGGTGTATGCCAATGTGGTGGGTTATCTTACGGGCGATCCAAGGGCAAGCAGCTGTGACTGACCTAAGCTGTCCTTCCCACCTGATGAGCTAAAATGCACCATGCCAACCCAATCTGTGCTGCCATTTATGTGGGGATTCTCCCCCTTAAATACCGTGGACCACCAGTTCATGACTTTACTCACGCCTTTTTAGGGGTGCAGCCCCCGGTTGCTTAGGCTTACAACCGCCCGAAGGACTAACGGGGCGCCAATGTTTAACCAGGATCCTGCCATAAAGACTCCTGGGGTTTCGCATAGGGCACCCCTATTGTGCTCCTGACCAGGGTACCCCTAAGTACCAGTCAGCCTCTGGATCATCCTGTAACTCAACCAAAGCCCTAGATGTCACATCCGGTGTCCCCCACCATGGCAGGCTCCATAACCACCTGCAATCTGCAGATACCAGTCCTTCTAGCTGGACCAATTCCCTATCTTAGTCTGGCAGGGGTCCCTATCGGAGTACCATGTGGTGTTTGCACTAAAGATGCCATGCCTAATTTAACCAAGCCCTTCCTATTTTGAATTTGAGTTGAGCCAAGCCCTCCTGCCTGGTGGGCTTGTACTTGGCTTTATTTACTCTTCTGTAGGAAAGTGTGATGGCCTTCCCGGGTGTTGGGGACTACTATTCTCCTCTTTAACCTCAGTTCAGTGTGATGTCTCTCTGGTGCCCTCCGTGCCAATTTGGGCCTCCTGATTGGGGTTGGCTGAGCCCTGTATTTACCCCTCACTGCCCAGGCCCCGAATACAGGATTCGCTGGTAAGCATTGTGGTGTCCGCCTCCAAGGCCATGAGTATATTTGTTTAAATACGTTATTGTTTGGGGCTAATGCAGTACCCATATCTTTATCTGCTGACCTCTATTTGTATGAGAGTACACCACCGGCAAGAAGTAGAACCCCATACGGATTTAGAACAACAGCTCTCTTCATAACCACAGTTATCTGTGATACAATCCAATGTGCACTGTGTGCAATTAGTGCATTTTCATTCAGGGGTTTACTAAGCCCTTGTTTACCTCCCACCCCCTTACTTGGAGAGTCACAAATTTGATGGTACAGACTGATAACCAAGTGCCGCACCAGCAAGTGAAATATGGACCCCTAGGAGAGGGTCATTGACCGGGACAGGTTAGGATCTTGTAACCAATGGTATCCACCCCGAGCTTGAGCTAGCACAATAGGCATGGCCCTCTCACCCAAAGGAATCAAAAGGCATGTATCGAATTTAAGCTGTCTCATGTCCTTTCAAGGACGTCAGGTGATCCTATCCCACCTAAACCAAGACAAGGAGGATCTAAAAACGGGGTAAAGCCTGAGGTCCCCCAAGTGTGCTTCAAATATTCTGCTACATTTCATGTCTTTATTGACTGCGATCTTCAGCTGCTGTGTCGCTAAGTTGGTGTCCCCACCCCAGCGAATGTAGCCCATAGCCAGACCTTCGCTAAAGGTATACCCGGGTGCTGAAAAAGATGGTGAGAACATGGAGTAAAACATATGAACAAATTTACCTGCACCTTCTTAAATATGAATGCAAAATGTATTTTGGAATTGTCAGCATTTGTGCTCCAAACCCATATTTCTCAACCTATTTGAGCCACAGCGCACTTTTGGCAGTAGAAACGAACGCAACCCACCTGGCTGAATAGTGGCAGGGTTTTTTTGTTAGCTTAAAGGCCCATACTCTGATGTTTCCAGTGCACATCTTCTATAGAAATAGCCAAAAGGAAAATCTATTTAAAACCCACTCTATATACAGTTTCCTGCCAATGTACCCTTCGGCCCGCCTCCCTACCATCGTATAGTGATCAGTGTGACCTGTACCCTTAGTATACAGAAAAGGGGGTGGTGATGAACAGAGTGTCTGAATTAAGCAGACCACTCTTACCCAGTCCAAAGATCAGGGCTTGATCCATCACCGTTATTTATCTCACTGCCCCATCCCAGCTCAGAACCTGGCTGTATGCAAATTAGTCTGTCCCTGGCCCAGTGCATCATGGGAACAGGGCAGACCAAACTACAAAGCCAATTCTTCACCAGAAAGGAGACAAGCTACCGGGGACCGGTTTCTGGCATTTCAGCCTCTTCGGCCCGGCTTGCTTGAATCCTGATGGAGCAGTGAGAAAGGGACTCATGTCTGAGTATACCCTGCCACACCTATAGTGGCCAAAAACGATACAGAAAAGGGGGTGGTGATGAACAGAGTGTCTGAATTAAGCAGACCACTCTTACCCAGTCCAAAGATCAGGGCTTGATCCATCACCGTTATTTATCTCACTGCCCCATCCCAGCTCAGAACCTGGCTGTATGCAAATTAGTCTGTCCCTGGCCCAGTGCATCATGGGAACAGGGCAGACCAAACTACAAAGCCAATTCTTCACCAGAAAGGAGACAAGCTACCGGGGACCGGTTTCTGGCATTTCAGCCTCTTCGGCCCGGCTTGCTTGAATCCTGATGGAGCAGTGAGAAAGGGACTCATGTCTGAGTATACCCTGCCACACCTATAGTGGCCAAAAACGATACAGAAAAGGGGGTGGTGATGAACAGAGTGTCTGAATTAAGCAGACCACTCTTACCCAGTCCAAAGATCAGGGCTTGATCCATCACCGTTATTTATCTCACTGCCCCATCCCAGCTCAGAACCTGGCTGTATGCAAATTAGTCTGTCCCTGGCCCAGTGCATCATGGGAACAGGGCAGACCAAACTACAAAGCCAATTCTTCACCAGAAAGGAGACAAGCTACCGGGGACCGGTTTCTGGCATATCAGCCTCTTCGGCCCGGCTTGCTTGAATCCTGATGGAGCAGTGAGAAAGGGACTCATGTCTGAGTATACCCTGCCACACCTATAGTGGCCAAAAACGATACAGAAAAGGGGGTGGTGATGAACAGAGTGTCTGAATTAAGCAGACCACTCTTACCCAGTCCAAAGATCAGGGCTTGATCCATCACCGTTATTTATCTCACTGCCCCATCCCAGCTCAGAACCTGGCTGTATGCAAATTAGTCTGTCCCTGGCCCAGTGCATCATGGGAACAGGGCAGACCAAACTACAAAGCCAATTCTTCACCAGAAAGGAGACAAGCTACCGGGGACCGGTTTCTGGCATTTCAGCCTCTTCGGCCCGGCTTGCTTGAATCCTGATGGAGCAGTGAGAAAGGGACTCATGTCTGAGTATACCCTGCCACACCTATAGTGGCCAAAAACGATACAGAAAAGGGGGTGGTGATGAACAGAGTGTCTGAATTAAGCAGACCACTCTTACCCAGTCCAAAGATCAGGGCTTGATCCATCACCGTTATTTATCTCACTGCCCCATCCCAGCTCAGAACCTGGCTGTATGCAAATTAGTCTGTCCCTGGCCCAGTGCATCATGGGAACAGGGCAGACCAAACTACAAAGCCAATTCTTCACCAGAAAGGAGACAAGCTACCGGGGACCGGTTTCTGGCATTTCAGCCTCTTCGGCCCGGCTTGCTTGAATCCTGATGGAGCAGTGAGAAAGGGACTCATGTCTGAGTATACCCTGCCACACCTATAGTGGCCAAAAACGATACAGAAAAGGGGGTGGTGATGAACAGAGTGTCTGAATTAAGCAGACCACTCTTACCCAGTCCAAAGATCAGGGCTTGATCCATCACCGTTATTTATCTCACTGCCCCATCCCAGCTCAGAACCTGGCTGTATGCAAATTAGTCTGTCCCTGGCCCAGTGCATCATGGGAACAGGGCAGACCAAACTACAAAGCCAATTCTTCACCAGAAAGGAGACAAGCTACCGGGGACCGGTTTCTGGCATTTCAGCCTCTTCGGCCCGGCTTGCTTGAATCCTGATGGAGCAGTGAGAAAGGGACTCATGTCTGAGTATACCCTGCCACACCTATAGTGGCCAAAAACGATACAGAAAAGGGGGTGGTGATGAACAGAGTGTCTGAATTAAGCAGACCACTCTTACCCAGTCCAAAGATCAGGGCTTGATCCATCACCGTTATTTATCTCACTGCCCCATCCCAGCTCAGAACCTGGCTGTATGCAAATTAGTCTGTCCCTGGCCCAGTGCATCATGGGAACAGGGCAGACCAAACTACAAAGCCAATTCTTCACCAGAAAGGAGACAAGCTACCGGGGACCGGTTTCTGGCATTTCAGCCAGGTTCTGAAACTGGGATGGTGCAATGAGCTAAAAAACGGTGTTGGATCTAGCCCTGATCTCTTGACTGGGTGAGAGTACTCTGCTTAATTCAGAGACTCTGTCCATCACCACCCCTTGTTGTAAATAATTTTGTCCACCCTAAGCGTGGAAGGGTATACTCAGATGTGAGTCCCTTGCTCATTGCACCATCAGGATTCAAGCAAGCCGGGCCGAAGACGGCTGAAATGCCAGAAACCGGTCCCCGGAAGCTTGTTTCCTTCCCAGTGTAAGAATTGGCTTTTGTAGTCTGGTCTGCCCTGTTCCCATGATGCACTGGGCCAGGGACAGACTAATTTGCATACAGCCAGGTTCTGAAACTGGGATGGTGCAATGAGCTAAAAAACGGTGTTGGATCTAGCCCTGATCTCTTGACTGGGTGAGAGTACTCTGCTTAATTCAGAGACTCTGTCCATCACCACCCCTTGTTGTAAATAATTTTGTCCACCCTAAGCGTGGAAGGGTATACTCAGATGTGAGTCCCTTGCTCATTGCACCATCAGGATTCAAGCAAGCCGGGCCGAAGACGGCTGAAATGCCAGAAACCGGTCCCCGGAAGCTTGTTTCCTTCCCAGTGTAAGAATTGGCTTTTGTAGTCTGGTCTGCCCTGTTCCCATGATGCACTGGGCCAGGGACAGACTAATTTGCATACAGCCAGGTTCTGAAACTGGGATGGTGCAATGAGCTAAAAAACGGTGTTGGATCTAGCCCTGATCTCTTGACTGGGTGAGAGTACTCTGCTTAATTCAGAGACTCTGTCCATCACCACCCCTTGTTGTAAATAATTTTGTCCACCCTAAGCGTGGAAGGGTATACTCAGATGTGAGTCCCTTGCTCATTGCACCATCAGGATTCAAGCAAGCCGGGCCGAAGACGGCTGAAATGCCAGAAACCGGTCCCCGGAAGCTTGTTTCCTTCCCAGTGTAAGAATTGGCTTTTGTAGTCTGGTCTGCCCTGTTCCCATGATGCACTGGGCCAGGGACAGACTAATTTGCATACAGCCAGGTTCTGAAACTGGGATGGTGCAATGAGCTAAAAAACGGTGTTGGATCTAGCCCTGATCTCTTGACTGGGTGAGAGTACTCTGCTTAATTCAGAGACTCTGTCCATCACCACCCCTTGTTGTAAATAATTTTGTCCACCCTAAGCGTGGAAGGGTATACTCAGATGTGAGTCCCTTGCTCATTGCACCATCAGGATTCAAGCAAGCCGGGCCGAAGACGGCTGAAATGCCAGAAACCGGTCCCCGGAAGCTTGTTTCCTTCCCAGTGTAAGAATTGGCTTTTGTAGTCTGGTCTGCCCTGTTCCCATGATGCACTGGGCCAGGGACAGACTAATTTGCATACAGCCAGGTTCTGAAACTGGGATGGTGCAATGAGCTAAAAAACGGTGTTGGATCTAGCCCTGATCTCTTGACTGGGTGAGAGTACTCTGCTTAATTCAGAGACTCTGTCCATCACCACCCCTTGTTGTAAATAATTTTGTCCACCCTAAGCGTGGAAGGGTATACTCAGATGTGAGTCCCTTGCTCATTGCACCATCAGGATTCAAGCAAGCCGGGCCGAAGACGGCTGAAATGCCAGAAACCGGTCCCCGGAAGCTTGTTTCCTTCCCAGTGTAAGAATTGGCTTTTGTAGTCTGGTCTGCCCTGTTCCCATGATGCACTGGGCCAGGGACAGACTAATTTGCATACAGCCAGGTTCTGAAACTGGGATGGTGCAATGAGCTAAAAAACGGTGTTGGATCTAGCCCTGATCTCTTGACTGGGTGAGAGTACTCTGCTTAATTCAGAGACTCTGTCCATCACCACCCCTTGTTGTAAATAATTTTGTCCACCCTAAGCGTGGAAGGGTATACTCAGATGTGAGTCCCTTGCTCATTGCACCATCAGGATTCAAGCAAGCCGGGCCGAAGACGGCTGAAATGCCAGAAACCGGTCCCCGGAAGCTTGTTTCCTTCCCAGTGTAAGAATTGGCTTTTGTAGTCTGGTCTGCCCTGTTCCCATGATGCACTGGGCCAGGGACAGACTAATGTGCATACAGCCAGGTTCTGAAACTGGGATGGTGCAATGAGCTAAAAAACGGTGTTGGATCTAGCCCTGATCTCTTGACTGGGTGAGAGTACTCTGCTTAATTCAGAGACTCTGTCCATCACCACCCCTTGTTGTAAATAATTTTGTCCACCCTAAGCGTGGAAGGGTATACTCAGATGTGAGTCCCTTGCTCATTGCACCATCAGGATTCAAGCAAGCCGGGCCGAAGACGGCTGAAATGCCAGAAACCGGTCCCCGGAAGCTTGTTTCCTTCCCAGTGTAAGAATTGGCTTTTGTAGTCTGGTCTGCCCTGTTCCCATGATGCACTGGGCCAGGGACAGACTAATTTGCATACAGCCAGGTTCTGAAACTGGGATGGTGCAATGAGCTAAAAAACGGTGTTGGATCTAGCCCTGATCTCTTGACTGGGTGAGAGTACTCTGCTTAATTCAGAGACTCTGTCCATCACCACCCCTTGTTGTAAATAATTTTGTCCACCCTAAGCGTGGAAGGGTATACTCAGATGTGAGTCCCTTGCTCATTGCACCATCAGGATTCAAGCAAGCCGGGCCGAAGACGGCTGAAATGCCAGAAACCGGTCCCCGGAAGCTTGTTTCCTTCCCAGTGTAAGAATTGGCTTTTGTAGTCTGGTCTGCCCTGTTCCCATGATGCACTGGGCCAGGGACAGACTAATTTGCATACAGCCAGGTTCTGAAACTGGGATGGTGCAATGAGCTAAAAAACGGTGTTGGATCTAGCCCTGATCTCTTGACTGGGTGAGAGTACTCTGCTTAATTCAGAGACTCTGTCCATCACCACCCCTTGTTGTAAATAATTTTGTCCACCCTAAGCGTGGAAGGGTATACTCAGATGTGAGTCCCTTGCTCATTGCACCATCAGGATTCAAGCAAGCCGGGCCGAAGACGGCTGAAATGCCAGAAACCGGTCCCCGGAAGCTTGTTTCCTTCCCAGTGTAAGAATTGGCTTTTGTAGTCTGGTCTGCCCTGTTCCCATGATGCACTGGGCCAGGGACAGACTAATTTGCATACAGCCAGGTTCTGAAACTGGGATGGTGCAATGAGCTAAAAAACGGTGTTGGATCTAGCCCTGATCTCTTGACTGGGTGAGAGTACTCTGCTTAATTCAGAGACTCTGTCCATCACCACCCCTTGTTGTAAATAATTTTGTCCACCCTAAGCGTGGAAGGGTATACTCAGATGTGAGTCCCTTGCTCATTGCACCATCAGGATTCAAGCAAGCCGGGCCGAAGACGGCTGAAATGCCAGAAACCGGTCCCCGGAAGCTTGTTTCCTTCCCAGTGTAAGAATTGGCTTTTGTAGTCTGGTCTGCCCTGTTCCCATGATGCACTGGGCCAGGGACAGACTAATTTGCATACAGCCAGGTTCTGAAACTGGGATGGTGCAATGAGCTAAAAAACGGTGTTGGATCTAGCCCTGATCTCTTGACTGGGTGAGAGTACTCTGCTTAATTCAGAGACTCTGTCCATCACCACCCCTTGTTGTAAATAATTTTGTCCACCCTAAGCGTGGAAGGGTATACTCAGATGTGAGTCCCTTGCTCATTGCACCATCAGGATTCAAGCAAGCCGGGCCGAAGACGGCTGAAATGCCAGAAACCGGTCCCCGGAAGCTTGTTTCCTTCCCAGTGTAAGAATTGGCTTTTGTAGTCTGGTCTGCCCTGTTCCCATGATGCACTGGGCCAGGGACAGACTAATTTGCATACAGCCAGGTTCTGAAACTGGGATGGTGCAATGAGCTAAAAAACGGTGTTGGATCTAGCCCTGATCTCTTGACTGGGTGAGAGTACTCTGCTTAATTCAGAGACTCTGTCCATCACCACCCCTTGTTGTAAATAATTTTGTCCACCCTAAGCGTGGAAGGGTATACTCAGATGTGAGTCCCTTGCTCATTGCACCATCAGGATTCAAGCAAGCCGGGCCGAAGACGGCTGAAATGCCAGAAACCGGTCCCCGGAAGCTTGTTTCCTTCCCAGTGTAAGAATTGGCTTTTGTAGTCTGGTCTGCCCTGTTCCCATGATGCACTGGGCCAGGGACAGACTAATTTGCATACAGCCAGGTTCTGAAACTGGGATGGTGCAATGAGCTAAAAAACGGTGTTGGATCTAGCCCTGATCTCTTGACTGGGTGAGAGTACTCTGCTTAATTCAGAGACTCTGTCCATCACCACCCCTTGTTGTAAATAATTTTGTCCACCCTAAGCGTGGAAGGGTATACTCAGATGTGAGTCCCTTGCTCATTGCACCATCAGGATTCAAGCAAGCCGGGCCGAAGACGGCTGAAATGCCAGAAACCGGTCCCCGGAAGCTTGTTTCCTTCCCAGTGTAAGAATTGGCTTTTGTAGTCTGGTCTGCCCTGTTCCCATGATGCACTGGGCCAGGGACAGACTAATTTGCATACAGCCAGGTTCTGAAACTGGGATGGTGCAATGAGCTAAAAAACGGTGTTGGATCTAGCCCTGATCTCTTGACTGGGTGAGAGTACTCTGCTTAATTCAGAGACTCTGTCCATCACCACCCCTTGTTGTAAATAATTTTGTCCACCCTAAGCGTGGAAGGGTATACTCAGATGTGAGTCCCTTGCTCATTGCACCATCAGGATTCAAGCAAGCCGGGCCGAAGACGGCTGAAATGCCAGAAACCGGTCCCCGGAAGCTTGTTTCCTTCCCAGTGTAAGAATTGGCTTTTGTAGTCTGGTCTGCCCTGTTCCCATGATGCACTGGGCCAGGGACAGACTAATTTGCATACAGCCAGGTTCTGAAACTGGGATGGTGCAATGAGCTAAAAAACGGTGTTGGATCTAGCCCTGATCTCTTGACTGGGTGAGAGTACTCTGCTTAATTCAGAGACTCTGTCCATCACCACCCCTTGTTGTAAATAATTTTGTCCACCCTAAGCGTGGAAGGGTATACTCAGATGTGAGTCCCTTGCTCATTGCACCATCAGGATTCAAGCAAGCCGGGCCGAAGACGGCTGAAATGCCAGAAACCGGTCCCCGGAAGCTTGTTTCCTTCCCAGTGTAAGAATTGGCTTTTGTAGTCTGGTCTGCCCTGTTCCCATGATGCACTGGGCCAGGGACAGACTAATTTGCATACAGCCAGGTTCTGAAACTGGGATGGTGCAATGAGCTAAAAAACGGTGTTGGATCTAGCCCTGATCTCTTGACTGGGTGAGAGTACTCTGCTTAATTCAGAGACTCTGTCCATCACCACCCCTTGTTGTAAATAATTTTGTCCACCCTAAGCGTGGAAGGGTATACTCAGATGTGAGTCCCTTGCTCATTGCACCATCAGGATTCAAGCAAGCCGGGCCGAAGACGGCTGAAATGCCAGAAACCGGTCCCCGGAAGCTTGTTTCCTTCCCAGTGTAAGAATTGGCTTTTGTAGTCTGGTCTGCCCTGTTCCCATGATGCACTGGGCCAGGGACAGACTAATTTGCATACAGCCAGGTTCTGAAACTGGGATGGTGCAATGAGCTAAAAAACGGTGTTGGATCTAGCCCTGATCTCTTGACTGGGTGAGAGTACTCTGCTTAATTCAGAGACTCTGTCCATCACCACCCCTTGTTGTAAATAATTCTGTACCCTTAGTAGTCAGCTTCATTTCATGTCCTTATTGCCTGCAAGCCCACCACTGTCTGACTGCGGTATTTAGATGCTGTGTCACTGTGCTGATGTCCACATCCTAACGTAAGTAGCCCACAGCCAAACTACTGCTAATGTATACCAGAATGCAGACAAGTGGATGGAAATGCTTATGGGATGGTGAGAACAGGAGAAAAATATGTACAGATTACCTACCCTTTATTAAGTAAAGGGAATGCCGAATGATTTCTAATAAAGTGTAGCCTTTGTGCTCTAACCCGTTGTTTCCCAGAACTTTGGAACCACATCACACTTTTAGGACTACAAGCTTACGCAACCCGCCTAGCTGCATTGGTGATGAGGTGGCTGAAATTTAGCTTCACTGAAGCAACCTGTAACACGATACAGAGAGCACATCTTCTGTTGCAATGACAAATTCATTTGCACAGACAGTTTTAAAAGGAAACTGTGGCGAACAAATTAATAATGTGTCAATTTCAGCTTCAGCAAATGTTTGTCTTTTGTGCATTAAATACCTTGATTTGTTTTGGCGTGTTCAAATTCTTGCTTCTGTCACAATTCAGGATTCCATGAAAAGAAGTTAATGTTTTGCTTTCTTAACTGCTGAGTGTGCTCAGTCCATTCACAGATGTTTCTTTAAATTATCATTCTGACTGCAATGTAGAAGAGATTGCAAGTATCAATCCCAGTGCAAATAAATACAATTATAGCATATTCTGTCAGGGGACATGCCCTCATCTTCGCCCTCTGTGGTGTGAACTGAACAGGTATGACTATGTGTCAATAAGGGCCTCGGCAAATCACGAGAACCCTGTTCCATCTTGTGGTACTCCTCCGCTAACTCTGACAACTATTATGCTCCCTATCCATGGTACTTTGTTATAAAACAATGTTGTCAACAGCAAAGCCCATGCTGGAATGTGTGAGATGCATGCACAAGAACCCCACATGGGGGTTGTGCCACACTGCGGGCTAACCAGCTAATTAGACCTAGTTCAATTGGTTTATCCCCGGAATTCATTGCCCTCCACCAGAATCAAAGACCTGTCTAGTTTAGACATTGTAATTAATGATATCAAACATTTTCACTCAGCATAGGACTGACAGTCGCGAGTTGCCATTGCCATCACCCGTCCTATCCTCTTTGAATTCACCATCTATCCTTTTTGCGCAAGTGGTCATTTGGCTAAAGCCTGGTGGGTACACCTGTAGGCATGTAGGCACTGAATAACAGATGTTTAATGATACCCCACTCCATGATACTCATTTTAATGACCTTAGAAGGATGAAACACTGAGCGAGCCCAATAGGGTTTGATCCTGTGACCATGAGGTAGAACCCAGGCCCCAGCAGTGGATGGCATAGTCCACAGCGCCACCAGACCCAGCAGCTAGATGTGTCCTGATCGACTGCTTGTAAAACCTCTGTTGGTTAACAGCTCAGAGCAAAAACCCTTGTTTTCAGCATTTTATACACTATGAAGTCTCCAGTTTGTGTACGTGTGTGTCACTGTCGTGAAACATGGCAGACCCAAGAGCCCATTCTACGTTGGCGACTCTCCCACTGAGATGTGTGACAGCTCACCTTCAGATTACCTTGGAAATATGGGACATTAAGCAACGGGTGTCCTTATGTATTTGCCATGTGCCATGTCTCCCTAATTTTGTACAGAATTTATTTTTCTTTTTTTTCCTGCACGTGCAGTTTAATCTCTGGTGTTTTGCCCCCAATCTTACACTGTTGCTTAACTGCTTACAATGTGAGCGGTTGCCAGCATTAATTGGGGGGCTAAGGTGAACGGGGGAAATCGAATAGTTACGACTTCAAATTTTACGCCGCCCACCTTAAAGTGCCTCGTTGTACGTAAGTAGGTACTTAAATTAAATTTCTCCCCCGCCCCCCCGGAAAGTTACACAATCCACTTTGATCATCATGATAAAATTTTAAGCACAAAATGCAACCGCAGGCATACCTCTATGTGACTCTGAGGTGGGGCAGCTGCAGAACACAAGACCAAGGTAGTATGTATGCAAGATTAGAATGGCTCGACTCAGCCATACTGACTAGAAAGTCAAACCCACCGAGGCAACTTTGAGGTATACTAACCTGCCCCAAAATCTGCTTCCCCTGGTCCTATACTGGGAATATTTCGCCTGGAGGTAACAACCCCATAGTGAATAGTCCCTGAAACTCAATTGAGATCCGCCGGCTGAAGCTGCAACTAAAATGTATTACAATTGTTGGCCCATGCCTGCTGAAAGTACAATTTCTTTCTCATTCCTCAGAGCCTGGGTGATAAGGTTGGAGGGATTGGGCTAAAACCAGCATCCGAAAACATGCCTCGCTGGTGCTGAGGTGAATGTGCCGCATTGCCCCTGATGAGCCCGTCCCAGGTTAGACTTATACTAGCTCCCAAACACCTTGTGGCAAAAAGCAGGGGCTGGCTTGTTGGAGTCTGTGATACCTAATGGAAGGGTTGAAAAATTCCCTGTGATGTAAAGAATTTTTGCCTACCTCATGGGCCCTAAGCTCCTTTTGGAAATGAAAATACTGAGGCCTGGAGACCAGGGGTGTTATCCCAACTGTATAAATTCTGCTAAAGTATTTATATAAAAATCTTTTTTTGAATACCATAAAGTTCCCGTGTTGCATTCTCCATATTTCACAAGTTATTGTTACTTGCATAAATAATTCGCAAATTATCGGTACAAATATCAATTAAGTTGAGACAGACATATAAGCAGATATAGATAGTCTGTCATTTGAGATAGATCCTTTGAAATAAAATCCCTTGTAGGCACTTCTTTAAGACAACATTATCTGCCCAAGCCCACAAAGGTATATTGGGTATCCCACCCTTCTTATTATACCACTGGAATGACTGCACCTCCAATGAGATCTCACTGACACACTTCACCAGTATTGAGCAGCAATTGCTCCAGTCGCAGCGTTGCGGGCCTTGCAGCAAAAGGATTTATGCAACCTCAAACATACCATAATTGGCGCAATCCATTGGGCTTTTACCTTACCATTCTACTCTTAAAAACATGAGGCCATGGCTACCAATTGACCGAACAGGACAATCAGTTGGTCATAAACCATGGTATAAAACTCTAAACCACCGTTAGAGATGGCACGATATTCAATCCGCTTTTACACATGCGGCGTGTCTATTACAATAAAGGGGGCCGTACAAGCCGGCCAGTGCTCACTCATGTGTCTGAGACATAACACATATCAATCCTAAAGAAAATTTACCTGGAATTCAGCAATTCATCCCGCCTAACTGAACAAGCTGGGCATGATCGCTTATCAGTCTCAGAGGATATTAAAAGGGGCGTATTAGATATTTGACAACTCCCCTTCTATCTGAAGCAAGATATTCATTACCAGAACACCAAGCCAAGAGACTTCAAAGACAGATGAACTGTCTGCCACTGTCAGGACTTGAAGCCATGCCTTATTAACTGCATAAGTACTGGCTGCAGTACGCCTAAAGCGCCTTGTAGCACAAGACCACTTAAAGACACTGGTGCCCCAGGTACTAGATAGAAAAGGGGGCGCCACGATATCCCCATGCCCCCTTGGACATGCGGCCACATTTGCCCGATGCAAGTCTCATCCACATAGATTCTGTAACATAATTTGGGCCCTTGCCCTCATCTAATCAGCATCTGGTTAGTCCCCATACAACTTGGGGGCCATGGCACGACTAAGGCTGTGTTGGCAGCAATGTCCCCCATTAGAGTGTTTTATTTACCGGGGTACAAGCCGGACCTTGGAATGGAAGTGGGGAGTACTGAGGGTTCTGCTCACAAGAGAAGGCCCTGGAAAACCCGTGAACAGGCCTTTTCGTACTCTCTGTCCATGTGACCAGGCTCCTCCTCTAAAGCAGCGGCTCACAACAAGCCCTGCCCCAATGCGCGTCAGTCTAGTGAATGTGGGCGGTATTATATTTTGTAATCCCTATCTTTATAATGGCAGATTTAAGTGTTAAGCTGTATCTAGCTTGCTTGCTGTCAGTCATGTGAAATGAAGATGTTTACTCACAACAGCGGGGCAGAGGAGTAAATGTAAAGCCATACTTAAACCGCATTAATCCCGTGGCCAGCCGTAACTAAAGAGAGAACCTGCGCCTAGATCTAGTTACCTAAAGAATCAAAAGGCTACCACCACGTTTCAAACGTCCTGGCTTAAAGGGATACATATGCAGGCACAGGATCACCGAAAATGAGAAAGTGAAAGTGAAAGTAGAGGCATGAAGGCATGAAGAGTACCCTAAGCAAGTTTGTACAGTGTCAGCCTTGGTAGCGGCAGACGGAGTTCGGTATGAGTTGCAGTGTAATACCTAACTGGGCACCTGCTGGAAATCCTCTGATTAGTGCAATGGTAACAAGAATAGGCGCCCCATGTGGGATACAAGCTGGCATGGAGTCATCAACATCTAGTTTGGGCGGACTAATGGAAACAAAATCAGTCATGTGCTGCAATCGGTGATGCATCGCAGCGCAAATGGGCGAGGCATTAAATCGCCATCATATGGGGCACCACATCCCAGCTTGCAGTAGGTGCAGCACACGGAAAACTGGTGTTTCAAGATTTCATCGGGACAATGCGTGAAATCATTAAAGTAAAAACCCTAGGGCGTGGGGTTGCACCATGTGCTTAGGGTTTTCAGTAGCACCTTTTTAAGTATGCCGTTCAAACAAGCACCCGCCATGATAAACCGCCGGCTCAACTGAATACTTAGCCCGTATGGGAGGGATGAGGCAATCACGCACATGCCCCCTCTGGACAACAGACATGCGTGTCATGGCGGAAAGTCCGGGGACTTGGACGGCTGCCCGGTGTGCCCCAGACACTGTTGGGAGGCTGGTGCAAGCACACGGCCCCCTCGAGGCAATGCCCGGGGGCCCAGGACCTGAGCAGCCACCTGGTTTTGCACCCCACTGTGCCAAGTCAATGGCTTCCTCGGTAATACAGGCAGGCCCCACCCAATTAAAACAATGTCGTTTAGAGCTAAACGGACGCCCTGTGTGCCACCCTCCAGCTGAGGGGGAGGCAAGATCAACCCGGAACCGGAGATGCCGCCCCTGCCGCAAATTGGGTGCCAGTAAATGAAGGATGACCATTCAATCCCTGTGTCCCTTCCGCAACTGCGGGCCCGACATAACACACATAGATGGTGTGACCAGGAGGGACAAAGAGGAAGGCTAGTTTGAGAGAGTCTTGTTTCCGTCTGTCAGGTGCCTTCTGTCAGTGATGAGTTTTTGGATACCGAGGCAGTAGCGTCATTACTCCACATTCATTTTGAGTTTTTTTGTCGTTGTGTCGTTTTTTTATTGATGTGTGACACTTTGTCACAGTTGAAGTTGGATCACAAGGTCAGCACTGTGATGGGCCACGGGTAGCGGTCAATTGGGTTTACAGAAATGGCAGCAAGTTTCCTGATCAGTGGGTTTTCTTTTTGATCCAATCCTTTGTAGAATGTCTTGTTGAGTTTGCGGAGATGGTCGTCCAACATATCAACGTCTATGTCTCAGTGGAGGTCTGCTGTTCTTGTAAAGATAGGACCACCTGCGGCAATCCATAAGGACTTGCTCTGTAGTCTCTGTAGGTCCTTCCGATGCTGCGGGTGGCAGCCACTCCAAACTGGTGAAGCGTTCGTCATTGTTGGTCGAATTATTGCAGTGATTGGCTGCACCTTGCTCTGCATCGGCATTGACTTGGTCCTCAGGAGTGGGTACAATGCGACCAGTTTTGTTGTTGATTTCTGGCAAGTCTTCTCTATGTGGTTCCTCCAGCTGAGGTTGGAGTCCAGAGTCAACCCCAGGTAGGAGCTGCTGCCTTCCCATTTGATCTCCTCTCCATTGAGGAGGATCTGGGGATGTTTCCTGTTCAGCATTTTGATCAATAATGTTTCTCTGGTTTTGCTTGTGCTCAGGGTTATCTGCAAGTTGTTGTACCATTCGGAGAGTCTGCTGAGCGATGTCTCAAGGTTCTTAACCACTTCCTTGTCGCTGAAGGATTGGGAGATGACCGCAACATCATCGGCGTAAAGAGCAAGATCTGTCTTCTTTAAAGTCATGGGGTTATCGTTTGTGAATATAGCAAAGAGGAAAGTTCTAAAAATTGATCCCTGAGGCACACCAGCAAGAATAGGATGTGAAGTTGAGCATTATTTTCTTACCGCCACCTGAAAGGTCCGTTCTGATAAGTGGCTAGACAGCAGCATGAGCAGGTAGCTTGGAAACTTGAGGAAGGCTAGTGGTGCAGGGGCAGGTATAAATGCCTCGCCCGACCCAGTGGGAGCCGGAAGTGGCACGGCCCTGGCAACGGATTTTGGGGGACTCCCCGGGGGTCCCAAGACTAGAGTGTGGGGATGAGCCGAATCGGCACTAAGGTGGGCGACCTTTTATATGGGCGCCCTGCGTGCGCACGGGCCGTCTCTGTGCTACTGCTCTCTTTCTGTGCCCTGTTTTATTTTTATTTCCCATTTTTTTGGTGCTGCTGTTTTCACTTTGCAATATCTAATCATGAAGGATTTTGCGAGACCTTGGCAGCTCTGCACACCTACCAAACCCCTTGATGAGACTTGCAGTGAGCGCATCTCACACAAACACTGCTTCTGTGGTGGCCAACATACTGTTCCAAGATGGCCGACGGGTAGGTAGCATAGCATGCCTGTCAGCTTTGAATGATAAACCAATAGGTCCAGCCTTGGCAATCTATCTTGTTTGTGGTGCAGATCCAAGTTGGCTGTGTTGTTTCCTTTTGCATCAGCAATCTTCAATCTTAGAACCGTAAAGCAATGTTAAAATATGCCAAAGTAACTTCGCCTTATGTGCCAACGTGTGGGTAGTTACCTTTAATCTTTTTGCCATACTTTATCATCGGTTTACAAAATTACTCCTGCATTGCCTTTACTACGTTGGCTGTCTTACAACAGTAAGCTAATAATGAAGTACGATTCGAAGATGCCCGCTTGCATAACAGCAAGTGTTGGCAAAAACAATAGCTCTGTGTTCGAATATTAAGGACCAGAACTATTGGCTTTGTCAGAATGCAACATTACACAAAACATGCCTCTAAAAATTGGCTATGACAGGATGGCGAGACAGCTGGCTGTGCAAGATTGGCCCGGCGCCATTTTAAATGTTCTCCTTCTTGGGAGACTGACTTCCTGGTCAGTGTACTATCAGAGGAAGCATGTGTGTGAAGATAACTTTGCCAATGTGTCACCTTCTGTGACAGGCTTGGTGTCAGGGAGTGGAAGGGTGTATATTGCAATTTGTGGTGTGCTGGGAGAATTAGCTTCTGTGTGCACATTGTATGATGCAGGAAGCGCCATTGACTACCCACGTCAGACAAGAATATTTGTTTGTTAGGGGACTTTTGTCCTTAGCAAATTAATTTTTATGGCGTGAAGTTTTATGGCTATTCCAACAGTATATCATTGAATGTATCTCCATAAAATAAAACTGCATGTAAAACGGTATGATGAAGTACCAGTACATGCAAATATAATACATATCACCTGCTAGCAATACAGTGGTGGAGCACAGTCACACATTGTTCGCTGATGCAATCAATGTTCACTTGCAGCGCTGTACATTTTTTGTGCAGAAAGTACGTATGCATTGGTCATTGTTCATCAAGAGATTTGCACCCACAAATGTGCATTTACAACATATGTATGTCCCGTATTCACAGACTGCTGCACTGCTGTAGGATACGCTAGCGGCACCCCCAATCATATATATTATTCATGATATCTCTTAATGATGCACAAAACTATTTTTATTTATTTATTTGGGCATTTGTTAAGCGCCTGGTTACGCCACTGGCGTGTCCCCGCGCTGTGATAGGTGAAGTAGCTGTCCCCCCTCCTCCCGCAAAAGGCTATCTGCTAAAAAGATGCGTCTTCAGTTTTTTCCTGAATAAGACTTCAGAAGGTTCAAGTCGCAGTTCCAGCGGGAGAGCATTCCAACGTTTGGGAGCAAGATATCTGAAAGACCTGCCCCCCATGCGTGCTCTTAATACTCTGGGGACTTTTAACAGCCCAGTCTGAGAAGACCGTAAACTGCGAGTGGGCTCGTAGTGGGTTATTAGGCTCTGGAGCGGTCTGGGCGCTTTGCCGCTCAAGATGCGATGACAGGTGGCTAGGGCCTTAAACTCCACTCTCCTCTCAATTGGAAGCCAATGGAGGGCCCGCAGAGCTGGTTTAGCGGAAGACCTCCTAGGGAGCCTAAGTACCAGTCGCGCTGCCGCATTTTGAAGGACCTGTAAACGGCCCATGACCTTACCTGTGGCCCCTAGGAAAAGCAGGTTCCCATAATCAAGTCGGGAGGTGACGAGGGCATGCACCAGCGTCTTTCGAGCAGAGATGGGAAGAAGGTCTAGCACCTTCCTAAGGGCTCTCAGAACACTGAAGAATACCCCCGCCACCCGACCGACCTGTGGGCCGAAGGTAAGGTCCCGGTCTAGCCACACCCCAAGGTTCCTGGCTTCACGGCAGGGAACTGGGACTTCACCCAGGCAGGGCGGCCACCACGCCGATGACCACGCAGACGGCCCACTCCCCACCACGAGCACCTCAGTCTTACTGCCGTTCAGTTTTAAGCAGTTTGCGGACATCCAGGCCGCGAGATCTTGCATGCAGTTCCTGAAGATGTCCGCCGCAAGACCGGGCGCGCGCGATAGGGAGATGACCAGCTGCGTGTCATCGGCGTATGACACCAGACGGAGACCATATCCTTCCACGATGGCCGCCAGGGGGGAGACGTAGATATTAAATAGGGTTGGGCTCAGTGGCGAGCCCTGAGGCACGCCCTGGCCCAACTCAATCTCCCTGGAGTAGCATTCCCCTAGCCTGACTTGAAAACGCCTGTCAGACAGGAAGGACGTGATCCAGCCAAGCGCAGCTCCTGTCACCCCTCCTCCGATCAGACACTGTAGCAGGTTGGAATGAGCTACAGTGTCGAATGCTGCGCTTAGGTCTAAAAGGATCAATGCCATAGTTTGGCCCTCGTCCACACCCTGTCTTAGTGCTTCCACCGCCACGAGAAGAGCAGACTCCGTCGAATGACGGGGGCGGAAGCCAAATTGCGAGTCGTGGAGTAGCGAAGCCGTCTCCACGTGCTGCATAAGCTGGATATTGGCAATTTTTTCCGCCACCTTAGCCATATAGGGCAGGAGGGAAATGGGACGGAGGTTGTCTAGTTTTTCAAAACTGACGTCGGTCTTCTTCTGCAGAGGAAGTACCACTGCCTGCTTCCAGGCGGTCGGGACCACCTGGGACTCAAAGGAGGTGTCCAGTAGATGACGCACATAAGGCTCGAGTACTGGCAAGCTACCCTTTAACCGACTAGGAGTGGTCGGGTCTCTAGGGGAACCGGATTTTATTGATCCGCAAACACGGAGGAGTTCCGCGGTGGGGGGGTAACAAACGTGGATAACCGTTGTTCTCCATTTATTCTAGTGGGTTCTGAGTAAGTAGGGCCACTACCTGTCCTCTGGGAGAAGGAGTTATAGATATTGGTAACCTTATTTGCAAAGGACTCAGCAATCCGGTTACAGCCCTCCGTAGTGCATAATTTCTTAGGCACCACGGCTGGTTTCCCTATTGCAATAGACTTATAAATAGAGAAAAGCTCCTTGGTGGACTGCTCTGCTTCCTCTATCTTATTGCAATAGTACAGTGACTTGGCCTTCCTGATCAGAGTGTGGTAAACGCGCCTGCAGTCAATGTATTCTGTTTTGGCCCGAGTTGAATAGGCAATCCTCCATTGCCTTTCCGCACGTTTACATGCTGCTTTAGCCTTACGCAGGTCGGCGTTGTACCAAGGTGCCGATCTTTGCACTCGGCCCCCCAATTTCGCCACGCCCAATGGTGCCACTGAATTCAGGGCTTCCAGTATGCGTTGGTCAAGGTTAGCATTAATTTCCTCTACCCCATCGCCCCCAGGAGGGCCCTTCTCAGTTAATGCCCGATCGAATTTGGCTTGGGAGAACGCTGCCCATCTCCGCCTTGGGTGTTTGTCGGCGGGGGGGTCACTGGGGCGAGGTCCCTGCATTTTGATGGTAAAAGGGACGAGGAAATGATCAGACCAAGGGATGGAAATCGGGGTTTGGGCGTTCACTTGATTCCAGTTTGCAAAGACTGGATCCAAAAGGTGGCCCAGCTTGTGAGTGGGGTGCGACACCTTCTGCTCGAACTGTAAGCCTGCCATCGTATTGCAAAAGTCACTTGCCACCCTATCCGTGGGGGTATCTAAATGTAGATTCAGGTCCCCTAAGACCAGGAATTTATCCGTGCGTAGCGCGGCTTCTGTGACAGCTTCCACCAGCTTCTCAATGAAGGCTAAAGTGGAGCCCGGAGGGCGGTAGATGAGAAGGCCTTTCAGGGTGAAATAGCCGTTGATAGCGATGGAAAAGGCACCAGCCTCGCTGTCATCAATCATGGTGCTTTCAAGCTGACATTGATAGTCTTGTCTAGCCACTATGGCTATGCCACCCCCTCTCCCCCGTAATCTGTCTAATCTCAGCAGAGAGTAGCCCTCTGGAATGGCTTCAATGATCTCCGGCATGGAGTCTTGGTCAAGCCAGGTTTCCGTCAGGAAAAACAGATCCCATTGTTGTCCACTGAGGAGGTCGTGGATGTCCAGAGAGTGTTTACGTAGGGAGCGTACATTCAACAGGCCGCATATCAAAGTATGCTTCCCTGCGATTTGAACCTTACCGATGTCAAAGGTATAAGTACAATGGCTGCAGCCCACGTAGTTTCCAGCCTCGATGCTATGTGGACATAGTCCACCTAGCTCTCCACGGAGGAGAAGAAGTTCCTCTCGACTCCAAGTGGTGCGGCATGAAAAAGGGGCATGGGGACTGGCCCTGGGCCGCTGTCGGCCGCGGACGGGCGCAGACGGGCTTAACTCAGGCGCAACTCCGGCGCGCCTTCGTCGCGCCCGCTGCGCTCGTCCGCTGTGCTGCCGACAGCACATCCGCCTTAAATCCCCCCCAGCGTCCCAACAACTAGAGCGCTGCTGTTTCCTGCCGGAAGTGTCTGGCTCGGACCCTCCACGCCCTCTGCTCAAACGGTGCTAGTCACCGGTGTCAGACCGAGGCGGGAGGGAGGGGCGAGTCCAGCACTCCGTTGCCAGGCAGCAGCACCTGATTGTCCGCCTACGGAGGCTCTAGCGAGCAAAATGCGGAGGTCGGAGAAATCTCGCTGCGCCAAGCAGCTTACACAGCCAGGTGAGGAAAAGAAGGTTTGTAGGTTTAAAAGTATAAAAAGCGCTCACGCGCTGGAAGGCATGCGAGTAACAAGCAGGAGCGCCAGAGCAAAAAGCGGTAGGGACTGCACTGTCCACTTACCACCACTTACTATGGTATGTCCACTCCTTTTTGGATGCTTCTGGAGTTGTTCACAGTCAATGGAAATGTGCAGTTTAGAGTGTATGTGCCCCCAGCGTTTGCATTATGTAACAGCATGCCCCCAGCAGAAATGGCTGCCGGAGATGGTTGGAATGAAAAATGGCTTTATTTCAACCACCAGGGCAGGGAGAGGGTTTAACCCCTTTGCCGCGGGGGTAATTCCCCGCTATGCTGGGAGGTGGGGGGTGCGCACAGCGCCCGGTGCTCGTGACGAGCTCAGCTCGTCACGCAGCACGGTGGCGCTGTCCTCATGACGAGCTCAGCTCGTCACGACCACACGCGTTTCCTCAGAATGCTCAGCAGGGGAATCAGACCCGCGTGCGAGCATTGCGGCCGTTATGACGAGCTCAGCTCGTCATGAGCACCGTTGAGGTTAAAAGAGCACACAGGCCCTATTTAGCTAAATACTCTCCAGTCTTGTGAAGGGGCGGGGTAAGGGAGGGGGGAGAGATATCACTTCCTCCCCTTTCACTTCTTCGCCTTTGCCCCCACCAAGCGCACTGGTGAGGGGGCATTCCACCCCTTCCAATGTCCACTGCACATGGCTAGAGAACTGTGCAGGGGCTCTGTGTTTTTCTTTGCAATGAGTGGCCAAGGGATACATCTTTACAACGCCACTGTGCATGAAGAAGGGAGTGTACAATACGTTTCGTTATGCAGGAATGAGCAAGTGGCATGGGCAGGTATCCCTTCGGTTCAGAGGTCACTGTGCACAGTCTGAGACTATGGAAAAGGATGCAAGGGGCACTGAGGCAGGGTACTTCATTTCAAGTATCTGAAAGGTTTGTGTAGTGAGTTTAGAGGTGTCCGAGGATGCCTTGCATACAGTTCTCATCACCGAAGGCCAGGCATGGTGGCCTCTGCTCTAGGGGTGTGTGCACTTGGTACACAGATATGCCCTGAATGCAGTTGCCATGAGCAGTGCTACACACAGTAAGCTCTGCTCTGAAGCTAAAGCGCCCAGGGGCTGGGCAAAAGGCAGCACCCTAGACTCTTCTTGCCTGCTGGGCAGTCCTAGCATGAATAGGATGTGAGGACTCACTGCTTCTAAAAGGCCTTGAGAAACAATCCCTCACACACTTAGGAGCTCTTCATGCTCCTGCAAGTTTTATCACCACCACCAAAAAACCGAACCATAACATCCCTGCCCTTGACTACCCCAAATGACTCCAGTTTGAGGCATGTGACTTCAGGAGAACTGAACAGGAACAAGGACAGCACTTAGGACCTCTGAGACACCAGATATTTCTCACAGATGCTATGCCTATATGGATACTCCTGCACCCCTAGAAATCAGAAATAATATTATTCGATCTAAATAAAAGTACATTTAAAACTAGCAGCTGCATTAAAAACAATTAATATACACAAGTACATTATAAAACAGATCATGTGGTAGAACAAAAAGCTAAGGGTAAAAGAAAAGGGTCAGCTATGAACTCCTTTCAACATGACTAACAATACTCAATATCTAAAATATACTAAGGGGCGCAAGTGAGTGAGCTGTACAGGGATGTAAAGTCAAGCAGAAGTGAGGGCAAGGCATAATCACAAAGGCAACCTTCTGTCAGGATAGATCAAAGAGCCACAAGGCAAGGCCAGAGCCACAAACTCACACATTAAACATAGAGAAAGAGGGAAGGGGCTTTAATAAGGCTACAAGGGGGCGGCTAACTACAGTGCTAAAAAAACTACAATACATAAAAATGTAAAAAGGCATATTTGAGGTCAATGATTGACGGGCCACAGATCTGAGAACCTTAATAAGAATGTGAGAGTGCAAAACACATAATCAAACATCCCTGCACCCAACACTGAAGAAGCAAAAGTTCTCCACTCTCTGGCAATGCCCCTAGAGCCCCTCCCTCTTCATAACAAGAATATTCTTTCTTTTCAAATATTTAGAGCACTAAAACATATTCGTCTCCCCGTGAATCAACTACGTTTGAAACTATAATCGTCCATCCACTGCAGACCTTGTTAGTGCTGCAACTTACCTGCTTCCACTACTCCTTGGGTGAGTCCAATTTCACAATGTTCTCCTTTTAGGGTACTTGCTTGTTAGCCACTCTAGACAACCAGTCACACAGTTTGTAAATTTACAGAGCCAGTCTCCTATAAATTCAGTGTCACCTACTCACTGTTCCTGGTCAGTGTATCATATTGCCCATGACTTTCACCTGCCACTCGTGTCACTAGTAACATTCCCTCCTTTCCACTTGTAGCCCTGCTGGATTGAACCACTGAACACTTACTGGCAGAAATGTTGGTTCTCTTTATGTAAGCACCAACTTGTTGTGTATATTATTGTGTATAGACGGATGACAGCCCCACCTTTTAATAACCGGTTGGATAAACAGCAGTTTATGCTTCACGACCTGCCCTGACTGTTCAGCTCTTGTAATTTCATGCTCAGCCGTGCCCTGTCAGGATTGTAGTTCAATCCTGTCAGGATTGTAGTTTAATTCATTCGGTACATAAGCAATTAATCTTAATTTGTTTTGTTTAGCGTTTTCACATCCTATCATTTTGACTCAATAAACCTGTGTGCACTTTTCCAAACCGCAGGCCTTCCATTGACACATTATCGCTGTTTGCTACTACAAATTGTTGATTACATCTGTTAACGTTGTAGGACTTACCACCGTTTAATGCTGCTGCTTCTGTAATCTGTGCATCTGCCATTTGTTTAGTTCCCATTCTTTTTTTTTTAAATATATTTTTTATTGAGCAGAGCATTAGGTACATGATATACATTTTACAATTAAAAAGAAACAATCATTGAAACCTTTTAAAACTTTAACCCCTCCCACACTGGTGATGGAACTGCTCCATTACACCCCTCGGGTGGGCTGTGCTGGTGACGGAGCGGTTCCGTCACGGCCCGCTCGCCGCACCTGCGCGGCGCTGATTTGGCGCCTGCGCGGCGCGTTCTATTGAGTGGGCGGGGCCGTGATGGAACCGCTCCGTCACAAGCACAGCCCACCCGAGGGGCGTGATGGAGCGGTTCCGTCACCAGCGTCGGAGCGCCGCGCAGCCCCCCTGCCCCTTAGCGCTGCGACGGAATTGCCGCCGCAGCGAAAGGGTTAAATAGCTTCTTCTTTCTATAGCAAGATTAAAAGAGATATAACTGTAGCAGCCAATGACATCATCAATAATTTAAGAAAAAAGACAATGTGCAAAGACCTGCAATAAAGTGCAACAGCAGAAAAAGTGCAAATATTACAAAGTGCAACAGCCCAAAAAAGTGCTAATGCTTCTAAAGTGCAACCACAGAAAAAAGTGCTAGTGCTCTTAGTAACAAAATCTGCTACAATTTCAACATCACTATCAAGTGTCAATTTCCTTCCTTTAACATTTCTAAGTTTCCAAAGAACTTCCATTTTTTTTTGAATTTCTTAATGTCTCCCACCTGACTTGAAAATGCTTTTAGAAAGTTGCGAGTCCTTTTCATTTCATTGAACCACTTCAATTGAGAGGGAACATCACTGGATTTCCAATTCTGAAGGATTAAGGAGCGGGGTACCGTGCATGAAATAAACAAAAACACTTCCTCAGCCTTGGTTAACATCATTCTATCCTTACATACACCAAATAAGGCCGTCTGAATTAGTGGCTGATCAGGCATGTACCACACCGGAGCCGACTGAAACTGCTGCTGCATTTACAACGTCTCCACAAGACAACTCAGTGCATAAAACAGCCCACAAAAATACCCCAGTACAAGACGGTTCAAGGAAAGGGGGAAAAAGAGTAAAGGATTTTCCTTTGTTTGTTAAAAAAACTATCCTACCATTGTCACAGTACTCTTTACCAACCGTAAACTCAGCTTCCAAATCTCGAATGTTTCACCGCCGGGGCCAGGATTGGCTTTAGCAGGACTTCCAGAAGAACTGACTTCTAACACTATTCAGGCTCAAGAAGGGGGAGATGAAGGCAGAAGGATTGTGATGGATACCTCGGTAAGTATGATGTCATCTCAGCCTGCGCTACAACCCCAACCTCAACCCCAATTGAGATCTCAAGGGCAAGCTCCACCAGAAGCTATGTCGACCCAGACGGACCCAGAAGTGGGAAACATGACTACCTAAGCTGACGGCCCATCAAGTGATTCCTGCCAGAACATAGAGGCCAGGGAGGTCTTTCAGTTAGATATTAGGGACATGCTGAATTTGATTTTGGAGGAGGTCAGTGAAATGAAAAGAACGCAGCAAATGGAAATCGCTGCTTTGCATCAGAGACGCGGGAAGATCGAGGAAGTGGTGACTGGATTTCCCATTAGATTGCAGAAAGCAGAAGCCAGAATATCAGTCTTGGAAGACCAAATGAATCTGGCTATGGGGCAGGTAAAAGAGGTGGCTAAAAGAAAGAACTACCTGGAGAACAAGCTGGAGGAGCTTGAAAATCATTCTCGGAGGGTCTAACTTTCGGATTGTTGGGGTCCCGGAAGGGATAGAAGGTTCCATTCATCAAACTGCATGTCCTGTCTGAATTTGAGGGTGACCTCACTATTACAAGAGCTCACCGAGTCCCTGCGCAACCTTTTTCAAGCTCCACGATACCAAGAACTATCTTGCTGAACTTTGCGGATTTCTGTATAAAGGAAAGGATTTAGACAAAAGCTATCCAGCAGAGACAGTTCTTTGTTAATGAGACGAATAAGTGTTGCATATTCTTCGACATGACTGCTGCTGCCGCATGCAGGAGAAAATAATTTGTTAATATTTTGCATTTGTTTAAAGCTCATGGCGCACAGGCATCAGTATTGGTATATATATATATATATATATATATATAGAGCTACCGGTAGTAATGGTAATATTTAGGGTACTCTCTCTAGACATTTATGATGGGTTGGTTATGAAAGGTTTTACAGATAGGCAACTGTGTATGGCAATTAAGAGTTAACCTTTCTGTAACTGAAAAAAAAAGGGGTTCCCTATATATAGCTGCAGGGTCCAGCGCTCGAATACTGAAATATACAGAAAATTACCAGTAGAAATGGTAATATTAAGGGTGCCCCCCCAGAGATACAAACAAGGGTGGGTTAGGAAATGCACTTCTTGATAGGTAATTGCCAATCGTAATTAAGACTATCCACTGCCATCGGTTCTTATTAAGATCAACCTTTTGGTAAATTATAAAGAGGTTTCCTTATAACTTGTGTATAAACTTAGGCATGCACGCAGATCAACTTTTTTTTTTGTGCTGTGGGGCCCGGGGGCAGAGGGGTCACCAAGGGTGTAATTTCATGACACCCAGGCGGATAGATGGGAAGGGTGAAATGTGGATAGCGTGGGTCGTAGGGTTTTTTCCACATTTCAAGGGGTGGGCATTTCCGTTTCGGGGTGGGAAGGCTGGCACAGCAAAAAGAGTAAGAGCAAAAGGTACAGATATTGCACAATTGAAAGTTCGAGGCTATTTTACAATTAGAAACCTTGATAGAAACTACTAAATGTAAGATCTTATCAGTCAACGCTAATGGAATTTTAAATAAACAAAAATATGGCGCCCTTATTAAATGGCGATATCTTTTAATCCCCAAGTGGTGTTCTTTCAGGAGACACATTTAAAATCCAATTCCCCTAAATTATTTGTACCCAGGTTTTTTTCTCATGTATTTTTTGCATCAGCTGGCCTTGCCTTGAGAGGAGTTGCCATCTATTTCTCCAGAAAATTATCCTGGGAATTTCTACAAGTCCAGAGAGATCCACAGGGAAGATGGCTGTGGGTAGTGGCTAGGTTACAGGGGAAAATCATGAATTTTATAAATTACTATGGTCCGGTCTCGGATGACATTTCCAGTCTGTTCAAAATTATTGAGCTTTTGAGGGGAGTTCCGGGGCAGCTTATCGTAGGAGAGGATTTCAATTTCATACAGGATTTAAAAAAAAAACTTCAAATAAAAAAAAAAGCAACTTAAACCGAACACCAAAAGAATTATCGAAGCCTTCAAGCTAGAATATCAATTAGTAGATCCCTGGCGAAATAGCAATCCTGACAAAACTAATCTTACCTGCTATTCACATAGTTTTCAAACTGCATCTCAAATTGATTTTTTCTTATATCAAGATCTCTCCAAGCCTCTAAGATAGATAGTGGGTGTAATCCCTTCTCAGATCATGCACAAATTGAGCTCGAAATTCTATTTGGTGGGGAGAACAGAGAGCGGTACTGGTGGCAGCTGGACCGCACCCTGCTCCAAGATCAGGATTGGGTGACATGCTTTAGAGAATGGATCTCTGAATATTTCAAGATTAACGAAAATACGGCGGAGCCTTTCTCTGTATGGGGTGGGTTCAAGGCAGCAGCTCGCGGTCAGTTCATCTCCTATACAGCTGCCCAGGCAAATTTTAGGAGGCTTAAAATAACAGAGCTACGAACTGCAGTTGAAAAATAATATGCCCTTCAGCTCCAGCAGTATCCCAACCAACTTGAGCAGGCGAGAACAGCTTTGAGGGCTTTTTTTGTATTGGAAGAAATTTGCAGTTCAAGAATGACCAGCAAAAGGTTTATGAAGATAGCCAGCTAGTAGGGAAACTTTTGGCCAATACAACAAGAAAAAAACAGGAAGCGGCAATATTATCGAAGGTACGGGACCCCCAGACTGGTCTGAAAGAGGTCAATGGCGGCAAGATTCCACAGAATTTTTTTAGAACATTTCCACCTAATTTATTCTATGGAGTTTTTAGCGGGGGAAGAACTGATCCAGGATTATTTTTTTAATGTAGACATTCCTAAACTCTCAGATAACCGGATCAGTCAATTAGGATCTGATATAAATTCCGCTGAAATATTGACTTCTATTAAAGTACCAGCCGGGGCAAAAGCATGTGGACAGGATGGCTTCCCCATCGAATTTTATAAAAACCTTTTCAAATGAATTGTTGGCACCTTTGAAAAAACGATTTAATTATATTAAACAGGGAGGTTTGGTTCCCGCAACTTTCAAAGAAGCGATAACTGTGTCATTTGTTAAAAAAGATAAAAGTCCTGAGGATGTTAACTCCTATAGGCCAATTAGTCTTTCGAACTTGGACTATAAGATTTTAATTAAAATATGGGCCGAACGTTTTTTATTCGCTGCCCAGGAGGTTACAGGTTTTATAGCAGGGAGATCTATGGCAGCTAATACTGGGTTTTTATTACAAGCCCTGGATTATTTTAACACCAACTCAACCCCGGCATGTATCATAATGATCGATGCTGAAAAAGCAATTGACCTGGTTAATTGGACAACTCTGTTATTTGCCCTTAGTCAATTTGGTTTTCCATCTCAGGTCATCGATATGCTACGCAATATTTATCAGGGGGCCTTGGCCCAGGTATTAATTAACGTGAAACGAGCAGGATCTATAAAAATAAACCGGGGGACTAGACAGGGTTGTCCACTTTCGCCGCTTCTTTTTACTTTTTTTATAGAACCATTAGTAATTAGAATTAGAAATAATGCTGCTATCCACGCCCCTTTTCCCGAAAGGCCAATCTGAAACTTTTCGTGGACGAAATTATTTTATATCTGTTGCCCAATAAAGAAAATATGGAAATTGTATTGAGGGAATTCAGGGATTTTGAGCGAATTGGTGGCTACAAAATAAATCCTAATAAAACAGAAGTCCTTGCCCTCAACACTGATTTAAATCTTCTTCCATCTTGTTTGAGGGTTCAAGCCACCAATCAAGACCCAATTAGATACCTAGGGATATTTGTAACCAGCCAGTACCATCCGTTATATCATCTGAATTATACAAACATGAAAAATAAAATCAAGAGACTCTTGGATCAGTGGCTTTTACTCCCTCTTTCACTAGTGGGCAGGGTTTCACTAATTAAAATGTCGATATTACCGCTGCTTATATTTATGTTTAGTAATGTCCCTATAAAAATGAATTTGTCCTTTATTTAAAGAAATGGAGACGATGGTTAGAGGCTTTGTATGGGATAAGAAAGTATCGAGGGTCAAGCTGTCAGTAGTGCAATTATCTAGCGCTCCGGGGGGGGCTTAGTTTACCTCATTTAAGAACGCATTATGAGCCTGCTTTTTTAGATATAGTTGCGGGATTGAATGGATCTAAATGTATTTGAGACAGCTTCTTCTTTGATAAAATGTTACAAGAAATTGGTTCTTAAACTCAAGTGTTTTTAAAAACCTCCAAACTTCCAATGAAACTAGATATAAGACCTCAAAGGAGTATGCTTTTAGACTTCAGTCCTTTTTCAAAAGATGTGCTCCTCGGGTATGCAATATCTGAGATTGAGAGAGTTTACCAGTTTTGGCCTCCAAATTAGAGTAAGCCATCTAACAAATTGGAAAAATTGTGGGCTACGGGAGCTAAGACATTTTGTTATTCAAAAGAGGGTGGTTTACTGTCAAGAGGTGATGGCGAGGGCTGACAACCCTAGGAGTCCTATCTTTTTTGAATATTTGCAAATTGTTAATTTAAAAAACTATTAATGGGCTTTTTGATTCTCCAAATGAACTTGTGGTAGGCCTTTATGGGGCCAAAGTCAATGGCATAGGGAACTGGTATAGGCTGTTACATCGCCAGGGACAAGCACCATTGATAGAAAGTCATCTGGGTAAAATAGGTCATGAGACACAATGCATGTCTCCTTTAAGGACTGGGAATCCCTATGCCACCTAGGAAGTAAATCCCTGCGTGCGGCCAATTTTAAAAGGATGGCATTTCTATCATGATGGCTTGCTTACTTGACTCTGGGAGCCTTGGGGAAAAGATATCCGGAGGTCGAAAATAAGTGTTTTAGATGCCAGGCCAATAGTCAGGGTGGGTGGCACCATACTTTTTTTTACCTGTTCACGGTTAGAGCCCTTTTGGGAGGCAATTTTTGCGGATATAGAGCTGGCAATCGGTAAGAGTTTAGTTCCCATTCTATAGTTTTTTGGCCCCCTGGGGCATAGCAATGTCATATGGATTTTGTTTTGGGAGGGGGGTGGGTAAATCTCAAATTTCCCAACTAAAAAAGCAGAGGGCCACATGGCTAAATGCCCAAATCTGGGGCATACACATCTTACTTACCAGACCATCTCTGTGATGTCAGGCACACTGGGTCATTATAGATGCAGGAGGCCGCAGTCCCAAGGCTCTGTGTGGAGGCCTGGTGTTTGAGGGACAGCAGTAAGAAATGAGAGACCTCAGATGTTCGTGCAAGGTGGCAGCACCACAGACTGCAGTTGCACAGTGCAGCTGGTGGAGAGTTGTGCTGGCCTTGATGTGGATCACAGCCCTACAGGGGAGGCAGCTTCTTCCAATATCAGATCAGGTGAAAATTTAATCAATATTAATTATTTGGGTGACTCTGCAGCACCTTGTGATTTGTTATTTGTGAACCAACCTATTAGTTCAAAGGTCACTTCACAAAATCAAATCCTATTCACAAAAGATTTGAGCACATTTTGCAACCACTTTCTCAAAATGGAATTTTGGTACATCAGGCCCCTTGTCTCTTATTAGGCAAACATTGTTTCTGTGAGAAATCCTAGACTTACCGTTGGGAGCTCATAGCAAGAGGCTCGACCTCAAAGAAATGAGGGTAAAGTGACTAAGCAGTGACAAAACAACATTTAAGTCAATAAAACAACCTATAAAATAAAGTAAAAAAATGAAAGATAAACCATTAAATCAAGACCAAAACAACAAAAAACTGAGACAGGGTTAGAATATATGCTTTTAAGAAAATAGTAACAATTGGAACAATGCAGGTGTACAAGTCAAAGCAACCTGTTTTGGTGAGGAAGGCAGAAGCTTCCATATGAGCTAGAACAATCAAATGCTTTTAAACTTCTCAGGATGATGAATGTCTTCATCTTGGTCTCCGCAAAAAATGTGAGTTGCGTCTTCATATTGGTAGATTCTGAGTCCATGGATGGCTTGGAAAACTATGCTAAGATCATATACAGGATGACGGTGTATGGGAAGACGGTACTATGTAGGTTATTTAGGTGCTCATCTGGTGGAGGATGTGTTGGTTGGAGAGACTCGAGGAGAAACATTGAATTGAGGGGCTCACACACACCACATAATTCCAAGGGTGGTTATCAGAATCTTATGATTGGCAATGAATGTAAAAAGCTGCAGAGAGGTTAAGCAGGACCAGGAGCAGAGTTTGCTACAGTCACAGATAAGAAGGACATTGTCCATGTCTTGGGTGGGTGCCAGTTTAGTGCAGCAGAGAGGTATGAAGCCGGACAGGTAGTTATCTTGAGGTTAAATGTTGGTAAATTGGGGTTGCAGGTGGATAGTCACGTGTATGTGTTACTTTTAAGAGGAATAATAGGTGAATAATGGATTAGTATTTGGCAAGATCATGAGGAATCATGTTTGCTTTGTACAGGAGAGTGTAAGTCAGAAGATGCATTGCATGAAGGAGGCATTTGCAAAGTTGAGGATTTGTGTGAGGGCTTCTGCAGAAAGGACCATTACATGTTGGAATGTGGGATAATATCCACATCTGTTGTGAGCATGAGAACCATGAAGGTGTTGGTTCGATTTGTGTTTCGACTGGCTTAGGGTAATTTTCCTAGGTATTCTGTGTTAGCAGTAACCCTGTGTTTGGTGCCTTTATCTTCTCTAAACACCTACCCATGCTCTCTGCATCACATTTTACAACCATTCTATTTGTAAATGTATATGCATGCTCAAGCTGCTGCCTTGCCACACTATGAGACCTTTGGCCAACTTTTGTTTTTGCTTCTGTACAACCTGGTAGGTTACCCCTGCGGAATGTAAACTTCTCTTCTCTTCATCCAAGCTAGGATTGTAATGTATGGCCCAATTAAAAAGAAATACATGCATTGTCATAGAATAGATAGCACCCCTGAAGTCCTCTCAACAGCTTGTTATCTACAAGGCTAATTGCAAACAAATTGAATAGAAATCAAGGCTTATTACACTCGGTTCCTTGCCCCTACTTCTTCCCTCTTTGTCCCGAAGAAGACCCCATCCTAAGGTCACACTGTCGCCTAGAACCTGTGGGGTCGAAAAGTCGACGATCATCTCATTTGCCAATAATGGGAAACATCCTTTACAACGCAACTTTTACCACGCAGTGCCTTTACGACGCAACTATTGCAACGCATGTCATTACAACGCATAGCACTGGGGGGCGCTCTAGGATAGGGTATAGATTTAATTTACTATCCAACACCTTCCCTACTATCCACGGGGACTGGAGTTGGAATAGTAAATTAAACTATTCACTATCCAGCACCCCTAAGCTCTATGCTTTGTAACAGCATGCGTTGTAAAAACTGCGTTGTAAAGGCATGCGTGGTAAAAGCATGTGTTGTAATGTCATACATCCGCCAATAATTGACCATATTGTTGATTTGTTTACAATGGTTGCTTTAATGATGGCTTGTGATGAAATTATTTAAACATTCATGTGAATAGTGTGGCTGTATTTTTAAGCCAACACAGTTGTAACTGTTTTATGAATTAGGTCACTTTGACCGGCACTTTCTCTCCAATTTCCAGGTAACCCACACACCCACCTTGGACCAAAATCTCCCCCCTCCACCCTCCCTGGGGCACTGTTGTTGTGTCGTTTTTGAACGAACGCCCTGTTTTGATTGAATAAATTGTGAACCAAACTTTATGTTCTGATTCATTGTGATTATATAACAGTGAATCCAAATTGCATGTATTCTTCTTCCATTTTCCTATCATTCAATTTTCTTCTTAAAACGGTTCTGCACTGGGACCCTCTACTTATGTATTACACTTCAAAACAAAGCAACGCCACAGCAAGTTTTAACTTTAGTATGAAGAATGAGGATAGGATTTTTTGAATGCTTGCTGGCTACAAATACTGCATTCCTTATCTATTCACCAGTGCTGCAGACACTATAGCCATAAACCCATGGCCAGTGACCATCATAATAATGCTTGGCCTCCCCAAATGCAGCAGGCTGGAGCCAGGGTGCGTACGCCAAGGTCAAAAAATTATTTTCAAAACAAAATCTTAGTTCGAGTCAACACTTCCTTCATCTGGGTTTATGTTCAGCATATTAGTTCAAATGAAATACATGCACCACACTGTGAAGCAAATGATAATGGAAATTGCTCCTGTATTGTCATCTTTACAAATGAGTGCAGTGTGGGAGATATTCAAGACGGTGCATGAGTCGCTGTAATGTATGCATTAGTGAAATGCCTTTTTTACTTGTCGGTGCTACATTTTTTTGCAGTGAGTCTCTCTCTAGGTAAGACATTATTTTATAACTTAGTTCAAGTTATCTTTCCTAAAATACACATTACCCCGATTAATCTTTTAGATGACCAGATCTCTCCATCTTTATGCTCTGATCTCAGTGCTCACCCACCCTTTCAGTCCTTTAAAATAGACTTGGGATGATACACGTTGTTTATTAGCAAATGATGACATCATGTGGGGCACCAAGGTTGGTGATCTAGCAAAGGGGACCCACAATGACACATATCAAGTGACACAGGGGCACCAACAATGACACAGAGCCACAAGCGAGAGGACACCAACATTGACACTGGCACAATGCCAAAGGAGCATCAACATGAGTACAGTGACAGAGGGGCACTTACATTAGGAGACAAAGAGACAATGGCACCGGGGCACTGGCAAATGAGCAGTGTCACTAGGATAATTACACAAGAAAATCAACACTGGCACGAAGTCACCGGCACAGGGGATGATACTGAAACTGGAGCACTAGTTCTGGCATGGGAACCGTGACACTAGAGGCTGGCATGAGGCATACACACTAAAGGAGGAATGCTGGCATGGAGAGTGCCAATGAGACACTGACACAGAGACGCTAGGGCACACAGATACTAAACTCAAGATAGTTACACCAGTACACAATATCAGATGAGCGATACAACATAGGTACACTGAGTGTGGGGGATGTTAGAGTACTGACGTGTATATGTGTACAGGAGGAGCTGACACAAGGACATGCCATGGAGACACTGTCAGTGGGACACTGCCACCAGAACACTCAAGCATGGGCTCCAACACTGATAGGGGGATGATAACTTGGACATAGTGAAACTGGAACATTGACATGGGTCACAAGTATTGACCCTAGGAAACTGGTTCAGGGGAGGCAACACTGGCACAACTGCACCAGCAATGACGAAGCAACACTGACACAAGAGCACTGCAACTGGGAAACAGATACTGACACAGAAGCAACAACAGTGACATGGTGCTATTGACATGGGGCAGTAACACTGGAATGCTGACAGGGGGCACCATCACTGATGCTGCAACAATAGAATTGTGCGATTACAATTGAAGACTGAGACGGACAGTAGGGTATTAACATTAAAATATTCATGATTGTACTGTGGAATACCAAGCATAGGAAATCGTGTGATCAGAATATCCTGGACAGAATATTGAGGAATAAAACAGTGAAGGGTAAGTGCATATAGATGAAGTATATATTTACTATTCTTATCTTTACACTTAAGCTCCTTGAATATACTAATATCGCCGAGGTACATATATGTGGAGAACATCTCTACTTAGTTAAGTTTTGATATTTCAGCCTTGATGCTCATGCCATTGAGAGTCTCATCTCAGTAGTCTGGTAACACACTGATACTGACACCTGAACACAACATCATGGGAGCGACATGATACAGTGGCACCAATACAAGTTCTGTACCCTTCACTGATCAAGGATTTTGTTTTGGATGAGTGTAAGTAATTCCATATATCCAAATCTACAACCTCCAAGATTTTCATCTTGCGTATCAGATAGTCCTAAATCTGCATATATTTAAACCTCCTTCCCTCAGTTAATTTATATAGGTTTTTAAGTGCTGCGAAATCTAGAAAGCCCTGAGCTCCATAGAGATCCTCTAATGTAGCAATCCCAAAAGTAGACCATAATTTTGCTTGACCATCGTTAAAAATCCCTGGAAGACCCGGGTTTCCCCAGAGCGCTAATTTAGGGTAAAAAAAGGAGGTTTTACAGAAGGACAAAATGTTAAACCATATTTTAGCGATATCCCTTGCAGTCTTGAATCTAACCCTCTTAAAATAATTAGGGTCGTTCAATCTTAGCAAAAACATTCTGGCGTCTGATTTTAACAAAATAGTGTGATAGAAAAGTTGCATTTCTGGATTAAGCAAAGAACGTAAACGACCAATAAAAGTGGCACATAAATATAACTTAAAGTCTGGAAAGTTAAGTCCTCCTGAGTCTAGAGAGCCTTTTAGTAGCAGTAGATATCTGCATGCTTTCCTATAGCCCCAAATGAAGCTACTGAACATTCCATCAAGCTTCTTAAAAAAAGAATTATTTAAAGCCAGCGGTATATATCGAAAAAGATAAAGAAACTTCGGTAATACTTTAATTTTTATCAGATTGATTCTGCTTATAATATTTAAGGGTAATTTGTGCCATTTTTTAAATAACAGAGCTGTAGATTTCACTAGAGCATCGTAGTTTACCGTAATGATATCGCTGATTTTAGCAGATATTTAACCCCTAGGTAATTGGCGGCTTTACAGATTCCAGAAATCGAGGCCGGTAATTTGTAGTTGACAACTATTTGTGTTTTGTTTATGTTAAGCGTATAGCCTGAAACAGCGCTAAATCTGTCAGCCTCAATGGTTATACCCGCCAGTGCTTCTGTAACATTAGTTGAGTATATGGCTATATCATCCGCGTAAGCAGTAATTTTTAATATATGTGGTCCAGATCTATATGGGATTATTCAAGCCTGAGACTGAAGAGCAGACAAAAAAGGTTCCAGTGAGAGGGCGAACAGCAGGGGTGATAACGGACACCCCTGCCTGGTGCCGCAAGAAATAGAGAAAATAGATGAGGACAGATCGGCGTAACTTATACTGGCAGTGGGTCTAACGTATAACGATCTTATCCAACTAATCAATTGACCCTTAAATCCCAAAAAGGACATTACCGACCAGAGTCCCACCCCACTCGGTCAAAGGCTTTTATAGCGTCAAATAAAATCATGCAGAGTGGGGTGGATTCTATCTCAGCCATGTCAAAAACGGTATTAATGTGGGTCGTTGTGTCCCTACCCGATACAAATCCATGCTGTTGTGAATTAACAATCTTTGGGATAAACGGAGCCAGTCTACTTGCCAAGATCTTAGCAAAGACCTCGGCATCTGTGTTAATAAGTGAGATGGGTCTATAGGACCCACAATCATCTGCTGGTTTATCTTTTTTTTTTAAAAAGACCATTTTTGCTATATTCCATGATTGGGGGGCCTGCCCAGTAGCCCCAATAGATTGGCCTACCTGGGAAAAAAGGGGAGTTAGTTCCTCAATGCATATTTTGTACAGTTCGATATTGGAGAGTATCTTCCCCCGCTGCTTTACCTGATGGCAGAGATAATATAGCTTGTCTAATTTCGAGGAGAGTGATCTCTTCTGATAGTTGGTCCAATCCTTGAATGTTGTGTTTATCCTTAATGTTATTATGTAAATAATCTAAAATATCCAGTGAGCTAGGTTGATGCTCAGGAGTGTATAAGATTTTATAGAATTCAACAAATTGAGCCAGAATCTGAGCTGGCTGATTATATTTAGTATTGTTAGGACCCTTGATGCTCTTTATTAGGGTCTGAGCTCTGTCATCTGCCACTTTATAGGCCAGTATTTTCCCAATTTTATCACCCCCCCCCTTCATATTGAGAGATTTTTAATTTGTGTAATTTGGCACTGCTTTTTAAAAAAATATATTGTTTTTAGGTTTGATCTATAAGTTTCGAGTGTCAATCCCAATTCAACTAGATTTGGAGGAGCCAGTTCGTACAGCATCAGCCAGAAGTAATTCTTGAGCTAAAATATTAGAACTCAATTTGGCATTAGTATTTCGTCGTACCGAATTCTGTTTAAAAATATATTGCTGGGTGAAGCCCCTAATACTAGCCTTCAGAGCGTCCCACACAATTATATAGGATGCAGAATGAAGATTGATTTCGATAAATTCCCTAAAATGTGATTTAAGCTGTAAAATGTAATCTGGGTCAGAAAATAGATAACGGGGGCAAGAGAAACTTCTTGGAGCCATTTGAGCTTGGGGGTTATTAAATATCAATAGGATTGGATTATGGTCCGAGGAAATCCGGGGGCCAATCTGCATAGAGCTAGATTGTATTATGTTATCCGTGGCCAAGGCCATATCAATGCGAGAACAAAGTTTATGGGGTGCCGAGTAAAACGTATAGCCAGGTATGTTTGGATAAATAGTACGCCATATATCTTTAACATTGTGTATCCGACTAATATCCAGAATTGCGGCACAAACTTTATGCATACGCTGAGAGGCGCCCTGTCTCGTAGTGTCTAAATGATGACTCATAATACAATTAAAATCCCCCATAATAATGAGCTCCCTTTCCCACCATAAAAGCTCTACATTCAGTTGGTCAAAAACAGAGTCATCGTCAAAATTTGATCCGTAAATAACACAAAGCAAATATTTTCTATTCCCAAAAGATATTTGTGCGATGGCCCACCGGCCATTTTTATCTGTAGCAGTTTTATGTGTTTCAATTCTGAATCTTTTATCCTTAAGGATAGCAACTCCTCTAGTTAGTGTTTGTTGGGTAGAACAAACTATACTATCATAACCCAAATGGTTTAGTAGCTTCCTATCTTTATAAGCAATATGAGTCTCTGATAAAAAAGACTAGCTGCGGGTCATAAAGTCTAAGTTATTTAGAAACTAAGCATCTTTTGTTCTTGCTATTAAGACCCGAAACATTCCAGGCTAAACATTTTAATTTATACATTTATGCACATAAATTAAACCAAATTTACCATTCTGCACAAAAAAGAAGACCCAGAACGACTCTTTCCCTTCATCTTGGTCCATTAACCAGAGAGCCCCACTCGTGCTGTTACTTTTATCATTTAATTCCCCCCCACACCTACCCAGCTTCGGAGAGGCTCCTCCCACCCTCCACCCCTCTCTCCCTCGCTCCCAAGCGAAGGAAAACCCCCCGCATCTGCTGCCATTGGGAAGGCAGCGCTGAGAGGAGCTGCCCTAGGACCACCTAACCACCCCATGTCTTCCCTGAAGGGAAGAGTAGAAAAAGAAGAGAGAAGTGAGAAAAAAAAAAAAAGAAAAACAGAGCCTGAACTGGTGCCTCACAGATTACGGACATAGCCCTTAACCAAGTTTAGATAATGCACTTTCTGCTTCCTTCTCATCAGACAAGAAATAGGTGTGACCTCCTTTAATAATTTTAAGGCGAGCAGGTTCTTGTAAGAACACTTGCGCTCCAGCGGATTTAAAAGGATCGATACATTTCTTTAATTTCCATCTCCTGTCCATAGTAGCTTTGCTCAAATCAGAGCGTGTAAATAAAGACATATTCTCAAAAGCGACAGGGGAGTTAGGGCGTGCTTTCAGAGAGACAGCCTGTCTTAAAAGAAAAGTACCGAAACAAAGTAAGAAAGGTCTAGGAAATGTACTCTCTCTGTTTCTCTGTACTAGGGGGAGACGATGTGCTCTTTGAACCTGAGAATGCCAGTCTCAGTCAGCTAGGTCAGGGAAAGCTCTCTGTAATAGTTTAACTATGAACACCCTAGCGTCTGAGCCTTCTGAACCCTCAGGAATACCAAAGAGTCTTAGATTGGATCGCCTTTGGCGATTCTCTAAACCCTACACCTTAAGTTGCAGGGCAATTATCTGTTCATCATGCTGAGATAAAGAGGATTCCATCCGTGCAGTTCCCTCTTCAATGTTAACAACCCTATGTTGGAGGTCTTCGATGTCCTGGGAGATCCCTCCTAGTTTGGAGGCCATCTCCGCTAATGGGCTTTGTAGTTTGGTGTTGTCCTCTCGAAGTTGTAGAAAGTGCTCTCGCGCTTCATTTCTATGACTGGTTAGGGTTTGCAAATTAATATCTAAAGGGGAAGAGAAAGAATTTTGCTCTCCACAGATGTCAAGTTGGGGTGGAAGCAGATCAGTTGATGTTGTTAAGTCCGGGGATACCAGCGCCGATGAACCAGCTGGATAATCCGATAAATCCGAGGAAGAAACAGAGGCCGTGACACTTTTTGGAGTTGGATCTGGAGGTACTGCTGGTGGCTTTGGCAGAGTCAGGTTGAAGTCTTCAGAAGGAAGCACTGGGTCAACCACCAACACTAGTGGGAGCAAGCTAGGATCGGACCAACTTTTCTCAGTTTCAGGTATTGGTGGACTGGTACCTGATAGCCGTAGGGTCATGTTCTTTACTAGCCCTATAGCCTGTATCCATTTCCTCAGGGGCTTTTATCGATGAGGAGAGTCTTGATGTTTACTGGCAAGCCCTCCGTTATACCAACCTTCCCTTTCTTACTCTTTGTCTTCATTTTGACTCTCAGTTTTGTTTTATCCTTTCAGCTAACCCGAGGTTTGGCAGTATCCAGAACAGTACCAGTACCAGTAACAGAGTTATTCATTCCTCCTTCATCAGCTTAATCTGTCTCTTCATATTCCTCATTCGAGCCGTCCCTCTCAAATTCTTCGGCCCCCCATCTAGGGGAATAGAAGCGATTAAACCGCCCCCAATCGTCAAATTCTCCAAACCCCCTGGTTCACAAGCCAATACCTCTCTGTCCTTACCCACAGTAGGACTCCTTACATCCGGATATTCCGAGGTTAGACCTTTAGGTATAGCAGCCACATTAGCGACATGAGTCCCGGAGTCAGCGGCACTATCAATACCATAAATCCTATTGTTGTTAACTGAAATGTAAGTATTACCATCAGCTTCAATAGGGTTAGTAAGATTAGTATTGTTCTTAACGGGCGGTTTTGAGTATACCCCAGTACTGTCCACACCGTCCCTTTTATTGTCTGCGTTCAGCATATTAGTTGTATTTAGTGAAGCAGAATCAATTATTTCTGGTGTAGTAAAAATAGGTGGGCGGAGAACTTGCCTGTTTGATGCAGAGCCCCCAACAGGAGGTTTCACTGGGATTGCTGGAATCATTACTGGGGCCATGGCTGAGGTGGTGACGCCGTTGGAAACAATGGGTAGGCCCACAGCCAGTGAAGTTGCCAGAGTGGACGCAGGCACAGCAGGGACGCCAGATGCCACAGAGATCATCCCAGACTCTGCCATTGCTGTCTTAGTTGCCCATGTGGATCTTGGTAGGTTTTTGGGAGCCATACTCCTTATTGACCCTGGCTCCGAGCGCTCGGTACTTCGTGTCGGGAAAGGGAAAGGGAACTGTCGACCCAGCCGAACCCTCAAGCCTGACCAGCCGCGCGCTGAGTCACGAACCAGATGCGGTATCGCGTATCGAGCGAGCTGAGCAAGCTGGAAGGGGCGCTGGAACAGTGCAGGCCACAGCATTGGCCGTACGTCGCAGGCTTTCCCGCAATCACTCTGAACCTCCGGGCCGTCCTGATTGAGAGCCGTAGGACAGATGAGCAAAACCCAAAACCGCAAGGTACCCAGTTCAGTTTTTTGCTTTCATGAGCGGCATTATAGCGGTCGATTCACGGTCCGACTCTCCTTTCTCTTCGGTAGAAATGCAGACAAGTAGGGTGGGTCAGTAGAGCTAGGACGGACTGCTGCTCTGCGACTACCTCACTCCACCATCTTGGACCTCCAAAGACTGTTCTCTTCCTAATGGGAAGCTAATGCAATTGTCAAAAGAGAGGTAATGATGAGGTGCGTACCGGTTTGTTGAGAGCCAGACATGCTGCTGTATTTTGAACTACTTGCAACCTTGATGGTAGGTGTTCCCTACTTCTTACTAATAGTGAATTACCATAATCTAGTCTACTGACTAAAATGGCCTGCATTAAGGTCTTTTGGGCAGCAAGGGAAATCCATGGAAAGATCTTTATCAACATCCGCATTAGACCGAAGCTTGTGCCTGAGACCGACTTCACTTGATCCTCCATAGGGAGTTTGTCATCGATAATAATGCCCAGGTTCCTTGCCTGCTTTTTGGGGCTAGGAGCTTCCCCCAATTCTATAGGCCACCAGTCTGCAGACCACAATTCCTCAGCTTTCCCAAACAGAAGGATCTCCGTTTTGTTGGAGTTAAGCTGAAGGAAGTTCTTACTCATCCATGAGGCTATTTTCAACATACAGGTCTTAAACTTTGCTCTGGTTACCGCGGGATCCGTCTCAATGGGGACTATCAGCTAGGTGTCATCCGCATACGGGATCGTCTCAAAGCCACAAGATCTAATAATGGTAGCCAGAGGGGCCACAAAGATGTTGAACAAGATAAAACTTAAAATGGACCCCTGGGGGACCCCCTTGTCCAATAACGTGGTCTGCGACACAAATGTATCCAATTGGACACATTGTTTTCTGTTGATCAGAAAGCTTTGTTATGTTATGTTATTAGTAGTTTTGTAGCACGCTCAATTACTCAGGAGTATCCTGGCACGTAGAAATGCAGATAGGCAGCAGAAAAACTATAATAATTACAATGACATTTTAAAAAGGTGGGTTTTGAGTGCTTTTTTAAAAAGGTTGAACTCCTGGGTATCGCGAAGCAGCGGGGGAAGGGTGTTCCAAGCGATGGCCGCTTTCAAGGTGATAGACTGTCCACCAAGGCGGGTGCGTTTAAAGCGTGGGACAGCCAGCAGATGTTGGGTGGTTGACCGTAGGGGACGGTTGGGCAAGTACCAGGAAAACCGCTTCCTCAGGTACGCCAGCCCCTGACCGTGGATGGCTCTAAGAGCAATAGTGAGGGATTTAAACGCAACACGTTGCGTGACAGGGAGCCAGTGTAGGCTGCGCAAATGCTGTCGGATGCTGGACTGCCGCGAGATGTTAAAGAGGAGTCTGGCCGCCCCGTTTTGTATGATCTGAAGGCGGTTGGTAAGGTAGACAGGAATGCAAGTGAAAAAGGTGTTAGCGTAATCGAGGAGAGAAAGAATGAGGGTCCTTGCCACTGTTTCTTTGGACGTCCACGGAAGCAGGGGAAAAAACCTATGAAGAGCTTTAAGGGTGCCGAAGCAACCACAAGTGAGTTTTTTAATATGCTCATTAAATTTTAAGTTTTCCCCAAACCAAACCCCCAGCCTTTGTAGCCCAGTTGAGGCTATTTCTCTGACGCCAATCTCTCGTAGCCTATCCAAAAGGATACTATGAGAGATGGTGTGAAAGGCCACCGACAGGTCAAGAAGCACTAACATTATAGGGATCCCCTTATCCAATGACATCCTTATTGTGTCTGTTACTTCCGACAAGGCAGCTTCGGTACTATGACCTGCCCGGAAGCCCGACTGGAAGGGATCCATTAGATTATTCTGCTCCAATATCCTGAGAGTTGTTTATTAATCAATGTCTCCATGATTTTAGAGCAGCAAGGAAAGAGAGAAATCGGTCTATAATTTTGCAGGTCTGCCGGATCTGCCATTGCCTTCTTCAGCAGAGGTTTAATGTGCTCCTTCTTCCATTTAATGGGGAACGTGGCTGTGGCCAATGATATATTACACAGCGAGGAAGATAAGACCGGAGCTAGTTCTGACATAATAGAAGGTAGGGCCGGGTCTAAGGGCGAGTCCTATTTCGTGTGAGCTAGCACTGACTCTACTTGGCAATGGCTACAAAAGAATCGAGCCTAGGAAGTGAGGTATCAACCCGGGGAGAGACTGCCCCCTTCAGCACCTCTACATGTGCATGTATTTATATAGCGCAAATCACCGACACGGTATCTAAGCGCTTGCTTAGGGAACCCATCCTGGTATTCCCCTCTGAGATACCCCAGCAGGGTGTCCACAAGGTGAAAGCCAGGCATCCCACCGCGAGGGGCCGTAGTGGAGATTAAGCAAGCTATTGCCCAGAGTCGCAGAGTGTGACCCCGTGAGTCGAGTAGGCACCGGAACGAGAATTATCGAGTCTGTGGAATTTTGAGCCCGAGACCCACCGAGGTGGGGAATCGAACCCTGGTCCACGGCCGATCTCAGCTTCCGAGTCTGCCACCTCTAACCACTGAGCCACGCTTCTCCACCCAAGGAGCTGTAAATGTTGGCGATCTTCCGTTTAAAATGGTTGGCTAGATGGTCACAAAGCCTTTGCGTAGGCGCCAGGGAGGGACTATTAGCTTTGGGCTTAGTGAACTCCTTTCTCTTCTTGCTGTGTTAAGGCTCTATGTGCTAATTTATAGGCCAGTTTGTCACCCTGCAGCTTAGTTTTCGTCCATTTCCTCTCGCTACCTCTACACATGGCTTTATCCTTCTTAAGGTTTTCTGAGTACCAGGGGACTGGAGCGGCCCTTTCCTGAGTTCTCACTACTCTGAGCGGGGCAATGATGTCCAAGGTATCGCTTATGGAAGCCTCCCATCTTTCTAAGGCTGTGTCACTCTCAACACAGTTTTCAAATGAGGGGGTTCTATAAGCCTGACTAAACGCTGTAGGTGTAACTTTCCTCCATGATCTGCAAAGATTTTCTCTGCACAGGGTCTGGCTTCCTGCTTGTGGCCTACAAAAAGAGAATCTTGGTGGCAGAATCATCTTTACACAATATCCAACATGTTTCATTCCTTGAAGGGATGTCTTCAGGGCTGATTTGAGTATCTTTAAACACAGGTTCAAAAAGCCCTCTTTTCCTTTTTGTTAGATAATCAATGAATATCATTCCTGTATTGATACCATCTCGTATGGAGATAGACCTTTACCTGCCTTGTGAATGTAATCCATTCACATTCGATGTCCCTGCAGCATCCACACACAGCTTTAAAAGGTTTTGCATACGAGATGGTGTGAGAACACTCAAACCAATACATAATTGCAACTATATTCTATTCATATTTCATTTGTTGTACTTGCCAGAAGGTGTTTCAAAATACCATTTGACACATATTACCTTACGCCTCCTCTGGGGGGGTGCTGCCTCAGATTTACAATTTCTCATAAATCAGGAGCAGTGTCAAATAAGCCATGGATGTTGCTGGGAAAACCCCCAGCAACACCCATTACACACCCCTTTAATGCAGAAAACTACATTGAATGGAACGATTTTTATGAGGCAGCCTCAAGCCATTGTCTTAGTGCTGCCTCGTAAATATGGAGCAGGCTCCTGCACCACAAAACGTTACAAAAAGTAATGTTCCGATGGTGCAAGGGGCCTCATTAATGAGGACCAGAATGTGTAACTCATAAACTGACCTACATTTGCAGTGTAAATATTCCAGAAGCTGTGGAGAGAGAATTCAAATATTTAGTACAAATCTGTCATTTATGAAGACAGATGACGAGCTGCAATGCATTGTTAATATCAATGTCGATGTACGGAAAGATACAAAAGCAAAATCAAATCACTGTTGTCGAAATCACCTGAGATAACCCCTCCATCAACCCCGAGTCAAAAATACATGGTCAGGCAGGACCTGCACCCTGGGCCTGAGGCAGCTGACTAACAGATCACAGGTGGGGTGCCTTGTAACCAGCAGAACAGACACACAAACAGGAAAAACCCAGATTAGTCCCACAGATAGGCAGCAACACCACAATGTTCTGAGGAGACTGGCACCAATAAAACGCACCTGGCTGGACGGGCACGCGTTTACAAAACATCATAAAGTTAGATGCCACATGAAGTTAGGAACATACAGCCAATCAGGGGTCACAGCACATGCAGTGATCACACGCCCCCAATGCAGGACATCAGGAGACGTTACCCACAGGCCTTCATTGTGTCCACGCAAGGTCAAAACCCACCTGGTTTTGTCATCCAGTGGGAGTAATTTATGGCTCCATGACTAGGCCCACATTCCTCTCCCTATACAGGATCTACAAATTGTTTTATGATGCTCGAAGAAATGGTCAATAAAAAGGCGGTCTGTCTTCAGGCCTGTTTCTATAGGACGTTCTCAAGGTTGCAGTGTTTAATAAAACAACTGTTCCTGTTTTACCAAATGCCTCTTGTCTTTGTTTTCTCAAGGTAAATCCATATTGAGCAGCAACAGCATGCCATGGAGCACTTGTAAAAATTGCATTTCTATTTACAGAATCTGCTATGTTGATAACTGACAGCACACACCCTTCTGAGAAGACATGAACAGTTGTGCTGGGTTGAGTGGCCTGCCTAAGTACCTTTGTGTGCTGTGTTGACTGTGTGGGTGTGTGTTGTGTTATCTCTGCAAGAATGTCTGCTATTTTGTCTGCATTGGGGTGTGCTTGCAAGGAGTCTGTCTGTTGGCTGGCAGTTAAGGGGTTTTCCTTCCAGGAGGCTGTTGTTGCCTGGTCTGCTGCTGCTTGCCATTTCTAAGTAGGCGGGCTAGCTCACTTCACTCGCTCCCTGCGTTAAACTCAGCCCCTACTTTTATTCCCCACCACATTGAAATGTCACAAGCCGCCACTGCTAACCCCCCTGGTCTGCCTTGCCGAAGCTATTGTTTGATACCGAAGCACAGCTAGGAAATTGCGAGGCAACGCTTAGCATTCTACAAAACTCCTGAAAAAAATCAATACATGAATATCTAATTGAACAAATTGGCTGGATTTGGCTGAGCCTGTCCATGCTGAAATTCATGTGACTTTGTTAGGAGTGCAGAAGAGGGAGACCTCGTGCGTTATTTGAGCTGCAGGAATAACATAAAGCTCATAAACCTTGAAAGGAACGTGAAACACAGTACTATGAAGTGACAGGAAGTATTTTATCCAAAGGGACTTCCCATCCTGAATTGCAATTTGTCATCACAGAGGTGAAGGTTAAAGAGAGCAGCCAAATATATAAAAACAATCTTTTTCCCAGGATATATTATGCAAGCCTCAGTCTAGACGTTATTTACTAAACACTCTTCATCAGCCTGTCTACTTGTCTACCAATAAAGAATAGTCTTCTGTTGCTAGACCTAACAGGTAGTCAATAATATGTTCCCTAGCTTCATTTTCTTGCACTCCTCTGCCATCTTTTTATTTTCATCCATCCCAGAGATGGGATCTCCCTATTGTCAGAATTCAAGAATGATCAAAGAAATTTAAGGAGGCCTGCTTTAGAACATGTTTGTCCAGGATGATAGACCTAGTTCTAGCCTCAGGGTCTGGATCACCGTACTTTTCCGACGAGCTATGCCAACATTTAGACAAACTGCCTCTAATACAACTGGTTTAATACAATTGTTAATAGTGACTTATGTACCATTAAGCTCTATCATAATAAGTATTAACAGGGGAACAGGGAACCTCCACATGGACCAAAATTCACACTACTCTGTTCAAAGCGGCTTTACTTTTGGATATCTTTCATCTATGTCTCCTCCAGGAGGCAATCCTGGCAACACCATCACCAACAATTTATACTTATCAACCACACCAAATTTCTTCCCAGAAAGTCTAGCAGGATGGTCATTTTATTAAACTGAACCATTATTTTTAACCTAGACAATATATTTAGGAAAATTAAAAAATATTCTAAAATTTGTTTTTCTTTTGTAGTATATTTTGTTTGATAAGACATTCATAAAGAAAATAATAAAGTGCAGTGTGGGACAGTGTAACTTTGTGCTGATGGGACTGCGTTTATAATAATATTAATGTTTACACACTGGGGACGGTTCATTAGTAGATGCTTGCACCTAGGTTGGGTATGCAAGGGTGAGCTTGTAGGTTGTGTTGATTGAAGCTCTGAAAAAAGCACTGTCATAGTGAAAGTGTATTTTTTTACTAGTACTGAAAGAAAGAGGAAATGCAGTCTTATCCATCCATTAAACGGCTGTGTTTATTTAGGGCAGCAAAATATCCTGCAAATAAATTTAGCATTTCGAATTAGAGGAACTAGTTGACAGTGAGACCTCTTTTCTGAGAAATAGAAGCTGTGACACCATTGGAAAGCATTCAATAAGGCTGATCCATGTTATATATATATATTCTGGTAATTATGCAGTGGCAGGATGATGTAGAAGAAACATTATTTGAGAGATAAACATAGAGTGCAATAACATGATGTGTTATTCATGTGATAAGTTCTATGTGATATCATTTGGGTATTAAAAGAACTAACTGACATAAAATGTCAATAAGTGAACATGACTATAAAAATGAAAACAAGGATCACAAGAGTGGCCTTTGATGATCCCATGAGATGTGCACCCTATGGGACCCTGTGGACAGTATGTAGCACAGACCTGGACTAGGTTTCTTAGCTGATTAGTACAGGGCTTCGGTCCTTGTCATCTCTTGGTCACTGGTTTGAACCGGGCCAAGGATGGTTGTCTTTCCAATTGGGGTGGGATGGGAGGATTTAGAGAAATCATTCAGAGATTTTAAGTGCCAGGTTGTTAGGATGCTAGTGGGTTTACGCCAGTACAGAGATTGGAAACTATGTTACGTTCAAGTGGCTGCAGAAACGATCCGCCAGGAGCCTGTTTTCGTGCTTCTTTGTGACTTGGGTGGATTATATGCAAGGAGTTTCTCCCAAAAGGGTTCGTCCCCTGTTGATGGCAGCCACCATAGCAAAGATATCTCTGCATCCCTGGTGGAACACACTAGATATGGCATATTTTGAGCTACTGTCTGATGTAGCTTGTAATTTACTCCACATGGGTGGACAGAAACTCAGCCAGCCATATTATAAATCATAAACTAAGTTCATAAAAATTAAACAATAATTAGATAACTACCTCACAAGGCGAGAGTGAAATTGTGAAAGAAAAGCATATCACCTTTAGAACAAAAGGCAACCTAATCGGGGGAGCACGCACGTCAGACTTTACTTGGTTATTTAACGGGAGCCATGGGCGCCATTGAGCAACAGATCATAACTGTGGAAGGGTCCTTGAACCCAGGAAACGCAGGTTTGGGTGGGGGCACATCAGTGAATAACACAATACAAGGGAGCTTTGCTTTGCTCCGTCTATAGAAGTACTCAAGAGCGCGTCAGGTATAAATGGCTGCATTGTGAACATCTCGGACCACATATCAGGCGGCGATAAGGAGTATGATCCCCAACCATCGACCAAGCGAGCCAGAAATCCCAATACTCTTCCCCCTATTATAGGGGGAACAGGTCCAATGAATAGGGGGACCCCTCTTATAGTACGTAAAAAGGTCCCCAAAAAAGGAAAAGTCCTGATCGTCACATAAATTAGATAGTTGGGAAAATCCATAGCTAGTTCCAATACACACAGACAGAACGAGGTTGTAAAGATAAAAGCTAAGCTGGAAGCCTTAGATACCTATCTTAAAGATACTTTAAGCAGTTTAACATGTAGAATTGGTAAAATGAAAGAAGCATTATCCAAATATCGAGACAAATCTCAGATTTCTGCTCAGGAGCCAATAACTATACAAGTGAGTAATCAGGATCGCCAAACTAACAGCATGCGGCACCATACCACTTACTCTGTCCCTGTCAGTCATAAGGAAAAACACATGCATCACACAACACAGCCAACAAACCCCTATTATTAATTGTTAGGCTCTCCTCCCTATAATTCCCTTCGTTTCGGCTTTGCCCACTCATTCTCTAGCTACTAACAGTACTAATACACCTAGCCCCCGGAACAACAACGAGGCAGAGTGGCAAATAACATACTTGGACCTACCACCAGCTGCCACACCATATATAGTGTGTTAGCTAACGTCCCTAGATTACAAAATGGGATGGCTGAATCGTGGGAGACTTTTACATTTTTTTATAAATCTTTTTATTAAGAAAACATGAAACAACAATACAACTAAAAGAACCGCCAAAAAAGGAGCAATCGCCAGGATTAGCACATCATTTAGGATAGACATATCACAGATATGACTAATGAAATTAAAATAGACAACATCAATAACGATATGAGCACTCATTGACATTAGATCTTTTTGAGTAGAGCCGGAAACCATTCCATCTCATGGCATGGTGTTAATTTAGTTCCACTAGGTTACTTTAATCAACCTACTTATAATAATAATGTCTTTAAAGACAGGGAACTTCAAATACTTCCCTGTTCCTAATGATTGGTCTGTCAAATTGATAAAATGCCCGTGCGATGATTCATCTACCCAGTCAAATATACACTGTATTTTTTTCTGCAAGTATTATCAGTGGGGGAGAAAAAGATACTTGATACCATTGTTAAAGACATGGGGTCTGAGAAATTGTAAAACTGCACTGTTCAGACTGTATATGTTGCAAGATGAACTCACCATTGTTACGGCGATTAAATTTTTGACATTCGCCGTAAAATGTAGAGGGACCATGTGTAATGACTAGGATCTCGAGGATAAAATGTATTATCTTGTGCATAATTACATCAAATAATACATAACAACCAAAATGAAACATGCATCCCTGAACACCGTATGAATTTTATGATCTTTTAAATGAATTTTCTAATTTTTTATACGTATTTTAAGAATCTTTTATATGTTCTGTCTATATGATGTGTGTATTTTGTAATAAGTTTTTAATGAGAAAGCTATTTTGTGTGTTCAATGTTTGTATCTTGCATTTCTGTCTGCTTTTATGGTTTTTTTGTCAAAATACCGAATAAAGCTATCTTTGAATCTTTGACTCATAGGCGTCGGTTTAATGTCTCAACTTACAACCGCTTTGATACACTCACCAAACTCGAATCAGTGGACTGACTATGAATAGTGGATCCTTTCCTGGCTGAAGCACCTAGTAGAATGGGCACTTCTTTTAGTGAGGGATCTCTGGTAACACAACACAGCAACGTATAAATCCTCCCACATATTGTTGCTATGGTAGTAAATACAGAGACAGTTAATGATATAGTTTCTAACACCTCGGTGGGTTCTATTCTATCCTCCACTTCAGGTGGGGGTTGATCATGGTAAAGAAAGGAAGGACAAGTGCCAGTTCTTGTTCTGGAATGTAGCAGGAGTAAAATCCAAGGTGACCAACAAACTCTGGATTGATTTTGTGAGCAATCTTGATATTCTTAGTCTGCAAGAAACATGGGTGGAGGATCCTATCCACATAAGTGTCTATAAGACCCTCCACACTCCGGCAGATACATCATCCCATGGCAGAGCTAAAGGGGGTCTCTGCACATATATCTCAAATTATCTGAATATAGGGAAAGTTCTCAGTTCTCAGCTTCGCTGAAAATTGTATCCTGACTACTCATGCGGTCGGTTATTATGCCGTTATTGAGAACTGTGTGACTTATAGATATCCCATGACCATTGGATCTGATTTTTAAGATCTTTTATAGAATACGTTGTATGCCATACGTTCAAGCCCTGAAGAAGTCTCAGTGGAGACGAAACACGTTGGCTAGGAGGCTATCATATGTGGAATGTGAAGAAAATGTCACTAAGAAACATATACCCTGGAACTGGACGTTTTCTTTGAGCGCTATTAATGTTGTTGAAAATTGATATGCCACATGGACATTCATGTATACAGTCCTGAAACTAATTGCTTTGAGTGCTGTTATAGGATTTGTTCCTATTTTTGGGGGAGTATAGAGGGGAGTACTCCCTGGTTTTGTGCATTATCTAATAATCAGACACAATATTCATTTGTTGTGTGCGGGTTTGATCAGCCTCTACCCTCAGGTTTCTGTTCATTAAAGATGTATATGTAATATGGGGTGGGATTTGAATTCCTCCTTATGCCAACATGTCAATAAAGAGGTTTGTTGTATAGCGTAAGAGAAAGGTCTGTTTCTCACACTTTCTGCATACACTGTATGGTGACCTTCTGAACAATATCATGTTTACACTTGATATAGGTTTTGCTAATAATCTATGTTCACCTACTGTTCCTTTTTGTCCTACCTTCAATGGCCGATGTACTTCCTCTACTATAGATTTTATATTAACATTGAGTAGATATTCCTCACGTGTAAGGGATTTTACTACCCATGAGATCGCTTTAAGCGACCACTTTCCTCTAAGCATAGATGTGGTGGTGTACAGCCAGGGCATTAATATGAGAGGTAATTCTTCTCACTCCGTAGACAATATCACTCTGTGTAGGCAAAATGAATATGCACTTACATAGGCAAATTTAGATTCCGATGAATTTATTAGAAAAGTTGTGTTGAATTGTAAGAATATGTTCTTATCCTGCTTGGATGAGAGGTCATCCCATCAGGAAACTATAGAAAACTTTTCTGCCGTCTCAAATTACATTAATGAAATACTCCTTGTAAAAGCAAAAAAGAAAGCCACCCAAAAACAAGGGTGGTTTGACACTTATCGTACAAAGGCCTACTCCAAGCTCAAACATTCCCTACATGCTACAGTGAAAAATCAGGAGCATATTAGAGAGGCAAAAAGAGAATATAAGAGGGCACTAAAAGAAAGATGACATTGAAAGAGGAAGCCTGGCGCCCCTTGCATGACACCTCAGTAAATTGTGATTCTTCTGCCGTCTGGAAGGCGGTTAATGTGCCCTTTCTGGCTGAGAAAGATAAAGCAACTATAGAGATTGCTATTACTGAATCAGAGTGGATATCACATTATTCAAAGCTGTTCAATAATTCATTGCCAGATGACCAAGGAATCTTGTCGATTGCGGCTGACCCCGAGCCTTCTTTTAGAGCTCCAGAATTATCATTAGATTGTACCCATATTGTGGATAATATGGCCATAAAGACAAGTATGGGTGGTAAGGCATCACGGTGGACCTTTTTAAATCTAATTTAGCACTATGGGGACCACTTTTAGTGCAGGTTTTTAACGCTTGTAGCTCACAAGGCTTTTTATCAACTTGGTATGAATGAGTAATTGTGTCTATTTTCAAAAAAGGGGACAGGGCGAACCCAGCCTGTTACCGGCCAATTTCATTGCTGGATTCAACAGTTAAAGTTATTGGGCGAGTATTGCTAGACAGACTGCAGGTTTGGGCGGAGGAACAGGCAATTAGAAGTGACCTACAATACGGCTTCCGCAAGGGCCGGGGCAAAGTTAAACAGGGCCTTAATTTACATATTTTAATAGATAAATACACTAGAGCAAAAAGGGGAAGATTATTTCTGACCTTTGTTGATCTAACAGTGGCATTCAACTGTGTCATTCATGACAAGTTGTGGTTGATTTTAGAGGGAATGGGTGTGGATAGTTTAATAATCCCATTTTTAAGGCAGCTTTATTCAGGGGGAAAGGCAAGGGTTCGCTATGGGATGGGCGGTGAATGCACCCAGCACAGAGTGTTGAGAGGTGTGAGGCAAGGCTGTGTCCTTGCTCCACTCCTCTTTACACTGTACATAATTGATTTAGAAACTATTCTTGTTCAGAAGTGCAGGGATCTGCCGACAGCAGTGATGCGCCCCAACCCTGCACTTCTGTACGCGGACGATGCGGTTCTTATGGCCCTCACGCCGCTTGGTCTTCAAAGGGTTGTTAATACTTTTACTAATTTTATGTCAAATCGGGGTTTTGTCATTAACTGTTCCAAAATATTTGCAATGAATTGCAGGGTAGGGCCTAATAAAAAGACTCATACCCTTTTTATTACCTCAAAGGCAATAAAGTGCACTAAAACTTTTTCCTATCTAGGGATTTTATTTGATCAGTCAGGAACCTGGTCTCAGGCAGTTAAAGCCAGAAGGCTGTTGTTTATTAAGTCATTCATGGCACTGTCAAATTTTAGTAGAAAATTAGGTAGACGCTTCCTGGCGGAACTGCGTCATATTTATGGGGCAAAATGTGTAGCAATTGCCACCTATGGAGCCAGAATTTGGGGGTATGCCAACGTAAACTCATTACAGATTGCGGAAAATATGTTAATTAGGTTCCTTCTGGCAGTACCGGATAGTACTTCAACTTATATCTGTCACTCGGAACTGGGTATGCCATACCTAGTGGACACGATTAAGGTTCAGCCCAAACTCCTGTGGCACAGAATTTGGACCGCAGATGAGACCGCTTTTAATCACCATATACTCGACAGAGTAAAACAAATAAGATGGCTAAAATATGTCAAAATATTTTTATCCAAACTAGGCCATTTAGAATATTATAATGACCCTCATACTATATGTAATGTGACCAGGAAAGATCTTAAAGCCAGCTGTATGTGCCTTCTGGGTGAAATTAGAATTACAACCAATATTAAAAAATCAACGGTTCAAGTCCATCACCTTACCCTGTGGACCCCAACTATACAACCATACATTTTATTAATTACTGGCGATTATGACCGATTTTTGTTAACACGCTTCAGATTGAATATGTTACATAGATACCTGAATTAAATGACTGGTCGAGAGTTCTATGTAAATGCCCGTGCGACGATGTTTCTGTACAGTCGACTATACATATACTATTCTTTTGTAAATTTTATTCTATCCCGAGAAAGAGATGGATTATAACTGACTTGGAGTGAGACAATGCCGCTCGCATTATTGGTATTGCAATTCTTAGAAAAAGAAATTATTATTGCCTCCGTTATTGCTTTTTTCCAAAATGTTTTTAAATATGGTAAATCCATTATGATGTGATTTCTTTTTACTTACTTAGTCGTTGTTAAAAGTAGTCTCGACATGATTGTGTTTTAACAATTTTTAACAGTGTTTTAATTGTTTGACATTTGCACTGTGCTCTTGTGGTTAACTTCTACAGTAACTGAATAAAGAGCTTTTGAATTGAATTAAATTGTTTACCTTTAAGTTATTGGGACCAACTAGTTTTAAAAAGGTCTACATTAAACAATGTCAATCTATGGGTTTGTAAAAGTCTTTCTAGTGAGATCCGGGCAAAGATTCGCTCTACCAAGGGCACGTCACCAGAGAGGGCTTGGAGCATTTAATACAATGGAAAAAGTCATCATTGATGTTAGAAGATTGGTCAAGTTCAGTCCTTTACTGTGGCAGGTATATCATGTCTGTATCCAAAGAAGTCTCCACAGCCATGGATGAACTCATTTTGATGGCTGTTGAACAGATGGAAACATCAGCTCTGGAAAAATCCTTCTCGAAAGACAATGCTAGGAACTCATTCATTGGATTCAGCAGAGGTCTTTAATTGGACAATTCATTTTCTGCTGCAGTCACAGGGATCTAATCTTTACAATACCTGCAAGATTTGACTGGACACACGTCTATTTCCTCAGATTTCGTTTGCAGGATCTCACACCGAGAACAACTTAGGTCGCAAGGGCTTTAAGCGAAATAGGTGACCAGAAGTAGTTGAAAAGCTCTTTTTTTCTGTCAGATCAGTCTAGAGAGTTAGCCCAGACAGGTTCTTCTGAGCCTGAGTATCGTACCTAGAGTTTTGTGGATTATGAATTAAGAATATCAGTTCAACAGTGCAGTGAAGGTCTATACACATCAGTATAAGTATTCTTAAGCTGTTAAACGTATCACCAAGACCCAGCACAACACCATGGCCAATATGTGGCAATGTCTCTCACTGTGTCTGTATTAAACCAGGTGCAGGGCCTGAGCAGGCAAGATCTGGTCTTCAAAAGGCTATCTCAGCAATCCCTCTGGTCACATTCTGTTCCTCTCAACAACACAGATGCCAACACTTCAGATTACTAGCCATTTGATGCAACACATGAGGTAGGCAAAGAACCAACAGCGTTCAGGCACAGTACCCTACTATGCCTGAAGGTAAAGGAAGTTCCATTATATAGAAAACAGGTGCAGGTGGAAGAAGCTCTTCTAGGACACTGAAGTACTTTATCAGTTGGAGTGTGCGATTGTACAACATAAACATAAAAAAAAGTGCAAGACTGACTCCACACACTCAAAATATGTTAGCCTGCCTCCTGGGTAGCTCACAGTGCACCCTCTGTACCTCTGAAGCTCCTTTGCTTCTTGTCCAGGAAGATAGCAAGTATTCTATTTACAAACCTAATACAAGTGTTGTGGTCGCAGTGTGGCTTGCACTTTTATAGGAAAACCCCATATTACTTTCATTGTAATGCTAAATCAACTAGACACCACTACAGGCTTTTCTGTAAGCATATCCTAAATTTGGGTGCATGTGGGTATCTCCCTCTGACCTCAGGGCGTGGAAGAATAATTGGAAAAGCGCTGTTTTATTGCTTTCCACAATGTTGCACCTTCTGCAGGGGAATCATTCAAAGAGACCAGTATGTCGTCAATAAAACGTCTCAGTCTGTCAACGCTGGCTGAACAGTCTTCGCGGTGCCTCAAGCTTAACGCTCGAGTAACCCCGGAGTGTATCCTGGTGTCTCCGGATGTGACCAAGCACGGAAGATTGTTTAACAGACGGAGAGGTGATCAGCGTTGACAGACTGAGGGTTTTATTGACATCCTGGCTTTTTTGAATGATTCCCCTGAAGAAGGGCTTTGACCCGAAATATGGGAACATTTCAAATGAAAATGAATTGAGAATGTTTCTCAATGTTAATTGTCGTGCATTAAGAAAATGTCTTAATTATACCAGTCTCCAAGTGTGGTGCAACATTGTGGAAAGCAATAAAAAGAAGATTTTCACAATAAAAACTTTCCATAAGTTTATTGGAAGTATTGAATGAAATCTAAAACCTTAAATTAAGGGTCATCAACCCAAAGGAGTGCAAAGTGGGGACGCTGTCAATGGTTCAAACAGCGCTTTCCCAATTATTGTTCCACGCCCTCAGGTCAGAGGAAGATACCCATATGAACCCAAATTCGAATACAATCTAGAGTAAACTTTATTCATATTATTGAGTACCAATGTTTAAATCCGGCGTGCCACACAATTTTTGATTTTCTGTAAGCATGCCACCACCCCTTTTACTACAGTATGACATGCCCTGTATCTGGTAGGATTTGGTTTGGCTTTGCCAAATTCACTCCCAAACCTCCATCGCACTTCCTAATGCTTTGGGGTGTGTACTGTCTACTTGGTACAGAGGCATGCCCTGAATGCAGTTGCCATGAGCAGTGCCAGACATAGTAAGCTCTGTTCTGAAGCTAAAGACCACAGGGTCTTCGCGAAAGGCCACACACCCTAGACTTTTTGCCAGCTAGGAAATCGTAGCAAAATTGGATTCCAGTATCTGAGACCTCACTACTTTTCGAAAGCCTTCAGAAAAATTGCTTCACCTCATTAAGAGCTCTTCTTCATGCTCTTGCCAGTTTCATCACTACCACAAAAGACAAATCATATCACCCATGCTTACGACTACCTCAAATGGCTTCAGACTGAGGCATGTGGCTCTTGGAGAACTGGGCAGGAACAAGGACAGCACTTTGGATCTCTAGGACACCAGGGGGCATATTACCAACAACTAGTGATAATTATCGCTATGTTGGCTTAGCGGCAATAATGTTATCGCCGTGTTGCGGCGATTTTATCGCTTAAGAGCCTTGCTACTATTAAGGTTTATCTCTTAAGTGATAAAAATCGGCCGAAATGCATGAATATTGCTGTAAAGTCAGCGATATTCATGCATTACCGAGCTAATGCGCTTAGCCATGTTATTCACCTCCCATTGGATAACATGGCTAAGAACTGCTCAGGGCAGATGTTAGCTTTTGGAGATATTCGCGCTTAGCGCGAATATCTCCAAATGTTAGTAATAGGCGATAGCGATGTTAGCGACTGTTTCCAGTCGCTAACATCTTGGCACGCCAACTTTGCATGTCATTAGTGATAAATATCTCTGACATGCAAAGCGGGGCCCAAGATGGTCGCTATCTCCTACTAGCTGTCGCTAACTGGTGTTAGCGACAGCTAGGTAATAGGGAGATAAATTTATCTCCGCTTTCTTGGCTTTTAAAGCCCAAAAAGCGGAGATAAATCCCTTGATAATATGCCCCCAGATATTTTCTCCATGCGTAATCCTTATTTGGAGACTCCTGCATCCTACACTGAAAAGGCGAAAGTTCTCTACTCTCTGGCAATGCTCTCAGAATCCCTCCCTCTTCATAGCAAGAATATTCTTTCTTTTAAATTGTTTAGATTGCTAAAAAACATTCCGCTCCTCATGAATCATCTACGTTTGAAACTATAATTGTCCACTGCAGGCCTTGTTAGTGTTGCACCTGCCCTTCTTCCACTTCTCCTTGGGTGAGTCGAATATAACAATTTTCTCCTTTCAGCCTACTGATTTTTTATCCACTCTGGACAACCAGTCACTCTATAAATTCAGTGTCACCTACTCACTGTTCCTGGTCAGTGTATCATGTTGCCAGTGATTTCCACATCACACTTGTGTCACTACTAACACTCCCTCCTCTCCCCTTGTTTCCCTGCTGGAGTGAACCACTGAACAGTTTCTGGCAGAAATGTTGGCTCTCATTATGTCAACAACAACTTGTATGTATATTATTGTGTGTAGATGGATGACAGCCCCACATTATAATAACTGGTTGGATGACCAGCAGTAATGTTTCATGACCTGCCCTGACTGTTCAGCTCTTGCAATTGCGTGCTCCGCCGTGCCCTGTCAGGATTCCTGTTTAATTTATTCGGTGCATAAACAATTAATCTTAATTGTTTTGATTAGTAGTTTCACATCCTATCATTGTGACTCAATAAACCCTAGTACACTTTTCCATACCGTAGGCCTTCCATTCACACATTATAACTGTTTGCTGCTACAAATTGTTGTTTACCTTTGTTCACGTTGTAGGACTTACCACCATTTAATGTTGCAGCTACTGTAACCTATACCTCTGCATTTAGTTTAAGTTCCCATTCTATAGTTATTTGCCCCCCGGTGGTGTCGCTAAGTCAGAGAGATTTGGGGGGTGAATCTCAAATTTCTTTACCAAAAAAGCAGCAGGGTACATGGCTAAATGCTCAAATCTGGGACATACACATCTTACTGCTCAGACCCAGACATACTGGGTAATTGTAGATATGGGGGGCTGCAGTCCCAGAGCTCTGTGTGTAGGCCTGGTATTTTAGGGACAGCCATAAGAAATTAGATACCTCAGATATTTGTGCAAGGTAGCAGCTTCACAGACTGTAGATGCACAGTGCAGCTGGTGGAGAGTTGTGCTGGCCTTGATGTTGATCACAGCCATGTAGGGGAGGCGGCTTCTTCCAATATCAGACCTGAAAAAATGAAGATGTAATGAAAAAATTAGAGGTGTGATTCTGCAACACCTTGTGATTTGTTATTTTGTGAACAAACCAATTAGTTTAAAGGTCAGTTCACAAAATGTAATCCCATTCACAAAAGATTGGTGCACATTTTGCAACCACTATCTCAAAATGGAATTTTGGTATAGCAGGCCCTTGTCCCTTATTAGGCAAACATTGTTTCAATGAAAAATCTCAGGCTTATAACTGGTAGCTATGGCACACAGCAACAGGCTTGTCCTCAAAGAAATGTGAGTGAAGTGATTAAGAAGCGGCAAAACAACATTTAACACAAGAAATCAATCTATAAAATTCTGAAACCACGTAAGCAAAAAGAAGAAAAAGAAACCATTAAATCAAGGCCAAAACAACAAAAAATTGAGAAAGGGTTAGGAAATAGGCATTTTAAAAAAAGTAAAAAAGCAACAATCGGAACAATGCAGGTGTAAAAGTTAACGTTTGTCTATCTGCATTACTAAAATCAGAGACAAAAGGCCATTCTTGAACAAAAAACACAAATCAACCTGTGCTGGTCAGGAAGGCAGAAGCAGTTTCCTTATGAGCTGGCACATTCAAATGCTTTTAAACTTCTCAGGATGCTGAATGCCTTAATCTTGGTCTCAACTAAAAATGTGAGTTGCATCTTCATATTGGTAGGATCTCAGTCCATGGCTGGCATGGTAAACTCTGAGAGGCACCATGTACAGGATAATTGGTGAATGGAAAGAGGTACTATGTGAGTAACTGTGGTGCTCATCTGGTGGAGTTTGTGTTGGTTGGAGAGACTCGAGAAACATTGAAGTAAGGTGTCCACACGCACCACATACATTCCCAGGATGGTTATCAGAACCTGATGATTTGGCAATCAATGTAGAAAGCTGCAGAGAGGTAAGCAAGACCAAGAGCAGGGTTTGCTATAATCACATATGAGAAGGACATTGTCCATGAATTTGATGGATGCCATTTTAGTGCTGCAGACAGGTATGAAGCTGTACTAGTAGTTATCTTGAAGTTAAATATTGGTAAATTGGGGGTGTAGCTTGATGCTGTAGCAGCTGTGTGAGGCTCCGGTGCGGCTCGGGGGAAACGGCAGACAGTAGAACACTCATGGTGTCTGACTGTCTCTTGTGGTGGACTCTCTGCTGCCCCTGAATGTGTGTTCACAAGGTGACTACCTTGCATATTTCATGTTTTTTAATGACTAAACACAGCGGGTGCGCTACAGGAAGATCACACCCACCATTTTGTTTTTGCTTTCACCTCAGAACCTCTTCATGAGGATGTGCTCGTTCATCCAGGCGCCCTCTGCAGCCTAATTTTGTTCTTTTAACATGGTGCACTTCAAGGAAAAGCTGTAGAATGGGCTGCATTATCGAAAGCGATATGTTTTATAGTTGCATGTGGTAATTTTGGACAGGTAGACTGCCAACAGAATGCGCTGCCTTTTCTACTTCCTGATTCTTGTCAATTTGTAGAATTGTGTATCACCTTTTGACTGTACCACATAAATTGCTGATCCTTATATATTTCTGGATACTTCTCAGAACGTCCTTTCTGTAACTAATTTGATATATTGACACTGTGAACTCTCTAATGGGAAGGAAAGGAAAATATGGGCACCAACCAAGATTTCAAAGCGTCTTCTTCTAGTTATGGGGTTTTGCACACCTCTGTCACCAAAATATCTTCCAAAATGCCTACAACATCTAATACTTCGGAAATTAGAAGAGCCAAAAAAATCCTCCTTCTCCTGCAAAAACTACTGATGCAATTTCAATGGACCTGCGTCTTGAAGAATTAGGGCTCTTAAGCCCTACATGGAAGATACTAATAAGCAGCTTCAACTGTTGGAAGATAAATGGTCTCATATAGAGAATAACATTTTTCAGGAGGAACGCAGGGTAGAGATCCTTGAAGATTCTATGCAGTCTGTCTCATTACAATCTACTGTGAAAGACTTACAAAGACATGTGGAGGATTTAGAGAACCGCAGTTGAAGAAGAAATATCTTATGTATCTATGGTTTAATTGAAGGAGTGGAAGGTTTGCATCTCATTTCCAGTCTTTCCTTCCAAAAATGCAGGACCATCCTGATTCACCACCTTTAAATATACAGCGGGCTCTCAGGCTTGGTCATTCTTCTCGCTTAGCATCTTCTTCACAAAAACCTAGAGGTGTGATCATTTATTTCCTGGAATATCTGGATCTACTTAAGGTCATCAAAGCAGTTAAAGTCAAAGAGGGCATTACATAGTCTGGATCCTATTTGTTTTTTGCGTAAGACTTTGCCAAATCCACAGTAGACAGGAGGAATACATATTAAATATTTGCCCAGATCTTCGTTCACTCAATGACATATTTGGTCTTTTCCACCCGTGTTTGTTTAAGTTGACTTACAATAATAAGACTATTTCTTATGAGAATCCTTCTCTTCTTCAAAAGTTCATTGATGGATGCAAAGGAATTTCATTGGAGACTATCAGCTGTAATATCACTTGAACTTTCTCAGTCTTATGAAATAAGTACTTGCTTTAAACTGTTTGCAATTATTTTTGTTTGTTGGTTAAGTGTTGGCCATATGCTTCATTTTTTTCTTTTAGGTCTGTTTCATGTGTCTAAAAGATCTTATTAATATCTTATATTGTGTTGCTTACTTCGGATCCTCAGCAGTGTTATCCCCTTGTGTGGCTTCACCACCCTCATCCATTTGTTTGCTATATCGGTATGTTATTTTGGTTATTTTCTATGTATTATGTTGGTTCTTCTGCTTTCTTCTCCCTTTCTTTTCTCTCTTTTTGTTTCTATCTTTCCTTCTTACTTATCTTCTAAATGCTTATAATTTATTTTCTAATATCCTTTCATATTCTTTATTCATTGCTTATGTTTTGAAATCTTTCATGAAAACTAAAAGCTTATTAATTTTTAACTATTTTTATGGTGATCAACATGTTTTGAAACGTTTATTATAATATAAATGGCTTTAAGAGTTGTTTCTTTGAATATTAAGGTTTTGGGTTCTCCTATAAAGCATCAAAGAATATTAATGCAGCTTTCTAAACTAAAAAGTGACATTGCTTAATTGCAAGAAACTCATGTACTCAAGTCAGAAATTATTAAACTTAAAAAGCAGTGGGTCTGTCATATTTTTTTCTCTCCAGGCACTGGCAAAAGTAATGGCGAGGCAATATTATGTAAGAAATGTTTACATATTTAAGTTATTTCCCAAGAATCGGATGCTAATGGCAGGTGGATTGGTGCTTCTATTATTATCACTATAATTCCTATTACAATTTTTAAATGATATGCCGCCACACAGCTAGATAGATACTTTTGGCCTGAGATTCTATATAAATTAATGTCCCTTACTGATGATTATTTAATTTTGGATGGTGATGGTTATTGACCCTTTTATTGACAGACATTCCAATTCAAAATTTGTTCCACCATGCATGCAGTCAAAGTTCACTTCTACCATAAAACAAAAAGCTTTATTTGATACCTAGAGAGCTTGCAATCTGACCCTACAAGAATATTTCCTTTTTCTGTCAGGTTCACTCCTCTTAATCTAGGATTATTTATTTGTTTCACAGCCTTTAGTAGAGCTCATTATTCAATCTGAGATTGCCTCCATAGTCATTTCTGATCATGCTCCAGTTACGTTGGATTTGGACCTTATCCCATATATCCCTGTGAGTACAAGATGGCGGAACAATTAAATCTCTTCTTCCTGAAGCTAATTTCACTCAAGCTTTTGAAGAGTGTGCAACTATTTGTTTTTAAAATGAAACACACAATATTGCTTTACAGGCGATTTTGGGACTGTTTTTAAGGCTGTGTCTAGAGACTTCATTATTTATTTTGTGACACAGAAAAGGAAATCATCCTCTAAAAATGTACTTCAAATTATGAATTATATACAACAAGTGAAACATAAATATTATATGTCTAAATCAAAGGGGTGTTTAGATAAATTAATCCAAGCCAAATACACTTTTAATAAAAATGTGACAGAAATTGCTTCTTCATATCTCTTCAAATCTAGCGCTAAATATTATGGCTGACAAAGAAAATCATGAAAATTACTTGGTATCTATCTTAAAATTTAAAAGGAATGTATTAAAATAGATTCTAGTCTGTCTTCAGCTAATACCCTTGTTTATAATAAGGGTATTAGCTGAAGATAGAATAGAATAGAAGGGATATTTTAACTCAATTTATGAATTATGTTGGTACTCTATATACTTCCAAATCCCAGGCTTCTCAAGAGGACATACAATATTTAGTTTCTTTTAAACTATCTCATTCTACAGATATTCAATTCTCTTCCCTAGATAAGGATATTTCTTCAGAAAATGCTCTTTTTCCATGCAGTCACTTAAAAAAGGGAAAGCTCCAGGTCCGGATGGTTTTACCATACAATTTTACTTTTAACTCATTTTATATTGTCCAAATCTGCTACAGGCCTGTTTCAAGATGCCCTAATCTGCCTTATCCCCAAAGAAAACAAAGATCTTAAGACGTGTAGAAATTATAGGCCTGTTTCCCTTGTTAATTTAGATTACAACATTTTTCTGAAATGCTTGCCCTCCATCTTGATCCCTCACTCCCCCAGTTAATAGGTAGGGAACAATCTGGTTTTACTAAAGGGAGACATCTCTCCAATAACATTAGATTATTTTTTAATGTCTTGAGTAAATCCAAATTGTATAAACAGTCTTTAGCAGCTATTGCATTAGACACAGAAAAAGCTTTTGAACAAGTTGTTTAGCCCTTTATTTTTTCCACCCTTTCTTAGTTTGGCTTTGGTCCTCAATTTATAAATCTTGTTTCTTTGTTATACTCCTCCCCCAAAGCTTCTATCATGATCAAAGGTCTTATATCATCACAATTTCCTCTTTGTAGCGTTGTTCAACAAGGAGGCACTTTGTCCCCGCTGTTATTTATTCTCGCTGTAGAACCTTTTATAACTAAACTTCGTCTAAATCCAGATATTCATGGTTTACAATATGGTGATCAACAACTAAAACTCTCTGCCTTTGCTAATTTTCTTCTAACATCCTCAAAGCTCTTTCCGAGCCTTTTTAACAGAAGCCACATATTTCGCCTCTATTTCAGGATATAAGGTAAATATGGATACATGTGAAATTCTTCCTTTAAATACATTTTTTCATGCTGATTTCATTGAATCTAATTTTCACTGGAATCAAGATAAAAACTAAATACTTGGTCTTTGGTTTCATCCCACCATTAAAGAAACAGGATAGGTATATCCTGGTGAGATTCTTTTTAAATTATATTTCTTTAACGTTGGCTATCCCTGGCAATGTCTATGTTGTTGCTGATCTCCCATTTTGCACTTGTGACAACCAGTCAATATAGAATGATATGCATTTTTTGCTTTTTTGTAAACATTATCGTAATGAAAGGAAAAGGTTGTTATCCCCATTATGCGTAAAATGAATTTTAAACAATTTTGTGTGGCCTTTTACTATTTGCAGTTTTTGTCCTACCCCTTTACCTGTTTATCTGTGGCATCCTTTCTTTTAACTGCTCTTAAAAAGAGACTCTCAATCTGATGAATCAATCTATTGCAATGTGCCCTTAATCAAGTATGATCTTTTACTATAAATTTGTAATTTGTATAACTGTTGTATTTTAAAATGTATTGTACGGTAATGATGTGGAATGTTTGTATCTTTTATTTTTTCTTTATTATATGTGGCATACTTTTATGCCTTCATTATGTTGACGAAATCAAGTTATTCTGACTGACTGACAAAGAAACAGTCTCTACTAACATGAAATAGGCTCTTTCTTCTATCACCTCTCTTACTAGATAGAATCCTCTATTTTTATCCTGGTGGGGTAGAATAGACTGCTTAAAAATTATATTAGTTCCGATAATACTTTTTACTTTATGTGATATTCCTATAAATATTCCTTGTTTTATATTTTAAAAATGTATTTGTTATTATCTGAATTTCAGTGGAACAAAGAGAACGTTTGCATGTCCTTTCAGAGACTTAAACATCCCAAACATTTAGGAGGCGTTAATTTCCCAGTTTTTAGTACTTACCATACTACTTTCTTCCTCAAACAAGCTGCTTTTTCACTTATTGAGGACAATACTATCCAGTCTCCCCTCTGGGCTGATAATGAACATTTTTGATTCATCATTTTTCTTTTTCGGAATTCCTTTCTTTTTCTCAAAAACCTCTTTCTATGTCTCTTTCTATTTTAAATGTTATGTTAAAATAAATTTATAAAGCGCACGTACACCAGGGAGGTTTCATGGCACTACTTTGCTTAATACCCAAGTTCTAATGCGCATTTAGAAGGCCTGACGGAAGAGCCAGGTCTTAAGAAGGCTTCTGAAGCTGAGGAGACTGGTACAGAGGCGTATTTCGGAGGGAAGGGAGTTCCAGAGCATGGGGACCAGAATGGCAAACCTGGCACCACCAGTGCGCTTTAATTTAAAAGAGAGGGTGGACAGAAGTAACTTATGGGCTAAACTAAGATTTTGTGTGGGAACGTGCTAGTTGATCAGGTTATTCACAAATTTAGGACTTCTCCCATTGAGTGATTTAAAAATAAGACACCCGACCTTGAAGGCACAGCGCTGGACTACCGGTAGCCAATGAAGTTTCTTCAGGAGGGGAGTAACATGAAGGTGCCTGGGTTCATGAACAAGCAGGAAAGCCGCCTGGTTTTGGACCAGCTGTAGGCGTTTTGATAGAGAAAGGGGATGCCGAAGTAGAGCGAATTGGCATAGTCAATGTGGGACATGACCATGGCAATAATCACCCGAGTCCTGGCTTCGTAAGTAAGAAACCTGCAGATCTTTTTTATTTTCCTAAGTTGGAAAAAGCAGGTAGAAATCACTGACCCTATCTGTGGCTTCATCGTGAGATCCTGACTGATGATTACCCCAAGGCTTTTGGCAGAGTTTGATGGGGAGGGGGCTGGCCTAATTGCTTGGGCCAAAAGTGAGGGCCCCAGGGATTTTTAGTAATGCACTTTAGTAATAACACTTGTAAACATTTATGCCCAATTTTTGTTCCCCAAAACACTACTAAAAAACAATTTCTACATTCCTCAATTTGGCATAATAAACATGTTAAAATAACTATTAAAACTATTTTTTAGAAAACTTGGCATGTGAAAGGTTTGAGATGGATATAATAACTTTTTGAGAATGACCCTTGCCTCTCATTTACTGCAGCTCAACAACATTTTTACCTCCCCTCTTCGTTTTCAATCAAATACACTTCTTTAATATCGGCCATTCACTCTGCTTATGCTAACTTATCAGATGACACCCTTTCCATCACTTCCTTTGCTCACATAGCTTCTTTTGCGTCACAAATTTACAACAAAAGTATGGCTCATCCAGAAATTACAGATGTGGAATTACAGTGGGAATGTGACTTAGGTGTTTCTTTATAATTCCTCTATGGATTAAAATGTGGCTCAAAATACAAAAGTCCTCAAGAGCAGCTAACACAATTCAAACTTTTTTTTTTTATTTATAATTGACTAATGATTACACCTTCCACTTTACATATGATGTACCACACTTCCTCTACTTCCTTTTAAACTTGCAACCTCAAACATATGCTTGTTGAATGTGCCTCTACATATCAATTTTGGCTGAGGGTCTGGAAACATAAATATTATTTTAATACACATCTTCCTTTCAATTTGAAAAATATATTTTTAGGTAGCCTTTCAGAAGATCGGTCTATTTACAGCAATAGAATAGTCAAATTACATTTACTTCTTGCATTAGCATTTCAACAAATAACCAAATCTTAGAAAGGTTCTTCCAGCTTCTTTCCAAGCATGGTGGTACAGTGTTTGTTATAATAGACTGGATAGACCATATGTTTATCCCATAGCACTTGCCATTAAAAGAGACGCTCTTTGGCTTCCAGTGATACATTTTGTGGATTCCTTAGCAAAGTGTACCACCACACAAAAACCGCGAATTGAAGAAGTTCCCATAACTGCATGTTTTATTTATGATCAATACTATTAATTATGTTTTATAGTGCTCTTATCGAATTTCTCTCAGCAATGTTTTTAGCAACAATATTTTATATAGATATTTATTCATAGGATATTTTTAGATTATCTTATTTTTCTCTTTCTATTATAACATGTATTAGATTTCTTCTTCTGTTTCCTTTATGTTATTCGATGTACTTTATTGATTGTATTCTATCAAATGTTAATAAACTTTCCTTTTTAACTTAAAGAAGTATTGGTAAATTGGGCTTGCAGATGGATAGTCACTGGTTTGTATTATTTTTAAGAGGAATGACAGGTGAATGATGGATTAGTATTTGGCAGGGTCATGCAGAATCATGTTGCTTTATGCAGGAGAGTGTAGATCAGAAGATGCATTGCAGAAAAGAGGCATTCACAATTTTGAGCAGTGGTGTGAGGGCATCTGCAGAAAGAAACATGGCATGGAGGAATGTGGGATAATATCTACATCTGTAGTGAGCATGAGAAGTTTGAAGGTGTTGGTTTGATCTGTGTTTGGGAGTTGCTTTGTGTAGTCTTCCTAGGGATACTGCCTTGTGGGATGGAAGGAGTGGTAGCGGTAACTCTGTGTTTGGTGCCTCCCTGTTCTCTAAACACCTACCCAGCTCACTGCATCACCTTTTACAACCATTGTATTTGTAAACTTACATGCATGCTCAAGCTGCTGTCTTGTAATTCTATGAGAAATGTTATTAATGTTTGCCTTTGCTTCTTCACAAGATGGTAGTTACCCCTGTGGTATGTAAAGTTCTCTGCTATACCTCCAAGCTAGGTTTGTACTATATGGCAAAATAAAAAAGGAATATATGCCTTGTCATAGAGTAAGTAGTACCCCTGTAGTCCTCTCAACTGTTGTCTACAAGGCTAATTACAAAAAGTGTGTGGATAGATATCAGGACTTATCACACTTGAAATTAAAAGCAGATGTCTAGATATACTACACTCAACATGTACCCAGAGACAACTGAAGACGTTGACCCTAAGAACTGCTGAAAAGACAAGAGCATGAAATAAGGAATTAGAAACAAAGCTGACAAACCTCTCCTTCAAGAAGCCACAGTGAATTTTCTCTCAACACCAAGCGAGGCTCCTCTTCAGGCTGGATTTGGTGCGAGTTTGTCAGCTTGACTTTCTGCTAGGCCCCGGTGAAATCCTGGAAGTCTGGTGCTCTGAGCTTTCAGCAGTACAAATCTGAAATCCAGGTCGTGGTTGAAGGTAGCTGGCTTAACTCTCACCATCGAGTCGGTCAGCTTATGGAGCTTTCTCCAAAAAGTTCACCAAACTTCTCCAAACGTCTGGATCATCTTCCAGAAGGTGCCCTTGATGGTTCAAAGTGTCCACAACATCAATCCATGGGTCTAGAAGGTTGTATGTCATTACAACGCGGGCTTTTACCCCGCATGCCATTACAACGCGGGGATTACAACTGGAGGGCGCAGGATAGAGGAATAGTTTAATTTTCTAATCCAACTCCAGCCCACGTTGACATTAGGGAAGGTGTTGGATAGAAAATTAAACTATTCCCTATCCAACAGCGCCCTCCAGCGAAAGTCATTGTAACGACTTTCATTGTAATCCCTGCGTTGTAAAGGCAGTGCGGGGTAATCCCCGCATTGTAATGGCTGTTCACCGTCTAGAATCTCTGAGATAGTCCTTGGCATGTTGGAACTAAAATTTCCACAATGCACCTGGTCAAATCCTTTAAAGTCTAATAGATGCACTCCTGGCGGGACAAATCTTGATGGAGATGATGCAGGTTGGGTCAATTAACCTGTAGCTTCCAGGGAGTACCCTTCTTAATCCTTTTTCAAGCAAGGCAGTAGGGTACTGCTTCTTCTCCTTTTAGTTTCAGGCAGCAGATCTCAGATGCTGGCAACTCTTCTATATTTATGCTGTGTTTATGGCCGTCAAGCAGGGGGCACCCCTGACTATTGGGATGCAGGTTGCCACACAGGTGTATGATCACTTCCTCCAAAGTGTGGCATATTCTTGTCCCAGAAATCACTATTCTCTAAAAATGCAACATGGAGAAATTCTTTCCTTGGAGGTTAGACCAGGATAAGCCAACCCATTGGCATGGCTAGGATTCCCTAACACTTCACTTCCATCCCTCTCCTTAATTTAATTACAGGGGCTCCTGTGTGGCTGTTGTGGCAGGATGTGGGGCTGAGCCTGTGCTGTCCTAAAGTGTCATTCAATTCGTATAAAGACCAGTTTGGCTACCCCTCCTTCATCCTGCCTTCTGCAGTTTCAGTTCTCCTCCCACAGGTAACCCCTGTGGTATGTAAAAGTCTCTGCTGAGCCTACAAGCTAGGCTTGAACTTTATGACCCAACTAAAAAGAAATACATGCATTGTCATAGAATAGGTAGCACCCCTGAAGGTCTCTCTCCAGCTTGTTATCTACAAGGCTCAGTGCAAAATAATTGTTAACAGAAATCAAGGCTTATTACACTTGAAATTAAAAGCAGATGTCGGAATACATTTCACTGTACACATACCCAAAGACAACTGAAGACGTAAATGAGGGAATAGAACCAAAGTTGACAAGCCCTCTTCTTCAAGAGGCCACAGTGAATCGATGTCACCCTTCATGTCAATTTCCAGGTCATGTGAGAGGACACAATTAAATGTAGGGTTTGGAAAGTAAACTGTTACAGCTGACATCCTTGCCGTGGTTTTCCCCCAAACTTTATGTCTTCACCAGCCCTGTTTTGCTGAATTCAATCTTGTTGGCTTTAGTACTCAGTGCGCTTTACCACTGCTAACCAGTGCTAAAGTGCATGTGCTCTCTCCTTCACACATGGATAAATATGCCTACACCTAATGGGCACATTTAATTGACTTCTAACTCTCTATTAAATGGCACAACATATATCCAGGGCCTGCAAATTAAATTCTCCCCATAGGTCTGTAGCACTCATTGAACTAACTGCCCACCTGTCAGACCACAAAAGTAATCTGGCGGGTGGTGGTGACTCCTGGCGGTGCTGAAGAGTGCAACAGAAGGAGACTTATGGGTCATGTGAGCTGTAGTTATGACATAAAGCACATGAACCTTGGAAGGAACGTAAAATGCAGTAGTCTGAGGTGACAAGAATTATTTCATCCAAAGAGACTCCCCATTCTGACCAGCAATTTTTCATCACAGAGGTAAGGGTTAGAGAGACCAACCAAATATTGGAAAACAGTCTTTTATTGCCAGGATATCTAATGCAAGCCTCAGTCTAGGCATTGTTACTATACACTCTTCATCAGCCTGTCTACTTGCCTACCAATTAAGATTAGTCTTCTGTTGCTAAACCTAATAGGTAGTCAATAGTTTATTCCCTAACTCCATTTTCTTGCACTCCTTTGCCGTAATTTTATTTCCATCTATCCCAGAGATGGAATCTTCCTATTTTCAGAATTTAAGAAAGATCATAGTAATTTAAGGAGACATGCTTTAGACATATTGGTCCAGGATGATAGACCTAGTTCCAGCCTCATAGTCTGGATCACCCTACTTGTGGGAAGAGCTATGCCAACTTGTAGACAAACTGCCTCAGTTACTACTGGTTTAATACAATCATCAATTGTAACTTCTGTACCAATAAAGTCTTCATAAGAAGTATTAACAGAAGGAGAGGAAAACCTCTTCTTTGAGCATAAATTCACGCCATGACATTCAGAGCTGCTTTACTTTTGGTGGATATCTTTTCTCCTTGTCTCCTCCAGGAGACAATCCTGACAACATCTTCACCAAATATTTACACTTGTCAACTAGATCATGTTTCTACCCAACAAGTCGAGGAAAATTGTCATTTTATTTATATTAACCATTATTTATTACCTAGACAATATGGATGTATTTCATCCAGCATATGCAACATTGTGTATGTCATAGGTGCCTCAAGTTTTTGAGGAGACCCAGAGTAATCAGAAGTTCCGATAACGTACCCTAAAAAGGGCTTGTTTGATCATGTCCAGTAGAAAATCAGTATTTGCATGAATGAAAGTTATGGCCATGATCCTCAATTTAAGACCAGATAAACCATCAATTAAAACACTAACAGAAGCAGAACACTATGCCAGACCCACCTATTCCTCATTCCACATAAAAGTGCAATGCCATCAACCTCTTCTTCAGTGAAAAAGTACCGAAGAACTGACAGCACATTGACAATGTCATGCTTGCTTTATCTCTCAGTGCCACCCCCTTCCTGACGACTTCCACACTGGTCCACCTTGAAAGCCCTATCTGTCCCAGATCTGACTGGTATACTCAAGTCCCTCAAAGACACTTCTTATGAAGATGATGTCATGTCATTGTCCATCATCACAGCTCTCGCTGGGAATGCTTTCTTAACCCTACTTAGCATTGTCAATACCTCCTGACTTACAGAAGCTCTCAACACTGGTCAAATCCTCCCACTACTAAAAACCCTGCCCTGGACCCGGATGACCTCTGCAACTACCAGCCCATCACTCACCTACCACTCCTCAGTAGGATCATTAAAAAAAGAGTCTGTGTTCAACTCCAAAATTAAATCAATGCTAAGCAGCACTTGAACAACTCCCAGTCTGCCTTCAGATCATGCTACAGAATGGAAACCACCACCTTGCACATCTTAGCCGATGCCCTCTTGTCCACAGATGAAGATGACCCCTGCCTCCTGATATTCCGAGACCTTTCAGCTGTCCAACCGCGCCCTCAAGGAACACAGAAAACAAAGACAACCTGGTACCAGCTATCTCATCTAAAGAAAGTCAAACCATTTTTCCCAGAAAGTACCTTCAGAACAGCTGTTCAAGTCCTTGTATTCTTGCAGGTGGGTGGTGGTAATGCCCTACTCCACTGCTTCTCAAACATTTTAGAACCACAACCCACTTTTAGCAAGACAAGCCTTTGCAGCCCACCTTTCTTTAATGGACACAAAGCAGGCTTTTTTTTATGTAACTAAAGGATCATGTGGTAGCACACTGTCCTTTACAGACAGCACATTTTCCATTGAAATTTGCACAGAGAACATTTGACTTATAAAACTATATTGCGCACAAATTAAAATGTGTGTAAACTGAGTTTCAGTGAATAATTTTCCTTTACACATCACCAAGAAAAAGTTTCTGATTTGCTTTGATCCTATTCAATTCTTTGCTACCATCACACATCAGAATATGCTTCATTTTTGCTTTCCGAACTGCTAAATGAGTACAGTTCATTTACAGGGGTATACAACCTTTACAACGCAACTTTTACCACAACCTACCATTACCACGCATTTTTTACAACGCAGGATCCATTACAACGCATACCATTACCACGCATGTATTTACAACGCAGGTACTTTTACAACGCATACCATTACAACGTAAGTATTGGTAAGTATATTATTTTATTAAAAATATTATTTGGGGTTTTTGGTAAAGGGGTATTTTTAGGGTTCAGGGTCAGTTTTGGGTTTTTGAGTAAAGGGGTATTTTTAGGGTTCAGGGTCAGTTTTCAGTTTTTGGGTAAAGGGGTATTTTTAGGGTTTAGGGTCAGTTTTCAGTTTTTGGGTAAAGGGGTATTTTTAGGGTTTAGGGTCAGTTTTCAGTTTTTGGGTAAAGGGGTATTTTTAGGGTTCAGGGTCAGTTTTCAGTTTTTGGGTAAAGGGGTATTTTTAGGGTTCAGGGTCAGTTTTCAGTTTTTGGGTAAAGGGGTATTTTTAGGGTTCAGGGTCAGTTTTCAGTTTTTGGGTAAAGGGGTATTTTTAGGGTTCAGGGTCAGTTTTCAGTTTTTGGGTAAAGGGGTATTTTTAGGGTTTAGGGTCAGTTTTCAGTTTTTGGGTAAAGGGGTATTTTTAGGGTTCAGGGTCAGTTTTCAGTTTTTGGGTAAAGGGGTATTTTTAGGGTTCAGGGTCAGTTTTGGGTTTTTGGGTAAAGGGGTATTTTTAGGGTTCAGGGTCAGTTTTCAGTTTTTGGGTAAAGGGGTATTTTTAGGGTTTAGGGTCAGTTTTTAGTTTTTGGGTAAAGGGGTATTTTTAGGGTTCAGGGTCAGTTTTCAGTTTTTGGGTAAAGGGGTATTTTTAGGGTTCAGGGTCAGTTTTGGGTTTTTGGGTAAAGGGGTATTTTTAGGGTTCAGGATTAGTTTGGGGTTTTTGGATAAAGGGGTATTTTTAGGGTTCAGGGTCAGTTTTGGGTTTTTGGGTAAAGGGGTATTTTTAGGGTTCAGGATTAGTTTTGGGTTTTTGGGTAAAGGGGTATTTTTAGGGTTTAGGGTCAGATTTGAGTTTTTGGGTAAAGGGGTAAGGGGTATTTTTAGGGTTCAGGGTCAGTTTTGGGTTTTTGGGTAAAGGGGTATTTTTAGGGTTCAGGGTCAGTTTTGGGTTTTTGGGTAAAAGGGTACAGGGTAAAAATTAAATATAATTAAATTTAAATTAAATTAAAATTAAATTGATTAAATTAAATTAATTAAATTAAATTAAATTAAATTAAATTAAATTAATTAAATTAAATTAAATTACATTATATTAATTTTAATTAAATTAAAATTTAAAAAATATTATATACTTACCAATACTTACGTTGTATTTGTATGCGTTGTAAAGGTATATGCGTTGTAAATACATGCGTGGTAATGGTACTTCGTTGTAATGGATCCTGCGTTGTAAAAATTGCGTGGTAATGGTAGGCGTGGTAAAAGTATGCGTTGTAACGTCATACATCCTTTACAGGAGTTTACATTTTGACATCCTAGTCTTCCCTCTCACACTCTCTGTACCCCAACAAGATTGTCACATAATTCCCTTTACTGTTCTTTCTCTGAATGCAAAGTGAGAGGAGTTCTAAACACCATGTTATGATCACATCTTCTCCATCATGATGGAACTCCATTAGCCCCCCCTTGCAGAGACATACCATCCTCAAAACCAGCTGCATAATTTTCAATCTCATCACAACTTGCAGATACGCTCATTTTCTCTGGTGGTTCTCTGCACACCCGCAGCAAGAACACCATCAGACTTCATTCTAAGAAGTGTAAAAAAGAAAACACAAGACAGCAGGCCTTTTCCAACTATACACCCAGGGTATGGAGCAACATCCAACCGTCCATCAGGACCACGCCAACACTGCTCCAATTTAGGAAAGGCTTGAAGACTTGCCTCTCTATATGGCACTGCATCACAATGCATTAATCATCCACAACTCAGCTTCCTTTCCTATTACTCGCAGACTTTAAGCTTGTCTTTGACCATGTACAGTGCTCCTCTGCTTCTCGGTAGGAACACCATATAAATACACACATACAAGTATAAATTTTCAAGTTGGATTTTTAAGCACTGAATAATTTTTACAAGAACTACCCTAGCATGCTTTACGGGTTTTAAGCCATAAAGGGGCCAGCTTTCTTTCAGTACACAGTGAACATTTCATAGCTACACCACAAACAAGCAGCTCTTATCACAATATCTGCTTTGGGTCTTTTTGCATGCAGGATATCCCTTTTTGCATGTCGCTTTCAGTAACGCTTCTTCCCAAGAAGTGAGATAAGGCTGTTGTAGAGATATGATTAGATTCTGTCGTACTGTGTGGGTACATCTTAACTGGGCATTTTTCTACTGTTTCATTCTGTGGACAAGGCATGATTCATAAGGCTCAATCCACGAAAGTTTGGCTATGAGAAGGTGTAGCTCTTGTAGTAATATTGACTTAATACTGGAATTCATGTAGAAGCCAGGAGTCCTAAATGAATGAGATACTTCAAAGTCTTTGTAAATTTGGCCCTCAAAGGCCCGCTAGTAAATTTCTGAAAACTTCATCCTATAAGGTTCCTCCTATGCTTGGTGTGGAAACATCTATTTTTGGAGCACTCTCCCACCTGTAAGACTAATTTTATGATTGTGGTGAATCCAGCGCACTAGTGGATTTTTACCCTTTGTAAGTTTAACAAACAACATAACATTTGAGAAATTCTGATTTTTTTTTTTTAAACAAAAAATGTAACACCAACCTGGACTGTCTTAGCTGATTAGCACAGGACTTTGGACCCTGCCACTGCTTGTCCCTGATTTGAACCTGGCCAAGGATGGTTGTCTTTCCAAGTGGAGTGGTATGAGAGGAAGTAGAGGAATAATTTTTAAGTGCCAGTGTTATAGTATCCTAGCGGATTTATGGCTGTACAGAGATTGGTAACAAAGTTATGCACGAGTGGCTATTGAAAAGCTCCTCCAGGAGCCTGTTTTTAAGCTTCAATCTGAATTTCTGACATTGGCGGATTTTATGGCAGGGAGTATATCCTAAAAAGTTCTCTTCCCCGGTTGATGTCAGCCACCGTAGCAGAGATATCTCTGCTTCTCTGATATGGCTGATTTTCAGCTCCTGTTTGATATAGCTTGTAATTTACTTCACACGGGTGGACAGAACTCTGCCAAACATATTCAAAATTATACTGTTAATATCTAAACTAAGTTCATAAAAAGTAATAAAAAAATAGATAACTACCTCACAAGGCTAGAATAAAATTGTGAAAGAAATGCAAAGCAAATTATTTAATTTGTTTACCTTAAGGTTTTTGAGACCAACAAGTTTTAAAAAGGTCTGCGGTAAACAATGTCAATCTATGAGGGTGTCAAATTAATAGACAATGATAAATTGTTGCTATCAGTCTTTGCAGTGTGATCCAGGCAAACCTTAGGCTGCCCCCCAGGGCACATAACCAGAGAAGTCTTGGGGTATTTAATACAATTGACAAAGTCATCATCAATATTAGAAGATTGGTGAAGGTCAGTCTTTTACTGTGGCAGGTATATCAAGTCTGTATCCGATGATGTCTCCACAGAGATGGATGGACTAATCTTGAGGATTGTTGAACAGATGGAAACAGTAACTCTGGAAAAATCCTTCTTGGAGGATAATGCTAGAAACACATTCATAGGATTCATTGGAGACCTTTACTTGGGTGATTCATTTACTGCTGTAGTCACAGGGCTTTAATATTTTCAGCTAGTGATTCCTGCACTCTGAAACTGAACACAGCTCAATTTCTTCAGATGTTGTTTGCAGGAGCTCACACTGAAGAGCTTAGGGTGAAAAGACTTCAAGCGAAATAGGGAACCAGAAGCAGTTGAAAAGTTCCTGTTTTCTGTTAGATCAGTCTAGAGCGTCCTGGTCAGGTTCTTCTGAACATGAATATTTCAAATAGAATTTTGTGGGTTATGAGCTCAGAATATTAGTTCAACAGTGCACACATCACAATCTACACATCATTATTCTCAGGTTGTTAAACGTATCATCAAGCCCCAGCACAACACCGCGGCCCATAATAATGGCAATGTCTCTCACTGTGTCTGTATCAAACCAGGTACATACTAGGCCTGATCAGGCGCGTTCTTGGTTTCAAAACGCTATTTCTGCAATCCTTCTGGTTACCTTCTGTTCTTCTCGACATCAGACATGCCAACTCCTTCTTTTACACAGATAAAGAAGACTAAAAGGACATTAAAAAAACACACTAGTACCCGGGTATACTAATTGATGTACATACTTAAAGGGAAAGGTACATTTAAGAATTTAAAAAGGGAGCGCCAGTGATACTTTTTTTTTACAATATGTTTTATTCATCCTAATTTCAGAAACCTACTTTGCTGTCAAAAATCAAGAGCCCTGATGAGAGTCTGCATATTCAATATGAGAGACTTGAAATGCGCTGGCTTTATTGTGATTTGTGATACAAACATGGAGGAATTATGAATGTAGTTTTTGTCAGGATATAGAGGAAAAATCCCATGTATTTGACATTAATGTTTTTCCCCGTGTTTGCTAATTTTTTGATGTGTTCTTAACTGAAACGCTGATACATACAACATTTGTTGAATTAAATATTATCTATATATGTAATAGGATTTTGATATAAGACTACTAAGACATTAGGATGTTTGGTTTATGATTTTTGCACATGAATGTTCATTTAGATTGTGTATCTAAAACCCAATTTTGTTGTTTAATGTTTTGTTAATTATATGTACACAAGTTTTTTCTGTATATAGACATCACTGTCTTTTTCTGTTCCAAAGATGCAACAAAGAATTTTAAAAAAAGTTGAAGAAAAACGTATAAATAAAGTACCATATCAAATAAAAGAAATAGTTTGGTCTAGCGCTAATTTAAGACGCAAAAACAACACAGCTCCTGGCCCACTTCTTTGCTACATTTACAAATGGCCCAGCCAGAACCTGGCCCACTGGGCCTAACTCCCCTAGTTACCGAACACTTATAAAATTGCACTTTGAACGCTACAACTTACTCTAAAATCTGATTGTAAGTTTGTAGTCCTTGATGAATTTATTGGGCTGGTGATTAGGCAACTTTCTAGTAGTTCTCTCTAGAGGATAGGGAGTATCAAAAGGGCAAAAGTTGTTGAGGTCATCAGGATCCATTTACAGAAATTTTTAAGAAGCAAAGAGCCTACCTTTGAGAGAACAAACCTGGGGAGATAGGTTGAATAGGCTAGTACAAAATGGAACCAAATATGAACTCAGAGAATCATTTAAGGTTGGGAACATAGGAATACATTGGTAGTGCTCATGTTGTGCAAAATGTGCAGTTCCCCAGCCACATTAAGGGTTGGGGAAACTGCTAATTGACTGCAAATAGGGCCTCCGCTAGCTTACAATAATGGAAGACAACCCATGTCCAACAAGCCTGCCACCTATGCTGTGCAAAAAGGCTCACCTCTACTTAGGCATGGTTGACCGGAGCAGGGAAATTCATCAATGGGCCTGACGAGCAGCAAAAAAACTCCTTGCTGTTCTTTACAAGACACTGGGGATAGTAAAATGGTAGAAAGTAGTGGATGGACTGAGCAACGCAGAAAGGCAGAGTACATCATACAGAAAAAAGAGCCCTCTGGGGATTCTGAAATTATTGTAATGAAAAAAGAGGAAAGTTCAGACTCAAAGACTCACTTTAAGATAAGTAAAGTAGCTAGTTTAGCAAAAAAAGCACGTCCTACAACCGCCAAACATGGTGGGCGTTCTTTAGTGGAGCTCTGGGTCCAGACCAAATCATCCAGCAGTTATCGGCGAGGTTTGGGGGACATCTGAGGCTACACACTGCCCCGCTACATGTAGGAGTCAAGTAATGATTCGATGGTGGTGTGAGAACCTCGCTCTGTGCCATAATTTGAGGAGACACACGCTGCAAGAGCAGCAGGAGGCGAGGATGGTGTGAGGGCCTAGGCCTGGCGGGCTGGAGCAGACTGCGGAGGCCCATAAGGCCTGCGAACCACTGCCCTGATAGGCCCTGAGTCAGCTGGTGGACACAGAGGCGCCCCCGTGCCATGATGAAATGCTGAGCGACCGGCTGGAGATGGGGGTGGGGTAGCTGCACCAACACAACCCGCTGGAGGCTGGATAGATCCCTGCTCGGAGCGCCGCTGGAGGCCGGGCGTGCTTGAGCCACGGCAAGCAGCAGGTGCTGTCGGTGCTGGGGCTGGGTGGGGCATAACTGAGTGCGTCCTCAGCCCCCCTTGCCAAGTGTCGGCACCATCGGGCCCACATAGGTCGCAGGGAGGATGAACCTCCGAGGGGCGGCAACGGGTGTTGCCACAGTGAGGACCCCCCTGATGAGTGCACCAGACAGGCGCTGCAACCTGCGGAGGAAGTGAAGCGGATACTCTGCGTTGTGCAGCCATAGTCTGGGACTGTGTGGGGGTACCTGCGATGGCTTTATAAAATGGTTAATGTCAATTCTTAAATTTATGATTTTGTTTCATATAGCTCTTATATTTCAGACAGTTTCATTAGTCAGGGATAGAAAAATGTGTTTATAGTCCACCAAGGACCAGGATTAACCAAACAAAAGATGATGCCGTACAGACTGCAACCAAATTTTTCTATCTCTGATTTATGAAATTGTCTGAAATATAAGAGCTATCTGAAACAAAATCATAAATTTAAGAATTGACATTAACCATTTTATAAAGCCTTGAGGAAGCCCTGGTCCAGATGACCATGTAAGGGAGAAACACGTGTCAGCTGTTGAAAGTGTCACCACCTTTAAATGCCTGGGCATCCAAATATATAGAACCCCACAAGATTTACTGGATGGCAACCTGATGAGGACAACCAAGGTACTCCGTACCCAAATATCTTATTGGGTATCACTGATCCTTTCTGTGGCGGGTAGAATAGCCATCTCCAAGATGGTTATGCTCCCATGCCTGCTGTATTTTTTTTACAAATCTTCTAGTACTCATCCCTGCCTCTTTATTCAAAACTCTATACACACTCTTGTCGGACCTGATCTAGGGAAGGGGCCGAAGAAGGGTGAGTCTAGCCGAGCTGAAGCTGGGGATGGATAGCGGGGCATGGGGGCCTCAGGCTCCGCGCGTATTGCTTTGCAAGCCAACTGCAATGGCTTTCGTATTGGCTGGTGGGGCGTTACCTGCATGAATTGGGCTATAAAGCACAATCCCTGGCCCGGGACACCCTCCATGCCTTACTGCTACCTCAGAGTAAGATTCCGCCTGGGTCCCCCTTACTGCTTCGAATAGCTCTCGCCTACTGGAGAAGAGCACTATAATATACAAACCAGTGGCTCTCCTATGCCCCTAACACCCCGCTGCTTGGAATACCCACACCCACAGGGTTGGTCACTTGGCATAGCATACATAACTGGACAAGGGAGGGTGTCTCCACAGTGGGGATGCTATTCGCAGAGAGGGTGGTGATGGACCACAAGAACTTTGCTCTGGAGCCGGGAGTCCCCTGCTCCCCTGTTTATCTTACACGCAGCGATAGTGAAATATGTGAAGAAGCACGGGCGACGGAGGGCGTGGAGCCTCCGACTCACAAGCTGGTCCATGCTGTATACCTGATGGGAGACGGTCGCCACCTGATAAGGTGGCTATACAGAGGCATCTGCACGCATGCAGAGATCCCCCTCACAACACAGAGAAGTGGGCTAGAGATCTGGGCAAGGACCTATCAGACAAGGATTGGGTCTCTGCCCTACAATACCCTAAGAAGGTGTCCCGTAATGCCAAATGTAAGTTTATACAGTACATGATCCTCCACAGGGCCTACCTTACTCCGCATTGCTTAAACCGCATGTATCCAATCGCACAGGAACACTGCCCAAGATACCAGGCAGACGACGATGACCTACTACACATGACATGGACGTGCCCATGCCTGGTTGCTTTCTGGGCCAAGGTCACACATATATTAGGAACTGTGACAGGGATCTCTAACCTGGACATTATCGAACGGTGCATACTGGGGCTCTGTCGTCGCTCTAAAACACAGGAAGTACAGCTAAAGTTTGCAGATCTAGCTTTAATTATTGCAAAGAGCTCTAGCACTATGAGGTGGAAATCAGCATTTCCCCCCACAGTACACCACTGGCATGAAGAGGCAGTTAAGTGGGGAAGTAGAGAGAGTGCAGTTATCCGTAGGGAGGAATACAGGGGGCTGCAGAAATCGCCAAATCCATGGAATGGGATCTGATGCTGGGAACTCTTAAAACCACTAACCCCTTAACACTATAATACATACTAGGGCACAAGCTCCACCTCAGCTAGCAGCTGTGGATGGTGCCCCGGCGCCCGCATGGCGAAAGGCCTGCCGGAGGAATTGCATGCATTATGAGCCTTGGACTCTTTGCAGCAAGGTTCATGGAGATCTCACAAGAAGTTTCTGAGGGTGCTGCCCTATAATCGGGACATCTGTATTATAGATGGTATCTTCACTGAACATCTGGCTATAGTGGAAAGGATAGTGACAAATTCAGCCTGACCCCCTTCACCTCCTCTATTGTCTTTCCCATGAAGGAAAAGGCGCCCTGCTCTTGAGTAGATCCTAGCAGTTTGCTTAGGACAAATGGCATGCATTGCTTTCCTTTGCTGGATCACTCACATAATATTGACACTAATAATATTGTGTACTAAAAATATTGTATCAAAAATATGGTTTACAAAAATATCATCTCCCTATACTTATAATAGAAAGTACAAAAATATTGAAAATAAAATATTTTTCACACTAATATAGTTACAAAACATACAAAAATATTGTTTTACCTTTCCCACTCCAGTCTGTGCAACAGTAGGGAAAGCGTTGGACTTCAGGGGGGTTAAATTTACTATTCCCACTCCATTCTAAGCTACAGTGGGGAAAGTACTTCAGTTCAAACACATTACATATTTGACTAACCCTATAACTTTAGAACAAATATAAAATTCTTAATATGAACATTATAATTTAACCAAATATATATGTATATATAGCTTCAAAATCGACAAGACACCAAAGATGCCCAGCCGGATGGGATAGGGTTCGTTCACAGGTGTGACTGCTCCAATACTGCAACGAAAGCCTAACACTCGGATTGAGTGTAGAAGTGAGCCACTCTAGCTGGTATATTTCCGTATTTTGTTTTATTCAGCAAACAAAATCCAGATAACGCGTTTCGGCTGCAGCGGGTCTTGGTCACATCACCTGCAACATAACTCTGTTAATTTTAAAACATGAAAAGTAATAGGCAAAGAAATAAGAACTAACATTGTTTTCGTGTTCGCTTAACATTTTTAAACAATTCCAAAGTAAATCATAGATCAGAAAAAAATTAATTAACATATCCACGTTAATCTACATCCATCATGTTCTGCATTGTATTAAACAGATGCACTTTGATGGCACTTTAAACAGACACTTGTTCTGTATATACTATGAACTGAAGTTTAATGATTGTTTTAATCAAAGTGATGCACGGTAGTTTGCAGTGTAACATTTTCTTTACTCTATTTTACTTCAGGAGGAGAGGAAAGGATTACCGAAACCTGGCCATGTTCAGATGATGGGAGGCAGTCCAGGCGTGCGCAATCTACCCAACTCTTCCACAGATGATTTCACATCTGGAGGATTTTATTGTTATTTCACTTTGTCTTTCTTGTTATTCCTGTGTTGGCACAATATCGCTATTCTATGCATGTGATGATGTATTTGGACCATGACACCAGTTATTTGTGTATTGAACCTGGTCTAGTTAGTGTTATACCACAGAAAAATAAAGGGGAAAAAGGAATTCACCTAAACCACCCTCCTAACTACACAGCCAAACACACACACAAAGGAATAGAAGGAAAGAGAAATCTCAAAGGATTACTGACGCAAACAAAATTTGTTAAAAGTGCCCTCAGCCACTAGTAGTGGCATGCTCCATCACTGGCCTTGCTAACAACATCCCTGCTTAGACCAACGCCTGAGATGAAGCATAGTGGTGGGGAAGACAAGAGAGACAAACAGTCTCAGGAATCATTAATGTGCAGAAACTAAGTTTAATGGTTTAAACCTGGCTCAAGAATATCCCATATACCTTTTATTAATGGATTTATTGGTCAGGATTAAAACATATACTATATAGGACTGTGTTGATAGGGAACGTTATTAACCCTACATCCCTCGTAACTGCAAAAATTGTCAACATGCTTCAGCCATTTATCTGTTGCACACAAGGATCATTTGGCCTTCATCAGGAGTATAGATAATTAATTATCAATTTAAAAAAATGCTATGTATTTGTTACTTATTTAACTTACAACACTGTACCCCTACAAAGCTAGCAACCCACACTTAAACTATAACTAAAATAAATAAGTATAATAAAAACTGTATAATTGATAATCAATTAACTAGTTAATTAACAATTAATAATTACTAAATTAACATCCACTATAACCCCAACAATTCTAGCACCCTGCAACTAAAATATAACTAAAATAAATCAGTATTACATAATGTACATAATTAATTAGCAATTAAATTAATAATAAATAAATAATTGTTAAATAATTATTACCTAACTTCCTACCCTATATCCTTACAAACCCAATAGCCACACCTAAAATATAAGAATAATATAAAGTTATTGCACATTTTGCCTAATTGATAATCAATTAAATAGTTATTAATGAATTAATAATTAACTGTTGATTAGTTATAGCTTAATTAATGTCCCACCCGATACCCCTACAAACCCAACACAATTTACATAATTATTGATTAATTAAATATGTATTAGTAAATTAATAATTAATTATACATTAATTCTTACTTACTTAACATCCCACTCTATACCCTTACAAACCTAGCAACCACCACAACACTATAAATTACCATTAGCAATTAGATTAAAAATTTAAAATCACTTAAAATTACAAACTATATTTAAAAATAGTATTAACGATTATACAAACAATAATAAGAAATAAAAAAAATGAACTAAAACACGTTAAGATATTTTAAAAATACAATATTTTTATGAGTTTTATAGAAAACGATATTAACAACAATATTCTGGACAACGATATTTCTGCATCACAATATTTTTAGATCACAATACTTTTTTCTGATATTTCTCTCTCCCTATATTTACAACTCAATATTTTGTCCAAATACTGCCACACTGATATATATTAGAAAGCAGTTTGGAAAATGGTAGACTCTAGGAACACTGGACACACTTTAATAATGTTAACTAACAGAGGCCCTGTGCAGTAATAGAACAGTTTTGTCCATCTTACCATTGAAACATATTATTTGGCAGAAGTTTCATATTTTAAATCTGAATATTGTGCATCTGGTCATTCAAGGCACACATACAGGTGCGTTTTGAAAGTTCAGGTTTAAGTCTGAAAGTCAAAAACTGGTTGGTTAGTCCTTTTAGCACAACAACCTTGTCTGCAATGTCATAGGACTATTCATAATATTTTTAATCTCTCTTGTTTGTGATGGAAGGTTTTGTTGAGTTCCACATGGGGTACATTACTTTTTACCTGAGTACAGCTTGCTAATTTTTTTCCTTGCATTCATGTAAAAGTCAATTATTGTGTTCAATCTGTTGGCCTTAGGGTGGTCATTCCCCCAGCTTTTTGCCTTTTGCCTCCTATGTTTTGCCCTGAGGAGCACTTTACTATTGCTGACCAACACTAAGGTGCATGTTCTTCTCCTCTAAACATGGTGACATTGGTGTATATCAGATTGCCATATTTGTGGTACTGGTAAGTCCCTTGTAAAGTGTTATGTAATGTACCCAGGTCCTGTACTTCACATGCTGAAGCACTGATTGTGCCACCCACAGATGTAGCCTTTCAAACCTGTCTCAGGCCTGCCATTGCACTGCCTGTGTGTACCATTTACTACCACGTTGACATGATATCTTTATGACACCTTTGGCGGCACTGGTGGAGTCTTTTGGGGCCCAGATCGTCTCCTACGCGGATGACACGCAGTTGCTCTTCACGTGTGGGAAGGATCAGGCCTTCGACGGTGAGAACATCCGGGGTGTTTGGAGCTGGTCTTTAGCTGGTTTCAGTCGAATAGCCTCAAAGCTAATTCCAATAAATCAGAGGTGTTGTTCTTCGGCTGCTCCCTCGACCCTGACTGGCGGGCTTGGTGGCCCTTGGACATGTGTCCCCCTGCCCAGGCATCGTTGGTGGCTAAAAACTTGGGAGTAAAGATGGATAATAGCTTGACGCTGATTTCACATATTCAGGGCCTGATGGGCACCTGCTTTGGCATACTCAAGATGCTCCGGAAGTTCCTGCCTTTGCTCACAGAAGAGCATAGAAAGATTACTGTGCAAGCTCTAGTGGGCTCCAGATTGGACTATGCGAACGTCCTGTATATAGGTCTTCCGGATTATCTTGTCCAGCGGCTGCAGGTTGTGCAGAATTCCTCGGCCCGCGCCATTTTTGGCCTTCACAGGCGAGTGAGAGCCTTCGGTTTGGTGCAGTCGCTTCATTGGCTGCCCATCCGGAAGCGGGTCATGTTTAAAGCTTTGACCTTGGCGCATAAAGCGCTACTTGGCGCGGGAGCAAAGTACCTTCAACACAGGCTTGCCTTCTACCGCCCGGCTAGATCTCTGCGATCAGAATCTTTGTTTCTGGCTGTGGTTCCTCGAGTGAGGAAGGCACGCACTGGGGGACGCTCCTTTAGTTTGAGGGCCCCTCAGTTGTGGAACACCTTGCCTCTGGCTTTACGGTCCTCCCCGAATCTGCTCCTGTTTAGGAAAAGCCTGAAGACCTGGCTTTTCAACCTTTAGGATCCCTTTCTTTTTCTTTCCCTTGTCTGTTGTTTGTTGAATGGTGTTATGTTTTTTATTCTGAGCTGCCTTGATAAAGCGCCGGGACACTCTCCGGAGTAGCCGTGCGCTATAGAAATAAATATATAACATAACATAACATAACATAACATGACACCTAAAACCTTAAATTCCCCTTTTTTTACATATAAGTCGCCCCTAAAGTTGCATTCTGTTGTCTAAAGTCTCAGGGACACATAGGTCTTCCTGTAATTTTGCTGGTGCTGCTGGACTCTGCCTTCTGTGAGTCCTACCCTTGCCAGAGGTGCCCCCTCCAAGTGAGTTCTGGGCCTCTTACGTGGGTTCTGCAGCTGCTTTCTACAAAAACTGACGCATCACCCCAAATGCTTGAGAACTTCTGACGCATTGCCCTTCGCAGCTGATGCAGAGGCTGCTCAATGGCACCAGATCCACAGCCTGCACGGTTCGACAGCGACGCATGTCATTCACTTCAACGGAGTGCAACGACGAAGCAGGACCCAATTTGTGCAGCATGACAAGTAGGCTCTTGACACTGACACTTGCTCCAGTCAAGGTTTTTCTTCAGTGGGGCCTGTCTGGGTCCTGTAGCCAGCCTGCCGCCTATCGCGGCTGTCCTGAACTTTTGATTTGCACCGGTGCCTCACAACCTCAAATAACATTTTGACAGCTGGTGACTTCTTAGCACTGTTTTTGCATTTAATCTTTAAAAATTAATATCTCAACTTCTACTGATGGGATATTTGTCATTTTGATCATATTGTGCTCAGATAAATGGTCTCTATTTTTCTAAACCTGTGTGGAGTCTTTTTGTGGTATATTCATTGTGTTACTGTATGTGTTGCACAATTACTTTACACATTGTCTTTGTAGATAAGCCTGACTGCTCTGTGCCAAGCTACCAGAGGGTGAGCACAGGTTATCTTATTGTGTATCTAGCTTGCTCTGCTAGAAGGGTGGTCACTGCCTGGCCTGTGTGCATACCTCAGCCAACCAGGAATCCCATTTCTCAAATATTGTAATGAGTATTTTCCAAACAGTCACTGTGTTTTAAATGATAAATACACACAGGAGATTATTTACAAGCCCCTTGCGCCGCTGGAACGTCACCTTTTCCCATATTATAAGTTACAAAATGGAGGCGCAAGGGGTTTGTAAATAAGCCCCACAGTGAGAGCTTTTTAAGTCGACTGTCTTTCTAGAGGTAAAACATATGCTAACAATCTTTGTCCATAGAAATTAAACATGCTCAAAGGCAGATTCCTTCAACATATTAACTTTTCAGGTTGATTAGCTAATGGAGACACCTACGTTGTTGTGGTATTGCTTCTCGCCTCATTTCTGTAACTCATGCCTTCTGCTTTCTACTTTTGTGTCTCTGACTCGCGTTGTGCCTTTAGCAATAACACCTGGGCGTTCGCTACAGGAGAGGACGTGACTGTCAACATGCATTAGGATTCCTTTCAAAGGTGTATTTTCGCATGTGTCTGTTCTGTCATTATTTTTATGACTGATTACATTTCTTACCTGCCTGCAGTTACGTCATAGGCAGGATGTCTTTCAACCCCGACACTCAGTCACAATCTCTCAGTTTCACCTGCAAAGAAGTAACTTTATACCCCTGTTGAATGTCCCATGCTAGTAACGTGGTGGTCCCCCAACAAAATTTGATTATTGGGTAATCAACTTCCACTGCCATGATACATAATGCATCAAGGGTCATAGTATTGGACATGTTCGTGGTCTGCGCAGCCCATTGCATGCTAGTTGTGTGCTTATTGTAGTGTTGATTTCAGGTCGGCGACAGTAGGGGATCTGTCTGACTATTGCACCCAGGGAGTTAGGGTTGCTGCCAGATGTGCCATATAGGGAGGCGGACTCAACCAGTAATGCGCGAAGTGTGCCTGTGCACAATGATAAATAGAGTTCAAAATCTGACCATGCCAATTCCCCTTGTCATAGGGTAGTGTCAGTATCTCACAGGGAGATATGAGGTTGTTATCTCGCCCAAGCTACAGTGGTCCTGTGGTAAATAAATAAATAATACCTCTATTTTTGAATGGATAAATAAATAACAGATAGCTCAATAAATAAGAGTCAAGATTCGAGGTAGTAAGAGTTTGCAGGTTTAATACAGCATAAAGGACAGGAACAGGACAACCTGCACGGGAACAGGATGGCAGTGCTGCCGGGGGCAGGATCAGAATCGGCACGCTCTGGGGAAAGGACTGGCGTAACATTTAATAACAATACACAAGCATATATAGTAAAACAATTGCATTACAGTACATATGATAGGCGGAGCAGTGGGTGTGGTCAATAGCAGTCGCGAAAGATAAGGGTGAAAATGGGTGTAACAGGGGCGTATACATAGACATGTGATGTAAACGTAACAGAATATGTCATAAATGGGGCGGAAACATGGAGGGGGCTACCTAAGGAGCCGGGACCTCTAACCTAATGGTGCGCGCAAATTGACAATGACGTGTTACTAGGAGAAGCTGGGGGCTATGAACTCTGTGCTAGGAGCAGAGACTGAAGTCTGGAGAGTCAGGGCGACATGTACCTAAACAGTATCTAGTATCTGATGTTTAGAGAACATGTTGATATAAACTAAGAGTCAGGAGGGGAGAGGCTAACGGACTCTAAGACTGGAGCATGCATTATTCTACATGTAGTGCGTGATGAAGAATATTAAATGACCATTAAATACAGTATTTCTCTTACATGGAGACGTAAAGGCTAGACAATGACGAAAACTATTGATGCGATTCAGTAGCTTAGGAATGCAGAGAAGGAGGGCTGGACTGATAACTAGAATCATAACATACTCTTGGCAGACTCAGAGGCAGAGCCAGGCTGAGCCGGGCACTGTGAGGCAGGAAGTAAGTGAAGGGTCGAGGATACAGGTGGGGGCTGTATCGCTCCTCAGCGAGGCTCAGGAGACAGGAGCTGAATCTGGTGTCCGGGCCCTTTTGAGGCCTAGAAACGGGGACTTTACAATGAAATAACGTGCACACTGAGAAACGTGGCAACGTAACTTTACATAGGCCTGATACTCGTAGCTTTCACGAGAACTGGAAACTGGCATACTTGTGATGGACACAACTGTAATTGCGTCTTTAATCAAACATGGGGGATACATATGCATATTTAATCATGCACACATAACATAAGATGGAGGACTCGTAGGGACACAGAACATGGCAAAATGTACTTTTCCACATTCCCTCCTTGTCACTACGTTTCCATCAGGAAACATCAATATTCATGATACCATCTATCATTTCATACAGTATCATTTGCTCGTCTCAAATTTTCTTGGAACGGGATTTAGGACGGGACTTGGGACTAGGAACACATGATGTAGCACAAATGCCGCAAATCGCAGGGCCACATTGTAAACAGAGGCAGCAACTGAATATGATCGCTACTGCAATACCTAGAAATGACAATACTTTCCATCCCCAGGCGGAAATTATATTCCAGAACCAACCGGACCATGTCCAGGTGCCTGGATCTTGGTGTAACATATGGGCAATTTTATGGAGTCTGGTAATAGCTGAATAAACAGACGGCGCGTTATTAGGAATGAAAATGCAGCAACTAGATCCGATGACTCTACAGGCCCCGCCCCTATCGGCCAGTATGACGTCAAGGACGAGACGATTCTGGAGCACGACAATTCTCATAAAGGATTGTTCTTCGGTTAAGTTACCTAGAGCAGAAGTAGTCTCAATCACTACTGCTTCAAGTGTTCTGGTTAATCTACGTATCAGTTTACTGTTTACAACAGTACCTAAGTAGGGGAAGACACCTTTATTGATATCTATGTATTGTTCTAGAGCAGTTTCAGTATAATCGACAATCGGGAAATTTCTCTTGTGTCTAGTATGTACTAGGTGGGAATTCCTATGATAGTCAGGTGGGGCTAAGAAAACTGGTGGCAGTAGGAAGGCAATGTAACATGTACCCTCCCAATCGAGGGGCAGACGAACATATGCGGTCTGACCACAAACAAAATAAGAATGACGTGAAGCTTTGAAAATAGATTTCCTACTGTCACTATACTTGACAATAGTAGTACAATCACTATGTCCTACATGTGCGGAACCATTATTTCGGACACATAATTCACCTTTGACTGGTAGTACTGAAATAGCAGGTAAGTCTGGAGTAGAATCAGACTGAACATTCAGGACCATGAAATTCGAAGAATAATTACCTAGATTATAAACTTCATTCTCTAGATCTAACCCTGTTCTGTGGGGAAGACCTTGCTTGTCTGGGAAACATGTACTGTTCAGAAAAGACATCTGTTGAGGATGACGTTAACGTGGACCATGCTCCACACGAACCATTATGTGAAAATGGATAAGGAAAGAGTGGCAGAACTCCCTTCGGTGTCTGGAAAGGGGGGAGTCGACCACACACCCAACAATTAGTGGCATTGCTGGTCTGGTGTGAATAATGTAACATGCGGATAAAAGAATTGTTACGCATAGCCAGGCGGTAAGAGAGTTCATGAGGAGGCAGATCACTAAACGTGTGCTCTACTGTAACATTAGCAGACTTATTTACATGAGAAACTGAAAAACACAAATAAAATGCATAACTGGTGCAGGAAATCATAATGCTGAAATATAGCAGAAAACATAAAATAATAGTGCAACTTCTAGAGTTCTCGCTAACTCTCTCTCTGTGGGGGTCTATTATATACATGTCAGAAACCGGTCTAACCGTTTCACCTAGGGGAGGACTTAGACAATCAAACTGGCTGACTTATTTTACTAGACCTTAACTTAAGCTTATACTCCTGTTGCGGAGTTGTCTCTAACAGGGAAGGGTTCGTAGCAATGTCTTTTGCGGGACAGTCCTTAAGAATAGTACTTTGGCAGTCCTTTAAATCCTCGGAAATGTTCTTTGAAACAGGCTTCAATCCATAAAACTTTTTGATATGCGATAGATGCACCCAGCCTTTGCGTCCCTCCAACTTTACGGCTGTACGGGTGGCCAGGAGGACCTGTCGGGGCTCCTTCCAGCGAGGCTCCAGCGGACTTGAACGATCAAAATTTCGGACAAGAACCATGGATCCGGGAACGATTTCATGCGGTGCCACCTCGGTATTGTCTGGAAATGCGGCGGCAACCTGTGAACGACAAGAGTTGAGGGCAGACATCAAGGAAGCTAGGTAATCTGTCAGCATATTACTTGAAACATCGGTAATACTTCGAGGTCTAGGTGTACCCCACATGTTAGGGGGGCGGCCGAATACGACCTCATAAGGGGACAGACCTGATCTGGAATGTGCGACCATGCGCATATAAAATAAGGCAACTGGCAGAGCTACTAGCCAGTCCACACCTTTCTCTTTACATACTTTTGCGATTCGGATTTTCAGGGTCTGATTATGTCTCTCTACGAGACCGGCTGCTTCTGGATGGCGTACACAATGGAACTTCCACTGGTACCCTAACAACAGGGAAATATGTTTCATGAGCTCGGATGAGAATGGCTGGCCGTTGTCAGAATATACGACTCTAGGGAGTCCGTAGCGGGGGAAGAATTCACGAACCAACTGCTTGGCAGTGGTCGCGGCTGTGTAATCTGGGACTGGATATGCCTCTGTCCACCTGGACAAAGCGCATACCACTACAAGGACATACTTGAAACCTCGACATCGCTCCATCTGAATATAATCCATCTGGAGGACTTCAAAAGGGTGGTCAGGGGGCTGGAATCCACCTTGTTCCACCGGGACACTTTTACCTGGATTGAACTGACAACATATCATACAGGTACGGACTTTCTGCTTGGCTGCAGCTCGTAAATGCTTGTTGAACCAAATGTTCTGGATACTGTCTAACATTGCTTTTTCTCCTAAATGTGCTGGACTATGTGCGGTATTGATAATGACTTGGACCATAGAGTCGGGGAGAAACCATGTGGCTTTACCCTTCGTCACCCATCCCTGATCTGTCTGGACCCCTCCTTGTTCAGACCATTTCTTGATTTCATCGAGAGTAGCATGTAACTGGATATCTATGACATCTTGAGTGGGGTCCTTAACTGTCATACAGGTAGTCAGATCTGGAGTGTATGTCGGTGTCTTATTAACTGGAATGTCTGGTGTCTGTGCTGTAAGCTTGGCTGTGCGATCTGCTAGATCATTACCTTGAGAAATAGTGTCAGTAACTTTCGTATGTGCTTTGCATTTCATGATAGCAATGGATGTCGGTAAGTGTATGGCATCTAACAGAGCTTGAATAAGGAGACCATGCTGAATCTTGGTTCCATGAGAAGTCATGAAACCTCTCTCCTGCCAGAGCACTCCGAAGTCGTGTACGACTCCAAATGCGTAACGTGAATCTGTGTAAACATTAACTTTCAGATTTTTGGCGTGTATACAGGCTTGTGTCAGAGCAACTAGCTCTGCTGCTTGAGCAGACAAGGTGTCAATACGGTGTGTTTCAATAACTTCAGTGTCAGTAGTCACTGCATACGCGGCTACTAGTTCTCCTGTACTTGTTCTCATACATGAACCATCCACATAAAGTGTCAGGTCTGGATCTGGTAATGGAATATCTGTCAGATCTTGTCTTGGCTTAGTCATAATATTAACTACTTCCACACAGTTGTGTGTGGCAGGATTTGAATTTACTGACGGTAACAGTGTAGCAGGATTTAGAACGTTGCAGCGTCTGATTTCTATGTGTGGCTGGAACAGTGTCAATTCATAACCTGTTAAACGTGCAATTGTCAAGTGTTGAGTCTGTGTTCGGTTTAAAAGAACTTCCACGGAGTGTGGAACTTGTACTGTCAAGGAATGTCCTAATACTATGGAATCACTTTGTCTGATAGCTAGTGCTGTGGCTGCAACTGACTTGAGGCACGCAGGCAGAGCCTGGGCTACAGGATCTAATGTGCTCGAAAAATAAGCACAGGGCTTGTATTGTCCTGCTTGATCTTGTGTGAGAACAGATAATGCTGTACCTTCGCGTTCAGTGACAAAAAGTGTAAAAGGCTTACTGTAGTTCGGTGTTGCTAGAACTGGAGCTTGGCATAGAGCTTTCTTTAACTCATTGAAACTAAGTGTATGTTCAGATGTCCAAGGGAGGACAGTCGATACGGCTGCCTCCTGTGTCGTTAACTGTATCAGTGGTTTAGCTAGAAATGCATACTGAGGAATCCATTGTCTGCAATAAGAAGTAAGGCCAATAAAAGCACGTACCTCCTTCTGGGTCTTGGGCTGAGGGAGACTCGCTATTAGCTGGATACGGTCAGGTGTCAACTGCCTACCCCTCTTGGACAGTAAGTGGCCTAAATAGATCACTTGCTGGACACAGAATTGAAGCTTAGAAGGGGACACCTTGTGCCCCATCTCGGCAAGGAAATACAAGACTGTAAGGGATGCTCGCTCGCAGGCACGTTCAGAACGGGCTGTGATCAGTAGATCATCGACATATTGGAGCAGGGCAGTGTCAGTTGGCATGTGAATATTGTCTAGTTGTCTCTTAAGTGCTTGACTGTAAATACTTGGACTTTCTGTGAAACCTTGAGGAGCGCGTGTGAACATATAGCTCCTTCCATTTAAACAAAATCCGAAAAGAAACTGGCTGTCTGGATGAATGGGGACACTAAAAAATGCGTTCTTGAGGTCTATGACTGTAAAAAATGAGGCTTCAGAATCAATGGCTGTCAATAGGGAAGAGATATCTGGGACAACTGGGTACTGGGGAATAATACATTTGTTAAGCTCTCGGAGGTCAATCACTAATCGATATACTGGGGGTGCATTTGGATCAGTACGTTTCATGACTGGAATGATCGGAGAATTACATACATTGGAGTCAGTTTCTACAACTACTCCTTGAGCGATGAGCTCGTCAATAATTTTGGATAAGGCTGCTACAGCCTCAGGTGGCAATCTGTACTGCCTGATTCGTGGTAACACTACACCTGGCTTGAGAGTCACACGATGGGGTGTGATTTGCATGAAGCCAACATCAGTTGGACCTTGTGCCCATAGATGCTGCGGAACATTAGACAATCTCGGATCAAAATCTCGTAATACATAGTGACCCTTGAAGTCACGTAGGAACAATCGTATTCCCTCGGGGGAACAGCATATGACTGCACCTAATTCTTTCAGTGTCTTAATGCCTAACAGATTTTCTGGACATGACTTCGTAAGTAACAGATCAGTAGTGCGGGACAATGGACCTACTTCTAGAATAACTGGCTTTGAAATTTCATTTACGATAGGTTTTCCTGAAAATCCAAGGGAAACATTTCTTGAGCCTGAGAGCGGAGCCCCTGGAACTTCGGCGTGACTAATGGTGGTCCTACTTGCCCCTGTATCAATCAGAAACTTTCTGTCTTTCCCTAATACTTGACTATGAACATAGGGACCCTCTTGATCTACAGGTATCTCGATGAGAGGCAAGCCTACCTCCCTCTCTAGGCTGTTTCATGAATATGGCTGATACTCTGGATACTCGGACTGCGCATACTGGTACATCTGCTGTGTAACATGCTGTGTTGCAGCAATAGGCTGCGGTACTGGAACTGTCTGTTGTGCATTCTGTGGCTGAGAAGTCTGTGAAACTTGTTCTTGTCTAGGCGGACGTGGTCTTTCTTTAGTCTTACCGGTAGCTATATTGTGTTTCAGAACTGCACACTCGTTTATGAAATGACCTGGCTGTTTACAATAATTGCATGTCCCTTTAACGGGAGCTGTAGGATGACTGGCTTGATTCGGACCCCTCTTCTGACTGTCTTGAGGAATAGATTGTGCAACTAGTACTTTCATTTTCGTGTCTTTCATACGTTTTCTTTCATGATCTTGCTCTTCTCTGATTCTATTCTGGTGGTATTGGAGCATCTGTAACATCTGGGACGGGGTATTAGCTTGCCAGGTACTTTCGACTTTCAAAACTCGATTCTTAACTTGTGGACTTGAATTCTCGACTAATTTAGTAACAAAAAGATGAGGGTATGACTCGCTACTTGTCTTGAGGCCACTGTTTATACTAAAACATTTCTCGAATCTAGAATAAAAATCACTAGTGTCTTCGTCTTGTTTCTGTTTACAGGCTGAGATTGCATCCCAGTCTTCCTTTTTAGTGGCTAATAATCTAGGCAAAACTTGTATCAATAATTCTGGTAATTCTTTACATTTCTCTCCTAGACCGGTACCTGGTACTCGTATCTTATCTTCAGCTTCGAGAACTGCCCAATCGATCTTTTTCTCTCCCACCTCCCATTCTTTTTCCTTGAGTTTTTCATATACCCCTGCGGGCAACAGGACCTTTAACATTTTAATTATATCTGGGTACGTGTATTCTCCCATACGGAGCATGTCTTTTAATTCTCGGTGGAACCCTGCTGGATCTTTGTCATGACAGGGAATTAACTTTTTCATCTCTAAGAGTTCCATCTTTGTAATCGGAGTGTAAACAAACACTCGTTGCATTTCACCATCTGTTGTCCTAACTGGGTGTACTTCTCGTAACGGATTCTGTCTGTCTATGTAAAACGGTTTACTTTCTGGAGGTGAGACATGAACAAAATGCGGGTTCAAAAACATACTATATTTGTGGCGCTGTTCTAGAATGACACTAATTAAATCGGTACCTAAACCTTTCCATCTATACTGGAGTAACTCGTTCAGGACATCGTGTAACGGACCTGGATCAGAATGTTGACCCTCATACAATGTAATGAGGTGCTGGATCATATACATACCCACCAGTCGCTGCTCGGCTGGGGGCAATTTCAGAAACATTTGTGCCACTATTTCGTCTGGAAAAGTGGTAGAATCAGTAATCCATCGGACTGCTGATCGGGCTAGTTCTTGTTCATGCATAGTACTTAATTCACTGTAACCGATTCGTGATTTCAGAATGTGATCGGTAGCTTGAAATACTTGTTCCAGAGAACCTTGTTCTGGTGCTGGATGATGTAAAACTGACTTGTGTTCTAGGCGCAAATGGCGATCTGGAAATCTAGATTTTCCTACATACGCTATTCTAGTGGGATTCTCGTCCTCTACCTCTTCAGTAGAGTCATTTTCTTTCTCGTTTACTTGTGCTGCTTTACGTTGTTCGTGTAACTTTAGTATTTCCTTACGAATTTTCTTGTACATACTCTCTATACTACTGATAGTCTTGTGTTTACCCTCGGCTATATTATCACTCCACCTTGTCAGGATTTTCATTTCGGCCTGATCTTTAGTCGGGGAATCTTGTTCTCTTATTAGACAATTAATCAGAAACTTTAATAACATGAGCTGGATCTCAGCTTTCCTTTGAGACATGGCTTCGCCAATACTTTCTGGATCATCCCCTGTACGGATGAAACGATATATTCTGTCTAGATCTCCTTTCATATCTGGTAGGGTGTCTAAATACCCAGTCACCCGTCTTACACGGATGGAATATATTACTGTACTATCATCACCTGCAACTGGATCATAGCGGCATTCAGTGAGAGCTCGTCGGATTTCTGCAACGGACTTAAATTTGGGCGTACGCTGTAACGCACATTCATGTAACTCGGCCAACGTTCTACGTTGGTGCGGTGGCGGGGTACCAGGAGGACCTCCTCCTGCGGCCCCTAAACTGGAATCGTCGACTGATACTCTCCGTACCAGCGCGGCGGGAAATTGTAATGTAGGCTGGACCGGGGGTACCGTAGCAGGTACTGCAAGAGGTGCCCCGGTGTCTGGGGGAGCAGGAATTGCCTGATTTACAGGGACTGGCGGAACAGGATTTGCATATTCCGGGACTGTGTCGTCCAAATAGGACGAGATGAAAATATCAGCTGCGGTCGGTTTGTGACGTAGCTTAGTCGGAACTAGTGGTGGCGGAAAATTACTGGATGCCTCCGGGGTCGCTTTTGGCAAGCCCTCGGCAAGAAGAGGATACATACCCTTGATGAGGGCATGCCTCTGTCTGTCTGACTGTTCTGTTTTAACTCGTTCACCTATCTCGATTAGTTCCCTTTCCTGGGCTCGTTCTAAGGATTCTCTACTTAGTTCTGACTTTCTGATTTCTTTTTCGGTTCTTTTATGAGATTCTTTGCGCCATAACTCGATGGCATCTTTCTGTGACTGTCTGGCTTTCTTTTTCCATAATGCTTCTTCTACTCTCATGATGCACTCGGCATCCCATGTACCTGATACGGGCCATCTATACTTTTCCTCTAACTCTTTGGTATACTCTACCCATAAATCTAGATATAATATGGCACTTATGCCATGCTTCTGATACATAAAATGACCTGGACTGTCCCTAGGCGGGACAGGAACTGCTGCTTCTAGCAGACCTTTTCTAGTTTTTAACTGACGTAATTTCGAGAATAAGGGCATGACTGAACTGTAATCTAGACACAATACAATACACAATGAACACGATAATTACTTCACATTCATACCACGACATTAAAATACATGAAGAATATTTAAAATAACAGTTCGAACAGAATACTACCTGGAATACTGAAAACAGAATACATGAATTTTCTCGAGAACTGAACTGACTAGAACAGAAACTAGATGCACTGCTGAAACAGTACGAAACTTACCGGTCTCATAAAGAGACACGTCAGGACCCGCATCCACCGAAGTGGACACTTCGTTTTGGGTCTGTGTACCACCAACCCACGGACCAGAGTCAATTAGATTGACCCTGTCTAGATACTACCCCAGCAATGGTACTCACCGGGCAGCAAGAACGGAAGGCCTCGGACTGGACTGGACTGCTTCGACGCCGGACGGACGAACTTCGGACTTCTGTTACGGGTGGGCCTCCAGATACCTCGGACCTTGGACTCTCGGCTTGGGCTCTGGTCGGGACTCGCCGCGTTCCTCCACCGCCTCGTCTGGATGCTGGACCGCCACCTCCGTCTCCTCCGTGGGCCTGAGGGATACTTGAAGCAGAAATATCTGCACGTGCACGGTATGGTTCCGTCACGGCTGCAGAGGGTCAGGGGGCCGGCGTGGCTTCACCGGCGCGTGGGGAAAGGGCAAGTCCCTGTTCGGGCGCCATTATGTCTGTTTACCTCTACCTCTATTTTTGAATGGATAAATAAATAACAGATAGCTCAATAAATAAGAGTCAAGATTCGAGGTAGTAGGAGTTTGCAGGTTTAATACAGCATAAAGGACAGGAACAGGACAACCTGCACGGGAACAGGATGGCAGCGCTGCCGGGGGCAGGATCAGAATCGGCACGCTCTGGGGAAAGGACTGGCGTAACATTTAATAACAATACACAAGCATATATAGTAAAACAATTGCATTACAGTACATATGATAGGCGGAGCAGTGGGTGTGGTCAATAGCAGTCGCGAAAGATAAGGGTGAAAATGGGTGTAACAGGGGCGTATACATAGACATGTGATGTAAACGTAACAGAATATGTCATAAATGGGGCGGAAACATGGAGGGGGCTACCTAAGGAGCCGGGACCTCTAACCTAATGGTGCGCGCAAACTGACAATGACGTGTTACTAGGAGAAGCTGGGGGCTATGAACTCTGTGCTAGGAGCAGAGACTGAAGTCTGGAGAGTCAGGGCGACATGTACCTAAACAGTATCTAGTATCTGATGTTTAGAGAACATGTTGATATAAACTAAGAGTCAGGAGGGGAGAGGCTAACGGACTCTAAGACTGGAGCATGCATTATTCTACATGTAGTGCGTGATGAAGAATATTAAATGACCATTAAATACAGTATTTCTCTTACATGGAGACGTAAAGGCTAGACAATGACGAAAACTATTGATGCGATTCAGTAGCTTAGGAATGCAGAGAAGGAGGGCTGGACTGATAACTAGAATCATAACATACTCTTGGCAGACTCAGAGGCAGAGCCAGGCTGAGCCGGGCACTGTGAGGCAGGAAGTAAGTGAAGGGTCGAGGATACAGGTGGGGGCTGTATCGCTCCTCAGCGAGGCTCAGGAGACAGGAGCTGAATCTGGTGTCCGGGCCCTTTTGAGGCCTAGAAACGGGGACTTTACAATGAAATAACGTGCACACTGAGAAACGTGGCAACGTAACTTTACATAGGCCTGATACTCGTAGCTTTCACGAGAACTGGAAACTGGCATACTAGTGATGGACACAACTGTAATTGCGTCTTTAATCAAACATGGGGGATACATATGCATATTTAATCATGCACACATAACATAAGATGGAGGACTCGTAGGGACACAGAACATGGCAAAATTTACTTTTCCACATTCCCTCCTTGTCACTACGTTTCCATCAGGAAACATCAATATTCATGATACCATCTATCATTTCATACAGTATCATTTGCTCGTCTCGAATTTTCTTGGAACGGGATTTAGGACGGGACTTGGGACTAGGAACACATGATGTAGCACAAATGCCGCAAATCGCAGGGCCACATTGTAAACAGAGGCAGCAACTGAATATGATCGCTACTGCAATACCTAGAAATGACAATACTTTCCATCCCCAGGCGGAAATTATATTCCAGAACCAACCGGACCATGTCCAGGTGCCTGGATCTTGGTGTAACATATGGGCAATTTTATGGAGTCTGGTAATAGCTGAATAAACAGACGGCGCGTTATTAGGAATGAAAATGCAGCAACTAGATCCGATGACTCTACAGGCCCCGCCCCTATCGGCCAGTATGACGTCAAGGACGAGACGATTCTGGAGCACGACAATTCTCATAAAGGATTGTTCTTCGGTTAAGTTACCTAGAGCAGAAGTAGTCTCAATCACTACTGCTTCAAGTGTTCTGGTTAATCTACGTATCCGTTTACTGTTTACAACAGTACCTAAGTAGGGGAAGACACCTTTATTGATATCTATGTATTGTTCTAGAGCAGTTTCAGTATAATCGACAATCGGGAAATTTCTCTTGTGTCTAGTATGTACTAGGTGGGAATTCCTATGATAGTCAGGTGGGGCTAAGAAAACTGGTGGCAGTAGGAAGGCAATGTAACATGTACCCTCCCAATCGAGGGGCAGACGAACATATGCGGTCTGACCACAAACAAAATAAGAATGACGTGAAGCTTTGAAAATAGATTTCCTACTGTCACTATACTTGACAATAGTAGTACAATCACTATGTCCTACATGTGCGGAACCATTATTTCGGACACATAATTCACCTTTGACTGGTAGTACTGAAATAGCAGGTAAGTCTGGAGTAGAATCAGACTGAACATTCAGGACCATGAAATTCGAAGAATAATTACCTAGATTATAAACTTCATTCTCTAGATCTAACCCTGTTCTGTGGGGAAGACCTTGCTTGTCTGGGAAACATGTACTGTTCAGAAAAGACATATCTGTTGAGGATGACGTTAACGTGGACCATGCTCCACACGAACCATTATGTGAAAATGGATAAGGAAAGAGTGGCAGAACTCCCTTCGGTGTCTGGAAAGGGGGGAGTCGACCACACACCCAACAATTAGTGGCATTGCTGGTCTGGTGTGAATAATGTAACATGCGGATAAAAGAATTGTTACGCATAGCGAGGCGGTAAGAGAGTTCATGAGGAGGCAGATCACTAAACGTGTGCTCTACTGTAACATTAGCAGACTTATTTACATGAGAAACTGAAAAACACAAATAAAATGCATAACTGGTGCAGGAAATCATAATGCTGAAATATAGCAGAAAACATAAAATAATAGTGCAACTTCTAGAGTTCTCGCTAACTCTCTCTCTGTGGGGGTCTATTATATACATGTCAGAAACCGGTCTAACCGTTTCACCTAGGGGAGGACTTAGACAATCAAACTGGCTGACTTATTTTACTAGACCTTAACTTAAGCTTATACTCCTGTTGCGGAGTTGTCTCTAACAGGGAAGGGTTCGTAGCAATGTCTTTTGCGGGACAGTCCTTAAGAATAGTACTTTGGCAGTCCTTTAAATCCTCGGAAATGTTCTTTGAAACAGGCTTCAATCCATAAAACTTTTTGATATGCGATAGATGCACCCAGCCTTTGCGTCCCTCCAACTTTACGGCTGTACGGGTGGCCAGGAGGACCTGTCGGGGCTCCTTCCAGCGAGGCTCCAGCGGACTTGAACGATCAAAATTTCGGACAAGAACCATGGATCCGGGAACGATTTCATGCGGTGCCACCTCGGTATTGTCTGGAAATGCGGCGGCAACCTGTGAACGACAAGAGTTGAGGGCAGACATCAAGGAAGCTAGGTAATCTGTCAGCATATTACTTGAAACATCGGTAATACTTCGAGGTCTAGGTGTACCCCACATGTTAGGGGGGCGGCCGAATACGACCTCATAAGGGGACAGACCTGATCTGGAATGTGCGACCATGCGCATATAAAATAAGGCAACTGGCAGAGCTACTAGCCAGTCCACACCTTTCTCTTTACATACTTTTGCGATTCGGATTTTCAGGGTCTGATTATGTCTCTCTACGAGACCGGCTGCTTCTGGATGGCGTACACAATGGAACTTCCACTGGTACCCTAACAACAGGGAAATATGTTTCATGAGCTCGGATGAGAATGGCTGGCCGTTGTCAGAATATACGACTCTAGGGAGTCCGTAGCGGGGGAAGAATTCACGAACCAACTGCTTGGCAGTGGTCGCGGCTGTGTAATCTGGGAATGGATATGCCTCTGTCCACCTGGACAAAGCGCATACCACTACAAGGACATACTTGAAACCTCGACATCGCTCCATCTGAATATAATCCATCTGGAGGACTTCAAAAGGGTGGTCAGGGGGCTGGAATCCACCTTGTTCCACCGGGACACTTTTACCTGGATTGAACTGACAACATATCATACAGGTACGGACTCTTCTGCTTGGCTGCAGCTCGTAAATGCTTGTTGAACCAAATGTTCTGGATACTGTCTAACATTGCTTTTTCTCCTAAATGTGCTGGACTATGTGCGGTATTGATAATGACTTGGACCATAGAGTCGGGGAGAAACCATGTGGCTTTACCCTTCGTCACCCATCCCTGATCTGTCTGGACCCCTCCTTGTTCAGACCATTTCTTGATTTCATCGAGAGTAGCATGTAACTGGATATCTATGACATCTTGAGTGGGGTCCTTAACTGTCATACAGGTAGTCAGATCTGGAGTGTATGTCGGTGTCTTATTAACTGGAATGTCTGGTGTCTGTGCTGTAAGCTTGGCTGTGCGATCTGCTAGATCATTACCTTGAGAAATAGTGTCAGTAACTTTCGTATGTGCTTTGCATTTCATGATAGCAATGGATGTCGGTAAGTGTATGGCATCTAACAGAGCTTGAATAAGGAGACCATGCTGAATCTTGGTTCCATGAGAAGTCATGAAACCTCTCTCCTGCCAGAGCACTCCGAAGTCGTGTACGACTCCAAATGCGTAACGTGAATCTGTGTAAACATTAACTTTCAGATTTTTGGCGTGTATACAGGCTTGTGTTAGAGCAACTAGCTCTGCTGCTTGAGCAGACAAGGTGTCAATACGGTGTGTTTCAATAACTTCAGTGTCAGTAGTCACTGCATACGCGGCTACTAGTTCTCCTGTACTTGTTCTCATACATGAACCATCCACATAAAGTGTCAGGTCTGGATCTGGTAATGGAATATCTGTCAGATCTTGTCTTGGCTTAGTCATAATATTAACTACTTCCACACAGTCGTGTGTGGCAGGATTTGAATTTACTGACGGTAACAGTGTAGCAGGATTTAGAACGTTGCAGCGTCTGATTTCTATGTGTGGCTGGAACAGTGTCAATTCATAACCTGTTAAACGTGCAATTGTCAAGTGTTGAGTCTGTGTTCGGTTTAAAAGAACTTCCACGGAGTGTGGAACTTGTACTGTCAAGGAATGTCCTAATACTATGGAATCACTTTGTCTGATAGCTAGTGCTGTGGCTGCAACTGACTTGAGGCACGCAGGCAGAGCCTGGGCTACAGGATCTAATGTGCTCGAAAAATAAGCACAGGGCTTGTATTGTCCTGCTTGATCTTGTGTGAGAACAGATAATGCTGTACCTTCGCGTTCAGTGACAAAAAGTGTAAAAGGCTTACTGTAGTTCGGTGTTGCTAGAACTGGAGCTTGGCATAGAGCTTTCTTTAACTCATTGAAACTAAGTGTATGTTCAGATGTCCAAGGGAGGACAGTCGATACGGCTGCCTCCTGTGTCGTTAACTGTATCAGTGGTTTAGCTAGAAATGCATACTGAGGAATCCATTGTCTGCAATAAGAAGTAAGGCCAATAAAAGCACGTACCTCCTTCTGGGTCTTGGGCTGAGGGAGACTCGCTATTAGCTGGATACGGTCAGGTGTCAACTGCCTACCCCTCTTGGACAGTAAGTGGCCTAAATAGATCACTTGCTGGACACAGAATTGAAGCTTAGAAGGGGACACCTTGTGCCCCATCTCGGCAAGGAAATACAAGACTGTAAGGGATGCTCGCTCGCAGGCACGTTCAGAACGGGCTGTGATCAGTAGATCATCGACATATTGGAGCAGGGCAGTGTCAGTTGGCATGTGAATATTGTCTAGTTGTCTCTTAAGTGCTTGACTGTAAATACTTGGACTTTCTGTGAAACCTTGAGGAGCGCGTGTGAACATATAGCTCCTTCCATTTAAACAAAATCCGAAAAGAAACTGGCTGTCTGGATGAATGGGGACACTAAAAAATGCGTTCTTGAGGTCTATGACTGTAAAAAATGAGGCTTCAGAATCAATGGCTGTCAATAGGGAAGAGATATCTGGGACAACTGGGTACTGGGGAATAATACATTTGTTAAGCTCTCGGAGGTCAATCACTAATCGATATACTGGGGGTGCATTTGGATCAGTACGTTTCATGACTGGAATGATCGGAGAATTACATACATTGGAGTCAGTTTCTACAACTACTCCTTGAGCGATGAGCTCGTCAATAATTTTGGATAAGGCTGCTACAGCCTCAGGTGGCAATCTGTACTGCCTGATTCGTGGTAACACTACACCTGGCTTGAGAGTCACACGATGGGGTGTATATAGGTCTTCCGGATTATCTTGTCCAGCGGCTGCAGGTTGTGCAGAATTCCTCGGCCCGCGCCATTTTTGGCCTTCACAGGCGAGTGAGAGCCTTCGGTTTGGTGCAGTCGCTTCATTGGCTGCCCATCCGGAAGCGGGTCATGTTTAAAGCTTTGACCTTGGCGCATAAAGCGCTACTTGGCGCGGGAGCAAAGTACCTTCAACACAGGCTTGCCTTCTACCGCCCGGCTAGATCTCTGCGATCAGAATCTTTGTTTCTGGCTGTGGTTCCTCGAGTGAGGAAGGCACGCACTGGGGGACGCTCCTTTAGTTTGAGGGCCCCTCAGTTGTGGAACACCTTGCCTCTGGCTTTACGGTCCTCCCCGAATCTGCTCCTGTTTAGGAAAAGCCTGAAGACCTGGCTTTTCAACCTTTAGGATCCCTTTCTTTTTCTTTCCCTTGTCTGTTGTTTGTTGAATGGTGTTATGTTTTTTATTCTGAGCTGCCTTGATAAAGCGCCGGGACACTCTCCGGAGTAGCCGTGCGCTATAGAAATAAATATATAACATAACATAACATAACATAACATGACACCTAAAACCTTAAATTCCCCTTTTTTTACATATAAGTCGCCCCTAAAGTTGCATTCTGTTGTCTAAAGTCTCAGGGACACATAGGTCTTCCTGTAATTTTGCTGGTGCTGCTGGACTCTGCCTTCTGTGAGTCCTACCCTTGCCAGAGGTGCCCCCTCCAAGTGAGTTCTGGGCCTCTTACGTGGGTTCTGCAGCTGCTTTCTACAAAAACTGACGCATCACCCCAAATGCTTGAGAACTTCTGACGCATTGCCCTTCGCAGCTGATGCAGAGGCTGCTCAATGGCACCAGATCCACAGCCTGCACGGTTCGACAGCGACGCATGTCATTCACTTCAACGGAGTGCAACGACGAAGCAGGACCCAATTTGTGCAGCATGACAAGTAGGCTCTTGACACTGACACTTGCTCCAGTCAAGGTTTTTCTTCAGTGGGGCCTGTCTGGGTCCTGTAGCCAGCCTGCCGCCTATCGCGGCTGTCCTGAACTTTTGATTTGCACCGGTGCCTCACAACCTCAAATAACATTTTGACAGCTGGTGACTTCTTAGCACTGTTTTTGCATTTAATCTTTAAAAATTAATATCTCAACTTCTACTGATGGGATATTTGTCATTTTGATCATATTGTGCTCAGATAAATGGTCTCTATTTTTCTAAACCTGTGTGGAGTCTTTTTGTGGTATATTCATTGTGTTACTGTATGTGTTGCACAATTACTTTACACATTGTCTTTGTAGATAAGCCTGACTGCTCTGTGCCAAGCTACCAGAGGGTGAGCACAGGTTATCTTATTGTGTATCTAGCTTGCTCTGCTAGAAGGGTGGTCACTGCCTGGCCTGTGTGCATACCTCAGCCAACCAGGAATCCCATTTCTCAAATATTGTAATGAGTATTTTCCAAACAGTCACTGTGTTTTAAATGATAAATACACACAGGAGATTATTTACAAACCCCTTGCGCCGCTGGAACGTCACCTTTTCCCATATTATAAGTTACAAAATGGAGGCGCAAGGGGTTTGTAAATAAGCCCCACAGTGAGAGCTTTTTAAGTCGACTGTCTTTCTAGAGGTAAAACATATGCTAACAATCTTTGTCCATAGAAATTAAACATGCTCAAAGGCAGATTCCTTCAACATATTAACTTTTCAGGTTGATTAGCTAATGGAGACACCTACGTTGTTGTGGTATTGCTTCTCGCCTCATTTCTGTAACTCATGCCTTCTGCTTTCTACTTTTGTGTCTCTGACTCGCGTTGTGCCTTTAGCAATAACACCTGGGCGTCCGCTACAGGAGAGGACGTGACTGTCAACATGCATTAGGATTCCTTTCAAAGGTGTATTTTCGCATGTGTCTGTTCTGTCATTATTTTTATGACTGATTACATTTCTTACCTGCCTGCAGTTACGTCATAGGCAGGATGTCTTTCAACCCCGACACTCAGTCACAATCTCTCAGTTTCACCTGCAAAGAAGTAACTTTATACCCCTGTTGAATGTCCCATGCTAGTAACGTGGTGGTCCCCCAACAAAATTTGATTATTGGGTAATCAACTTCCACTGCCATGATACATAATGCATCAAGGGTCATAGTATTGGACATGTTCGTGGTCTGCGCAGCCCATTGCATGCTAGTTGTGTGCTTATTGTAGTGTTGATTTCAGGTCGGCGACAGTAGGGGATCTGTCTGACTATTGCACCCAGGGAGTTAGGGTTGCTGCCAGATGTGCCATATAGGGAGGCGGACTCAACCAGTAATGCGCGAAGTGTGCCTGTGCACAATGATAAATAGAGTTCAAAATCTGACCCTGCCAATTCCCCTTGTCATAGGGTAGTGTCAGTATCTCACAGGGAGATATGAGGTTGTTATCTCGCCCAAGCTACAGTGGTCCTATGGGATCTTAGGGGGTCATTAGTATGTGCCATACCCCCGGGAAACGGTTCCGTCCGCTGAGGGTGCGGCAGTCCCACACTCCCAATTAGGATGCACCCGCCACACTGGCGGGCGCATGACGCATTTGCAACATTGCGACGGATGGTGCTGAAAGCACCGCCCACCGCAATGCCACAAAGGCAGGTTGTGCCTTTCAATGCACAACGTGACAGGCATCGCGCAGTGCCTGCCACGTTGTTCATTGAAATGCAGGGGGGGTACCATGGGTACCCCCCATGTGCACCCCCCAGAGTCACTGGGGGCCTGCAACAGACCCGGCAAGCAGGCTCTGCATGCCTCCCTAACAGACACCGCCACCATATTGAACCGTTTTCCACCCGGTCGACTTGACGACCGGGCGGAAAAGCGGCAGATGGTCTTTCCGTCCGCCGCTGACCCCCCAGCCATTTGTAATACGGCGGGGGTCTTTGCTGCACGGATGGTGGGCGGATCGCCCCCACCGGGCTGGCCGCCATCCTAATGGGACCCTTAGTGTTTAAAAACATTGTTGAGTTAGGGGAATGAGAATATTGTAAAACAGGTTCAGCAGCTTGGGCAAGATGATCCTTTTTGGAAATGCAATCCTGCCCATCAATGACAGCAGGAGACGGAGCCATCTGTGGATCTGTCGATCTATTTTCGCCATGTTTACCCCATAATTTTTTTAATCACTTTGGATCTGTCCCAATTTCACCGGACACCTAAATATTTAACTGCATCAAGCTCAATAATAGGGGAAGGTCTACCACTCCGATTTGCATGGCCTCTGTTAGTAGAAATCTAGTGGACTTATTCCAGTTTATCTCAATGCCCAACAGTTCCTTGAATAATGTAAATTTCTTGATAATATCTTACATTTTAAACCTATTTTTGGAATACCCAATTTGCAGCACCCCTGTATGTATGTATATTGGTGGGGTGTTTGCAAACCGTGAACTCATCCATAGGCAACAAAGTCCTGTATTCGGCAGAGTCTAAGAGTACAATCTATAATCATAAGATATTGAAGTGGCTACCCCTACACACGAGATGCACCATGACACAGACTCTCATTATGAGCCGACTGGACTACAGCAGCACCCTCTACCTAGGAATCACCAGACACTTCCTTCAAATACTTCAGACCATACAGAACGCTGCAGTCACTCATCCTCAGGCTTCCCTGATAAACCCACATCACACCCCCCCTCAAGGAACTCCGGTAGCTCCCCCATACAGATATGATGCCAGTTCAAACTGCTGACAGATGCACACAAGGCTCTACATAAGCAAGGACCCACCTACATTAACCGCCACCTAAACTTCCACCAACCATCGATAAGACTACGCTCCACCTCCTTTTCACTTGCATCTACCGAAGCAAAAGCAAAGGGCGTTTTTCTCCCACATCGCTGTCAAGACCTGGAACAACCTGCCCATTCAACTCTGGACCATCACCTGATTTCCAGAATTCCGAATGGCCCTCAAGACATGCCTGTTCGAGTAAGCCTCTGAGTCCTGCATGCACCTGGATACCCTATCAGGTGATTAACTGTGCTTTATAAATCCTGATTGATTATATCTTTTTTCTTGCACTTTTGACTAACTTTTGGCTATTTCTGAAACCCATGTGTAAAGTTACTCAAATGTGTAGACTTGCCCATCTCCACTTCTAGAAAAAGGGTGTGGAGCCAAACCTATGAATGTAAGCTCCTACTCCCAAAAAAGAAGCAGTATAAGTCAAGCACTACACATGGCCAACCACTGATACTACAACACCCTACCATAGAAAATATGGCAATAGGGTCTTAAAATAACCCATTAGAAAATAATGTTGGGCCCGATTCACACAAGTTTCTCTTGGACTTTCCTGTCCCTACAATACACAACAATTTGATCCTGAATGAGTTGAGAAGTAAAATGCTCAAACTCACACTCTGAAGCCAGCATACGTAAAGCCATTACATAAGATACTATACTTTCATCACTCTCCTGTTCACAGGTGAAAAACTTGTGCCTAGCAACAACAAGGCTGCTTTCGATATCAAACTGTTTTTCCAGCATGCCAACAGCTTGATCATAAACATGTAATTCTTCCTCTCCCGCAACCACAACAAGAGGAGGTAGATGTTCTAAAACTGCTTGACCTTCGAAACCTAGATTATGCTCTAAAATGAAACACTTCCTCTCAGCACTAAATCTGGAACCCCACATTGCACCCAAATATTTTACAAATGCTCTGTACCACACTTTCCATCTGACTGGTGGATCACCTGGAAGCTGTCAAAAGGGGGGAGCTTGTACATTCTGCATGGTGAACACAAATTAGAACACTATCAATTTCTATGCACAGTAGAAAATGAAGAGTACACCTGCAACACACCTGAAAAGAAAAGAGGTTACCACTAAAAGAATTCAGTAAAAATTAGAGCAGTCAACCTGTGAAATACAGAAAAGGTTCGAATGAATAAGTAATTAGAACACCACCACTTCGATACTGGACCACCACAACAAAAATAGATTACACCCAAGTGTTGCTGAAAGTGACACCAGCAAAAGAGATGGTATGCCCAGATAATTTGTGACCAAGAATTGTACAAAGTTCCCCTGTGAGTGATGATAATAAGGTAGCAGAGTCTCTCTCTTTGCAGTGACTTATGAGGTTTAGCAGTCAGGGAACCAGGCTGGTCCCTTGTCGGAACTAAGAAACCTCACACAGCTAATAAACTGGACGACATGTTTCATCCAGCCCTATAGTTGTCTTGTTTCATCATCGGCTTCCAGCTCCAACGTCAAGCCGGCGCTGCAATGTCTGACGGGTAACATCAAGTGTTACACTTTTGTGGAGATCTTTTGTTCCTTGCCGTGATTTGAGGGTGTGTGAGGGACCTAGAAAAGTGAAGTAGTGAGCAAGGTGTATTAAAAAAGGTTGGTTAATCCACTAAGAGTCCTTTATTCGTGTGGTCAGCCACCTTATTAAAAGGTGAAAAATGAGGGGTACAGAGGACCACAATCAAGTTAGTATGGCCTCATTCAACTCTCATATGCCCAGATAATTGCCTCGCCTCTGTTGCAGTACTTGGAAGGCAAAACAGCAGTGAACTACCACCAGATTATACATTTAGTCATAAAATTCCATGTTCTAAACTGCAGTGCCAGAAGTATAACTTCGCCTCAGTTTGAGTACTTAGATGGCAGAACAAATGCGTTTAATTAGCCCAGTTGCAGTACTTGAATGGCAGAGTAATTGAGTTTAAACAACATATGACGAAGTTGCCCCATTTCTATTGTAGTCTCATACAGTCACACAAGAGCTATCCGCTTTCTTCTAGAAAGTGAGAGGACACTCCGGAACAACGTTCAGGGCGCCTGTGAGCACAACTGAAGACGTGTCTGTTTGCCCGAAAATATGCACGACGCGCAACTCCGGCACGGTGACACGCACAACCTGAGTGCCTGAGGGCGCAGCAGTAGACGTGTCTGTTCACGTGAAGACACGTTCGACGTACTCCTCCAGCATGGTGACGCGCACGACTTGGACAGCGCTGATCACAGAAGCTTTTCCATAGCTAGGCAACTACATACATGTAGCGTGTTCTTTGTAATGCTTACGACATACTGCTCCAGTGCGGTGACGCGCACAACTTGGAAAACGCTGATCAACGAAACTTTACCGTAACTAGGCAACTACAGACGCATAACTTGTTCCTTTTGAAGCACAACCCTTCACCTCTGACTCCTGCGGAAGATTCTACTACGTCATCAGTTGGGGAAAACCACAGTGTGAGAAAGACCTCTCCCCCAAGCAATTTCAACGGTAACAGTGCAAGGGAGCAGCAGCACACAATCGTGTAGCAACTTTCACTTCCAGCACGAAGAAAAGCGATCTCAGCATACAGGGAAATAAAAGTGAGCTACCAGTATATTCCCAACAGTTAGTTCACAGCCAAAAGTGTCGGGCGTATGGGGTGACAACGTTGAGAACACTGTCCCGGGCACACGTAATTAGGATAAAATTCTAGTTTGAAGAGTCTTGTATTGTAACAATATCTGTGGTCTACACCAGTGTGATGATTAAATGTTTTTAATGATGTAACAATGAAAAACAACCAGCCAACACGTGTTTCGTCACACAAGGGAGTTATCCCATGACTTCTTCAGGGCTGGGGGAGATACAAAACATTGAATAAAATAATGCACACTTATCGGGTTGGTCGGTGCCAAACCAAGAAAACCATGACTAATGAGTCATGTGAGACAAAATCACCATTAACACATGGAAACCCTAAGCAAGAGTGTGAATGGATGACTGTACAGGTGATATGGTATAACATTTGTGACTGTGTGAGGGAGAGAACATTGTGGCAATGAAGTGACATGATCCTGACACGTGGTGAATAATGGTGTGAAAGTGACATACCAGGGTAAATATACTTGTTGAAAAAAAAGTTAATCCTGAGCTCAAACACACTAAGGCGCAAAATCATGTACAAGACATGGACAAGGAATTGAGGAGGAGAGACTGTTACATATTGCGCAAGATTGATTCCAAGCTGGGAGAGTGACCGGGAAGCATAGGGTATAACACTGCGAGGGAGAGACACAGAAAGTGCTAATGCTGGACAGTGGAGACTGAGTAGCCTAGAAGGGGGCGACTGTTATACGGTTGTGACGAGGAGTGTGGGGTCATCAACAAGAGTATCAATACACAAATGGTGCGAGGATGCTAGTGGTGGCGGCGGAAAAGAAAATACCTGTATGGAGCTGCAGAGTAATACGGAGGTGTCTGAAGAGAGGAAGAGAAAAAAAGGTGAGCGCCACATGGTGTGGCGATGTGTAAAGTGATGAGTACTATAATGAAGAGCCTCACCGCGGGGTTGGTGATAGTTCCAACCGGTTCCTGTTGCTTATCCTGTTGATAGGGGAGCTCACTGTGGTGAGCCCCTGTGGGTGAGGCTGTAGGACCTGCAGTGTGGCCTCTAAGAACAAACGGACCTGTGCACTGATATCGGGAGAAAGATCAAAACATGCGTCATTATGACGGGCGAGGAAGAAGAGCAAAGTACTCTAACCCCTTACCTCAATCAGGTCTGAAAATCAGAATGCGACGCGTGGATACATCAGTGTGACAACCCATGGTGTGTAGGTAGCTAGAATGGAGGGAGGAGGAAAAGTTAACCTAGGGGAGGACAGAAGAGGGGAAAGCTAAAAGGGATAATGAGGTCAGATCTTACCCTTATGGAGTGATGATCAGAGCGGATGTATGACGTTACAACGCATACTTTTACAACGCATACCTTTACAATGCATTTTTTACAACGCAACATCCTTTACAACGCATTCCATAACAACGCATGCCATTACAACGAATTTTCTGAAAACTGCCTTTACAACGCATTCCATTACAACGCATACTACCTTTACAACGCATACCATTACAACGCATACCATTACATTGCATGTATGGTAAGTATTGCATAGTGTAAGGGTAAAAATTACTAGTCTAACTCCAGGGGGTGCAACAGTAGGGTAAGTGTTGGATAGTGTAGGGGTAAAAATTACTATTCTAACTCCAGGGGGTGCAACAATAGGGTAAGTGTTGGATAGTGTAAGGGTACTATGCATTGTAATGGTATGCGTTGTAATGGTATGCGTTGTAATGACTGCGTTGTAATGACATGAGTTATAATTGTATGCATTGTAGTGTCATGCGTGGTAATGGTTGCGTTGTAATGGCATGCGTTGTAAGGGATGTTGCATTGTAATGACTGCGTTGTAATGGTAGTGCATTGTAAAAGTTGCATTGTAAAGGTTGTTTCCCAACAGAGCCATCCAGTGTCGAGAGCAATGTAATGGGCGGATGGGCCCTGAAAAGAATTAATCTGAGGAGAATGGGAACTAGTCAGGAAGGACTCCAAAAGGGAAAATGAAAAAATGCGACTTGCGTTGGAGCAAGGAAGCCGTGGAGCTTACCTTGAGTAATGATAGTGATTGTAGTGATGCGGAAGCCTGCGGATGCCAGTATGACATATTTAAGACAGAGCAGTCTAAATGAACTGGACCATAGGTGGAAAAGTCCACCTATTCAAAATAGGGTGACGGGACCACGTCAATCGGGTGAAAAGAGCTAACTACTGGTCCCGTCACCACTTCCGGATACGGAAGCCGGCAGAAACCTTCCCATGGTGTGAGTACAAGAGTCACGTTCTTGAAAAACACTAGAGTGTAAACAACCGGTCCAGGTTGGCGGCAGATAGCGTGCCGATAAAGAGGCAGCGGAATAGATAGGTGATGAGTGCCTTGACTACAACATGGGTAACGGTAAAAAATGAAGACAGTCGTGTGGCAGCACCGAAGGAATGAATGCTGTAGAGTTCGTGCTCATAAGGTAGCGGGTTCATGAAATGGCAGTCTAAGGGGATGTCGGGTTGAGGACAAGCCTCACCAAGATTGCGGGGAAATATATAAATATATCACGGAGTCTATACAAAATTTACAACACGAGGCTCATGAGTGGGATCGTGTAAGAGTGACAATGAATTGCTAGTGTTATTAACATATGCCCTGGTTGACTGAAGGGGGCTCACATGACCAAGAGTACAATTTGTTGACATGCAGCATACGTAGTATTAGACCTGACAAAACATTTAATTAATATGGAAGCAGCAAACGCGATCTTAGAGGAAAAGGTGTGATGAACGACTGTTCTTAGGTTTATAGGTCGAGGGAGGGTATGTTGACCAGGGTCATGCATGTAAGTGTATCACTTAGGGGCGAACCTGGTGACTCACCACCCATATGTCTAGTGAGTTCACAACACATAAGGTCGGGAGAAAAAACATACTTAATTTCTTAGCAGAAACAGGACAAGGAAAGTTCAGTATTTGGAAAGTTCATTCACCAAGAAAGTAATGAAGCTCATGGTTCGTGTTGAATCTGTGTTGTACTGTTTGCAGGCGCATGATCCAAGTGGCCTCCAGAAGCCTGAGCCTCAATTCTCTGTTGCCACCTGTGGCGCAGGCCGCTGCAACATCAAATCCGAAAAAGGAAAGGCGTTTTCTGGCGCCTTGGATGGAGCAATTGGTTGCATGTACTGCCATAGAGTTTCTGGTGTCCTGATGTAGGAATGTTCTGATGTGTTCACCAATGCGTTCTATCAGCGGTCTGATGGTGCTTCCGATGTACCATTGTTTGCATGTGCACCCAAGAATATATATGACAAATCTTGTGTTGCAATTGATATTACATTTGATTGCATACTTTTTCTTGTTGATTGCTGTGAAATTCTTTACTCCATTCTGGGCTAGCCTGCAGACTCCACAGCTACCACATTTGAAGAATCCCAGAGTGTGGGTGGTGAGCAACGAGTGAGTAGTGAGGGAACCTGGTATACTAGGACTTAGTCTTGTTCTAAGTGTTCTGCCCCGTCTGTAGGTGATTTGCGGCCTTGCAGTGATTACATCTTTGAGGGTGGTGTCTGCAAGCAAAATGCCTCAGTGTCTGTTGAGGCTTATTTCATGGCCAGACCCATGTCGATATAGTCAGTAACTAGTCTCACAGGTTGCTCATTTTCGTTGATTGTCTTTTTGTCATGCAGTGTTTCCTATCTCTCTATATTGTGGAATCTTCTGCTTTGCAATTAGTGTGTGCATTGTAGCCTCTGGCTCAAAATCTCTGCTCCATTTTAGACATGCATTTTTTTAAAGTCTAGTTCTTCGCTGCAGTTTTTCCTGGCTCTGACAAACTCCCCATAGGGGATAGCCTGAATCTGATGGAACGGGTGAGAGCTTTCAACATGTAAGATGACATTACATGATGTTGCTTTTCTGTGTAGTCGACTGTGCAAAGTGTCTGATTTGATGTAGAGTTCCACATCAAGAAATGTGATGCTGGATGTGCTGGACTCACTTGTAAATCGCATGTTCATGTTGTTGGAGTTTAGATGTCTACACAATTCCTCAAGTCTACTTTGGGACCTTGACCATAGTAATAGAAAATCATCTATATACCGTCCCCTGTAGATTATGGAGTCAACCCATTGCGCCCCTTTGGTACTCCAAATCCAATTAGATTCTAAGACACCCATGTAAAGGTTAGCGAACGAGGGGGAGAACTTCGAGCCCATGGCCACGCCTTTGTTTTGTTTGTACCAGATGTCATATATAAAGAAATTGTTTTTCAGAATGATGTCCATCATGGCAATAAGCATGTTGGTGTATTGTCATAAGGTGTCAGGCCTATTGAGTAGCAGGCTGTAACTGGTTCAATTGTGGTGTAGAGAGACCACATCTAAGGTGGCTTAAGTCATACCAGGTTGCCATTGTACACCAGCCAAGGTACTCAGGATGTGTTTTGTATCTTGGATATGGGATTTTAAAGTCTTAACCATGGTACCTAGAAATAGGTCTAAGTTTTGTGCGAGTCTCTCAGTAGGACCACCAATGCCCGAGACTATGGTCTACCAGGTGGAAATGGGGCCGGCTTATGTATCTTGGCTAGAGTGTCCAGTCAGGGGAATGCAGGCCCGTGCACTTTCAGATAAAGCAGTTCCTGATCGTCGATCAGGCCCAATGAGTGCCATTCGGGTAAGCTTTTATTGTTCTTAGTTATGAGTGTACCAGTTGGATTGTATGTCAGACGCTCGTAACAGGAGGTGTCCTGCAATTGAGTCAAAATTTCATTGTGTTGGTCGATCCCATTCATTGCCACGATATTGCCCCCTTTGTCGGCCTCTTTAATTATGATGTCTGGGTTAGATCTTAGCGTTTTCAAGGCAACACGCTCTTCTCTACGTCACTTATCCTGGGCTCTACGTTTGGTACTTAGAATTTTGTGCTCATGTCTGTCTATGTCGGTCATCACTGGGTTATAAAAGATGTCAACAGGGTTGCCCCCTGGGAGAATGGGAGTCCACTTGGACTTGGTCTTCGGACCACTGTTCAGGGTTAGCTCAGCCTCAATATCTAATTACGGAAGTAGATTCTCCATGTTAATAGGAGGATCATCTGAATCTGTAAGGGACTGGAGAAGATGCGTATCTTGAATATCTTTAATACTTTGCACTCCTGATTGGTTGACTATGCAAATGTTTTTAATATTCCTGGTGGTTGGTGGGGTACCACTGAAGTGTTTCTTAATTTTCAGGCCCCTGACAAATTTAAAGAGGTCCATTTTGTGTCTGCATCTGTCTCCCTGTTCGTGAGGGTTGAAACTCAAGCCTCTGCTTAGTAATGAAATCATCTCACTTTTGAGAGTTTGGGAGGAGAGGTTGACTACCTGTATACCCAGATCTAGCTGGACTATTTGTTCTTCCCGTCCCCTGACCTGAGTTGCTTTTTGTAATCTCCTGAGTCCTGCCCTCTTCCTACTGCGGGTTTGTTTTCTGTCTTGGATTCCTTGTCTCTGTTGCATCCTGTTTTCCCTTCGTATTATTTGGACCTCTCTTCAAAAAGACAATTTAGTTTGGCCCGGTCTGATTAGACTGCTAGACTGGTTTTTAGTTTCACTATCATTAGTGGGAATGGTATTAAGAGAGGTGGAACTAGATGAAACTGAGTGAGTGTCTGTTCTGGTTGTTCTGTCTCCCTGTGGTGCGGTCTGGACTAACTGGTCGTATTTTCTAGCAAAGGTGAACACACGTCTTTTGTTCCATGCACAAAAATAAAAATAAAACACATCATGTTGAAAACCTACCAATGAACTTTGGGAATTATTCCTTCAACAAAAAAGTAATCAAGAAGGCACAGCCCTCCATCCATTACCTAAACTTGTACCCTATAATGTCTTTTTGGTGTAGCCATTTGTGAGGCACGTGTGAGCACTAAGAGTGGGCCCTGACAAGTGTAGCATTAAAGCCCAGTTTCGACCACCCATCCCAGTAACCTAACTTATTCTAATGATACCGAGCCAGATAGGAGAAAGAGCTCACGCCAATGCGAGTCATTCGAATACAAAGGGAAGATGCCTGTGCATTACTGGCAGATCTAAGGCTCCTAACCGGATGGTAGAATCTTATTCTGGAATGGAGGTAGGCCAGGCTTTCACCAAACCACGTTCTGTGAGTGTGGTAAAGTAGTTTCAAAAGTTAGCACTTTCCAATAGGAAGCCAATGTAGGGATCTTAAAGTTGGTTCTGTGAGGGAAGCAGAAGGAAGACTGCATACCAGGCAGCCTGCCATATTCTGAATCACCTGCAATTCTGACAAGAGTATCTAATTAATGGCTACCAGAAGAGCATTACCATAGTCTAGTCAAGTAGTTATGAGTAATGGATTTTCTAGTCACTAGTTACTAGCTTGAGTATGGATTTTCTAGAGTTGAGAGGAAGCCAAGGAAATCCTTTCCTGAGTAGGTGAATAATGCCACAACTTGACCCACAGACTGATTTACCTGGTCTACCATAGAAAACATGTCACTCAAAAGAATACCCAGGTTTTTAACCACCTTTTTAGGGCAAGGGGCAGTTCTCAACTCACAAGGCCATTAATCCTCCAACCAGATCTCCTTAAGTTTACCAAATAATAGAATGTCTGTCTTTCACCCACTTAGTTGTAAACAATTATGTTTCTGCATACAACTAGAGGAACTAGCTTACAATACCTCAAGATCTTGCTCAAATGAAATTACTAAATGGGTTTCATCAGCATAAGAGAAAATGTCCTACATTTGTTTTCCACTACTGTGAGGCCTACCTTTCCCATAGGATAGCATTGGGTTAACTTAATACATTTAATAAGTGATCATTTTCGATTGGGAATAGGAAGGAAGTTCAAGTTTACTGTCAAATGAATTGTAATCTATAATCCTCTTTAATGATAAAGTAGGATTTTAAGTAACAATTCTGAAAATAACACTTTTAGAAAGTTAGCATTTTCTTGTCCCACCCATTTGGTGCCTGCAGCTTGTATCCTGGGTCATATAACTATTTGTAGCTGGCAGTTGGTCTTTTGGTGTATTGCTCCCAGGCAGTGAGACAAAGGGCAGTAAGTGGTGGGAAGATAGGCCATCTCTAACTTTATGGGTCAAGCTGTCACCTACCACACTTGCACATTGCAAAGGCTCTGCCTTAACACACTCACAAAGGGTTTGACACTGGTCTTTTGTGACCCCAGACAAGCTGAGGCCAGGGCAGGGAGACAGAAAATACCAGATGCCTCTGAGGATAGAAACCACCAGAATCTTCTCCTACTTCAAAGTGAGCACCGGGTATAAATACTGGACCCTCAGACCCAAGCCTTCTGTACAACTCTGGAACTCTGGAAGACTCAGAATACATGCTATGCTGCTCTGCAAGAAGGACTGCTACTCTGCTGCCCTGCTGCCTTAGTGAGAAGGACTGGACCTGTATCTTGAATGCAGGACTAGCAGAGTGACTCTAAGGGCTAGTTGGATGGCCTCCTTATTAGAGCCTTAGAGACAGTAAAGGCTCCAACTTCCTTGTACCCAGCACTTGGGCTCTGCCTGTTGTGAGTCCTACCACCCCCCAAGAGGTGCCACCCCAGTCCTGGACTCTTGGAAGTGGACCTGAAGGTGCTCTGCCGGATCAGCTGTCGAACTGTGAGCAAAAGAGAAGACCTGTGACGCATCTCCTCACAGCTGCTTCGGAATCATCGCAGCTCCGTACATCCCTGACACCAAACCTAGAATAGAACCCCATAGTCTCCTCAGAACCACTGCTGCACATGACATCCTCTACTCAGGCATTTGCATCATAAGCCCCTCATCTGCAGCATCCTTAATACCAACGCAGGACTCCGCATTGCAGCTCCGCAGCTTCCTCGGAACCGCCGATGTGGGATGCATCTTCCACGCAGGACTTTGCATCTCAAGACCCTCATCGACGGCATCCTGGATGATGACTCAGGGCCTGGCATCACAGCCATGCAGCTACCTGAACCATAGCTGCACAATGAAACCTCAATACAGGATCTGCATACCATCTGAAACCAGGATTTGGTACTTTGGTCATGTGGCCTAACTTGGTCCCTGTATCCGGCCTGGGATTCACTGGCCTGAACTTGTGACTTTGTCCCGGTCTGGCACGACCAGATACCCACAGTTGGCGCTTTGTGCGTCTAAGCACTATTTTTACTTAATTCTTTACAAATCCACATCACTGGGTTCTGCTTATTCGATTTTTGTTGTTTTGGTGTCAAATAATATAATAAAGTTTAATCTATTTTTCTAAATTCTTGTTGGATTTTTCTTGTGTGGTGTTTGCACTTTATTGTTGCTTGAAGTGCTGCATACATACTTTACACAATGCCACTAAATTAAGCCAGACTGCTTTTGTGGCAAGGTACCAGAGAATCATTATCGCCCTAATTCTTTCCAAAAATGAATATGGAAATGCATTGTATCTTGGCCTCCCGCAACATCAGAAGCACCGTCTTCAGATAATTCAGAATCAAGCAGCTAGAATCATCTATCAAAAGGATAGACTGTGCCACATTAGTCCACTGCTGAAAGAACTCCACTGGCTTCTGGTGGAGCAACGAACTATGTTTAAAACAGGATGCATCCTTTTTAGAGCCATTCAGGGTACCGGTCCCAGGTATATCTCATTGAGAATCAGCAAGTATGCCCCCAAGCGCACCTTTAGATCAATGTATCTGAATCAATTGGTTGTACCGAGATTCAGACGTAAACACACTGTAGGGTCGCGGTTCTCTACACTGTGCCCGAAACTGTGGAACTCATTGCCGATTACTCTGAGACTTGAAGAAGATTATGTACAGTTTAGAAAATTGCTAAAAACGTAGCTTTTTACTTTAGCTCATAACTAGACTGCTTCGGCCTCGAACCCGCCCTATTTAATTCATAGTGCCAAGAGACCATTGGTGAACGTGCGCTTTAGAAATACCCACATAACATAACATAACAATTAAGCACAGCTTAATTTGGGGTAAAGTCTGCTTGTAATTTAACCCTGACAAGAAATGTGACTTTTTCTTGAGCAGAATTTAGTCCCCTCGGCCAGTAGCCTAATTTCCTACACTTTTGAAAAGTTATTAAAGTGCATGGCTTTATAGACAGAATATTTGAACTTGCTGGACAACCTATTGCTTTCCAGCCATTAGTGTATAGAAATCAGTGAAACTTATTTTTTTTTTCCCTTTCTGTACTTTCTCTAAAGTGCTGGGGAGGAGGGAAATCGCAACAGAAATTATTAGGTTTGATTGGCACAGCATGAAAGCATTAAAATAACTTAAGAGTGCTGCTACTTCAGCCTGTAAAAGCTATGGCTTTTGGCTAATGCACTTTAAAATTGGTATGCCCGAAGAAGCTTTTATCTCCAATTTTCCAATTATTGTCCATCTCCAGTTCTCCACTCTAAAGCACCTTTTGTTTACCTCAGAGTTTACGCCCTCTCTTTCATTGCTCGCAGGTTGCAACTGAGCAGCTATTCGGGCCTCACCACTTGGAAGGTTTAACAGCTGCCACTGCTCACAGGGAAAGAAAGGTGCATGTGATCAGGACACTCTTTACCAGCGTGTGACTTCATTTCTATGCAAATTGTCATGCTTAGAAACAGCAGTGACATTCTCCCGTGTTTTAATACCAGCATTGAGTGGCGTGCACTAGACTGCACGAGCTTGCAACTATTTGGGCCTTACTAACCTTCCTGACTTTTCGCTGTTCCTTTAATTCTTCCTTCCAAACATGCTGATTTGTGGTGCAGCAACTGTGCCTGGGATAGTCAGTTCCACCTCAAGAAGGCAGTTAGTTTGCTTCCGGCAGAAGAAAGGAAGGCAGCAACCGAAAGTGAAGCTGCTGCATATTGAACCTGGCAGGGTTGGATTGGGATTGAAAATCTGAAAAAAAATCGGCCCACATTTGCATAATCACTCCTCAGTCAAATCACTGCTTTGGCGTAATCTTAAAAAAAAAACTTTAGGCAGTGGTGGGTAAAAAAAAATGCACGCGTTAGTTTGCAATGGTAAAACAAGTGAGGCCACTTCTACTCAGGGCCCCTGCCCCCGCTCAGTATGTGCGCACATTAATGGGCCGGCCCGCGAGACAAAGGGAATGATACCTCTGCTAAACGGAGGTAATGAGCGCCCATCTGCCTCTAGAAAGGCCACCCAGACACCCACTGGGCCGCTGGCTGTTCGAACAATAAAGACAGCGCCCAAATGGCCCCTCAGACGGCTCAAAAAAGCAGCCCACAGCAGGACTCGGACACCGGCCCCTCGGGCATTGCCCGAATGCCCGCGTTACCAATCCGACGCTGGAACTTGGGCCTTGTGGTAAAGTAAAAGAAGCAACCGTCCACAAAGGTTTGTTATGGTCTGGCTTGACAGCAAAGCTGTTGCGAGTCACTGGGAGAGGGGCTTTGGCGGGAACCAGGAGTACATGTTATGGTTGGGCAGATGTTGTGTACTTCCACAAAAATGTGCTTACCTTCCAGCAGCTATAATCATTTTGTTTATTTATCCAGCTGCCTGAGCTTGTACCTTCAGGGTCATTCATATGTATTAAAGTGTCCTAGATATATAGATTATGTAAGGTGTTTTTCTGTGGTAGTAGCAAAGATGATAGGAGGGCAGGCTTAAACCTACATGGGTTAGTATGTCTGGCTTGACAGTGCAGCTCTCACTTGACCTTATGTGATCAACAAAAAATAACTTTCAGAGTTTCACTGAGAGAAGGGGTTAGGCTCCGCTCACATGTTGTGATTCTGAGCTAAAGATTTGATTTGACTGAATGTGTGTGCTTCCACAAGGAAGGCGGTTTGTATGGCACTTTTCGGTGTGTGGCAAAGTTTATACTGAATACAGTAGGACTGAGTTGGTTATGGTGGCAAGTCAATGATCATGGCTATAGGCCTGATCTGTTTATTATGAAATGTTATGATAAAAGCACTATGGCGCATTTCTTGTGAAAAGCATATGTCAAAGTTGATCGCCATTTGAGGGTGGATTATTAGTAGCCTATATTAAAGTATAAAGATAAATATTTTGTTCCATCGAATCTCACACCCACTCTTGACAAACACTGGGGGCTTTACTGTGATGATTTTAGGTAGGCCATGTTGAGAAGGGTTGTATATTATTTTGCAAGCTGTATTCTTCCACATATTTGTAATTTTATAACTGTGTGCATGATGGTTGCCAGTGTTGGGTAAAGTGCAAAGATAATATTATGTGTTAGTGGCTTAATTAGTTCACTGGGTAAAGCATGCCAGATTATTTTCATGGGTTTCTTCTGTTTATTATGAAAGGCCAGTAGGCCTGACCTATTTATTGTGAAAAACATGCGTTATAGAAGATGGGCTTTTAAGGATGGATTGTTATTACATTGTGCTAATGTCTGTAGGCAAGTACTTTGTTACATATAATTTCACAGAGTACTGTAGCCAGAAAGGGGTTTGGTGTTGATGATCTCCCCAAACATACTGTGGGCATAGTAGATATGTACTACTATAATCCTCGTTAGACTGTCTTAGAGAGAGAGTATTTTGCTTTTCCTATGGTGGTTTTGTACACATTTGTACTTTTAGGACTGTGTGCCTGATGGTTCCCTTGGGGGAATGCTCATGCTCAGTACAGCAGGCCTGAGTGGTGTGCAAGGGAATGTTATGTCCGATGTTGTCGGTCTGGCCTGTGTGTTATGAAATGTTATTACAAAAGCAGTAGGCCTGGCTTATTTATTTTGGAAAGTATATGGTAAAGCCTGTAGGCCTCTAACAGTGGATTGTTGTCACATTATATTACAAGCCATACAATGGTATTTGGCTACATGTAATCTCACAGATTGCATCGTAGGCAAGGGTTTTGGTATTTGTAGCCCACTCTCACAAACCCTGGGAGTAGAATTACACTGTGATGATTCCTGTTAGGCCCTATTGAGAGGGGCTATATATATTTTTGCATATCAGTTCACTGGGAAAAGGGTTATGTGAGATTCCGTAGGTGTGATGTGATCATAATGAAAAGTAAGGCAAAGCAAGTAGAACTTACTTACTTATTGTGAAACGTATGTGTTGAAGACAAACAACTTTTAAGGGTTGATTGTCATTACACTGTGCTATAGCTTGCAGGCAAACATTTTGTTACATGGATCATCGCAGATCACTGTAGTAGGCCAGGGTTTTGGTGCTGGTAACACACCAGAACAAACCACAGGAATAGGGGATTTTCGCTATGGTAATCCTTATTAGGCTCAATTACGGATTTTGTATTGTTTTGACTAGTGCATTATGTAAATATTTGTAATTTTATCATAATACACCTAATGGTTGCTTTGTGGGAGGGGAGGCTTGTGAACAACACAGTAGGTCTGAGTTGGTTGTGGTGACAAGCCAATGATAAAAGTTATTGGCCTGATTGTTTATGATGAAAAGTTACAATGAAGGCAATAGGCCTCACACAACGATTGTGAAAAGCCCATGTTAAAGTCAACAGAAATATAAAGTTAGATTGTTGTTGCTTTGCATTAAAGCCCACAGATAGGTATTTTGTTATATGGAATCTCATGGATTATCATAGTAAGTAAGAATATTGGTGCTGGTCCGTCCCTTAATAAACAGTGGGTACAGAAGCTTTGCACTGTCAGAATCCTTGTTAGGCCCTCTTAGGAGAAATAGTATTTTGCTTTGCCAATGGTAATTCTGTCTACCGTGTACTTTTATGACTGTATGCCGGATCGTTGCCTTGTGGGGAGGTTCATGCTTAGTACAGGAGGCCTCCTTTAGTAATAGTGATAAGCCATTGATAAATTACAGGCCTGATGGGTTCACAGGGAAGCAATATTCCTGTTGACATAGATCTTATCTGTTTATTTTGCAAAGTTATGAAGAACACATTAGGCTGCACATATTAAATGTGAAAAGCAGATAGGTATTTTGATACAGAAGATATGAATACCTTTGTAGGGAATGATTGGTGTTGGTTACTTCTTCTTACAAATTCTAGAACATTTGCATTGTAATACATCTTGGTGGGATCTCTTTTTAGATGTTGGCCATGATCTTGCAATAAAAAAATCATTAAATAATACATACATCTGTATACAAAAATATATATCCATATAAATACATAGATGGCCTTTTGCTCTGCTCTACCATTAGTCTATCTGAGTAACAGTTACACTCCGCTTCCATCCACAAGCGAACTGCATTGAGGAATGCTTCAGTCAATGGCTTTTTTCCCTGTGACAGGTAGCCTTTTCTGATCATGTGTGTATATCTACCTGAAAATAAGTGTGCTCTAGTATCTGGGCTGGTTGACCTGTCCTTTAGTTTTGATTTTTATCATTTTATATTCCACTTTTCATTTCCTAGCCTCTTCTCTTTTTATTTTAATGTTTCTTAGGATTATACTGTAGTTCTGCAGGCGGTGCTAACTGGTTGCTTGCTTGCTTGCACTGCATTCCACATGGCCACTTCCTCTGAACCAGAAGATCATTGTGGAATGCTGTTGTACATAGTGTATCATTGTTTTACCATTCCTAGATGACAAACACATTAGTTCTAAATGTGGCAGCCATGCTTGAGCTTTAAACAATGATAGAATGTTTACAATACCTTTGCATTATGCACACATGTTGCTATGTTTAATTTTGTTATTGCAAAGTATGCCTGCCATGTTTAGAAGGCAGCATGTTTTCTTTCTTCTACTTGCGTTCTTTTAATTTATCCTCCATATGTTGTTGAGTTTGTGTGTGTCTTATTGTGGTTGTGTCGGAGGATGAATGGAAGGATGAGTCAATGGGTGAGTGACAGAGTGCATGTATGATGATTTTTTGAGTGTCTAAACCAATTAGTCACACAAAAGGCGTTTTTATTCATTTGTCAGACCTAATGACATTGTCAATACTCATCTGTTTGGTGAGCATTCTACTACTACACAAAGAAAATGTGATATTACATTTAAACTGTGCATGATAACAATAAACTTAAAATATATTTGCAATTTTTTGACTTCCATGTACATATTTATATTAATTGCTCATTTGGCAATGTTTATACTGCATATTGTTAGTGGCCCTTTTTTGTACACAGACTGTTCACATTTTCAAATATCTGCCCAGGCTCAACCAATAAAGTCCAATGGTCTAATCCATCAATGGGGCTGTATTAGGTCTGTTAGCCACAGCATGCTTACTTCTGATGATGAAAAAGCAGGACTGACTTGAAGTCCCATTTGCAGCAAATCGACAGCCAAGAAGCAGCGTCTTGGTGTGGCGTTACCTACCAGGCTACCTATTAGCAGGCAGTGGTCACAGGGGCGTAACTTCCAATAGTGCAGCAGGTGCAGTGGCACCAAGGCCCAGATGCCTAAAGGTGGAGAGCTGGACTTGGGAACACAAAGCAGGCCTGGCAATTTTGAAGGGCCAGCCCCTGAGAGGAGGGGGAGGGTTGGGGCAATACGAGTGTGAAGTACTGCTGCTTTTGTTGCTGTAGGCCGATATTATAGCACCTCTGCAAAATCATCCCCCAGTAACAAAAAATCATCCTCCAATGCTGCAAAACCAGCCCCCACCCTTCCAGTCTCCCGGGAAAACACCCATTGCCCACTACGGCGAGTCAGGCCCTGGTGGTGACATCCCCTTAGAGGGTTTGTTCATGGTTCGGGTCCATATCCTCGTTCCATTAAAAAATGCTTAAGGTATTACTAAAGTTTATCTTACAAACCTTTGGAAATTATATTAAAAATGTCTAAGAGTCAACCTAAAATTAACTAACTTTTTTCACAGGACATCAATTTGCTACTGGAGTCAGAACCATTTATCTGAGAATAATCTGCGAGGGTTTTGTTTCTTCAGAAACTGCTGTGGTTAGCAATTATAGATTTCCTGGAAATATTAGGCATATCGTTTTTAGAAAAAAAGCACCAGTCATGCAAAAAAATAATCTAATTTAAGATACACTGGTCCATGCTAAATTGTCACTTTGAGAATCACAAGTTAACTCTGTTTTATTGTGGCTCCACCCCATTTTAGCGCCAAGTAACTAAGAGCCTTATTATGAGTTTGGCAGTCCGGTGGTGCGGCAACTGCCGCACCAGCGGTCCCACCACCGTATTATGACTTTGGCTGTCGGACCGCCATTGGACCGGCGCAACCACCGAGGAACCGTGATTCCCTCGGTGGTGGCACAGTAGTCTGAGGCCGCAATATGCTGGTGGTGCCACTGCGGCACTGCCAAGCATATTACGAGTTCCAGACCTCTACACTTTTCATGGTGGCGAGGAAACTAAGGGGGACCTACAGGGCTTCCTGTTGCCTCAGGGTCTTCGGGCTACATGCCTGGGGGCACAAGGTGTGCCCCGCTGTATGCATGCACCCCCTGTTCCTGCACAGCATGGAGGAACGCGCTTTGGCGTTCCCATTGCGGTGCTTTTCTAAGGCTCACCGCCTGGGACCACCAAAGCACCATCTGCCAGACTAGGAGAAAACTCCTAATCTGGCAGGTGGTTGGTGGATGAGTTTAGCGGTAAGGGAGCAGGGTGCAGGCGTAGCAGCCTGCTCTCACACCTCCTAACTCGTATTCAGGTCCTAAGGCAATTTAATTATTTTATGAAAAAGATAGGAAATTCAGAAGTTCCATCAATTACCCTTTGACCTAAGTAAAGTAAAGTCCACATTTGTATAGCGCACAATCACCCGTAAGGGTCTCTAGGCGCTGGGGGCCGTCGGGAAGATTAAGCGAGCTATTGCCCAGAGTCACATGGTGCTGGGCTAACCTGCCGCCGGAGCCAGGGATCGAACCGTGGTCCCCAGATTCCAGCGTCAGTCGCCCTGGCCGCGGCGCCACACCTCTCCCCAGTGACGTCCCAGAAAGTGACATCGCTATATCCTTAACAGCAATGCCAGATCTTCATATGTTTATCCAGCCAGTACTGATAACTAGAATTTGGGGTTAAAGCATAGTATAAAACAGTTTGCTAAAGTTATACTAATAACTTATTTATATTAGTTATATTGGTTAAATCATATGGCTTCAAAATGATGTGTATTCAAGTTAATTTACTGTAAAAGGCCATATCTGTAGACCATATTACACAGCTTGTCAGTGCGCTTCTATAATCTTTTAATGGAAATGGCAATGTATGTTTTACATAACAAAATAGCAAACAAGCACTCCAGAAGGTCATGCTTGGAATTGGCCTGCAGGATGTATGGAGGAAGCGTAACCCACAGACTGTTCCTACTTGTGTGTTACCCTGTAGTGTAGTGTAGTTCCTATTTCCCTTATAGGCTCTGCGCATTAGAATAATATACACTATAGTTTTTGCATAGGACTGAGGTCAGTATGCTCCTATCGAGTACATTAAACGGAATTACTTTATGTGCCAGCTAACTCAGAGGTCACTAGAAACTTCTCGAAGGGATTCGTTTCTGACAACCGCATAAAAAGTATAACTTTGTTTCCCTTAGAATCGGAACATGTCTCATAATCGTGGAAACAATAGATAACAGTTTCACTCAGTCAATCGTGCATGCTAAGTTTCTCCAGAGTTACACAGAAATAGCTGCACGGGCGTTTAAATAAAAGCTTTTATTGAACAGTCTTATTTCTCGTGCAAGAGATATGAGCTGTTACTATCGTTAGACAGTATGCAAGATATAAAATGTACAGCGTAAGCAGTAAGAAGAAATAATGCTGCAATAGCATGTTTTTTAGCTGTGACATTAAGGGCCATATGTATCAACATCCTGATTTGCCGATTCTCAAATAGCGATTTCTAAAAAATCGCTATTTGAGAATTGCAAATATGGATGTATGTATAAAATCGCAATTTTTTAGCGATTTCTTAATATTCCTTAATTGCCATTGGCAAATTGCGAATCGCACTTAAGGAATACTTTCCCATTCATTTCTATTGGGCAGGAGGCCCATAGGAATGAATGGGAAGTTATTTTCAATTTGCGATTCTCAATTTGAGAATCGCAAATTGAGAATAATTTCAAGGGTGCAGGGGTGTCAAAAGGAAACCCTGATGCACCCCTGAAATAAGCATGGGTGCACATGTGGCGCACATATATGCCCTAAGGGCATGCATGTGCTTCACATTGCACTTTCAAAGAAATCAAAAATTACCACCAACTTGAAGTTGGTGGTAATTTGCGATTCCTTAAGGCCAAATTGCACTTTTTTGGTGCTTCTTACATAGCATTTAAGGAATCGCAAAATTTGCCATTTCTTAAATGCAATCACAAAATAAGGAATCGCAAAATTTGCGATTCCTTATTTTGCCTTAATACATACCATTTGGCAAAATTCCATTCGCAAACACCGAAATTCTGTGAATTTCGGCGTTTGCGAATGCAATTTTGCTTGATACATATGGCCCATATTCATATAAACATACATAAATAACACAAGCTAAAATGTGAATAGTCATCTGGTGCTTCTAAATAGTTCTACCCCAGTGTACCTAACCTAAGTGTAGTACGAGGTAAGAAGTAGGTGCTGTTATCTATAGTATGGTAAGCTATAGTTTGGTATGCCAAGAGTCCCTCTAGGTTCTAGTCTGCTCCATACTTTAGAATGAGAGAGGTGGGAATATCTTTCCGGATCTCAAACTCCAACACCCCGCGAAGGGAGTCAGAACACTGGAAGCTGGAATCTCTGCGAGCGGGGAGGACAGCGTCTGGTCAGTGTGTCAGGCGGGGACTCGAATTCCTTCCGAACTTGCCGCGGAGAGCTGTGTAGTCGAGTCGTGCAAGTATGCAGCCGTAACTTGCCATGGCAAGTGAAGGTATATTTATACCTGGAAGGTACTTAGGAATGCTAGCATTGACGTAAAGTCGGGCAGAGGAAGACGTCATGAATGAACCGCTAAGGAATAGTTGTTCATGCATAATAAATGAGTTCTTGGAGAAATCAATAATCCAAGCAGGGAATGTCCCAATGGCTTAAGGGTCTGGTTTCTAAGAACTCGTTGTGACGTGGGATGGACGGATTTAGGTGACCATGTTGAAAATTAGTACGTTTCGGTGAACATTATCTGCGCCATCTTGCCTCTCCCCCTGATGCCACACTTTTGTCGTGCGCGCCCGCCATTTTGTTAGATGCCCCGATCAGAACGAACCCTTTTGCATGCCGCTGGCCCCTGACATAGCCTTTCGCCTTCACTAAGCCTGCACGCTGACCACCCCCTGCTTGCACCTGCCTTGAGTCATAAACCCCTCTTCGGCGCTGCTCTGCCCCAGGCCCTCATCCTGTTCCCAGCGCGACACCTCCCTGCTTCCCTTTCATGATCTCCGGCCCTTAGATGCAAACCCCCTTTTTCCCCGTGTGCCCGTTTTGTCTTCCCCGTTCCCAGGCCGACACCCAGCTCTGCCGATACCATCCCTTGCCCCTCCCCGTACAATAGAAAGCTTCCCCCCATCAAAGGATCCCCGGGTTGATCAAAGCCCCCACTCCATGAGATCCGATCAAACCCCCACATTCCGTGAATCGGCGGAATATCCAGCTGCGTGATACTCATCACCTGTTGTGACTAGGGTGGGGACTTCGACTGTAAATGTGTGTGGGAACGGGCTCAAAGGGAGTTCCGGGAATGTCTTTTTCATACATCAAAGCTTTAACATGAATGTGTAATGTACAATAAAGTCATAAACTTGTGTATAAGAGGCCAGGCCTCAGGGATGCAGTTAGAGCACCTCAGAACGATACCTTCTGTCCGTTTCGTTGTGTTCTCCTCCGGAGAGAATAAAAACCTTGTTTCCTGCCTTCCAGTCTCCAGCGCCTGCCTCTTCATTTGATTAAATAACTAGAGGGTCACAGAGGCAATACCGCCGGGCAAATACCGATTGTCCCCGACCCGCCGCAGGTTTTTACAATTGGCGTCCCAAGCGTGGGGCCCATCAGCGACTCGTGGATCCAGTGGGAGAGGTCCCGACGACAGAGTGAACGACTGCAACGATCGGGAGAGCTCTTGCCCAATAGACCCTCGTCTGGCAGCCGATCATCCGAACTTCACTAGTTCCGAACAGACCTCTCTCGAGTGATCTACGGTCCTGACTGGGGACCATCAGGAGTGCCGTGAGAAATACGAGAAAAAGAGGACGATCGGGCGCTGGATTCGGAAGACAAGAAACTGTCCATATGGTCCGGGTAAGGTCGTAATAATTGCTTGATTGCTTGATTGTTTAAAAATACTAGTATTGCTCTTTTTATTTATTTGGAGATTCACTGTCTACAAACGGAGAAACAACGGGCTCTCTCTTTGCAAGCAGTGGAGGATAGGTAGGGCAACAGCCGTGCTTATTTTTTCTCCCCCACTCAATAATCACTTGAAACTGAACTGTTGTTCGCAAACTATTGTTTCCTGGAGATTCCCTGTCTGCAAACAGGGAAGAGACCACCCTTTTTGCAGATAGTGAAAAGGGTAGGTAACGCAGATCTTTGCGGACCTACTCATTCTCCCCATTGTTATTTATTGGTCTTTTATTATTTTTGATCCATGAGGTATTCACTGCCTGCAAACAACGTTGAATAGAAATATTCTGTCCGGTCTTTGCACCTAGTGATAAGATAGGCAGTGCTGACTTTTTAGTCCCTCGTTACGAGCCGTCATGTCTGTCTTCTCCCCACTGATTAATAGCCTGTTTAGCCCGGACCGTGTATTAGAGGTGGACCATATAGCTCCACTAGAAGGCACCCCTAATAAGGACATGTTCATAAACTATGGATTAGTCACCATAGCCTATAATAAATTGTGGCACAGGTATACCGAAGATAGTCAAGACAAACAGTGGCCACTGGCAGGATCCTTTGACCTTGATAAAATAGAAACGTTAGAAATAGCCCTTCGAAATAATAAGACAACGCCAATTATGCTCGACAGTCTCGGTATGTGGCGCAGAGAGGCTATGCAACGACAGAGAAAAGACGAGGACAAACCAAATAGAGAAATATACCGACAGGACAACCCCAGGACATCGCTACCCACAACTTATCCCCCGACACTATGCAAAAGACGACCAGACTTAGGGCCAGCCCAATGCGCTTTTTGTAGGTATGTCGGACACTGGAAAGCCCAATGCCCGACTCTACTGAACGTGAGTAAAGGCAAAGGGCCGACAGGAACGACAGACCGGCAGTACGAGAAAAAGCGCGAGACAAAGAAGAACCCGACTTACATAGGCAGACCAGACAGAACCACCACGTTTGATTATGCCCGATGGCACAGATTTCGCCAGGACAATTTCAGCGGCATGCTCAAGTTCTCCTAGGTCGGGCAACGTCAAGACGGGAACCCAGCCTCGTTTCAAATTCACAGACGGAAAGAGATAATTATGACCAATAACTGTTTTATATTCGTCTTGGGTCTTTGTATGTCGTACTTGTACTGTCCCCCCGTCTGAGTTTGTGTGTATGTAATGTACAAATCTGCGTCATCCCTCTACACGTGTTTCCGTGTTACTCAACCTCTGTTAGCAGAAACTTAGCATAAAAACAACCTGAAAAGAAAGAAATGGTAAAACAAAATCCGTAGACCATTAATGAACTTGAACTTTTAATTTAACACAACAAACAAGGAATAATAACGGTAAACTGTAGAAAATGAAAGTCAAACAGAACATTCGCCCCCCCCCATTCTGGAACCTTCCAAAGTAGGGCAGGGTTACGGCTACGCCCAACCAACGGCAACCCATATAAGGCGGGCCCGGCCGCCAACTCTTGGTCAGGAGATCTTAACGTATGGGGGAGCCGGAGGAGAGGCAGGAGCCAGCAGCCTGGGCAGTTGTAGGTAGTTCCGCCACATGTCTCCTCGGCCAGCCGCAACGGGCCTGGATAGACTTAAGCAGTCCCGCCACATGTCCAGAGAAGAACGAGGCACCTCTTCCTTTTCTCTTCCGTCACAGCCGCAGCAGCCCTGGACGGCGGGATGTCCTGCACGTACCCCCACAACAATTTGTCCAAGTTGGGCTGGGAGGGAGAGGCGACGCGGACGAGCCTCTCCCACCTCCACCGATAGGAGGTTTCCCAGCCCCCGGCCCGACGCCGAACACCCCCAGTCAGGCGATGGTGCCAATACTTCCACAGCACCGAACACACCATGGTGGCACCCCAGTACTTGCGCAGCACCGAACGTGCAATGGTGGCCATACTCCCACAGCACCGAGCACAGGTCTTGGGGAACACCGGATGTGGAGAAACCTTCATGCGGGGCGATGAAAAGGAGCGGCCTGGAGTGCACCGGGAGAAGGAGACGATGCGAACCAGTCTCCCTCGCCCCCCAGGTGGGGGCATCACAGCTGCACCCCAGCCGAACGTCCCGCTTTCACAAAACAGAGACCTCTTCCTTTCACTCCGAAGGATCTCTCCCACTCTTGCAAACTCGACGAGAGTGGCCCCTGTAGGGCCTCAAAATGGCGTCTGGGTCCGCTGGAAGGCGGGCCCCGGCCACTAGAGTAACTTTGACCAGCAACATAACTCGAACATTTGCCCCCTGGAGCACGAGCCCCCATCTCCGACAGCATCTCCACAGCCTTGAAGATCCTACAAAGGTCCCCGGCGGAACCTTCGGCCTTTGCAGGCTTCCGGTAAGGGACGGCTGCCTTGATCGCCAACGAAACAAACATGACATTGCCACTCCTTCTGTTAGCATGAATTCTAGAACTGCCGAAAAGGACTCTGGTCCAAACTGCCAGTAATGGGAAACATTTCCCCCTGATGCTGCTTCCGGACTGAGCCGGCCCCGCCCAAAATGGCGCTGGTATCAATCGGAACTTACGAACACCTCGTGGTGTTCCTTCGCACTGATATAAACTTGATGTTCTGAGATTTTATATGATCCTTTGTACACTTGGCTAGAAAAGACAAGGAGAACTCACTCGACGAACAGTATGAAAGGATCCCCGTTACAAATGTTGATTACAAATGTACAAATGTATGATATTTTTTTATAACTGATGTAAACCTCATTTACGACGTACACGTACGGTATGCATATAGGAAATCTGATTACAACCATTATGATTATGCTTCTAAATTATGAAAATAAATGCCCCCGAACCCCCAGCCAATTAATAGACGTTTTAGTTTCTTACAAATGAATGAGTCAAACTTTCCGATGTTTTTTGCCGCAAACGACACCCCCCCACTGTACGCACTTTAGCCATTGCCACGACCGGCCAAATACGACCGCACCCTCATAATCCACATGCTGAAATGATTTTGCAAAATAAAGTTTTTGAAACTATGGACGGGTATTGCATGCTTTATTTTAAAAATGTGGGATCGGTGGGAAAGTTCTTTTCTGTGCACCCTACTCTGCTCTCTCTTTAAGGTTAAAAGAAGATGGTTGCCCAGCCCTGGAGGACGGATCGGATCGACAACACGACACTCCGCCTTCAAAGTACGCGACTGACCCATGAACTCTCGCGTAGGGGAAGACCTTGACTTCCAAGGATGGGTAAAACGAACGGTGTAAATGAAGGAATGTAAAGGGAGGGTGAAATGAAATAATGTAAATGTTATAAAGTACAACGTTCCAAAGTACCAGGGAACGGAGCTGACCCAAGAACCGAAGAACCTTAGAACGCCACAGCGTTGAAAGAGGTTTAAGGATCCCGATAGTGAGATACATCCTTTGACTAGATACCTCGCACTAAGCACCTCTGGTTTCCTTTTTTACGTTTCCCCGCCCACGACCTATATGGACACACTACCCCCCCCCCCCGACTCCAGAAACCATATCCCCGGGGACCCTGCCCCGAGGAGGAAAGACGAGTAAGAGGTAAGTAAAGGACTTATGAATCCATGTATTTGAATGTGCGCGAACGCTGTCTCCCCCACCCCCTTTTTTCCTCCCTCTGCAGGTTACATCAGAAATTACAGCCGAGGTGTGGCGAAGATCCGAAGCCTTGCCATGTCTAATACACGAAGCGGACTAGCGCCGCAAGGTGGTGTCTAAGCACGCCTGCAAACTACTCACGTATCGAACAAACCCGAAAAATTAGCACAACCTGATAAAAAGTGATCACCCTTAAACCAGACTGGACGAATGAACCCATGTCACGTATGATGCGAAACTATGAGGGAATGTGTGTGTGTGACTGAGGCGTCGACCCAACTGGTCGAAGGACCGAGAATGCGAGAAGTGCGACAACATGGTACCTCCTTTCTTCTTTCCTTTTTCTCAAAGCACGTCCCCTCTACCCTGTCTAATGCTCAAACTGCATGATTACAAGATCCTAACGCAGACCCGTGAATGCCCTTTACTGCGTAATGCACTAAATAGCCTTTCTTGAATACACTGCCACCCTCTCTGTTGCACGTGTACTATTTAGCCTGCCGTTACGCTCTCTCTCTCTCTCTCTCTCTCTCTCTCTCTCTCTCTCTCTCTCTCTTTCTCTCTCTCTCTCTCTCTCTCTCCCTCTATTTTTTTTTACTCCCACTCTTCCGAGTGATTAGCCCCGAAATTGGCAGACTGCCACCCCTAGCACACCACCTAATTGGCTTCAAATACCGTCAGTATTTGCACAAAAACTTGTCTTTAATACAATCACCCTGAGACCGCGTCATTACCTCTCCTTTTCCGCTAGAAGCCAATGAACCGAGGTTGGGCCGTAATGGGAAAGGACAGGTAAGGCGACAGAGGTTCCCTAATCTGGCCCGAAATAAGGGAACTACAGGTCAACGGCTCCTATGGTATAAAACAAGGAACTCAGAATACGCGACCCTCCCCTCCCCGAAATGTCGCAATACCCAAAACCGGAAAAATGATCACCCCTGTTACCTCCCCTGTATCAGCCGCCCAAAAACTGGAATTATGAAACTACCCCTCATTTCCGGTTGTGAGAGATGGGTCGATTTATGCCCTTACCACAAGTTTCCTATGTCCCTGGTTGTTTCCCATAAAACCCCTGTCCTTCCTAATTAAGTAATCGGGCTGTAAAAGGTTACGTAGGATCCAGAGTGATGTTTTACAAGGTTAACAGACTAGTCCAAGGTAAAGAAATCATCAAAATGAACCCCGTAGTAGTTGAAAAGCAGGATGCATCAATAGAAAGGAAATGTTTAGCCATGTCCGTCTCCCGGCAAAATACCTGCGTAGTAAATAATTGTAAAGGAAAGTCATAGCAAATCCAACAAGCCCGTCTCCGGTCATTCATATGCCAGTTGTGAACACCAATATAACGGGCATTTTCATTCTTTGCCTGGAGCTGGGAGAGAAATAGACTTTTTGATTATCTTCATCTGCAAATTCTCTAAAGACTGTCTTTTCAAACTTGTTTAAGGGTACTGCTGTTGGAGGAGAGAAGGACCGGATGTGGGAGCACGAGGCCTGACTGCAGACTGAGGAACACCTGCGACATTAGCCAAGGCGAGACCACGACAGAAAAGAGCTGCAGGACGAGGCACTGTTTTCGACAACATGAGAAGAAAGGGTCGACCTGATGCCCCTGCTCGATGTCCAGTGTCTGTCGACAAGTCCCCGCTCTCTGAATTCGGTCACACGCTCGCCTATTGGAAGTCTCTCGTTCCCCTAGTTTGTTCCTAATTTGGCCTTGCTCCATCCCCCTTTTCCTCTGACCTACCCTATGGACTGTTTTGAACGCTCTTCTTCCATCTGAACTTTCTGACAATCACCTCAAAGGACACAGGGCGAAAGGGACCTTTCCGACCAGGAACGCGAGGAAAGGGTCGTGCCCTGCAACGCAGAACTTAGAACCGAGCTGGACTCGCCGCTCCACCGCCGGTGCTCAACAGCGCCAACGAAAGGCAGCAAAGAACATTTGACATCCCCAATCGCCGTTTTCTGCTAGACCTCATTTCTCTCCCAGCCGCCCTTGTATTGATCATGCTCCAATCCGAACCTGATATATATGTAATCACCTGCCAGTATGAAAGGTACTTGCTGCTCACGCTACAGAATCGTTTTTGTATTGCATTTCTATGACTTTCCTGCTAGACAAATTGATCAAAGTTTATCAAATAGGCCCACCTCCTAAAAACTAGAAATGTTAAAATGTATTGTTTACGACTCTTTTCATCTAGGGTTCCTACCGTTTTCTTTCTCATGCCCACCACAATAGAACCGAGTAGAAAATGAACCAGCAAGATGTCTTGAATATGTTAAAGGGAGGACTGTTGAAAATTAGTACGTTTCGGTGAACATTATCTGCGCCATCTTGCCTCTCCCCCTGATGCCACACTTTTGTCGTGCGCGCCCGCCATTTTGTTAGATGCCCCGATCAGAACGAACCCTTTTGCATGCCGCTGGCCCCTGACATAGCCTTTCGCCTTCACTAAGCCTGCACGCTGACCACCCCCTGCTTGCACCTGCCTTGAGTCATAAACCCCTCTTCGGCGCTGCTCTGCCCCAGGCCCTCATCCTGTTCCCAGCGCGACACCTCCCTGCTTCCCTTTCATGATCTCCGGCCCTTAGATGCAAACCCCCTTTTTCCCCGTGTGCCCGTTTTGTCTTCCCCGTTCCCAGGCCGACACCCAGCTCTGCCGATACCATCCCTTGCCCCTCCCCGTACAATAGAAAGCTTCCCCCCATCAAAGGATCCCCGGGTTGATCAAAGCCCCCACTCCATGAGATCCGATCAAACCCCCACATTCCGTGAATCGGCGGAATATCCAGCTGCGTGATACTCATCACCTGTTGTGACTAGGGTGGGGACTTCGACTGTAAATGTGTGTGGGAACGGGCTCAAAGGGAGTTCCGGGAATGTCTTTTTCATACATCAAAGCTTTAACATGAATGTGTAATGTACAATAAAGTCATAAACTTGTGTATAAGAGGCCAGGCCTCAGGGATGCAGTTAGAGCACCTCAGAACGATACCTTCTGTCCGTTTCGTTGTGTTCTCCTCCGGAGAGAATAAAAACCTTGTTTCCTGCCTTCCAGTCTCCAGCGCCTGCCTCTTCATTTAATTAAATAACTAGAGGGTCACAGAGGCAATACCGCCGGGCAAATACCGATTGTCCCCGACCCGCCGCAGGTTTTTACAGACCATGCCTGTATTTGGATTGCATGGCCAATGCCTATATAAGGTCTGGGATTCTATGCCTAAATAAGGGCAATGCGAATTGTGCCTAGATAAGGACATGTTTCAGTAAACCTATGTACGGGCATCTAAATCGACACACAACAACCCCAGCAACTTTTCAAACGGCAACGCAGAATTTAGTGAAAGCTAAAGAGTCATATGAAAGACAGGCAGACAAGAAAAGAAGAGGGAATCCAGTTTTTGAACCTGGAGATAAGGTTTGGGTTTCTACTCGGAATATGAGATTAAGAGAGAATCAGAAATTCTAACCTAAATTTGTGGAGCCCTATTTGGTTGACAAGATGGTGAATCCAGTCAGCATGAAAATCAGTCTTCCCACTAATGTAAGAATACATCCTGTATTCCATGTTTCGTAAGTCAAAATAAATCCTGCAGATTTGAGAAAGATTCCACCACCCGCCCCAATTCAGTGGCAGTCAGGAGAAGAGTTCGAAGTCAAATGCATATTAGATTCAAAGATTAAGAGAGGGAAGATCTTCTATTTGGTGGATTGGAAAGGTTTTGGTCCTGAGGATAGATCCTGGGAACCCGGTTCTAATGCCCATGCCCCCAGATTGGTTCGAGAATTCTATAGGACTCGTCTTTACAAGCCCAAGGAGGATGGAGGAGGGGCCTTTGTGGGGGTACTGCCAAGACTGGCCGATTCAGAAGCTCTTTCTGCCTCCAGGTAGGATTCTGGCGCAAGACGTTGTTGATTTACCCTTGGATTGGCTTCGCTCAATCACCTCTTAGTCGTTTTCCAGGGTTCCATTCTGCCTCCAATATGGCGGCCGCAGCAGTAATTCAAGTCCTGGGGTGGTGGTTCTAGAGTTTGAGGCAAGGGAGGGTACCAAGTGTTCGCACTTGTGCGTTATTCACGCGGCACACATCAACTGTCGTTTGGAGACGTACGGAGCATTTCTTTTTCGCTCGTTCACCGTTCTTGGAATTTTTACTCAGGGGAGTAGCTTCTCAAGCGCATCTCCGCCTGACACCTTCCAGCAGTTGAGCACAGTGTTGCAGGACATTCCAGAGTTTACCGTTTGGTGAACAATTTCTTCATCTTCAAGCTGATCAACAGTCTAGTGAGTGAGAGGGTGTGGGAGAAACCTCTCTCACAAAAAGTAAGTTCTATCAATTATTGAGGCGTCCACTATTAGCACAACAGTTCCTAGTGGTGGCTGAATTTGAGAGCACCCGCTTTCCTGCACGCAGTAATCTTCAATAAAGCCTTCGTAGCAGATGGATTTCTCGTCAACTGCGAGCAGCCAATCTACAGAAAGAATATCCAAGCAGCAGTTTTGTTAGTTTACAGCGCAGTTCAGATTTCTGTAAGATTGTTTTACTGCACCTACCTTCATGTGAAGTTAACAGGTCAGGTATAGGACATAATCCGCCTGAGGAGCTGTAGTGAGGTTCCCTTCGCAAGTAATTGTAGAATCAACTTTCTTTTGAAAAGTACTAATACAAATGTTTCCTTAGTACTAACCTTTCAACTTCTCAGCAATTATTGACTGCAAATCATTTTTGAGACTATCCTTTTGAAACACAGTTTTTAAGCAAACTAAGAAAATGGCAGTTGCTTTCATTGTTGATATCTCCATAAACGTTTGTAGAAATATATATATATATATATATATATATATATATATATATATATATATATATATATATATATATATATATATATATATATATATATATATATTATACTTACTAACAAATTCACACCAACTGCCAACTGAAAAGAGAAAGACAGAAAAGAGAGTAAAATATCATAATAGCAACTTATCTATTAAACAACTGCAATATATTGAGAGAAGCTAATCACTGCGGAGGTGAAGGTATGAGATGCGTTTGGGCAAACATTTTGAATCTAATTGAAAAGCTTCTAGGAGGGTTTAGAGAAATGTAGTAATGGTGTGATTTTTGATTGCAGGTGCCAGGCCGAGTTGCTAGAATTTTTGAGAGGATGAGGCACAGCAGTGCTCCCTTTCCCCCTCTTTACTGGCAGTGGATCGCATCGTCCGCTTTCAGTGGAGTTTGGGATTGGAGGAATAATCTTCTGCTCCTGTGGAAGTCCTAGATTTAAGGTGTGTGGTACTTGACAGGTGGTCCCCAGGGTCATCGCCAGCTCCACGAGGGGTGCGGTGCGGCCCCCCTTGAACAGAAATTAAGCCCGAGGTGGTGGACCCTGGAGCTGCGGTGGCTGCCTGGCCCCTATATATTATTTTTATGCAGTTGCCCCAGGGAGGTGGCAGTCCATGGGGCTGGGTGGGGGGGGGGGGGCTGGAGCTCCCAATTTATTATTTTTAAATAGCAGTGAGGCAGTCCCCGGGGCTGAAGGGGGGCTGCATGGACCCCACATTTATGTGAATTAGACCCAAGGTGGTGGCTGTCCCTGGGGTTGCATGGGGGCTGGAGCCCCCACACACTATAATTTATTATAGCCCTGGGGAGGTGGTGGACCTGGGGCTGTGGTGGGGTCACATTGCACCACCCGCATTTCCTTTGTGTTCAGGCCCAGGGAGGTGGCGGTCCCCTGGACCTCATCATTATTTTTACATGCCCCCGGGACCTGGCCCACCCGGGGGGCAAATTAAACGAAGCACAGGAAGCTGCACCTGCCCCCTTTTCTTTTTTTTTCTTTTTTTTTCTCATGACTCGCTTCAACTGAGTCACAAGATGGCTGCCAACACTTCCTGGCGCAAATAGTTGGCAGCCAATCAGATCTCAGGCGTGAGATCTGGAGAGGTTGCGGATCCACTGTGACCACAGTTGTATAACTGAGAAGTCTTTCAATTTCTCAGCAACTATTGAATGGATTTCCACCATTTAACAAAAAGAGTGCTTTCTGGATCAAGAGTGTAATATTGTGTATACATTTCATGTGCATCAGAATACTGGTGTTGCTTGGTGGCTGCTGTTGCCTAGCCACATAGAATGTACCTAGTCTTTGGTCCTAACTGCTGAGCCTGGTGGAGCCTCTCTTTTCTGCTCCACGACCGTGTAATCCCATAAACCCTGCTTGAATCCGTTCCACCTCTGAGTCAATTACTACAAAAATCTTGGCGACAAGGATGGGATACGAACCCACGCGTGCAAAGCATAATGGATTAGCACTACACTACAGAACTACACCACATTCTATCACCAAAGTTGCTCCTTTTGTCCTCATGAAAGGAAGAAATGCTAACACATCTTTCAAGCCTGGGTGGATGGCTAAATTACAGAAGTCTACAACAAATGTTGATGATCTGATCTGTCAAGTCAAAGAAAATTTAAATAATTTGCAAATTAAGCAAAAGGCTTGGTTTGATGCGAAAAGGGGTGTCAAGATGTCTTTTCTCAATGTGGGGGATTTTGTTAAAATAAAGTCTCCTATACATACAAAGAAAGGAGAGAGAAAGTTTGGTAAACCACAGCCTGTTGTAAACATGTATGGCAATGCTGTGCAAATTGAAGGAGGGAACTGGTGGAACCATAGTAAAGTCTCCAAGGTTTTGCATAGTTCTGACATGAGTTCATCCCAGCAGAATGATAGAGTACCCAAAGCTACCCATGAGGATGTACCCAAAACTTTGTATTGTTCTTCCAGAGCTCGTGTCAGTCATGTTGCATTAAATAATGAAGGTGTTAGGAGGAGCTCGAGGAAATGTTCTTTGCCTGTTCGTTTCAGATAGTTATTTAGTATTTGTGTTTCATAAGAGTAAATGCCCTTTTCTTGTTCATTTCAGATATGTTCATTAGCACTTTTTTTTTTTTTTTTGTATCCTCTGAGTCAATTACTACAAAGTGCTACCTTTTTTCATAGTGATCCATCAAGAGGGGCCAAGAAGAAAGGGGGTCTCAAAACACATTTTCCCTATGCATTTTCCCATAGTGATTTTGAACACTACTGCAGCCCGAACCGCTGAACTGAATTACACCAAATTTAGTAGAAAGTTAGATGTTGGTCCTGAAAGTGCACTTTTTGTGATTTGGTGTAAATCCGTTTAGTAGTTTTAGAGATATTTAAGGTAAAAAATATAAATATCTGGGAACATTGTTCCTTGCAGTGTACTCCCAGATCCACAGCGCCAATGCTAAAATTTGAAAATTCCCCACATTTCCCAAGATGACTGCCAACACTTCCTGGTTGAAGTGTTGGCAGCCATCATGGGACTTGGCTTGAAACCGAGTCCCATCAAAAATGTCAAAAATAAAGAAAAGAGGACAGGGTAGGAATACCCTAACCCACGAGATATGATAGCGATGGTCCCACAAGGTTCCCACAAGGATCCCTACAGGGGTTAAAAAAAAATTTTTAATTCAATTTTGCTGCAAATTTGCAAGTGATCTGCAGATCAGCGGCAACATTGAAGAAAAAAAACGAAGCGCAGACTCCTGCTCTTTGTTTATAATCGGACCCCGGATGGGCCAGGTACCAAAGACCTTTTAATAACGGAGCGGAGGAACACAAGGCCCCCCTCCTGGGGCTTATTGATGCCCCAGTGACCACCACCTCCCTGGGATTTATTTAACAAAAAATGTGGGGGAGGCCTATGGGCCTACCCCGCTGCCCCGGGGACCAACACCTCCCCAGGGCTTATTTATTTATCAATGGGGTTGCCTTTTGGATGTCTCCAGCCCAATGGGGCTGCAACCTCCCCAGGGCTTTAATTTTAATTAATGCAGGCCGTCTGGACTCCCCCACAGCCCTGAGGATTGCTACCTTCCCGGGCCTTTTGTCAAATTTAATGTGGGGCGGTGCAACCCCTACAGCCCCAGGTGCCACCACATCCCTGGGGCAAATTTTAAGAAAGGAGGGGGCAGCATAGCCCCCCTCCTGGAGCCATACATGGCACTGGGGATCACTTCCTACCTGGGCCAGCACCTGCTGTGTCCTGGGGTGCCTACCCCTGGGAAATAGCTGTTTGTTATGGTTATGCGGGAGCTTCACCGCTCCCGCCAAGCTATAGCAAACTGTGCTCCACTTCTAGCAAGCAAGAGCATAAAAAATGCACTCACTTGCTAGAAGCGGAGCACAATTGCTTTTACACAGAGGGTGCTGCGTGGTTAGCAGATCTCTATGCATAAAAGCAATGCTTGCTACCCCAGGACCTCTGGGACCTTCAGGCCCCCCTGTGGCCCCCAACAAAAGAAACTGAGTGCCCTAGGTGGGACCATAGCAGCCAGAAGAGAGACTGGGCCTTGGGGGATGGGGTCCCCAGAGCCAAAATCATCCTGGCCCCCCTCCCTTCAATAAAAAAAAAAGAAAAAAGCCGGGCCCCGGGGATGGGGTCCTCGTGGCTGACATCGGCCCCCTCTTCACAAAAGGCAGGGCTCCAGAGGATAGTGTCCCGGGCCCACAATTGACCCAGGGAAGGGGTGCCACACAGCCCCCTTCCTTAATAAATAAATAAAGCATTACTGCCAAGTTGCCGGGGGCCCGCCCCCTTTCACCACCACTCTGAAAACGTGCCTCCTGGTGCACAACTGCTTGGGAGATGATGTCCCCTTGGCTGCAGAGCGTCCTTGGGGATAACAAGCCCTCCTGTTTTCTCCAGTAAGTCCCAAACAGCATCATTGCTGAGAGGACTTCGGAGGCCATACCCCTTTCTCCACAACTCTGCAAACATGCCTCCTGGTCCATAACTGGTTGGGGGATTAAGGGGCATATTATCAAGGGGGTTTATCTCCGCTTTTTTGGCTTTAAAAGCCAAGAAAGCGGAGATAAAATTATCTCCCTATTACCTAGCTGTCGCTAACACCAGTTAGCGACAGCTAGTAGGAGATAGCGACCATCTTGGGCCCCACTTTGCATGTCAGTGATATTTATCACTAATGATATGCAAAGTGGGCGTGTCAAGATGTTAGCGACTGGAAACAGTCGCTAACATCGCTATCTCCTATTACCAACTTTTGGAGATATTCGCGCTAAGCGCAAATATCTCCAAAAGCTAACACCTGCCATGAGCAGTTCTTAGCCATATTATCCAATGGGAGGTGGATAACATGGCTAAGAGCATTAGCTCGGTAATGCATGAATATCGCTGACTTTTCAGCGATATTCATGCATTGCGGCCGTTTTTTATCGCATTTGCGATAAACCTTGGTAATACCAAGGTTTATCTGCGATAAAAATCACCGCAGCTTAGCGGTAACATTTTATCTCTAACCAAGCAATAGCGATAATTATCGCTATTGCTTGGTAATATGCCCCCAAGTCCTCTGGGCTCTAGAATGTCCTTGGGGCCCAACAAGCTCTCCTGTTACCTCAAGAAAGTCCCACACAGTGGAAGTGCGGAGAGGTCTTCGGAGGCCATGCCCCCTTTCTCCACCACTCTGCAAACGTGTCTCCTGGCACACTGCTGGTTGGGAGATGAAGTCCTCTTGGATGCTGAGGGTTCATGGGGGCCCAGAAGCCCTCCTGTTACTGCCAGAAAGTCCAACACAGCAGGATTCGTGAGAGCTGGTTGGAGGCCTGTCCCTTTTCTCCACCACTCTGCAAACGCAACTACTAGTTTAAATAAAACATAGAAATTCACCTATAAAACCAAAGGTTACAGGGGTGTTATATTTAGGAAATCGAAATTGATAAACCTTAGAAATTCACTCAAAAAGCCAAAGGTTACAGAGATGTGATAGTTAGGCTCAGATTTCACTCATACAAAACCAGTGAAATTCAGCAGTTATAGTTACCTGAGCTAACTATAACTTACGCCCATGCAAAACACTGCTTATGACCTCACATATTACATCACTCATGACATGGTTAGTGACATCATTGATGACATCATCCACAGAACCACTAATATACCCATTCACTCCCCCATACAACCTCTCATATGCCCACTCACACACATACACAACCACTCACATACCCACTCACTCACTCGAACAGTACACTCGTAATAGCATAGAAAATTTGGGACAGATTACAGGAAATGAAAGGAAGGTCTGTGGAAGTAAGGCTTGGAATAGCTCAATACACTTAGAAGAGTTGCTATGTATTGGTGCTATACCAAAATATTGTAGTCAAAATACTGACTTTCAAAAATAATGCAGCCACTATGTAGAATGCCACTAGTAGGTGTTGAATTAAGCATAGTAAATCAGCAGAAATTATCTATGTATACTTATTTTAACAATTCGTGGTGAAGTACATGCAACATTTTTGGAGGTCGCTATTTTACCACGATAGTGCATTGTCATATGGATTTGATCATTTGATGAATGAACTTCTTGGTCACTGTCTTGAACAAACAAAATTATGTTAGATCAAGACAACAATCAATAAGTATATTAAAGGTAGAGTCGAGCTGCTGACGGAGATGACCATCTGACTTGAGGGCTCCACTGAGCTGAAAGGACTGAGGGAAACCAGCACTGGCACAAGCAAAACCCTGCTCCCAGAGGGACAGACAAGGCCCCCAAAGCCACATCGGACCTAATTGGCAAAATCACTGCATCTCTAATCTGTGACCAAGACTTGACATAGGTAGCCGGAGCCTGACATCGACCCTCATGGTCCAGCAAGACTTGGGAGAGTCGGTGGAACAGTGCAAAACAATTGTGGTGCGGCCTTGGCTCACGAGCTTGCAGCCATGCAAGGTCAACAACTGGGGGTGAACCTGGGCAATTTCACCCCCCGCCAATTGGGCAAGTCGTGTAAGGACAGCCGTACCGCCAATCATCTATTAACAGTGCCCGCTCACTGCTCTGCTTTCTAACTGCTTGCTCCCACTCCGGGGGACTTGCAGCAAAGGAACCACTTCATGCTGGACCAAGTGGACCACTTGTCTTCATACACACTGTAGGTGGTCTGCAAACCCCATGAGGGGAGACCCGGATCACCCGAGACCCACAATCGCTCAGCAGGCTATAGATTGTGCCCTGCATCCATGTGGGATGTCTATCTACTTCTCATCGCCTGCTCCCTCCCGTGCTTCCCATCGATATGGCAGCCCCCAAAGGTGAATGGGTGCACTGAGGAGACCTACTGGCATTGGATATCACATCAAGGGACGTCACTGGGAGAGCAATGGCAACTAATGGTCTGCCCTTTCCAATTCATAGCTGCTTACTCGCCCGCCTTGTTGCCAAGAATGCACATACACACCCTAGGAAACTGACCACCAGTCCTCTGTACTGACCGCAATGGCTTCTGGAAGGCCTACAAGACAGTTCTTTTTCATAGAAGTCATCTCCCAGGTCAAAGATATATCCGTGTCATCCACAGGCCCAGCGGAACCTACAATGAAGCTGATTCTCAAGAAAATTAGAGCAGTGGGGCACATACTGGAGGTCATGTATGCAAAGATGACAGACCTCACAGCGGAAATTAAGTCCCTCCTTGCAGACATCAATTGCTTTACCAACAAAGTGGAGTGGCTGAAGCAGTCCCTGTCAGGCCTGGAGGTGAGAATTGACCACATTCCGGACAGAGACCACAAGATCTGGTATTTGTGTAACAAGATCGTGGACCTTCGAAGACAGGAGCTCCAGAAACAATGTCTGCTTCATTTGTATCCCGGTAAAGGCAGAGACATGTTTCTCTTGCGGCGGTTGGGCACTAGCTGCTCACCCCCTCTCTTGAGGTTGAATTGATGAGACATACGCTCATTTTGTTGATAATGTACTCATCCCTCCTTTCTGTCTGCACTGAGATGGTGAAAGCGCTGCCCCTATTCATGGCATGAAAGCCCCTGGAACCTGAATCCTAGAACCCTAGAATGTAAACGTTACATTCTAGGATTCGAGGTAGAAAGTACGCCGGTAGCCACGGAGTAATAGTGAACTAGTAATGCACACGCTTTACCATTCAAACGTGTGCAGATGTAGAGAGTGCACCAGGAGCCACGGAGTAATGGTGAACCCTTGGGGAATATTGTCAAGGGATTTATCTCCGCTTTTTTGGCTTTAAAAGCCAAGAAATAGAGATAAAATTATCTCCCTATCAGCAACAGGGTGCTAACACGCAAATTCGCATGTTAGCACCCTTTTTCTCTGTGCTTCTCCTTGCATCTCTAATGAAATGCAAAGGGGGCATTCCATAGAAAAATAATAGGAGAAATGTTGTTAAGCGAAATTTCTCCTATTATCAAGGATTTCGCTAACCCTGTTAGTGATAAAAAAAGCAGCGCTAACGTGGTTAGCGTTGCTTTTTTTACACCTGGTATTTTCCTGACTTAGCCATGATATCCTATGGAAGGTGGATATCATGGCTAAGTTTGTGAGCCCCTATCATCAAGCTTACGCCAAACTTCGAGAGATTATCGTTGGTTTTCCAGCGATAATCTCTCATTTGGCAGTTAGCGCGAGGATTTTTATCACTTCTTAGATAAACCTTGCTAATAGCAAGTTATGTATGCGAAAATTTCCGGCGATGCTTAGCGTTAAAAAATTAGTTGCTAAGCCTCGTTAGCGATAAATATCGCTAATCATTGGTAATATGCCCCTAGTTCTGTGATTGAAAGACCGGTTTACACCTGAAAGCCAGGCCCCTGACACCTCAACTGACCTTCGGTGCACGGCTGTCAGAGCGATTGAGGCCTCAAGAGTGTCGGCTGTCCTGGGAACAGTTAATCTCCATAAAGGTTTCACCATTTTCATTTTTATATTATAGTGCACTTCACAATGGTATTGTCTTAAATACATGATTTCAGAGGTGGACTGGCCTGCATGGAAATTGAAAGATTTAGTTCTAGATATAAACGTAATAATACAGAGATACTGTGACAAAGAGAAAAAAGCAGGGCTGAGAAAGAACCTGCAAGAGTGAAATAAAGTGGTAGGGAGCATTTTGGGGGTGGATTAAAAAGGCATGAGGTGGATTCAAGAGTATTCAGCCTTCAACTTCAGCCTTTAAGCTTGTAACAAAAAGTTATACAAGTAATTTTCAAGCTACATATGGCGGCATGGATTTGAGCTTGCTGCAGACAATGTTTGTTTTAATACCAAGGAAATCAAAAGGAAAAACCCAGCCCAGTAGACCATAAAACACTCCCAGAAACACCCAAAAAAGGCCCACTCATTAACCTGTCAGGTCAACCCATCGGTCACGACCTAATTGTTATGTTATGTTATGTTATGTTATCTGAGTTTATATAGCGTGCAGCTGCCTCAGCGAACATACGGTCTGGGCTATAAACCAAGCAGGAAGGTGTCAAAAAATGGATAGAAGGAGGAAAAAAGACTAGGCAGAGTGAAAGAGAAAAGTTTTAATTGCTCTCCTAAACTCCAACATGCGATCCATGCTACGGATCTGGAGTGGCAGAGAATTCCATAGCTTGGCTGCCAAACAGCAGAAGGATCGCCCCCAGCCCGGAGGCGCTTCACGCGGGGAACTCTAACTGGATGCTGCCCCAAGGAGCGTAACTGGCGAGTAGGAACATACGGGGCTAGCAAGTTATATAGGAGGCTAAGCAAGGTAAGCTTCACGATCCTAAAAGATAAGCAAAGGGCCTTAAATTGGATATGCTTGGCCATAGGTAGCCAATGCAGCCTCCGGATGGCACCAGCAGAAGGGGAATTACGCGGAAGTCCCAGCAAGGCTCCAGTGGCAGCGTTTTGAACATGCTGCAAACTCATTACCTCTGCCTGATTAGCCCCCAACAAGCGAGAACTAGCGTAGTCTAGTTAAAATGGCTGATTGAACGATCATCTGACGCACAGGCGGATCAAAGAACTTCAAAAGAGGCCTAAATCCCCAAAGGAGGCCAAAACAAGTGCCAGCAACTTTTTTTGTGTGATCTTGAAAACTAAGGGCAGAATCCATCCAAACCCCCAGGTTCTTAACCACCGACTTAGGGGTGGAGGTACTACCAAAAGCGTCCGGTCACCATTGTTCACTCCACAAACTCCTGTCCTTCCCCACCAACAGAACCTCCATTTTATTGGCGTTCAGCTGGAGGCCAGGCCGCTCCTAAACCTAGAAGCATCCTGGGTGGAACCGTCCGAAAGGAACACCACTAGCTGCGTATCATCTGCTTACGAGACGATGGTGAGGCCCATGTTCCTGGCCACTGTTGCAAGAGGCTGAACATACAAATTTAACAATATGGGGCTCAGTGCGGAGCCCTGAGGCACCCCCTGATTGATGGAATGAGCCTGAGAAAGAAACAGGGGGGCCAACACTCGGAAGTATCTTTGGGTCAGAAATGATCTAAACCATTCTAGTGCAAGGCCCACCACACCAGCTTCCTCCAAACGCTGAAGCAGAATCCCATATGAAACCGTGTCAAATGCGCCACTTAGATCAAGCAAGATCAGTGCCGCCGTCTGACCAGAATCAAGGAGGGTCCGCAGATGTTCTGTCACAGCCAGGAGAGCAGTCTTCGTGCTGTGACCAGGGCGGAATCCTATTTTGAGAAGGATTCAAGATGTTATTGGCATTCAGGAATCTCATTAGAATGTTATTAACATGGGCCTCTGCAATCTTAGCTACCCAAGGCAGGAGAGATATTGATCGAAAGTTTTCCAGTTTTGCCGGGTGAAGCAAAGGTTTTTTAAGTATAGGAGATACCCTCCTGTTTCCACGGCACCGGGACCACAGCTGTAGAAAAAGAAGTGTTAACAACCTGGCACAAAGGGGCCAGGAAAAGAGGAAATGAGTCCCTGAACTGGGCAGGTTTTAAAGAATCGGTCAGAGAAGCCCGATTAAACTCTCCTTCTCAACAGAGTAAACTCTTCCTGCTTAATACTGGGAATAGCCACCAAAGATTGTAGAGGCGGAGATCCACAAAGAGCAATGGGGGAGAAGGAGACCCTTTCGGGAAGGACCGATAGATGGTATGCACTTTGTCAACAAAAAAAGTTGCCAAGTCCTCACACTGTTGCCCGGATGTAATCACAGAAACAGAGTTTTTCCTTACCCTGAGATCTTTAAGGATCTTAAAAATGCATTTGGCCGGAATAGGGCTAAGCTTTATTTCATTGGCATAATAGGCCGCTCGAACAGTACAGATAGCTCTATGATAGTGTTTAATCGCGGCCAAATACAATTTTTTTGCCACCGGGTCATATTCCTTTCTCCACGCGCGCTCCAATTTCTTACATGCCTACCACAATGCAATCAGCTAGTCATTGTACCATGGGCTAGCGTCCAAAGAGCGGCCTTTAAACCATTTAGCTGGAATGAGGGAGTCCAACACTTGGACAATCCAATTACAGAATGATCTATATCCCATATCTGCATCGTTGTGTGGTTCCGGGGGGTTAGCAGCAAGAATAGCATGGAAATCCTCCAGCCGCAATTTCTGCTAAGGGCATCTAAAAACGGGCAGTTGAGCAGCTTTATCAGGGGCTCAGAGGCAGGAAAGGACATAGATACCAACGAGTGGTCAGACCAACCTACGGGCTATGGGGACTCCACATTGGCAGAAAAAATGTTCGGAAAGATGGGGTCTAACAGGTTGCCGGCTGTATGGGTAGGGCCAGGGACCAGTTGATTTAATTGGCAAGCTGCCAAATCCGCAAGCAAACTGCCAATTTCAGTGTCTTGCGCAAGATCGAAGTGCAGATTAAGATCACCCAGAATGCTGAAATTGGCTGTACCCAATGCATGCGTGCAGGTAGCCTCCAATAGGGCAGTTTTCAATTTTGTAGCAGGCCCCGGAGGGGGATATACTAACAACCCTGATATAGTCAGATGGAAATTGAAGGTAATACTAAAACGCGCGCATTCACAGCTCTCTATTGCCTCTTTAACAAAAAGGCATGCGTAACAGGATTTTAAAATGAGAGCAATGCCACCCCCCTAGACTCTCTATTAACAGTAAGAATGGTGTAACCAGGAGGCAGTGCTAAATAAGGTTCAGCCACCATGTCGTCATTGAGCCAGGTCTCAGTTTAAAAAAACACATCCGGAGATTCCTCCATGACCAGGTCGTAGATTTGTAGATAATGCTTAGCCAATGACCGAACATTCAAATGGAAAATTTTTACCCATGACCTGGGCAGAGGAGAGAGAGGTAAAGGAAGCAGTTGCGTAGTGGAAGCATACCTACAGCAGCGACAACCAAAAGGTCCTCCCAGAGGACCTAATGGAGACGCACTGCATACCATGACCATGGCATTGACCGCTAAGAGTTCTTCCCTGGAATAGGTGCGCAGTCCTGAAGGGCCCCGGACAGCATTCCTTGCGAGAGGCGACGTGCAGGCGTGGATGGGTGCAGACAGGCTTGCCTTCAGCACGCCCGCTGTGTGCGTCCGCTGCGCTCCCGCGCCATGATCCGGTTAAATAGTGGAGTAGAGAAGAATCACCGAGAACTAGCCCGCCAACCTACTAAGATGGTGTCTAAAAGTAACCGACCGGAAGTGGGGAACTCCGGCGGTAAAATTCAACTCACCCTCCACATCATTCAGCCAAAAGAGGCTGCGCTGGACCGGGGTGTTTGAAGCAAATAGAGGCAATGGAGGCCAAAAAGAAAATGTAACAGCACACAATAAATGCCCCAAACTGAGAAGGATAAAAAGTTAACATTTAGCATAGGCACTAACACTTAATAGGACCAGCAGCGATTCCCGCAAGGTGCTCAACTGCACGTCAGCTGGGAAATCAATTGCGCTCCCGCGCCATGACCCGGTTAAATACCGGAGTAGAGAGGAAGCACCGAGAACTAGCCCGCCAACCCACCAAGATGGTGTCTAAAAGTAACCGACCGGAAGTGGGGAACTCCGGCGGTTAAATTCAACTCAACCTCCACATCAATATGACAAGGGAGGCTGCGGTGGACCGGGGTGTTTGAAGCAAACAGAAGCAATGGAGGCCGAAAAGTAAAGGTAACAGCACACAATAAATGCCCCAAACTGAGAATGATAAAAAGTTAAAATTTAGCATATGCACTAACACTTAATAGGACTAGCAGCGCTTCCCGCGAGGTGGTCAACTGCACGTCAGCTGGGAAAATTGCCCTGTAGGCCAGTCCAACCCTTGGCGCTTTGGCATTCTGCATGCCGACATTCAGTAGCACTGGCGATTCATCCATTTGAAGATCCTGCGGAGCATTCGGAGGGTGTTGAAACAGGACGCGGAGACGTAGTTGACTTGCTTGGTCATGGAGAGGGCGGAGTCGAGGATGATCCCCAGGTTACGTGCGTGGTCAGTGGGTTCTGGGGCTGTTCCTAGCGATGTTGGCCATCAGGAGTCGTCCCAGGCTGATGTGGTGGGGCCGAGGATGAGGACCTCTGTCTTGTCTGAATTCAGCTTGAGCCTGCTGTCCTTCATCCATTCGGCGATGGCCTTCATTCCTCTGTGGAGGTTGGCTTTGGCGGTGTGGGAGTCTTCGGTGAGGGATATGATCAGTTGGGTATCGTCAGCGTAGGAGGTGATGTTGAGGTTATGTTTTCGTGTGAGGTGGGCGAGTGGTGCCTAGTAGATATTGAACAGCGTCGGGCTAAGGGAGGATCCCTGTGGGACGCCGCAGATGATCTCGGTGGTCTTGGAGTGGAAGGGTGGGAGGCGAACGCTCTGGGTTCTGCCGAAGAGGAAGCATGTGGTCCAGGCCAGGGCCTTCTCTTGGATTCCTGCGTCATGGAGGCATGCTGTTAGGGTGCGGTGGCAGACCGTGTCGAAGGCTGCTGATAGGTCCAGAAGGATGAGGGCGGCTGTTCCTCCTTTGTCCATCAGGATTCTGATGTCGTCAGTGGCGGCAATGAGGGCGGTCTCGGTGCTGTGGTTGCTGCGGAAGCCGGACTGGGATGGGTCCAGGATGTTGTTGTCTTCGAGGTAGTGGGTCAGCTGTCTGTTAACAATCTTCTCCGTGACTTTCGCCGGGAAAGGGAGCAGGGAGATGGACCGGACGTTCTTGAGGTCCGCCTTGGGTTTCTTCAGTAGGGCGTTGATCTCGGCGTGCTTCCAGCTCTCCAGGAAGGTTGCTGTCTCGAAGGAGGTGTTGATTGTTTTCCGGAGATGGGGTGCGATGGCTTTGCTGGCTTTCTTGAAAACGGGGTGAGGGCATGGGCTGGATGGTGTCTTCGTCACTGACGTTGGACCAGGTGGTCAGGCGACTGGTGTGGGAGGGGGTTGTTGGGGTGGTGGTCTCGGCGGTGGGTGTGACGGTGTCGGAATTGAAGCTGTCGTGGATGTCGGTGATCTTGCGGTGAAAGAAGGTGGCCAGAAAGTCGCACAGGTCTTGTGATGGTGGGATGTCGTGGGTGTTGGAGCTGGGATTGGAGAGTTCTTTCACGATACTGAAGAGCTCTTTGGTGTTGTGTGCGTTGTTGTCTAGGCGGTCCTCTTGGCGGTCCTCTTGGTGGTCCTGATGAGCTGGTGGTGTCTGCGGGTGGCGTTCTTGTGGGCTGTGTAGCTGTCTGGAGTTCGGTCGCGGTGTTGGGGTCGGTGTGGACCTGGAAGTGCATGTGCTCGGCAGTGGTGAGGGTGTCGTCGGTGTTGGTCGAGACTCTGAGGGTGTCCTTGTGGATGATGGCGATTCCCCCTCTCACTCCGTTGGTGTGGTCTCTGCAGGAGATCTTGTAGCCCTCAGAGATGGCTATGGCGATGTCTGGTGCCGAGGTGGCTTTCAGCCAGGTCTCCTTCAGGAAGGCGACGTCGGGGTGGTTGAGTCAAGGAGGTCCCAGAGTTCAATGGCGTACTTGCGAGCTGAGCGGGTGTTGAGGAGGATGCAACGGAGGTGGTTAGGTTCTCTGGTTGATGGTTTGGCGGGCCAGGTGCTGGTGAAGTGGCAGTTCTGGCAGGTGAAGGGCCCTTGGATGTGCTTCAGGGTGGCCCGGTAGCAGGAGCGGTCTCGTCCGCCGTTGAGTGCGCGGAGGGTGCTGGGGTCGTAGTGCAGTCTTGTGTTGTGGCGGCTTCGGGGTCCAGGGGTTCTAGCTCTGGGCACGGTCCAGGCGTGGACGGGCTTGCCTTTGGCGCGCAGTCGGGGCACCCGCTGCGCATGTCCGCTGCGCGTCCTTTCGGCGGTCGCCAATTAAGGCGGGGGAGGCGGGGCGGCGATGGGGCGTGGCCGTGGGGAAGCGGCGGGAAAAAAAACAGTGGTACAGAAGGCAAGAGGGAGTAGTGGGGGGTTGGCGGAGGGCTGTGATGGAGAAAAAGTACAGGAAGAAATGATGTGGCAGAACAACAGTAGCAAAATTATAGGCAATAAGTAGTGCAAAACAACAACCCACGAGTAGAGCGCTGGCGAGGCTCAGGGGGCTCGAACCCTGCCAGAGGCTGCGGCAAGGCGAGCGCGATCAGCAGGAGCAGATGCGGCAAAGCGAGTGACTCGGCCCTTGGGCAATGTCGAGTTCAACCCACTTCACTTCCGAGCCAGAATACGCACTACAAAAAATTAAATACCGCCACTGTGATCATAGGGAGAAGACGGGTAGGCTGCTAGCGTAGCAAGTGCAGCAGAGGGAAGCGGGTAGGGGTATCCCTGTCATTACAACCGAATCTGATGGCATTATCAGACGTCCACAAGAAATTGCAAATGCATTTGCAACCTACTACTGGGACCTCACTACCCCTGAAGTGGGTAAAACCTGATACAGATCAATGCCTTCTTCAACAAAATTTACTTAACCGTCCTCAACGAGATGGGTAGGGCACTACTTCAGGGAGACATCACTAAGGATATGATAGCCAAAGCCACCCGTTTTCACCCAGCATTATGCTCCAGCAATAAGTAAGCAGCACGTAAAAATACTACTTCTATAGTCCCAAGCACTGCACTAACTAGAGAGCCCGCTGACTCTGCCTTACGCCCACAGTTCGATATCCTGTGTCCCCCAGGACTCATGCCTGCTAGAAGTAACATCATTGTGACGCCACTTTGGACTTCACCCCTGTAATCCAGCACAAATCAGTAAGCAGCACGTGTACCAACCCTCTACTCCCTTAGCTAGATACTAAATAGCCCACTGACCTGATCTTATTCCCACAGCTCAAATCCCTGCAAGTTCTTAGAACTCACGCTGCCTCTGACTGGAAGTAGCATCGCCCTGACGCCATCTCGGACGTTACCCCAGTGAGTAGCCACCATGCCCCCCTGCATACTCCATGGTAAACACGTGGGCACTGACTAATGCTCTCTCCCCATCTACAGATCTACACAACCTACTTATGCATGAGGCTTGACTGGACTACAGTGACTAGGGCTCAACTACCCTTGGATAGTGACCCTCATGACAGTAAGTTTACCACAACGAGCCAATTGCATGAAGCTACAGCCCCACGCGGCCAATCGTACCCCACCCCCATGCCCGCCACCTCGCAGGGTCCCCTATACTGCTACATATATTGGTCTCATTTTGACAATGAGATTGCGTTGTAATTGTTTTGCAATAAATACACTGGGAACACTTACTCACTGCATAGAGTATTTACGTAGGGACATATTGTAACCATACCTTATTTCAATTTAGTTTCAGACGGCTCACTATGGGCCATATGTAGGTAAATACCATTTACCGATTCTAAAATACCGAATTTTACCGATTCGGTATTTTAGAATCGGTAAATGGTATGTAGGTATCGATTCAGTAATTTTTACCGAATCGGTAAGATTCGGTAAATACTGATTCGGTATTTACCGATTCGATCTTCCACATTCATTCCTATGGGCCTGAAGGCCCATAGGAATGAATTGGAATTACCGATTCGGTAAATACCGAATCTGTAATAGGGGAAAGAGTTACAAGGGTGGCAGGGTGTCACATTGACACCCTGTTGCACCCTTGAATAGGGCATTTGTGCACATGTGGCACACATACATGCCCTAAGGGCATGTATGTCTGCAACATGGCACTTTTGAAAAAGCACAAATTTGCTTTTTCACAGGTTTTTGATATTTACCACCAACTTGTAGTTGGTGGTAAATAACGAATCCTTAAATGACAAATGCACTCTTTTGAGTGCTCCCTATATTAGGGATTCGGTAAATTACTGAATCGGTATTTAAGGATTGGGTAATTTACCAATTCCTTAAATTACCGATTCGGTGAATTACCAAATCCTTCAATTTGGCCTCCTACATCTGAAAAGCCTAATACCGGTTGGTAACAGACGAAATTCAGTAATTTCGGCCGTTACCGACCGATATTAGGCTACCTACATCTGGCCCTAAATGTCCTGAAGATGATCTTAAATAATTATAAGATCGAAACGCCGTCGACCCTCCCAACAAGAACCCCTTTCATTGTACATGCTCATGTGGAGTTCCATTTTTGTTGTCAATGTGATGTTATATTTTTAGTTCACTCTCACTCTGTCACAGTACGCACTTTTTCACTCTATGTGAGCACCTGATAATAATTTGAAGTACCAATGCAGACCAGTGAAAAATTAAAAACCTTTAACTTATACACTATGTATGTTTCCCTACATCCTTGCTCCCTTGCTGATTAATTGTCTAGTTTAAATTGAATTTTCATTGCCCCTTTGGGGTCTTCTTGCTCTGGACCTACTAAGGCCAACCGTGAACCATTTTCCTCTTTAAACATACTCTAACCCCAGGTTCATATTTCGGGGTACCCTGTTCTCCTACACTACCATTTGTGAGTATTAGACGCAGATGAACCTCTCAGTATGGGAGAGGTAGTAAGTGGTGAAAATGGTAACCCTCCTGACATTTACCTATTTACTAGGAATGCTCCCCTCGACAACACGAAAGAGAATCAAGAACTATATCTGGGGGAAGATGAGGCCCCGACTAGTCATTGGTGAACTCATAGGCCACAGGTCTTGAGGAGGCCTAGGCATACCCTCTATTGAACACTATGGTGTTACCCTATATATGGTACAACTAGCTTATATGGAAACCCACACCCAAGACCCTCCATTTTAGGTCACAATCAAGAAAGGCATAACGTGGAGCCCACCAGGGCTGCACTCCCTGCATACACACAACTCTTCCACTCCAAGGCAAGTAAACCCAATGATCCATGCCATGACCAGAACATAGATATGAAATGATAGGCTCCTATCAGTGGACACCAACCTCCAGGATAAGGGGCTCATATGGAGCAATGCCAGTATCCACATTGGAGGAAAATGCTCAGTTGGGGGCCCTCGGATGAGGCGTGGATTCTCACCCTGAATCAAATAATATCTCAGGGGATGGCCAAATCCTTCAAGACACTCCGAGAGGAATACAGGCTACCCACAACCAACATTAGAGATACACACAACTACGCCACTGCCTCACGTGCAGACGAGGCACCCAACCCTGGGACATCCCTCCCTCACCGTGGCTCACTTACCTTAACACCTGGGGGCAATCCAGGGGTGTGATGTCAGGACTATATAATCTTCTGATCCTTCACTTGTACCCCCAGCCAGAAGCAGTGACACTACATGCTCAATGGCAGGATTGACTCCAGGTGGAATATGAGACCGAGGACTGGGCTGAGGTCCTGGCCAACCTCAGCTAAGGAGTGAGAGGCCAGGGTGAAATTCTACCTTTTTAGGTCTCGGCCTGCGTAGGCTGCGGTTGCGCAGTCTCGCCGGTGAGATCTTATGTTTTTCAGTGTGGGGCTTGAACCCGCCCCTCTTCTCCATTGGCTGGCTTCCTAAACGGAGGCCAGCCATTGGAGGAGAGGGGTGTCTGTCCTCTTAAGCCCCGTGTTTTTGGGATTGAGGGGCGTGTTTTTTTATGTTCTTTCTCTCCTCCTCCCATTGGCTGGAATTTTACATTCCAGCCAATGGAAGAGGAGAGAAGGAAAAACACGCCCCTCAATCCCGAAAATGACGTGCGTTTCTCCGAGGCATTTCTACATGACCTTAGAGAAACATGGTGTGTGCGGAGCGCTCCTGTAATGGCGAGTGCTCCTTTCTCTGGTATCCCTTGTTTAAAATGCCACACAACTCAACCCTTCAGTTCATCACACTCCAGGGCGAGCAGTGTTGTGTTTATGTCTTTATTTGCCGAAAACGGTGAATGCTGATTTGGCGCGCCAGATGGGCTGAAGCGCGGGGCAATGGGCAGCTGTTTTGGGGATGCCAGGATGCGGGCGCCATTTTCCCTCAGGACTCTCCTGCGGCACTCACAGCTGCATGGCAGCTACACCGCTCGTAGGACGCTATTGACGCGTCCTTTTGTGGAAAATGCCGGCTGCGCAATATGGCGGTTCCTCGTTACGGGGTGTGTACGCTGTGACGCACTTATCCGTGCTTTGACCACAAGCGACCCTCTCCACCCACTTTCCGGTTACAATTTCCATGTTAGGCACACAAGAAACTCCATACTGGTCGGAAGAGGCATAACAAAGACATGGTGGTTGATGGCTGGGCTCTGGATGGTCACCGCACAGTAGATTGTAACCAACGCCTCGTCACCGACGTGGTAAACCGTGTGTTTAGGTACTACGGCAAATCCGATTGATCTCGGGTGGGCCGAGTTGTGTATAACCGTGGTGTGCATGCACGTTGAAGAATTTCTTTTAATTGCTGCATCAATGACTCACTGGTGATTGGGAGCGCGTGCAACCGGGGGAGCTCTGGGAGGGGGAAAGCGGAGCTCTGCGTTCATGCAGCGTTAAGGAGGGAGTGGGTTCAAGCCTGCCAGGGGTCCCAGTGTGCTAGGACATAAAAAATGTGGCGTGGTATTTATCGAAGAGCTGTATTAGAACTGTCAACCCAAACTCGTTCCCTGCATTTTTTAAGTAGAAACGGCATTCCAGCCGAAGCTGTGATGACATGTGGTTGTTGTTCGGATGATGTCTCATCACCGAGGCATGTCATATACGCCTGAGTGCAACGTGCTGTGGATGTAACAGAGAAACGTCTCGTCCGTGATCTGCTCTTGTGTAGAGAGTTGACTGCACGCTTCTATTTTTGGCTGATTCAGATGCAGGGGAGTTGGGCGAAACTTCCTTTGGTTAGTTAGTCTTGGGACTTTTTTTTTAGTTTTGTTTGGTTAATTAGAAGTCCTTGAAGCTGGCTGGAAACGTACTTATGCCGCCACGTTCAGTGCATTTATAAAGAGTATTGAGTGGGACTTGTGTACATCTGGAACCCAAGCTGACCGTCCTTTCAGTGGTAGCTAATAGTGTTGCTGCTGGTTTGCAGTGTTTCAGTTACTTTGATGGGTTTTGTACCGAAAGCAGGCACTTGGGTTTATTTATCTATTTAATAATGCATTTTTATATAGCTCGGACTTTACTCGAAGGTGTCAGAGCGCTGTACAATAGGACCAATTACGTTACATGAGAGAAATGTTACAAAATAGAATGTTACAAAAACAAACAGGAGACTTGAAGAGGTAGGGTAAAACCATAGAAGGAAAGAATACAATATCAAACAGCAAATAAGGGTGAGGAATGTACTGGAAAATATTACAAATTTACTATGAACGAACGGGTTATACACTTCGCACAGTAACAGTCAAGAGCCTACGTGTCAGTAGTGACAGTTGCATTGCATCATGTTTTAGGTGTGCTGAAAAGTGTGGTAAATGGAAGTGTATTTTTTTACGGTTAGGTCAAAATTACACGGGGCTTTTGGGTGATGTGCTGCATTGTGTGTCCCTGTCACGGGCGTACCTTTATGAGGCAAAGAATATCGGGTACCATTGTAACAGGAAATATTTCGTATATCGGTTAACTCTCACCAATAACACATTTGTTGAAAAACACACCTAATGTGACCCTTTCTCAGTCGAGCTCGTCACTTGAACTTGTTCCTGGTTTAAAAAAGAAACCCTGCATAACAGACGGAATCTGTTTATTTAACCTAACCAGAGACGTCGTGTGATTTTAAACCCTGGGTGGTAGAAATATTTAGATGGCATAGATGTAACCTATCCCTACAGCAATATTTCCTGCCTCTGTTCCCTGCTTGAGCTCGATTTTTCTTGCCTCTGTTCCCTGCTTGTGCTCGATTTTCCTTGCCTTTGTTCCCTGCTTGCACTCGATTTTCCTTGCCTCTGTTCCCTGCTTGTCCTCGATTTTCATTGTCTCTGTTAACTGCTTGTGATCGTTTTTTCTTGCCTCTGTTCCCTGCTTGTGATTGTTTATTCTTGCCTCTGTTCCCCGGGGCGTTACTGGGCAGAGATGGGGGTGTGGCTGACTTAGACTGAGGGAAGCAAAGGGTGAGCTCTGGGAGTTGGTGTGGGCCACGGATAACCCATTTGTAAATAAGGAGACTCCCCGGGGCGAGGATGTGTTTGTGTGGTTCTGTGTGTGTGGCTCTGTGTGTGTGGCTCTGTGTGTGTCGCTCTGTCTGTGTATGGCTCTGTCTGTGTGTGTGTGGCTCTGTCTGTGTGTTTGTGGCTCTGTCTGTGTGTGTGTGTGTGGCTCTGACTGTGTGTGTGTGTGTGGCTCTGTCTGTGTGTGTGTGGCTCGGTGTGTGGCTCTGCCTGTGTGTGTGTGGCTCTGTCTGTGTGTGTGTTTGGCTCTGTCTGTGTGTGTGTGTGGCACTGTCTGTGTGTGTGGCTCTGTGTGTGTGTGGCTCTGTCTGTGTGTGTGGCTCTGTGTGTGTGTGGCTCTGTCTGTGTGTGTGTGGCTCTGTCTGTTTGTGTGTGGCTCTGTGTGTGTGTGTGGCTCTGTATGTGTAGCTCTGTCTGTGTGGCTCTGTGTGTGTGTGGCTCTGTGTGTGTGTGTGGCTCTGTGTGTGGCTCTGTGTGTGTGTGTGTGTCTCTGTGTGTGTGTGTGTGGCTCTGTGTGTGTGTGTGTGTGGCTGTGTGTGTGTGTGGCTCTGTGTGTGTGTGTGTGGGGGGCTCTGTCTGTGCGTGTGGTTTTGTCTGTGTGTGTGGCTCTGTCTGTGTGTGTGTGTGTGTGGCTCTGTCTGTGTGTGTGTGTGGCTCTGTTTGTGTGTGTGTGTGTGGCTCTGTCTGTGTGTGTGTGGCTCTGTCTGTGTGTGTGTGTGTGTGCGGCTCTGTGTGTGTGTATGTGGCTCTGTCTGTGTTTGGCTCTGTGTGTGTGTGGGGGTGCGTGTGGCTCTGTGTGTGGGTGCGTGTGGCTCTGTGTGGGTGGGTGCGTGTGGCTCTGTGTGTGTGTGTGTGTGGGTGCAAATGCAATAGGTCTCGCATTTACGAGAGATTAAGCTATTGGCATTGTAAATGACAATGCCATTTATTTATATCTTTTAAAAACAAAAATAATGTCAGGAGTAATACCAATAGCTCTAACTTCAACAAAGACGAGATCATTGCATTGTGAATGCTTGTTAAACTACTGCCGGAGTGGCACCGGATGCCAGCTAAACTCAAAGTAGCAGGGCTCCGACCTCACTCTACCTGCTGGCACTGCAGCCACGCACACTGTGATATTGTATATATACTGCACGGCTGCTCTGACACCCATGCCTTCTGGAACGAGGTGGGTTCCACGGTCAGCGGGACGACAGCAATTTCCACTCCGATGCCACACTACATGATTCTTCTTCAAGATACGACAGATTCTCCCCAACTGTCCCACCATGAACGAAGGTTGTTAAGATGGCATTGAGGGTGGTCAAGCTCTGCCCACTCTGCCATCGGCACTCCCCAAAGTCACCCACACACGAGGAATGGCTCATACCAGAAACTCATTTACAATCTGCAAGACAAGGCTGACACATTTCTTCTCATGTAGTTTCCCTCCTGTAGGACGATAGGTGGCACTTGGTCGACACGCAGTGGTAGCTCCAGTCTCATGTATTCACCACGCCTGCCCCTCCCTCTCCCCCTCCCAGCAAAGAAATCATAGACGCTTACATTACAGCCTCTTCTGTTGTTCGTCGGAAGGGTGCACAACTCTGGGCACCTCTTCCTTCTCAGCACCCGCCCTTGAACCCATGGGCGTAGGAAGTGTGGGGGACGCGGGGGACATATCCCCCCCAGATTTTGTAGTGGGGGGGACGCGGGGGACGAGGGGATGAAAGAATTTCTCCTCCCTCTTCTGTCTGTGGAAGGGCCATCCATTGGTACAAAGCGCGAGTGCTTTGACGTGCTAATGGCCCTGCACTTGACCTGTGCCCTTCCCTTTTGTTGTGCATCAAACACTCCAAGAAGGTTTTCACACCTCATCACTCGCCCCCACAGCTGATTGCAGTCTGAACTTACAGGACGAATCAAGAGAGGTAGTTAAGTTTGTAGATTGCTCACTACTGACAGCCACAGCCCACTGGCGCGATCCAGCACTGGGGGGCTGGGCAGCAGGCAGTGCGCCTGTCCCTGTTTGGAGCTAGTGCTTACCCACCCTCCTCCTCCCACGTACTGGTCACCAGGTCACCAAAAGATTCATGCTGTGTGTGTTATAACTAGGCCCTCCTATCCCTGATCCAAGGCAGTGTTTCACGTGCTGTGGTGAGTACAGTTCTGCTCATATTACCCGAGAGCGAGTCCGGTGCGAGCATGTTCGTGGTAGTATGCGCAGCAAAATGTAAAAAAAAGTTTATTGCTATTAGAAAAATGAAAGATTCATGTGCTTATAAAAGGAGCTCACGTACGAGTTAATTTTTGTGCTAATCAATCTGCTGAAGTGTATCAGCAAGCAGTACTGTATTGTTGCAGGGTTTCTGTACTCACACAGAACTGTGCACAGAGGAGTGGAACCTTGGCAAATTAGGGTGTCCCAAAACTTACCTTAGCAACCAACTCACCCCTTACCGAGCTAGCTACAGTGTCTCATTGGACATATCAAACACCCAATGTTTAGACAAACCAGAACATGAACTTACAGTACCTCAGGGTACGTGGGACTCATGAACACTCTTTCGTTATATTATCATTACAAACCAGAACATGGAGTAAAGAAGACACATGTGCATTTGAAATGTTTATTTACTAATGCCGTCTTCTCAGGCGCAGTATCTTAGATAATACAAGTATACTTATTATCAGTAGCAAAATTATCAGCATAGTTACTAAGACATAAAAAGCGAATGGTGACAGCATGTTAACATGCTGTAATGAATAAGAGTTAACAACACTTATATCTCACCCTCCCTAACACATATATTATATTATTAGCTAAGAAGGTCTCTTTGGGTTGTTTTAGGGCGGGCCCATACCTTAGTGTCCTAGCATGAAGGAATCACATCAGCATACACCAGCTCTCTCTGCATGTGCACCGCATCAAGTGTGTTAACAATTCTCGTGCAAAGCAATATCAATCCCGCCTCAAGCCCAAGTTGGCAAAGGCTGCACTTGTGTTATGACTATGAAGGCGTGGAGATCAGACCTCATAACAATTCCATATCGTGTTGCTCCTGAAACTTCAGCACTCTCCGTGCAGACATGGTTTATTAAACAAAACTGATATCAGAGCAATAACATATTATTCTCACATACACCACGGCAAACCACTAGGTTGAAAGCTAAGTCAACAATTAAGGGTTGTGTGCAGAAGTTGCAAGAAAGGAAAAATGGCGTTTAAATCTCAAATGTACCTATGCTAACTTAACACGATATAAGGATATATAGGAGCTATACAACACCCCCCCATGATCCGAGAACGGACTAAATAAGATAACAGAAGTGCCATCACATGAGAGCAGAATCCTTTTATAAACGAGCATGAATAAAAATTCAATTATAAAAACTAATGCTAAAAAAATAGCCCACAAGTATAATGTGGCTCAAGCCAATAGGCAAGCAAAAAAAAAATGTCTTGACCAAAAGTCAATAAAATCAAGGAAATGCTATCAATCAGCATGTCAATTTGAGGCAGTGTCTATGATAAGACTGTATATGAAAAGTAAGCTGCAACAGCCTCCAGGAGGAAGTCACTGTCCTCATCCGAAAACAGTTCAGCCATCCAATTTAAAAGATGAAAGGAACATACGTGATCTTCCAGCACCGCATCCTCTATAACCATCAGAGGACAGCTCTGTGGGTTTTCAAGAAAACTTCGTTCCAAGAAATTTTGCGCTGCCGACAACACATCCCAGGGACCCATTAGTCCATGTGCCACCGCCAAGGCCATAATCCTTTCGTCAGAACAAACCAACTCGTGAGCAATGATAGGACTCATCAGTTGATCAAAATCGACGTCAGAAGATATTGGTCCGCAGAGACACAAATCAATGGCCCAAAGGAAATCACAGGTCAGGCAGTGAAATACAGGCTGGACACAGGTGAAATAGGAGAACCGAAAAGATAATCCAAACGCCGTGCTTAGAGTCGCCAACGGCAGTGTGCCATAATAATCAAGCATGCGGTTGCGAAACCGCGTCAGTAGCAGCTGAGCGTGGTCTTGCACAGGAAGGGCATCCTTATTTAAAAAGGCAGAAAACCACCAATGCGCCAGCCGCTAATGCAAGTAAAAACGGGAACCCTCCAAACAAGGATGAAAAAATAGAATGGAAGAAGGCAGGGATGACTCCAAAAATCTTCTCAAAGGAAGTCACGAGACCACCGCTAACAACTTTAAAAAAAATGTGCTAGGCCCGTTGTGGAGGATGCGTTAAAGATAGAACGGACCATGGCTCCGAAATGCAAAGGCAAATCAGTGTTTAAAAGAGCCTGAACCTCCGTACGGGTGTTAGCAATGTGAAGCACGAAAGTTTCACGGGCCGAGCTCAAGGCCACCTCTTTCTGGGACAATAGAGCTCTTATTCTAGCCATGCCGCTGAATTCTGCTCCCAAGGTCGGTATCTGTGGCCAAATGGAAGACTCCCTATGTTCACGTGTGGGAGGATAAAGAACATTTCTGCAGCAAATAACTCGCTCACTAACTGTTACTATGAAAGCTATACCTTTAATTAAACCACAACAGTTTTCATTATTGAGCATTAAATAACTACCATTCTCTAACAACTTAAACGTGGGGATGATAGCAGGAACTGGCGTGCCCTGTAAAACGCAAGCCATATTCGGTCGGTCCTTGTTACATGAACCGTGTAACTGTATGTGTCTGCACATTAAAGAATGATCCGGCGTCTCAGTACACTCATCCCCTGTCAGATAAACTTCTTGTTCATCCTTGAAACATCTGTATGTGTATGGGAGTGACCAGACCTCATGAAGAAAACCGCTACCTAAGGGTTCAAAACGACCTATCGGCACATATTTCATACAATTTGAAAACTTATATAAAGCAAAAGGCAGCGTTATTAAACCGTGGATAAGCCACGTAGCAGCAGTGGCTTCTGCCACAGAAAAAGGTAAAGATTCCAACCTTTCAATATGTAGCATAGAAAAGGAAGCATCACGCATTGAAAGCAAGCGTTGTTTGTTTGTCAAATTAAACGGTGCAAATAAAGAGGAAACGTTCATGTATCCCCAGGGAACTTTACCCATTTTCAGAGTCTGAAGTGTCCATGCAAACTGCATGATCGAACGTAATTGATTTTGACCATGGTATAATACAGATACTTCATCATGCACAATATCAACAACAGACGACACAATATTATCTAATGTGTAAATTCTAGAGGAAAGCACGTTAATGCTATTGTCAACAACTGCAAGCACTTTCTCAAGATTCGCCTGATCAATAGCCCTAAGGCGTGAAGCAGCCTCAATCTGTGAGAGTTTCCAAATTTCATTGTAAACCCCATATAACCACCGTTTCGACCTGCCACTAGCTGGGCCCTTAATGAAATCATTCAAATCCACGTCTGCATTCAGTTTGGAAAGGTGATACTTAACCGCAGGTAAAGTTGAATGTTTCAGCCAAGCTTGACACAACTTGCCCACAGAGTAAGAGGTGACAGTATGACTCAAATCAAAACGGGGATCAGATCTAACAGTCTTAAAACCGTCAGTTATATTTAAAAATCTTTTTTGGCAAGAATCAGCACTACGGTGCCAAAGCAGCCAACCCTTGGGATTCATACTGGAAATGTTAAAGGAGGAATTCAGAAGCAGAGCCTGTATATCTCTAATGGACAATTTAGTAAAATTACTCCAATTCTCATATTCCTCCAACTCCGGGAAAGACGGGGTGTTTAACCTTTTAGATGTAGCCAATCCAAAGCATGTGGTCTGGGAAATGGTTTCATTTAAAAACAACATATGATTTGGAATGAGACATGCACGGTGCAAAGCCTCAGTGCCTCGTACCTGCCAGGCCCTTGAACCCCAAACTGATTTAAGGTCAATGGTTTCCTTCCATAACTCATAGCCCCCAGCAACTAATTGATCTAGGAAGGCCCTCGAATACAACAATTTTGTATCGGTAAGTCTAACCTTGGACAGTGGCTGTTTGTGAAATTTAAAGTAAAAGGACTCGGGATTGGACTGATTAAAGTCAGTGAAATAAGTATACTTTTTAAGAAACGTTTCAGAACTTCCTTGTGTAGGAGCTGGGCAATGTTCCCACTGAGTAAAATTAACAGCCACCCTTCGGGAAGATGTTTTGTGTAAGAAGTGATTGCCATAATGTTGGTAACAGAACAATTCACCATAATTAGCAGATTCTAAATATAAATCCTCAGCATCAAAAGCAGCATAGTATTTCAAATCAGAAAACAAACTTTCCACAGCATTAACATCCCAATCATCAGAACGAATGTTTTGTTTCACCACATCCCCCATATTAACTCTTAGTACATTAGGAACATTAACGACTTCCGTTGGACCATGAATCTGAAAACGAACTGCATCCCACGCGATTCCATCCAGAACAGGCCATGCTGTGATGTTAACTAAAGTCAAGTCTCTTTTTAATCTGTGTGTAGAATGTGAAGAGGAAAGTGGGGCCAATGTTCCATTTAAATGAGTAATGCATGTTCTCTCCTCGACATAGTGTCCATTCATAATTCGAAAAAAATAAAACACAAAACCAATTGACATAAAAAGGTAAACCGAAAAAAGGACCAGCCAAATGTATATCCAAGGAGGTATTAAAAAATGTTTTTTAAACAGGCTAGCATATACTGCAATTTGAGAGGGTTTCTTCGAGGCAAGGGAAGCAGAGTCAAATGAAAATCTGGATTCCGTGGCTAAACGAGCTTGCAGGTCAGGCATGGACAAATCAGTGGGGTATGTATAGTCTGTCTCATCAAGGTTAGTCCCAGGCAAATTATTTAATAAAGGACTGGAAACAGCAGGTAATTCGATGGCCACCTCAGGTTCATTATTAGAAGCAGTGGGCATAATTGAATTTCTCACAATGGAAGGACAGGAAACAGCCGGTGTCATGCTAAGAAGAATCGGCCACTCTGTGTATCTTGACATTGTCAATAGAAATAAACCTGTTTTCCTTACGACCTGGAAGTGGTGGTAAAATGACTGTTCTTGTGCCCTTCACTCCAAGCACTGGGACTGGAGCTCGATAGGAGGGACCAAACTCTTTCTTGTTGTCGATCTTCTCCCGAACCAGTTCTCCAACTTGGGGTAGCCAGCCAACTACCGGGATCTGCAACGCATCATCCGACGTGGAGGGCAAATGTTCCTTTGCAAGACTGTCTCTGGTCTTTTGTAGATTCTGTAAAACATTGCAATGTTCATCTGCGTCAAAGGAAGTGGCGCGAACCACAGAGTCTAGACCGTCAAGGTCAGGGACGTACATCTTGATGCCAAAGAGCATTTCGTATGGGGTCCGCCCACCCAGAGACCTTCTAGGGAGATTATTAAGAGCACGCTGCACGCCATAGAGGTGAGCCAGCCAGTTTCTGCCAGTGCCTATAACTCGGGCTGTCAAAGATTGCTTTAAATCACGGTTCATTCGTTCAACTACACTATTACCCTCAGGTCTGTAGGGTGACGAAAACTTGACTTGGACCCCCATCGAAGTCATGGCATCCTTATACGCCTTAGAGGCGAAAGCCGGACCCTGATCCGAATGGAAGGTACCACAGGCAAAAATCCCTATAAAGATACGCAAATCTCTAATGACAGTCCGTGAATCAGCGCTGCGATGTGGCCATACCCACACAAAGCGTGTGCATGAGTCAACTGCTACTAAGATGTATTTATACGCAGTATCAGATGAAAATGGACCGCAGTGATCTAAATAAACACAGCCTAGCGGTTTATTAGAAATGTACAACTGAGTCTGAGGCGGACGCGTAGCAGTTGAAGGTTTAATCTGCTGGCATATGTCACAAAGAAGGACATAATCACGCGTCTGTTTGTACAGTCCCCGCCACCAGAAACGTAATTGTAATTGAGTCACAGTGGCCGAGACGCCCGCATGCGCAGACGCCACACCTTCATGAGCCGCTGTAATCAAGTCTGCTCTGCGATCCGAGTTGGGAATCAGCCGTTCCCCAACATCAGGAATTGTCACAAAAGGAACCTTTTCGGGACTTAAGTGGTATTTATACTTCGAAGGGAATCCCGCAGGATGTTTACTTCCCTTCTCAGAGGCAGCAATCACTGCCAAGATGTCGCTATCAATCTTGGTTTTAGACCTAGTAACTGCTGCAACTAAGTATGTAGATACTGCTGATTTCGCCGCTTCATCAGCAAGCGAGTTGCCAACAGCGTGAACTCCAACGCGCTGATGACCGAGAGTATGAATCACATAAGCGAGTGGCAACATAGCCTTAAGCTCTGCCACTCGAACCCAGATCATTTTATGTTTTATTGTGCTACCCTTGGAATCATGAAAGTCATTTTGAATCCAAAAGAACAAGTTTTCATTGTAAGACTGGACACAGTAGTAAGAATCACTTACAATTAGAGTAGTAACACTTGGATCTGCGTACTCCAAAGCTAGTAAGAGAGCACGAAGCTCTGCCAATTGTGCGGTGCAATCGCCCAGGGGCAACGTGTGTACCTCCCTGGAAACGAACTCATCATTCAACATAGCACCGACCACAATGGCGCATGCGAAAACGTAGGCATGTTTAGAGCCATGCGCAACCTGCGCCGACCCATCAGTGTAAATGATGCAATGGAAGTCCTCCAAAGGTCGCATCGTCAGAGGAGCAGGATGAACGAATTCATACTGCAAGTACTCCTGCGACCGTAAGGAAGCGTCAAAAATAAACATGACATCCGCGGATGACAATGACGCAGCCCACTGAATCCACCGAGGGTGCAAAGCCTTTGAATTTGGTACACTGGCTTTCGTGACTGCCTCTAAATGAGGACAGGGTGTTACCACTAGCATGCGTTTCCCCTGTGACAGAGCCCGTTCTTTTAGAATTGCCATCTGTACAGCAGTTAAAACTTTTTCCACTGTGGGAAACCGCATCTCAGCCGAAGTGTACAAGTGTGACTTGTAAGCGATAGGTACTGTGTCACCTTCATTAAAAGTGAGGTACGTGAAACCCACCGTCCCAGGAATTATTCTTATGACCAGGTTGGTGTGGTTATCACGAGTCAGTAAATATTTAGAAGCGAGCAGATCAGCCTGCAAGGATTGCAAAATGGCTGAATGCTCAGGCAGCCAGCATGATTTAGAGAAAGTTGGTTGTATCAAAGCATACAAAGGCTTGATACGCTGGGCATATTCCGGAATGTAAGTCCTACCGAAATTCAAAAAGCCCAGTAAAGACTGTAATTTTTTCAGTGTTGTTGGAGCGCGCAATTGTGCGCACTTCTCTAAGAAGTGAGGAGCCAAACCTCTACCTTCATTGTTGAGCTCATAGCCCAAAAACAACACTGTGTGTTCAGCAATGTGCGATTTTGCAAAGTTAAATTTGTAACCCATGTCTGCGAAGTTGCAAACAACAGAATTTACACGACACAGATGCTCCCAAATATCATCGTCTGTGAGATATATGTCATCCACATACGAAAAAGCATCAGGGTCGAGTGCCTCCAGAATAGAGACAATTCGAGCGGTAAATATACCAGGACTATTCTTGTAGCCCATTGGAAGACGCCGGAATTGCTTTTGGACTCCAGCGCTCGTAAAACTGGTCCATTGGGAGCTAAAGCTGTCCAATCTGTGGGCATAAAAACCATTGGATATGTCAAGCGTTGTCTTGAAACGCTTATGCACAAGACTATCCACAAGGGCAGAGCCGTGAGTATTCTGTACTGCACAGTTACGGCAATGCGAGTTCAAATGCCGGTAATCCAAAACCAAACGATATGATCCGTCAGGTTTGTTCACAGTAAAAAGGGGATTATTCATCGGTGACACACACGTTTCAATAACTCCCTGATATTCCAATTGTTCAAGGATTTCCGCGACGGAAGATTTTGCTTCACGCCGAATGGGATATTGAGGTTGAGGCTGCGGCTGAGACCGCAACGGAATTTCGTGGCAAGGCGACAATTTATCCCAACCACATTGGTTACGGTACAGAGCCGGCGCGAGAGCCCGAGCCCACTCTTCTGCAAAATGCTGCGCATGCTCTTTCGAGACAGTGTTCGCGAAACTGGGTAGGATCACCTCCTCCCCTCGCGGCGCCGCGAGCACAAAAGGTGGGGGCCAGTCAGCCTCCGAAAGTAAAATATCATATGTAGAAGACAGATTCTCCCAAAATACACCTTTAACGGTACGCTGTATGTCACCTTCAATTAACAGGACAATTTCATATAGTCTTTCAGGGGGAGCAAGTCTTGTATCCGCTGTTTCTATTACAACGTAGACATCAGTCGCTGTCACCCTCAGTAGTGGACGCAGCGCCTCTCTGACTATGGTTATCTCCGCCGCGCTGTCCAGCAAGGTCAGAGCCCACGTCAGATTCCGAAGCCGCGTTCTCACTATCTGTGGCATATCGATGCGCTGTTAAGGCTGCGACTTTCTTTTTCGCAAACTGCGGACGCCTAGGCGTAGAATCCTCCTGCTTCACTGCGCCGTCCATCTGGCGGGACTGGCCACGTCCTTGTTGGCCACCACGTCCACGTCCACCCCCTCCTCCTCCACCGGTCTTCTGGGCCGATGTGTCCTGAAAGGAACGAGGAGAGCGTTGATCAGAACCCTGAAAACGATCAGGCGATTTAATCATCGCGCGGTCGCGCAAATCATAAACTTTTTCGGGTGGCGCAGGAGCTTGTATTGCAGGAAAAGGACCCTGAGTCTGCGTAGTCTGCTTCCCCTGTGTCTGTTTTTTAGGCCAATTTTGTTTCTTGGACTTGGGCTGGGCATCTGTCACTGCAGATTGTCCCTGTGGTTGTTTTTTCTCCTTCACTGGAAAATATTTCAGACCTCTACTTGTGCGGCCAATCGTTTTATAAGCGGCCACTACAATCTTTGCTAACTGGCGGGGTTTGTCGGCATCGGGCAGAGCAGCCAAAGCATTCGACACCTGAAAGTTAACTGCATCTCCTTTAACATTGGAGAGAATGAGATCACTTACAATCTCAAAAGAACCACACAGGCGCATACCCAATTCAACCGCTGCCTCTGGACCGTGATCATTCTGAACACGTCTAACGATTTCAGGCAGGGCAGTCATAGACGGGGTGCCGAAGCACCTTGTATAAACTGCCGCAAATGTTTTTCCCCAGCTGTCACAGTCAGCAAGTTCAGGAGTAATATCCTTCGGTAGAGTAATCGTCAACATTCTATGTTTATCAGCAGGAGTAGAATTCGGAAAAACCGCCTCCAATTGATCAAACTTCTCTGCTAACCAGAATGGGAAGTCATCGTTGTCAACAGGACGCGCACCAAAAACCGAATTTACCATCACTGGATTGAGACGCATTCCGCCTCGTTCCATGGGAGCGGCCGCACCCCCCTGGGGACCACCAGGAAGATGTCGACCGATGTATTGCACTAAAGCACGAATCACGGAAATGGAAACTACATGTAGCCTGCGAATTTCTGCCAGGGTACAAGCCCCGTGATTCGGGTGCGGGGTAAAGCCACCCAACGCAGGCCAATTAGTACCTGGAATTGAGAGTGGACCTAACCTCGCACGGGACAAAGAGTGGGGGAGGGCGCCATCAAACCAAACTCGATGCTGCCAATGATCAATAGGTATTTCCAATGCCCTGTATGGCGTATATTCAGCCGGGACATCCGAGGCGGTGTAGGAGTGGAACAAACCAGAATTAGCGTCCACAGCCGGAAACGTAACCCAAGAGTAAAACAACTCGTAAGGAAACGCCGGATCTGCACTTATCACGAAAATCACAGCCATCCCATCTACTGGGACCTGGTACGCCTGAAGATGGTTGCGTACCGCTACGCGACTATGCTGTGCAATAGCCACCGCTGCCGCCATCACAGAATTGGAAACAAGAAAAAACAAAGAATACTTTGTAGCACAACTGGGTAGTAATTCAAAGAAACCGTTTAAGTAAGAATCAAGCTTGAATATAGACCTATTTTAAAAAATAGGTAGGTTTCACCAACACCCCGTTTTCCGGAAACGGACGTGAAGGGGTTAAGGCATGAACGATAAACTACTCGAGTGTCATGATATAAGACCACCGAAACCGTTGGGCGCCATGTTGCAGGGTTTCTGTACTCACACAGAACTGTGCACAGAGGAGTGGAACCTTGGCAAATTAGGGTGTCCCAAAACTTACCTTAGCAACCAACTCACCCCTTACCGAGCTAGCTACAGTGTCTCATTGGACATATCAAACACCCAATGTTTAGACAAACCAGAACATGAACTTACAGTACCTCAGGGTACGTGGGACTCATGAACACTCTTTCGTTATATTATCATTACAAACCAGAACATGGAGTAAAGAAGACACATGTGCATTTGAAATGTTTATTTACTAATGCCGTCTTCTCAGGCGCAGTATCTTAGATAATACAAGTATACTTATTATCAGTAGCAAAATTATCAGCATAGTTACTAAGACATAAAAAGCGAATGGTGACAGCATGTTAACATGCTGTAATGAATAAGAGTTAACAACACTTATATCTCACCCTCCCTAACACATATATTATATTATTAGCTAAGAAGGTCTCTTTGGGTTGTTTTAGGGCGGGCCCATACCTTAGTGTCCTAGCATGAAGGAATCACATCAGCATACACCAGCTCTCTCTGCATGTGCACCGCATCAAGTGTGTTAACAATTCTCGTGCAAAGCAATATCAATCCCGCCTCAAGCCCAAGTTGGCAAAGGCTGCACTTGTGTTATGACTATGAAGGCGTGGAGATCAGACCTCATAACAATTCCATATCGTGTTGCTCCTGAAACTTCAGCACTCTCCGTGCAGACATGGTTTATTAAACAAAACTGATATCAGAGCAATAACATATTATTCTCACATACACCACGGCAAACCACTAGGTTGAAAGCTAAGTCAACAATTAAGGGTCGTGTGCAGAAGTTGCAAGAAAGGAAAAATGGCGTTTAAATCTCAAATGTACCTATGCTAACTTAACACGATATAAGGATATATAGGAGCTATACAACAGTATGTGAACGTGCACCTCTTTTGGAAGCACTAACATGTTCGTTTCAGTTTATTTCTAAAAACTTAAACATTGTTCTCCCGGAATAACATGGATTGTGGAGTCTCTCTAAATTGTTTTTCAAGCCAAATGTACCAGTTATGCAAACTATGTGTAGTTCCTTTTAATAAGCCCACATATTGTCTGCACTGAAAAACACAATTTTCTTCCACATGGTATCAAGATTACAGTTTGGGCCTGTAATATTTTCTCCCAGTTAGTAGCGTATTTTAGTATTCTGCATGCAAATCTATTTTTAACGGTGGGACTCCTGAACCTTTAAACGTTCACTTTAGCTACAAATATATTTAGTATTGAGGTACTTTCCCAGAGTCTGAGTGACCCCCAGCCCCTTTGAATTGATCCGCTGCAAGACTGTGGAGTATTGACAACATATGAGTGTGGAAAAAACGTTAATAATGTTCTTGTAATGAGTTTTGCAGTGGACCATAACTGAAGCTGTTTACTTTATAAAATATTGTTTTGACCATAAAGCTCAAATTGCTTTCAGATTAGTCAATTGAGTTGGTGTTAATAGTCTGTGCAGCTGGACTGCAAGGAGGAGTCTCCTGTTTGCGCCCTTCCATTTCTGGTGCTTTGCAGCAATTATAAGATATCCTTAGAGTTTTTCATTGCTCATATGGGTGTAATTTCTGATATTTATATATTTCCCTCATCTTCATTGCTCACGAGAAAGTGTCACTCTTAGTCATTGATATGTCACTCATAATTATACTGATATTATCAGGGCACCAGTCCTACAAAAAGAAGTGGGGGGACGCTGACGTCACAACAGGAAGTGACGTCACGAAAGGTGGGTTGCACCATCAGACTCATTGCCTCCCCTCGCTCAGCCCTTAGATGCGATTGCATCAGAGAAGCCAGCGCGCGAGGAGCGTTCTGAATCAGCTACAATCTCGCCCCAGAGAGGCCAAAGAGTGAATGTGTGGCTCCATTTGCTCCAGTTATCAACCTCCCGGTATAATAAGTGGGGGGACGCCGTCCACCCGCGTTGTACTCTGACTCGAGCACTGGATATTATGAAAATGTCCAACAAAGCATTCTGAAACCTTGGCAGCTATGCTGACTGCATCCTGCCCCTCCTCAGCTGGGACCCTACTTTATTTGACTGTTTCACACTGCACAATTCAGCCACTCAAAAGCCTAATGTTTTCTTTAAATGTTTGAGCAGTTAAACCTCGCACTGGAACATGAGAACAATTAGCACCAGACATAGTCTAAGCACACATCTTGCATTATATTGTGTCAGATGTATTGGTCTGTCCTAATATTTACATAAATAACAATTTAAATACCACTATTTTGTCTTATTTCAAATTTTATAGCACTATCCAGTCCAGGGTGTCGGAGTTCTTTAAATCACACATCCACATTATACAAAGACAATAAATCATATGTACGTAAATCAATTTACAGGATGTGTTACATAAGATAGTGAGGGTTACAAGGTGTAGGAGTCGCATGTTGACTCCTTCACGCCAAGGGAGTATACTTTGGATGTCCCTGATCCCCACAGGCCTTCTGGAGAACCTGGATGATGCACAGACCCAGATGACGCAGAAGACTTGAAGAGCAGTGAGGCCAGGAGCAGTAGGAGTCTTCCTTGATGCAGTCTTGGGTCCAGTCGAAGTCCGCCGAAGTCCAAGTGTCAAAATAGTCAAAGAGTGTCTTGGTTTCAGAGGTTGAGAGTCTTGTTCCACGAAGAATTTGAGGTCCTACCCACAGGGGAGCCCTTAAGTACCCTAAGGAAAGGGTTGGAACGACTCGGGGGTCCCTCCCAGAGGAAGGGTTGGACCCCTGGTCTTTGTCCAGTTTTGCGCCAAAGAAGAAGCCAGGGGTTCCTGAACTGGCAAATGTGCCCTTCAAAGGAGTCTGAAGCCACCAGCAAGTCACACCTACCTGTGACAGGAAACCTATTTTTCTACCTTCCCGTGTTCGAGCTCAGTAGCAGTTGGGCAGAATCGGGTCTGTGGTTGGCAGCAGCACTAGGTTGCTGGCAGACCCTGAAAGGCTGTTACTTGGAGTACAGGGGGTCCCCTAAGGAGCCCCCAGTACTTGGGATCATCCTTGTAGCGCTAGAACTGGTGTTGAGGTATGATTCCAACATGTTTGCTACAAAACATGACCAGGTCCAGTGCAGCCATTATATAGTTAGACATCACGTAATAACTGATGTCCACTATATACCTTAAAATGGCTGACCGCTCTTACAAAGCCTGAAGAATCAAATCCAGGGTTTGTAGGGGTGTCCAGCTCATGCAGGGGCACCCTCAGATTTGTAACCAGGCACCCTTCCTATCATAGGGGTGACTTATAGATTTTGAGTGCAGTGACCTCAGACATAAGGAAACATATCTGTTGTAAGAGGTGCAAGCAGCATCTCACACAGGCTGCAATGGCAGGTCTGTACTCAAGTTTAAGTGGACTTCCACGGTTGGCAAAATACATGCTGGAGCCCATGGGAGCCTCTGGTGTACCTATGCCCTGAGTACCTTAGTACCATATACTAGCGACTTATAAGGGTACACCAGTAGCCAATTGTGGATGTACCAAAGTACTTACCAGAGCCAATTTACGGTAGGGTGCACAGTTGCTGGGGTCCAGACTAGCAGGATCCCAGCAGTCTACAGACAAAACACACTGACACCAGATACAAAGTGGGGGTAACCATGAAAGCAGATTCTGCTTTCCTACACCCCCCAAACGTAAGGACATGAGGCTAACCTTGCCCGTTTAAGTCTTCAATGTCTCAGTGGAAATATCTGGAAAGTCCATCTTTGTTGGCATGGTTACTCCTAGGTCTACGTTCTACTGAAAAGTCCATCCCCTGTAGCGAAATGGCCCACCTCAAAAGTTTGAGGTTTTCACCCTTCATCTGTTTAAGCCATAAGAGGGGCTTATGGTCTATCTGAACAATGAAATGAGTGCCAAACAGGAATGGCCTCAACTTCTTCAACTAAAGAATAATCTCTCTTGCTAGAGATGGAGGTTTCTATTGCAGTGGCAGAGGAGGGACCTCCCCTGAGCACTTTGTACCCCCCAGGAGGAACAAAGGGGGTCCTACCTCAAGGGCATCCCTCTGTGTCACTAGAGATATTCCCTGGGGACTAGAGTTCTCCAGTAAGGGGTCAGACTCCTCTTGGACATGCTCAGAAGCAGAGTCATTGGTGTTGGACACCCCGGCTCATCTTCTGAAGCATCACCACCCATATCCAAGTTATCCTGCCCATCTGCCTTTTTTTCTTTATAGCAATAACTTTTCTCCAAAGATTACTTCACTGTTAATATGCAACTCTCCAAATGTCACTTGTAAATAAACATCATAGTCTTGAGCAAGGTCTCCACGCTTTCAATTAAATGCTCAATATTTTAGCTCGAATAATCCTAGCACAAGGCATATTTGCTTGTTTTAAGCATTTTATAGTTTTTGTGAGCCTCCCGTATAACAAAGTTTTTGTACTTTAGTGCATTCCATGCACTACTCATTTGTGCACTGCTAAACAAGGGGTTTCCAAAAGGGATCCAACTGACTTCAGTACTCAGACACACATAATCCTATACCTTGCTATTAAACCTGCCAGCCTTGTGGGGTCTTCCCCCAAGCATTTTGCCTGCTTACCTCCTCTTTTTACTGATTCTTTTCGTTGGCCTTAGGACTCTGAGCACTTTACCGCAGCCTGACCATTGCTAAAATGCGTGTGGTTCTCCCCCAAACATGGTAACATTGGTGTATACACAACTAGCATATTTAATTTACTTACAAGTATCTTATTACAGTGGTATACCATATACCCAGGGCCTGTAAATTAAATGCTACATGTGGGTCTGCAGCACTGACTGTGCCACCCACACAGGTAGACAGGTAGCCCTTTAACCATGTCTCATGCCTGCCAATGCAGAGCAGTCTGAGTGTGCAATTTTACTGACAGGTCGACTTGGTATTCAAAACCCCTTGCCAAGCCTTAAACTTCTCTTTTATTACACATAAGTCACCCTTAAGGTAGGCCCTAGGTAGCCTAGGTAGCCCATAGGCCATGGTGCTATGTTACTAAAAGGTAGGGCATGTACATTTAAGTTTTGCATGTCCTTGTAGTGAAAAACACCTACATTTGTTTTTCACTTCTGTGAAAACCTACTCCTCTCATAGATGAACAATGGGAATTCCTCTGTATACTCTTTTGAGCTGTAATTCATATTTAGAAAAGAGACGCTGTGTCATGTTTTGCATCTTTGGAATGGCAATGATAAATACTCTTTACTGGTAAGATTGGATGTCATATTACTATTTGACATATACCACTTTTACAAAGTGGACATTTACTTACAGCTCTGTGTGCTTATAACCTGTCTCCGATACACTCCAATATTACTCCAGTTGCATTTTGAGGTTTAGGAATGTTGCAAAGAGAATTCAGTTTATTCTTCCTTTTTCTTCCCACCTTTGTTTGCTTGGTGCATGAAGATGTACGTTTCAAAAACACGTTTTTTCACATTTGGTCTATAACGCATATTAGCAAGCCCATTATCGCCGTTTTAGCTGCAGTTTCCTGTCGCTAAAACTGCGATAATTTTAACGAGGTTCCTTGCTAATATGCCCCTATTTGATTGTATTCGTTTAACGTAGTGTATGGTTCTCAGACAATGGTCGATTTGTATCCGGTCACTGGAAACTCCAAAAGGTTGTCCTTGTCCCCCCCAGAAATTGAGTGTCTCCTACGCCCCTGCTTGAACCCTTCTCTCTGACCCATCAATAGTCATCTCTTCTTCCCCCGACCCTTTCCTCTTACCCCACTATTCCCCCCCCCCCCCCGTAGAAGTGCACCATCCCCTCATTACTTCTTTATGTTTCTCATTTGCCCCACCGTGGTACCCAGGTCTTAGTCAAGTAACTCTGTGCTGTACCGTGTGTGCTTTCTTATTTGTACCCAATGGATCAGGCGCGATACCAAAGTATCATGCTATTTGTATCCCTGCTTTCCATTTCAAATCCAATCAATAAACAGATGCAAATAAAGAAGTATATTAATTTTATTCAACAAAATCTATATTTGACGGGGCTGAGTTTCAGGTTCTCAGTTTCGAACACAGACAATCTTCTCAGGTCCCATCTAGGCTGATCATTAGTGGAGTGAGCCAGGACTCTAGGCGCTTGCTCTTTTCAATAAGGCCTAAATTGCATGTTTTTCAAAATCTGCGATCAGGCCGGTAACTGCAGCTGTCACCTCATCTGGATTCTGAGGTCCACACGAATGCCAGTGACCCATTCATATTTGCCCAGCGACTCTGGTTGCAGAAAGCAGTAGAAATATGTGAGTATGCAGGGGAGAATGGGGGCATTATCAAGGAATCACAGACGAAAAAAATTCTCCTGGTAATTCCAAACTCCTTAGCGAACTCGAGAGCTTCAACTCAGAACGCTTCACCCCTAGAGCTAGCGGGATACCCAGTATGACTAACTCTGTGGATGCATCTTAACTACCCACATCCGTGCTACTTGTAATGAGGCATAAAGTCGTCTTCAAGAGCATGATAGAAGAATCATAAAGGAGCTGATTCAGCTCTGCACAGGATACAAGTAATCACTTAATGCAGGCACGCATGGAACCACAGGCCTTCCAAGCGCAGCCATATCTCATCTGGCTCCAACATCTGTCAGCAGAAAACTCGCCCAGTCATGTATCTGAGCTAATCTTACACAAATAGGGCTCCATGTTTCTGGGTCTGATGGCTTAGTGGACTAATGCATCCGCTGTAGGGGCCTGTGTCCAACTGCATGGTCACAGGTTCGAATCCAGGTGGGTCCACTCAGTCTTTCATCCTTCTGAGGTTGATAAAATGAGTACCATTGAGTTGGGCAACAATAAAACATCTGTTATTCAGCGCCAAAATACCCTTGGGTGAATGTGTGCTTTACAAATACATGTTATGTTCATATCTTCCACTGGTAAATGGGCTGGTCGTAAAAACTGTGAAATGTAGGACAGTAAAGCCAGATAGACAAGCCTTGGGAACCCAAGGTTTATTTCTGTGACAGTCCTTACCAGACTGTACACAACCCGTTTCTTAAATTGTACAATCTGCTTTACGAGTCAGTCACAAAGATACATTTTCAGGGGGTCGCTTTTGTGTAACAAAAAATAAGAAACATTGAAATAAATACGTTTTTTTTGTTCTGCCCTCCTGCTCGGAAAATGACAAAGTGTGTGTACAAGACTTGCACTTAATGTAGAAAGGGGGAACAGAGAAGGAAGCGCTGTTGCTTCTTTCATCAACATGAAGGAAGTTGAGGTTTTCGGTGAGAGCCATTTTGTAAGTTGTGCCTGGAAGCAGAGGACATATTGCTGCAATAGACCTCAGAGACTGCCCCCTTTGCAATGCACCACGTTAAAGTGTGCCCTCTTCAATTTGGTAATTTACAATATATAATGCCACTGTCAATGAAGATGCTGCTAATGAGAAGTATACTTCTTTCTGACTGATGAACTGCATAATTTAATATTCATTCTTGCGTGCGTTGTGAGTCTTATTTAGTTATTGGCGCAAGGTAGAACAATGCCATAAACAGTTTTTCCTCCCTTTTTAGATCTGGCTCGACAGTGCAGCTGTCCCCAGACCTTAAGTCATCATCAAAAACAAATTATCGGAGTACTGCTGAGAGAGGGGCCTAGGCTTCACCCACATGCTGGTTTTCCTGAGTATAGGATTTGATTGGGCTCAAATTGGTGCTTCCACTAAAAATAGTTCTTCTATTGCACTTTGTGATTTGTAGCAAAGCTTAAACTCCATACAGCAGGACTACGTTGCTTATGATGGCAAGTCAAGCATCATACTTTTAGGCCTGATCTTTGTATTAAGAAATAACATGATAAAGGCTATTTCAAAGAACAAGGGTCCTAAGCGAGTTATGGATGTACACACAATAATTGAAATATAGCCCACGTTGGGTTACTATATCAGTCCAATGTCCAGCCGGACATGGAGTTTTATTCATACAATGGATGAAATAAGGTCAAAAAATACTTAGAACAACAATAACAGTGGGGCACAAGCCTGTACACAGTGGACATTTGTGGCCCTATTTGACATTTAAATAGGGCCACAAATGTCCACTGTGTCTAACTATTGTGGTGTCTATTTTTGGTCAAACTTGCTGCTATTTAAATCTGAATGCAGGTGGCCACAGCTCAAAGTCCTTGCCTGTATTTATGTTTTTTGGTTCTATTGCTTGTATTCTTAACCCATTCCCCCACACTTCCCGGTCCTTTTAGGGTACAGGCTTGTGCCCCACTGTTATTGTTGTTCTAAGTATTTTTGACCTTATTTCCTCCATTGTATGAATAAAACTCCATCTCCGGCTGGACATTGAACTGATATAGTAACCCAACGTGGGCTATATTTCAATTATTGTGGTTACATCCACTACTCGCTTAGGACCTTTGTTCTTTGAAATAGAATTGTAACCCGTGGTCCTCTGCCATTTTTTCGGGTCCCCCTTGTCTGTTTATAAATAACATGATAAAGGCAGCATGGCTGGCATATTTATTGGGAAAAGCATGCTAACATCAATTCATGTAAGGGTGGATTGTTATTACAGATTAAAATAGTAGGCAAGTGGTTTGGTGTTGATTACATCCTCTAACACACTATTTGCACTGTGAGAATCCTTGTTAGTCCTACTTAGATGAGATATTATTTTGCTTTCTGAACTGTAATTTAGTGTACATTCTTTATATCATGACTGTATACCAGATGTTTTCCGACTTCTGGTATACAGAATGCTGACTTCAGGAGCCAGAACGCAGCACACACGCGCATGTAATCTCATAATACTGAAGACATGGGAGCCACTACACATTGAGCTTTATGGGTGCAATTCGCCTAGGAATTAATGTGTATTTTGGCTGTTTTGGGTGTTTGATCAAGATGGTCATTGATTGATTGGATTAAATGATTATGAATAAAGAATTTGACTTTTGAAAAATAAAACAGAGTTCAAAATATCTTCGCCTTTGGAACTGACGTTAATGCATTCATACTAACCTCCTTCTGGGGACATTTGATTACAAAACACTCCATTGGGGTTTTAAGGTTGGGGAGTTCAGGCACCAGGTTGTTGTCCTTACCCTCCATTCCACAAGAGTAGGGTTTTGGTTTTGGTTACTAGGGGCATGGGCAGAGAGGATTTGCACTGGGAGAATCCTTATTAGACCCTCTTAGGAGACTTAGGGCCAGATGTAGGAACCCTAATAGCGGTTGGTAACGGCCGAAATTACTGAATTTCGGCCGTTACCGACCGGTATTAGGCATTTGGGATGTAGGTGGCTACATTTCAGATTCGGAAATTTACCGAATCGGTATTTAAGAATTCGGTAAATTACCGAATTCTTAAATACCGATTCGGTAAATTACCGAATCTGAAATGTAGGAAGCACTCAAGTGAGTTCTTTTCTCCTGTAAGGATTCGTTATTTACCACCAGCTACAAGTTGGTGGTAAATAAAGAAAACCGTTAAAAAAGCAATTTTTTGCTTTTTTAACAGTGCCATGTGGCAGAAGTACATGCCCTTAGGGCTTGTATGTGTGCCACATGTGCACCCATGCACTATTCAGGGGTGCAACAGGGTGTCAATGTGACACCCTGCCACCCTTATAGGTCTTCCCCCCTTACCGGTATTCCCCATTCATTCCTATGGGCCTGGAGGCCCAGAGGAATGAATGGGGAATACCGATTTGGTAAATACCGAATCGGTATTTACCGAATTTTACAGATTCGGTAAAAATGACCGAATTAATACCTACATACCATTTACTCATTCTAAAATATCGAATCGGTAAAATTCGGTATTTTAGAATAGGTAAATGGTATTTACCTACATCTGGCCCATAGTATTTTGCTTTGTCAACTGTCATTTTGTATATTTTTGTATTTTATGTTTTATACCTGATGGTCATCCTGTGGGAAAGCTTCAGCTCCATACAGCGGGGCAGTGGTGGTAATGGTGACAAGCCAACAATAGGAGTTGTAGGCCTGACTGGTTCAGATGCCGTAGGTCTGATCTGAAAACTTGTAGGCCTGATTTTTTTACTATGTAACAGATGTTGATGCCATTAAGCCTTTAAGGGTGGATTGTTTTGCACCATGTTAATGTCTGAAGACAAGTATTTTGTTACATGAAATCCCACAGACTATCTTTGTAGGCAGGACCGGACTGGGAACCAAAAACCCCCCGGGTGGGGTGGGGTGGGGGAGGTGAGGCGGTGCAGCCAAGCTGTTTGTTACAGCCGGTGTCAACCAATTTTGTTACAAGGGGCTGATATGGCCTGCCCCCGGTAACAAAAATGGCCCCCCAGCGGGTCAAAACTGGCCCCCTCCCTGGCGGCCCCCCAGGGAAATGCCCAGTGCCCGCAACAGCCGGTCCAGCCCTGTTTTTAGGGAAGTATTTTTGGTGTTGATTACCGCTTTAGAAAAACTCTAGGAGTAGAAGATTTGCACTATAATAATTCTTGCTAGAATCTCTTTGGAAGGCCTGATGGATGGGCTTAGCTGTCTTCTGGGATCTTGTAGTAAAAAAATAAATCATGAAATAATACATGCATCCAAATATACATCAATGTTCATACAAATAAATATAGGGCCTTTGGGTCAGCGATCTTCTGAAATTGGTCTGTTATTTACACTCTACTTCTATCCATGAACACATACTGCATGAGACAATGGTAAAGAGTGCAATTAGGGGTATTCTCCCAAGCAAAGCTGCTAGCCTGGATGTGATTCCTGGGTGTCTTTTTAATGCGGACTTCCAAAATATGGCTGTATTTATTAATATTATTGCGAATGCAGTATTGAATGGTGCCGAGGTTCCTGAATCTTGGAAGGCTGCTGAGATTGTACCCATCCACAAAAGTTACCATTAAACTATAGGCTGTAAGCCTAAAAGACATTTCCCATAAAATATTTTGTAGACAGTTATTGAGCGCACTTGATACGTGGATAAGAGACTAAAGTCCTGTCACCCCTGCAGGCAGGTTTAGAAAACAAGTAAGGACCATTGATCAAGTGTTTAGATTCATGACTATTTACTGGAAAATGGCGACTATCCAAAAAGCCCATTTGTATGTTGTTTTTGTGGACTTAAAAACAGCATTTGACCTAGTCTCCTGTGAAAAGCTGTGAGAGTTGCTTAAAAATAGAGGGTTGCCCTAGCCACTGCTTGATACATTAATCCGACTACTCTCGGATACCTATGCCCAGGTTCGGTGTTGTGGGCAGAGCCCGCTTACAGAGCGAATCGAGGTCAAGAGAGGGATGCGGCAGGATTGTATGCCCGCCCCCATCCTCTTTTAATTGTATTTCAACAATGTTGGGGCTACTATGGATCTGTTTAAGAATTACGCCCCAAGGAATGCAGGTTTTAGGAACCCCATTATTTTATTTGCAGACAACAACTTGTTGGTGTTGAAAGCTCCAGTGGATATACAAACACTGTTGGACTAGTTTGCGGCCATTTGCAAAAATCGGGGATTGGATTTAACCTGAGTTTAAACTAATGTTATTGCCATTAACCCTCATAGGACCTTTAAAGGGTCTATTACTCTGAGTGGCTGCAACCTGGATAAGGTGTCAGATTTTGACTACCTGGGATTGAGGCTTATATCAAATATGTGCAGGCAGCCTCAAATTAGGAAAAGTAGCCCTAGTGGAATACGGTTGTGTCTCCCTCTGTGGCCTACCTAAAGCATCAACTGCACCTCTTAGAGCCTCAATCAACGCCGCAGCAAGACTCATAACTGGATCTAAACGTAGCTCCCACATTTCCTCGGACCTTCAATCCCTGAATTGGCTACCCCTAGAGGCGAGAATTCAGCTGAAAATTGCGTGCATGACGCACAGAGCCTTACATCAAAAGACACCCAGCTACCTGGCACAGAAACTGACGATCTCTGGTGGGTCCAGATCCTCAAGCAATGCGGAAAAATTACTACTGAAACCACAAATATTCCAAAAGAAAAAAACTTATAACAGATCCTTCTCTGGGATGGCACCCAGAATTTGGAATGCCTTACCCCCAGAAACCAGACTTAACCCGTCCACTATTTATTTTAAAAAGGAAGTTAAATCCATCCTCATGGCCAAATACACATGAGTAGGGTCTGCTGATAACCTGTGACAAGATGCATTCGCGCTCCCAACCACAAGTCACTTATTGATGCTAATAATAACTATGCTGTTTATTCTTTGTACATTTGTTTGGATCTGCTTTTATTTTCTGTATAAGTAACATTTACTGTGTGTATGGCGCTCTGATATCCGCTGGGATCTTGTTCGCGCTTTATAAAACTTTCAAAATAAAATAAATAAATAAATAGCTTGTGTCACTATGCTTCAGTGATTTTAAGGCTTTATAACTCCTCATCACAGAACAGATATCACATGCATTCAACATCTACCAGGCAAATACGGTAGGGAGTGCCCTATATTTAGGTGATGTCAGGCTCTGCTTTCTGGCCTCTTCGGGGCTGTGTTGCTATGCCTATAACCTCCCCTATGAACGACCTCAGAGTCTGAATCAGATAACACAGACAACAGAGGGAGTCCAACCGGGGAGGGAAAGGAAGGGGACAGCAGGGAGGGAGATCTGTAACAACAAAGAACAACTCGTTTAGAAGACCCTCCCGGTTTTGTGAATCTAACCCACCCACTTCTGTTGCTGACCCCTTAACATACAGTAAGACTTTACAACACCACACTCGTACCTGTAAAGGAAAATACAATTGATTGTATCTCGAGAAGACACGCCGTGAGGTGGTACCAGGCACTCTAACCAACTGTGGAATAACCAAACAGAGAGACACTTCATGAAAACCCTAACCATTGAGGGTTGCACCATGTACAGGGAGGACTGACACACCTACCTAAAACAAGTAATAAACATTCCTCAATAGGTGTGCTTTATCCCTCTGGTTAAGTACCCCTCTTGTGTCTCCTGAGTAGGAAGAAAGGATAAACAAATGTGGTGGTAGAACAACAAATTATACAGAAGCAGAAACGGAAGGGTCCTCTGTCTCGTTTCACAATTAAGCGTGTTTTTGAAGTGTGGGTGTTCAATAGCACACCCTGCACTGAGTATCACAGTATTTACACAACACAATGTTTCACCGAGGATCCAGCCTCGATTCCCTGGATATGATGCAAAGAGTTTTAGCACACCAAGGTTCTACACTTTCCCCCTCAGCCGAGAGGAAAAATCAATATTCAACAAAATGCCACTTTCCCCGTGTGGCTCTGATGTTCTTTAACCCAGCGTGTCACGGGTATCGTAATAGCACCGACTTTCCCCCTCAGCCGAGAGAAAATCGGAAAATACAATGAGGCTCCACGCCAGGCTCCACGCCACCAGCGTGGTTCACACTGTTAAAACACAGTGTGCAACGGATAACAGGGATTCGCGGACCAGATCCGCGTTCTTACCGCTATTGTCCAGAAACAAACCGTCCTCCGAGCAGGATCAAGAATTATCGGCAATGCCGTGGCTGCCGGGGCTCTTTTTGATTACGTGGTGCGCACGCTCTGTGCGTCCATCACGTCACTGCCCCAAAGCATGCCGGGAAATGTAGTTCCTCAAATTTCCTGATGCGTGAGGAGCGCGGTATCCAGGCTGTCTCTCTCGGACGTACGAATCATAACAGGTGAAATGTGGTGACACATTGAGTTGTCATCTTTGTCCTCAGCCGTGTACAATTTTTAGAAACTTTATTTAAGTTACCCAAGAGTACTCCAACACTTTCTTTATTGTGGGATATGGGTGTCAAGTCCATTGCAAATAAGGCCAAACTTAGACCTATAGCATCCTGGCAGACTACGGTCAGCTCTGGCCTTGGAAGACTACCATACGGCCCTTAATGAAATAGCTGACCTGTACAAGCGATATGACATCTCATGGCTAAGTAACCATAGGACATTACTGTCATATCTGGGCTTAGACGATTTTTGGGGAGTCGAGTCTCATTTGAAACCCTTAAGCAAGTCTCAGGTAAAGGAACTGTATTAAGCTCATGTATGGGGCCTGGAAGTCATGGGTAAGAATCTAAGTTCTCTTTCTGTAGAGTTCATGAATCTTAATGATCGGTGTAAGTTTGAAGACTTCCTTGGTTACATCTTGGTTCCCTCAGCAAGGAAACTTTACGTTAAGTTCTGGTTTGGAACCCTCCCTGTGAAGTCTTTCTGCAACAAATGGAAGGGTTCCCTTGATCAGAGCACTGTCTGTCCAGTCTGCCTACTTGCACTCTATCAGTTTTTCTTCTTTTGCCCAGGCTATAATTGTCCAAGGGAACAGTGGATAATTCCTGTTTGTAGGCAGGTAGGCGCAAGGCAGCACCACACTGCACTTCGATTGCTGCGTGCTGAGATTAAGGAGAAGACTGTGTGCACAGAAGATAAGTATTTGCATTGGAGTTGGACCACAAGGGCAAACATTATGAACCAATTGTAAGAAGTTTTCCCATGATGGTAGAGAGACTTTCTAAGGCCTTGACTATTCTGTGGCTTTCTTTTTGTACATTCCTGAAGTCCATGTTATTACACATAGTTTTGCACTTTACATTTTATGCTATCCACTTGACAGCCATCTTCTCTCTGTTTATGTTTGCTGCCTAACTACCATTGACATGGTTTTTAAAGAAAATATTCGTCTGAGTATCTGAAGATCACCTTCTTCAGGCATTATTAATATGGTTCGAGCTGGCCGTATACAAACCAACTATTGATACTGAAGACGGCCTGTGAGTGTGACGCTTTGAGTAGGATGTTCGTAGAGCACTGAGGCTAAGGTAGGAATCTTTAGATGGCGCAACGCTAACTCAAGTCTCTATATCAATATTTATGTTTTTAATGTTGTTCTTTAATGAGATAGTTGTCTTGCTTGAAGTGTTGTATTTTATGACTCCATGCAGTGCCTGCAAAGAACAAGTACAGTTAATAGTATGACCAGGTGCAATCATCACTTTTAGTGTATACTATTACAGGAACTGTACGTGGATAGTGTTTGAGATGTAAGCGTTTTCCTATTGATATTCTTATTTGAGGTAAGCTGTGCCTTTATGGTTTTAAATTTTATATAATTGGAATCATTTTGTGGGTCAATTTTTTTCTAAAACAGATTTTATTGAATTTTTACAGTACCTCGCTGGTAATTGCCCGGTGTAAACCATTTGCATACAGGATGATAGCATTTTTACCAATTTTGGAATAATCATTAGGTACATTTGGTATGCATAACAAACGTAGAAACCAAAACTTTACGCAGACTGTCCCACCTCACCCATATTGGCAAACATTTTTAAAATACACATGCACAATGAAAATCAAAGGAATACACAATATCCAATGAGATGTACTTCCGGTAAAACTGTTTCTTAAGGGGTTTGCGAAGGGAGAGGGGGAAGGTCTATGCCCCTGTAGGTAGCCCATCATGACCAAATTTTCTATGCTTTTGTGGGCAACCCGGTGCTTGGAAAACTGCTATTTCTGTCCCCATGCACGTGTCGAGCATCTTTCGCCATTTTCCCAGTGTCGGTGGGGAAGTCCCTTTCCAGAGCTGAGCGATATCGCATTTGGCATTTGTGAGTGCTAGGAAGAGTAAATTTTGTTTGTATCGGTTTCCCGCTATATCCTCCGTACTATGAAGAAGAAATAGTCGTGGGTCCAGTGGGAAATCCCAAAACACTACTTCCTTGAGCCAGAACTTTGAGCCAGAAAGGCTGTATTGCAGGGCAGTTCTACACCGTATGGAATTAGAACCCCTCCTCCCTATCACAACATAGGCACTGGGTCGATGCAATAACTTTTATCCTCCAGAGTCGAAGGCGTGTATAATATACCCTATAAACAAATTTAAATTGTATAAGGCGGTATCTAGAGGACACCGCAGCACCTCTAGGGCTGGCGATTGTGGGTCGATTTTGATGACCATAAGCAGTATGTTTACATTGCTGAACCGAAGGCTATGCTGTATCTTTAAATTTTAACTTCTTATGTTTGTTCTATGCTTCTATGATTTTCACCGAAAGAAAGGGCCTCATTTATGAAAAGTGTTGCATTGCTGGTTGAAAACAGCGATGCAGCACTTCCACTGAGCACTCCTTGGGACACTTTGGATGCACCGTATTTACAGTAGGGCACTCCATGTTGCAAGGATTGATCAGAAATGTCACGAATCCTGATGTATCTGGTGGGGCATTAATGACACATTGCTGGAGTGTGTCACAAAACAGACGCAACTCAAGAAATGTGTCATTACACATGGGCGAGTCCCAGGTAAAAGGACCTGTGTCAGTCCTGCGTAAGGACTGACGCAGTGAACTCCCTGAAGTGGCGCAGTGAAATCGCATAGATTTTCTTGCGCCACTGCAATGAGCCTTTTTTACGGGAGAAAGCACACCCTGCATAGATTATACCTCAGGTGTAATGTAGCACAGGGGTTTACAGAGTGATGCATCAGCAGAAGCCCTTTATAAATAAGACCAAAGTATTTTGCCAGGGGTAATGGTTCAGTTTACATCAGCCATTGGTTCTCTTACACTGTGAATGATGGCATTTTCTCATCACATGTGCACATCGGCCTGAAAATGAGTGTGCTTCAGTTTCAGGGCTGGTTGGCCAGACCTTTATTTTCCATGGTGCATATTTACAAAAAAATGTTGGGGGGGCGGTGCTACGTCAGATTTAGCAACACCGTGCTCTGATATTTTTTAAACACAGGGATGCACCGTATTCGCAAGTTTACCCTACCGCTCGAGCATAAAAAGCTGCCTAGCGCCAGCGCCGGCACTCTGCCGCCATGTTGCAAGGGTGCCTGTGCTTCAGGGGCAATTGTTTACGTCCAGGAAAGGACACCTTCCTGCACATAAACAATCATTCATGCAATTTGCTCGTTCTATGTGTGCTGCAGAACGCACCACATATAGAAAGAGCAAAACACGAGGAGAAATTAATAATTTCTCCTTGAATCACCATCCTAAAACCAGGTATTCCCTGGCATTTGTTTTTGGCGCTGCCTCAGCTTTGTATATCTAAGGCAGCGTCAAAAAGACCTGGGTGCTGCAGGTGAACGTCCACTGCAACACCCATTGCACGCCCCTTTGGCGCAGAGGACTGCGGCGGAAAGGGGCATATTTACAATGTTAAATGGCTTATGTAATGTAGTGGTACTTGTATAGCGCACAAATCACCCATGAGGCATCTCGGCGCTTGTACGAATACCGCTGAGGAACCCTTCCTGGCCTTTCCCTGTGAAGTGCCCACTCCTGGGCACCCCCAAGGTGAAGCAGGCATCCTAGTGCTGTTGGGGCCGTTGTGGAGATTAAGCAAGCTATTGCCTAGAGTTGCAGAGTGGGACCCATGACTAGAATAGGCACCGAGGTGAGAATTATCAGGTCCGAGGAAGTTGAGCCCAAGACCCGCCGAGGCGGGTATTGAACCCTGGTCCCGGGCTAGACCTCTGCATCAGGGTCTGCCACTCTAACCATTGAGCCACACTTCTCCACCTTGTAAATGTAGGAAATGACGCACGGCCAGCGGAGGACCAAAAAAAGTCACACTCCGTTGGCAATAGGAGTTTGTACATATGCTCCATGTTTCTCATTTTGTAGTTTCCCTTTCATATCTTTGCTTCTCCTCTTTTTATTTTCATTTTTCTTAGGAGGGTACTACAGCTACCCAAGCAGTGCTAACAGACCACTTGCTGGCCACTCATTTCATCTGCAGTGTGCCGTCTGCCACGTGACCACTTCTTAGAAACCCAGGCGACCATAATGGAATTTATTTGAATTTATTTTATTTTAACGATTTATAAAGCGCCTGGTGACCCGAGGGCATCCCCGCGCTATGAGGAATGTTATCCAGATGAAGAGAAGAAAAGAGGGGGAAGACGTTATTTAGGGAATAGAAGGGTTTTCAATTTTTTTCTGAAGGCCAAATAATTGGATTCCAATCTGAGGGTACGTGGGAGGGAGTTCCATCCAGTGGAGGCTTTCACGGAGAAGCGTCAACTTCCCGTACGTGTCTTTTTAAATTTGGGAATGTTGGCTAGGTGCTCATTCTCGGACCGCAGGGATCTAGGTGCTTTATAGGGAGTGACCAGGTCGCTGAGGATCGAAGGGCCAACTCCATTGATCAATTTGTATGCCGTGCACATGGCTTTGAATTCCACCCTTTGGCGCACAGGGAGCCAGTGCAAGGCCCTGATGGCAGGTTTCGCTGACACTCTGGATGGAAGGTTCATGAGTAAACGGGCTGCTGCATTCTGGGTTCGTTGAAGTTTCGTCAGTGTGGCCTCAGGGGCTCCCAGATAGACCATGTTACTGTAGTCTAATCTTGACAGTATGAGCCCTTGGACTAGTAGTTTCCTGGAGGCAGGGGCGAGTAGCGGGAGAATCTTGCGGGTGGTGCGCATCAGCCCAAAACAGGTCCCTGCAGTTTTGGCCGCTTGCGTCTTCATTGAAAGTTCGGGTTCTAGCCATACTCCTAGGGTCTTTATTTCATGTTTCGGGGTGGGAATTTCCCCGAACACGTCTGGCCAGACCGCTGGGGGGATGGTCACCCATTGCTTTCCCATGAGCATCACTTCGGTTTTTGACCCGTTTAGTTTTAAAGATGAGTCACACATCCAACCGTGGATTTCTGTAAGGCAATTTGCCAGGTTGTCTGGGTGGTCGTCTAGTTGGGACAGGGAGACGACAAGCTGTGTGTCATCGGCATAGCTCACTATTTTTATACCGAATGGTGTCACCACGTCTTCAAGGGGGGCCATGTAGGCATTAAAAAGCGTCGGGCTCAGGGACGATCCCTGTGGAACCCCGTACGTGAGGGGGAGGATGGACGAGTGGTGATTGCCGTCCCAAACCTGAAACGTACGCCCGGTAAGGAAGGACTCTATCCATCTGAGTGCCGTCCCGGTGAGCCCTGCTGCCGCCAGCCGATGGAGGAGGACACGATGGTTAACTGTGTCGAAAGCTGCACTAAGATCCAGGAGGATCACTGCCACTGACCCTCCTGAATCTAAAATGCGCCTTGCCTCCTCGATGACGGCAAGAAGGGCAGTATCTGTGCCGTGGCCCGGGCGGAACCCAGTTTGGGATTGCCGCAAGATGTTATTTGCCTCGAGAAACTGGGACAGTTGACGGTTGACCAATTTCTCGGCTACCTTGCTAATGCCAGGGAGTAGTGAAATTGGCCGGTAGTTTGCCATTTCTGCTGGGTCTAGCTGGGGTTTTTTAAGGAGTGCCTTCACCACTGCACTCTTCCAGCTAGCGGGGACAGATCCCTGGGCAAGTGAGCTATTAATGAGCTCTGTGATCGTGGGAGTGACGACGGGGGCTACGGTTTTAAGGAATCTGAAGGGAACAGGGTCTAAGGGAGATCCGCTTTTCATTTTGGTCATGATGGCTTCTACCTCGTTGCCGCTTACTGGCCTAAATGTCGCAAGTTGGGGGGTAGGCTGTTTCCAGTCTGGCTGGGGGGTGAATTATTGTCCATGTGGCTAGAGGGACACGAAGGGGGAAGGGATGCTAGGATGCAAGCAATTTTATCATGGAAATAGGTGGCTAGTTCATTGCTTCGGTCCACCGGGGGTATGTTGGAGGAGGGAGTGGTAGGTACTTTCAGAAGCTCCTTTACGATTTGGAAAGATTCCCTGGCTGAGTTAGTGGATTCTTTTATCCGAGTATCGTTGTGGGAAGCTTTAGAGTGCCTAATAGCAGTTTTGTATAGTCTAACCGAGTTTTGGTAGGCTTCCTTGTTGGCGTGCTGCCAGTCTTTCCTCCAAAGTCGTTCGGCTCTCTTACAGTTTTTGCGCAGTAGTCGGAGTTCCGGGGTGTACCACGGGGCGGAACCTGGTTTTCCGTTTTTGTCCTCCCGAGTTCTAAATGGGAGCACGGAGTCCAGGGGGGTAGTAATCCACTCTCTAAATTTACTATCGGCGATAGCCGGGTCTTCTGCATAGGCAGGGGTGGTTGATTTAAGGGTCCTGGTCCATTCTTCGGTAGGAAGCTTGGACCAGGCCCTGTCCCTAGTGTAAGTGGGTGGTTTTTGAGGTTTCCTAAAAGTTCCTGGTAGTTGGAAGGAGACTAAAAAGTGGTCCGTCCAGGGGAGGGGAAGGGACTTATTGGCTTGCATAGTGGAAGTGCTCGTGAACACGGGGTCCAGCAGGTGACCTTTGTTATGAGTAGCCCCAGTGTTTAGGAGGCGGATGTCGAGAGCCGCCAGATCAGTGATCAGGTTGACAGCCCCAGAATCTAAAGGGTCATCGAAGTGAATATTCAGGTCTCCTAGTATCACGAAATTAGTGATGGAGTGGGCATGTGTAGCTACTGTGTCCAAGAGAGAACTAGCAAAAGGACCTGGATGACCGGGGGGGCGGTACACTAGGATCCCTGTAAGGGAGTTAGTAGGGTCTACCTTAATTGTGAATAGCAGGCTTTCAGAGTCGGGAATCTGTGCATCATTGGATTTGCAGAGGAGGTGATCCCGGTGGATAATGGCAACACCACCACCCCTACCTGAGGGACGAGGTAGGGACTGAATAAGGAAGCCCGGTGGGGTTGCTAACACCATATCTGACTCCGAGTTTGGGGAGAGCCACGTTTCCGTTAGGAAGAGAACGTCTATGTCATGGTCTTCTATGAGGTGGTTAATCAGCATCGCATGTTTGGGGAGAGAGCGACAGTTCAGCGAGGCGAGGTTAAGGGTTGAGGGCTTGTGGGGTCGGGTAGGGAGTTTGAGCTGGACAGGATGGCAGTAGGTACAACTGATGAATGGTCCATTCAGGTCGTGAACATACTCACAGGCGGAGGTGATGGGGGGTCTGAGACTTAGGAGGTCCCGACGTGAGTAGCTTGCCTTAGGGGCAGCTTTATCCAGCAGGGGGTCTGGCCCTAGGCCCGGCCGTGCGCGGAAGGGCGCAGACGGGCTTGCCTTAGGCGCTCCCGCTGCGCTCGTCCGCTGCGCTTGCCTGAAAGACACATTTGTAGTGGGGAAGGTGGGCGTGGCCTCCTAAGTGGGCGTGGCCTATCGTTAGGGCCGCGATGGCAGGCGAGCAATCCTACCCTGTCTTCAGCGCTAGGTCCGCTGGATCAGGGTCAATGCCAGGCGAATTAGGAGCGAGTGATCAGGGTGAGTACCCAGTGCTTTTAAAATCAAGTATCACACAAATGTACAATTTTAAAAATTTCGGGAAAGAACACCTCCGGCTTTCCGCCTCAGAGGACAACAAACAGAATTATGGCGCGCTTGCAGTCAGCGCTTTAAAAAGCCGACGTGGGCGTGGCCTCCTAAGTGGGCGTGGCCTATCGTTAGGGCCGCGATGGCGGCCGAGCAATCCTACCCTGTCTTCAGCGCTAGGTCCGCTGGATCAGGGTCAATGCCAGGCGAATTAGGAGCGAGTGATCAGGGTGAGTACCCAGTGCTTTTAAAATCAAGTATCACACAAATGTACAATTTTAAAAATTTCGGGAAAGAACACCTCCGGCTTTCCGCCTCAGAGGACAACAAACAGAATTATGGCGCGCTTGCAGTCAGCGCTTTAAAAAGCCGAAGTGGGCGTGGCCTCCTAAGTGGGCGTGGCCTATCGTTAGGGCCGCGATGGCGGCCGAGCAATCCTACCCTGTCTTCAGCGCTAGGTCCGCTGGATCAGGGTCAATGCCAGGCGAATTAGGAGCGAGTGATCAGGGTGAGTACCCAGTGCTTTTAAAATTAAGTATCACACAAATGTACAATTTTAAAAATTTCGGGAAAGAACACCTCCGGCTTTCCGCCTCAGAGGACAACAAACAGAATTATGGCGCGCTTGCAGTCAGCGCTTTAAAAAGCCGAAGTGGGCGTGGCCTCCTAAGTGGGCGTGGCCTATCGTTAGGGCCGCGATGGCGGCCGAGCAATCCTACCCTGTCTTCAGCGCTAGGTCCGCTGGATCAGGGTCAATGCCAGGCGAATTAGGAGCGAGTGATCAGGGTGAGTACCCAGTGCTTTTAAAATCAAGTATCACACAAATGTACAATTTTTAAAATTTCGGGAAAGAACACCTCCGGCTTTCCGCCTCAGAGGACAACAAACAGAATTATGGCGCGCTTGCAGTCAGCGCTTTAAAAAGCCGAAGTGGGCGTGGCCTCCTAAGTGGGCGTGGCCTATCGTTAGGGCCGCAATGGCGGCCGAGCAATCCTACCCTGTCTTCAGCGCTAGGTCCGCTGGATCAGGGTCAATGCCAGGCGAATTAGGAGCGAGTGATCAGGGTGAGTACCCAGTGCTTTTAAAATCAAGTATCACACAAATGTACAATTTTAAAAATTTCGGGAAAGAACACCTCCGGCTTTCCGCCTCAGAGGACAACAAACAGAATTATGGCGCGCTTGCAGTCAGCGCTTTAAAAAGCTGAAGTGGGCGTGGCCTCCTAAGTGGGCGTGGCCTATCGTTAGGGCCGCGATGGCGGCCGAGCAATCCTACCCTGTCTTCAGCGCTAGGTCCGCTGGATCAGGGTCAATGCCAGGCGAATTAGGAGCGAGTGATCAGGGTGAGTACCCAGTGCTTTTAAAATCAAGTATCACACAAATGTACAATTTTAAAAATTTCGGGAAAGAACACCTCCGGCTTTCCGCCTCAGAGGACAACAAACAGAATTATGGCGCGCTTGCAGTCAGCGCTTTAAAAAGCCGAAGTGGGCGTGGCCTCCTAAGTGGGCGTGGCCTATCGTTAGGGCCGCGATGGCGGCCGAGCAATCCTACCCTGTCTTCAGCGCTAGGTCCGCTGGATCAGGGTCAATGCCAGGCGAATTAGGAGCGAGTGATCAGGGTGAGTACCCAGTGCTTTTAAAATCAAGTATCACACAAATGTACAATTTTAAAAATTTCGGGAAAGAACACCTCCGGCTTTCCGCCTCAGAGGACAACAAACAGAATGCTGTTGTCCATTTTGTGTCATTGTTTTATAATGGCAAGATGGGCAAAAGGTCACGCTTGCCTAAATTTATCTAGGAAATGGCCCAGAAAAAGGGCACCACATGTAATTTAGTGCAATCAGGATTTAAATATTGGCCTAGAAATGATTGTGAGTTTGAACCTGAGATGTTTGTTTTCGAGTCTTGGGGCTGGTTGTACCGCAATAGACCGGACAATTGCACTCATCCATGTGCCCAATCTTTGTGCTTGGGAATAATAACTTGTTGTAGCACTTTGAGCTCTGGTGGCAAGGGTTTTTGAAACCCATGGCAAAATCACATATTCCATTCCAGTACTCCCTTTCTTCTTGTAATGAGACCCTTTACTGCACTCTGGCAAACCCGCCTGCTCGCGTGTGCAGGTGCAGTAAGGCTTCTGCCTACAGAGGTCTTACTGTAGCACTGGGGAAACATCCTTTACAACGCGGTGTTTACACCGCGCGACCTTTACGACGCAGCCATTACAACGCAAGTCATTATTACGACTTGCGCTGGATGGCGCTCTTGCTTAAGGAATAGTTTGATTTTCTATTCCAACACCTTCCCTACTGTTATGTGGGCTGGAGTTGGAATAGAAAATTAAATTAATCCACAATCCAGCGCCCTCCAACGCAAGTCGTTGTAACGACTTGCGTTGTGAAAACCGTGTTGTAAAGTACCGCGGTCAAAATGATCGCGTTGTACTGACATACATCCTAGCACTGTCAATGAGCACTTTGTGAAAAATGGTACAGAAGCAGTGCTTTAGGTACTACAAAATACCTTTGTGAATAGACCCCATAGATCTCAACAAGGCTGGTGTAATAATGCACCCAGGACTTTAAGTGGGCCGGGTCTCACCGGTGCTGAGCACCAACAGTTTTTTAAAGGGGGCCTCAAAACGGGTCTCTATCGGGTACTGTCTTGTGCCCTGGCACAGGCGGTCCGTTTTTTACCCTGACTGCAGGGACAGCAGGCACATCGATGTGACGTGCTCACACAGCTCACTTCTCTCTACTCACTTCTCTCTAGTGGAGAAGTTACGGCATGACGTCATGCCAGGTGAGTGTTGTAGAGAAGGGAAATCCTTTGAAGGGAGTCATTTTCTCTCTGGATTTCCCTTCACTTTTTAAAACTCAGGAGCAGCAACATTGTCGTGGTGTCACCAGGGCTTTAGGTGGAATCTTTTTTCAATATTATATACAAGCTGTAGTAGTTGCTTGTTGTTTATTTTATGTAGCTAACAACCATTGACAAAGCCAATAGTCCTGACTTGTTGTAGGTATGATGTTACTTGTTGTATCATATATCTGTATGCAAAGACAGAAACAGCAAAATACAAGTCTGGTGGCACACTATGCTAAGCACAGATTTTTAGCGTACATGTTTAAGCCACTCCCTTAATTGCACTGGCCACGCCCCTTTGAGAGACCCCCCAGTTTTTTCATCCCACTTAAAGTCCTGAATGCACCGTCTGACTAAAAAAGAAAACATTCATAATGATTAACCAGCGCAAAGACAACATTTTAACAGGTCGGTTGTTGAAAATGCCTCGGCAAATGTAGGTGCAAGATTGCCCCTACTCGATGTAGGCAGCCTTTCTTCAAGAGCACGTGGCATTATTCAGTTGGTGCCAATGCTCTGTGAAGTTTCCAGGGCTGTGTACCTCGCAGGCCTCTTTCAAATATAACTGTATTTAGTAATCCAGTGGAGTTACTGGCTTTTTTCAAAAGCGCATCCGCTGCTTTTCACAACTCCTCGAGGGTACTCTTTCTTGTCTCTTCGCGCGCAGATATTTCCTGCCTGCCGACCTCAGGGCTATCTTCCTCTTTCTCTGCTTCCTCTTTGCAAGATGGAAGAGTCTTCAAAACCTGCAGCCTTCCTGTTCCAGGCCCAGTGGTGTCCCGCGCTGGGAGGGGGAGCCCACCGCCCCTCAGACCCAGCCCCGAGGTGGACGGCGCCCGCCACGCGGAGAGGGAGCGGTCGGAGGCGCGCGGCAGCCGGAAGAGAGGCCTGCGCCGGGAGCAGAGGAGGCGCAGTGCCGGTGAATGATGGGTGCGGTCATTGACTGGGCGAGAGGGGGGCATATCCAGGTGAAAATATCACTAGTGGTGCAGGTGCAGTGGGTATTGGGGCTAGGGGCGGTTTTAGGGCTCTGCCACCGGTGCAGCTGCACCTGGCGCACACTTTGGTCGGAGCGGAGATCGGGGGCGCTGTGCTTAAATATAATTTATGGGTTTAAAAGCTGGTGAACTTCCCTGTGCATCCAGCAGTTTCAGGCAACAATTAAACATGTCAAGATAGCTCTGCTGATTAATGTTGCTGCTGGTGAAAGGTCGGAATGTTGACTAGAGGCAGTTTGAGAATCCGAAAGTAGCGCAGAGGGATAATGTGCCTGCAGCAAAGAACGTGTACCATGCAGATCACAAAACTGAGTGTGAGTGAACTTATGAAAAATGAAATGCTTGTCAGAGAGGGACTGTGGAGGGAGGGGGACCACTGCTGCAGAGGGGTAGTGAGGGAATTCCAGGACAAGGAGGTCATAGGGGAGCCTTAAAAAAGACTGTGGCACGGTGCGCCACCAGCGCTAAAACCGACCCAAATTGGGGCTATTGCACCCCAATTACGGTTGTGTTTGACATTAGCCACTATGGAGAGTGCCTGTTGTTCTTGCTTGCATCAGGCCCCGGGCACCCAGTGTTTTCCTAAGGGTTTTTGGGATACTGGGCAAGACATACCGCACAGGGGCCCTTGTTCGAAACCAATCATGTTCTGGTAGTTCAGTCCCATGATGGGGAACAGTATTAAAAAATACTGTAAAGGATGAGACGGATACATAGATGTGAGATAGAAAGTTTACTCTCTCTGGGGCCCCAGGATAGTTGCTCCCCGCTTTGACCATGACTTAAACCCTCTCTGCTGACACTCTTACTTCATCTTAGCTTAATGACAGACCATACCTCATCCTATGTCAGGGGGAGGCATCAGAAGGAAGGAATAGGATCCCAGGGGCGAGGTGGCAAGGAATTATTCGAAATTCAGAAAGTAGGTACGGAAGCAAGGGAAAAGGGCAATATTTCTACCTTAAAGCCATTCATCCATACACACCGGATTTCTGATAGTGGAACTGCAACTTCTAAGGTATTTGACTAACACATACTTTTGGTTGCAAGTTTTAAAGACCGCTCACACTTGTCTCTTGCAAGATACTTTTTCATAAATGTTGAGACCCCTTACTATGTTGTGCTCCGAACGAGTGTGATTACTCACTCACCAACGCACACACACTCACTTACTCATGCAACCATACTTTAGATGGCACATAACCTTTTTACTTTGATTTCATTTCTTTTTTGTGCACCTAATATGTGACTGACTCTGCCCCATCCCCAGCGGCTGCTCAAATGCATACGCATGAATTCTGCCAGGGAACAATTTGTGTTCACTGGCTCTCATGTTTAGCTTTTTAAATCTCATCTGATAAAATGCAAGCCATTTTAAACAAGCATTAGCAAAGTCAATGGGTCCAGCCTTATGTTTATTTATGTATTTAAGTGGTAAGCATATGAAAAGGAGCCGACCAGCAGCCCGGGTACACCAGTTCTTGCCCTGAGGTACACTCGTCAGAAGGCTGTGCACATGCATGCTGAAAAAATGCTGTTACTCACAGTGCAAGACACCCAGTGCATGAACTAGGGTGACCCACTGCCCCAGGCTGTACGATGTGGTGGCAAAATAAACGTGTGAATGATACTGGAACTGACTGAAAGACTCTTTATGTATACATAGATGTATGTGTTTTTGTTATGAATCTTTTGAAAAACACGAGGCCAGACCTAAAAATGTAGCAAAAAATATTCGCATTTACACTGAACCATTCCTAAAATGTCCTCTGAATAGTGACAAACTCTGGCCCACGCCTGCCTCGAGCTCTATTCTGAAATCTCTCAATTTTCCTGTAGGTCCTTCTCTATTAATGAAATAAAGCACGGGTGACCGGATACATCCATGCAACATCTAAAGATTGTCAACGACATTAACCTTGTTCTTATAAATCAAATAATATTATTAAAATACATTCCCACGCCTTTTTGAACAGTATTTTCAAAAAAGGCACCTTTGTCCCTTAGGTGTGCCAGATAGAGAGTGGATGTCTGTCTCTGATGAAAACAGCCTGGTGCGAACTCGAATGGACCATTTGCTATTGGCTTCATCTATTTTCTCTTACTGGACATGGGGTTTTGAACAGTGGCCTGTAAGTGTCAAAATGAAAAAGAACAATGGGGCAGATTTACAAGAAACTGACGCATCTCTGCATTAGAGCAGAGATGCGTCAGTTTCCTTGCGCCTGCGTGCAAAACCCTTGGGCCACCATGAATGCATCTTATTTACAATACGGGGCACCACAGCGCAAGGATTGACAGATGCATCAGAAATTCTGACACATCTGTTGACGCAAAAGTCACGCATTGCCGGAGTTGTGTCGGAAGCACAATGCCACTCCAGCAATGCATGGGGAGGCATGTATTCATTATGCTGCGTCCCTCCTTATGCCTGCTCCAAGCAGACGTAAGGTTTTGATGCAGTGGCATCCTAGAAGTAGCGCAGTGAACGTCTGCAATGCTTTCCTGCCTGGGAACCCCCACCCTGCATACATTACACATGACGCAGGTATAATGTGGCGCGGGGCTTTACAATGTGACACATGTTCCTAGATGTGTGACGTAGTAAATGGGCCGCAATGTGGCGCAACAACGGCGCATAAGTGATGCAAGGTGCTTGTAAATCTGCCCCAACTGCAACTCTGCTTTTACAAAGAAAATGTTAGATAAACCAAGAGCCCGTTTTAGACACAAGACCCTCTTTCAACATGTAACTGGAATCAAGTGGGATTTCTGTATCCAAAAATACTTTTGGCCCCAGTGCAATCTAGTCTAGAATCAGATGACTCAGTGAAAAAGGACAGTTGGCCAGTGTTACAACTGTTAAGTTGGAAAAAGCTGGTGCAAGGGGTACGTGAGGTGCTCCCTTAACCCATTTTATTCCACATGTAGACAAATGAAAAGGTAAGAGGGCGAAAGGCACAGTCTTTTGGTGCTTTAGGCAACGAGTTACAATTTACGCGCTTACCAATGGTCTATTCACAAAAGTATTTCGGACTACATATAGGAGTATTTCTGCAGTAGTATTAAGCTATTGCGACTTACATTTAAAATGTGACTAAAATTGGACTATTTGGAGAATAATAATATGCAGATATGACAAATAGAATGGACAGTGTCCTCTTTGGACTTTTATTAATAGTGTGTTTGTTTTGTGGCCAATTCACGAAGGCATGTAACTGTACATAGAAGATACTCCTGCAGGTTCACTTTCCATACACATGCATACACTTTTGGGAGTCACCGTCTGCATGTTTTATTTCAGATTTTATATTTTGTGGGATGTTTTTAAGATCCTGGGTATTGCAAAAGTCTCAAGGTGAGGCTTTGCCTTCGTGAAACACTCAGGGGCCTAGTCACAAAGATACATTTATAGGTGAGTACATTTACACGTGTAAATTTACTCTTACATTTTGCAGTAAATCTACTACTTTCCTTTAGTCATCATTTCAGAGTGTAAATTTACGAAATGTTCTTAAATATCTCCATATCCTGAAACAGGGCTTGAAGCCACGTTTATGAATGTAAAGTCACTACAGCCAAAAAGGACCCTTAAGTAAGTCCAGCAACACATATGGCCAATCACGGATATTTCAACACCTTCCTAAAGAGAATGATGTGGGCACAAATGTATCCGCTTCTGTGCGGCGCCGATTCCCCCCCTGTGCTGGACATTCCAGAACAGGGTGTGGTCGTGACGGAACCATTCCGTCATCAGCACAGCTCAGCCGTGACTGATGACGGAATGGTTCCGTTACAAGCATCGAAGGGGTTAAAAAAGAAGGCTATGTTAAAATGTATTCATTATTTAGACTTTATATAAAATGTTTATAAATGTAATTTAATATTAACAAATCATATATAAATAAAACATAAATATTATTTTACAATATGTTAATAACCTTTCATTTTTTAATAACCTTTTTAGTAAAAAAAGTAACGAACTTTTGAAAAATCCATACACAACTATTTGTAATATTAATAATTTTAATGTAATGTAATATATGTAATGTAATTCATTATTTAGTTAGAAATTAACTTAATAGTGTAACATTGTTACTATTAACCTTATTATATGTAGGTGGAGTTCATCTCCAGCGGGACAGAAACTTCCCTATAGTAAGGAATAAAAGAAATGTAAAATGTTTAATAACCTTTTAAAAAATAGTAAAAATATAATTATGTTAAGTATTAATGACAATGAATTGTATACATATATATATATATGTCTGTGTGTATGTGTGTGTTTGAGAGTAGATATATATATATTATTTACCTGTTTATTTTAAATGTAGAACAAAATAAAAATGCTTTAACCCATTTTTTAAGGATTTGTCATTAATTTAAATATATTAAATAACATTTACATTATTTTTGTAAAAGTTTTATTTAAATAACACCACCAAAAGTTAAAAGTCTTTTATTTACATATGTATTAAATTACAAAACATTGTATCTAGATATTAATTTAAATTAATTTAATAAAAAAGTAATGACATTAATTTTTAAATTAAATAGGTTAGCAAAATATGGTACCATATATATATTTTTTTATTTATATAATATTTTTAACATTAAAATAAATGTATACATTTTTCAAAAGTCAAAATAAACTAATTTATCTTAACATTATTTCCTATGGAGTTCTATGTTTAAGTCACTGCCTCTATTATTTTCTATTGGAGGGTGCTGCAATACCAGTGGTTGGCCAGGTGTGGTGCTCGACTTACTCCAGGTCTGAGCTGGAGTATATTTACTACAGTTTTGGGGCTCTTTTGCCTGTAATAACTATAGAAGTGCAGTTTGTAAATAGCAATGGGTTGCTCTTTTGTTGGTGGGAGTCTGTCCCTCCCTAAGCCCGTCCTTGGCCCTGCTTGAGCCCCTCCTTACTCCTAAGCTCTTCTCATTTAGTAGCACGTATTTCACTCCTCTGGTCCCTCTCAATTTTACTACTAAGTGGTAAACGTACATGTGTGAGGATCTCTCCATAGAAAAGATGGTGGAGACTTGCTGCTCAGAGGTTTGTGAATTGCGAATTGTAGTGAGGAGTGCCACTGTAGGACTACTTTACATACTACAAAATGCAGTTTGTGAATAGGGTACTCTGTAACTGCATCAAATTAACGCCTTGGCCGCAGCAGTAATTCTGCTGTGGCGCTGGGGGGGATGCTCGTGACGGAACCACGCCGTTATGAGCCACAGGCGAGCTGTGCTCATGACGGTGTGGTTCTGTCACGACTCCGCCCACTCACTAATTCGCCCGCACAGGCGGGGAATCAGTGCCACGCCGTCATGAGCACACGCCGCCTGTGGCTCATGACGGCGTGGTTCCATCATGAGCAGGGAAGGGGTTAAGAGAGCCGGCGGGGGCACAGGTACTTCATACAGTGAGATATTGACTGAAGGTTTAGGCCCGCCTCTTGTACCTGCTACGTCCTAAGTGTGCTTCGATTGTTCTCAAAGGGCGTAGCCCGCACGTTTAGCTGGTGGCTCCTGACTACACTACCAGTATTTACAAATAATATTAGTTTTTGATTTACAAGCGTTTCGGCTGTATGCTTATTTCAAAGACATATTTTGTGGTCTTTAGTGTGAACATTTTACTATATTCATATTATTTACAAGCAAAATGCAAATATCATAGAATAGCATTAATAATAAATATTTGTGTAGCTTCTCTTTTCGCGCCAGGAAGAGTAGTTTTTACAGACACCCTTCCTCTCACCAATCCAGACGCCTGAATGGTATTTCTACCACCAGCCTACATTGAGAAACAACAGCCAGAGTGTTTACAAAATCACACCTGCAAACATGCTCTTGGCTTTAAAAATAAAGTAAATCTAAATGTTTTTGAATTTATTCATCACTTTTTTCCAATGAAATCACCCAGAAGCGATGTTAGTGATAAAAACTGTACTTCATGAGACTTCCTAGTGTGTTTCTGTGTTTCGGAATCTCCGTAGTTAATTTGTGAAAGAAAGAGCGCTGGTGCCCGAAACTCTGCTCAGACGTCCGCGCCCAGAACAATTAAAAGTCAGTGCGCGGATACCAAGACTGCTAGTTTTAAAACCACAGCATACCTCTTTAATCCACTACAGGACGCTCTCTGGCCCTTTATCTCACTCCTGCAGGTTCCTGCTGGCTCCTTTTTGTGATGGTTTTGCAATCTTTCTCTTCCTCAGGGCCGGACTGGGAACCAAAACCGGCCCTGGCAAAGTGCTCGGCCGGCCCCCCCTCCCCACTCAGGGGGGGGTCGGATATGCCGCAGAGCGCTTTGCTAGGGCCGGTTTTTGGCCAATTTTGTTGCAGGGCCGATTTTGCAGCTACAAAATCGGCCCCCAGGGGCTCAAAACCGCCCCCCACCCTTGCGGCGCACTGGGGGATTGCCCGGTGCCCGCTATGGCCTGTCCGGGCCTGCTCTTCCTTCGTCTTTCCGATCGGTGTAATTTCCCTCTCTTACACTTAGTAAATAAATGATGCAGAAAAATAAGTGCTGGTCCCCAAAAAATAGGTGCTGGTGCCCCCAGCGGCAACCACTGGCTCAAATTAACCATTGCAGAATCTCTCCTCAAAGTAAATTATAAGTAACTCAGCACAGGGTCAGTCCTTCAGTCGTTCCAAGTCATTACAAAACTCCAAGCAAAGTTCAGCAAAAGATACATTATCATGTGAAAAACTATCTGTCCAACATGTGACTGGGTAGCCAAACAATTGCCACTGTATGACACATGCCTGAAAATCCAGAATTTGCATGCAAATCCATTCGAGGCTGCTTGCAAGAAATTTAACAAAATAAAATTTCTTCCCAGAAGACGTTTCATGAAATACCACTCAATTTTCTTCCAGTTGTCTGCTTTGGTGAGAATCCCTATAAATAATTTGCAATGTGCTCGTTTTGTTTTGTGCTCGAGTGTCCATCTGGCACTCCTCTAGATCACAGGTTTCCAGCCTTAATCATCAGAGGCAGGATCAGTGCAATATTTATAGGGCAACTGCTATAGAATGGTTTGGTTTTGATTTCACTGTTTGTTAATGTAACCTTCAAAGATATCCAGAAAATCTGGCACAGATCCAGCCAGCATGAACTAATGTTACCTCATCCTTACATTAGCACTGAAGAACAATGCTCAAGCTGCAGACCCAGCTATACATTAGACCAAAAAATGTACCCTGGATTCACCTGGTGCAAAGGCGTGGAATGGAAGAGAACATTCTGTGACCTAGAGATATAGAACATTGAGCAACATTAGCAAGACACTTATCTTAAAGGCCATTTGGGGTTGAATGGGTGGGGAACATCTGTCAGTCCCACAGGTGCCCCATCTCACTTAAAGGGAGGAGGACCACTGGTTTCTGACAGTGGGGCCTTGGCTGCCTCTGCCATCTGACACCTTTAGACAGCCGCTCACCCACCAGAGAGCCGCCTCACACTTAGATATGTTTGAAAGCCCGCGCAAGTTAGGGCAGGTCTTCTGGTGTAAATTTACCATGTGCGAGTCTGTCTGTAGGGCAGAAAAACTTATTAATAGCCCCCACCACAGTCAGAAAACTGACTGTACAGCAGGGCCATTTTTTTTATTTTGCAAATAAACCCCCTCCTCTGGCTGTAGTTTGTTTCTGAAATACAAAAAGCTATCATAAACCCATTACATGATGGACAGCGGGCATTGCAATTTAGCAGAGGGTGCTAGTGCCTGGCCAGCAGGACCTTTTTTGAATAAAAAAAAGATTACCAAGACAGTGGGGACCTCAAAATAGGCCTCCCAGCACAAAGTTTGAAAAGTTTCCTGGTTTACTTTTGCCTGAGCAACGGATTTTCTCATGCCAAGTTCATTTTTAGTGCATATCAAGATAATTCTTCCATCAGTGAAAAGCAACCAAACAGAAAACTATGCAAATATGTTTTTGCATACACAATGACATCACACAAACAATATTAACATATTTCTGCAAGTAGTTCTTCCTTAGAGCTATTCTTTTCAGGGTTAAATAAAAATGATCATTGCATAAGTACAAAACCCTCGATTTTCGCATTAAAGTGGGAAAACAAAAAACGCTGCAACCTTTGCAAATTGCGTGATTTTTTACCTCTGCAAAATATTGCAAAACAAATTCCCACCACCACCTTACAACCCATTGTTATCTGTCTGCATTACCTGCCAGATACTGAATAATGACTGTTCCAGGTGAAAAAACACCCAACACAACACCCAAAATAGTGCACGGACACCTGGTAAACTACCACAAGAACACCAAAGGCCACACAATCTATGGTACACCTGAGGCACATTGTGCAGTGTGGAAGCCCTAGAAGTCTAGATGCTGCTATGCAAGGGTTTCTCTAAACGTGCAAAATATCACGAGATGCACAGTTCTTCCTTTGTCTCCATCAGTGGTCTGTACGTCTGTAATGTGTGCCTTTTGCACAACCACGTGCAGAAGCTAACAGGTCAGCCAACACTGTCACGATCTAGCAGCAATGCTAGCTAGCATTCTTTACACACCTGTTTAGGCACACGTTCTCATGGAAACGGTCTCTGGAGGAAAAAGCTAATGTCATTTTTATGGTACATTTTTCTTGCAAAACCTACTTTTTGATGGACCTTTTAACCTCTATTTTTGGTAGTGTATCCTTTTACTTTGTGAGCGTTGCAAAATTTCAAGAAACACCTCACAATTATAGCTAAATCGAATGTTGCCAACTTTACATAACCCTATTGTCGCTTGTAGTGCTTTGTGAAATAAAGTAGATTGTGTATTACTTTTAGCAGAACAAATTTCGCTGGCCACTGGTCCATCAGATATTAAATGGTGCAATTTTTGCTGCCTATCAGTCACAGCCTATTTCTCACGCCCTTACACGTCTCAATGATACAGTTTTTTATTCTCAAGAGATTCTTAGGCTAAGATTGGGATAGGGTTTTATACTTGATTTATTGCGGCTGTAACCCGCTCCCTATGGTGTGATGTTGGTATCATGAATATTGGTGCTTGTGCCCAGATGTAAATGTAAAGTTTGATAGTCCTGGAAGTCACCGGTTGGGTCCGAGTGGGGATTGTTAGGTCTGACTTAGAGACACTATTGAAGGTTGCCTCATGCAATCAAGAAAACTCATAAAGAAAAAAGCATTTGCAATGCAATCGGTCTTGCCTTTGGGACCTTATATGTATTGAGCTATGCAGCACATTAGTCTGGGTGCTGAAACATCCACTGTGCTTTAACATGGAGGGAAAGTAAGCACCAGACTGCTTGACACACCAGATATGGGAACACATGGAGAGAAATATTGCCTTTCAGAGGGAAATGGTATAGTCCAAAGCTCTGTTTTTAATATAAAATCAGGGCCTTCGGTGGTCATATCACTAAAAGTACAACATTTGAAAAAAATATTATTGTCTACGGGTGCTCCTGGAAGACAATTTATATGGACTGGAATCTAGAGAATGCTAAAGTGGTTCTGGTATTTTACTGACCTCAGCTGGTCGTTTTTAATCAAGAAAGTTAAATAGAGGCAGTTGAACAAGCAGAAAGCAATTCTGGTATTTTACAGACCTCTACAGGTCGTTTTCTATCAAGACAGTTAAATAGAGGCAGTTGAACAAGCAGAAAGCAATTCTGGTATTTTACTGACCTCTACTGGTCGTTTTCAATCAAGACAGTTAAATAGAGGCAGTTGAACAAGCAGAACACAATTCTGGTATTTTACTGACCTCTACTGGTCGTTTTCTATCAAGACAGTTAAATAGAGGCAGTTGAATGGAAAGTAAGTCCCTAAGCAGAAGCAGACAAGTTCTAGGGATGATCTCCAGAGCCCAAGTTAGTATATAATAAAGTATATACAAGAGGTCTCAAATGCTCAACCTAAAAATACATACATATATACATACGTAGTGTTGCTCTAGGTCAATGCTCTTCATCCAAAGGTCAAATCAACTGTCATTCACATTTTGCTTCTGGCCACCACATCATATAGCTCTGGGCAATAAGTTCACCTACTTCCGTCACTGGCTCTGTGAGTGACAGTACTGTGAGTGAGTGACAGCATTGTGAGTGAGTGACAGCATTGTGAGCGAGTGACAGCATTGTGCCCTGATCTCAAGTGCACATGCACCTCAAAAGAAGTGCACGTCAGTGTCAGCTCTGAAAGGCTTTACTTTGCCATTACTTTTTTCTTTCTAATATTTTGCCTTTTTATTTTTGTAGTCATCCTTTTGTGCTTGAACTATGTTTTCCGGTTACAGTGATTCAAAGGTTATAAAAAAAAATCTTTGTGCTGCTAAGGATTTTTCTGCGAGGTGCATTCAAAGGAAAATAATTTCTATACCTGTAGGAATCACTCATACTGTTCATTTAAAATATATGTACTTTTTATTATAAGTTTAATATTCCAAGCATGTGGCTGGTCTTTTTAGTTTGAGATGTGTTTTCTTTATTTTTTCCTACTCTTTAATTTTGTGGCATACACTTGTGATAAATAACAAGCATGGCACCAGCTTGTCAAGGCCAGACCTATTGGCTTTGCTAATTTTGTGTTTTGTCAATAAAATCACCTTGTCTGTCATCTAGACATACAGGTATATCTCTCAGTTCAATATGTGAGCAGTCTGACCCACTTGAAGGTGGCTGCTTTGTGCAGAAACACACCAAAGCCCAGTGACTTATCAATTTTCACTTTCTATGCATGCTTTGAGTTCAGACATTTTCCTTTACTTTATTGAAGTCAGAGTAAGATGAGATTCTTACAAAGAAATAGAAAGTTAAAGGTCTGCCATCATCTTGTTAAAAATTAGTTTTTTTCATCCTCTTATCTTGAGCAATAATAGGATCAGACCATTCCAGCAGGGAATTATGAAAATGTGAACTAGAGTATTTGATCACCTCCTTTGCAATACTGATAATACAGAATTCTTGGAGAACTCATTAAACTGCTGCAAGCAGTACGCCTGCAGGAGCTGCAGTACGCCTGCAGGAGGCTCAGTACGCCCGCAGGAGCTGCAGTACACCTGCAGGAACCTCAGTACGCCTGCAGGAGCCTCAGTACGCCTGCAGGAGCCTCAGTACGCCTGCAGGAGCCTCAGTACGCCTGCAGGAGCCTCAGTACGCCTGCAGGAGCCTCAGTATGCCCGCAGGAGCTGCAGTACACCTGCAGGAACCTCAGTACGCCTGCAGGAGCCTCAGTATGCCCGCAGGAGCTGCAGTACACCTGCAGGAACCTCAGTACGCCTGCAGGAGCCTCAGTACGCCTGCAGGAGCCTCAGTATGCCCGCAGGAGCTGCAGTACACCTGCAGGAACCTCAGTACGCCTGCAGGAGCCCCAGTACGTCTGCAGGAGCCCCCGTACGTCTGCAGGAGCCCCCTACACTACAGGAGCCTCAGTACGCCCGCAGGAGCTGCAGTACACCTGCAGGAAGCTATTTCCCAGCATAACTCTTTGCAGTATTAAAAGAAAAAGAACATCTATTTGATAGGCCCTAACTCTACTTCCATTCAGCATTCTTGACTTATCTAATCTCAAGTCAAAGTCCTATAAATGTCAGTAAAAGCCCAGTGTCGTGGTGTGTCCATACGCGTCTAGGATGACAGTCGAGAGCCTCATGCATGGGCATCATTAAGGGGTAGCAAAGGGTAGCAGCTGCTACTCTAAGATTTTGACAAGCAAGTACATTTTAGTTATGTTCGATTACTTATAATCATTACATGTATGTCTCTTATCACTGTATAACTCTAGTATCAAGAGAACAGAACACATGTAGGAATACAATGTAAACCAGGCTTTATGAGACCAGTTTAATTTCTGTGGTTTCCATTCGACCCCCTTCTTACAACAACAAAGTAGTTGCTTAGCCAAACTGCTTGGAAGAAATGCTGGTACAATGAGCGAGTCTACTCACGTGAAGAATTCACATTAGAGTTCTTATCTTGTGAAATGGAACTTGTTCCACCGCCTCCTTGTTGTGACTGTTTTAGGGTTGCAGGCTAGTAGAGCTTTGAGCTGCATAACGTTATTCTCGGATCTCAAATTCTCAAGGCCAAGCAAGGGCTAGCTTTTGCATGTGTCATTCTTGTTAATAAACCAGACTTAGTAAATTATGTCTCACAACACTCTCTACACTCAGTATACCCAATTGGGGTTACAAAGTGCCTGGCACACAATTTTAAGATAGATATCTAGCTTACTATGTAAAATTGACCCATCCATTGCGTTTTATTATCCTTTTATTCTTAACATTACATATAAGGAATGCAATTTTTTAAGTATGCACTTCATGATTAATACAACTCAGATTATTGGGGTTCTGCAATAATTTAATTTTTTTTCAATATAAACGTATTATATTATCATGTATTGTTAAATGATTCACAACCGTTTTAATCTTTGATCCGAGTTAGTTTCAGTTCCATTTTATAATGGAATTGCCTATCATCCTAGTTGAATCTACTATATTGTTTTTATTTATTAACCTTAGAAAAACATACAAATAAAAAATGTTTAACTATTCGAAATTCACAGATGCAAGCATCAGTTAGTCGTTTTTCAGATGCCTATGCTACATAACATACAAATGTAAATGTAATGGTACTTATAGAGCGCACTGTCACCAGACGGTCACCTTGTGGTGTCGCCTATTCGGCTTCTTGGCGCTGATACTCATACCGCTGTGGAACCCTCCCTGGTTTTTCCCTGTGAAATGTCCACTCCTGGGCACCCCCAAGGTGAAGCCAGGCATCCTTAACGCTGCTGGGGCTGGTGTGGAGGTTAAGCAAGCTATTGCCCAGAGTTGCAGTGTGGGGCCCGTGATTAGAATAGGCACCGAGGCGACAATTAACAGGTCCGAGGAAATTGAGCCCGAGACCCTGCCGAGGCAGGAATCGAACCCTGGCCCCTGGCCAGAACTCTGCATCAGGGTCTGCCGCTCTAACCATTGAGCCACACTCTCCATATAGTGCTTGAACTTTAAGCAATACAAGTTTCCTACATAATTTCATTAGTAACAGGAAATAAGATAAAGTACCAAGCATACTATCTTACATACAAACATTTATACACATATAGAGTGATGGATAGAATACAGACAGGCAGATGGATGGATGGATGGATGGATGGATGGATGGATAAATAATGCCAGTCTGAAATGCCTGCTCTTATTCAGATGTGGCTAATGAACCTGAGTGTAACCCTCTTCTCTCTCTTGTCTTTCAGGCCTCACATAGAAGGTGGTGTGTTGTGACATCCGATGAAGGTTTGCAGTGCTGCGCTCCGTGTATTTGACAAGCTGAGTTTGACACTCAAATTGGTAGAGTGTCAGTTTGTCAAATACCCAAAGCGAGGCATTGCTCAGCAACAATCGATCAGTGTAGAGAATACAGACCTCTTTCTACTCTTCCATCAACCTACTCCGGGCACTATACAGCGTAAAGCAGAGAGTAAAGACTAACTTTTGTAAAGATTGAATGAAGTTATGCACTGTATCAAAGAAACACCTCGCCACTGACCAGTGACTACACTTATTGGATATGTGCCATCTTTATGTGATATGCCTTTCCATGTGTATTCATGTAATATGCCATCCCATGTGTATTCATGTATTATGTGTATTCAGGGAATCAATTTGTAGCCCAAAACATCCAAAGCCAGATCCTTGGAAGATTTTCAGGAAAATCAGTAAGTTTGCAAATCATTCCCAATTCACTTTACTTTAGGGCAATGTACCCATGCAGATACCTCAAAAACATGCCATGGTTCTGGTCCTCGTGGACCAATCATGTCAGTCCCCTCTGTATATGTGTGGGGCCTGAATCACAAAGTTAATATGAGACAACATTCTAATTATACGACTTTTGGTATTCACAGAGGTCATTTACGAGTTGTATCTTTACGTCCGTAGGTGGGCTGGAATCTCCACTCCCAGGTCAAAATCTCCGCACATGGGGTGGACTCTCTGGCTTGGGCCGGATAAAGTGTTATCAATGGGCCGGAACACAATTTTTACAAAAAAAAACATTAGGTATGTGGGATAAATGGTTGAGGAGGTCATAAAAATCAGTTTGGGCAGGGAAAATGGGGTGGCAAGATGCTGCATCACATCCCAGAAAAGTTTCCTCCTTTGCTTCAATGTACATGCACTTCACAATTTGCACTTCCATCAGTGCAACACTGAGGAGATCACAAATTATGGACTGCACGTACCATGATGCAAAGGAGCAAACTTTTTGGGGATGTGATGTAATGTCTGGCCACACCCTTTTCCCTGCTCAAACTGATTTTCATGACCTCCTCTACTATTTATCTAACGTACCTAATGTTCCTTTTTGTAAAAATTGCAATAATACCACTTCATCTGGCCTGAGTCAAAGATCCCGCCCCAGGTGCGGAGATTCCGGCCCAAGTCGAAGATTCCAGCCCGAATGCAGATACGACTTGTAAATGACCTCTGTGAATACCAAAAGTCGCAAAGTTGGACTTTTGTCTCAGATTGCCTTTGTGACTCGGGCCCGCTATCTCTGTTGTCATTTGTTGTGAGACATTTTTTCAGATGTGTTGTTTTTTGGTAATGTCTTCTTGCAGGAAGCAATGCAAGTTTCTTTCACATATATGCCTTGAACAGCAATGATGTAACGAGTGGACTGCGATGCTAGTTGTCCTGCATTGGTCTAAAGGAGCTGTATCCATGATAGAAATTCAGGAAAACAGCTGCTTAAGTAAATTATTACCATTCAGATTTATTGTATATACATTAATTCAGTGTGGAGATCTGATTTGCCATGGCCTTCATGGCTCAATACGGGTCACCACTGTGATATTGTGACCATCTTCACTAAGATGACATCCTGATTCAGTGTAATAACACCCCAAAGTTATGAAAAGAAATGAGCCCTTGTTAATTGTATGAACTTTGATGCTTCACATACGTGAGATAATATTCATAATAGACGCTTCTAATCATCTCACGATTTGTTAGGCTTCTCTTTTGAAACGTGTCCATGTAAATGTGTGTTTTCTTGGCTATTAATTGGCCCGTTTCCCCAATCAAAGTCATATGCAGTAAAAGTTATTTGACTATTAAACACAATATTCTGTTTGGATTCATTGCCTGCGCTCAGCACGTTTCTCCCAGATGACTCTGAGAACCTCTTTCAAGATACCAGGGAACCCACCCAAAAGATCCTGTGCATTCAAACCACATGTATCCACTTTCATGTTAGCTTTGGCTTCCAGCCAGTGCCTGGTCCAGCTGCTGAAAGCCTGTCTCTTTGCTTTGTTGAAAGCTCACAGATGTATGTGTGCGTGGCATGGGAAATTGCATTTTCTTTATGTTCTTCTCTTTTGCATGTTCATATTTACAATAAATGCTCTCCAAATTATACATGGCAGCTACGCCCTTGGTGCTAACACGTCACCAGGACGTGGGTGAGAGGAGGGTGCATGAGACATTAAAGGTAAATAAGACTTTAGATGTACGTTCCATCGTATAGTCTGCAGCAATGATGCCAACTCTGAAGGCCCCATTCACAAAGGGCCTCCACACTGGTGGCGGAGGCCCGCAGTCGTGGTGGGGGGTTCACACTCGTGGTGGGGGGCTCGCAGACTTGGAGGGGGGCTTGCACTCATGGTGGAGGGTTGCATTCGTGGTGGGGGGCTCCTACTTGCGGTGGGAGGCTCGCAGTTGTGGCGGGGGCTCGCACCTGTAGTGGGGAGCTCGCACTCATGGTGGAGGGCTTGCATTCATGGTGGAGGGCTCACAGTCATGGTGGGAGGCTCGCACTCGTGGCGGGGGCTCGCACTCGTAGTGGGGAGTCTGCAGTCGTGGTGGGGGCTCGCACTCGTGGCAGGGGGCTCACACTCGTGGTAGGGGCCTCGCACTTGTAGTGGGGAGCCTGCAGTCATGGTGGGGGCATGCACTCTTGGTAGAGGGCTTGCACTCATGGTGGGGGCTCACAGTCATGGTGGGGGCTCGCACTCGTGGCAGGGGACTCACACTCGTGGTAGGGGCCTCGCACTTGTAGTGGGGAGATCGCACTCATGGTGGGAGGCTCACACTCGTGGCGGGGGCTCGCACTTGTAGTGGGGAGTCTGCAGTCGTGGTGGGGGCTCACACTCGTGGCAGCGGGCTCACACTCATGGTAGGGGCCTCGCACTTGTAGTGGGGAGATCGCACTCATGGTGGGAGGCTCGCACTTGTGGCGGGGGCTCGCACTTGTAGTGGGGAGCCTGCAGTCGTGGTGGGGTCACGCATCTTGGTAGAGGGCTTGCACTCATGGTGGGGGCTCACAGTCATGGTGGGGGCTCGCACTCGTGGCAGGGGGCTCACACTCGTGGTAGGGGCCGCGCACTTGTAGTAGGGAGTCTGCAATCGTGGTGGGGGCTCGCACTCGTGGCAGGGGGCTCACACTCATGGTAGGGGCCTCGCACCTGTAGTGGGGAGCCTGCAGTCGTGGAGGGGGCACGCACTCTTGGTAGAGGGCTTGCACTCATGGTGGGGGCTATCAGTCATGGTGGGGGCTCGCACTCATGGCAGGGGACTCACACTCGTGGTAGGGGCCTCGCACTTGTAGTGGGGAGATCGCACTCATGGTGGGAGGCTCGCACTCGTGGCGGGGGCTCGCACTTGTAGTGAGTAGCCTGCAGTCGTGGTGGGGGCTCGCACTCGTGGCGGGGGCTCGCACTTGTAGTGAGGAGTCTGCAGTCGTGGTGGGGGCTCGCACTCGTGGCGGGGGCTCGCACTTGTAGTGAGGAGTCTGCAGTCGTGGTGGGGGCTCGCACTCGTGGTGGAGGGCTTGCACTCATGGTGGAAACTCACACTCATGGTGGGGGCTCGCACTCATGGCAGGGGGCTCACACTTGTAGTAGGTGTCTCGCACTTGTAGTGGGGAGATCGCACTCCTGGTGGGAGGCTCGCACTCATGGTGGGGGCCTCGCACTTGTGGTGGGACATCTGCAATGAGAAACTGCAATCCGGAGGTCCTGCTACGAGTGCAGGCCCCCCAAAAACTGCAGGGCGTCCGCCGCGAGTGTGGAGGCCCTTTGTGAATCAGGCCCTGGTGGTGTTGGATGCAAAGAGATGCTTCACACTAAAAATGTAGTGCTTGAGGGTGAATTTAAATGATTCTCTTAGTGGAGTCTGCTATTAAACCACAGTGCAAACTTTTCACTTCCACTGTTTGAAATGCTTCCCAACTTCGCTTCTTGGAGAATATTTTGTTGCTAAAAACATTTTTGTGATAAAATTCTCCTGTTTGTATTGGTCTTTGTAATTATTTTTGTTTTCTACAAGTGCACTATTAAGTTCTCTTGCTATTTGTTGTTTACTGAATGTCTTTCATTTTCTGTCGCTCACAAAGTCTATACATTTTTAAAGATTTCTTTTTCACAGATTTGGGTCAAATAAGCATTTGGAAGTTCATACGCCGCTACCTTTTGGCCTTTAAAGGGCACCAGGAGGGGAAGCAACTCAAATCGTGAGAAAGTGCTGGCAGTTGTGTGTGGTGAAGCCGCGTTGTATTTGTGACAGAAACTGGTATCATTAGATGTTGAGCAAATGCCTTGTGCAAAACAAGGGGTGGGGCTAGAGCCTAGGCCAAAGATTTATTCTAAAACTAGAGCAAGGAACTTGTGTAAGTGACCCCAAATAGGCTGCCTGCGAACTCACAATATTTGTTATCAATAAATACATAGACATGAATACAAAAAACACATCTTTACATAATAACGCACATAAAATGATTATACTGTGCCCGAAGATGTAATGATCTGTAATTTCACGATTGCCATTTCTGGTGACTGCTGCCACATCACGTGTGAGGTCATGCGCACTCCATTATGGGGGTGGTGGTGGTTTTTGACCGTAAATGCCAAATTTCAAAGGGTTTTAGGTTTTGATGTGAAACTATGACATCACTTTCATTGTGTTTTTTTCACATGTGAATAATACAGTGTTTCAACTACTTGAACCATGATGTTATTTTAAATGTTTTTTTTAATACACACACACATAGGTATATGTGTGTGTGACATACACACACATATATTTATACGTGTGTATACATATAAGTTTGGGATTTTTTTCATCCTGTGTACATCCTATGTTTGTATTTGCTGATTTCTTCATGATCTTTGCTACCATTTTGCTTAAGTTTTGCTGTAAAAGTTGGTGTATAATAAAAGTGTTAGTGTGAATATCAATACTGCTTGCGTATGTGCTACCTTGGAAACCGACAACAGAGGACCACTGGTAACCCACTGGGTATCCGGCAGCTCTGACAGCAAAGGCCAACAAGAGTCTTCCTTCTGCCTTGGAACGAGGGTGGGACTATGGGAATCTCCTCTGCTTCCTCCCTCCATAGCTTTACCTTTTGTATGCTGGGGGTCTGACTAAGCATCCTGGCATGCATCGCCTCAGCTAGACAAGTCTGGTACCCAGCTTCATCGAAAGCACTCTGGGACATGGAGCTAGTATTCCAAGATCTGGTTCCTTCAGTACCTCCTACTACAAGCTGGCACTGCCTTCACATCTGGAGTTGACACTACTTAAGTGACTTCATTCCAAGAATACCCAATACTCACAAAACACTTTCTGCACCATCATATCCCTGCTGAACCGACACCCTGCGCGCCATCATTATTCAATCAAACCTTCCTGCCTCCAACTCTACATATACTTCTGACCCAGAAACACTACTATTTCTGCACACTCGCTTCCATGCCCTCTCTTGGATCACTCCGCCTTTCGCCTCTCACTTCGCCCAGGTCTTATCCGTCTCTCCCATAGTCTCCATGGAAATTGTAGCAATACTTAAGACCACCACTCCATCCTGAACATCTTTGAACATTTTCAGCTGCAAATAAACATATCATTCTCGCCTCAAACATTTTCATCTGCCTGAACTTTCAAATAATTTTCTTCTCTCTCACTCAACACTTCTATGTTTCAAAACTACAGCAATTGTGCCACTACTGAAGAAACCTACCTTCCCAACTACTGCATTGTCCCTTAATTAACCCTTTTACAAGACTCTTAAATGTCACATGTTTTACATGACAAGCTCTCCCCTCACACACAATCTACTTAACCATCTCCAGCCTGGTTTCTGGGACGCCCACCCCACAGAGATGGCCCCTTGGGTGTCCACCTCTATCAGAAACGCACAAAATAAGCACCTGTCCTTTATTCCCATTCACTAGTGCTCTCGGTGAAACTCTACTATCCCCAACATCATACTTCAGCCTGACAGCAGGGCACTTTCTCTTTCTACCCAGCCATAGTTCTGGGTTTCCTGGTGCCCCCTTTTCTACCCTCTTCTCTCCTCTACCTGTTAGTGTCCATCAAGTCTCACTCCTCAGTCCATCCTCTTTTTCCTGTAGATTATTTCCTATGGTGGCATACATTCCTCTTCCTGCTTTTCCTATCCTCTCAGTAGTGAGTAGTCTTGTTACTCACTCTCGTCAATTCCAATCACACACTGATCTCTCCCAAAATTGATATAATCTTAGGTCCATGCCCTCACAGCGCCTTGCAATCTATTCAACACCTTGTCCTCTATGGCGGACACTCGTGTTCTTTCAGGTGGAGATCTTGCCATACATGTACCCTCTAATTGCTTTTCACTTTTTGGTAAGGGAATATCGGTTCTTAAATAGAGTACTACAAACATATCCTAGCAGAAACATCTGTGCCCGAAATATTGACAAGATAGATATTTATTGGTGAATGTAGCTTTACTATTCTGAACTCAACGTATATGAATCTTGACGATATATATATCTATATATATATATATAGATATATATATATCTATATATATATATATAGATATATATATATATAATAAATCTAGACTATCAAACATATACTTACATCCAAACATTTTGGGCTGTCGATCTTTTTGCTACAATATTCTTGTAACACAATACTTCTGTAATCAATGTTCTACAAACATTTTTTTGCTGTGTGCATTCAAGAGTATTGATGTGGAAATAGAGCTGGTTTTCAAGTGATTGTGGAGAGTGAGCAGTCATGTCTAGGGGGTGGTGGTGGTTTTGGCGTTGGCGGTGTCAGAGGAAAGAGGCCTAGGAGGCCTATTCAAGATGGTGGTCAAAAACCATCTGCAAACGAGAAGCAAGTTTGTTGAAGCCCAAAAGTGGTCAATCTTCTTCTTAAATACTGTTGTGCAGGTGACGGAAAGAGATGCTAGCGGAGGCAACTAGACAAGTTGAAAACAGAACTGGTAAGGGATGAATGCATGAGACACCTTTTATTACAAGAAGTGTGTACATAAAGTATTGTTTCTACAAATGCAACATAGTATATGTTTTACACTGACTAGCAACACTTCTGCATGCATATAAGGGAGCCTGGTTTTCTCTGAACAATCAGTGGATGCATAAAAGAGAGCGCGGCTTGCTTTGAACAGTCAGTGCATGCATACAAAGGGCCTGGCTTTCTTTGAACAATCAGTGCCTGCACAAAAGGGAGACAGGCTTCCTTTGAACAGTCAGTGCATACATAAAAGGGAGCCTGGCTTGCTTTGAACAGTCAGTGCATGCGTAAAAGGGGGCCCGGCTTTCTCCGAACACTCAGTGCATGCATATAAGGGAGCCTAGCTTTCTCTGAAGAGTCAGTGCATGCATAAAAGGGAGCCTAGCTTTCTCTGAACAGTCAGTGCATGCATTAAAGGGGGCCTGGCTTTCTCTGAACAGTCAGTGCATGCATAAAAGGGAGCCTGATTTTCTCTGAACAGCCAGTGGATGCATGCATAAAAGGGGGCCTGACTTTCTCTGAACAGTCAGTGCATGCATAAAAGAGGCCTGGCTTTCTCTGAACAGTCAGTGCATGCATAAAAGGGGCCTGGCTTTCTCTGAACAGTCAGCGCATGCATAAAAGGGGCCTGGCTTTCTCTGAACAGTCAGTGCATGCATAAAAGGGGACCTGGCTTTCTCTGAACAGTCAGTGCATGCATAAACTGGGGCCTGGCTTTCTCTGAACAGCCAGTGCATGCATAAAAGGGGGCCTGACTTTCTCTGAACAGTCAGTGCATGCATAAAAGGAATCCTGGCTGTCTCTGAACAGTCAGTGCATGCATAACAGGGATCTTGGCTCTCTCTGAACAGTCAGTGCATGCATAAAAGGGATCCTGGCGGTCTCTGAACAGTCAGTGCATGCATAAAAGGGAGCCTGATTTTCTCTGACCAGTCAGTGCATGCATAAAAGGGAACCTGGCTTTCTCTGAACAGTCAGTGCATGTATAAAAGGGAGCCTGATGTTCTCTTAACAGTCAGTGCATGCATAAAAGGGGGCCTGGCTTTCTCTGAACAGTCAGTGCATGCATAAAAGGGAGCCTGATTTTCTCTGAACAGCCAGTGGATGCATGCATAAAAGGGGGGCTGGCTTTCTCTGAACAGTCAGTCCATGCATAAAAGGGAGCCTGATTTTCTCTGAACAGTCAGTGCATGCATAAAAGGGGGGCTGGCTTTCTCTGAACAGTCAGTGCATGCATAAAAGGGGGCCTGGCTTTCTCTGAACAGTCAGTGCATGCATAAAAGGGAGCCTGATTTTCTCTGAACAGTCAGTGCATGCATAAAAGGGAGCCTGACTTTCTCTGAACAGTCAGTGCATGCATAAAAGGGAGCCTAGCTTTCTCTGAACAGTCAGTGCATGCATAAAAGGGAACCTGGCTTTCTCTGAACAGTCAGTGCATGCATAAAAGGGGACCTGGCTTTCTCTGAACAGTCAGTGCATGCATAAAAGGGAACCTGGCTTTCTCCGAACAACCAGTTCACTATCCTTTAGAACCAGACAGTAAGGAAATCTTGCACCGCTGCTTTTCAGGCTTTCCCGTCTTTGATCAATATGTGAAATATAGTTTTGTGAGGGAGGCTTATATGGTAGTTAGTGATGATGTGTTATGTGCAAAGGGCAAATACAGCTTCTGTTTGCATTATGCATGTCTTCATGTACTTGTTTGCCCTGCAAGGCATGTTTGCACTGGCTTACCTGTGCGTTGTGTGTCCTGCCTACACCTGTTCTGTATCTTTGTAGGGAAGATGGCTGGTGGAGCTTGTGAAGTCCTCTTCACTATAGAAGCACCACAATAATTGTCAATGCTTTTTTGTCTGAGGAGAATGAAAGTGGGTTGCGGGGCCTCAACTTGCCTAGGGATGTATGACATTACAACGCATGCTGTTACAACACATAGCGCTTAGGGGTGCTGGATAGTGAATAGTCTAATTTACTATTCCAACTCCAGTCCCCGTGGATAGTAAGGAAGGTGTTGGATAGTAAATTAAATCCATTCCCTATCCTAGAGCGCCCCCCAGCGCAATGCGTTGTAATGACATGCGTTGTAAAAGTTGCGTCCTAAAGGCACTGCGTGGTAAAAGTTGCGTTGTAAAGGATGTTTCCCCTCGCATAGCTGTGAGCAAGGCCTCTATCATTAGTGTGAGTTTCATCCAGTCCTGGCATTTCATCCGAATGAAAGCAGGTTGGGACATGTAGACCCACACTTCTAATTCAAAAGCTGCAGCAGGAAGTGCCAGCAATGCGTTATGAAAGTGCAGTTTGGCAGAGAAGTGGGCATCTGCCTTGCATTGGGTCAGAGTTCTTTGCTTCTAGCAAGACATTAACTGATGTTGGGGGTCCTTTGGCGCATGAAAGAGTGTGGACATGTGTCATACCGCCACTCGGGAAACAACCGTGGGGGTTGAGGTTGTTTTCCTCTGCTGTCCTGAGGCACATCCATCTGCAGCTCTGAACACTGGGCCAGGTACAACCCCTTCAGCACTTGACTTTCAGAGGTAGTAATAACGAGCAGTCACAGGGGTCTCGGGGGATGGGGGGCATATGGGGGTGCTCAAGCTCAGCAGTCAACAAACACATATTAGTACAATAGATAATTATCCAATCCAGTACTTGACCTTCAAGAAGAAATGTACTTTATTGTATATAATAATACACACAGGAAAATATTCGCAATGTTTAGTGCCCTGTCACTAGATTAGGTCAACACCTCCTCCTGCTATTGCACCCTCCTTATGGCCCAGGTGATGCCGTCCCTGGGTCTGCTTCTACCATGATTAGACTCAGGTGCAGATTACTCCAGTACTCTTCTCTTAGTGCAGAGTCTTTTTAACTGAGTTTATTAGTCCTCAGCCAATAAGTCTCTTTCAGTCCATGAATGCCCGGCTCCTTCGATTCTCAATTTCTCACTCTTTCTGGGATAAACAGTAGCCTTTCCACTCCTCAGCAGACACATCTGAGTGATTCAACTGCAGCCAGGGACAGCTGCTCATGGCAGTGCTGGTTTTTCTCACTGCTGTTCAGGCGGGTGATCAGTACAGCCCAACTGAGGCTGTTTGGGTCCAGATTAATGGAATCCCACATGGCTGCTCTCAAGCAGAGGGCGGGGTCTTGCACAGACCTTACTAGTTTGTTTGGGTCCAGGTCGGTGCAATCTTGCATGGCTGTGCTCAAGCAGATGGTGAGGTCTTGCCTCACTGGTTGGATGGTAGACCATGGTGTAAGGCATGCCGAGGTCCTACAGCAGCTTTGGGTCATTCAGACACTAGTTGCAGGTGCAGCTGCTTGGGGACATATGTGGTTTCGCAGTTTGGGTGCAGTGGCTCAGGCCATTCCACAACTTCACAGATAGGGCTGTATGGCTCAATTTAGTGCACGCAATAATCCAGCACTCCAACAAATTGTATAAATTCTTATGGCAAACAAATGTTTTGTGAGAAATCAGCAGGTCGTGGTGTAACTTCTTTATTCAGTGTTCTTTTCTTAAAAAATTACGACATGGAGTAGCCAACGCATTTCGTCCTTACGGACTACTTCAGGGCGAGATTATTCTTGTAATATCCTTTTTAACGATTCTACTTCTAATTTTCTTTTTAACATGTAGGAAGAATACAAGATTTCAAAGGGATTCCATATGGATCCTTAATATGAATAATAAGGTAACTTATTTGAATCTGCTCTGCGAAAAATTTCAAAGTGTAGTGTTGATATAATATTTACCTATAATCGTCCAGATTTGTGTAACAACGCCATGTGGGCAAGGATCTTCCCGGCCGGATTCTGCGTGCCTGCTGCTTGCGGACATACGCGGTTTCGCAGTTTGGGTGCAGTGACTCAGGCCATTCCACAACTTCACAGATAGGGCTGTATGGCTCAAATCACTTTGCATATTCCCAGATGAAACTCAGTAGCTAAGACAACAATGTAAGTCCTTGATTCCTGCTTGAATTGCGAGGAAAGCACAGAGAATGCCGTGCTCATTCCAGCACCTCTCTTCTCCTGCAAAGTCACTCCTCCTGCAGGGTTGGGATACTCCTTCTCACTCTCATAGGTGATGTCCCTTACATCTGGGAATCTGGCTGCCAGCCAGAAACTAGCTCTGGCAAGACAGCACAGCAGTGTTCCAAGTACTCTGCGATCCAGTCCCTTCATTGATCATAGAGAACTTGGAACTGAAACAACAAGTGGGTCAGTTGGATCCACTTTTATACAATCAGAGAAAAGAGGAGATATGGATTTGCTCTCTGTACTTTCAGAACTGGTTTGGGTGGCTTTCTTTTTAATTGTCCTCTCCAGGGTGCTCTCCAGATGCAGCATTAATGTAGAGTAATCCGCCACACAGCTGAGTGGTCTCCAGCCCGGAGTATCCACATCAGAGGCACAAAGAGGTGTGAACTTTCTGCACCAGGCTGTCATCTGCTACACTGAAGAGTGATAATGGAAAAGATAAAAGGCTGGCCTCACATAAAGAGCACTTTCCACCTTAAACAACAGATACTGCAGCCACTCTTCAGGATTAACCCCTACCTTCAGCAAGACTGATCAGCAGCTCTTCTTAGCTAAAGGTCTAATTGAACTTCTAAAGGGACCTTCTCTCTTCTTTCCTCATTTCAGTCTCTAGGTCTCCTCCCCCAACTTTCAGGAATGTCAGCAATACACCTTTCATGTCTCATAAAACTACTCACCTTCAACGTGAGTACAAGGTCAGGTCTGAGGAATCAAACATGGTTTCCCTGCCCTTCACCACTCTGGTCCACTTATGCACAGAATGCATTAACAGGGCAGGAAACATGCACACAATATGCTTGAGATGTTAGCATGAGGATCTGGACTAGTGAATAGAAATTAATTTTACCTGAGTGTCTGGTAGGCCTCCAGTATAATCGCCCAGTTAAACATTTCTGGTCTCAAGTATGGATTCACAAATCACAGTACACTGCCACCACTGATCTGTGCACTGAACTCAAAAGCAGGATACCAGATACATGAAATTGGGCACTCAGGGCAGGGAAACATGACTGTAGACCATGCAGGGAGCATTCCTGCCCCAACAGCAAGGCATCTCCAGAATCTGTACTTTGTAAAGTGACAGCTATGTTCTTTTGCCAAGGACTGCATATCTAAAAATACCTTTTTATTTTTCAACTGACCTTTATTTTTGGAAGGCAGTGGATCCACACTATTTAATAGTGTAAAAAATGTCAGAAGTATCACAACCTCTCCAGTATTTCTCTTCGATCTAACCAGACTTTCATGGCCACAACACCCAGAATAAAAAAAGCCAGATCTGGCGGCAGGACCTTCACCCATAATGCATCCAAGACATGGAACACCCTACCCCTCCATCTGAGAGCAAACCCTAACCTCTCCTCATTCCGGAAACAGCTCAAAACATTCCTCTTGAATTCCCCACAGTAATGCTCTACCAGTTTTCCTGCCTCACTAGTCCCCTCTGTTGGTTCTCAGCGCTTGGACGCCCCCGGGGAGCAATCGCGCTTCATAAATCCACATACATACATACAGAGAACAAAGAGACAAAATGGTTGTAGTTATTAACTGTCCAGTAACAGCTGTCCTCCCAGACACGTAGCTGTCCCTCATTATACACACTTTTCTCAAGCCATAGGCTATCCAACAAGTTTGTAAGGCCCAATCGGTCATCGGGATCTCATCTCACCCCCAAGGATTAGTTCTTGCGCCTCTGTAATAGGAGACCGTCATGAGACTGCTCGCAAAACCAACAAGGTGATGAAACAATTGCTTGAATTATTCTCAGCCACTGGTGATCACTCTTGGCCATAATCAGACCACATTCTGGACAGAGACATGCCTTATGGAAATCATTCTTGGTCCTGCTCCAATGGGAACAGCCCGGACTGAACGACCTGGCCAGCTACCCTCCAGATGGGAATACAAGCACCCTAGGCCTTCTTTGGTCTCATCAGAGAAGTGTCAGTGAGGAATTGCCTGGGCAGCAAGGAAGGCCTGAACTAGTCTCAGCTATTGGTCATACGCACTAGGCCTCATTTCAGGCCATTTTTTCCCACTGTTTCATTCTAGACAGAGACCACTCTATGCAGATGTGCACCTTAGAGGGAACACACCTTGGCATGCTGTTTAACTTCAGCATGCACCAGGATATGTTCATCTCTACTCTTGCAACAGCTGCAATATATCAAGCACTGAACATGTGCACAATTGGCCCATGTTCCCCTTCCACACCCCAAAGCAGCTATTGAATGGTGAAGTAACAAACAGACTTGTATGTAGAAAGACTATCCTGATTCTGCTAATGCTAGCATACTTTTTTCATCCAGAAGTAAGACACTGTATAGACTGCTTACCTTGTTATGAAACTCAAAACGGGGTACTTCTTCGGCATACCTCTACCACATCCACTCCCGCAACACTCCAGGCAGAAATCTGTCAATCAAAACCTATTTACCGGTCCCAAACAGCCATAGGCCACGTTTAGCTTAGATTGAAGTCTTTCAGCGTCCTCTCTGTGCAACACTGGAACTCACTCTTTCTGTCATTTAAGATCACTCTAAAATGTACCTCCCGCAGCTACAGCGGTGGCGGATCCTGTTTGCCCAGAAATTGATCTCCAGCCATTGCATTCTATACCTTGGCCTGCTGCTCCAAACCTTGAGCTGGCTAGGCATCACAATGCACAGTATGTGAAATGGATAATGCCTGCAGGGTGGACAGTCCCCCGCACATCATCATATGCCAGCATGCTCATATTTGTAGCATTCTGATTGACATGGTATGCTTTTCTGTCCTGAAGGCGTGTAACAAGTCCCCTGATAGGATTTTGCATAGTGCTCACCGCAGAGAGTTAGACTTTTTGGACCATAGGGGATTACCTTAGTTTATCATGAGGGACTGCATCCCAGTGGCCAGCCCATACCATGAGTAGCCGGTGGCGGTAGATGATTTATAATTGTGTCAGCACTAGGGAGGGAGACTGCCTACTGTCTCTCCCTGTAGGAATCTGTGGATAATTTTATAGGACTTAGGGAATGAAGGGATGGAGTACTCCAGGTTGGGCTCCCATGGATATATGCACATCTGGAAGTCATAGGTCATCTCAGGATTTTAGTGGTAGTCACACATCTGCTGAAGAAGGAGGACAGAGTCTAAAATATGTTGACCAGACTTCTGAGTACATAATTGGATTGCCCACGGTCTTTCCAATAGCTGCGTCACCCAACAACCCTCTGGGTTGTCCCCTGAATGCAGAGTCACTGTAGAAACTCCAGAGGTTTATAACATGATTTGCCTCAAACCACCATCAGCATTGAAACCACTGTGACAACAGTTCACAAGCAACTGACTAGCTTAAACTACCCTGTCGTCCTGGCACTTCACTACAATCACAAAACCCCTTGCTCCACCTTCTTTGTGCCCAAGTAGTCACATCTGTGCTCAATGAAAACCCAATAATTCATAGGGTTGCCTGATGTACACCTCCCTGGCGTTATTTACCCTGTTTCACTTCACCCAAAAGACACAAGAGTCCTTCCCTCCTCTGCTGCAGTGCTGATCAGAGCCACACCATCGATAGAAAGCTGCTCCATGCTGGGGCAGGTGTACTTGAAGCATGCACGATCGCCATCTGCACTCCTTCAGGCAACAGAAAACATACAGTGAACTAAGTAACAGTGAATGTCTGCACACCCATGGCAAACCAGATGCTATGCCTGTCTGGTTCAGTTTTTGTAAGACCATCACATAGAAACCTGTGTACAGACGCAAAAACACAACCACAAGAAGTGTTATTAGGTGCCCACAGGCACTCGCTTATTGTATTAGAATACTGAGTGTTGTATTTACGTGATACTATGCTTTTTCACTTAACAGAATAAGCATCATATTTACTTTATAATAATTATAGAACACTACCTGGGCAATTTTAAGTTATTGTTTGATAAATATGTGATGGAGTGGGGTGAAGACAAACATTTTTGTGTACCCCTGCAAAGTCTAGACCTCATAACAATAATATGTACTAACGGTGTGAAGCTTGAAAATTAATCAACCTTAAGCATACACAGAAAAGGATTACACATGGGAATACTAACTTGCGGTTTGGCTAAAACTAATATATTAATAATGTGAAGAAGTCATGCTAATATAATGCAATAATAATATTTTTTAAGGAATAAAGGTAAGTATTTGTGCTTTGGTAAGATTTTTTTGTGTGGCAAAACGAATCCATTTGGTAAGTAATTAACGCCTATATGTCGCTCTAAGCTAGGTAACCACTAACAGGGAAAATTTAGAATGGCGGGAGGTAAACAGAAGGACTAAAATTCTAAATCTAACGTTTGTTTATGCGAGACTTTGAGAAGTATGGCTCTGCGCATGCGTGACTGTGCCAGAGATGTTCGGACGGACTGTGCTTGGGGTAAAGATGTCAAGGTCAGCTTGGCCTAGGACACCGGAGTTGTGCCAAAGGATATCTGAATTTTGAAGCCTGGGAAACTTGCGTGCTGTAACTACATGATGTATAAAAGATACAAGAACAGGATGACAGATTGCAAAATGGTCAAATTTGACCGTGTGAGAATGGGTAAAGATGACAAGGCCCAAATGAAAACCAGTTTGGACAAGGAGGACATGAGGTGATCTTCACCACCCCTCTTATGGAGCAATACAAATTGATAATGGACCCTAAAGTTACAAGTTTGAGTTAGATAGTTAGGGAAAAAGGGTATAAAAGAGCCTGTACGAAAGCAGGGTGTGAGTTGCTTCCGTGATTTTATTACGCACCACGACATGCTGTCGGACTGAACGAAATTGGGTGCGGAAAGACATTGAACATTTTTGGACTTTAATTTTGATGAAGCAAAGAATTGAGTGCGGAGTCCTGATGGGAGGCAGACATCGAGTAGGTTAGAAAGGCAGTCAGCTGGGGAACCTGTTTCATGAATTTCTGTCAACATCTTTGGCAGAGTGGTAATACCATTTCTAAATTTCTATTTCTTGAATGCATTAATGAATGTTAAAGTTTTCCTTGATTTAAATGTTATTTCTTTCTTGACTAAAATTTTAGATAAATGCTTCCTATAAAAAATGAAAGAGCCTAAGTCTTCATTTTAAATAAATGTCATGACAAGGTAGAAAATAAATAATATTGGGAATATCGTGATTGAGCTGGTCTTAATTGCCATCAACTAACTTCTACTAGCTGGTCCATCGACCAAAACAGTGGGGTGCCTTGATGTTATTTCCTAAAAAACTTAAAAGAGAAGAAATTGCTTATAGTTGCATCTGTATATAATGTATACATTTAATCTTTAGGATTTTAGGGTGCTCTGATGTCCAGCAGCTCGCTTTCTGTTTTCACTGTTCCCTGGAGCTGTATGGTGTGTGAATGTGTGACTCGGGGTGTTATGGGCTCCACCGATGAGTAAGTGTAAGTTAGCTCCTGGGTAAAGTGGGATGAGTTGTGAGGGTTGTTTGAGAGCTACGCTGGATCAGATTTCTTGGTAGCAGAGGTCTGGTTGCTATAGGTTAGTGGATAAGTAATGTATAGTTTGACCAGTCAGGTGTATATAAAATGTATATTCAAGATTTATGACTAACAGGAGCTGCATCAGCATGGACACTTACTTGACCTATCTTTACCAACTGGGGAGAGCTCAGGGTTGACCTTCCAATCCCAGTCCCATGGACAGATCACTATATCATTCCCTTCAGGATTCAGGATTCTTTTTCCTAAAGCCCAAGCTGTGCTAAAATCAGACACAGGTAGACCCCAGAGGAAATGGGCCAATTTCTCGGCAACCAAGTTTAATCTTGCTCTACAGCAGGGGGACAACCAGGAGAGAGTGAGGTCGAAACGGCCTGCAGTGCTTTAGATCAACGCATTTGTGAGGCGCTTGACAAAGTGACGCCAAGGGCCACCAATGCTCCTAGGAGACAGTCTAGGTCCGCACCATGGTTCAATGAGGAGCTGAAGGTTGTGAAGTCCTCCTGTAAACGTCTGGAACATAGATGGAGGGAAGATTTCTCTGAAAATAGGAGGACCACATATAAAACCAATCTTAAGCAGTATCATTCTCTAATAATGAAGATGCGAGTGGAGTACTTCAATATAAAGATTGAACTTGCCGAAAATTCCTCTAGAGAGCTATTTATGATTTTTAAAGAGCTTTCGTCCCTTGACAGAACCTCTGCCGCTAGTAAAGTCTCTGTTGAATCTTGCAACTTGATAGCAGATTATTTCTCTGATAAAGTAGAGAGGATCTACTCAACCTTCCCAGAGGAGGCACGCAACAGGAAATCTGATTGGACGGGAGTGTGTGAAATGGAAGAAGCTTCCTGCCTCTCCAGTTTCAGCCTTCCCTCCTTGGATGACCTCAAATCCATAGTTTTGAAAATCAAGTCAGGCTCCCCGAGAGATCCTATTAAACCAAGAAATATGAGGGAGAGTATGGACATTCTGGATCCTTACATTAGGCACCTCATCAGAGGCTGGAGTAGTCCCCCAAAGGTGGAAAGAGGCAGTGGTTGTACCCATTAAAAAGAAACCTGGGGTTAGCGCCAGCCAGTTGGAGAATCTTCGACCAATATCACTCCTACCTTTTTTCGCCAATATCGCGGAAAAGATGGTCAATGCTCAGTTAACTAAGCACATGAATCAGGCCAGCCTACTCCACCCCACGCAATCGGGCTTCCGAGCTACATTTTCCACAGAATCGGCGCTACTTCTGTTCACTGAAACAATCCACCGACAGGACGATGCTGGACAAACGGTGGCACTGATTCTGTTGAACCTCAGCACTGCATTCGATACCGTGGCCCATCCCATACTCCTTCAGCGCCTTAAGGAGAGTGTACTGACCAAACTGGCTCTGAAATGGTTAAGCTCCTTCCTACAGGACAGGAGCTTTCAAGTATCCCAAGGGCAGTATTACTCCAAGAATATCAGGTTAGGGCTCTATACTTAGCCCTATGCCTTTTAATCTGTACATGGCCCCTCAGTCTAAAATCATTGAAAAATACGGCATCAGTGTCGTGTCATATGCAGATGACACGCAGCTTGTCGTATCCCTGTCTCAATCTCAGGAAAAAGCTGCCACTAACTTTTCCGCATGCCTACAAGAGCTTGCAGTCTGGATGGCTAACAACTGCTTAAAGCTGAATGGCGGCAAGCCCAAGGTCCTAATTGTGGGCAAGGCTCCCTCGATAGGGTCACCTAGATGGTGGCCGCAGACTTTGGGCACCACCCCCATCCCAAAGGAGGAGGTTAAGATATTGGGGATGTGGCTAGTCTCTAATCTCTCTTTCGATCACCACACCAGAACGTTGTGGGAAAGTGCTGTGGCATAATGAAGGGCCTTCGGAAGACTTTAGATGTGCTCCCGGTAGCTGCCAGGAAAACCCTAGTCCACGCATTTGTCACCTCTCGCTTGGACTATGGGAATGCACTCTCATAGGCGCCAGTAAAAAGAGCGTGCAAAGATTACAACACATCCAAAACACTGCTGCCCCGCCTAGTCCTGATGCTTCCTATGAGAGCCTCATCCTAAAATGCCCGAACTACTCTACACTGGCTCCCAATAAGGGAAATAATTCTATTCAAGACCCTATGTATTAGTCAATGGATCCTGATGAGAAGAGGCCTAAATTACTTACACAACCTACTGTCCCCCTATACACCGACCAGGGCCTTGCTTTCTCAGGGCTCAGGGCTGGTTCAAGTCCCTGTAATAAAACGAATGAGAATGGGGGGCCGATCTTTCCGCTACCTGGTAGCTAAACAGTGGAACGCGCTTCCCATGGATCTTCGAATGGAAATATCTGAGAAAATCTTTAGGAAGAAACTGAAGACATGGCTCCTCCAGACATAGAGCTTTTTGGGCTCTTCCTGCTCTTCCCAGTCTTCTCTGTAGCATCCTCTGGCCGCAGCGCGGGGACACACTAGTCAGTGTAACCAGGCACTTTACAAACTCTTTATTATTATTTAGGTTGGTTGTATTACGTTATATATAGTCGAATTTGAAACTTCTGGGAAGTAGGAAGTTGGTCACTCTGTCTGCAGGCAGAGGAAATGTGTGTGGCAAGAGAAGTCGACAGTACATAGTCTGATTTCAAAGTGGTAACAATGTCGTGTATTATTGTTAGGGACATTTTCCATGTAAAAGTTGTGAATGTATAGCGAAGGACACCTGTAAAATCTCGACTCTAAGAACAGGAGTCAAATGTACTCTGATTAAAACGTATCCCTGGGAGAGTAGCGGGTTTGTTACCTAAGCTTGTCAGAAGGGTAAAGTAGAGGGAAGTGCTGGTTTATCGGCGAAACTGAATTCTGTGGTAGAGAAGAGGTAAGCGCTGTCAACTGGAAGTACAGAATTCTTGTATGTTTGAGTACACTATCACTTTGGTTTTAGCGAAACAGACGAATGGAAATGTTTTGTGTTGTAACTAACTGATTTAAGTTGTTTAAAATATATAAATATTGTGCCGATAAAATTTGTAAAGGAGAGGTCAGCAGAAGGCAGAGCAGAGCTAACATCAGCAAGAGTCGCGCTGGGATAGGTCCACGTGACTAAGACTTTTTGAGTGCTGATTGGTGCTTTAGCGAGAACTGCGCAAGCATAGGTCGAAGTGGTTATGACGTTTTCTATCCTGATTGGTGCGTTAGTGGGAATCACGCTGGGATAGGTCAGCATATCGAAGCAGTTTTAGAATAGAGTATACGGTTGTTGTGAAAGTAGAAAGTCTGTAGAAAAATTGAATATTATTATGGACAAGATAAAGAGAAACCTTCATGGTTTAGGAAATTCAAAAACCTATTAAAAAAGGATAAGGAAATAGTTACTAGAGAGGGAAAAATACTTCCTCCACCGAAAACGCCTGCATCGTACATGATGACAAAATATGGCTATCATACTTGTATTTGGCTAGAGAATTCGGCGAAATACACCAAAAACGATGGAGTATTGGTGTTTCCAGAAGTAGGTTCATTCAGCCTAGCAGTATTACGAAATTTGAGAGAAAAGATGATGAGACTTCAACTGAGATCTAGACCAACACAATTTGAAGCATTGACGGAATGGGAAGATGAGATGCGTGAGTCGGAAAGAGAGAGATTGGATAATGCGAAGGAAAGACGATGTAATATGAGAGGCTTATGGGGAGCGACTCATGAGGGTAGAATGAGAAGATGGAGATATGCTGATATGTGGGATGGAATGTATCCGATGAGAACAGTTGATGACACTGTAGAGAGAAAAAGCACAGAGAAAAAGAAAAATGTAGAATTAGACAAGAAAAGTTGTGGGATCAGTGACACTGCGGATGAGGTGTTGGAGGAGATTTTTAATAGAAGACCCGCTCCGTATCAGCCGATTTCTACAGTAGAACACCAAATGCACCGCCAATGGAGACTAGGTTGACAGGAACCCCAAAGCAAAATTCTGAAGTAAGAAGCAGCATAGAGAAGCAAGAATTAAAACCAGTTGAAGATCCTAGTACCTCTGAATTAATGCGTTCCACAAATAAACGTGCTGAGAAAATTCAGGAACTTACCAAAAATATACAAGTTGTAACTGTACCAGTTACTATAGGTCCTGTGATTCCAGTATTTGAGAACCAAAGAATAAATGAGCCTTTGTTAACAATCCCATTGAATCAAAGTTTGCAAAAAGTAAAGGAAAAGATTTATCCTGATTTGAATAAAACCAGAAGTATTACTAGAATGACACAGCCTGATTTGACTATAAATCAAAGTCCCATATACCGAATTCCTATAGGAGCAGAATCAGCATCTGAGACTTCCAAGAGAGGTATGGACAAAATAGATTTGACAAAAACTCCGATAGGGCCAACAGCAGAAGAATTAAATGATTGGGTTAAAACTCTACAGCAAAAAGAATTGGAACCTAAACTCTTAGACATGGTTAGACTAAAAATAGATATGGAAGAATTTATTATTGGAACTATTGGAACTGAGAGATTAAAAACATACCAAGATGATGAGCTCATGTTTATGTGTAAAAGCATAACATGGAGAGCTAAAAATCTGCATGACAGATTAGAAGAAACAGCAAATGAATTAGGAATTGGATTTGCAAAAATAAAAATGTTTCAAAAACCTTACTGAGTAAATTTTACCGAAAAGGATATAGATAATTTGAATATAACAGGAAGACTTACCCAAATAAAAGAATTGATTGTCCTATTAAGAACATTGGGAGATGTAGATAGGTGGAGAAGCAAGTGGACGAAGAAGAGGGAAGAGACCAATGATAAAACTGTCTTAGCATTCCATGTTGAAGAAAAAGAATCTGTAGCGACTGAATTTCCTATGAGAGAAATACCCGGAGGAGGTTGTGTGCATGTACCATGGACTCATCAGGATATATTGTCTTTTACAAATGATTTTCCGAGATTACGAGAAAAACCTGTAGAATGGTATAGACAAGTAGATAGCTTTGTGCAAGTTTCAAAAGTATTGTGGGAGGATTAGGATGGATTATTTGATATAGTTGTACCTGCAGATTTGTGGACAGAATGTAAAATTACTGTAGATTGGCCAAAAGAAGAATATCCAAGAGATGCTAAAACAGGTGCACCAGGTCCTGAGGTAATGAGAAAATATGATCAAATTATTAAATTTTTGAAAAATAAAATTCCTCCAAAAGAAACGGATTGGGTAAAAATCGATAGAACTTTACAAGAACTTAAAGAATCTGTGCATGCTTACTATGAAAGGTTGCTTTTAGTTTTTAAACAATGCAGTGGATACGAATCATTGAGTCATTTTGTATACAGATTTGTATTTGACTTAAGACCAGAAATAGGTGAAATGATAAAACACCACATGATGTGTTGGCAGTCCAGCTCTGTGGTCTATTAAGATATGCAAAATACTGTAGTGATGAAATTGATGCCAAACAGAGAAAGCTCAAAGAAAAAGCTATGTGGGCACAATAAAAGCTGAACAACAAGAAGCGCAGTTGATTAATCAAAATGATGAGATGGGTCAAACAAAATTGAAGGGCAACATGAATAAAGGGAAAGAACAATTGAATATAGATGAGGCGAAAAAGAAATGGCCATGTCATAAATGCGGCAAGATAGGGCATTGGAGGAACGAGTGTAAGTTACCCCCTAAGATTAATCCGGAAAACAAATCATTGAACCCACAGGTGCAGAATGAGGTAAATCCACAGTCATCGTCACAGCAACAGGTAGATACTCAGCAGAGTCAGGTACCAGTGCCACGTCTCCCGCAAAGCGTAAATCTCCAGAAGTACAGTGCAGAAACAGGATTCTACGGAGGAGAGCAGGTAAAAAGATCGCTGCGTACAGCTGCAATTCCGCAGTTTTGGTTGAGATTGGATGGAAATGAGTCAGATGAGGAATACTGACGGTGCCTAAGAGAGGAAGTGGAGTGCGTGCTTGGCGCAACTCTGGAGGTAGATCAATCTAGTCCTTTTGTGAATGGTGTAAATATTACCTTCCTAGTGGATACAGGTGCTACTCGTTTTACAGTTAGATCAGTGGAATTTAAAAATCTTCCTCTCTCAGGTGAGCATATCCAAGATGTAGGTGTAACTAATAAACAGATTAAAAATACACTCACTCAACCAGTGGAAGTAAAAATTGGAAAATTTAAAGAAATGCATCGGCTTGTAGTATATGACAGCAGTCCTGTTAATTTGCTTCGATGCGACATACTCTGTAAGATGAATTGTGCCATTTACTGTTCTCCAGATGGCATTGCTTTTCAAACAGCAGATGATGACATACTGTATAAAATGACTATGTCAATAATAGATTCAGATCAGGGTGAAATGTTTCCTGTGTTTGACAGAGAGAAAATTCCAAGTGAGTTAAAAGAAATAGTCCGAGAGGAAGTGTGGGACTTTACCGGAGTGGATATAGGTCTAATGAAAGATGTGAGTCCTGTAAAGATTTCTGTAAAAGAAGGAGTTAATTACCCAAATGTCCCACAATATAAATTAACCCCAGAGATAATTGAAGGAGTAGCTCCTGTAATTGAGAAAATGATTGAGCAAGGGATTCTGTAAGTAATAATGAGTAGCCCATGGAATTCACCTATAATGGGACTGAAAAAGCCTAATGAAACCTTTAGGACAGTGCAGGATTTAAGAAAGGTTAACACATCATTGTCCCATGTTGTCCAATTGAACCAAATCCAGCTGTGATATTGTATCAGATTCCACATGATGCAGAATGGTACACAGTCATTGATTTGTGTAATACGTTCTTTACAGTTCCATTACATCCTGACAGTCAGCCAATTTTTGCATTTAGGTTTGGAGAAAGTATTTTGGCATGGTGCCAAATTCCTAAGGGGTATACTGAGAGTCCCTCCATCTTTAATCAGATGTTGAAGAAATCACTAGAAAGTCTAAAAATGCCTGGAAAATCTGTGTTGGTTCAATACATTGATGACCTTTTAGTGTCATAAACAACCAAGGATGCATGTGTTTCTGACACTGTAGCATTGCTGAACCATCTGGCAGAGGGAGGACATAAAGTGTCTCCATCAAAATTGCAGTTTTGTCAACAAGAAGTACAATATCTATGTCATAAGATTGGAAAAGGGATGAGACAGGGGACCTCAGAAAGAATTAAATTATTAGAGGAATGAAACCCCCAAAAACACAGAAGCAAGTGAGGATGTTTGAACTGTATTGCAGCGAAAGAGAAGGATGTGAATTTGTCAGTCCTAATACAGAGACATGGAAGAATGAGAAGACCAATTGCCTATTTCTTTGCAGTATTAGATCCAGTAGCTGGCTAAAGCATTGCCTGGGTTTTTGAAAGCAGTTGCTGCTACAAGTGTGAGTCTGGAATAAAGTGAAGGTATAGTGATGGGATACCCAGTTAAGGTATATGTACCACACTCGGTTGAAATCCTTCTCACCAGAACGAAAACCCAGTATCTAACAAATAGTCGTTTGACCAGATATGAAAAGGAAATTCTGGGTGCAGATAATGTGACAGTGGCAAGATGTGTAAATGTGAATCCTTCCACTTTGTTACCTGATACATTGGATGTGGAAGTCAAAAATGAGGTTGATCACAAATGTTTGGAGGTGCTTGAATACTGTACCAAACCAAGATTTGACATTATAGATGAAACTTTGGAAGAATCTGATTTTGTGATGGTTATGGATGGTTCATGCTTGAGAACTGATAAGGGAGTTTTGAGTGCTGCATATGCTGTATGTACAGTAGCAGATGTCATGGAAGCGTCTTGTCTGAAAGGAATATGTTCCTCTTAAGTAGCTGAAAATAATAATAATAATAATAATAATAATAATAATAATAATAATAATAATAAAGACCTTTATAAAGCACCTGGTTACGCCATGTCGGCGTGTCCCCACGCTAGAATAAGTGGGAGAGGCAGAATGACGAAACCTAGAGTAACGTGACGCATATCTATTAATTCAGAAGCCCCAAGTACATTCCTTAAATTTTTTAAAGAATGCAATTAAAACAAAGTGCAATTTAAAATGAAAGCGTAACAAGTGTCAAGCCATGTATCAGCAGTTTATGGGCTCTGCCACTGCCCACTCACCACCAAATTGGGAAGAGACGTCCAAATTACCATAGTGACAGACAGTCAATATGGATTTGGGGTTGTCCATGATTATGGGCAACTGTGCTCTCAAAGAGGCTATATGACTCCTGCGGGATCACCTATCGGAAATGCAGAATTCGAGAAAATATTACTTGAGGCGATACTGCTGCCTAAAAGGATTGCTGTAGTAAAATGTGCAGCTCACAAGAATGGAGATGACTTTTTCACTGAAGGCAACAGGTTTGCTGATGCAATTGCTCAGCACTGGGACAGAAATTAAGCTTCTATCAATCGGGCAAGAGAAAAAGAACATGTTTCAAGTCCTTTAATGCTTACTAACATAGTTAAGACTTGGCAGGAAGTGAAACATTTGCAGGAAGGGGCAAGTGATGAGGAAAAAGATACATGGGTAAAAGCAGGTTGCAGACAAAGAGAAGAAGATGAAATTTGGTTTTACAGAGATGAAAGACCAGTAATGCCTGATAGCATGATCTCTAACATGGCCCGAATGTATCATGGTCAAGCTCATATTGGCAGAGACGCTATGATCAGACTGTTTAGACAGACTTGGTATAATCCCAAGTTCAGAATGATCGCAGAGAGCTTGTGCCAAAGATGTCTAGTGTGTCAACAATTGAATCCAGGAAGAAAAACTATTGTAAGGATGGGAACCATAGGATGGGAGGGAGGTCCTTTCGCCAGAATGCAGTTCGACTTTATCAAGATGCCACAGTGAAACAGATTGAGATATGTCCTTGTAATCATTTGTTTGTTTTCATGATGGGTTGAGGCTTTCCCCACCAGGAGAAATGATGGAGTCACAGTTGCAAAACGTGTATTACAAGAAATTATTCCGTGGTTCGGTTTTTCAGTGACCATTGAGTCAGATAGAGGAAGCCACTTCCAAAACGAGTTGATCCAATTAATATGTGAAGCACTGGACATTTGTTAGAAATTGCATAGTGCTTACAGACCTGAGGCTTCTGGGGTTGTTGAACAAGTAAATGGAAAAATCAAAATCAGACTGGGAAAAATATGTTTGGCCACAGGACTAAAATGGCCTGATGCTTCGCCACTTCTAATGACCTTAAGGAGCATACCAGATAGAAAGACAGGATTGAGTCCTCATGAAATACTGATGGAAAGAGTATGAGACAAGCATTTGTACCAGTTGACAATCTATTGACTATAAATGGTGATATCATACTGGATTACTGCAAGATCCTGTCTGACATGGTGACTTCTGTGTTTCACCAGGTTGGGATTGATGCAAGTACAAAGGAAAAGCATCCAGCTCATGACCTCAGTCCTGGAGACTGGGGTTGAATAAAAGTGCACAGAAGAAGAAACTGCTTAGTTCCTCGCTGGGATAGACCACGACAAGTTATCCTGGTCAACACCACAGCAGTAAGTGCGCTGGAGTGAAGAGATGGGTTCATGCAAGCCATACAATCAGAGTGCCTGAACCTGACAATCAGCATCTTGAAGAAGAAAATAGTAGTTCAGACTCTGATCCAGAGGGTGAACAAGACCAAAATCCAGATTCTGAAGTTCAACCGGTACATCGACATCTGGAAATATCAGACACAAGTTCAGCATCTGAAGGAGAATGTGAAGTTATTGAAATTCCAGATTCTGAAGATCGACCTGAAAGTTGACATCTGGAAAAACCAAGTACCAGTTTGAACATTGATAAAGGACACAAAGAAACTGGTAAAGGTAAAAGTTCTGAAAGAAAAACAGAAAACGTGAATCTTGAAACTGGTGAAAAGGAAAAAACTCACGATGAGGATGAGATTAAAAGTACAGCTCTGAAGAAGTTCCTTACAAAATAACTGAACTGCCTAACGAAGATACAGATTCAATTGATGAATCAGAAATAATAAAATTCAAAATAAAAGGAGGAGAAGAAAAGTCTGAAACTGAGTCGGATGATAGTGAACGAGAAACAAAAATAAGGAGAAGCTCCAGAAAAAGAGCTTGGAGAGTTGAACGCGGAACAATAGAGCCTGAAAATAAAAAGCCATGTAAAGGAGACAACTGGCTTAAAGCTAATGAAGGACTGAGATTCAAGTTAATAAATGTTAATAAAAATAAAGAGGAACAAGTAAATGAAATTACAAGCCAAAAGGATCTAATATGAGAAAATAAAGAGACTGTGCAAAGGCCAAAAAGAGTAAGGTGACCAAACCAAAAATACAAGTCACCTGAATGGATGTATTACGCCTTGCCTACTATTGAAGAAGTGAAAAGTAGTCAAGAAATTCTGGCTGAGTGAAAAGATTGAAACATTTAAACTGTGGTAAGTGGAGAAAAGTCTAAACAGGAAAACTGAAAGGAGACAAAATAAATAAGTGGAAACATTTGAAAAGAATTGATATCATAAGGACACATATTTTTTTCATGTGCAGAAAACTAAAGGAAAAGAATAGAAAAGAAAGAGACTGAAGGACATTTGTAATATTGTAAAAAAGAGCTGTGTAAAAAAAAAAAGAAAAAATGTCAACTAATGAGGTTAACAGATCAAATTGTGCTATTTTTCGTACATGGTGTAGAGTGTCATTAATGTGTACAGGATTATTGATGTTGATATGGCTTACTCTAGCAATAGTAATTGCTTTTGTACCAGATTTTGAACATGTTGCACAAAATAGTAGCAAAAGTGAGAAGATTCATGATTTAAAGAATAATATGGAAATTATTGATAACAATCATTTGCATAGAGATAGCTATGTTAATGATTTTTCAAAGAATGCTTTTTCTAAACTTTTGAGTGAATATGTAGAAATTATGGATGTCCGAGACTGTTATGTCTGTATGCAGTTACCTGCATCTGTGTCCGAGGGTGTGACTTACCATCATCTTCCTTTGACTTATGGGATAACATGTAGTGTATTAGCTAGTTTATTTTACAAAACAGGTAGATTAGAATATTATTATTCAGATTCTGATGACACGTTTGCAACATTGCATATTACAGATGGACTGACCAAAATGATTTTTGAAACACAAGAACTAACTTTAGAATATTCTTTTAGAAATAATCTGACATATAAAATGCGTAAAGAAGAAAAAGTCTTTTTGGACATGGTAGAAGAAAGGAGAATCAGATTTCAAAGAAAAGCAACTGAAAACAAACAGAAATCAAAAATGTGGAACTTTTAAGATGAAAACCTTGACAAAAATAATGTAAATGTAGCAATAGGTATTGATACAATACAACAAGAGAAATTGTGTATTCGCAGAGATAACACGTTATATGACAATTATTTTGTAGGTACTAGTGAATGTAAAGACACATACATTATCAAAGGGGTATAGGGATTTAATGGTGAAAATTATCCTGTATTTCCTGGAATTTATTATTTATGAGGAAACAAGGCTTATTATAGATTGCCGGACCACTGGTATGGATCTTGCTATGTCAAGTCAAGTCAAGTCATAGGATTTGTATAGCGCACTACATACCCAGAGGGTTTCAAGGCGCTTAGGAAGGGGAGGATGATTACTTGTCAAATATCCACGTTTTAAGTTGCTTTCTGAATGCTAGGTGGTTCTGGGTAAGGCGAAGGTAAGCGGGGAGTGAGTTCCATGTTTTAGCAGCCAGGTATGAAAAGGATCTGCCTCCCATGGTGGTCTTGTTGATGCGAGGTACAATGGCGAGGGCTTGGTTGGAGGAACGTAGTTGGCGTGAGGGGGTGTAGAAGGACAGTCGTGAGTTGAGGCAGTCTGGACCGATGTCGTAGAGTGATTTGTGTGCGTGGGTAAGCAGTCGGAAAGTGATCCTCTTATTGACGGGTAGCCAGTGTAGGTCTTTAAGGTGACCAGAGATGTGTTCGTTGCGTGGGAGGTCTAATATGAGCCTGGCTGAGGCGTTTTGGATTCGTTGGAGTTTCTTCTGGAGTTTTGCGGTAGTGCCCGCGTAGAGGGTGTTTCCGTAGTCCAGTCGGCTTGTGACCAGAGCGTGGGTGACTGTTTTCCTTGTATCGGAGGGGATCCAGCGAAATGTTTTTCTGAGCATGCGAAGAATGTTGAAGCAGGAAGAGGATACGGCGCTGACTTGTCTGTTCATTGAGAGTGAAGAATCCAGGATGACGCCTAGGTTCCGTGTGTGGTCTGTCGGGGTGGGTGCTTTTCCGAGGGCTTCCGGCCACCAGGAGTCGTCCCATGCAGAGGGGGATGTACCTAAGATGAGGACTTCTGTTTTGTCTGAGTTCAGTTTCAGACGGCTTTGTTTCATCCATTCGGCGACTTCTTTCATTCCTTCGTGTAGGTTAGTTTTGGCGGTGCTGGGGTCATTGGTGAGAGAGAGGATCAGTTGAGTGTCGTCCGCGTAAGAGATGATGTTGAGGTTGTGTTGGCGTGCGATGGCCGCGAGGGGGCTCATGTATACGTTGAAGAGGGTGGGACTGAGTGAGGATCCTTGTGGTACGCCGCAGATGACTTCAGAGGCCTCGGACTTGAAAGGAGGAAGGCGGACTCTCTGGGTTCTTCCGGTGAGGAACGAGGTGATCCATTCAAGTGCTTTTCCTTGGATTCCGATGTTATAGAGGCGTTGTAGGAGGGTGCTGTGGCAGACTGTGTCAAAGGCTGCGGAGAGGTCGAGGAGGATAAGTGCGACTGTGTCTCCATTGTCTAGTAGCGTTCGAATGTCGTCTGTTGCTGCGATGAGGGCGGTCTCAGTGCTGTGTTTTGCTCGGAAGCCAGATTGGGAGGGGTCGAGGGATTTGTTGGCTTCGAGGAAGGTGGCGAGCTGGTTGTTGACAGCTTTCTCGATGACTTTGGCCGGGAATGGGAGAAGCGAGATGGGGCGGTAATTTTTGAGTTCGGTGGGGTCCGCTGTTGGTTTTTTCAGAAGGGCGGTGAGTTCAGCGTGTTTCCAGTCTTCCGGGAAGGTGGCGGAGTTGAAGGAGCAGTTGATGACATCTCTGAGGTGCGGAGCTATGACGGAGTCTGCTTTGTTGAAGATGTGGTGAGGGCATGGGTCTGTGGGGGATCCTAAGTGGATTGAATTCATCAGGCGGATGGTGTCCTCAGCGGAAATTGGGTTCCAGTCGTTGAGAATGTTCACGGGGGGAAGATGATCAGCAAATGGTAGGGTGGGTTGATTTCCGGGTTGGTTGTCAAAGCTGTTGTGGATGTCTGCAATCTTGTTGTGGAAAAATGATGCTAGGGAGTCGCAGAGGGTTTGAGAGGGGGTGATGTCGTTGGAGTTGGCCGAGGGATTGGAAAATTCCTTGACGATGTTGAAAAGTTCCTTGCTGTTGTGGGCGTTGTTGTCAAGTCGATCCTTGAATGCTGTTTTCTTGGCTTTTCGGATCAGTTGGTGGTGAGTGCGGGTGGCGTTTTTGAAGGCGACCTTGGTGCTGGTGGTTGGGTCTTTTTTCCAGGCCTTTTCAAGGGAGCGGCAGAGTTTCTTGGACTTCTTGAGATCATCGTTGAACCATGAGGCCTTTTTGCTGCCAGGTTTGCTTGGCCGTTTTTTCAGTGGTGCTAAGGTGTCGGCGGTGTTGGATAACCATAGGGTGAGGTTAGCGGCGGCTTCGTTGGCGTTAGAAGAGGGGGTTGGGGAGTTTTGAAGGAGCGATGCGGAGATTTGGTCCGTGGTGATTTTGTTCCAGTTTCTTTGCAGGGTAGGTTGGAGGTGGGTGTAGGGTTTTGGTTTGTTGTAGGTGAAATGAACGCAGCTGTGGTCAGTCCAGAGGAGGTCCGTGGTGTGGCCGAAGGAGACATGATTGCTGGATGTGAAGATGGGGTCGAGAGTGTGACCTGCGATGTGGGTGGGGGAAGTGACCAGTTGTTTAAGTCCGAGGTTGGCGAGGTTGTCCACGAGGGTGGCGGTGTTGCGGTCGTTGATATTTTCAAGGTGAAAGTTGAGGTCTCCCAGAAGGATGTATTCTTTGGAGGGGAGCGCGTGTGGAGTGATGAAGTCCGTGATGTCTTCACTGAATTTTGCGCGGGGTCCTGGTGGTCTGTAGAGAAGGGTGCCTCTGAGTGTGGTCTTGGGGTCGATGTGGATCTGGAAGTGAAGGTGTTCGGAGTTGGCGAGGTTGGCGTCAGAGCTGGTTGAGATGCGGATGGATTTCTTATGGACGATAGCGATTCCTCCTCCTGTGTGGCTGGTGCGGTCTTTGCGAGTGATCTTATAGTCTCCAGGGATGGCAATGGTGATGTCTGGTGCGGAGGAAGCGTTCATCCAAGTTTCCGTAAGGAAGGCGATGTCCGGAGACATGGTGTCTAGTAGATTCCATAGGTCAATGGCGTGCCTGTGGACCGATCGGGTGTTGAGCAGGATGCATTGTAAGTGGTTGGGGTTGGGAGTCTGATGTGTGGTTGTAGCGGAGATGTTGACGGTGCCGCTGAATTTGCAGGAGTAGCATGAGAAAGGTCCATGGGTGTGTCCAGGAGCGGCTTGAACGCAGTTGGGGGCGCGACCGGGGTTAAGGGCTAGGAGGGCGGCGGCATCGTAGGTAATGCGGGGGGGCTGGGCAGCGCGAGGGGCAGGGGGTCTGGCGCTGGGTGCGGTCCAGGCGCGGACGGGCGTAGACGGGCTTACCTTTGGCGCACCTTCGGCGCGGATTGGGCGCGGACGCTGCGCGTAGACGCTGCGCGCGGAAACTCCTATCATATATGGATGGTGGAGGGGGAGGGGCGAGGGAGTCTCAGCTGGGAGGCGGGGCGGGCACACGAGGACAATCACAACAAACAAAATGGAGGCGGAGGGGGGGGGCACAGCGGAGCGCTAGCGGCAAAACGCGTTTAAACAATTTAAACAGCACAGAAATGCACCAAGCGCTACTGCAGCAAAGCGCTAAGCCTGCAAGCAACAGTTGAAAAGTACAAGGCTATGTGAAGCAATTCAGCGCTACGATACCAGCAGTCAGCAGGGACCCTGGGAGCGACCACTCGGCTCGTGGAAGAGGAGTGAGTCATGGTGTTTCCAAAAATATTTCATGTAGATAGAGGAACTAATGGAATTCATGAGATAGGTAAACCATTAATGCGTAGAAGAAGGGAAAGTTTCTTAGAAATTGTAGGAGACATTTTTGGAGCATTGATACCAGCAGTGGGTATATCTTTTAATGCAAATAAAATTCAAAAATTGTCAACGATAGTAGATCATTATCAACAGATACAGCTGGAGGTTTTTTAATGGTAAATACTGAAATGGTTGCTATGAGAGCTATGGTGATGCAGAATCGACTTGCTCTTGATATTTTATTGGCAAAGGAAGGAGGAGTTTGTGGAATTTTAAAGGTACAGCACTGTTGTACATATATTCAAGACAAACGTCAACATATTCAAAGATATATTAGAAACATTGCTGAATTACACAAAGAAATTACTCCACTGGAGGTTGATGGTGCTCTTGAGAAATTTGGTAAGAGTTTCTCTGCTGTGAAAAAGTGGCTTTTAGAAATAGGTAAATCAATAATAGGGAAAGTATTAATTCCATTGACTATAATAGTTTTCATAGTACTAATATTGAGATTAGCATGTAAATGTATCAGAAAAAGAAAAACTGAAAAAATAAGAAGAGTGAAAATAGAAGAGAATAAAGAAAGAGAACGTGAAATGGGTGAAATAGAGTTAGAAGAATATCAAGATAAAATGTAAAGTGATACAAGAGATATGGACATGAAAGATACTAAACTTTGAAATTAACAAAGATCAAAAAAGAACCTGAAACATGTTTTTGTTTAAATTTAGTTTGAGTGTGATGTGGTGATAATATCACCAAAGGGGAAAATGATGGAGCGGGGTGAAGACAAAACATTTTGGGGTCGATTCCGATCCGGTAAAAAAATCCGGCGTACGATTCGTATTCGTAGCCGATTCCGTACGAATGGGAAACTACCGTCCGACCAGCGAATTCCGATCCGTTACCGTTGAATTCCGTACGATTTGCTACGATCCGTACGAATGACATTCGTATACCCGTACGAATAAGCCTCGGGCAGACCACCGTACGATTCGTAATCAGTCCGTACAAACTCACTATTCCGATTCGGAACGAAATGCCAGAGCGAGATACGTACGGGCCAAAGTATTCACGCTTCAACATTGATTCGTATGGGACATTCGCATCACTGCAAGCTCCACCAATACATACCACACGCACACCCCTCGGCCAAGCCTACGCGAACACCCCCACCCGCCAACGGCCCGTACTACTCACTCGCACGCACAAGTACGACACGCACACCCCTCGGCCAAGCCTACGCGAACACCCCCACCCGCCAACGGCCCGTAATACTCACTCGCACGCACAAGTACGACACGCACACCCCCCCAACAAGCCTACGCGAACACCCCCACCCGCCAACGGCCCGTAATACTCACTCGCACGCACAAGTACGACACGCACACCCCTCGGCCAAGCCTACGCGAACACCCCCACCCGCCAACGGCCCGTACTACTCACTCGCACGCACAAGTACGACACGCACCCCCCCCCAACAAGCCTACGCGAACACCCCCACCCGCCAACGGCCCGTAATACTCACTCGCACGCACAAGTACGACACGCAAACCCCTCGGCCAAGCCTACGCGAACACCCCCACCCGCCAACGGCCCGTACTACTCACTCGCACGCACAAGTACGACACGCACACCCCTCGGCCAAGCCTACGCGAACACCCCCACCCGCCAACGGCCCGTACTACTCACTCGCACGCACAAGTATGACACGCACACCCCTCGGCCAAGCCTACGCGAACACCCCCACCCGCCAACGGCCCGTACTACTCACTCGCACGCACAAGTACGACACGCACACCCCTCGGCCAAGCCTACGCGAACACCCCCACCCGCCAACGGCCCGTAATACTCACTCGCACGCACAAGTACGACACGCACACCCCTCGGCCAAGCCTACGCGAACACCCCCACCCGCCAACGGCCCGTACTACTCACTCGCACGCACAAGTACGACACGCACCCCCCTCCAACAAGCCTACCCGAACACCCCCACCCGCCAACGGCCCGTAATACTCACTTGCACGCACAAGTACGACACGCACACCCCTCGGCCAAGCCTACGCGAACACCCCCACCCGCCAACGGCCCGTACTACTCACTCGCACACACAAGTACGACACGCACACCCCTCGGCCAAGCCTACGCGAAAACCCCCACCCGCCAACGGCCCGTAATACTCACTCGCACGCACAAGTACGACACGCACACCCTCCCAACAAGCCTACGCGAACACCCCCACCCGCCAACGGCCCGTAATACTCACTCGCACGCACAAGTACGACACGCACACCCCTCGGCCAAGCCTACGCAAACACCCCCACCCGCCAACGGCCCGTACTACTCACTCGCACGCACAAGTACGACACGCACCCCCCCCCAACAAGCCTACGCGAACACCCCCACCCGCCAACGGCCCGTAATACTCACTCGCACGCACAAGTACGACACGCACACCCCTCGGCCAAGCCTACGCGAACACCCCCACCCGCCAACGGCCCGTACTACTCACTCGCACGCACAAGTACGACACGCACACCCCTCGGCCAAGCCTACGCGAACACCCCCACCCGCCAACGGCCCGTACTACTCACTCGCACGCACAAGTACGACACGCACACCCCTCGGCCAAGCCTACGCGAACACCCCCACCCGCCAACGGCCCGTAATACTCACTCGCACGCACAAGTACGACACGCACACCCCTCGGCCAAGCCTACGCGAACACCCCCACCCGCCAACGGCCCGTACTACTCACTCGCACGCACAAGTACGACACGCACCCCCCCCAACAAGCCTACGCGAACACCCCCACCCGCCAACGGCCCGTAATACTCACTCGCACGCACAAGTACGACACGCACATCCCTCGGCCAAGCCTACGCGAACACCCCCACCCGCCAACGGCCCGTACTACTCACTCGCACGCACAAGTACGACACGCACACCCCTCGGCCAAGCCTACGCGAACACCCCCACCCGCCAACGGCCGGTAATACTCACTCGCACGCACAAGTACGACACGCACACCCCCCCAACAAGCCTACGCGAACACCCCCACCCGCCAACGGCCCGTAATACTCACTCGCACGCACAAGTACGACACGCACACCCCTCGGCCAAGCCTACGCGAACACCCCCACCCGCCAACGGCCCGTAATACTCACTCGCACGCACAAGTACCACACGCACCCCCCCCAACAAGCCTACGCGAACACCCCCACCCGCCAACGGCCCGTAATACTCACTCGCACGCACAAGTACGACACGCACACCCCTCGGCCAAGCCTACGCGAACACCCCCACCCGCCAACGGCCCGTACTACTCACTCGCACGCACAAGTACGACACGCACACCCCTCGGCCAAGCCTACGCGAACACCCCCACCCGCCAACGGCCCGTAATACTCACTCGCACGCACAAGTACGACACGCACACCCCCCCAACAAGCCTACGCGAACACCCCCACCCGCCAACGGCCCGTAATACTCACTCGCACGCACAAGTACGACACGCACACCCCTCGGCCAAGCCTACGCGAACACCCCCACCCGCCAACGGCCCGTAATACTCACTCGCACGCACAAGTACGACACGCACCCCCCCCCAACAAGCCTACGCGAACACCCCCACGCGCCAACGGCCCGTAATACTCACTCGCACGCACAAGTACGACACGCACACCCCTCGGCCAAGCCTACGCGAACACCCCCACCCGCCAACGGCCCGTACTACTCACTCGCACGCACAAGTACGACACGCACACCCCTCGGCCAAGCCTACGCGAACACCCCCACCCGCCAACGGCCCGTAATACTCACTCGCACGCACAAGTACGACACGCACACCCCCCCAACAAGCCTACACGAACACCCCCACCCGCCAACGGCCCGTAATACTCACTCGCACGCACAAGTACGACACGCACACCCCTCGGCCAAGCCTACGCGAACACCCCCACCCGCCAACGGCCCGTACTACTCACTCGCACGCACAAGTACCGCAAGCACACATAACGCCAACACCAAAACGACCACAAGGACCTTGCTAACGAGTCGCACTACCACACTGAACATGTCTCCTGTGTACACACCTTTGACAATCAATGTCCTGGTCACAGCCAAGCAGCCAAACAGAGGACAACACCAACACCCACCCCATATAACACCCACACCAACAATTCAAATTAAGCCACACCCACCATTTGACCAATAAAAGGGACCACACATACAACCCATCATCCTTTGCAACATACCCATTCTTGCGAGGAAACAGAGAGCACACCAACAATTGCAGCCACATACCTTCACACATACACCCTATCACATCTACACCAACACCACCTCCTACACAATCACAAACACACACCCTCATCCATACACACCATCACACCCTCAATCACATACACCTCACACCATGACCACACCCAAGAATCCAAAATTCACCAACACGGAGATGGAGATACTTACTGATGAAGTCATCAGAGTCGAGCCGCAGCTGTTTGGCGCATTGGTCAGACAGACCAGCCTGGCAGAAAGAACACACCTGTGGGAGAGGATTGTAGACCGGGTCAATGCTGTTGCACCCATCAGACGCTCCAGGGATGATTGCCAGACCAGGTGGTACGATCTGCGGAGGATGGTGAAGAAAAAGATGGCACAGGATTACGCCAATGCACACCACACTGGAGGCGGTGGTCCCCGCAGACCTCCTGTATACCAGCCCTGGGAGGAGAAGGTCATGGTCCTACTGCCAGCGGTGGGAGTACATGGAATAGAAGGAGCCATTGAGCCTGGTGAGTGTACAAAAAACACAAGTTACATGGGTAGACTAACAACAGTGCCCAGCAGCGTGGGGTGGGTGGCCATGACTCCAAGCAGTACACAAGCAAATGGTGGTAGTTGCAAGGGGGAGGAACATAGGGTGCAATGTGTAGGGTAAGAGGCTGCTCTCATGCCATATGTCCCAGGGACACACACAAGCATAATACCCAATGCACAGGGATAGGTAAACATCACACAAGATACTAGACCACAGCTGCTAAATATTTACATTTTGCTGACACACCTTTCAGAGATGCATCATTTTGTGACAAAGTAAGGCAGTGTAGCAAGAGAGCAAGCACAATCTACCTGTCTCCATCCCTGTCTCGCCCTCTGTCTGTGCCTCCCTCTGTCGCCCTCTCCCTCTGTCGCCCTCTCCCTCTGTCTCCCTCTCCCTCTGTCTCCCTCTCCCTCTGTCTCCCTCTCCCTCTGTCGCCCTCTCCCTCTGTCGCCCTCTCCCTCTGTCGCCCTCTCCCTCTGTCGCCCTCTCCCTCTGTCGCCCTCTCCCTCTCCCTCTCCCTTTGTCTCCCTCTCCCTCTGTCGCCCTCTCCCTCTGTCGCCCTCTCTCTCTCCCTCTCCCTCTGTCTCCCTCTCCCTCTGTCGCCCTCTCCCTCTGTCGCCCTCTCCCTCTGTCTCCCTCTCCCTCTGTCGCCCTCTCCCTCTGTCGCCCTCTCCCTCTCCCTCTGTCTCCCTCTCCCTCTGTCGCCCTCTCCCTCTGTCGCCCTCTCCCTCTGTCTCCCTCTCCCTCTGTCGCCCTCTCCCTCTGTCTCCCTCTCCCTCTGTCTCCCTCTCCCTCTGTCGCCCTCTCCCTCTGTCGCCCTCTCCCTCTCCCTCTGTCTCCCTCTCCCTCTGTCGCCCTCTCCCTCTGTCGCCCTCTCCCTCTGTCTCCCTCTCCCTCTGTGGCCCTCTCCTTCTGTCGCCCTCTCCCTCTCCCTCTCCCTCTGTCTCCCTCTCCCTCTGTCGCCCTCTCCCTCTGTCTCCCTCTCCCTCTGTGGCCCTCTCCCTCTGTCGCCCTCTCCCTCTCCCTCTCCCTCTCCCTCTGTCTCCCTCTCCCTCTGTCGCCCTCTCCCTCTGTCTCCATCAGTCAGTGTTTGTCCCTCGGTCACCTCAACGCACATCCCTGGGGCACACACACAGTTGCACACAAGCACTGCACAGGCCTCACAAACTCCATAGAGCTGAATGTTAAGGGATGTCTCACAAGTACCAGCAAGCATCTGCTATGTGCCTGTAAGACACCCACCATTTGCTGTCAACACTGTACTGTGTCAGGACACACATCTCAGAAAGCTCTATAGTACACAATGGGCACAGGTGTAGGCAGCACAAGTCCCTCCTGTGCTCATTGCCAACACAAACATCAGGACAAGGTCACACATCCTGTGCACCAACACAAATCCAACATAATGGCAGCATGCCACATGAGGGGACAGCCGAAACATGAACAATGGACGCTTGCAATTCGCAAACAAAGTAATAGCATGGCCTGTTGTACACACCCCTTACATAAACTCATCCCCGGGGGACAGGCGTTGTATTGCAACACTGTCCCAATTGCCATGTACCACAACAAAACACGTACTCATATGAATATGCATACAACTCTTACAAGCACATAACAGAAGCTCCAGTCCATTGTGCCCCTCTAAAAAAGCTAGTGCCCCATCTCATAAACTTTGTGGATGTACATAAGTACCAACATGGACATGGGTATTGACAAGGTGATGCGTCTCAGAGAAGTGCCAAGTTCTAAAGCCATGAACTCCAAGTGGGTGTACAGGTCCAGCGGTGTTGGCATTGTTTGGCCAGCATGGAACAGCAAAAGAGATCCAAAGTAGTCGCTGACATGCAAAATAATGATGCTCTGTCTCTTACATCAACATGCTGCATCTAAACTCTGTGCATGCTTGACGCACACATAAGAATTTTCACCACATCCAGGATGTTGCGTGAAACTTACAAATGCTTTACACGTGTGGTGCCGGCAACACAAGACACAGCAATGGCTGTGTCAGTCATTGTCAAGAGATTGGAAGAATGTATATACCCCATCGTACTATTGTTTTTTCTACCACTAAATACACAACTGTACAATGTCAACAATGTATAGCTTGTGGAACAGTGATGCTGATAATGGATAACCAAACCACATGTCACTTGATATAGCCCTAACAGTGTCTCTCTCTCTCCCACACACAGGGCAACGTGCGGATCTCCCCCCCAGCCAGGGGGGCCTAGGATCCCAGTCCCAGGCTCAGCAGGACCCACACCCCACCGCCAGCGCCGTCCCTCAACGCACTGTGGATGACCCCAACCAACCTGGCTCCTCTGGATCCCAAACCCCTGCAGCAACTATACCAGCTACATCTCAGCCAACCACCGGACCTATTCCCACCACATCCCAGCAGACAGGTCAGAGCCCTGCCCATGATTCACAATCGAGCCAGTCTGAAAATGAGGGACACCCTTTGTCGGGCGCCCCTGAGGTTGGTGACAACCTCCACCCTCCCAGCACTCGGGGGGCCCGTCGATCGGATGTGCCCACAAGCGCAGGCCGTGCTCATGTGGGTCAGGGTGGTGGGAGTGGCGCAAGGCGGAGGCGAGAATCTGGCCAGTCAGCTGCAGGGACCGGTATGGCTGAACTCGGTAACATCCTTGAGGCATACCGGCGGGACACCAGTGAGGTAAGCCAGCTTGCGGAGACCCTCAACCAGCTCCAAGAACAGCAGGCAGAGCAAATAGCCAGGCAAGACCTGCATTATGGACGGGTGGAGGCACACCAGGCTCAGCTCTTGATGGTGCATAGGGACATTGTCCATGTGCTACGTCAGATGGCTGCCAACATGCAGCCCCCTCCCTGTGTCACAAGGCCAGCAACATCACGGCAAAGTGCAACACCTGCCACAGGGAGGGAGGAGAGGGAGGAGGTTGAACCCTCTGACGTAGCGTCCCATGCACCGTCCATGCCTGCACATGAGGGTCCCCCAAGGAAGGCGGGTCGTCCACGCCGAAGACGTTGAGGGCCTGTGGCCCATGGACTTCTCCCAGGACACTGCACCTGGCATATAGCCCCTGGGTGCAACAGCATCCCCTATGAGACTCTCCCACATGGACTTGCTGGTCCCAGTCTGCCCAATGATGTCAGGCACTGTGGGCTAGACTCTGTTGACTGAAACAGTAAGGCTTCTCATCTCCAGCAGTGAATTTTGGATTCCCCCCCTTTCTGTACAGCACCTATTCACGTTTCATGCACTAGAGCACCCAATAAATAATGTAAACATCATACGCATTTGGTGAGTAATCTTTGAAACAGCATACATGTATATGTGTCAGCAAATGTCATAAATGCAAGGTATACAACAAACAGCAGTCATCCACACACTTGGATCAGAATCTGAGTGAGGACACACATTGGTCAGAATTTTCCACAAACTACATACATGGATGGCAAGACACACCTGTGTGGGACAGTCAATGCTGGAGGGGGGATTGAATCCCAATACTGCTAGCACAGGCAGGCCCAGGAGAGTCACTTTGAGGAGTACATGTCAGTGTCACAAAAGTAGTAGTCCATGTAGGGAGTACCTACAACTGTGTCCTCAGGTATGTGAGCTACCATCAGCATGATGCATTACTGTGTATGTGATTAATGCCGCACAGGATTACGGTGGCAGGACAGACTGTGGGCAATGGGCTGGAGCACTCTAGACAAGCACACCTGATTAGGTGACCTACCCCTATGGAGCTACAAGTACTATACAACTGTAATGGGAGCAATGCATACAGAAAAACGACACACATCAGACAAATACCAACCCCGGAACGGCCAAATCACACCACACCCAAGAGACAGGGTCATGGTGTGTGTCCCATGTGCCAACTTGACTGACTGTGACAGCAATGTTGAAGTGGTGTGAGCATGTTGTGTTCTGGCATGTGACTGTAAGCTAACAGTTTTCGGATCTAGTGGTGTTGGCAAGCTAACACTGTACAATATTGTGCCTATGTAAGGTGTGTGTGTGTGTTGGACACGCCACATGACCTGGTGGTACGTAGACCCAATGTCATGTGAATCTGCATAGTTGTGCCAGTATGTGTTGCACACACACGCATAGCAGCAGCTATGGCTGAGTACACAGCATTTTCATAGCACGAGGGTGAATGTCTGGTGTTGTCTGTGTGTAGGGTGGCATGAACATGCTCTATTAATGGATGGAAGGAGGGTCATCCTGTAGGTGTCTGTGTTCCTGGGTAGTGTGTGCTGCATGGTGGTGGTGTATGCAGCTGCAGCAATGAGTGAAGACATGACGGCAGGAGGCGTGTGACTAATTGCTAAACAAACACATAACACAAGGGCACCCGCAATGCACAAAGTGACATGTGGATGTGAAGGCAGGAGTGTCTGCCTCACTCAGGATCACTGACAACTAAATGGCACAGTAATCACCACACATCACAGTCACTGGATCAGGGCCCTTACGGTCAAGTGAGGCACAAGACACACAGCGTCTGCAGGTGTATACAAGAGCTAGTATGTTCAAAGGAAAACTGCACCAACAAAGACATGTACCTCACACACAACATAGTATTCTAGCCTTCACCCACCCCATGCGTGTGGTCAATATACAGTTACACACCTAACAAGCATGAGGTAACTACGTTCAAAATAGTATATGTGCACATTAGACGGACATGTGTGTAGAGCCACAAGCAGGCACTATATTCTGTAGGAGTCAGACGTCATGCACAACATGATAATCTACATTGTGAGCCCATGGAGCTTTCACAATCATACATGTGCATTGTCAATAAGTCCAATTTACACTAATCATGATGTCACCTGTAATGCCGCTTTACGAATACCTACAAGGCTGTCAACGACTGGCCGTACCTTTCTTCATCAGACTGGTGTGATGCTCTAAGGGTTCCACCTCCAAATAGCCCATTGGTCTGAGCACAAACAACAGACACAAAAGGGTGATCAGGCGAGGGAAGGAGAGGATGGGAACTGCTGGGAGGGAGACCTGAAACAGAGGCAATTAAGCATTAGGACAACATTCTCATGTCACAGACACTTCAAAAACCTCATTAGCTACACTGTACCAGTCACACCTGTGAAGTGTACTGTCTGGTGACAAATAATGATGATTAATCATGCCATCACATCAGATTCGATGCTGTGACACAGACACATAGAAACTGGGACAGTCTGTCATCCATTAGCGTCATGTGTAACGCTCACAAGTGAGCACCCATGCAAAAAGATCTATGTAGTATAAACACATTCCCAGGCACAGATGAGGTAGACCTCAGTAACAAATGGAAACATATGGAAATCCAACTACCGCTAACTCTAAAGTCTGTATGTGATATTGGTTAGCCATAAGGGCCCTGTAGGCTAACTTGAGCAAATCCACTACAGCTGTTAGTATCACATATGATGAGGAAGCTAATGATCGACATGCAATGAAGGCACTCTGTAGCCAGTCTTTTGGTGTGTCAAGTATGCATCACAATGCTAACCATGATATGCATGTACAAAAAATATTACGTGCAAGTGATGTCCATCCAAGCTACATAATCAGACCCTACCATAGCACAATCATGGTGCCGGCGACCAGAGATTCATGTGAATGACCGCACTCCACTGGTGCTACACAGAAATTCACATGTGCATCTTTCACACTTTTTACTTTGTCATGCTAAACATACATGGCATCATGTGCATCTAAACATCACGGCTACTCACTGTGAAGGCTGGCGTAGCAGTATTCTTAACCTGCACTGAGGTAACGACATGACAGTGACATGATATACTGCTGCAAGGGGCAATGCATTCATGTTAACTGATTCACAGGACAGTTGTCTTAAGATGTGGAACATACACTGGGCAACACCAACACCTCATGGTTTCATGGTAATCACACTGGACTGGCCCACAAGCTGGAGGTGAGGATCCAGTCACATTCTAATGCACACAGTGAGGCTGCAATCCCCCACAGAGTCCGTGGTTGTGAGCTCTGACACAATGTCATGCCATGGTATGTGCAATGTTGCTGTGGCAATGTCTACACACATTGATGCATTCACCAGAGTATCAAAGTACAACAGATGACAGAAGGGGTGACTATCCTGTCATGGGAGTGGCCATACATGTCATGAGGTACATAATGGAGTAGCATGTATGCAAGATGACACCACATGCACATGAACATGTACCACACATTTCTACACATACCAACGCTAAACAGCCTCAAATGAGTCCTTACCCAAATTGACTTCTCCACATGTTCAAGCATGCTCCGTTGATGTGGCTGACGTTGCAATCATAATGAGCAGTAGCAGGATGACCACGATGTACCCCAACGGACAACAGGCAGGGCGAGCTGTGGATGAGAGTGGCACACAAGGGGTCACGTTCGGTATAATGTCATTTTGTCATTGTCTGTTGAATAGCCAGATGTAGTATGACACCTGTACATTCCGAGTGCACTCATAGCACGTATGTGTGTAGCATTACAACTGAACATGTGACACAGCACAACACACATCCAAGTGATCTTGCTTACAGTCTGTTGCATACATAGCATGCTACCCATGCTACTCTATAGTCCATCTTTTACTTAAAAGACGAAAGGACTCACCATCATGAAAAGTGGTTGCGGATGAGGTGACCGCGGATATCATCTTCACCCTCCTCATCACTGGCATCCTGGCCAAGGCCTTCATCCTCAATGGGCGGATGTTCCAGCTCATCAGGATCCAGGTAGAGTGGCACAGCCTTCTCCACTGCCATGTTGTGTAGCATGCAGCACACGGTGAAGATGTCACACACCTTGCGTGGGCTGTATCTGAGGGCTCCGCCTGTCTTGTCCAGGCACCTGAAGCGGCTCTTCAGGAGTCCAAAGGTCCGTTCGATCACCTGCCTGGTCTTCACATGTGCATTGTTGTAACGCTGGTCTGCAGCTGTCCTGGGGTTGCGTAGCGGAGTCATTAGCCACGGCATGTTTGGATATCCAGCGTCTCCTGCAATTTGTAATCATGTACAAGAGTGAATCATATGATGCAGATCATGAAGTTGTGACATACTGACATACAGAGCTCACAGTGTATACTCACCAACTAGACATGCCCGGTGGTTGTGCAGCTGCAGCATCATCTGTGGTACCCTGCTACGCCTCATGATGAAAGCATCGTGGCACGATCCTGGATAACGTGCACAAACATGTGAGATAATCATGTTGGCAAGACACACCACCAAGGCATTTATCGAGTGGTAGTGTTTCCTGTTGCGATACGCTTGCTCCTGAGCCTGTGGTGGGACAAGAGTAACATGTGTACCATCAATTGCACCAATTACATGTGGCATACGGCCCAGGCCATAGAATTCCCCCTTGACATCTGTCAACTCTTCTGGAGTAGGGAATGTAATGAACTCATCAAGGTGGAGCAACATTGCTCCCAAAACATCACCCAATACCCGGCTAAACATGGTCTGAGACATCCCTCCCACATCAGCTATGGTAAATTGGAAGGTACCTGTGGCAAAGAAATGGAGGGCTGCCATCACCTTTACCTTGGGTGTCAGTGCACTTGGATACCTGTGGTGTGGTTGTAGGTGAGCCTCAAGCCTGCCCGTCAGGTCCTTGATCAACTGTCGGCCGAAGCGATATCGACGGATGCAGTTGCGCTCCCTCATGGCTTCCAAGTCAGGCAAGGGCCTTTCCAGAGGGGGTGCCCTGCAAGACACAATTTTAAGGAAATGTCTACAACTGTCTGACTAAGACTATAACAATGTACATGGCACAAGCAACACTTCTTCAAATAATGTAGACAATTTGGAGTGTGGCGTGGGATACACACAGATGCCAGCTCCCACACACTCCTCCGTGGCAAAGGAAAATACCTGTAGTGTGTGGAATGGATGTGACATGCATACAAGCCTTCTGATGTAAAGGTCTTAGTGACCATGACAATGTATCATGTCAGTGAGACACGTCTTGTCAATGTCAGTAGGAGGTTGTCTGCACACCCAGAGGGCAGACTGCAACACACACACACACCACATGTGCAATCATTTGCACTGTTCAGCCTTAGTCATGTCGCGGTGTGTACTTTCAGTGACAATTACATGACCATCATCATACAGCATGATAATTACATTTGTCACTGACGGTCTGTGATGCCATCACACATGTGAACGGGTCATTAACACACGTGGCATGGTGTGTGTACATTAGTCACCCTGCCATCACAGCAAGGACACAACATAGATGCTCCTACAGCAGATGCACAGTACTTTCAAGGACTAGTTACTTACCTTTTGTAAACCAATATCTGTAAGGAACAGTAGGCAGTAGCAAAGTGTCACATTTCAATACATACATAGCTTAGGACTAATTTGCCTCCCTGGGTGTCATCGATCTGACCAGTGAGTGGTGGCTATCCAGGCCACACCGGAACAAAACTAGTGTTGTTGATTGGCATCCGAAAAGGGCGTGGCCACGTTTTGGCCGTACCTACAACGCATACACTGGCAGCTGTTACACAAACATATCCCACAGAGAGTGTGGGTAGCAGGCAAAGATGCATGTCAAGTAGCTAAACATCACTCCCAGAGTCAGGGAGGATGATGACATCTTTGCGTAGTGCCTGTACCTCTTGGATACCCTCTACAGCGTAGGTAACGGGAATGTGTTCTGTGGTTTTGAGGGCTGCATGCAGATGCTTCCTGGGATGGGGTGGTAGGACAGGGAACATGGTCAGTCCGGGTAGGGCAGTGGGGGTCTGACAACGTGCCTATGTACAGACAAACATGCTGCGTGGCTGTACATGCTTGCAAATATACATACAGTACTCTCATCAAGATAGGCCTGCAGAGGCTCAGCGTAGCGTTAGTGTAGTAGAAGGACCTGAGTGACAAGTTGGTCCTCACCGCAGCAACAGGGAGACGAAGGGCCATGTTTCCAACCGCCCACATAAACACTACACTGAACGTTGCCCAATCATCCAAATACATATTTTGAGTTGAGACATCACCTGTGTCTGTCTAGGTGTCCACAACACTCGCATCCCCCAGTCCACCTGTCCTGTGGTGTTGGGACTGACACTCACGTGCCAGTGGGTCTTCTTGACCCTCCCAATACTCATTAGCGCCAATTGTAATGAGGTGTGGCCAGCTCATTGATGTTTACATTCCCATGCAGCATTAAGAGCGTTGTTCTGCCACACAGTTACCACGGCGGAGCCGTACAGTGTGTGGTATCGGGGCCAGCACCACCCCAGAATGGCGCCACGGCTGACACCTGGGGGAGATCTGGCAGTGAGGTTGTGAGTTGAACCAGCGGGGACCAGGATGAACATTCCGATCATGTCTGTCACAGCGGTTCTGGGACGTATGCACCGCCTGCGTCCGTCAGTCAGCGAATGATGGCGTCAGGGGCATATCAACAGAGGCGCAACTGCCCCCTGACGGGTACGGTGGGCCAGAAGCTGATGCGGAGTCAGTGGGCGGGGTGAGGGACATCATGGACATGAGGAAGTGCACTTACTCCTCCTGTGTCACATGCAGGGCTGGGACCGTAGGTCGTGGTACTGGCTATGATGGCTGCTATTCTGATGGAGCCGTGTGGTCGCCGTCACCCTAATCCCATGCAGCATTGCACTTGCATCGTGGTTATTTGTCAATGCAATTACACATCTCTGACTTATTTTGTTCACCTGACGAGTTTGCCCTGGGGAATGAAGTACTAATGAGGGGCTCACATGTCTCCACACCCACACACATGCACTGGTCCTACATCCCAACCATGAGCTATTGTGGTGCTGTGCCAACTGCTGGAGTCTGAGTGGCTTGTGGGAGATATCACACCTGGAATCATATGTCAGGTCCCCGCAATTGGAGCAGCTCTTGTTGTTGTGCCTGACGTGAAAACCGTGGAGACACAGACGGTGAGGGTCACTCACCAACATGAGGCCTTTTCATTCCTCACAGGCTTTGTAAGTGACATCCCTATTGGCACGGTCTTGAGTATGCCAATAATAGGTAAATGTTCTGAAGTGTTAGTACAATGATTTAGGGTACAAAATGTGTAAGCTTTAACTTAGACCGGACCTGCGTTGGTGTTGAGAAACAAACAGAGGACCTGACGTGTGGACGCAGAGGTGACATATGACTACTCAGATAACGTCATCAGGGCACACACAACGCCAAGGATACTAGCAGAGCCAGAGGATTTACACACCAACACACAAGTGTACGGTATTACGGAAATTGCCATGTCCAGGATGACATGTGGGGATATTCTGAGGTGAGTAATACTTTACTGACCTGTTCATGGCATATGCTAACAGCATGCACAATGTTGCACATGGCACACACATGACGTGGTCACACAGGGTCATGCTGTGCGGCTATGACACCTCTGTGACAGTGGCCATGTTCCTGTCATCATGTGCCAGTTCCCTGTACTGAATTGTGGCCCATTCGAGTGTTCATGTGCCTCCCTACATGTTGCACACGTTAATTGTGTTGTAATTGTTGAATGCATGTGATGCACATGTGCATCATGAATGATGACATGTTGTGCAAGTTATTCACACATCAACTGAGGCACAGGCTCACAATCCCTGTGCTTCTTCAATGTCTGCCAAACCTGGCACATACTGATGTATGTGTGCCATGCAGATGTATGCATCCACATGGTTGACATGAGTGTAGACTACATCCCTGCTGTGTGATTTCTTGTGTGACTCTGCCAATGGTGACATGAAGGTGGACAGGGACGCAGCCTACACAATCGTTCACTTGACCATGTCTGACACAATGTACCCCAATGGTACGTGCCTGTGTACGCATCGTTTCCCTATCGCCATTAGGCTCTACGCGAGCTGAGCGTACCCCAATGGTACGGGCGTGTGTATGCATCGTTTCCCTATCGCCTTTAGGCTGTACGCGACCTGAGCGTACCCATATGGTACGTGCCTGTGTACGCATCGTTTCCCTATCGCCATTAGGCTCTACGCGAGCTGAGCGTACCCCAATGGTACGGGCGTGTGTATGCATCGTTTCCCTATCGCCTTTAGGCTCTACGCGACCTGAGCGTACCCCAATGGTACGTGCCTGTGTACGCATCGTTTCCCTATCGCCATTAGGCTCTACGCGAGCTGAGCGTACCCCAATGGTACGGGCGTGTGTATGCATCGTTTCCCTATCGCCATTAGGCTCTACGCGAGCTGAGCGTACCCCAATGGTACGGGTGTGTGTATGCATCGTTTCCCTATCGCCTTTAGGCTGTACGCGACCTGAGCATACCCCTATGGTACGTGCCTGTGTACGCATCGTTTCCCTATCGCCATTAGGCTCTACGCGAGCTGAGCGTACCCCAATGGTACGGGCGTGTGTATGCATCGTTTCCCTATCGCCTTTAGGCTGTACGCGACCTGAGCGTACCCCTATGGTACGTGCCTGTGTACGCATCGTTTCCCTATCTCCATTAGGCTCTACGCGAGCTGAGCGTACCCCAATGGTACGGGCGTGTGTATGCATCGTTTCCCTATCGCCTTTAGGCTGTACGCGACCTGAGCGTACCCCAATGGTACGTGCCTGTGTACGCATCGTTACACCATTCAATGTGTAGCATTGGCAATGGCAATGTCACCGTACTTGTGTGTGGATTTTAAAATATGCATAGGGAACAACTAGGGGAACAGTGTACTGTTCAAAATGCAACCAGGTTGTCATGGATACGGATTTTTTTTACACTCCTACAGGTGTCCTGGAAGAATCAGTTAGGAAAAATTTACAATGTTGCGAAAGTTGTTGTTCAGCTCTGGCTCAATTTTCAAACCATGCATATGTGTGTCATGGGCTTAGGTGTGATGTGATTGGATGGAACATGGGATGCAAATTATGGTGGCCTATCACACACTACTCCTTGGACTCACAGACCCTCTGCAGCACAGATATAAGGCAGCATGTGGCTGTGGGAGGGCACTTGCCTGCACAACATTGGTGTGCTAACCACAGCTGCTGTCTCTGCATCCTCTGGCCCTGATTAGCTGAACATGGAGAGGGCACCTGCATTCACTGATGGTGAGAACAAGGCCCTTCTGGATGCCCTCCTGCCAAACTTCAGCAAGCTGTATGGGAGACCAGAGGATCAGGTGAGTGATGTGTGCAATACCTTGGAGTGTGCACCTGTTGTGTGTGTGACATCATAGCCACTGTGTAGTAATAGTGGATATATGCAATGTTGTTGTGAGTGAGTGCCAGGGTGCACAGTGTTGTTAGAAGAGAGTTATTTGTTGTAGTGTGGTGTGTGACAGCATGTCACGTGCTGCATTGCACCCAGATATAGCATATCTTGTTCAGTGAGTGTCATGCTCAAAGAGTGTTTTACAGCCCTCATGTAATCTGTAAAATTTCTATGTCATGCTAAGCAGTTGTGTTAGCACACAGGCCACATACTCCTGGACAATGATGCTAATGTGTGTGCCATACGTTGCCCTGTTGTCATCATGTGTTTTGTGCACATATGGGTGTCTTGGGAACATGCACCAGGTATACTGATGTTCTGTAACTTTACATTTGTGACAGGTATCTGCCTATGAGAAGGGTGAAATCTGGTTGGACATCGCCAGGGCTGTCCGGAGAGAGGGGGGGCCTCGCAGGAGGCTTCGAAACATAAAGAAGAGGTGGCAGGACATCCGGTGCTGGAGCCGCCGCATCGCCCGAGTCCAGCTGAAGCTGGAAGCTCCACGCCGGCATGGCGGCAGCCGCCAACTCACCCCCAACATGCTCCGGGTCCTGGAAGTGGTGTTCCCAGACCTCCATAGGCAGTTGCAGGAGGGACAGCAGCACGAAGGGGGTAGGTACATGTCTGTTTGTAGTCATGTGTGTGAGAAATGGTACCTGAAGAGCTCTAAGGCATGGTCACACTCCCATAGTTTGAGTGGTGTGGTCAGACAGGCAGTTCATGCATTGGAATTCGATTGTCCCTCTGTCAGCAGCTGCTTCTTTACATGCCTTGCCCTACTCCACAGTAGAGGTTTGCTTTGGCTAATGCTTGTTTTTGACATGTACTCCTATGGTGCAGTGTCTCAAGTTGCATCTTCCTTTGCACATCATCATGTTGTAGGGGGGTATGTGACACCTGTTCGTACCTTAAATGTAGCACCACATGTGCACTATGTCTGCCCTTCATATTGTGGCACTGTTATGGAGTCTCAACAAGTGTTTTGTGCACAAGTCAGCCTCAGTGGCCTTTGTCCATGGTACACTTTCTAATTATCTTGCGTTAGCTACAGGTGCACAATGTACATGTGCTGTATTTTGGACTTCTGCATACTCACACTGGGCAGTGCGTGTGTGCATATTCTCAACATCTGTGGCATGTTCTTTGTACGTAGTATTGATGGTTTGCCACACAATGTGACTTTGGATGTACAAAGCGGTGATGGCAGTGTGAGGTGATGGAAGACTTGTTTCAGGTTACAGGATGGCATCACATGGCAGTTTGCCCAGGACTTTTCTAATGTGGCACAGAGTCAAAGCAAATCAAACATGACCAGGTCTTCATTTGGGTGGCAGGGTTGGCTAATGAACTGTTATGCATCATCAGCTATCCTGTTGTCAGGCAGTGGATCATGATTGTGTCTCTCATACAAGTATTTTCCTTGCCTATACCTTGTCTCCTACCTTACATTGAGCTTTGTGTCTCTGACATTTCTCCACAAGTAGAATTGTCATTATGAAGAGTTATGTGTCATGTGACTCATGATGCATGCCATGGTGACGAATAAGGCCATTTGATTTGCAGCTGATATGTCTGATGTGTACAGGTGACTGATATGTTTTCATTCTTCTCCTTGCTCACAGCATCATCATCTGAATCTGGAGGAGACAGAGGCGCGGACCAGGCGGAGGGACACACCGACAGTGCCACCTGCTGGGAGGTGTCAGAGGGAGGCAGTGGCACAGAGTGGGAGGAGAGTCTGCAGGCCGCACGACATGTGACTGACACATCGTACCATGCCGACGAATCTGAGACAGACTCTCAGGAGGGGGGGGAATATGCAGCAATGGTCACTCATACATCTTTGGCTGCCCTCCCCTCCTCCAGTCCCATCTCCAACCTCCCAGTCCTTGGTGTGCCTAGGGTCCGTGCTAGCCCCCGTGTCTCCTTTGTTCCCGGCACCGCAGCCCCTGCCCCTGTGTCCCCTGCTGCCCTCAGTGCTGAGACAGTGGACCTATTCAGGCAGATTGCAGTAGGTCAGACATCCATGCTGTCTGTCCTCCATGGACATACACAACTGATGACACAGGTGGTGTCGTTCATGGAGGGCATGTCATCAGCCATGTCTGATCTGCGTCGGAGTGTGGCTGCCATTGAATCAACACTGACGGCACCTCTCTACACCCAGCAGCATCTGTCCCCTCCCCCTCCTTCAGAGCCATCCACCTCCCTCTGCCTCTCACATACCTACACAGCATACACGCACACGCCACAGGTCAGACACACCCAGCGCACACACACAGCATAAGAAGCTCAAAGCTCCACGCACACAGTCTCAAGGGCAAGTAGGCACACCCACAGGGAGAGGGGAGACACCTCACACACGCATCCACACACCCAGTAGGACTGACTCACAGCCCTGTACCTCCACCCCCAATGTGTCCCCGGGTTCAGGTGGTAGTTTTTCCGCCCTGGCTGAGGTGTGCAGCCAGGTTTTTGAATCTACTTTCGGCGATGGCCAAACCAGTGTGGATGAATCCACTACACCTGCACCCACTCCACCTGTCCTTCCCTCTCCTGTTCATGCGGTGCCGGAGGATTCCACAGATGGTGCCCCCGTAGTCAGCACAGCTGATTAAACGCCACGTGCAGGCAGGTTTGGGTGAGATGACACCCATGGAGGCACAAACTATTGCTGAGACTCTATTGGACTGGCCATTGGCCTTTAATGAGCGAGGACTCTCATTTGCTTTTATTTTGTGATTCCGCTGAATAAAGCAAATTTTTGCTTTTCAGATTTGTAGTTTGTGTGATGATGTCTGTGACTGCTGGGTGCCTGGGAGCTGGTGTGATGTTCACATTTTGGTCTACTGAAATGTGTCTATCTCCTGAGGGTAATGAGGTTGACAATGGTATGTTTATGATGTACGAGCTGGGCAGTGGTGGGCACTCTGATGCTGGGCACTCTGATGCTGGGCAGTGGTGGGGACTCTGATGCTGGGCACTCTGATGCTGGGCAGTGGTGGGCACTCTGATGCTGGGCACTCTGATGCTGGGCAGTGGTGGGCACTCCGATGCTGGGCAGTGGTGGGCACTCTGATGCTGGGCACTCTGATGCTGGGCACTCTGATGCTGGGCAGTGGTGGGCAGTGGTGGGCACTCTGATGCTGGGCACTCTGATGCTGGGCACTCTGATGCTGGGCAGTGGTGGGCAGTGGTGGGCACTCTGATGCTGGGCACTCTGATGCTGGGCACTCTGATGCTGGGCAGTGGTGGGCAGTGGTGGGCACTCTGATGCTGGGCACTCTGATGCTGGGCAGTGGTGGGCACTCTGATGCTGGGCACTCTGATGCTGGGCAGTGGTGGGCACTCCGATGCTTGGCAGTGGTGGGCACTCTGATGCTGGGCAGTGGTGGGGACTCTGATGCTGGGCACTCTGATGCTGGGCAGTGGTGGGCACTCTGATGCTGGGCACTCTGATGCTGGGCACTCTGATGCTGGGCAGTGCTGGGCAGTGGTGGGCACTCTGATGCTGGGCACTCTGATGCTGGGCAGTGGTGGGCAGTGGTGGGCACTCTGATGCTGGGCAGTGGTGGGGACTCTGATGCTGGGCACTCTGATGCTGGGCAGTGGTGGGCACTCTGATGCTGGGCACTCTGATGCTGGGCAGTGGTGGGCACTCCGATGCTGGGCACTCTGATGCTGGGCACTCTGATGCTGGGCAGTGGTGGGCAGTGGTGGGCACTCTGATGCTGGGCACTCTGATGCTGGGCACTCTGATGCTGGGCACTCTGATGCTGGGCAGTGGTGGGCAGTGGTGGGCACTCTGATGCTGGGCACTCTGATGCTGGGCAGTGGTGGGCAGTGGTGGGCACTCTGATGCTGGGCACTCTGATGCTGGGCACTCTGATGCTGGGCAGTGGTGGGCAGTGGTGGGCACTCTGATGCTGGGCACTCTGATGCTGGGCAGTGGTGGGCAGTGGTGGGCACTCTGATGCTGGGCACTCTGATGCTGGGCAGTGGTGGGCACTCTGATGCTGGGCACTCTGATGCTGGGCAGTGGTGGGCACTCCGATGCTGGGCAGTGGTGGGCACTCTGATGCTGGGCAGTGGTGGGGACTCTGATGCTGGGCACTCTGATGCTGGGCAGTGGTGGGCACTCTGATGCTGGGCACTCTGATGCTGGGCACTCTGATGCTGGGCAGTGGTGGGCAGTGGTGGGCACTCTGATGCTGGGCACTCTGATGCTGGGCAGTGGTGGGCAGTGGTGGGCACTCTGATGCTGGGCACTCTGATGCTGGGCAGTGGTGGGCACTCTGATGCTGGGCACTCTGATGCTGGGCAGTGGTGGGCAGTGGTGGGCACTCTGATGCTGGGCAGTGGTGGGGACTCTGATGCTGGGCACTCTGATGCTGGGCAGTGGTGGGCACTCTGATGCTGGGCACTCTGATGCTGGGCAGTGGTGGGCAGTGGTGGGCACTCTGATGCTGGGCACTCTGATGCTGGGCAGTGGTGGGCAGTGGTGGGCACTCTGATGCTGGGCACTCTGATGCTGGGCAGTGGTGGGCACTCTGATGCTGGGCACTCTGATGCTGGGCAGTGGTGGGCAGTGGTGGGCACTCTGATGCTGGGCACTCTGATGCTGGGCAGTGGTGGGCACTCTGATGCTGGGCACTCTGATGCTGGGCAGTGGTGGGCACTCTGATGCTGGGCACTCTGATGCTGGGCAGTGGTGGGCAGTGGTGGGCACTCTGATGCTGGGCACAGGTGGCCAGGGGGGGGGGGGTCTCAGACACACACTCTCATACTTACACATACAATTACTTAGCAGACGTATGTCCCACACGTCTATTGCACTGGTGTTGTGCGGTGAGCTGGATGACGTACATCGAGCTGGATGACGTACATGCGGCACGTATAACACTGGTGGAGTGTGGTGACGTACCGTACCCCGAAGTCGATGACGTAGGTGCGGTACCTCTCCGTATTACACTAGTGATGTGCGGTGACGTTCCGTACCCCGTGGGCGATGACGTAGGTGCGGGACGTCTCCGTATTACACTGGTGTTGTGCGGTGACGTTCCGTACCCCGAAGTCGATGACGTAGGTGCGGTACGTCTCCGTATTACATTGGAGTTGTGCGGTGACGTTCCGTACCCCGTGGGCGATGACGTAGGTGCGGTACGTCTCCGTATTACATTGGAGTTGTGCGGTGACGTTCCGTACCCCGTGGGCGATGACGTAGGTGCGGGACGTCTCCGTATTACACTGGTGTTGTGCGGTGACGTTCCGTACCCCGAAGTCGATGACGTAGGTGCGGTACCTCTCCGTATTACACTAGTGATGTGCGGTGACGTACCGTACCCCGAAGTCGATGACGTAGGTGCGGTACGTCTCCGTATTACACTAGTGATGTGCGGTGACGTTCTGTACCACGTGGTCGATGACGTTGGTGGGCCCGTCCCCGTATTACAATGGTGTTGTGCGGTGACGTAACGTACCCCGTGGTCAATGACGTTGGTGCGGCCGCTATCCGTATGACACTAGTGATGTGCGGGAGTGTGTGGTGCAACGTACCCAGACATGACAGTCGTGCAATGGAGATGTGCCCGTGTGGCAACACGTACAGGTATGTTGGAGTTCGTTGTACTCACCTTCTGCGCCGTCGTCGGTTTCTATATACGAGGTGGTGGGCGTACAGGATAGGGATGACACGGACGATGGCGTTCATGTCTTGCTTGTCGTGTACCGGGTGCCGGGTTTGCCGGAGTGAGGGTTTACGGTAGTTTTGAGCTCTCGTAGCAAAAGAGCCGTACGGTGTGTGTCCGACACGGATCGTACTTCCTGGGTCGGAAGGCGAGGTCTATTTACGTACGGACGCTGCGTGGTGCGTCAGCCGACTGCAATTCGTATGGATTTTCGATTTGTACGGTGTTTTTTACGAGTCGTACGGAGGCACGCATTAATTTGTGATCGTACTTGCTGAATCGTACGGGGACGCCTACGGGTGCGATTCGTACGGGGAAAAACGCTCCGAACTACAATTCGGAGCGCTTTTTACCGGATCGGAATCGACCCCCTTGTGTACCCCTGCAAAGTCGACACCTCATAACAATAATATGTACTATCCGTGTGAAACTTGAAAATTAATCCACCTTAAGCATACACAGAAAAGGAGCACACGTGGGAATACTAATTTGCGGTTTGGCAAAAACAAATATATTAATAATGTGAAGAAGTCATGCTACTATAGTGCAATATTAATATTTTTTAATGAATAAAGGTGAGTATTTGTGCTTTTGTAAGTGTTTTTCTGTGGCAAAACGAATCCATTTGGTAAGTAATTAACGCATATATGTCGCTCTAAGCTAGGTAACCACTAACAGGGAAAATTTAGAATGGTGGGAGGTAAACAAAAGGGCTAAAATTCAAAAAGTAACGTTTGTTGTATTTATTTTCATATTAGTTCCCATTGAGGCCTGTGCGGCCTAGTTCGAAAATGGCTGATTATGCGAGACTCCAAGAAGTATGGCTCTGCGCATGCGTGACTGTGCCAGAGATGTTCGGCGAACTGTGCTTGGGGTAAAGGTGTCAAGGTCAGCTTGGCCTAGGACACCGGAGTTGTGCCAAAGGATATCTGAATTTTAAAGCCTGGGAAACATGTGTGCTGTAACTACATGATGTATAAAAGATACAAGGACAGGATGACAGATTGCAAAATGGACAAATTTGACCGTGTGAGAATGGGTAAAGGCGAACATGAAAACCAGTTTGGACAAGGAGGACATGAGGTGATCTTCACCACCCCTCTTATGGACCAATAAAAATTGAGAATGGACCCTAAAGTTACAAGTTTCAGTTAGATAGTTAGGGAAAAATGGTATAAAAGAGCCTGTACGAAAGCAGGGTGTGATTTGGTTCCATGATTTTATTACGCACCACAACATGCTGTCGGACTGAACGAAATTTGGTGCGGAAAGAGTTTGAACATTTTTGGACTTTAATTTTGATGATGCAAATAATTGAGTGCGGAGTCCTGATGGGAGGTAGACATTGAGGAGGTTAGAGAGACAGTCAGCTGGGGAACCTGTTTCATGAAATTCTGTCAACTTCTTTGGCAGAGTGGTAATATAATTTCTACATTTCTATTTCTTGAATGTGTTAATAAATGCTAATGTTTTCCTTGATTTAAATATAATTTCTTTCTTGTCTACAATTTTAGATAAATGCTTTCAATAAAAATAAAAAAGTCTACGTCTTCATTTTAAATAGATGTCATGACAAGGTAGAAAATAAATAATAATGGCAATATTGTTATTGAGCTGGTCTTAATTGCCATCAATTAACTTCTACTAGCTGGTCCATCGACCAAAACTGTGGGGTGCCTTGATGTTATTTCGTAAAAAACTTAAAGAGAAGAAATTGCTTATAGATGCATCTGTATTTAATGTATAAATTTAAACTTTAGGATTTTCGGGTGCTCCGCTGTCCAGCAACTCACCTTCTGTTTTCACTGATCCCTGGAGCTGTATGGAGTGTGAATGTGTGACTCGCGGTGTTATGGGCCCCACCAATGAGTATGTGTAAGTTAGCTCCAGGGTTAAGTGGGATGAGTTGTGAGGGTTGTTTGAGAACCACGCTGGATCATATGCACTGATTGTTTAGCCTTCCCTTTGCCAAGAAAGTCAAAACTTAAAAACAAAGATGCTTCTACAGCGGGAAAGTATAGGGTGTGGGGCGGTGTGTGTAGTGAGAACTCAACAAATTTGTACTCGCTTCAAATACGTTTATTCTGTATAACGGGGGAGAGCAGAAAGCACATCCTTCACGCGGCTACAAGTTCTAAATAGAGCATACCTGTGTCATCACAATAGGCATTCATTCCCTAACAACCTACTGTAATGAAATGTTTCTTCAGTAGAGGTATTTTCAGGAAGGTTTATTTAGGAGAAAAGTTATATTAGGAATGAGCCCCACCAGGAGAGCCTGTATGGTGCTCAGCCCTTTCAGCAACTGACTACAGCTTTCTTTCTAATGTTCTAAATCCCAACATTCTAAAATACATTCATAATGGCTGAGCATCATATTACAACATCTCCCTCCTTTACAATGAAAAGGGAGAAAGTTACAAGAGGCATGAGGAAAATTACAAGGAAAGAATCTAGTGAAAACATCGTAAAAATGTAACATGAAAAATTAACTTTGAGACCTGAAAAGGAAGAATGAAAATGGAAGAATGAGAAGACACCAAGAGACAAAGAGAAAGTAGTGAAAATGACTGATAGGGAAACCAGAAGGCCCAAAAGACAACACAGTCATGCACCATCCATCTATCTCACACAAGAGCAAACACGCACGACCTCACACAAACAACAAAACAACCCAAATAAACAGATCATGAAAGCTGGCCAGGCTGATACAAGGAGAGTAAAGGGTGCAGGAAGGAAGTGATAAGTGAAACAAACAACAAAGTACAGATAAAGGGTGAAAGACAGCCGCAGACAGAGAAGGTGAGATAGTGGCTGTCAATCAACAAAGCAGAAGAATGGGGGTACATCCCCAAAAACACAGCAAATGAAGAGGTATTGAGCTCACAGGGGTAGGAAAGAAAGAGGTGAGCTAGAGCAGTAGGACGTACTGAGCTCACATGAGTGGGAGAGGAGAAGGTGAGCTAAACAGAGTTTTCCCGCAAAGCAAGTTGAGGTGAAAGGTGTGCGGAAACGGCACACGGCACTGTGTACAACATGAAACTGTGATAAGGATGTGGAGGAAGACCACATGAAGCAGTAACATTTTCCTCAAAGCAGGTTGAGGTGAAAAGTGTGCGAACAAGGCACAGATGTGGAGAAAGACTACATGAAGGAATGAAACATGTATAACAGGCAAAGTGGATGTGGGGAAGCACCACATGGAGAAGATGTGGGGACGCACCACATGAAACAGTAAAATCTCCCTCAAAGCATGTTGGTAAGAAAGGTGTGGGCAGGGATCACACGTAATAAATAAAGTCGGATGCATGAAAAGTAGATATGGATACAATTCATACATGCAGAACACGACAAGGTGGAGTGGACAATACCGCATGGTACAGTAAAAGTATGGTGGTGAATTCCATACAGTGCAACGTAAAACGAGGAAGCTTCAGAGCTTGGTGTGGCTGTAAGTGCCACACAGTAGAATGCATTTATTTTTTAACAGTAGAATGGATTTTTTTTTTTTAAAAACCACATTATAATATGAAGACAATTGAAGGACTACCCCTTTTTTTTTTTTTAAATATGACAGTAAAATGCAATTTGCAGCAACAGTAGGGGCTTGGTGAGGCATGTAAGAATCCTTTCAGAAAACAGAGAATGCACCAAAGAAAATGAAGGATCCCACCCAGTGGCGTTACAGCAGTGAAAATACAATGTACAGAGCAAGAAAATATAATAATGTAAATATAATTGTAAAAACACCATAAAGTACACGATTGTAGCACACAGGGGGGTAACAAACACTCCCGCTACCCCCGCGGTGCGGGGGACCCCCACTCTAAAATAAATAAAGGGGGCCCCCTCAGCTCTTCAGTGAGAGCTGTGAGAGAGAGGCCTGCGCTAAAGCAAGCCTCTCTCCCTCTGAAGCAGGTGCAGTCGGCAGCCTGCTCTGAGCCCCTTGCGCTGACTGAAGGGAAACAAAGTATCAACATTGTTCTCTTCAGTTAAGCCTGGAACTTGGAAGGCCTGGAACTTGGAAGGAAAGGCCCCCCAGGATTTATCTGTGAGTCAGAGTGCTGGAGTGCAGAAAGAAACAGTCTACAGAGCAGCAACCAGGAGAAGGTCAAAAGAAAGTTTAAAGGAAGAAGAAATGCTGGGAGGGAGAGACAGATGACAGAACTCTGTGTGTGAATGTATGTGCACACAAAGGTGCTTAACGCCCGGCCCCCCATAGTGCAGGAGTCCCCCGGGACCCTTCAGTTATGCACCTTGCTTGTCCTGATATTTAGCAACTTGCTCTAGTCTTTGTGCAGAAAAAGTGCTATAGATTGACACTGCTCTGAAGAAATGTAAGTAACACTTTATTGTTACATTTTAGGATGCCACTGATTCTACAGGAAGCCAGGCCAGGGTTTTGTTAGTTGCAGGAGAGGGTGAAGGGCTCTTGCAGAAGGCCTGTATGGATTACTAAAGCAGGATTCAATGATTGTATGTGGACCCTCCCATATCCAGCCTGCACCCTCAGTAAGAGTCCATTATCAGAGTCAGACTACAGAGGTGGCAAGCAGCAAAGAGCAACAGGGTCTCATGCGTCCTGCATCTGCCTACTCCCAGCCATGCTGGAATCCTTCAGCTGCTGAAGGGCTGTGATTCCTGGGGATTAAAGAAATAGTGAGGGTAGCGCTGGACTAACTGGGGTCACCCAAACAGGTTAGTCCACCAACAGCCCTTTTCTTTCTACCTTGATGTATAATAAAGGGAGGCATGGAGTAACTGGCAGGCCCTGGGGGTACTGGGCTGATACCATAGCATTTATTATGCCCCACCACCTGGTCACACCAGACTTAACCCCACTGGGACACCTGCAAGTACTGAACAAAGGTAACTATTTTAACAATGCCTGACAGCGGATGTAATCTGGGTATGAGGGACTCCTTGCATTGCTTGGTCTTGCTTTTCAGAGGTAGGTTCTGCCCCTAAGTGAGATCTGACCAAGTAAATGCACCTGCATTAGGATTTACAACCTCAAGCAGAATGACATTTACTGCAGATGTGGATTGCACATGTTGCTCTGGTCTGAGGATGAAGACGAGAACCAAGTCAGGTTCAGATCCGGTGACTCTGGCAGTGGTGTTGTCGGCTCAGACTGTCAGTGCCTAGGTAGTGTAGTACGGTGGCCCCTATGGTTCAGAGCCCTGGCCTGCAGCTCTACCCCAATGATCCTCTGAATAGTGGACATTGCTCCTTTTACATGTATGTTTTTCCTTCATAAATATTGAAAGCTGGGTGAGAAAGATGGGACAGCTTTCTGTTTTTCAAACTGCACTAAAATGAGTGCACTGCACTTCCTTAAAATGTATGTTTTTCGTGTTGTAGGAAAGCACTGAAAACTTGTGTAAAAGCTCCCATAGCTCGGCTACTCGAAATAAAGCAAACAGTCACGCTGCATTCAATGTCTTTATTCCTTGTGTCTTCCCATTACCTTTCAAATCTCTATCCCCAACACAACATCCCTCTTTTTCCCTGTGGGTTGCCTCACTTTTTATTCTCTGGGTTACTTGATCTCCGTTATCTGCTAATGTGTAGTTTTCATCCTGCTTTCTTTCCTCCCCTCTCTCTAGCTGCTACTATGATGTACTTTTCTTCTGTGATTCTTCCATATAGTCCCCTTCATGCAATGTGAGTGACCCTCATTTCAGGTAAACTTACTCTCTAGACAGCATCTGCTCAGAGGTGGTCACTCTTGACTCTCCATACCCTCGTTCTCTTTCTAGCTCTTTTGTTTCTTTCTCTGTTTTTCCCTTTCTTGTTTTCTTCTCTTTCCCATAAATGTCCCTCCTTTTTACCCTTACCTCTCTGACCTATTTCTCTCACTCATTCCTTTCTCTCTTTGCCAACTGTCCTGACTTTCTAAGTGGTCTTTCTCCCTCTTTATCCCTAACTCTTTCACTTACTCTCTCTCGTACACATTATTTAAGAGTGTTCCTTCATTACTAACTGTCTATACCCACTTTTTGTAATGACTGTCCTTCTCGGTCTCCTTTTTGTTCTCTTTCCTTGACTGTATCATCTTGCATCCTCTTTTAGTCTCTCTTTCCTCTTATACATCCATTATGGCCTGCTGTCTCCCGCTATTTGACTGCTCTGATTTTCTTGCTGCTTCTTTCCTCCTGTATTGTTTTTCGTCAATGACAGTCACTCTCTCCTGGCAGTCTCCACCTCCTACAGCAGCCTACTCTTTATGAAAGTGTTGGGTCTAACTATGATTTTGACTCATGCTCTGCAATACATCTTTCATTATGTTACCTTGATTGTTCATTTTTGTTTCCCCCTCCACTCTATTCCATTGCATTAGTTCCTTGGCTCATCTGATTGGTGTTTGGAGCATTGCGGAATAAATGAGTGTGCCAGTTAACTGTCACTGTGCTTAATGGCAGGGGCATAAGAATAGCCCCGCAGCCCTGCAGCCCCTACAGCGCAGGAGGCCCTTAGCTACAGGGGACCCCCTCTGGAGCTGTGCACGTGCAGTGGGCCCCTCCTATGAGACAGGCCCAGACGGGCAGTACCTGGGGTTTCCTGGGGCCAGTTTTGTTACGGGGTGGCGATTTTCTTATTGGGGTTCTATATTACATCAAGTCACCTGACTCATCCAAGGTGTTTGGCGCGGCTTAAATGCCAGCTTTAGAAGTAGCAGCACTGGGGTTAAACTAAGCGCCGTTGTTCCTCTTTTATTTCCAAGTCAGCCATCACGGACATAAAAGAAAGACAACGTCACTCTGCGCTTACTCACGCGATAGCAAATGGTACAACCTGTAGCGGAGCGGAGCGCCAGTCTGATCCTGAAAAAGGTCATTGAGCTTGTTGGATTTGCATGATGAAAGTTGTTTAGTAGGCTGCCTCAGTAGAAGTTCTTGAGTCGGCCTTAGTGAATGGGCATGCACTGCAAGGCAAGGGTGAGCACCAGGACTGCCGGGCCCTGTGTCATCATAACAGCAAAAGGTCAGCAGTTCCAGTTACTTATATGGAGGAGTTTAGAGCGCATCCACTCCGAGTTAGACCGGTTAAGCATTACAAGCACATTTATAAGTCCAGGAGAGAACTCAGATGCAGTCTAATCACCTACAATTTCCTCCTTGAAATATAAATTGAACATGCTAATATGTACATCATTGTTTGTCGGAGGCCACACAAAGTCAGCCGTCGTCCTATGTTATCGCAGTAGTTGGCATGCGCGCTTCTTCCAGAAAGACTTCATGCCTTTCAGGATAATAAAAGAGACTTGCTGCAAAGGGCGGCAGTTTGAAGAAAGTCGTCTTAGTATGTTTTGCATTTTAAATAACATTATTGTGTCATAGGCCATAACATTAAGCTGAATACAGATTCAGTTGAAACCACTATTCAATGAGTGCAACGTGCACTGTATGAGTAGGATGTATTTGCTATTTCAGCCATTGATGTGTGCCTTTAGTGGCGGGAGTCTGTCTGATACATCCTTTCACTGCTCTGGCACAGGCTGGATCATCTAACTGCATTTTCTATAGCTAAGGTGGAGGATGAACCTGGGGTAGAGGCCCCTGCTTCTGCACTTCTGTCGGTCTTCTATAGAGTATGAGACCATGAGCCTTAATCCGAGCATCAGCTACATTATAACCAAGTGCCACGCCAGTGTTGACTGCTCAGTGTTTAGAAGCCGACTCCTGTGAGCCAGTCTACTTGTCCATGACAAGTCTCTGCGACATTGCTCTCCTGCCTATCCACACCACACGCCCTCTGCAGCTTTGCTAATTGTTATCTGCCTTCGTCAGAATGCCCTTTAGTGCACACACTTCAAATACAAAAATTAAAAAAGCAATTTAAACCAATCTTTACAATGCAGAAGACCATCTCCTCATATCAGTACACGAACAATTATTTTTTTAACAAAACTGTGTACATTGTTATGCTGAAATTAAAAACATTTTAAAAAACGTAGGCACGTCTTTCAAGATTGATCTCCGCTCCCCTCTGAAAATGAACAAATAGACTTAGATTACACAAAAAGAGTGTATCTGCAGGCAGAAAAGCGCCTCCAGCACTTTCCATTAACTTTTTTGTAGGCTGCCACCTCTACTAATTTCTTTTCTATCGACTTGGGCTGCACTCCCCTGGTGCCGACTGGTTTTTCAAATGTCCATGCATCTTCTTTTTAGCCTGGGTTTTCTGTGCGTCTGTCCATGGTGGTCATTTGGCACTGTAGCCGATTTGCTTTTAGAACTGTCAGCTCTAAAATCTACACTTGTTAAAATTCTGCAGCCACTAGAAATACAAAGCTTCTCTTGCTACTTTTTCTTTCTGTGCCTCCTCGGAAAGGAATGCAAACGTTGAGTCTCTCAGGGGTGTCCACATAGGTCTAGGAGAACCGGATCCATGCAAGATATTCAGTTATCCATGCGCTATGTAAACAAATGCAATTTAGAGTCATTTTATGTGTATGTCTTCTATTTGGTTATCCTAAATATTTGGCAAGGGTCCGGCCCTCCTGGACTTACCTTGGATGCCCCTGTATTTTCTGGCAGTTCGGGCTGGACTGTTCCCATGAGGCACAGGGTCAGACTGATTTGCATATAGCCATGTCTGAACTGGGGTGGTAGAGTGGGCTAAAGAACAGTGATGGATTAAACCCAGATCTTTTGACTGGGTGTGAGTGTTTGATTGGTTCAGATGCTCCGTCCATCACCACCCCCTTTTGTACCGCCTGTATTTTCTACAGCGCATTGTCTGCCTTTCCGTCATAACGCAGTCTTGAAGTGGTGCTTGTCATTGCAAAGGTGCAAAGGATTAAAAAATACACAATGTAGCTATTTTAAGAACAACTGACTTAAGGATGCCATGGTTTGTTACCAAGTTAGTAATGTGTCAGTTCAAATACACCAGCCACCATTGACTGTAATATTTATTAGAAATAAATACTTTCTCCAGCATGTGTGTGTTCTTGTCACCACATTGCCAGTGTAGCCCATGCCATTGACAGGACATGTGGGTGGGCCTATTTATTATATAGATTCACAGTGGCTGAAAGTATTAATAATGTGGTCATAATAGTAAGAAGCATATCAGTAAGATGAATTTTATTGACATCATATTTGATTAAAAAAAATTAAATAACATGGGACCATTTTTCAGAAAAGCTGTTTTTTTAAAAATCCTGACTGTAGTGCCCTAGGTGCACATACTTGGTAGTACCCATCAAGATCATCTAATGCATTTATAAAGACATCCCACTTCCTCAAGTTTTTTTTTCCATTTGGTTAAAAACTCTTAGACCTTCTGGACTTAGGCTGTATAAAATAATGTTCTTCTTCCAGGAAGATGAAAATCCTTCCTCCTCTATGGTCAAAATATAATTTAAAAAATATATTTTCCATTCTGGCCATTTCATCTGAGGTTTGCCTGAACATGATAAAAAGGGTAAGGGCGGGGTAAGTGAAAAAGTTTTGGCACACAATTTCTTTTCTCCAAAAATAGCACCTGACTGTATGAACTAACAATACTTATAACAGTCACTTCATAGGCTCATTAAAATACAATCCACGCTACGTAATTCTCCAGAAACTGTTCTTGGCAGTACAAGTACTTGTAACTAGCTGGACGACCCAAAACCTTAAAGTACACCGAAGGACCACAGAAAGTATATCAAATGCGTTTTACCTTGAAAAGTATTCTTGAATTTTGGCATGATCAAGTGTGCGTATCACCGTAACAAATAAGGGATATGCTGTCAACTACTGCCACCAGAACGTTGAATTATGCCTCCAGAATGTTGACACAATGATTTGCAACAGATGCACATATCACCACAATTGCTGCCTGCCTTTACTCAATATACGCAATGTAGAATGTGCCTATCACTGAAAGTCCCTGAAGATTTTTACGATAAACACATAAGGTGTGTGTATCACCACAGCAGATGCAATTAATATTACACCCCGTGGTGAGTGTATCACCAATATAACTCGAAGGATCACCTCAACAGATGCTGTTATATGGTGTTATGTGGCCCTTAGATACATTGTCGACATTGCAAAGTTAGCATGAGTTTTGCTTGCCCTCTGCTGCTGCTTTTGTGCACGCCTCTGCTAGGGTTTGTTTTCCAAACACTTTGCCACTGCCCTGTGCATGATAACAGATTGTTTTTCACGTTCTCAGCTTTTCCTTCAATTCTGTCTGAACATAATGTGCAAGGTTGATCAACAATGTCTCTTGTTATTCTGTTCCGGTCAGTCGCTATTACCTAGACAAAACATGTTACCAACAGCTGCAATATGGAAGAATCGTGCTTTGATATAGCGTTGTTGCATGTTTTTACAACACACTGCTGTTCCATGGACCTGGGCTCTGCTGTTCCTATGATTTAAACCTTTGCGTTTAGGCTTTCAGGTAGGGGGTCCGCTAACAATGCCTAGATATCTTCTGTTATATAAAATAACTTCTTACAGCCAAGGCGAGGGTGATTAGGCCTAGTTGTTTAGCCTTTTTCACAGTCTTTATAAAATGACGACTCCTTTTGTATTCTATGGTATTGTAACAATGCTAATGGTGCTAGCTTTATGCATTTTGCTGCTGGTCGTGGTTTGCAAACTGTTTTATAAATCTCTATAGTCAAAATAAACATTTTTAACTTATTTAGTGACTCTGATTATTTTTATTATGGACAGGTATGAGTGAGCGAAAGAGTGTCTTGTTCCCACGATTCCTGAGGTGAGTCGGGAGTGTTCGTGTTCTGGGTTGTCCAATCATTCGTAGCTGCTTGCTTTTTATAGGAGACTGAATGAGACACTATTGCTAGTCAGTTTGGATTTTGGGTACTAATCTGGTAGGAGGTACACCCCTATTTACTGCGGTCCTGTTTTCTTCTGTATGAGTAGAATCCCTGCAACATGGCACCATCAATGTGTGGTCTGGTTCTTATCTGCGAGACGCTTGAGTAATGCTCGTGCTGGTCCACAATCCCCTCACTTCTGTTTCTGGAGACAGCTGTGATGGAGTAACCTCCTATATTGACATTTTTATAGGTTTATTCAAGCTTGAAGTTATAAAAGGTTTTCTTTTCTAATAATCCGTGGTTCGCGCTACCGCTTTTAAGTTGTTCTACTTCTTCTCTATAATGGCTGCGATTGATATTCAGGCTCATAACAGGGCCGCGCTGAGAGGGCACTTGACTCGTTATGCAGTCCAGGATGCTGGGGCCGTGCTTGTTTTCGTGGTGGAAGCTGATCCGGCTCACCAGTTTGAAGTATTTTATTCTTGGGTCACCTTACCGGTGGTGGATGGAACTGATAATTTGTTTCAGGAATACACTCCCCCTGCCGTTCCTCAGCTATATCAGCCTTATAGAGCTCTTGAGATTCCACTTACAGTTTGGCAACATCGTATATGGTTTAATGGCACCCTTCCTCACCCATTAACAGCAGTCCATTTAGGCCCTTTATCTATAGATGAGGCCACATGGCCCGTTTTGGCTGGGTTTACCCCACACCCACGTGCTTTTACAACTGCCACTCTAGCAGAGCTCAGCGTCTTACACACTTCGTTAATTCGCATTTATAGAGCTGTAATACAGTACGTTACACGCAGCGTCCAGGTGGGACCACCGGGCTCTGCTGTACAACCTGCGGGTCCTGGTGGTGTGACCATCAGTCCCCTTGTGGTTAATTCTGTTATGGGCAAGCGCCTGCAGAATAAGGATGCATATCCTTATGGCTTGCAGAGGAATTTGGACAGATAGAAGCTGTCTTTCCAAATACCACTCCTGTGGAGAAACACAGGATCTTAACTATTAGTTTACCTAAAGACTTAATTCCAGAGTTGGCTGAATGTAACACCTGGGACAGGGTGTTTACAACGGTATATTCTATGTGTTTCGACACTCCCTCCATGACCGTGCTCCCTTCTGTGATTAAACGAGTTCAAGATGAACACAGAGCCAAAGCAGCTGTCGAGCTGGGGATGAAACTGGTGGGGGTGTTCGACGTGGTTGCTGATATGATCCTTGCCAATGTCAAGGGCGATGCTGTCAGCTTTCAAGTAGCAAACTGCTTAGAAATGGTTGCGGAGGCTGACAAACTACAAGAATTACCTAAGATAATTGCAGAGGCTTATAAAATCCCAGAGGCCGCGGTAGTCTGGGAAATAAGCCTTCAACTCAAACACAAACATAAACGCAGTCTCTACATCAACAGAAAGCCCAGCCAGATAAGGATGGGCTCCCTTTCTTTCCTGGCAAAGAACTAAAAAACAAGGTTCACAACAGCAGAAGCGGGGTTCGCATGCAAGTTCACAGACCCCTGAAGCTTCTGAGCATACTTATGACTTGCGCGAGCTAAACTTAAGTTTCCTGATAGATTTCAGGTTCCTGATCAGCGTTCTCTTCGTTCTTTACAGGAAACATCAGGCTCACAAGCCTCAAGGATTGAGGTAGAAGTCAACCTGCGTCACAAACTCATGAATGGAAGAAGGCCATAGTCAAGCCTTTAATGAAAAAACATAACAAATCCCCGACAGACCTATCAAATATGCGCCCAATCTCTCTTCTCCCGGCACTTGGTAAAATCACTGAGCAGCTAGTTCACGAGGAATTAAAAGTCTATGTGGAAAGCAATCACATTCTACACCCACAGCAATCAGGCTTCCGCCCGGGCCACTCCACTGAAACCGCCTTAATTGAGCTATCGGATACCATTAAGTTCTTGCAGGATGAGGGAAAACAAGCTGTACTCATCCTACTCGACTTAACGGCAGCATTCGACACCATCTCCCATGCCATCCTCATCAACAGAATGAGTGAGATTGGAGTGTCGGGTACTGCCTTAATATGGATTACATCATTCCTATCCAATAGATCACAAACTGTCTCTCTAGGTCCATTCCTCTCCGACGAGAGACCTACAACATCTGGAGTGCCCCAGGGGTCCATCCTCAGCCCTCTTTTTTTTATTATATACATGGCCCCCCTTCTCTCACTGATTGAATCCCACGGAACCCTTGTAACTTCCTATGCTGACGACACTCAGCTTGTCGTCACCATAGATAAAAAGCAACCAGACGCTGCCCTTAGATTCCAGAATTGCCTCTCCCAAGTCTTTTCTTGGCTTAACCATAACCACCTTAAGTGCAATAGCGCCAAAACTGAAATAATACCTTTGGGCAAAGACATTCTTTTTTCCCCAAAAGATTGGTGGCCCCAAAACTCTGAAGCTCCGCCTAGTGCGGTCTCCTCGGCCCGCAATCTCGGTGTTCAATTTGATTCGTCCCTCAGTTTTGACGACCATGTACGCATCACTGCGGGGTGCTGCTTCAGCCTCATTAGACAACTGAAGAAATTTTTCGACTTCCTTCCTATTTCAGCCAGGAAATCAGTCGCGGTGGCATTGATTCTATCCCGGCTGGATTATTGTAATGGCCTTTTGGCAGGAATAAAAAAGTCTTCCCTTAAGAAACTGCAGAGCGTCCAACACGCAGCGGCCAGGCTTGTACTTAAACTTCCAAGAAGGTCCTCGGCCTCTGCAGCCCTCAACACCCTCCACTGGCTGCCCCTCCACAAAAGAATTCTTTTCAAGCTTCTTGTCACGGTCTTTAAAGCCACCAGGAACTCTGGCCCTTCCTATCTGACCAAGCGCTTTTCGCGCTACATTCCATCGCGCTGCTTGAGGTCATCAGGAGCCAACCTAGTTTCTGTCCCTCGAATAAAGCTAAAAACGAGAGGGGGTAAAACCTTCTCGTTCTTGGCGGCTAGGGCATGGAACGGTCTCCCCCTCGACCTTCGACACGCTCCTACCGAAAGCCTTTTCAGGAAACTCCTGAAGACCTGGATTTTCTCGCAGCCTAATTCATCGGTCCTCGCAGCCATCTGATCCTCACCTCGCCATGTGGGTTTCTCTGTTGTGCTCAGCGCCAAGATGCTCCTTCCGGAGCGATAGATGCGCTATACAAATTTTAATAAATATCAAATATCAAATGAACAGCTTGAAGTCCAGGACAAGCAGGGTGATTTCCCTCGCACCCAACTTTCTTTTCAAAAGAAAAAAGTTGGCGCTTCAACAGCGAGACATGCCACAGATGGTGAGAATGCGACTCCTGGATTGGTGCTCGACAGTGTGGCAGAAGTTACCATAGTCAGGGAGGCTCTGCGTCCCCGTCTGGATGCGAGAGCAACCGGAACATTCGTTACCATTGAGACTGCAGATACCCGGGTTACCCCCCCAGATAGACTCTATGAAGTCCTCTTACTAATTGAAGATGATATACTTCGTCCTATGAAGGCGGTTTTCTCTGAGAATCTGACCGCATCCTATGACATTTTGTTAGCGGAGAACGATTGGCCTCCCCTCTTTGTGATAGCCTCTTCTCGAGGGAAAGATATGATACTTCCTAGTTTTTCACGTTGTGTCTCTGAGGAACAAGCGCAGGCTTTTGCAGAGGTCTGGGCTTTGGCCTTGGCGCCAGCGGTGCATCGCAATCTGGTGGGTTGGGATATTGAATCACCGGCTCATGAAATACTGTTGCGCTCTATGCCACAACCTCAACCTCAATATCCTATCAAGTGTGAAGAAAAAGCTTCAGTTTGTGACATTCTGAGACAGTTGGAGTATCAGGGGGTAATTGAGTTATGTACATCACCTATGAGTAACCCTCTCTTTACTGTCCCTAAACCTGGTGGTTCATTTCGGATTGTATTGGATTATAGACATTTGAACAGCCATTGACGCACCTTCGCGGTACAAAATACACACAGTTCATCACTGGTGAACAATCATGTTCGTAAAAAAATACAAAACAACACTAGAAATTTCCAATGGTTTCTACTGTAACAATCTCAACCACGCGAATGGTGACTTGACAGCATTCAGTGCCGTCGGAAATCAGAAAAAATGTACACAACTGCCTATGGGGTATAAGAATAGCCATAGGGCATCTGCGGCATGCATAGTGTCTTTGTTGCATGACATTGACCCTGAGGCCTTGTCGTATGTTGATGACATTTATGTGACTGACGACTAACTCGCGCCACATTTTGACCGAGTCAACCACATTATATTGTCTTTTGCAGACTACGGTTACAAATTCAATTTTGCAACGTCACACATCGCCCATTTGGCAGTGCTCTTGTTGGGCTATGAGCTCAATAACAAACGAAAGGGTTTAGCACCTCACTTCCTAGAGAAATGTGCACATTTGCAACCACCTTCATCTTAGAAAAAGTTACAATCCCTGCTGGGTTTTTTGAATTTCGGGAGGACATGCATGCCTGATTATGCCCAGCATATCAACCCGCTTTATGCGTTGATACAACCTAAGTTTTCATCTGCCAGCTGGCTTTTGGAACATACTTCAGTTCTGCAGTCTTTGCAGGCAGATTTGCTTTCAACTAACTTCTTAATGACTCGTGATAACACCACCAACCTGGTAATACGTATCTTTTCAGGGGCAGTGGGTTTCACATACTTAACATTCAATGAAGAAGACACAATACTCATTGCATACAAATCACACTTATACACTGCGGCTGAAATGCGTTTTTCCTCTGTGGAAAAAATCTTGATGGCAGTGCAGATGGCGATTCTGAAAGAACGCTCACTGGCTCAGGGTAAATGCATTCTTATGGTCATCCCCTTCCCTGCTTTGGAAGCGGTGACTAAAGCTAGTGTACTCAAAGGCTCTACACCCACGATAGATTCAGTGGGCTACTTCCTTGACATCTTTGGATGTCACGTTTGTCTTTGATCCATCACTTCAGGCTCAGGAGTTTTTACAGTATGAATTTGTTCATCCATCGCTTCTACTGAGTGAATATAAATGCATCATTTATACCGATGGTTTGGTGCAACCGGCCACAGATTCCAAACATGCTTATTTAGCAGCTTGCACTATTGTAGCTAGCTCCACTGTAGATGGGGAGTTTAAGACCTCCATTGTGCACACTCAGGCACTTGGTGACTGTACCGCGCAATTGGCGGAGCTGCGTGCTCTTGTTATTGTGCTCGAGTTTGCTGATCCTCTAGTGAATACTCTTATTGTGTGTGATTCTTACTACGGTGTCCAGTCGTTCAATGACAACTTAATCTTTTGGTCTCAAAATGATTACCACAATTCTAAAAGCAGCACACTTAAGCATAAAACGGTTTGGGTTCGAGTGAGAGATCTTAAACAATGTCTGCCTCTCACACATATTATTCACACTCTTGGCCACCAGCGTGTCGGAACGCATGCTCTTGATAATTCTTTGGCTGATGAAGCAGCCAAATCTGCAGTAGCCACATGTTCCGTAGCAGCAGTTACAATATCTATGACTAAAATAGATAATGAGATTCTGGCAGCGGTTGCTGCAACTAGGGAGGGAGTAATTATCCGTCAGGTTTCCCTTCTAAGTACTCTTATCACGTAATTCCCGAACAGGTTACTTATGTTACCATTCCTTCGGTTGGGGATTGGCTGATTCCCAACTCAGAATGCAGATAGGCTTTGATCAAGGCCGCACACTAGGGCATTGCTTCAGCCCTTGCTGGTGTCTCAGTAACATTCTCTATTCTTCTGCAACGTTACTGGTGGCGTGGTTTATATAAACAGACTCGTAACTATGTTCTTTGCTGTGATGTTTGTCAACAAATCAAGCCTTCTACGGTCCCACGTTCGCCACAAACTCAGTTATGTATTTCCAATAGACCTTTTGGCTGTGTCTATCTTGATCACTGTGGTCCTCTTTCTTCTGATACTGTATAAAAGTATATCTTGGTTGCGGTTAATTTGTGCACTAGATTTCCATGGGTCTGGCCACAACGTAGTGCTGCCGATTAAAATGTCATCAGGGATTCGTGTCTCTTTGTCTGGATATTTTCCTGTGGTACCTTCCATTCTGACCATGGTCCAGCGTTTACCTATAAGGCTTACAAGTATGCGATGAAGTCGTTGGGGGTACAGGTGCAGTTTTCCTCTCTATACAGGCCCGAGGGCAATTCAGTTGTGGAGCGAATGAACCGTGACATAAAGCAATCCTTGACAGCTAGAGTCTTAGGTACTGGCAGGAACTGGCTATCCAACTTGTATGGGGTCCAATATGCAGTTAATAATCTCTCTAGAAGATCTCTGGGTGGGTGGACCCCTTACGAAAAGCTCTTTGGCTTTCACATGTTTGTTCCTGACCTTGATGGTCTGGACATTGTGGCGGCTGCCTCTAAGTTTGATGTAGATAATCATTCTGCTATGTTACAGGATCTACAAAAGAAATGTGATACCCTGGCATCTGAGCATTTACCCGCATCCACTGCTGAGGCACTACTGATTCCTGTCACCGGTTGGCTTCCTAAAATTGGGGATGAGGTTCAAGAGAAGATTGAAAACAAAAACGAATTTGGTCCCTCTTACTGTGCTCCTGTTTCAGTACTTGGACTGAAGGGTACTCGTATAGTCATTCTACCACCGTTGCCAGGTCACAAAGGCAACATGTACATCTCAGTGGACAATGTAAAGTTACAAGGTGTGGCCGATTCTGAATAGTGTGACACCTGCAATTTCTTGCAATGCAATTTCCTTAACAGCATTGACTTTCTCATCATCTGCTGCCCCACGGATATCTGCTCATATGATGGACACCGTAAATAATCTTCAACTATTGGGACACTCCTCTTCTGCAATGGATATCGGGTGTCCTGTTCCGGCTATTTATTTTATTTATTTATTTTAAGAATTTATAAAGCGCAACTGTCACCTATGCAGGCATCCTGGCGCTGGTCGAACTCAGAGGGGAGCGAGAAGCAGGAACAGAGGAAGAAGGTTTAGCCAGGGAAAAGCCAAGTTTTCACCTTTCTTCTAAACTGCAGGAGTTCATTAATATGCCTAATCTCGATGGGGAGAGTGTTCCATAGTCTGGCTGCAGCCACCTCGAAGGATCTACCTCCGGCTCTGACCTTCCTAAATCTGGGAACAACTACCAGTTTAGCGTCAGATGAACGAAGTTGTCTAGTAGGAGCGTACCATACAAACTTAGATTTAAGAGGGGCTGGACCGCAGCCATGGAGGGCCCTAAAAACTATACAGAGGGCCTTAAATTGAATCCTCTGTCTAAGAGGAAGCCAGTGTAGTTTTGCCAAGGCAGATGGTCCATGAGATCTTCTCGGCAGCCCCAAGGCCAGTTTTGCAGCCGCAGATTGGACCCTTTGGAGCCTGTCCAGCAGAAAGTCAGGGGACCCAAGCAGGAGGGCGTTGCAATAGTCCAGCCTGCTCAGGATAGTGCATCTAAGCACTTGGGCGCGCGCATGGGTGGGTAAGAGGGGCAGAACCTTCCTTAGTGAGCGAAGGATGGCGAGGCAGCACGCCGATGTTTTTTGCACACGGGTCTCCATGCTGAGCCTATGGTTCAACATGACCCCTAGGTTGCGGACAGAGTCCGCAGGCCGTACGTTGGAGCCTGTTTCCGGGGGCCAAAAGTTGTTAGGGATCGGGCGAGGGATCCTCGTGCCAGCGCTAAAGAGCACCTCGGTTTTCCCGACATTAAACTGAAGTGAATTATCCTTCAGCCACCTTGACGTGTTCCGTAAACAATTATGTAAGACCTCCACAGAGATAGAATCCTCTCCTTCCAAGGAGAGGATCATCTGCGTGTCATCGGCGTAGTTAACGATTCTAATGCCGAAGCCTTTAATAAGTGAAATTAGCGGCCTAAGGTAAACGTTAAAAAGTATTGGGCTGATAGCGGAGCCCTGAGGAACTCCGTGCAGTACTGGGGAGAAAGATGATTGAAAAGGAGGCATAGATACTGCCTGCTGCCTGTCCTGCAGAAAAGAGTGAAACCATTTATTGTATTTATTTATTTTATTTTTGACATTTATAGAGCGCGGCGAATACCCTGAGGCGTCTCGGCGCTAGACCATTCATTTGTTTCCTAGTTGTGCAGATAATTTCATTGGTTGAACAGCCATGTCTTTACAAGTTTCCTGAACTGGAGGAGAGAGGGACTCATCTTAATGTGTTGAGGAAGTGTGTTCCATAGTTTAGGAGCGGCCACGAGAAAACGGCGATCACCCCATGACACCGTCTTTGATCGAGGAACAACTAGTTGATGCTGTTCCGAGGATCGAAGATGTCTGCGGGGAATATAAGGTTTTAGTTGATCCTTTAGGGTATGAGGTCCTTGGTTATTGAGGGTTTTGTAGACTATGCATAAGGACTTAAACTTTATTCGATTTTTAATGGTGAGCCAGTGATATCGTCTCATCAGTGATAACCATTGCAGTGCCGTATCTCTCACTCCTGCCTCAAACAGCCGCCTCAGTAAGATCTTATGATTTACCGTGTCAAAGGCGGCAGACATATCGAGCAGGATCAGAAACGATGCCTGTCTTCTGTCTGCGCGCCTTTGAAGTTCGTCCATAGCGGTGATGAGGGCTGTTTCAGTTCCATGAGCAGGCCGAAAGCCGAATTGGTCCTCGTCAAGTAGTAGATGATGTTCCAGGTGGGTGGAAAGCGTATTACTGACCACCCTTTCAACTATCTTGGCAGGGAACGGCAGCAGTGAGATGGGCCGATAGTTTTTGGAGCAGTCAGGATCCAAGGAGTGTTTTTTTAGCAAGGGGGAGACTAACGCCCGTTTCCAGTGAGCTGGGACGGTGCCAGTCAGCAGGGATTGATTACAGATTAGATTCTTCAAATTCCTTCCAAATTTTGGGAGGCACCGGGTCCAGAGGAGACCCGGAAACAATCCCTCTAGCTACCTTGGAAAAGTTTTCAAATGTAAGCGGCAGAAAGCTGACTAATGAATTATTCGGAGCCAGAACCGAATCAGATAATCGGTTCACCGGAGGGACAGGTCTAAGGACAGAGGGGGTATCAATATCAAGAGGGGAGTCCAAGTCTTTAAGGATCAGTTCTATTTTCTCTTTAAAGAAAGTGGCCAGATTGTCACAAAGGTCTTGGGACGGGACAATCGCATTCTTGCAGGACTCCGGGTTGGTGACGCTATTTAGGATGTTAAAAATACTCCTAGAGTTATTGGTGGTGTTACAGATTAGAGAGGAGTAATAGTCAGCTTTAGATTTTTTAATGAGATTTTTATAGGCAAGGATCTTAGTTTTCCACATTACTCTAGAAATTTCATTATAGTCGCGTCTCCACCTTCTCTCTGCTTGTTTACATCCCAGTTTTGAAGTTTTTAGATCGTCGTTTAACCAAGGAGCAGAGTCTTTACCCCTGCAGGTCCGAGTTTTTAGAGTAGCAAGGGCGTCAACAACCGATGAGATACTGGTATAAAGAGAGTTGTAATTTTCATCAGTAATTTTGTTCACCTCGAAGAGCGAATCCAGATGGAACAATTCACCAGAAGGGTGTAATCATGAGAGAGCCTTCCAGTCTCTGCACTTAATTTCCCTAGTCAGGCCAGGGGCTTTGTAGGAGCCCGTCTTCTTAAGAAGGAAGAATTTGACTAGTGAGTGATCTGTCCAGTCCATCGGCAGGGTATCCCCCATTACCACCAGATCTGGAGCCGCAAAGACCAGATCCAAGAGGTGGCCAGCTTTGTGAGTGGCCCTAGAGACCAGTTGGGAGAGACCAAAACTATCACAGGCTAGAAGAAAGTTCCGAGAGCTAAATCAAGTGTACCATTACGCCAAAGATTGAAATCACCGAGTATAAGTAACTTCTGGTGAGATAGAGCGATATTGGTCAGGGTAGTGATTAGCGCTTGTTGCTGTTGAAGGCTAAACGACCCTGGTGGGCGATAGCAAACTAGCCCTGTGACAGTTGTCCCAGAGTGGATCTGGATTGAAAGTCCCAACATCTCAGTACCCAAAGTAGGGTCTAAGGTGAGGACCTTAGTGCTGCAAGAGGCTCTGAAAATCACTCCCACACCCCCGCCTTTTCCAGTAGGCCTAGGGGAATGGAGAAATTTAAACCCGGATGGGCAGGCAAAGCCAGGGTCGACCAGGCAGTCAGGACGAGTCCAAGTTTCTGTCATGAACAGAATATCTAATTTGTGAGATTCCATTAGAAATTGGATCTTCGTACAGTGTTTAGGCAGGGACCTAACGTTAGGAGCCCGCAATTCAGAAAAGCGTCACATAATACATTAGCTCGAGGATGTGACGTAGGTGTTAGGGAGAGTATGCCTTTATCTGCATGCTGCTTACCTATTTAGATGAGCTCCTCTCTAGAGTAAGGTGGACCGAGAGGGAGTTGCTCCTGATATGGAAGATCAAAACCGACAGCGTAGGTGGCCCATGGCACTACCTTGGCGCGGACGAGCGCAGACGAGCTTGCCTTAAGCGCGCCTTTGGCGCGCAATCGTTGCGCCCGCTGCGCTCGTCCGCTGTGCTTCCGGCATTGACACATCCTTTATGGAAGTGGGAAAGGTGGGAAAATGGGGGCGTAGCTTGTATCAGTGGGCGTGCCTTTTGGAACCGGCCAATGACGTCCGGGCTTCAGGAACCACCCGCCCGCGTCAGCGTTCTGCCGCTGTGCGGGGAAATCAAGCTTTAGGTCTGTTTAAAAACACAAGGTATTACACAGTTAAAAATCACAGAATGTCCCTGCTCGCGGCTGTGCCTCAGGAGAACAACTAAAAGCACCGCGCTAGCAGTCAGCACGCGTTTTGTACAGGTAGGGGGCGTGGCTTGTATCAGTGGGAGTGCCTTTTGAAACTGGCCAATGACATCCGGGCTTCAGGAACCACCCGCCCGTGTCAGCGTTCTGCCGCTGTGCGGGGAAATCAAGCTTTAGGTCCGTTTAAAAACACAAGTTATTACACAGTTAAAAATCACAGAATGTCCCTGCTCCCGGCTGTGCCTCAGGAGAACAACTAAAAGCCTATTGATTCTGTGAGTGAGATGCCATCTAGCCCATGAGTGCAAATGGACGATTCAGCACTTTCGCCTTTGCTTGCAGGTCCAGGGAGTGCCTGTGAAGGAGAACCGGCAAACCTTTCTTCTGGCTCGTCCTCCTCATCATCCAGTTTGTCTGATGCACCACCATCTAGATTCTGTATTTTTTTTACTCCTGGTTCAAAAAGACATACTTCGTCCAACCATGGACCTACATTTGGTTGGTGCTTATCCTGATTTTCCTCTTCATGACAATTGGATTTATGACAGTGTTCTTTTTGCTCATAAATGGCCATTATCTCCCTGAACGCTCTGCAGTAAGAATGGTCGATGGAACTTTGGCTCCTCACACATCATCCCATAACATGAAACATGACCAGTCTCTTGTGAACATTTCAGCATGCCCAGTTCCTGATGGCATCCTTTGGGACAAAGTAGCTTACGAAATTCATGGGCCGACTGAGGTCCTTTGAGTTCCATACGTGTTTCGCATCTCATGAGGAGATATGGTGACACGGGACATACATACATTCGGATAATTGGGATGTACAAGCAGTTCATGCATTGTTTTCAGATTTAAAATATTATGCTTCCTTTGATGCTGAAGGTTTGTATTTAAATGCTGCCAATTATGGTGATCTTTTTTGCTATCAACATTATGGGCATCATTTTTTACACAAAACTAACATGTTGAGACCTGTTTTAGTTTTACCCAATGGGAACGTTGTCCAACTTCCTTAGAGGGGAGTTCTAAACTTCTTAGAAATATGTTCTCACATTTTTCAGATTCTGATTGGACTAATCCTGAATCAAATTTTTTTAAGCTTCAAAAATCCCCTGTACCCAAGTTCCTGTTATCCCATACTAAACTGATTTACGCCAACTTGTTTAGAACACAGTTGGATACTCACGGTTATGACCACTGGAAACAGACTACAGATTTAAAATCCATTTCGGGCACAAAGCCATGGCAGGTTCAGGGCACTGAGGCATTACATTGTGCCTGCCTGATCCATAGTCAATTGCTATTTTTAAATGATACCATTTCTCAAACTTCTTGTTATGACCTTGCTACTGTCAGAAAAGTGAATACCCCCTCCATTCTTTCCTTAGCTGAATATAAAAATTGACGGTTACATACTAACTATACCATTGAGCCTTTGGAAGCTCTGCTTCAAAATGCCTCTTTTAATGTAATGTTTCTGAAATTGATTCTTCAGGATGGTTGGTGAGGCAAACTAATAAAAATGCATGGCAGTTGCGATTTTTTAATGTTACACCTGGTTTCATTCTGACTAAGCCTGACCCACGTTATCCACCTCATTATTCTGTGACTACATACTCGGTGGGTAAATTATGCCAGCAGTAGTTGGAACACTCTACCCTGGCATCTGTGAAACATCTTTCCCTCTTATTGAACAATATTGATTTGACTGATTTTCTCCTTGGCGCACGCAATCCAAGAGCTAAGCGATTTGTTTATGGCGTTTACAATGAAATTTGTAAGCTTTCACAGATGGAAGCAGCCTTTCGTTTGCGTCAAATTGATAGGGCTAATTTGGAAAAAGTCCTAGCTGTAGTGGACAATAGCATTAACTCACTTTCTTATCGCATTTACACCTTAGACACTATTGCTTCTTCTGCAATAGATATTGTTCAAAGTGATGTTTCTGTATGGTCAGAATCAGTTAAGGTATGTCATGCAATTTGCTTGGGCGTTGCAGACACTGGAAATGGGTAAAGTGCCTTGGGATTATATGAATGCCACTGCTTTATGTTTGCCTTTTAACCTGACTGATAAACAGAGGTTTATGTCCATGAAAGATGCTGTACACACACTGTTACAAATTGAACAATTGGAGCCTTTGCCATTCTCTGTGGCAGAAACAGACTCTGCTGTTTGGTTAATTCATAGGGTTATCACTTTGCCCGTTTCGCTTTTTCTGTTTAAATCATGTATGCAACACTTTCCTGTTGGCCGCTTTGAACCACTTGGTAGTGCTTTACTGCATGAATTATGGGCCCTGCTCTTTGCTTATCGGTGTCAGAGGGAGGATAAAGAAATTTTCCTTACTGGGGACGAGGGTGATTCGACAGTGGGTCACTCTCTTGTGTGCAAACACGTTAAATTGCACGGCGAGTGTAACATGTCAGCGCCAAATCTGGCTTGCTTTTTAAAAGGGACTTCAGTGCCATCCATTACACATGTCTTTATGTTGCTTACTAATGCAGCTATCTTATTTTAAACAATCAAGACTGCTGTGGTTTGCGGGCGGGAGTCCCATACTTGGTAACAGTTTCCCAGCACGTAACTTGCTGTACCAATGTCCTTTTCCCACCCCAGCGAGGGATTTAGATTCTACACTTTGGCCTTCCATTATAACTTTGAAAACAGAGTTCAACAAGTTGAGCAGGCTCAAAGCCCTTTTTATTCCAACCGGAGGTGACCCTCACTTCCGCTCGAAAGACATTCCGATTACAGGTAGCTGAGACACTAACCTCCCACTAATTCTCCAAATTTTTATTGCATCTGAGACGACTGGCCTTGCACATTTTTTTAAATGTATGGGATCTGGCCTTGTCGCTTCCTTTCAACCTATATTCGGGGTAACACTAACTTTTATTAATTCTATATTTTCCAGCGTTTTCGGAGGGTTCTCCTTAATATTAACGCTCACGGCTGGTGTCCTGCTTCTCCCCATTGTGCTCCGTAATGGCTGCTTGCTTTGTGGCTCTGCACAGGCCAACCCAGCTGCAACTGTACCATAATCGCCTATATGAGGCATTTGGTTGCTTGCCTTTAGCAACACTTGGCGGCAGTTACGACTTGACCTTTCGCTTAGCCTACTATACTTGCGTGCAACCAGTGCTTCATTGCATAAGATGTCCTTTCTCCTGGGCTATTGATCTTTGCCTATCGAACATGTGGTGTCCAATCCCTGATTTCAGCCGGTTGATGGGTCCCTTAGAGGCGCATGACAAGGCTTGTTCTGTGGATGGTCAAATGACGCATGCAGCTTTACTTGGAATCTTGGCTGAATGGGATATCTGTGCGGCTACGCAGACTTTCCTACAACTTAGTTTCATTGAATATCACACAAGTTTTCCAATTCTTCATTTAGATGCTCCTGCATGTTTCTTCCTTCAATTTTTTTAATTGGATGTTGTTGATTTTTACTACCAATGACAGGGATGAACTATTGGAGGGAATTGCATTTCATTACACGCATACCTTCATGGATTGAGTACTCTGGTCGTCACAACTCCGCACTCTGGGTTACAGAGTTTTTTTTCAACCTCATTGTGCTTTTTTCTTTTTCTTCGGACTTTCCCTTTATCAACGATTTGATGTTTTAGAAAGCTCCTCACCAATATTCTAAACACTGCCTGACTTTTGAACTCTGTTTTTAGGTGTCGTTAGAGCCAGCGCATGTGCTGAACTGGCGAGACATTTAGTTAGCGGGTTTTTCAAGTGCTACCAAAGCTTTTGCCGGCCACCACCTTGCTATTACGCGCACAAGCGCGCGCGCCTCCCTCTGCCTCTTTAATGTTCTGTTGCTGATCTCTTCACTTTCACTTTCGGCCAATGCTTGTTTAAACTTGCAGCGTGAGCGCGCGCTTGTTTTATTTAGGCACGGAGACTTTCAGTGATTTCTTTGACGCGATCACGTTCACTTTCGGCCAATGCTTGTTAGTTACTGCAAGCATACAGAGCTGTTTTAGAAACATTCGCTTCACATCGGAACTCTGAGTGCGTTTTTGCCAACGGGCCTGTAGTAGGAGGGAATATGGCGACGGGTAAATCTTGCGAGGTGAGAGTGGGCACAGTCAGATCTGGCGGGCTATCTCTTTCCTCAACTAAGTTTGCTGGTTCTGCAGCACGTAACATCGTGGAGCAGTAGCTGACATCTTTAGGGCCAGTAACGGGCGCATGCTGTAATCTCGTACCGTTACCCAATTTCTCTTTGTTGCTTTAAGCCTTCGCAAATGTTATTTAACCGCCATTTTGGGTGAAACAGGGGATTGCATTAAAGCTTCTCGTTGAAACAAAGGAGCCGAGACAGTGGCATCTTCTTGTCACATTTAGGATGATGGGCTTTCGTAGACAAAAATGACGCCATAGTCAGTCGCTGAAGGCGCCAAAAGCAGTTTTTAGCTCCTTAAAACGTAGTCCAGTTTTTATATTTTGTCTTAGACAAGGCTCTGTTGAACACACTCCTTATTCCGTTTAGTATAATGTAATATGCCTCGTGAAGGAAACAATGTATTCTTACAATGTACATACACCCAGTTCTTAAAAAGAAGAAACTGCACGTTTGTTTTTCCATGACAGTTGTACAGCTGTACTTTTTTTTCGGCATGTCCCAGAAGTCCGCATGCATTTAATTTAAATTTGTAAAAAGGATAGTGCCACCTCAACGCCATGTACTTATTGTATGGTCTCTGGGTTGTTGCCACCTATAATCGATTCAGAATAGCGACAAGGGTGGCATTCTAACCGCCTGTGTCATGGGAATTTTTTTTTCCTGCAGTTAGTTCCGTAAGCGTTTGTAGCCTAATCTGGCTTGTTTTTTCCGGACCAGAGCTTGTACTAACAACTCTTCTTTCTGTTTATAATTGCTTGTCACTGGGGTTGCGTACCCTCACTAAGATGGTGCTTTTATCACAGCAGACTTATAGATTGCCACTCAAAACATGTCTGCCAAGAAAAACGCGACACTCAGAAGACTCGTGATGTTAAACACGCTATACCCTCAGCCGTCAAAGTGAATAAACTGTTGCTACATTTAATAGCTAGAACAAACCAATCAGCCTTTTTTCCTGCATGGTTCTCATTGTACAGCAATTTGCTTGCTCTAGCACGTGTAACATAGGGATAACTTTTAGGGTTAGTTCAAGTAATCATCGAACGGAGTGAGCAATGTACATTGAATTGTGCCCAGCAGGTGCTGCATGCTACTCAACGGAAACAGCTCTCCTGAGAGCGACCGAAACGCTACGGGAAGGAGCCGATGAGGGTAAGACCATGGCACTTATTATGCTAGACCTCAGTGCCACTTTTGACACTGTAGCACATTCCATCTTGCTACAGTGTCTAAACAAAGCGGGAGTCATCAAGGAGGCACTGGGGTGGCTGAAGGCTTTCTTAACCAACAGATGCTTTCAGGTTCAGAGAGGCAATTTTCTCTCGGATAGCATTGCCTTAGAACAGGGGGTACCTCAGGGCTCTGCCCTGAGTCCCACCCTGTTCAACTTGTATATGGCTCCTCTGGCAGATGAGGTCCAATCGTATGGCGTAGAGCTGGTCTCGTACGCCGACGATACTCAACTGCTGATCTCCCTGTCCCAGGCTCCCTCTGTGGAGGCTGAAAATTTTAAAACTTGCATGAGTGATCTCGCTGATTGGATGTCCAAACACTGCCTCAAACTTAACGGCTCTAAAACGGAGGTCCTAGTAATAGGAGGTAAGGACACTAACTGGACCAAAGACTGGTGGCCACCCTGTCTGGGACCCCTTCCCATTCCTGCTAGGGAAGCAAAGAACTTAGGTGTCTGGGGGGGATACGAAGCTTTCGTTTGACAGCCATGTACATAAATTGGTAGGGAAATGTTTTGGGGTAATGAAAACCCTCAAGCGCACCCTTGACCTCCTTCCCCTGGAATCTAGGCGCACCATGATTCAGGCCCTAGTAACCTCACGTATGGATTATGGCAATGTGCTCCTTCTAGGTTCCTCAGAAATTAACATCAGGAGGCTGCAGGTGCTACAAAACTCTGCCGCACGACTAGTGTTGAGGCTGCCTAGAAGAGTGCCCTCTAAACCTACCCTAGCTACCTATCATTGGTTGCCAATTAGGAAAAGAATCTTATTTAAAGCACTTCTCTGGTGCTATAGGATTATCTCTAATAAAGCTCCGTCCTACTTGATTGACCTCGCCGTTCCCTATGAGCCTAACAGATCCCTTCGTTCCATGGGAATGTGTTTGCTCAAGATCCCTCGCATAAAAAAAGCGAGAATGGGAGGTCAATCGTTCCGCTCGCTGGCAGCCAACAAATGGAACTCCCTCCCTTCCAACATTAGACTAGCTAATAACGAGCTCACTTTTAGAAAACTTCTAAAAACCCATTTATTCACCCTGTAGATCTCTCCTCCTGACACCTTGATTCTTCTCCACAGCGCGGGGATACGCCTGCTGGCGTCACCATGCGCTTTATAAGCCCCTTTAATAATAATAATAATAATATTGCTGGAAACGGCACTATATTGGAATCGTATCTTATTAGGGTGTCTTTTTGGTCGGGTTCCTTGACTTTCTTACTCCTGGAACAAAGTTAGTTTAATCATCTCGACGTAGGGTTGCCACCTTTTCCGGAGGATACTATCGTCATTTGTTCATGTCTTAGGGACATTATACCTAAATAGAAAGTTATGTAAAACCCTCTATTTTTAATGTCTTTTCTGTATGTTTAATTATCGGGCCGGGTTCATTTAAGCAGTTCTGGAACATTTTAAAAAGATTTCTAATTGGATTTGCTCCTTTAAAGCGGATAAGGAGAACGTTTTGGTGATATCTTTTATAGTTTTTACCATCCTGTGCATGAAATACTGGTAGTTTCAGTTAAAAGGACGGTCAGGTGGCAACCCTATATACACACTTGGGAGAGACCTTTGGAGGAAATAAGTGTTGGCAAAGACAATAGGTCTTGCCTTCGAGACCTATTAGCTTTGCAACTGGTTTTAACCATACACCACAGCATATCCCTAATGCTGTCCTGAGTGGCTAAACATGTATTTTTAACAAAAAAAGGTTCTGACGTATCCTTCTGTAAGCTTGTGCACCCTCCGCGCGTGTGCTGACATGATAGTTGTTTTTTCTGCAACTGATCCCAGTTGTATTGGTAAGGAAAAGCAAGCATTGGCATAGCCAATAGGTCTCGCTTTTGGGACCTTATAAGTATTTTGTTATGCAGCACAATATCCTTGGTGAACCAACATTAACTGTTGCATGGTTAAACACTATAAGGTCCCAAAGGCGAGACCTATTGGCTATGCCAATGCTTGTTGTTCTTCTGTCTATGCCCTACTGAGGGTGGATGGGGAGGGTGTTTAATGGTGTTATGTGGCCCTTAGATACATTGTCGACATTGCTAAGTTAGCATGAGTTCTGCTTGCCCTATGCTGCTGCTTTTGCAAACGCCTCTGCTAGAGTTTGGTTTCGCAACACTTTGCCTCTGCCCTGTACATGATAACAGATTGTTTTTCACGTTCTCAGCTTTTGCTTCAATTCTGTCTGAAGGTAGGGGGTCTGCTAACAATGCCTAGATATCTTCTGTTATATAAAATACCTTCTTACTGCTAAGGGGAGGGTGATTAGGCCTAGTTGTTAAACCTTTTTCACATTCTTTATGAAATGACGACTCCTTTTGTATTTTATGGTATTTTAACAATGCTAATGATGCTAGCTTTAGGCATTTTGCTGCTGGTCGTGGTTCGCATACTGTTTTATGAATCACTAGAGTCAAAATAAACATTTGAACTTATTTAGTGACTTTGATTATTCTTATTGTGGACAAGTACGAGTGAGCGAAAGAGTGTCTTGTTCCCACGATTCCTGAGGTGAGTCGGTATTGCTTGTGTTCTGAGTCGTCTAATCATTCGTAGCTTCTTGCTATTTATAGGAGACCAAATGAGACACTATTGCTAGTTGGTTGGGATTTTGGGTACTAATGTGGTAGGAGGTACACCCCTATTTACAGAGGTCCTGTTTTCTTGTGCATAGTTCTGTGTGTGAGCAGAATCCCCGCAACAATGTAAATTAAATAACACGCCTTGGTGAGCGTATCACCAAAACAACTTGAAGCCCAACCAGCTTCAAAATGGCCTCCGAAGTAACGTCGAGACACAGAAGGACCATGTGACGCAGCAGTGCTGCACATTGACATTGCCGCATGAACAATGCTCTCTACACGTCACTGAATCGCGCTTCTCTTCAGGCACTGAAACACACACGCAGGATCTTCACGTGCCTTCTCCAGTGCAACACACGTGCAGGATCTTCACGCATCTTCTCAAGACTTCATGACTGTGTTCCTAAACTTCACCACAGGAACATTGCAGGCCACACACCATGCAACAGGGATGTGGATTATTCGTCCACCATCCACAATTTGCCGTCTCTCCCCCCTCCTCACTGCGTGCGCTCTGAAGATGACATCAATGCAGTCGACTGTAGGGACCTGCTCAGCAACCACGAAGGTGTAGGTAAGTCTCCTCAACTTGTCGCCTAATCTGTAGTGAGAATGCCACAAATGCCACAAATGTTTTACTTGCTTCAAATAAGTTAATTCTGTATAATGGGGAAAGAGCAGAAAGCACGTCCTTCACGCAGGAAGTTCACAGCAAATGCCACTCCTTGCCTACAAGTTATAAACAGAACATACATGTGTCATCACAAATGAATAGGTGTTAATTCCCTAACAACCTACCTAGCAACACCACAGAGGGAAGTTATGGTGATGGGGAATTGGTTGGACTGTTATGTTGTTTGTTTTGCATTCAGGGGCCTATTTATGGGGAAGTTACGCATTGCTTCTCCCTAGATGGCATACACAGCTGTGGTTACAGGTGTGCCCAAGGTAGCACAATTACAATGGCTAGTGGCTGTGGCCCTAATAGCATTATAGATTTCTTTTTTTGTTGACTGCTGTCCCTAAGGCAGCTACAGTTCTTTTGCTGGTGAATGCTTCCTCAACTGCAGTAAACACTGGCACTCTGCTCACTTACTACTCTCAAGGTGTCGATTCAATGTGGGAAGTTATTCCTGCCCCAAGGGCATGTTGGCAACTATTGCTTGTGTCTGCTATTTCTAGGGTAACACCCACCACTATGACTGATTATTACAGCCCTGTATAAAAACAGTAAAATATGCCTAGGGTTTGTCGAAGATGTTATAAGTTGTAATAGCTAAACAAAAGTGTTGGTGCTGCCATGAGTCAGCAGCCACCAGATAGACACAACCACCAGTCATAGCTGCATAAGCTGCCATGGGAGCAGAAGTCACTGGCAAATACAGCCCTGCTCTAGTGGATCCAGTAGTAACCTGCCCTAGCTGTGTGTGCGCCGCCTCTACTGGCAGCAAAAACCAAACATAGCAGTGTGTCTCTTCCTAGCTGTGTGTATACCCCCCCCCCACCCCGACGATTGGCAGCAAAAAACAACCATAGCAGTGTACCTTATCCTAGCTGTGTGTGTGTACTTCCCCTAGTGGCAGCAAAAACCAACCATAGCAGTGTGTCTTATCCTAGCTGCTTGTTAGCCCCCCCTTAGTCGCAGCAAAAACCAACCATAGCAGTGTGTCTTATCCTAGCTGTGTGTGTAACTCCCCTGAACCCCAGTAGCAGCAAAAAACAACCATAGCAGTGTGTTTGTCTGGAGAACAGCTGATATGAGCAACAGCAGTCAATGCTTCCCTTGGGACCACGACAAACTGCCACAGTGGTGTGTGCTGCCTTGAGAGTAGCAACTACCAGCAATGGCTATGCTTGTTGCTCTGAGGTAAGAACACGAGGGCACCACATTACGATCCCCATCAAGCTGCACAGTAATTTTTTTCTAAACAAATCCAATTAATTAAATCCATAAAACTCTCCGCTTTTTCCACAATTTTGTCCATTCCATTTCGTCCTCTGTAATTCTTTGTTTTCTTCAATTCATTTTACTCATTTTTATTTCAATTCAATATTATTAAATAAGCACAGGAATGATGCATGTTTCCAGATGTCACGCTTTATTGGAAAACACCCAATGCATTTCGGGAAAACGCTTCTTCGGGGGTATCTATAATAAAAAAATACATCACCTATAATTACAATTAACATGCTTATGATATGATAAACATGCTACATGCACTCATGTTTGTACCAGGTTGAACTGAGAGAGGACACAAAACGAGGTTTACATTGATAATGGAGCATATAGGTGTGCATCTCACCATCCTGTATTTGGAACTGTTGCTCTGAGGTGGCATTCATCAGGAATAGCACTGCAAGCTGTCTTGGGCAGCAGGCAAGACAAACAGGTGCATTTGCAGCTCTGGAGGCCGCAGCCATAGCAGTCAATGGGGTGCCAGTCACCAGCCATGACTGTGTGTTTTACCTGCGGAGCAGTGGGCTCCAGAAATAGTGGCTATTGTATATGTTTTACACATCTTGGAATGAATCTGTCATGGATTTCACTGGGAAGATCATTCTTCCCAAAACCCCACTTTCAGACCACCTCACTGGAGCGGATGAGACTGGGCCATCTTTGTAACAATGTATACGAGTGACCCCTGGTACCTCAGGAACTAGACACTACTGTCAACTCACCGAATGGCCAATTACCTCTTTTAAAACGTTTTGACTTGCAGTGGATTTCAAGGTCAAAAGGTCTTGATTTTTCTCCTGAAGAGTGGTCGGGGTTAGATGGCTGGCTACGGGTACAACAAAGGATACAACACAGTCATGGCATTGTCCAGTCTGTGCTACCACCTTGAAAAAGAGGCAAGCCTTGTATTCCTCGTAAGTTTAATTGCTTTGTCATAAAGCTAGAACTAGCTTACAGTATGTAGCATTACTTTCACACAGCAAGATGAGGTGTTGGAAAGTAGGACTTGCTTTCATGGTTACCCCCACTTTTTGGTGGTGTCAGTATGCTTTTTGACTAGTCTGACTGTGATCCTGCTAATCAGGACCCCAGTCACTGTACTTCCTCCCTAAATTTGACTTGGTAAGTACGTCTGCACCTCCACAATTGCTTATGGGTGTACCCCTGTAAGTCCCTAGTATATGGTACTAAGGTACCCAGGACATAGGTATACAAGGGGTCTCCAATGGGCTGCAGCATGTATTATGCCACCCATGAGAGACCACTTAACCTGTGACTACAGGCCTGCCAGTACAGCCTCTATAAGCTGGTGCTAGCACCACGTACGACAGATATACGTTTTTGTATATCTGAAGTCACTACACCTAAACCCTGTAAGTCACCCCTAAGGTAGGCCTTTCAATCCTGAAGGCAGGGTGCTGGGCCATGAGTGTGAGGGTGCCCCTGCATGAGAAGGACACTCCCTACAAAGTCGATTCTCCAGGCGTGGTCAGCCATTTTAATGCGTATAGTGTCCATGTGTCATTATGCAGTGGCTAACTATATAAATGTGCCAAACCTGGGCATGTTTCATAACTCAACACCATAACCGGTGTTGGAGGTGTAGGAAGGTGGAATCTGACTATATGGTTATCCCCGCTTTTTTCCTGGTGTTTTGCTGGTTTTTGACTTAGTTGGACTGGGACCCTGCTATTCAGGGCCCCAGTCTATCTGCTTTCTCTATAAAATGGACTCCATGTACTTTAGGTACATACCAGATTGGTTACTGGGTCACCCTTGTGAGCCCCTGTATAGTGTACGCCTAGGTACCCAGGGCATAAGTGCACCCTAGGCCTAACAGGGGCTGCAGTATGTATTGCGCCACTCCTGATTTGCCTTCCAAACTGACACCACAGGTCTGTTCATATAGCCTGGGTAAGGTAGTGTAATCAGCCCTTACTTAGATATAGTATACCTATATCTATATACATATATAGACACATATACACCTAGAAGCCACTCCTATGGCAGGCCTCGACAATCCTGGAGGCAGAGTGCTTGGTTTTATGTGAGAGGGTGCCCTAGCATGAGCTGAGCCCCTCTGCAACTTTCGGAACCATCTCCTTATAGCTGTTCTATGATATAGCCATACCATATACTCTTAAATGCATTTAAATGCATTATAATCCTCGCGGTTAATGCTAACTTTGGTTTGGCTTTATCAAAACATGTCGTGTAAGGTGTCAAACACTTTGGAATACTACCCCCCCCCCCCGCCAGTCTTTCTACCCTTCTAGAGGGAGAAGACATGTAGTTACTGGTAAACCCGGTTAAAGTTAAACAGAGCCTCAGCATCACAAAATAGATGCTGCTGACACAAACACGAGTCTGCCCTCCTGCTGCTGGATGAAACTCCGGCAGGGGAGGCCTGGACAATAGGTATCCTGTCCAGCGAGGTGCTGGCACCTCCCCAGACAGGCTTTGGTGTATTGTGGCAGGGAGGGCTGCATTCAGTGAATGCTTTGCAGACACTGCCTGGGGCACACTAGGTGCTCCATGCATTTCCCAGTTCAAACCGGTTGCTGGGGCACTCTGCCCCAGTTCTGGCACGAAACTGGACAAAGGGAAAGGGGTGTAACTACCCCCTTCCCAGGTCCACCCATAGGAGGGACCTTACAGGTAGTCCATCCCCTATACTTAGTATAAGTAAAGGAGCTGTGTCCCTAGGACTTTAGATTACCCTGGACGAAACTTTGAAACACAAATCCTGGACCTTCGACATTCCATTTCGACTGGAAGACGAAGACATCTCCCTTGTGGTCAAGGAGTAACCACCCTGTTCAAACAGGCACCAACAGCAACTTTGCCAGCCTGCATTTTCGAGGGTCCCGCCAGATCCCGAGGAATCTGCAACAAAATACATAGACTTCCAGACATCTCTGATGCTGCTCAACATTCCCAGCAAAGCGGAGACCCGTGGCGGACACGAGAGACGTGGGACCGGAACTCCTGGACATCCTGCATTTTGCTAACTGCATCGACTCCCGAGGTATCTGGCAGTTGTGCATTGGGGTACAAGCACCATTTGCACCGAAGCTCAGGCCTCCACACTACACGAGTGTCCCGTGGGGCCCACTCTTGCTTTTCAGCTTGATGCATCTTCCCAGTTCCAAGTCCGTTGACTAGTGAGCCCCTGGAAGACTCCATTTTGAATCTAACTTGCTTTCCTGGTTGCTCCAGGCTTGCCCCAGCTTCCCTGCAAAGGAGAAGTGCCACAGATCTTGCTGGTCTGCACCAAAGCCAATCTCAACATCCTGCATGGATTACGTTTGCCAAGGCTTGTTGGGTCCAATCCGGATACCAATACCGCAGTCAACTAGATTCTTTGTGGAACAGCTCGAACCCAGCTCCTGGTTGTTGTCGACGCCTCCCGGACCTCGTGGATGAAGAGACAAGCTTCACCTTTTCACCTGAAATCACCTGACATTGGCTGCCAGCTTTCCATCACCATCCTGGTCACTGGCAAGTGACCCAGACTCTGTCCCTTCTGCTTTTAAGTTCTTCAGATCTTGCATCCACCCTTGGATCCACCCAGACACTTTTCCTCTGGTCGCTTGCAGCACTTCTTTGCAGCTCTCCCTTGAAATCGACGACGAAACCCGACATCAAAAGGCACCTATGCACCCGGCTTCCGTGGGTGAGGTAACACGAGTACTCTGGTAGCCTCAAGGGTATTGGCCCTCCTAGTGTCTAAGTCTAAAAGGGTTTCATCGTAGTCCATCCGGAAGTATCCTTAAATTGTATAATTGTTACTTCTTCGTTTCCCATAGAAAGTCTATGGTAACTCGTGGCTGTGTTTAGATACTGCACTCGTCTCCCATGGGCCTCCTACTTCCTAACCTTTGGTTGTTTAGTGTAGCCCCAGCGATTCCCTAGACCCTAGGCCTGCTTTCTAATTCTCACGCGATTCTTATACCACTATTTTAGTATATGGTTTGTGAGGCCCCTAGGGTAAAACATATACTGTGCAATTTATCGTATGCTAATTATTTAACTTGTATTGTACTTTTACCTCTGACCTCATAAAGAGTGCAGAGGGGTTGTGTTTAGAATAAATACATATATATGATATATACCTTGTGCGGTGTTCTTTCATTTGGTACTCAAGGGATTATAATTGGTAAAACAACTTGCTTAACATCGCCTACGAAGTCTTAGCCTGATGACTGCTGGTCCACGCTACCACTAGGATAGCTTTCTATAATGTTTACTTTACAACCACCATCAATAAGGGTCGATTAGACTGGTGCAAGGTGCCCACTAGAACTAGTGGACATCATATGCCAGGCTAACTTCTCACAGGAGGTATGATTCCAAGCACTGGGGGGGCTCCTCCGGGAAGCCCAAAGTACTCCCAGTAACAGCCTTCAAGGGTCTGCCAGTAAGCTAGTGCTGATGCTGACCACAGACCTGATTCTGCCCTTCCGCTGCTGAGCAAAGCACGAGCAGGGGAAAGTTGTACAATAACCACCTCCCAGACAGGACTTAGTGTTTCGCGCCGGGGGTGCTTGCCAGTGCCACCAGACTGCTTTGAAGGGCATATTTGGTGCCCTCCTTGCTCACTCCAGTTGGAACCAGTTCTGGGAGTGCTTAGCTCCCACTCTGGCGTGAAACTGGACAAAGGACTTGGGAGTTTCCTCTCCTCTGTCCAGCTCCTCCTCAGGGAGGGACCCCTGAGACGTACTAACGATTTTATTAGGGTATAAAAGACCTACCTGTGGATGGATCCTCAGATTCATCGTGGGACAAGTCCCAGGCCTGAAATCACACCACTCTTTGACTGTCTGAACACTTAGGGGCCCATTAGGATGTAGGGCGGACCGCCACCGCCCACATAGGAGTGGCGATCCGCCCTACATCCTAGCCCGCCCGCCACCCATTTCCCCCCGCCATATTAGTATGGCGTGGGGGACCGTGGCGGACGGGAAGACCGTCCGACGCTTCTCCGCCAGGTCAACGAGTTGAAAAGGGTTTCATATGGTGGCAGTGTCTGCTAGACACCGCCATCCATATTAGGATGCAGGCGGGAGGGAGCCTTTCCGTGGCAGGGTTGCTGCCACGGAAAGGCATGCAGTTTTTGAGTTTGGGAGCCCGTTGCGGGCCCCCAGGATGTTGGGGGGGCACATGGGGGGTACCTGTGATACCCCCCTACATGTGCATGCACAACATGGCAGGCACTGCGCGGTGCCTGCCACGTTGTGCATACAAATGCATGACATGCATTTTTGGCATTGCGGCGGGCGGTGTTGATAGCACCGCCCGCCGCAATGTTAAAAATGCAGGATGCGCCCGCCAGTGTGGGGGGTGCATCCTAATGTCACTCACTGGACCCCCGCACATATGGCGGGTGGTCCCTTTTACCGTGAGGGCCATCCTAATCATGCCCTTAGACTTCACCTGGAACTGTAGACTGCTGCTGATCTTGGTCTCGCTGTTCTGCAAGTCTTCTTCATTGTCTATGAATGTACTTCTTCCTAGACCTTCAACAGACCTGTGGGCATCAAGAACACCCAAAGTTATCTCATTTGGAGCAAAGGAGTCACTCCCTACATCTGCAGGTACTGTAATGAAGTATTTTGAAAGGTCCAGCAACACAGGTGGTGGTTCTGCAACTCCCTTGAGGCCTGACCTGTCCTCACTGCAATTGTGATACCTTTATCCCACGTCAGAACCGCTGGGACCAAAACCTTGTGCACCGCATTTTTTAAACTCAAACTCACCGCGTTGACTTGTTGCCAAGACTTGTTGGCCCTGTACTCCAGATATCTCTGAGCTTCAAGAAGTTCCAGCCTCCATCCTCTCTTCAGCATCCTCCACTGCATCCTCTGCACCATGCGCCTTCATCTTTGGTTAGCTGCTCGAAGTCCTCTTTTGACTCCTGTGCCTTCGGCCTGTGGGTATTCAAGGTATTCTCCTGCTTCATTGGGCTCCCCTGCTTGCTCGGGACCTGCTCTGACTTTCCTGCACTTAGTGAGTCCCTAGGACCTTGCTTGTCCCAATGTTGCTCCTTCATTGTTTTTCACATCTGTTGCTGCTGCCAAGGCTTTTTGGTGCTCTCGCTGGACCACGACCCCCTGGTTCTCGACTTCTGATGTGGGACAACCCCTGGAATTCCACAGTATTGCCTGGCTCTCACATCTGCTGCAACAAGTTCACCGCCATCACTCCTGCATCTTACGTCATTGGCGGGCATTGATCTTCCATGCCTCCTGGCCACTTTCAAGTGGCATAGACTCTGTCCTCTCTACTTGCAAGTTCTTCTGTTCAAGAATCCACCTGTGAATTTCACCATACACTTGCACTGCCTAAGCCAGTGGCCTCTTTACTGAAGTCCTCCATTGTGGTCTACGGCTGTTTCCGATTTCATTTTGCGCATATGCACCCGGCTTCCCTGGTGTAGGTTTCCTGGTTACTGGGGTATCCACGGGTGGGGTGACACTCCAACCTTCTGTCTTCCACTGTGTTTCTTCATGGTCCACTGGGAAGGGTCCTTCTTATTCAAAACTGCAACCTCAACTTTCCCGTTGACTTCTATTGAGTACGCGGCGGTGTTTCCACTCTGCGCACAGCCTCCATGGGGTTCCTGAGTACTTACCTTGGGTGGTTCCTTGTGTCCCCAGCTCTTGTGAGTCTCCTGGCCCAAGTCCCTACTTCAGTTGCAGTGTGCATTCCACTTTCTTAGTATACGGTTTTCTCTCCTCCTGGAGACCACTATATATTGTGCTTACTTACCTCTTGCAATTGAATGATTCTTGTGTATTTGTGTTGATATCTCCGGGTAGGAGATATACCAATGTGTTAGTGAGTGTTGTGTAATAAATAGACATATTTTTATAACTATAATGTGTGGTTCTTTTTTATTTAACCTACACTACTGGTAAAACAAGCTGCTTAGCACTCCTTCTGGACTAAGCCTGAACGCTGCTCTCCAAAGCTACCACTCAAAGAACTTACTAAGGTTGTCTAAGACCAGAAAAAACACCATAAGGGTTGCCTGCTTCACTTAAATAAGCATGCACTATATATTAAGTCAGCCTCCTACAGAGAACCAATGTGATTATTCTGTTTTCACCAGCAAACGTAGTATAACTGCGGATGCTTGTGATATGGAATTTAGGCGCAGTGTCTAGTCTGAGTAAGGAAAGCAAAGTAATCCATCTTAAGTTCAGCATAGTCAAACGTATAGAGTGTGACAACCAGGTATGTGCTGCTTCTGGAGTCACAACTGGGCAATGGACGGGTGTTGCAGAGGTGGTCACTTTGAATTAGAAGTTCTGTAGGTTTCCGGCTCCGAGGTTTTCTAATTTTCCTACTTCCCTGTTCAGGTCTGAACTCGTCTGGGGACAGAAGAGACTGGTGACAAATCCTTTGTGAGAGTGTTCACGCACAGGCTACGGTATGTTCCAAGAGCAGAACATCTTGTGCCAGCAGGTGTATGGGCTACTCAAAGTTAGATCAAATAGGTGTTTGCAGTCATAAATACGATGGAAAAAACTCCCTATGTGTTGAGAGTATGAAATCTCAGATTAACAGTCTACACTAACCAAGCCACCTTACAGTACAAACCACTATGAAATTGCACGCAGCAAAATAATAAATTCATTAAAAAAATATATTCGATACATTTTATTAGGTACAATACATATTAAAAAACAACACAATTGTTTAGGCAATAAAAAAACACAATTGTCTAGGCAATAAGATTAAAATTAGGACATTGACAATATCCACACAATTAAAACATAGCAAAGTGCCAATTACAATGGTCACAGACAGTAGTAAATCAGCGTATTCATACAAAGTAATTGATTATCCAAATCAAATATTTATGCAGAAAAACTTGTCGACGCAGCGTTTCGGTCTAGTAGCAATTTTTACACCTTCTTCAGGACTGTTTCTAAACAATGAAGAACAGAGAAGTTACTCATATTACCTAGTAACATTGCCTATACATAATCATTGATACTAACAACATCAACATTTTTTAATCAACAGTGGTTTTTGGTGGCTGGTTGTCATTAATGCTTATGACTGTGATTTTCAGTGGTCGGCTGGACTTTGCTGACTTTGGTATACATATGATAAAATATACCCCTCTTATCACTATATGAGGCGACTTATTTCTAATATTCTCATATGTTCGTTTTATGCATTGAACCGCGGCCACTAATAACATGAAGCCGCAAACTTACCACTGATAACATGAAGTCGTGATTTTATCGCTCATAGAATCCATTCAATGCATTTTAGACACCTAAATAAAGTTATAGCTTTCTTCATGCATTGAACCACGGCCATTAACAACGCTGTGATATTAGAAATAAAACTGCTAAACAATTGTGTTGTTTTTTTAATATGTATTGTACCTAATAAAATGTATCGAATATATTTTTTTTATCAATTTATTATTTTGCTGCGTGCAATTTCATAGTGGTTTGTACTGTAAGGTGGCTTGGTTAGTGTAGACTGTTAATCTGAGATTTCATACTCTCAACACATAGGGAGTTTTTTCCTTTGTAACACACCTTTCCCCTGTCCCTGATTGGATTTAATAGTGGTCCTCTCTTGATTTTTTTAGTCATGAATACGAGCCTGCTAATTATTCCCATCCTCGTCGCCAGTGTTAAAACGAAGTATGCCACGTAGTCAGGTCATGTAGATAAAGGATGTAAGTTTATTCTTCAAGTTAATGCGGCCGCACCGCTTCTACGTAATAAACCTCAGAAAATATCCGCCTTTCAAGCCCTTCGCGACCTGCATTGGCTGAGAATAACGAGTAGAATTAAATTCAAAGCCTTATGCCACATTTTTAAGATTAAACAGGGCTGAGCCCCGAAGTACCTACATGGTCTCATTCAGGCTTATAAGCCTAGCCGCTGTTTGAGATCCTCGGGAAAAGGCGATTTTATTGTCCCTAGATTTAAGCTGGTGAAGATGGGTGGCCACTCTCTCTCTCATCCAGATGGCAGTCTTGGAACGCCTTGCCCGCGACCCTGAAGTTGGAGACGGATCTTTTTCGTTTTCGTAGGGGATTAAAAACCTGGCTTTTCCAGCAGTGATCAGAGCAGTCTTTTCTAGTAGTTTGCTTGGCAGTTCTTTCCTTCTTTAGTCTGTCCCTTGGCGCCGGGAAACCCATTGCGGGTAGCTGTGCGCCTTATAAGTTTAAATAAATAAATAAATATCTTCAGTTATAGGAAGATGGTAGGTTTCAATGTAATGCCCTCCAGGAACAACCTCCTTGCTGCGCAGCCCATCCACTCCAACTGAACCTTCTTCAAGCACAAACACTCTCAGCATTCTAATGAACTCACCACTGGCTGAGCAGCAAGGCAGAGAACAACAATGGGGAGGATGCAAGTAGATTACAACACCCACATTATTTCTTTTTTCTTTTACTCATTTAACGATATATTGCCAACACTAATATACAAAATTCCAATTACATTATTAAGATACAATTCTAATTTACATATTACATTTACAATGGAGTCTCAGAATGCCAGGTGTCATGTGGCTGACCACAAGGTCAGGTGGGCTCTAGTCGCCAAAGGGGGTCATAGCCCATCTCCTTTGTTAGGGCCATGCCCTTGGTCACAGGTCTTCATTAGAACTTACGTGGCTCAGGGAAGGTGAAAACAAAAACGCCTTCCGTATCCTTTGAGATGGGTGTGTACAAAACTTGATACACAGCATCTGGATTACATTGGTTGAGTCAGGGAGAGAGATAGGAGGGATGACAGCATGTGCACATGACTGTCATGTGAGCGGGGCACAAAAAACATAGATACCAGTGAAACAGCAGCTGAGGTTAACGAGAGGAAGGGTGCACATCTGTAAACTAATGCAACAGACACTCCTGTTCCAAAAAACGTGAAACAGCACAGTAGAGGTGCAGTGAGGCCTTCAGACATGTGCATAGGACTACAAATGTGCCATGCAGAATTTGACACTATCTGCCAATATGTCCCCTAAAAGCAGTTGCAGGATTCTAGGGCATACATTGAAAATGCCACAACATGTACAAGGTGGGGCGCCAGGCGTTTGACACAGTTCTCCAGATAAGAACAATAACACTTCAGAGATAGCTTAGATTCCGCCACAACATGAAAACAGTTGCTGCTAAAGTTTGTACAGACGAGGTGTTTAGAAATGGGCACAAATCAGTAGTGTCTTTGGGAACCTTGACACAAAACTCTAGAATTGCCTACTCTAGATTTGGACACAGGTCTAAAGGTCTGGACATATGAATGAGGCTGCATAAGTGGGCACAATTCGGATGCTGTTGGTTCAAGATCTACTTGGCACACATGCACGCCTCTCTACAGTTTGCTTTTTTTGCAACCCCAATGTGTTTTCTGGTACAAAAGACCCTTATTACAAGACCCTCATGACAGATCTACATGAACTCACCTATGTTGAGACATCTGGAATCACCCAAAGACAGGAGACATACCCCTGTCAATGTGGGTGACTAATTCCCTTAATCAGGCTATCTCACTACAAATGGTGACTGTCAACTTATTATAGTGGTGAGATACAGACCTTTTCACCAGATCTCCAGTCAGGAGACTGCTTATACTTTCTCTCTTACATATCACTGTAGTATGTCATAGATCCACGGAGCGTCATTGCCATCCCACTGTGTGTACCTTTAATAAGTACTTTTCGTAGAATATAATTGTATCAGCCTGCAAAATTCAATAAACTTTGTATGTCCTAGATGTGCCTCTCATTCACTGATTGGATAAGGGTAACATGTGAGGATGTGTTGTGGTCCCCACTGCCTGTAGTATTGTGGCAGTGTGGTCCTTAGGGTTAGTGGTGGCCGGATTTAGTGGTCTACACTCTCCCTGTATTTCCCAGCATGCTGCTCTTTAGATTCCTCCGCCCCTGCTGTCATTCATCCCAAAGCCAAGTGTAGGGCGTGGCTGGAAATCTTCATCAAGTGAAAAGAGCACTTTTTACACAGAGTTGAAATTAAGGGCGCAATTTTCTAGTTTGGCAGAGAGGGTAATCCTTCAGAACAGAGGCGTAGTAAGTGCTGTTGGAGATTTGGCCATTCATCCACCCACCTTGTTTAAATGGGCATACAGATGGCCAGCTCTCACTGTCCGTCACCAGCACATAACCCTGGCAGAAAGGAAGAGTAAACAGTGTAAAATTACTCCCTTGTCATAGGTGAGTACTCCCATGACAAGGGTGGTATTTGTTATTCTTTTTTTTCTCGTAAAGAAAACATTGAGTTTGCTGCATGGCTCCGTTATGTTGCCAGTAAATGCAAGAGATGGCCGCTGGGCTGGCGGATGTCTCAAAATTTGGTTGAAGAGTACTTCCTCAGGGTGATGGAGTACTTTACCCCGTCACTCTGATGGAGTATATATTCCTCTGCCAAACTCTAAACCAGGCTCTAAATCTATTCTAGAAAGCAACACTTGAGCTTGCACCCTGGACACCTGGCTCAAGGCACACTGCCTGTAGAGTGACTCGGACTCCCTGCCATGTATCTTATGTTTTGTGCTGTCTTCCTGGACTCCACAAAAGATGGCAGTGTTTTCTCCAAATGGTTGCCATAGCGCGGAGGTCAACCAAAAGGAAAATGCATCTCATTCTGATTTTCTCTCTCTACAGTTTTGTGTGAACTTTGATCGTAATTGGTCACACTGGCCTCAGGACTCGATACAAGCTGGCCCTTCTAGCATGTCCATTGTTCAACTTTTCACTCAAGTAGCTCCGCACATCGGCGTAGAGGAAGGAGATGATCGAAGGCAGAATCTGATGAGTGTGAGGACCATACTCCAGGGCTAAGAAGACACTCTGCTGCTCCTTTTGTTGAATGAACCAAGAAGTAGACAGCCAGTGTGGAGACCACCCTGCATTGCTGTATGTACCCCAGCACCAGATGATAATCAGAGGCCTATGTGCCTTGCTGCCATCACTTTAAATGCCTGATGAGCACGTGTGGTCCTGGTGCCCCAATCCCCCATGTGCCACATAACGTCATCGAGCGAGCGATGAGCCCATGCGGCTCATAAGCATCCCTCTCCATACAGCCACCACTCAACTTACTCTACACATGATGAGGGCTGGATCCACAGGCTGACTTCTGTACCCTTTCTTGAAACTGCCTGTACCCCCACATCCGGAACCACATTCCTCCTTCACCACCGATGGTCATGTCATTTACTTATTTAACAGTCACACAATGAGTGCAAAATACTCAAGGCCAAGGAAACCTTGTGCTGTAACCAGTGGGGGTCCTAGACTAACTGCCACCAAATGGCACTAATCGGTGTCCCCACACCCAAACTCCCATAACTAATGTAGGATAAGCTTTATATTATCCTCATTATAAATTTGTTTTAACCCCTCCAATATAGCATCCTTTTCACTTGACCACTTCATGGTATGCTGGTATGATGCATGCCAATCAATCAATCAATCAGGGGTTGGTAAAGCGTGCTACTCACCCATGAGGGCCTCAAGGCGCTGTGGGGTCTCAAGGCGCTTTGGGGGTGAGAGGGTGGGAGCAGCTCCGGATCAGTCGAAGAGCCAGGTCTTGAGGTCCTTCCTGAAGGTGTGCAGGGTTTGCGAGCATCTGATGTTGACGGGGAGCTTAGGTTAGCATGTTGATAGCTTGCAGTTGAAATCTGTGTGTAATCTGCAGATTCAAAAGGCAGCAATGGTGTTTGACTCTGTCCGGACAGGTCCAGACTAGGAGGCAAAAATATCCCTGGCAAGTTTTAACAGACCAATCCCTCTACTGCTCGTAGCGAGCCCCGCAGCAAGTGAGCCCGACCAGTGCAAGGTGCCTGGGGGGATTCTCTGCCGAAGGATTCATTTGAAAGCCATAATGGCAAAAATGGTGCATTTTCCAACAAATCACATCAACCTGCAGCAGGGGCTGAGGGAGATCTCTTAATATCAGCCCCAGCTGGGCCTACCATAAATATGCCTCATTTAAAGAGCCATTCAGCACTCATTTTGTTTGAGTCTCCTCCTGGCTAGGAGATAGCTGGAGCCTAACACAGTGATGCTCGTAAAAAAGACGATTAGCTTGTCATTTAACAGATGCTCAATATATAAACTACGATTTTGAAGTTGTTTGGTTTTTCATTTTCTAAGCTCTGATTGCACACACCATAATAATGTCAGATACATCGGTATATATGAATAATTACACTAATGACCATTTAGGTAGCACTTGGTAATAATTGTTATTTGCTAACAAATGAACGCTTTTATCAAACAGAATAACACAATATTGGGACAAACAACAGAAAGGTTCTAAAGTTTGCACGCAGCTCTTTGATGTCAGTTTATAACTTACTAAGCTCAGATAGAAGGATTGTCATCTGTGACCGAGAGAACATACCAGGATTTCTGCAACAGGAGCAGTCACCCACTGAGCTATCTACATGAAGAAAATCATCTGTACTCAGCCTCTTACTGTTAGACACTGTGCCTTGAAAGAGGCACATTAACCTCTATGCTATTTTATGAGGAGTCAAAGCTGTGACAAAAGTGCATACAGATCTCTGTTGCAAGTTCACTGACTCCTGTATTACCTCACTGCTATCACAACTCAGAACTTTCTGGGAACAGCAGAGAGCTCTGCAGCATATGTTATTTTCAAATGCGTCCATTTGTGACAATTAAGAAAGCCACAAGAGAGTTCATATTGTTGTTGCGCATTTGCAGCAGTGCTTTCTTTTTAGGTCGAGCCTGGGCAGCGCATGCGCTGCTCTGCGAGGCATGTTGTACTGTACACTGCGGCTTTAAGCCTCTCCTCTTTTTCTCATTTGTTCCCATTCATGCCTTTTAGAAATGCATGCTTCTGTTTGGTCAGAATGTCTATTTAATCCGGCCTTTTGTTGGAGTAGACCCACCTTTGGACTGCCCCTGCTACATGTGATCTTCCTTTTTTTTATTTATGTTTTTTCCTGGCTCTGTGTTTTTTTGTTTGGGTCTTTCTCGGGCTTATGTTCACAAACGTTTCTGCGTTTCCCTTCCTAATACATTTTTACTGCTTCCTGACTTTCCCTTCTGATATCGTACACACCCACGTTTGTTAATTAATTGCTGCTCTTTGTCTAACTCTTCGCCCTCCCCCACAGACGTAGGCTTATTGGGCTGGGCTGTGGATGGCTCCAAAAAGCATAAGCGGTATGTTAACAGGCAGTGATGTCACTTCCTGAGTTTCCAAGCGTGTTGCTGATTAAATTGTACAAAATGTGTTTATTTATATACTTTTGAATGCCGCACAGCTTTTATTTTAACAACACGGCTCCCGCTTAAGGGACGCTGCAATTTACATTATTGTGTTTTTTTCTCACAGGCGGTGCAGGGGAGGGGCATGGTAACTTCATGTACATTCCTCCTGCGAAATTAAATGAACGGATACAAAAATGCCTCATTCCGTCTACAGCACTACCAATCAGGATTAGTTCTGGGTCCCGACACAAGGCACCTGTTTTTAATCCTGTTCCACATTATTTGAACTCCTACCCGTTTATGTAGCCACATTTTCCCCACTCCACCTTAACTCAACTTCATTCCCTTATCTGATTTCACCTTGCTTCATGCCCCATATTCTTACCTCTTGCCATGCATTTTCCCTCAACCCCCTTCCGAAGCCAGATCTTTAAATAGCTCTTCCTTTTTCCCTGATCTTCCTGTACCTTTATTTTTGCATTAGTAAATCTTCAACCTAAACGAATCCATCCAAGTCAGAATGAGTTTCACTGCAATTTGATCCAAACACACTGGCTCCCCAACCCCCCATAACCCCTACGGCCAGGCTGGCCAACCAGCTGCATACACTGGGAGCCCTTTGTTTTGATTTCCCCTCCTCCCTCAACAACAGTGTGGGCTACTATGCCTGCTCATTTTAAAGACGTCATTCCTTAGCAGTCCAGTTCGTTCAGCTTTCAGAGCATTTAACCCCTTCCCTGCGGGGGTAATTCCCCCACGGTGTGGAGGGGGGAGGGGTGAGCGCTGTGTTGTGGTGCTCGTGACGAGACCAGCTCGTCATGAGTCACGGTGGAGCTGTGCTCATGATGTCATGATGAGCCGGTCTCGTCATGACCCCGCCCACTGATTAATTCGCCTGCACGGGCGGGAAATCAATCGCGCGTGGGCGGCGCTGAGCCGTTATGACGAGACCAGATCGTCATGAGCACAGCACCATTGTGACTCATGACGAGCTGGTCTCGTCATGAGCACCGCAACACCGCGCTCACCCCCCCCCCGCACCTTGGGGGAATTACCCCCACAGGGAAGGGGTTAAGTGCCATGGAGTGTCTCCTATACGATACCAGCAGATAATGCCACATTGTACTATTATAGGTCAGAAAGAAACATAGAAAAAGAAATGAGCAAGGTTGATGGTTTATTTAGGTGATCAAATACGCTCTACACGCTCTGTGTTGCTCTCTCCCTCATTTTGCAAGCTCTTGTTTGTGTGATTCTTCCACGCCAAACTATCTCCCGTCCCCACGCTGCTATGTCACTTGTGTTCTACTCCCCCATGTTACTCTCCATCATGTGCTTATTTACTTTGTCCCTGTCCACTTCCCAATTATACCACCACCCGCTATTCTGTTACCCCCACCTCTCCATCTTTCTTCAAAAATATTATAATCTTTCTTTATGGAGGTGGAGTGGTGGAGACCAGACAGAAAATTTCTGCAGCCCCTTCGTCTTAAGTCTTAAAATAAAGCACATCTGCACCTCTTCTATTTCATTTGTTTATTTTTTTTATTTTTTACAAATACACAGGTTCTGTGTAAAACCAAATTGGTCATTTTGAACTGTGTTGTATTTGGTTACTGTTGTAGGCATGCTAATGCATTTTAAAAGCTGTCACTTTCACATCTTTAGCTGTGATCAGCTTATATTTTAGTGCCAGGATTTGTATTTTACTGCACTTTAAAACCCATAGCTCGGGCCTGTTACATAGTGGCACTGGCAAACTAGTCTGTTACAGTTGATGCTTGTACTTCTGGTTTGTGCAGACCTATTCTGATTTCATGCCTCTCTTTTGTAATTTGTTATTTGTTTCCCTTGGAATAGCATTTCGAAAGACAAAAGGTGTATTAACTGTGCCTCGGAGAGCAGCAATCTGAGCCTGGCACACCTCGCCACATTCAACTTCCCAGATTCCTTTGTTTTAGATGGATTGTAACACACACAATAGCCATCACATACATCCACTTTGTATTTGTATTTGTATTTATTTCTATAGCGCTAGAATCGACCCCCAAAGGGGTATCTATGAATTCAGAGAAAAATGAAAAACGAATCAGGCACGGAAGAAAAGAAATGTCTTGAGCATTTTTCTGAACTGCAGATCTTTGGAGCATTGTCTCAAGTGCAGCGGGAGTTCATTCCATAACAGAGGGCCGCAATAGTAGAGAGCTTTTCCACCTCGTCTGGCCTTTCTTATTCGCCGTACCACCAGAAGGTGCTTAGCACCTGAGCGTAGGGATCTGGGAGGTATATAAGGCACAAATTTCTCAGCGAGATATGGGGGACCCAGGTTGACCAGCGCCTTGTGGATGATACAGCATGTTTTGAACTGAATACGTTGGCGAATAGGGAGCCAGTGCAATTCCGTAAGAAGGGGCGGTGAAGTGGTTCGAGGTGGAGCGTTGAGAACCAACCGGGCCGCTGTGTTCAGCACCTCCTGCAGTCTGTTGAGGAGGGAATCGTTAGCCGAGATCAGCAAGCCGTTGCAATAGTCCAGGCGACTCAGGACCCCTACCACTTCACTCCATAACACACAAATACAAAAGATTTACATTAAAACTCCAGTAACTATAATCGGAGACCTATTGCATTGCAAATGCTTGTTTTAAATGTATACATTGACTGTCACATTCCACTCTTGCCTGTAGCAAGAGCACATACCCAGAAGAAGGTGGTTCCTGTCAAAGAATTTTGAAGTCTACAGTAGCTCTATGTCAACAAGATGGCACAGCACACATTCAATTCAATTCAATTCAAAAACTTCATTCGATCATTTTAAAAACAATCATAAAAGCACAAGAATACACATCAATACATATTAAAAAATACAGTGAGGGTAAAAAACTGGCACATGGGGGGAGGCGGGTGGGCATACGCAGCATATTACAAAAAGCACCAGACCCAAATTAGCTACTGAACTCCATACTTTTCCTTGCCGAAATACATTTAAGAATAAATGTCGCTGTAAAGAAACACACCCCTGGATCCTCAAGAACAAATAAAAACTTCATAGCGGCTTCAACAGTTCTCACGGAATGCTCTTTAAAAAGGGGTTTAAGGTATACAGTACGGAGATGCAGATATAGTGGGCAAATAAGCAAAAATTGTACAGTGCTCTGCTTAAAAATCCCATTACAGGGACAGGGCGTAGTCGTAGGCTTTTTTATCTTAGGAAAAGCCACCAGCTTATGAACCATACCTAGACGCAATCTAGTAAGCACATACTGGTGGGAATGCCAGGTAACAATTTTAAGATATTTACTAAAGCCATATGTTAGAATTTTATTAAAATAGAATTGGTGAGTAACAAAATGGCTACTGGCTTCACTGCGCTCTTTAGTCTTGGTTCCCTAATAAATGCGTTTAAGTTCCTGCTTCGAGAGCTCAGTGGCACAATTAGGGTCTAGGGAAACATCCTTACAGAACACATCTCTGTATGAGGTAATAACATAGTTGAGCCATGGGATCTTATCACGTTTCTCTAAAAGAAGGCAGTCATTGATAATTCTTTTGGTAAAGCCTGTTTCCTCCTTGGCCCAGATCGATTTCCAGGTCATTAAGGGCCTTAATCCTATCGAATCAGTCAGAAAAGCGAGCCCCACTTCATGATGAACTAGCTCATTGGATGCAGAAGTGGGTAGACAAAGAAGTCTTTTTAAAAAGTCATTTTCCGCCACTTGTAGTTCTCCATGGCGACAGTGACCCCAGACCCCCGAACCGTAAAGTGCCATTGGTACGCATCTATGTCGGTAAATATAGAGCATATCATAGATACAACGACTACCTAGTTTTTAGGCAAATTTAAATACTCCGTGTGCACCCTTACCCATTTTGGCCTTAGTGTTCGATATCTCCAGTGCCCATGCCCCATTACTACTAAAGGTAATTCCTAGGTAGCAGAACTTATCTACAACCTCTATTTTTTGATCGGTAAGTTAAAACAGCCTTAGCTTCCTCACCTTCTTGCCACATGTCATAATGAAAGTCTTTGAATTGTTAATTTTGAGTTTCCTCCCCTTTATAAAATCACAGAACCTATTCATTAATGTCTGCAAACCCACCGGTGTCCGGGACAATAAAACTGTATCATCTGCATAAAGCAGAACTGGGGTCGCCTGGCCCTCAACAACTGGAGCATCGGCCTTAACTGTTTTAGGTCAGAGTCCATAGCGTTTATAAAAAGGGAAAAAAGGAGGGGGGCAAGGAAACATCCTTGTCTAATGCCAGATTTGACTTTAATATTGCTAGTACATTCCCCTGCCTGTCCGAATCGTATCCGGGCAGACAGTTTACTGTACAATCTGGCTAAAAAATAAATAATAGGTGCGGGGGCCCCCATGTCCAATAAAGTGGACCATAGCAAGGCATGGTCCACCAAATCAAACGCACTAGATAAATCAGCGAAACAAAGGAACAGTGACCCCTGCTTAGCAGCAGTGTATTTACACTGTTCAATAGTGCCAAGTCCCTTGCGGAACCCATATTGTGAATCCACAAGGATACCATTGGCCTCTGCCCATTCCTCTAACCGCAACAGAAGGACCCTACTCATGATTTTCTGGGATGAGTCAAGGAGGGAGATAGGGCAGTAGTTTTTGGCCTCGCCCCGATTGCCCTTCTTGTAGATAAGTATAATTATAGACTCTCCCCACGTGGATGGGGTATTTTCCACAACTGCTGCATTAAAGACCTGTGTCAAAAGGGGGCTCCATAACACTGGATCTGATTTGTAGAGGTCAACCGGTACCCCGTCAGGTCCGGGGGCCTTCCCTCCCTTGCTTTTCCGGATAGCGTCGTCTACCTCCAATGTAGTAATATTAAGGGCAATTTTATACTCCGGGTCTGAGCCCCTAAGACATCCAGTTTCATCCCCGCCAGGGTTAAAGATACCAGAAAAGTACTGGACCCAACTCTCCTCGCTGACCTGGGCAGACAGTACAGGGAATTCCTCTTTTTGGAGAAAAGGGCTATTTACAATACTCCAAAATAGCTTGCTATCCTGAAGATCTACCGCTTTGGACAAGTGGTCCCAAGCTTCCTCCTTTAATTCTTGCTTCCTACAATTTAGATTAAATTTATAGGCTGCCCTAAATGTTTTGACTGCTTCCTTATCCCTAGGGCGGCTCGAGAGGGCTTTCTTTAATTCCTGTAGGGATTTAGTACATACCCCATTGAACCAACCCAAATGCTTATTCGTGTTTCTGGCCCTGGTATTCGTTAGGACCCTAAGAATTATAGAATTTAGTTTCTCAAAGTCTGCTAGTATACCGATTGCATTGGCATTGATATCTAGACATTTCTGCAGCACCTCAATACTAGCGGCCACGATTTTAGTCTGCAGCTGATCAGAGTTATCTCCGCACCATTTAATCCTGGTGCCATTCGGTCTCCAGGGTATTATATCTACCACTGCCCTATGGGCAAAATCAACCTTCCTCCCCCAGACTAACGTGGTCATAGAAATACCATTATGGTCACTTAAACCCAGCTCAACAACCTCCGGGATAGAACAGAGGGGACCAATGTGGGTCGACACCAACAAATGATCAATAGTGCTGCCTGAATGACTCCCCACAAAGGTCGGGATCGTGTTACCCTCCTGGTCACGTCCCGGCTGGAAAATTGTTACATCTAATTTCAGCATAAGGGAGTTAAGAGCCTCTCCGTAAGGGTTATGTATAAAATGACCATGATCCCTTCCAGCATCCCCATCAAAGCCACAAACGCTCGTGAAGGAGAAGGGGCATGTTACAAGGTTAAAATCCCCTCCCCAAATGATATCAAAGGGAACTGGATTGGCCCTGCAAATTTGGTCGACTACAGACTCCAGCTCATTAACAAATATAGGACACGAAGAGTCAAACAAATTATTATAGAAATTAATTAGAAGAATGTTACGGCCCCCACTATGCTGTAGCCAGAGTACCTGTGAGTGGAAACCAACAGTCTTATGGAGTTTGACCCGGCCAGGAAAGTTCACGGCCGGAAGGACCACCAGACCTCCCTTAGCCCTGCCCATGGCGGAGTGCTGCGCCGGGCAGTTATAGGACACAAATCCATCAAAGGAGATCTCTTCAGTGGACCATGTCTCCTGGAGACAGAGTAAATCGTAATTTGAGACATACTCCCTCCAGCCCAGTGACTCTTCCTTGTTCCGCCATCCGGCAATATTCCAACTTAATAGTTTATACCCTTGGACATTCTGAGTAGCCTTTGCTCCCTCAAGAAAGTCATCTTAAACTCCTTTTAGAGGTGAGTCCGGGTTAGAACAGTAGGTAGACAAGACAGCTTGATGCCCATGGTTGGAAAGCTCAAAGACAGTACGGTCCAAGTGAATGTTTGTTATTGAAAAGGCAGTGACCATAGGCAGGGGTACAACAGGGTCTTGCTCTAGAAAGTCTGTACTAATAGACAATTGATTTTTGGACGAGTCCAGGATGTCTACCCCTAAGGGTGTAGGGGTAACAGAGGGTAGTCAGTCCACAGCATCCAGGCAGCTAAAGCGATTATAGTCGCAAAAGGGTGCCCGGGATTGCATAGGGGCGGGTCTCATATCAAATCTTCTATTGCTACCCCCCCCCCCGCTCTACCCTTGTCCATTCATCCACCCCTCTTCCTTGTGCTATATAGTTGGGGGGGAAGAAAAAAGTCAGGGGCAATGTCTGGATGGTGGAATCAAAAGACCTATTGAACCCGACACAGATATAGGAGACAGTCCTGGGATCTCTAAAATTAACCATTATACAGTCTCCTTCAATGGTCTTACGTGTCTTCCCCACCCATGGCACCCTCCTTACCGCAATAATTTAATTACAGAGGTGGTGTGAGAAGTTGGCCTGATGTGCAGTGCTCACTATTCTAGTGATCACTATATATCAGTCCAAACAACCCTTATTGATGATTGGTTGTAAGTCAACCTTATAGACCAGCTATCCTAGTAGCATGGATACGAGCAGTCTAAGGCTAAGACTCTAGAGGGCGTGTTAAGCCAGCTGTTTTACCATCACATTACCCCTTGAACACCCAGTGAAAGGACACCACACAAGTGTTATGAAAATAAACAGTGTATTTATTAGAATCACAACAACCCTGTACTCTTTATGAGGACAGGGTGCTAGGCACACAACAAAACTCTTACGAAAATACTTAAGTTAGCACGTTATACACAAATGCCCGAGGGGCACGAAAAACCATATACTTTAAAAGTGGGATGCGAAATTACTAGCAGGTAAGTACAGTACTAATAGGCTTTGGAATCGCTAGGACTTGACTATAGAATCGTTAGATTACTTCTAGGAGGCCTAGGGGACTCGGGTGCAGAGTGTGCACTCTCACGCGGGATGCGGGACAAAGTCTATGGAGGCTAGTAAAGGCAAAGTTAGTGTTCACGGGCGAACCCGACCTGGTAGGAAGAAAACGACAGTGGATCCTGACCCTAGGATAGTGAGGCTATGCTGGGACACCGAAGTGCCGAAGTTACCTAGCCCAGGGGCTGCAGCTGCATAGGTCTGAAAAGACGTCGGGGATCTCGTTGCCGACCAGTGAAGGAAAGTTCGATGGATCCAAGCCTGGATCAAGGAAGAAGAAAACCTGAAAGCAGAGGGGACCAAGTTCTTGAATCACTAGCCAGTGATTAAGTGGGCACCAGGATGGCACCGGGCGAAGTCACCGCAGTCAGGTGAGTGGGCGCTGCTGGGCTCTGCAGTCTCTCGGACCAGGAGGCGTTGTCGGCGACCAGGATGGAGGTGCGAGCTGTCCCACGAAGGTTCTTGCTGTCGACGTCGCTGGACCCAGGATTGGGCAACAAGTCTTGGCAAATGCAAGGCCCACGCGGTGGACCTAAAATGGCGTCTTGGGTGGACCAGGAGGGTCCAGGGTACTTCTCCGATGGAGGGAAGCAAGGGCCAGTCTGGAGCAACCAGACCAGCAGCGGAAATGTCGTCGGGCGTCGTCAGGAAGGCCACAAGCCAGCGGGCTAGTAGCCAAACAACGCGGTGAGCAGTAAAAAGCAGAAGGGCCCCACGCAGATCGTGGAGATGCTGGGGGGCTGCTCTTCGGTGCTGGAGCTGCTCAGGGTGGGGGCTTCTCGGACCCCAAAGCACTCACCAGGAATTCACTCGGCGGGCTTGCTGGAAAGAAGTCGTGCAGTCTTGAAGATGGCCGGTCCCTCGAGGTCTCGTCACACCCACGAATCTCAGCGTGACTGATGATGCAGGTAGAGGTCAGAGGTGCCAGGGAAGCCGGTTCTCGTCGAGCTGGGCAGTCGGATTCCGGAGGAAGGACTTGCAGCAGACCGCAGTGTTCTTAGATGGTGCCTGCGGATGCAGGGTGACTACTCCTTAGTCACAAGGGAGAAATCTTAGGAAGAAGTCTTGAGTTCCTTTCGCAGAAAGTAGTTTCAGGATTCAAAGATGATCTGATTTGGAAGGGGGCCAGTCTCTACCTTTATCCTGTAAAAAGGGGCTGGCACGCGACTAAGTCCTGCCCTATGGGTGGGACTAGGAGGGGGGTGGTTACACCCACTTCCTTGGCGGGCTTTTCCCCAGCACAGGGTCTGGAGTGACCCTGGAACTGGTTCCAGCCAGCCTATGCACAGTGAGCACCGGGGTGCCACGTGCAGTCACCTTCCTCTAAAGCCCTGCCTACCTACAATACACAAAACCCTGTCTGGGACGGTGCTGGCACCGCCCCTGGCAGGAAACCCTTTGGGAGGACTCCCAGCAGCAGGAGGGCAGACTTGTGTCTCGGTGGCAGCATCCATTTTGTGGATGCTAAGGCTCTGTCTGACTTTTAACCGGGTTATAGGTTACATGCATGTCGTGTCCCTCTAGAAGGGTGGAATGCTAACCCCGTCGCCAGAATTGGCGAGGGGTTAGTATTCCAATTCGTATGACACCTTACTCGACATGTTTTGATAAAGCGATACCAGAGTTGGCACATAACCGCGAGGATTATAATGCCCTTAAGAGTATATGGTATGCGATATCATGGAAACGGCTAAGGGATGGATCCCGAAAGCCGCAGACAGGCTCAGCTCATGCCAGAGCACCATCTCACACGATTCCAAGCACTCTGCCTTCAGGATTGTTAAGGCCTGCCATAGGAGTGACTGATAGGAGATCTGTGTGTCCATTTTAGGGTTAGATATAGGTATACTATATCTAAAGCAAAGGGTGAGTACACCACCTTGCCCCAGCTGTCGTGCAGCCAGTTGTGTCAGTTTTAGTTAGTCAATCCAGGGGTGGCACAATACATGCTTCAGCCCCTGGGAGACTTCTGGGTGCACCTCAGCCCTGGGTACAGGGACTTGGAGAGGGCCCAGGGCCAATTCAGTACCTGAGTACAATTTGGATAGAGAGAACAGCTAGGCTGTGGGTCTGATTAGCAGGCCCACAGCCAGGGAAAGTCGTAAACCAGTGCAGCAAAAAGCAAAAAATCTGGGTGATCATAGGATTGCAGACCCTACTCTCCTACATGACCCCCCCCCCAAACTTTGGGACAATAAACTAACCTTGACCAGGTGAGTCTTCTTGCTCTAAGTGGAAATACCTGGAGAGCCCATCAGCATTGCTGTGATCAGTCCCAGGTCTATGCTCCACTGTAAAATCCATCCCCTGTAGGGAAATGGACCACCTAAGCAGTTTGGGGTTTTCACCCTTCATCTGATTTAGCCACAAGAGGGGCTTATGGTCTGTCTGAATGGTGAAGTGAGTGCCAAACAAGTAGGCCCTCAGCTTCTTCAGGGCCCAGACCACAGCAAAGGCCTCCCTCTCAATAGCTGACCAATTTTTCTCTCTGGGTGTCAACCTTCTACTAATGAAAGCAATAGGCTGATCATTACCATCAAAATTCAGTTGAGACAGAACAGCTCCCACACCCAACTCAGAAGCATCTGTTTGGACAATGAATGGCTTGGAGTAATCTGGACTCTTGAGGATAGGTGCTGTGCACATGGCCTGCTTTAGGTCATTGAATGCTTTCTGACAGCTTGCTGTCCACTGAACTTTCTTTGGCATCTTCTTGCTTGTCAGGTCATTAAGGGGGGTCACTATGGACCCATAATTTCTGACAAACTTCCTATAGTACCCAGTCAGGCCCAAGAAAGCTCGAACCTGAGTCTGGGTGATTGGAGGAGTCCAGTCCTTGATGGCCTGTATCTTACTCTCCAGTGGCTGAACCTGGCCTCCACCTACAAGGTGGCCCAGGTATACAACCTGTGACTGCCCTATCTGGCACTTTGTGGCCTTGATAGTGAGGCCTGCCTTTTGCAGGGCCTCTAACACTTTCCTCAGGTGGACCAGGTGATCCTCCCAGGTGGAGCTAAAGACAGCAATATCGTCAAGATAAGCTGCACAGAAGTCATCCAGCCCAGTGAGGACTTGATTCACCAACCTTTGGAAGGTGGCAGGTGCATTTTTCAGTCCAAAGGGCATTACCACAAATTGATAATGCCCTCCAGGGGTAGAAAATGCTGTTTTAGGTTTGGCTTCCTCAGCTAACCTGATTTGCCAATACCCAGCTGTCAAATCAAAGGTGCTTAAGAAGTTGGCAGAAGCCAATCTATCTATAAGCTCATCTGCTCTTGGTATTGGGTGGGCATCAGTCTTAGTGACTGCATTGAGGCCTCTGTAGTCTACGCAAAACCTCATCTCTCTCTTACCACCCTGGGTGTGAGGCTTTGGCACTAGAACTACTGGGCTAGCCCAAGGGCTATCTGAGGGCTCAATGACTCCCAGTTCCAACATTTTCTGCACTTCAGTTTTGATGCAGTCTCTAACATGATCAGGCTGTCTGTAGATTTTACTCTTGACAGGCAGACTGTCTCCAGTGTCAACATCATGGGTACACCAATCAGTTTGGCTGGGTGTCAGAGAGAACATATGTCGAAAGGATTGCAGAACTTGCCTGCAATCCTGTTGCTGATGTTCAGTGAGGCTGCCACAAAAGACAACACCATCAACTGACCCATCATCAGGATTCTGAGTGAGCAGGTCTGGGAGAGGGTCACTCTCTTCCTCCTGTCCCTCATCTGTGGCCATGAGCAAGCTCATGTCCTTCCTGTCAACATATGCCTTGAGCCTGTTAACATGGAGCACTCTGAGAGGGCTCCTGGGAGTTCCAAGGTCCACCAAGTAGGTAACCTCTCCCTTTTGCTCAATGATGGTGTGGGGCCCAGACCATTTGTCTTTCAGAGCTGCTGGGGCCACTGGCTCCAGCACCCACACCTTCTGTCCTGGCTGGTACACAGTCAGTACAGCCTTTTGGTCATGCCAAGCTTTTTGAAGTTCCTGGCTGGCCTCAAGGTTTTTGGATGCCTTTTCCATATACTCAGCCATCCTGGAGCGGAGACCAAGTACATAGTCCACTATGTTGGTTGCAGGCTTTTTGAGAGGTCTCTCCCATCCTTCCTTCACCAAACACAGGGGTCCTCTTACAGGATGCCCATACAGAAGCTCAAAAGGGCTGTAGCCAACCCCCTTCTGTGGGACCTCTCTGTAAGCAAACAAGAGGCAGGGGATCAGGACATCCCATCTTCTCCTAAGAGGTTCAGGTAGTCCATGAATCATCCCTTTCAGGGTCCTGTTGAATCTCTCAACAAGCCCATTGCATTGTGGATGATAGGGTGTGGTGAACTTGTAGTTCACACCACACTCTTTCCACATGGCAGTCAGATATCCTGACATGAAGTTTGTACCTCTGTCAGAAACGACCTCCTTAGGGAAACCCACTCTGGAGAACACTCCAACTAGGGCTCTTGCCACTACAGGGGCTGTAGTGGTCCTAAGGGGAATAGCCTCAGGATACCTGGTGGCATGGTCCACCACCACCAGTATAAACTTGTGTCCTGATGCTGTCTGGGGTTCCATTGGACCAACAATGTCAATCCCCACTCTTTCAAAGGGAACCCCCACCACAGGTAGTGGTATGAGGGGGGCCTTTGTTGTGCCACCTGACTTACCACTGGCTTGGCAAGTGACACATGAGCGACAAAACTCCTTGGTATTCTCATTCATATGGGGCCAGTGAAAGTGTGAGACAAGCCTGTCCCAAGTCTTTGTCTGACCTAAATGACCTGCAAGGGGAATCTCATGGGCCAAGGTGAGAAGGAAACCTCTCAGAGACAAGGGGATGACCAGCCTCCTGGTTGCACCAGGCTTGGGGTCTCTTGACTCAGAGTACAGGAGTCCATCTTCCCAGTATACCCTGTGGGCACCTGTGGCATTCCCTGCAGCCTCAGCAGCAGCCTGCTGTCTGAGGGGTTCAAGGGAAGGGCAGCTCAACTGTTCCTTCCCCAGGTCTGCTCTGGAGGGTCCCCCTGAGCCCAGAAACTCAACTTGATCAAGTTCAAGCTCTTTAGGCTCAGTTTCCTTCAGCTCTTCTAGATCAGCCTCCTCAGAGACTTGATCCTCAACCTGGGGCAAGGGGGAAGGCAAAGCCTTACCCTTACTGCTCTTCTTCTTGGAAGGTGTCTGGTCCATACTTTCAGGATCCAGCACCTGTTCAGTGGGGCATCTTCTGGCCTGTGACCTAGTCACAGCAAGCACATGTGCTGGCAAGCCTAACATCTCCATGTGAGTCCTCTGCTCCACTTCTGACCATTGTGATGACTCCAAATCATTGCCCAACAAACAATCAACTGGGAGGTCTGAACTGACTACAACTTTCTTTTGTCCCTTCACTCCTCCCCAGGAGAAAGCCACAATTGCCACACTATGACTAGTAGTGACATTGCTGGCATTGGTCACCAGGAAATCAGTACCTGGCATGATCTGTCCAGGGTCCACAAAGTTAGGTGTCACCATGGTGACACTGGCACAAGTGTCCCTATAGGCCTGAGCCATCTTGCCATTAATCAAAGGTGTCTGCCTGTATTTGCCCAAAGTATTGGGACTTATTTCAGGGGACATATCCATATCCCCTGTACAGACAAGGACAGCCTGAGTGAGTGTGCCAACTAAGTTGTCAGACCCCTCAGTACCCAAGGTTAACCCAACTAATGCCTTGGGAGTGACACTACCACTACTGACTGTACTAGGGGGTGCAGTTGCTTTAGGAGCTGTAGTGGCAGGAGTTTGTCCTCCTCTTTTGGTGCACTCACTAAACCAGTGAGATTTACTTTTGCAGTACTGGCACCACCTTTTTGACTGGCCTTCTTGAGTCTTCTTCTTCTGGGAAGCCTGACCCCCACCCTCTTTGGTTTGTTGGGGACCTGGTGAAGACTTCTGGTCATTTTGCTCATTCTTAACATTACCCTTCTGGTCTGCTTTCTTCTGACCACCCTGGTTCTGGTTCTGGTTCTGCTTGATCCTTGTGCTGACCCATTTGTCTGCCTTCTTTCCCAATTCTTGGGGAGAGGTCAGATCTGAATCAACAAGGTGCTGGTGCAGCAACTGGTTCTGACAATTGTTTAAAATGTGTTCTCTCATCATTAGATTATACAATCCTGTGTAATCTGTAACCTTGCTACCCAGCAACCAGCCCTCCAAAGCCTTAGTGGCACAATCCACAAAATCAGACCAGTCCTGAGACTGAGTTTTCTGGGTGTCTCTGAACAGCAACCTGTACTGCTCAGTGGTTAAACCAAACCCATCAACCAGTGTATTCTTCAGGACCTGGTAATTGTTAGCATCCTCCACTCTTGTAGTGAGGAGCTTATCTCTACCTTTACCATCAAAGGAGAGCCACAGTATAGCTGCCCACTGACTCTGGGGAATGCCCTGCACAGTGCAGGCCCTCTCCAGAGCAGCCATCCATTTCTGGATATCATCCCCTTGCTTAAAGGGGGGCACTATTTTAGTCAGGTGTTTAGTATCTAAACCCTTCTCTCTATCTCTTGGGAGATTGCTGCCACCAGTGTGAGCTAGCCCACTCATCTGCTGCTCTCTTGCCAGGGCAAGCTTCTCTTTGGCCAGGGCAATTTCTTCCCTTTCAATCCTCAGTTCAGCTTGTCTCATCCTAGCTTCATGCTCCCTTCTCTGAGGGGAAGTAAATCTCCTCTGTGGAGGATTCCTTCTCTCCTGAGAAGAGGCATTAGAGTGCAGAGATCTATTGGAGTCCCTAGAAAGAGATCTATCCCTCCTAACTCCAAGGTTAGGCCCACTTCGGGTTAGTACTGGGGGGCCCCCAGATCCTAGCCCAAGTAAGTCTAAGTTGGTCCTAGTTAGCCTTCTGACTACCTCAAGACCTTTGTCTACCTCATCCCCAGAGAGTACCTCCTGATCCTCCTCCTCAACTGCTGAATCAGTGTTGGGGAGATCTGGATCCCCAGAGGTTCCCTCTAAGGCTGGCATGTTCTCATGTAACTGAGAAAGCTTTCTGGCATCATATGTCTCTAAGAGACCTATCAGAAAGGGAGTGGTGGGGTTAGACCCCTGCTTCAGTTTTCTGGAGACACAGATTTGTCTCATCTCCTGGAAACTGAGAGCTGCATATCTTGAAGTGACCTGTGGAGGGTCAACACTGACCAGGGGAGTCTCAGTAGATTCTCCCTGGGTAGACATGCTTTTCTAGTGAGGTGTAAGTGGTGCACTTACCTACACTATATGTTTGCCTACTGATCCCTTGCTAGAGTTGTAGTTTAGGGTGTGCTAGGCCCTAGGAGCTACGACAGCTGGTTCAGTAGAACTCAGAGTATTCTAAGCTAAGTTATATGTACCTTTAGTACTTATGTGATCTTTCACAAGATATTCTTAGGGCATGTGTGGTAAAACAACAGCAAGCTCAAATCCCAACCGCTGCTCACCAATGTGAGAAGTTGGCCTGATGTGCAGTGCTCACTATTCTAGTGATCACTATATATCAGTCCAAACAACCCTTATTGATGATTGGTTGTAAGTCAACCTTATAGACCAGCTATCCTAGTAGCATGGATACGAGCAGTCTAAGGCTAAGACTCTAGAGGGCGTGTTAAGCCAGCTGTTTTACCATCACATTACCCCTTGAACACCCAGTGAAAGGACACCACACAAGTGTTATGAAAATAAACAGTGTATTTATTAGAATCACAACAACCCTGTACTCTTTATGAGGACAGGGTGCTAGGCACACAACAAAACTCTTACGAAAATACTTAAGTTAGCACGTTATACACAAATGCCCGAGGGGCACGAAAAACCATATACTTTAAAAGTGGGATGCGAAATTACTAGCAGGTAAGTACAGTACTAATAGGCTTTGGAATCGCTAGGACTTGACTATAGAATCGTTAGATTACTTCTAGGAGGCCTAGGGGACTCGGGTGCAGAGTGTGCACTCTCACGCGGGATGCGGGACAAAGTCTATGGAGGCTAGTAAAGGCAAAGTTAGTGTTCACGGGCGAACCCGACCTGGTAGGAAGAAAACGACAGTGGATCCTGACCCTAGGATAGTGAGGCTATGCTGGGACACCGAAGTGCCGAAGTTACCTAGCCCAGGGGCTGCAGCTGCATAGGTCTGAAAAGACGTCGGGGATCTCGTTGCCGGACCAGGAGCCTGGAAGGAAGAAGTTGCTGGCAGGCGACCAGTGAAGGAAAGTTCGATGGATCCAAGCCTGGATCAAGGAAGAAGAAAACCTGAAAGCAGAGGGGACCAAGTTCTTGAATCACTAGCCAGTGATTAAGTGGGCACCAGGATGGCACCGGGCGAAGTCACCGCAGTCAGGTGAGTGGGCGCTGCTGGGCTCTGCAGTCTCTCGGACCAGGAGGCGTTGTCGGCGACCAGGATGGAGGTGCGAGCTGTCCCACGAAGGTTCTTGCTGTCGACGTCGCTGGACCCAGGATTGGGCAACAAGTCTTGGCAAATGCAAGGCCCACGCGGTGGACCTAAAATGGCGTCTTGGGTGGACCAGGAGGGTCCAGGGTACTTCTCCGATGGAGGGAAGCAAGGGCCAGTCTGGAGCAACCAGACCAGCAGCGGAAATGTCGTCGGGCGTCGTCAGGAAGGCCACAAGCCAGCGGGCTAGTAGCCAAACAACGCGGTGAGCAGTAAAAAGCAGAAGGGCCCCACGCAGATCGTGGAGATGCTGGGGGGCTGCTCTTCGGTGCTGGAGCTGCTCAGGGTGGGGGCTTCTCGGACCCCAAAGCACTCACCAGGAATTCACTCGGCGGGCTTGCTGGAAAGAAGTCGTGCAGTCTTGAAGATGGCCGGTCCCTCGAGGTCTCGTCACACCCACGAATCTCAGCGTGACTGATGATGCAGGTAGAGGTCAGAGGTGCCAGGGAAGCCGGTTCTCGTCGAGCTGGGCAGTCGGATTCCGGAGGAAGGACTTGCAGCAGACCGCAGTGTTCTTAGATGGTGCCTGCGGATGCAGGGTGACTACTCCTTAGTCACAAGGGAGAAATCTTAGGAAGAAGTCTTGAGTTCCTTTCGCAGAAAGTAGTTTCAGGATTCAAAGATGATCTGATTTGGAAGGGGGCCAGTCTCTACCTTTATCCTGTAAAAAGGGGCTGGCACGCGACTAAGTCCTGCCCTATGGGTGGGACTAGGAGGGGGGTGGTTACACCCACTTCCTTGGCGGGCTTTTCCCCAGCACAGGGTCTGGAGTGACCCTGGAACTGGTTCCAGCCAGCCTATGCACAGTGAGCACCGGGGTGCCACGTGCAGTCACCTTCCTCTAAAGCCCTGCCTACCTACAATACACAAAACCCTGTCTGGGACGGTGCTGGCACCGCCCCTGGCAGGAAACCCTTTGTCCTTATCTCCTGCTCTGGGAGGACTCCCAGCAGCAGGAGGGCAGACTTGTGTCTCGGTGGCAGCATCCATTTTGTGGATGCTAAGGCTCTGTCTGACTTTTAACCGGGTTATAGGTTACATGCATGTCGTGTCCCTCTAGAAGGGTGGAATGCTAACCCCGTCGCCAGAATTGGCGAGGGGTTAGTATTCCAATTCGTATGACACCTTACTCGACATGTTTTGATAAAGCGATACCAGAGTTGGCACATAACCGCGAGGATTATAATGCCCTTAAGAGTATATGGTATGCGATATCATGGAAACGGCTAAGGGATGGATCCCGAAAGCCGCAGACAGGCTCAGCTCATGCCAGAGCACCATCTCACACGATTCCAAGCACTCTGCCTTCAGGATTGTTAAGGCCTGCCATAGGAGTGACTGATAGGAGATCTGTGTGTCCATTTTAGGGTTAGATATAGGTATACTATATCTAAAGCAAAGGGTGAGTACACCACCTTGCCCCAGCTGTCGTGCAGCCAGTTGTGTCAGTTTTAGTTAGTCAATCCAGGGGTGGCACAATACATGCTTCAGCCCCTGGGAGACTTCTGGGTGCACCTCAGCCCTGGGTACAGGGACTTGGAGAGGGCCCAGGGCCAATTCAGTACCTGAGTACAATTTGGATAGAGAGAACAGCTAGGCTGTGGGTCTGATTAGCAGGCCCACAGCCAGGGAAAGTCGTAAACCAGTGCAGCAAAAAGCAAAAAATCTGGGTGATCATAGGATTGCAGACCCTACTCTCCAACAGGTGGCCAGGCAAAGGTCTATTTCAATTCAGCCATTTGACAACCTTGGATTTTAGGGAGCTATAGTTTTCCCCCTCCCCCTCTTCTAAAGCAGGGGCACCGGCCATAATCACAGTATATTGATTAGCTTCAGGTGGGAAATCTGGGATTCGGGTTCTAATATTTCTATTTCCTTTATCTATTGTCGTTGGGGCTGCATTGTGTACATCAGCGTTCCCCCGGGTATTACTACGACTAGGCAGAAGGGCTGGAATCTGTTTAGGAGGTTGTGAGTTGGATAGTCCTACATGCTGGTTAATCCCCAGACCCGGGTGTACGGGGGGTATACTTGTGGGACACCCCCGCGCCGCACGGCCGCCAGCTGCTGCGTGTGCCCCCCTGCTGTGCCCTCTGACTCGCTGCCAGCCGCGCTGCCGGCTGACCCTGCCGGCATTGCTCTGCGCTGTTTTTGACCGTCATTTGTGCTTGTTTTTTTCCCTCGCTGTTTTGCCCGGATTCTGTGCTGTCTTGACCGTCATTTGTGCCTGTTTTTTCCCTCGCTGTTTTTGCCCGGATTTAGTATTGTTGTGACCATCATTTGTGCTTGTTTTTCCTTCCCTCGCTGTCTCGGCCCGTATAAAGTGTTGTTTTTGTCCACCAGCTGTGCTTGTCTCCCTCGTTGTCGCTGCCCGCCCTCCCCCGTGTTTCCCGCCTTCCTCGCCGACCCCGCCCCTTTTTTCATTCTGTTCCCTCCCCGCTCCCGCCTCCCAGCTGCTCCGCCCACCCGCGCACTTGGCCTTAAAAGGCGACCGTGCGACACAGGTGAGTGTGACCCACTTGTGGGACACCCCCGCGCTGCACGGCCGCCAGCTGCTGCGTGTGCCCCCCTGCTGTGCCCTCTGACTCGCTGCCAGCCGCGCTGCCGGCTGACCCTGCCGGCATTGCTCTGCGCTGTTTTTGACCGTCATTTGTGCTTGTTTTTTTCCCTCGCTGTTTTGCCCGGATTCTGTGCTGTCTTGACCGTCATTTGTGCCTGTTTTTTCCCTCGCTGTTTTTGCCCGGATTTAGTATTGTTGTGACCATCATTTGTGCTTGTTTTTCCTTCCCTCGCTGTCTCGGCCCGTATAAAGTGTTGTTTTTGTCCACCAGCTGTGCTTGTCTCCCTCGTTGTCGCTGCCCGCCCTCCCCCGTGTTTCCCGCCTTCCTCGCCGACCCCGCCCCTTTTTTCATTCTGTTCCCTCCCCGCTCCCGCCTCCCAGCTGCTCCGCCCACCCGCGCACTTCGCCTTAAATGGCGAACGTGCGAACGCGCAGCGTTGACGCGCAGCGGGCGTGCCGATTGTGCGCCGAAGGCGCGCCAAAGGTAAGCCCGTCTGCGCCCGTCCGCGCCTGGACCGCGCCCAGGGCCAGGACCCCACCGACGAACGCCGACCCGACGGACCTACAACTCCGCCGATCTCATCGCACTCAACACCGGCCGCATCCCAGGATGTCATCAAGCCGCCCCGAAGCACACCCACGGACCCTTCAGCTGCCACGCCTGCAAGTTCACCGGCATCCGCACTCACCCTGCACCAGCACTCGCCAAGCCGAACATCAGCAGCAACCACCTCAAGTGCATCCTGCTCAACACCCGCTCCGTCCACAGACACGCCGTAGAACTCTGGAACCTCCTCGACACCACCGCCCCCGACGTTGCCTTCCTCACCGAGACCTGGATGAACGCCTCCTCAGCCCCAGACATCGCCATCGCCATCCCAGAGGGCTACAAGATCATCCGGAGGGACCGCACCGCCAACCTGACGGGAGGAGGCATTGCCATCATTCACAGAGACACCATCCGCATCACGACCAACACCGACGACACCCTAACCACCGCTGAACACCTGCACTTCCAGATCCACACCAACCCGCAGACCACCCTCAGAGGCACCCTGATCTACCGACCCCCGGGTCCACGCACACGATTCAGCGAGGACATCGCCGACTTCATCAGCCCGCATGCCCTCCCCTCCGCCGACTACATCCTCCTGGGGGACCTCAACTTCCACATGGAGAACAACAGCGACCGCAACACCATCAGCCTGCTCGACAACCTCGCCAACCTCGGACTCAAGCAACTGGTGACCACCCCCACCCACCTCGCCGGACACACACTCGACGCCGTCTTCTCATCCAGCAAAGACGTCACCTTCAGCCACGCAACAGGACTCCACTGGACGGACCACAGCTGCGTCCACTTCAGCTTCAAAAGAACGACGATCCACCACCACCAGCAACAGGTTGCCCGAAGAAGCTGGAACAAGATCACAGCCGACCAGCTCACCGCTTCCTTGAGCCAGCACCCCCCCGCCAGCTCAGCGAACCCCAGCCAGGCCGCCGACAACCTCACGAAGTGGATCAACAACTGCGCGGACGAACTCGCCCCTCTGAGAACCCCGCCCAGAAGACCCTGCAGCAGAAAAACACCATGGTTCACCGAAGAACTCAAGAGCTCCAAGAAGAACTGTCGAGCCCTCGAGAAAGCCTGGAGAAGAGAACCAACGACGGACAACATGACCACCCTCAAGCTCGCCACCCGGAAACACCACCAACTGATCCGCGCCACCAAGAAAAACACATACAAGGACCGGCTGGACAACAACGCACACAACTGCAAGGAACTCTTCAACATCGTGAAAGAGCTCTCCAACCCCAACGCCGGAAACAATGACATCACCCCGTCGCAAGACCTCTGCAACTCCCTCGCATCCTACTTCCACAACAAGATCGCGGACATACACAACAGCTTCAGCAACCAACCAACGCAAGCCACAACCGCAACAACGCCACCCACCACCACCCTCCGCACCTGGACTCCGATCAGCACCGAAGACACCATCCGCACAATGAACTCCATCCATTCCGGATCTCCGACTGACCCCTGCCCTCACCACGTCTTCAACAAGGCCGACGCTGTCATCGCACCCCACCTGCGGGACATCATCAACACCTCCTTCGACACCGCCACCTTCCCTGAGAGCTGGAAGCACGCCGAACTCAGCGCTCTTCTCAAGAAACCCACAGCAGACCCCACCGACCTCAAGAACTACCGTCCCATCTCGCTCCTCCCGTTCCCGGCCAAAGTCATCGAGAAGACCGTCAACAAACAGCTGGCCGCCTTCCTCGAGACGAACGGATCCCTCGACCCCTCACAGTCTGGCTTCCGAGCGAACCACAGCACCGAGACCGCCCTCATCGCTGCCACCGATGACATACGAACTCTGATGGACAACGGAGAAACAGCGGCCCTCATCCTCCTGGACCTCTCCGCGGCTTTCGACACTGTCTGCCACCGCACCCTAGTACAGCGCCTCGGCAACATCGGAATACAGGACAAGGCACTGGAATGGATCACCTCCTTCCTCGACGGAAGAACACAGAGAGTCCGCCTACCACCGTACAAGTCAGAGGCCACCAAAGTCATCTGCGGCGTCCCTCAAGGATCCTCACTGAGCCCCACCCTCTTCAACGTCTACATGAGCCCCCTCGCGGCCATCGCACGCCAACACAACCTCAACATAATCTCCTACGCCGACGACACCCAGCTGATCCTCTCCCTGACCAACGACCCCGCCACCGCCAGAGCCAACCTGCACGAAGGGATGAGAGAGGTAGCCGAATGGATGTCGACCAGCCGCCTGAAACTGAACTCGGACAAGACGGAGGTCCTCATCCTGGGCTCCTCGCCCTCCGCCTGGAACGACTCCTGGTGGCCCCCCGCCCTGGGCACCGCACCCAAACCGACGGACCACGCACGCAACCTGGGCTTCATCCTGGACTCCTCCCTCTCCATGACCAGACAAGTCAACGCCGTCTCCTCATCTTGCTTCAACATCCTGCGCATGCTACGCAAGATCTTCCGGTGGATCCCCACCGAGACGAGGAAGACTGTCACCCAGGCACTCGTCACCAGCCGACTGGACTACGGCAACGCCCTCTACGCCGGAACCACCGCCAAGCTCCAGAAGAGACTCCAGCGGATCCAGAACGCCTCGGCCAGACTCATCCTCGACATCCCCCGACGCAGCCACATCTCCGGACATCTGAGAGACCTGCACTGGCTCCCGGTCAACAAGAGAATCACCTTCCGTCTCCTCACCCACGCACACAAAGCCCTACACAACCAAGGCCCGAGCTACCTCAACAACCGGATCAATTTCTACACCCCCAAACGCCTCCTCAGATCAACCAACCACGCCCTCGCCGCCGTCCCCCGCGTCCGAAGAGCGACAACAGGAGGAAGGTCCTTCTCCTACCTGGCCGCCAAGACCTGGAACTCACTCCCAACCGACCTGCGCCTGACCCAAGACCACCTCTCCTTCAGGAAGAAGCTCAAGACCTGGCTGTTCGAGCAGTAACGGCACCCCCCCCCAAACCAGCGCCTTGAGACCCTACGGGTGAGTAGTGCGCTCTATAAATGACCTGATTGATTGATTATACTATTAAGATTAGACATTCTCCCATCCCCTAGGGGTAAACCCCCCCGGCCTGGCATACAGGTGTTGGTACAAAAGCTTCAACAGACTTACTAATCGCACTAAGGTCAGCTGATTGAGCAGAAATAGTTTTCTCAATGGCTGCCAACCTTAGATCGATTTGTTCCATTTTAGCTTGCAAAGGTGATATAATAGATCTAAAAAGTACTGCAATGCTTTCCAAGGTAGGGACGTTGACGGGCAGGGAACAAGAATCAGGGGCAGGGGGAGGCATAAATAAGGCACCCGCCCCATGAACAGACTCAGGGGGTCCCCCTATAGGTGAAACTAATTTGGGCCCTTTATTTTGTCTCTTGGCTATTTTCGCCTTATTCCCTTCTTTTTTATTATATGTCCGTTTCCTTTTAGGGATGGCTCCGTCCTTTACCCCACGGGACGGCGAACTGTTGTCTGTGATTGCGGGCTCGGATTGTATGGGCACAAGATTACCAAGAACTAAGTTGATTTCAGGTATTGAATTGAATTGAATTGAAAGAAAATTTATAATGCGCAAGAACAATGACCCGCAGGTATCAAGGCGCCTAGCAAAGATAAAAGAATGATCAGGAAAGAACATAAGGACCTAAACATATGCTTGGCGGAAGAAAAGGGTTTTTAAGGCAGTACGGAAGTTCTGTAGGGACGGGAGAGATCTCAGATCCAGAGGAAGTTCGTTCCACCACTTAGGAGCAAGGGTGGAAAAGGCTCTGCCACCCCATTTGGCTCTTCGTACACGGGGGGCTGCCAAAAGCAGTTTTCCAGAGGAGCGCAGAGTCCTTCGGGGGACATAGTGGGAGATGATGGATCCTATTCCAGTGTCGCTCTTTTTGGCAATGGCTCTATAGGTCATACAAAGGACCTTAAACCGGATGCGATATTCTACCGGCAGCCAGTGCAGCGTTTTCCTGGCTGCAGTGGCCGAAGAGCGTCTGGGGATATCCAGGACAAATCTGGCTATGGCGTTTTGTACTACCTGTAAGCGCTGCAGCTGTCCTTTATTAAGTCCAGCATACAGCGCGTTACAATAGTCCAGACGCGAGCCAATGAGAGCAACAGCTATTTGTTTTCTTGCCTGGAGGGAAAGATATTTCCTGACCCTTCGAAGGGTGTAAATCAGGCCCCAACAGGTGGAAATGGTTCTGCTCACCTGGTTGCCTAAGTTAAGGGCAGGATCTATTAGCACCCCGAGATTTTTTGCAGAAGATGTGGGGGAAGGGCACGTTCCAAGAGAGTCAGGCCACCAATTGGCTGACCAGATGTTTTCTTTCCCCCCAAACACCATCACCTCCGTCTTGTCCCCATTCAGTTTGAGAGAGTTCTGGATCATCCAGTTACCAACCGCCTCCATACAGGATCTAAACTTGGAGGCGATTAGTTCATCTGAATGGGGAAGAGAGACGAGGATTTGAGTGTCGTCTGCATACGAGACTACCTCCATCCCGAATGATCTTATTAATTTGGCTAGTGGGGTAACATAGATATTAAAGAGGGTCGGGCTAAGTGCTGACCCTTGAGGAACCCCACATAGCACAGGACGGGATGGAGATAGAAATTCCCCAAGCTTGACTCTTTGTTCCCTCCCCGTGAGGAAGGAGATCAAGAGATCCAGAGCTGCGTTCTTCACCCCCACCTCCCTCAGCCGCGATGTAAGTACTGAGGGGGAGAGGGTGTCGAAAGCCGCAGTTAGATCTAGCAGGACCAGGAAAGAGGTCTGGCCCTCATCTACTGTCGTGCGGATCTTGTCAAGCACGATGGTGAGGGCTGACTCGGTGCTAAATTCTTTCCTGAATCCATGCTGGGAGGAGTCTAAGCATCCTGAGCTTTCAACAAAGGCAGCGAGATGCTTGTTAAGGTGTGTCTCAAGCATCTTCGCAGGAGCAGGGAGCAAGGAAATAGGCCGGAAGTTTTTTAGGATCCCCGGATCCAGAGAGGCCTTTTTCAGCAGGGGTTTTACTACCGCCTTCTTCCACTCTGCAGGGAAAATGCCATCTCTAATGGCTAGATTCATTATCTCTAGCAGCGGTGGTAAGAGGGTCTCCCTACACTGCTTGATGACTTTTAGTGGGCAGGTGTCCAAAGGTGAACCAGACTTAGTCTTGGCTAACAGTAGCTCAAGATCTTGTAAAGCCAGCGGGGGAAAGGTGTCCAGAGTGCATGGTGGGGAGATTTCAGTGATGATCGAACTCGTCTCTACCCTAGGTGTAGATGCACTGAGAACATCTCTTTGTTCCTCGAGGGCTAGGTGGATATCCTGAATTTTAGAGTGGAAGAATGAGGCAATCTTATCACAGAGGTCCTGCGAAGAGATGACGGGGTCAGGGGCTTGCAATCTGACCAGGGAGTCCACAGTTTTAAAAAGTTCCTTCGGGGAGGAGAGCGAGGAGGTCGCGGTCACAAAGTATTCTTGTTTAGCCTGCGCAATTTCAGCTTTGTATTTTTTAACAAGAAGTCGATGAGCTTCCTTGTTCTTGAAGTCCCAACTAGCATGCCATAGCCTCTCCTTTCTCCTCACTTCTTGCCGAAGAAGCCTAAGGGAGTTGGAGAACCAGGGGGCAGAAGGTCTCTTTCTAGCGCGGTACCGGGATTGTTCTGGGGCTAGTTGATTCAGGGCCTTGGTGGTGACCTGTTCAAAGTGAGCGACTGCAGACTGTACGCTATCTAGGCCGGTGATAGCAAGGCTTGCAGCCCAGGGCACGAAGGAATTGCTATTAATATTCCTGAAATTTCTAGAAGTTTCTCTTGTATGGTTCCCTAATTTACGGGGGTTCTCCCTGTGGTGTTTCAGAAGGAAAGGGACCGCCAGGTGGTCAGACCAGGAAAGATGGATCGGTAGAATTTCATTAAATAAAACATCTAGGTCCTGGGAGTCATTTGTCTCCACACCGGGTGGAATATTAGGTTCAATTGTACGGGGTTCAGATGTGTTGGCTTGGCCAGACCGTTCAGGAGTTTTTGCTAAGGCCATTGCTCCAAGGGAAGATCTCTTATTAGCCGGCATTACCAGAGACATTCGCTTTTCCAAAACGGAGATTTCTGTATTAATTATGGAATTGGCTCTAGTTAAGAATTTCTCCATTCCTCCCACAATGGAGCCCCCAGCAGATGATACTTTGCTTCTTAATTCCCGGCCAGACATAGTTCACGATCAATGGTATATAATTATATACTGTCAGGAGAGAAATTAAAGCCAAGGGGGGTGGCCCGGCCCAGATCGGTCAGAACGGTCAAAACGGTCCCGCCCTTGTCCCGGGCTTTTCCCGGGACACTCCCGCACGGCAGAAGAACTGGCGTCTAGAAATAGGATGGGTGGGGGGCGGGGCTTGCAGGGAGAGCGGCCCAGGTGTTCTCAATCGGGCTATCAGGGACTCCTGGGAGATGGAGTCCCTGAACACACTACTCGCAGCCCTGCAGCGCCGACCACACGCCCCACAGCTGAGTTTTTTTTCCCAATCCTTTCTCCTCTTGCGCTGGCTCAACCCGGGATCACGATGCGGGACCCGCGAAGCGGGTCCGGCTAGAAGTTGGGCGAAACAGCAGCAACCCAAGCGCCCACGAACAGGTATGCAGTGATAAAGTCCCATTCAATATATCGTTTTCTATTCTCAAATGGCACTATGTCATCATGATGTTGCCATACAGCACACATTCAATATATATTTTTCTATTTTCAAAACCAAAATCCCCAAAGCAAGATTTTCTTTTTGCAAATAAAAAAGCAATTAGGCCCCTCTCCTTGGGAGTTTTCACCCATGGCGTGTGAGTCATTAAAATGTTTTTAGTTTCACTTACTACCACATTTTGGATTGCAGTGTGTGAAAATAAAAACTGGGCATTTGTCGGCCGACTCTAAAATAGGGCAGGCAGAGTATGTAAGCAGTGAATACTGAACAGTCTCCGTTACTGACATACTTAAGTTCAGTTTACTGAAATGAAGCAGGTGGAACCTCAGTTTGGTGGGAGGGTACTCCGTTGCAACAAAGTACCCTCTCCAACAAACTCTATATCAGGCCCAAGGCTGCTAGCAGCAACCGTGAGCTTTCAAAAACGGTTCTTCAACGCCAAAGTCCATACCTCCCAGCCCGCGCATGAGGAATAACCCATTGAGATAAATAGTTGTTCTGACCCAGCAGACAGAGGGAATGTGTACAGCTAGGGGCAGCGTTGTATGTTGTGAGTACGAGGCAGGCTGTCCTTAGGGATGGGCGATACTTCCAGTGTTTGACTCCATGGAATTTCACTGAGTTACATGAAAACTCCACAAAAATCGCCAGATTTCTGCAAACAGACGGCATTAGGCACGGTGACCTGAATTTTAGCACTGCAAGCTCGTTCTGTGCTGGAAAATCAGCCAGAGGGCATTGCTTCTCAAGTTGATTTTGCTGACGCTGGAGCAGTTTTTCTACTCAAGTGGCACCTTTCTGGCAGCCCGCATTGGGGAAATCTCACCGGATGCCCTCCTAGCAGCCGAAAATCGCGCTAAGGGAAGCCAAATCTCGCTCACACTTGGCAATTTACCATTGGCGAGCTGCGCCTGATTAAAAAAACTACAACACACAGCAGTTGGGGGGAATGAGAGGCCACCCCCGCGTCTAGGGGAGGGGGGCCTTTAGTGGCATTTCGTGCGAGAAGCGGCAAAAAGAGAGGCTGGGCCAGTGCACAGGGAAGTGGGAGGGGCAGCCAACAGGAAATACGAGGAGGTAGGATAGGCTTGTAGTGCGTCACCTAGGTGCGCAAGCTGCCCACCACCCCCAGGGAAAAGGATAAGAGCCCTGAACACGAGGGAGAAGCCCTCTTTGTCCTCTTGCCTCGGGCGCCGCGGGTCGCAGCTAGAAGCAAGTTGCCCACCCACCCATCCCTGTTTTTAAAAGGTAGAACTGGCGGGGTACCGGGCAAGAAAATGGCGGGGACTCCTTTTTGGCAGGGACTAGCCCATCCTGGAACAGGGAGGGCAGTCAATGGGGCTCTGGGCTGGCGGGAGAGAGGGCCGTCCTGCTGGTGGTCCTGGACTCTCCGGCCCTACCCGAGATGCCGGTGTCGGCGGGGTCCCGGGCAAGAAAAATGGCGGGGACTCCTTTTTGGCAGGGACTGGCTCATCCTGGAACAGGGAGGGCAGTTAATGGGGCTCCGGGCTGGCGGGAGAGGGGGCCGTCCTGCTGATGGTCCTGGAGTCTCCGGCCCTACCCGAGATGCCGGTGCTTGGAAGAAGCAATCTGGTGAAAGCGGGTTGAAAACTCGTGCGCAAGGAAAGGCGCAAAGCAGTACCAGGTGGCCGAGTCTAGGGGCTAGACGATGGGTAGTTACCTGGAATGGAAGTGAAGCAATGGAGATGGGTTGTGGCCTGCTGGTACATCCCACATCCAAGGTGGCTCTGGAGATCATGGATTGTAAAGTCAATTGTAACCTGTGGTGCAAATGAATACTGCACAAACCAATGTTTATCAATGTGTGTTGGATTGGTTTAATAAAGTTGGTCTAATGTTGACAATGCATCAACAAATAAAGAGGGCGTTATCTGAGAATTAATAAAGACTACGCAGTGAAGACCAGACACTTTGTATGGTGTTTTTGTGGTGGGCAAAAATGGAGGGGAAAGTATGGTGGGGACGAATCGCACGTTATATGCCTACTATTCGGCTGGAACTCTGTGTTACATGCGTAATGAAGAGTGGCCAAAACTCCGCCAAATCAGCCGGTGGTGCGGAATTTATCGCCCACCCCTAGCTGTACTGCAAGACATTAAGATACAGCTCAAATTAAACAATAGATTAGGCAGAGGGTGAACCAAAGTCACCGGACGGAGCTTCACAGGTCTGCCAAAAGCCACTGTGATTGGGCCTGAATGACATCCTGGAGATTCTATTACATGAGCATTGTGACTTCTTTGCGGCAATCAAAGTAAACAATATGCATAACATGGATGAAGAAATAAACACTTTAGCACGTGCAGTCTGAGGTCAGGGCTTTGGTATGCCAATGACGTCACAGTAGAGCCACCAATCATCAGCCAACCCACAGTGTAGCCTTCTCTGCATAGAAGCAATCCGCTTTTTCCGTGCTGCTCTTGCAGAAATAAGTATTACATGCTTGTGTTTTAATGTATTTTAATTTGTCTCATGTGTGCTAAAAGTTACTGCTCTTATGATCAAACGTGTTCATTTATTTATTGCCTATTTCTTTCAATCTGTGTACCGAGTTATGCTGAGTTATGATTACTGACACACTAACAGTTTTGTTTGCCTAAAGTGCATCTTTCTCTGCATGCGCCTGGGCGTGGCCCACGTTTCCCTTTTGTTCATAGCAGGCACCAGTAGTTTACACAGGTGTCTCCCTCTCAGGGCAAAACATTACTGTGTAGAGCACACCCTGACAAAAAGATTTATTTCCTTGAGCGGGCATTTGTCTCCTTCAATGCCGCCTGGATTAGAAACTCTGTTTCCATTACCTGTTGCCACAAAACAAACTTTTTTTTACCATTTCATTCACTTCACTCTAGTTGTTTGTTTAAGTCATTTTAATGCACCCTTTGCCCCTCTTAGACTAGCATGGTATTTTTGTTCATATCTTTGTAATTTAAGCATAAAAATATTTCAGAATATTAATATGATATATTTAATATAAACTAGACATTGCAAAGATACATTCCTGTTTCCTTAGCAAACTCTTTTTACTTCAGAAACGCAGACGAGGGTTATCCACCAGTCGGAAACCTAATGTACTTCTTTAACAAATTTTGTTTTACAAATACTTCAAATTAGAGGGGATGGAGGCGGCTCACCAATCGGAGCGCTGGAGTGTTGCACCCCTGGCCGCAAAACCCACTACAAAACAGGTACATGTTACTTCACATTTCATAAATTAGGGTTTGCCTAAATTAGTTTCTGTAAAGTTGGAGCCCGCCGGGCTGCAACATGCTCTCCTAGTGTTGGATATGGCGTGGTCAATCATGTTGATTGGTAGGATTAGGTGGCCGTGCAACTTCAGTGAACTGCGCATGTCACCCGGGGTAGTATGGTGCCCTTCTCCAGGCTGACATGCGCATTTCAGGCCTCAGCAATTCGCTCTGTCTCAGAGAGCCGAGGAAGGACAAACACAGCCCCATATCTCCGCTGGAGCGCTGTGTGGTCACCTGCACATCCTGGTGTTGTTTTCATGCTGTTTACAAATACAGGTAGCATGAGAGCAGTGACTTGATTGGCTGTAAGGGTGTGAATGGACCCGCGGTCCTGCATGCATTAAGAAAGGCTGGTAGTGCAGCAGCAGCAGGAAGATTGCCTGGAGGCAGCACACTACCTAACGTGCATAAAGTAGGATTACCAACATTATTACTGAAATATTCATGTATTTACTGCAATCCGCTCTGAAACAGCGATGTAATATTTGTAGCCCGGTGGTTGCATTAGGGTCTTAATGTAGGCCACACTAAAACAAAACAGGCTCAGGTTAGGGTTGTGCAGGGGAATGTCTTTTTAAGGGCACAAGCAGTAATGTGATCGCTGTGAAAATAACTATGCTCACGTAGCAGGCTGGCTCAGTATATGGTGTACGCTTATTTAAATGTAGCACCTTGCGCTACTCCAAACAGCCCTTATGGTGATTATATGGGTCTTAGACAGCCATAGAAAGCTCTCTAAGTTGTAGCTGTGGAGAGCAGCCTTCAGGCTCAGTCCAGAAGGAGTGTTAAGCAGTTTGTTTTACCAGAACTAAATATATAGTGTAGGATAAACAAACAATAACCACACAGTGTAATTATAAAAATAAGTATATTTGTCAGTCAGTCAAAAAGCTTTATTATCGGTTAAAAACCATAAAAGCACATATATACAAAATTTAGGATAAAAACATACCATTATACAACAATACAATGCACTCAAGATAGCGGACAATACTCCTAGAATGGTTTAAGATACAATATTAAAAACATGATCCTATACAGATTAAACAAAACAAAACGAGGAAAAATAGGTCGGTGCCTGCACGCATTAGTATTAGAGATTCCTTTTTGATTACAGTCATTATGCTAGCGCAGTTTGAACAGCTTGGCATTTTTTAATTTTGGCGCCTCTTGCGCACCACATAGAAAAAAAAGGTATCTGGAGGTTGCAAACACGATCAGGGGGGTGGTGTCATATTTTAGTATTCTAAATGCCTCCCTATAATCCCCGAGACCCCTGGACTTACATAGTTGGACGATCCATTTAGCTCTGGCCTTAGAGGAGAAAGGGCAGAAGAGCAGAACGTGCAGATCCGTCTCTTCACTACTTTCACACCCTGGGCAAGAACTCGGTACGTGGGGAGCGTTTGACCACTTTTTTGTCACAGCCCTTACTGGGAGTATTCCATGTCTAAATTGGACATATAATTTCTTTGCCAGTAAGGGCTGGATATCATCCAGAAATTTCTCAAATTGATAATTATCCTTGACCTCCAGAAATCTATTGGTCAGCCTACCCAGAGATGGATTTGATGGTATAAGGTCCATTCGATATTGCTCGAGTACAATGACCAACGACCTCTTGGTGGTCAGGGCACAAGTTTCCTCGGGAAAGAGCCACATGTCTCCCCTACCCAGTGCATGGCAGAGCTGCTTAACATGTTTTAACCAGGGGATTTTCCCCACACCCCTTATGGTCAATAGGTCCCTTAGATCCTCCCTATAGCTTAGGAGCTCTGGAGTAGACCAGAGTCGCCTCCAGTACAGCAGAGTGCGATTTGAGAAAACCTCCTGTATGGGGGCCAAACCCAAATCTAACGGTAAAGGGGTCAAGAGTGTGCTCTGGGGAAGTCTCAATAGGCGCCTAATAAAACTATTCTCGGTGGTGGACAGGGAGGTGGCGCTAACGTGGCCCCATAGCTCTACTCCATAGAGCGCCCCACCTCTCGCCTGAGCTTTGTAAATTTCCACTGGCGGTCCCAAGGATTTAAATGAGCACTCATTAGAAACCTTTAGAATACCGCCAGAGGCTTGGGCCAACTTCATATTTGCCTTGACTATATGCGACCCCCATTCCATCTTGTCGTTTAGTGTTACCCCATGGTAGTCGAAAGTGGAGACTCTTTCCAACACCGAGCCATCCAAGTGAGGGTGGGGGCAGTTGGATGATTTTGCGTTGAAAACCATATATTTGGTTTTAGAGAGGTTGATCTCCAGGTTTCTAGATCTGCAGAAGGAGCAGAACGCCTTCAGTGTTCGCTGTATACCCATAGAAGATTTTGATAGCAAAAGTGTATCATCAGCGAACATCAGGGCTGGTATCTTGCGTGCTGCTAAACTAGGAGAATCTAAATCCCTCGCTCCCATTAGATGTTCAATCAATCCATTGAGGAACAAGGAAAAGAGCGTGGGGGCCAGCACGCATCTCTGCCTCACACCCTTTTCCACCGGAAAGGGAGCCGAAAGCTCCCCATTCCTCCCATACCTCACCCTTGCAAAAGTGCCTTGATGCAGATGTTTAAACAGTTGGCACAGATATACCGGGGCACCCATCTCTAACAATATCGCCCAGAGCTTGTCTCTCTGTACCAAGTCAAATGCGGATCGAAGATCTACAAAGATCAGGTAAAGACTACCAGCCCCCATGGTCACCGTCTTCCAGTAGACCAGCTGAAGTCTAAACAGTTGGTCGGTGGTAGAGACCTTACCACAAAAGCCCGCTTTGAGGGAGGTTAGGATGTGATGATCGTCCATCAAGCTCTGCAACCTCGTTAGTAAGAGGCGGGCAAACAGTTTCTACAAGACATCGATGAGACTGATAGGGCAGCAGTTAGCCGGTTCGAGTGGGGAAGCCTTTTTATGGATGGGGATGATCTCTACACCCAGCCAGGTTGGGGGGGATCTCCATACCATGAAGGATGGCATTAAAGTATAGCCAAATATAAGGGACCCATACCTTCTGCTCACTCAAAAATAGATCTCCAGGGATCCTATCCAGACCCGGTGCCTTCCCTGAAGACAAGCTTCTAAGGGCCGCCTGGATTTCCAGCATAGTGCAGGGTTGATAATCGGAATCCTTTGTATCCGTTAATACTAGAGCAAGTGAACTCTTCATTGGAGGAACTAGGTCTGCTGAGGATGCGGTATCAGTGTGGGAAAAGAGAGGCTTAAAGTGGGCTATCCAGACCTCTTCACTCAGGTTAGGTATTATAGCGGACGACCCCTCTGACGTGCCTGTTCTAACTAGGTTCCAGAAGGCCCTGTAGTCACGTCCGTCCAGGGCTTCTTTTATGCTCTCCCATCTTAGAGCCTCCCATTCCGACTTGGACTCCGTGATTATACTTTTGTAAGTATATCTAGCCACTCTAATACTCAGCACAGAACCGGTTTTAACCTCCCTAAAAAGTGCACGTTTAGCCGCCTACAGGTTTTGTTAAACCATTGGGCCTGGTTTTTTGGCCGTGGCCTATTGTTAACTGTGGTATAAAAATAATCGGCCAGAGTAGAGAAAAGATTAGTGTGGATATGCTCGAGCACCTGGAAATAGGAAGGATCATAGTTGTCAACCGGGAGTTCAAAAACCTCTGCTAGGGAGCAGGCAGCGTGTTGATATAGCTCAGCTATTTTATCAGGACCTAACGCAAACTTGGCCCACCTAATACGTCTGCCACCCGCCGCTGCGATTAGATTAGAGTCAGCGAAAGTCTCCAGCGCCCCCCATTCATGTTGGTGTCCCAGTGTGTATTTTAATTCTAGTGACAGAAGATTGTGGTCACTATCTACTCTTTGAATTACAGTGAAGCCCCTCATTTGGGACCAAAATTCTACATTGACCATAATATAGTCAATGGTTGTAATTTTCCCCACTCTGTTATAGGTGCTCTTACCTGGGACATCAGGAGGGAGTCTGCCTTTACAGGCTCTGAGGGAGAGAGTTACTAAAAGCTTATTGATCTGCAAGGCCAAAGGCGTCAAGCGCTTTGCCGGGTACATGGAGCACTCCTAAATGTGCCAAATAGAATCCTGATCTAAAGTTACAGAAGGGATCCCAGCCAGGGGTTCAAAATGACAATTAAAATCACCCCGATAATTCTATGTATCGGTGAGGGAAATGAAAAGAGAAGTTCATCAAGAGCCTCTAACATAGATAACCCCAACAAGTGGGGAATAGGGCACAAATAAATGTTAAAAACCACCACCATCATACCATCCAAATATTTAAGTACAATACAGAGAATATCTGAGGAGTGGGAATCTATTACTTTCACTGAGCACCCCAAATATGTGGCTACCCAAATACACAGTCCCCACAAAGGTCTTCCCCTGGGTCCCTGAATAGCCGGTGTATAGAATGATGCAAAGCCCACCCTTATGGGGGCAGTCAACAACCAAGTCTCTTGGAACAAGCACAAATCGTACTTGTCCACCAACTCACCCCATTCTGGATTGGATAGCTTAGAGTCTAGCCCTGCTAAGTTCCAGGACCCTATTAGAGATCTGCGGGATTCAGCCCTTACGGGACTAGCTATAGTAGATGAGAGCACATTAGAAGAGGGAGTTCTTGTATGGATATCCGGCTCCATTCCATCTCCTAAATGGCTAGTGTTTAAACTTAAACTTAATGGGGTCGTTGTCATTCCATCTTCCTTAGCCCCAAAAACCATCTGGGATAGACCCTCCTCAGCTCTCGCGCCCTCCTCCACAGGTCACCTGGCTACATTGGAGACCATTTTGATGGGCCTTGGTTGGTGAAGTAGTCAATCCTCATTATTCAAGGCACTAAATCTGTTGACTACAGGTATATTATATTCTAACTCGTGTCCACCATGGTGGAAGTAAGTTGGTCCAAGGCCACCAGATGCTAAATCCCGTGAGTAGAAATACCCCAGGGGGAGAGGATTGATTGAACCCGGATTACAAGAACCTCCCCACTCGAGGATGTGATTGACCACTCCGGGATCCCTGAAATTAACAATCACACAGTCCCACCCAATATCTTTGGGTTTAGTCCCCAGCCAGCTAACTCTTCTAGCAAATAAGATTCCCCCCTGGCCTGATCTCATTAATGGTCTGTATCTGTTCAGCCAGAAAATAATTTTGTTCTTCAGCTCGGGGAATGTTTTGCCTCGCTCACCTGACAGCAAAGGAACTCCTTTTAAAACCACCACGTACGGAGAAGACTCAGGTGGTAGCTGGGGGCAAGGTGGTGATTGTTGAATTCTATTGCCGGAAGGTTTCATAGCAGGGTTTTGTGGTGCCATACCCCGGTCTGGCCGCTGCTTACTAATGGCTTTTGGAGTAAGAGATAGGTCTCGAGGAATCAGGCTAGCTGTGTCTGGGTGCACCCTGGGTGGAATAACAGGATCGGGGACAGTAGTATCAGGGGTACGTTTACGCTTATTTTTTGGAACCGATCCCTGTGCTAGGTTTTCTGATCGAGGACCTTCACTTAAGCTATGACCTTGGGTTGCCTGATTGGTATTGCCTAAGATCACTTTGACAGTGTTATTCCCAGTAGAGGTGGGTAGCTGTTCTCCTCCTTCACTCTTGTTGTTTATCAATGGAACTACTTTATCAATTCTACTCATCAAGATTTTGAAATGAGATTTGATGAGTTGTTCAACAAAAGGGGTGCTGAACTGTTCCTGAAAGAAGGGGAAGGTTAGGTAAAGCTGGCGTGACCGGAGGTGTAAGTATTACACCTTTGGGCATCCATTTTGTTGGATGTATTTGCCTCACACACCCAGAAGGGTGTCATGCTTCATCATCGGCGGTTGCTCCTCGTCGGGGGGGCGGTGCAATCCCCGACGGGCTCACCTCAAAGAGGGGCACTTTGGCGGAGATCTTTTGTATCCAACTGCCCTGTGATGAAGTGCGGGTGTGTGGGCAGGATAGCAGGTAAGCCTGGTGTGGTGATTAAAATGCAGCAAGGGGTGCCGGAAACTACTTTATTCTGGAGGTCCCCCTACTACAATTAAAACCGTGAAAAAAGGTCGCTCTGTGTCACCTCGTTAGGTAGAGTGACCCTAGACGAGCCTTGAAGAACAAAGGGTCAACATGTTTCTCGCAATTGGGTAAATCACCTGCGATTCATCAGGACCTTATAGGAGTGAAGAAAATATAATAAAAGAAGAACTCAACAACATGCCAGTGTCATGTATGTGGTGTAGGTGTATTTTACCTCTGTGGAAAGTCCTATGCCTAATGGTCAGGGTCTAAGAGCCACATGAGTAGTCGGCGGGACAGTACATCGGGGTTAAGCCTTCAGGTGTAGCTTAATCAGCCCGTGACCGTGTGGAAACACCTACCCATCTCCGCCGAGCTCGGATAGATTTGATGAGTTGTTCCATTTGAGCTTGGAAATCAATTAATAAATGAGTAGCCCAGACCGGAGGTGCTAGAGTGGAAAAGAGGGGGCCTGACTCTGTCTGTGAAGAATCTAGGGCAGATATAGTTCTCTTGGATACTTTTTTAAGTGATTTTGGTTTCTTAGTTCTGGGGCGAGGCTTAGTAGCTTTTTAGTTGCCTGGGAAACTATAGACGGTGCAGGATTAATAGGAGAGCTAGCATCTGGCACAATCTGCGTGCATGGAAGCTCAGCAAAAGAAGACACTAGCATCGAGTCAGGAGAATTAACAGTGGCTAAAGATACATTCCCGGTTGGCAAAGGGGGGGGGGCATAGCACATAGCAGGTGTAAGTCAGAGACGTCTTTCAGTATTCTCTATAGCCGATGCAACCACCCCTATTGTTTTTTGTAACATTTTGTCGATAGCTGTTAAACTCGGGACTGGAGTTGTTAAGGCTGCTTTTTGCCTTGTAAGAGGGCGAGAGATTGGGGAATTAGTTTTGCCCATGGTGCTCAGCGTGGGATTCTTGGAGATTTAAATTTACAGAACTCAAATTAACAATTCAAAATAAATTAAGAAAACCGAACTGGTTGCTAAAAGATAATAAGGCCCTAAAACACAATTTCAATAGTCGATGTAAAAATGTCACATTAGAGACTAGCTTTGGCTGAATGAAATAGTGATTACCACAACAAAAGGGCCCAGTCGAGTCACTGCCCGTCCAGCCGAGAGGGGTGGCCATGCACGCCCTCCTTCGGCCCCTGACAGTCACAAACGGCCCGCCCTTTGCCCGGGCTTAGCCCGGCGCCACCCACGTGCATCCCGCAACTTGGGATCTCCGACGTTGTTTTAGGCGCCACCTGGCGCAAAACGGGCTTCTGGGCGGGCTTCCAGCCGAAAGGACCCCTGGGAGATGTAGTCTCCCCCCTCGACGGCCGCGCACCAGAACAAAAAAGGACAGCGGCAGCGGCGGAGACCGGCGCTATGTGTCCTTGCACCTCAGTGGTTCTTCCTCAGTGCCGAGATATGCCCCCACAGGACTATGGCCAGCAAGCAACAGGGGACCAGGTAAGAGTTTGAAGCACCCGCTCCACCGCAGCTCCGACGTTGTTTTAGGTGCCTCCTGGCGCGAAACGGGCTTCTGGGCGGCGTCCAGCCGCAAGAACCCCTGGGAGATGTAGTCTCCACCCTTGACGGCCGTGCACCAGGTCAAAAAAGGGCAGCGGCAGCGGGGGAGACCGGTGCTATGTGTCCTTGCGCCTCAACGGTTCTTCCTCAGCGCCCAGATATGCCCCCAGAGGACTATGGCCAGCAAGCAACAGGGGACCAGGTAAGAGTTTGAAGCACCCGCTCCACCGCAGCTCCGACGTTGTTTTAGGTGCCTCCTGGCACGAAACGGGCTTCTGGGCGGCGTCCAGCCGCAAGAACCCCAGGGAGATGTAGTCTCCACCCTTGACGGCCGTGCACCAGGTCAAAAAAGGGCAAAGGCAGCGGGGGAGACCGGTGCTATGTGTCCTTGCGCCTCAACGGTTCTTCCTCAGCGCCCAGATATGCCCCCAGAGGACTATGGCCAGCAAGCAACAGGGGACCAGGTAAGAGTTTGAAGCACCCACTCCACCGCAGCTCCGATGTTGTTTTAGGCGCCACCTGGTGCGAAACGGGCTTCTGGGCGGCGTCCAGCCGCAAGGACTCCTGGGAGATGTAGTCTCCCCCCTCGACGGACGCGCACCAGGTAATTATATAAATAAGTACATTTATTATACATACTCACTAACACATTGGTATATCTCCTATCCACAGATATCAATACAATATTTCGAATGTAAATAGGTAAGTAATCACAAATACACTGTGGTCTCCAAGGTGAGACCAAACCATATACTAAAGAAGTGGAATGCGGACTGCGACCGAAGTCGCCACTTTTACTAGAAGACACAGAAGAGCTGGGGACACAAGGATCCACCCAAGGTAAGTACCCAAGAACCCCAAGGAGACTGTGTGCAGAATGGAAACACAGCCGGGTACTTAATGCAAGTCAATGGGGAAGTTGTGGTTGCACTTTTCAAAAAGAAGGACCCTTCCCAGTAGACGCTGAAGAAATCCTGTGGAAGACAGAGGGTTGGAGAGTCACCCCACCCATGGATACCCCATGAACCAGGATATCTTCACCAGGGAAGCCGAATGCATAGGTGCTAAGTGACGTCGGAAACGGCTAGACCACAATAGAGGACTTCATAAAAAATGCCGCTGGCAAAGAAGGTGAAAGTCCGGAGGAATCCATAGATGGATTCTTGAAGAGGAGAACCTGCAAGCAGAGGGGACAGAGTCTATACCACGCAGAAATGACCAGGAGGCACTGAAGACCAATGACCACTGGTGATGGAAGATGCAAGAGTGATGACGGTGACCTTGTTGCTTTTTAAGGAAACAAGGGAACCCAAAGGCAATTTACTAGGGACCTTGGGTAGGTAATTGTTACTAAAGACAGTGGTCCCTAGACAACAGGTAAAGAGCAACTAATCAACATATGCTAAATAGACACTATGGGGTTTATTAGGATGGCGGGCGGGCGGGCGGGCTTTGCCCGCCCGCCACCCTTTCGGTAATGTGGACCGCCCGCATACAGGGCGGGGTCCCGATTTTGGCATTAGGATGCGCCCGCCACACAGGCGGGCGCATCCTGTATATTTACCATTGCGGCGGGCGGAGCTGAAATCTCCGCCCGCCGCAATGGTAAAAATGCATGTTGTGCATTTCAAGGCACAACATGACAGGCACCGCGCGGTGCCTGCCATGTTGCACATTGAAATGCGGGGGTACCCCCTATGTGCACCCCCCAAGCCCCGGACTCCCAGGGGGCCCGCATTGCCGCCACGGAAAAGCATTTGTAAATGCCCATAGTAATATGGCGGGCGGTGTCTAACAGACACCGCCACCATGTCACTCATTTTCCGCCCCGGCCGCAAGGCAACCGGGCCGGAAAACAGGCGGGCGGTGTTTGACACCGCCGCGGTCCCCCCCACCATCCAAACATGGCGGGGGGAATTGGGCAGTGGATGTCGGGCGGATTTCCTCCGCCAGGCTGGCGGTGGCCACCGCCAGCCTGGCGGAGGAAATCCGCCCGACATTGTAATGGGCCCCTATGTTCTTTGTCCAGCCGGACAGAATTTATTTAAAGAATATGCCTTTTATATACAATTAGTGACAACATTCAAGTGGAGCGCAACCTGCGAACCACACATACAAAACAAAAAATTAGAAGGGAGGGGGTTCAGGCAAGGCGGGGGTCTGTATTCTAGTGTATTTTAGACAGACTTGATTTTTGTATTAGTACCATTGTGTATTACATCCACAATATTTAGTGCCATATGGTACAATTGGTGTCAACGTTTCGATCCTCAACTTAGATACATGGGATCATCTTCAGGACAGTAAATTAGAACATGCCTGCGTGCAAACAAAAATCTATTTTGCAACCCTTAAATAAAGGCAAAACAACATTTTACAGACAAGGGAAGGAATTTTTTGCAAAAAAAGAGAAAAATATAAAGATAAGAAATTTGTGACAAGCATATTAAAAAATGTGCAAGGTCAGACCACTTATTTGAAATGACTGTATTACATGAGCAAGCTGTGGAGGAGGGAAGTGAGAAAATGATGCATGATGCATGCAAACCATTAGTGTGCAGGTTCTGGTTGCGAGTGAGTCGGGCTCGTGATAAGCCGTTACGGCCAAGTTCTGCTTTATGGCTAAGGGAGGCAGATGCCTATGGGTGAAAAAAGGCTCATTTAGAAAACTAGTGAGGATGCCGTTGGGCGGAAGGCATAAGGGACTGAAGGTCTTACCTGATAATAAGGCCGGAGATGGGTTACTTGAGTACGAGGTCCAAATCCATGCATCAAGTGATGGAGTTAAAATCAATGGAAAAAGCTGTCGCGGACTGCATTTACGGCGGGTGACCTGAGAGGTAAGATTAGGGTTAGTGAACCGCATAAGGTAACAAACGCGGTGTCAGGAGGCTCTGCTTAAATTAAACTTACCGAGTGAATACTCGAGAGGCGGCCTGTTAGCACGGCTCCAGCAGGATACTCGCGGTGCCGTGAAAGTGAGTCAGTTACTACTTAAGCTTAGAGCAGCATCATGTGATTACGGAGCATGTGGTTTTGGAGCTTGAAAATAGAAGAGGCACAGTATGACCTTGTTGCTGCAGCTGTGAAGACTAGGCAATGCTGTAGAAGACCATGAGCTGTTCTAGAGCTGTCACACGTCGGAAGTTAAGAACCAGGGGGCCAGTGTCCGACGGGCGCACCATCAAGTCTTGGCAGCAACAACAGACATGGTAAATAAAAAAGGTGCAGCGTTGGGAACAGCAAGGTCCAAGTGCAGGTGCGTCAGATCAGGCCCTGAGCAAGCAGGGGGGCCCACTGAAGCCAAAGAAGACCCTCAAGAGGACCCACAGGCCAAAGGCACAGGAGTCATAAAAGGACGTCGAGAAGCTCACCAAAGATGCAGGCCCACAGTGCAGAGGATATGATGAGGATAAAGATCTTAGCAGGAAGAGAAGCTAGAGGCAGGAGCCTCTTGTAGATGCAGTGCACAGGGGTTCTGTTCCAGAGGTTTGACGTGGGATATTGGCCACAAACTTGCTTAGAGGACAAGTTAGGCCTCAAGGAAGTTGCAGAACCACCACTTTTGTTGCTGAGCCTTTTGGATTTCGTGGGACGTCAGGAGCAGCTGACTGGTCAAATTTGTTGCAGTGCCTGCAGATGCAGGGGAGTAATTCCTTCACTCTTAGGGAGAGTCCTTCGGGTATCTTTGATGCCCAGAGCGAGACCAGGAGCAGCAGCAGTCTTCCATGGTGCAGTCTTGGTTCTAGGTGAAGTCCAAGGTGCCCAGACAGTTGAAGTTGAAGTGGTTTCGATTTTGAATCTTGCCCCATGACGAATCTGAAGAGCCACCCACAGGTAAACCCTAAGGTACCCTAGGGAAAGGGTTGACGATTTAAGGATCCCTCCCAAAGGAGGGGCTGGACAGAGGGAAGGATACTCCTGTGTCCTTTGTCCAGTTTCGCACCAGAGCGGGAGACAAGGACTCCCTGAACTGGCTCAAACTGGAGTATGCAAGAAGGGCACCACATTTGCCCTTCAAAGTAGTCTGGTGGTGCTGGCAAGCCCCCCAAACATAGCCCAATAAACTTAGTCCAGCCTGGGAGGTGACATGAAACCTATTGATCTGCCTTCCCCTGCTCGAGCTCAGCTCAGCAGCAGGAGAGCAGAAACTTGTCTGTGGTCGGCAGCAGCACTAGCTTGCTGTTAGACCCTGAAAGGCTGGTACCGCGAATACAGGGGTGCACCCACGGGAAGCCCACCAGTACATGGGATCCTACATCCCATCTACACTGAAATCGGTGTTTGGGTAGAATTTCAGCATGTTTGATACCAAATATAACCGGTTTCGGTGCAACCAATATATAGTTAGACATCTCGAAATTGACTAGATGTCCATTATCTGTATTAAATGGCTGACTGCAATTACAAAGTCTGGAGAATTGACTCTGGGGGTTTGTAAGGGTGCCCTGCTCAACCAGTGGCACCCTAACACTTGTAACCAAGCACCCTCCACTCAGGACTGAAGAACCTACCATCGGAGCGACTTATAGTTTTTAAGTGTAGTGACTTCAGATATAAGGAGTCTTATACTGTGGTGAGGGGTACAACAGTAGCCAATGGTGGAGGTACCAAAGTACTTACCATTGTCAGATTTAGGGAGGGAGCACAGTGACTGGGGTCCTGATTAGTAGGATCCTAGTCAGACTCATCAGAAAACAGCATAACACCAGCAAAAAGGGGGGTGGGGATAACCATAAAAGCAAATACTACTTTCTTACACAACCCCCTCAACGAAAAGAGATGAGACTAATCTTGCCCACTTGAGTCTTCAATTTCTAATTGGAAATATCTGGAGAGTCCATCTGTGTTGGCATGGTTACTCCCAGGTCTATGTACCACAGAAAAGTCCATTCCCTGAAGGGAAATGGAACACCTCAAAAGTTTGGGATTTTCACCCTTCTTCTGTTTAAGCCATAAGAGGGGCTATGGTCTGTCTTAAAAATGAAGTGAGTACCAAACAAGTATGGCCTCAACTTCTTGAAGGCCCAGACCACAGCAAAGGATTCCCTCCCAATAGCTGACCAACGTTTCTTCCAGAGGGTCAACTTTCTGCTTACTAAATCTACTGGTTGGGTCTGGCCCTCTGCCTTAAGTTGTGATACAGTAGCTCCTACGCCTATCTCAGATTCATCTGTTTGGACAATTAAGGTCTTGGGGTAATCAGGAATTTGCAGAATGGGAGCAGTGCACATGGCCTGCTTTAAGTCATCAGATGCATTTTGACAGCTAACTGTCCACATAACTTTCTTAGGCATTCTTTTGGAGGTGAGTTCATTAAGGGGAGTCACAATGGACCCATACCCCTTAACATATCCTCCTATAATACTGATAGCTTAGGATAGTTGATCTTCGTTTGCATCCATACAAGCAATCATCTCTGCTTCTCTTCATATTCAGGCATTAAAATCAGTCAAAGCCCTCCATCTTTGGAGAGGCCTCCCCTATCCGGCATTAACGCTCCTTTCTTTCAAAGTTGGAATGGTGGCTCTCCCATATAGAAGTGTGGAAAGAAAACTCCAATGTTGGCAAGGCCCTTGATATCGTATTAGAGTCAGGCGCAAGCATAACATGCTGGAGGCAGCGTATAATAAGCTGTCAAGGAGGAAGATGGTCTCTAGAAGCAAATCAAGGTCATATGAACTACTAAGAACTGCTAGCAGGCTTCTTCCCCTTACCAGGCTTAGCTCCACCCCAAGTACATTGTTTTACTCGCCTCCAAATAGACAATATATACAACGTCCGTTAATTAAATGTTATGACTTGAATTGTTATTATGCATCCACCCCAAGAACATTGTTTTACTCTCCTCCAAATGGACAATATATACAACATCCGTTAGATAAATGTTTTGACTTGAATTGTTATTATGCATCCTTTCCCTCAGTTACCTGTTCCCTGCTGCTCACCCAGCATGGATGTAATGTTGTGGAATGCTGGAGTGCCTGGTGGGGTAATGGAATGCTGGAGTGCCTGTGAGGTTGAGAGTGTCAGAGGGAAACATCCATTACAATGCAGGCATTACATTGTAATGCCTTTACAATGCAACTTTAACAATGTAGGTGACATTACATTGCATGTGCCATTACAACGCATGTCATTACAACACATGCCATTACAACACGTAGTAAGGTAAATAATGGTTGTAAGTGAGGTAAGTTGTTATTTTGGATTATTTTTTATATTTTGTTTTTTTAGGAAAGTAATAGTTAATGGTAATAGTAATATTTTACAAAAAGTGCATTTGTTTAAAAAAATATATATCCGAAAATGTAATTAAAAAGGATAGGTTTTGTTTGGGTATCGTATTAATACTCAGGTGTTATTTCAAAATATTTGTGTTCAACTGAAAAATTTGATTAGTGGTTAATTTATTTAAAATATATATATATATATATATATCTATAATTTAATATATTAAAGTAAAATATATTAAATGTGCTTTGCACGTTTTCCGTGGGACAGGACGTATGGGAAATAGGGGTTGTAGGTGGGGGAGTGTATTAATACTCAGGTATTAAGTTTAATACTTGAGAATTAATTTATATTTAGTTTTAGCTATAGTAAATGTTAAAACTTATTTTGTTTAAATTAAATTAAAATAAAAAAGGCTTATGCACCTATTCTCTGAGTTGGGATGCATGGGAAATAGGGATTTTGGGCGGGGAAGTGTATTAATTCTCAGGTAATAATTTTAAAACGTAATAATTTATTTATAGTGATAGAAATATTTTATATTAATTTATTTAAACTATTTGAAAAATGGTTAGGTATAATTTGGGAATGGATTCATGTGAAACATGGGTTTTTGGCGAAGGATTGTATTAATACCCAGGTATTAATTTTAATACTTGAGAATTAATAGAAATGTATTTTAACTGTTAGATAATAATTTAAATAAATATATATATATACATATATATATATATTGTTTCTCACTGTTTCCCATGCATCCTGTCCCAGAGGGTAGGTGTAAAAGCCTTTTTCAATATTATTACTAAACATATACATATATTTATTCCTTTATATCAAATCACCCCTTTTCTCAAAACACCCTGAATTTATCTGCACATTACTTATTTAAATTGTATTAATTAAAATTAGTTTAAAAGTTTTACATAAAAAAAGTATAAATTAAGTAATTACATATATATGTTTAGTAATAATATTGAAAAAGGCTTTTACACCTACCCTCTGGGACAGGATGCATGGGAAACAGTGGTTTCGGGTGGGGTAGTGTATTAATACCCTGGTATTAATTGTAATACTTGAATATTATCAATCAATCAATCAGTGACACTTATAAAGCGCGCTACATACCCGTAGGGTCTCAAGGCGCTGGGGGGGGGGGGGGGTGCCGCTACTGCTCGAACAGCCAGGTCTTCAGCTTCTTCCTGAAGGAGAGGTGGTCTTGGGTCAGGCGCAGGTCGGACGGGAGGGAGTTCCAGGTCTTGGCGGCCAGGTAGGAGAAGGACCTTCCTCCTGTAGTCGCTCTTCGGATGCGGGGGACGGCGGCGAGGGCGTGGTTGGCTGATCGGAGGTGGCGTTTGGGAGCGTAGAAGTTGACTCGGCTGTTGAGGTAGCTCGGGCCTTGGTCGTGTAGGGCTTTGTGTGCGTGGGTGAGGAGGCGGAAGGTGATTCTCTTGTTGACGGGGAGCCAGTGAAGGTCTCTCAGGTGTCCGGAGATGTGGCTGGATCGTGGGATGTCGAGGATGAGTCTGGCTGAGGCGTTTTGGATCCGCTGGAGTCTCTTCTGGAGCTTGACGGTGGTCCCGGCGTAGAGGGCGTTGCCGTAGTCCAGTCGGCTGGTGACGAGGGCCTGGGTGACGGTCTTCCTGGTCTCTGTGGGGATCCACCAGAAGATCTTCCGTAGCATGCGTAGGATGTTGAAGCACGCCGAGGAGACGCTGTTGACTTGCCTGGTCATGGCGAGGGAGGAGTCCAGGATGAAGCCCAGGTTGCGTGCGTGGTCCGTCGGTTTGGGTGCGGTGCCCAGGGCGGGAGGCCACCAGGAGTCGTCCCAGGCGGAGGGTGAGGAGCCCAGGATGAGGACCTCCGTCTTGTCCGAGTTCAGTTTCAGGCGGCTGGTCGTCATCCACTCGGCTACCTCTTTCATCCCTTCGTGCAGGTTGGCTCTGGCGGCGGCGGGGTCGTTGGTCAGGGAGAGGATCAGCTGGGTGTCGTCGGCGTAGGAGATTATGCTGAGGTGGTGTTTGCGTACGATGGCCGCGAGGGGGCTCATGTAGACGTTGAAGAGGGTGGGGCTCAGGGATGATCCTTGGGGGACGCCGCAGATGACTTCGGAGGCCTCTGATTTGTATGGTGGTAGGCGGACTCTCTGTGTTCTTCCGTCGAGGAAGGAGATGATCCATTCCAGCGCCTTGTCCTGGATTCCGATGTTGCTGAGGCGCCGTACTAGAGTGCGGTGGCAGACCGTGTCGAATGCCGCGGAGAGGTCTAGGAGGATGAGGGCCGCTGTTTCTCCATTGTCCATCAGGGCTCGGATGTCATCGGTGGCGGCGATGAGGGCGGTCTCGGTGCTGTGGTTGGCTCGGAAGCCGGACTGTGAGGGGTCGAGGGATCCGTTCGTCTCGAGGAAGGCGGCCATCTGCTTGTTGACGGTCTTCTCGATGACTTTGGCTGGAAACGGGAGAAGCGAGATGGGGCGGTAATTCTTGAGGTCGGTGGGGTCCGCTGTTGGTTTCTTGAGAAGAGCGCTGAGCTTGGCGTGTTTCCAGCTTTCAGGGAAGATGGCGGTGTCGAAGGAGGTGTTGATGATGTCTCGCAGGTGGGGTGCGATGACAGCGTCGGCTTTGTTGAAGACGTGGTGAGGGCAGGGGTCGGTCGGTGATCCGGAGTGGATGGAGTTCATCGTGCGGATGGTGTCTTCGGTGCTGATCGGGGTCCAGGCGTGGAGGGTGGTGGTGGGGGGGGGTGGCTGGTCGGTCGTGGTGTGCGTTGGTTGGTTGTTGAAACTGCTGTGTATGTCCGTGATCTTGTTGTGGAAGTATGAGGCGAGGGAGTTGCAGAGGTCTTGCGATGGGGTGATGTCGTTGTTTCCTGCGCTGGGGTTGGAAAGCTCTTTCACGATGTTGAAGAGTTCCTTGCAGTTGTGTGCGTTGTTGTCCAACCGGTCCTTGAATGCTGTTTTCTTGGCGGCGCGGATCAGCTGGGGGTGTTTCCGGGTGGCAAGTTTGAAGGAGGTCCTGTTGTCCGGTGTCGGTTCCCTTTTCCAGACTTTCTCGAGGGCTCGGCAGTTCTTCTTGGAGCTCTTGAGTTCGTCGGTGAACCATGGGGCCTTCTTGCTGCCGGGTCTGCTAGGCGGGGTCCTCAGCGGGGCGAGTTCGTCCGCGCAGTTGCTGATCCACTTCGTGAGGTAGTCGGCGGCCTGGCTGGGGTTCGCTGAGCTGGCAGGAGGGTGTTGGCTCAGGGAGGTGGCGAGCTGGTCTGCTGTGATCTTGTTCCAGCTTCTACGGGCGGTCTGTTGCTGGTGTTGGTGGGTCGTCGTTCTCTTGAAGGTGAAGTGGACGTGATGAAGCAAAGCTTCGCATATTTTGCGGCTTGCCGAAATCAAGAACCTCGTTTATGTATAACAAGGTAATAAATGTACGTCTTACTAACATTTATATTAAGTTTGAGTAAAGTTTAAGACGCTTGCCTATGTGTATTTCTAATGAAATTAATCCGTGTCCTTTAAATGGCCGCCGCTTGTAATTTAGTTACTGCGCATGCGTCAGCCACACTCACGTGTCCTGACGCGTCTGCAGAAGTGGAGGGAAAGTTGTGCGCATGCGTAATTCATAGCTGTGCTTATCATGTGGTACTGCTCGTGCCACTGCTCTTGTGTCCGTGTCAATGTAGCTAACATTTAATGCAATTAAGTTTATTTCTTGATGATGAGTTAAAAGTACAAACCCTGTGATGTGTTTTCATAATGACATTATTATGTATTAATTTGTTTTCGCTTACTTTTCATGTACCGCGGGAAATGGGGGTCTGAGTGAGAGGAGAGCCATATTGGAGGTCCCTTCTGCGCCTGTGCGACATTCGGCAGCACGAGGGACCTTGGCTGATGGAACATAGCCAGCTGGCAGTGATGGGCGAGATGCTCCTGAGAAAGTCACCTCTGCCCTGCGAGAACAGCGAATGTAGCTCCTTATGTGATACATTGTTATATTGCGCTACTGTTAGCTCATGGGAACCCCAAATCTGCTAGGCGGTACCCAAATATGTTAATGAAGGCTTCAATTCGCGTATTGTGATTGGTGTGTTACCCAAACCCTACCTTAGGACCAATTGAAATTGAGGGATTCTGACACTTTGCAACATTGGGGGGTGGTACACTGTCCCCAAACTGTATATCTACCCTGGGTTCACCTAGTGAACCGTCCGACTTGTCTGGTTTAGCTGACCTGTCACTGACCCAACGCACTCAATAGGTGACTGAAGATACAGAGCGCTGCGGAGCACTCTGTCCGAATTTGACCATAGGCTAAGGTTCTACTGAACCTTAAAGTGCTGGCAAAGCACTTAGCTGGGAGTTCGCTGACCCAATCGGGGTCTTGATCGATAGCTGCAGAGCGGGTGGAGCGCAGGCGTTGCTTCCGAACTGTGGGTTCCGGTCCTGTCCTGAAGAGGGTCCTGTCCTGAAGAGGGTCCTGTCCTGAGGGTTTGCTGTCCTGTCCTGAGGGTCCTGTCCTGATTCCTATTTCGAGGGTATCCTGTCCTGTCCTGGGTGTCCATTCTGCACCTGCTGTCCTTTGAGGGTATCCTTCCTTGAGGGTTTCCTGTCCTTAACTGACCCGTGGCCAGGGTTTGGTTTCCACACCTTTTCTAGGTAAATATTACTCTGAACCTCTTGAAATTCTTGCACCTTCTGAATTTCTAACTTTTGCTTAAATAAAGTTCAACATTGCATATGTTATATTTCCATGCCTTTCCGCAACTATTGAACAGTCATTTATAATTTTGCGAAGTTATTCCTATGTCTTCTCATTTGTTAGAAATCATATTTTGCATAGCAGTGTGTCATTTTCTGATATGGTCTAGAACTTCGTTGCCTAGGTTGTTCAAAGGCCCTTTCACCTTAAGTGAAGCGTGTTATTCATTATAAGTTCTTCTATAGTCACACACACTTAGTCTATCCCTGTCTAGATAATACTGACTTATATAGTATTTTCTCGTTACATTTTATTTTGTACCTTGATGATTACTCTGTCATTATTTCTTTCTGCCTATGTGATTTACGTTATCTTGGTTATTGATTGCCTTATTTTACTGTACCTCATGCAAGAAAATATTGAACTTTAGATAAACATTTTAAAACTTCCAGTTGTCCGTGGTCATTTAAACAGTATTTGAATGTTATTGGTTGGGTTTGTATTTTGCTGCCTTTCCTTTACAGCTAGCTCCCTGATTCATTGTGGTCATTAGGCACCCGCATCGGTGGATGGTAAGTCGGGTGCACCGAAATTTGGTAGCAGGGAACACACACACACCAACTTGATAGAGCTCGTGAAGTCACCTGATCGATGTATATGGTGATTTGAAAAGTATATGGGCCCTGAAGCCGGAAAACGGTGAAAACTGTTGGTCGGGTGGCCTCGCGCGCTCTATCAGTTTTCTGGTAGCTAGAGGATGGTTAGGGACTAGTTGAGAGTAAGGCAGGGACTAGTTGGACTAGTTAAGTCGGAAGCTGCTATTATATTAATGCTGCTATAAGAGCGGCTGTTCTAAAAGAGACCTGATCAATCTCTTGTGAATACGCACGAATAATATCTTGTAAAAGCAATTCATGAACTGCTGTATTGTTATTTTTCTTGTTCTTATATTGTTATATGTACTAATCCATGCAATTGTCAATCGTTTAGTTAAGTGTTGTCCGAACTCCCCGGGGAATTGAAAGGGCAAGTGGTGAATAGAATCCATTGTCCTGAGGTCACAGGTTCGAGGAAAGTTAGGTGCAGGTTAGGATAACCGGGAAGCACTAACTAGGGTTTTCTGAATACATGTGTGAATAAATGACAGTAACGGGGTTCATTGGCAAAATTCCCATAGTGGCGTAACCTAGTAAGGGTCACATCGGAAAAGTAGCAGGTTCCTCGGAGCTAGCGTGAAAGCAGAGGGGTCCGCTGAGAAACCTTAAACTCGGAACATATCCCGGAAAGAAGTGGATGAGTTTAGGGGAATAACAGGTTCATCGATGCTAGAGTGAAGGGTAGGCGGAAGAGATCTGCCCGCAGCGAGTGAAAAGTAAATGGAAGTAGTTTACTTGCAGCAATAGAATTCTTTCTCTGTCTAGACACTTGAGCACTGTGGCGAATGTGTATTTGTTGTAAAATAACCAAGCACTGAGCACTTTAAAAGAAAGAAAGTTTCCGTTACCTTGTGAAGGGAGGGAGTCAGTCGCGAAGCGCCTCTGACGTCACTCTGTGCCGCGCTGGGATTGGTAGACGCAGCGGGCGGGTAGCGGAGCTGAAATTGTAAAGGAGGGGTGAGCGCCGGAGCGTGGGAACTGTCTCACGAAGGGGCCGCGCACCCATTGGCGGAGCTTATTTTGTGTCGCGCACCCATTGGTTGCACGAATTTTCTGAAGCGCATTCTGATTGGAGGTAGTTTGTAAACAAAGTTAGCGCAGAAGTCGTATGTGGCATTCGCGGACTACAGAGACTCGACCTGATCCAAGGCATCTAGGGTTTGAAAGGGATCAGTGGAAGGCTAACAGATACGATATTATGTACGGAACCAAGAGAAAAATGTCCCTTGTAAATAAGGTGAAAAATTATTTTAAAACGGACAAACCGATTAAATCTAGGGAAGGTGTTCTTGTCCCAGCACCCAATACTCCTGCCTCATTCATGATGTTTGACCGAGGGTACAATACCTGTGTGTGGCTGGAGAATTGGGTGAAGTACACAAAAGATGACGGAGTATTGGCTTTTCCGTTAGATGGTACTTTCAATGGTAGAATCTTATTTAATTTAAGAACCCGAATGAATGAACTGCATCCCAGACCAAGACTAACGCAGTATGAGGCATTAGAGGAATGGGAGATTGAGGCTTTTGAAAGAGAAAGACCCCGAATGGACAAGGGTTTGACCAAGTGGTACCCCAGGCAGAAACAGGAGTCCAGGGATAAAAGGATGAAACAGTGGAGACAAAGCATGATTGTTGAGGGTCTGTTTCCCATGATGCCGGCATGTCATAACATTGGAACGGGTGAGAAAAGTACTGAAAAATGTAAGCATTGGGGGGCCCTGGGGGATTCAGATGATGAACTAATAGATGACATCTGTACCAGAAGTCCGCCACCTTACAATGAGGGAACCCGACCTTCCAGTGTAGGAGATGTTACCCGACGCCACTTCCTAAAAGAAGAAGACAGGTCCCTGGGACTGGGAGGGGGTGGTCAAGTATTGCCCTATCCTGAAAAACCTGAACTAACGGAAACAAGGGATATATATCCCAAAGTGCCCGCAAGTCAGGAAGAAAAATATTCACGTACGAAAACCTTTTTTCCCAGACCTTTGTATGAAAACGAAGAGAAACCTTCGAATTCAGGACTGCCTTTTGTTCAACCTCCATATGGGGAAGAGCGCAGGTCCTTTAATACTGGAACTTTATTCCCGAAACCAAATTATGGGGGAGGACCAAGTGAAACGCATCCTACTGCCCCGAGTTTTACTCCTCCATTGACCCCACAGATATTACATGACACAACTCTAAGAAGGGTACTAGTGGAAAAGGAGCAAGAGGCTCTAGCTAGACAAAGAACAGAAATAATTCAGAAAATTTCTCAGATCAATACCAGTCCTGAGGCATTGACTATTCCAGTAACTATTGGACCGGTGGTCCCGTTATACGGAAATGGTCAGGGAAATCCGATTACTCCAGTCATGACCCCAGTCATAGCAACCCCGAGACAGGAACCAATCATCATAGATGATCAGTCCAGTGAGTGCGAGTCTGAAGTTGCATTCTTGGAATTGCCAAACAAACAGACTGGAAAGGGAATACAGCAGAGGTATAACCCTTTTAATACAAAAGAAATTAAATTAGAGACAGCAACAGGTACTAGGAATGTCTCTCTGGTAACTCCGGATGAAATTGAGAGTTGGAGTCGTGAATTAGAAAAGCAGACTCCGCAAACAAAGCCTTTAGACCTCTACAAGCTGAGGGTTGAAATAGAAGAATTAATGGCAGGAAATGTGGGGTTGGATCGATTGAATACCTACTCTGAGGAAGAATTATCGTTCATATGTAAAAGCTTTACAAGGAACACCAGAGTGCTCCATGAAAAACTGACCGAAACAGCAGTTAGTATGGGGGTAGATATCTCAAAATCCAAGCCCTTACAGAAACCGTACAGAGCAGACTTCTCAGACAAAGATATAGAACACCTGAATGTGGCAGGGAAGAAGTTGCAGATTAAAGAATTAATGGGGGTACTGCAGAAATGGGGAGATGTGGAAAAATGGAGAAGCAGGTGGGCGAAAAAGAGGGAAGAGGTTCGCTCCCGACAAGTGACTCCCGAGTTTGCTTTAAGAGAGGTAGAAAAACCTGAGCAGTTATGCCCCATGCGCGAAGTTCCAGGGGGAAAATATGTGCATGTCCCCTGGTCTAGGCAGGATATTGTGTCCTTCACGAACGATTTTCCAAAATTACGAGAGAAACCAGTTGACTGGTACAGGCAGGTGGAAAGGTTCGTGAAGGTACAGAAATGTCTGTGGAAAGACCTGGATGGGTTTTTCGACATTGTGGTTCCAGTAGATTTATGGACCCAGTGTAAAATAGCCATAGATTGGCCCAGTGAAGAGTATCCCAGAAACAAGAAAACAGGGGAGCCATCAAAGGATGTCATGCGAAAATATGAGCAGGTAATTCAGCACTTGAAAGAAAAGGTGCCCGCAAAGGAAACTGATTGGACAAAAATAGATAGAACAACACAGGAAAGGGACGAGACAGTGCACTCTTTCTATGAGAGGTTATTGCAGGTATTTAAAACATACAGTGGTATTGATAACATCGACCTGAAGGATATGACGCACTTTATTTACAGGTTTGTAAATGGTTTAAGACCTGAAATTTGTCAGTGGATAAAAGACAATAAAATCTGTTGGCATACTAAGAAAATGGATGAGGTCCTGCGGTACGCTAAGTACTGCGAGGACGAGATGGCAGAAAAGAAAAAGGCCCTTAAGGAGAAGGTTATGTGGGCTCAGGTGAAGCTCGCAGAACAACAGGAAAAACAATTGAGTAACATGGTTAAAAATGCTGAGAACAAAAGTCCTGGGGGAGGGGGTGGAGGAAAGCCCCGGCCCAAATTTAGCAGGGAAGAGGCTATGAAAAAATTTCCCTGCCATCAGTGCGGCGAAATTGGACACTGGCGAAACGAGTGTCCCCAATTAGTCGATGTTAATGAGAAAACTCCTGATTTAATTCCACAGACGCAGAAAGAAAGACCAAGAAAGACTCAACCCCAGGTAAAAACAGTTCAGGTGCCTCGAGCACCCAAACAGGTATACAGGGGAAGACAGGCAGAAAATGAAGAGATAGAGGTTTGGGAAAGCGGGGAGAACAGAAATACAGCAACTTCGCAGTATCTGCTGAATGATACCTTCCTTTGTAATGATCAGGACTGACGGGGCCTGAGAGGGGAGGACGAGGAGTGCGTACTTGGCGCTTCCTTGCCGGTAGACCAGTCTGGACCATATATTGAAGGAAAAGTTGACGGAAATGATGTCACCTTTCTGTTGGACACTGGCGCTACCCGTTCTACTGTAAGAACAGTGGACGTTCCAAACCTACCCCTCTCGGGAGAAAATATCCAAGTAGTGGGTGTATCTAATCAATTGATTAGTACTCCTGTTACCGAACCAATGGAGATTTCAATTGGAAATTTTAAACAGATGCATAGATTTGTCGTCTGTGACACCAGTCCAGTGAATCTACTGGGACGTGATTTGCTGTGCAAAATGAACTGTACCATCTTTTGCACACCAAAGGGTGTTGAAATACAGACCCCAGATGAAGACGGCATTTATAAATTATTGTTGCTTAGACCTGACTCAGAAATTAAAAGATTGACCCTGCAGGACTTGCCCCAAGAACTCCAGGAAGCCGTAAAGCCAGAAGTGTGGGATTTCACTGGAAAAGATGTGGGTTTGATGAAAGATGTGGACCCCATACAAATAGCCATCAAGGACAATGCAGTATATCCTAACACTAGGCCCTACCGAATGAATGCTGAGGTGAAAGCAGGTGTCACTCTGGAAATACAAAAATTATTGGAAGGAAACATCATACAGGAAGTGATGAGCAGCCCATGCAACTCACCGATTATGGGCATCAAAAAGCCTAGTGGCAAGTATAGGGTAGTGCAGGACCTGAGAAAGGTTAACAAAATTGTAGTTCCTTGCTGCCCTATTGTCCCGAACCCTGCAGTAATTCTGTACCAAATTCCTTGGGATGCTGAGTGGTTCACTGTGATTGATTTGTGTCATGCATTCTTTTCGATACCCCTGCACCCCGACAGCAAATTTCTTTTCTCATTTGCTTTCGAGGGTCACGTGTATTGTTGGAACAGGGTCCCTCAAGGGTATACAGAGAGTCCCTCTATCTTTAATCAGATCTTGAAAAAATGTCTAGAGACTTTAATCTTACCTGGGAACTCTGTATTAGTGCAGTACATAGACGACCTTCTATTGGCGTCTAAAAGTCACAGGGACTGTGTAGTTGACACCATTGCCCTCCTAAATCACCTGTGTGAGAAAGGGCATAAAGTGGCCCCTGACAAACTGCAGTTCTGTGCAAAATCAGTGAAATATCTAGGACATCAGATAGAAAAGGGTGTCAGAAAAGTTACTTCAGAAAGAGTGAGAATAATTCAAAAAATGCAGTTGCCCCGTACTCAAAAAGAAGTCAGAATGTTCCTGGGTGTATTAGGGTACTGCAGGCAGTGGATTCTGGGATTTGCAGCCTTAGCCAGGCCCTTGATAAAAATGACCACAAGAGGAATGCCAGATGTTGTAGAGTGGGACGATGAAAGTCTAATGGCTTTCACAAGACTGAAAAACTGTCTGTGTACGGCCCCTGCGTTGGGAATGCCAGATTATTCCAAAGAGTTTGCCCTTTTCTGTGACACTCGCGATAATTGCGCATTGTCAGTCCTGACTCAAGAACATGGCACGACCAGGAGGCCTGTGGCCTATTTCTCTGCCACACTGGACCCAGTAGCTGCTGGGTTACCAGGCTGTCTGAAAGCAGTAGCTGCTACCTGTGCAAGTTTGGAACAGAGTGAGTCCATTGTCATGGGACATCCTGTGACCGTGTATGTTTCACATGGAGTGGTAATCCTATTGACCAGAACTAAAACACAGTATCTCACCCCTAGTCGGCTGACTAAATACGAGAGGATTCTTGTGGGTGCAGCAAATGTGAGCATTGTTAGGTGCGGTATTCTGAACCCTGCCACCTTACTCCCCGACCCCTTGGAAATGGAAGGTGGGGATGATGATGAACATGATTGTATTGATCTGACAGAGTTCAGTACCAAGCCACGCCCAGACATAAAAGAAGTACCATTGCCTGAGCATGATAAAGAACTATTTGTGGATGGTTCCTGCCTAAGACATGAATTAGGAGGCTTGAGTGCTGCTTATGCAGTAGTGTCTTTCACGAAAATTGAACAAGCAGGTTACCTATATAACATCAAGTCTGCACAAGTAGCCGAATTGATAGCCATGATAATGGCTTGCAAAATTGGGAAGGACTTACGCATAACAGTGTATACTGACAGTCAGTACTGTTATGGCGTTGTGCATGACTTTGGCCAATTATGGCTGCAGAGGGAATTCATGACTTCCTCAGGTACTCCCATTCGGAATGCAAAAGTTGTTCATGACCTTTTAGAGGCCATCCAGTTACCCAAAGAACTGGCAGTGGTAAAATGTACTGCTCATCAAAGGAGCATGGACAGAGTATCTCTGGGAAACGATTATGCTGATCGAGTGGCTCAATGGTGTGCCAAAGATCGGTATATTATAAATCCAAAACGAGGGGGGCCAGGAACCAGCTGCCAGCTTCAGGTGTTTGAGGAAGTGCCTACATGGGATGAGGTGAGAGAGTGGCAGGAGTCGGCTCCTTGGCAAGAAAGAGAGAAATGGAAGGAGGATGGATGTAGACCGAGACGTGTGGATGGTGTCATCTTGGGCCCAACTGGTATGCCTGTGTTACCCCGACACTTGCTTGGCACAATGGCTAGATTAATACATGAAGGATCACACATTGGTAGGGATGCCATGATTCTGGTATTTCAACAGACTTGGTACAGTAAAAAGTTCAGGAAGGTAGCAGAGTCACTCTGCCAGAGGTGCTTGTCATGTCAACAGATGAACCCAGGCAAAAGGACAATGGTTGAACTGAGCAAGATTGGGAGGTCAGGGGGTCCCTTTATAAAAATACAGATTGATTTCATCACCATGCCCCATTGTGAAGGAAAGCGATATGTCCTTGTCATTGTGTGCGTATTTTCGAAATGGGTAGAAGCTTACCCTACTCCCAAAAGTGACGCACTGACAGTAGCGAAGTGTTTACTAAAAGAACTGATACCTAGGTTCGGAATACCATGCATTATTGAATCAGATAAGGGTGGACATTTCCAGAATGACATACTGGCTGAACTCTGTAAGGCCTTTGGAATAAGGCAGAAACTCCATTGTGCATACCACCCAGAGGCTTCTGGAATAGTGGAACAAGTAAATGGAACTATCAAAAACAGACTAGCAAAGCTGACAGATGCTACTGGCATGAACTGGGTGAAGGCCCTGCCCCTGGTCCTGATGGGACTGAGAAGTGTTCCAGACCGCAAGACAGGCCTAAGTCCCCATGAAATCATTATGGGAAGAGTGATGAGACAAGCATGGGTACCAGGAAGCAAACTGTTGAGTATTACTGATGATTTGGTGCTTGAATACTGCAGAAGATTGGGTGACCAAGTGCGTTCTATCTCTCGCCAGATTGGAGACGACGGCATCCTTAATCCAACGACTCCTCTCCACAACTTGGTTCCAGGAGACTGGGTCAAAATAAAGAAGCACACTCGATCAAGCTGTCTGGCACCAAGGTGGGGAAAGAAACGCCAAGTAATCCTGGTGACAACCACTGCAGTGAAAGTCGCAGGTGTTCCCCAGTGGATCCACGCCGGACACACTCAGAAGGTATTGCCAGACAAAGGATTTGAAGAACCAGGGCAACCAGCAGAGGACCCTGAAGGAGCCAGACCAGTAGCAACTGACAACGAGCAGCCCAGCACCAGTCAGGTTGCAGGAACAGCAGACGTTGGCCCAGGAGTAGTTGACTGCGAACTGCCAAGAAACCAGCCTGCTGAAGAGGTCCAGGAAACTGAGCCAGGAGTAGCTGAAGACGAGCTGCCAAGCATATGGCCAGAAGAATGGATACCGATGATTGATCTGACCGAAGATCCTATCAGAACAAGAGAACGACTTAGTGAAGGTAGAGAGTGGACTAGTCAGGAAAAGCAAGGCACAGGCGAAGATCCTCAGCCGATTGAGATTCAAATCAAAACTGAGGAAGGAGAAGGTCAGACAGGGACAGAGCACGTGATTGATACAGATCAAGTGAACAAGACTGAACAAGTACCCGATACTGAACAAGTGCAGGATACAGAGCAAGTGTTTGATACTCCTCCATTAACTCCTGATGTGGATAAGGGACAGACTAGACATAGAGTAATAGTTCGAGCAGAAGAAAATAAAGAGATCGAAGTGCTTGAACAGGATCAGATAGGGTTAGAAAAACGGGTTCAGGAAACAGAAACAGAAACAGAAACAGAGACAATTGAAAGCCAAAAACAAAATATTCCTGAACAAGGCCAGATTAGTAACCAGGCAGAAGAATTTGATGCTAGTCCTGGAACTAGTCAGATAAGGGAAGTAGGAGAAGAAAGTGGAGAAGAATTACCACAAGATAAGGAGAACAAGAGAATAAGAAAAGAAAGTGAAGTCAAAGTACCGACTAAGAGACTAAAGAAAAGAAACAACCTTGAGCCTAGGTTTGTAAAAAGACTGAGACTAAGGATAAAGACAGTGGAAGAAAAACGTGCAGAAGCAAGAAGAAGTGCTCGAATAGCAGAACAAGAAGAAGACTCTTCCAAAAGAAGGAGTGAGCGAATAAAAAGGCAAAACAAAAAGTACAAGTCTCCTGAATGGACACTGGTTTTGGAAGAACTTGAAGATCTTGATATAACTGACGTGAGCGACGGAGAACCTGTCCCAGAGTACTCAGCTGAAGAGGAAGACGAGCCACCGTGAATTTGCACAAAGTAAGCTAGTTGTGTAAAAAGTAAAAAAAGAGGGGTGAGAACACTCCTACTGAGCTAAAATGTCTGATTCAACAGTGAATGGTAGACCTAGTTGCAGCCGTTTTAAGACGTGTTGCAAGGTGTGTATATGTAGTGTAGTAGTGCTGATAGTTATCTGGATAGGATTAACAATTTTCATTCCCTTTGCTGTAAGTAAAGATACTAACATTGTCCCTACTGAAGTTGTAAATACTGACAATGAGGAGCTGACAACACAGAGTGTAGAAAGACATGAGAGAGCATTGAGACAAACTAAACGAGACTTAGAAGCATCAGATGAGAAAGGACTACATTACCATGGAATGAAAAACAGGACACATTTGAATGTTTTCGCAAACTTGTTAATACACTATGTAGAAACTATGGAAATTGAAGATTGCTATGTCTGCATGAAGCTACCTACTTCGGTGGCTGAAGGCGTGACATACCATCATCTGCCATTAACATATGGAATTTCCTGTAGCATTTTAGCTAGTTTATTTTACAAAAGGGGACCGTTACAGTATTATTACTCTAACAATGACGTGATCTTTTCTGAACTGCCTATACGTGGGAACTTGAATCCTGTACATACCAAAACTGACACCATAAGATATATGGGAGACTACTTTCTGACTATAGGGAACATTGACATAGCAGATGCACACAGAGATAACTTGACTTGTTCTTTGCGTGAGCAGGAAAAGATGTTCCTGAACATGGCAGAGAAAAGGAGAATTAAAATTCAGAAGAAGGCTAATGACGAAAGTCAGAAAAAGCCAAAGTGGGCAGAAAACATGGAAGGCACCTCATCTGGTGGAGCGGGTCCTGCTCTGTTGCTGGATTTTGAAAAGAAAGGCAAGCTATGTCTTCATCGCGAGAAGACTAGCTATTATAATAATGTTTTCATTGGTTCCAGTGAATGCGAACATAATTACAAGGTAATTGGAGGTTGGGGTTTCAAAAATGGGTCAGAGCCTGTGTTTCCTGGAATTTATTATATTTGTGGGGACAAGGCTTATTTCAAATTGCCGGATCACTGGTATGGGAGCTGCTACTTTGGCATTGTTTTCCCGAAAATATACCATGTGAATGGAAAAGCTGGAAGCAATGAAGATACTAATGGCTTAGTGCGTAGTAAAAGAGAAAGTATAGGTGAAATTATGGGTAGTATTTTCAGTGCACTGATACCTGGAGTGGGAGTGGTTCTGAACACTCACAGAATTTGCAAATTGTCTACTATAGTAGATGTGCTGTCTACTGAAACAGCTCATGGATTTCTGCTGGTCAATACCGAAATGGTTGTGATCAGATCAATGGTTTTACAAAATCGACTTGCTCTTGACACCTTATTAGCGAAAGAGGGCGAGTCTGCCGGATGTTGAAGGCGCAACATTGTTGCACTTATATTCCGGATAAAAGTGTACAGATCAAAAGATATGTGAAAAACATTACTAATTTGGCAAAGGAACTCAAACCACTCGAGGTTGATAGTGCCTGGAAGAGACTGGTAGATGGTCTCTCAAATGTAGGTCATTGGCTTGCTAGCATAGGTAAAAGCTTATTATTCAAAATTCTGATGCCAATTGGTATTATAGGTCTTATTATACTTTCCATTTTCTTATGCTGTAAATACCGCAAGCGCACCAAAAAGCACGAGGTAAATGCAAGAGGAGTGAAACGAAGTGTGGATGAGATTGAATTAGAGGAAGTGAATGATCAGATATACAAAAAGGTGAAAACTTCTCACCCTGCTAAAACTGAAAGAGAAAAGTTGGAGCGGTTGCTGGAAGAAATAGAACTTTATAAAGTGTGAAAGAAAGTTGGCATCTGGTTCCATTATAATTTGTGATGATAGTAAATATCATCAAAGAGGGGATTGATGAAGCAAAGCTTCGCATATTTTGCGGCTTGCCGAAATCAAGAACCTCGTTTATGTATAACAAGGTAATAAATGTACGTCTTACTAACATTTATATTAAGTTTGAGTAAAGTTTAAGACGCTTGCCTATGTGTATTTCTAATGAAATTAATCCGTGTCCTTTAAATGGCCGCCGCTTGTAATTTAGTTACTGCGCATGCGTCAGCCACACTCACGTGTCCTGACGCGTCTGCAGAAGTGGAGGGAAAGTTGTGCGCATGCGTAATTCATAGCTGTGCTTATCATGTGGTACTGCTCGTGCCACTGCTCTTGTGTCCGTGTCAATGTAGCTAACATTTAATGCAATTAAGTTTATTTCTTGATGATGAGTTAAAAGTACAAACCCTGTGATGTGTTTTCATAATGACATTATTATGTATTAATTTGTTTTCGCTTACTTTTCATGTACCGCGGGAAATGGGGGTCTGAGTGAGAGGAGAGCCATATTGGAGGTCCCTTCTGCGCCTGTGCGACATTCGGCAGCACGAGGGACCTTGGCTGATGGAACATAGCCAGCTGGCAGTGATGGGCGAGATGCTCCTGAGAAAGTCACCTCTGCCCTGCGAGAACAGCGAATGTAGCTCCTTATGTGATACATTGTTATATTGCGCTACTGTTAGCTCATGGGAACCCCAAATCTGCTAGGCGGTACCCAAATATGTTAATGAAGGCTTCAATTCGCGTATTGTGATTGGTGTGTTACCCAAACCCTACCTTAGGACCAATTGAAATTGAGGGATTCTGACACTTTGCAACATTGGGGGGTGGTACACTGTCCCCAAACTGTATATCTACCCTGGGTTCACCTAGTGAACCGTCCGACTTGTCTGGTTTAGCTGACCTGTCACTGACCCAACGCACTCAATAGGTGACTGAAGATACAGAGCGCTGCGGAGCACTCTGTCCGAATTTGACCATAGGCTAAGGTTCTACTGAACCTTAAAGTGCTGGCAAAGCACTTAGCTGGGAGTTCGCTGACCCAATCGGGGTCTTGATCGATAGCTGCAGAGCGGGTGGAGCGCAGGCGTTGCTTCCGAACTGTGGGTTCCGGTCCTGTCCTGAAGAGGGTCCTGTCCTGAAGAGGGTCCTGTCCTGAGGGTTTGCTGTCCTGTCCTGAGGGTCCTGTCCTGATTCCTATTTCGAGGGTATCCTGTCCTGTCCTGGGTGTCCATTCTGCACCTGCTGTCCTTTGAGGGTATCCTTCCTTGAGGGTTTCCTGTCCTTAACTGACCCGTGGCCAGGGTTTGGTTTCCACACCTTTTCTAGGTAAATATTACTCTGAACCTCTTGAAATTCTTGCACCTTCTGAATTTCTAACTTTTGCTTAAATAAAGTTCAACATTGCATATGTTATATTTCCATGCCTTTCCGCAACTATTGAACAGTCATTTATAATTTTGCGAAGTTATTCCTATGTCTTCTCATTTGTTAGAAATCATATTTTGCATAGCAGTGTGTCATTTTCTGATATGGTCTAGAACTTCGTTGCCTAGGTTGTTCAAAGGCCCTTTCACCTTAAGTGAAGCGTGTTATTCATTATAAGTTCTTCTATAGTCACACACACTTAGTCTATCCCTGTCTAGATAATACTGACTTATATAGTATTTTCTCGTTACATTTTATTTTGTACCTTGATGATTACTCTGTCATTATTTCTTTCTGCCTATGTGATTTACGTTATCTTGGTTATTGATTGCCTTATTTTACTGTACCTCATGCAAGAAAATATTGAACTTTAGATAAACATTTTAAAACTTCCAGTTGTCCGTGGTCATTTAAACAGTATTTGAATGTTATTGGTTGGGTTTGTATTTTGCTGCCTTTCCTTTACAGCTAGCTCCCTGATTCATTGTGGTCATTAGGCACCCGCATCGGTGGATGGTAAGTCGGGTGCACCGAAATTTGGTAGCAGGGAACACACACACACCAACTTGATAGAGCTCGTGAAGTCACCTGATCGATGTATATGGTGATTTGAAAAGTATATGGGCCCTGAAGCCGGAAAACGGTGAAAACTGTTGGTCGGGTGGCCTCGCGCGCTCTATCAGACGCAGCTGTGGTCCGTCCATTGAAGCTCTGTGGCGTGGCTGAAGTCGATGTCTGCGCTGGATGAGAAGACGGCGTCGAGTGTGTGTCCGGCGAGGTGGGTGGGGGTGGACACCAGTTGCTTGAGTCCCAGGTTGGCGAGGTTGTCGAGCAGGGTGCTGGTGTTGCGGTCGTTGTTGTTCTCCAGGTGGAAATTGAGGTCTCCCAGGAGGATGTAGTCAGCGGAGGGGAGGGCATGCGGGCTGACAAAGTCGGCGATGTCCTCGCTGAATTGCGTGCGTGGTCCAGGGGGTCGGTAGATCAGGGTGCCTCTGAGGGTGGTGTTCGGGTTGGTGTGGATCTGGAAATGCAGGTGTTCGGCGCTGGTCAGGGTGTTGTCGGTGCTGGTCGTGAGACGGATGGTGTTCCTGTGGATGATGGCGATGCCTCCTCCCGTCTGGTTGGCGTTTCGGTCCCTCCGGACGATCTTGTAGCCCTCTGGGATAGCGATGGCGATGTCGGGAGCTGAAGAGGCGTTCATCCAGGTCTCCGTGAGGAAGGCAACGTCAGGGGCTGTGGCGTCTAGGAGGTTCCAGAGTTCGATGGCGTGTCTGTGGACGGAGCGGGTGTTGAGCAGGATGCACTTGAGGTGGGTGTTGCTGGAGTTCGACTTGGCGGGTGCTGGTGCGGGGCTGGTCCGGTTGCAGGAGAACCTGCAGGCGTGGCAGCTGAAAGGTCCGTGGGTGCGTCTTGGAGTGGCTTGATGGCATTCTGGGAGTCGGTCGGTGTTGAGAGCGGTGAGGGTGGCGGCGGAGTACGTCAGGCGGGTCGGTCGGGGTCTTCGTAGGCCAGGGGTCCTGGCACTGGGCGCGGTCCAGGCGCGGACGGGCGCAGACGGGCTTACCTTTGGCGCGCCTTTGGCGCACAATCGGCGCGCCCGCTGCGCGAGACCGCTGCGCGTTCGCACGGTCGCCATTTAAGGCGAAGTGCGCGGGTGGGCGGAGCAGCTGGGAGGCGGGAGCGGGGAGGGTTACAGAAGGCAAAAAGGGGCGGGGACAAGCGGCGGTGGCGGGAAGGGAGGGCGGGGGGCGTCGAGGTAGGCGGACAACAAGGAAGGAGGGCAACACGGAAGAAAAATAACAATACAGTACAAAACAGGCACAAATGAACGCAAAAAACAGGGAAAAAACAAGTTTATCCCAGACAAGCACAAATAACCGTCAAAACAAGAAAAACCACTCGCAGCGGCGGCAGCCGGCAAACGAGGCAGCAGCGAGGCAGAGGGCGGCAGGGGGCACACGCAGCAGCTGGTGGCCGTGCGGCGCGGGGGTGTCCCACAAGTGTTTATTACTTAATTTATACTTTTTTTATGTAAAACTTTTAAATTAATTTTAATTAATACAATTTAAATAAGTAATGTGCAGATAAATTCAGGGTGTTTTGAGAAAAGGGGGTGATTTGATATAAAGGAATAAATATAACTTATAATTTAAAAATGTATATTCATTTTAAATTAAATATATGAAATGAATAATCTTTTAAAAGTTAATTAGTATATTTTAAAAATTGAGTAAGCATAAATAGACATATAAAATGTATAAAAGCAAAAATGTAAAAGAAACGTAATAGTTAACAAAACAATCATTAGACCCATTAATAGTATTGTATATATACCTATTAGAAATATAAAACAGAATAAAAAAATTAAAAAATGTGGTAAAAATATTTTATTAGTAATATTGTTTTTTTATAAACATAGATTTTTGTATGCATTGTAATATATATTGTCTATTTTCTTTTTAGGGTTGCCGATGGTTTCCCATTGAAGTCAATGGGAGAAATTGTCCTTTTTACCATTTTATGGAAAGCGATGACGTCACCACTTGAACGTAAGTTTCGTCAATGCGAGGTTCGTCGCGGTCTGCATCAGAAGCAAGAGAGAGCTGTGTCCAGGTAAGGTAAATTTAAATTATTGCAAGTAGATTAAGGGTGGTATAGTTTATTGTAAGGTAAGAGGAGGGAGATAGTAAGAACTAGGTAATTTTATTGATGCAATAGTTTTTTAGAAATGTTGTTATTGTGTCGTCACGGTTTTCCGGATAGGATGAACAAACATGGACAAAGACTTCGTGGGTTGAAAAATCCTTTTTGGGACATTTTTAAACCATTGCTATATGGTTTTTGGGAGTTATGCTGGACTTTGATCGAGAGAGGATTTCAACAATGGATTTTTTGGTTGTGATTTTTTTCAAAACGTTTTTACTTTTTCATGGTTTTTGTAACTTGAATTCGAGCGAGAGAGGATTGCACCAATGGAATCTTGCTGCGTTTTTTGCAAAACAAGTATTTCTTTTTGGAATTTTTTTTGGGGTGTGATTTTTTTCTAGGTATGCACCGTACAGTTTACAGCACAATTCGTAATGGTATGCATTGTAATGGTATGCGTTGTAATGTTAGTTTTAATGTATCTCCATGTACATGCGTTGTAATGCTATGGGTTGTAAAAACATGCGAAGTAATGGTATTTGCATTATAAAAACTGCATTGTAAAAGCATGTGTGGTAATGGTATGCATTGTAACGTCATATATTTGTGTCAGTTGGAGTGAGTGGGCAGAGCAGCAAGGAGGCTTCTCCTGGTGGGGCTATCTACATGCTATCTGCTACTTACATACCATCTTGTTTATCCTGTAACTAAGCTTAATAAACCATTTTCTACAATCTACTTTCTGTTTTACTGCAACCTGGACTTCTTTTACCATTACAACAATCAACATGGAGCAGTCAGATATAATGATGTAGTAGAATAAGCCAAGGAGTTCTAGTATTTATGTCTAGACAGAGGGATCCTACATTGTAGTGGAGTATATTCCCAAGCCATTGGGGGGCTGGGGTTACAGATATCTTCAGGACAACAGCAATTGCTCACTACATCCCAATATTTTCAACAAAGTTCTCCACCTTTTGGGTCCAAATTAGGTAGATCTATTTGTTTCTCATCTGAATTGCAAAGTCCCATATTTCTTAAACGGGAGACCAGAGGCAGAAGCAGGTACGCATATCACTATGGTGGGACTCAATTTCATTAGAAGACTGGAGGCTACTATTATGCATTATTCCTTTAATGCTACTCCACACAGCCACTTAAAAGTTTTCCATCATAAGGAAAAAGATTCCAGAACAGAAACTTCAAGGCATGTAATAGACTCATGCACGCTAAAGTCTGCCTCTTGTAAATGGGGCTCCACTCAAGATAAGTACCTTTCATTATATGTCTTTGTTGATTGTGGTTAGGAGCTATTATTAGCATTTTGGGTAGTTTCCAATTGATGGCAACATCCTTGAGAATTTCTTTTTTCTTTTTTCATTTTACCCTAACATTGGCACGTAAGGGTGTCTTACTACTTTACATTTAGCCGCAGACAATTTGACCCCGTCCCTCTTACCATGGGCCTGACCTTGCTGACTGTGTTGGCAGGACCGGAGGCCAGCTCTGGTCGGTTTGGGGATTTTAGAGGCCCCTCCCAACTCCTCTAATTCCTTCGCAAGGACCGACTCTAGTCGTTGCTTTGGGATTTTCATAGGCACCTCCAGACGCCTCTAGCCGCACCGTCTTTAGATCCTGAATCTTTGTGGGTCCTACATCTCCTCTCCTCTGTAGGGGCTGTGCCTCTACATTGCCGTGGTCCCTGTGCGAATAGCCACTGACCGTCATTTGCCTCATACTGAAGGTGCACCTTTAACCGAAACGCCTCATAGGCATGAGGCATCGAGGAAATATTATTCGGAGGCAAACTCAAGGCACACTTTTAACAGACTAGTCTCATAGACATGATGCGTCGGGGAAATAAAACTTTGGGAAGGTGTTTGGTAACGGCTCTGCCAGCCCAGCCCTCATCGAGCCGCCATTTCAGATTTGGCTACAACCCTTTACTAAGCGGGACGCTGCTGATCGCAGAAAAACACTGTAACACCACAAAGTCAGTTACAGTGTCTCCGCAATCAGCTGTCTCTCTGGTTCACTTCTCATCGCCTCGCAACTTCGACGAGTTTCTAGTGCCTCATTCTTTATCGTTTGATCAGAGTTGTCTCTCATCGTCCTCATAATAAAGGTATTGCTCTCCTTCCAGTAGTTTTAAAAACCCTTATCATTGTAGTAACACGGGTAACCGTAAGGTTGATCTGGAAAAGCTCACTTCTGTTAATATCAATTGGTTTCGGGCTCGAAAGAGTACCTCCGTACCTCATATATAAAAAAAAGTCAGATCAGGACAGGAAATTGATAGCCCTGAAGTCCCACATACCAAATTAAATGAGGACCTAATAAAAAGGTTCCTACAGCAAGAGATGCATTCTTGCATACACAAGACTTTAGACTAAGTCATGGGTTACAAGAGACCACCGCTTCAGGAGGAGACTGTGATTGCGGTAAGAATGCGGTAAGAAAGGGGACACAAGAGTAAAAAAGACAAGGCACATTGAGAAGGCTTCTTCCCTGAGTAATACAGGCGGTCCAAGCACCTCGAAATACACAGGCGGTCTAAGCACTTCAAAGAGATCAGGAGGTCTAAGCACTTCAAAGAGGTTTGAAAGGTGTGTGTAGTGGCACATTTGATTCAGGTGCTCAAAATGGCACACAGGATACAAACATGGAGGAGCAGAACTTCAGAATAAGGGTCCACTAGACAAAAATATCTTTGACCTAGACCAGGGGGACTTGGACTTGGAAGACCTCTTATAGAGAATGAACCTCGAAGGCGATAGTGAAGGATCCTTTGGGGCAAGAAATGTTTTCCCCACACATTATCAGGCAGCCCAGAAGTGCTGAGTGGTGGCCTTCAGATCACAAGGAAAAATTCCTCAGGCGATATATCAAAAACGCTCTGGAGAAGAAGTCCCGCAATATTTGAGAAGCTGAGTGCTCGAGGTCCGTGATCCAGAAAAAAGTTTGTTTTACCCCTAACTTGGATCCGGTGATCATTACTTTTCTCTATATACTTGGCAGGGATCAAAGGAAAGGTCTCAAGAGGTTCCTTAAAGCATGCCAGGGTCGCCTTCTTGATGTGATAGGTCCCCTTGTAGAATGATAGATATGGCTGAGGAGGCATACTTCAGTTAGACCCCCGTAGATGTACAACTACTCGGGGGTTGGAGCCTAAGGGCATTGGCCCTTCTTGGCAATGCCAATGCTGGCCTCACACCAAGCGACGTAGGGTTGGATTAATGAAGATCAATCCAAAATTGGGTGACCTTGCGGACAAGGATCCCTCAGAGAACCCCAAGGAGCTCCTCTTTGGGGAGGATATGATTAAGACGCTGGGCAAGTATGTGGCTACGTTCACAGCACTTTACAAGGCCCAAACCAACATAGGATGTTTTTTGCTGGGCTAGCAAAAGGGGCAATTCTGCCAGCCCAGGCCCAACTGTAGACAAAGAGGCTTCAGCAGAGGCTTTCAGTCTGCGGCATCAACATACTTCTACCCACAAAGAGGACGAGCCTACCGTGCAAGATGACTTGGATCATGTGATCAAGGCTCAACCAGTTTCCAGAGTGATTACAATGATTTCTCATTTCTTCTTCCCTGGAAAGAGTGGGGGCTATCTCAGGTCTTTTCCCCAGGTTTGGGGAACAATTACACAGGATCTATGGGTTCTGGAAACCGTTCAAGGGTTCAAGATCGATTTTCTAGAGGTACCCCTTCAGACTATTTCCCCAAGAGAGTTGTATTTAACTTTAGACAGCAGAAGGTGGTAGAAGAATTGAATTCCAAGCTACAGAAAGATGCAATAGTGGAAGTACCCTTAGAGTGCAAGGATTTTGTAAGTACACTCTTCCTTGTGAAAAAAAGGACAAAAGGTGGAAACTGGTAATAAATCTAAGGGACCTGAACAGGTACCTTTTATACAGACATATCAAGGTGGAGAAAATCCATCTTCTGAGAGATATGATGTAAGAGAGGGACTAGTTGGTGAAGTTGGACCTGAAAGATGCCTACTTTACCATCCCTACAGCCAGGGAGTGCCAGTGTTATCTCCAGTTCACTTGGCGAGGCCATCTCTATCAGTTCCTTGCACTTCCCTTCGGTCTCTCATCTACACCCTGGTGCTCTACCACCGTGATGAGAGTGGTGGCTTCCTTCCTCAGACAGAGGGGAGTACTTATGATCGTCTACCTGGACGATATCCTTATTATGTCGCAATGTCAGACACAGTTTGGAAAGGTTATGACTGTTCTGGAGAGGTTGGGTTACATAATAAATGGGGAGAAGTCTATTTTTACCCCTTCCAGATCCCTAGAGTTCTTAGGCTTCATTATAAATACAGTGAAGGTGTTTTTTCTTTTACCGATGAAAAATATTGTCAAGATTCGGAAAGAGATAAGGTACGTATTGAAATGAGAGTCCTTAACTCAGAGAGAGCATGCCAGGCTTCTGGGCCTCTTCACTTCTTCCATTCAAGCATTCTTTCCAGGGCCATTATATTTTTGTGCCTTACAGAGAGTAAAGGTGAAGGAACTGCGAAAAGGTTTGTGGTATGGAGACGGTATACCTAGATCAGGAGGCCAGTTTAGAGTTGAATCAGTGGCTGTAGAATGCCTGGCATGGCCGGGCGATCTTTGGTTGTTCTCAGGAATTCATATTTGTGTTGTTCAACTAGATGTGCAGGACACCGGGGGTGTCTGGTCTCACCCGGAGAGGTCAAATCACAATAATTATCTGAAGTTGACTGCAGGTCTTTATGCTCATATGAGCTTCAAACATCATGTGCAAGGCACCGCAGTTCTGTGGAAAATTGACAATATGTCTCTAGTGGCTTACACAAATTGGTTTGGGGACACAAAATACTCAGACGTATCAGATTTAGCCAAGAGACTTTGGAAGTTTTGTTTAGAGCACAAAATCAGCTTGAGAGCAGAATATCTTCCTGGGAAGACAAATGTGACATCAGACTTGAACTCGGGGTTTTAAGGGATTACAGTGACTGGAAGTTGAACGAGATCTATTTCAGAAGTCTGTCTCAGGTATGGGGTCCTTAGGAGTTAGATCTTTTTGCAAGCAGACTGACATTTCAGCTGAAGAGATGCTTCAGCTGGATGCCAGAACTAGGTGCTCCGGCAGTCAAAACGTTTCTACAGGATTGGAAGGGGACTCATGCTTACGGCTTTCATACTTTCGCAATGATTCAGAGAGTTATTCAGAAGGTGAGACGGGAGAGATGTTCACTTGTGTTAGTAACCATCTTTTAGTCCTCCCAGGCTTGGTTTACAAGGAACTTGGAGCTAGCTTGCGGCGCACCCCTTTTCTTTCCTGCTAAGGAAGGTCTCTTAATAGTCTGGGATGGCAGTCGCGGCTCCTGGAGTGAGTGCTGTGGAGCGGTGGGGCGGGGCGGGGGAGGGCCAGGGAGTGGGGTAGTATACTCCGGCATACGGCCGGCTAGAAATAAGTACATAAATAAATAGATTGCGCGTGTTGCAACACCTCCAGGAGCTGCGACGTGTGGATGGAACGCAGACCCCCTCTGATTCTGACAGGAACATTGAGCCTTCTTGGCTGGAAAATAACAGGATATCTAGTGAGATGTCAGGCCTTTCGGGAAGAGCTGAGGAATTCCTTGAAGAGTCCTGGGCTCCTGGAACCCGCAGTAGATACAGTGGAATATGAAAAGCATTGGTACGTTGGTGCTTGAGGGGGACCTGGATCCCGTGGAGTCCCTTATTGGTCAAGTGGTGATTTTTTGGTTGGAGCAGTTCGATAACGGCCTTGGCTAAAGAACTCTTAACTGCTACAGATCTGCAGTTTCAGCTGGACACACTCTGGAGAATTGCAGAAGTGTTGCGAAAAATGTACTGGTCTGTAGGGTTCTTAGGAGAATCAGTTTAAGGAGACCCCCTAGACCCAAGTATGAGACCCTTTGGGATGTAAATTTAGTTGGAGCTGCTCTCATCATGGCCAAGTAATAGATATTTGGATATTAAGAGACTCTCTATGAGGCTAGCTTCCTTTCTCTGTTTAATATCCTGTTGGTGAATGTTAGAGCTTTAGAGGTAAGTAATAGAGTATATGATGCCTTTGCGGTGAATTTTGAGATAGTTAAGAGAACAAAAACAATGTCCGACACTATATTTTATCTAAAATTCGACAATTGCACGCAATTGTGTCTTGTAAGTAGTATGAAATAATATGACTCCAGGACGAGCGAGCTTCATTCTGATGGTACAGAGCAACCTCTGATTTCCTTTGTGAAACCTTTTAGAGTGGTGGGTTAAATGGACAATGCAATCAACTCGTGTGGACCTCCAGAAATTTCAAGCTCAGACTGTGAGGGAAGCTACGGCCAGTCAATCCTTTTGGAAGGGTGGCAGACTGGAGGAAAGTCTGTGGGCCGCTGATTGGCCAAATTCTGCTACCTTTGCATAAAACTACTGTCAACCGATTAAGCACGTCTGATGTGGTTTTGCGGAACTGCTAACATGCATAATGGTAGCCTCCGGTCTTGCAATGAAATAGCGATTCTAAAAATTAAATGCCAAGAGAATCTGAATTTCATTAAAGACACAGAGGCAAACATTATCCCACCCTCCCTGCCCAATAGAGAATGTGGATACACAAGAAATAAAAATAAAGAACAGCTGAAATGGTCTTTGAGGAAGAGTTTAAGGTTTAAAAAAAATAAAAGAAGAAATAAAGAAACAAAACATAATATAATGGATGTTATTTTTTTGTTTAAAAAAAAAATCTTTTTATTAACAAACCAAAATAAAAGCATCAGGTGACCACCAATATTATTGCCATAATCACATGTACGTTACGAAACATCACAATATACAATTAGGATTTTCTTAGGGATCATGGAGACTCCAACGCTACAGCATCTTCGTGTACGGTCAGTGGAGTACAGATATCTCCTCTGTAACTATTCCAAGAGCCCCAAATTTTCCCCCAATTCCCGGGTCGACCCCGAGCCACATATACCGACCTCTCTCTAAACATACACCAGTCTAGATCTTCCATCCATTTCCCAATTTGAGGCACTTGACTGGCACCCCAGAACTGTGCGATTTTACACTTAGCAATCATATATGCCAGGGTCACCCATTGCTTCCCATGTGCTGTAAGCTCAGAAGGCTCCCAAACATTCAAGATACAGCGTCGAGTCTCCAACAGTACCTCCACTCCCAGCACCTCTCTAAACTTTTCATGGATCTTAACCCAATAGCTTTTTATTTCAATACAATGCCATAAAACATGCATAAACGTTCCGGTCTCACCACATCCTCTCCGACACATCCCGTCCTCCGCCAGGCCCATCCGCACCAATCGAGGTCCTGTTATGTAAGGTCGGTGCAGTATTTTCAATTGCACCAGCCGCAGTCTCATTTGGATAGCTACCGTTTTAGGGGAAGACACCGACTCTCTCCAATCTTCATCATCTAGGACTAGGCCATCTGCACTCCACTGCTCTCTAAGTGCTACCAACGGATACTCCATGTGTTTAATCAGTTTTCTCTAGATCAATGAAATAGTTTTAGTGGGGAGATGCCCATCCAACACCCGATCCTCTAATGGGGAAGCCTCCGGAGGCACAGTGCCCTGGGGAATATTTGCCAGCAGGGCATGTCTCATCTGGAGGTACCGATATCTCTCGCTCTCATGTAGCTGGTGGCCTTCCTGCAGGGCTTCAAACGTAAGCATCCCATCCTTCCCCCACACATCTGTAATCCGTGAGATCCCAATGATGTCCCACCGGTCAAATCTATTCGTTTTCCCCAAACTACCCAAAAACTCCGAACTCCATAGCAGAGTATCCAAGGTAATCCTCCCATCCCACTTGAGATGCCGGATAGCCACATGCCACACACGAACAGCATGTGCTGTCGGTCCAATAAGGGAGACCCTGCCTATCTAGCATAGAGGGCTCTCATGTAGTCACGCCCTGGCATGTGGCCTCGATCCATCGCATACCCAGGGTCCAGGGGCAATGCATAGATCGCATGATTAATCGCCACCAATTGGGAGGCCCAATAGTACCTACGGAGGTCGGGCAAACCGGTACCTCCGTCATACCAGGGCAACGTAAGTTTGGAGAATGCAATACGCGGTCTGCCCTCCCAGAGGAGCTGCCGCTGAAGAGACTATTTCCTTGAAATAGAAGTGAGGTACCGGATCCATGGTATTCTGAAGCGCATATAAGAACCGGGGCAGTGCCATAATTTTAAACAATACCGCGTGACCCAGCAGGGAGAGTGGCAACTCCTTCCACCTCGCCACATCTCGCCAAAACCGAGCCAACGGGGGCCCCAGATTATTATCATACCGTAGCTTCGGGTCCTTGGTAATAAAAATCCCCAAATATCTAAAGTCCACTGGTTCCACCTGCAGCGGGCAGGTGCCTGAGACATTTGGAAGATCGGCGCTAATAACAAAAAGGACTGACTTCATCCACTTAATGGCGAAGCCCGAATACCTCTCAAATATAGCCAGGACGTCCAGGAAATTAGTCAGTGATTCCCAGGGGGTGGTAAGATAGAGCAGGATGTCATCTGATTAGAGCGAAATTTTGTCTTCCCAGTCTGGCGTCCATCTCAGCCCTCTAATCGTCCAGTCCCAACGGACCCACGCCGCCAGTGGCTCAAGCGCCAGCGCAAATAGCAACGGGGAGAGAGGACATCCCTGCCTTGTACCCCGTCCCAGAGGGAAATCCGCAGATCTGTGGTTATTCACCACCACCCGTGCGACGGGGGGTGCATACAAAAGACGGATCCATCCAATGAATTTCGGTCCAAAGCACATCTTTCTCAAAACTGCAAATAAGTATGGCCACTCGACTCTGTCAAAGGCCATGGTAGCGTCCAGTGACAAGAGAACCGCTGGCTCGTGTATGTGTGACGCCCCAGCCAGAATCCCATGTAGCCTCCGTATGTTTAGGGCTGTACTACGACGGGGCATAAATCCAGATTGATCCGGATGGATCAGGGCCGTAACGACCTTGACGAGCTGAATAGCCAACAATTTTGCTAGCACTTTGGGCTCTGCATTTATAAGAGAAATTGGCCGATAAGAAGCACACGCTGTCTTGGGTTTACCATCTTTATGAATGACAACTATATTGGCTACACGTTGATCATATGGAAGCTGACCCTCTTCTTTGCTCTCAATAAACATGTCTCGCAGAAAAGGCGCCAACTTGTTTGCATTCAATTTATACAACTCTATGGGGATTCTGTTTGGGCTGGTGGCCTTCCCAGAGTTCACCCCCCTGATCGCCTGTGCAACTTCATCGTTAGTGAGGGGGGAGTCTAGATATTGCCTGTCCTCCTCCGAGAGCATCGGCATCCGGATATCTTGTATCATATCTGCATTATCAGCCTCCGTGTATGCATTTGCCGCCGTGTATACTACTCTGTAATAGGTCGAGAGCTCCTCTACTATCTGTTGCGGATCCATGATTCTACCTAAGCTCTCCGAGTGCAACTCAGGTACCAATTGGGACGCCCTCTCCCCTCTCTCTAACCATGTGATCAGCTTCCCAGCTTTATCACCCTGCTCATAGATCTTACTCTGAGTGACCACGTGCTGCACCCCAGCCCTCTCGCTCGCCAGATTCCTATATTCAACCCGAAGGAGCCTCAGGCGATGTCCCCCTTCCGGAGTGTCATCCCCAGACTCTTCCCCCTCTAAGGCCGCCAATTCTGCCTCCACTATATCTACCTCTGCACGACCATTTTTCTTCTTTCCAGAGATCAAAGACATTGCCTCCCCTCGGACTACTGTTTTATATGCCTCCCACAGGGTGCACTTTGACTCCACCATTCCCACATTGTTTTGGAAATAGCATTTCGTAACCCGGCCAATCTCCTTCTTGAATGCAGGTTCTTTTAACTGCCATGCATTTATGAGAACGACTCTACCGACGTCCCTCTGTCTCACCTCTACACGAAGCCAGATCGGTGAGTGATCAGAAATCCCCCTGCCCAGATGTCGCACCTCTCGAACCCCCGCCACCTGTGACGTCGTCACCAAGACATAGTCTATCCTTGAGAGGAAATAGTGGGCTGCAGAGGAGTGTGTATAATATGTTTCTACCGGATTCCTCAGCCTCCATCCGTCCACCAGCCCGGTGGTTTCTACAAAGTCGGACAGCCATCGGCGAGACGGTGGCAGAGTTCGGGGAGGGAGCCTATCCATTTCACCATTCATTACAGCATTGAAATCACCCCTCACAATCAACATTCCGACAGGCAAGGTTAGGAAAATTCTACTTAGATCACGAAAGGTTTCAGCCTGCAGGGCTGGTGAAACATACACAGACAAAAAGGTAACCGTCCTCCCCTTCCACAACCCAGAAATCCCAATGTATCTGCCGCGATTGTCCGCCCATGTGGCTTGAATTGTCAGCGGGAAGGAATTTCTCAATAGGATCCCCACACCCCTGGAGCCGAGGTAAATCCAGCATGTGCCACCAGTCTATACGCCCTCCTGTGCAGTGCCATACAACGATTTCCCACTAAATGCGTCTCCTGCAACAACACTACGTCCGAGGAGTGTCTCCTGATCAGCTGAATAACCATTCCTCGTTTTATCTTATCTCCCAGCCCATTCACATTCCAGCTGAGCGTGGCTATCCCCAACCCCTTTCTACCAGAAGACATTAAGATGGTACATCATATCTAAGTCACCTGATTCGTGAAAAAAACGATAAAAACAAACTTCAAACCATGTTACCGAAATTGTCATCACAGTTGATTTAACAAAACTTCGGACTCTCAAACCCCCCATACACCCCATTCCTCCACCCCCCACCCTGCACCCCTGCCTGTAGCTTACGCTCATCCCCAACTATCAGTGTGCCTGTCGCCCAAACCTACTCTACAAATAACTAAAGGTAGTAAATGGAGGAGGACCCCAGTCCGAACTCGCCCCGCACCGCTCCACACCCCCTGTGCGCAGATCAATCCCCTGAAGCATCTCTGCCAACTTAGCGGTGTCTGCGGAGTTTTACAGCCCCTCCCCACCCCACCCCCTGCTCAATGCACTCCACAGTTCAGGCCTGCTCATTCCCATGTTCAGTTATCTATTGCTCCTCTGCCGCATCTCTATTTTGGCTCTCAGTTCCCGCTGCATGCGTGCCGTCCAACCAGTCCACCGCTACATCAGTATTGTCAAAAAACAAGGCCTTTCCATTATGCTCCACTCGAAGCCGGGCTGGAAACATCATGGCATATTTCATACCTTTGTCACGCAAGCTCCTCTTTCCTGACAAGAACCCCTGTCGCTGTTTTTGCACCGTGTGAGTGAAGTCCGGAAAAGAGGAAAGTGTCACATTTTCAAATTTTAACGGGGGCCCTGATCGGGTCGCCTGCAATATCACATCCCTGTTGTGAAAATTAGGGACCCTTGCGATCATGGGGCGGGGAGGCGCCCCCAGCCTGGGCCTGCCCCCTGGAACTCTATGGGCACGCTCAACTGTAAAAAAGTTGCTAAGACCTTTAGGTTGAAAGTGGTTAAGCACGATATTTTCGACAAACAAGTCAGGTGTTTGACCCTCTGACCTCTCGGGCTCCCCTAAAATGTGAACGTTGTTGCGTCGCGCTCTACCTTCATATTCGTCCAGCTTCCGATCTGTGAGGGACCTTGAGGCCTTATGGTCCCGCACCACCTGCTGCAACAGATTCACGTCATCTATGAGGCTAGCTGTCTTGACCTCCAGTGATTTTACCTTCTCACTCGCCTTGGTGAGATCCGCTCTCTTCAGCCCCACTTCGATGGTTACAGTGTCTATCTTATTGTCCAGGGCTTCCATCTTTTGTCCCAGTGACGTTTGCAATGGCCACCATGAGGTCCGATAATGTTGGCTTCTCCGAGGAAGGAATATCTGACTCCACCCTCACTTGCGCCCGTTTCGACTCCACAGGTGACCCTTTTTGCAGGGTGCAGCGCTCCAATGTGTTGGATTGTACATTCCTGGCTCCTCTGGAGGTGCAAGGTTGGCCCTTGTCTTGATCAGTTTTCGTCGCCATCGTGGCGCACACTCCCTAGTCACACCATTACACCTCTCAATGGCGGTTTTCTCCACACTCGCCCCACAGATCCCCACGGGGCCTCACCTCACCTCTCGGTCAGCTACACCATCTGAAACAGCCATGGGGAACAATGGCCACAGCTACGGGGTTACCGCGAGAGGCGACCGCCCGGCGACCCCTCCAGCTCCCGATCGCCACCTGTCCGCTGTTTCATGTCCTCGTCCCCAGTAACTGCTTGTCTCTCACCGGGTTCCCATGTGTGGTGGGCACCGGCCAGATACCTCCAACCACAAGCCGCAGCACTGTCTCCATTCGCCAGGTGACCGGGCCCCCTCAACAATGGCCAGTTATTCACCCCCCTCGTGTGGTTCACCAACACAGCTCACAGGTCCAGGAAACTTCCACGGGGAGAGACACTCACCGACACCCACTCCGGATGCTCCTCTCTCTCGGGTTTCAGGGCGGGCGACGCGGCACCCCAGGCTCCCGTGTCTCAAGGGGCCCCCCGGGGCTGCACCCCCACCGGGTGACCCCGCCGCCAGCACTAAGCCACTCCACTCTGCTCTCCTGTCAGGATTGTGCCAGGGGGTCGGACTAGATCGCGGCGACGCTGTGGAGCTTATGCTTGCTTTCATGGGCACATAAACCTTCGTGCAGCCTGGTAGGGTGTGTCTTCATCGGCTCGGGCCCCCCCCCCGCCTCAATGCCCCTGCAGTATACCTCAATGCCGGTTCATTATATTCCGGCCGACTTTCGGGGATTATCTGGGCAAACCGGGACCACTGGCTTTCCGCGCCCGATGTTATTGCACTCCCGGTCGGCCAGCAAATCACCTGAGGCCCCAGTCGGGCCGCCGAACCAGGCCCCAGACTGCCCGGTGACATATCTTTGCCGCCGGACCTCGGAGGCGGCTCGCACCAGTCTGCGCGGGGGTCGCTTCTACTCCCACAAACGGGAGAGGGGCTGGGGATCAGGATGCGCCGCAGAATATTGATGAGGGCGAGGGAGATCGGTGGAGCCGTCTCTCTAAGCGGCCATCTTGGTCGCTGGTTAGGCTCCTTCCCCGGATGTTATGTTTTTAAGCAATCTTTTATTATCTAATGGTAGCTCATGATTTGGTTGTTCTTTACAATTTTGCAGGTCATTTTAAAATGGAGCATTAACATTTCTCTTTAATTTCAAATAACGTGCAATAGTCCTTTTCCTGTATGTAGTTTCTTCTTTCTTGACTTTGGAGGTGCCAGAGGTTTCCTTTTATTTCGTTCTTCTACAAAGCTTCGTTCTTCTGATGTTTCTTCCATTGCCATTGGATTTATTTTCTTTATTTGAATATGAAGGAAGAGTAGCGTTTGCATTTCAGAGACAGTCTGTGATGTGCATGAATCTATTATATGCCTTGAAAGTTCTGTTCTGGATGTATGACTTTTAAGTGGCTGCCTGGAGTGGCATTAAAGGAATAATGCCCAACGTTAGCCTCCATGACTTTAATGAAATCCATATTCTCTAGGCATTTAATTTGAAGAATCGCTATTCTTGCTTATGCCTTACCCCCATTCACAATGATACTTAGGACTCTGATACACATCAGGAGGGACATAGCCTCATTTGTTTTATTAACACCCTTTTGGCTGTCCAGGGTGTGTTCCCTCAATTTCTAGAGCTCTCAGTAGATGTTCCTAGAATCCTTTCCATCTTTCTCACAGATCTTCAAGGTCTACCCACAACCTAGCCCTCAAGCCCATGTTTATCTCAGTTTGGAAGAATTCAGATCAGCCTGGCATGTCATGGCACTTTCACTTGAAGTGTTGGCAATTATCAAAGAGTCCTGGGATTCTTCCACTTAATCAGGTTCTAGATACATCGGGGGAGCCTGAGTTAGCAGGTGCATGGATTAGCTCATTGATCCCATATCTGCGCCTCCCCTAGTAGTGGTTAATTTGCTAAAATCCCTTTTTGTTTCAGGTAAGGCCCATACACCAGTTATCTTTTATAGACTAGCTATTTCTTCAGGGCACATCCTTTTTAAATGAGAACCAGTAGAGTCAGTCAGTCAATATTTATTTATTTGATTATTAATTAATCATCATAAAAGTACAAGCTGAAACCTTGGACAATGCAACTTTTGACATAAAAACCGCTGTAAATATATACACTTTTAAAAAGGATAAACATGTCATCTAACATTATCTTTAAAAGGTATGATATGTAAAGAGCATCATACTTTAGTAAAACACAGTTAGAGATATATAGCAGCATTCATTTTTATGGCATATTTTATAAAAGACACCACAGCTAAAATAACAGTTGGGTCTAATAATAATTGTAAGTGCAAAAATGCAGGTCTATATTGATAAAAACCTATAGACTTTAAAATAGGAGACACATATATTTTAGTAGGGAAATATTCCTTAGTCTGGGAAAGCTTTGCTAACGACCCATTTTACAATTCCATCTAAGCCGAAATACTCAGTTCTATGGGATGTGAAGGTGAAACTAGATTTAATTTTGTCCTGCCCAAACATTGATATGGTCTCATTAAATGAACCATCAGCTAAGCTAACCATGATCTTGTGTCTTTTTTTTTTACCATTTAGAAGAGTATCAGATGTTACTGCCTTGGATGAGGATAACATTTATTTCTCTCCACAGAGAACCAGATTCTATTTGACTAGACCTACTAAAACCATATCATCATCATTTTATTCTGCTCTTAATGACTGTAAAAAGTAATGAGTAGTTTCATATCTGCATTGTTATGAAGTACAAACTTATGATTTGTTCCCTTCTCAATTATTGATTTCTTACAAGCCTTTCTTACAAACTTTTCAAGCCTGTATCAGCACCTACTCTTGCTACATGGGTCAAATGGACTGCACATGAAGCTGGCATTGATGTTTCTCTGTTTGGGTTCCTCTCAATTTGAGGGTTTATGGAAACCAAAGCATATAGTTCAGCTGGTTGCCTGGATGATATTCTTAAAGCATTAGATGCTCAAGAGAACCGGGGTGTCTAGTCTCATACCAAGAGGTCTCATCACATAAATTATCTGAAGTTGACCGCAGGTCTTTATGCTCATATGAGCTTCAAACATCATGTACAGGGCCTCATTGGTGCTCATCCTAAAGCCCCAATTGCTTCTCTCAAATATCGGGCACAGGAAAGGTAAGTCTTTAATCACTGTTTTTTGCTTATTTTTCTGTTTTAATAGCAGCGTTTTTGTACCATTGACATTCACTGTGAAAACTTACCAAGACAAGATTTTACTGGGCATTCTATAATCTGCAGTGAACGGGAGACAGCCTTTACATCGCGGTCATCACACCGCAATGCCATTACAACACGGTTGTTACAACGACAGCGTTGTTACCTTGCAAAGCCATTACTACGCCAGTCATTACATCGACTTGCAGTAGATGGTGTGCTAACATTATGAATAGTATAGTTTACTATTCCAACACCTTCCTTACTGTTACGTAGGCTGGAGTTGGAATAGTAAATTATACATTTCTAATGTCAGCGCGCCATCTACTGCAAGTCGATGTAATTACTGGCATAGTAATGGCATTTCGTGGTAACAACACGGTCGTTGTAATGCCATACAATGTGATGACTCGCGTTGTAGTGAGTTATATTCGTAGTGAACGTGGTATCACGCCATACAATCATATACAACTTGGTGCATGACAATTAACACAAAACAGGTAACCCCCCCACCTAATCGTTCCTCAGCATAGTTTCCTTTTACCCCATGCACAAACATAAAACATCAGTAAATCTCCTCAGTTTGGCTTTTATTTCCAGTTCAAATATTTTCAAGCAACAGTGAATTATCTAAATTGACCTCGAGAGTCTCTTGCACAGCTCCCAACTGACCTCTGAGAGAAGAAAAAAGCGCAAATCAATTAATGGGTTTCAATCACAGCAGCCAGGATAAGGATGTGACCCCTTGAGTTAGATTGGAAAGTAATGGACCCCATGTTGTTTAAGAGGCAAGCTTCCTCTACCTTAAACTGTTATGGAGTTTCTCCGACATGCATGGCAGTGAGTAATAGGTGGAGGACCCACTTTGTTCCAGCCCCCCCACTGTAGTTATGGCTGCACCAAGGCATTTACATAGCATTAATTTATCTGCTCCAGTCTGACATAAAGTGGGCGTCCTCACCCCTAAAAATATTGTAGGTAAATCTAGTTGAAGGAGAGAACCTAAAATGATCATATGTAGCTTTAAAGCATAAGAACAAAATGCCAAGACATGGGTGGAGTCCCACCATCTGAGTTTCAAATCTCCATTTGAATTGCAGCCCCTTAGGCACACCAGGCTAGCGAGAGGGTAAACGTGTATAGTTTCGCTGGATAACAATACCAGTCAATTAACAATTTGTAAAGTGCCTCTCTACCCAGAATATTGCATATATGTTACATGTCTCATTAAGTTTTAAATGGGGGTTAGGCCCCTGGTGTCTGTGGCCCTTCACCCTGGCTGTAACACCCAGTGCCATAGCTGTGTTAGTGGAATCTTTCCTTTTTGTCTTAATCAAAATCCTTCTTACATTCTTTTAAGGTCTCAATTGTTTCACTATTAAATAAATCCAAGATCATAAGGCAGCCTCCACCATGCTAAGTTGGAAAAGGCACCAGATGGAGAGGAGGCGTGAATGTTGATGCGGTGTAGGATATGTGGTCAAATATAGATGACGATGTAAGGTGTCCCAGACCTGCAGTGTTGTGGATGTTGGTGTGTAAAGGCATGACTGGGTGTGAGTTTTTGATTGGTTCAGATGCTCCGTCCATCACCACCCCCTTTTGTACTGGTGTGTAAAGGTAAGCATTTGATGGGTGATCAATGTTTTGTTTCAATGTGAGGTCTAACTGTGAGAGACTCACTATTGCTCTGTATATATGTATCCATACTATGAGCGCTCTATTCCATGATAACTCTCAGATGGACTGCTCAGTAATAGGTCTTCAGGTAGGGCCATGCTCTCTCTCTACATTTGGTTTGGTCATCCTTTTATAAGCAATTCTTAGGTGACCTATTTTTCAAATAAATTTCAGCAGTGCTGTTGCTAAGACAGCAAATAAAACTATACAGAAGCACAATTGGTAAAGCCTTAAAAACTGTAGAACACCCTAGGTAGCACTGTCATTGTAATAGCCTATCCTGCTTATCCATGAGATGGGGATCATCAGTCATCCATTACATTTCTCCTTTAATGTGTCAAGGATATGGAAATTAGTTTTGTATAGGTACCTGAGGTCAGAAGTAATAGTGGCTCTCAAGTATCTAATAGATTTTGAGGCTCATCAAAAGCGAGTGCAGATCTTAAGGGCATCAATGGCCATCTGTGGAACTGTTACATTTCATATTTCAGATGTAGACATGTTTCCCTTAAATCCTGCGATGGCCTCATACTCCTTCAAGAGCTCTCGTAGGCAAGGAGTTTGGAGTCAATGAGATGTCATTCACTAATAACACCAACTTGAGTGTTACTGGCCAACCAGCAGACATTTATTACCCATGCCTCTTCTACTGTTCATGCCCAGTAGTTCTACAATAAGAGCAAACAGTAAAGGTCCTAGTGTACATCTCTGCCATGTTTCCCCGCTTAAAGTCATATGGCGAGAATGCCCTCTGTTTAATGCTATTCTAGAAGTTGGGGTGCAATGATGAAGCCTTTTGTCTGCTCCTAAGATCCCTAAGATGGCCGGTATCACCTTTTTCTTTGCCTTTTCAATCAGGTGAAAGAATCCTGCACAAGCTATCATGTACTTCTTGATCAATCCCTACTGATCAGGATGGATCGCACCAGGAAGGATATTCACTACACGCATGGGTTAGAGTTTCATGAAAATCTTAAGACCTATATTGAGCAATGTAATCAGTCTGACAGAGGGGCTAATTTTAGGATCATTTCCCTGTGAGAAACCTTGTGAAAAGGAATAGAATAGCTTGTAATGTGTGGAATCAAAGCATTTGGTAAACCCCTCTTGCAGGCCTATTGAATCTTAGCTAAACTCCTCGTCAATAGACTGATCAAGGTCATTAATAACCTGGTGCACCCGGACCAATCAGGCTTCATGCCTCAGCATAACACTGTGTTAAATTTGCGCAGAGTGCATGGGGTGATGGGGAGGGTGGCCACCATACAGGAGGAGGCGGTGTTGGTGTCCCTGGACGCCTCCATGACATTCAATATGCTCAAATGGTCATATCTATTTGCAGTTCTCGAGAAAATGGGTTTTGGGACCCAATTTATCCAGTGGGTGTGGCTCCTCTATTCGAAAACACTAGACCAGATAGTCGTAAACAACAAGAAATCTGAGGTGTTCGAACTTAGTAGAGGCACCAGGCAGGGATGCCCGCTTTCACCCCTCCTATTTTGCTTGGCCCTGGAACCCCTGGCATCCTGGGTAAGGAGGGATCCGGTGATTCGAGGCTTTAGGTGGGCTGAATAATTGGAGGACCGCATCTCATTATATGCGGACGTCATACTGTTGTTTCTAACATCCCCAAAGGCCTCGCTCACAGCGGTATTCGATATCTTCACCATCTTTGGCAGATACTCAGGGTATTCAATTTATTGGCTCAAATCAGTATTGTACGTCCTAAGGGGACCCCTCGCCGGCCATCAAAGGAACTGCCCGAGGCAAATCACTACACAGGGCTTCAAATACCTTGGCATCTATATTGCTTCTAACCCCGCAGATAGATTCTCTCAGAACCTACTCCCTCCCTTGCAGAGATTGAAGAAGTACACAGAGCGTTGGATGAGGCTTCCGCTGTTGGGTAGAGCGTCCCTATTCAAGATGATGTCCCTACCCCGGTTCCTATATGTCCTGCAAAACTCATTAGATCTAGCTCCCACAAGCTACTTCAGAGAGATCGAGACTCTACAACGCCGATTACTATGGAATGGGAAGCCACGTATAGCACTTCCTAAACTGAATCTCACCTGGTATGATGGGAGGATCGCCCTCCTGATCTTAAAAAATATTATCGGGCAGCTCATCTGACAGCCATTAATCATGATACCTACTGGCAGGCGGGTGACGAGGGCTACACAATGGATCATTGGGTACTACCTGGAGCGATCTATTCGAAAGCGGGAAAACACCGCCTGATCGGACCAACCAAACAATTGGTGCAGGTCTTTAAAGCAGCCACCAGAAGTATGGGGTGAGACCATAGGATAACTCTGGCTACGCCATTATGGGATTCGGAGCTGCTTGGGAACCTGTGGTCGACTAAAGGTTTCGACAAGTGGGACCTCATATGTATATCAAAAATAGGCGACCTATGGATAAAGGGTGAGGTCATGTCAAGTTCAGCCCTGCAACAAGAATATGATCTTGCTCCTACAGATTACTTTAGATACTTACAAGTCTGCCACGCCCTGCAATCCTGCCTCCAAAAGGGAGAGACCCCCCCAACTTACACCTCTTGAGGACAGGCTCCTCGATGGCTATTTACCAACGAAGGCCATTTCGCTCACCTACAAAAAGTTAGTAAATCACTCTGGAGACCCCCTTTTGAAATTGCAGGAAAAAGATAGTATAATATTCGACGATGAAGAATGGGAAATAGCGGAAGCTTCACCACGGGAGGTAGCCATTGCAGCGAGGCTGAGGCTAGTACAACTCAAAATCTTGCACCGGATCTATATCACGGGCCCATTGTGGTGCAGATGGGAAGAGCAGTAGATGGTAAATGTAGAAGGGGCTGTGGAATTGAAGGCACTTTCCTCCACATACTGTGGGAATGCCTATTTGTCCAGAAGTACTGAAAGAAGATACATGAGGTGCTGGGTGAAGTGTTAAATCATGCACTCCCTCTGGAGGCTAAGAGATGTGTCCTGAAAGTATGGGAGCCCACGGATATAAACAACACATGCATCACCTGGGTAACGCTGGGGTAGATGATAGCGAAACGTAACATTGCTCAGAAATGGGGGCATCACAGGCACCTCTGGTCTCCGTATGGAAGAGGGATATGGATTGGTGCATGTTCCGTGAAAAATATGTCTATGTAGCTAGGGGATGTCCTAAAAAATGGTCCCGCATTTTGAACCACTGGAATGAGTACAGAGGAAACGTTTGCACCCCACCACTGGTGCCAACTCAAGATGAATCATTGTAGACATAACACCAGTTATCAATTGTTACCATATTGTGCATTATTATCTGGGTAAGAACCTTGAAATGAGAATGTACTGCATTTTGCCTTGTGATTTTGATTCCTACTGTTAATAAAAAAGAATTATACAACAAAAAAAAAGAAATCGGAGCCTGCAAATGGCTACTGGTGGGTGCATGTTCCACCTTTTCTCCCAAGTTCACTCTCATTGAGTATTGCTGTGGGAGTGAGCAGGGGATGGCATGCTATGGGCCTGCCTTTATCCTTCTGGTCTTCCAGCCTCAGACAGTTTGTACAAATCATCTGAGAGTGCACGGTGGATTCCAGCACACTCTGCGGTCCAGCCAATAAACCTGGTGGGCTGGCAGGCTTGCATTCCCTCATTTGTTTTCACTGCAACGGAGAGTAGAGGCACACAAGCCAAACCCCTTTTATGACTTAAAAATGATGTACAGCCAGTGGAAGAATGTTTGTTTTACGGGAGGCATTCCTTTCTTTTGAAGTCATAAAAGGAGTTTAGCCTAACACTCCCTAACCTTGTTGATCTTAAAGTTCAATAAATGCAGCAAATCAGTTCCAAATCGGCTCTTCAGTGTTTGTCTGGACAGGGTCAATAAAAATGGATAGTAATCTTTATAACAGCAGGTTGAGCAAGTTTGCCCTTGGTGTGACGTGACATATCTTAATTTAATTTCCAGTTCCAATGTGACATTCTTGATAACAACACCAGTGGCGTAACGAAACTTGAGGGGGTCCCCCTGCAAAGTACATGGAGGGGCCCCCCCCCCATTCTCCATGTCAGTCAACAGCTCTCAGGCCAGTGAACCGCCATACTGCGGGGGCTCACCCCAGCCATAAAAAAGGATTCTGGTTCCTCCATTGGGCAAATCTGCCCTTTCATAGGGCGATTTACATAGATCAGTAAATACTGCTGCTGCGCCCTCCAGCAAAGTTACATAACACTGCCTCCAGCCGGCCCATCAAACACATCCTCCTACATGATGACCCACCTTTAAGCGAAGCCTGCTCGGTTTACCACCTCCAAACACAGACCACTGCATTCATGTCTGCTACTAAGGCATCCATTAGCTCTACTCTCACCCCTATGTAACCCGCAGTTATGCTTTTCCGCCTGCCTTTAAAACCACCCCTTGGATGTCTCTGCGAACCTGTGACCACCGCCCATTGCTCCCTTGTCCACCTCCGAGAGAAACGCTGATGGCCGGTCCCCATCTAACCACTGCCTACCAGTAAAGACAGAGCCTTTCAGCTGCTGCCCTCCCCAATGCCACTGTAGTAGTTTAAAACATGTTAAACAATCTCTTCAACTGACCACCCCAAAACAGTTCTTGCTGCTAGCCTCTACAGCATCAAAGCCGTTCCTGCTACTTTTCATCCTCTGCATGATGCACACAATAATATTAAATGTACAAAGGGTCTGAGTTTGTTTCCTCAACCAACATTAATTTACACTATGTACCCCACTAAACCATACCTCCTGTCAAATGCAAACCTGATCCCATGTGTAGCACCAGTCTGCAAGTACCCCAAGGATAAGCAACAGAGAGAATGCGCGATTCATGTAATTAAACCTATAGTGACAACGTAGCATTTCCCCACCTACTGTCAGCCAAGTGAAGTTTGAAACCGCACAGTAGCTATCAATACCAACAACACCTATAGCGCATTTCCACTTCCTTTCAATGGCAACTCCGGATAATATATACCTATGACTTCTGGACGGCATCTACCAAAGACCACAGCATTCTTTGTCACCGTAAGACTAACTAAATGCTGTCTGTGAACACTTCTCTTCTCCCTTCCTTACTAATAATTAATGGAGGATAATGAAAAAATATACAGTATTTTCTTATGCAACTAGCGTATCTATCACTTGCTGCCCGCAGTCCTCACCAGATCCACACATATCAATATTCTGCTATCGCACCTCCCTGTCAACCCTATTATTATCTGTAGATGTTTTTTATCCCTTCCATGAATTGGGAAAAGCAATACCTTGCACGAAAACAAGTCCCTTTAAAACCTTTGCTACTTATACAGGCTCGCAAAGCACTTACTTGTTTTACCACGACTTGCGCTGTAGGGTGCTGGACTTAGGAATAGTAAGATCTACTATTCCAACACCAGCCTACGTACAGTAGGGAAGGTGTTGGAATAGTAAATCTACTATCCCTTAGCCTAGAGCGCCCTCCAGCGCAAGTCGTGGTAACGACTTGCGTTGTAAAAGATGCATTGTAATGGTAGTGCGGTGTAAACACCGCGTCGTAATGGATGTTCCCCGGTGTGGTCAGACTTTAAGGTAGGAGGATTCTGAAGACTCAAGGGCATTTGACCTGGCCATCAGCCTGAGCCTGCTAAACTTTGTGTCTCCAACATTTTTCAGCTAATTTAAGGTTCCAGCTCTGCCAAGTGACATAGCATAATGCAGTGTCAAACTACTTAATGCTGGGCTATCTTAATGAGGAACCAACTGCCGCTCCAGTATTAGCAGGGGAGAAGACACCCACCCTTCTGTTTGCCGACGATACCCTCTTAATCTCTAAATCCCCAGGCGGACTACAGAAACTGCTCAATAGATTTGACCAATTCTGTAAGGTGCAGGGGTTAATCATCAACACCAATAAAACCAAGTTGATGACCATCAACCCATCCAAGCGTTTCAGAAATAACATCACCCTAAAGGATGTCCCACTACATATGGTTGATTCCTTCGACTATCTGGGGATCAGAATCATGAAAAGTATGAAGTGGGCCTCCCATCTAGATAAGATGCTTCTAAATCACAGGCGGGTGTCCGGGTCTATCATCAGAGAACAGAGCCTCTCTGTGAGTAGGCCGATTGCCATGGCGCTCGCCATTTATGAGGGGAAAGCATTATCTTCGGCCCTCTATGGAGCAGAATTGTGGGGTATGGAAAACCTGGGAGACTTATCTAGGTGTGAAAATACATTTTTAAGAGCCCTTACCTCTCTTCCTGCCTCTACTCCCCTGAAGCCTTTGTTTTATGACACAGGAAGGAGGCACATACAGGACATTGCTAGGCTTCGTCCTTTGCTTTTTTGGGCTCGCCTCAAGAGGACCACCGAGTTGTCCAATTATGCCGCGGCTTTTGATGAGCTGCTGGCACTCCACACAGGACGTAGGATAAAATGGATAGATGACCTCAGACATCATACTGGCATTATTGGACTAAGTGAGGCCTGGGCCACGCAGACACCCCCATCCAAACAGGACTTAAAGAGTGCCTACTGGGACTGGGTGTCGAAACGTGACCTATCCATCCAACAGCCTGGGAAGCTTACCGAGGGGTTCTTCGAGCATAAAAACATCTGCAGACTGGAACCCTATCTCGACTTCATTCAGGTCCCTAGGGATAGGTCCCTGTATATGAAGATGAGATTTGGAACTCTGCAAATTAACACTGTAACATCGTTATGAAAAGGATTAAATTTGGTACCGGCATATTGTCCAAGCTGTGGACATCATGAGGAGTGTACCGCTCACTTTTTCCTAGTATGTCCGGCGTACAAAAATGCCAGAGAAAAGTGGCTCAAGCCAGCATGTAAGGCTTTAGGCTTTATGAAACAACTTGTGGGGGTGGGCTGGACACCATACTTTTGTCAAATTCATCGTCTGTTTCCATATTTCAAGAAGCGTGCTCAATGGTAACGTGCCCAGCTCCTAGGCACGTGAAAACATTAAGCCACTGTGCAGGGCACTGTGTCAGTGCCCCAAACCATGGCACTGTCGCTAGTGCGGATGCATCCTTTTTACTTTTTTATCTTCCACTTGAGACCTTTATATACCATTAATTCAATTCCTCAACCAACTGTAATCATGATTCATCCACGGGCAAGGAAATGCCAATTTGCTTAAGTTTCTCATATCTTTGATGGGCCATCCGAGCCTCTTCATTCAAAAATACGAACTGAATGCGTGTTTCATCATAAGCAGTTTATTAAAACCCAATGCATTTCGGGCCTCCAGGGGCCCTTCGTCAGGGGTAACTGTGAAATTAAATTAATTAAACAAATATTAACATACAATGCGCTAATTAATAAACTGAACAATTGTCACATTATCTAGTTTTACTTGTTAAAAACAGCAAACATGCAATTCATGAGCATTATATAACCTATCTATGTAATGTTAATTGTCCCTTGTATCAATTTTCTGGCATGTTCTAGTTGTCATAGCGTGCAGTTGCATAGTGGCCTGTGAGCTGCTGTATTCTCATAGTGTGCCTTCCCATATCTTCCCGCCTCTCTTCCCCTTAGTTTCGTCACTGGTCTTAAAGCTTTCTTACTACTCTCTTGTTAAACTCAATAACCAAACAACTTGTACCCCCATGGTTACCAAAACACGCGCTTCCCGCCTTTTCCGTTCCTGTTTTCATAGTCCAAACAGGTGATTTCTTTATTCGTTCTTACTTTTCTTAATTTAGCAGCCTTCTGCTGCTGTTAGCCGTATCTGAGGAAGATATGGGAAGGCACACTATGAGAATACAGCAGCTCACAGGCGACTATGCGACTGCACGCAATGACAACTAGAACATGCCAGAAAATTGATACAAGGGACAATTAACGTTACATAGATAGGTTATATAAGGCTCATGAATTGCATGTTTGCTGTTTTTAACAAGTAAAACTTGATAATGTGACAATTGTTCAGTTTATTAATTAGCGCATTGTATGTTAATATTTGTTTAATTAATTTAATTTCACAGTTACCCCTGACGAAGGGCCCCTGGAGGCCCGAAATGCATTGGGTTTTAATAAACTGCTTATGATGAAACACGCCTTCAGTACGTATTTTTGAATGAAGAGGCTCGGATGGCCCATCAAAGATATGAGAAACTTAAGCAAATTGGCATTTCCTTGCCCGTGGATGAATCATGATTACAGTTGGTTGAGGAATTGAATTAATGGTATATAAAGGTCTCAAGTGGAAGATAAAAAAGTAAAAAGGTTGCATTAGCACTAGCGACAGTGCCATGGTTTGGGGCACTGACACAGTGCCCCACACAGTGACTTTAGGCTTTATGAGCCACATTGCTGCCCTGCGTATCCTGAAAACTGACACCTCCTCTTTGACAATAGTCTGTGGAGTTGCCAAGTATCTAGGGTGCGCCTGGTTAATACGTCTAAAAGCCCTGGGTAAAAATGTAATGTGTTCCTAATTCTGTAAGATATGGGCGACTGACTTGTTTTAATATCTGGTTTTTATTCCTTTCTTATGTATTTGTGACACTAGTTATATGAAATTGATGTTTATCCTCAATTGTATAGTGTGGCTTTTTAATGGTTTTTATTCTCATGATCATTATGGTATCTGTGCTCCATTTCTTTAAATTGGATTCTTTTACCCTATGATATTATTTTTTCTATTCTGTAAATGCTTTTATGATAAATCTTTATTCCAATAAAGCTTATCTACTACTACTACTTAATGCTGTGCCCTCCGTAAAAAAGAAAATCTTTGGCACCCTCTCAAATTTTTTACAATTATTCTGCTAAATTGGCAACGTTTAAATATGTTGAAACACATTGAAAAATTGCAGTTAAGTTGTGTTACCCATTTTTACACATACTCGCAGTCAGGATATAAATGGCAAAAGTTGTTAGCGATGGCTCATTAGAAGGTGGCTGACTGACGCTCATGTTTGTAACACTTAAAACAAAGCATGAGGCTTCTCTTGGCGAGAGACCAGCACCCCTTCTGAGATCTCTTAAGGCCCCCTAGTTTGAAGGCCTCTGGCATAACGGCTTAAAAAACGCATTACAGTGCATGTTCCTGCATCACTGCACTGAGAGGCAATGTCACGCAAGTAGAGATACTCAGTGCCTGCTTTTACTCAGGGTGTTGCACCAACAGGAGCTCTCCGACTGCAGTAATACTTGGAGTGCAGGCACTGACTGTCAACCCGGGAATCGAGCAGTGGTGAGGTTGTTTTAGATACAAGTCTTGGGCTTCTTGTGATGATATGGTTGCATGTGATTAGCCCTCATCATAACCCTCTGCTGTGACTTGAAGTGGCGCCCAGCACTCAGAGCTGCTGTTGACCATTTTATTTTTGGGAGTTAAAGTACAGAAACATCATGCTGAAGTTTTGTACAGTAGATTTGTGAAAAATCACAAAGTTGCTTATATCAATCAATCGGGGGATTATAAAGCACGCTACTCATCCAGGAGGGTCTCAAGGCGCTGGGGGGAGGGGTGTGAGAGGGTGGGAGCAGCTCTGGATCAGTCGAAGAGCCAGGTCTTGAGGTCCTTCCTGAACGTGTGCAGGGTCGGGGAGTGTCTGATATTCACGGGGAACAATGTTCATTGTGCTGTCAAGTAATTTTCCCTTTTCTAATCTAAGGAGGTATAATCTGCCATTATTCCCGTGAACCCTATTATGATTTTTGTTAAATATAATCATATGTCATGCTTGTTTAATTTATTTTTGTAGTGTTGTGTCACTTAGCATTTTCTCTAAGATGCTAATGTTTAAGGAGTTGAGAATTATTTAAAGAGCAGCACTTTCTCTGAGCTCTCATCCCCGTCGTATGCATTGTTCCCCCTTTATGGAGCTTTTGGTGTGGTCTCATAATAATTGTATTTTTCACTATTTATAAATGTTACTCGGTTTTCTAAGAAAATGATGCCCAGATTTAAAACTGCATTTTTCAATGTTATGTTGGTAATTTATTCTTGTAGAGAGTGGGTCGGAGCATCTAGCTCTAGCTTTAGAGAATGCACCAGACTTTACAGAAGTTTATAGTACAGTTTTTTTTAACTCCACCTCCTCTCCCCAAGTCTTAAGTTGTCAAGACCTATTGGCTTGGCACCCAGGAAATTGTGCTGCATGGCTAAACACTTATAAAGTCCAAAAGGCGAGACATATTGGCTATGCCAATGCTTGTTACTTTTTGGTCTGCACTTGTTCAGTGGTCAGTCTGTGATTGGCACCTGCAATGGACTCTTAGAGTGTGTGACATCAGTATGGAATCTTGGCATTAGGTGAGATTGCAGCTGGTGCCTTGACGAGTGGTTGTGTGTGGCCCCACTGTTCTTGAATCTTGAAATAAACCTTCTCTACGGATCAGTGGCTGGCTTATTCATCTTTAATGTGCAACCCAACAGATTTTTGGTGATGAATGAGCCAGTTTAATGGGGCCATTCAACATGCGTTGGCATTGTACTTAACTTTCCACTAGGACAGTTAACACTCTTTGTGCAGACTATGGTGAAGTCCAATCGAACGGTGATCACCCTATAATATAAAGCACCCAAGAAGTGCAGAATTGTGGATGTGGATTATTGATAACCCACCAGTGCAGGGTCACCCTTAGCCCACGGGTTCTTAACAAGTAAGGAGGAATCACAAACCATAGGTCATTTATTTATCAATCATGAATGGGGCTCCGTCCGGCAAGCACCATAGAGATACTCAAGGAGAGAGCACACTGAATGATGGTTTACATGGGTTTTTATAGCAAAAGATCACCAAACAAGGGGCGGCCAGAGGTAAATAGAGCATTCAAGCAGTTGTTCCTGGTCCATTATACTATTGCGCACTGCAAAGAGTGAAAGTGAGAACCCTTTGGGCCGGCTTATGGTACGAAGACAACATAAGCCTAGATAAGGTATCAAAGATGGAACTACATTGGGGAGAGGATGTGGCTTAGTGGGCTAGGGAGGTCGATTCTCAATCTGGGAAACCGGGTTCGAGTCTCGGCAATGACGCTCAACATCCTGTGATTCTGAGCAAATCACGTAGTCTCCCCATGACTAACAAAATGTGTCCTTGTGTAACGTAACTGGAGCTCATGTAAAGCACTCTGATACCTGATACCTTCGAGTCAAGTTTGTGCAATATAAAACGCCAGAAAAAAAAATATTGATGGTTAGAGAATTTAGATGATTGGAATGGACAAATAATCTTTGGTTGTGCTATGGATTTCATACAGGAGTCAGATGTGATAGACTCGCATCTGACACTAGAATGAAATCTGGTTAGGGTGCATGTCTGGGTCACTGGAGACTTGTAGATTGTGGTCAAACACGAAGGGAGAACACCACAAACTCTTTAGAGTGGACGGTGTATCTCATGAATTTCAGGCATACTTTGCAAAGCAGAGCGGTATTGTTAAAGATAGACAATGTTTCTGCAGTGGCTTATATGTATATATATCGATTAGGGGGCCCGTCCGCGCAGCGGGCGGGCGCAGCGGGCGCGCCTGCGGCGCGCCGGAGGCGCGCCAGAGGCAAGCCCGTCTGCGCCCGTCCGCGCCGGGACCGGGCCGAGGGCCACGACCCCTGTCTCTCAAAGGGCAGAAAGGGCAGAAGCTGTTATAAAATACTCTAATCAAAGTCTTCATGCTCTTAGGCCACCTGCCAGTACTAGTTGTTCACATTTTAATCTCTCAGAGATCCACAAGAACCCAATTACATGTCCTCATTGTAACTTTACTATTCCTCCTCTCTCCAACATCAGTTCCACAAATTACTATCAGGAGGAAGGAGTCAGTATATCCATAGCTCTCATTAACGTACGCTCTCTTGGAAAGCATAGGCAGGAAGTTTTCGACCTCATTACTGATTCCAAAGTAGATGCACTATTCCTTACTGAAACCTGGACTGACGGTACCTCACAACCTGACCTGGCTATCGCAGTCCCAGATGGATATAAAGCCTACTGTCAGGATAGGCCAAAACAAAGAGGAGGTGGACTGGCCATAATAACCAGAGAATCCTACCCTGTCAGAATAACCCCCATTCCATCCAACTCGTGTGAAGCCTTGCAATTTGCTATTAATTTTTCTCCCCAGTTTAATTTTAAGGGGATTTTGATATATCGACCCCCTGGATCCAAAACGGCGTTTTTATCTAGTATTAATTCCATGATGGAATCTGTAGCTACAGAAAGGGCGTTTACAATTCTAGGTGATCTAAATTTTCACCTAGATCTTACTCACTTAACTGACTCTACCACTCTTATATCTGATTTGCAAACCTTAGGATTGAAACAACTTGTCATGTCTCCCACCCATCAAGCGGGCCACATTTTGGACCCTATTTTCTCAAGCCTTGAAGGCATGCAAATAACAAACATCCTGCCCATGCCCTGGATGGACCACTACGTCGTTTTCGCAAAAATAATCACGCAGAATCAGTGTAGTAACAGATCAGTTCTCGTGCCCAAACAGTCTTTTAAAGATTGGAAAAATTTGAATCATGATCAATTAAAACTAACACTTGAACTTACCCGTCCTACACTGTCCCCGGAGCCTAATTCTGCTCTTCAGCAGTTTTATACCTGGGTAGGCCAGGCTACGAATCAATCAGCCCCCACTAAAGAACGGTCCAGTAATAGATCTAAACCAACTGCCCCTTGGTATAATGACAAATTAAGGGCACAAAAACAAATAAATCGCTATAAGGAACGTCAATGGAGAAAGAATTACGATATCGACAGTAAAAACACCTACAAAGAAGCATTGGCGCTTTATAAAGCCATGATAACAAAAGCAAAGAAGGACTACTATATCGACCAAATTGAGAACGCTAAAAACTCCAGCAGGCAACTGTTTCAAATTACCAAGGTACTGTCAGGTAACTCCCCTGATCTCACTCCCCCTCCTTCGCAATCATTATGTGATGCTCTTGCCTCGTTTTTCTACACTAAAGTAGATGATATTTACCAGGCTTTTGCTTCTAATCCACCCTCGTGCACAGGCAGTCTCCCTATCCCGCCCCCTGCAAACACATTCACCAGCTTTCAACCAGTTACCCCAGATTATATAAAAGCCATACTGTCCTCCATCAAATCAGGATCACTTCTCGATCCCTGCCCAATATCAGTACTCCGGCCGGTTATGGAAGATATCATTCCAGTGATCACTCAGGTCTGCAACACCATTCTTCTATCAGGCAATTATCCAGACCCCCTCAAAAATACCTTACTAAAACCCTTGTTGAAAAAACCCTCCCTTGATAAAAGTGATTTAAAAAATTATCGTCCCATTGCAAGCCTCCCTTTTATGGCGAAAGTGCTTGAAAAAGCAATGAATTCCCAGATTTCCGAGTTTATAGAAAAACATCAGCTCTTAGATAACACCCAGTTCGGATTTAGGAAATTCCATGGGACAGAGACAGCCCTGATTAAAGCGGCCGACGATATCAAGGTTATCAGGGACCAGGGGGGCACAGCCATTCTGGTCTTGTTAGACCTATCCGCAGCCTTCGACACGGTCGACCACACCATCTTGGTCGACCGGGTCGAGGGTTTTGGAATCTGTCACACTGCCAAAAATCTAATCGCGTCCTTTCTTGCCAAAAGAACGCAGGCAGTCATCCTAGGACCCTTTCAATCGGCCCAACTCTCAGCCCCATGTGGTGTCCCTCAAGGCTCATCCCTGAGTCCGACACTTTTTAATATCTATGTGTCGGACCTTGCTAAAACCATCAAAGCCCATGGGATGAGCCTAACCTCTTATGCCGACGATACCCAACTAGTGTTGGCAATCAAAGGGGACAGGGATCAAGTGGCCGAACAATTCAAGAAAGGACTCCTAGATATAGGAGACTGGATGTCAACCAACTGTTTAAAGTTGAACTCTGACAAAACAGAGGTACTTATTTTTGGAACTCTTCTGCCAGCATGGCCTTCGAGTTGGTGGCCGGACACCTTTGGTATGCCTCCTACCCCCGCTACCAAAGTCAGGAACCTTGGCATCATCTTCGATGATGCCCTAAATTTTATGGACCATGCCAATAAAACGGTGTCTTCGGCACATTTAAAGCTTAAGATGATCAGGAAAATACACCCTTTTCTACCTGAATCAGCCATTAAGACACTGGTCACATCTCTTGTTTTGTCCTCCCTGGACTACTGTAATGGTCTCTTCCTAAATGCCCAAGCCAGAGTCATTACCAAATTACAGACCATTCAAAACGCCGCAGCACGCCTGCTTGCTGGCAAAACCAAATTTGAATCCATCTCCAATAGCATTAAAGACCTTCACTGGCTCACTGTGCAGAAAAGAATCCAATTCAAAGCCCTATGCATTGTGTTCAAGGCACTTAACAACCAAGGCCCCCAGTTTTTAAGAGACCAACTTCAATTGCACAAACCTTCCAGAGCCTTAAGGTCAGCCACCCTAAACCAATTAGTTACCCCACGTACCAAAACTGTCACCTGGGGCGATCGCCGTTTTCTGGTGGCCGCCCCCAGGCTTTGGAACACTCTGCCTCTCAACATCAAGCGAAGTTCCACCCTCCTTCAATTCCGTAAGCTTTTGAAAACCTGGCTGTTCACTCAATAGTCAATCAGCTCAGAGGCACTTACAAATAATTGGTTTACAGCGCCAAGACGCCCACGGGTATAAGCAGCGCTTTAGAAATTTTAAAAATAAATAAATAAATAAATAAATAAATAAACAAGGTCCTTTGTCTGTCCGAATTGGTAAAAGAGCCTTGGCTGTTTTGTTTGGAGCACAAAATCAATTAGAGGGCAGAATATTTGCCTGATAAGGAAAATGTAACTACAGCCTGGAATTTACGTTTTTTTTAGGGATTACTGCGATTAGAAATTGTAACTGGAATGTTTCAAGAAAATAGACTGGTGATGGGGTTTCTAGAGACAGACCTTTTTGCGAGCAGGTTGACATTTCAGGTACAGAATTATTACAGTTGGATGCCAGATCCAGGTGCTTTAGCAGTGGATGCTTTTTCTACAGAGTTGGAAAGGAGAAAACGTCTATGCGTTTTCTCCCTTAACTATGAGTCAGAGTTCTGCAGAAAGAGAGGAGAGAGGAATGTTCTTCTAGTACTGGTAGCTCCCTTTTGGTTGTCACAGGCGTTGTTTCCAATGCTGTTGGAACTCACATGCGAAATACCAATTTATCCTCCTGCTATGGAGGGTCTTTTGAGAGACTCAGATGGAGAGAAACACCCTCTGGTCCAGACAAGGGCTTTGAACCTTCTTGTCTGGAAAGTATCAAGAGATCTTCAGGCATGTCAGGACTCTTGGGAAAGGCAGAGGAGTCTTGGGCACCAGGTACTCGGCATAGATAGAAAGGGATTTCGAAATTATGGATATGTTGGTGCCCGGAATGGAGTTTGGATCCAGAGGAGTTATCTGTAATTGAGGAGGTTAACTTCCTGGTGGAACAACATGAAAAAGGCCTTAGTTATAACCACAAATTGCTACATGTCAGCAGTATCTGATGGACACAGTCAGGATGATGGTAGAAGTGTGGGTTAGAAGGTTTTAATTTGTGGAGTCCTTAAAAGTATCAGGTTGCGGAGATCTTCTAAAGTAACGTATGAGATCTTGTGTGGTGTGAATATGTTTTTATCTCTTATTGACCCTGCCAAGTAATAGGTACTTAGACTTGAAAAGATTGACCATGAAGTTTGCACCTTTGTTATGCTTATGTTCTTGTTGCAGTTTCAGACGTGAAAGATTTGGAGGTGAGTAACAGAGTTGATGACCCTTTTAGGGTGACATTTAATATTACTAAAAGAACTAAAACCATGTCGGAAACTATATTTTATCCAACATTTGAGGCATGTAAAAAGCTGAGTGTAGTTGATGGTATGAAAGAATATAATTCTAGAGTGGAGGAGTATCGCCCTGAGGGAGTGAACCAATTAATTATGTTTTTTGTGAATCTTTTCAAGGCTGTCACTACCGCTACTGTTGCGAGATGGGTGAAATGTACTATGAAACAAGCGGGTGTTGCTTTACCCAAATGTAAAGCTCATTCGATGAGAGGTGCAATGGCGAGCCACACCTTTTGGAAAGGTGGGAGACTGGAAGATATGAGAGCGGCTGACTGGTCAAATGCTTGTGTATTTGCAAAGCATTATTACAATCCAATTGAGGAAATGTGGATTTAGAGGGCTACCAACTTGCATAATGGTAGCCTCCGGTCTAGTATTGAAATAGCGATTCTCCAAACAAAATGACTAGAGAACCTTCATTTCATTAGACATGGAGGCTAGCATTAGCCCACCCGCCTCTCCCTAGTTTTATGAGAGTAATATTGGTAAGTTTTAAGTTGAAAAGAAATGAATATAGAAAAAGAAATAGAAGGCTTACTTTGAATACTTACTTTTTTGACTGGCTATTTACCAACTTTTTCTTGTTTCAGAAAACAATCAATAGTTAAGTGGAGGGAGGATGATTACTCGTTTTCAGAGGAAGGGAATATGCTAGATGATATTTTGAACTGACGAGCTAGGAAGAAGCATCGTTTCACATTTTAAAGAGGAAGATGATTCCGTGAAGGGGCTATATATATGTGAAGAAGTGGAGAAGTGTGGCTCACTGGTTAGAGGAGGCAGACCTGGAAGCAGAGGTCAGCCCGGGACCAGGGTTCAATTCCCGGCTCGGCGGGGTCTTGAGTCCTAAAATGTCCATGGGCTCGACAATTCTCGCTCCGGTGCCTACTCGATTCACGGGTTCACACTCTGCGACTCTGGGCAATAGCTTGCTTAATCTCCACAACGGCCCCTCGCGGCGGGATGCCTGGCTTTCACCTTGCGAATACCCTGCCAGGGTTATCTCACAGGGGAATACCAGGACGGGTTCCCTAAGCAAGCGCTTAGAAACCGCTTGGTGATTTGCGCTATATAAATTCCTGTACATTTACATTTACATTACATTTACAAGAAAGATTCTAGTACTGGATTGTTAGTGTTTTATTATGTCATGTGTTCTTTAAAGTGCTGCAATGGAGTAGCATTAAAAGATTAATAGATATAGCAATTCAGAGTCTCTATGCATTTTTTGGGGAGAATCACTATTTTAAGTCTGCACTTTGCAGTTCTCACTCAAGTTGATTTTTGTGTTGCTATCAAAGTCTTTTGACAGTCCCGACAAGCCCAATACAGTCGCCTGGAAGGACCACCTTAAAGGCATCCATAGGTTTGACTATATTCACCTGTGTCTGTGTGCAAAGTTACCCCCTCAAAACTGGATCTCCCAGCAGAGAGGGGTAGAATATCCACCACCCAAAATTCTTGGGCACCGACCTATCTCAAACAATACAGGGGCATGGTCTGATGAGCAAATTGGGCTAATATCTGAATGGCGGGTACTAACGCGTTCTATGTGTAGTCCGTTCTCTAGTAAGTGTTAAAGGCATGTGACAAACAAATGTATTCTTGGGAATCCCTATGTTGTTTTCATTAAACATCATGAGGGTGTAAATCTTTGATTGCAACCTTCAATTTTTAAGAAAAGTTCCTGTGTGTGTCACTGCCTTTCTGGCTTATCCATATGCAGATACGGTTCTTCATTCACCCATTAGGCTTAGGTCTCCCACTGCAAATTACGCTACAGCTGTTGTGAGATGACAGAGGAATGCCTCCTGTCCAGTAAAAGAGGCATAGGTTGCTATAATGGTGACTTGTTCCCCTCCAGAAAACTCTTGACCAACAATATCTTGCCCTCTTTATACTTTTTGGGGGTCTATCATTACAAAGGGGAGGAACATATGAAGAAATAATCCTAACCCACTGTGTCTCATATGATTCGACAGGTAGTAGAAAGCGTGGGGGTGCTGTTTACATCTGAATCGTGTCAACTTTATTCTCTTAAGGCACTTTAAGTGGATGCTAATGATGGGAAACATGTTGTAGACACTTACTCTCAAGATGATGATTCTGGTCCTAGTAAAGATTTTCTAAACTTGAGAAAATGGCCAAAGTGGAAGACCTGCACATCTTAATGACTTCTTTCAATTTCTTTTTCCCTTGGTTATTTTGTTACATAAAGACCACCCGCAGGTTTCCCTGCGCCTCATCCCTGGTGGTCCAGTGGACCTCTGTCTCCTTTCTTTCTTTCTGCTCCTTCACTCGTTTTTCTCCCCTTTCTATCTTTCACCTTTCTGCACCTCTGCTCTTTTGCGCCTTATTTCTGCCCATTTTCCCTTTCTCTCCCTCTGCTCCTTCACTCGTTTTCACTCGTTTTTTTACCCTTTCTATCTTTCACCTTTCTGCACCTCTGCTCTTTTGTGCCTTATTTCTGCCCGTTTTCCCTTTCTCTCCCTCTGCTCCTTCACTCGTTCACTCGTTTTTTTACCCTTTCTATCTTTCACCTTTCACCTTTCTGCTCTTTTCTGCATCTCTGCGCTTTTGTGCCTTATTTCTGCTTATTTTCCCTCTTTTCTTTATCCCTTCTTTCCTCCCTTTACCTTTCCCCGCCGCTGCTGCCCCCGCGGCCCCTCCCCCCCCGCACGACCGGCCCAATCCAGCTCCCCTCCCCGCTCCCGCCTCCCAGCTGTCCAGCCCTCCCCGACCCCTACTTAATGGCGGCCACTGCGGGGACAGGCGAGCAAGACCACTGACTCATTGTCAGTGAAATTGCTCTCCCACCCTCGCAGCTCCACCATTAAGTGAGGTGCCCCTGCCCCTGCACTCTTGAGTGTTGGTGATCGAGGCCCTCCTCCACCCGCAGGTTTCCCTGCGCCTCATCCCTGGTGGTCCAGTGGACCTCTGTCTCCTTTCTTTCTTTCTGCTCCTTCACTCGTTTTTCTCCCCTTTCTATCTTTCACCTTTCTGCACCTCTGCTCTTTTGCGCCTTATTTCTGCCCATTTTCCCTTTCTCTCCCTCTGCTCCTTCACTCGTTTTCACTCGTTTTTTTACCCTTTCTATCTTTCACCTTTCTGCACCTCTGCTCTTTTGTGCCTTATTTCTGCCCGTTTTCCCTTTCTCTCCCTCTGCTCCTTCACTCGTTTTCACTCGTTTTTTTACCCTTTCTATCTTTCACCTTTCTGCTCTTTTCTGCATCTCTGCTCTTTTGTGCCTTATTTCTGCTTATTTTCCCTCTTTTCTTTATCCCTTCTTTCCTCCCTTTACCTTTCCCCGCCGCTGCTGCCCCCGCGGCCCCTCCCCCCCCAGCACGACCGGCCCAATCCAGCTCCCCTCCCCGCTCCCGCCTCCCAGCTGTCCAGCCCTCCCCGACCCCTACTTAATGGCGGCCACGGGCTGCGGACGCCGCTGGTGCACCGAATGCGCGTCAAAGGCAAGCACGTCTGCGCCCGTCTGTGACCCGTCCGCGACCAGCACCAGGAACCCTGGACCTCTGTCCCGCCAACGCTACGACCCAGCAGCACTCCACGCACTCAACCCAGGCTGCAACAACAACTGCAAGCTAGCATCACCAGCCGACACCCATGGACCCTTCAGCTGCCACCGCTGCCGGCACACCTGCAGCACCGCCAAGAACACGGATCCAGCACAACCCGCAAGAACACAACCGAACCGAAGACCCTGCAATGCATCCTCCTCAACGTCCGATCCCTCCACAAACACGCCACAGAAATCTGGGACCTCCTCGACAGCACAACCCCAGACGTAGCATTCTTCACCGAAACCTGGACCAACACCACCTCGGGACCGGACATCGCCATCGCCATCCCCCAAGGATACAAGATCTCCAGGAAGGACCGCCCCATCCACCCAGGAGGAGGAATCGCCATCGTCCACAAATCCAGCCTCCGCCTGAGCACACTCCCTGACGAGTCCACAGAACTGATGGAACACCTTCACTTCAAGATACTGGCCAGCCCTACCGCCGCCCTCCGAGGAACCCTCATCTACCGACCCCCTGGACCCCGCGGACCCTTCGCCAACTCCATCACGGACATTATCTCCCCGCAGGCCATCGCATCCACCAACTACACCCTGCTGGGAGACCTCAACTTCCACCTCGACAATCAACTGGACCCCAACACCACATCCCTCCTGGACAACCTCCACACCATTGGACTCCGCCAGATCGTGACCGAGCCCACGCACTCAGCAGGACACACCCTCGACCCCCTCTTCACTACAGGAAACTCCATCACCTTCAGCCACACCACCGAACTCCCATGGACCGACCATCGTTGCGTCCACTTCACCTTCAGAACACCCACCATCCACAGACACCAGCACCTGCTTCCACAAAGAAACTGGACCAAAATCACAGATGACCAGCTCACCTCCTCACTCAACAACTCCACCCCAACCATCGCGGAAAACGACGACCCCAACACCGCAGCCCGAACCCTGCATAGATGGATCTCGGACAGCACCAACACCATAGCCCCCCTCAAGAAAAACAACAATACCCGTGCCAAGAAAGCCAGATGGTTTACCACCAAACTTCGAGAGTCCAGGCGCACATGCCGCCGCCTCGAAAAGGCCTGGAGAAACACCAAATCCACAGAAGCCCACAACAACTTCAGAGTCGCCACCAACGCCCACCATCAACTCATCAGAGAAACGAGGAAAAAAGCGATTGAAGACAGAATCTCCACCCACACACACAACAGCAAGGAACTCTTCAGCATCATCAAGGAGTTCGCCCAACCCACCAGCGAGTCTACCGACATCCCTCCCTCACAAGACCTCTGCGACAAACTCAGCATCTTTTTCCACCACAAAATCAAGAGCATCTACGACAACTTCGACGAAGACAACCAAAACACTGAACCCTCACCAACCACCCCCGACACCCGGAAACCAGCGATTGATGACTGGACAGCCCTCACCACCGAAGACACACTGAAGACAATGAAGTCAATCCACTCAGGGGCCCCCATGGACCCCTGCCCCCACCACATCTTCAACAGAGCCGCCAACACCATCGCACCCATGCTCCGCCAAACCATCAACCGCTCCCTGGCGACCGCCTCGTTCCCTGACGACTGGAAACACGCCGAGGTCAACCCCCTCCTAAAGAAACCCTCAGCGGACCCCACCGACCTCAAAAACTACAGACCCATCTCCCTGCTCCCGTTCCCAGCGAAAGTCATCGAGAAAGCCATCAACAGCCAACTCGCCACATTCATTGAAGAACACAACATCCTCGACTCCTCCCAATCCGGCTTAAAAAAAAACCACAGTACGGAAACCGCCCTCCTCGCCGCAACAGACGACATCCGCACCTTACTGGACAAAGGAGAAACAGTAGCCCTCATCCTCCTCGACCTATCAGCGGCGTTCGACACAGTCTCCCACCGCACCCTAATACGCAGACTCTATGATGCAGGAATCCAGGACAAGGCCCTCGACTGGATCTGCTCCTTCCTCTCCGGCAGGACGCAGCGGGTCAGACTCCCCCCTTTCCTCTCGGACCCCACACCTATCACCTGCGGAGTCCCCCAGGGCTCCTCCCTCAGCCCGACGCTCTTCAACGTCTACATGGCTCCACTTGCCCCCATCGTCAGAACCTACGGACTCAACATCGTGTCATATGCAGACGACACCCAGCTCATCCTCTCCCTATCCAACGAGCCCAACACCGCCAGACACAACTTTCGTGAAGGCATGGAAGCCGTCGCCAAATGGATGAAAAACAGCTGCCTACAACTAAACACCAACAAAACAGAAGTACTCATCATGGGCCCAAACCCCGATGCCTGGAGCGACACCTGGTGGCCCACCGCCCTCGGAAGCCCGCCAACCCCCACAGACCACGCACGCAACCTGGGAATCATCCTGGACTCCGAGCTCAAAATGGACCGCCAGATCAACTCTGTCTCATCTTCCTGCTTCCACACCCTCCGCCTCCTTCGTAAGACCTTCAAATGGATCCCCCTTGAACACCGAAAGACAGTCACTCACGCCCTGGTCACCAGCAGACTCGACTACGGCAACGCACTCTACGCCGGAATAAACAAAAACCTCATCCGCAAGCTACAGAACATCCAGAACGCCGCCGCAAGACTGGTCCTCAACCTGCCAAAACACTGCCACATCTCCCAGCACCTGCGCACACTCCACTGGCTCCCCGTTGAGGCGAGAATCACCTTTAAGATGCTCACCCACGCACACAAGGCCCTCCACGGCACCGGACCAGCATACCTGAACAGCCGACTCAAATTCCACGCACCCCAAAGGACTCTACGATCAGCCCAGCTTTCCTACGCCGTGGTCCCCCGCACCAGAAAGACCAGATCGGGAGGCCGCTCCTTCTCCTTCCTCGCGGCCAAAGCATGGAACGCCCTTCCGCTCCACCTCAGACAGACAACATCGCTCCCCATCTTCGCAAGAAACCTCAAAACCTGGCTCTTCGACAGACCCCCTCCTTGATGGAATGGAACCTGCACCCCCCCTCCCCCCCCACCCCTAGCGCCTTGAGAGCCTTACGGGTGAGTAGTCGCGCTTTAACAAACTCCTGATTGATTGATTGAGGGAGCGGAGTGTCACAATTAAACTTTACTGGACAAAATATTACACTTTCCAGTTTTACTCTGCTAGTTGTTATGGTCTGGCTTGAGAGTACAGCTGTTGTCAGACAATTATGTGAGAATCACCGGGAGAGGGGCTTTGGCTCCAACTACACATTGGGAGTCAGGAGGTTGATTGGGCACAATTGTTTCCTTCCTCAAAAAAGTGTTTGCCTTCCACACATCTTTTAATCACTTCATTTATCAAGCTGCCTGAGCTTCAACTTTGAGGGGCACACACATGGCACTGTAAAGCTATTAAAGTGTCTTTGAAAAATAATGGCATTTTCTCTGGCAGCAGCACACATGGGAGGCGGCAGTCATTAACCTACATGACATTTTAGGTCTAGCTTGACAGCACAACTGTCACTTGACCTTTTAACCTATACCAATATCATTCTACCGTACTTTGCTTCCGCACACATACATATCCCTTCCCATGCTATCTGCTTGTAATGCTTCACATTACCATACAACATTCCTTTAAAGCCAGACCTATTTGCATTATCAATGCTTGTTTGAGTTGTAATCCTGTAACAGTTTCTCTGATTGAGTAAGGAGCCACCAGCTGGGGACTGTAATAAATGGCTTCACTGATGCGGCCTTCTTCATTGATTGTAACAGATTGCTCCGCATCATAGGTGGTGGAATGTCAAGTGTCCCGGCGGCCCTCGCGGCGCAGCATCTGTAGCATGGGCTGCACTGATATGTTTATCCAAGGAGTGTTAATGTTGGCAGTGAGATGCACATGTATGCATTTGAAAGGCTATTTTAGCCCTCTCACTCACTGGGCTGTTTAACCCTCGATGGCCCACAAAAAAAGAGAAAGGAACTAAATTTCATTTTGCATTTTACAAGTCTGCCACTTGGTACGGTGACATGATCAGGGCGACTAGAATTATGCGTTTCTGGGGCCCAGACTTCTGCAAAATGATGGATAAAACTCATTTGCCACATAATGCACCATCTGCTGCATATTTTGAGAATTTTCCCCCAAAAAACGTATTTCTAGCTTGAACAGATAAAACGTTATTAAACAACAAGCATTTGCATTGCAATAGGTCTCGCTTTAGGAAAGTGTGAGTTATTGGTATTGTAAATTACAAATAGTTTTAATATGTGTTGGCTTTAAAAATATATAAATTGATAGCATTGTTATTCACAAAGCCAATAGCTTACACTTTCCTAATGCGAGTCCTATTGGCTTTGGCAATGCTTGTTGGTAGCAAGCCAGGACAGTGCTGTTGTGGTGCCGAGTGATGATGTGGTTGGGCTGGTGGTGTCCCTGAGTGATGTGGTGGTGTCCCTGAGTGATGTGGTGGTGTCCCTGAGTGATGTAGTGGTGCCCCTGAGTGATGTGGTGGTGCCCCTGAGTGATGTGGTGGTGCCCCTGAGTGATGTGGTGGTGCCCCTGAGTGATGTGGTGGTGCCCCTGAGTTATGTGGTGGTGTTCCAGAGTGATGTGGTGGTGTTCCAGAGTGATGTGGTGGTGTTCCAGAGTGATGTGGTGGTGTTCCAGAGTGATGTGGTGGTGTTCCAGAGTGATGTGGTGGTGTTCCAGAGTGATGTGGTGGTGTTCCAGAGTGATGTGGTGGTGTTCCAGAGTGATGTGGTGGTGTTCCAGAGTGATGTGGTGGTGTTCCAGAGCGATGTAGTGGTGTCCCAGAGTGATGTGGTGGTGTTCCTGAGTGATATGGTGGTGTTCCTGAGTGATGTGGTGGTGTTCCTCAGTGATGTGGTGGTGTTCCTCAGTGATGTGGTGGTGTCCCTGGTGATGTGGTGGTGTCCCTGAGTGATGTGGTGGTGCCCCTGAGTGATGTGGTGGTGCCCCTGAGTGATGTGGTGGTGCCCCTGAATGATGTGGTGGTGTCCCAGAGTGATGTGGTGGTGTCCCAGAGTGATGTGGTGGTGTCCCAGAGTGATGTGGTGGTGTCCCCGAGTGATGTGGTGGTGTCCCCGAGTGATGTGGTGGTGTCCCCGAGTGATGTGGTGGTGTCCCTGAGTGATGTGGTGGTGTTCCTGAGTTATGTGGAGGTGCCCCTGAGTGATGTGGAGGTGCCCCTGAGTGATGTGGTGGTGTCCCCGAGTGATGTGGTATTGTAATAAAAGAAAGGGCTGTCATTTTAGTGAGAAGCAGACTCCATCCTCTTGCATCTGTGGTTAGAAATCCTTCTCTCAGCCTCCCCCTCTTGCCCAGGAGCCAGGGAGCCCAACCAGGCGGAGACATGCAGCTTCGCACTTCCTTTCGTCAGCCCCTCATCCCCAGGCCTGGCACGTAGGCAGTGGGCACCGAGGATGGCACAGGAGCAACAGCCAACAGAAAGCAAGATACAGCAGCAATGCCAGATTTAAACCAATCGCAAGGGGCAAGAGAAAATACACAAACTTGAAGCCAACATGGAGATTACTCAAGTCTCGCTGAGACCTCACATCATGCGCTGTCAAACACGAGACCTAAACAGCGCTACATACAATTCTGGGATATGACAGATCCTCTGCAAAGTTTTAAGTGGCCACCTTTTAGTTGCAAATATATCTTTTTAGGTTTTTATTTGACACTAACGTTGTCCAGGCACTGTCGATATTTGCTAAAATGAAAAAATATATAAATTAATAGCATTGTTATTCACAAAGCCAATAGCTTACACTTTCCTAATGCGAGTCCTATTGGCTATGGCAATGCTTGTTGGTAGCAAGCAAGGACAGTGCTGTTGTGGTGCCGAGTGATGATGTGGTTGGGCTGAGTGATTATGGTGTATTAGAGTGATGTGGTGGTGTATTAGAGTGATGTGGTGGTGTCCCTGAGTGATGTGGTGGTGTCCCTGAGTGATGTGGTGGTGTCCCTGAGTGATGTGGTGGTGTGGTGGTGTCCCTGAGTGATGTGGCGATGCCCATGAGTGATGTGGTGGTGCCCCTGAGTGATGTGGTGGTGCCCCTGAGTGATCTGGTGGTGCCCCTGAGTGATGTGGTGGTGTTCCAGAGTGATGTGGTGGTGTTCCAGAGTGATGTGGTGGTGTTCCAGAGTGATGTGGTGGTGTTCCAGAGTGATGTGGTGGTGTTCCAGAGTGATGTGGTGGTGTTCCAGAGTGATGTGGTGGTGTTCCAGAGTGATGTGGTGGTGTTCCAGAGCGATGTGGTGGTGTCCCAGAGTGATGTGGTGGTGTTCCTGAGTGATGTGGTGGTGTTCCTGAGTGATGTGGTGGTGTCCCTGGTGATGTGGTGGTGTCCCTGAGTGATGTGGTGGTGCCCCTGAGTGATGTGGTGGTGTTCCTGAGTGATGTGGTGGTGTTCCTGAGTGATGTGGTGGTGTCCCAGAGTGATGTGGTGGTGTCCCCGAGTGATGTGGTGGTGTCCCCGAGTGATGTGGTGGTGTCCCCGAGTGATGTGGTGGTGTCCCCGAGTGATGTGGTGGTGTCCCCGAGTGATGTGGTGGTGTCCCTGAGTGATGTGGTGGTGTTCCTGAGTTATGTGGTGGTGCCCCTGAGTGATGTGGAGGTGCCCCTGAGTGATGTGGAGGTGCCCCTGAGTGATGTGGAGGTGCCCCTGAGTGATGTGGTGGTGTCCCCGAGTGATGTGGTATTGTAATAAAAGAAAGGGCTGTCATTTTAGTGAGAAGCAGACTCCATCCTCTTGCATCTGTGGTTAGAAATCCTTCTCTCAGCCTCCCCCTCTTGCCCAGGAGCCAGGGAGCCCACCCAGGCGGAGACATGCAGCTTCGCACTTCCTGTCGTCAGCCCCTCATCCCCAGGCCTGGCACGTAGGCAGTGGGCACCGAGGATGGCACAGGAGCAACAGCCAACAGAAAGCAAGATACAGCAGCAATGCCAGATTTAAACCAATCGCAAGGGGCAAGAGAAAATACACAAACTTGAAGCCAACATGGAGATTACTCAAGTCTCGCTGAGACCTCACATCATGCGCTGTCAAACACGAGACCTAAACAGCGCTACATACAATTCTGGGATATGACAGATCCTCTGCAAAGTTTTAAGTGGTCACCTTTTAGTTGCAAATATATCTTTTCAGGTTTTTATTTGACACTAACGTTGTCCAGGCACTGTCGATATTTGCTAAAATGACAAAATAAAGAAATAATTCTGCTACAGATTGTGTCACTTTATACTGCATAATGTTCCGTTCCTGGCTGCATAATTTTGTCAAGCACTGCTGCATAATTCCTGTGGCCCTCCATACAGTACCACCCGCCATTCCTGTTTTTTGTATCCATCATCACCTTGCATTGTGTTCCATTATGGACTCCACACCGCAGCATGCAAAGTGCTCTTGGCAACACCGACAGAATTGGCCCCTATTGTTATGAAAGACATTAAGCCACTTGTATGCTAGGTTTTAAATATTTACAAAGTCACCCTAATCCATCAGATGACAGATAGAGGAGCAGCAGCTCATTCTCGCCCTATTGCAGAACACACGCAAATCAAGCAGCAGGTTGTGCAACGTATGGCAGTGGCAAGAGAAGCTTCCTTCTCTCATAGAAGGTACCAAATGCGACCCTAATTCCCCACATACCAGTTTCAGCAGGGCAGACTAGTTCAAGCTTTCAGCACTGACAGAACATGCACATTTAAATATGTGCTACATAGAGGTTACAGACAGATCTATATAGCGTTCGTAGGGCTGGTTTGGGTGCCTTGGGTTTGTCGACGGTAAAGTGTATGCAGCAGTGGTCGGTCCATGGCGGTTGCGTTGTGAGGCTAAAATGGACGCTGTTACCTGCCGTGAAGATGGGAACAAGGGTGTGTCCTGCTCTGTGGGTCGGTGTGTTGACTAGTTGTTTTTGTCCGATGCTAGTGAGGTTGTCCAAGAGGATGGTGGAATTGGGGTCGCAAGGGTTTTTGAGGTGGAAGTTCAGGTGTCCAAAGAGTATCTAGTACGTTGAGGCAATGGCGTGGGGTGCAATGAAGTCGGTGATGGTGGTGGCGAATGGTGTCCGGGGGCCGGGGGTTCTGTAGACGAGGGTTCCTCGAAGTGTGGCTTTGGGGTAGGTCTGGATCTTATGTGAATTTAGAGATTTTCTGTTTGTATCTTTTATGTAACTCATGTACTCGGAAGTCTTTATCTAATGTAACTGGTCGTTTTGTAAAGCGCTCTGACCCATTCGGGTAAAGTTTCCGCTCTATAAAATCACATTAAATAAATCAATAAATAAATAAATACTCAGGCCTGATCCGGATTAAATCCCGAGGGGGGGGGGGCCCCCTCGGTGTACCTTGCAGGGGGGCCCCTTCAACTTTCATTACGCCACTGAGCGGGTGCTTAACTCGCAGAGGAATGTATAGGTGGATGAGTGAGTGAAAATGCAAGTTCTGACACCATTCTCCCTAGGGTGATATTCCTTGTACACATTCTGAAAGTCCTGCTGTCGTTGCTGTAACTCCTGGGGGCATACCCAGCAGCCTTGTTGCTGTCACTGTGTTTAGATCCAACTGCTGTCATTCACATGCACATTTGTCAATGAAACTTAGATCTGAAAGGGTGGGCCCTTTCTATCCTCAATAAAAGGACCTTATTTATTTGTGGTGCTTAAGTGGATGGAGGGAGTGACATGCCCAGTATAGCCCATTTAAAGCAAAACCAAACAACATGCCTTCCTTCTCTCTTGTTCTTTCCCACCATTGCCCTTTCTATGTCTATTACCCCCTACTATTACATATTCTTTTCTCTCACACTCTATCCAACCTCTACCTCTAGCCATTTTCTCCTTTCCTACATTTTCCCTCTTTCTTAGTCCCCCCCCCCCTCCTTTCATGTGCACCGCTTAGGCTCACATTTCGATCTTTTCACACCCCTCTCTCTAATGCTCCCTTTTCTGCCTCTGCCGCACCCACGCTTCTTACCGTCCCATTTTCACTCGCATCCTCACTTCTCACTGAAATGCTCCCCTCGCAAATTCTCCTTCCCTTTGAAAACCTCACTTTCCTGCCCCGCAAACCCTATTGTTACACTTCCTTCTCGCGCTCGTATCCTTCTATTTCTGTTTCTCACGAGCACTCTCACTTTTTTGCTCTCTCCATCACACAGATGCAGCCACTTAAGGATCAACAGCTTTAATGAGAACCAACAATACTGAAAATTATACTGGCCAAAACAAAGCTGTGTTCAACAACATGGCAACATCGACTTGGAAACCCTGCTGATGTGGTCTGAAGAGTAAATTCTATGCAGCAGTGGGTCTAAAGGATGTATTTATATGGAGAATGGATATATAGGGCCTGATTAGGATGGCGGGCGGACGCAAGTCCGCCCGCCAACCTAGCGGTGCTGGGACCAGCCGCCACTGGTGTGGCAGTCCTGCACCTGCAATTCGGATGCCACCGCCACCGTGGCATCCTCCTTTCCCAGCATTGTGGTGGGTGGTGCTGCTGGTAATGCACTGCGTGCATTGTCATCCATAAGGTGACAGGCACAGCGAGGTGCCTGCCACCAAGTCCAAGACAATGCAGGGGGTACCTATGCACCCCCACCCTCCCCTCCCCGCAAGAGAAATCCGCATGCCTTTCCGTGGCAGCAACACCACCACGGAAAGGCATGTTTCCGCCCCTATGCTAAAATGGATGGCGTTCTCTAGCAGACACCGCCACCATAGTAAACCCTTCCCGTCCGCCGTGGTCCCCCCGCCATAGTACTATGGCGGGGGAAATGAGTTGTGGCGGTGACTTTTTGCAGGCAGATCGGCACCGCCATACGGGCAGTGGCAATCCGCCCGCTATAGTAATCACCCCCAAAGTTGGGAGACTGGAGAAGTATGAAAATAGGAAAGTAAGGCATACTTTTGAAATGACTGGCGTTTCTGTCGATTTAATTTTCCACCCGTTGGGAAGTAATGGTACTGAAAAGGTCCTTAACTGCTGCAGTTCAGCCACAGCCCAAGTAACTATGTTCTAGACAGGTAATGAGGTGACCACACATCAAAAAGGGCTTGAGTGCGCACACACCAGGAAGCGGGCAATTTCGGCCACGGTGCTACACCTGTAGAAAATGTTGAGGGCTGAGAGTGAGCAACTGGTGTGCATAAATGAAAATGGGAGCAAATGTGCATGTTAAGTCTTCGAGTTAAGGAGAGATTTTCTCATGCCTCGCAGCACGTCATAACCTGTGACTGATCCTGTAGTCTAAAAGAGGAAGAGATGATACTACCGCAGCCATTTTGAATTGGGGATAACTATATTTACAGTAACGAGGTTCCCTGTGACCGTTCTATATAAACGTAATGGAAATAGTGAAAATAAAAGTCTATCCAGTGCTTTCTTTCTCCTTCATGCTGTTGGTGCCTCACATCTATGCTGCACACAGCAGGCCTCTCTGTTCAGCCAGTGTGCAGAGAAGTGCACCCATTTTGATGTGCTTGTGCACATCTGAACAGGCCATTACACCCAATGTAAGACAACTAGGAGATGAAGTGGATTAAGTGTCCTATGTTGTGGTGAGAAGAAGCAAAATGTGAATGACACATGACAGTCCAAAGGACGGATGACAAAGGTGACCAATAGTGCCTGTCTCTATAAATGTGTGCATTTTTGTAATGATTTTTTGTTGCGTTATGTTAATGTTTTGTATAGCGCTATAATAGTCAAAGGTGTCTTGGCGCTGCCCTGCAAGGAGGCAGAATAAAGAGGGTCTAAAAATGAGGGGGAAGGCTAGTGACTGAAGAGTCAGGTCTTCAAGATCTTCCTAAATTGAAGGAGATGTTGTCCTTCGTTAAGGTTCAGAGGAAGGGAGTTCAAGATCTTTGCAGAGCTAGTCACAAAGCTTTTTCCACCCTAAGGCCTTTCTTGAATATTGGCACTAATGCATATTTTGCGTTTGAAGAACAAAGTGATCTGGAAGGCCTATACCAGCCAAAATTCTGAATAAAAAATGCATGTCCAGATTTATGCAAAGTCTTATAGGCAATGCATAATGCCTTAAAGGTAATTCTTTTCCATATGGACAGCCAGTAATGTTTGTGTAATGTTGTGGATGCAGACTGATGTATGGGAAGGCCAAAAATAAGGTGTGCTGCCACATTATGCAAGGTTTGATGTTTTGTCAGTAATTTCTGTTGCATGTTCAAATAAAGCCCATTGCAGTAATCCAATATAGACCAGATTATTGCTGTTCCCACACGTTTTTGAAGATGGGAGGGGATAAATGGCATAATTTTCCTAATGATCTTTAGGAGGTGTGTTACAAAGATGAAAGATGCGAAGACCAGGTGATGTTGAATAAGTTCTCTACTTTATTCTTAAGATCTCTTCATAGTTACAGGTGACCAGATGTAAGTTAGATCCTTTAAAGTGCCCCACCAGGAGCAGCCCCCTCGCTGCTCAGCCCATCCACACCAACTCATTCTCCCTTCCAATCCAAACACACTCAACATTCTATCTGACCTCATCATAGGCTGAGCAGCAAAGGAAAGAACATCTGTAGAGAGAGTGCATTGAGTAAAAGGTACATTACAACAAGGTGAAACACCGCGGAAGCGATTTGGTTCACTTGGTATCCAAAAGTAAGTCGCCTGTCAAATATAACTCTGAGATTTCTAACTTTCTCCACTGGTGTAGGAAGGGGACTACGTTCTGTGGCCACCAATCTTTGGACCACAAGATGCTGTCGAGTTAAGTCTAAGGCAGTTGTCACTCATCCATACGCTGATGTTTTCCATGTATTTACAGACATTTTCAGCTGTCAAGGAATGGTTGGCTGACACTGGTACACTGATTTGGGTGTCGTCAGCATACATCACCACTGCAAACCCAAAAGCTCTGATCAATTTTATTAGATTAATGATGTAAAGACTAAACAGTGTGGGACTCAGGGATGCAGTGTTTGGGCCACCACAAGGGAGGATAAAGGATTTTGACACAAAGCCGTTTATGGCTACTTGTTGTCCTCTCTCTTAGAGGTAGGAGGCTAGAAGAAAGAGCTGTATCTCTGATGCCCAGTCCATGAAGGTGGCTTATAAGGATCCTATGGCTGACGGTGTCGAAAGCTGCCGAGAGTTTCAAAAGAATCAAGGGAGCATGGTCACCGTGATCTATGATTGTTCTTATATTTTCTGCTGCCATAATAAGGGTAGTTTCGGTGCTGTGATATTTACGAAAGCCAAAATGCTCTATAGCAAGTATATTGTTTTTGTTGATGAAATCTAATAGCTGAAGATTTAGTGCTTTGTCAATGATGTTAGCTGGGAGGGGGAAGCGTGAAATAGGGCGATAGTTATTGGGATCTGAGGAGGAAGTCATGCTTTTTTATTATTCAAAGGCAGAATGGGAGCCATTTTCCAGGTTTTGGGAAATATTTCAGTGTGGATTATTTCATTTAGAATGGGAGTGAGGTGAGCAGTGATCACCTCTGCTATCTGATGAAGAATTTTAGGAGGATAAGGGCCATTTGGTGAGCCTGGTTTGGTGCTGAGAAGCAGTTGGAGTACTTGTTCAGAAGTAAGTGGGGAGAACGTATTAAAAAAAATATGAAGCTTTGGAGGGGGGGTTATTCGCTGCCTCTTTGAAGTGTTAGGTTGGGTCATACCTCTCTCTTACAGGCTCGTTCTTCTGCACATCACAGACGACAAAGGGGGGGTAACATTTTTATAAGGCATTTGCTGTTCTTCGGTCTTACCCTAGCTAAAAAGGATATTGCAAAGGCATGGAAGCATCCGGCTCCACCTAAATTGAGTGATTGGAGGGCGGGCCTTGACTCGTGTATGGGTCAGGAGCAGCCCATCTTTAAAGCACAGGGGTGCCCTCAGAGACACTTTAAAATATGGAAAAGATGGGCGGATTTTGGGGGCCTCTTATTAGAACTGCCTCCGCCACAACCTGCAGAAGCTGAAACCATATAGAGAGACAACACAGATCAGTAAGGTTGTTCAATTAGGTATGATGTACATAGACAGGCTTGATGGGAAGGACCCGGGTATTGTTCTGCAGTATGTGATACAGATGTTAACAATGTTTGGGACTGTCGTTTATAGACCCAAATGGTTTATTTTTTTGTTTTACAAATGCTATATAATGGCCATCTGCCTAGAAATCAGTATATTGACTATTGTATGTTTTCATTACATTGTAATGCTTGTTATTATTATATCTGCCGACTCAATAAAAAGTTTTGGAAAAATAAATATGAACCTGGCACGGAAGCTGTATACAAGTTAGGCCTAACAATATACACCTGTGTCCCCTAAAGAAAAGGAAACAGATCAGAAATGAAGAAATAATGTTTATTGACAGATTCTTTACATTTTAAATACCTTGATGATAATTTGACAGCACTGCTAACTAAACCTCACATGCTCTGTCAGCAGTTCTTTTGATGCAGAATTATACTCTATACCTTACATTGATCCATGTGAATTTTGCATGAAATTATTCCATAAAGTTATAAAAATACTTTAAAAAATAGAAATTAATACTCGCACAGTCAGCATTTGTTTAATAAATAACATTTTACATTCATGTTAACTTAATTAACAATAATACATATAACATTGTTCCACATAAACGTTATCACGACCAAGTAGACAACACTGGAAATGAAGAAACCTTTTTAAAGAATTTCCCCAGAAGGTTATTGTGAACTGAAAATCGCTTTTCCTTGAGAACTCAGAGCCAGTACCATGGTAAAAGAAACCCAAACAAAATGGTTGCTGAGGCATTTTAAAATTAGAAAAAAAGGGTAAAAAGTAAAATATCCGTTACTAAAATCAACTTTGGCTGCTCCAAACCAAACATCTGGGACACCTTTGTGCCAGTGGTCAGTGACTCCTACCCGCTATACATAGTCCACAGACCAATGACATCCCCGTGCCAGTGCTCACCACCCACACCAAAGTTTGTTTTGGCTTGGACTTTGTGTATGCCATTTTAAGCGGAGCAGGTGCTTGAACATCATTTTTGCAATTAAGTACAATAATGTTTTCAATGAACATTGTTCAACTCTCCCTCTTTTAAGCCAGGCTGCTTACAGGTACACTCAGGTTTGTCTCAGCGAGGTCGGGACTCAGAATTCTCCATTGGCTCCCTGTCGAGCTACGGATACAGTTTAAGGCCCTGTGTATAGTTTTTAAGGCCCTCAATGGCATTGGTCCTAACTTCCTGAAACACTCAATACAGTGGTATGTTCCTGGAAGAGCTCTGCGCTCCTTGCAAGCCAAACAAGAATCCTTCCCGCTATAAAAAGACTAGCTGGGGTGGTAGGAGCTTTCGTCACTGCGCCACCAAGGCTTGGAATGTTTGTTTGTTTATATTTATTAGTTTATATAGTGCTGAATCACCCATGAGGGTATCTCGGCGCTTGGGACGGAGAGGAACAGCGGAGACCAAAAAGTTAGAAGAGGTGAGTTTTTAGCAACTTTCTAAAATGGGCCAGATTTTGACAAGAACGTAGATGGAAAGGCAATTTATTCCAAAACGCTGGGGCAAGATAAGAGAATGCTTTGCCTCCACTGCGTGCCTTTTTGATCCTAGGGGTACTGAGCAGAAGCTCAGTGCTTGATCTAAGTGTGCGTGTGGGGGTGTAAGAGGCAAGTTTACTAGACAGATACGAGCGGCCTTGACCATTGAGGGCTTTATGGAATAGCCTGCCTTTCCTTCTTAGACACTCGACTGAGCTTCTCCCCTTTGGGAAAGAATTAAAAACATGGCTATTTACTTAAATGGTCATTTTAGCGAACAGTTACAGATGCTCTTTTGGTTGGTAGTGCACAGCGCCAGGACACCTCAGGGTAACAGACCGCTTTTAAAAATCCCAGTAACATAACATTTTATAGTATTCATTGGGACTCTCTTTGAAAGCCCACCATCTGAATAAAAACATGTCTGCTTCCAGAACTATTAGTTGGGGGAACCCTGAGGCCTGAAGCGTGCAGCTCCTTGAGTAGACGGGAATGGGCAACGTTTTTAAGTTGCTAATTGGATCTTTTTACAGATAAAGGCCGTGATTCTAAAACGAGCTCTTACATATATTCGCACAAAGCACCTTATGGAAATGAACGTGTATATTTGAAAGATTCAGAGATATCTCTCAGAAACATCTGGATGCAATGTCAATGTCAGAAACACTGACCTCTCTCAGAAACATCTGGATGTAATGTAAATGTCAGAAACACTGACATCTCTCAGAAACATCTGGATGTAATGGAAACGTTATAAACTCCTCTCTGCTTCAAAACACTACTTTTTCATGAATGTGCTTTTGAATACATAACTCCTAAAGCATTAAAAAAACTCCCTAATTCGGAAGTGGATTCGGCCAATCATTTTAGTCAAGATCTCGCCCCCGCCTCTTCTTCACAGGTATTACAAGCTATTCCCCATGAATGGCATTTCCTTGCCATGGTCTCCTTCCTAGCCTGGTTTCACAGGTACCCGTATTTAGCCCACAGACAGCTCTTTTCTGAAGCCACCACAGAGAGGGTCAGCACAGCACGAACTAGGCTGAGAAGTCCAAATCTCGGAAGAGCCATGCCTTTCACTTTTCCCACAACACCTTCTTCGATTGGTGGTATAAGCTTGGGTCATTTCCACATGTTTCCACTTTCTCTTCGATGATAGAAGGGCACAGCTGGATGCGACTTGGCAGGTCCAGGGTAAGAAGAGTGCGATGCCCATCATTCCTCTTGACAGGTTTCCATTTTTGGAAAGAACATCAGCTTCATGAGGTACCAAAGCTAGACCAATCCAGTTCAGGTAAAGAAAGCTGAGCAAATCACCTGTCCAAGATCTCCCCAACAGGGAGTACACCAGAAGCTCTGGCTCAGTTCTTCTTCATTTCAGAATTACCAGCACCAACAAGAAACAAGCAGTAGCAAAGTCAATAGCTCTGTCTGTCTTTTAAGTTATGCTAAACATATTTTTAAAAAGCCTGATGTTGACAAAATAGTCCAAATAAAAAAAAAGATTTCCGTGTAGAATGCATTGACTCAACATAGAAGTAAATGTGTTATGATTAAAAGTACCTTCGAAATATAAAATCGTCCCTCATGTATTGTAATGAAATCAGGCAAGCACTCCATAGGAGGCAGAATGATACACAAGAGAGCCAATAGCAAATGGTGAAAATTAAATACTCCTCTAGAAGAGCCAAGTCCCACTTTATGTACATTTTGAAGAATTGTTAAAAGGATGACAGACCGCATCGCTGTCAAGCCCGTCCTTAAACAGGTTTAGAGGGCACCTTGTCTATTTCAAATAGATCTCTCTTGGTGTCCTTTTGGGTTTGTCACCGCTGAAACAGGGTTGTTGGAATACTCCTCCCTCAAATAGCATCAGACAACCTGGTCTCCAGGACGTGAAGTTGTGATATGACATAGCTTATCCCACACAAAAGTTTTGTGCTAGCCAAACCAGCACATCCTTATATATCCTTATATATGCCAACAGCCAGCGTTGGTACTGGAGCTGCCCACCAGGATTTGTCGTCAAAGTGATACCGCTGAGAAATCGATAGTTGTACGCGTGGCACTCAGAGGAGGATTCCAAGCCCTTAATACGTAACCTCGCAGAACAAGAGATGCTACTTTAGAAGAGGGTGAGGTTTTTGATAATCCCATAATCGAGGAGCCGTTTGATAGTGCGTGTTTCTTGACTTATGTTGTGGTCTGACATCTAGATGAAAGAGAAAGAAAATCAGGTCATTTTTCTTGTTTTACTTTTAAGATGATCAGTAGTAAATTCAGTTACTGTGCAAAACTTCCAAAATGCAACTTAAGTAAGGAGCAATATATTTTATACACATTGAAACATCTGAAAAACCACATACTTGACCATTGAAACTACTATGAAATATGCATTATCTAGGGTCAGCTTCAAACCCTTCTTTCATGCTCCATAGATGATTAAAGATGTCTGGACTGTTGGTTACTGCACAAATAGCACCACTGGAAATTAAGAATGGCTTTCACATCCTGCCTTACCCACTACCAGAAAGGGGATACTATGCTGCATAGCTATATATATATTTATCCTTTACTCCTCGCTATCACCTCAAAATAGCTCATGGAAAAACGAGCGTAGACCCAATTTCTTCGTGCATTCATTTATTTAGCCATTTGCCGCCATTACGCGTTTCGGGAGATCCCTCCCTTGATCACATGACAGCTCAAAGGCATCACCAATTGCCTTTTAAAGTGCCAGTGCAAAGCAGCCATACATAAACATGGTGGAAAGACTGTTATGTGGGCACATTTCACACATAATCACCCAATTAAAAACACATTTAAAATTGTTATTCTAGTGTTTCTAAATTAACCCTCAATAGGTACCTTTTGATTACAAATTTTGTAAGAAAAAGTGAATACTTGGATAAATGCCTGTAGTGCCTTTGTATACCACCATGCAAAAGAAACTTATTCAGTGTCATTAATAAATAATAAACTTTATAAACAGTGCAATACCCTAAAGTGATAAAGCATAAGTAACATTGTTACATTGTGCAGTTTACCAGCAGAACGACATGACCTGTATAAACTGGATTTTTAAAGTGCAAAGTGCAATCTGGACAGTAACTTGAACATATCTATTTATATTGACCAGGGTAAATCCTTTCATAAAACCATCTTAAATATAAAAAGTATCAAAAATATATATATACTTTCTATTTAATGATTCTAAAAAATTAATCCCGAATTTCAATAAATATGTTAAAAGTTAATACTATCCATAAATAAATTTACACCCTAAAAATCATATATTTACATTTAATGAAATAATTCATTGTTTAAATACCTTATCTCAAAATCCAATCCCACGTACCATACACACGACACTCAGTGAGACCTGATTCTAATTTTTATACGGATAACCTATAGACCAATACATGTATTAGAGGAAGGTATATAGGTCCTCACTAATATTTAGACCATTGGGATGTTTGGAATCGAATCTGAGGATGTAAGACGTTTCTAATCTCCTTATTTTACTTTCCCCATCCCCTCCTCTTTTTTGCGGCCTGATGGTGTCTACTGCATAGTATTTTAGGTGCTTAGGGTCACTGTCATGGCCAAGTTGGAAATGACGAGCCACTGGATAGCTATCATCCTTGTGTATATATATATGTATATGTATATATGTATGTATATACATATACATATATATATTGTCCGGTAGAACGGGGCTCAAACTTGCGGCGGTCCTGAACGGATCCCGGAAATCCTTAACATTTGCCACACTTATTCCGTGTTCAATAGAATAAAGTTTAGGACACTTCCACAGTGCTCAAATGCGGTTTACTGCAGACACGATAGCCTCGGACCAATGCGTTTAAAGATGCTGAGACTGTTGCCTTACTGCACAGACGGCATCACTGGAAATTAAGACTGGCTCTCACATCCTGCCTTACCCGCTACCAGAAAGGGGATACTATGCTGCATAGCAAAATATATATACACACATATATATATATATATATATATATATATATACACACACACACACACACACACACACACACACACACACACACACACACACATACATGTATATGTATTCATATATATAATAAACATATATATTTGTACATACATATATAAAATTAGCAGGATTTGATAACCGTGCCAATACTTTGGAGGGGTGAGACTCGAGATGAACCCACTCTTCTAAACAAACCATGGACCCAGTCAGATGCTGGCCACAACAGGCCAGTCTTGGAGTAAAGCTGGAAATGACAACAGCATCAAGTTCAGCATAAAACTAGGCTGGCACCATCTAAAACATTTTAGCCAAAAATATTCAGCAAAGAAGTGATGAAACTTTAATATTTTTTATAGTTATTTCGCTTTGGAAATTATGAACCATGATGCTGACAAACATAATTCACATTTCGAGACCAATTATGATAAGTCTGTAGAAAATTAATCTTTAGAATATTATTACAATAAACACCTTCCTTGGCATCTGAGAAAGAGTTGCATCAATGTTGCTCCAGTGCAGTGCAAACTTGCATCGTTATATGCTACAATTGACAAATGCAAACATTTGCACCAATCGGAGAAAAGTAGTGTTTTTACGAAGGTTGGATGGTCCGAATGACGTACCTGCACTGGTTGGTAGAAAAAGAGTTGAACGCACTGGTGCAATGTTACTTCATATGGAGCTAAGGGCATGAACGAGTGTTAGGGACAGATTCTTTACAAAACGATTACTACACAAGATCTTTGACTGTGCACTTTACTCTGGAGATTCACAAAACACTATGGGGACGATTACGATGGTGGGAAGTCCGCCACAGCTGGGCCGGTGGTGGGGACCACCAGCCCGGCGGTGGGGACCACCAGCCCGGCGGTGGCAGACTTCCCACCATTACCCGTAAAATTCCCACAGCCAAATTAGGATGGCGGTGGGAATGCGAATGGTACCGCGGCAGACGGAAAGCCCATCCGGCGTGGTCCCGCAAGGCGGTCCTTTTCCGCCCGCCTTGCGGGGCCCGGTATCATGGGGCAATGGAGGCGGTGCCGTGCAGGCACCGCCGTGGGAATTATGATGCCTGTCATTTGCGGCAGAGTTCCTGCCGCAAAAAGACAGGTGGAAAATGCCTTCGGGGGCCGTTGCGGGCCCCCAGGGAGGTGGGGGGTGGGGTGGTGCATGTGGGGGGTACCATGGGTACCCCCCTGCATTTGCATGTAGAAGGTGGCAGGCAGTGCACGGTGCCTGCCACGTTGTACATGCAAATGCAAAACATGTATTTTTGCATTGTGGCAGGTGCTGCCACCCGCCACAATGTAAACATACAGGACACGCCCGCCAATGTGGTGGGCACATCCTAATTCATTTTTCTGGGCCGCCGCACCTATGGCGGGCGGTCCCTTTTCCACCAGCGATGGCGGGCACGTAATCGGCCCCATGGACGTCAATTTAATATTCTCCTGGGGAGTCAGCAGGCACACAGTTCGCAGGTTATGGGGTAGAAGAAAAGTGCCACTAGGTATACGGTTTGGTGGTGTCTGGAGATTTAACCTGGCTCGCTGCCCACAAAACTACCAATGGTAAACGACCAAAATATAGAACTAAAAATATCGAAAGGACACAACATCGAATCAAAAATATCAAGAGGACAGAATATAGAATAGACATAATATAGTTGGAAATAATATCGACATATAGGTAAGTAATATCGAATGTCAACCCCGGACGCGCTCCACAATGCTGCGAAGCCACCCCTGGTCGCACCCACGGCCCTTTCGCCTGCCTCTCCTGCAAGTTCAACTGCTTCAGGACCCTCAGCAAATCCACTTCCTCCATAACCAGCACCGACTCTAACCGCCTGAAGTGCATCCTGCTGAACACCCGCTCGGTCCACAGACACGCAATTGAACTCTGGGACCTACTCAACACTGCGTCACCGGACATCGCCTTCCTTACAGAAACATGGATGAACACATCATCAGCACCCGACATCGCCATAGCCATACCGGACACTTACAAGATTATCCGAAAAGATCGCATCAATAAAACAGGAGGAGGCATTGCCATCATCCATAAGAACACCATCAAAGTCACGACCAGCTCCGATGATAATCTTACAACCGCCGAACATCTCCACTTTCAGATCCACACCGACCCTAGGACCACACTTAGAGGCACCCTCATCTACAGACCTCCAGGTACCCGCAGTCAATTCAACGATGACATCACCGACTTCGTCAGCCCACACGCCCTCGCTTCCGAGAACTACATTCTTTTAGGAAACTTCAACTTCCACCTTGAAAACAAACACGACAGTAACACCACCTCCCTTCTGGACAATTTGGCCAATCTCGGACTCAAACAACTTGTTGACACCCCCACTCATGTAGCCGGACACACGCTCGACCCTATCTTCACTTCCAGCAAGCACATCTCCTTCAATAGCACCACAGCTCTCCATTGGACGGACCACAGCTGCGTTCATTTCAGCTATGAAACCACCCTGACCCACAACCGCCCACAACCTATTCCTCGGAGAAACTGGAACAAAATCGCCTCCGACCAACTCCTCACATCACTCAACCAAAACCCTCCCACCCTCTCATTGGACCCAAACCAAGCGGCCACCAATCTCAAGCAATGGATCACCAACAGTGCTGACGAATTAGCACCCCTGAAAAAACACCTGATCAAATCAACCAGCAAAAAGGCTCCCTGGTTCAATGATGACCTTAAAAAATCCAAGAAGCTTTGCCGCACCCTGGAGAAAACATGGCGAAAAAACCCAACCACCGTCAACATGTACTCCTTCAAAGCAGCCACCCGCAAACACCACCAACTGATCCGATCCGCCAAGAAATCAGCATTCAAGGATCGTCTTGACAACAACACTCACAACAGCAAGGAACTTTTCAACATCGTCAAAGAATTCACCAACCCCACCGCTGCATCCAACGACATCACTCCTTCCCAAGACCTCTGCAATGCGTTATCCTCCTTCTTCTACAACAAAATTGCCGACATCCACAACAGCTTCCATAATACTCCCAGCGTTCACCCCTCCCCACCCCTCTTAGATCATACTCCACCAACTAACAACCTTACCGCCTGGAACCCAATCACCACTGAAGACACCATCCGCCTAATGAACTCCATCCACTCTGGCTCACCAACTGACCCCTGCCCCCACCACATCTTCAACAAAGCAGACTCCATCATCGCACCCCATCTCCGTGATGTCATCAGCTGCTCGTTCAACTCTGCCACCTTTCCAGAAAGCTGGAAACACGCCGAACTCAGCGCCCTGCTGAAGAAACCCACAGCAGACCCCTCTGAACTTAAAAACTACCGACCCATATCCCTCCTCCTATTCCCGGCCAAAGTCATCGAGAAAGCCGTCAACAAACAACTCGCCGCCTTCCTTGAATCCAACAAATCCCTCGATCCATCTCAATCCGGGTTTCGAGCCAAACACAGCACCGAAACCGCCCTCATTGCAGCAACTGACGACATCGGAACACTACTGGACAACGGTGAAACAGTGGCCCTCATTCTACTCGACCTCTCTGCCGCTTTTGACACAGTCTGCCACAGCACCCTTATACAACGCCTCAGCAACATCGGCATTCAAGGAAAAGCCTTGGACTGGATCACCTCATTCCTCGCTGTGAGAACTCAAAGAGTCCGACTCCCCCCGCACAACTCTGAAGCCACTGAAGTCATCTGTGGCGTACCACAAGGATCTTCACTCAGTCCCACCCTCTTCAACGTCTACATGAGCCCACTCGCCTCCATCGCGCGTCAACACAACATCATCTCATACGCCGATGACACCCAGCTTATCCTTTCCCTCACCAAAGACCCTAACACCGCCAAAACAAATCTTCACGAAGGCATGAAAGAAGTAGCCGATTGGATGAAACACAGCCGCCTAAAACTCAACTCAGACAAAACAGAGGTGCTCATCCTAGGATCCTCCCCCTCCGCCTGGGACAACTCTTGGTGGCCCTCCGCTCTGGGCACAGCACCCACACCCACAGACCACGCAAGTAACCTTGGCTTCATCCTAGACTCCTCTCTCTCGATGTCCAGACAAGTCAACGCAGTCTCCTCCTCCTGCTTCAACGTACTTCGCATTCTCAAAAAGATCTTCCGTTGGATCCCCCTCGAGACAAGAAAGACTGTCACTCACGCACTGGTCACGAGTCGACTGGATTACGGTAACACACTATACGCCGGAATCTCGGCAAAATTACAGAAAAAACTCCAACGCATCCAAAACGCATCAGCAAGACTCATATTAGACATCCCTCGCCAAGATCACATCACCGGACACCTAAAAGACCTCCACTGGCTTCCCGTCAACAAAAGAATTACATTCCGCCTTCTCACCCACACACACAAGGCCTTCTACAATCTAGGACCCGAATGCCTCAACACTCGGCTATCCTTCTACAAGCCCACCCGCCAACTAAGATCGTCCAATCAAGCCCGCGCCGCTGTCCCGCGCATCCGAAAATCCACCATGGGTGGCAGATCCTTCTCCTTCCTTGCTGCCAAAACCTGGAACTCACTCCCCACTCATCTCCGCCTTACTCAAAACCACATCTCCTTCAGAAAAGAACTTAAACCCTGGCTATTCGACAAATAATGAACCCCTTTCCCAAGCGCCTTGAGACCCTCTGGGTGAGCAGTGCGCTATACAAATTCCTGAACTTGAACTTGAACTATATCGAATGTCATGATATAGAATGTCACTGTATATTTATTCATTTTGAAAGTTTTATATAGCGCGAACATGACCACCGAGGGTATCAGAGCGCTTTACAGATTATGCATCATGATGGTTGTAATCAAACATGCAAAATCAGCTATCCAACAAAATCAGAGTCTAATAGACAAACATTATCCTAAGGGAAAAACAAACACAAAAAATCATCAGCTCAACAAGGTCTAAATCTAGAAATGTCCAAGAAGACTCTTGAACCAAGAGGATGGGCCATAGTCAGCGGGTACGGACCAAAAACAAATAAAGGAGCCATGTTAAAGAAGAAATTTCTTCATCAGGAGTCCTTTAACTTCTTTTTGAAGAAGACAGTGGAGGGGTACACCCTGACTTCGGGTAAAAGGGAGTTCCAAATCCATCCCTGAGGAGGTTAATTTGCAGGTATTTTTTTTCTTGAATTTCTGTGGTTTTAGCAAAAGGGTGCTGGCACTTCTAGAGGCTCTAGAACTGCAGGAGAGCTCCAGTTTCCAAGCGAGGTACAGGGGGGTCTTGAAGTGGATGGCCTTGTGAGCCATGCATGCAATTTTTAACTGTATCCGAACTTCATATGGAAGCCAATTCAGGACTCGCAAGTCCGGAGATATGTTGTGCCAGTTAAGAGTCTAGTAGCGGAATTAAGGGAGGCCCTAAGCGTAGCCATCCTAACTCTAGGCAGGCCGCAAAGAGTTGCGCTACCATAGTCCAGCTTTGAGAACACTAATGCTTGTACTGCCACCTTCAGGTCCTGAGCAGGGAGAAAGGGTTTGAGTTTCCTGAGTAGGCTGAGTTGAAAGTTTGCTCCTTGGGTGAGGAAACTTATGTGCTTCTGCATGTTCAGGTTTTTGTCCAGAATGTTATTGAATGTCATAGTACGTAATTTTATAGAATGTCATTATATAGAATGTCATTACATCAACATTTTTTAAATTGTATTATATGTTAGTATATTTGTTAAAAGTTTATAATATTTTTTTAATGTATGTTATAATTTTTTTAAGATAATGAATTTTATGTTAGTAAATTTTTGCATATATTCGTTTCGTAGCGGGTTGTGGGTTTATAGGGGGATAGGGTGGGAAGTAATTTAATTTAAATTAGAAAAGAATGTATTAATTAATAATTTTATGGTAAATAATTAATATTGGTAATTAAGTTAATTCATGTATTATGAAAAATTTAAAAAGTTATTAATAAAAGTTTTTAACTAAATGATAATTATGTCAATTGTGTAAATTTGTATTAATTGGTAACTATTTAAATATGAATTATTAATAATTGATGTATTAGTATGTTAATCATGTTAATTTTTTGAGGCGTGTGTTGTGTTTATAGGGGAGTATGGTGTGTATTAATTTAATTGAAGATAAATTGTTATTAATATTTATATAATATTTAATCAGTTCTTTTATACTGTTAATTGTGTTAATTAATTTAGATATCATTATTTTTTTGTTAATTGTAATTAGCTAATTCATTAAATGCTAATTAATCATGTTAATTTATTAATATTTTAAACTAGTGGAGGTGACTTTTATAGTGGAATATAGTGGGAGGTAATTAAATGTAAATAATTAATTCTTTATTAATTAATTTTAACTAAATTGTATGACTGGGTCTACTAAATTATTCCTCTACGCTATCCAACACTTTCCCTACTGTTGCACTCTCTGGAGTGGGAATAGTAATTTTTACCCCTACGCTATCCAACACTTACCCTACTGTTGCACTCACTGGAGTGGAAATAATAATTTTACCATCCCGCTATCCATCGCTTTCTTTACTGTTGCACTCACTGGAGTAATTTTTACCCCTACCCTATCCAACAATTACCCTCCTGTTGCACTCACTGGAGTGGGAATAGTCATTTTTATCCTCCCGATATCCAACGCTTTCCCTACTGCTGCACTCACTGGAGTGGGAATAGTAATTTTTACCCCTACGCTATCCAACGCTTTCCCTACTGTTGCACTCACTGGAGTAATTTTTACCCCTACCCTATCCAACAATTACCCTACTGTTGCACTCACTGGAGTGGGAATAGTCATTTTTATCCTCCCGCTATCCAACGCTTTCCCTACTGTTGCACTCACTGGAGTGGGAATAGTAATTTTTACCCTCCCACTATCCAACACTTTACCTACTGTTGCACTCTCTGGAGTGGGAATAGTGATTGTTACGCCTGCGCTATCCAACACTTTCCCTACTGTTGCACTCACTGGAGTGGGAAAAGTAATTTTTACCCTCCCGCTATCCAATGCTTTCCTTACTGTTGCACTCTCTGGAGTGGGAATAGTTATTTTTACCCCTACGCTATCCAACACTTTCCCTACTGTTGCACTCACTGGAGTGGGAATATTAATTTTTACCCTCCCTCTATCCAACGCTTTCCCTATTGTTGCACTCACTGAAACTGGGAATAGTAATTTTTATCCTCCCGCTATTCAACACTTTCTCTACTGTTACACTCACTGGAGTGGGAATAGTAATTTTTATTCTTCTGCTATCCATCACTTTCTCTACTGTTTCACTCAATGGAGTGGGAATAGTAATTTTTAACCTCACGCTATCCAACACTTTCCCTACTGTTCCACTCCTTGGAGTGGGAATAGTAATTTTTATCCTCCCGCTATCCAATGCTTTCCCTACTGTTGCACTCACTGGAGTTGGAATAGTAATTTTTACCTTCGTGCTATCCAACGCTTTCCCTACTGTTGCACTCACTGGAGTGGGAATAGTAATTTGTACCCACCCGCTATCCAACTTATTCTATACTTTTGCACTTGTTGTAGTGTGAATACTATTTGTATTCACTACTCTATGCAAAATGTTTATTATTGTTCCATTTAATGTAGTGCAAAATATTAATTTGCATACAAAATATTATTTAAATTATTGTATATTATTTATTTTTAAATGTATATAATATGTTTATATATATGTAATTATATTTTGAATAATGTTTTGAATATTTTAATAAGAATATTAATTATGTTTTCATATTATTAAGTTATATACATGTTAAAAAATAAAAATTCTTTTTTTACATTTATTAGTTGTACATTATTTTAATTATGATGTATTTAATTGTGTTTATTATTTAATTACTTTTATATTAGTTTTAATATTTTTTTATTAAAAAAATCGATATTTAGTTACCTATATTTTTCACAACGATATTTTGTAATCAATATGTTGGTACTTACCTGTTTGTGGATAGGTATTCAATATTATGTCCCTCGATATATTTTGCTTCTATATTCTGGACACTCGATATTGTGTCCCTCGATATTTAGTCACTGATCCACTTCCAATACCAATGCCAAGCCAGAAATGAACCGAAAGACTTGTGTATGTACTTAGTTATGGAGTATAGCACAGTTTACACCATAGTTTGTTTTTTTACACAATGTTTGACACACCAATAGGTCCGTGCTTATTCTTACAATGCATGGAATCAATGGCATGCAGAAAGGATTCTGATATGACCAGCACATTAAAGCCATACCAATTGACTTTGTCAATCTTGGGACTAGAGGTGATGGCAGTGGTCTTACGAGTGGAGGGTTGCTAAGTGTCAGGTGGTGGTAGCAATGGGGATGGTAGCACTGGTGTAATTCATGTGGTGGCAGTATTGATGTAAATGGTTTAGGTGGCGATGCTAGTGGTGGTGGTACTGTGGATGTGCTATTTGCAGTTGGCTTGATGTTGGATAGTTTTGTGTGCAACAAACAGTGCAAAATATTTCTTGTGGTGGCAGTGGCTTTACTTTTATCATGTGAGCATCCCATACACCTCTTAAGTGATCTTTTATTACTTCAGGACAGTCAGGCCCCCAAGTCTTAGATTATAAAAACAATTAGTAGGTCAAGTAATTCAAACGTGCATTAAAGTCATGACAGAAATGTAAAAAAACATGCCTGCTGCAGTACAAAAAAACTGCTTTCTGCATGCAATACATGTTGCGATGAAGGACTGACTATGACAAACTGCATGATGGTAGAGTCTACTATTTAGATGTAAAATAGTCCCTCATGCATTGAAATGCAAGAACTGCATTGGAAGTGGAATGATGCACCAAACAGCCAGTAGCATGATGATGAGAAGGTAATACACCTCTGGGCTGATCAAAGATGTGTGTGTGTTAATATCTGAAGCCAGTAGAGATGGTCCTCCGTCAGTCGCTGAGGGGGCGATGGAAGATGTGGTGAAGAGGAGAAAAAGGTAAGACATCACTATGAACAATCTGTAGGACCCCACCTGTCCGACGTAATCGCTGTAAGCCCGTAACAATTAGTGGCTGTGTTTCGGGAAGGGCACACTAAAGAGATTTGGTAGGTGGGGTTGCAAGGGGGAAATGAGAAGGGTGGGTGGTGCCCTGATCTTGGCTGTTGAGCACCACAGCCTCTACAGCAAAACTACTGGGTTCCCTGTAGGGGTTGGATGGGCTGGCAATAAGATACGCCTCTGCTAAAGCCATAAAAGGAATGGTGGAACTGTTGCATATGCCGAGGTGGAACGGAAAGGCCGATAAATCGATGGGTATTCCATATCGCCTAAAAAAAACGGTCAAGAGTAGAATCAGCATACCCCCAACAGGCGGGTTCCGTCAAAGGGCATGTCCATCAAGGGAGGATTGGACATTGCCAGAGTACCCAGTCGATCATAGTCATGCATGGCGGAAAATGTCAACACTGGTGCCTATGGCCCGTCCAATGGATTTGGTGGTACCCAAGCCACAACAAATCATGAACTTGGCAATATTATAACCATCTTGACTCGCCCAAGATAATACAGGGCGAAGGTCTTCAAAGGTTTGAGCCACTGAAGCCCAAAGGTATTAGCATCCCAACAAGCAGATGTCATTAACAGACTGGAGAGCCTAGCTGGTAGAAGAAAAGAACCAGTTTCTTAATGTTTCCAGTCGCTTAGATTGCCTATCAATGTTCCATTTTAAGACGGTCGAATTAATTTGTAATTTTGTTCATTAAATGCTTAAAGGCACTGAGTATGTATGCATCTACCAAAAATTAAAACAGCGGGCAGTTCGCACACAGCTGATACAGACCACACTTTATTGCTTTAGCCAAAAAGATGTATAAAGTCTTATTTAAGATATTTGTTTGAAAATATTTTAGTATTGGCCCGGACCTCACCATCCGTCGTTTTACAATTATTTAAAGATGTGGAATACCACAACATAAAGAAAACGCCTCATGCAAAGAACGTTGTTGTACTGGGGGCATTTTATGCTACATTGTAATGGTTTTAATTAACTACACAATAAAGTTGTTTATAACAGATTCCCTATCAGGTGGAGAGATGGGAAATGGGTTGTGATTAGAGCAACTGGTAGAAGTCTGGGCCACTAGGATTTCTGGTGAACGGTACTGCAAAAGAAAAGCCAGGTCACCAGGAGCAGGATGATGGCACCTAGCAAATGGTTTACTGACTGGGGACCAGAGCAAGGTTTGGCCCAAGCCCCCACTAAGTGCCTCGTTAACAAGAAGAAGGGGCTCATAATATGTTTGTCCATTGTTGGTGGACTTCTGTTAGAACATTATTTTTAACTTCCAAGGGCGGAGCTGGGGGTCAAGCACTTTAGCCGCCCTACACATCATCTTGGTGTGGATGGTCAAAGGGGGGAGAAAAAGACCAGAAAAAAAAAATCCAGCTTTTTCCGCTCGGCACTGGACAGTGCCAAAAACAGACCCAAGGAGCTCTATAGCATCATCAGACAACAAACCTCCAAGCCCATACCCTCCTCTGTGCAGGCGTACAAAGAACTATGCAACAAATTCGCCAAATTTTTCAAGGGCAAGGTTACAAAAATTTAACTCTCACTGGACGGCATTAACACGCACCACGCAAAGAGCAATGCGGCTGGGTCACCAGATCTTCCTCCTGATCTCTCTCCTGGTCCCTCTCCTAATTCCTGGCTCAGTTTCCATCCTATCCAAGAAACGGAGATAATCACGCTGATCTCCACCTCCAAACCCTCAGCCCATGTCCTTGATCCCATTCCTCCCCTACTGACCAAAAAAATGAAGCACGCTCTAGCTCCGCTCTGGAGCACGATCATAAATAGCTCCCTGAAATGCGGAGTGGTTCCTGACTGCCTCAAAATGGGCAAAGTCACACCCCTGTTGAAAAAACCTGGACTAGATGTGACAGATCTAAACAATTTTAGACCTGTGTCGAACCACCCCCTTCTCTCATAAACACTTGAAAGATGCGTACTACATCAACTAACCCAGCACCTGGACCACATCAACCTCCTGGACCCCCACCATTCTACTGGCTTCAGAAAAGGCTGTGATTCAGAAAACGCGATTCTCAATATCATCGACGATATACATGGATCACTAGACGCCGACCAATGCTGCCTCCTCATTCTCCTTGACCTCTCGGCAGCATTTGATACTGTTGATCACAAACTCCTCATAAGGACTCTTCAAGAAAGAGCCGGCCTTGGCGAGGTAGTCCTCAAATGGTTCTCCTCCTTCCTCCACAACCGCATACAAAAAATAAAAATAAAAAACTTTACCTCCGACCTCCAGCAAGTCAACAGGGGAGTCCCTCAAGGCTCGGTGCTTTCACCGCAACTCTTTAATATCTACATGGAACCTCTTTCCAAACTACTCAGAAAAGCCAACATTCACTTCCATCTCTATGCTGATGATACCCAGATCTATCTGGAAACAACCTCTCTCAAAGACATACAAAGACTTAATGATGTCTTGAAAGATGTCCAACGTTGGCTCACATGCAACCACTTGAAACTTAACCCTGACAAGACTGAGACACTCCTCATCTCAAATAAGGAAGACAACCCACAAATTGCCGAGTGGTTAAAGGCCATCGATGCACTTAATGGAAATCTGATCCTAGCGGACTCTGTCAAATCCCTAGGCATCACTCTCGATCCAAAACTGAATATGATGAGACACATTAAGAATTCGGCCAAAAGTGCGTTCCTTAGCCTCAGACTACTGAACAAATTAAAACCCTACATTCCGCCCAATGATCTCAAACAGGCCACCCAATCTCTGGTTCTGTCAAGACTGGACTATGGGAACGCAGTCCTCTCAGGAATTCCAAAATCACACCTGGCTCCCATCAAACCAAAGCTACATGCGGCTGCCAGAATGATCACTGGTATCAAGAAATATGATCATATCTCCCCCGCACTCAAGGAACTCAAATGGCTCCCAGCAGAAATGCGGATTAGCTTCAGAACAGCCTGCCTCACCCATAAAGCCCTTCACACCGGCAAACCAGATTACCTGGCTAAAAAATTCATAAAAGCAGGTCAGTCCAGGAACCTAAGAAGCTCAAACTCCCTTCTGCTCATCCCAGCTAAGACCAGAAAGAAAAAACTGCTGATCGATCTTTCACCGGAAGCGCTTCCATCCCCCCTCATATCATAACCATTCCCTCTTTTGCAGAATTCAAAAGCCAACTCAAAAACCTGTTCCTCAACCGCTCCTTTGGAAATGGATAGTGGGGAGCAATTAACAATCATCGAGCTCCGCTCCAGTTTTAAGACTCTGAAGAACCTTGAAGACAAAATGTCATTTACTACATTGTGTTGCTCTTTAATTTTTGCACTCCTCTGTGGATATGTCTCCCCTCTATTCTATATCTGATGATTATTTGTGCTCTACCTACTGTGAAGCGCTCCGATACCCTGGGGTCTGGCTAGCGCTATAGAAAACTTCTTTAATAAAATAAAATAAAATAAATACCTGTCTCCGGGGAGGTATCAAAGTTACTAGCTGCCTGTAAGACCTCAGACCACCTGTCATCGTGGCAGGGCTGAGCGAACTCATCACCTGTGTTACAGTCATTATCCGAATCAGTCCCTAAAAGGTATTGCAAAGACTATTGTAGAGACTGTGGTAATTCAAGTGGGAAAATCTGCGCCTTTAGGCAGGACGTAGGTTGAAGTTGAACCGATGTTGGTGAGGACAATAGGGGTCGCGTCTTCAGGTGGTGAAGTACGCATTGGCGTCAACATGCCCAGTGCCGGCATGGGTCATGGTGCCTGAAGCCGATTTGGATACAAGACAATTGTTGAGGGTCCGGCGTATGCCAAGTGCAAACCTGTCCTCTGTACACCCAAGTGAATGGACTTGTAGTTCTTTGGTGCCCAAAGATGCACCAGAGGGAGTCGGCAGCGATTTAAAGAGCTAGAACATGGCTGTTCAGAACCCTTGAAAATACCGTGGCATGGCTGAAGGCCCTGGAAGTCAAGACAGAGAGGGATGGTGCACCTCTGGCTCTTGCTCAGGAAAATGCGAGGGAGCAGAATCCCACTTCTTGTTATGTGTGTTACGCTAGCCTAAGGCCTTGGAGTGCGACAAAGACCGACCTCTGAAGCGGTTCTGACTACTCTGGGAACGGGACAAAGAGCAGGCTTTGGATGCGGCGCAAGACTTGGAAGAAGCCTGTTGCGGATTCTTCTTATGCTTGGAGATATAAAAAATCATCTCACGTTGCCTAACGGCCTTAAGGTTAATCGAAGAGCAGAAACAAGATAGTCAATTGCGACACAAGACAACTGGCAACAAGTGGGGTATACGAGAGGTAAGTTAAGGTTAATGAAAGAAATCATAACACCACAAATTATGCACAATATTAGCTTCATACGATTTAATTTTAATTGTATTGCAGAAATAGCTGCCAATGTTTACAGTTGCATTGTGAATGTTTTGTTTTACAACACAGGGCACTGAACCAGATTAAATAGCCAAACTGGTACGTTGCAACAATGACTATAGCTTTTATTGTGTGGAGGTACAGCCTATTGTGAAGGATGCCACAGACCTATTCAGGGTACAAACAGGGCAGAAACATGTTGACTCCCTATTGAAGACACAGTAGGGTCCTAATAACATTTAGGTCAATTGTGCCTTTTTAACGTTGTGTTCAGGAGTCCTGTGTAGTACAGGGCGCGTTTACATTTAGCTGTTGACTCGTTCTGAAGTTGGCACAGCAATGCAAGGTTTTTGAAAAATGCAGCCAGCTCTTGCTGATATTAGTTGTATACTGACAAGGTCTACTGACAATCCATCTCATAAGAAGATCCTGGACCTGCTCATTAGTGCCTACCTACAAGGTTCAGTCGTACCCGTAGGTAACTCTCACCATGCACTCTTTCCAATGCAGGTAAATACCAAGCAGAACATTTTCAGGTACTTTACAACGCAAAACGTTATCATGCAGGCGTTCTATTTATATATTTATTTATATGAAATGAAATGATTTAGGAGTACACATGCACACCCACACACACACACACACACACACACATTATTTATGGCACATTAAAAAATAAAATGTTAGGTTTCAGGCATGGATAGAGGTTAGGGGTAGTAAGGTTTTTTTAGGGTTGAAGTGCAGGAAGAGGTAGTAATGGGTTTTAAGGGTTCAGGGATAGGAAAGGGTGGTAGGAGGATTATGGTAGGGGTAAGGGATAGTAAGAGGATTGGGTATGGGCAAGGGTAGTAAGGGGTTTATAGGCTTCGGGAATGGTGGACATAATGGGATTTTAGAGTTCAGGATGGGTAGGAGTAAGGGATAGTAGGGTTTTCTTGGGATCAGCGATGTGTAAGCATTTTTTAGAGTCCAATGATGGGTAGAGCAATGGGTAGAAAGGGTTTGGTATTTAGGGTTTAGAGATGTAGAAAGGGGTTTCAATTATATATATATTTTTGTAAAAATATGGATTTGGGCTATTCTTCCCTAACTGATCAGACAGAAAAAATATATATATGTAAGGCAGGTTAATGATCAGCTATTGGAACAATAGAGCAATCGTTTTGGCTTTTGAGAGGTTTCAAAGAACAGCCAATGCAAGTTTCAACCGCCTGACTATTTAAAGGCTGTAAAACAAGTATTACACAATGGGCCAAGAGATGATTCTGATAAAAAGAGCGACTGAGAGGCCCCTACTTCTATTTATCCAAGGTATAAGGTGGAACATGGTGATCACTTCAAAAAGCAGAACAATTGTTTTCTTGTGCTCCATTATGGAGCTCAAATAATACCCACCCAGAGTAAGTATGTAGAATGTAAAAGTGCCATAGTAATAAAAACAGGCAGACACTGCAGCACAGTAGAAAAGCAGACAAGAGTGCTCGATTAAGGGAACTTGAGGTCAAGGGAAAAAGAACTTGAAAGATCTATGCTGCTGGGACACGTGCGATAACAGAGGTATAAATTGTGGTTAGTCCACTGACAGTTGCTGATTGATAAGCGTCATGCACCACTAGTAATCATCAGAAAAAAGGAATCATTAGATAGGTGAACAATGAAGAAGTTACTTACCTTTGGTAACGCCTTTTATGGTACAGAAGATCTAGCCGCAGATTTCAAACCTTAGAATTTTCCCCAGGCGTCAGACTGGATCCGGAAATTCTTGAGCAGCACCCCTGCGTAGGTGGCTTAGTTTGGCTCAGCATCTGCAGTAACATCCACGTCAGAAGTGACAAGCGTGGTGCCTACCTAGCCACCACCCCAGCACACAGACCTCTTTGCGCTACTTTCATCACCAGAAGTGCAGAGCCACGAGGAAAGCGGATGCACTGGTGTGTGGAGCTAAAGGCTTCATAAGGGCAATCAATCAATCAATCGATCACCCGTGAGGGTATCCAGTACTGGATTGTGGGATTCAGTCGATAAGCCAGGTCTTTAATTTCTTCCTGAAGACTGTAAGCGAGGGTGATCTTCAGAGGATTCCTATAAACCCTATAGAGAAATCAGTTCACACAGCAGGGAGGATGGGAAGGTGGTAGAGTGGGATTTAAGGAATCTGCAACTCGATCGAGTCTCTACCGAAACGCTTTTACAGAAGTTAAGTAACTTGTTCATCTGATAGAGACTTCTAGCCATAGATGCCTTACTGTTAGACCCGGGATCCCTGGTTGGTGAGGTAGGTACCCTAGGGCAAATAGAGACCCGCGTTTCCATGTAAGGGAAAGGAAGGACACCTTCTGAGATAGCCCCAGCTCACCCCTTGGTAGTTTGGCATGAGCAGCCAGGCTTATCTTCAAGAGAAATGTGTAAAGTATTTGCAACCATGCTCTCAGCAACCCAATGATGACACCACAAATAGACTCCACACGAGTTTTATAAAAACGAGTATACATTTTATATAAAAAGATGCACGATAAAACCACACAATATAAATCCAAATATGTGCAATATTCCTCCTGGCTGGTTGTTAGGCCAGTCAGCCCTGTAAGTTCTGACGATATTAATGAGCACTTCTAAACATTCCACTGTAGTCCTAATACCATGCTATGCAGTTCGTAATGCTACAATCAGGCACTCTGCAAGATAAAAAATAATGCAATGTTTAACGCAACAATACGGCACGTTGCAATGTAAAAATAATGTAATGTGTAACGCAACAACCAAGTATGTCGTTATGCAGAAATAAGGCAATGCGTATTACACTAATCAGGTAGTTTGTTATGCAGGAATAATGCAATGAGTAATATGCTAATCAGGTAGTCCGTTATACAGAAACAATGCAGTGTGTCATACGACAGTCAAGTAGCTCGTTATGCAGAAATAATGTCATGCGTCATACTCTAATCGGGTAGTTCGTTATGCAAGAATAATGCAATGTGGAATACACTAATCAGGTACTCAGTTATGCGGAAATTGTGCAATGTGTAATACGACAATCAGGTACTCCGTTATGCAGAAATAGAGCAATGCGTTATACACTCCGGCACCGATCCCGGCGCCTTAGGCGGTCTCTCCGCCACTCGTGCTGACTCGCAGTTAGCCTCTGTGAACAGTTGCCCCCAACACGGGCTGGTATAACAAAGTGTAGTTCCGCACTCCTGCCCTGGTACTGCCACTCCCTTGGCAAGTACGGGCCGCGATACGACCCAAAGCAGAGGCTCGCGCTGCCGGAATGAGAGAGAGGCCGAGAGCGTCTCCCTCCGAGCCCGCACCCCGCCCCAGGCGTCGATACACGTTACCAGGGAGGTGCGACCTCACTCTCCTCTCCTCTTCCAGTGACTTGGGCCTCCGATGCAATCTTTGTGAATTGGCAATGGTGGGCTTGGGCTGGCGGCTTAGCTCCTCCGGGGTTGCCTGTGTGGGCTGCTACTTGTACGAAGTGTTCAGGCTGCCTCAGGGCACACGCATACAGCGTGGCTGAGACTCCCTTGAGCTTCGGGTGCACGATCACCGGGCACTCATCACAAAGGTCTCAGGCTGCATGAAGAACACGCACACAGCGTCACTGAGACTCACTTGGATTCCGGGTGTGCACGATAACAAGGCAATCCTCACGAAGGGTTCAGGCTGCAAAAAGCACCCGCACACAGTGTTGTTGATCCTCGCTTGGGATTCAGGTGCCGACGATCACATGGCACTGCTTACGAGGGTCTCAGGCTGCACAAAGCACACACACACAGCATTGCTGAGACTCTCCTGGAATCGTTTGTGTTCCATGAGTTTGATTTCAACAGGGAGCCAGCTCACCTTGGGTCTTTGGGTATAAGTTACTTCAGGAGACAGCACAGCAAAGTCCTTTCAAGCAGAGGGGCACAGCAAAGTCCCTTTAGCCTTTCCTTGGTAAAAACAGCAAACTGCAGGTCAGCCCCAGGTCACACAGCAAGGGTCAGACCTTCCCTTTAGTCGCTTCAGTTGTTTCTTCCTTGGCAAAAGTCCTCTTGACAACGAAGTAGCTCCAATCTTTTTCAATCTTGATCAAGCCATTCTCCAAAGTTCAGGGACTTCAGCTCTCATAGTTATAACCCTCTATGGCTTCCAAAACTTTGTGTTCATGAGGCACGGACCCCTGTTCAAACCAGTTCTGGGTGCCTCCCTACCAGTGACACCTTCTTCCTTTGATTAGTGGGGGTCTGGATTCTCAATTACTCAGCAGGAGATGGACAATTTTTTTATAGCAGCAACACAGACCTCTTCAACTTGAGGGGCTAATCCTCCCCCTACACTCCAGATGCAGGTCAGCCTGTTGCTGTCTCACCTCCTCCCCTGGGTTAAGACATTCCCCAGAACCTATCGCTTTCAAATCCCGACAGTCAATCCACAACCAGGCAGAGACACATAGAAATGTTAGAGCACAAAGATCCAGCCACTTCTAAACGAGTGGCTTCTAAATACACAATGCAAAAACCAGGACATGGTACACACCTTAATACATGTCCTACCTTTCACATGCACTGCACCCTGCCAAGGGGGTATCCTGGACCTTCCAAACGGGTGTCTGATGTGCATAGAGAGGGAAGAGTAAGGTCTGGCAAGTGGGTGCACATGTCAGAACAACATGGCAGTTTAACAAACTGTGTACAGGCAGTGCAATGGCAGGCCTGAGTTCCCTCTTTAAGGCTACTGGTGTGGGTGGCACAAGTAGTGCCGCAGGCCCACTAGTAGCATTTGCATTATCAGCCCTGGCACACATAGTGCACTTTACTAGGGACATTACTAGCAAGGTAAACATACCAATCCTGGACAACAAATTATCATTAGACTTTATACAGGGAGCACTTGCACTTCAACACTGTTTAGCAGTGGCAAAGTGTCCAAAGCATTTAAGTTGGCAACACCATGTCAGAAAAAAGGTCTAAGGGTAAAGCAAAAAGTTTAGGGAACTGTATCCAAAAAGGGCCAAGTCCTACACTTACCTTAGAATAGATACCCAAGTAATACCTCCCAGGCGGTTGGCCTGCAAGCAGATTAGACCAAATAGTCCAGTAGGACCAAACAGGCAAAATGACCATCAGGATGTACCGGGCTGTCCCAAAAGTAATGTTTGCTGAACGTGTGCAGTGATGCCCACACTCATGGCTGATAGATGTCCAGGACAGGGTATCTGTGAGCCTTTGGTTGCAGCCTTAGCCCTGGTGGAATGAGTATGTAATTCCCCGGTGGTTGCTTTTTGGCGATTGCCTAGCAGATTTTTATGCAGGGCACTATCCATCGTGAGATGGTTAATTTCGGAACAACCTTTACCTTCTTCGCCCCGACATACCCACAGAACAGTTGATCATCCACCCCATGCTCTTTGGTACAATCAATGCTCTTTTTGGATCCAGGCAGTGTGGTCTTTTTAGAAAGCTGAGGCAGAGCGAAGAATGTAGGCAGGGGGTTAGCCTGAGTGTGTGAAAAGGTCACAAAACCTTCGCAAGGAAACAGTCATGGGTCCTCCGAAACAGTTTGTTTGGATAGACAGTTGTGTAAAGAGGATACACAGACAGTGCATGCAGTTTACTGAGCCTCCTTCTGAGGTTATAGCCACCAGAAAAGCGGTTTTGATGATAAGGCAAATTGCGTGGTTGAGCAGGGGCTCAAAGGGCACGCACATGAGAAATGTTAAGACCAGACTAAGATCTCATTGGAGCACGATGAATGGTCTTGGAGGGAACAGATGCTGAAGTCCCTTATGAAAGCAAGTCACAACAGGTGACTTAAACAAAGAAGGTTGGTAGGGTACCTGCAAGAAAGCCAAGATGGCCGACAAACAGCCCTTTCAGTGCACAAAGCCATGTTGGGCCAGAGAAATAACAAACAATGAAACTTGGGAGAGGGCTGCAGAAAGAGGATTGACCTCAAAGCTGGGGAACCGGGTTAGAGTCTCTGCAACGACACTCAACATCACTTAATCTCCCTGTGCCTATCAAAAAAATGTAATGTGTCTTCTGTAACGAAACTGGTGCTCATGTAAAGCGCTCTGTTCTAGTTCGTGCTATAGAAAACTCTTAAAAACGAACAAAAAATTCTTCGTCATGTCACAAATTTGTGCCAGGCAATACTGTCATAGTGAGGGGGCACTTGGCTGCCAGATTAACATCACAGGCTTCATGAGGAATGTCAAAAGCTGTCAACCATCGTTGCTCAAACTCAACACATGAAGGCGGAGGGTGCACAGGTTTAGGTGCAAGACTTTTCCTGTTGCTGTGATCGAAGATCCTCCCGAAGGGGCCACCTGATCAAAGGACCGATGCTCATGCTCAGGAGTTCGGGATACCACACTCACTACACCCAATCAGGAAGTACAAGAATGACATGGGCCTCGGTCCATGATTGGTCGGAGCAGACTAAGGCAGAGCTCCTATTCATAGAAGTTGCCATAATAATAATAAAACTTTATACAATATGTAGGTATAATCCAGATCTGCTTGGTTTGGATACAGGGTCTGGCTCTGCAAAGTTGTCCTCATTCCCTGTGACCCGATAACAGCCCCTAGTTTTGCAGGGTCCGTAGTCGGATACCATGGCCTAGCACGATGGGCGGCCACAGCCCCGTCTATTAAACAAGTACAACAGGGCAGTTTACAGCTGTCCCTATCCCACCTTCCAACGGTGTGCAAGCACAGTTACCGAAACATAGGGGATCCAGTACCTGGGGCAACCCCACAACCTTCTGCTCTTGTCAGGCAGCCCGCCCTGCCTGCTCGGCTCCTCTCCCATCCCCGCTCACCTCCTATCATGGCTGTCGGCTGCTGCTGTGTAGCGGTGAACCAATGTCAAAGCTGGGCACAGTGTCGCCTGCTGGTGTCAAGACGAGGCCTGGAAAAAGGCAGACGGCTAAGGCCCTCCTGACTTCTCCGTGCAGCTCAGTGTTATGTAGCAGCCAGTAAGAAAGCCGGGTGGTTTAAAACACACCTTCTGTAGAGATCCATGCACCGTCAGCATATCACAGCTGTAATTTTCCCTATAACATGTTGCACAAATTCACCCACAATGCATTATGGTAGATGTAGTTTCATTTGTTCATAACTTAGTTATTCTGCAGTTGTTCACCCATACTTCATTTTCTTTGGTAGTTCAGTAATTACTCAATCAGTACCGATAGCCACCTGGAGGTGCCATTCATCAGAGACAAGTATTCCTTCCCTTCTGGGTGCGCCTCCGTATAATTGCAGTTGGGTTTGGGGTGCTGTAAGAATAGCTATGTTTGGCTGTGCACCTGCGCTCACAGTTTACAGTCTGTGCCACAGGCAGATAGCTGAGTGTAATGTCAGTTAATACACAATATAACTGCACATGATAAAGGCACTACCATAATGGAACTTTGCTGGTAGGGGGACCAAAAGAGGAAATAGCCTAACGGTATGGGAACGTTGCAAGATTACGTCAAGGGGCAAGAGAAGTGCGAGATAGGTGAGCTGTGCGAGAAAGGAAGAGAAGAGGAACAGGAGAACCTCGGAGATCAATGAGGGTATATGATAAGTACTACTTACCAACGTCAGTTTCCACCATTGGTGTCTTCAGAGAAGGCCAGTCAATTGAACGCTGAACGCGTGCAGTACTTGTTCATTATAATTTGAAGACAGGAAGAGGGCCAATGAACCTAACCATTCTGGAGCTGTTCTCATGCATTTTTCAGCATGAGAGTAGCTCCATGATTGGTCAGAGCAGACAAAGGCAGAGCTCCTATTCAGTCTAGGATACTGTGTATGCAGTCTGTCTGCTGTCATAAAGCTAGCATTTGCAGTGATCTGAGTGCGCATATCTGGCTGGCCGGTGCAAGCCAGCCGACCAATCAGACATGTGCTCTTTAGGCAACTGTGACCTGCATGCAAGTCGAAATGGTAACACCCCCGCCTTCTGCGGCTGCTGCGCTCGCAGCAGGTGGGATGATGTTCCTCCTCCCTGAAGGAGGAACCGCCCAACTAGCAAGATACTGGAGGCCATGATGCCCAAGAGCCTCAGAGTCTCATCAAAATCCAGGAAAAGAGGATGAAACATCATAATCATAGCCCAAATATCCTGGACTCTCCATTTGGGAGGATAGGCCCGAAACTGTGCTTTGTCCAGAACAACTCTACTGAAAGGGAGCATCTGCTATCATTGTAATAGTAAAAAACAGAGAAATGCCTAAAGCTGAAGTTGATCATAGGGAAGTATGTTAGGCTTAGGAATGCAAGGCTGTTTATAGCATTTGTGGACCTACAAACGACCTTTGATAATATTAACAGTACAATCCAGAAGGTGATTTATTCAAATTGAAGGTTCCACCATGTCTATAAGAGCTAATATTTAAAATATATTCAGGAAAATAGTACTAAAGTTGAACAGACTTAGAAGATGCAAAGAATTGAGCCCAGAGAAACAATCCCTGCTTTGTTTTATTTCTGGAGGGAGTCGAGGACACCGCAACAACTGAGTTCTTGGCTGAAGACCACCTTTCCTGCTGACCAATTCTCCACAAGCTTTGTGGTTAAACATGCACAAGGAGCCCTAAGCAGAACCCTCCCTGACCCATAATTGCTTAGTTTTGAAACATCTTAGATAGAGAATTGATCCTTTGCGAGGTACGTCATAAGAGGGGCATATGCCAAGTTCATGATATTCCCTGACTATAGCTGAGAAGTCCAATGTCAGCGACGCACGTTTGATTCAGTAAAAACAAAGTTACGTGCCGTTCAGTTGCAATTCATGCTACTGTTCCCAGATGCTAAAATGAAGGTTTTGTACCAAGGGAATTCCTCTTCCTTTCATTCTACGGAGGGGGCCGGGACCTTGTTGGAGAAACTACCCCGATTTCCTCAACAGTACAGGATGGGTTCAGGACAGCAGACACCATCGGCAACAGGACCCAGGCCAAAGACGACGGGTGGGTGAACAATTCCGCTCCACCACCCTAGTTTGCAGACTTTTGCCCACTCTGTGCTCCATTCCGAAAAACTAGGCTGAGTGAGGCAGAGCAGAGTTTTTTCTCTCATGGGGCTTGCCACAGTAGAGCTGTCGAGCGCTCGTGAGAAAAAATTGCGCTCTAGACCTCCTCCCGGTGAGATTTCCCAATGTGGGCGGTCGTGACTGCTTGCGTTAAGAAATCTGACGCTCTATTTAAGGAAGCTGCCGCTCGAGTACAATGTCTACTCGAGTGACAGACAGTAGCATTGCCCTCTGGCACGACGCTTAGTGCCGTACAGTCTAATTGTATGGCGCGGGACAAATTCCCAGCGCTAAAAATCAGTTAGAGTAGCACGACTTAACAGCCTTCGCCGAGGATTGTCCGATCATTCTCCACTCCGAATAATAGCAGGGCGGAGACACTGCGATACCAATAGAGTCTGGAGACTAAATGCCTGGGTGCTGAGGGATGACAATACCCTATGTGAGATCCGTACAGGATTATAACTATTTCCTGGAAAATACAGACTCTGTTGAGTCGGCCGGAATGCTCTGGGAGGCCTACAAAGCAATGATGTGTGACGGGATACAGAATATTATTACCTTCAAGAAAAAGAAGGCTGTTAGGGAGGTGGAGGAATCGAAAAAAGCATCTCCTACAGGCGGAGGCATGAAATGCCCTCTCACGGAGCCCCTGATGCTAAGATGAGTTGAAGCCCTGCAAACTGAATATATAGCACTGGCTACTGTAGAGGGGCATAACCAAATGCTGACTACGCACATCGTCTATACGATGTTGGCAATACAGTTGGGACACAGTTGGCCTGGGTGAGCTGCTGAGAAATGGAGACTAGATGGGTCCACCAGATACAAGGGGCGGAGGGTAACCTCCACAACACAGATAGGGAAATAAGTGAGGAATTTGCTAAATGTATGAAACCCTCTACAAAGACCCACCCACCTCCCCCCGACAGACACTGCCCAGATAGAGGTACTGACATTAACTTACCAACTTTCCCTGGTGAGGACTGCAAGGCCCTGGAAGCAGACATCACCCTTATTGAAGTTCAAGCTGCTATATGCCAAGTAAACTTGGGCAAAACTCCAGGACCTAACAGTCTCCCAACTGAATTTTTCAAGAAGCAGGTAGACCTCCTTGCTCCTCACTTGCTCCAGCTATATCTAACAGGAAGGACAGATGCCATCATCCCACCCAACTTGCGTAGAGCCATGATCATGGTCATACATAAGGCAAGGAAACCCCCAACCGCCTGCAGCTTCTTTCTGCCGATTTCATTGATCAACACAGACACGAAGGTCCTAGTCATCGTCCTGGCTATTAGGCTTCTAACGGTAATCACTCTGTTAATCCACAATGACCAACTGGCTTGTTGTTCAAACGATCTACTAGAGGAACTCTCCGTAGACTCCATAACTGGATGATGGAAGTCCAGACCAGACAAGACCTACATGCATTTGTCTCATTGGACACCAAAAAGGACTTCGTTGTGGTACACTGGCCTTTAATGATACAAACTCTGAGGAAAATGGGGTTTGGACCACAGTACATGGAATGGGCTGCTCTACTCCACACAGAGCCCATAGCTTGCGTTAGAGTTAACAGAGTGTTTTAGTCAGTATTTACTATAAAGAGAGAACTTGTCAGGGTTGCCCTCTGTGCCCCCTGCCCCCGGAGCCTCTGGTTTGTGTGATCCATGTACATCCATAAGTAAGGGGTTTTCAAGTGAATGGTTCCCCGATCCTAGAAGAAAAGATCTCTCTATACATAGACAACATCCTGTTATATCGATCTCGGCGAACAGAGTCGATCCCCGCAGTACTCCACACCTTTGATCAGTATGGGGCCCATTCTGGGTATACAATAAATTAGGACATATCTGTTCTTTTCCCCATCAGAAGACATTCAGACCTGACAGACCTTCCTGGGAGGATTAGAGTGACTAGGGAGGGATTCCAATACTTAGGGATCTATGCCACAATGGACCAAGAGCTGTGCATTGAGGATAATGTTAGGACAGTACTGGCTTACACATGTGGACCCAGGCCAATGGAAGTAACTCCCCCTAACGATATGAAGAGGAGCAGCGATGTTCAAAATGATCACTCTCCCAAGTTCTTATATGCCCTATAAAACAAATTTTACAGCCTCCGAGATGATATCTTTGCCAAAATTGATGGCAAACTTAGAAAACTGCTGTGGAATGATGGACACCCTAGAACAGCCTCCAAACGCTCCAACACAATTTCTATAATGGGAGACAACCCTTCCAGACATCCGGGCTTACTACTGGGCATCCCATTTAGTAGCAATAAATGACTAGGACCATGCAGATGGCGACCACATAAGCCTAAAAAATTACGCAATTCCAAGTGCACCCATACCATCCTTATTTCTATGGGGGAAAGGAGCGAGAGGTCTATTTCCAGCTACTCAAGTGACTCTTGAAGCGTGGCGCAGGGCTAGCAACTGCCTCGGATAGAAGCAAAGGATCACCCAGTAGACCCCATTGTGGGTGGGAAGATGTATGATGAAAAAAGGAAAATGTAAAGGGTTTGCAGCCTTGATCATATTGTTATCTCTAAAGTAGGTGACCCGATCGAAGGGGGGTGCCTTGATGCCCTTCTCGTCCCTCCAGACGGAATTCCAACTCCACAACAGACAGTACTGTAAATATTTACAGCTCACCCATACCTGGAAAGCGGAAGATATCCCCTCAGACCTCGTGGTATATGCTCCTTTAGAGGATAGGCTCTTAATGGGTGAATTGCAGGAGAAAGCAGTCTTTTACATTTACAAAACTACTAACAATAATATGCCCCTCACCCTACTGAAACAACGGTCCACATGGGAAACTGATGTTGGCGAATTGGAGGACTTGGATCGGAGGCAGCATTAACGTTCCCATGAGAGGTTACGATTAGATCCAGACTGCGACTCATTCTGTTCAAAATCCTGCATAGGGATTACTAGGATATGGTACTCCTCCATAGAATAGGTAGAGCACTCTCTCCAGAATGCCTACGCTATGAGCGGAGTCAAGGGGACTTCCTTCACACATTATGGACATGCCCAGTCATTCATTCATTCTGGCGAAATGTGCTTCTGGAACTCAACACAATACTAGGACGACACTGCCTGAAGACCCTAAATACGTGCTTTTAGCCATTCCCAATGACATAGACCACCCATAGATGAAACTAAATGTGCAACTTGGGTTTAGTGGCAGCTAAAGGAGATCTGGCCAGGCATCGGGGAGCCCCTAATGCACCTGCCATGGCTGAATGGAGAAAGGGAAACCAAACACTACGGTAGCGGAATAGGTGACATAAGAGTAGAAGGTGCCTGCATAAGTTTGTGAAGTATGGGGTAGTTGGATTACATCCTATGAACTAGATGGGGGCGAGGGCACTGCGGTTGTGTCTACCTTGCAAAATCATTGAGGGGAATACTTTAACCTGTCATGTCTGCCAATTTGCAAATTCATTGATGCTTTTTCTCCCATTGTCCAAATTTACTATTGTGAAATATCTGATGTACTACTGTCCTTCCACTATGTTCCTTTGTTTGTTTGGGGTACCCACCCATGCCCTTTTTGTTCTATCCATAATAAACCAATAAAAAATGTTTATTAAAAATATATATATATATATTATTTAGAACAAGGTTATATCAGATGATGTTTCAAAGTATGCTATTTTGACATACAACTATGCAGCTGACACTGGTCGTATTTCACGAACTGAGTTTTCTCTTCACGAATTGCTTATACAGTTTGAGTAGCATTGTAAGTGTGGTGAATTTAAAATGAATGCTAACAAATGTCAAGCTCTAATCATTGATAATCCATTTTCTGTAATAAAAAATAGATTAGGCTGCATCAGGCTAAACTTGGTGGTTCTGCATTTCGAATACTTGTGAATAGGAGTCAATAAAAATAATAACCGACAGGCCGCGGTAGCCAAACGCGATCCCCTACAGCACTCTAATCTTTCCTACGTTAAAACATGTAACTCCAAACTTTGTAAAATTAATGTCACTGCTCCCTGCTTCGACTATTTATTCCCTCTCCCTTTACACCTTTGTAAATATATATCTATATATCTATATATCTATAGATATATAGATATATAGATATATATATACATATATATATATATATTACAACTTCCCAGCCCATCAGTCAGGGCCAGAGTGGGGAATCAAAAACAACCATATACTTGGAACCCTCACACGCCTCCTCTCCACATCTCATTGTATGTCTTTGGGGTAGCTGAGAAAGTGTGATGTATTTCCTATGGGAACTGTACCAATATACCTGTTTCTGACCCTTGTCCGGTTAATATATCAATAGTGGCCATACAACGGCACAGAAACCCGTTTTCTGATTAGGTCATAGCGCATGCTACCACGATAGGCAAGCACTATTCCTCCAGCCCCCATAGAAAGCATACCGAGTTCTCAAAACAAATCAAACCTCCAGCAACCTGGGAAATCCCCCGCAGCTATTGTTTTGATTTAACCAAGAACTCCAGTAAAGAATGTACGAACGACCAGTTCTTATGACATCCTTATTGACGTATTTATGTCCATCCTTACGTCAATCTCGGCACCTTTCAGGTATAAATATTACCGACATTGCCCTAAGCAAACACACGGTGGTGATGAGATTGGAGCAGCGATACTTGCCGAGGAGCCCAGCTGATGCAGAAAAAGCCCACGGACGCTGCCCCTCCCTTTTGACGCGCTGAGAGAGAGACGCTGCCTTTTCTCTTGCCGAGAAATCCAGCTCCGGCGTTCCTAGCCGCCCTTGCGGGCAACTGGGATATCGAGTCCTGAGATTGAGATACCAACCCTCCAGCCTTCTAAATCCCAGGTACTGAACTGAATAACCCCTCACAGAGAACTCTTGAATCAGATCCTTGGCAAAGCAAACTTAACTTAAACTACTTATCTACTCCCACCCACGTATTAGGCTTAGGTCAGGCACACCGGGGTAGGCGTAGTTAGAAGCACCAGTTGAGTACGATTAGTCAAATGTATATATGTATATAACTTTTATCCATTTTAGTATCATATGGCTAAGAAACCATATAAATGCTTTTACAGTATTATTTTATAATTCTGTTTTTACTGTATGCACTTTACTTAACTATAAGTATTGCAATAATAGCGATTCATTTCTCTTGTATGAGAAAAGAGACTGATCAATAAAATAACATCTTTTTATTGAACCACGCCCATCTCTTATTTCTCTACAAACTGGTGAAACTAAGAATGCACGTACTGACTGAGTAAAATAAGTTGTCTTTTGTTTTCACACGACTCTAGAGATATACTCTTGATTAGGGGAGAGCAAAGTTGTCATGTTCTATGGTTGTCAGAAACTAAATCCCTTCTTGTCTATCCAGGGAGGTTAAACTCCTCCTTGCCTATTCGAGAAAGTTTCTAGTGAATTCTGAGCTAGCTGGCACACACATAACTTTAAGTCTAATATCGTCGGTAGAAGACCTAGTTAACCTCAGTCCTACGTCTATACTATTGAAGATATTATTCCAATGCGCAGAGCCTATTGGGATAATAGGAACTACACTACATGGCGCCCAACCATTTGGATAGGCGATAAATCTAACGCAAGACATTAGAGTAACTCAGTCGTGCTTTTTCACACAGACCCCTTTTCCCATAATACTCCAAAGACGTCTGGAGTGGGTAAACGGTCAAATCCGTCAAAACTTCGTAGGAGGAGACTCCTATGTATGGTTCTTGGTTTATTCAACGTTGAAGGATACACTGTTCCAAAAATATTGTGCATCTAATCTTTGTTTCCATAGAAACCTGATCTGCAAATAAACAAAATAACCTTCCTGACAGTAAAATGTCAGAAATTGAAGAAGATAGGGAGACAGCTAGAATAGCAGCTCAACTCCTAGCAAATGACAATAGTCTCCTACAACAAGACCCGGAGGCAATACTAATCCCGGTCAACATAAGAAAAACTATAACCTTAAAACTTATAGAAAATGGACTAACACCGAGAGGTGGTACAGTCATATTCGTAATTGAGGCACACGAATATCGGCAGACAGAGGTATTCTACTCATGGATAAACTTTCCAGCAGCGAACGCTGTAACAAAAGAGTTCCACTATTATAAAATAGAGGAACCACCGGATATCTACACTCCTTTCGAGGAAGTGGAGATACCACTCAAATACCAAGAGCACCTGCTCTGGTTTAATGGCGCCCTAAAACATAATAATCACATCACCAGGCTCGGTCCACTAGGTAGACGTGGCCGGTCCTAGCCGGATACACACCACATCCAGACATTGAAGAAATGTCTGCACCAGATCTTTTAGCACAGCTAAAACAACTGATTAAAATACACAGACAATTAGTCCAATATATAATGCGGACTTCAACAGTCCAACCAGTCCAACCAGCTATTAAAATTCCACAGCTGACCCCTCGTCAGGGGAACACAAATAAAATTACACCACAGAACATACAGTCCTGTTTAGGTAAAGTACCCGCAAAACGGGAACAAATTCCATTCTGGTTAGCACAAAAAATCACTCAAATAGAGGCGGTATTTCCGGATACCACCCCGGTTGAGAAACACAGGATTCTGACTATCTGTCTTCCAATGGGAATCACACCACATGTGGAGGACTGTGACACTTGGGGTACAGTCTTTGCTTCCGTTTACACAAAAACACATGGTGTTCCATCCATGTCAGTAATACCAGATGTGCTAAAACAAATTCAAGATGAATACGGTCCAGAACCTGCCTTAACTCTTGGTATGAAATTACTAAAAGACTTCAAGCAGGTCTCGGCAATATTACTAGCCAATATAAAGGGAGAAGCAGCAAATGTGGCGATCCACCAGAGGTTGAAAGAGACAGATATAGCAGACCAACCATTTGAAATTGCCAGAATCATAGAAAAATCCTATGAAGAACTAGGAAGAGACAGTTTGGGTGGAATACCTGTGAAACCCCAACTAATTGAAAATGCTGAAAAGATATTTATTAAAAATAATCTAAACACTCAAAAAAAGAGCTGGGATGGAAATAAACAATCAACTCCTAAAGAAAAAAGATTCCAAACCAGAGGAAGGTCTCCTCGACGGAGAGAAAGATCTCCGGACCAAGGACGCAAGTCTCCCCAAAGGGAGCCCTCTGTGAAAAAATACAACCTTAGAAATAGGGATAATATTAAGAAACCTGACAGATATCAAGATATTGATACACGTCCCTCTCAATCTTTTCAGACTTCCTCGCAGAAATCGGAAAGAAGAGGACGATCAGAACAGAGGGAAGAGCACGTCAAGTCCAAATACAAGGAACCTCCTCATCCAAATAAAAAATTATAATTTACAAAGAAGAAGGTAGCCAGTATTAAAGTAATCAACCATGCCGAAAATACTGAGGACACAACTGAAAAACGGAGAATGGGCTCAGACAATGCTAGACAGCGCAGCAGAAGTGAGCATAGCTCGCAAGATCCTGATGAATCATCTGGAGACAGTGGACACGAATGAGTACATTCAGGTGGAAACTGCAGATACCAGAGTTAGCAAACCTCATAAAATATATGAAATAACATTGCGTATAGAAGGGGATAAGACTAGGAAAATAAGGGGTCTATTTTGGGATAATCTCTCTAAAGGCTATGACATCCTTCTAGCTGAAAAAGACTGGCCACCAGAGTTTGTCAGGGAGTGCCCTCATGGCGAAGAAATAATTATGCCTGCCTTCTCTAATCATATTCCAATACATAAAAAGTATACACTTGCAAGAAAGTGGGCAGTAGCCCAAGCTCCTGCATTATATCAAAATCATGTGGGATGGGATGAGGACTCTCCTCCTCACAAAATCGAGTTAAAATCACAACCTACTGCACAGAGGCAGTACCCAATTAAGCAAGAAGCTAAAAAACAGGTAAAAGAGATACTAGATCTACTTGAATACCAGGGGGTGATTGAAACTTGCACCTCACAAATGAACAATCCCTTGTTTCCTGTCTCCAAACCAGATAATTCATATCGTCTTGTTTTGGACTACAGACACTTGAACTCATGTTGCAAAACTTTTGCAGTGCAAAACTCACACAGTGCAGCACTAATGAATAGCATAGTGCGCAAAAAATACAAAACAACATTAGACATCTCTAATGGATTCTTTTGTCAAAATATAGCACCTGAAAGCAGATATTTGACCGCTTTCTCAATAAATGGCTCGCAGAAATTCTGTCGTTTGCCCCAAGGGTTCAAGAACAGCCCAGGATTATTCTCAGCAAGAGTAACAGAGTTAGTACAAATGTATGATGATGAGCCATTATCTTATGTCGATGACATCTATCTAACAGACGATGACTTGGATACTCACTTGAAAAGAGTGAACACCATAATACTTGAGTTCGCAGCAGAGGGTTACAAATTCAACTTCAAGAAGTCAAGAATTGCCCATCTGACTGTCCTATTTTTAGGATATGAATTATCAAGTGAAGGCAAAAGCCTGGCTAAAGATTTCCTAGAGAAATGTGCTGTAATCCAAGCACCTAGGACACTGAAAAACTTGCAATCAATTCTAGGTTTCCTAAATTTCGGAAGAACTTACATTATAAACTATGCAGAGAGGGTTAAACCCCTCTATGATTTAATAAAACCAGATTTTAAAAGAATCAACTGAACTCAAAAACACACAGAAATTTTGAGATCTTTACAAACAGACATGTTAGTTAAAACAAAACTACAAACACGTGACAACACACGCAACCTTGTGATTCGAGTCATCCCAGGAAGATGCGGATTCACATACCTAACCTCTAATGAGGGAGAAAAGGTACCGATAGCATACAAATCACACTTGTACACAAAAGCTGAAATGAAATTTAGCCCAACGGAAAAAATCCTTACAGCAGTACAGACTTCTGTAGCGAAAGAAAGAGCCCTAGCACAAGGTAAACGAATAATCATCGTGACACCAATACCAGCCCTGGAGGCGGTAACAAAGGCAAGCATTCCAAATGCTAAAGCACTTCATCCGAGATAGATACAATGGGCTAATTCCCTTGCTGCAACAGACGTGGTATACGAATTTGATCCCAATTTAAAAACACAAGAATTTCTCCAATATGAATTTGAATGTCCTCTGCCCACAGAAATTCTGCCTCTGGAACATTACGGCTTTATAATATATACGGACGGATCAGCACAACCTGCAGTGGGGGGTAAGCAAGCTTACAGTGCTGCGTGCGCGATTGTTAAAGGTCGCTGGCACGAAGGAAAATTTAGACCACTTATAACTAAAACACAATCTCTAGGAGATTGTACAGCTCAGCGAGCTGAACTACTAGCATTCAAGATGGCGCTTGAAAATACCGATCGAGAATTCCCCACACTTATAGTGTGCGATTCATATTATTGCGTTCAGTCTTACAATGAATACTTGCAGATCTGGGTTGAGAACAGTTTTAAAGATGCAAAAGGTTGCACAATCAAGCATAAAATGCTTTGGGAACAAGTAGTTCTTTTACAAAAAGAACTACAAAAGACTCACGTGATACATACACTGAGTCATCAATGTGATGGCGTTCACGTTGCAGGGAATTCATTGGCTGACGAAGCAGCGAAGGCAGCTGTGCAGACGGCTTCCGTAGCTGCTATCACCCGGTCAAAAACAAAAATAGACAGCGAAATATTACAGGCTGTCAGCGCTACAGTAAAAGATGCGATAGAAACACTCCCAAAAGGCTTTCCAGTAAAGTACTCATACATAACTGATGCGAATAATGTTCCATTTGCTCGAATCCCTGGAGTGGGGGATAGGGCAATTCCAAACATGGAACATAGGTTAGGACTCATTATAGTGGCACACGAAGGGCTTGCTTCTGTACATGCTGGCGTTTCAGCCACAGTATCATTATTAAAACAGAGATACTGGTGGCCAAGAATGAGAAGACAAACTAGGAACTATGTTCTAGAATGTGAAATATGTCAAAGAATGAAGGTATCAACAGTGAAACGACCAGCCCAGACACCCCTTCTAATCTCAGATAAACCATTAGCGTGTGTTTACCTGGACCACTGCGGTCCCTTACAAAGGGATGGTAACTATAAATATATCATGGCCGCAGTGGATTCATGCACGAGATTCATATGGATGTGGCCCCAGCGATCGGCTGACGCCAGAACTGTTATAAAAGATTTGCGAGTCTATATCGGCACATACGCAATTGGCATGCTAGATTCTGATCAGGGTCCTGCGTTTAGCTCTCGGGCTTACAAGGAGGCCATGACCAGCATGGGCATTGCATTGCGGTACTCTTGTCCCTTTCATCCTGAGGGAAACGGAATTGTGGAAAGAAAAAACCGTGACATAAAGCAATCAATAACAGCAAAGGTATTAGGTTCGGGAGCTGGGTGGGTCAAACATTTAATAAGTGTCCAACGTAGTCTTAATAATCTGCCAAGAAATTCTCTGAGAGGTCTCAGTCCGTACGAGCTATTGTTTGGGACTAGAATGTTAGTCCAGGACTTAGATAGTCAGACTTCAGTGGTTAAAGAAAAATGCTTTGATATCAAAGATCGCTTGGCTATTTTACAGGACTTAAATGAAACAAGAAGAGACCTGAGCAACATAAAGTTGAAACAATAGCCAACAACCACTGAAGAGAAACCACCTGTCCCAGCAAGGCCTGTCTGGATTCCAAAAATCGGGGATCTGGTCAGAGAGAAGATCGCGGTAAAGAAGGAATTTGGGCCTTCTTACAGAAAAGCAGTTCCTGTCTTGTCTGTCAACGGGACGAGATCAGTAGTATTACCGCCCCTTGCTGGTAAAAAGGAGAACCGAGTTGTATCCATCGACCTGGTTAAACCACAATCATGTGGCCAATAACAAGTAGTAGGCCAAGTGGACTCCCAAGAAGTAGTAGAACACCTAAGTTTGCTACACCCACAGAGGTTCCAACTGAAAGACTGATCACATTTGAAAAATCTACAGTGAACCAACAAGGACTATGCAACAAAGCAATAGAACTTGAACCTCTTAAAACCCAAATCAAAACTTTACATCAAGAAACTCCACTCTACAATGACGTAACGGACTATGCTAATGAAACAAAGCAAATCCTAAAAACAAAAAGTAATCCAGATGCAATTGACACTATTGACAGAACAGCATCCGGCTACTTCATCAATTTCGATGATTTTTCTGAAGATCTGAATGAACCTGACGATCATCCAACAAAAAGAACTTTTAAAGACAAAGCAAAGAAACTTTTTCATCAACTGAAAGAAACCTATCTGATTTCTCCATGGATTGAAATTTGGGTGGCATTTGGTGCATTTATCCTCATACTTTGGCTCATCATGGTACTATGCTTGGGACATTTCATTGAGGGAAAATATGCTAAAATGGACACAGCAAGCCAGAATATCAACTTGGTCCTTAAACCACACACATCTTCACACGTCGAGAAAAGAGAACTTTCGTCTGTAAACTTCACAGCCAATCCTATACCCGGCGGGGTAGCATGGGACAAAACTGAATATGAAATATATGGTCCGGTTGAACTACTGAAGTACCCACACCAATTTAAGATTTCATTAAGTGACTTAAAAACCAAGAACATTCGCTGATGATTGGGATTTTGAAAGTTTTAATGATATGATGTCAGATCTAGTGATGTCAGCCAAATTTACAGAACATGATTATTTACAAGGTTCATCAAATTACGATCAAATGTTTTGCTATAATCATTATGGTAACCATTATCTGCATAAATCTATCCAGCCTAGAAATGTTTTAAATTTTAACCAATGGGAACATTGTGCAACCCCACCAAAAGGCAGTTCAAAAACATTTTATGATAAATATTCATACTTTTCAGAGTTTAACACAAGTAATGCAGAAACATTCTATTTCAAATTGTTAAATAAGACAGGGGTTAAAACCATGCTTACAAACACAAAATTGATATATTCAGACTCATTTTTTGAAAAAATGAATACATTTGGTTTTGATTTCTGGAATGATAACATTGAAACGAAAACGATCTGGGGCACAAAAGATTGGCAAGTACAAGGTATAGAATCTTTATTTAGAGCCTGCATGATCCCAGAACAAATTATATTTTTGAATGACACAATTCAGCAGACCACCTGTCTTGGTCTAGCCAAAATCAAAGACTTAAACAAACCGTCTATTCCAAAGCCAACTATGGACAGTAATAGCACCTCTGATGTTGAGATAGACGTAACCAGTATTTTAAACCAAAACAGAACACATCCTGAATGGAAACAATGGTTGATCTGGCCCACAGACACAAATAACTGTCAAGACAGATTCCTGAACAAAATACAGGGTTTCACATTGACCAGGCCAGACCCTAGATACTCCCAAAGACAACATCCAGGGATTGTAACTACTTACAGTGTGGGAAAGCTCTGCCTTCAGTGGCTACATACATCCACACTGGCGGAAATTAAGCAACACCTAACTTTACTTAAAGAAGGTGCTGACTTGCGTGATTTCATTATGGGACCACGCAAACAGCGTCAAAAACGTTTCATAGCGGCCTCCATATATGCAGCTTATAATGAAGCTTGGAAAGTAACTCAAATTGAGACAGCAGAAAAAATACGGGAAATTGACCGTGTTAATTTGGAAAAATCACTTTCTGTTGTAGACAATGGGTTAACGACTCTGTCCTCCAGAATATATTCACTGGACAGTATTGTGTCTTCAGCAATCGATATAATAGAGCAAGACTTACTGATGTTACAACACGGTCAGTCTCAATTGCGTTCTATTGTACAGCTTGGCTGGACGTTACAAAATCTGCGTTCAGGCTATGTGCCTTGGCGTTTAATCAACACAACGTCATTATTTAATATCTTTAACCTTACTGATAAACAAATCAGTTTGGCACAGAAGGGTGCTGACTATACAATTCTGAGCATTGAAAAACTTGAGAGATTACCATTGACAATGTCAGAACGACCTGTCATTGAATGGATAATACATGGGATAATAAGTATTCCGATAACAACTTTCCAGTTTCAATACTGCCAAAAATATATACAGGCAGGCCAGTATGAAAGGTTGGGTAAAGGATACATTAAGTCGACATGGGACTTGCCCTATACACACACTTGTGTTAGTAACAAAGGACAGAGTGTATTTCTTAGTGGCAATAATTGTGCAAAATCACTAAGTGGTATACTTCTGTGTCAGGGTTTAAGTTTGCATGGGGCCTGTGAAGGGACTTCAAATAACCTTTCATGTCACCAGCTAGGCACACCTGCAACACGAATAGAACCATTCTTTAGGAGACTCTCGAACGGGAGTTACATTCTAATTGTAGATCGCAGATGTTGCAGCCTAATGCCCGGAAAACCTTATATCGTGAGCGTGACTACCAGGGTCATGTGCTGTGAAAGAGTATTGTTCCTGAACGATACTCCAGACAGGGAGGCAAGGTTATGGCCCAGTTTTAATTTCTCTTCTATTCGAATTGATACTTTAAGCAGAATGAAGATTGTGCTCCTACAGACACCAACCAGGTTGACGTCATCAAAAGAAACGTATGATCTCCAAGTTGCAAGGACAACGGCAGAGATTCATTCACTGCTATCAACGAATAGCCCCCTACACTTCGCAGAAATACTAAACGAAATCTTAAATATTTCTGATACCAGTGGTATCGCCAGTGTATTTAAGACAGTTTTTTCAGGCGCTTTAACACCATTCAAAGCGATCCTGTGTATTTTTCCAAACTTCGTCCATTCTCTCTTTGGCGGACTACCTCTCCTGTTGGGACTAGTAGCAGGCGTCCTATTTTTGCTACTTTTGCTTCGATATGGCAAACCGTGTCACAGACATGACTCCAACAACAATGGAAGAAACGATCCTAGCTATCCGCTACCGGGACCGCATAACTAAAGTCCTTGGATTAGCACGGCTACGCGATTTAAATATGACTTGGTTTCTTTCATTCAGACCCTTGTGGCAGACATGTGTTATGCCTGTATTAAGGTGCTTGCTATGCGGCAAAGAATGCGTGTTGGACACCTGTCTCACACTACAATCGGAAGTGCCATTGGATGCAGAAACTTTGTTGAGTCCAGTTAAGGCTCATGCATTGTGCTGTCCCCAGCGGCTACCAATCCTGATGACGGCATTCGTGGAGACTTCACCACTCCGATTGAAGGGTAGTGAAGTACAAGATGAAAGCAGCATCGATCAGGTACGACCATCTGTCAGCTATGCGGAGCAAACCATCACTGAAAGCAATCATGCTCATGACTGCATGGTAGCGTCATTTTCCAACCTTGTCGAACTCTCACCAGAAGCTGTTGACTGTTTTTTTGAACATCTAAATGATATGATGTTTTCACCAGAACAGAAAGAATGACTTTGAGCAAACATGCACACAGCGTTCCCTGAACTCTGAATTTGGCCTTCAAATTTAAAAATAAAGCCACTAAGAATTCTTCGAGTCTGCTCCTGCAAACAGGAACGTTCTCCAAACATCCAAAATATTTACCTTTCAGGCACTTATCTTCTGCTTAAAGTAAACTATTCTTAGAGAACAGACACTTCTATTTTCAGGTACCTCTAGGAGACATTACCTCGAACTCTAGGTTACTTAGACATACGATTGTATTTCTATGTGATGAAATGGACTCGCACCTTTTCTTCTGTATTAAGAGCCATTTCATGTGTTATTTTCGCAAATCATTCATGCAGATATAGAATGTGCATCCTTTTTGAATGATTACACTGCTTGAATGCATACAGTACCTGTTGGAAACCGGCTATTTCTGGTAGGCTAAGGCTTATGCCAAAGCCAGGCAGAAACCACCATTCCAGTCAGGGCAAGGAAGTCACACGCCAAGATAACCCCTGCTCACCCTCTAGGTAGCATGGCGCGAGCAGTCTAGGCTAAACTCGGAGGCGATGTGTAAAGCATTTGCGTCAGCGCACGACAGCAACAACATATTAGGTACACCACAAAAGAGACTCCACACAAGGTTATATTAAAATAACTTTTGTATTGTAAAAACATATCAGATAGAAATTACACATGTACATTGTGCCAACTGGCACGGCAATATTCACAAGGGATTATGTACACAGGACAGGGCCACATAGGCCACTGTCATAATCAGCACTTCTAAAATAGAAATAGTACTTATAGAACTTAGAATAAAAGTGTATAAAATCACTGTACCACAAAGGAACAGTTATAGATCACCCCCAGTAACTACTGGGGACAGGTAAGTACCACCTACGCAACCCTACACTCCTTGGGAGACTGTCACGCAGGGGACCAGGACCTCACTAGGACCACCTGTACTAAGAAAGAACAACCACCTAAGGATGAAATCCACTTAGGGGTATAGCTCAAAACACACTACCCATGATGCATGAATATACATTCAGAGGAGTAGTAAAGAAAGAAAACACATGATGTATAGACCTACACATTCAGCGGTGTTCAGGACAGAGCACATGATGCAATTAAAATACAGTCAGGGGTGCAGCGCAAGAAGACACATGATGACTAAACATTCAGAGGTGTAGCGCAAGAAGAGAAAGACACATAATGCATGAAACATTCAGGGGTGTCAAAGTAAAGCAATAGCGCAAGAATCACATGATGTCTAAAAACATTCAGAGGTGTAAGATCAAGGTGCGTAATCATACTAAAAGCATTACATTTCCTAGCACCACATCACAATGCGCAAAACTCACATTAGGCAGATACTATCACATGAGCCACTACCTGTGGCAGTCCCTAGGCCAACGGCCTTGTTGGGGCTCAGACGCCCTGAGTCTCAGTGTCAGGGTGCGCTGCCATGCAGCGCCAGTCTCAAAGTACCAAAAAGCCTAAACGTAGCAGGTGCCCACAAAGTGCTGGGCACCTGGAGAACAACAAACTTGCGCCAGGGCCCTCACTGGCCCTTAGGCGCCAACTGCGCCACTGCTGGAGCCACACAGGCTCTGGGCATAGCACATGCCCCAGACGTTGGAGCCACAGAGGCCCTAAAGCAATGATGCCAACCGTTGGAGCCACACAGGCTCTTAAAACACAGATGCCCCCATGAGCCTCACCGGACTCTAGCCCTCACACTCAGGGGCAGGAGGGGACGAGCACCGAAAATATGCCCCGAAGCCCCCCTCTCGAATATGGCCCTCTCGGGAGCCAAACGGGCTCGTACACATAATGCGGCCCCTCTGAGCCTCTCTAGGCTCATGCGCGTTGGGGCGACCCACTGCCAACTGGGGCCGCCCAGGAAGCCTTCACGGCTTCCTACTGGCACTAGGCGCGAGCTCGCGCCACTGCGGGGGGGGGGGGCGGACACCGACAACGTGTCCCGGCGCCCCTCCTCTCTTCTGCCCCCCGCGTTGGAGCCTTGCAGGGCTCAACACAAAGACTGGCCCCTCGAGCCTTCCCAGGCTCTACACACCGTTGGAGCGGCCCGCTGCCATACGGGGCCGCTCTGACGAAGGGGGACCTCCCACTCGGCCCGCCCTCAGCCCAGACTCACCGGGGCTCACGGGGCGGCTCCTCCGTCTTCCTGGGGCAGGCGCCGACAATGCGCCTCGGGCCCCCAGGCTCTCCCCTCTCGGCATCGGCCGCCATCTCCCTCGCGCCTTCCTCCTCTTCCTCCCGCCTCACAGGCTGCGGGGCGGGACTTCCGGCCGGCCGCGCAGGGATTGGCCGGCCGGCCAGGTACTTCCGGGTCGCCGCGGGCAGCGCGGCGGCCCTCGCTAGGCAGGCAGGCGGGCAGCAATCGCGAGGTGGGCACTCGTAACTCACATAAACCTGGGCAAATCCAAGTCGGGAAAATGAGCGGAGTGGGCTCCCGCGCCGATCCGCCGCCGGCCTCCAGCAGCAGCGCGCTTCCAAGCGCTATAGAGGCACACAAAGCGCTCCAGCACTAGAAGTGCAACCAAGCGCCATGGGCGGGAAATAAAGCGCTCTCAGCGCTAGGAAGGACAAGTCCAGCGCTCCCAGCGCTGGAAGGCAATAAAGCGCTCTCTCAGCGCTAGATGCAGATGAAGCGCTCCCTCAGCGCTACCGGGACAAGTCCAGCCAAGTCCTTCAGCAATGCAGCTCCACCATGCTGCACAAAGGTCCCAGAGAGTCCCAGGGGGCTAAGCAAAGTCCCCCCTTCAGCCCAGGCAGGGCAGAAGGGTCCCCCCAGGAGTCCAGGAATCCAGGCGCCCAGGGGCTGGGCAGCGCCCACCCCTGGTAGATCCGACTCAGCCACAAGAGCCAGGACAAGAACATTTTGGAAGGGGCAGAGCCCCTTCTTATCCACAGAAAAAGCTTTGAAGCCTTTGAAGCTTTCGTGCAAGGCGAGCCCTAAGCTCTGGGAGTATCTGGTTTCCCTCCCCTGTCAGCCTCAGGTCAGAGGTGACAGGGGGCCATCGGGAGGGAGAGTCATCCAGGGTGGGCCGACAGACACAGCCTGGCACCACCAGAGCTCTCTCCACTCCTCCCTAACAGCAGATGGGGGGCCTTTCATCTACGCCCTCCTTCGGGGCCTTGCGGACCCTGCAGACCCTGTTCTACTCAAACCAGACAGTCCATCTACCAACAGGCCCAGGCATGCCTGGGCAGACTCACCAGCCAATCACACGCTAGCACCAACTTACACAATTATGCCAACTTCCAAAAGTGGTACTTCTGGACTAGACACAGTCATGCTGCATACATCATTTTGCAGCATTCATTCTCACGAGTTCATACATATCAAACTCGACCCTGCACTCCCCATGCATCAGGAATCTACCATGGGCATACATATTCCCCATTCATTCCTATGGGAGGGCAGGTCACTTACCATCCATACACAGAAAGCACACGCACTTTACACTGTACCACAGTAAAAAAGTGCGCAGAGGCCTACAATCACCAATCCAGGTTCCAAAAACAGGCTAGGAAAAAGCAAAAAGTCACGGGGTAGACCTGCCCAAAGGACCGGGTCCAACACATCCCCCTTCCAGCCAAAACGCAGGGTAGACCAATCAATACACTGATGGTCTTCAATGCTTTGGGCGACAAAACCACGGAGACGGGCCTGCAGGGCAGGGCCACCTTACAGTTTTTCGCCACTCGGAACCCACAGGGATTTCCCTCAACAAAAGCTCTCTGACACAACTAGGATACCCCACTGGTACACACTAGTCATCCACAGCCAGAACCAGGCCCTAGGCCATCCAAAGATCACAGGTCCTAACCAATCCACAGAGTGGGGGCAGCAGCCCCTGGCACACAATAGCCAATCTCCACTCTCTCTCTCAGGGTAGCTACACTACCACTGATCCTACACCCTAGGGACCACACCCTCGGCTGTCTAGAGGTCACGGGCAAGCATGCCCCACCCTACCTCCATCAATGTTAGAACTGGGGGTCTCATTGTTGGCAGAGGTAAGTACCTTAGACCAAGTAGGGACCCTTGCTTCCCGTCATGGTGAAGGAATAACCCTCACAGCGAAGCACTCACCAGAACACAACTCTCCTACCAGATCAGGACCTCACTCCGTCACTGGTCTATCACCTGGAAACGATTCCACTTCTGAGGTACAAAGCACACAGCACCAGTCCCTCTTCAAGCAGGTGGGGGGACACAGCACACAGCAAAGCCCCCTTTCCTCTACCTTAGTGGAAACAACAAACTGCAGGTGGGCCCCAGAACACACAGCAAGGGCCGCCTCCTCAGTCTCTTCAGTTGACCCACCTTAGTAGAGACTCCTCTTGACCTAGAAGTTTCCTAATCTCCCAACCTAGGATTTACACCCTTAAGTTGCACCGGGGTCAGAAGTACACCGTCCTTCTGCACCCCCTTCCAGTTCCACTATCACAGGCACAGTATGTCTCAGGCTAGACAGAGCACACGCCAGCGGCGTAGCAGTGACACACTTTCCTCCCACCGGGGTCAGAAGCAAGGACACCGTCCCTCTGCACCCCCCTCCAGAGTTCTGCACCCTCCCACCTGGGAGCGGTACCCCTGGAAGCCAACAACCGGTCAGGACACTGGTTACAGATGCCCTTCCCTCCAGATCAGGCTGAACCTGAACCTGGCCTCCCCCCTCCTCGGGGAACAACCTCCAGAGGCCCCACAAATGGTCAAGCACTCTAGACGGTTAAATGCTCAGCGAACCAGGACTTCTGCACCCTCCACTTAGGAGCGGTACTGCCCAACACTAGGACCGCCGGAGGTCTGGTTACAGAAACTCCCGGTCCTCTTGACACAGGAAGATCCTCCTCAAATGACTTATACGTACAGCCTAGGCCCCTGACCTGGCGCTCCCTTAGGGAACCCTCCAGGCCCCGAGACAGGGTTTCGGGCCAACGTGGGACACACCGTCCCACACTCACTCCGCCTCCACTGAGACAGGACGTGAGCCCCTACACCCCTACCATCCTAATGGGACATAGCTGGGCTACACATGAACCTCTTCACCTACACAGGATCATCAGATACACAAGCCACTACTTTTAGAATCACTTTCTAATGTCTCTGCACGACATCCAGCACAACGCCAGACATCCACCTTCTTGTCCAATGCCTCGGCAGGATCTCCTGCACACCACCAGAGGTACACCTCACGTGCAAGCTCCTTAAAAAAAAACTCACACGAACTCCTCCAGTTCAAGACACCACTCATCCACACACTCCCCCTCCAGACTGGTGAGACAGTTCCTCACTGCCTCTGACTCTCAACCCGTCACTCTCTTACTGAGCACCAGGCACCATACTCTGGGAACTGGGAATGGGAATTCACGCACTGGACACATTTAAGCTGCCACCACTGGATCCTACGCTACTGGGGAATCCAGACACACACACACTACACTCAGGGAATAACCACCCTCCTGAGCAAGCAATTTCTCCTCCACCCTCCCTCTCTTCCATCTACCCACACAGGGACAGGAATAGGAGTTGGACACAGGACCCAGCAAGGGATTCCTAATCTATGGGAACCTCCCCTATCTACTGGCGTCCCGCCCTGTCATTTTCTCTCATCTGCCACTAAACATAAAGCGCAGGAACACCATCTGAAAATGACACTTTTGAGGAAAAACAAAATCAAAAACAATAATCCCAAATATGTGACTATCTGAAAAACGCAGAGTTTTTGTAATGTAGCCAGTTGTCGCTATGGCACTGGGCAAACGCACGTCCAAATCCGCACCGCTGACCCACCAATGTTGGAAACCGGCTATTTCTGGTAGGCTAAGGCTTATGCCAAAGCCAGGCAGAAACCACCATTCCAGTCAGGGCAAGGAAGTCACACGCCAAGATAACCCCTGCTCACCCTCTAGGTAGCATGGCGCGAGCAGTCTAGGCTAAACTCGGAGGCGATGTGTAAAGCATTTGCGTCAGCGCACGACAGCAACAACATATTAGGTACACCACAAAAGAGACTCCACACAAGGTTATATTAAAATAACTTTTGTATTGTAAAAACATATCAGATAGAAATTACACATGTACATTGTGCCAACTGGCACGGCAATATTCACAAGGGATTATGTACACAGGACAGGGCCACATAGGCCACTGTCATAATCAGCACTTCTAAAATAGAAATAGTACTTATAGAACTTAGAATAAAAGTGTATAAAATCACTGTACCACAAAGGAACAGTTATAGATCACCCCCAGTAACTACTGGGGACAGGTAAGTACCACCTACGCAACCCTACACTCCTTGGGAGACTGTCACGCAGGGGACCAGGACCTCACTAGGACCACCTGTACTAAGAAAGAACAACCACCTAAGGATGAAATCCACTTAGGGGTATAGCTCAAAACACACTACCCATGATGCATGAATATACATTCAGAGGAGTAGTAAAGAAAGAAAACACATGATGTATAGACCTACACATTCAGCGGTGTTCAGGACAGAGCACATGATGCAATTAAAATACAGTCAGGGGTGCAGCGCAAGAAGACACATGATGACTAAACATTCAGAGGTGTAGCGCAAGAAGAGAAAGACACATAATGCATGAAACATTCAGGGGTGTCAAAGTAAAGCAATAGCGCAAGAATCACATGATGTCTAAAAACATTCAGAGGTGTAAGATCAAGGTGCGTAATCATACTAAAAGCATTACATTTCCTAGCACCACATCACAATGCGCAAAACTCACATTAGGCAGATACTATCACATGAGCCACTACCTGTGGCAGTCCCTAGGCCAACGGCCTTGTTGGGGCTCAGACGCCCTGAGTCTCAGTGTCAGGGTGCGCTGCCATGCAGCGCCAGTCTCAAAGTACCAAAAAGCCTAAACGTAGCAGGTGCCCACAAAGTGCTGGGCACCTGGAGAACAACAAACTTGCGCCAGGGCCCTCACTGGCCCTTAGGCGCCAACTGCGCCACTGCTGGAGCCACACAGGCTCTGGGCATAGCACATGCCCCAGACGTTGGAGCCACAGAGGCCCTAAAGCAATGATGCCAACCGTTGGAGCCACACAGGCTCTTAAAACACAGATGCCCCCATGAGCCTCACCGGACTCTAGCCCTCACACTCAGGGGCAGGAGGGGACGAGCACCGAAAATATGCCCCGAAGCCCCCCTCTCGAATATGGCCCTCTCGGGAGCCAAACGGGCTCGTACACATAATGCGGCCCCTCTGAGCCTCTCTAGGCTCATGCGCGTTGGGGCGACCCACTGCCAACTGGGGCCGCCCAGGAAGCCTTCACGGCTTCCTACTGGCACTAGGCGCGAGCTCGCGCCACTGCGGGGGGGGGGGCGGACACCGACAACGTGTCCCGGCGCCCCTCCTCTCTTCTGCCCCCCGCGTTGGAGCCTTGCAGGGCTCAACACAAAGACTGGCCCCTCGAGCCTTCCCAGGCTCTACACACCGTTGGAGCGGCCCGCTGCCATACGGGGCCGCTCTGACGAAGGGGGACCTCCCACTCGGCCCGCCCTCAGCCCAGACTCACCGGGGCTCACGGGGCGGCTCCTCCGTCTTCCTGGGGCAGGCGCCGACAATGCGCCTCGGCCCCCAGGCTCTCCCCTCTCGGCATCGGCCGCCATCTCCCTCGCGCCTTCCTCCTCTTCCTCCCGCCTCACAGGCTGCGGGGCGGGACTTCCGGCCGGCCGCGCAGGGATTGGCCGGCCGGCCAGGTACTTCCGGGTCGCCGCGGGCAGCGCGGCGGCCCTCGCTAGGCAGGCAGGCGGGCAGCAATCGCGAGGTGGGCACTCGTAACTCACATAAACCTGGGCAAATCCAAGTCGGGAAAATGAGCGGAGTGGGCTCCCGCGCCGATCCGCCGCCGGCCTCCAGCAGCAGCGCGCTTCCAAGCGCTATAGAGGCACACAAAGCGCTCCAGCACTAGAAGTGCAACCAAGCGCCATGGGCGGGAAATAAAGCGCTCTCAGCGCTAGGAAGGACAAGTCCAGCGCTCCCAGCGCTGGAAGGCAATAAAGCGCTCTCTCAGCGCTAGATGCAGATGAAGCGCTCCCTCAGCGCTACCGGGACAAGTCCAGCCAAGTCCTTCAGCAATGCAGCTCCACCATGCTGCACAAAGGTCCCAGAGAGTCCCAGGGGGCTAAGCAAAGTCCCCCCTTCAGCCCAGGCAGGGCAGAAGGGTCCCCCCAGGAGTCCAGGAATCCAGGCACCCAGGGGCTGGGCAGCGCCCACCCCTGGTAGATCCGACTCAGCCACAAGAGCCAGGACAAGAACATTTTGGAAGGGGCAGAGCCCCTTCTTATCCACAGAAAAAGCTTTGAAGCCTTTGAAGCTTTCGTGCAAGGCGAGCCCTAAGCTCTGGGAGTATCTGGTTTCCCTCCCCTGTCAGCCTCAGGTCAGAGGTGACAGGGGGCCATCGGGAGGGAGAGTCATCCAGGGTGGGCCGACAGACACAGCCTGGCACCACCAGAGCTCTCTCCACTCCTCCCTAACAGCAGATGGGGGGCCTTTCATCTACGCCCTCCTTCGGGGCCTTGCGGACCCTGCAGACCCTGTTCTACTCAAACCAGACAGTCCATCTACCAACAGGCCCAGGCATGCCTGGGCAGACTCACCAGCCAATCACACGCTAGCACCAACTTACACAATTATGCCAACTTCCAAAAGTGGTACTTCTGGACTAGACACAGTCATGCTGCATACATCATTTTGCAGCATTCATTCTCACGAGTTCATACATATCAAACTCGACCCTGCACTCCCCATGCATCAGGAATCTACCATGGGCATACATATTCCCCATTCATTCCTATGGGAGGGCAGGTCACTCACCATCCATACACAGAAAGCACACGCACTTTACACTGTACCACAGTAAAAAAGTGCGCAGAGGCCTACAATCACCAATCCAGGTTCCAAAAACAGGCTAGGAAAAAGCAAAAAGTCAAGGGGTAGACCTGCCCAAAGGACCGGGTCCAACAGTACCTATATTCATTTTCATGTATTACGCTAAACCAAATTTAATGCAAATTAATGTATTTTGGGCGGGTTTGAATACACATACAATATTAGTTATGTTTACTACGCTTAGGTTAGTAAATATGGACATAGATTCCGTGGAGTGGGTGTGATGTATTTCCTATGGGAACTGTACCAATATACCTGTTTCTGACCCTTGTCCGGTTAATATATCAATAGTGGCCATACAACGGCACAGAAACCCGTTTTCTGATTAGGTCATAGCGCATGCTACCACGATAGGAAAGCACTATTCCCCCAGCCCCCATAGAAAGCATACCGAGTTCTCAAAACAAATCAAACCTCCAGCAACCTGAGAAATCCCCCGCAGCTATTGTTTTGATTTAACCAAGAACTCCAGTAAAGAATGTATGAACGACCAGTTCTTATGACATCCTTATTGACGTATTTATGTCCATCCTTACGTCAATCTCGGCACCTTTCAGGTATAAATATTACCGACATTGCCCTAAGCAAACACACGGTGGTGACGAGATTGGAGCAGCGATACTTGCCGAGGAGCCCAGCTGATGCAGAAAAAGCCCACGGACGCTGCCCCTCCCTTTTGACGCGCTGAGAGAGAGACGCTGCCTTTTCTCTTGCCGAGAAATCCAGCTCCGGCGTTCCTAGCCGCCCTTGCGGGCAACTGGGATATCGAGTCCTGAGATTGAGATACCAGCCCTCCAGCCTTCTAAATCCCAGGTACTGAACTGAATAACCCCTCACAGAGAATTCTTGAATCAGATCCTTGGCAAAGCAAACTTAACTTAAACTACTTATCTACTCCCACCCACGTATTAGGCTTAGGTCAGGTACACCGGGGTAGGCGTAGTTAGAAGCACCAGTTGAGTACGATTAGTCAAATGTATATATGTATATAACTTTTATCCATTTTAGTATCATATGGCTAAGAAACCATATAAATGCTTTTACAGTATTATTTTATAATTCTGTTTTTACTGTATGCACTTTACTTAACTATAAGTATTGCAATAATAGCGATTCATTTCTCTTGTATGAGAAAAGAGACTGATCAATAAAATAACATCTTTTTATTGAACTACGCCCATCTCTTATTTCTCTACAAACTGGTGAAACTAAGAATGCGCGTACTGACTGAGTAAAATAAGTTGTCTTTTGTTTTCACACGACTCTAGAGATATACTCTTGATTAGGGGAGAGCAAAGTTGTCATGTTCTATGGTTGTCAGAAACTAAATCCCTTCTTGTCTATCCAGGGAGGTTAAACTCCTCCTTGCCTATTCAGAAAGTTTCTAGTGAACTCTGAGCTAGCTGGCACACACATAACTTTAAGTCTAATATCGTCGGTAGAAGACCTAGTTAACCTCAGTCCTACGTCTATACTATTGAAGATATTATTCCAATGCGCAGAGCCTATTGGGATAATAGGAACTACACTACAAAAGCATGCAGAATCTGGCATATCTGAACCAACAGAGCTATGCTGAGTAGACATAAAAGTCAGTCAGCTGCAGGAGCTTACCACCATGGCATGTAGTGTGGCTTTCTCATAGTAGTGTATCGGCGTTCTGTTATTAGTCAGCTCCGGATAGCCAAACCCTGCGATATGGACCACATCACAGAAATGCAGAGCAAATGTAATAGCCAGCAAGCCGCTTGTTGGTTTCTGCAGGGAAACAGCAAGGAAGGAAGGAGAGAGAGAAAAAGAACCATGAAGGTCACATCACTTACATTACTTTTAACTTAGGACATTTCCCTATCTAAACAAGTTATTGCAAAGATTCTGGACCCTGAAGAAGTTCATTTTACTAAACTACTGCCTGGTTAAACTGCCCAGAAACATATAAACATTCTTAAAGAAATATAAACAACTTTAACCACATACTGTAACATACTGTAAATATATTTACTATTTGTTTGTTTAAAAAAGTATTTTAGGCTGGCATTTAGGTGAGTTTACAACATTTCTATTTTTAGCAGATATATTACACAGCAAAAATGCATTAGACCTTGGTTATAGTTTTCTATATTCATAGACCCAGACACCAGTCAACAGTTCAGTGCAAGCCCTTAACAAATAAAGTAGAATACTGATTTTTGTGAACTATATATTAAAAGACTTCTCCAATAGTAATTTAATTTTTCAAGGAATCCCTATATATGTATAAGTCTTTTAATATATAGTTCACAAAAATCAGTATTCTACTTTATTTGTTAAGGGCTTGCACTGAACTGTTGACTGGTGTCTGGGTCTATGAATATGAATATATATATATATATATATATATATATATATATTCCCTCCAAATACCTCGAAAATTTACGAAGCACACCAGGACACACCGAGTTCGTTTGCAGGTTTATTAGCAGGTGAAAAAGTGCGACGCGTTTCGCCGATAAGGCTTGCTCACGCGCGTGAGCAAGCCTTATCGGCGAAACGCGTCGCACTTTTTCACCTGCTAATAAACCTGCAAACGAACTCGGTGTGTCCTGGTGTGCTTCGTAAATTTTCGAGGTATTTGGAGGGAATTATTCGAGGCCTGTCGGTGGCCTGTCCAGGACCGCGCAACGACAGCCTGTGTGCACAAACCGGCATTGGAGGAGGGAAAAAAAAAATATATATATATATATATATATATATATATATATATATATATATATATATATATATATATATATATATATATATATATATATATATCTCTGCCACCAATGTTTCCGCCTTGGAATCAACCAACAATATTGAAAGGGCACAATGCGCTCGGATTAAATCTACGTCTCAGGCCCCATCACACATAAGAGATGTCATTCTTACCTTCCCTTATACCTGACAATATTGCCTGTTACAGGAGTAATTGTTTGCCAGGCACAGGTTCAAGAAATCGACCGGTAGCAATCACCCGAACACCTATTCTTAGAACTCTCCCACCTCTCCAGATAGGTCACGCAAAGAACGTACTTTCTTTTTCATACCCTCACATCAAAGTGTGGACCTAAAACTGACGACTTCGGAGATCTCTCTGGGGCGAGCCTATAATGTGCCTATAAGAAATGGGCAGAGTAATTATCCAATGTAGGCACACCTTTCTTACCCATTTTGGAAAATAACTCTACGGCCTACATAATCATAAGACAAGGCTGAAGAGTGATGCAAAAAAATCAATACACCTGGACTGGTCGTGTACTTCAATCCAAAACTCTCCTCCTCCTAAATTTCACCAGTCAAGTAGTTTTAAATGCAATGTCGATCTAATTCAGTCAACTGTTACATTAAGATCAAGTTCAAAAGCAATTACGCAAACTTGGGCAGGTTTATATCTTAACATCCAGGTGAGTAACTCATAACTAGGCCTGGGCGGTAAATTCCGTTCCGTTCGCGGAATTTGCGGAATTTGGGTAATTTCACGTTCCGCAGAGAACGTGAAATGACCCAAAATTCTGCGTTCCTTGCCTTTGCGAAATATTTTGCTTGTTTGCGTTCTCAAATGCGTGTTCGCGAGATATTTCCCCCAGAGCACGCAAACAGCAATTGCGAACAGAAAAAAAGCATAGCGAACAAGCAATTCCGCATGTTCGGAACTTCGCAGAGATTTTTTACCGTTTGCGTAACGCGATTCCGCAAATTCCGCCCACCCCGACTCATAACCTAACTCAATCAATTCAGAATACTAAAGCTGGTTCTTACACAGAAGGTCCAGCAGCAGGAACTTTGGACAATTCTCCCCGTAACCCACTTGGGGAGTACATCTTTAAATTTTTCATGCACACTGAACAGCAATCACTGTGAAGTATGAACGGACTTCCATACCCAGAAATAAATGAAAATACGAGGTCTTAAATGGGCGGGGCTTATGGTTTATAGTCCACATGGCTGCCGTGAATGCTTTGGAAAACGCCAGTGAACAAGGGCATGGAGCCTGAAATGCATAAGTCAATAATGTGCCTGATTCTATATATTCTATAGATTCTATATTCTGTATATATATATATATATATATATATATATATATATATATATATATATATATATATATATATATACATATGTATATATGTATATATGTATATATGTATATATATATATATAATTCAATATAGTGATTGAGTACCAGAGACTTTAATCCTGTTTTTAGAAATAAGCTAGGAACTATAGATGTCAGTTCTCAGCAAAGTAACAAGTGGGGCTGGGGATATCCAGTTTCTGTTTATTCTCTTATGCCATCTCATTTTCCCAAGGTCAATGGTAAACAAACACATTGATCTATATATGGCTGACTGAGGCTATAGAGAAGTGCAGAAACATTCAATGTGGATACAGACTGCAAGGTCAGTGCTTTCTGACAGTGGCTTTTTTAGTCACTCAGACCCTGGTTCGGTGAAAATCCGTTCAGCTATTCGGAATGTATAAGGACATGTGAGTGTCTAGTGGCATGTTGAAGAATCACTAGATTAGTAGACGTTTGCCTACAAGTGGTGCATATGTGCACAAGCACATTTTTTGTATGCACTGCAGTGGGAATCACGAATATCTCATACACTTCTCAAACGTATACACTGTCCATGCTACACACACCTGACTCCAAACACTTCTGGCACATCACAGGCGCTCTATAGACAGTACTTCGACTCTAAATGACATATTACTAACTGAGCACACTCCTGGCTATCCACATTCCTGTGTGCACACCTTTAACTCTCCACTCCTGAATGAATACACTACCGAATCTACACACTCTACTATGCATTCACTCCTCAACATCTATACCCTCATGATTCCATACTCTGCTGACATCTCATACACTCTTATCTCTACACAAACTCAACTCCCCAAAAATATTTGATTTCAAGACACTTAAGTGCACAAACAGGTCTTTATACACATTGCAGACTCCACACAAACACACACACACACATACACACACCCAACACACTTGAGTGACTCCACATTCTCACCCCACACACACTTCTAATGTTACATACCTAGTCCTGATCCCACACACAGTACCATAAACTCATGAATGACTGTCCACACACTTTCCTTACTACACACTTGACTGTACACATAACTCTCCACTCCTGACTAAACGCTCATCTGAACCCACTCACACTACTACTACACACTCACTCCTCACCATCTACACTCTCATGACTCCATAACTTCCTGACATCTCATGCACTCCTTAATTCTGCACACTGTCCTATAAACTCTCAACTTCTCTCATTACCCATCCGGCAAGGACACTTCCAACTCCGCACACATTCCTCACTACACAATTGTGAGTCTACACACACTCCCAATCTGACAATGTGCCACAACTTGACTCTTGCATAAAAACCTTCTTAAAACCTGACTTAGATCTTTTCCTTCATAACAGACTGTTTCTGTATTTTCTGTACAAAATTCTGGCAATGCCAACTTCACACTCACTTCGAACTTCACAACTCTTGGTAATTCAACAAGGATACAACACATGAGATCACTGCATTTTGAAAGCCCTCCAGGTGGAATTCACAGACAACGATGCCAAGGCCATGGATAAGGTGAGTTAGATGAACTACAGCATACTTGTTGATACACACTGACTGTGGGGTCTTTATTTCAGATGAACCATCTGTGACACAAGCCTCAGAACAATATCTTTCCAATGTACTACATATACAAAGAGGGCACAGGACTTACTGGCACTACTATACTCTTAGTTGTCACAACTGTGGCAGGGAAATTAACCTTATTGGCAAAACAATGATGAATGGTGATTTATAACTAGTGCTGACTGCCTACAACAGTAGTCCTATCCTGTGAACTTTTATTTACCAATCTTCTTTTCTCAGTTTCTCCATAGGGCCACTAGATGTTTTTTTTAAATATTCATTTTTACTAAGCAGTTGTTCGGAGTCAAGAAAATACAATAAAACAGGAGATAAAAGCGTATTAATGCCACTCGCAGGGGGCTGGAACATCTCTTATCGCGAACATACCTCCCGACCACGAGTGCTGCATCATGCGCTGTGGAGGTAGTTGTCCACAGCCTACATTCGGGAAGAAATTGTCGTTTACCCTCCATTCTCCCCCACTCAGCCTGTTTCAAAAGCCCCCCTATGTTGCATCTATGGTCCCCAAATCTTTTCAAATTTACGGGGGCAGCCTCGGGCTTGGTATGTTTTACGTTCTGCCAGTTGACACCAGTCAAGGTTATCTTCCCACTACTTGACCGTAGGAGGTCTGCTCGCTCACCAGAGTCTAGCCACGTTAAGCTTCACCACCCCGCGGCGGTGGCCAGCCACCGAACAGAGTGTTTGGGGCAATTCTCTTTCCCTGCAATACCCAGTGTCAGCCATTTGGCCTCTAATGGGACTATCAGTCCAGTGACCACCTTCATCCCCTCTATATACCCCCGCTCCAGAAGTGTTGGATTAATGGACAATCCCAGATCATATGATAAAAGGTACCTATGTTACCACATCCCCTGGCACACAAGTCCAACTCGCAGCAGCCCATCCGGTGTACCCTGGATATAGAGAGGTGCAACTTATGTAACACACAGAGTTGCACCAAGCGAAATCTGGCTCGTATGGCTACCTCCCTGGGGCTCTACAGAGCTCCCCCCGCCATTCCTGGTCTTCCAGGGGGCCCACATCCTCTTTCCAAGCCTCTCACAATGGAAACAGTGGGTCCGATGAGTTATTCATTATCTTTTTGTATATTAGGGAGACTGCCTTAGTGACCATAGCACCAATGGTGATGGACTATCCAGGATTTTCCACCTTAGTGAAGAGAACTCCCAAGGGATTGGGTAGTTCTCCCCACTTTCACCTCCGTGGGGACTCATGTTAGACTGGTCAGACTTAGGGTGTCCTGCCTCACACCTTTTACCTATCTTAGGGCTGTGCACTTTACCAATGCTAACTAGTGCTAAAGTGTTTGAGTAGAAGTTTAATTGGTTTATACTCAATTGAAATATTTATTTTACCTATAAGTCCCTTCTAGAGTGGTATACCATGTACCTGGGGCTTGTATATTAAAGGCTACTAGCGGGCCTGCAGCACCGATTGTGCCACCCACTTAAGTTAAACCATGTCCAAGGCCTGTCACTGCAGTCTGTATGCTGTTTTAGACTTCCAAGATGACTTGGCATTGAAACCCTCCTAAACTCCACTCTTATTACACACAAGTCGCCCCTAAGTTAGGCCCTAGGTGGCCCATAGGGTAGGAAGTCTTGTATTTGAAAGGTGGGCATGTACTTTTTAGTATCACATGTCCTGGTCATGAAAAACTCCTAAATTAATTTTTCACTACTGTGAGGCCTACCTATCCATAGGATAACATTGGAGATGCCTTATTATATTTAAAAATGTGTCATATCCAATTGGAACCAGGTAGCTATATGTTTGGTGTCTTTTGACTCTATATTGAATAACCCTATTTAAAAGTAAAATAAGGGTTTTTGATTACAATTTTGAAAAAGCCACTTTTTGAAAGTTTACATTTTTCGTCCCTAAGTTCTTTTGGGCCTGCAGCCTGCCTGGGTGTAACTGACAGACTTTGTGAATTCCTCCGAGACAGTCACACAATAGAGGGATTAGGTGTTTCTCAATGGGTGATCTGCTCGCAGGAGTGGAAGGCAGAGCTGAGCACAGCCCCACTTCCAACTGAATAGGGAGCCTTCACAGAACGGACCTATCACCTAAACGTGTGTCACTGCAGCCGAGCTAGGGCACAGTAGTCAGGAAATTCCTTGCACTGCAAAGCAACCACTGTCTAGAAGCTTCTCCCACCTTCCAGAAGCAGAGCACCAGGGTATAAAAATAGGGCTTCAGACACCAACTCTACAGTACAGTTCTAGGCCGAGATGCACATAGATTTTTTCAATAAATTAATAGCATTTGTAAAGCGCACTACCTACCCGTGAGGGTCTCAAAGCGCTGGGGGGAGGGTGTGGGGGGAGGGAACGCTGCTACTGTTCGAAGAGCCAGGTCTTGAGTAGTCTCCTGAAGGTTAGGAGGTCGCAAAAGGCCCTATTTGAAGAATGTGGCCATTTGCGACTGGAAAAAAAGCCTTTTTCTATGTACCAAACCCTATTTTGCGAATCAGTAACCTATTACCGAATCGCAACATGTGTTAGCTAATCGGTATTAGGAAGAGGCTTAAGGGCGTTCCTTCCAAATAGCGATGAGCAGTGGTATGAGTGAATATTTTTCGACCGAAATACAGTTTGCATTTTACCGCTTACTGCAGGTAGGTGGTAACCCATACACAAACAAGAAACAAAGAGACCCCTTCCCTTTTGTGAATGATTGCAAAATCGTTTTTTAAGAGCAGAGTAGGCACACTGCCTGCTCTCAAAAAATCAAAAATAAACTTTTCAATTTTATTTTTGAAACTCTTCCAGTTTTCCTTTAAGGGAAACAGGCTGTATTTTAAAAAAAAACAAAAAAAACATTGCTTTATTTAAAAGCAAGCACAGACATAGTGGTCTGCTGACTCCAGCAGGCTGCCATCTTTGTGATTTTAGCGATATACAATGGGTCGAAAACTGAGACCTACCTCAAGAATATTAATGAGGTAGGTCAATTTGTGACCCACTGGGAATCGCAAACAGCGTAAAACTCACTGTTGTTCATATCTGTTGTGATTTCATAAAAGCGATTTGCAAATATTCGCTATTAGGAAATCACAAACTTGAATCTATGCACATCTGGCCAATGGACCTGTGGATACTCAGTCCAGGAAGAAGTAATGCTGTGCTGCCTAAAGGATTACCACTCTGCTGGACTACTGATCTGAAGGGCTGCAGCCATGCTGAACTGACCTGCTACCCTGCTTCGGTGAGGTACCTAAGATTACCAGAGTGACTCCAAGGGCAAGTTGTCTGGTATCCTGACTTGAGCCTCATTGACAAAAGGCTCCAATAACCTGGAACCCAGCACCTGAATTCTGCCATCTGTGAGTTTACCCTGCCAAGTGGTGAAACCCCAGTAATAGACCCTTAGAAGTAGGCTTAAGGTGCTTTGCCAGCCTCTGTGGATCAAGAAGAACAGACATCTCCTCTGCTGCATGGCACAAACCCAAGCAGAACTGATGCACCACCGACGCTACAATAATTAAAACTGCTGAAAAGACCCACATTGCAGACGCATCCTTGACGCAGGCCCTTGCATCCCTCATCGACGGCAGCCTTGACAATGCCAGATTCCACATCACAGCCTTGCAGCTCCTTGAAATCAACACATCACTCCGAATGTGCAATGCATCCTCAATGCTGGAATTCGCATCACAAGCCCTCGAAGAGGTACTCGATGACGACGCAAGACCTCGCAACATAGCCTCGTCACAACTCGGAACAGGTGCATTGCTTTGGCTGAGTGACGCAACTTCAGCGCAGATCCTCGCAATGTCCACAAAGCAGCATTTAATGTACCTTGTTCAGTGGGCCTAAATGGGTCCGTGTAGCCAGCCCGCCGTTTTGGTGCTATTTTCCCTAAAGTCTTGAAAACTGCATTATCTACGGGTCTGCTGATTGTATGTTTGTCGTTTTGATCTTGTTTCCTTTATTACAAATGATGCTACTATTCTGATCTGGTGTGGGATCCTTTTTGTGTGGTGTTTATAATTTTATTTCTGTTTGAACTGCTGTACAAATACTTCACACTTTTCATCTAAGTTATGCTTGACTGCTGTATGCCGAGCTACCAGAGGGAGGAGCACAGGTTAATTTAGGGATGGCTTGTGCCTCATCCCAGCAAGGACTGTGGTTGCTGCTTGACAAGAGCCTCACACCCCAGTCAACCAACAACCCCATTTCCTACACACAATCACTCACTTTCCTAACTAATTCACACACATACCTAACTGCACATCTGCAAGTTAAAGACCACCAGGTAGACATCTGGAGAAACATTTAGAAGAGGTCTTTCATTTTTTTCAGTTACTAAAATCACTCATTCATTTTTTCTATGTTATAGAATTTTTACTTTCTTTTTACTTTTCCGTATCTGGTAGTTGTTGCTTTTATTGAGAAAAAGGATGCATATTTTGAATGTATGTCAGTGCACGGTTTTATGGTTCAGCTTCGGAATAAAATGAATCCTATTTTACAGACTAATGTCTATAAATCCATGCACAACATTGTTCTTGAGAGTTTGACAGAAGACTTGACCGATCTCCCAATGAAGGGTTATTTAGTTGACTTATTAGAATACTACGTTGTCATATGTTGCAAGACGACAAACAATTTGTTTCAAACAGAACATTGTCAGGCTCAATTGTCATCTATTATATCAGATCTGACATGATTCCTTTTAATAAATTATAGATTTACAGCGGCATCAACCAAATTTCAAAAACTGATGATACAAGATGATGCTACCAACCCCCCTTGACACTTGATTGATTATCAGGTATTAGTTAAGAAAAATGTTTCCTAGATTTGATATGATGTATGTTTGTATGTTCTCTATATTGCCTCATAGCTGTGTAAAGATCTTTTTTTGAATAAACCTGAACATTTTGATTTCTTTCTCAACCGTCCCTCTATATTTCCTTTCAAAAGAATGCATGATTTCAATTATATATTGGATGTCCTATCCCTCCAAACTGATCTTCGAGAGGTTACAATAATGTGAAATGTTGCAGTGTGACAGTTATATTAAATTATTCCTTAAGTTGTGATGAGAATTCATGTCTATGTCCTTACAAATTCTTTAGAAACCATCTAAACTGTTCCTACTGCTTCTGCAAATACACGTGCAGCCTCTAGAAAGTAAATTGTGCAGAGTGGAGGAAATACATGGTATTGTTCACTTCATATTCAACACAAGTGATCAGGTCATTGGATATTACACCGCTGACGAAGGAAACTTAGTGGGAGGACTGTTTCTCTTCGTGGCAAAGACAACCGCGGAGTACCTCCCTGTTCATATTCTAACGCACGAGGACCACCAATGTTAGACCTGGCACCATTGTCGGTGGATCTCCCTTCCATTTTTGCTGTTGCCTCATGTGTTTTTGCTGGTGTTAGATGCTTTGGGCACTGTGCCAGTGCCACAGTGCAAGTGCTCCCTACTGTAAATGAATGTATTAATTAGTGATTCCACGATTGGCTATTTGGTTTACTTGTCAGACCCTAGTACAGAGCACTGAATGTGCCCAGGGCTTGTAAATCCAAATGCTGCTAGTGGGCTTGCAGCACTGGTTGTGCCAACCACAGAAGCGGCCTTGTAAAATGTGTCTAAGGTCTGCCATTGCAGAGCCTGCATGCAGTCTGGTACTGTCATGCTGACTGGGCAAGTGCACCCACTTGCCAGTCCCTAAACCTTCCCTTTTCTTCATATTAGTCACCCCTATGGCAGGCCCAAGGGCAGGGTGCATTGTAAGTATAAGGTGGGACAAGCTCTGATGTGTGTGGCATGTCCTAATAGTGAATTACAGTCATTTTCGTTTTTCACTATTGCAAGGCAACCTGTTCTCCATAGGCCAGAATGGGCTGTTAGATTATTACATGTTTATAATCCTAACAGACTCAGAGAACATGGTAGAAATTCGAGTTTAGTATGCCTGGACTCAGAATAATAAAATACATCTTTTAGTGAAGTTTATTTTAATATTCTGTGTTTGCAAATACCACTTTTAGAAAGTAGGTATTTGCTTGCCTAACCAATTCAGCCTGCCTCTGCGAGGTTGTGTATTCCTTCGTCTGGTTTTGTGAGTGACAGGGCTGGGGGATTCCAAGAGTCAGGCTGGGGCAGCCCGGTGGTGAATAGAGAGATCTGCATCTAGATGGGAGGGAGGAGTTGCACCTGGGACCTGAATAGGGCTGGGCCTTCCCTCTACAATGCCAGCTCCACCCCCTGTGGTGCGTCTGATGTCTCTGCCATGCACACTGAAAGAAGAGAAGGAAGTCTGTCAACAAATTGCACCAGGACTGTACTTGCCTTCCACAATGCTGGCTCCACCTCCTGTGGGGAGTCTGAGGTTTCTGCACTGTGAAAGGAAAGGAGAAGTCTGGTAAACAGAGTGCTTCAGAACTGGTTTGGACTGGGTACAGGCCCCTCTGCCCTCAGAGAACAAAGGATTTTGGGGTATAAATATTAGGACCCTGATCCCATGAAATTAGATCTCTTCTGGGCTTACAAGACAAAACCTCTGTTGCGGAGAGAAACCTGAAGAAACTGAGGAGAGACTATTCCCAAGCTGAAGTGCTGCTTGGGGGATTGGCCTGCAGTGGTTGCCTGACCGCCAAAGAGAGGAGAAAGAACTTTGCGTACTTTACTTTCAACTTGTGAAGAGATCTACAAGGGCTTGGAAGAGAGCTTTCCCCCTCACCGAAGTCTCAGGACCAGTAGACTTCACCAGCCTTTGTGAACTGCTGCTGGAAACGCTGTTTCAGTGGCTACAGAGTCAGGGAGCTGTGACCGACACTCACGACCGGCCCGGTGTCCTGTAGGCACCATATCAAGAAACGTCTGCCTCGAACAACACAAGTTCTGAGCTCACGTCTCCGTCCTGACGCCATCACCGAGCCGTTGCCTGCACCGCGACTGGTGGACATCGCGACGTGCAACGCCTCACTACACCGACTCATACTGGTCTGTCCGACGCGGTCACTGCTGCTGACTTTGAGTCCTGTGAACACAGCGGAGTTGGGCACTGCCTCGCACACTTTGCGACGCACCACCCGACTCGCACCGCTGTCCGGACTGATTGACGCCAGTTCCCGAACTCCGGCTCTGTCGCCGCACCACAAGCTGCAAACACCGCATCGAAGCACCGTCTCACCCTGCAACGCACGCCTTGGATCCACCAACTCTGTCAACTGGTCGCTGCCTGCACCGAAGGCTCGGATAACTCCTGTAAGGAGATTTTTAATATTGTTAGAGACTTCACCTCTCCGCCCTTGGCCAATTCTATTCAGGGTCATTCCAAATCTTGGCTGAATGAACTAGCTCATTATTTTGTTGACAAAATAATTACCATTCAAGCCGACCTTGCAACTTATTCTAAACAGTCTCGGGTGGTTGATCCGGATGCTGTTTTTTCTGCGAATCCCACTCTTTGGGAATTTCCGCAGTTAAGCCTTGCCGCTTCATTGGACTACTTGACAGGCTTGAAATCGGGCTCCCCTTTAGATCCTTGCCCGGTCTCTTGTCTTAATAAAATAGCCTTTGTGCTAAATAGTCCTATTAACTCCATTCTAAATTCCTCATTTTCTTCTGGCATTGTTCCACAGGCTTGGAAGAGTGCTCTTATTCTTCCACTAATTAAAAAACCAACTTTGGATCCCATCATACATGCCAACTATAGGCCTATTTCTCTCCTCCCTGCTCTGGCAAAGGTGGCGGAAAGGCATGTGCACCGATCCATCTCAGATTTTATTGAGAATAACAACATGTTGCACAGTACCCAATCTGGGTTTCGTGCGAATTACAGCACAGAAACCGCTTTACTGGAAGTCACCACCGCCATTAGAGAGGTCTTAGACTCGGGAGGTAAGGCCATGTTGGTCATGTTAGACTTGTCGGCGGCGTTTGACACCGTTCCCCATGACACTCTCCTAATTCGACTCTGGGATTGTGGTCTTAGGGGGACGGTGTGGACCTGGCTTAAGTCATTTCTAGCCAACCGCCGGCAAACGATCTGGGCGCCACCTCACTCCGCAGCTATGTCAGTCCTGGAAGTGGGGGTCCCTCAGGGGTCTATTCTTAGCCCCCTGCTTTTTAACATCTTTATGGCCCCCCTTGCAGAGGTTGCGGAGTCGTTTGGCGCTCAGATCGTGTCTTACGCTGATGACACCCAGCTCTTGTTCACCCAGAACAAGAATGAGATGTTTGATGGGACACGTATCAGAGGCTGCTTAGAAGCAGTCTTTGACTGGTTCAAGAGACACGGCCTGAAATGCAACTCCGATAAGTCGGAGCTGCTTTTTTTCGGGTGTGTCTCTGAACCAAATTGGAAAAGTTGGTGGCCCCAGGATCTTTTCCCTCCTACCAATGCTAGTACCAAGGTTAAAAATCTTGGTATCATTGTAGACAATGAGTTGACTTTTGGACCCCAAATTGCCAGTCTTGCAGGGAAATGCTTTGGTATCCTGAGGATGCTCAGGAAATTTCTTCCTTTGATTTCCGTGAACCATCGCAGGGTTATCGTCCAAGCATTGGTAGGGTCTCGCTTGGACTATGTAAATGCCCTTTATTTGGGTCTTCCTAAATATTTGGTAAGGAGACTTCAGGTTGTGCAAAATTCAGCTGCACGGGCCATCTACGGTCTTCCTAGACGAGCGAGTACTTCTAACCTGCTTAAGGAATTGCACTGGCTCCCTATAGCCAAAAGGGTGTTGTTCAAGAGCCTGACTCTAACCTATAAGGCTCTTCACGACCTGGGCCCCAGGTATATTAGAAAACGGCTTGCTCTGTACAAACCGAGCAGAGCTCTTCGCTCTGCCTCCCTGCTCAAAATGTGCGTTCCATCCATCAAACGCACTCGACAAGGGGGGCGTTCGTTTCACTACCTGGCACCACGTGCCTGGAATGAATTGCCTTTCGATCTTAGACAGGCCCCTAGTCTGATGTCTTTTAGAAAGGCATTAAAAACCTGGCTTTTTAGTTATGAATTGTGAAGTCTTTTAATCCCAGTTATGTTTTCTTTCCAATAAAGGTCCTCTTCGCCAAAGCGCCGGGACACTCCTTTGTGAGTAGCCGTTGCGCTATAGAAGAGCCAAATTAACATAACATAACATAACCGCATCGAGGAACAATGCTTCCTTTTCTGCACTGCGACGAACACTGGAACCGGCTCGCATATCCGTGCCGGGCGCCTCGAGTAAAAGGTACTGTGACTGAGTCTCTCGACATTTGAGTGGGCCGTACCGACGCGGTCCGCTGGATTTGCTCGACTCTGTGTTACTTCAACAACGCTGTAGCCAGACACGGCTACCGACTCGCACAGAACCTTGATCTAAGCCTTTTAACCAGAACTCTTGAAATCTACTAGTACTGTGGATTATTTTTGTCTTTATTGGTCTTGTGGTAACTCTATTTAAAATATACTTATTTCTGATATACAACCTTGTGTGGTGTCCATTTGTAGTGTTGTCACTGGGTTATTGTGTGTGGTCACAAATGCTCAACTTACAACACCTCTGAGATAAAGCCTTGCTGCTCATACCAAGCTACCAAGGGGGTGAGCAGGGGTTATTTTAGGAGTGTAATTCACTTATCCTGACTAGAGGAGAGGGTCCCTATTTGTACCTACCTACACCAACTGGAGACCCCCAATTCTAACAACCAATATTTTATAAAGAAAATAAAATAAAAATGTTTTCTATTGTATATTTTAAACTTTTCTTGGATGCTTCCAGGTTTTGAGTCATTTTAATAATGCACGTTATATTTACTCTTCTTTTTTCATCAACAATATCTTTATGATCTGGAGATTGGATACTTTTGTACGATGCTGAAACAGAAGTGCCAAGGTATTGAAGAGACGAGTACAAAAAGTAAACAAAGGGGATGAAATGAGAGGCGACGTGATATTGAGCTGATAAAAGAAATGGATTACAGGGTTGAAGTAAAAGTAAAATCCTAAAAAGTTGGAAGGAAGAAGTAAACTCCAGCCTGTTTGGTGCTCGGTTTTCTGTATATTCTGCTGTGTGACCTTTAGGGATCTGAGACTTTGGTGAATATTGTTAACACGGCACAGTAAGAGAACACGCACAGACTTGGGGCTCCCCGGCTATTTGTTACCCATTAATTGCATCAGAGCTAGTAATTGGCACCAATCAAGTAAAATGTTTTTTGAGTGGTAAAGACCTCATTCTCACACAAAGGAGTTAAGAGGATTCTTACTTTAGGGGTACATTTTCCACTGGGATATATTTAAGAGCCACAAGGCGCCACTTATCACAGGGTCTGGAATTGCTATAATATTCTACACCTAGTAAGGCACATATACAATGTGTGGTTTCACACTCCAGGCTGATGTTTAGTTAGAGGTGATCTGAACATTTCCACAAATTGTGTAGAGTTACAGAGAAGCCATTGCATCTCATTTCTTTCTAGGTCTGTTTGCATTATAAAAACACCCTCAGAGCAATTCATATATTAATTTAGAAAATAATGTTAACCAAGTAAGCACTAAGAGTGGATGGGCTAGATATCTCAGTGTAGTGCTGGCCTGTATTCACTTTACCACATGGGCCTTGCCTCAATGTTGTGGGACATGAGTGGACAGGCTACCTCCCACGCGCGACTGCCTGCAATGCTTACCTGAGCGATTATTTTGCTCGACTGGATCATTGAAGCATTCAGAAGTTTGCCCGTCGTCACCTGCATAAAATAAGGGTGCAATATCCGGATGTTATCCACTTTCACATTAAACATGATTGGAGGCTTTTTCCAGAATCCCTTGGCGGGCTGCTAAAAAAAAACAACATAAATACAACAGGAGTGAGAGGAAGGAACTTCTATTATAACTGAAATAGTTAATAAGAGGTGAAACTCAACGAAGATACAAAAAGGTATGCTGTTCCTAATATCGAGACAAAGGAAAACTGGTTTTATGTGGTCAAGAAGAGTAGTAGGATTCCTCCTCTTGGAATAGGGGGCCCTCACACACCCGGCAAGTTGTCATGCTCAAGACACTAATTAGGCCCCTCACCCCACAGCACCAAATGGCATTTGGAATAAAAGATCTCCGCCAAAGAGCCCCTCATAGGGAGCCTGTCAGGTATTGCAAGTATTACTGACGAGGAGCAGCCCATATCATGATGCATGGCACGTCGCCGGGTGAGTGAGGGCCCTATCTCCCAAGAGGAGGAATCCTCATCCTCCTACACTTCATGACCACATAAAACCAGTTTTCCCTCGTCTCGATATTAGGAACAGCATACCTTTTGTATCTTCATTATTGTTAGGTCATGTATGCTGGACCGGTCTAAAAAGCCCTTAGTCCCTCCTTTGTGATAGGTGGAACTCAACAATATAACATTATCAAAAAATCTGATCATTTAATCTTACTTAGGTTTTGACAGGTAGGGTTATGTCTCATTAAAACTGAAGAATTTAATTTAAAATGAGTATTGCAGCATTGTTCTGGTTACATGCACAGTCCTGAAACCAATGTTCCTAATACTTACCCTCTTTTCATTATTTACAACAGATTTCAACCACAGTAAGTCGAGGTGTTTGAATGGGACCAAGACCATTAGAGTCTCCGGGTTGTTCTCTATTGAGTGATCGAAGTCCGCAGATTCGGGGTAGAAGAAGCGCATCGTTGTCTTGTTCCCCACATCCTTCTGGTACCGTCTAACCGGGGCGTTGTTCAGTCTATGGAGCGAACAAGGTAACTTTAAACACTAGCACATGTCTTTGATCATGGCTGTGGACACATTTTACAAGCATCTCCCTGTGTCCTAACATCTAGCAGAGATGCCTGCTTCAAGGTCAAGTAAAAGTTACTTACTTGTAATCCTTATTCTCCATCATTGGTAAATTTACAAGCACTAAAGGTTGCTGCCTATGGACAGAATCTTTAATAGATCAAACATTTTCTTTCCAAAATCTAAACAACAAATATCAACCTGGCATTTTGATTTTTATAGCAACATTTTAACTAAACAGAAAATTAAGGGCACATCTCTACTGTTTTTATTTTTCTTAAAGACCCATTTCAGAAATAGAAACAAAGATTTAAAAAAAGCAACAGGCAATAGTACTTATGAGTGGCTAGACTACCTTACGGCGCCCCACAATTGAGAGGGAGTGATCACCTGTGTGCTAATTGTTTGATACTAAAAGGAAGGCTCCTAGCTGCCCTCTCTGCTCCTGCGATCCTGATTCCTGCAGATATTGCTTTTGAACTTTTAAAGGCACCTTCTTGGTACCTTATCATTGCGCGTGTAGGAGTGTGAGGAGGCAGTGAGGAAGGAAGGCTCAGGTCTGGGAATGCGAGGTCTCGACTTGGAGAGCCTTCTCAGGCTCTGAGCTCTGCTGGAGATTGAATTTTGACAGTGACAGACATGCCAGCCTGGGTGCCCAGGGCATGTAAGATTGAAGCACCTGCTGAGTATGCGTGCCTCTAGTTGGGCAGTCAGCTTAACACCAGAGTACCCATGAGGGGCCCGAATGGCAGAAAACCGGGAATGGAATGCCGCAAAGTTTGAACGACAATGCAAGTTTGGAAAACCAGGAGCCGTATTACACATAGGGTGCACTTTCCCAGTTTGCACCACAGCGCATCTTTAAATAGGTGAGCCATGCACAGACGGGGAAAGTGAGCCATATTATGAAGCTTACGCTGCCCTAAAGGGAGATCGAAATCGTGCAGTGCATTCAAGTGAAAAACAGTGCTTCAAAGCCACTCCGTGTTTCACTGTGCAGGTGGCCACCCTCCTACACTTTAAAGAGGAACTAGAGATTCTTTTTTTTCAGGCGGGTGTAGTGAGTGGGTGCAAGTAGATTGGCCCCCTCTCCAGAGGGCTGCCATCAGTGGGCGCGCCTTTTTGTGGCACACTCTTAGTGCGCCTCCTGACAGCTTCTTTGCCTTTGCGTCAGTGTTCATATTACGGCATGGGTGCAGGGGCAAAGTGATTCCCTCATCTACAAGGGGTCATGCCGCCATGCAAATGAGGAAACGCCCTCTAATGATAGCGCTGGCGCTAAATGTGAGCCGGCACTATCACTATTACAGAAGGGGTAGCACAAACGCCTGCGGCTCCTTTTGTAATACCAGAGTACCTTGGGGTGCACAAAATGGGGGCACATGCCTGTTGCGCCCCAGTGCACTCAATTAATTACAGGACCTGTGCCAGAGAAAGCAGAGGACAAGGAGGGGCTGCATAAATGGCCTATCAATTTCTTGTTTAAATGGCACTGAGGAAAAATAGGCAACGGGTAGCCAAAAAGCTCTCTGTCCTCCCCCCAGAAGCTCTCAGAGGCACTTTGGGCTTCAAGTTCTACATTGTTGTTGGGGCACCCAATGATACCTGTGGCAGGAGCTTATGTACCAGGAATGACATGTACATGGTTCTGTAAGGCGTTTAGGATAATCGAGTGAATCAGGGGAGGGTTGTACACTCTGTACTCTGTGGCTTCCTGCCGCGTGACAGTTCATTGTAAGCACAAGAAATTGATACTTATGAACCCAGAGGCTGCTCAGAACTTTCTGCACTCAAGATGAGAGAGCTGTGAACATGCTGGGAAATGGGGTCTTTGTTGGGCCCATCATCTTGCCTTGAAGGTACTTGAGGGTAATAAAGTGACCTGTCTGAACAGACGCAGCATATGTGACATGACGGCGGCCTTGTTAGAGTTTGGTGGTTGGACTACTTGTGTTCATTCCAGGTTTTAAAATGTTTAAGAGCCTATATGTTATAGGATGAAGGCAGTCGCCACATGGATTAAGGACAGCTGACTCAAGCTTAACTCAGACAACTCCGAAGTCCTCATCCTGGGCTCCACCCCGTCCTCCTGGGACGATTCATGGTAGCCTGCAACGCTCTGCACCGCCCCGCACCTATGGACGACGAACAAAACCTTGGCATTATTCTGCCGGAACCCGAAGGTTCTGCGACACAGGACACAGACTTCCAGACATCTCAGAGGCCGACACAAGATCACAGCAAAGCTGAGACCTGTAGCCATCATGAGAGACGTGGGACCGGAACTCCTGGATACCGTAAACATTTGATAGTGCAGCGACTTCCCGAGCTTTCCCGAAGTTGTGCATTGGGCTACTTGAATTCCAAGCCCCAAGCCCCATTTGCACCAAAGATTGTGGGCCTTCACTCCACGAGTGTTCTGTGGGCCCGCTTCTAGCATTTCCGCTCGAGGCTCCTTCGCGGTCCCTGGTCCGTCCACTGGTGGGTCCCCACGTAGTTAACTATTCTGTTTCTTGGGCTTTTCCTGTTGCTCTAGATGGTCCCAGACTCCCCTTCAAAGGGTGAGTCGCTCAGACCTTTCTGGCCTGCACCGAAGCCAATCTTTGCTTTCTGCGTGGGTTGCTGTTGCCAAGGCGTGTTGGGACCAATCCGGAAACCGACACCGCAGCACTCGACATCCTGCGTGGGACAGTTCGAATCCAGCTTCTGGTCGTCCTTGACACCTCCAGGTCCTCGTGGCTGAAGAGTCAAGCTTCACCTTCTTCACCTGAAATCACCCGACATTGGTTGGCATCTTCTCATCGCCTTCCTGGTCACTGGCAAGTGACCCAGACACTGTTCCCTCTACTTTCAGGTTCTTCAGATCTTTGATCCACCCTTGGGTCCACCAGGACACTTTCGACTTGGTCGCCAGCAGCACTTTGCAGCAGATGGCCATTGAAAACGCAGGCAGGCAAGATGCTTCTTTGGTGCACGTTTGAACAGGGAAGGTACTCCTTGACCCCAAGGGAGATTCTTCCGTCTTCTAGTCGAAATAGAATGTCGAAGGTCCAGGATATATGTTGCAGAGTTTCGTAATTTGAAGTCCTAAGGACTGGGTTCCCATACTTATACGAAGTTTAGCGGTTGGACTTACTCTAGGGTCCCACCTATAGGAGGACCCAGGGTGGGGGTGGGTACATCCCTTTCCCTTTGTCCAGTTTCACGCCAGAGCAGGGGCTGAGTGCCCCTGCAACCAGTTTGAACTGGGGTATGCACAGGGACACCAAGTGCACCCCCAGCACTGTCTGAAAAGCATTCACTGATTGCACCCACCCAGCCCCAATACACTAAAGCCTGTCGGGGGAGGTGGTTACACCTCCCTGTGACAGGAAACCTATTGTCCAGGCCTCCCCTGCCGGAGTTTCGTCCAGCAGCAGGAGGTCAGACTTGTGCCTGTGGCTGCAGCATCCATTTTGTGCTGCCAGGGCTCTTTTAAACTATTACCAGTCAGGTAAGTGTGTACATGTCTTCTCTCTCTAGAAGGGTGGAATTCTACCCCCGCCGCGAGAACTGGTTGGGGGTAGGATTCCAAAGTGTTTGACACCAAACACGACATGTTTCCATGCAGCCATTCCAAAGTTACCAATAACCGCGAGGTTATAATGCACTTAAGAGTATATGGTCTGACTGTATCACAGAACAGCTACAGAGAAGTGATTCCTAAAGCTGCAGAGGGGTCCTGCTCATGCATGGGCACCCTCTCACACAAAACCAAGCACTCTGCCTTCAGGATTCTTAAGGGCTGCCATAGGAGTGACTTATAGGTTTATATGTGTCAATGATATAAGGTAGATATAGGTGACCTATATCTCAGTAAGGGGTGCATGCACCACCTTACCCAGGCTGCAGTAGCAGACCTGTGGTGTCATTTTGGAAGGCTTCCCAGGGGTGGCATAATACATGCTTCAGCCCCTGGTAGGCATCTGGGGTACCTACGCCCTTAGTACCTAAGGTACCATATACTAGGGACTCACAAGGGTAACCCAGTAACCAATCTGGAGTGTACCTAATGTACATGCAATCAATTTAGAGAGGAAGCAGCTAGGCCGGGGTCCTGGTTAGCAGGGCCCCAGCCAGACTAAAGTCGAAAAACAGTGAAACCCCAGCAAAAAGTGGGGGTAACCACAGTAAGCAGATCCTACTCCCCTACAACGCTTGCCTACAAAGCCCTCCACAAAGCTGGACCTGCATACCTCAACCACTGCCTCTCCTACACTCCCACTAGACATCTCCACTGGCCCTGGCCACTATCCCACGGATCTGCAAGACCATGGCTGGAGGAAGATCCTTTTATCTCGTAGTAAAGACCTGGGACTCCCTGCCTCTGCACCTCAGTCAATCACAATTGCTGCCGCAATTAAGGAAGGACTTTAAGACCTGTCTCTTCAACTTAACAACTGATCCTCTCGTCCCTCCACTCAGCGCCTTGAGACCCAACACGGGTGAGTAGTCGCGCTTTATAAGAAACCTGATGGATTTATTGGTTGCAACTCCCCCACTCTCCCCCATAATCCCTCCCTTCCCACCACCTTCGTCCTTCCTTCCCTTTTCTCCATCTGTAGAGACAGGACAAGAGGGGCTTCTGTGCAGGGGGTTAGGCAGAGATGTTGCCTATTCTCGCGCTTGAATCTGAAGTCTGAGGTCTAGAAACAAGACTGTTTGTTGAGTTTTTTGTATTTGCTATCCCTAAGCCTTCTGATGCATTACTTGTTTAAATGCTTAGTTAAAAGATTCCATCCTATAACAGCAAGCTCATCTCCAAGGAAAGGAGGTGGAAAAACTAGGGACATTACAGAACAAAGGAAAAAGAAAAGCAACAAAAAGATGACATTATATAGTGACTGGCCTATAAAATACTCAACCATGCCATATTTTCACGATAACAAACACATACACAAATTAATCCCATATTGGGTATGAATTTCCCTTGTGGACATTTATAAAATCTGGCATTACTCTGGCCCTCCTGAACCAATGAAATAAGACTCAACATGACGGTGCCAGGCAAGGTAGGGGGCCACCTCCCGTTGCTGCACAGATCACCATTGGCAGAGATCTCTAAATATGGTGGGCTGTATTCCGCCGGAGCGGCAGGGCACAAGCTCTGCAGAAGGCACAGACTGAGCCCACTAGATATAGAGGGCTGTACTCCGCATGGGCAGCAGCAGGGCACGGGCTCGGCAGAAGGCATCGGCCGAGCCCTATAAACATGGTGAGCTGTATGTACTCCGCCGGAGCGGCAGAGTACATTTCTCCACTGAGCTGCCTGAATGAAGGACAGCTTGTCCTTCATCGCGGGTGCCGCTCGCCTTGAGGTTCTGACCCAGCGTTCCAGTGTTACCTGCATTTCGCTACAGGAGTAACAGCTAATTTGCCCATTTCATCGTGCCACGAGAGGGAGGAGAAAACCAGCGCGAGGCCGCAGAGGAGGTGAGAGGCGCGGTCCCGGGACTGCGAGGAACAGCGTCAAGTCCATCAGCTGTTTCCTCTTCCCGCGTGAGCCGTGCCCCCTCCCAGTGCCACGCCCCCTTTCACCCTTCAGCGATTTAAACAAGGCCCGTAACGCGCATCGCGGGACGCGCGCGGGTCGTAGCCCGGGGCGAAGCCCGGGCCAAGGGCGGGCCCGTTGTTGCCCGTTAGTGACCGGCAGAGACCGGACCGGGCCACCCCTTTTGGTTCTTTGCACTGGCTTCATAGTCATTTTATAAGTCCCCACATATGTCTGTTATGCCTGGAAGAACCAGAAGTAAAACCAAATCTGCGATGGCCGTAGCCCAAATCACTGGGCCTATTGACCAATTCATATCCCGGGTCAACGAGACAATTGACCACAGTATCTCTTTACTGGAACGAAGAGTATCATTAGACCTTATGAAAGCCAAGCGCTTGTCCTTGGGCCCCTTATCAACTGTAACCTCACCCCCTCAGCAAATTGTAATCAATTGTTCTCTTCCCTTACCTCAACATGCTGTTGGTACACTTACTGTACCAAACTCAGTAGACTTATCAGTCTCTCACCTTGAGTCTGATTCATCATTTGTTGACTTAGAGACCACTCCAGACCTTGAAGCTTGCCAAACACCTGAAAGGCCAGAGCCCACTACAGACAACTGTCTTCAGGATTTAGGGAAAGGATGCATTCCCGTATTGTCAGAACTAAGGAATATCTCTAAGACCAAGAAAAAACCTAAAACTAACAACAGGAATCATAACCTTGCGACACCAGCTCCAAATTCATCATCAGGCATACCCTGCTGGGTCGAAAATATGGTAGCAGACCTAAAATCAGATCTTGAAGCCTCAATATCGGCCCAAATCAAGCCCTTAATGTCCAAAATTGATAGGCTAACATCTTTTATCAATACTAAATGGCCTAATAAGGCAAGTGGAAATGTGCCCACTCAGACTCAAGGGAAAACTAAAGAAGCGCCCTCGGCGAATGTCATCAACAGCAACCTGCCAAAAGATCCCACTGTAAAGGCCAATATCATATCGGATAAACCGGGAACAGTATCGCATCACTTGGCCCAAAGGGGGGAAAAGGCTCCTGCACCGCTACCAACTTTTAGTGGTGCAGTCTCTACCACAAAGCCCCAAACTCCTTCTGGTTCCAAAAAAGTGCCTAATCAATCTGTTAAGGGGCCTAAAAATATAGCCACCATCTCGACAGCAACTACTTCTCTTAACAAGCCTGATGATCCTAAGCCTAGGTCGGCTCGATTTAAGTCAATTAACTTGCCGCCGGAAGTGTCACCTTTTGTGGTCGTACTGACGGGGGTGCCACCACTGAAGGAGGGGAGAAGAGAAACCCTAGCCGAATTAAAAAATAAATGCGCCCAGTGGCTCCACATGCATAAACCTCTGCCCAATAACATGTGTGGTGAAATACACGCAGTTAGAAGAGGAGATTGGGTAGGTAGAAACACCAAGACTATAGCAGGTGATGTTATAACCATTAATTTTAGGAGTACAGGGGTAGTGAGCTATATTTGCAACTCACCTAATAGTGGGCCGGCTACTCAAATATACCCCCTTCCCTTGTCCTACTTTCTACCCATGCCCCCAAGACAATTTCCCCCTCAATTTAGCTTCCCATTAAATAGAGGGTATACACATGCTCCACATCATACTACTCATCAGTGGCAGCATCCATGGCAGGGTCCACCTCCTCCTCTTGACCCCTTTGTATCCCAGTTTGCCCACTGGAATAGATTCAGTGCGCTGGAAGAGGTGGATTGACTTAATCCCAATGAGGCTCTCCCCATGTATTTTACCACCAGTAGGGGTGAGGAGGAGGACTCACATGCTATGTCTTACCTGTTATGCCCTAAAATTCCAACTGTGACAGCCACTAGCCTGATTAAGCCATCATCCTCTGCCTTTGAGAGGGAATGTACAGAATCCCCTAGCCTGGGAGACACCGTTGGCAATAGAAGAGAAACCAACAAGGAGAAAATAAAAATCCTTAGTTGGAACCTTGCGGGCATCCATAGGAAACTGGATCTACCTGAGTGGAGTGATCTGGTTGAAGCACATAAGATCTGCATGTTTCAAGAGACCTGGAGCACAGAACCACTCCACCGGGTTGGGTTTGTCACCTTTTTTATCCCAGCAGTAAAACCCATGAATGGGAAGGGGCGTCCATCGGGGGGTCTCATTACTTGGGTAAGCATTTCCCTGAACTGTAGAATAACATCCAAACAGATAAATAATCCAGATATCTTAGGCATTCTACTATGCAATCCATGTAGAGCTTTGTCTCTGGCTCTCTACAATGTTTATGCTAGAGGTATAAAAAATGGGCACACCAACTGTAATATCAGATCTTGAAGTGCAACTCAGGGATTGTAAAGAAGCTGACTATACCCTAGTAGCAGGTGATTTTAATTGCACCTATGAGCCACTCCCCCTAGATGGTATCCCTGACTTGGGCGAAGAAGACAGTAGATGGGGCATCCCCTCACTCTCCATCCCTCCGATTAGGCGCTGGACTCGCAGTGCAGTACAGCTAAATGCACTGACCTTAGAGTTTGGGCTAAGAGCCACCAATGGCCGTACACCTTCTGATCGGATGGGCGCCCCGACGTTCAACAGGGTTGGTCATACCTCAAGGATTGACTACATCCTGCCGGACTTGGGGCTTTGGAGTTGGGTTGATGATATGATTGTCATACCAACTGTCGAGAGCGACCATAATTCGCTTTCCCTAACTATCACGAATCCCTGGTCTAATGCAGCACTGTCAGCACCTTCCAAATGCTTGCATAAGGTTACTGTTTCCTCTTGTGGTAGGCGCTTAAAGTGGGACAAAGTTGTCAGTAACCCTGACAAACTTGCTAACATAGAGGTGGTTCTTGCGGCCTCACAAATAGAATTCGATACTATTGATTTAGCCACGGCAGCGGATAGAGCAACACCCATTTTCGAAGCTGCTGTCAAGACTATAGGGGAAGCCTTTTGGGTCAAGGGCAATGCAGGGAAGTTTAGGCCCCAGAATAAACCCAAGGGAATGCATGTCTGGTATACAGGAGCTTGCAGGAATGCTAAGTCCCGGCTAATTGAAGCCGTCAAAGGCAAATCTCATTCCCAAATACAGCTAGCCAGGAAAGAACATAAGAGAATACTGGGTCTAGCAAAAAAGGAGTGGGAAGAAGCCTACTGGCTTACTCTTAAAGAAGCTAGCTTTAAGAAGGATTCTAGATGTTTTTGGGACACTATTAGAGCTCGGAACAGGCCTGATAGTGATCTAATAACTTGTAATATCCCTAGTCAGGCGTGGGTCAAACATTTCTCTAAGCTATACACCCGCCAAGCTGACCAATCGCTATTGAGCGTTTCCCAAGGGGGGGTTGCGGGCCCATCATTGCTCCCTCCAATTTGGAACATTCAGCCTAGCGATTTTGATTTTACTATTAAGGAGGTTGAATATGCCATAGGCACTATTCTTCCCCAAAAAGCGGCTGGTCCGGATGGTATCCCTGGTGACCTTTTAAGATCTGACATCTTAAAGTGGGGTAAATTCATCCATTCCCTACTTGTCGCTATTTGTAGGGGCGCCCCTGTCCCCTCCTCGTGGAAAGGGCCGGAAGTGGTCCCTATCTATAAAAAAGGCCCCAGGGAAGACCCGGCAAATTATAGGCCCATTAGCCTGTTGGATATCAGCCAAAAAGTAGTTGGCAAGGTTATACTGCTAAGAATTTTAAATTGGGTTGAAGAAAATAAAATCCTCACTGACTACCAGGCGGGTTTTAGAACAGGAACTGGGACAATCGAGCAAGCTTTTAGGCTCATGATGGTTTACTGGAAGGTTGTGGTCATAGGCAAGGGCAGTCTTTATCTCGCGTTCATCGATTTAAAGACTGCCTTTGACCTTGTACCTAGGGAGACCTTATGGAGCGTACTGGCCGATATGGGGTTACCGCACTACTTGCTTGTGTTGCTTGTTAGGTTGCACGAAAAGAGTTTTGCCCAGATTAGGTGGGGCCCAGGGGGGGAAAAAACCAATAGTATCCCGGTAGAGAGAGGTGTACGCCAGGGATGCGTCCTGGCTCCCACTCTTTTCTCTCTTTATATCAACGGGGTGGTTGAGCATCTTCGGAAACAACCCTCCGATGAACCATCCCTGGCTGGCGAACGCATACCAACCCTCCTCTTCGCGGATGATACCCTTTTAATATCCAAAACCCCTATAGGTCTCCAAAGACTCCTAAATAACTTTCAATCTTTCTGTGCTAATCGTGGCCTGGTAATCAACACTAGTAAGACAAAATATCTTGTTCTGAATCCTCCCAAAAAACCAGTCCGCTCTTCTATTTTGAATACTGAACCGCTGGAAAGGGTCGAAGTTTTCGACTATCTTGGGATACGCATCTCACATAAAATGGATTGGTCACCACATTTGGACAAAATGCTTTTAACTCATAAGAGAATAACAGGAGCCCTTCTGAAAGAACAACGCTCCTGCAAAATAAGACCTATAGCTACTGTCCTAGAGATCTACTCGGCCAAGGGTGTCAGCTCTGCCCTTTATGGGGCCGAACTCTGGGGGTCAGCCATCTCCGATGCTCTACCAAGATCTGAGACGAAATTTTACAGAGCGATTATGTCTCTACCGCAGGGAACACCCACGGTCCCGCTAATGTTGGACCTAGGATGTCGCCCAATCGATGACCTCGCAAAATTTCGACCACTCTTGTTATGGGCGCGGCTGTGGCGTGTGGAGGAACTCAGCAAATACGCCCAAGGCCTTGCAGAAATCATGTCACTACCTGGGTGGCACAAAATTAAATGGTTAAGAGACATGAAGTTGCTGCTAGCCAATCTGGGCCTAAATGAGGCGTGGATAAATAGAACTTCTCCCCCGAAGTTAACGCTCAAGAAACTTTATTGGGACTGGATCTCCACAAAAAGAAATACTAGTACTACCATGGGCAGACTTACTGAGGATTTCCTGAAGTTTAAAGACCAACCTAAACGGGAATTGTATCTTGACACTATCGAAAAACCCTTTGATAGGGCTCTATATTTTAAATTTAGAGCAGGAACCCTTCCCCTTTATTCTTTTACTTCGAGTTGGAAATCACACGTTCAAACCACAGAGCTTTGTCCAGCGTGCTCACTTAAACCAGAGTCATTGGCGCATTTTATGTTCGAATGCACCGAGTATGCAACTCCAAGGAGGGTTTGGCTCAAAAATTTATGTCGGCAGTTAGGTACCAAGAGTCATGTGATTGCAATCAGGATTTTAATGTCTGATAGCCGTCCCACCTATGCTTGTGTTTTAGCCAAATTTTTATCATGGGCTTGGTCCATCCGTATCAAGAGGCTAAAATTAACTGTTTAATTCCTTTTTACTGTTTAAATGAACTGCTTATAAATTTGTAAAAATGTTCTATATATGCTCTATTGATTTTATAAATTATTGTGTATTGTGTTTATGTGCTGCTTTTATGATAATTTTTTTTATCGAAATAAAGCCTTTTGACTTGACTTGACTGGACTATGAAATATACAAGCCACTGTTATTTTGTTATTTTAATCGAACAGGCAATATTGTCAAGGAAGGGGTTTTCTTTTTTTTGTGTTGAATTTTTTTTATTGGATTATTCAATAAAATACATAGTAAATATCAAGATGATAAAAGATCATAGTAACAAAAATACAGAGAATAATAATAAAGCTTATTCGTAGCAAAATACATTCATAGTTAACAGCACAAAAGTTATGACCTAGTATGAGATAACAATAGCAAAAGATATAAACTGAGCGTAGCATGAAAAATGAGTGGATGAAAAGAAAAGAAAAATATGTGAAAGTAAAAAGCAGAGAGAAGAGAAAATAAGAATAATGAAAAAGGAAAAGATAGTAAGAAAGAAAATAAGAAAGAATACCAGAGTAACAGGAGGGGGAAGAGGTAAGAATAGGGAAGGAGGAAAAAGAGAAGGAAACCAGAGTATAATAATATAGAGGGGAAGGGGTTTTCTAAGAATTGCGATAGGGAAGGAGAAACGGAAGACTAGGAGCAGGTCAGAGTCCCAGGGCGGTGGCACTGGTGAGAATTAAGGGCTCCTTGGCTTATATTGGCCACAGTTTAAAATATGTGTGTTGAAGTCCATTTCATCACAGTCTCAGCAGGGTTTTTAGAAACAGGCACATGCAGTGAGAGTCAAGTTTATTCTCTCGCCAAAGCAGCTCTCCTCTCTGCATGACTATACTGCCCGAATCCTTGGTATAGCGCCTAACTGTAAACTGAGCTCCTCTAAACGCTGACAGTTTCTGAAAGATGCATCGGCTGATGGCAAAGACATATACAGTGATGTGCCCAAGAGCACATAATTCATTCAAGTAGGGAAGCCAGGATTTAACTTTGAGCCTCTTGGTTGTGAACTCTGTAAATGTAATCATGAACCCACCACTCCCCAGTAAATACATTCTGTTCCATAGCTCGCCTTTTTGAACCACAAATGTAAACATCCGAAACATCCGGGTTCCTTCCTTAATTGAACCCATTACTACGCTATTTCGGAGGACGCCCAGTGTTGGCAGCCTGTAACCCCGCAGCACGCGGCTGCAAAACGGATGAGTCCTTTGAACACAGATGTGGCAAGGCCGGTGTTCAAACTCTGGTCCCAGAGAACTGGTTTGTTCATTGATCAGCAGATCCGTGAATGAGTGACTAAATGAATGCAACCATAGCGCGCGACTACCCAGGGAAAGGAAAAGGATGCAGCTGATAGAGCGCACAGCCAAGACAAACCAGCTCACAGATTGAATAACCAGTGCTCAAAAGTCAAAGATTTAGATCATGCCATTGCCATCAAGCCACGTGACATTTTCATCTAATTGTGGCTTCATGTAATGTTATTTTCCAAGTCCTCAGAGGGTCAAAGGTCATATGACGCCATGTCTCTCTGATGTCAATGTTACACTAAATACTGATTTTTAAAATTAAAATAAATCCTATAACTTTTTTTCTCACAGAACGTGTTTTAATATCATACTGTGCCGTGTCAATCTTAGTAGAAGATTACGTCAGTGAGGTCACAGAGTGCATCTGTAATTCAGTGGTTCTACTTAAATTAGGATTTTTGTGTGCAATTAGTAATGTTTCAAGTACACCCACTTCTATTTCTCAAACTCAAATTATATAGCTCCTCTTTTTCTACTGGCAATTTTGGTGCTTGGTTTAATAGGGTTCACCATACACGCAAACCCTCCCAAACGGAGAGGGAGTATTCCCCCCCCCCCCCCTCCTATCCCTCCCACCCCCTTCAATATTCTTCAAGCTACAAATTGTGCTAGTTAGGCTAAAATGCAAGTTGGCACCTCAATTAACCACCACTTCGGTCTATACATCTCTCCGTATACATCGTCAGCTGCTCCTCAATGGCAGCACGTGTATGAGGGGTTTTCTGAGTAGTGAATGCCTAGCCTGCTCGGACTTCAGCACCGCAGCCAGGGCACAAGTCGTAAAAAAAGAAGTGGGGGGACGCTGTCACCGGAAGTGACGAGGGGCCAAAGAGTGAAGTCCAGCTGTTTGACAGGGGGGACGGCATCCCCCCGTTAAAATAAGTGGGGGGACGCCGTCCATCCACGTGGTACCCCGACTCGAGCCCTGACCGCAGCTGGTGGTTCTTTCAAACAGCATCCACACAAAAATAACTATTTATAGGGTGCAGTCATGCCTGACAACTGACAACGTCTGACAGCCCTGGTATAAAAGCCAAAAACACTTTCCAAGCTATCATTAAAGCATTTGGTGCTCCACTGATGTGGTATGTGGGGGGTGGGTGACTGGGCAGCGTCTTGCCTGCAGACTTCCCTCACACCTAGAGATATGCCAGTCTGTTTTAATGTGCTGTGCTTAGCCATGTTATCTCACCTGGCAGGGGACATGTACATAATGGGTAGAACAGATGTTCGTATGCATCTGGCACAGCAGTGTTTGTGGGAGTAAGAGCCCGGTTTTCGCTTGTGCATTGCATTCTTACCACCTCGATGATGCTGTTCCCCCTTCCCTCCCCCCACAACTACAGAAGATGGGGAGTGCTCCAACGGCAAAATACTTTTTGCCGGGGGCACGGTCATGATAATTGATATATATATTTTTTTGTAAACGGTTTTTATTGCAGAACTAGATGCACAGTCCATTTAACCTTACGGGATCGATAATTGATGTGAATATGAATATTGGACTCAGACGGTTGAGACACACAGAGAGCTCTGTGGAAAGAAATGGTCGGATTATTTTAGAAAGTTGGTGGCCAGCCAGGTCCTTGCTACTGGTGCGTGGCAGTCTATTGAAAGATCCTAACCCTCCAGGACCATTACTGACCCGAAGTGTACCCCACCCTCCCCTGAGCTCCCCACATCCGAGTCTTGAGTTTGTGTTTCTACTTTGAAGCTTGTCTGATATTGACAGAGGGAGCGGCTGCACCGGAGGCTTCCCCGCCACTGCCGCAGACGTGGCGGCATTAACGTCGCTGCTCTAATGCTTTTATTTTTAGGATACACCTTTAAGGTAAACATATGTAAAACTATATGTATTATTGTCTTAAAATCTGCGTAGCACATGGCTTTGAACGGTCGGGAGAGAGAGATTAGTGGGACACACGTGCAAGAAACACACTGGAACGAAATTTAAAGAAAAAGAAAGGTTAAAATACACGTTATTTTTTTAGCCCACAAGGATGGTCTGATTGGAAAAGGTGTGCTGGAAGATAAAATAGAGAAGTCAGGTGCCAGTCGCAGAACATCAGACGAAAGGCATAGAGACTTTACAGCCTATGCAGCGCACAGAGGAGTTCCTAAAAACGAATGGGCACGTTTGAAGATAAGCACCGAATGAGGTGAGACATAACAAAATTAAAACGAGCACTATTAGCATCCCAAACAAGCATCCGGGGGAATCTGCAGGCCATGAAACCACAACACGAGGAAGAGGAAACTGAACTACAGCATCCTGCTATTCACTGCGCCTGTGCGGTGTCTATTCACTGCGCTGAGTCTATTCACTGCGCCTGTGCTGCGTCTATTCACTGTGCCTGTGCTGCGTCTATTCACTGCGCCTGTGCTGCGTCTATTCACTGCGCCTGTGCTGCGTCTATTCACTGCGCCTGTGCTGCGTCTATTCACTGCGCCTGTGCTGCGTCTATTCACTGCGCCTGTGCTGCATCTATTCACTGCGCCTGTGCTGCATCTATTCACTGCGCCTGTGCTGCGTCTATTCACTGCGCCTGTGCTGCGTCTATTCACTGCGCCTGTGCTGCGTCTATTCACTGCGCCTGTGCTGCGTCTATTCACTGCGCCTGTGCTGCGTCTATTCACTGCGCCTGTGCTGCGTCTATTCACTGCACCTGTGCTGCGTCTATTCACTGCACCTGTGCTGTGTCTATTCACTGCACCTGTGCTAAGTTATTCACTGCGCCTGTGCCGTGTCTATTCACTGCGCCTGTGCTGTGTCTATTCACCGCGCCTGTGCTGTGTCTATTCACCGCGCCTGTGCTGTGTCTATTCACCGCGCCTGTGCTGCGTCTATTCACTGCGCCTGTGCTGCATCTATTCACTGCGCCTGTGCTGCGTCTATTCACTGCACCTGTGCTGCGTCTATTCACTGCACCTGTGCTAAGCTAATCACTGCGCCTGTGCCGTGTCTATTCACTGCACCTGTGCTGTGTCTATTCACTGCGCCTGTGCCGTGTCTATTCACTGCACCTGTGATAGGCTATTCACTGCGCCTGTGATAGGCTATTCACTGCGCCTGTGCCGTGTCTATTCACTGCGCCTGTGCCGTGTCTATTCACTGCGCCTGTGCTGTGTCTATTCACTGCGCCTGTGCCGTGTCTATTCACTGCGCCTGTGCCATGTCTATTCACTGCGCCTGTGCTAGGTCTATTCACTGCGCCTGTGCCGTGTCTATTCACTGCGCCTGTGTCGTGTCTATTCACTGCGCCTGTGCCGTGTCTATTCACTGCGCCTGTGCCGTGTCTATTCACTGCGCCTGTGTTGTGTCTATTCACTGCGCCTGTGCCGTGTCTATTCACTGCGCCGGTGCAGTGTCTATTCACTGCGCGTGTGCTGTGTCTATTCACTGCGCCTGTGCTGTGTCTATTCACTGAGCCTGTGCTGTGTCTATTCACTGCGCCTGTGCTGTGTCTATTCACTGCGCCTGTGCTGTGTCTATTCACTGCGCCTGTGCTGTGTCTATTCACTGCGCCTGTGCTGTGTGTATTCACTGCGCCTGAGCTGTGTGTATTCACTGCGCCTGAGCTGTGTCTATTCACTGCGCCTGTGCTGTGTCTATTCACTGCGCCTGTGCTGTGTCTATTCACTGCGCCTGAGCTGTGTCTATTCACTGCGCCTGTGCTGTGTCTATTCACTGCGCCTGTGCTGTGTCTATTCACTGCGCCTGTGCTGTGTCTATTCCCTGCGCCTGTGCAGGGACTATTCACTGCGCCTGTGCTGTGTCTATTCCCTGCGCCTGTGCAGGGACTATTCACTGCGCCTGTGCTGTGTCTATTCACTGCGCCTGTGCTGTGACTATTCACTGCGGCTGTGCTGTGTCTATTCACTGTGCCTGTGCTGTGTCTATTCACTGTGCCTGTGCTGTGTCTATTCACTGTGCCTGTGCTGTGTCTATTCACTGCGTCTGTGTTGTGTCTATTCACGGCGCCTGTGCTGGGCTATTCACTGCACCTGTGCTGTGTCTATTCACTGCACCTGTGCTGTGCCTATTCACTGCGTCTGTGTTGTGTCTATTCACGGCGCCTGTGCTGGGCTATTCACTGCGCCTGTGCTGTGTCTATTCACTGCGCCTGTGCTGTGCCTATTCACTGCGCCTGAGCTGTGTCTATTCACTGTGCTGGGCCATTCACCGCGCCTGTGCTGTGTCTATTCACTGCGCCTGTGCTGTGTCTATTCACTGCGCCTGTGCTGTGTCTATTCACTGCGCCTGTGCTGTGTGTATTCACTGCGCGTGTGCTGTGTCTATTCACTGCGCCTGTGCTGTGTCTATTCACTGCGCCTGTGCTGTGTCTATTCACTGCGCCTGTGCTGTGTCTATTCACTGCGCCTGTGCTGTGTCTATTCACTGCGCCTGTGCTGTGTCTATTCACTGCGCCTGTGCTGTGTCTATTCACTGCGCCTGTGCTGTGTCTATTCACTGCGCCTGTGCTGTGTCTATTCACTGCGCCTGTGCTGTATCTATTCATTGCGCCTGTGCTGTGTCTATTCACTGCGCCTGTGCTGTGTCTATTCACTGTGCCTGTGCTGTGTCTATTCACTGTGCCTGTGCCTTGTCTATTCTCTGCGCCTGTGCTCGGGATGTTCACCGGGCCGGTGCTGTGTCTATTCACTGCGCCTGTGCTGTGTCTATTCACTGCGCGTGTGCTGTGTCTATTCACTGCGCCTGTGCTGTGTCTATTCACTGAGCCTGTGCTGTGTCTATTCACTGAGCCTGTGCTGTGTCTATTCACTGCACTTGTGCTGGGCTATAAACTGCGCCTGTGCTGGGCCATTCACTGCGCCTGTGCCAATTCACTGCGCCTGTGCTGGGGCTATAAACTGTGCGTGTGCTGTGTCTATTCACTGCGCCTGTGCTGGGCTATAAACTGCGCCTGTGCTGTGTCTATTCACTGCGCCTGTGCTGTGTCTATTCACTGCGCCTGTGCTGTGTCTATTCACTGCGCCTGTGCTGTGTCTATTCACTGCGCCTGTGCTGTGCCTATTCACTGCGCCTGAGCTGTGTCTATTCGCTGTGCTGGGCCATTCACTGCGCCTGTGCTGGGATATTCACTGCGCCTGTGATAGGGCTATTCACTGCGCCTGTGCTGGGTTATAAACTGCATCTGTGCTGTGTCTATTCACTGCGTCTGTGCTCTGTCTATTCACTGCGCCTGTGCAGGGCTATAAACTGCACCTGTGCTGTGTCTATTCACTGCGCATGTGCTGTGTCTATTCACTGCGCCTGTTCACTGCGCCTGTGCTGGGATATTCACTGCGCCTGTGATAGGGCTATTCACTGCGCCTGTGCTGTGTCTATTCACTGCGCCTGTGCTGTGTCTATTCACTGCGCCTGTGCAGGGCTAGAAACTGCGCCTGTGCTGTGTCTATTCACTGTGCCTGTGCTGTGTCTATTCACTGTGCCAGTGCTGTTGTCTATTCACTGTGCCAGTGCTGTTGTCTATTCACTGCGCCTGTGCAGGAACTATTCAGTGCGCCTGTGTTGGGCTATAAACTGCATCTGTGCTGTGTCTATTCACTGTGCCTGTGCTGAGCCTATTCACTGCGCCTGTGCTGAGCCTATTCACTGCGCCTGTGCTGAGCCTATTCACTGCGCCTGTGCTGTGTCTATTCACTGCGCCTGTGCTGTGTCTATTCACTGCGCCTGTGCTGTGTCTATTCACTGCGCCTGTGCTGTGTCTATTCACTGCGCCTGTGCTGTGTCTATTCACTGCGCCTGTGCTGTGTCTATTCACTGCGCCTGAGCTGTGTCTATTCACTGCGCCTGTGCTGTGTCTATTCACTGCGCCTGTGCTGTGTCTATTCACTGCGCCTGTGCTGTGTCTATTCACTGCGCCTGTGCTGTGTCTATTCCCTGCGCCTGTGCAGGGACTATTCACTGCGCCTGTGCTGTGTCTATTCCCTGCGCCTGTGCAGGGACTATTCACTGCGCCTGTGCTGTGTCTATTCACTGCGCCTGTGCTGTGACTATTCACTGCGGCTGTGCTGTGTCTATTCACTGTGCCTGTGCTGTGTCTATTCACTGTGCCTGTGCTGTGTCTATTCACTATGCCTGTGCTGTGTCTATTCACTGCGTCTGTGTTGTGTCTATTCACGGCGCCTGTGCTGGGCTATTCACTGCGCCTGTGCTGTGTCTATTCACTGCGCCTGTGCTGTGCCTATTCACTGCGTCTGTGTTGTGTCTATTCACGGCGCCTGTGCTGGGCTATTCACTGCGCCTGTGCTGTGTCTATTCACTGCGCCTGTGCTGTGCCTATTCACTGCGCCTGAGCTGTGTCTATTCACTGTGCTGGGCCATTCACCGCGCCTGTGCTGTGTCTATTCACTGCGCCTGTACTGTGTCTATTCACTGCGCCTGAGCTGTGTCTATTCACTGCGCCTGTGCTGTGTCTATTCACTGCGCCTGTGCTGTGTCTATTCACTGCGCCTGTGCTGTGTCTATTCCCTGCGCCTGTGCAGGGACTATTCACTGCGCCTGTGCTGTGTCTATTCCCTGCGCCTGTGCAGGGACTATTCACTGCGCCTGTGCTGTGTCTATTCACTGCGCCTGTGCTGTGACTATTCACTGCGGCTGTGCTGTGACTATTCACTGCGGCTGTGCTGTGTCTATTCACTGTGCCTGTGCTGTGTCTATTCACTGTGCCTGTGCTGTGTCTATTCACTGTGCCTGTGCTGTGTCTATTCACTGCGTCTGTGTTGTGTCTATTCACGGCGCCTGTGCTGGGCTATTCACTGCGCCTGTGCTGTGTCTATTCACTGCACCTGTGCTGTGCCTATTCACTGCGTCTGTGTTGTGTCTATTCACGGCGCCTGTGCTGGGTTATTCACTGCGCCTGTGCTGTGTCTATTCACTGCGCCTGTGCTGTGCCTATTCACTGCGCCTGAGCTGTGTCTATTCACTGTGCTGGGCCATTCACCGCGCCTGTGCTGTGTCTATTCACTGCGCCTGTGCTGTGTCTATTCACTGCGCCTGTGCTGTGTCTATTCACTGCGCCTGTGCTGTGTGTATTCACTGCGCCTGAGCTGTGTCTATTCACTGCGCCTGTGCTGTGTCTATTCACTGCGCCTGTGCTGTGTCTATTCACGGCACCTGTGCTGTGGCTATTCACGGCGCCTGTGCTGTGTCTATTCACGGCGCCTGTGCTGTGTCTATTCACTGCGCCTGTGCTGTGTCTATTCACTGCGCCTGTGCTGTGTCTATTCACTGCGCCTGTGCTGTGTCTATTCACTGCGCCTGTGCTGGGGATGTTCACCGCGCCGGTGCTGTGTCTATTCACGGCGCCTGTGCTGTGTCTATTCACGGCGCCTGTGCTGTGTCTATTCACGGCGCCTGTGCTGTGTCTATTCACGGCGCCTGTGCTGTGTCTATTCACTGCGCCTGTGCTGGGGATGTTCACCGCGCCGGTGCTGTGTCTATTCACTGCGCCTGTGCTGTGTCTATTCACTGCGCCTGTGCTGTGTCTATTCACTGCGCCTGTGCTGTGTCTATTCACTGCGCCTGTGCTGTGTCTATTCACTGCGCCTGTGCTGTGTCTATTCACTGCGCCTGTGCTGTGTCTATTCACTGCGCCTGTGCTGTGTCTATTCACTGCGCCTGTGCTGTGTCTACTCACTGCGCCTGTGCTGTGTCTACTCACTGCGCCTGTGCTGTGTCTACTCACTGCGCCTGTGCTGTGTCTACTCACTGCGCCTGTGCTGTGTCTATTCACTGCGCCTGTGCTGGGCTATAAACTGCGCCTGTGCTGGGCTATAAACTGCGCCTGTGCTGGGCTATAAACTGCGCCTGTGCTGGGCTATAAACTGCGCCTGTGCTGGGCTATAAACTGCGCCTGTGCTGGGCTATAAACTGCGCCTGTGCTGTGTCTATTCACTGCGCCTGTGCTGTGTCTATTCACTGCGCCTGTGCTGTGTCTATTCACTGTGCCTGTGCTGTGTCTATTCACTGTGCCTGTGCCTTGTCTATTCTCTGCGCCTGTGCTCGGGATGTTCACCGGGCCGGTGCTGTGTCTATTCACTGCGCCTGTGCTGTGTCTATTCACTGCGCGTGTGCTGTGTCTATTCACTGCGCCTGTGCTGTGTCTATTCACTGAGCCTGTGCTGTGTCTATTCACTGAGCCTGTGCTGTGTCTATTCACTGCACTTGTGCTGGGCTATAAACTGCGCCTGTGCTGGGCCATTCACTGCGCCTGTGCCAATTCACTGCGCCTGTGCTGGGGCTATAAACTGTGCGTGTGCTGTGTCTATTCACTGCGCCTGTGCTGGGCTATAAACTGCGCCTGTGCTGTGTCTATTCACTGCGCCTGTGCTGTGTCTATTCACTGCGCCTGTGCTGTGTCTATTCACTGCGCCTGTGCTGTGTCTATTCACTGCGCCTGTGCTGTGCCTATTCACTGCGCCTGAGCTGTGTCTATTCGCTGTGCTGGGCCATTCACTGCGCCTGTGCTGGGATATTCACTGCGCCTGTGATAGGGCTATTCACTGCGCCTGTGCTGGGTTATAAACTGCATCTGTGCTGTGTCTATTCACTGCGTCTGTGCTCTGTCTATTCACTGCGCCTGTGCAGGGCTATAAACTGCACCTGTGCTGTGTCTATTCACTGCGCATGTGCTGTGTCTATTCACTGCGCCTGTTCACTGCGCCTGTGCTGGGATATTCACTGCGCCTGTGATAGGGCTATTCACTGCGCCTGTGCTGTGTCTATTCACTGCGCCTGTGCTGTGTCTATTCACTGCGCCTGTGCAGGGCTAGAAACTGCGCCTGTGCTGTGTCTATTCACTGTGCCTGTGCTGTGTCTATTCACTGTGCCAGTGCTGTTGTCTATTCACTGTGCCAGTGCTGTTGTCTATTCACTGCGCCTGTGCAGGAACTATTCAGTGCGCCTGTGTTGGGCTATAAACTGCATCTGTGCTGTGTCTATTCACTGTGCCTGTGCTGAGCCTATTCACTGCGCCTGTGCTGAGCCTATTCACTGCGCCTGTGCTGAGCCTATTCACTGCGCCTGTGCTGTGTCTATTCACTGCGCCTGTGCTGTGTCTATTCACTGCGCCTGTGCTGTGTCTATTCACTGCGCCTGTGCTGTGTCTATTCACTGCGCCTGTGCTGTGTCTATTCACTGCGCCTGTGCTGTGTCTATTCACTGCGCCTGAGCTGTGTCTATTCACTGCGCCTGTGCTGTGTCTATTCACTGCGCCTGTGCTGTGTCTATTCACTGCGCCTGTGCTGTGTCTATTCACTGCGCCTGTGCTGTGTCTATTCCCTGCGCCTGTGCAGGGACTATTCACTGCGCCTGTGCTGTGTCTATTCCCTGCGCCTGTGCAGGGACTATTCACTGCGCCTGTGCTGTGTCTATTCACTGCGCCTGTGCTGTGACTATTCACTGCGGCTGTGCTGTGTCTATTCACTGTGCCTGTGCTGTGTCTATTCACTGTGCCTGTGCTGTGTCTATTCACTATGCCTGTGCTGTGTCTATTCACTGCGTCTGTGTTGTGTCTATTCACGGCGCCTGTGCTGGGCTATTCACTGCGCCTGTGCTGTGTCTATTCACTGCGCCTGTGCTGTGCCTATTCACTGCGTCTGTGTTGTGTCTATTCACGGCGCCTGTGCTGGGCTATTCACTGCGCCTGTGCTGTGTCTATTCACTGCGCCTGTGCTGTGCCTATTCACTGCGCCTGAGCTGTGTCTATTCACTGTGCTGGGCCATTCACCGCGCCTGTGCTGTGTCTATTCACTGCGCCTGTACTGTGTCTATTCACTGCGCCTGAGCTGTGTCTATTCACTGCGCCTGTGCTGTGTCTATTCACTGCGCCTGTGCTGTGTCTATTCACTGCGCCTGTGCTGTGTCTATTCCCTGCGCCTGTGCAGGGACTATTCACTGCGCCTGTGCTGTGTCTATTCCCTGCGCCTGTGCAGGGACTATTCACTGCGCCTGTGCTGTGTCTATTCACTGCGCCTGTGCTGTGACTATTCACTGCGGCTGTGCTGTGACTATTCACTGCGGCTGTGCTGTGTCTATTCACTGTGCCTGTGCTGTGTCTATTCACTGTGCCTGTGCTGTGTCTATTCACTGTGCCTGTGCTGTGTCTATTCACTGCGTCTGTGTTGTGTCTATTCACGGCGCCTGTGCTGGGCTATTCACTGCGCCTGTGCTGTGTCTATTCACTGCACCTGTGCTGTGCCTATTCACTGCGTCTGTGTTGTGTCTATTCACGGCGCCTGTGCTGGGTTATTCACTGCGCCTGTGCTGTGTCTATTCACTGCGCCTGTGCTGTGCCTATTCACTGCGCCTGAGCTGTGTCTATTCACTGTGCTGGGCCATTCACCGCGCCTGTGCTGTGTCTATTCACTGCGCCTGTGCTGTGTCTATTCACTGCGCCTGTGCTGTGTCTATTCACTGCGCCTGTGCTGTGTGTATTCACTGCGCCTGAGCTGTGTCTATTCACTGCGCCTGTGCTGTGTCTATTCACTGCGCCTGTGCTGTGTCTATTCACGGCACCTGTGCTGTGGCTATTCACGGCGCCTGTGCTGTGTCTATTCACGGCGCCTGTGCTGTGTCTATTCACTGCGCCTGTGCTGTGTCTATTCACTGCGCCTGTGCTGTGTCTATTCACTGCGCCTGTGCTGTGTCTATTCACTGCGCCTGTGCTGTGTCTATTCACTGCGCCTGAGCTGTGTCTATTCACTGCGCCTGAGCTGTGTCTATTCACTGCGCCTGTGCTGTGTCTATTCACTGCGCCTGTGCTGTGTCTATTCACTGCGCCTGTGCTGTGTCTATTCCCTGCGCCTGTGCAGGGACTATTCACTGCGCCTGTGCTGTGTCTATTCCCTGCGCCTGTGCAGGGACTATTCACTGCGCCTGTGCTGTGTCTATTCACTGCGCCTGTGCTGTGACTATTCACTGCGGCTGTGCTGTGTCTATTCACTGTGCCTGTGCTGTGTCTATTCACTGTGCCTGTGCTGTGTCTATTCACTGTGCCTGTGCTGTGTCTATTCACTGCGTCTGTGTTGTGTCTATTCACGGCGCCTGTGCTGGGCTATTCACTGCGCCTGTGCTGTGTCTATTCACTGCGCCTGTGCTGTGCCTATTCACTGCGTCTGTGTTGTGTCTATTCACGGCGCCTGTGCTGGGCTATTCACTGCGCCTGTGCTGTGTCTATTCACTGCGCCTGTGCTGTGCCTATTCACTGCGCCTGAGCTGTGTCTATTCACTGTGCTGGGCCATTCACCGCGCCTGTGCTGTGTCTATTCACTGCGCCTGTGCTGTGTCTATTCACTGCGCCTGTGCTGTGTCTATTCACTGCGCCTGTGCTGTGTGTATTCACTGCGCCTGAGCTGTGTCTATTCACTGCGCCTGTGCTGTGTCTATTCACTGCGCCTGTGCTGTGTCTATTCACTGCGCCTGAGCTGTGTCTATTCACTGCGCCTGTGCTGTGTCTATTCACTGCGCCTGTGCTGTGTCTATTCACTGCGCCTGTGCTGTGTCTATTCCCTGCGCCTGTGCAGGGACTATTCACTGCGCCTGTGCTGTGTCTATTCCCTGCGCCTGTGCAGGGACTATTCACTGCGCCTGTGCTGTGTCTATTCACTGCGCCTGTGCTGTGACTATTCACTGCGGCTGTGCTGTGTCTATTCACTGTGCCTGTGCTGTGTCTATTCACTGTGCCTGTGCTGTGTCTATTCACTGTGCCTGTGCTGTGTCTATTCACTGCGTCTGTGTTGTGTCTATTCACGGCGCCTGTGCTGGGCTATTCACTGCGCCTGTGCTGTGTCTATTCACTGCACCTGTGCTGTGCCTATTCACTGCGTCTGTGTTGTGTCTATTCACGGCGCCTGTGCTGGGCTATTCACTGCGCCTGTGCTGTGTCTATTCACTGCGCCTGTGCTGTGCCTATTCACTGCGCCTGAGCTGTGTCTATTCACTGTGCTGGGCCATTCACCGCGCCTGTGCTGTGTCTATTCACTGCGCCTGTGCTGTGTCTATTCACTGCGCCTGTGCTGTGTCTATTCACTGCGCCTGTGCTGTGTGTATTCACTGCGCCTGAGCTGTGTCTATTCACTGCGCCTGTGCTGTGTCTATTCACTGCGCCTGTGCTGTGTCTATTCACGGCACCTGTGCTGTGGCTATTCACGGCGCCTGTGCTGTGTCTATTCACGGCGCCTGTGCTGTGTCTATTCACAGCGCCTGTGCTGTGTCTATTCACGGCGCCTGTGCTGTGTCTATTCACGGCGCCTGTGCTGTGTCTATTCACTGCGCCTGTGCTGTGTCTATTCACTGCGCCTGTGCTGTGTCTATTCACTGCGCCTGTGTTGTGTCTATTCACTGTGCCTATTCTCTGCGCCTGTGCTGGGGATGTTCACCGGGCCGGTGCTGTGTCTATTCACTGCGCCTGTGCTATGTCTATTGACTGCGCCTGTGCTATGTCTATTGACTGCGCCTGTGCTATGTCTATTGACTGCGCCTGTGCTATGTCTATTGACTGCGCCTGTGCTGTGTCTACTCACTGCGCCTGTGCTGTGTCTACTCACTGCGCCTGTGCTGTGTCTATTCACTGCGCCTGTGCTGTGTCTATTCACTGCGCCTGTGCTGGGCTATAAACTGCGCCTGTGCTGGGCTATAAACTGCGCCTGTGCTGGGCTATAAACTGCGCCTGTGCTGGGCTATAAACTGCGCCTGTGCTGTGTCTATGCACTGCGCCTGTGCTGTGTCTATGCACTGCGCCTGTGCTGTGTCTATGCACTGCGCCTGTGCTGTGTCTATGCACTGCGCCTGTGCTGTGTCTATTCACTGCGCCTGTGCTGTGTCTATTCACTGCGCCTGTGCTGTGTCTATTCACTGCGCCTGTGCTGTGTCTATTCACTGCGCCTGTGCTGTGTCTATTCACTGCGCCTGTGCTGTGTCTATTCACTGCGCTTGTGCTGTGTCTATTCACCGCGCCCGTGCGGTGTCTATTCACTGCGCCTGTGCTGTGTCTATTCACTGCGCCTGTGCTGTGTCTATTCACTGAGCCTGTGCTGTGTCTATTCACTGAGCCTGTGCTGTGTCTATTCACTGCGCCTGTGCTGGGGATGTTCACTGCGCCTGTGCTGGGGATGTTCACTGCGCCTGTGCTGGGGATGTTCACTGCGCCTGTGCTGGGGATGTTCACTGCGCCTGTGCTGGGGATGTTCACTGCGCCTGTGCTGGGGATGTTCACTGCGCCTGTGCTGGGGATGTTCACTGCGCCTGTGCTGGGGATGTTCACTGCGCCTGTGCTGGGGACGTTCACTGCGCCTGTGCTGGGGACGTTCACTGCGCCTGTGCTATGTCTATTCACTGCGCCTGTGTTGTGTCTATTCACTGCGCCTGTGTTGTGTCTATTCACTGTGCCTGTGCAGTGTCTATTCACTGCGCCTGTGTTGTGTCTATTCACTGCGCCTGTGCTGTGTCTATTCACTGCGCCTGTGCAGGGACTATTCACTGCGCCTGTGCTGTGTCTATTCACTGTGCCTGTGCTGTGTCTATTCACTGTGCCTGTGCAGGAACTATTCACTGCGCCTGTGCAGGAACTATTCACTGCGCCTGTGCTGGGCTATAAATTGCATCTGTGCTGTGTCTATTCACTGCGCCTGTGCTGTGCCTATTCACTGTGCCTGTGCTGTGCCTATTCACTGCGCCTGTGCTGGCGCTATTCACTGCGCCTGTGCTGGGCTATAAACTGCGCCTGTGCTGGGCTATAAACTGCGCCTGTGCTGGGCTATAAACTGCGCCTGTGCTGGGCTATTCACTGCGCCTGTGCTGTGTCTATTCACTGCGCCTGTGCTGTGTCTATTCACTGCGCCTGTGCAGTGTCTATTCACTGCGCCTGTGCAGTGTCTATGCACTGCGCCTGTGCTGTGTCTATTCACTGCGCCTGTGCTGTGTCTATTCACTGCGCCTGTGCTGTGTCTATTCACTGCGCCTGTGCAGGGACTATTCACTGCGCCTGTGCTGTGTCTATTCACTGTGCCTGTGCTGTGTCTATTCACTGCGCCAGTGCAGATACTATTCACTGCGCCTGTGCTGTGTCTATTCACTGTGCCTGTGCTGTGTCTATTCACTGCGCCTGTCTTGTGTCTATTCACGGCGCCTGTGCTGGGCTATTCACTGCGCCTGTGCTGTGTCTATTCACTGCACCTTTGTGGGGCTATTCACTGTGCCTGTGCTGTGTCTATTCACTGCGCCTGGTCTGTGTCTATTCACGGCGCCTGTGCTGTGTCTATTCACGGCGCCTGTGCTGTGTCTATTTACGGCGCCTGTGCTGTGTCTATTCACGGCGCCTGTGCTGTGTCTATTCACGGCGCCTGTGCTGTGTCTATTCACGGCGCCTGTGCTGTGTCTATTCACGGCGCCTGTGCTGTGTCTATTCACGGCGCCTGTGCTGTGTCTATTCACTGCGCCTGTGCTGGGGATGTTCACCGCGCCGGTGCTGTGTCTATTCACTGCGCCTGTGCTGTGTCTATTCACTGCGCCTGTGCTGTGTCTATTCACTGCGCCTGTGCTGTGTCTATTCACTGCGCCTGTGCTGTGTCTATTCACTGCGCCTGTGCTGTGTCTATTCACTGCGCCTGTGCTGTGTCTATTCACTGCGCCTGTGCTGTGTCTATTCACTGCGCCTGTGCTGTGTCTACTCACTGCGCCTGTGCTGTGTCTACTCACTGCGCCTGTGCTGTGTCTACTCACTGCGCCTGTGCTGTGTCTACTCACTGCGCCTGTGCTGTGTCTATTCACTGCGCCTGTGCTGGGCTATAAACTGCGCCTGTGCTGGGCTATAAACTGCGCCTGTGCTGGGCTATAAACTGCGCCTGTGCTGGGCTATAAACTGCGCCTGTGCTGGGCTATAAACTGCGCCTGTGCTGGGCTATAAACTGCGCCTGTGCTGTGTCTATTCACTGCGCCTGTGCTGTGTCTATTCACTGCGCCTGTGCTGTGTCTATTCACTGCGCCTGTGCTGTGTCTATTCACTGCGCCTGTGCTGTGTCTATTCACTGCGCCTGTGCTGTGTCTATTCACTGCGCCTGTGCTGTGTCTATTCACCGCGCCCGTGCGGTGTCTATTCACTGCGCCTGTGCGGTGTCTATTCACTGCATTTGTGCCGTCTATTCACTGCGCCTGTGCTGTGTCTATTCACTGCGCCGTGTCTATTCACTGCGCCTGTGCTGTGTCTATTCACTGCGCCAGTGCAGGGACTATTCACTGCGCCAGTGCAGGGACTATTCACTGCGCCAGTGCAGGGACTATTCACTGCGCCTGTGCCTGTGCAGGGACTATTCACTGCGCCAGTGCTGTGTCTATTCTCTGCGCCTGTGTTGTGTCTATTCACGGCACCTGTGCTGGGCTATTCACTGCACCTGTGCTGTGTCTATTCACTGCGCCTTTGTGGGGCTATTCACTGTGCCTGTGCTGTGTCTATTCACTGCGCCTGTGCTGTGTCTATTCACTGTGCCCGTGCTGTGTCTATTCACTGCACCTGTGCTGCGTCTGTTGACTGCACCTGTGCTGCGTCTATTTACTGCACCTGTGCTGCGTCTATTTACTGCACCTGTGCGGTGTCTATTCACTGCACCTGTGCTGTGTCTATTCACTGTGCTGTGTCTATTCACTGCGCCTGTGCTGTGTCTATTCACTGCGCCTGTGCTGTGTCTATTCACTGCGCCTGTGCTGTGTCTATTCACTGCGCCTGTGCTGTGTCTATTCACTGCGCCTGTGCTGTGTCTATTCACTGCGCCTGTGCTGTGTCTATTCACTGCGCCTGTGCTGTGTCTATTCACCGCGCCTGTGCTGTGTCTATTCACCGCGCCTGTGCTGTGTCTATTCACCGCGCCTGTGCTGTGTCTATTCACCGCGCCTGTGCTGTGTCTATTCACCGCGCCTGTGCTGTGTCTATTCACCGCGCCTGTGCTGTGTCTTTTCGCTGTGCTGTGTCTATTCACCGCGCCTGTGCTGTGTCTATTCACCGCGCCTGTGCTGTGTCTATTCACCGCGCCTGTGCTGTGTCTATTCTCTGCGCCTGTGCTGTGTCTATTCACTGCGCCTGTGCTGTGTCTATTCACTGCGCCTGTGCTGTGTCTATTCACTGCGCCTGTGCTGTGTCTATTCACCGCGCCTGTGCTGTGTCTATTCACCGCGCCTGTGCTGTGTCTATTCACCGCGCCTGTGCTGTGTCTATTCACCGCGCCTGTGCTGTGTCTATTCACCGCGCCTGTGCTGTGTCTTTTCGCTGTGCTGTGTCTATTCACCGCGCCTGTGCTGTGTCTATTCACCGCGCCTGTGCTGTGTCTATTCACTGCGCCTGTGCTGTGTCTATTCACTGCGCCTGTGCTGTGTCTATTCACTGCGCCTGTGCTGTGTCTATTCACTGCGCCTGTGCTGTGTCTATTCACTGCGCCTGTGCTGTGTCTATTCTCTGCGCCTGTGCTGTGTCTATTCACTGTGCCTGTGCTGTGTCTATTCGCTATGCTGTGTCTATTCACTGCGCCTGTGCTGTGTCTATTCACTGCGCCTGTGCTGTGTCTATTCACTGCGCCTGTGCTGTGTCTATTCACTGCGCCTGTGCTGTGTCTATTCACTGCGCCTGTGCTGTGTCTATTCACTGCGCCTGTGCTGTGTCTATTCACTGCGCCTGTGCTGTGTCTATTCACTGCGCCTGTGCTGTGTCTATTCACTGCGCCTGTGCTGTGTCTATTCACTGCGCCTGTGCTGTGTCTATTCACTGCGCCTGTGCTGTGTCTATTCACTGCGCCTGTGCTGTGTCTATTCACCGCGCCTGTGCTGTGTCTATTCACCGCGCCTGTGCTGTGTCTATTCACCGCGCCTGTGCTGTGTCTATTCACCGCGCCTGTGCTGTGTCTATTCACCGCGCCTGTGCTGTGTCTATTCACCGCGCCTGTGCTGTGTCTTTTCGCTGTGCTGTGTCTATTCACCGCGCCTGTGCTGTGTCTATTCACCGCGCCTGTGCTGTGTCTATTCACTGCGCCTGTGCTGTGTCTATTCACTGCGCCTGTGCTGTGTCTATTCACTGCGCCTGTGCTGTGTCTATTCTCTGCGCCTGTGCTGTGTCTATTCACTGTGCCTGTGCTGTGTCTATTCGCTATGCTTTGTCTATTCACTGTGCCACAGCAGTTCCAGTGCCTATGCATGTGTTTCCTCAGATGCATTACCTGGAAGATTCCAAAGGGATCCATTAATAACAAACCCTTGGAAGGACCCGCAGTTCTATCAGGAGACCCCTTATTTTCTATGTAGTTTCCTCTGGTAGGATTCATTCTGCTTTATTATTCTTGAATGCTTCAACAGTACTCGAGCCCCCAGCTCAAGTGGTTTGTACATACCACTGGGCTGATGTCTCTGAATAAGCCATTCAAATCCACCATATTTTGACCCACGTGTGGCGGCTACATATATGCTGACTGTTCCTACACGTGACCCAACCTCTCTTCGTTGTGCCCCCAGGCACCCGATCACCCATGGGTCCCACCGCACCGGGGCACAAAGGAACCCACCCACCGCTGCCTCGTGTGGGGGAGGCGGGAGCGCTGGAGTGAACCGGAGGAGCAGAGAGGAAAGAACACAGAAGGAAAGCAACCCCTTCTTGAAAATAGTGACCACTTACCTGATGACAACGTCATACTTGTTGATGTGATGCCCAAGAGAGCTGTTCTGTAGTCGGTTTCCATTTCCCACCACCACACACGTCTTGCACTTTTTGCTGACAAGGAAACAAAAACATGGCATGACATCAGTATGTGGCAAAGAAAACGGAAAGGTGTCAAGCATTCCTGAGCCCCCACACGCCCTGCATGCGTAAAGCAACCTTTGGGAATGTGTAACCGCCCTCTCTTCTGTACACCCAAATCTCACAGCAAAACCCTCCCAAAACTGATGCGCTGGTAGTCAAGTCAAGTCAAAAGTACTTTATTCGGCAGCCAGGAGCCATAACAGCAAACTATTTTGTAAAAATACACATTTCATCAAAATACATTATATGATAAAAGGTCTCTCCTCTGTACAACAAAATCTCACAAAAAAACCTCCCCAAAACAGATGCAGTGACATAAAACACTGGAGAAATACTGCACAACATCTGCAGGACCAGACAGAAAGAGCGTTAATACGTAGGCTTATAAAGGACTGAGATGCCTTTTATGGGTCGGTGTCCTATAGCTGCACAGAAACTAAAGGCTCTTGAAAGCTGACAACCCAAAATGAGTGTGTTTTGGGGAGGGGGGGAAGGGGGGCTGGAGGGGCATACAGTTTTATCCATTTATACCTCTCTTTCACATGCACTGTTTATTTTCCACTCATTTTTGTTTCTGCTAATATTTAAATCTTTTTTTAGGTTAAAAAGTTTAGGTGTCGTCTACACACCACTTTTGCAGTGTGACGACAGTTCATGTCATAACACCACACACAAAAGCAGAAACATACAGACACAGAAAGGGGCTTTTGAACAGCTCCTTTCAGACACTGACAAATGTAGTTTAGTTGGATTTAAGGACTGGCTGTAGGGGTTGTCCATCAACACTGGCACCCGCCCACAGCATTTCGCGGATGTGAACTGCTTCAAAAATACGTAAACCAAACTCGGGTGTTAATTCCTCGTTTGTTCCTCCAGAGGGCGCTCACCCTGCACACTCTCTGCATGCTTTCCCCACTTCCATCCAGCATCCTTGCCCACTGCTCCTGGTGCTCCCCCACTGAACCCTAGCAGATTCGTGCTACCAAACCACTCTCTTCCTCCAGCGGCTTTATTTTAGGATTTTTATTTTACTGTTCTAAAATGGCTGTCGGCCAAGTTAAAATGGTAAAGTAAAAATAAAAATGGCCACTGGTGCACCATGACACATGCAAACACACAGCAGTCGTCTTGGAATTAAATTATTCCAAATGTACCTCAGTGTGCATACAGTTGTGCACAGGCATGCAGGAGCGCACAGGCATGCAGGAGCGCACAGGCATGCAGGAGCGCACAGGCATGCGGGAGCGCACAGGCATGCGGGAGTGCACAGGCATGCGGGAGCGCACAGGCATGCGGGAGTGCACAGGCATGCGGGAGCGCACAGGCATGCAGGTCTGCACAGGCATGCAGGAGTGCATAGGCATGCAGGAGTGCACAGGCATGCACAGGCATACAGTTGTGCACAGGCATGCAGGAGCGCACAGGCATGCGGGAGCGCACAGGCATGCGGGAGCGCACAGGCATGCGGGAGCGCACAGGCACGCGGGAGCGCACAGGCATGCGGGAGCGCACAGGCATGCGGGAGCGCACAGGCACGCGGGAGTGCACAGGCACGCAGGAGCGCACAGGCATGCAGGAGCGCACAGGCATGCAGGAGCGCACAGGCATGCAGGAGTGCACAGGCATGCGGGAGTGCACAATCATGCGGGAGTGCACAGGCATGCGGGAGTGCACAGGCATGCAGGAGTGCACAATCATGCACGCAGGAGTGCACAATCATGCACGCAGGAGTGCACAATCATGCACGCAGGAGTGCACAATCATGCACGCAGGAGTGCACAGGCATGCAGGAGTGCACATGCATGCAGGCGCGCACATGTATCCTATGCATGTTGGCACATGCGTACCTGACGTCAAGGTGCCATTTAAAAACCTAGCCTTCCAATTCACTTTCCATTGCTTTAGACATTTAAGATTCAAAGTGCCTGTTCGGAGGTGCAGACTCCTGCTCAGGAACAGAACCTGATGAATCGCTCTCAGTTCACTCTGTAAAGAGAGGAGGGTCCTCGCTACAAAGCAAGGACACGGGAGCCAGCAATGGCGGCCCTCCGCCAGGAAGAGCAATAATGGACGCTGAGGAACTGCCCTTGAGGCCATTTCCTGCGTCAGTGACAAGAGGAGCTGGCAGTTGCCCTAGCAACAGAAGGAGGCACAGTCAGCGACACGAGTGGAGACGGAGCAGTAGTGATGGTGCTGTGGATGCACCTGCACCTGGACGCTTGCCACGTGAATGTGGGTCGACCAACTCGTCTCCACAGGGGACCCTCATAAGAGGGCGGACCCCTTAGTGCCACAAGATGGCAAGCACGGCAGCCCTGTGAGTCAGCTGCTCCTTCGGCAAAGGCGCGTCACTTCCGGCCCGGTGTGGGGTGGCACAGAAGTACATAAGGCTTCCGCCGGGAGATCTGTGCGGTGGACCCTGGGGTGCGACGGCGCCCCGTTATCCTACCGGTGGTTGGAAACCTGGACAACCGGGGGTCGCTTGAATGCTCCGCCCCTCGTAGGGGGGGTGTGAGCAAGACTGTGGTCCAATGGATCACCGGATATGGGAGGGGCTATCCTCTCACCACAACCGCTAAGCACCGTCTGGCCAAGGCCACGTTGCTACTTGGCCCATCAGGTTGCAAGCTGCGAGGGGCGGCTTGCCTTTGGATCGTCTGCAAGATAACCCATCATTTTTGGCATAAGTTATGCTACCTGCAGCTACTTTTTCCCATCAACACGTTGTCTTGTCTGTTTATTTATGGGATATACATTATGTTATGGGGGCTGGTGTGCGTGCCAATATTGGCACTAAGAACAGAGAAGGGAGGAGACCAGGGAGTCTGGCGAAGGAATGGGGCTCTCTGGGCCACATGCAGTGAGGGGGATGCAGCGAAAGAGGCCTGCCTTTCCAACCTGCGTCCCTCTTAACCTGGTCTGGGGGCATCAAGAGCAAGTGAGATCCAGCCAGACCGAGCTCAGATCACAAACTTTTGCGGACTCTGATGCACAAAGTACAGAAAGTTGAGCAACCACCTTCAGCAGCAGAAGGACATGGTCGGATGTCGAGCAACAGCTAGCATCACTGGTACCGAAACGGGAAGCGATTGGTTGATTTGTTTGGTTTTATATCACTCCTGTCCACATTCTGATACTAGAATGTTTCTTAACGGAGGAAGAAAATGAATCCTCCATAGCAGGTCATAAAACTGGAAGAGATATTGCTTCAGAAACCCATCTCCCCACTTCTATATGGGTTACAATGGGGTGTTTCCAGGGGTACCAGTGTAAAACGAAAATGCTACTTACCTGTAACAATAGTCCTGCAGCCATCCCAGGGTCCCATGGTGTGTTATCCCAGTAGCTAGCACTTGGGTTCAGATTGACATGGACTCAATACCCACAATCACACCATTTTCAACTTTGTTTCTATTAACAGCGTGAACATAGTGACATAGGTCTAGTGAAAGTAAACCAGTGGATCTCCTAAGGGAGGGGAGATTCGCATGGAAATATCAGCACATTCAGTGTTAAACTATTCTCGATTCACTTGCTGTGCATGGATTTCGAAGCCGCACTCTATCTCTAAGAAGGCTGCGGTGAAGAGTGAATGGGATCAAACAGGTTCTTTAAAAAAAGACTATCTGCATGACCAGAACCCAAGAACATATCACTGCTCTGTACAGGCTATGCAAGGAATCAGGGACAAAAGCAGTGTTTGCACCTTCTTTCGTGTGGTTTTTGGCAGAGAGAGCACTTTCTGAGACAGTGAAAAACACAATCGAACGCAATGCACAATCCAGTTTGCAATATTGCCTTTAATTTTAGGATTGACCTTCTGTTGAGCTGAAAATGATACGAAATAGCTGCTTTATTTTGTTAACTTGTTGGACCTGTTAATGTCCAGTTTTGCACATGTCTGCTAATATGTTACTTAGAAAATCCATGGTGGCTCTTTTCTTATGTGTAGTGTGTGCCTTGGGGAGGATTGCAAAAGTTACAAAGAGCTGGTTAGTTTTATGGAAGGACTTAGAGCTAGATCCATCAAACAAAAATCTGCTCGCAAAGGGGCAGATTCTCAGAATCTGCCCCTTTGCGACCGGTATTTTTGCATTTGGGATGCAAAAATGCAAATGCAAAAATCGCAAATTGAGAAATTGCTAAATTGCGATTATTTGCATTTAAGGAAACTCAAATTGAGAATCGCTATTTTTTTTGTGATTTCTTGATTCATTCCATTTTGCTATTCCTGAATAGCGAATCGGTATTTTTCGCTATTAAGGAATCGCAAAATGGGTTGTTGATGCAACTGGGTGTTAGTGCTATCAATGCAATACTGCCCGTTCAAAGTCCAAAGTGTGTAATGGCCTTTCCACTGCTGAATCAGGCTGTGTAAGAATATGAGCAGCTCAATAGTTGTGTTAATGTGAAAAGATTAAACTACCTTGAGAAGGAACTTAAGATTGGTCCTAAGAACTAACTTGTGCTTGGGTGCCTGAACGGTGAGTGCTGATGCGCCAGAGTTAGGTTATGGATATGGATATCAGGACGGCCATGTCCAGGAGAGAAGTTGTAAGCTGCAAGAGTGGAGAGGTTCAACAGACGGACCCCCAAATCTCGTGAGACCTATGTTAATGTTCTACACTGTAGCAGGGGTATCCTAGGGGGTGTTATCCTTTTGAGTCCCTCCATAAATGCCTTACGCACATGAATCCTGAGAAGGGATGAAAATTCCCAGTTCTGCAGGTATGCTGCCATCAGGGCTAAGTGGAAGTATATTGAAGTATGCAAGGCCTGCTGTCTGAAGGGGTCAAAGTTAGCAGCTGATATCTTGATTCTTTACTTGCTTGGAGTGCAGCAGTAGACAAATCTCTGCCACTTGGTGGCATAACACTTAACATTTTTCTAATACTTTTAATATTTATGAAACTTTGTGAACTTTTTAAGAATGTAACTGTAACATATATTGATCTACACTGTCTTTTTATGATATTGAATTATCGAATAAAGTACTTTGACTGACTGACTGAGTGTATAGTGGGCCAACGTGCCTCACGCAATATATTCATGCACTCAAGAAGGTGCAAGTAGCCGAACTCTAGGACTTCGATTGCCAGATTGCTAGGCTGACCAGCTTGGGACCTGGGTGCCTGATTTGGCTGCATTGTTGGATTTGCTGCAGGCAATGTTTGTTTTAATATCAGGAAAATCAACAACAAAAACCTTCCCAGCGGATTCTAAAACTGGCCCACACACGGCCAACAAACCGGAATAGCACGACCGGTCAGACTAGCCCTTCTGCACCGCCGTATTGCCCTGCAGGGGGGGGGGGTCTGACCCTTGGCCAGCGCCCCCTGGGGCCACTGCTTCTCACGAGGTACGCACACTTGTCCCTAGAGGCGCCCTGAGTGGCTCCGCCCCTGGGCCAGCGCCCACTGCTTCTCACGAGGCACGCACACATGTGCCTGGAGGCGCCCAGAAACCAGCCAGTAGGTTGGAGACAATCCTGAAGGTTTTGTGTTTGCTCTCAATTACTCAACGTCCTGGATGTAAAACAGGAAATGCAGAACCAGAGCTTGAAGTGGGCGGCTCCTGTGTTCTACCGGGTCAGGACCTTAACCTTTCGGGCAAAATCACCGTGTCTCACCCAAGACTGTAAACACCCTTAAAGTATTGGATTTCAGCCGTCCAGTTTCTGAAGACAGTTCACATATTTAACTTCCTCTTGTATTCGCCAAGAATATTTGCTTTTGTTCCAAAATGTTCTGTTTCTGTATTTTGTAGGCAACATATGACGCTTGAATAGTGCTTACTTTGAAAGTGAGCGACTCCTAGGTGTCTGAGCGCGTTCAGGTTTCGGCTGGGTGTTTATGAATGTGAATAAGTGACCGCTTTGAAGTTGGTGCAGAAGTCAGGGAGAGTGTCTCTTAGCGCCTCTTAGTGGGTCATCAAGGTGTGCAGACTACATGCACATCCCATTCTTGGCCTCTCTGCAGAGCACATAGAATGATGGTTGAATATGTACCGACTGCAAATGTGCTAACGTGTGATATATGGAGAAGTGGAGAAGTGTGGCTCAATGGTTAGAGCGGCAGACCCTGATGCAGAGGTCTGGCCCGGGACCAGGGTTCAATTCCTGCCTTTGCTGGTCGTGGCGGTTCTTGGATTCATAATTCCTCGGACTTGATTTCTCGCCTCGGTGCCTACTCTAAGCATGGGTCTCACGCTGCAACTCTGGGCAATAGCTTGCTTAGTCTCCACAACGGCCCCCTACAGCGCTAGGGATGCCTGGTTGCACCCTGGGGATGCCCAGGTGTGGACATTTCACGGGGAAAAACCAGGAAGGGTTCCCTAGCGGTATGAGTACAGCGCCAAGACACTCAGGAGTATCAGTGCGCTTTACAAGTACGTCTACATTTACATTTACATATATGCAGATGGACAGGTGGGGAGAAAAAGGGTGTGTCTAACAGAGTGGAGACTGCAGAGGAACGTGGGGTCAAGGGACAGGCGGAGTGACAGACACTTTGAAGGACACTACCCGTGCCACAGACATTAGTACTGCTTAATTTGCAGTACTTTATTTTCATAATTGAAACATTCCCAATTATGATTGTTCACAACAAAAGTATTCGTATCATTTATCTGATACAGCTAACAAGCACTGGCAAGGCTAACAAGTTTCTTGCTTTAGGCATATCTCCGTTGTTGTGTGACGTCGGAATGCACAGGATTTTTTTAGTTTACATGTTTTCAGCCACGTCAATAATTACACAGACCATGCCTCTTGGACAGGATTTCGAGTTAAGCTTCTTGGGCCACACACCTTCCTTTCAGGGACCGCCCCACCCACCTATCCCATCCCACTAAAACACTGCACAGGACTACAAGTATCAGACATAAAATACCCTGGACTGGGCAAGTCACTCACACCGGACTTAAGCTTCTGGACACTCCTAACAATTGTGCACAAAGCTGGTTTACAAGGAAGGCTGTCGGGCCTGGGCCGTCAGCAGCACCCTGGGTTTCTTATTGGCATACTGTGCTTTGAGAAGCACCAGCCTGTTTGGAACTGAGCTTTCCCTGCCCGTCTGTCCATGTCCCTACAGAGTCCATGTCCCTACAGAGTCCATGTCCCCACAGAGTCCATGTCCCCGCAGAGTCCATGTCCCCGCAGAGTCCATGTCCCCGCAGAGTCCATGTCCCCGCAGAGGCCATGTCCCCGCAGAGGCCATGTCCCCGCAGAGGCCATGTCCCCGCAGAGGCCATGTCCCCGCAGAGGCCATGTCCCCGCAGAGGCCATGTCCCCACAGAGTCCATGTCCCTACAGAGTCCATGTCCCTACCCGTCTGTCCATGTCCTTACAGAGTCCATGTCCCTTCAGAGTCCATGTCCCTTCAGAGCTGCCCTCTTGGCTTTCACGCTTAGTTTCTAGTGAAGGCCTTCAGCGGAAATGCACACGTTACAATTGTTCAATTGTCCTTTGTTCCCGTCCACACTTTTTTCGCAGTGTGCCCCTACACCGTTGCTGCTGGCGCCAATTCTGCCATCACTGTGGCTTCGAGGTTCTTTATGAAAGCGACTCAAAGCCATTTTACCAGAACTTCTGCTCTGGCCTATGTTGCCTGAAAAATCTTGTTATTTAAATGAGAGGTTATTATTTTTTGGGAAACTTCTAAAACAGCCACAAACTAATTCTATCAATACTGTCTGTGAAACAAACATCCAGGGTGAATGTGGCAAAACTGTTACAAACAAAAACTAACGCCCACCTTTGATCAACATTCCCTTAATGGGACTAACAGCACGCAATGGATGCTCACTGAGGTTTAACAGCGCATAATAGATGCTCACTGAGGTTTAACAGCGCATAATAGATGCTCACTGAGGTTTAACAGCGCGCATTGGATGCTCATTGGGGTTTAACAGCGCGCAATGGATGCTCACCGTGGTTTAACAGCGCGCAATGGATGCTCATTGAGATTTAATACTGAGCAATGGATGGTCATTAAGGTTTAATACTGAGCATTGAATGCTCCTTGAGGTTTAACAGCGCGCAATGGATGCTCACCGTGGGTTAACAGCGCGCAATGGATGCTCACCGTGGGTTAACAGCGCGCAATGGATGCTCACCGTGGTTTAACAGGGTGCAATGGATGCTCCTTGAGGTTTAACAGCGCGCAATGGATGCTCACCGTCGTTTAACAGGGCGCAATGGATGCTCATTGAGGTTTAACAGCGCGCAATGGATGCTCACCGTCGTTTAACAGGGCGCAATGGATGCTCATTGAGGTTTAATACTGCGAAATGGATGCTCATTGAGGTTTAATACTGCGAAATGGATGCTCACTCAGGTTTAACAGGGCGCAATGGATGCTCACCGTGGTTTAACAGGGCGCAATGGATGCTCATTGAGGTTTAATACTGCGAAATGGATGCTCACTCAGGTTTAACAGGGTGCAATGGATGCTCACCGTGGGTTAATAGCGCGCAATGGATGCTCATTGAGGCTTAATACTGAGCAATGGATGCTCATTGAGGTTTAATACTGAGCAATGGATGCTCATTTAAGTTTAATACTGCGCAATGGATGCTCACTCAGGTTTAACAGCGAGCAGTGGATGCTCACCATGGTTTAACAGCACGCAATGGATGCTCACTGAGGTTTAACAGTGCGCAATGGATGCTCATCGTGGTTTAACAGCACGCAATGGATGCTCATTGAGGTTGAATACTGCGCAATGGATGCTCACTCAGGTTTAACAGCACGCAATGGATGCTCACTGAGGTTTCACAGCATGCAATGGATGCTCATTGAGGTTTAATACTGCGCAATGGATGCTCACCCAGGTTTAACAGCACGCAATGGATGCTCACTGTGGTTTAACAGCGCGCAATGAAGGCTCATTGAGGTTTAACAGCGCGCAATGGATGCTCATTGAGGTTTAATACTGAGCAATGGATGGTTATTGAGGTTTAAAGAGCGCAATGTATGCTCATTGAGGTTTAGTACTGCACAATGGATGCTCACTCAGGTTTAACAGGGCGCAATGGATGCTCATTGAGGTTTAATACTGAGCATTGGATGCTCATTGAGGTTTAACAGCGCGCATTGGATGCTCATTGAGGTTTAATACTGAGCAATGGATGCTCATTGAGGTTTAACAGCGCGCATTGGATGCTCATTGAGGTTTAATACTGCGCAATGGATGCTCATTGAGGTTTAACAGCGCGCGATGGATGCTCATTGAGGTTTAACAGCGCGCATTGGATGCTCATTGAGGTTTAACAGCGCGCGATGGATGCTCATTGAGGTTTAATACTGAGAAATGGATGCTCATTGAGGTTTAATACTGAGCAGTGGATGCTCAGTCAGGTTTAACAGGGTGCAATGGATGCTCATTGAGGTTTAACAGCGCGCAATGGATGCTCATTGAGGTTTAACAGCGCGCAATGGATGCTCATTGAGGTTTAATACTGAGCAATGGATGCTCACTCAGGTTTAACAGGACACAATGGATGCTCATTGAGGTTTAATACTGAGCAATGGATGCTCAATTAAGTTTAATACTGCGCAATGGATGCTCACTCAGGTTTAACAGCGAGCAGTGGATGCTCACCGTGGTCTAACAGCGCGCAATGGATGTTCACTGAGGTTTAACAGGGTGCAATGTATGCTCATCGTCGTTTAACAGCACGCAATGGATGCTCCTGAGGTTTAATATTGTGCAATGGATGCTCACTCAGGGTTAACAGCACGCAATGGACGCTCACTGAGGTTTCACAGCGCGCAATTGATGATCATTGAGGTTTAATACTGCGCAATGGATGCTCACCGTGGTTTAACAGGGCGCAATGGATGCTCACCGTGGTTTAACAGGGCGCAATGGATGCTCATTGAGGTTTAATACTGCACAATGGATGCTCACTCAGGTTTCACAGCGCGCAATGGATACTCCCCGTGGTTTTTTTCACACCTGCTCATTGAGGTTTAACAGTGCGCAATGGATGCTCACCGTGGTTTAACAGGGTGCAATGGATGCTCATTGAGGTTTAATACTGCGCAATGGATGCTCACCGTAGTTTAACAGGGCGCAATGGATACTCCCCGTGGTTTACTAGGGTGCAATGGATGCTCATTGAGGTTTAACAGCGCGCAATGGATGCTCACCGTGGTTTAACAGGGTGCAATGGATGCTCATTGAGGTTTAACAGTGCGCAATGGATGCTCACCGTGGTTTAACAGGGTGCAATGGATGCTCATTGAGGTTTAATACTGCGCAATGGATGCTCACTCAGGTTTCACAGCGCGCAATGGATACTCCCCGTGGTTTACTAGGGTGCAATGGATGCTCATTGAGGTTTAACAGCGCGCAATGGATGCTCACCGTGGTTTAACAGGGTGCAATGGATGCTCATTGAGGTTTAATACTGCGCAATGGATGCTCACCGTAGTTTAACAGGGCGCAATGGATGCTCATTGAGGTTTAATACTGCGCAATGGATGCTCACCCAGGTTAACGGCGTGCAATGGATGCTCACCCAGGTTAACAGCGTGCAATGGATGCTTACTGAGGTTTAACAGCGCGCAATGGATGCTTACTGAGGTTTAACAGCATGCAATGGGTGATCACTGTGGTTTAATAGTGTGAAATGGGTTATTCACTGTGATTCTTCAGTGTGCAATGGATGTTTACTGAGGCTCACCATCATGCAATGGGTGTTCACTGTGGTTTAACAATGTGCAACAGGTGGCTCAGGGAGGTGAACAGTGCGCAATGGGTGAGTCACTGAGGTTTAACAGCGCACAATGGGTTACTCACTGCGATTCAACAGTGCGCAATGTATAGTCACTGAGATTTAACAGCACGCAATGGCTGCTCACTGTGGTTTAACAGTGCACAATGGATGCTCACTGAGGTTTAACAGTGCACAATGGCTGCTCACTGTGGTTTAATAGTAACAGTGTTCAGTGGGTGGCTCACTGAGGTTAGTGCACAATACGTTTTCTTACTGTGATTTAACAGCACGCAATGCAACGCTCACTGAGGTTTTACCTCTTTGGTGCCAACTGCCGACGCCCACATCCCTCTCCGGTGTGTCTGTCAGTCACTGGCTGATGTCACGGACTCTTCCCGAATGGGAGTGTCCCTTTCCAATGAGGCCTCCCTGAAACAGTTTTCTGCCTTACCACAGCCAGGAAACCCACTGGGCCACCAGCGACGTTTGCCAAGGGGTTCATGCTGGGGGTCTGCAGATTCTTTATGTGAACGACCCTCAGTTTCAAACGAACAAGGGAAGCATGCTTAAAGGAGGCGTCATGGAGTATGGCATCATGAAGTGATGCACTGGGTAGGAACTCACCCGAGTCTGTGCCAAGGACTTTTGGGGCTTGTCTGAGACAGTGGAGTGAGATAGTGTCTGTGTGAGCTTAGCTGAAGTAACAAGCATTTGTAATGCAATAGGTCTCGCATTAGGAAAGTTTGAGCTATTGGTATTGTAAATGACACTTTAATTATGTGTTGGTTTTGAAAATAGCGAAATTATTAGCTTTGTCATTTACAATGCCAATAGTTTTAACTTTTGCAAATGTGACACCTATAGCATTTGTAATGCAATATGTGTTGTATTTATGTGACTTAGATGTATTGATATTACAAATAACAATGGCTTGTAATTTTTTAATAATTAATACTTAAATAAAAGTTACTGTAATTTACACCATGTAGAAAAATCCCTGTTGGAAAACCTCCATGAAAGATAGGAGTCTTGTTTCCTTCTCAGGAGACGATGTGGCGCAGCGGCCAAAGCAGCTGACTCGGGTGCTGGGGATCACTTAATCTCACTGTGCCCATGAACAGTGCTGGATACCCTCACGTGTGATAAACCGCACTACATAAATCTCAGAATGTAATTTCCATCCCTAGAAAAGCACTTATTCCTGAATTAAACAGAAGAAGCTTTAATAAAAAGCTACCCCGGCCTCTGAGGTTGACAATCTATGAAGTGCAGTTTAGGGAAATGTATGCCAGAAAATGGCATTATTGTAATCGATTGTACCGCCTTGAAATGCTCAAAATGCGGCAGACGCGATATCACGCAGTGTGAAGATTCGCAAAGGTGCGCTTTAAAAGCAGAAAAGAGAGCAGAACCTGCTACTTTATTAATGCGTAATCATGCAAGTAAGCTTTGTCTAATCTATCAGTGAAGCGCGCTAACAGGAAAAGAACGGAGCCCACCGCATAACAGCGGGTGACATTCAGTGCCAAAGCCATAAAAATCAATTGGATGATCAATAGGCTGTCTCGCCCACCATGGACGCCCAGTCGCCAATGCCATGCGTTTTGCTGTAGTTAGCCCCTGATGAACTTTAAAATGTTTAATGAATGTGAAATTGCATTTCTTCAAAGACGGTGCACATCTGGAAGAACCACCAGCAACTCTGCGGCCTTTAGAAAGCACACACTATTGAGCAACAGACTTCAAATAGAGTCATCACAGGGAAAGCGCAAGCATATTCCCTGACATGCTAATGCCGCCTTTGACTGGGCGTATATTCCAAAACGGACAGCGTCAGCACCAGATACTTCAAAGTACCGGCCTCGTGCTCTTACAATTAACGACATCTCCATCTGAGCTACTTGGGCAATATGTCTGTCCCTTCACACTCACCTGACACAACACCCGTTGTGCGTCCAAACAGTACTAACTTTTATCCTTTGCTTTGAAAAAAACACCAATCTGAAGCAACTGAGCTCTGGCGACGAGCCAGCGCTGAGGGGCGCTAAGCCAATGGCGCGCTAGCAGGGCGGAGTCCCGGAGGCGGCCGAAGGGCAGGGGCTACGAATCCTGCGCGGCCGCCGTCCTGCCCCGCCCGTGCACCGCAGCCACCGTTCCCGCAGCACACCGCAGGTCCCGCCGGAGCAGCAGAAAGTTAGCAGGCTGGAAGTTGTCAGCCTGTCCCTGCTCTGGAGCCCCTGGCCGCGTCGCCCCCGCCCGCCCATCCATCGGGAGCCGAGGACCGGCGCTCCAATAATGATTGTCCCCAACGGCAGCGGTGAGGAGCGTGTGTATGGGCCTGCGCGTGTGTGTGTGCGCGCATGTGTGAGTGTAGCTGTTGCGTGCGTGTGTGTTATTCACTTGCTGAGAATGTGGGATAGGAGATGTGCACAGCGCCGGGCTAGGCGTGCGCGCCCACGAGATGAAATCGCCGAGGGCTTGCGCGTGCACATCCCCTGTCTCAGATTCCCAGCAAGTGCACAACAATAGATGCTTCGCTGGACGCAATGCTTTGCATTGCTACACCAGCTCGACCTAAAAAGGATGTTGGGGCCGAAATTAGGAACTTCTGCAGTAAGTATGACACACTTGAGTAACAGAAGTCTCAGTGGCTACACAGAGAGGTAGGTGAGAGTCTGGGTCCCTAGTCCGCAGCGCCTCCAGACCCCCACGGATGATTTGCAGCGCTTTACAAATGATTGATCGATAGTGGCGCTCGCGCTTTTTGGACTCATCGGGGTCTTCAGTAGCCTGCTTGATTCGCACACTATCTCGATTTTACATTCTTGGTTTAAGGGCACCATAAAGCTTCTTGCATGCTGAAATATCAAGCTAATAAAATGTATATCTCATACAAAGCAAAATCTCAAGATGGTGACTTCACAAAAGTCGCACAGAACACATGCCCTGAGGAGCACTTTTAGGTTCTATGCGTCATCATGAAAAGGTTAACAAAACTCTAAACAGTTTAACAGGGTAAGAATGACCAATGTACAGAGGGTGAGGTAAGGGTGACGTACAGAGCGTGAGGTAAGGGGACGCACAGGTCGTCAGGGAAGGGCGACACTTTGGCAGAAGAGTGGGATTACACGATTTAGCATCGTGAAAACACAGCAGGTGGACAGAGGACATGAGGAACCACAGAGAACCCTCTTCTTTCCACAAAATCTTAGCAAATGTTGCGCAATAGCTGACAACTTTAACTGTGACACTTAGCCGGCATGTACTGAACTAGCTTTTGCTAGTTACGAAAAGACACGAAAAATATGCAGGAATCATGTAACCGCTTGTATCATAAACTGACTGACATCAATGCGCAAAAGCCTTGACGCACACAGATTCATCAGCTCTCAGGGAAGTGCAAAGACCGTGAAAACAAACACGTGCTGCCGTTTCAGTGACGCACAGATTGGGTGTGTGTGTGTGCACTGTGCAAATGTCACACTTCTTCTACTGAAGCACAAACAAAGCATCTGCAATGCGGCATACACAAGCAATGAGTGTTGCGTTAATTCCTGTGTCATTCCTTACTTTGGATGCTTTTGTCAGCAGGTGCTCCCCAGAGCCCCATGGCTCCTTGCCAACTGATTGTTGATGTAAAATTGCGCTCACGCATTCCTTATCGAGGTGAAAGAGCACACCCAAAGAGCAAAAACAAACAGGGCGAGACTGAAACATTCCTGTCAGCTGATGAAAGATGTGATTGACAGTGTCTCAAGCCAATGGCTGAATATATCAAGCCTAAATAGGTCTAAGGCTGAAGGAGGCGGGGCCAAAGCCACTTAAAGTGGGGAACATCCTTTACAACGCAACTTTTACAACGAAGTGCCTTTACAATGCAACCATTACAACGCAACTTTTGCAACGACTTGCACTGGGGGGCGCTCTAGGATAGGGAATAGTTTCCAACATCTTCCCTACTATCCACGGGGACTGGAGATGGAATAGTAAATTATATAATATATCCAGCGCCCCCCAACGCAAGTCGTTGTAACGACTTGCGTTGTAAAACTTGCGTCGTAAAGGCATGCGTTGTAATAGCATGCGTTGTAACATCATACATCCACTTAAAGCGAGTATAGATTGTAGGATGTTCTTCATAAATGGTGCAAGCGCCCCACTAATCAGACTTAAAATGATGCAATCATGATCCCTAAACATGGGGAACTGAAAGGAGTCTAGAAGCTCAATGGAAGACTGCGCTTTCCAATGATAGGAACACCTGTCTGGCTGCCGCTTGCTTAAGAGATGGGACATAATAACACTCAAGAGGAACCATGGGTACGTCACAAAGATACCACTCCACTGACATGAACCCTGAAGACCGCACATGGCTGTGATCATGCTCAGCACATGTGCATTTTGGGATCACGTTATCACCAAAGACACAAAGAGACACCTATAATTATACAATTAAACAATGCCAATGGTTCAAATTTCACCTGCGCTCACCTACTCATCTCTGGCGGAAGGTTATACTTTGAAGTGATGGTCAGGACTTTGAGCAGCAGGTCCTCTGCAAAGAGAGAAACGAAAATTAATGTTGGAGGTGCAGAACCCAAAGAGCAGTGGCTTGATAGTTGGAAATGGAGGTCTGTGATGGTGAACAGCAACCTCTTAATGTATAGACTGTAAAAGGTCACACACGGGTATGATTTGACTCTACATGGTCAGATGGTCGCTGGGTGCAACTGCACACATGTCTTTTGTACGGCAGCGTCTCCAGTCGAAGCATAAAACTAGGGCTCGATGAACATACAATTCAATTCAGGATTTGGACTTCAAAGAACTCCAAAGATAAAAGCAGACAATATTTTTGTGAGCCCTACTGCCCTCCTTTGGTGCTTAAAAGCAGAACCACATGGTCCCCTCTGCCTTGACCAGCTCCTCTAAGAAGCCAGAACAGCCTTGTTTCTGTATTCTGCGATCAGTGAATGAGGTCTGTCCAGTAAGCATGAAGCCCCTATGGCTTACAGTCAGTTCTTCAAAGCCATGTGAGGAGGTCTCACAATTTGCCTGACGACAAATGACAAAGACGAGCCAGAAAAGTTGCATCCATGTGGAGATCAGACATGTTTTGTCTACCTGGGCCGGAGACCAGGAGGCCACTAGGCTTGGTTTGACTTTCTCTGCTCCATCCACAAGGATGCAAGGCTTGCTCTTTGCGACTGTACCTCACGGACAAGACTATGGCTGTTCTGTCTGACTTTGTCGCATTCACCAAGACCCTGGGCGCATTTCGCCTGCTTCTGCTCCTGAGCACTTTTAGCAAAATATCAGTGAAGAAGGGCTTGGGAGAGAACAGAGCGCCAGGGCTCTAAGATAGGGTTGGGCGGGTTTGTTTTTTAAAGGGGAAGAGTTGTTCAAGAGCAGAGTGGAGGCACCAGGACAAAACCCTCACTTTACAAATTATTGTTAACACCCAAGTATGATTTTAATTTCTGGAAATTCCTTGATCTCCAAATAAGAGAAGATTAGGACCCAATTAGGAACTCTATCAACAGAGAGGAGAAACATGTTCACTGCACCCAAAAGGACTTATTCAAGTGAAAACCACATGCAGAGATCTGCACTTTTTTTCACCAAATGATATCAAGTATTGCCCAAATGTGGACCACAATCTACAAAAGGAGACCCTGGGACCGGAGCTTTTTCAATTTCTTCGCAAGGCATCAAAGCGTGCGCCCTACAACAGTTACTCACTTTCGACATTCATAGAATGGCAGTTGTCAGGCATACATTTAAGTACTATGGGGCAGATTTATGTCGGACTTATGCCATGTTTACGCCGCCGTTGCGTCACGCAATGGCAGCGTAAACGTGGCACATCCCTGCGACCCATTTACAACGTGACGCATCTAGGCAGATGCGTCACGTTGAAAAGCCCTGCGCCACATGTGGGCGTTCCGGCGAAGGGTGGGCGTTCCGGGGCAGGTGCGCCTCTCAAAAGTGCCTGCGTGAAATCTACAAGGTTTCACGCAGGCACTTGTGCGACGCTGCTACGTCAATTAAGGACTGACGCAGCACGTTAAGTATAGAGCACACCCGAGCATTGCTGGAGTCGCGTCGCACTTGCGACGCGACTCCAGCGATGCGCCGCCCTTACGTCATGAGATGCGTCACGCATCTGCCTACCCTTGCGCCACAGAGCGCCGCATTGTACATGCGGCGCATCCGCCGTGACGCAAGGGTAATTTTGCATGACGCATAAGTTCTGGCGCATCCCTGCTGATTTGCAGAGATGCGCCAGAACTCATAAATATGCCCCTATTTTGTTTAGTTTTATAAACCCCTCCATTACCTTACCCTTCCACCTTTACATGGTTGACAAAATCCAAACAGCTACTATTTACAAATTACTTTTTATTTGATCTTTAATCCAGGTTCCTGAGCACGTGTGCGTTAAATTTCAGGAGTCAATTTAGTGTTGTGATATTATTTTGTATTTAACCACTATAACTGTACAGCTGGTTTAATCATTTCTTTTATAAAATCAATTACCAATTGTTAATTTTATTCCTCTAAAGATTTACAAATTTAAAAAGATTAAGAGAGCGATAAAAGACAATGTTGTTCACCTGCACGTCTGTTTCAGAAATGCAATATGGTTAGTATAAGGCCAACATGTGCTAGAAACAGAGAAAGTAAGTAGGATCCGTTGACTCAATGTCGCTTACGCTTTCCTGTACACTTCACGCAGTTGCTCCATCACGCAGACGTTACTTCACGCAGCTTTCGACGCATGTAAGGGAGGCATTCATGGAGACACAGAAGCAAAAGGAGACAAAAGAGAGGAGTGAAGAAGAAAAGGAAAGCAAAGTCTAGCAGAGATCTAGATACACCAAAAAAAGCGCTTCTTACCAATTCCCCTGGTGCCAAATGGGAGTGTATAGGTAGAGTTGGTCTTCACCCAGAAGAAGTTACTGGGCTCTAAAAAAGCCTGGTGATCCCGGGTGTAGCTGCAATATAAGCAGAATGTTTATTGATGCAGGACAGGAGCACACATCATCTTGGTAGTAGCATGAGCAGTATCTCCCATCCTGGGTGAGAAATACTGTGTCCAAGACAGGCTCTCTCCCAGAGCAGGTTACAATGTGCCTGCAATGGTAGCCACACAACACAGTACATTTTATCTCATAAATGACATGACTACTAGGATATTAACACAGCTACAGGGGAGCCTGAAACACTTAAAAAACATGTTTATAATCAAAGTAGGTTTTAATAAGCCTATCTCCTCTCTTCTTGGACGCCATGAATTCCAGACCCAGAAGTTCTTACAGCTATCTGTACTATTATTTTCAGTTGAGCAGCTAGGGTGCCTAGAGTGCTCCGCTTTAGACCGTACTCAGCCGTTTTTATAAACAGGCGCACAAGAGAATTATTAATAAAAAACTTCTTTCAACAATATATTAAAGAGAAAAACAACTATAGGAAAAAATACTTGGGGAAGGGTGCCGGGGGAGAAGAGATGGTTAGAAACAGCGAACAACAGGCCAGAGTTCATAGGCGAGAGAAAAAACAAGTAACGGGCACTGCGTTGCAAGGCCCTGGTTGTGGATGCTGGAGGGATGATGGGGTTGGAGGACCAGCATTGTATGGGTTGAGTTGGGCAGCAGCGGAAAGCATAACATCCAAGCTGAAGATGGCAACATACTGGCACGCCGCCTGTGACATACCGTACACAGACACAGGAGCAAATTAAGCAAAGGCCATGTCTCGGTTGAATAAGAAGTCAATTATATAGGGTAAATTTATGAGCACTTCAATAATATTGGGGAATTGGAAAGCAAAAACAATTCAAAGGTTTGAGGGACTTTTTCTTGCAGGAGAGGTATTGTGATGCAGAGCACTAATCCAGATGCCTAAATCTTGAGGCAGAGGAAAAGAGTGAGATTAGCCATTTCCTGAATGAGAAGGATTGTTCGATCAATAATTCATAGAAATATTGAAATATATGGATGGATTTGTGTTAGTACAAATCATCCATTAAGATGAGCAAAAGTTGTGGTCCAGCTGTAGAAAGACATGCTTGGTGTGAGTGAAAAGAAACCATTGGTGTGCCATGATAAGTTCAAAAGGGAGGTGTGCAAGGTGATGTTGGGGGGAACAGAGTGAGATCTCAGCAGGTTGGGGGCAGGATAGTTACGGGTGGAATAGTAATGGTAGCAAAGTTACATCAATTGTTAATTTTGCTTTTTTTAAATTACTAAGCAGGTCATGCATTATTGTGAGGAAAGAAAGACCTGGGGATTGGTCATGAAAAGTTCAGAGGTGAAATAACAGAATCTATTCTAAAGTTTTGTCTATGGAATCTGGGTTTATGAGTGATTCCTGTGGTACTCCAGTGCTGTTTGCATGAGGGGGACGTTGCCATGACTTTGACCTATAGACAAAATATAGGACTGGATGATATGATAATGCGTAAAACCATCAATGGATTATCGGCGGGCTTGATACGAGTTGTGTGTTGGATCCAGATGGAGACTTGAGACCTCAGGCAGTCACACTGCAACCTTGAATGGTGGATGAGGGTTACTAAACCTTTTATTAAAAAAAGAAATTCTAACTGAGACAGTAGTTCAGACAAGGAGAAGATCATTAAACAACCAATTTACAAGAGTGTATTAAGTTTTTTGTTCTATTAACTTAGCCAATGGATTAATGAACGGAAACAGGTTTGTTGGCCGCTCCCTCGGTAGCAGTAAGGATTTTGCCTGGGTCTAGTTGCTAAAGAAAAGAGTTATGATTTGCGTTCCAAAAGTCCATAATACAGAAAATTGCCAATTGCGCTAGTTTACTCAATGATTGACAAAACAGACCTAAAGAAACTAAAGGGAAGGTTAGAGGATATGGAGAAATCAACTAAGCCTTGATCGAAGGATGGGTTCATAATGCCTGGCACCCCACCAGTTACAAACTATAAAACAGAGAAAAGTTTGAAGAAGCATACACTCAAAGAACTTATTTAATAATTTGGGAGTTAATAAATCAAAATATTCTTGCTGGGTCTACAGAGATGTTTTTCATCAATCTGCAATAAGTACAAAACACTAAACTGAATACATTTAAGGCCATATGTATGAACACATTTTCCCATAGACACGAAATGGGTAAAACCCTTTGATACATCTGGCCCTTAGTATTTAACAACAGAAGTTTGACATGAGTCATGGAATAACTAGACCTAGGAGAGCTGGTGTAATCAATTTTGTAAAATAACACCCATGGTGACAAATCAAAATGAGAAAAAAAAAAATAACGAAAATAAAATCAAAATACGTTTAGTTTGCACACTAAAAACACTTTCTAAACTACCTGTAATATATAATGATACAGAGGTCGGGGTAGGGCACCTACATAAAGAAAGCAGAACACAGTGCACATGTATGTCAAAACAGCTAAATCCAATTGCGGATCCAATAACACTGTGCTATGTTTAGAATGACTCCAATCTTATATGTCCACTAGGCCCTTAGGCTATAATGAGAGGATGCATATATATTCTGGTACTCGGGGCCAGAAAGAAGCATGAGTTAAAGCCACCTAGAGATTACACTGGTCAATCAGTCAGAGCTGAGCTTGCTCATGAAGAGAGCATATGTGTATGTATTGATGACAGTCCTCTAAAGATGTCACTTTGCCAGGTTTATGTCTGCTGTGGCTTCCATATACTTTACTACTTGAAATGGTTTGATAATAGAATTTGATGGTTTGATAGGCAAGATGAAATCTTTATGCACTGAGGTTATTTGCCAGTTGTACAAGTACTCGTAGAGTAGTTTACACTTTTCTCTTGGTTGCAGCCACCGCCTAGGACTTGGAGAAAATCTCTGAGCTGCCTTCAAACCAAAGGTCAGGTGGAAGGAGGTCTTGTAGGCCTACTGATGCTATGCAGTGTCCCCAATTAAAATGGGGAAAAGTAAAATGCAGAAGTAACATAAGAAACTACGCCCGCTTTACCCATCTGTTGACTTATTTCAGATCCAGTCTTAAATCTTTCTTCTTTACCAAGATAAAAAAAAAAAAAACAGTTGTACGTCCTTGTTCTTTTGCATTTTGGAAAACCTTTCCATGCGTTCTTGTATAGAAAAACCGCGACATCACGTCATGTGTCTGATGTCAAACACTTAATTAATACATTTCGATAGTAGTAAAAATTCTGAAACTGATAAAGTCCAAATGCAATTGCTTAAAAGAGCGGAGTCTTAAGAATCATCAAAAAAGGAAGAAATTCTGTTGCCTGCTGCAAGTTGTCAGGGAAAGAGTTCCACAAAGTGCTTGCAATGGTCAGGAAAGATTTACCTCCTGCCTTTTTATTAACTCAGTGAAGGAACTGGGACATTCTCTCTGGTCGTCCTCAAGAAACTAACATGCTAGTGTAGATTAAATTATGCATCCGATATTTAGGATCACCAAATAAGTGATTTATGGGTGAGGGTTATAGCTTTAAATTGGACCCGTGAGGTCACCACCAACCAATGCAACAAATAAAGTCTGCAGGAAATATGGGCATGAGCTGCAGAATTCTGCAATACAAGCATCTTTATAATGCTAGATTTTTTTGGTACCTAATCAATCCTTGATCTTTTCATGGCTGCAGCAATTGTTGCTCTGTTTTCTGTGATAGTAAATAATGATAGTAAATAATGGAAATTGCGATGTAATTCTAGGTGGAACATAGAGGACTCAATAGCCCAATTCACCTGACAGTCCAAGGCAGTCACTGTTGAAAAATAAATCCCTGCATTTTTACTTCCTAAAGATCTGATGCCCAGAATTCGTGTCTTGTTTTCCAGTTATCTAGAACAACAAGTGACAATTAGATTTCTGGGCATTCAGGCTCATGCAGCTTGGATTCACCTATTCCATATGATAGCAGAAACATCAGACCCCTTCAACCATTCAGCTAAAAGATTCAGTGATAGCCAAACTTCAATTTTAAGTATCAACTGCATAAGTCTTAAAATGACACCAAGATCAGCTAGAAATAGATGAAGCAATAGTACATAAACATTGAACGGGATAGGAGAAAGGTGTGATCCCTGTGGCACACTGTGATGGTCTTGGCAAAATCATCATCAACACTAACTCATTGATTGACAAGATAGAATGTAGTCATTTCAAGGAGGTGCCGACACCCCAGCCGCCCTACTCAGTCAACCAAACAAGGCAGGGTAGTGCAGGGTACAGTGCACCAACAAAGCCAGGTGTTCACTGTCTATTCTGTTCAAAATTGTAGTCTAAAAAAAAAAAATCAACCAGAGTAGTTTCTCTGCCCCAAGGAGGGCAAAAACGTGACTGCTTGTCCCAGATGTTCTTAAGTTGACTGGGAATATGAAAGCTTGCTAGAAAGTCATGCTGCTGGAGACCACATCTATTCATGATTTTGGTGATGCAAAAGATGCTCAGTCATACATTTTTGAGTGGTTTCACAAAATGATACCATGTGGATGAAAATAAAAAAAATAAAAACAATTAAACCAAAAAAATAATTTAAAAAAAAAAAATCGAGGAATTCACATTTGACAACCTGGGTGGGAGATATCACCGGAATCTCTGCACGTTCAGCTCGAATCTAACGCTGCATTAGATTTCAAACAGCATGACTTTCCAGCAGGCATTAATAGTCCCACACAACTTTAGAACATCAGGCCTCAGATTGGTCCTTTATCTTGAAATATCCAAAGTCCTGAAGACGGTCTCACTGATACACAATGACCGAGACCGAAACGTTGACGCACAATCCAACTTCACTTAGCCATTATATGACATATTGTCTATAGCCCCGTATCTTTTGCTTGACTGCCCTCACTTGCATGAAGAGGAAGTGGATTTTGGATAAGAGACCATATTGGATCTGATTCAGTCTATAACTAAGCGATGACCCTGGTTAATGTATCATGATATTTTTTATGTGAACCACTGCTACTGTACACATGAAGATTTGTTTGCTTTCAATATTAAAAGATAATGAATGTATACACCTGCTTGTGATAATTTTTCTTAATAATTTTCCTCTCTTCAAGAATCTTCAATTAGATTGTAATGTCAATTAAAGACACACTGAATGACTTATGAACATATGTATAACTATATATGTTTAAACACCTCTCTTGCTAGCATTCTTACCTATTAGACTACTAAAAGACACAGCACTCCCCCCCTAAATCATATGTAGCATGGCAGCATACTCACTTTTCTATGAATGCTGTTGCCATGGCCTCCACACTTCCAGGAGAACACACTATCCGACGGTCATCTTTATAAGGCCTGCAAAACAGAAAGCTTGGGTCATTTGTGGGATACAGTGTATATATTCCAGCTTTTAATAGAGAGCTCACATCAAGACACTATTAGGATTGGTCCATACATTCTTTAGTATTTTTTTATTTAGTTATTCCTCTAATTCCTTCAAAACTAAAACAAATTATACAAAAATATTAATGCCGTGCTCCAAGACAGTATTCTTCTAATATGCTAATATGTACCTGGAAGAAAACATTTTTTCATGTGACTTTTTGAAAAAGTAAAATATGAATGCATTTCAGCTCTTTCATATCACTGTGCAAGGCATTTGTAACACTTGCTCATTCCCATATTAGTTGATGAACAAGTTACTTACTTATGGTAATGCCCTTTCTGGTGAAGACAGCATCCCCAGTAAACTTCTCTTGGCTGCATGAGGACTGGGTGTAAATTGCAGACGCTAGAAGCTAGAACAAATTATCTTGGAAAGTGTCTTTGGAAGCCGTTTATCTTGGAGTAAAATACCTTTGCTTTACCCTTTATGGTGTTGGTCTTCTTTACTGTTTCAACAGCAATAAAATCATTTATATGAGGTTGTTAGCCCTTCCAATTTATGACTTTAACCCGCTGTGGGCTCTGAGGAATGGCCAACTAACATAAAGGCTCTGCAGTTATCCATACGAGTCCTGGTTACATTTGTTATGTTGTTGCCCTCATCTTGCCAACGACCGCCGACGCCTACTGCTTCCAGTTTTTCGGGAAAAGTTACTGAGACACTGCAGGGAAGCATCTGATTTGTGCTTCTGTAACTATTCAGCCCAAGTTCTAGCAAGAGCTGGGAAGTTTGTTAAGATCATTTTAACTGCACTGCACAATGTCCAGTATTAAGAAACTGACAAGCCCCATTCTTATTGCATAAATCAATGTCGATGGAAGCTAAACCTTTAGAAACAAGTATTGTGACACCCTTTTTTGGATCAAACGGCCAATTGTGATATATTCAACTAATTTGAAATGTTGCTCTTTGGACTTTAAAATGTATCTGTAGTTCCAGATTTACAAATGTGTACATAATTTTTATGAATTCTTATATATTTTAATATTTTATCGAGTATCAATATGTCGTTAGCATGTTACGGTTTTAATTAACAGTTTAATAAAAATCTGAATATAAGGCCTGCAAAACAGAAAGCTTGGGTCATTTGTGGGATACAGTGTATACAGTGTATACATTCCAGCTTTTAATAGAGACACTATTAGGATTGGTGCATTCATTCTTTAGGATTTTTTATATTTAGTTATTCCTCTAATTCTTTCAAAACTTTGAAAAAGTAAAATATGAATGCATTTCAGCTCTTTCATATCACTGTATGAGGCATTTGTAACACTTGCTCAGTAAACTTCTCTTGGCTGCATGAGGACTGGGTGTAAATTGCAGACGCTAGAACAAATTATCTTGGAAAGTGTCTTTGAAAGCCGTTTATCTTGGAGTAGAATACCTTTGTTTACCCTTTATGGTGTTGGTCTTCTTTACTGTTTGAACAGCAGCAGCATTGTCCATTTAGGGACAGGTAGCATATATTGAAGACTTTAATTAAAAAACATCTCTTCTGATCGAGACTTTTAGCTGCAGATTCCTTACCTTTTGGCTATTGCCCAGTCGATAGACTGGATCTGGAAACATGCCAGCTGTACGTCTGCGTGCCTGAAGGTGGTTCTGTGGAGCTCTGCATCGATGACGTTCAGTTCCGGAAATGTTGTGCCGAGCGCCACTCTTTTGCACTGACATTAGTTCTTTTCTTTCCGTGCCTCCAGATGCTCTCTTTTGTCTCTCAGACACTCAACCTCAATATCTTTTCAAAATGTCTAAAGTGTGCAAGAGGCCCTTCACCTGGAGTACTGGTGGTGTGTTTGTCGTCTTCACCAGCTGGATGCTCCAAGTCTGTTATCATGGCTTGGGCTCCAGTACGGGTGCAGCGGGCACCAGTACTGTATCCATGGATGCCGGCCAGGAAGCTAACCATTTTACTGTCCGATACGGTGATGGTTTGGCCACACCCGATGACTGTTGCGGTGCTGCTTCCTCCACTTGCTCTCACACCCTCATAGGGTGTGACAATACACACTACATTAACTTTTTGGCATGGTATGGAAAATGGTTATGGTGCGGGTGATGAGTTTGCCTAGCCCTATCAAGATGGTGATTGGTTTGATGGCTTGCAGGAGGCTAGTGGTCTTGATACCTCTCCTGAAGTGGGCTTCCTCTCACCCCCTGGACCAGCAACAGAGGAGTCCGCTGCCTAGGCCATGGTAATGATGAAGTCCTTGAACTCGAGTTCCCCACCTTGGAGGTAAAGACTTATGTATTTACTGTAGTTGTCCAGCAAGGGAAAACAGCTTTTGGCCTCCTTCTGCCATTTAACAAGGGCTTAACAGACACCTTAATGGGGGCATGAGTCAAACCTAGCTCATGTCCACCAGTCAACCACCAAATTGTAGGAAGCCATCACCCTGCCTTGGCTCATACAGCTTTTCTATCTCAGCACCCCTTAGATGAAAGTATGGCGGTGCAAGCGTCCTCAATGAAGAACAGTCCCAACACCTTCCCAACTGCTTCCCCAGATAGAGAGTCAAAATGTATTGAAACATTTGAAAAACAAGTATTTTCATCCACCAGCTTGGCTCTCTGGTCAGTGAATGCCAGCTGGGGTGCTATTCCCACACCCCATGAAACTTCAGGTCTCAAGTTCTCCTAGGTGTCCCAGAAGATCACCAGCCTGTCTTTTCCCAGGTCATTCAGTACAGTTGGGATGCTACCAAGTTCACAATGCATTGGGTCTTGGACAACACTGATTTCATCGAGTAGGCTATTAGCACTAGTGTTGCCATTCGCTGCGATGCCTGGCTATGGTGCACTGTTTTTTCAGACGCTGTCCAGTGGTCCATCATGGGCATGCTGATCAATGGGACTCTCCCGATTGGGGATAAGGCGGGCTCCGCTCTTGAGCAGTTCAAGGAGAGGAGGGCCATGACACGTTCCCTGAGCTTAACTGCCCCACCTCATCAGTCAGATCAGCCCTACTGTTCCTTTTGTACCTAAAGCAGAGGTAACCCATACCGTCAGCCAATCAAACCTCAGCATGGCGCCCAGCAACTTTGAGGTCGTGGCTGTGGTACCCACTGCCCTCACATCCAAGGTCAAAGGGCCATTCAATCCACTACCCTACAACCCCGCCACCCCCAACTCCACCTGCAAAACCCTCTTTAGAAGGCCCTTAGTGGAGCTCAGCCACCCAGTGAAAGGCAGGATCTAATAGTTCTTGTCGGGTTGGCAGGCAATAACATCAGATAGGTGGGTCCTGAATATGGTTGGGAAGGGCTAAGCCCCCTCCCCTCCTTTCTACACTTCCACGTCTCTCAAATGGCCAAAGAGGGTGCCTATGCTAGAAGTAGGAAATGGTTGCTATTCCTGCTATTTCCTGGTGCCTAAGAAGGGTAGAGTTCTCTGGCCTATTCTAGAAGTGTGACCTTTGTATGCCTTCTTCTGGTGGGAAAAATTCAAGATACACTAGCCCGGGTCTTGTCTGCCTTAGACCCTGGTGATTAGATAGCAGCATTGGACCTGCATGACACCTATTTCAATATACCCATCCAGCTGGCCCACCTGGATAGCAGCGTTGGACTTGCAGGACACCTATTTCTATATATCCATCCGGTCGGCCCACCGGTGTTACCTCTGGTTTGTGGTGGGACAGAAGTATTTGTAGTTTGCTGTGCTCCCTCTTTTGGTCTCACCAGTTCACCTCTGGTGATCACAGAAGTGATACTGTGTTAACAACAAGGACCCCCTGACACAGAAGTGATAGCAGTGATGGTAGCATGTCTTTGGAGGTTGAGGGTGCCCGATACCTCAAATACCAACTGTTGACGGTGGGCTCGCCTCAAGCAATTACCAACCTCCTCAGACTTTGTCAAATCTCCTCTCATCCTTGGGGCCTACTATGAACGTGCCGAAGTCACACCCAACTCATTCTCAGATGCTCCCTTTCATCTGTGCGATTCTGGATACGGTTCTGTGTCCTTCCTTTACCTCAGGAAAGATCCAGGACACTCATGCAATGATCTTGATCTTTCAGCCTCAGTCCTAGATTTCAGCAAAGTCGACTCCGAGGCTGCTGGTACAGATGGCCTCCTACTCATCCAGCATGCCAGGTGGCATATGCAGGCTCTGCAGTGGGATCTAAACATTGAGTGGGCCCACCATCAAGAGCCCCACTGCAACCGTGTTCAGATTTCAGATGAAACTATGAAAGATCTGCAGTGGTGGTTACTGGACTACGATTGGGTCAGCAGCAGACTCCTCTACCCTTCCACCACCATAAACCACATCCTTTCCAGGCAAGCTGCTTCTGCAGACTCTGGCACCATTTCTGTCAAAAGTCGAGACACCATTCCACGTCGGTCAAAGCATCACCCTGTTGACGTTCTATGCTCTGCCTCACCCCTGTGAGGAGGAGGCAAGACTCCATGACTTGGACACTAAGATAGCATTGAGTTTCTACGTTGATTATTCGAAAGGCCACAGGTTGGACGATCACTTCTTTGTGGCATTTACACTAGCGAAGAGAGGCACATCTGTACAGAAGAGAACCCGTCTCTTGTGGATCGTGCTCTGTATTAAGATCAGCTACACTAAAAAGCATCTGGAAGGACTGTGTGTTCATTCTACCAGGGACAAAGCTGCTGCCACTGCATTGACACACAAAATCCCTGTCCTGGACATTTGCCAGATGGCTACTTGGGTGTCTCTCCGTACGTTCATGAAGTACTATTGACTGGACGGTAAGGTCTGCTGAGAGGGGCATTTTTCCTGTTCAGGTCTTTATAAGACTTTCCGGTTCGAGTCCATTCACAACCTACCTCCAATTAGGTACTGCTTTAGTATCTATTCAGAAGGTGAGCAATCACCTACTAAAAGTTTCTATCAGTAGAACAAATTAGTTACCCTCAGTAATGCTCTTTCTGGTGGAGACTATCTAGCCGCAGATTCCTCACCGAACCTTCCATCCTCCCTGTTCTGTGACAGGACTCTATCCATTAATAAGATAATAAGTCTAGGAATCTGCCCACTGGTCCACCAAAATGCTTTTGGGACTCTGTGTCTGGGAGCTCAGACAGTCTTGAAAGCAACTGACCTCAGCTCGCAGGAGTGACGCCTACGGATGCACCCCATATCATTTCTGGACCGGAATGACACAGGTGTGGAGCTGCATGGAGCCACCTACCTGCACACAGAAATACTGCACAAAAGCTTTTGGATCCAGTCGGATGGCTGAGGATATTGAAACAGTGAATTAGGCCTAGACATGTTACGCCTAGACTCTCGCTCAATTAAAGATGCCCATGTTTGACATTCCCATACCTACGGGGAGAAAATGAAGTTGCAGAAGCTTTTCTTCTAAAAAACATTTTAGCTTATCTAATTTAATTTGCACTTTCATTTCCTGAAGCACATTATTGCACTTTAAATAAATCAAGAGCAACTGCTCAACTTTCTTCTTGGTCACTCACCGACTGGTAAATTCATCACTATATTCTGCTGGCTTTCCCCTCAACATGTAACCTTTTGTATCATCAGGTGAAGCATATAACTTTGTTAAAATTATATGCTATGATATGGCCCACTTATCTTTAAATTAAGCCCCAACCGATTGTTTGCAAGGAGCCACCATGTAGACTTTATTTGGTAAATCTAGAATGGTGCACTCCTCAAAGCACAGTGCGAGCGCCGGCTTATACAATATTGCGTGCAGGTGATAGAGTGCTTACCAGAGTAGGGAGCACTGCCATAATATCAGGAAATAAGTGTCGCCTATGTGATATCAATTGGCGTTGTCAATGTTTTAAGGCATGTACAACATGGCCGACAGTAAAGAAAATAATAGTGGTATGAGATGACCAATGCTGCCTGCAGCACACATTTTTTTCCTTTACTCTTAGCAATGTGGCACAGCAACCAGCGCTGCTGTGCAACATGTGTAAAAGTCTCAATAATGTGTGCACACAGATTGTGTGCGCATCCCAGTATGTGGGCACTCCCTCTGGTTCATCAAATATGAATGGACTCCTATTGATTTCAAAATTTGTTTTAATTGGATTACGTATTGCCTTTCATGAATGTAGATTCATTTCATCAAATTCATTTGGCTTTTCCATGATTTAAATCAAATCAATGTCGTCCGCAAACAACATTGACAAATGCAAAGGATGTTGCATGAGCAAAAAATATTGGTTTTGCCAATGCTTGTTGAGCTTGTTTCTTGCCACTGCTCACATTGGTCGTGCACCGTAAAGGAGGAAGACAGCACTGCATGACCAAAGAACACTAGATTGTCAGTGCTGTTGTGAAACCTGGGTAAGTGACTACATTAGAGTAAAGAAGCCGCAAGTTGGGCAGCTTAATTAAGAAGCACTGACAAAAGCGATGGTTTGAAGGACACGAGCTCAATCCCAGCAAGGACGACCCGGCCGTCATTCCTAGACTTTACAGGGCTTAGGAACGGCAATAGCGCTTTCATAAATGCTCTAAAATCATATTATTGTTGAGAATACAGCCACGATGCAATAATAAACACAAAAGGTGTGCACCTTTAAATGATTCCATCCAGCACGGGCTCTATCCCTCGTGATTACCACTCCGCCCTCGTGATTACCACTCCGCCTCTGCTGGTCTTTAAGAAGGGCTCTTATAACACTGGCAGGCTGATAGAGTACCCCCAGTGAGCGCCCTCCCCAGAGATGCCACGGCAGCCCCAAGCTGCAGAGCGGCTAGATACCATAGTGCCAATATCGGCAACATTCCTCCGTTCTCATACAGCAACATACATAAATAAACCACACACCTTAGTGGAGAAATTTGCTGCAGATTTATTTGCATAACCAATATGCCAACATGGTGGGTTATCTTACGGGCGATCCCAGGGCAGGCCAGCCCCTAAGCCGCCTGCCCGCTGGATGAGCCAAATTGCACCGCGGCCGTCGCCATCCGGTGATTGCCAATTATTGGGAGGGGCCACCCCTCCCATCAGTGGACCGCCAGTCCACTCCCTTACTCGCGCCCGCAAAAAAATCAGCGAATTTGCGGATTTTTTTGCGATTTGCACTCTAATCAACTGGAGTACTCTACTGGCTAATCAGTAAGTGCTACCTCGTTGGGTAAATGTATAGTGCTTTTCCTACAATGCAGCTGCGTATAGGGCCAGAAGATTTGCCTGCAGTGACCATGTGTGCCTGTAACTTTGCCACCGCGCCAAAAGGCGTCGATGTCTCTTGAGTGAGCTAACCATCATAGTTGGAAAGGGCGGGAAGACGTTTGATACTGCTAGTGTGTGGTGCGGGGCTTCTATGTGTGTCAACATGCCTGTTGTGTATAAAGGGTCAGAGAGCGAGCAGGGCAGTAGGGGAGGAGAAAGCAGCCTCCTGGTCACAGGAACTACATGGGGATTGCGCTCGAAAAACTCATGGATGCAAAGACCTCCCTCGAGTATTACAGCTAATTTTCGACGGCAGATATGGGATTAAAGCACACTTGCCCAACCTCGAACGTGCTCACTAATGTTTTGGGCTGATTAAAACGTTACTGAATTTGAGCTTCAACTCGGGCACCTGCTTTATATCTGTAAGTGCTTCCTGTTGAGGTTTAATTTTTGGCCCACAGGAAGCACTTACAGAGTTAAGGCAGGTGCTCAAGTTTAAGCTAACTTTGTAACCATTTTAGAATGGCGCCGGCAAGCTGCCAGAGTTGAAGTTGCAACTTCAACTCTGGCAGCTTGCCGGCGCCATTCTAAAATGGTTACAAGGTTAGCTTCAACTGGGGCACCTGCCTTAACTGTAAGTGCTTCCTGTGGGTCCAAAAAAAAAAATCCGCCCGCGTGCGGATTTGTGGCAATTTCGCGAGATTCATGGATCGCGAAATTGCCGAAAATTCGCAAATTACGAGAGCGGAACGGATTTTTGGCCCACACTTACACAAGAGGCTGTAACCTAGATAAAATGCTGGGTCGAATATATCAAGTGTGTAACATGGTGACTTTTGGCAGGGGAGAATTACAGCTTCAGTCTAACAGAGGCCCCTTGCATCAGAATCAACCATACACACCTGATTGAAAGCTGCTCAGTGCTTCTGATGCATTGGCACTCCCTGACCCCCCAGCCCGCTCACCCTGATAAGATCAGCTTGTGACCGAGACTTAACAGTGCGAAGAAAGCACAAGACGCACTTGGCCGACGTTAGCTCTTCAACCAGGCTCTACTACAAAAGCCCTTCCCAAGCCATGTGGCCTAAAACATTCGCCCTGTGGGGCAGTTGGAAATGGACTTCAATCAACTCCTAAGCATTCTTTACCAATGACCGAGCCTCATAATGCCCCACACCTGCCCTGCGATGATTATACAGGGTAAAGTTCAGAGCTGTGCTTGTGAGTGGAAACCGTTGCTTAGTGGCAGGGATACCTGTAAAACACCGGAGGCAAAAGTAACAATACTGAAGCCTGGGCGAACGATTTCCACTTAAACCTTGCCTAGGTTTAGAATCAACCCCTGAAAAAACCATGTACAACTTACTGGGGGGTGTCTCGAGGGGCCACTCCTAACTTTAACTTCATTGGTTAAGGATTGCTAGCAGAGTAAAATTTAAGGCACTATGCTACATGTTTAAGATTAGTTCAGGAGAAGCACCCGAATATCTATGTAAGATCGCCCAGAAATATATACCCTCCGTAATCTTCGCTCCATGAACCAGGCAAAATTTGTGGTTCCCAGGGTCAACCGGGCTCGGATGGGCGGCCGCTCATTTGCCCATCTGGCCCCAGCACTGTGGAACGCACTCCCGCTCCTACTACGCCTGGAACCTTACTACCTTCGGTTCCGGAAGGGAATTAAATCATGGTTGTTCAATCAATAGAGCCCCTCCCCCTCATTCCATGTGTAACATAGATCCAAGACGCCGGGAAACCCTCAGGGTAGCTGTTGCGCCATACAAATGCAATAAATAAATAAATAAATAAAATAAATAACTTTCCAAACCGGGGTAAGCCAGATCTAAATATGTTACTGGTCACTTGGAGTCCTCATGAACTTAATTTCTCAAACCTTGGACTGGTGACTAGGGCAAACAAAGGGGAGGTAAAGAAGACACTGCATTGTCGTAGCCCAGTATGAGCACTGGTAGCACCAGCAACCCGTATATAAATAAGGGACCTTTCGGTGGGGTTGCAAAAGTATTTGAGGAGGACAAAACAAGTAGGTAAATTCTGTTGGAATTGCACTCAAATGGGTAAGGAGGAGCAAAACGACTAGACTATTCTACCGGCCCCACACACCCAGCAACAATAAGCCAAACCAAATGCACATCCGGAGTCGCGGCACCTACTCCGGAAGCCCTTTCCTAAACCATGAGCTGAACCATATTAGTAAAAAAACATACACCCAGGCTCCTAAAGATCCTGCCTGCCCATATTGTAAAGGTGAAAGAGTCGCCCATTCTTAAGGAAACGTCACCCAGTCTTACACTGAAGTTAGGAACATGCCCCACAAGCAATCTGAGACTTTGGCAATTATGTAACAATGTAACTAGCATGCAGTACACTTGTTCTCCTGCCACCATTGAGAGGCCCTCCGATGTCAAATTGCACATAAAATAAACAATCCGGACGCATGACACGGTCTACAATGGGATACCTGTGTTGGTATGATGTGGTCAATCACCGCATAGGATCCAGTCCCTGGATCTTAGCCTGCCTTCAGGGCTGAACTAAGAATATTTATTTATTTTAATTCTAAGTAGAGTTTTATATAGTGTAGCCATAGGCATATGGGTACCTTCCTGGCCGCCTAAATAGGTCAAACCTCGGCTGCCCAGATATTGGAGCGGAATTACAACTCTCTGTAGCCATCACAGATACAGGCACTCCGTAAGGCAGCCTCGCCTAACTTTTGCTCCCTGGCTCGAACACACCAGGCAAGGATAATAATTCAGAGGCGATTCCACCGCTCATTCGCCTTTTGAGCAGTAGCCTGGCCTCACCCCCGCCCCCTATTTAAGAATGTGTTCTCCTAAGGATACAACTTTGGGGTGATTCCAGCCCTAATTAATTATATTGCCCGGCATATGGTGTAGTAAATTCCCCATGCAGTAATTCTATCCATCCATAGCATCTTAAGGAGTCAATACAGTTTGCTCCAGGAGAAGAGGTAATTAATGAGAGAAGATTCCTGGGTCACCTCATGTTTCACCCGGCCAAATTCTAGTCCATTTGGGGCCTGGGACGCGGTGAGGGAAGAGATGGCACACCCGCCCGGCCACTGTTCTAACTTGTGACCCTTCGCGCACTAGTCCCCTCTCAGCCTCCGCACAGGGAAGGTCAACCTGGTGGGGTGGCCTCCCCTGCTGCTAAAGGTGTCCGGGATCCCCTGTAATCACTGGAAATGTTGCTTCTGACCTCGAAGTCGGGCAGGTGCCCCTGCGCCCTCCATGAGCGTGGCCTGCCCCCTTCAGCCAAGCCGCCCCAGCCCGAAAACACGCCTGCCCTGGTACGTATTCCTTGGCCTGTCCGTGGTGATGGTGGTTCACCAGCTCGGGGTCTACCATTGTTCGCCTCCCTGCAGGATCACTGGGTGCTGCTGCCACTGAGCACACTTATGGCACGGTCGGAGGCGGGGCACCTGCTCTCACATTTTGTTTGCTTTTGATACTTGCACAAGTGCCACCATTGACTACATAACGTTTGTTCTTGTGCCTCAGTTTCTAGCATATATTGCAGTATATTACCTCTATTTGTAATTTGTTTTCACTTGTAACCTGCACACTTGTCTCTCTGTCCTCCTGTAATGCACTGTTTCCTACCTCATGTATTTTGTTTGCTCACAATTGTCACTTTTACCTCATGTAACTTATCGTCTGCTTTTGTAATTTGTTCATTTGTAATTTTCTGTTCCTATTGTGAAGCGCTCTGACGCCTTCGGGTAAAGTCCGCGCTATATAAAAACGCATAAATAAATTAAAAAAATTAAAAAATGCGCTGCCCGGTGTCTGTCGAGGCAGAGGTCTGAGGAAACTCAAGCTCGGCAATAGTGCACGCAAACACGGGGAGATGAGGCGAGAAAGGTGCAATGAAACTCTGGATTGTCTTACCGGTCTGAGGATCACCCACGCGCCCTCTCTACCGGCCCAGAAACGCATGGATCCGACAGTCCGGAACATCCACGCCATTGTCAATCTAAGTAGGGGGTGATATCACAGACAACCCTACTGCTGCACCGCCGCCGACGGCACCACATCAGAGAAACTGAGCGCAAGAGGCGGCGCACTCCTGGGGCCCGCAAGCAGCTCTGCGAGGAATATATGATGTTACCACGATTTCAAATACAACGCATGGCTTTACCACGCGAATTTTACATCGCAAATGTCTTTACCACACAGAATAAAAGAACGCAGAATTTTACCACGCATAAAAACGTTAGTAAGCATCCAACCTCCATTATGCCCAAAAATAAACATAATGAAACGGATAGGCAAAAAAAATATGTCTTCAGAAGTGACATTGTTTGTCTTTTGTCACTTTCACTGACCCTCTAAAAACGTGTCCCCAAGCAAGATGGCTGAATAATTCGTCAAAGAAGCTCATTTGTAATACACATTTTAAATTACACATTCAGTCAGCATTTGTCATCGTTTTTAATTTTTGATTCCAAAACATATTTTACATTTTTTTTTCTTGTTTTTTATTTCAAAGTTTTATTTATTTCAAAGTTTTATATAGCGCGAACTAGATCTTCAACAGATATCAGAGCGCTTTACATAGAGGGGTACATGAGGGAACATAGTCAAACAATAAATCAATAGATCACACAGTACAAATAGGTGGCTGCAAAGCCCATCACGTGAGTAATAAGACAACTCATACAAATAAGTAAATGGGTCAAGCATGTAGTACAGATCGGTGCAGGGTGTTAACAGAGTTCGAGATAATAGATCAAGTGTATTTAGCCATGAGGATACCTTTTACTTCTTTTTTAAAGAGTGTAGTGGAAGAGATAAGCCTGGTTTCGGGAGGGAGTGAGTTCCAAATCCTAGGCGCCAATCCTGAGAAGGAGCGCTTGTATGTTTTTTCCTTCCGGAATCTTCGAGGTTTCAGCAGAAGATTGTTTGTGCCTCTCGTGTTTCTAATTCCCCCAGAGATTGTCAGTTTCTGAGCGAGGTAGCCGGGTGAGTTTAGGTGTACCGCCTTGTGTGTCATGCAGGCGATTTTCAGATGTATTCTGGCTTCAAAAAGCAGCCAATTCAGGGATTTCAAGTCAGGGGTAATATGGGAGTGCTTTTTTGACCCAGTGATGAGTCTCGCTGCAGCATTCAGAGAAGCTCTTAGTGGTGCGGTAGTAGTTAGGGGGAGTCCGCAGAGGGCGGTGCTGCCGTATTCAATACGTGGGATGACTAGCGATTGTACTGCTGTTTGGAAGTCTTTGGCTGGGAGGTAGGGTTTAAGTTTCCTCAGAGTATTGATCTGGAAGTTCGCTCCCTTTGTTGCCTTGCTGATATGTTGCTGCATGTTGAGGTTGGTGTCAAGTGTTATGCCTAAAGATTTTGCTGAATCCACTATGGTCGGTTGGACATTGAGTGCTGTTAGGTGCTTAAGCCATGTTTGTGTGGTAGATATTTTCGTGGGAGGTGAGATCAGAAGGAACTCAGTCTTCATAGCGTTGAGTTTGAGGTGGTTATCAGCCAGCCAAGATTGGGTGCTTCTGATCGTTGAGTTCAGACGCAAGATGTCTTTGGGGGATTGTAGCTTGAGATATAGCTGAGTGTCATCGGCGTACATGTGAAAGTTTACGTTGGATGCTTGTAGCAAGGAGGTGAGAGGTTCCATGACTAGGTTGAACAAAGTTGGGGATAGAGAGGATCCTTGGGGGACGCCTAGCGTTACAGGTATTGGCGAGGACATCAGGTTGTTGCTCTTGAATTTCTGCGACCTGTTGTGAAGAAAGGAAGTGAACCACTTGAGAACAGTTCCAGATAAACCCATTCTTGTGTTTAGTAGTTCTAGTAGATTCTCATGTTTAACGGTGTCGAATGCTGAAGAGAGATCTAGAAGGATGAGGAGGCAGGTGTCGTTTTGGTCTAGCATTTGAAGTGCGTCGTCAATTTTGTGAGTCATAGCAGTTTCTGTGCTGTGTCCTGCTCGGAAGCCTGACTGGTGGGTGTTGAGGAGATCAAATTGCTCAATGTGTTTAGTCAATTGTAGTTGTGCGCATTTTTCCAACAGTTTGGCGAGAGTAGGAATATTGGTGATGGGACGGTAATTGTTGAGATCAGAGGGGTCGGCTGTAGGTTTCTTTAGTAGAGGTGTGACCTGACCAACTTTGAGGGAGTCAGGTATGCTTCCTTGTTGGAGTGAGCTGTTGATAATTTTAGTCCAGAGAGGGAGAAGCAAAGGGGTAAAGTCTTTTACTGCGGAGGCAGGGAGGGGGTCCGTGAGGTGATTGGATGCTTTCAGGGTGCTGAGCAGTTTGCCAATTTCTTCTTCCGAGTGTGTGCCGAAGGTTGACCATGTAGCATTGTTTTTTGGTTCAGTGGGTGCTAGGCATTGGGGTTTGGAGTAGAGGCTTGCGTCAATGAGGAGATCGCTTTTTATTTTGTCTGTTTTTTGGATAAAGAAAGCAGCGAAGTCTTCACAGGAGGGTGCCTCACGCCTAGTGTTGAGCGGTTGGGGTTGTTCCTTGGATTGTGTTCTGATTAGCTCAAACAGTTTTCTCGGGCGGTTTTTTGCTTGGTCGAGTTGGAGGCTGAAGAAGTCTGATTTTGAGCGTTTTATTTTCCTGAAGTAGGCGTTTCTCTTTTTCTTCAGCTCTTTTAGGTGCATTGCAGAGGGAGCTGATCTCCAGGTACGCTCTGCCATTCGCATGTCTCGTCTATCCTCATTGAGACTCCCGTCGTACCATGGTTTGGAGATTTTAGTAGAGACTCTTTTCAGGTCCATAGGTGCAGCCTCATTAATTATAGAGGTCATAGCGTTGAGATAGTGGTCAGTCAGAGTTTGGACGTCTGTAGCGCCTGTCGGTGGCAGTAGGAGGTTGCAACTGTTAGGGGGCAAAGAGCCTGGGTTGAGCTTTTTCGAGTCTCTTTTCCAGACTTTGGGCTTGGAGAGTTGAGCCGGGTTAACTTTGACTTTTTCATTGATAAAAAATGTGACAATATGATGATCTGACCAGTCACATGGTTGGATGGACTCGAGTTGGATAGAGTCCTCTTTGGAGATGATCAGGTCGAGGGTAGAACCTTTCTCGTGGGTCGGGCTGTTGCATATTTGGGTGAGGTTAAGGGCATTGAGGAAATTTTTAAGACTATTTACCACTGCGTCGTTGCGATCGTTCCAGTGGAGGTTGAAGTCACCAAGGTATATTTGGGTGAGTTGCCGTCCGGAATTGGTTGAGATCAACTCCATTATTTCTTGGGAAAAGGTGAGGTTGTCCCTGGGTGGGTGGTAAATGCTGTGAAGCGAGCATATCGGTTTGCCCTCACTAATAATGTCAAGGCAGATGTATTCCCAGGATGTTGGGGATGGTAGGGAGGTGGAATTGACTTTCTGAACAGAGAGGTTGTTCCTGTAGATGCATGCGATTCCACCACCTATTTTGCCTGTTCTGTCGAGCCTGATAATGTGGTAGTCGGGAGGAACCAAGATGTCCATTATAGGTGTCGAAGATTCAGTTAGCCAGGTTTCAGTCAAGATGATTAGGTCAAGGTCCCGCGATAAGAGGAGGTCAGCAATGGCGGCGGAATGTTTCTTGGCTGATCTGCAGTTGAGAAGAGTGCATTTGAGACGGGGTGTGTTGAGGGTGGTAGATGGTTCTAGAGAGAGAGGGACTTTTCTAAGGTTATTGGGGATGGAGAATCTGCTGTTTAGTGTGGGTGGTCTAAGGGGATTTGAGTGTATCGTGGGAATGTTGAGGTGTGGGGTGGTTGTGTTATTTTGGGGGGCTGGGTCATAGGAGCGGAGAAGGGTGAGTGTGTCGAGGTCAGAAGAAGAGTTGTGGGTGCGACGAGGGCGGTTGTTGCGATTACGACCTGGGATTGAGGTCAGATTGGGGGATAGCTGAGTGAGAGAGTTAGTCGGAAGGGTGGGGGACAAGTTGGGCGGGGAGGTGTAGTTGCGTGAGACGTTGTAGGGGTGATGCGGGGGCCGAGGGCAGTTGCTGCGCCTATGAGCAGGGATTGACGCCCGGTGTGGGGCGTGTTGAGTGAGGGAGTCAGCCGGCGGAGTAGGGGACAAGTTGGGCGGGAAGGTTGAGGTGGGTGAGGGGTGTATAGGGTGTGTAGAGAGTAGTTCTTTGATGGTGTGTATGTCTTCTTTGGTCTGAGTGAGGGTGGCCATGATGTTTTCCATCGTGGGGGAGGTGGTGGGGGTGGAGGTGGCAGTCAGGGGTGATTGGCTGACAAGGGAATTCGTGTGCAGGTGGGGGAGAGGGCTGGTGTTCGAGCAGGTCTGCGTTGTGCTGGTGTGCGGGATGGAGTTAGGGAGGTGATAGCTTTTGGGTGGGAGGGGTGTGGATGAGGTAGGGAGGACGTTGGTGGTATGAGTGAGGGCATTGGTGGTAAGCGGGGGGGTCAAGGTGTAGTCTGGGAGACTGATAGCCGTGGTGGGGGTGCAGGGAGGATAGTGGGGGCTGAGAGTAGGATGGGAAGCGGCATTGGAGATGATCCTGTTGAGGGGAGGGGGAGTTAAATTAAGAGAGGAGGTATGTTCTGCGTAGTTGGTTAGAGGGTAATGGGGACTGAGAATGGGGGGGATAATGGGGGGGGATTTGTCGGAGTGTGTGTTATTCTGGTGCTGGACTAAGTTAGGTGTGTTAAGGGTGGTAGCTGTGCTGTCAGCGGTGAGCGGGGTGTTAATGCTCGCTGTGGGTGTGATAGGAGTGTTGAAGGTATGTGTGGAGGTCCGCGAGTTGGTAGAAGGGGCGGGGGTGTGAGTGGTGTATGAGGGGGAGCGATCTGTGTCTGTGCTTGAGAGCTGAATTGGGATAGTGGGGTTGTGGGTGGGGGATGGGAGGTCAGGGGTGGTAGGTGTGCCCCTGATTGAGGAGTATGTAGCTGTGAGTTCATGGTTGGTGGGACTGGAGGAGATATGAGTGTTGGTCCGTGAATTGGGGAGGTGTTCTTTGAAAGTGGGGAACAAGTTGTCTAGCAGTTCCAGGTTCCTGTCTGTAGCTTGTGCTAGGACAATCCCGTTATTGTAAATAGTGATGGTGGCTCTGCCTGGAAAAACCTGGGATGGTGTGATGGAGAGAGTTATGCTATGAGCGGATTTTCTGGTGGAGGAGACGGTGAGTAGGATGAGGAACGCTTTTCTCCATTGAGCTCTGCGTGTGGTGTGGAAGATGAAATCAGTGTTCAGGGATCCATTGACTGGTGAGAAGTAGGTGTCAACAAAGGGAGTTTCAGGGTGTGACCTAAGGAAGTTGTGCTTAAAGCGTTTGGCGGCTTTTTTGGTGAGTGATGGTGGGTAGTTGATTTTGTATGTGTGTTTGCCGATAGGATCCATGTAGCGGTGATGGATTAGGTGGGTATGAGGGGGAATGCGCTAATGCACTATAGTGGTACACATGTGCAGAAAAACAAATGCATACAGTAGGTTACACAGTAGTAAGTTATAAATTACAAAAGTGGCACTAGTGATCAACCAGCATCACCAGGATATAAGAGTGTGCAATAGAGCAAATACATACGGTAAATTACAAAGTACACGGTGTAAGTGTAGGTATAATACTGATAGTATATAAGGGCAGGATATAAATGCAAACAGCAATTTACATGAATCAAAAATCACAAATCAATGTGTCATTAATTAGCAACCAAAGTACAAGGTGTAAGTGTAGGTATAATACTGATAGTATATAAGGGCAGGATACAAATGCAAACAGCAATTTACATGAGTCAAAAATCACAAATCAAAGTGACATTAATTAGCAACCAAGAAATATGAGGTAGCAATCTGTGCAATACCAATGTTCAAAATACAGGTAGGAGTGACACTAGAGAGCAATCAAAATATATGAGGTAGCAATCTGTGTGTTACAAATGTTCAAAATACAGGTAGACGTAACCCTAGAGAGCAGCCAGACATATATGAGGTAGCAATCGGTGCATTACAGGAGAGAAGAGAAGAGTGAGAATGGATGCAGGATGCAGAACTGTGTAGAATAGTGCGGAATACAGAAGAAGTATGCGATATATGAGATAGCAATCGGTGCATAACAGGAGAGGAAAGCGGGGATGGGTGCAGGTTGCGGAAATGTACAGAATAGGAACGACTAAAAGAGCAGAACACAGATGAAGACAGTACATGAATCAAGAATCAAAAATCAGAAATGGCATTAGTTAGAAACCAAGGTATCTGAGGTAGTAGTCTGTGCATTACCAGTGTTCAAATACAGGTAGAAGTATAATACTGCACTAAAAGATATATGAGGTAGCAATCTGTGCATTACCATTGTTCAAAATACAGGTAGAGGTGTAATAATCCAATAATAGGCAGACAGTCATTCATAAATGAGGTAGCAATCTGTGCACTACAGATGTTCAAAGTATATGTAGAAATATAATATTGCAATAATAGGCAGGCATTCTTTCCCAAGAGGGTGTAGATACATCACTGAGCAAAGTACTCTGTAGTTGGGATTAGTCTAAAATGACAAAGTTCTTAGTGTGTGTTCAGATGGTGATGAAAATGACTAGTCCAGGATGGCCGCCCACAAGGGAGACTGGTCAAAATGGCCACCAAATAGGTGAGATAGAGACAGTAGTCCTCTGTTTGTTGATGTTACATAGATAGCAGGGAGGAGCAGTTTCCATTCACAGTCATGCAGGCAGGGGGCATAGAGATATTAGTCTTCTGTCTGCTGCTATTACTTTGAGCTTAGGGAAGGAATTTCTCTTTCCATTTGAGCAAGCCATGCTCGGTCTAGCTGGGAGGAATTCTTATCTCTGTGTGGGGGAGTTAAGCTGAGGAGCCTCGTGGATAACAGAGGTAAGGGGGGAAGATTTATTCCTACAGTTTTATGGCCCCAGCCATTTTGAACAAAGGAGGTAGTTTTTTGAAAGTGAGCAGGTGGGTGGGAGGGAGCGATGGGAGAAGTAAATACCTTAAGACTCTGTGTGCCTGTTGAGTTGAGATTGCCAGCAGAATCTTGCCAGCAGACTTTTGCAGAAGCAGTGTTTTAGTCCGAAGTTGGCTCAGTCTCTTCCGCTTCGTAGATATATGTGCACTGTATGAGCGTGATCACAAACCAGGGCTCCAAACCTATATTACCCTGAGAAGCCAGACAACTGATTACCAGGTATCCACCGATGCCAATGGGGGCAGGCTTCAGTCTTCTGTCACCCCTGCAGCTCTTGCTGGACTCAGGGCTCACTTCACTCGCTCCTCTGGGCAGGGCGCCCTAGCCTCCGGTCGCATCCAGTCTCCGGTGCAGCCGGGGGCAATCTCTACTTCTCCGTCGTCTCTCCTGTGACCGTATCCAGCCTTCGGTGGTGGGGAGACCCCCGCCCTAGCCCCCCTTTTCTAATTTTTCCCATTACCATCCATGTCTTTTCTACGTTTCACGTTCTTAAGGTATGTGTGAAAACACTTCTAACAAAATAAAAAAAGGACTTCTTTTTTTATGTACACGCAGAACGTATGAAGGTTGACCGGAATGTAACTTGCGTGGTAAAGACGATTGTGGAAGGCATACGCGTGGAAAAGACGTTTACGTGGTAAGTGCCCCGTTGTAAACGTTACGCGTAGTAATGCCTTCGTTGTAAATGATGTTTCCCCTCTGCGAGCAGCAAGGGCAGGGGCCAAGTGACTTGAGTCACACCAATGCAGTGCCCGTAGCTTAACCTGCCGCTCGAGAAGATCTCTATATCCGAACGAAACACGCAACAAACTGCACTACTGGGGAAGCACTGTTGCCCACATTAACCGATGTGCTGAATCTCCGTGGACCTGATGGTGCTGCTAGGTTAGCCGACGCACAGATTGCATCCTTGAACCTATGTCTGCGTGACTGCCGGGCAACAATTGACCGCGTTCTTTGTACAATAGCACGGAAGCACTAAGGGCGCAAAGGTAAAGCGGACAAGGAGGCGAATGCGCTCACGTAAGCACACCACTAGCCCCGTCCCTGCAGGGGGGCACCCAGACAAGGGCCCCTACTGGTCCGCACCCAGCAGGCACCTCCTGGCCACCACCGCACCAGTACTCCGTGTAGACGCAAAGGCCACACTGTGACACCTCACACTTTGGGATCCGGGCGAGCGAGACGGAAAGACTGACTGAGCACTTCCTCGGTTCCTGAAACTTCTTTTCCCGGATGTGAGGTTCCGTCCGCCCCCGGGGCGCCACAGTCAGCTATACACAACCATGAGCAGGGCCCACCCGCGTGTCTCGATATTGGGCACCGGCAGAGGCGCAACTAGAGCCAAATTTCAGGGGGGGCTAAGAAAACATTTCGGGAGGGCTGAACCGTTAATCAGTAGGCAGAGTTGAGCTGCAGGTGCTCTTAGAAGGGGTGAAACAACTGCAAGGCCAAATTAACATTCAAATGGTATTTTAAAGACCTGTGAAACATTCGGGTGCGGCTCTGTGTGTGCCCGGGAAGAGACATGTGTGCCCAGGATCTGTCTCATCCCGGGCTGCAACACACGACGGGGGGGCTGAAGCCCGGTGAGTCCAATGGGTGTTGCGTGCCTGGGCACCGGTAATGCACCCTAAATACTGTGGGAGCTCAGCCTCCCACAGGGGTTCCGGGCCACAACTCACTCTAAAATTGTTGCTCCCCTCCTCGACAGCTCTCCCCGCGAGCCACGCCACAAGCTGTGATGCCCGTGGACACCTCAAAGCCGTGTCCAGCCAGGCCGCGGGTCCTAAACCCTTGCTACTACCCTGCAACCCACCTATTACCACAGGGGGAAAGATTTGGGACATCGGCGGCGGCATTGGGTCCGAGCTGGTAGGGAATGGCAGGGTGCGCTGCAGGCCAACACACACGACCCTGCATACAAAACCTCCTGCGAGGAAGGGACCGGGCACAGAGAGAGGGGCTCCCCTCCTCACACTCAGACTCTACACCCCCGGGCACACCAGGCAGGGCTGAGGCACTGGCCCCGCCACAATAATAGTGCTACAAAAGGGGGTCTTTGGCGGAATATCGCTTGCTGCTCCCCCACCCCCAACAACATGCCCGCGCAAGCCTTTGGCCCGGTATCAGCGCGGCTGGCATGGTGGTGCAACAGAGGTGGGAGCCACGCGGCTCTCTACCCCCACCCCTCCAGGCCCACTGGTGGGCCGAGGCCCCTTGGTGGCAGGTAGCGCCCGTGCTACCGGAGATGGAGGAGATGCAAGCACATTGCGCTCCTCCCCCACCGCGTGATAAGTGCGCCTGCCCCAGGCCGCTAGGAGCCAGGCTACACTCACTGGCCTTTTCGCCGTCCTGCCCTGAGCCACGCGGCAGCCTCAGGGCCTGGACCAGGGCTCTGACCTGTCCCCCTCGGGAGCTGCCCATCCCCCCTTTCAAGGTGGGCAAAGACATCGTCAAAGGCATTGGCAATGGCCGGGCAAAACCGCCCAGCCAACTTCTGTGCCTTCCTGTGGCACTAAGGCAGCCGCCCTGTTGGAGGGTCCCCTACGCGCACCCACGGGCAGCCTTGGCAAACACAGGGTTCGCCTAGTCTCACGCACTGAGCGAATGCCGCCGGGCCCGTGAGGCTCGCACTGCTCCGAGCATGTCATTTATTTGCAGAAGCAATTTGAGGAAGTTGCTCTGCAGGGTACAAGATGTTCCATAGAGGCGATCAGTTAACGAAATGTTTGACAGTAACCAGCGGAAGGCAAAATAAACAAAAATGTAAACAAACGATTGATCTAGCATTTGAGGTGCCGAGAATTGACTAAAGAGTCTTTGCAATGGGGTGTGGCTGGCAAGCCCTCATGGGGTCCTGAATTTTTAAGCGGTGGAGGTAAAAGTCTGGATGAGTGCCGCGTGGCGAGCGAGCGTGCGTAACGAGTGAGCTCGGCCTGCATAAGGGAGGGGTGGGTGGGTGTCAGGGACCCCACCTCCAAGAACATTTTGAAAAAGAGTGGGCCAATGGTGCATTTTCAAGCAAATTTGAGAACGCAAGAAGGTAAATAAAGCAATTGTGAAAGTGTAGTTATGACACAGATGGTGACGTGTATGGGGTTAATGAGCAGTCTGCCTAAGGCTGCCTTTACATAAACCCACTTCCAGTCCAGCAAATAAACCTCTCACTGGGTAATTCTGCAAGACTGTGTGGTGAACATTATCTTTTTTTTTTTATTTCAAAGTATTTTATTGAAGATTTGTATATATATATATATATATATATAAATATATATATATATATATGTATATATATATATATATATATATATATATATATATATATATATATATATATATATATATACACACAGTACAGTAGTTGTGCGTGAGGGTGAATACAGACGCCTTGGGGGTTACATAAGGCATAGTGGCTCGTATGGCTTGAAGTAAGTCACAAACGCTCGAATTGCTGTTTGGCGTAAATTGTTCCAGGTAACACTGTTGTACCCTCACTAAGAAGAAAGAGAGGAGTGAGGAAAGGAGGAGTAGAGGAAGGTAGGTGTGGGGGAGGGGAGACAGAGCATTATGATGTTTGTTGTTTCTCCGCGGTGAGCCTCCAGTGCCCATTATTGGCTTCGGTGGGCTGAGTACGACGGCTTCTATGGGGGTTTGTTTGGACCTAAGTGTCTATCCAGCGAGGCCCACATTTCGCCCCTTGCTGTGTGGTTGGGTGCATGCAGTGCCGTTATGTTGTCCGCCCCTCTGAGGAAGGTGATGAACATTATCAATGACTACTATACATGCGTTTGCTTGGGTGTGGTTGCCTGTGTTTGTGGTAAGGCTGTCCACAAGTGTTTGTGTGGTTCTTTGAGTGTGGGAGATGTGTTCTTCGTGAGTGGGACATTCCTATACCCTGGCTTCCTTCAGGCTGTCCACAAGTGTTTGTGTGGTTCTTTGAGTGTGGGAGATGTGTTCTTCGCGAGTGAGACATTCCTATACCTGGCTTCCTTCAGGCTGTCCACAAGTGTTTGCGTGGTTCTTTGAGTGTGGGAGATGTGTTCTTCGTGAGTGGGACATTCCTATACCCTGGCTTCCTTCAGGCTGTCTACAAGTGTTTGCGTGGTTCTTTGAGTGTGGGAGATGTGTTCTTCGCGAGTGAGACATTCCTATACCTGGCTTCCTTCAGGCTGTCCACAAGTGTTTGCGTGGTTCTTTGAGTGTGGGAGATGTGTTCTTCGTGAGTGGGACATTCCTATACCCTGGCTTCCTTCAGGCTGTCTACAAGTGTTTGCGTGGTTCTTTGAGTGTGGGAGATGTGTTCTTCGCGAGTCAGACATTCCTTTACCCTGGCTTCCTTCAGGCTGTCCACAAGTGTTTGCGTGGTTCTTTGAGTGTGGGAGATGTGTTCTTCGTGAGTGGGACATTCCTATACCCTGGCTTCCTTCAGGCTGTCTACAAGTGTTTGCGTGGTTCTTTGAGTGTGGGAGATGTGTTCTTCGCGAGTGAGACATTCCTATACCTGGCTTCCTTCAGGCTGTCCACAAGTGTTTGCGTGGTTCTTTGAGTGTGGGAGATGTGTTCTTCGTGAGTGGGACATTCCTATACCCTGGCTTCCTTCAGGCTGTCTACAAGTGTTTGCGTGGTTCTTTGAGTGTGGGAGATGTGTTCTTCGCGAGTGAGACATTCCTATACCTGGCTTCCTTCAGGCTGTCCACAAGTGTTTGCGTGGTTCTTTGAGTGTGGGAGATGTGTTCTTCGTGAGTGGGACATTCCTATACCCTGGCTTCCTTCAGGCTGTCTACAAGTGTTTGCGTGGTTCTTTGAGTGTGGGAGATGTGTTCTTCGCGAGTGAGACATTCCTATACCTGGCTTCCTTCAGGCTGTCCACAAGTGTTTGCGTGGTTCTTTGAGTGTGGGAGATGTGTTCTTCGTGAGTGGGACATTCCTATACCCTGGCTTCCTTCAGGCTGTCTACAAGTGTTTGCGTGGTTCTTTGAGTGTGGGAGATGTGTTCTTCGTGAGTGGGACATTCCTATACCCTGGCTTCCTTCAGGCTGTCTACAAGTGTTTGCGTGGTTCTTTGAGTGTGGGAGATGTGTTCTTCGCGAGTCAGACATTCCTTTACCATGGCTTCCTTCAGGAAGAAAGGACACTTTCCAAACATCGATAAACCATGCACCTGGGAAGAGTGCACGTGGGAAAGCATAGCCACTCCACAGTTCAAGGATAATATAGCGAGCAGTGGAATCACACATGAGGATAAATATCCGGAGGGATAATTGCAGATGCTGCCAGGTTGAGAGGAGCAGCATCTGTCATGCGGGCGCTGCAAGATTTAAAGAGGTTCAAGGAGTGAGCTGTGCCCACAGGACACTGAAGTCCCTGGAAATGAAGCCTGCAGAGCTGAAAGTGGCTGAAAAGAGTTCACAAACTACAAAGAAAATCTGCAGGATGGTGTCAGAACCAGAACTACAGACCACCTACCACCACCAACTCAAAGATGCCAAAAAGACAGCCATGCCACACCACATTGTGTGCGAACGTTTCTGTGTGTGTGTGTTAGCAAACGCTCACCTTCATGTTTTAGTGGCTTTTGTGCTGGTATGTGTGGTTGTTAATTATATACGTCTTTAATAAGGCCTGTGATCGTTGGTCTCTAAACAGAAAAGGCTGCAAATTCCACTGCAAACTGCTGTGTGACTGTGTGTCCACAGTGAGATTACCGTCTGGCCTCAGTTTACGAGTGTTTCTATTCACGATTTTCGGCACAACAAAACTAACGAATGCAAACTGCACAAATGCACAGTTTGCTAATTAATACGGGCAATACACGAATTGGGGAAAACGGGTTCTTTGCATGTCCTTCCCATTCCCGCGTAATCCGACTCCAGATGTGCCCTCTCTAATTTGTAACCCCAACACACACAATTACAAATTATATGGTGATAGGGCACAGTTTTCCCATGTAAAACGCAACACTTTCACGATCGGGCCCTGGGTGCTGTTCCACTTCCGCCAGCATCTGGGGACTCCGAGAATTCTCTGACAGACTGTTACAATATAGGACTAGATTCAGGCCCTGACGCAAACACTGTTATAGCAATAGCATATAGCCTAGGGATAAGCATGAGATCCAGGAGTGTCGGGCCACTTCACCTCGTTCTTCCGGGGGCCCATCAAGTGGATGAGGAATGTCTCTGAAGTTCACTGTGTGCCGTCTGAACTGGGAAAATAATAGGGGTGGGTTGAATTTGGTAATCGCGTTACGCAAATCACCGCGAAACAGGAAAAAATCTCCGCGAACACGCATAAATTCCACGAACACACAGAATTGCTTGTTCGCTGTGCTTTTTTCCTGTTCGCAATTGCTGTTTGCGTGCTCGGGGTGGGGGGGGGGGGGGGGTGGGGGATATCTCGCAAACATGCATTTTGAGAACGCAAACAAGCAAAAAATTTCGCGAAGTCACGGAAGGCAGAATTTTGGGCAATTTCGCGCTCTTCGCGGAACTCTAAATTACCCAAATTCCGAGAGCGGAACGGAATTTACTGCCCAGGCTTAGAAAATAACAGGTGTCTTATTTCACTAACCGGGGTTCTTTGATGTTCAATTTTTCAACCAAATTATGCACCGAATAGCTAATTTTAGTGGTTTGTGCATTTTCAGATATGAGGTAGCAGCCAATAGGGGTAGTCCCCCATTCCGAGGTGCATAAATAACAAACATTGGTAAATGCATTAGGTTTCGCCAGTGTGATTAATAATAAGCTGCTTTTTGTTGCAAGTTGTAGCTTGCTGAGTAGTTGTACAATATAAGTTACAGAACGTCTTTTAAAGTGTTATGACTTGTTTATGTACAAAAAGTCAATATATTGTGCGGTTACTAGTGGTTTAGTGCAGGTAAGTAATAACATTTTGAAAAATGAAAGAGGGAAATAATAGAATTAATTGACGTAATACCAATAATGTGTGTTTAAAGCAGTTCTGTCAACTTTTGGGCCTGGTGCCACTGCACCTGCTGCGCCATTCAAATCATGCCCAAGTGCGTGCAGATAACTACATTTGTGACTGCCTGTTTAGTAGTAAAATACAGCAATATTTGGTATTTCGAGGGGTTGCTAGAGCTTTGGGCCCCAGTGTCACTGCACCTGCTGCACCACTGAAATCATGACCCTAGTGCCTGCAACGTAACTGACATTTGTGATTGCTTATTTAGTGGTTAAATATATCAACATTTGGTGTTTAGAGGAATTCTGACAACTTTTTGGCCCATTGCCACTGCACCTGCAGCACGATTCAAATCAGGACCCTAGTGCCTGAAAGATGACTGCCTGTTTAGTTGTAAAATAGGGCATATTTAGTGTTTAGTGGAGTTATGACAACTGATAGACCTGTCACCATTGGCGTGGGGATCCCCTGCATTTTTGCTGGGTGTTGGACTCAGTTTTGTAGATGCTTTGGGCACTTTGCCACTGCTGTTCAGTGCCAAAGCGCAAGTGCTCCCTTTGTAACTTTGTTTTTATGGATTAGCGATTCCACGATTGGCTTGTCTGATTTACTTATCAGACCCTAGTATAGTTCACTGTGTGTGCCCAGGGCCTGTAAATCAAATACTGCAAGTGGGCTGCAGAACTGATTGTGCCAACCACAGAAGCAGCCTGTAAAATAGAACTCTGGCCAGCCATTGCAGAGCCTGTGTGCAGTCTGGACAGTCGTGTTAAATTGGCAAGTGCACCCACTTGCCACACCCTAACCTTCCCTTTTCCTACATGTCAGACATCCCTAAGGTAGGACCAAGGTACCTCTGTGGGCACCGTGCAATGTATGTGAAAGGTAGGACATGCCCTGATGTGCGTGCCATGTCCTAATAGTTAATTTCTGCCAATTTAGTTTTTCACTATTGCAAGTCTACCTGTTCCCATAGGACTGAATGGGAAGTTTTGTTCATAACATCTTATAAACATAACTGGCCCTGGGAACAAGGTTGAAAAATAAAGTTTAATACGCCTGAACTCAGAATGTTAAACTGCATCTTTTAGTGAGGGTGATTTTTACATTCTGTGTTTGAAAATACCACTTTTAGAAAGTAGGTATTTTCTTGCCTAACCATCCAGTGTGCCTCTGCTAGGTTTGTGTATTGCATGTCTGGCTTTTTGATGACAGGGGCTGGAGAGGGGCAGTGGCTCCAGAAGTCTGATGAGTCAGGGCTGGGCGGCATAGACCTGGGCTGCATTTAGAGTAGGGGAAGAAGATTTCCTTTTCACCTGAATGGGCCTGTTCTGCCTTTAACAATACTGTCTCCACCTCCTGCCAGGAAGCTGTACCAGTGAGGAAAGAGATGGTCTTGGCTGGGTACAGACACTCTCTGCCTTCAGAGAACAAATGATGTTGGTGTATAAGAAGAGGGGCCCAGACCCCAGACTTTTAGATCACTTCTGGGAAGCAAGAGGAACCGTTGCCAAGGAGAAGAGCCGGAGAAGCTGAGGAGGAATACTGCCCCTGTGCTGTTTGCTGTCTGGGGTTGGCCTGCAGGGCCTACTTGCTGCCAAGGAAAGGTGAAAGGATTTCAAGAGAAGATCTCCAACGGCCTGAACAGCTTGCCCCCTGTTCCAGAGGTCTCAGGAACAGCAAAGACCTCACCGTGTTTGTGGGCACTGTCTCTGATCATCCCTGCAGAAGAAAAGGGTAACCAACTCTTTCATCAAGTCCGTCACAGGATTCCATGTCCTGAAATCACCGCCGAGAGCAATGACTCGCTTCACAACGCAACCCTGGTCTCCCCGACTGAGTCAACGAGCCGCTGCTTGCACCGCTCTCCGCAATGCTTCACATGCTGCAAGGACGTCATCAACTCCATCGCTGCCCGACCCTAACATCGACCGGCTCAGTCGCCACACTGTGAGCTGCCAGTACTGCAGCGAGCACCGTCTTACCCTTTAACGCAAGCCCTGGTCTCACAGACTCCGTCAACGAGCCGCTGCCTGCACCGAATTGTGTAGACATCATGTGCCGCAATGCTCTTCACAACGCGACTGCGACGTTTGCCCCAACCGACTAGCACCGACGTGTTGGTCACAACAAGAAATGTACTGTGTCCGAGTCTGTCGATGCTTTAGCTGACCCATATCGACGCGGTCGGCTGGCATTGTTGGACTCTGTTGTATTCAGTATTGGGGTAGCCCAAGGAGGAGCTACCGAGTCGGAAGAACTGTGTTTTATTGATTTTCCTGCAACTTAATGGTTATTTTGCACAAGTACTATTTTTCAAGAGTATTGTATGTTGGATTTTTATTGTATTTAGTCCTGTTGGTTTAGATAAAGATTTCCTATCCTATTTTTGTAAACTGGTGTGGTGTCCATTTGTAGTGTTTTCACTGTATTACTGTATGGGTTCACAAATGCTTTACACAGTGCCTTTAAGATAAGCCTGACCGCTCGTGCCAAGCTACCAAGGGGGTGTGCAGGTGTTATTTTAGGTGTGTATCCCCCTTACCCTGACTAGAAGCAAGGGTCTCTATTTAGACAAGGGTACCTACCTCTGCCAACTAGAGAACCCCATTTCTAACAACCAATATTGGCCCGGTGCCACTGCACCTGCTGAACCTTTTAAATCAAGCCACTTTTAACTGCAAGGTAACTGCAATTGTGACTGGCTGTATTGTAGTAAAATATAGCAATATTAGGTGTTCAGAGGAGTTCTGACAACTTTTGGGCCCATTGAAACTGCACCTGCTGCACCGTTCAAATCATGACCCTGTTGTCTGCAAGGTAACTGCACTTGTGACTGCCTGTTCAGTTTTAAATGTTATTAAGACCTCTGAACAGCTTTATTTTTGTGAAGTTTTATATAGCACAAACTAGACCCAAAGGTATCAGAGCGCTTTACTGGAGTTCCAGTTACGTTACACATTTTCATTTTTTGTTAGGCACAGGGAGAATACGTGATTTGCCTAGAATCACAGAATGTTGCGCGTCCCTGCCAAGACTCAAACCTGGTTACCCCGCTCCGAGGTGGACTACCCTAGCATTTAGTTCACATTCTCTCCCCATTCACCCCACGTTGACTCTCTTAATATACTAACCCTATTTTGCAATTCAGTAACAGGTTGCTAAATCGCATAATGAGTTTAGAAAGGCATAATGAATCACTATTCTGTAGGATGTCTTAAGAGGGTCCTTTCTAAATTGTGATTTGTTATTGTATGCAATAATGTTTTGCAAATGAAATCTAGTCGCAAAACTTTGAAAAGTTACAGAGTCCTAAGTTCAAATGGCAGCACATTAGCAAATGTCAAAGTAAAAAACAAAGTGTTTTTCGAAAGTAGGCCGTTGAAAGGCACCCCAGTTTCCTTTCAGACTACTTTTAAAAAATACTTTACTTTATTGTAATGCGATTACCACGGCAGGCCACCATCCATCCCTGTGATGGCATCCATACTGGGCAATTATAAAAGGTTCAGAGTTCCTGCCTCGGATTTACTGGCTGCTGGAACAAAAAAACAGATTTTACCGGCCAGAAAACCCAGCAGGTAAAATCAGTGCAAAGTATTTCTCTTCAAAATCATGGAGAGGCGGAGCAGCAAAAACATTAACAGCAGGTCTCTGGTCCTGATGCATGATAGAAAAAAACTCCCCATAAAGGCCACACATAAACATGCACTGTTCCATCTATGGCACTCCACAGAGGAGCATTCTCCCATCCACAAATGTGCTTTGGCGCCCTGTTAGGAGTTAGAAATGCTGTATAGATAAAAGTGCAATACAACATACTCAAGCACTACAGTACTGTGAGTCTCTAATAGTGGTAATACAGAGCTAGGCAAATTACTAGTGACAAACTACCCCTGCCTTTGATAAACTTGCATATTTTACTTAGACCTTGATTCAAAGTTGGGTTTTAAATTCCGATCCAGGCTTAGATAAATGTTTGCACCAAGGACAGAATTCTAAGTCATACAACAGTAACCACATTCTGCAATTTCTTCTGACAGATTTCCCTAGAAAATGACAGAGGAAATCTACCAGATTAAAATGCTCTAACATAACAGCAAAACATGCAGAACTCAGTGTGGTAATCACCAATTCCACTTGTTAGGCTTCATTCTGAGGTGGGGAACTCAGGGGAAGTTAACTATGTTACTCATTTAATATCCCACATCAGGTGAGCGTTAATTACCATGGTAACTAATTAAAGCCCAAACACTCCCTGATATGAAATCGTTGCCTTAGTCTTCTAATCTGTCTTTGTGCATCTATCATGATGATATCCATTCAGATACATGGGATTCATTATAAGGCCCTCTGCTTTGCCTATACAGCCTATTATAAAGCAATCACCATGCTGCTTATGTGTTTGCTTCCAAGTCTAAACAATCCCTTCAATGTGGCTCTTTCCTCGTGCTGTCAGACTCACAATTTAGAAAGGCTTGCTGGGGAGCAGAGGGTAATGTTACTTCTCTATCGTTGCATCCTGTTTGCAATGTACTCTGTCCTGGCCTGCACAACCAAGAGGGCCATTCTATGTTTAGGAAGGGTGTTAAAATGAATCTGTTTTATTCTCTATCTTCATGTCTTTTCTGGCATTAGTCAGTGGCATCCGTTGCCCTTTATAAGTAACATCTCAACTCATATCTTGAATGTGTAGATCACAATATGTTTAATAGGTTCCTTTGGGCTCTAAACACAGAGAAAGTGGCAACAACATAAGGAAGTGGTCAGAAATGATTTGTTGGGACTACTGTCCTTTGGTGTTGGAGCAAAGTTGCCTGAGGCATAGCAGAAGGGTAGGTGTCAAGAACAGTGGGTAGACTGAGAGATAGTTCAACTATCTGATGCCTGAACATATAATTCATGTCTAACCAAAGAAAACTCAGTTTCTCAGGGTGCATTGTTAGATATATTTTTAGACGTGTCAGCCTTAGGATGGTCTTCCCCAAACTTTTTGCCTTACTCTACCATTTTGGCTGACCTAATTTTTGTTAGATTTAGGACACTGTACACTTTTTCACTGCTAATTAGTGCTACACTGCATGTGCTCACTCCTTAAAACATAGTACAATTGACTTACACCCAATTGGCACATTGAATTTACTTCTAAGTCCCTAGTATTATGGCACTACATGAACTCAGGGACTGTATGCTAAATGCTACTAGTGGACCTACAGCACTGATTATGCCACCCACTTCAGTAGCCATCCAAAACAAGTCTCAGGCCTCCAACTGCAGCCTGTTTATGTAATTTTAAACTGCAATTTCGCCCTGACAAAATTGCCAGACCTAAACCTTCCTTTTTAACACAAATAGGCACCCATAGGGTAGTCTCTAGACAAGCCAGAGCAGGGTGTAGTGTATTTAAAAAGTTGGACATATACTTTTAAGTTTTACGTATCCTGGTGAAGTGAAAAAGACTTCAATTTGTTTTCCTCTACTGCAAGGCCCATCTCTCCCATTGGATAACATTGGGTTAACTTATTACATTTAATAGGTGCTAATTTTCATTTAGGACAAGTAGGCATATTGAACCTGGTGCCTAAAGAATTGTAATGTAAAATCCTCTTTAATGGTGAAGTCGGATTTTAAGTCACAATTCTGAAAATGCCACTTTTAGAAAGGTACAACTGGAGGGGTTAGGCCCAAAGGACGGGTCAGGTAGGGCCCTGATAAATATCAAATACAAAAGGGGAAACCTGACTCCTTCACAACTTGTGCGCTATCGCTTTACAGCATCAATCAAACAACTACCTTTTCTTTTAGATTAGGTTATTTATTTAACCATTCCACTTAGAATTATTTACCTATATTTTTAAACCGAAATGCAAATGCATGAAAAGATGAGAAACACTTAATTTTTTGATGACGTATACAAACAATACATTCAACAATCCACAGAAAACATTCATAAACAAACAGTGAAATGTGACATCACTATGTACAATGATTAAAAAAAACGTTGTTTTTACACCATTTCATTTGACGACTAGGCAAGCCTTGGAACTACCAATTGTATCAAGCTCAAGAAAACGCCTAACACAGGGACCTAATTTATGCGTACAGACAGGGGATCATTTTCAGTCCATTTCTCTCAAACAGTAAAGCATATTAGTTCACAGCACCTCCGTGTTTAAAGATGCCAACGCGCTTCAAGGCCCAGGCTTGTAGTATTGGGGCTCTCATCAGGGCTTCTTATTAATGGGTAACCGGGTATTCTGATGGACATTAGTTGTCATCATTAGTTGGCGTTCTTAGCCTCTTCGCTGCGGCGGCTATTCCGCCGCAGCGCTAAGGGGGCGGGGGGCCGCACGGCACGCCCATGCTGGTGACAGACCCGCTCCGTCACCAGCCTCGGGTGAGCTGTGCTGATGACGGAGCGGTTCCGTCATGGCCCCGCCCGCTCAAAACGCGGGCCGCTCCGTCATCAGCACAGCGCCACCACGGCTGATGATGGAGCGGTTCCGTCATCAGCATGGAAAGAGTTAGGGTGATTGTAAAGCAGATTTATATCAACTTTGTTAAAGATCAATGTAGCTCGTAGCTTTAGCGAATGTGCATCTATGCTGGTCGAAGGAATGGTTTAACTCACTCGAGCTACAGAAAGAAATCGGGACGCCACGGAATTGAAGTACGTGCTGCTAGCGATGCTTCCATGTGGATTAAGATAAACACGTGATGAAATTCTGCATTAGCTAAACCTTTTACAAAGTTCTTGACCTTTACCCCACCTTCTTCAAGACTAATAACTGAATTAAAACCAGTGACACTCTCCAGGATTGTATATCATGTATATTGAAGGTGCTTTGCTTTTTTTGTCCTTCACCAATAATAGTTCGATCAATCCGTGTCTTTCACAATGAGATAAGAAACGGTCTGTTCAATGCGGTTCCCTCAGTTTATTTTCAAAAAAAGGAATGGCGGCTTGTGCTCCTGTTGGACTCTGATTTTAACAAGAAATACGGGGGACCAGAAGTCTGCAAGACAATCATACATCCCCCTGCGACTCGCTATTTGGAAGGGACGCCCTTGGCACATCCCATCCTAATAGCGACTTGCAGACCCTATTTTGCGATTGGTAATAGGTTACCAACTCGCAAAATAGGGTTTGTAAATGCTACAACCCTTTTTAGTGGTTGCTAATGGCCAGATTTTGTGTTTGCGACCACTAAAAACGGTCGTGCATTTGGCCCTTGGTCCTCTAAATTAAATGAGTATTTGTCAGTCTACCTCAATGGTGTCACATTGGCCAGATTGATTAATGCAGAAATGGAGTGGGGATACAATTTATCGCATTGGCAGGAAACAAACAAGCACTGGCAAAGCTAATGGGTTTCACCTTTGTAACTTCTTTTTTCTTTGTTATTTTTTTTATAATTTTCTTATTGAAGTCTATGCTGTGATTTAACTGGATTATTTAAATTTGTAAAAGTTAATTATAAAGATGAATCCATTTTGACGAAAGCGTTTGTGTTTATGTTTAGCTACACAATAATTATGAAATCAATCAGCAACTGTACCTTTTTAGGAACACACATATTAATGGATATATACGATTTCCTAATTTGTCCGTGCAGGCACCAGGGTCATGATTTGAATGGTGCAGCAGGTGCAGTGGCACAGGCAGGGCCGGCCTAAGGCATGTGCAAGCTGTGCACCTGCACAGGGCCGCCATGCCCCAGGGGCCGCCACGCCAATATATATCCTTAGATGCATATTTGCGTGGCGGCCCCTGGCAGGGATTTGGCGGCCTCGGGCCCCCTACCTACACTCCCTGCTCAGGGCCTCCGTGAGCCTAGAGCCGCCCTGGCACAGGTCCCAAAAGGTCCGGAAAACCCACAGTACGCTGATTATTGCTACATGTTATTAATGATCAGTCTATGCAAGATTTTTTTACTTCGACAATTGTTTTTAGACATGTTGCACAGCCGAGCGCGTTGCTGTGCAACATGGCTTAAAGTCAAGAAAAAAGTGCTATGATGCGGCCAAGGTTGACCACGGTATAGCGCTTTACTTTCTTTTCAGCGTCCTACATAAAAGGTCTTAAGCATTAAGTGAGAGCAAGAATGGGATGTAGTGTGAGAAAAAGAAAGGCACAGGGTTCACAGTGTGCCTACCGAATACCAGGCAACATGGCACTACAGGTATGCAACTAAGGACTGGAGAGCTAGAAGCGGTTCAACTGGTTGAAATAAATTTGGAACAGTTTCTGTCGGTGCCAAATCAAACCCTCTCTGAAAAGGGCTGTCACCATCAACAAACATCCAACTGTGTCCACAACTGAAACATCTTAACAACATTTGCTATGCCAGTTCCTCACTGAAGTTGTACTCAACATTTAAAAAGAACAAGAGTCAGCCAATTAATAAGTTTCGATCCTGCATTTGTTTAAATTTGATAAATGAGGCAGGGCTAACAAGTCTAATATTGACCAGGAAAGAGCACATAAGTAGGGAATAGCCATACTTAATGCTGTCAATAAAAGGTTCTGCCCCTTGGAGAAGCCCCGTTTCTAGACAGCAGAGTTTAAAAGGGCCACCAATCAAAACACCTGTTTAAGTCGATTTCCAAACTCTACACAACCCTCAAAAGCCCCGATTCAGTCATGAACATCACACAGTCGACCGTCTCCACGTTACGGTCCAAGCCGTGCAAAATAAACCCAACCAGCACGTTATAAACATCAAGCCAAATCTTTAAAAGGAGCAAATCGTTGCACAAGTCTGACAGCAATCTCAGCTGAAACCCTGAGGAGAGGATGTGGCGTAAGGGCCAGAGTGAAAACCACTGGCTTTGCCCGTGCTCTCATTCCTAGAGCTATAGTGAGGCCGCTGTGATTTGCATAACTCTCTTTCTAGGCTGGAGTGTTATCCCAGTTCCACAGTAATTAATGGAAATGTTAAGGGGGTGCGTGACCCCCCCTTGGGAGCCTTCAGTCTCCCTGTGGTGCAAATCCATAGCTAATCCTCAGGACGTTCCCGGTTGGTAATGGGAAGACCGGGTCACGCTGCCACCCTGGGAGGGGGAGAGGTGTGGGGGGGGGGGGGGCTCCTTAGGGGACACTGGCTCAATTTACAGCAAACATGGCATGTTATATTGACCAGCAAGTGAAGACACAGGTGCAGGTCAAACCTAGTAATTGCATGTTCACCGTGGGGTTTCAAACAGCAGCATGCTACCAGTATGTGTCAAAACATAAGCAAGTGGCTGTTGACAAAACAACCTTCATTAGGGGGACGTCATGTTGCTTTTAAGTGAAGGGCAAGTAACAATTGCTACCACCTGCACGCTTGGGCAGCCATCGACCCATGTACATGTGCGCGGAATCCAAGCTATGGGCAGCAAACTGTAGAGCGTGGAAAGGATTGTACAAAGATTGGTGTTTTCGCCATGACACGAGCAGCTTTTGCTCACACGACGAACAATGCGGCAACCCCTTCCACCCCCCCCAAACACATACAGACCCCATTCTTCAAACTGGGTTCGAGTCTTGGCGGGACACCAGCCAGTGATTCTGGACACATCACTTCATCTCTCAGCACATAAAAATGATTGTGTCCTTGTGCAGTGCAACGAGCTCCTCACGTGAAGCGCTCCGATACCCTCGGGTTGAGTTTGCGCTATATTAAAGTGAAAAATAAACGAGCATTTGCAATGCAATAAAGTCTCGCAATTGCGGGAGTTTGAGCTATTTGCGTTGTAAATGGCAATGCATTTTCTTTATGCGTTTTTAAAAACCTGCAAGCGGTGCATAAACACAAACTTTGCACTTATAGTGTTTGGTTAGGAGAAGCAGGGCTGGCAGTAAAAGAGGCGCAGTTACTACCAACCTTGCTTCTCTGGTAAGCAACAACTATAAGTACAAAGTGGGTGTTTACGCACCCCTTGCTGGTTTTCAAAACACATAAATAATCGGCATTGTTACTTAGAAGGACAATAGCTAAAACTCTTGCAAATGTGAGACCTATTGCTTTATGATTTAACGTGTTTAATAGGGTGCAATATGTAAACAATTCATGTCCTCCTTGTCGTTAAATAAAAAAGGTACATGTTCATACGTATTGATTAATTATAACATTGCATTCTGTACGAAATCAGCAGACATTAGCCATGGTCAAAATGTCATGTGAATTTGAGACTAAACCTGCAGTGCCATCATGATGCTGACATATGTTGCTTATTTGCTATTACCTATGGCATTTTTCTGTTATTGAACAATGACTGTATTCACAAACAAAATGACTAAAATGGCTGGTTGTGATATTTTTCCTAAAAAATAGTTTGATAATTTGTTTATTATTTTGAGTAACAACACTGAAGTAGTTCAATAGAAGTAACACAACGTGTTGGCTGTTAGCTGTCTTTTTATACACAAAAATATTTGGAAAAATGGAATAAAGAGTTTGTTTGAATGATAACGACATATCCTTGAAGAAACCAACTAAACAAATCTGAAATAAATTACCAAGCCTTTGTTAATACATTTTAAAAGAAACCAAAATGAAGGTATGGAACAAATGATTAAATGTTTTTTTTCTCTTTTTTTTTTCATTCCCACCCCACCACAGTCCAGCCAATGCAGAGCAAAGGGAGATAAAACATCAAACATGGCATAGCAGGAGCAACAGGACAGCTGGTGCCACAGAGCATAAATAAGGGAGAAGCAACATTACCATAATACTATCAATGGAGCAAAACCACCAATCCACCCGCCACAATTCAAAGAGAATCTCTTACATGGCATGATAGGAGCGTCAGAGCGTGCAAGTTTACATAGCATCAACAAGAGAACAATACAATAGAGCCACAATGTTGACAACAGAACAAGACCACCCACCCACCCCCCATAGTTCGCAGACCGAGGTCCACACAGAACAGAACGAGCAGAATACCCCCCAGGTTTCCCCCCCCCCACAAACCACTCCAACCCCCCAATCAGGTTGAGAAACCCCCCACCCCACCCAAGGGACCCGGAACTTGGACAGGGGAACAGAACCAGAAAGTTGGGAATCATTCCTGGAGTGGCATGGCGGGACTCGGTGAATACCCCTGCAGAGAAGCAGGGTGGCCAAGCTCGAGAAGGACAGAAGCCATTAGGCAATTGCAAGAAGAGCAGTATGCTCAAACTGCCCTAGGCACTCAAAGCTAATATAAAGGAGAAGCCTAATTGTGGGGGAGGACAGAGACAGGGCGAAAAAATGGCAGCGCACGGCATCGGCGCACCATCTTAGGACACATTATACACTACGAAATGGAGAGGGGAGGCTCCAGAGTTGACAGGAATGAAGAAAATGGGAGAAGGACCAGACCCCCCCTGGTTAGCAAAGGAGGAGCAGATAGCAACCAGAGACAGTAAGAACACAATGTAACCTGTAAAACTCATCAGTCATTATCACTCAGCTGGTTGGAGGCCTCGCGTGAAGATCCGGCGGGGGAGTGTCTGGATTCCTTGTCCAGTTGTTTTGCGAACGCTTGGGCCTCCCTAGGCTCAGGGAAGATCAACGTTGTAGTGCCCTGGCGAACCCTTAGTTTTGCCGGATAAGCCAGAGAGTAGGATACCTCGAGCTTCTGAAGGATTTTCTTGGCTGGTAGGAATTCTCTCCTCGCGGCTTGTACTGACACGGTGTAGTCGGGAAAGAATGAAAGAGTGTTCCCCTGGTGGGTGATGGTGCCTTTGTCCCTGGCCGCACGGAGGATGGCATCTCGGTCGCGGAAGTTCAACATTTTAGCCACGATGGGGCGTGGGGGCATGCCAGGGCGAGGGCGCGGCCCCAGTGAGCGATGCGCCTGCTCCACCATGAAGAAGGATGAGAGGACATCACCAAAAAGATCTCTGAGGAGGTTCTCCATGTAGTCCTCCATCTTAGAGATGTTCGTGGATTCAGGAAGGCCCATCAGGTGGAGGTTGCTCCGACGGGAACGCGCCTCCAAGTCCTCATTCTTCTCGCAGATGACAGCCAGGATTTTGTCCATCTGGAGTAGCTTCTGTCTATCCTGGGTGGCAGCGTCCTCAGCATCCGAGATCCTGGTTTCGACGTGTAGGAGCCGATTGTGGTGAGAGTCCACCTGGGCCTTGACCGAGTCAAGGCGAGCCGAGAGCTGCTCCAGTTGAGAAGCAATGCCGGAGACTGCTGACTTCACCTCCAACATGATCGCCTTGAGGTCGTCATCTCGACCTGGGGGGCATCAGGAACCCCGCCAGAGTCCGTCGCCTCAGGGCCCGCACCATCCTGGCAGGAGGACCTGCACAGATCGAAGGCGATTTTGGGCTGCTTAGGATCCGACTTGCCCATGTCGGGCCCGATCGCTGTGGGGCAGGCAGACAACAGGAGAAGCGTCGGTGCCAAGAATGGAATGAAAGGCGCAGAAGAGGCGAGATATCAACCAGGAGACCCAGGACACAGTAAGAGCCACTAATGATCAGTTCTCGCCACACCGCAGGCCCGCGTAGAAGAGTGGAGAAAGAACAGGCCCGGCGAGGCCAATCCCGCAGGGCCAGCCGCCTCAGGGGCCCCAAGGCATCACTGGGGGTGCTGGTAGGGAGCGCAGAAGATTGTCCAGATTGGGGCGGGTAGGGACCCTCTAGATAGCGACCTCCGTGAACAGCACAGGCCCAGCACCCCGGAAAATAACCACCGGACCAGGTAGGATCTCAGCAGAGTCGGCTGAGTTTCCGCTACAAATGTGGGTCGTAGAGCCAATTCGCCATGGGCGTGGACCTGCCCCGATGCGCGTGGGGACCACCGGTCTCAGAGGAAGGAGGCAGAGTCCGATAAAAAGGGTCACGGCCAAGGATGACTCTTGGCGGAGGCAGGCACAGTGCAAACACCGTGGGGTCAGGCAGTCGGGGCCCAAGCAGAACAGGACCAGCACCGCCGATGGGGGCCTCACTGCGAGGCTCAGGCCTGGGACGGCCGTCAGGCGGTCTCAGAAGGGGAGAGAATGCCGGTCGGCGCCCCCAGCGCTGCTCTGCGCATATGGTGTATTGCTGCTCCGCCTCACTGGTTGAACAAAGGATGGGGCTAGAGGCCTCACCCGGAGGGCCCTCGCAGCCGCCGGAGTCGCCGCGCCACCCCAGCCGCGGTCACGCCGGAGGACCCAGCCGCTCGCGTGCAGCGTCGGCAGGACCCCCCGGCCCGACCCGGCCGCAGCTCGCAGGACCCAGGGGCGCGAGCCCCACGGAGGGAAACACAGACCAGACGGAGCCCAGGACCACCACCGCCGCCGCTGCCCTGACAGGCCCGCGCGCAAGCCGGGACCCGGCAGCCGACCAGAACCGGGACAGGCACTAGGCCCCAGGCAGGCCACGAACACTCGGGCGCGGGCAGACGGCAGGGAGCCCGCAGCCCACCTCCAGCTGATCCCCCCCCCATGAGGTGCCACTCACCGGAGGGTGCAGGATGTATAGCCACGAGGCTACCTCAGCGCTGCGGCCCCAGACCGGGCGCTGCAAGTGGAGCAGACACTAGGCCCGGCCTCAGCTCCTGGCCAGCTGCCCCAATCTCAGCCCCAGGAGCCTCCAAACAGGCAGGAGAGGCGGCAGCAGGTGTCGGACGTCCCCACAGGCAGGTAGGCAGTGCGGAGGGACAGCAGCGGTTGATTAGGCTGCAGGATGGTGAAGGATTAAAAGCTTGGCCGGCAGAGCCCACTCAAGGTGCGGCCATCTCGCAGCCGGCCAAGCCACGCCCCCACAAATGATTAAATGTTTCCAAAAAAGGTAGGCACCAGAGAGTGAGTACTTTGCCCAGAATCACAAGGTGCTGAGCCGACGTCAAGGTTCGTAACTGGTTCCCAGCTCCAAATTCGGCAGCTCTAGCCCTGTGGCTACATCCACTCGAGAGTGACAGTAACAGGAGGTGTAGCAGTAGTGTCATTTTGAGCTCTCATGGAACTAGCGATTGTAGCGGACTCTCATGTGTATCAGTCCTCCAGGCAAATACGTTTTCTTGCTAAACACAAATATCTTGATAATAAAAGTATATACCTTTAAAGAAAATAGAGCAGAAAAACACTTCACGGTGTCACTGTAATGTGATGGAAATTGTGTTTTACCAGCCTGGATGTGCCCGGATCTCTGTACACCCGCTCACAGCCATCTCTAACAGTATCCAAATGAACCAATCCAAAAATGGTGGCAGACGGGCTTAAAGAATGAACACAGCCATTTTAATTAGCCCGTCTGAACAGATTTATTCACAATGGTGTGCTTTCCCAATAAAGTTTCATTGACCAGAATCAGTGGTTCTGGCTTCCAGCAGTTGCCATCTGCTTGGCGATCAAAGCTGGCTAGCAGATCTCTGCTTGTATTTCCCACTGCACTGACCCGAAATCAGGTGACAGTGGCCCAAAAAATACCTTCCTCACTGCCTGCATCAGTTTGAAAGTTGCAGAATCGATGCTTCCAGGGCACTAGGATCACAAGAGCTCTTCCTGCCATCTCTGACAGCACACACAATCAACAGGAGAATTATCAAAGTATCATAAAAGTATAATACACAGGGCTCGAGTCGGGTGTACACGCAGGTACACGGCGTCCCCCCACTCTTTTCACAGGGTGGACGCCGTCCCCCTGCCAAGAAGCTGGGCCCCACAGAAATATGCTGAACGTGTCCGGTGTAATTTTCAGACACCGGGACACGTTCAGCACATGACGTGATGAGGTCATTTGCATATTGTCAGTCCCCCCACTTCTTTTTATAGGACTTGTGCCCTGATAATACATGTGTACGCGCGCGCAAACACGAGCCCACAGCATGAACTTTTCTGAACAGGCAGAAAGCGCTGTGCAGGCCTGGCTGTTTGTCAGGAAACAAGCAGGACACATTGCCTGCAATCTGCATACCCCCAGGGGAATTAAAAACAAAAAGTCCCACACAAAAACAAATGAACACAGCAATTCGGAGATGGGAACTGATAAAAGTCCCCTTTAAAATGTATTAAACACAATAGATTTCATAAGCACAGCGAAAGCAGGCGAAATCTAAAAATGTCGTGCAAGCTGGCAAATATTGTACCCTAAGCTTTGGGTATTTCCATGTTTTTAGATAGTAACTTTAGCAATCTCACACCCTATTTGGGAAGACTCTGTTAGCTCTAATCCAGAAGGTCAGAACTTTTGTACTGTGGCTCATAGCTGGGATCTTTTTGGGGCAAATTTGGGCAGCAAGCCCCTTTCTCAGGGGAATATTTGCTCAACAGCCCCATTGCGGATGCGGACAAGAGATTACATTAGCATTACAACACACCCAACAAAGAATTGGAAAAGACAAACAGCGCGCGGTTGACTGCACACAGGCTGAGAAGCAAGTAAAACTAAGCAAGAACAGTGCAAGGTGAGGGTACGCGTGCATCTAGCTTCAGTAAGTCAGGTCAACTCAACTTGGTGCAACAATTAATTTCCACATGTGAACAATAACACATTCTTTTAGTATGAAAAACAAAGATATCTCCGAGGCACATTATAACTAGTGGCACCACTACAACAACCATATAGTGAAAACACACTTAATCACAGACTGAACTTACTTTCATTTTCAATTTCTTTTTACCTTATTTATTTTTTTACACTGCTGCCTGCTTCAGCTTCTCAGAGCCCAACTTCAAGTGCAGCCTTGCGGTGAGGCCAGGCCTGGGCTTGAACGTGGGACGTGCGAGCTAGAGTCAGTCAGAGAGGTGATGAGTGATATGGTAAGTAAGAGGAATAATACACCTCACTACTCGTCTTAATTGCCTTCGTCCACCACTGGGCTTCCACGTCATCGTGTCTGCACTCTAACGGTCTGCCACAATGCTGTATTGCTGCTAGTGGACTGGTCCTGGAGGCAAATGGCAGGAAGAGTCAGACTCCAGCATGGCAACAGGAGAGCGGGCCAATAGCTGCATGGCTTCATAATAAAGCCATACAGTGATTGGTCATGAGCTCCATGGCAATACAGGAGCCTTCCACCCTGTGCTGCCCATTGTTCACCAGAAAGGCCAACTAACCGTATCGCTTGAGCCAATCCAGACACTGCTCTCTTGCTCAACACAGCATTAGAGCAGTACCAGCATTGGCTTGAGCAGGCGAAGTTAGCACTCATTAGGAGACCGGGGGGAGCTGCAGCTGCAAGACACCTTGCTCACTAACTGAGCAGATGCAAAATCCCTCAAGTGCGCTTGTTGGGTTGGACAGCTGCCTTTCTGCGGCCAGCCAGACATGCTTGAGTGAGTCAGTGACTGTCAATCATGTTTGCTGTGTCTGGACATTTGAAGCCCCACCTCACCCACCTCCCTCAATCAGAAACTTTACTTTATTCAATTGACCCATGGCTGAGAAGCTGACCGCCGTTACCAGAATTTATTAATAAATTGCTTCAGTACATTGGGGATGAAGGGCCGCAAATAGGAGTTGGGGACCACAAATATAGAGGAGCAACGCCTCAGCACACTCGAAGAGGAACCGCCTCTGAACAGAGTTCCCTCATTACCCAATATAATCCACTTTCTCCACGGGACTTGATGAGAATCGGTGGTATAGGGATGAAGCCTGCGCCTATACCGTCATCCATCCGCCAGAACAGCACACCTTCCTTTGTGTTCAAACACTGAGCTTTGCTGATAAAGCAGCAAAAAATGCCCACAAAGAGGACTGGAGAGATGGTGGTGGTTTGGTTGGGAGAAGCAAACGACCCAACTCTTCCAAGTACCATCCGATCTAGCCCCCTCCCTATTCTTATTGGTCATTTTATCGCACAAGCATGTTTATGGCGCTGTCTGCCACGCAGAAAGTGCACTTGTTCCTTTCATGTACAAACAGCGACGTGTGTGTGTAGGGGGTGCAAAATGTGAAACAATTTTGAACAATACCCTGTACTATCCAAAATTGCATGGCTTACTATAAAAAAGTTGGAAAAAACGCTCCAACGTGGTCAAGAATGGCTGCGTCAAAAGGAACTTTTTAAAATTTTACGTTAAGATGCCTAATTACACAAAAGCACACAGTACACCCAGTGCAATTGCATGGAAGGGAGGGTGTGTGGCAAGGTAGGTATGGAAACAGATGGTAGTTGTGGGGCAGCAACTAACTTAAAGGGATGGGACCAAATTTGCAAATAATTGATGTACACTGCGATTCCTGGAGGCTCGCTCTGTCGGATATGTCGTCGTCGTGGAGGATGAGAGCAGCGTAAATAAAGGACAACTCGGAAACTGAGGCCATGGTGTGGAGATCTGGTCTCTACAGAGACAGCCTGCAGAAAGTTACTTTCTGATGGAGTTCTACACTCCAAAAGAAAAAAATGTTAAACCTCTGCAGGCGTGCAAGTATAGGTAGGAAGCTGTACTTGGTCCGAGCTTCACAGCATGGACACACAACGAGCCTGGGGAGGAAGTTGGAGGCAAGACAGGATAAAGCCAGAGGCAAGGAAGAGGCTCTGTCCAATAAGAAACAAGAAAACAAGGCAATGTGGGAGCTAACCAATGGCAAGTAATAGGCGGCATCTCTGCCCCATTTAAGATTTTTAATTAATTACAAGAGATTTTGCAAGCAAAGCTCAAGCGAAACCTAAAAATCCAGTCTGGGCAAGATATCCGCCTGATCCTGCAGCTCAGCTCTGCATCACTAAACTTTGACCATGAACTTGCATGTTATAAGGGATTTTTGCTCAGTAGTGGCAATTAGGCAGGAGAAAGAACAAGACGCAAGACAAGGTATGCAGAGAGCATGCTCATCAGAAAGCGTTCATTGAGAACAGCACCAATGTTCAGCAGTAAAGCCAGGGAGGTGAAGACAAGATGGCGGCACCTGGTCATTTACACAAATGTGGCCTTCATGCTGACCAGGTGAGAAAAGAAATGGAGGATCCTAATTAGGCATGTAGCTTGGGCTTCACCTTCCGAAAATACTGCTCTTAATACTATTAACTCCACTGCTATTACTACCTAGAAGCCAATGATCACATGGCGGCGTTCAGACATAAATTCACAAGTCCTTATGATCCTGGTATGTAATTACATACGCAACATAAGTAGATTCCACTGGAATCCAGGCATCTGGAGCAGCCCTAACGGCTCACTGGTTACTGAGGGAGGGGACTTTAAACTTCCATGGGAAGGATCACTGGACAGGCTATCCTCTTGTAAGTTTAGAGCTAATACGTCTTATGCACAATCTTCAATCTGAGAGATGCCTGGTGACTACTCAATCCGACTGTAAAAAATTATATATTTAACTCTTGTCCTCACCACATGTTTATGCGAATAGGCTACCACCTAATGGACAACAACCCCCTCTCCAACTTAACACATCTTAAAACAGACCCAATAATTATTTGAGAGAATGGTGTATCACTATTGAATATAACCTGACTAATATAACCTCTAATGTGAAGGAATGGCAGGTGACTGATGCTCTTATGCATGGCCAAGATAGTAAAGAACAAACAATTATAATCATACATCATTTTTGTAAGGACGCTAAAGCTGTTGCTTACCAGAACTAATAGTGACAAACTGAAGGCAGCCAATAGGCATTAAGTATTATTATCATGTCCACTTAAAACGCATATAATAGGCTCAAGCAAGACACTTTAAGGGAAAAAAGTTGCTTTTGGATACACATTACCCCATACAAAAGGGTTGAGCGCACTATACAAACTAAGCAAACTAACATATGAATATAAGACTATAGTGAGTGCAAGAGTCACCTTAGCAATGAATGGGAAGGCAAGGAAGATGGGTGAGTGGCCTCAAGCACACAGACTGCTCACCAACAGCCTAAAATATAAAAAATACCTACCATTAAAGATTCACAAGGGATAATACAAAAACATCCTGAGGAATGTAAAGCCTATCAGGAAACCCCCTCACTTCCCTTCTCTGGATGCACAGAATAGAATAGACTACTGCAGGGCTGTAGAGTTAGGTGCTAATGAGAAATATTTCAACTTTGCACCTACTTAACGCAAGTAAATAACCTGAGCTCAATCTCCATCGGTTCAACAACCTTCACCATCCAATAATTCACATCAGTAAACTCAAAACAAAAAGAAATCCATATCCAACATTCCCACTGAATTCTCAAAACATTAATTGCTGATGCCTCATGTTCTACACACCAGATACAATGTTGTGGAAAAGATCTTTCACGCTATGATACTCGACACTCACCAGATCAATGATAGCTGGAGGACTGAAACTAGTACTCATCACCCTGACTTCCACCATAACCATATATTTAAATAACAAATAGCAAACTACAGACCTTTGGCATGCACTTCTAAAATCAAAATTGACCTAGATCAAATCCCCTCTGCCTGAGATTGGCTGTTTCAGTCCCCTCATTACTCCATCGGCTGACCTTACCACCCCCATATAATTGATCATCCAACACATACTTCTACTATCTCACCAACAATCATTTTACTCAATGGCTATTTTACCACAATCCGCTGAGCATTTAATGGGTGCACTTATTAACGCAGTCCTAGCCACAAACAGTGCCTACAATATTCATGACATCATCATTCAATGTCGATTTCACTTCCTGGTCAATACATAAATGTGGCTCAAAGACTCCTCGAGTTGCTGATATAACCAACCTCCATCCTCCAAGCCATGACCCGGCTATCAAAAGGAGTTCATGGATGAAAAGTAGGGTAGCACTAGTCCATCACTTGCAAGGCTTATGGATGGAGCATCTTTCACCTCCTTCAGGTCGTTAACCATCCACCTATAAATTACCTATCCACATTCCAATCAGACTTCTTAAATCTAACCCAACATGCCCTAATGCCTTAATATCTTGGGAAGACAATCCCGCAAATACCTTCTCCCACACCTTAAATGAGGACATGGGCACTCTTGGCTACACACAGCTGCGCTGGAACTTACAATGAAGGAGGCCATAACCTTGACCTCCTGTTCTCCACACTCTCTGAAATCAAGCTTACACACACTGATCATTCATGGTCAGGACACTTCCTTATCAAATTCTACTTAGACCCCTTGCCAATCAAAGGACACAAGCCAAGCTTCAAAATCAGTCTTTCATCCTCAAGATGTGACATTAGCAACATACATCCGGAAGTCTTCTTTTAAACACCAAATGATATTCCAAACCTTCTGTTCAATCACCCAGATGACATTCTGAATCAACTAACCTTCAAGGCTGTGACGGCCCTCAATTGCATGGCTCTTGATGGAGCGAGGTGGAAAAACAAATTTTGTATAGCCCTCGTGAAGTTATTTCCTCATAACAGTAACATGAACTAATTGTGTGGTTTTGAAAATTAACCAACATAGAATAGAATGCATACACAAAAATACAAGTGGGAAACTAATTTGCTTTTGTTACAAACCATAATTGACTAATTAAGTGATGTTGTCACGTTAATCTTATGCAAATGCTATAACCTAATCAAAAGCGGCATATATGTGATTATTATTTGTTTGTTTGTGGCATAAAAGATGAAGATTGGGAAGTAAATTACGCATATAGGTTGCTTTATTTGCTAGGTAATAACTAACACGGATACCTTAGCAGAGGGGGAGGTACACAGAAGGGTTATAATTCAATAAGCAACATTTAAATTGTGTTTGTTTGTATAATAGTTACCGTTCTGGCCCATGCGGCCTAAACAAAATGAACGTTTCTGTGACTCCGAGAATGAAGCTCAGTACGCATGCGCAACAAAGCTTAGATTGAATGTTAGCTGCCTGTGCCGTGCAGGATGGGTCTAGGACGATGTGCCCTGGAGACCTGACTGTATTTGAAATTCCGAGTCGTGAGCATGGGAAGAAATGAGAAAATATCAACTTAAGGACCACTTTCATATTTGCCGATCGTGCAAAATTTGGACAGTAGAACTATGAGGTTATGCTCATCTGCCCCTCGATTCGTCCAATCAGAACTGTTAAAGACCCCAAATGTTAAAAAAATTAGATAGATTAGTTAGTGAAAAAGGGTATAACAGAATATGTTCGGACTGAAGAAAAAAAGCTTCCTTTTCGATTTCCATCTTTGCATCCCGACATGCTGCCGGATTGCTGAATCTTTCCTGAGGCGTAAGGACTTTGGAATTTTCTGAACTTTAACTTTTCTTGGATGGCTACGGAGTCTTTAGATGAGGTGAAAATTAGAGAGAATAGAGAGATGATTTTTGGGAAACATTCTGTCCTATGCTAATGTCTGTGTCCTTAGGCTTTGGTAAATAATTTGCCTATTTTCTGAAATACTGAACTAAAATAAATATAAATGTTTCAACTTAATTCTTCTTTTTCTAGGCTATTTTACTGAATGATTAAAGTAAAGATTGAATAAATAAAGGTCATGCTAGAAGATTTTTGCTTTAGAATAAAAATTAAATAAATGGAGAATTAAGCTGCTCTTGTTTATCCTTTAGTTAATTTTTACTAGCAGATCCATTGACAAAATTATGGTGGTGTGTCTGATAATTTCCCCGAAGATAAACCATGGTAAAGAATTGAAACTGCAGATGTACATATTATAAATAGTTAGCGTTTAATAGGGACACTCCGCTAAATGATACAGTGGCTCTCCTCCATTTTGAATTATTCACCGAATCCTTGAAGTAGGATGAATGTGTGTATGAGTGACTCACGGTGTTATGGGCCCCACTGATGAGTAAAGGTGTAATTCGGTTCTTCAGGGAAAAGGTGATTTGGTTTAAAGAAATTTCTGGATGAGTGCTGCTTCACTCTCTCCATAATCAAGAAGCATCTGTCCAATAATCAAATAAATGGTAAACAGATAGCTTCTGCCCAATGAAAAGGCATGAAGAGCCATAGAAAGGTATTGGAATAAAAACAAACTGCCTTCTGACTGCTTAGCCTGTTGCGTTGTGCTAGAGCAAAAAAAGAGCATTACTAGTTCACATCGCTGCAATCTTTAACTCCAGAAAGGAGCTTTTCCAAATCTTCATGGAGATGTTCTTGACCAGTGCACCAAAAATGTATTTTATTCCCACTCCAAAGCCCTATGCTAATGTTCTGGATTTCTTTACCAATAAAATGTACATCCTTAAGGCTCAAATCCCTAATTTCATTTAGATACCTAGCACACGAACCCAAGGGTGTGGAATTTATGACACTATAAGGGACATGATGCTCCATAAATCTACTTATTCCGTACAAACATCCACGCATACGTTTTTGGCGCAATGGAATGATTTGAAAATCAAGACAAAGTTCTAATTATATCAGAGCTCTGATAACAGCCTCTCTGAATATGTTAGTGCTCACATTATATCTGGGACCGTCCTGCACTGCCAGAAGCGGTCGCTCCCAACGCTGCTCCCTGCCCTGACCCGACCCATAACTGGTATCGTTAAGATATTTCTACAGACTGCTACTTGCCGAATTTCAGATTTATTATCTCTCCGCCCGCTTTAGTGCAGATTAATTTTGCGCCCGCTCTGCTCTCGCTACAGCTGCATGCCAAATTCAGATTTATTATCTCTCCGCCCGCATTAGTCCAGATTCATTTTGCGCCCGCTCTGCTCACGCTACAGCTGCTTGCCAAAATCAGATCTAACTCTCCGCCCGCATTAGTTCAGACTCTTTCTGTGCCCGCCCTACTCACGCTACAGCTGCTCGCATTACCGCTGATTTGTAATTATAGAATTTGGGTCCCGCTCTGCTCGCACTTCAGCTGCTTAACTCTATGCTTGCCTGATCGTTTGAAGTAGCGCTCTGCTCGCACTACTGACACTTTCTTGTGTGCTAGAGTGCTGTTTATTTTCCGTAGCGCTACACAGGAGATTGGATCACTTCAGAGCGCTATACTGCCACTGTGCACATTAGGTTACCTACCAACTGTGTTGTCTGCCTTTAAACTGTGTCATTGATTGTGGGCTAATTGTACTGGCGCCATTGCCCTTTCCCCTAGCCTAACTCAGGTCAGAGTGCCCTAATCTGTTCGTGGTAGACTTGTTGGCTCGCAGCCATTTTGTTGTTTGTTGATCAAGCCAGAGCCCAGTTCCCCACCACGATCCCGCCTCCCAGCTGCCCCGCCCTCGCCCCTCCCCCCTCTCCATCCACTTATGACAGTTGTAGGTTCGCGCAGCGTCCACGCGCAGCGTTCGCGCCCCAGTTGCGCCGAAGGTGCGCCAAAGGTAAGCCCGTCTGCGCCCGTCCGCGCCTGGACCGCGACCAGCGCCAGACCCCCTGCCCAATGCCGCTCCCAACCCCCCAGAGTAACTTATGATGCCGCTACTCTCCTCGCCTTCAACGCAGGACGCACCCCACTATGCTGCTTAGCTACCCCAGGACGTACCCACTGCCCTTTCTCCTGCCTCTCCTGTAAGTTCAACTGCGTCAGGACCCTCACCAAACACACTTCCTCCACACACAGCTCCGAACCCAAAGACTTGAAATGCATCCTACTGAACACCCGCTCGGTCCACAGACACGCAACCGAACTCTGGGACCTTATCGACACTGTGTCACCTGACATCGCCTTCCTCACTGAAACTTGGATGAACGCATCTTCTGCCCCCGACATCGCCATAGCCATACCGGACACGTACAAGATCATTCGGAAAGACCGCACCATTAAAAAAACTGGAGGAGGCATCGCCATCGTCCATAGAAACACCATCAAAATTACAACCAGCTCTGACGACAATCTTGCAACCGCCGAACACCTCCACTTTCAGATCCACACCGACCCCAGGACCACCCTTAGAGGAACCCTCATCTACAGGCCCCCAGGCACCCGATCCCAATTCAGCGACGACATCACTGACTTCGTCAGCCCACACGCCCTAGCCTCCGAGAACTACATCCTTCTAGGAGACCTCAACTACCACCTTGACAACATTCTCGACAACAACACCACCACCCTCCTGGACAACCTGTCCAATCTCGGACTCAAACAACTTGTTGACACCCCCACTCACACAGCCGGACACACGCTCGACCCTATCTTCACCTCCAGCAAGCACATCTCCTTCGATCACACTACAGCTCTCCACTGGACGGATCACAGCTGTGTTCACTTCAGCTACAAAACAACCCTGACCCACAACCGTCCACAGCCCATTCCCCGAAGAAATTGGAACAAAATCACCACCGACCAACTCCTCGCATCCCTCAGCCAAAACATTCCCACCCTAACAACGGACCCAGACCAAGCGGCCACAAACCTCAGGCAATGGATTACACACAGTGCAGACGAACTAGCACCCCTGAAAAAACACCAATTGAAATCATTCAGCAAAAAGGCTCCCTGGTTCAATGATGACCTTAAAAAATCCAAGAAGACATGCCGCACCCTGGAGAAGAACTGGAGAAAAGAACCAACCTCAGACAACATGACCTACCTCAAGACAGCCACCCGCAAACACCATCAACTGATTCGATCCGCCAAGAAATCAGCGTTTAAGGACCGTCTCGACAACAATTCTCATAACAGCAAGGAACTCTTCAATATCGTCAAAGAATTCACCAACCCCCCGCAGCATCCAACGACATCACTAACTCCCAAGACCTCTGCAATGCGCTATCCTCCTTCTTCTACAACAAAATTGCCGACATCCACAACAGCTTCAAGACCACTCCCAATGACCAACTCACCCCACCCCCTTCTGATCCCACCCCGCCAACTAACCACCTCAATTCCTGGAACCCAATCAACATTGAAGATACCATCCGCCTCATGAACTCAATCCACTCTGGCTCACCTACTGACCCCTGCCCCCACTACATCTTCAACAAAGCTGACTCCATCATCGCTCCCCAACTCCGCGATGTCATCAACTGCTCCTTCAGCTCAGCCACCTTTCCAGAAATATGGAAACACGCCGAACTCAGCGCCCTTCTGAAAAAACCAACAGCAGACCCATCAGAACTGAAAAACTACCGACCCATCTCCCTCCTCCCTTTCCCAGCCAAAGTCATCGAGAAAGCCGTCAACAGCCAACTCGCAGCCTTCCTTGAATCCAACAACTCCCTGGATCCCTCACAGAACGGCTTTCGAGCCAAACACAGCACCGAGACCGCCCTCATTGCGGCGACCGATGACATCCGAGCACTCCTGGACAACGGTGAAACAGTGGCCCTCATTCTTCTCGACCTCTCCGCCGCCTTCGACACTGTCTGTCACAACACCCTCATACAACGCCTCTACAACATCGGCATACAAGGAAAAGCCTTGGACTGGATCATCTCGTTCCTTGCCGGGAGAACACAGAGAGTCCGACTCCCCCCTTTCTACTCAGAGCCCACCGAAGTCATCTGCGGCGTACCTCAAGGCTCCTCACTCAGTCCTACCCTCTTCAACGTCTACATGAGTCCCCTCGCCCCCATCGCACGTCGACACAACCTCAACATCATCTCCTATGCCGACGACACCCAGCTGATACTTTCCCTCACCAAAGACCCCAACACCGCCAAGGACAACCTTCACGAAGGTATGAAAGAAGTAGCCGAATGGATGAAACAGAGCCGCTTAAAACTCAACTCAGACAAAACTGAGGTGCTCATCCTTGGATCCTCCCCCTCAGCTTGGGACGACTCTTGGTGGCCTTCCGCTCTGGGATCAGCGCCCACACCCACTGACCATGCACGTAACCTTGGCTTCATTCTAGACTCCTCACTCTCAATGTCCAGACAAGTCAACGCCGTATCGTCGTCCTGCTTCAACGTCCTTCGCATTCTCAAAAAGATCTTCCGCTGGATCCCCCTCGAAACAAGAAAGACTGTCACCCATGCACTGGTCACGAGTCGACTGGACTATGGCAACACTCTCTACGCCGGAATCACAACAAAATTGCAGAAAAAGCTCCAGCGCATCCAAAACGCATCAGCGAGACTCATATTAGACATCCCGCGCCGAGAGCACATCACCGGTCACTTAAAAAACCTCCACTGGCTTCCCGTCCACAAAAGAATTACTTTCCGCCTTCTTACCCACGCACACAAGGCCCTTTATAATCTAGGACCAGAATGCCTCAACTCCCGACTGTCCTTCTACTATCCCACCCGCCAACTAAGATCATCCATTCAAGCCCTCGCCGCAGTCCCGCACATCCGAAAAACCACCATGGGTGGCAGATCCTTCTCCTTCCTGGCTGCCAAGACCTGGAACTCACTCCCCACCCACCTCCGCCTTACTCAGAATCACATCTCCTTCAGAAAAGAACTGAAAACTTGGCTATTCGATAAACAATGAACCCCTCCCTCTAGCGCCTTGAGACCCTCTGGGTGAGTAGTGCGCTCTATAAATACCTGAACTTGAACTTGAACTTGGTGTGAATTCTAGCAAAACTCTGATTTTGCCACCTGCCAGCAAATCTACAAAAAGGGGCTAGAATTAAGTGGAAAGTTGTTGTCCTTCAGTTGGAATGCCACGCGAGTCTGTGCACGCTTACAGACTACCATCTTTAAGGCTATTCATCAAATCCTCTTGAATTGCTCCCAATAATGGAAAAGGTTGGAAATGTACTCCAGGATTAAAACCTTTTCATGAGTGGAGAAAAGGAGATGTATGGAAAATGAATTTGCAATCCTGACGCATTGCATGAGCAAATATATGCATGTGTATCCGTTTATGGCGAAAATACACAAAATTCGCTAGGAGTTAGGCTTTTCAGGCCTACTTCTGAAAATCCTTGTAAATGTCTCAACATCTTAAGACTGCACCGATGCCTGCAGGTTTACACTCGACTTTCTTTGAGAATCTGGCCCCCAGTTGTTTTAATGTTACCCAGAACAGTAAAGCATCAACAGGACTAAACAAATATGGTGATAAATTAGTCATCTTGGTTTACATGTGGATAATACCCCCATAACTGAAACAACAGAAACATGTCCGCTTACACAGGAAGTGTCCATGATGGTATAAAGGCGCCCATAACAAAAACAATAAAATATCAGCCTAGACAGTAAGCAGACATGACACTGACATTTCTGCGCATGTCTACAACGTCACACTTTCTACTAAAAGACATAAAATAATCTGCAAACTAGCACATGGTTAAAATAAAAGAGGCTTAAACTGGACCTGTCCTACTGTTCACAACACCATTGTATTTTGGGAGGATAATAAATAGCCTCAAGTTGTTAAAATGGATTTCATACCGGAAATACTGCTAATAATGCAAGCTGAGCTCACAGCATTTCCTTAGAGTGTCTTTCCTAATAGTAAAGGGTTTGCATTAATGAATTTTATATACAAATCTGAATAACATATGCCTATTGAAATGATTCTTTCCCTTAGTGGCAGACAATCCTCTTTCAAAGATCTAAGCCCTAGTACAGTTAACTTGCAGTCAAAGGGTTTGTGCTGCAGGGGATTCGGCTGCTTGTCCAGAAGAGAAGGATAAACATGAACATTTGTTGTCCTTCACCACCAACGTCATGGGTGTCAGGCCCCTGAGAGCCTCAATGCTCCAACGTGCAAGACTAATAATAGTAATATTCGGAGCAGAGGCTCGTCGCTAGTTCCACGTGCCACCAACAGCTTTGAAAACCGGGCTTTCATATTTTTGCATCTACAAGAAGAGGACCTCAGTAACAGCTGGCATTCCATTCTTATACTACAGAGAGACAGAGGATGGAGTTACTTTTTGGGTGGAGGTGATATATATATATTTTCTTTTCCAGTTGGTGACCTGAGCTGGATTGTTGCTCTCTGCAGAAAGCTGTGTGTTACAACTAAATGAATGATATGTAGTCCAGTGATGTATAATAGGATCACAGCTTTATTCTTCAGATAGGATCCATATTAAGCATCATGCTATGCCTCGGACAATGCCCCACCAGGAGCAGCCTCCTTCATGCTCAGCCCTTCCACACCAGCTGATTCCTTTTTCTACTCAAACACTCTCAACATTCTGATGACATCACATAGACTGAGCAGCAAGGCAAAGGGCAACAACAGAGAGGATGCATTAATGACTTACTAGATCACACCACTGTGCTTAGCTTGTAGGGCACAGGTCCAAACCTGGGTCAGCAGATGTATTTATAACCTTCTGAGGTTAAACAAAACTGCAAATCAGAACCAGGTAATAACTCATGTAAGCACCAAGTTACAACTTAGTTTGTTGGGTACAGTGAACATTTGGCTACCAAAATGACATGCCAGTGTGCCAACAAGAAGTCACTCTCACTTCAAACAAACATTGGCAAAGCCAACAAGTCTGATTCACATTCGTTTATAAACCAGTCCCATTGGCTTTGAAAATGCTAGTCAAAAAAGGATTATATGTAATGACCGTATTAAATTTGGATTGCCAATGTATAACAAGTACAATAAACAACTATGTTGATGCTGGTCTGTGTAAGGATTGTGTGTGTTTGCATGCTGTGCATTGCTAGCCTCCTGCACTCACACACTACAACACACTCATGTACTCACTGTCTCACCAACCAGACACACACACCAGTTCATCCAAGCCCTTTATTCATACTAAGTCCACATGACCCAAACCATGCATGCACTCATTGTCTTGCTATGCATCCACTCACACCAGCTCACTGAACACTCTCCCTCATGTACTCATATCATAACGCAAATGCATTCACTCACTGTACATTCACTCACACATGACCCTCACTAAAATCATCACACTAATGCACATGCTATCTGTTTGACTTAGGGCATACTCACACGAACACACCCTATACACCAGTCACTCTTGCACCCAAACACACCAAAGCACACTTGAATTCACTCAAAATTCCAACATGCAAACACTCCTGCTAACTAAAGCATGACCCTCAACTATGCATTCACTGCTTGGCACTCACTCACTGTTTCACCAAGCACCCACTCAGAGTAGCTCACCGAAGACCATCCATGGTGAACTAATCAAAAACAGCAAGCTGGCAGTGCACATGCATGTGGCTTCAGGGGATAATCTCAGAGACTGTCAAGCATGTGCCCTTAGAGGTGTATGTTTGGGCAACACTCCGAGAAGAGGCAAAGTGTAAAGTGAATTTTAGGACAGGACGCTGGTGAGAGGGTAGGGATAAGGAGAAGTAAATGGGCTATTTTTTGGGATTTGGAGAAACAAAATAATGTGTAGGTGCAATAAAAAAGGTGTTAGGGGGCATGGTAAGATGGCAGAATGCCTCACGGAGGGTATGAGGTGAAAGATGAAAAAGGACCAGAGAAAAATCCTGTAGGAAAGAGAATACATGGTTTTAGGCATTCTCGAAGGCTAGCCAAATGGTTCCAGATTTGTTTTTCATCTTTAGTCTGCTCGAAAAAAACATTAAAATAAATCTGCTTCAAGACTTTTTGGTGCATATTTTGGTCGATTGTCACTTATTCTCTCAAGTTGGTGAGATGGTGAGATGGTGAGACCTACGCATTCATCAATGCATCCAGTTATTTGCCATTATTGTGTAGGTTTAAATTCTATGAGCAGATGCTAGAAATACCCAAAGGATGCATGTCTAGCAGGCCAATATGAAAAGCTAATGAGAGACAGATATTACGTAAGGCGATCAATGGAGTAGATATTTGGGCATGGTTTACACTGCATGCTGAACTGTATTTCTGTGTTGAAGGGTATTCACGTAGCCAACCCAAATGTTCCAGATTGAGACAGCTGCGCATGTTGTACACTCAATCTGGAACCCTATTTTGGGAGCTAGCGACTCTACGCTGCCCATCAGTGCAGCCTAAAGATTCCAGTGACAAGGCAGTTCAAAGTTCATGATCCATGAGTCCTTGTTCTCTCTGCAGGAATACTCAAAACGTGGATCCACATGACCCAAAGCAGTTGGCAGTTTTGTAAGAAGAGGTCCCTTGGCAACCGGCAAGAGGCAGCCAAATATTGTCACTCCTGACACCAAACAAATCAGAGGATGGTAGTATTTTTAGATCAATTCAGGCTGACAGGAGTGAGAAAGAGGAGTTCAGGATTCTGGTATTTGTCCAGAAAGAAACTTGAACAGGGTTACCAGGTGGTACCAGGGGGGCCCTGTGATCATTTCCAGACATTCCCTACTTCAAACAAATAAACGGTGGTTGTGTCAATCAAACTCCACCAGTTTCTGGGTTAAGGGCCCCAATACCTAATCCTCACCTTGTTGTGTGGCGTTTTAGGCTCCGAGTGAATTTTCCCAATTCATGCCCTTATGTAGGTACAATTCACATTGCCCTAATATAGGCATAGAAATCAACCCCTTATTTAGGCATAGCCCATGCAAACCAAATACAGGCATGGCTACTTCCACCCGTACCAAACGTCACAACAATTTCTTGGAAAATTGGCTTAAGCAGTCAGGTAACTTCCCCTTGCTTGAATATTGATTTCTCCAAGAACTCAGTTAGTTTTACAATGAACAACTACTCCCAAGGGGTTCATTATGACGTTTTTATGCCCGACTTTACGTCAAACTATGGCATTCCTAAACACCTTCAAGGTATACATATACCTGCACTTGCTCTAGCAAACTACGGTGGTTCGGAGCAGTTCAACTATCTACTTGCCCGACGCAACTCGCTACAGCAAGTGCCGAAGGAAGCTGACTCTCCAGCTGACGCACTGATCAGGAAGCTGTCCTTCTCCTGCCGAGAATCCGGCTCCAGTGTTTCCAAGCTCCCCTTGCGGGGTGTTGGGAAATCGAGTCCCGATACAAGAGATACCAGACCTCCTTCATTCTAACTAAGGTATGGAGCGGATTAGAACCTAGAGAAATCTTGGATAGATTCTTGGCAAAGAAAACTAAACCTAAGCTACACAATACTTACTTCTTCCCGCGAATTAGACTTAGGTTAGGTACACTGGGGTAGGCGTATTTTAGAAGCACCAGTTGAGTATTTTAGTCTGTGTATTTATGTATGTATTTTTATATGACTTAGAAACCATACAATGCTCTTACAGTATTATTTCACATTACTGTTTACGCTGTACGCATTATACTTTGCAGTCTGCATAACTGTTGTAGCAGTTCACTTCTCTTGCATGAGGAAGAAGACTGTTCAATAAACCTTTTTATTGCATGCGCATGTCTCTATTTCTCTGCAAATCTGTAGAAACGAAGCATGCACGATTGACTGAGTGAAATACTTATCTATTGTTTCCACAACTCTGAAGATATTGTTCCGGTTCTAGGGGAAACAAAGTTGTTGTGTTTATGCGGTTGTCAGAAACTAATCCCTTCTTGTGAATTCGAGAAAGTTTCTAGTGACCTCTGAGCTAGCTGGCACTCACAATTAAGTTTAGTATATTCGATAGAGACCTAGTTGACCTCAGTCCAACGTCTAATCAATAGGATTAATTATTCCAATGCGCAGAGCCTATTGGGAATATAGGAACTACACTACAACCTAATGATGTAACCCGTGTTAGAGTGCAATTTTTGCTCTTTCTTTGCAGGAGCGCATTATGATCATGGGTAGTCTGCACCTACAAATATTGCACTAACCTAAAAAATTTGAATGTGAACTGTAATAACATGAAAGGTGAAGTGTTAGGGATATTTTCAATAAATGTGAAGAAATCACCTTAGCGACTTTGTGCTACCTTCCTGTGGGCTCTCCCGGTGTCCGGATGACACTCACCTGGCACCTCTGGGCATCCCACCCTGGACCGGAGACCGCCTGTCTCTTGCAATATGTATCTATCTGTTCTTATCCTAACTGTTTCCATTCTGTGTTATCCCTTATGTACCCTCCCCCTCTAAGTTCCCTTGTACACTACATGCCTTTCCTGTAAAGTGCTTGGATACCCTTACGGGTCTGGTTCGCGCTCTATAAAACTCTAAATAGATAAAGAAATAATTAATGTTGCAACTACATGTGTTTAGCTGAAAACCCTAATGAGCAGAATTTGTATATTTTGCAGACAATCATCTACGTATTTGATGTGCTTATGTAATGTGTTCATTTAGAAATGCACAATAAATAGTGTTTTTATTATATGCATATTCAAGAGGCCTAGTACCATTTCTTAAGTTGGCTGATTTCTGCAAGCCTGAAATTTATTTTTCCCTGGAAGCTCTTGCATTAGATTTAAGAGTTAAATTTCATGTGCATGTAGGATTTGTTCTTTCTCAAGTTTCTGTTGCAGGTGGAGAATTCATCCTTGTTAGCTAGAATAATGTGTTTGTTTTAGGATTTAGGCTTAGGGAGAAGAGGATACAGTAAGCGCTGATACTGATAATGGAGAACTATTGTACTTTCTCATCGAAGCAAGCTTGGTAATCAAGGTCATTTTGCCAAGGCCTGGGAGCATTTCTGCCTGGAAGAAATACACCTACGAGGTGGCTTGGATGGATGGTGTGATACCATCATGTATCTTGGATACTACCTGAAAGAATTGATATACTGAAGTTAAGGAAAGTGTCCAGGGGACTTCTGCCTTGACTTGAGAGAGGTACAAAAGGGGGTGGTGATGGACGGAGCATCTGAACCAATCAAACACTCCCACCCAGTCGACAGATCTGGGTTTAATCCATCACCGTTCTTTAGCCCACTCTGCCACCCCAGTTCAGACATGGCCATATGCAAATCAGTCTGACCCTGTGCCTCATGGGAACAGTCCAGCCCGAACTGCCAAGCCATGCCTTCCGTGGACCGGACACAAGCTTCCTAGGACCGGTTTCTGGCATTTCAGCAGTCTTCAGCCAGGCTTGCTTGAATCCAGTGGCAAAGTGAGCAAGGGACTCACGTCTGAGCATACCCTGCCAATTTATGGCGAACAAAGCGGTACAAATGGGGGTGGTGATGGACGGAGCATCTGAACCAATCAAACACTCACACCCAGTCGACAGATCTGGGTTTAATCCATCACCGTTCTTTAGCCCACTCTGCTACCCCAGTTCAGACATGGCCATATGCAAATCAGTCTGACCCTGTGCCTCATGGGAACAGTCCAGCCTGAACTGCCAAGCCATGCCTTCCCTGGACCGGAAACAAGCTTCCTAGGATCGGTTTCTGGCATTTCAGCCGTCTTCAGCCAGGCTTGCTTGAATCCAGTGGCAAAGTGAGCAAGGGACTCACGTCTGAGCATACCCTGCCAACTTATGGTGAACAAAGCGGTACAAAAGGGGGTGGTGATGGACGGAGCATCTGAACCAATCAAACATTCACACCCAGTCAACAGATCTGGGTTTAATCCATCACCGTTCTTTAGCCCACTCTGCCACCCCAGTTCAGACATGGCCATATGCAAATCAGTCTGACCCTGTGCCTCATGGGAACAGTCCCGCCCGAACTGCGAAGCCATGCCTTCCCTGGAAACAAGCTTCCTAGGACCGGTTTCTGGCATTTCAGCCGTCTTCAGCCAGGCTTGCTTGAATCCAGTGGCAAAGTGAGCAAGGGACTCACGTCTGAGCATACCCTGCCAACTTATGGCGAACAAAGCGGTACAAAAGGGGTTGGTGATGGACGGAGCATCTGAACCAATCAAACACTCACACCCAGTCGACAGATCTGGGTTTAATCCATCACCGTTCTTTAGCCCACTCTGCCACCCCATTCCCTTGCTCACTTTGCCACTGGATCAAGCAAGCCGGGCTGAAGACGGGTGTAATGCCAGAAACCGGTCCTCGGAAGCTTATTTCCGGTCCAGGGAAGGCATGGCTTGGCAGTTCGGGCTGGACTGTTCCCATGAGGCACAGGGTCAGACTGATTTGCATATGGCCATGTCTGAACTGGGGTGGCAGAGTGGGCTAAAGAACGGTGAAGGATTAAACCCAGATCTTTTGTCTGGGTGTGAGTGTTTGATTGGTTCAGATGCTCCGTCCATCACCACCCCCTTTTGTACCGCTTTGGCCGCCATAAGTGTGGCAGGGTATGCTCAGACGTGAGTCCCTTGCTCACTTTGCCACTGGATTCAAGCAAGCGGGGCTGAAGACGGCTGTAATGCCAGAAACCGGTCCTCGGAAGCTTGTTTCCGGTCCAGGGAAGGCATGGCTTGGCAGTTCGGCTGGACTGTTCCCATGAGGCACAGGGTCAGATTGATTTGCATATGGCCATGTCTGAACTGGGGTGGCAGAGTGGGCTAAAGAACGGTGATGGATTAAACCCAGATCTTTTGACTGGGTGTGAGTGTTTGATTGGTTCAGATGCTCCGTCCATCACCACCCCCTTTTGTACCGCTTTGGCCGCCAGAAGTGTGGCAGAGTATGCTCAGACGTGAGTCCCTTGCTCACTTTGCCACTGGATTCAAGCAAGCCGGGCTGAAGACGGCTGTAATGCCGGAAACCGGTCCTCGGAAGCTTGTTTCCGGTCCAGGGAAGGCATAGCTTGGCAGTTCGGGCTGGACTGTTCCCATGAGGCACAGGGTCAGACTGATTTGCATATGGCCATGTCTGAACTGGGGTGGCAGAGTGGGCTAAAGAACGGTGATGGATTAAACCCAGATCTTTTGACTGGGTGTGAGTGTTTGATTGGTTCAGATGCTCCGCCCATCACCACCCCCTTTTGACTTGAGAGAGGGCATCCTAAAACGAGATCTGTAGTTTCATGCTACCTGACCCATCTGATATGAAGAGACTTCTTAGGAAGACTTCACAAGCCGACACCATATTGAATCTTGCCTGGTGAAATACTATGGATGTCACTTTAGTAGTAGTGTAGGGACAGGCTAATGCTTTATTCCCACGAAACGACAATGAAGGGAAACCTAGATATTAGTGCCGTCATCTTTTGTATCTTGGTTCTCAAACCGATAATCCTGTGCATATTGCACAGCCTTAATGTCATCCGGAGGTTTGGCTTTGTATTAGTTCTGTTGTATTTCTACACCCTCACTTTGAGGCGTTTGTATGTCCAACTGTTCTTGGTTTTTTAATAAACTAACTAAACAACTGGGAGTCCTTGGTTCTTCGGAGGCAGAGTAAATTGGAACTGCAATGATTGAGTGACTAACCGTTTCTCTCCCCCTACGCTTACATGCTGAGAAAAAGAGCCATTGAACTCGGGTTCCAGAGCAGATCTAGAAGGTGGAACCCGGCTCCATCACCTGAATTCATGAAGGCTCTCAAGTAACCCTGCTCCATCACCACTCTGGTTACAGAAGAACCTTTCATGTAAGTCTCCTAGGACTATGATTGCAACTTGGCCCTCCTCAGCATGCACTTTAAACAGCCACTACTACATGTTGTGCTGTAATAATATAATTACTGTTACTCCTAGCATGAATAACAGTCCTGGATCTGGTATGAGTAAGCCTCCCAACTCTATTGCTATAGGTCGCTGAGTAGCGTGGGCGCGAGTCTACAAACAATAAATCTAGTTTGCTTCCCACAAGAACCCCTCTCATTAGGGTGACCAGGCTTCCCAGTTTTTCACCAGCTGTCCCGGCAGATTTCAGGAAATTTAGCTCATGTACCGGATTTTAAAGAGGGACGACAGACAATGGCAGGAGGTGCTTTTTTATGTTTTACAAAACAGGGATAGTTAGCAGTTTTTTCAAGAAAGCAATTTCATTAACAGACAAGCTACAAGGCTTAAAACAGCATTTTATGTATGTTCTTACTGCCTGTTCTGTAATTTTCTGCTGGTGAGCGCTGTCGTTCTGTGCGCTCGCTTGAAGTAAAACTGTAGTCCTTCTATTTTTGTGAAATGTCCCGGTTTTTGGCTTTAAAATTCTGCTCACCCTACCTTTCATCGTAGTGAGAACAGTGCTCCGAAGTCACTGCGACGAAGACAGGGAGCTAGCCTCATTTCACCTGCTGAACACAGGTCAGAGGTAGCAGTGTTTACTTCCGGCAGGGTGCCAGGGCTGCTGTCCTAGTTCAGCTCTCTTGCTGAATGAGATACCGCGGACCATGTGTTATCAATTGTATTTGGAAAACAAATGCTGCTTTCTGGGTTTAAAGGACGATAAGTCGGGTTAAAATATGAGAGGCGTCGAAGCCTCGTCATCAGCCGAGAGCTCGAGCTTGCTGTCGCTCGTGCTGGGGCTTGCACTGAGCCTTGCGGCGGGAGACTCACAAACCCAGACTTCACTGCAAGTGTTGTGCACAGGCCACAGCTGTGCTCACAGTGAGTGAGCTCACCCTGCACTGACCCCTCGGCCCAGAGAGCTCGCTTCCCGGAGGATGACTCCATCGGTAGGCAGCCTGGCAACAGCCACAAGGAAGTATTGTGGCAATGCCTAATGCAAAGGTCTGATGTAATACAGCATTACACACACACAGCCCAGGCTTAAACCACTTGTTGTGCGCTGACTCCTCTATTTACACGCACAGCAGAAACAAAAGGGGTTTAACTAAACATATCTAATCCTAGGTACAAAGGAGCGTGGGGAGTGGCTGATTTACTGCCAACAGGTAAACAAATAACTAATGCGCAGGTTACGTGATAAACATCCCGTGTATGGCCGAGGGAAGCCGCTGCAGCTGCCCGCTGGCAGCACCCAAGGGAGAAAGACCAAGCGCGCATGCGCGCTGGTCTGGCTGTCCTGCTTCAGGGGCCAAATGGGGACATGGCCTCTGAACATGCGCAGTGCAGCATTGTCAAAGCACACACATATCTGGTGGTCCTGTGGGATTGTAGACATCAGCGACATGCCGTGGGCTGGTCCCAGACATCTTGGGCAACCCAGCAACGAGCCACAAGCCTTAAGAGGGTCTGCCCAATTTGGCCAATAGCTGCTGCTATAGTGGGATGATATGCAGCCCCTTTCTTTATATTATCTGTGTATGTTGAGTGTAGTGATAGAAATAGAAGCGGTCTGTTGTAGTATCTAAAAATGGGCACCCAGCAAGTCTGGAGGTATATAGCCAACATGATCCTTTTGGTGCCAAATGAAGGCATTTCTTGAGATGGAAACTTACAGTTGACTCCACATCTTCTAACCTCATAAATTGCATTTAGCAGGGCCTCTGTTGGAGACTAGAAACCAAAAATTTACATAAAAACTACCACTGCATCAAAATCAAAACATGGGGCAGCTCTTTCTGTGCGACAATCATAGCATTGCAGGAAGCAGTATACAAATGACCAGCTTTCCTCATTTGCGCTAATCACATTCCCTTTCCTTTCATGAAACAATATTTCTCCAATTTGCGTGTGCCACTAAGGGCTCTCAAAACAGGACCTTTCTCTGTAGTACTAGCGCACAGCTCTCTGGCACTGTTTGTTTGCGTAAGCGATGTGAATCACTGCAGTCAAATACAATTTTTACTTTCCTACTACAGTGTCTACATATTTAGGCACTGTAGTGTCCTACCACCCAGGAACTCACACAGGACACAATGGGCATCTTGCAGGTATTCCTTTATTTGTCGATTCACACCATGCTTGCCTCATGACCTCCTGCCTCGAGGTCCAGCATCAGAGTGCCGTTCCTCTCCACCCCCTGACCGGATGTGGTGTCCGGTGTCCCCTCGCCCTCGCGCTGTCCCAGGGTCCTAGTGCCCATGTCCTGGACACGATATCTCCCCCCGTGTTGCAAAACAAACGAAGAAAGAAAGAAAGAAAAGAGAGAAAGCGAGAGAGGGAGAGAGAGAGAGAGAGAGAGAGAGAGAGAGAGAGAGAGAGAGAGAGAGAGAGAGAGAGAGTACTTGTCATTCTACATTTCTTCATGAATCTAGTGTCTCCATCTCTTCCTTATCCTCTATCTTCCACCGTCCATGTGGCTGCCGTTGTCGCTGCCATTTCTTCTTCCTCCGCCTTCTTTGTCCTTGAAATTATATCTTTTTCTTGTTATTCGTTGTTGTTCGTGGGCAGGCATTATCATCGATCCTTTCACTTTCGTCACCGCCAGTGACTCTTTGGAAAACTTGTTGTCTTATCATCTATATTCAACCTTTCGTCCTGGCCCTATGCTCAACACCTTTGGTCCTGCCCTGAGGTGCCTCTTGCCTTTATTTCCTTTGTGTCGCTTGTCCGCTCTGCTCATTTCATGTCTTTTGTCCTTTCTCTTTTTTCTTTTTTTTTTTTTGCTGCTCTTTCTCCTGCGGTATGTCTTTTCGTGTTGCTCCTTTTTACCCCTTTTTCTAGGCTCTCCTTGCCCTTTTAGCCTTTCTAGGCTCTCCGTGTCCTTTTCTCTTGTGTCCCTTTTGTGTCCTTTTTTCCTTCTTCTTCTTCTGTTATTCTCCTTTTCTTTTAGCCTTTTCTAGGCTCTCCTTGTCCTTTTCTCTTGTGTCCCTTTTGTGTCCTTTTTCTTCTGCTTCTTCTGTTATTCTCCTTGTCCTTTTAGCCTTTTCTAGGCTCTCCTTGCCCTTTTAGCCTTTTCTGGGCTCTCCTTGTCCTTTTCTCTTGTGTCCCTTTTGTGTCTTTTTTTTTTCTTCTGTTATTCTCCTTGTCCTTTTAGCCTTTTCTAGGCTCTCCTTGTCCTTTTCCCTTGTGTCCCTTTGTGTCCTTTTTTTTTCTTCTTCTTCTTCTTCTGTTATTCTCCTTGTCCTTTTAGCCTTTTCTAGGCTCTCCTTGCCCTTTTAGCCTTTTCTAGGCTCTCCTTGTCCTTTTTTCTTTTTTCTTTTGTCCCTTCTTTCCTTGTTATTTTACTCCTCTTCGTTATTTTACTCCTCTTTCTTCTTTCTTCTTTTCTCTACTTCCTTGTACCTTCTCCTTTGCTCTTTCTTTGTCCTTGTGCAATCTTTGTCCTTTTCTTTCTCGTTGTTGTTCTGCTCTCTTTCCTTTCCTTTTCTTTTCCTTGTTGTGTCTCTTTTTCTGTCTTTTATTTAGCCTTGTCTGTCTTCTTCCACTCTCTTGTTCTTCTTTCTTATATGTGTATATATTCTTTCCTTCTTTCTCTTTCTCTATTTGTCCTTTTGTTATCCTCTGGTAATCTCTTTTCTTATTGCATCATCATCTTCCTTTGCCTTATTGCTCTTTGCCTTTTTATTTATCCTTCTTTTTCCTTGTATTCACTTGCATTATTTCTTTGTCTCTTTCTTTTATTTCTTTGTCTTCTCCTTTTCTCTTTATTTCTCTCCGACCTCCTTCTCCGAGGTCCTAATCCTTATTTTCTTCCTTTTTTTTTTTTCCTTTTAGGTCACTTCTGTCACTTATTTCCCTTTAACATCACTTTAAATTACCCTTTTTGGCACTCTTCTTTTATCACTACTTGTTGTTCTTGTGTTCTTTCTTTTCCACTTCTTTTGTCCCTTTAAGTTACTACTCCTTCTTGTTTTCCTTTAATTTTCTTTAAGTCACCCTTTTTTTTCACTTATTTTCACTTTTCGTCCTTTCTCGCGCTTTGCCTGGCCACAAAATGGCCGCCGCGCTGTTCCTCGCTTCCTATTGGCTCCCGCGCCTGACTTACAAATGGCCGCCGTTGCTCTCGCGTTCTTTCCCATCCAATCGGGACTCTGCCTGGCTTTAAAATGGCCGCCCGTCTGTTCTCTGTTCCTATTGGCTCTCCCGCCTGTTTCTAAGATGGCCGCCGAGACTCTCGCGAGAGCTCGCGCCAATTCTTTCAAGACTTCGCGCTTTGCCTCGGCGCTTACCGCTTCACTTGGTCTTGTTTCTGCAGCGCTTGGGGTGGGCTCCCACGTCGCTGCACGTCTTCTTCCAGCACTTCCTTCTTCTTCTTCTTCGCTGTACTGTGATCCAGGGTGGGCTCCTTCTTTAGATTACGATCTTTTCCACGTCGCTGCTGGCCTCCTGATGATGCCTCGCCTCTACCTCTTCTTGCGCTGGATACCGCATCCCACTCCTCGTCGCCAGTTGTCGTGTCCTACCACCCAGGAACTCACACAGGACACAATGGGCATCTTGCAGGTATTCCTTTATTTGTTGATTCACATCATGCTTGCCTCATGACCTCCTGCCTCGAGGTCCAGCATCAGAGTGCCGTTCCTCTCCACCCCCTGACCGGATGTGGTGTCCGGTGTCCCCTCGCCCTCGCGCTGTCCCAGGGTCCTAGTGCCCATGTCCTGGACACGATATCCACCAGCCAATCACAATTTTGTAGTTTGACTGACCTGTTTCTACCATCCATTTTAAGGCAAACCTACTCGTCATATTGTGGGCTTACCACAGAAACACACAGGTCCTTGAAGCTCACCAATTGCTTACTGTGATAGGCTTCCCCGTCACTCCTTTGGTAGCTTCTTATTCGATGGTTTGCCTTGTCGATCTTGTGCCTGTCCCAACCCTGAAGCATTGTCAATTAACTTGTGTCCTTCCACTGCTCACTTTTAGGTACACATTTTTTTTCTTTTTTTTTCTCCAGCACTTCACAAGAGTGAATACGTTGTCCAGCTGTCATGCTAGTGTGCTTTGATTTTCCCCTCCGTGTTGCACTTTATTGCCTGTGTGCTTCTCACCCTCCCACTGAACGTTTCTCTCTTTCCTATTGCTTCTCCTCCCCACACCAGTTGTTCTGCTCGACCGTACTAGCGCGGCGATTCTGAAAAAAACTAAAACATTTTTACTGTGTTTGTGTCTTTTTCTAGGATATACTGGATATGGAAAAACACTGAGCTGTGGGGACTGGGTCTTCTGGGGCTGGCTGCTAGATGGCCCTGTGCTTGTCAAAAGCATGTGCGGAGCTATTGCGTCTTAAGCAAGGGCATGAGGCAGATGCACACTTTGTTGTGAGGAAGAGTAGGGCTTAGGGTTGCACATTTTCATGGATTGAAGAGGTGAAGGGAGTGAGATTCCAAACAGTGTAAGGTAGCAAATGGACATGGCACAATATATTCTTTCCCATCCCCACAAGCACCAGAAGGGACATAGGGAAGAATGCAAACTTTACTCATTCGGAACACCAGGCCTGTAACAGGGGCTTGAGGTGGGGGAGGAGGTGTTTGTTGAGAGGATACTTTATAAACCTACTACATCATTAATCTTGCCTGTCCCAAGCAATAGTGACTAATGGGATGTCTGAGCGCGGCAAGATCGGCCTTTTGTATTGGATCATGGTGGGACAAGGAGAAGCCGGCATCACATGTGCTTCGTTCTATTGGTTGCAAAATATGAAAGGTGACCCAGCATGCTGTGGCAGGCAATGAAGAGGGTACTGCATAGATGGAAGCATTCATTCCACTGCGCAACTTGCTCCTGTGCGGGCATCGGGAGGCTGCAGGAAGAAGCCGGTTGAATGCTGGGACCTTTTAAGGTTCCAGATGCCCGAGGAAAAAGTCATGGTTGTGAATGACCTGGCGAAATTGGGACAGCGATGAAGGGTGAGGGTGATTTGTCACACTCTTCGTCTAGCTCCCTCTACAGGTCTTTCTATCATTTCTCTGGTGCACCAGACAGAGAAGCGAAATCCTGTTGTGGAACAGTCAGACTGTCTACTGCTGGTGGTTCTCCTCTATCAGCCTATGGTTTGTTCAATGCCTAGTTTCTTCATCATTTTTTTGGCATATTTCCTCTCCTCTGATGAGCATGAGGAAGGGGAGTCTCCGGAGGCAAAGCTGGTTATGGAGAGGTCTGGTTGTGATGGTCTCAGGCGTCTGAGCTTCATAAGTGATCACGAAAGGAGGCCTCACACATTGTTCTTACACCCTGAATATACGATACAGATGTGTCTTGGCATGTCCAGCTGTTGATTGTGGCCCTATTGCTCCTTACCCCCTCTGCTCCTACTGGTAGCCCTTAAACTAGAGGACCTCTCATTTGTCTAAAGATGTTGCATGTGTGGTGGGAGTGCAAGAGGGCATAGCACTGCAAGAAGTTGGAAAGGGAACACAAGGTGGATGGCTCCTTCTGGCCACTTCCACTGACCTGAAACCTACCCACTACCCTCAGCCCCACTCACCTTTCCGCGGCACCTTCCCGCTTCCCTCTAGCCAGTAGCTAGATTATGCACTGCCTTAACCACCCATATGGGTGGTTTAAGCATTTGCCTAGTTAAGGCCAGCATGGTTGTGCTTGCGTAGTTGGAACACCCGTGGTTAAGACTGTGGTGTTCCGACTGTCAATCCCCATGGTGCTGCTGGTGTCCTCTTTTGTCCCAAATTTTACCCTCATTCACTAAATTTCTGTAGTCCTTTAGACCGATCACCAGAGTTGGTACGGTATTTAGATGATGCAAACCCTTTCAAACCTTTTTAGTCTCTTAAACATACCCATCTGAACACAATGTTTTCTATTTGACCATACTTTGTGCTGGCGGCATACCTGTCTCTGCCTGATTCTCTCACCCACTTCCTTATCAACACAGAGGTGGTTGACACCTACCCTGACTGATAGAAGATGGAATTTGGCCACACAAGCAGACTCTCTGTGCGCTACAAGCAGGAAGAAACAAAACAAACTTGCAGTTTTTATGCTGCATATGCCATGCAGGGGATCATTTGAGAAAATTTTTGGGAAAAGCAAGGTCTTCATTGTTTCTCTGAATTCACAATGTCGTTGATAGCAGTTGATAGCCCCTATTTTCTTGAGGAATTATTCCACAGTTTGCATGTATTTACTGAGAAAGGGTTTCCACCAATACAGGCCTTTTGAAAATAGGCCTTCTCAATCCGAGTTTTCACACTTTATAAAGCTGAGTTTAGAATGCAAAAAGGTTGATCCAATTTCATGGACTGTCTGGTGTGCCGTGCACAGCACCGTATCATGAATCCCTGGTACTGTGTGGGGCATGGCTAAGGGCATTCTGTTTGGGTGTAGGACTTGTTTGGCTGCTGCATTCTCAATTTATTGCAGCTTACTGATTCATTTTGACTAAGTCTGGTGTAGAGATCATTGGCATATTCTAGATGGTCCATCACAAGGGCTACTGATGACCATCTTGTTAGAAAGCTGTAAGCAAGGGAACATGTGTTCCTTTGTTGACTTGTGTTTGAAGTAATAGGTTGAAGTCCATGAACATACAAATGATTATCCTCCTTTGAAGGATATCAGCTGCCCCTTTTCCAATGACCAAGAGGATATGGGATTTGTTTTTGCTGAGATACACGGGTCAGTATTTAAGGGGTAGAGGAATTAAGTTTGAGTCGTTCGTCATCCACCGTGCCATTGATAGAAGGAATTTGCGATCCTGGATGTCTTGAATTCTGATGGGTGTTCCTGTTTTAAGATACTTCAAGTGTCATCAGCAAGGGTTGTAGTAGGCGAGGTTCAAAGATTTCACAAGATCCGGATGGGGTGATAGGTACACAATGAACTGGAGAGGCCCACTGTTGAGCCCTGAGGAAGGCGTCCAACAGGTAAAGAGCAAAGTGTCGAAACGAGGTTTGCATTCTATTGTTCAGCAAGCATTTTGTCCAGCAGAGGATTGTAACACGGATATTAGAACATCTAATCTTTGAGCAAATAGTTGGCCATCTACCATGTCAAATGTGGAGAAGTCATTTTGAAGTTTATCAACTTTTTCAATAAATTGTTTTACTAGGACATTACAGAATATTTAAGTGTCTTTATGCTTATTGATGGGCTGGACAGGTTAATGTAGTCTTCTACTGTTTGTAAGAGCTCTTTGCTTGTATGCAGCATCAAAAATGTGTTGAGTGTACTGGGATATTTGGGCTTTTTAAAGGAGGTTCTCTGAGTGTCTTGGGGGCATCTTTTTATTGTTGATGTCGTATATTTTTGTTTAGTCTTTTGAGAAACCTGGTGCCTCCTTTCCAATGTTTTATTTCTTAGTTAAACCAATTCCCTGTCCATCTGTGTGAGGACTGCAGCCATGTTTTAATTATGTCCCTGGTATTTAAACCCCTTTAACCATTGGCAGAACTGATTTATGGACAGTCCTCGAGAGTGGATGCGATGAGTTTTCTAAGAAGTTTAGATGAAAATGTTCTAGAGCCTACTGGCTATGGTTGTATCAGGGTCTTTGAAAATGAGTTGCTATTTGGAAGTTATGATTGAAATGACAGCGTGGTGGGTGTTCCTAATAGTGGGATTACTTCCTGTGATTAAGATTAACCTTCAAGGCAAATACAGCATTAAAAGTGTGGCCTGCTGGATTGGTGGGCCTAGTGACCAATTGGCAGGAGAACATCCATGTTAGAGAGGGCAGATGAGGCCTGGCATAATGCGGGTTGTTCAGACCAGATCGTGAGATCTTCCGGGATACACAATTTGGCTGATCTATTAGAACATCCTCAATTGAGTCCAGCAGAGCATCTGTGAAGGCTCAGTTTTATTTGGTAGGTAGGTATTTGTGGAGAAAGTTGTGGACAATGAGCAGCGAACAAGGAATGAAGGCAGTGATGTTGTAATGTTGGATGTTAGTTCAGTATTTGTGGGGACCACTGCTAACCCTCTTCTGGTTTAGGTAGTGTCTAAAAAGTGTTACGTCATGATCAGTGGTTGCCTCCTGGGGTATGGGTGCAGTATTATCACTTAGAATACAGGATGAAGAGAAGGTCCAAAGACATCAGCTTGATGGTCACTGATAATCCATTCTGTTTTTGCACTCTGACCTGGATTCTTTTAGCACAGAAGATAGGTGATTTCTGGATGGGCTGTGATTTCTCCTCTGGCAGGGGTGGGAGGTAGTCGCTGAGACTTGTGTAGGTTGGCTCAAAGTTTCTCTGGGGATGGCCCTTTTGCTTAACCTGGCTGGCTTGGCGGGAAGATGGTATTACACACTTTTTACTTACTGGTATCATGCAGAAACTTGCTTCCTCAACTGTTGTATGGATGTTGTATGTGTTCTGTTAATTCATCTGATAGATACAGTTATGAGTCAAGCTCGGGAGCATGCGTACAGTTCAGTGTTAATGAAGGAAGGTTTGGGCTCATCATTACTTCGGTTTGCAGAGGTGAGGCTGAACATTTTGGTGAGGTTTAAAGATCACTCTGGCTGTAGCTCTGGCTGAAGTGGCAGTAGAAGCGGGGAGCAAGGACTGGAGATACATTCAACAAATTGCTCCAGTATCCAAAGCAGCGGCCGCATGGGGTTTGGTAGAATCGAAGAGGCATATGGACTACGCGTGCTCTGAGGGAAGTGTGTATGGGGCTGGTTGAGGGGTAAGGCTGGCGTTGTAGAAAGATGTTAGGGGGTAAGTGATGCAGGCTGGTGATAGAAAGAGGTGAAGGAAAGGGCAAAGTATGAGAAAGAGCAAAGGGCTGCACATGTAGTTGCATCGATTAGTGCCCAGATATACATGTTATGACGGGGATTGTGGTCGCGCATGAGTAAGTGGAGGAAAAAAATCATTATCAAGGTGTTTATGGGGCTTTTAATGGTAGACAGAGCACAAGATGGTGGTAAATGAAAAATAGGAGAAGTGTATGGGGGTAGAGGCAAACGGGGTAGTGCTTAGTGGAAGGAGATGCCGCAGGAAACAATGAAGAGATAGGAGTGTTTGGTCACACCAAAGAACTGGGGATTGTTGGAAATGCATGTGGCAGATTTCAATCTTCTCTTTGTTGGGTTTATGCTTTTAAATGTAGTAAATATAAATTTATTGCACTGTCTTTATAATTCTCAATTTTTACATTGGAAGCAGCTGCTTTTTTTGTTACTAATCATATTTGATTTGATTGTGTTAAGGCAAGGAGCCTGCATTGAGTGACTAAGTTCGGAGACCAATTTGGCCTGGATGGTGACGTGTTGAGTCTTGGACTAGTAAATTCAAGCATATGCTTCTAGAGCCAGTTAGGAGCGCCCCCCCCCCTGAAGCAGAGTCTCCAAGCCACACTGCTTAGACTCAAACTCCTAAGGAGGAAGAAATCTCTGATTGGCCTCATGAAGCACCCCTAATGACACTGCCTGGATCACCAGCCTCCACACTGACAGACAGACACAGGCACAACATTAGAACATGCTCCAATGTGCAAGAATATGGGGATTATCCAAAATAACTAGACTTGGAATGAACACAAAAGAATGTATGTAACTCACATGGGTTGGACATGAGTTTTCAATGTCAGATACCACAGTGTTCCAGTTGAAAAGGTCATGAATAACAGGACTCCTGTCGCCATTGTGCCTGTGAAAAGAAGAAATCTATGTTATATAATTGAAGCAGATGACTCATTGTAGAAGACACAACCTAGCCTAGGTGCACTTAACATCTATGTGCTCATCTAAGGCTAGCAATGCTCTGAACAATATACAGCAGAGAGAACATTAGTATCAGTACACCAGAGTTTTGTACAAAGAATTTGGTTGCTCAAGGGCATAATGCACACCGTGTCCTGAAGTTCTCAAGTAGAATCCATAGATTACTTGGGTTTATTTCTCCAGGTAATGCCCATCTGAGCTACACTTCAATCAGAGCTGAGCAGGAAGTGATGGCTCTGAATATGTGATGCCATCCCGCTGTATTTCTCCTCGCAGGGAATCACAACGCGGTCGTTACAACGACCGCGTTGTGATTACGCATACCATTACTCCGCAAGTCGGAACAACGACTTGCAGAGCAGGGGCGCTGGATGTTGGAATAGTATAATTTACTATTCCAACTCCAGTCAGTGCGGACAATAGGGGAGGTGTTGGATTTTAAATCCAACACCCCCCCCAACCCCCCCCCCCCTCCGCAAGTCGTTGTTCCGACTTGCAGAGTAATGGTATGCGGAATCCAAACGCGGTCGTTGTGATTCCCTGCGGGTATGAAAGATTTGCGGTAAAAGTTGTTTACCGATGGCTCTATTACCGCAGACTCCTCCCTCTGAACTCTTGCAACGTTAGATCTCCCAGCTAAATCTGGGTGTCTCTGGCACACTCAATGTGATGTGTTCCCCTATCCCCTTGATGGCTTGGAATGAGGTGAAGTGACAAAGGCTGTCTTCTTCTGTTGCTCTCCCTTCTCCTGCTATACAACTCTTGTTTCAAGTGCAAACTTTAAACTTCGGGATTATTTCTTGAGAAGCGAGGTGCAATCAGGTGCAAGATGAAGAAATGTGGAGTATCTTTTTGTTGGCTAAACTTCTATCCATGACTGGACTATTCTACTCCGGGTGAGTGTCCATTGGTCCGCATCTTGTCCAGCATGCTGTCCAAGTCCTGTGCAGCTTTGATAAGTCTTTATTTCATGGGGATTGAGGGGGCATGGAGGGTGGGCATTGATATTCTTGATACCATAACGTTGCCATTGTATCTTTTGCTGTGAATACCTCTAAGGGGAGAGTGGTCTCATTCATTTCAATCAGGGAGGAGCAGGTCTCTTTGCTCTCCGAAACCTAGGGCGGGTTTCGTGGTCACGACATGTGAAGGCGACATCCCTGCGAATCCACAGGTCCTACCAAAAGTTAAGGAGGGTTGTAGCTTGAGCACTTTGAGGTGAGGTGGAATTCCAGAGTCTGAATGTGTCACAGAAAAGGGAGTGATGGACAGCCTTCTCCTTTTTCTGGATCTTTTTGGCTCAAACCTGTTGCTGTTACAGTGTTACAAACTCCAAAAGACATCTTGATTGTAGGTATGGTGGGAAGTTAATGTACATCGCCTTGAAGGTGATGCTGCAGACTTTGAAGACATGAGAAGACAGAAGAAACCAGTGATGTCCTGTGTGCCATAAAGATTTTGGAAACTAGCTCCAAAAAGCCTGAGTACGTTTAAAGGCACTGAATTTAAAATAACACAAGAAGCCCATTTTAATATTTTGCCGTTTGAGAGCAACAGACGTGATTTCATTTCTTGTAGAGAATGTGCTAGTGAACACACTCCTTTACAAGGAACAATTGCAGTCAGGCTCCCCTGAGCAAATGACTGAGACAATCTAGCATCCTGGTTCTTGATTTTTACTCTAGATTTTCACTAATCTGGTGAGTGCACAGATGTCTAGGCCTGTCTCCTCACATTGTGGCCTGTAATTGTGCACAAGATAAAGGCGAGGTCGTTTTCCCAGACAGTTTCTGTGTGTTACTGACATTTCTGAAGCTGGGAGTGGGCGGAGACATTGAAGGAGGGACAGAGGAGACAGGGCTCCTTATGAAATTAACTTAGTTTCTTTTGCTGAGAAGGGCTGTTGATTAGTCATGCAGCACTATCATTTTGTGGTATATAAATAAATAATACCGGATCTAGGTTTGACTGGACATCGTAATAACAGATAGCTCAATAAATAAGAGTCAAGATTCGAGGTAGTAGGAGTTTGCAGGTTTAATACAGCATAAAGGACAGGAACAGGACAACCTGCACGGGAATAGGATGGCAGCTGCCTGGGGGCAGGATCTGGAATGAGCGCGCTAACTTTAATAACAATACACAAGCATATATACTAAAACAGTTGCATTACAGTGAATACAGTAGGCGGAGCAGTGGGTGTGGTCAATAGCAGTCGCGAAAGATAAGGGTGAAAGTGGGTGTAACAAGAGGCGTATACATAGACATGTGATGTAAACGTAACAGAATATGTCATAAATGGGGCGGAAAACATGGAGGGGGCTACCTAAGGAGCCGGGACCTCTAACCTAATGGTGCGCGCAAACTGACAATGACGTGTTACTAGGAGAAGCTGGGGGCTATGAACTCTGTGCTAGGAGCAGAGACTGAAGTCTGGAGAGTCAGGGCGACATGTGCCTAAACAATATCTAGTATCCGATGTTTAGAGAACATGTTGATAGAATCCAAGAGTTATCGGGGTAAAGGCTAACAGACTCTAAGACTGGAGCATGCATTATTCTACATGTAGTGCGTGTTGAAGAATATTAAATGACCATAAATACAGTATTTCTCTTACATGGAGACGTAAAGGCTAGACGATGACGGAAACTATTGATGCGATTCAGTAGCTTAGGAATGCAGAGAAGGAGGGCTGGACTGATAACTAGAATCATAACATACTCTTGGCAGACTCGTAGGCAGAGCCAGGCTGAACCGGGCACTGTGAGGCAGGAAGTAAGTGAAGGGTCAGGAATACAGGTGGGGGCTGTATCGCTCCTCAGCGAGGGCTCAGGAGACAGGAGCTGAATCTGGTGTCCAGGCCCTTTTGAGGCCTAGAAACGGGGACTTTACAATGAAATAACGTGCACACTGGGAAACGTGGCAACGTACCTTTACATAGGCCTAATATTCGTAGTATTCACGAGAACTGGAAACTGGCATACTAGAGATGGACACAACTATAATTGCGTTATTAATCGAACATGGGGAATACATATGCATATTAATCATGCACACATAACATAAGATGGAGGACACGTAGGGACACAGAACATGGCAAAATTTACTTTTCCACATTCCCTCCTTGTCACTACGTTTCCATCAGGAAACATCAATATTCATGATACCATTTATCATTTCATACAGTATCATTTGCTCGTCTCGAATTTTCTTGGAACGGGATTTAGAACGGGACTTGGGACTAGGAATACAAGAGGTAGCACAAATGCCACAAATCGCAGGGCCACATTGTATACAGAGGCAGCAACTGAATATGATCGCTACTGCAATACCTAGAAAGGACAATACTTTCCATCCCCAGGCGGAAATTATATTCCAGAACCAACCGGACCATGTCCAGGTGCCTGGATCTTGGTGTAACATATGGGCAATTTTATGGAGTCTGGTTATAGCTGAATAAACAGACGGCGCGTTATTAGGAATGAAAATGCAGCAACTAGATCCGAAGACTCTACATGCCCCGCCCCTATCGGCCAGTATGACGTCAAGGACGAGACGATTCTGGAGCACGACAATTCTCATAAAGGATTGCTCTTCGGTTAAGTTACCTAGGGCAGAGGTAGTCTCAATCACTACTGCTTCGAGGGTTCTGGTTAATCTACGTATCAGTTTACTATTCACGACAGTACCTAAATAAGGGAAGACACCTTTATTGATTTCTATATATTGTTCTAGAGCAGTTTCAGTATAATCGACAATCGGGAGATTTCTCTTGTGTCTGGTATGTACTAGGTGGGAATTCCTATGATAGTCAGGTGGGGCTAGAAAAACTGGTGGCAGTAGGAAGGCAATGTAACAGGTTCCCTCCCAATCGAGGGGCAGACGAACATATGCGGTCTGACCACAAACAAAATAAGAATGACGTGAAGCTTTAAAAATAGATTTCCTACTGTCACTATACTTGACTATAGTAGTACAATCACTATGGCCTACATGTACGGAACCATTCTTTCGGACACATAATTCGCCTTTGACTGGTAATACTGACATAGCAGGTAAGTCTGGAGTAGTATCAGACTGAACATTCAGGACCATAAAATTCGAAGAATAATTACCTAAATTATAGACTTCATTTTCTAGATCTAACCCTGTTCTGTGGGGAAGACCTTGCTTGTCTGGAAAACATGTACTGTTAAGAAAAGACATATCTGTTGAGGATGACGTTAACGTGGACCATGCTCCACACGAACCATTATGTGAAAATGGATAAGGAAAGAGTGGCAGAACTCCCTTCGGTGTCTGGAAAGGGGGGAGTCGACCACACACCCAACAATTAGTAGCATTGCTGGTCTGGTGTGAATAATGTAACATGCGGATAAAGGAATTGTTACGCATAGCAAGACGATAAGATAGTTCATGAGGAGGCAGATCACTGAACGTGTGCTCTACTGTAGCAATAGAAGACTTATTTACATGAGGAACTGGAAAACACAAATAAAATGCATAACTTGTGCAGGTAGTCATAAGGCTGAGAAACAATATGAAACTTAGAAAAACGATACATCGGATTGAGTTTTGACTAACTCTCTCACTATGGGGGTCTATTTTATACATGTCAGAAACCGGTCTAACCGTTTCACCTAGGGGAGGACTTGGACAATCAAACTGGCTGACTTATTTTACTAGACCTTAGTTTTAGCTTATACTCCTGTTGCGGAGTTTTCTCTAACAGGGAGTGATCTGTATCATTGTCTTTTGCGGGACAGTCCTTAAGAATAGTACTTTGGCAGTCTTTCAAATCCTCGGGAATGTTCTTAGAAACAGTCTTTAATCCGTAAAACCTTTTCACATGAGACAAATGGACCCAGCCCTTCCTGCCTTCCAGCTTGACGGCAGTACGGGTGGCCAGGAGGACCTGTCTGGGTTCCTTCCAGCGAGGCTCCAGCGGACTTGAACGATCAAAGTTCCTGACAAGAACCATGCATCCGGGAACGATTTCATGCGGTGCCACCTCGGTATTGTCTGGAAATGCGGCAGCAACCTGTGAACGACAAGAGTGTAGGGCAGACATCAAGGAAGCTAGGTAATCTGTCAGCATATTACTTGAAACATCGGTAATACTTCGGGGTCTAGGTGTACCCCACATGTTAGGGGGGCGGCCGAATACGACCTCATACGGGGACAGGCCTGATCTGGAGTGTGCGACCATGCGCATGTAAAACAAAGCGACTGGCAGAGCTACTAACCAGTCTACACCTTTCTCTTTACATATTTTAGCAATGCGGATTTTCAGGGTCTGATTATGTCTCTCTACGAGACCGGCTGCTTCTGGATGGCGTACATAATGGAACTTCCACTGGTACCCTAACAAAAGGGAAACATGTTTCATCAACTCAGATGAGAATGGCTGGCCGTTATCAGAATATACGACTCTAGGGAGTCCATAACGGGGGAAGAACTCACGAACCAACTGCTTGGCAGTGGTCGTGGCTGTGTAATCTGGAACTGGATATGCTTCTGTCCACCTGGACAAAGCGCATACAACTACGAGGACATACTTGAAACCTCGACATCGCTCCATCTGAATATAATCCATCTGGAGGACTTCAAAAGGGTGGTCAGGGGGCTGGAATCCACCTTGTTCCACCGGGACACTTTTACCTGGATTAAACTGGCAACATATCATACAGGTACGGACTTTCTGCTTGGCTGCAGCTCGTAAATGCTTGTTGAACCAAATGTTCTGGATACTGTCTAACATAGCTTTTTCTCCTAAATGTGCTGGACTATGTGCGGTATTGATAATGACTTGAACCATAGAGTCGGGGAGAAACCATGTGGCTCTACCCTTCGTTACCCATCCCTGATCTGTCTGGACCCCTCCTTGTTCGGACCATTTCTTGATTTCTTCGGGAGTAGCATGTAACTGGATATCTATGACATCTTGAGTAGGGTCCTTAACTGTCATACAGATAGTCGGGTCTGGAGTATGTGTCTGTGTCGGATTAACTGGCATATCTGGTGTCTGTGCTGTAAGCTTGGCTGTGCGATCTGCTAGATCATTACCTTGGGAAATAATGTCTGTAACTTTCGTATGTGCTTTGCACTTCATAATAGCAATAGATGTCGGCAAATGTATGGCATCTAACAGAGCTTGAATAAGGAGACCATGCTGAATCTTGGTTCCATGAGAAGTCATGAAACCTCTCTCCTGCCAGAGCACTCCGAAGTCGTGTATGCAGGCTTGTGTCAGAGCAACTAGCTCTGCTGCTTGAGCAGACAGGGTGTCAATACGGTGTGTTTCTATAACTTCAGTGTCAGTAGTCACTGCATACGCGGCTACTAGTTCTCCTGTACTTGTTCTCATACATGAACCATCCACATAAAGTGTCAGGTCGGGATCTGGTAATGGAATATCTGTCAGATCTTGTCTTGGCTTAGTCATAATATTAACTACTTCCACACAGTCGTGTGTGGCAGGATTTGAATTAACTGACGGTAACAGTGTAGCAGGATTTAGAACGTTGCAGCGTCTGATTTCTATGTGTGGCTGGAACAGTGTCAGTTCATAACCTGTTAAACGTGCAATTGTCAAGTGCTGAGTTTGTGTTCGGTTTAAAAGAACATCCACGGAGTGTGGAACTTGTACTGTCAGGGAGTGTCCTAATACTATGGAATCACTTTGTCTGATAGCTAGTGCTGTGGCTGCAACTGACTTGAGGCACGCAGGCAGAGCCTGGGCTACAGGATCTAATGTGCTTGAAAAATAAGCACAAGGCTTGTACTGTCCTGCTTGATCTTGTGTGAGAACAGATAATGCTGTACCTTCGCGTTCTGTGACGAAAAGTGTAAAAGGCTTACTGTAGTTCGGTGTAGCTAGAACAGGAGCTTGGCATAAAGCTTTCTTTAACTCATTGAAACTAAGTGTATGTTCAGATGTCCAAGGGAGGACAGTCGATACGGTTGCCTCCTGTGTCGTTAACTGTATCAGTGGTTTAGCTAGAAATGCATACTGAGGAATCCATTGTCTGCAATAAGAAGTAAGACCGATAAAAGCACGTACCTCCTTCTGTGTCTTGGGCTGAGGAAGACTCGCTATTAACTGGATACGGTCTGGTGTCAACTGCCTACCCCACTTGGACAGTAAGTGGCCTAAGTAGATCACTTGCTGGACACAGAATTGAAGCTTCGAAGGGGACACCTTGTGCCCCATCTCGGCAAGGAAATACAAGACTGTAAGTGACGCTCGCTCGCAAGCACGTTCAGAACGGGCTGTGATCAGTAGATCATCGACATACTGGAGCAGGGCAGTGTCAGTTGGCATGTGAATGTTGTCTAGTTGTCTTTTAAGTGCTTGACTGTAAATGCTAGGACTTTCTGTGAAACCTTGAGGAGCTCGTGTGAACATATAGCTTCTTCCATTTAAACAAAATCCGAAAAGAAACTGGCTGTCTGGATGAATGAGGACACTGAAAAACGCGTTCTTGAGGTCTATGACTGTAAAAAATGAAGCTTCGGAATCAATGGCTGTCAATAGGGAAGAGATATCTGGGACAACTGGGTACTGGGGAATAATACATTTATTGAGTTCTCGAAGGTCAATCACTAATCGATATACTGGGGGTGCATTTGGATCAGTACGTTTCATGACGGGAATGATCGGAGAATTACATACATTGGAGTCAGTTTCTACAACCACTCCTTGAGCCATGAGCTCGTCAATAATTTTGGATAAGGCTGCTACAGCCTCAGGTGGCAATCTGTACTGTCTGATTCGTGGCAGGACTACACCTGGTTTGAGAGTCACACGATGGGGTGTGATTTGCATATAACCTACATCAGTTGGACCTTGCGCCCATAGATGCTGCGGAACATTAGACAATCTCGGATCAAAATCTCGTAATACATAGTGACCCTTGAAGTCACGTAAAAACAATCGTAGTCCCTCTGGGGAACAACATATGACTGCACCTAATTCCTTCAGTGTCTTAATACCGAACAAATTTTCTGGACATGACGTCGTAAGTAACAGATCAGTAGTGCGGGACAATGGACCTACTTCTAGAGTAACTGGCTTTGAAATCTCGTTTACAATAGGCTTTCCTGAAAATCCAAGGGAAACATTTCTAGAGCCTGAGAGCGGAGCCCCTGGAACTTCGGCGTGACTGATGGTCGTCCTACTTGCCCCTGTATCAATCAGAAACTTTCTGTCTTGCCCTAGCACTTGACTATGAACATAGGGACCTTCTTGATCTACAGGAATCTCGATGAGAGGCAAGCCTACCTCCCTCTCTAGGCTGTTTCATGAATATGGTTGATACTCTGGATACTCTGTCTGTGCATACTGGTACATCTGCTGTGTAACATGCTGTGTTGCAGCAATAGGCTGCGGTGCTGTAACTGTCTGTTGTGCATTCTGTGGCTGAGAAGTCTGTGAAACTTGTTCTTGTCTAGGCGGACGTGGTCTTTCTTTAGTCTTACCAGTAGCTATATTGTGTTTCAGAACTGCACACTCGTTTATGAAATGACCTGGCTGTTTACAATAATTGCATGTCCCTTTAACGGGAGCTGCAGGATGACTCGCTTGAATCGGACCCCTCTTCTGACTGTCTTGAGGAACGGATTGTGCAACTAGTACTTTCATTTTCGTGTCTTTCATACGCTTTCTCTCGTGTTCTTGCTCTTCTCTGATTCTATTCAGGTGGTACTGGAGCATCTGTAACATCTGGGACGGGGTACTAGCTTGCCATGTACTTTCGACTTTCAAAACTCGATTCTTAACTTGTGGACTTGAATTCTCGACTAGTTTAGTAACAAAAAGATGAGGGTATGACTCGCTACTCGTCTTCAAGCCACTGTTTATAATAAAGCATTTCTCAAATCTAGAATAAAAATCACTAGTGTCTTCGTCTTGTTTCTGTTTACAGGCTGAGATTGCATCCCAGTCTTCCTTTTTAGTTGCTAATAACCTGGGCAAAACTTGTATTAATAGTTCTGGTAATTCGTTACATTTCTCTCCAAGACCGGTACCTGGTACTCGTATCTTATCTTCAGCTTCTAGAACTGCCCAATCGATCTTTTTCTCTCCCACCTCCCAATCTTTTTCCTTGAGTTTCTCGTATACCCCTGCGGGCAACAGGACCTTTAACATTTTAATAATATCTGGATACGTGTATTCTCCCATACGGAGCATGTCTTTTAATTCTCGGTGGAACCCTGCTGGATCTTTGTCGTGACAAGGAATTAATTTCTTCATTTCTAAGAGTTCCATCTTTGTAATCGGGGTGTAAACAAACACTCGTTGCATTTCACCACCTGCTGTCCTAACTGGATGTACTTCTCGTAGCGGATTCTGTCTATCTATGTAAAACGGTCTACTTTCTGGGGGTGAGACATGAACAAAATGCGGGTTCAGGAACGTTCTATATTTGTGACGCTGTTCTAGAATGACACTAATTAAATCGGTACCTAAACCTTTCCATCTATACTGGAGTAACTCGTTCAGGACATCATGTAACGGACCTGGATCAGAATGTTGACCCTCATACAATGTAATGAGGTGCTGGATCATATACATACCCACCAGTCGCTGCTCGGCTGGGGGCAGTTTCAGGAACATTTGTGCCACTATTTCGTCTGGAAAAGTGGTAGAATCAGTAATCCATCGGACTGCTGATCGGACTAGTTCTTGTTCATGCATAGTACTTAACTCACTATAACCGATTCGTGATTTCAGAATGTGATCGGTAGCTTGAAATACTTGTTCTAGAGAACCTTGTTCTGGTGCTGGATGATGAAAAACTGACTTGTGTTCTAGGCGTGAATGGCGGTCTGGAAATCTAGATTTTCCTACATACGATATTCTGGCGGGATTCTCGTCCTCTACCTCTTCCGTAGGAGAGTCATTCTCTTTCTCGCTTACTTGTGCTGCTTTACGTTGTTCGTGTAACCTTATTATTTCCTTACGAATTTTCTTGTACATACTCTCTATACTACTGATAGTTCTGTGTTTACCCTCGGCTATATTATCACTCCACCTTGTCAGGTTTCTCATTTCGGCCGGATCTTTGGACGGGTAATCTTGTTCTCTTATTAAACAATTAATCAAAAACTTTAATATCATGAGCTGGATTTCAGCTTTCCTTTGAGACATGGCTTCACCTATACTTTCTGGATCATCCCCTGTACGGATGAAACGATATATTCTGTCTAGATCTTCTTTCATATCTGGTAGGGTGTCCAAATACCCGGTCACCCGTCTTACACGGATGGAATATATAACTGTACTATCATCACCTGCAACTGGATCATAGCGACATTCAGTAAGAGCTCGTCGGATGTCTGCAACGGACTTATATTTGGGCGTACGCTGTAACGCACATTCATGTAACTCGACTAATGTTAAACGTTGGTGTGGTGGCGGGGTACCAGGAGGACCTCCTCCTGCGGCCCCTAAACTGGTATCATCGACTGATACTCTTCGTACTGGCGCGGCGGGAAATGGTAATGTAGGCTGGACCGGGGGTACCGTAGCAGGTACTGCAAAGGGTGCCCCGGTGTCTGGAGGAGCAGGAATTGCCTGATTCACAGGGACTGGCGGAACAGGATTTGCATATTCTGGGACTGTGTCGTCCAAATAGGACGAGATGAAAATATCAGCTGCGGTCGGTTTATGACGTAGCTTGGTCGGAACTAGTGGTGGCGGAAAATTACTAGATGCCTCCGGGGTCGCTTTTGGCAAGCCCTCGGCAAGAAGAGGATACATACCCTTAATAAGGGCATGCCTCTGTCTGTCTGACTGTTCGGTCTTAACTCGTTCACCTATCTCGATTAATTCCCTTTCTTGGGCTCGTTCTAAGGATTCTCTACTTAATTCTGACTTTGATTTCTTTTTCGGTTCTTTTATGAGATTCTTTGCGCCATAACTCGATGGCATCTTTCTGTGACTGTCTGGCTTTCTTTTTCCATAATGCTTCTTCTACTCGCATGATGCACTCGGCATCCCACGTACCTGATACGGGCCATCTATACTTTTCCTCTAACTGTTTGGTATACTCTACCCATAAATCTAGATATAATATGGCACTTATGCCATGCTTCTGATACATAAAATGACCTGGACTGTCCCTAGGCGGGACAGGAACTGCTGCTTCTAGCAGACCTTTTCTGGTTTTTAACTGACGTAGCTTAGAAAATAACGGCATGACTGAACTGTAATCTGGACACAATACAATACACAATGAACACGATAATTACACCACTTTCATACCACGACATTAAAATACATGAAGAACATTCAGAATAACAGTTCGAACAGAATACTACCTGGAATACTGAAAACAGAATACATGAATTTTCTCGAGAACAGAACTGACTAGAACAGAAACTAGATGCACTGCTGAAACAGTACGAAACTTACCGGTCTCATAAAGAGACACGTCAGGACCCGCATCCACCGAAGTGGACACTTCGTTTTGGGATCTGTGTACCACCAAACCCCACGGACCAGAGACAATTAGATTGACCCTGTCTAGATACTACCCCAGCAACGGTACTCACCGGGCAGCAAGAACGGAAGGCCTCGGACTGGACTGGACTGCTTCGACGCCGGACGGACGAACTTCGGACTTCTGTTACGGGTGGGCCTCCGGATACCTCGGACCTTGGACTCTCGGCTTGGGCTCTGGTCGGGACTCGCCGCGTTCCTCCACCGCCTCGTCTGGATGCTGGACCGCAACCTCCGTCTCCTCCGTGGGCCTGAGGGATACTTGAAGCAGAAATATCTGCACGTGCACGGTATGGTTCCGTTACGGCTGCAGAGGATCAGGGGGCATACGTGGCTTCACCGGCGCGTGGGGAAAGGGCAAGTCCCTGTTCGGGCGCCATTATGTGGTATATAAATAAATAATACCGGATCTAGGTTTGACTGGACATCGTAATAACAGATAGCTCAATAAATAAGAGTCAAGATTCGAGGTAGTAGGAGTTTGCAGGTTTAATACAGCATAAAGGACAGGAACAGGACAACCTGCACGGGAATAGGATGGCAGCTGCCTGGGGGCAGGATCTGGAATGAGCGCGCTAACTTTAATAACAATACACAAGCATATATACTAAAACAGTTGCATTACAGTGAATACAGTAGGCGGAGCAGTGGGTGTGGTCAATAGCAGTCGCGAAAGATAAGGGTGAAAGTGGGTGTAACAAGAGGCGTATACATAGACATGTGATGTAAACGTAACAGAATATGTCATAAATGGGGCGGAAAACATGGAGGGGGCTACCTAAGGAGCCGGGACCTCTAACCTAATGGTGCGCGCAAACTGACAATGACGTGTTACTAAGAGAAGCTGGGGGCTATGAACTCTGTGCTAGGAGCAGAGACTGAAGTCTGGAGAGTCAGGGCGACATGTGCCTAAACAATATCTAGTATCCGATGTTTAGAGAACATGTTGATAGAATCCAAGAGTTATCGGGGTAAAGGCTAACAGACTCTAAGACTGGAGCATGCATTATTCTACATGTAGTGCGTGTTGAAGAATATTAAATGACCATAAATACAGTATTTCTCTTACATGGAGACGTAAAGGCTAGACGATGACGGAAACTATTGATGCGATTCAGTAGCTTAGGAATGCAGAGAAGGAGGGCTGGACTGATAACTAGAATCATAACATACTCTTGGCAGACTCGTAGGCAGAGCCAGGCTGAACCGGGCACTGTGAGGCAGGAAGTAAGTGAAGGGTCAGGAATACAGGTGGGGGCTGTATCGCTCCTCAGCGAGGGCTCAGGAGACAGGAGCTGAATCTGGTGTCCAGGCCCTTTTGAGGCCTAGAAACGGGGACTTTACAATGAAATAACGTGCACACTGGGAAACGTGGCAACGTACCTTTACATAGGCCTAATATTCGTAGTATTCACGAGAACTGGAAACTGGCATACTAGAGATGGACACAACTATGATTGCGTTATTAATCGAACATGGGGAATACATATGCATATTAATCATGCACACATAACATAAGATGGAGGACACGTAGGGACACAGAACATGGCAAAATTTACTTTTCCACAATTTGGTAGATGGTGAGGGTGAAGGGTGAGACTGCAATCTCTGTTTTTCAGAGTGAGAGGGATCCTTTAAGTGAGGCCTACCTTATGTCTCTTCCCTGATCAATATTCAGTGTGGTTGTTAATAAGCAAGGTGCAGAAACCTAACACCTCTTTGTGTCTCTTTAGTGGATACTCCAGGTTGGAGATTATACTGCTGTGGGTAGCATCACTACAAAAAGGTCATGCCTGGAGAAGAGCTTGGTGGACACATGAAAAAAGAAACACCCTAAACCAGTTCTGGAAGTGCAGACAGAGAATTGATATCTTCCCTCTGCTTTGCCCGCATAAAAGTGACATCCACTGACCCACCTGTTGGAGCTCCAAGTTTTCTTTGACCAAGGAAAGGAGTGCTGCTCAGAGGACTTCTGTGCAACCAGAGCTGGTGTCTGCCAGACAACCAGCTGCCTTAAGTGAGGGGAAATCGCCTGGAGTCTTGCCTTACTGAAGACCTGTACCCTTGACCTGAAGCACCTGGAAGCCAACCTGCCTGCTGAGGTACAGGAGGATCCTGCTAAGAGTTGTATCTGTCTATTTGCAAATACAACTTGCAGATTCTTACCTTTTTAGCCACCACTAGGATTTTATTTTTACGAGAAAAAACGCAACCTGCCTCTGCCCCAACAGAATGTAATTGACAGAAAAGCCTGGACTGGCTGGTAGACAATGACCCACTTCAAACCCATTTAAAAAGAGAAAAAGTCTGCCCTTCTTTGCATTTATATAGTGCTTGCTACCGCTCTTCATGGGTTGTACGCGCTATATATAAATGCAATTGCACACAATGCAATTTGTCATTTTCTGACTTACTTTCTGAGAAGTATTCAAAGCGTATCAGTCAAGTTGGGGAGGGGCAGAGATCCCCTTTAAAGTGCAGATGCTCTCTCCAGTCCCAGGGCTCAGAGGCAGTCATTAGCTCTCCTATAAAACAACACTGAAGGCCCAAACACTTTGCCCTGCACAGCGACAGCCCCCACCAGGAGCTCTGCAAGCTAGGATTTTGTGACTCACCAGCAACCTCCACCCCTTCATGAGAACACATTTCCAAGCAGCAGGAGAAGCTGAACTGCCATTTTAAAGCTAATTTAATGTAACCTCTGACGCCGCTTTCCGAGCAGAGCTCTGAACAGCTGGGCTTTCACCAAGACAAGTACCCTCGGGGATGCATCCCGGGCTATGACCCAGGATGAGTAGGGGGAGGGGGGGGCAGGAGGGAATCTGAGGCCCTTTTAGCCCAATGGGCGTTGCACGCCTGCTGTGATGGCACAAACTACTTGTGCCTAAGGCAGACTGCAGAGTTCATATTCACAAGACAGAGGGTTAGAGAGTAAGCTTTCATTTTTTAAAACATTTAAAATTCAATTGCAAAGACGACTAAGGAGCAGCCCTCAATGCCCATTTACAACTTCATTTTAAAAGTACACTAAACCAGTGTGATATTCCTTACTGTATATATTGCCATTTCTCTGGATTCTACAGGCAAGTGATTCACTCTACACAAAACCACTCACTTTTGTGCCTCCCTTGCACATGTTTTAAACGAGCATTGGAAATGCAATAGGGTTCGCAGTAGTTGGAGCTATTGGCATTGTAAATAGCAATGTTTTTTTACTTATGCAATAGGTCTTGTATTTGTTGGAGCTACTGGCATTGGAAATGGCAATGTTTTTTTTACTTCTGTGTTATGGAGTGTATGTATGTGGTGTGTTGTAGAATTACGTCGGTTGGATTGAATTAGTTATTTGAGTAATTATGTGGGGTGAAATAGTGTGATGTGAAGTGGATTTGTGTACTGGAATTATGTGGCATGGTGTGTTGTGGAATTATATGTATAGTAATTATGTGGTATTGAGTGTACTGGAATTTTGTGTAGTGGGATTGTGTGTTTTGGAGTGCAAATAAGTAGAATGGTATTCTGTGTTGTGGAGTGCTATGTAGCAGAGTTTAATTATGTGGTGGGCTGTTGAGGGCTGCCTTTAATGGCACACAAACGCCTATAAATAATACTTTTAGGATTACATATTACATGATGTAATTGGCCAAACATTGATGCACTTGGTAAGGATATGCCCTCCCCACCTTAAGAAAGCAAAGACCTCTGTTGTGTGTCTTTCTGTAGAACTTTGTACAGCATGCTCATTACTTAGCGAGTCACGTACCGTCGCTGGAAGGGAATTCCACTGTATCAGCTCAGCACCTAAAGAATCCTCAAGGCACTGAGTTAAGCCATCACGTGACCTGCAGTCGCAAGAACAGTTTGCATGGAGTGACAGGCGGCTCTGGGCTGTAGACCATAGGTCTCTGGGTGATTGGCACAAGGTCAGCACTTTTATAACACCAAGTGGTACATGCCTCTGTGGGGTTTTAAAGATGAAACATGGGGCCTTGTACTCCATGCTGTGGTTGACTAGATGCTGATTGAGTGACACTAGATGGGGTGTGATGTGGTCGTACATTTGAAAGGCATGAGGCAGGGAGCTGTAAGTGCTCACACTCCACGCCAGGTTGACGTTTCATTAGGAAGCCCATAAAGATGCCACTTCTCTTGTCAAGAGGACAGCAGAGAAGACCAGGGCAGTCTGACTGTTACAGCAGGGGCAGGATTGTGAAGACAGAAGGAAGGCGGTAAAGCAATGCTCTGTTCATGCTGGTTATAGGAGTAATCAAAGCAGTTCTGTGCCTCGGCCTCTACCAAGCTCTGCATTGCATGTGATGGCGGGGAATGGTTAGTCAAGTCATAGACGCAGGCAAGTCAGAAGGTGGTAGAATGGGTCCCATGGCTCCAAGATGCAGAGAGTTGTTGACTCATCCTCTTGCCTCCAGCCACTTATGGTCATGAGTGAGGGGGCAAATGATCAGAACCAAAATAAAAATACAAAAATAACTATGCTACGATAAACCACTCGCGAAAAGGAACTACATTTCGTTACGTCTTGTTTGTCAACTGCACAGCACCTATTGCTGTTTTTGGTGTTACTTCTAATTTGCTCATACATCATGCTGTGGGATTTCTTTGTAGTTTACAGATGCAAGAATGCAAACTTGTCACCCAGCCACTGATTATGATGGGGCAGTTAAACTTTTAAATGCAGAGACTTTCAATGAAATAGATTCAAAATCAGTTTTTTAAGTACTTCTGAAGAAAGTTTGCCTAGTGCACTCCAAAAAACAGCATAGCAGTTGTAAATGCAATCACAACTCTGGGTCCAGCATTATAAAAAAATTTTGGGAAGAAAATGCTGTCAGTATGCGTCTACCTTACGGCGGCTCACTTTCACTTCTGTAAAGTTAAACGAACACTCCAACCGCAGATGTACCTTCCTCTTCCTCTCAGAGTAGACAATCGAACCACTCACATTTTATTTCCTTAAAGGCACTTATGTTACGTTCATTCTCTGAATGTTTAATCCCTGTTCTGCAAAAGTGGTGATAAAACCGTTGTAGTGTTGAAATAACAGCATGTAAGACTTCCTTGAAGCAGCTCTTGGCAAATTAAAACTCGCATTTCTAGAAAAAGAGCTTAAATAATCTAGATTACATTTTGGGTGCCTGGGGGGGGGGGGTGCATTTGTCATTTCTGCAGGTCAAGTAAACACTAGGAGTAACAAGCATAAGAAAAACATATTTTAGTAGCACAGTATAAATAGACTTGATGAAAACACACGCGCACACGTTCAAATAAAAGACTTGTTGACAAAGCAAAGCAGCTGTGGCCCGGGATAGTATGGACCGGACGTGGTGATAGAATTCTCCTTCAAAACCACCTACACCCCACCAAACAGTGACTGGGGAAAAATGTCCTTTGTCTTAACAGATGGAAAACTGAAATCCGAATTCTAAGAGTACCAGACCCTGCCTCTTCTCTGTTTTTTGGGCACCCTAGTCTCAGAACTGCCCCCAATGCCTCTCAGAAGTTTCCTGTGATAACCTCCAGATAAATAATGAGTCCTGCATTGCATTTCTTCAGCAGATATCATGACGGGAGGGAAGGGGTGCGAGCGAGGAGGAAACGAATGGCCAGAGCTAGCCAACCAAAATAAATAATCTGTGACGTCACCTGGGAAGGAACCAAGGAACCCAAAGGTGGGACAGATGGACACTATTAACCAACCAGACTAAAGGAATTTCAAAAGGCAGGCCAACCAACCAACCAGAAGCACTGGGTGTGTTAAAAGCCCATAGACTGAACACAGCATGCCTCACAGCAGAGTATCACATGCACTGCCCAGGCTCGACCTAAAAAAACAAAGCTCCCAGCAGTTTCTGTGTTGTATTTCTCTACATGTATGCAGCCAGTGCCAAATGTTATAGCACCAAAAGATCTCATTCTTGGTATGTGCCTCCACTTTACATGTGATCAATTAAATTAATGTCTTCAAATCATATCTATTTTCAATAATCAATGTCAATTAACATGCAGCGCATGCAACGTTATCAAGATCAACACAATAGTATTTGCTTTATCCGCATAAGAATGATGAAAGGATATCTCAACTTATGATTTCCACCTATGACCTTGCCGGTCTTTGGATGGAAAAGAAGCTATGTTAATTTACTCTAGGATGTAGTATATTTGCTTCCTTCTCTTCTTTTATTAGAGTTGAAAGAGCACACCAGCTCACACCTGAGAGGATTTATTAAATACCAGCTAAATGCCATGTTGCTCAAAAGGTTCTGTCTAACATGCTCAAATAGGTTTGCTCGCTGCACTGCAGTTTCCAGACAGGCCTGTGGCCAGGGCCGGATTTAGCGCTGGTGGAGCCCAGTGCGACAATCGTAGTTGATGCCCTCCTCCCAAAAAACACTCCTTTTCTATGAATTCCCTCACTAACACCCCACCAGTGGCCCTCACCTTTCCATAGGCTCTCTCTCACATGAAATTTGCTACTAATACTAGTGTTGGGTGTCAGAGCACCTTACGTTACACACACATTAAACAGTCAATGACTTGCGTGTGTAAATTAGCCTATAGGAAATGTTACATAAGACCACAAGGATTATTAGGTGTTGGAGTCGATGTCACTGTTACTAGTAGGCAGTATATTTTAAGAGTGTTTGGTCTGGAGAAGCACAAACTAAGCATTTAAAAACATACCACAGTGGCTTTACTAATAAGAATGTATTTCTACCCAAATGAACCCTTTTAAGCACAATTAGGATCATGAAAGACTGGAGAAAAACAATGTTCTAACCTATACCATGCAGTTTACGTGCAACTCTTTCAAAACTGAAGACAACCAAACACAATGCCAAGTGGACAGATTTCAAAACCATGACTGAAGGAAAAGTCTTCAACATAATGGCTAACCTGAAACCCACATCCCACACTACCTATCCCCTTACCTTCCACCCCAGTACAGAACCTCAACCATATCATCTCCCCATTCTGAACAAAAATCTTAAACTCCTTTATATCATCAGGCTATGTACCTGACTCCCTCCAAAAGAAGCCAAATCACGCCCATTCTCAAAAAACCAGAGGCGGACCTAAATTACCTTAACCTAAGACCTGTCACAAACCTTCCTTTCCTAGCGAAAACGATGGAGAAGTATGTCCAAATACAACTCACCCAACACAGACTAATTGAATCTCCATGACACATTCCAATCAGGTTTCAGGAAAGGCAGTAGCACTGAAACTGCTATGCTTAGTTAACAGATGATATTCTCAGATCCTTAAATGGAGAAGACTCCTGCCTCCTACTCCTACTCGACTTATCTGCAGCATTTGATACAGTAAATCACCAAGCCCTACTTGAGACACTCAGGAACCATACGGGTAGTAGTAGCACAGTCCTGAGACGGTTCGCATCCTATTTGCAACATCGCAAGCAGCAAATAAAAATCAACAGCTGTGTCGCAAAGCCCACACCAGTCTCACAAGGTGTACTTCTCGCCATGCCTCTTTAACCTTTTTATGGAACCCTTCACAGTCATCCTTAAGCAAATGGCATCAAAGATCACCTTTATGTCGATGACACTCAATTCTACTACAAAATTAAATCACCCAGCAACATCCTGCACTTTAATGACATACTACTTAAGATTCAAACATGGATACACATCAACCACCTAAAGCTGAACTGCTACAAAACTGAGCTACTATTCCTCCTACCAAAAAACAAACATCTACCAATGAAAGAATGGGTCAAGAACCTGGACTCACCAAACTGTTCACTATCACTAGCTAACTCCGTAAAGTCCTTGGGTGTGACACTGGATAAAAACATGTCAATGAAGGACCTAATAAGTAACTTAGCCAAATGCGTGCTCTACACATCCTTTTCCATCTTCCTCCACCCATGTATATACCATGCTCCATGTAAATATATATTTTTTTCTATATACAATAAAAAATTACTGAAATAAAAAAAACACAAAGAAAATCAAATCATTCTCAAACGACGGTAGTGCAAGCACTTGTCCTCTCAAAACTCTATTACAGCACTGCCATCATCACAGGAACTCCCGACCTTCATCTTGCTCCTCTAGGAGTAGTCCTAAATGGTAAGCATAGTTTACCACACATTCGAGACAACGCATGCCATTACAATGCAGTTGTTACAACAACTGCAGTGTTACATCGCATACCATTACAACGCAAGTCAGAACAACGGCTTGCTGTAGGGGGCAGAAGGTATTGGATTTAAAATCCAACCCTTCCCTACTGTTGCACAGACTGGAGTTGGAATAGTAAATTATACTATTCCAACATCCAGTGTCCCCCCTACAGCAAGTCTTTGTTCTGACTTGCGTTGTAAAGGTATGGGATGTAACAACGCAGCCATTGTAACAACCACATTTTAATGGGATGCATTCTAAATGCATGCGAACTGACGTGGCATATTCATCCTAAATGCAGCTTCCAGGCTCCTCACGGAAATCAAACGGTTTGATCATATCTCAGCTGCCCTCAAGAGTGTCAACTGTCTTCCCATTGAAGGAAGATGAATCTTCAAGATACCTTGCATCACCCACAAAGCCCTTCACTAAAAAAAAAACAATAACCTAGAATGCAAACTTTCGAGAGCAGGAAGTGGCTGAACACTGAGAAGCTCCTACTCTCTTCTTCACATTCCTCCTAAGCTCGAGAAGAAATCCTCCCAGGCGGGCTCCTTCTCAGGGAATGCTCCTAAGATTTGGAACTCACTTCCTATAGATCTCCTCTGCAACCCTTCCTTCTCCTACTTTAAAGGGGACCTCAAATCTCTACTGCTCAACAACTACTTCAACAAGCATGCAAGTTGATTTACGATTCTCACAGTCCCTATCTACACCGATTTGATCTTCCCAGGGGTCGCCAGACTAGCTTAATCGGGAACCATTCTTCATCGCAATCACCTTAATGATGTATTGCTATATACTCTTTAGTGACTATTTTTAATACCATCTGCTATGTGGTCTCCCATACATTTCACCATATGTACCTTGAGAAAACATTCACACAACATGTAATGCACTCTGATAACTTCAGGTCTAGCTGGCGCTATACAAAACTCAAAAATATATTAAACAATAATGACTGTTCATCTGTCACTTTGCTAGATTAGGATTGTAATCTATTAACTGCAAGAAACATGTTCTTTTCAACAGGCATTTTAGCCCTCTGTGCTACTTTAGCATGTGTGGAAACTGCCACTAGATAAAACTCTGACCTCTCTCCAGCAGGAACATTAATTCTGGACACACAAGCAATTCTGCAGAGGGTAATGTTTAAACCCTTGTTATTTCTAAACATGGTACCCCCCTCCCCCGAGGTCAGTGACAGGGGCGACTGCAGCAGTGACACCTCCCTAGATCCAGCTTGGCCAGAGGCGTCTATTCTGCCAAAGAGTATTGTTAAAATAAAACACTCTGTTTTTCCAGCGCTTCATGCAACCATCTTGATTCATAGGTTACTCTTTAATGGCACAGCAACAACTCTGTGGATGTTGCTTCTCTTTTTTAAAGGCTGCTCAATGTTGGCTGGGAAGGTGTGCGGGGCGCAATAAATGTTAGTCAATGTGTTACAGCTTACTGCAGTCAAGAGTTTAAGAGACCGGTCACATCCACTCTATATTATAACGCAAATGCTGGTGTTGAAAATGGCAATGTATATGCACATAAGCGGCGTTCATTTGTGTTCACTGTACCCCTTGTTGTAAGCAGAACGGATATCGCGAAACACTGACTGTGTTATCCCGCCAGCATAGACCCATGCACACACGTACACAACAGCCATTTTAGGCACCATGGCCTCTCTGCCCGTTTGTTAAACCCCCGGCACCCCTCCCCGCGCGCACTGCTCATGCATCGGCCATAAAACCCTCTCCGTGACCCTGCTCTAGAAGTAACACTCTTGCTTGACCCACACCCCCCATTTCCTCCCAAGAACACCCTTCCCCTCAGCTGACGAGCCCCCCCCCAGCTGCACTTGGCCTATCGACCCGGTCCCAAGTCCTAAGACCAAGCCTCGTGGATGTACACCCCCCCCCTTTTCCTGCCCAGCATAACAAAACCATGATACACCAACCGAAGTGCCCGATCTTATCGCCTGTCCAACCTTTGATCTGATCATCACCTCCTGCCCTCGTGTCCTGTAGGAATGTCCGGCTGAGGGATCACAATCTCTTGTTACATTCAGGAGGGGAGGATGACATCTGAGCGACTGGTATGGGAATAGGCCGGAAGCTGGGATTCCAAACATGCTTTTTCCTACTTCAAAGCGTCTTTATTGCAATAAGGAATGTTTGTGCATCATAAACATGTGTATAAAAGACGAAGCCTCAGAGAAACTTGTTAGAGCACCTCCTGAAGACACTATGCGAGTGTCCGAAATGACAGGCTCTCCTCATGAGAAATAAAACTCTGTTCTTGTTTTCCTGCTTCCAGCGCCCGTCTCTTTATTTGGTAATTGTTCAAGATGGGAACTAAGAGACGTCCTGCGCCAGCAGCCTGGGCATCAGGTGCGTTATGGGCTGACTTTTCCACACTGGCATGGAGGTGAGCATTGCCAAAAGAAATGAAATGAAATGAAATGAATTCGTACTTGTATAGCGCACTTATACCCTGAGGTGTCTTGGCGCTGTACTCATACCGCTGTGGAACCCTTCCTGGCTTTTCCCTGTGAAATTCCCACGCCTGGGCACCCCCAGGGTGAAGCCAGGCATCCCAGCGCTGTTGGGGCCGTTGTGGAGATTAAGCAAGCTATTGCCCAGAGTTGCAGAGTGGGACCCATGATTAGAATAGGTACCGAGGCGAGAATTATCAGGTCGGAGGAAATTGAGCCCAAGACCCGCCAAGGCGGGAATTGAACCCTGGTCCTTGGCCAGACCTCTGAATCAGGGTCTGCCGCTCTAACCATTGAGCCACACTGCACTGCACTGCTGTGAAAGGTTGTCAAGTGAGGCTGGGAGCACTCAAAACAGATTCCCTGCAGCTCTACAGTATGTATCAAGACACATTGAGGATGAAACCAGTTGAATCTAAAGTGGCAGAACCAAAATGCTCCTCTGGGAGGGACAAGCCATAGAAGAAGGAAAGCCTACAAATTGGGGGGAATGAGTTGAACTAGGTAAGCAAGTCATGCAATCATGAGTAATTGTATGTAATGTATTGCAGACAATAGGTCTTGGCAAAACACAAATAAACCTGCCTGCATCTGACACCTAATTATATGTGGATCCCATAAAAGAGCCTCCAAAATTTGAATGAGGAACTGGACCCAGTGATACGAACAGTATTTGATCACTAGGGGAAAACCTTCTTACATACAGCGCAACTGAAAGAGTTAACATTATACGGTCTCCCAAAAATGCATACAGGAGGTTTTCCCCACCCTGGAATGGCCCATCATCTCAGGAATAAATTCCATGTGTTTTAGAAAGGCAGAATACACTGACTTGCAGCTCCAACCTTGTTCTGGAACAGTGGGCTACATTACATTGCTGCTCCAACCTTGTTCTAGGTTAGTGGAATACAATGACTTCAAGCTCAATCTTCCTCTAGACTCCCAAAAGGTTAAATCTTGTTCTATACTAGTGGTATATATTGACTTACTGCTTCAACCTTGTTCTAGACTAACAAAATACATTGACTTACAGCTCCAAACTTGTTCTAGACTAGAAGAATCATGAGGAACTCTTATGAGGGAATAACCCGCAAGATAGTACATGGAGGAAAAAATATGGAAGCCTTATGTTATGTTATGTTATCTGGTGTTTTGTAATGCGCTCAGCTACTCAAGCAGAGTGTCCCGGCGCTATGAGACCAAGCAAAAAAAGCACAGAGCAAGGAATTCAAAGGAATCATTGGCCAAACAGCCATGTTTTGAGATCCTTTCTGAATGACAGCAGATTATCTGTCTTCCTCAAAGACAAAGACAGTGCGTTCCAGGATTTGGGTGCCAGATGTCTAAAGGAGCGACCCCCGATGCGAGCGCGCCTAATTGCCGGAACCGTCGCCAGAGACAGTGATGCCGAACGTAATGCTCTTGGCGGGTGATGGAAACCAATTCTATTCCTAAGATAGCGAGCGCCGGTACCATGAAGGGCCTTAAAAGCCAAGGTGAGGGTTTTGAAGGAAATGCGCTTTTGGACAGGCAGCCATTGAAGAGATTTCAGGAGCACTGCAGCGTTAGATCTCTGGCTGAGGCCAAAGATCGCGCGGGCGGCAGAATTTTGTACCAATTGAAGGCGCGAAAGAAGATATTCGGGGAATCCCAGATATAACACATTTGCATAATCAAGCCTCGAGCCAATCAGGGCCTGAACCGCCGTCCTCCTATGGGCCAGGGATAAAAATGGAAGAAATGTTCTCAACATTTTTAAAAGACCAAAACACTGACCAACAAGGCTCAGGATCTGTGGTTTAAAGGTAAGAGAATTATCTACCTTCACTCCTAGATTTTTGGCGGCCGAGGTGGCAACGGAGGGCGGAAACATCGCCGCCGGCCACCAAGACTTCCAGCAGGGAGCCGGAGAGCAGCCAAAAAAGAGAACCTCCGATTTGTCAGAGTTGCACTTTAGATGGTTGAGTTGGAACCATGAAAAGACGGCCCCCAAACAGCTCTTAATGCTCTCACCATCGAAGTCACTGTGCCTTTCACAAGTGAAGAAAAGCTGGGTGTCATCAGCGTAAGAAACAATCTGGGCGCCATAGGACTCAGCCAGCGCCGCCAAAGGGGACATGTAGATGTTAAAGAGAGTAGGGCTCAGGATAGACCCCTGAGGAACTCCCACTTCCAATGGCGGCACTAAGGCTGAATACGGAGGAGCCCAGACTGTCTGATGGCGGTCAGCAAGAAAAGACTCAAACCATCTGAGCACCGTCCCCCCCAAGCCAATCTCCGAGAGTCTTAAAAGGAGACGGTTGTGGGGGATGGTGTCAAAAGCCGCCGAGAGATCTAGCATCACCAGCATTGCTTTGCCTCCAACATCCAAGACCTCTTTGATGGCTTCCGAGACCTCCAGCAGTGCTGTTTCTGTGCTCATATTAGCACGAAACCCAGACTGGGTATGGTGGAGTATACCATGTGTCTCCAAAAAATCAGAGAGAGCGGACTGCACATGCTTTTCCACGACCTTAGCAAAGGCCGGGAGAAGGGAAATAGGACGATAGTTAGCATGGATGTTAGCGTCAAGGGTAGGCTTCTTTAAGAGAGGAAGAATAAGAGCCTGTTTCAAGACCCGCGGAACCACTCCAGTCTCAAGGGATTGATTTAAAATCGGGTTGATTAAGGGGTTGATAACATGTGCTATTTTGGCCAAAAACTCGGACAGAGAAGAGAGGGGCATCAAGTTGAGGGCCACGACCGAGGCTGAGGGCAAAAAAGACGCCTGAATATTTTGGAGGCAAAAAAGTCTGCCAATTGAATGACCCAAGATTCCTGGTGAGAGCACTTTGGTGCGATGGACGCAGGCGAAGTGAATTCCTTCACTATCACGAAAATGTCCTTGCTGGTATTCGTGGCCGCATCAATTCTCCAGCTTTCTTTTCCCGATTGATTTCTTTATGATAGGTCTTAACGCACTCCCTATAGACTTCCTTCAGTAGACCATCATAGTTTAATCGCCAGGTTCTTTCGGCTTTCTTACAACGCCTGCGACTAATATTGAGTGCCAGCGTAAACCAAGGTGCCCAGGCACGGGTGGATTTTTTGCAAGCAACCAGGGGCGTTGCTAACTCATCCAGGCGCTGTGCAAGCCACGTTTGAAAGTGATCTAGATCTTCCTCTAGATCACCCGTTAGCGAGCAGGGATGTGTCGTCAGGGACTGTGCTAGCATGTCCACTGACACACGGTGAAAAGCGCGTGAGGCCAGGGGATGACAGTTTGAACCCCTCTTTGTTGACCTGGTTGAATGCAGAATATCAAAATTCACCAGTTAATGATCAGACCAAAACACTGGTTCAGGTATGGCCACAACTATGGGCTTGGTCGAAAAAATTTGGTCCAGTGTGTGGCCTTTATTATGGGTGGGGGTAGCAAGATGGGGCATCAAGCCCAGTGGATTAGTGGAATCAAAAATCTTAATGGTGTCAACGTCATCTGCCACATCCATATGAATATTGAAATCGCCTAAAAGCAGGCAATGCCTACAATTGAGGATTGTTTGTCCTCACCTTTTCTCCTCCTGCTGCCCATAGACTGGATTATAAATACATTCAAAGCATGGGGAGGAAATGGGATCCAGTGGACACCTGGGATGCGGTTTGACCTAGACTTTGCAGATGACCTAGCCCTACTCTCCCATACTGATTTGCAGATGCAAGAGAAGACCGACAAAGTGGCACCCACATCAACACAACTTGGTCTCAACATCTAGAGGGAGAAAATCAAGATCCTGAAGGACAACACGGCCAGCACAGCTGCAGTCACTCTTACAGGCGATGCACTTGAACAGGTAGTGGCCTTCACCTACCTGGGTAGTGTTATAGACAAGAAGGGCGGCACAGACACTGATTTAAAGGCAAGAATCTGCAAAGCAAGAGCTGCTTTTCCTTTCAGTCAGATCTGGAACCCCAAGGGCCTAACGCTGCAAAGCAGGATCAGGATTTTTAACACCAAAGTAAAATTGGTCCTTTTGTATGGAGCAGAAACTTGGAGGACAACATTGACCACCATCACCAAAGTCCAGACCATCATCAACAACTGTCTGAGGAAAATCCTCCAATTCCGCTGGCCAAACACCATCAGCAACAATAACCTAGGACAACAGAATTTTTAACTCTCAGCCCATGAAGAAATCCGGAAAAGACACTAGGGTTGAAAAAGTAATACCCTCCGCAAACCTGCATCGAACACCACTGAGTAAGCCCTGACCTGGAAACCTCAAGGGAAAAGGAAAAGAAGAAGGCCAAGACACACCTGGTGTTGATGCCTCTAGGCTGACTGTGGCGTTGATGCCTCAAGGCTGACTGCAGGGGGATAGGCTACACCTGGAACCCGATTTAAAGAAAACTTCAAGCCAGAGATGGCTAGAGAGCCCTGGTTGATGGCCTATGTCCCAGGAGGGGTAGTAGGCATAAGTAAGTAAACAAAAACATATAGTTAAATGTGGATTGAAGAACTTAAAAAAAAAATAGCAGCCAGGAAGATTTTGGCTGCTATGCCCTCCAAAAAAGGAAAAATCATGTAAATAAAAATGAGGGGTGGTGGAGCGAGCAGAAGGTGGATGGAGGGGGAGGAGTAAACGCCGCCAAACAGCAAGTTTAACAAGTAAAAAGGTGATGGGAGTAATGGATAAATTGGGAATCGGTTAAATTAGAATAAAAATGACATAAAAGATATGAAGGCTGGGAATGAACGAGCTGGCGTGAGGGGCAACATGGAAGGACCAAGGATGTGAGGGGATAATAAGCCAACGGGGAAGAGAGCAAGAAAATGCATGCAACCCCATGCAGTTCTAAAGGCAATAAAGTAGGTCTATTCATAACAACAGTGACAAAATACAATTCATCCAATCAAAGGGACGGTAGAAAAGCTGTGCTACAGGGAAGGGACAAATACAAGAAGAGCAGGGAAAGCCATTGAATAAAATGTAAGAAAAGTATCTGCAGGAAAGTTCAGAGCTAGATCTTAAGTAACATGATGGAACACGTAGCATGCTTGTTCAAAGAGCTGGGATATAGGATACCACGCTACCTGGGTCATAAACGGACCTTAATGGATTTTTTCCCCAACAGTCAGTGGCTAAAACTCCTCCTTACCATTGACAAATTTCTGTTCTTAATGTTTTACACCCTTAGGGGCACATGCATCATTGTAAATTGGATTCGCAAATGGTGCGAATCGTAAAATTCGTCCGTTTGCGAATGCAATTTCAATTTTTGGGATGCATCACCATTTTTGTACCTTTCGCAATTTAAGAAATCGCAAAATTGCGATTTCTTAAATTGCGATTGCATTTAAGGAATCTCAAATTGAGATTCCTTAAATGCAATGCATCAAACTTTTAAAATTTGCGAATTCGCAAATAAGGGGAGCAAATTACCATAAAGTTGACCTTCATGGTAATTTGCGAAAATTTTAAAAAATGCTCTAAAGTGCATTTTTCAAAGTTCCATTTTACACACACACATGCCCTTGGGGCATGTGTGTATGCAGAATGTACTTATAGGCAGATTTCAGGGGTGCAACAGGGTGTCCTTTGGACACTCCTGCACCCTTGAAATTGCATTCTCAATTTGCGATTCTCTAATGGAGAATCGCAAATTAAGAATGTCTTCCCATTCATTCCTATGGGCCTCTAGGCCCATAGGAATTGATGGAGAGGTATTCCTTAATTGCGATTCTCAATTAGAGAATCGCAATTATGGAATTTTAAGAAATCGCTATTTTTTTAGCAATTTCTTGATGCATTGCATTTGCAATTCCTTAATTGCGATTCCTTATTTTTCGCAATTAAGGAATCACAAAAAGCAATATTGATGCATGTGCCCCTTAATCCCATACAGGCATGCTCCATTTTAAATACCCTGAAGTTCAAATGGATTTTGCAGCTACAATATTCTACCTTAGAAAGAATAACAGATTACACTTGCACCTTCCCATGGTAAGTCTGAGGGAATTGGGAGGCAAAACTGTAGCACCAATGTGTCCTGAATGAGTTTCAGATAGTAGCTCAGTAATAAGTGATGTTCACAGTTACGCAAACGGTTTAAGCCCAAGGAAGGCTACTGGTATCATTTTTATGAAATAGAGGGTTGCAGAGTAAGTTAAGCATTTTTACAGTACTTAAAATTGCAATTGTTGAGGCGATTAAGAAGCATCCTTCTACCATTATTTACAACTTGATTATGTTTGCTTTAATACATGTCCTACTCAGTAAGATCACAGGCTCCCTCCCCTAAGCCAATCACAATGCTGCAATGCAGTTGTGATTGGTCTGAGCATCCATGGTTCGGCGTTCAGAAGTGGAATGGGAGCCTGGGCATGTTCCTCAACAGGCTGCGCAATGCATCCTGAGGGGGAACATGCAAAGTGTGCATGGCTGTTTGGCTAGCCCAAGACGGCCAGTCAAACAGTCATGCGCACTAAGAGTATGCCACCAGTCCTCTCTCTGTGACCGCAGCCCCGCCTAACCTAGCCCCGTAGTGAAAAATAAAATGATAATAATGATATTATCATTTTCTTTTTCATTTCTCCTGCTCTGAGAGCAGTGGGGCGACGCTCCTACCCCATAGCATATGATTCGCTCCTATTTTTTTTGATGATCGATAGAGCATTAACATGTAGCAGATGCTACAGAATCACCTCTAAGCATCTGAAAAACAAACCTTTTTAAGAACTAGCTCAATTGTATTTACGTTATCAGCATTAGAATGATCAAAGGCTGTATCAGCCCTCCAATGATTTACCCTTAGGACCCTGACTGTCTGTAGACTGGCAATGAGCCCAATTAATGTAATCTAGAATGGAGTATTGCTAATCCCTTCTCTCCTCTTTTACTGAAGCCAGAAGAGCATTTCAACTCACACTTGAGAGGATTTAAGAAATACCAGACATGATGCTTGAAAGGTTCCGTCTAAACTGCTCAAAAGGAATAGCCGGTGGTACTGTTCCTTCCAGGCAGGTCCTTGGCTTCCCCTCTGTCAAAGAGTACTGTTAACAAAACAAAAAATCACGCTCGATTGCCAGCACCTGATCCAAACATCTGAGTTCATAGGTCACTCCATAATTTCACAACCACTGTGTCCGAGGTGCTATCAGGGCCGGACTGGGAACCACAACCGGTCCTGGCAAAGTGCTCGGCCAGCCCCCCTCCCCTCTCCCCACTCGGAAGGGGGGGGGAGGGTGGAGGGAGGGGCGGGGGTTGGAGGTGCCGCCGAGCTCTTTGCCAGAGACAGTTTTCGGCCGATTTTGGTACAGGGTCGATTTTGCAGCTATGCTGCAAAAACGGCCCCCAGGAGTCCAAAACCATCCCCCACCCGTGCGGCACACTGGGGGATTGCCTGGTGCCCGCTATGGCCAGTCCGGCCCAGGGTGCTATTGCTTTGTAAAGGCTGCTCGAGGTTGGCGGGAAGGTGTGAGTGTGCGGTAATTACTAAGAGAATGCTAGCCAATGTCTTGCGGAAGTAGACAGTTGGTGGGTCAAGAGACCCGCCACTTCCTCTGTCTGTTATAAGCCAGATGTATGGACGCAAGCATTGCCAACAGAGCGGAAGGGGCATCCAAGCACTGCTGCGAAATATAGTGCAGCGAAGAATGGGAGAGGGGAGATCTAAGCACGTGCAGCTCTCAGTGTGTGGCAGGTTCCCAGAGGATGAAACCCATTGACACTTAAGTGGTAGAACCTCAAATACTACACTAAGGACGTAGCTCCAGGGGGTTGTGTGAGGTGTTACACCCCGTATTAAATGTCTTATTTGATAAATAGTTGGGTACAGGAGCTTCCAGTCGGGTATGGTAAGGTGTTTGTCGGATTTCTTCTCGGATTTTTAAATACTCAGACAAAAACGCACATACACTCATCTCCGTTTTGAATGTCTTCAGACATGACTATTTTATAAAATACTGTGTTTTAAGTAGTCCGCACCCTTTCCCCTGGCCCTTAAGCACTGCTTCTTATATAATGATTAACATGATATGCCAGTATGATTGTTCGAAAAATTGGAAGCACACACTCCCTCAGTCTTACTGACCAAGCTAAGACCCTGTGCTCCGCTGGGAAGGACAAACATAAGAATAGGGAGGAAAGTCATCAAATCAGGAGCAATGAGTGGAAGTAAAGAAGCAAGCCATCCAATCACGAGCAAGTGGTCCAAAGCACACTCTCTAAGTGTATGCAATAGCTTGCAAACATTGGGTCAGGCCAAGTGACAGCTAAACAGGTTTGTAGGCGAGACCTAATTATATGCTGATCCCACAAATAGATATTCTCCATAATTTGATTGAGAAACTGGACCCGGGAGAAGAACAGTATCTGTTCACTAGGGAAAAACATACTTGGGTGTAGCACAATAAAAGCAAAAATGCTTTCATGAGGTTTTCCCCACTCAGGAATGTCGTTTCATCTCAGGATTAAATCCTATTTGTTCCAGGAGAGCTGAACACACTTCCTTATAGCTCCAACCTTGTTCTACACTAGCAGAGTAAACTGACTTACAGCTTCTACTGTGTATCACGGAATAGGACACACTTAAACTACTAAATATTAAATCACAAAAGGACCCCGCACTAGTCAAACTGGATGTAGTAGGTTTATGTACATCTAAGACTTGATGTGAAACATTTTCTACATACTAGATCAGCTCAGTTTAATGCGATCAATAAAATTAGTCTTGAAATGCTTTAGATTGACCAAAACCGTCTTTACTTTCCATGAAACCCTTCCTCTTCAGCTACAGGAGTCTGCAATGTGTGCTCAATGTATTCTGTTTGGGTTTTGCATGGATAATTTGGGACCTTCTACTGATTTTATTCAGGGAGCTGGTGTTGTTTCCTCAGGGGCGGCTCCTCCTCCATTAGGGGGGAGGACCGTTGCTCTACTGCTTTCTTGCAGTGCGAGAAGCAGACACATAAAATGGTAGTTTTACCATTTTATGTGTCTGCTTCTCGCACTGTTAGAAAGCAGAAGGGTTTGGTTGGGGGCGGGCGGGTCTGCACGAGGGCAGGGGAGGAGTGGCTTGCCCAATGCTGCAGGCCCTGACTGTTTGGTCAGCCCTCTTCGGCCAACCAAACCAGTCATGCGCACTTTCCAAATTCTCCATGTAGGCTGCATGCAGCCTGCATGGAGAAAATGGCCTCCCCATGGACGCCTGGCTGGTTGGCATCCCCACGAATCACAACCCTGCCATTGCAGCATTGTGATTTTTCTTTTTATTTATTTTTATTTAATGCGAACATTACCCGAAGGTGTCGGAGCGCTTTTCATAAGAAGCGGTTGCGATACATAAGGATTTAGGATTACATGAGTTACATAAAAGATACAAACAGAGAAAATTGCAAATGTACAAGTTTTAAAGCCACTCAAGGAAGAGATACAAATGGATAAACTCTAAGAGTCACATAGGAATGGTAGTGCGTACAAGGGTCTACTACATATACTAGTGGTTAGAGTTATCTCTCTCTCTATATATATATACACACACACACAAATAGATTTGCTTAGGATTACATTTTACCAGCGATTAGGCTTGGACAAGTATATGTCACATATTTACAGAGTGAAAAGAGAAATAAAAAGAAAAAAAGAAAAAGGGCTAGAGAGCGGTAGGTGGGGGAGAAGAGTCGGAGGCTGAGATTGGTGAGAGGAGATAGGGGGACCTGAGGGGTAGAAAGAGATAAGGCAATCCAGCAAAAGAGAAATGACTGAAGGTCGGCAGGATGGAATCCAGTGGACCAAAGGAAAGCACAAGAATCAACAAGATGGCGGACCCGAGTCATGGGCATCGATGGAAACCATCTCAAAATGGCAAGAAGCACCCAGGTCAGGACCCAAAAACCATGAGAGCAGAGTTCCATTACGTGGGGTTGGACGGGGGACGCAGTCACAGCACCAAGGGAGGGCAGTAGAATGACTGCTGTTCTGCAAGATGGCGGACCAAGGACAAGAGCGACAACAGGAGATGGTCCCAAAATGGCGGGGCGCACACGAGTTCCAGTGCAAAAGTTACAAGTGCCAAGTCCAAAGCAAACCAGGGGGCCAAACCAACGGAGGAAGAACAAGAAGGGGAAAGGAGCCAGACAGTCAAAAGAGATTAATTAATGACAAACGTTGTGGGGAGCACTGCTGTGAGTGTCCCGTTCCAGGCGCCAAGATCACGGGTGAGGCCATAGGCTCCTGCAATCCAGCCCAACCAGGGCACCTCACACGGCCCAGCGGGCCCTCCCAGATCAGGGGCCCACACTGAGGGCCAGCGCCGTCTCCCCACGTCATAAGACTCCCCCCAGGCAGCCCAGGTAGCCACCGGTCCTCGAAACAGCTCCGGTCGGGCGCCCCACCAGCAGAATCACACTCCTCACCTCCGTCTAAGAGTCGAACTCTTCTCAGCCGGGCAATTGCTGATGTTGGTCCTATTATGTGGAGCCGCCGGAGGTGAGCGGCTGCAGCCTGTCTGCCTCCAGTCCCACGGTCCACGCCGGTGATACTGCCACCGGACCATCATGACGCTACCCCAAAAAACACAGCCTTGGCTTTGGCACGGTCGGTGACGGCACAGCACCATTGGCATCTCTAGTTAGCTGTCTTCACTTAGCTTCTAGACTAGTGAGTTTACCGAATTTACTGAGTTTACCAAAGGGGAGGGAGGCTGCCTGCTTCCTGATCCTGCCAGAGGAGGGAGATCAGAAAACGTGGGTCCAGGCCAGGAGTTGAGACGGCGCAGGGCCAGAGAAGGTGCGTCTTCTTTCAAATTAACACCCCCGCGCTACACCCCCACAAGAGTGCATGTGTCTTCTTGACCTTACCCTTGTGTGCAGCATCCACCATCAAGTCTAGCAGATTTGGTACCTACGTGCTCCTTTCTTTTTCAAAGGCATTTACTCATATTTTTCCTTTACCGCACCAAGACTGGCAGACACCATTTTAAAATGTTACACATTTAAAAAAAAAGAAAAAATACATTAACAAGTATACATCATCACGAGGTGGAGGGTGCAGCGTCCTAACACATACAGGCGCTAGAATAATGAAATAGACATGCATAAACATCACTGAACTTTTTTTCTTGCAGCTGCTGAACAGCATGTGTAAAAACCACTGGTAAAGCCAAAAGGCGAAAGTGATTACGTTTGACAATGCCTGTTCAGATACCTGCTACCAAAAAAAGTGGTCTCTTTCTTTGTGTGTTAGCATAGGAAGGTGATAATGGAAACAACAGCAAAAAATATTTTGAGATACGTCCCAATAAACAACGACTGTGTGAATAAAATAGTGTAATCTTGTGTGAAACATATAAGTCCATCCTTAGTGTTCCCACCCAAGATGGCGATCACTTGTCCCCACGGCATTGGTCGGAAATATTATCTTAGTCCAAGACTAGATGGAAATAAGCACATACATTTTTACTGAGTGTAGGAAACTGGCTCTGTATATACTATACCAACGTGAGTTATAGAGTCCAGTAGATCCCCAAAGGTAGGCAGAGGTAAAGCTAGATAGAACCTCACTCTCTATGTGTAGTAGTGTGGTCCAGCAGTAAGGCAGTATCAGAGTACAGTGTTAAGCATTTGTTGTACCCACTCAGTAAGCAAACGAATTCACACACTCAGACTGAACTTCAGACCAACTGTTTTGTATAAAAATATTCTTTTAGTTATTTTATTTCCTAGAACCAAGCAAGCCTGGCACAGGTAAGTGATAAATACTTTGCGGTAAATATACAGTTGTAATACAGTGTTGGATTGTAATGGTATATGCATTTTGTTTTGACTTACAGTATTGTTTCAGAGAAATGCAATGCTTCGTAAATACAGTACATAGACTTGAATGGGTTTTTCAGTAAAATATCACGTAAGTTACTTTTTAGATTACTTTTCCTACTCAGAGTAGTATACCTGGATACTTCTCTGGGACATTTCCTGGAAACAGTTAAGTAAAATAGTTTTTGTTATATAGCACAATTTTAAAGAATTTCTTTAGGTTTTCAAACTCCAAGAAAAACAGTCAATATTATCCTATGGAGGAAAATAGTGTTATCGGTTTTCGGATAAGTATTCAATAGTTGGAGTTGAGGTTCTGGGGGTAGACTCAGGGGTCCCCCAGGATAAGGGATGCACTCTAATTACACCCTCAGGGGCACTAGGGCGGCCGGGTGCAGAGTGCTGAGGCCCAATGTTATCCAATAGGGGATAGGGGGCCTCCAGTTGGTGGCTGCTGACGTGCAGGCCACAAGGTTGTGGTGGCCAAGCTCCTGGTGTTAGGCTTAGGGCAAAGGGGAATCCGGTTTAACACACAAAGTGCACCCGCAGCAGCGCAGGGGCAGCTGGGTGCAGGGTGCTGTTTTGGCGTTGGGTGCCCTGTTGTTTTCAATGGGGATTTTCGGTTTTGGTTTTAGGCTTCAAGCTCGGTCCAGGAAGACGTCCGGGAGGAACCAAAAGCTGGGCAGGTAAGTTGGAGGGCTCATGGACGTAGGTGCACCTTGGGTTCTTTTCTCCAGGGCGCAGGGTGGCGGGATGCAGGGGCGTCTTTTGAGGTCAGATATCACCTTACCGGGCCACTCGCGGTTGTGGGGGGTGTCTCCGTGCAGAGGCTGCAGGCGACATCAGGGAGTCCTGAGGGGTCAACCCATGGTGGACTCAGACTCTGGAGTGCTGGGGGACCTCGCTGGGACCAGTGGGCAACTAAAACTCGGGACGTAGGCGGCGGGTGCAGTGGTGGTTCCAGGTGTAGGGTTTCTTTTTACTCAGCAGGCTCAGAGTCTTTCTTTGGTGTTATGGTGTTACTTCTGAACAGAGCTGCTGTTTACAGGATATCCAGTCTTTGTTGATGGCAGGCAGTCCTCCCAGGGTTTCTGGAGGTCGCTGGCTGCAGGACAAGACAATTTTTTTGCGCAGGATCTGTGGAAACTGCTGACGGGCCGGGGCCAAGTCAGTTGTTCTCTGCAGTCTACTCTGCTGGACATTTTCTTTCGTCCTTTTTTCTTAGCTTGCGGGAATCTGCTTTATTGGTTCAGGGCTGCCCCCTAAATACTGTTTTTAGGAGGGCATTTTAGGGGTGTTGAGGTCAGTAGCCAATGGGCTACTGACTTTAGGGTGACTACACCCTTGGTGTGCTCACACCACGTGGGGGAGTGAGCACAATCCCTAATCCTGATTGGGGAGTTGCTGCCATCTGCAGGATGGCGGCCACTGAAGAGAGGGCTTCACCTCACCTTCTCCACCTGAGGGGTGGAGATGGCAGAGGTGGGCACACCTTCTGGCTGGCTATTTTCTACCACCTGTCTTCCTGCCAAAAAGGAGGGGAGACAGGAAGGGGGCCTGCTCCTGATAGCAGGAGAGGCTAGGGTTGCATTACAAAGGCTGCCAGGCCTTTGAAGCTCCCCAGCCACAGATTGCTTTACCTGATCTGCGTGAGGTGCGAACACCTCCATCAAGGAAAGCTTTTGTTCCTGGGCTCAGGGAGCAAAGGGTCCCACTCCAGGGGTCCAGAAACATGTCTCGTGGTGGCAGGCTGGTGTGTACCAGTCAGGGAACTCACCAGAGGCTGGTCGTTTTTCAGGGGGCATCTCCAAGATGCCCTCTGTGTGCATTGTTCATAAAATCCCACACTGACATCAGTGTGGGTTTAATGTGCTGAGAAGTTTGATACCAAACGTCCCAGTTTTCAGTGTTGCCATTATAGTGCTGCGGAGTTCGTAATGACAAACTCCCAGCACCATATAATCTTAATGGCAGCACTGCACTTACAATGTCTATGAATGGACTTAGACACTGTAGGGGTACAGGGCTCATGCACCTTTACCCTTACCACTGGTATTGGGCACCCATCTAGAGGTGTGACAGGTGACTGGTGACTGATCTATGCCAGGGCAGTCGGTTGTGGGCATGGCACTCAGGGATGTGTGCCATGTCGACTTCACTTTGTTCTGCACCAAAACACGCATTCTGAAAAGGCAGTGTGTGTGTGTTAAGGTACAGGGCCTCTAAGGGTGGCACAATATGTGCTGCAGCCCTTAGGGGTCTTACCTGGTCACAGTGCCCTGGGTACCTGTGGTACCATTTACCAGGGGCAGACCTGTGGCCAGAGATGCGAATTGGGTTAGTTTTGGGCAAAGAACACAGGCCCTCGGAACCTTATTGGCAGGGACCCAGGGCACATCAAGTCAACGTGCATCAGTAGTCTGGCAAAACGTGTGCGTGGGGGGAGAGGGGGGGTTTACTGCAACAGAAACCCACTTTCCTACACTGAGATTTAATAATTTCATGCTTTGTTCAAACAAGCAACAGGTGATTACCGTATATCCCTTTAACTGAGGTGAGGTCTGTTCCCTTTAAACTACACAGAGTCTCAGTTGGGCCATGTGAGGTTATTGCCAGCACCACCTAGATAGAAGATAAAGTGTGCACACTCAATGATGGTGCATCACGTTCACAGCTTCAACAAAACATAAATAAATAAATTCAACAGTTGTAAAGCTCGAACATGTCACCCCTGAGGGTATCAAGGAGCTGGGGGCCTTCGGGGAGATTAAGTGAGCTATTGCCCAGAGTCACATGGTACTGAGCTGAGCTTCGGCGGGCACCGGGGATCGAACTGTGAGCCCCGAGCTCCAGAGTCTGCCACTCTGGCCGCTGTTGCACACCTCTGCCTAGGCATCAGGCAGGCAGAGGGTCACCAGGGACGCAAGTCTCTCAGGAAGGGGCTCGCTCCCTGTCATGTGGAGGAAAGCTGATCTCCTGTCCAAGTGGCCCTGCCAGCCTGGATACATAACTCCAAATGGTAAATACAAATTGAGAAAACTACAGTACAAAGTTACCACTGGGTAATCCAGCCCAGGCAGAAGCTTTCATAGAGAAAATCTTCCCCTGCCAGTTTCCAAATACTCCATTTTGAATTGGGGATACCTTTGTGGTTCCTCCACTTAGCCTCTGTGTTGTACTCCAGGTACATCTGAATCCCAGGAGAACTTGGACAGCCTCGACTGTGTTGAAAATTAGTCCGTGCCATAATTACAAGGACAACACAGCAGCTGTGAAATCACATAATTCCAGTCGCTTCGGTGATAGTACTATGCAAACTAGCCTAAAGTTTGTGGAGAATAAAAAATATCCACAGAAATTAAATTAGCAAGCAGTGCACTCATGCCAAATTAGCACCAGATAATGAGCCACATTGCATCATTTTTTAAACTCATAAATCACATTATTTTCTTTTGGAAAGATGTTATTGTAGTTTTGTCCAGTCTGCAATACAGTGTATTAAAATATTTAACCATGGGATCACAGAACATCCTTACAGTGACATTACTATCCTCACTCAACAGCAAACGTTCCCTTCCCCATGAGTCAGAACGTAGACGCATATATATACATTGGATGTGCTGTCTAAGTGTGCTATTTTTAAGCCGCGGGGAGCAAGGGGGTACTCTGTTGGCCGCACTAGTAGGCTATCTCCGTTCTTCAGGCTTGTCTACAATGTGTGCCTCCGCACGGCGATCTATTAGAGGATTATGATGGTGTTCCCGCCGGCGAGGGTGCCGGGGTCTCAGAGCCAAGGGATATAAAGGTATCAATCAGGGTATCCAAGGCTCGTGCTGTATCTATTTTGCCCACCCCGCATTTGGCTTCTCTCTGCAGCAACCTTCCCCTGCATCTCTCCAAGTTCTCCACCTACCTAAGCCAGGTAGCTAGCTGGGGGCCTCCTAATGATTTCCAGTTTCTCGTGATTTCTCGTTTAGCCAGTATAAATGCTAAGTCCTGAAATTTACTAGTGACCTTATTTTTAGATGTATGAGGGAACCATCCAAGTAGTCAGTGGCCTGGAGAGGCAGGGATCTCCTTCTCAATAACAGTTGCAACCATTACAACGATTTCGTTCCAGAAATTACCAAGTGAACATGTGCATTACATTACTGCAAGTAAAACATATATAAACAAATCTCATTTTATAAGGTAGACACCCTGTTGAGTGCTGCCAGCATTTGGATCAGCAGTACAGAGACTCCTTAGCTGAGTAACTGTCCCCAGTATCTCAGTATACACACATGCTGAAGAATCTCCCTCTGGCCTTTCTGGGACCTAGAAGCAGGGCATTTTCCGGCGATCCTGTTACCTGTGAAGTACAGAGAGGCAGAGGAACAGACCAGGGCAGAGAATGCAGTTGATGGGAACAGGTTTAGATTTAGATGCTAAAACTCTAAGTTTATGCTTTGACTAACTAACTAGGTTTGAAAAGATTTGTATTTTTCATTTATTTCTCTTTATGGGAGATTTTTGCCAATTATTAATTATTGATTAGCCTTGCGAAACACACTCTTGAAATATATTTTCCAGAACTCTTTAAAGACTTCTGACTGACACTTGATGCCTCATTCCCTTCCTTTATGGAATGCTTTGTATGCAACCTACAATATGTTCTGTATTAATTCTATTTTTCTGTTCACCTAATTCTGTAACCTGATTGATATTTGACTAATGAATAAAGGGTCAGAGAACCTTAACTTTTAACTAGAAAACAAAACCTTAAATATTAATTATATTTTGATTTTTCATGTTTATGTAAAGTCTCCTGAAGGTGTGTGATCCTTGACACGGTGTCAAGGATCCAACACCTTTTCAGCAGTAAAATTGAGGTAAATGAGGTTTTGCATTGAGAAATTACCGTGAAATTACCGCTGGATCACTTCTGTGACTTGGAGTGAATTCTATGTCAGGACTGGAGACCATAATGAAAAGTAAACTTTACTGAAAGCAAACTTCAGCCCCAAAGACATCAACAACGGCAGTACTCACTAGGCATCACAGGTCGCTCACATAAACAAAACAACGAATCATGAGTCCATCTCCTATACTTCCAGCACCATAGCCAACACCTAAACCTCTTTCGTTAATGCTCAAGATGTGTGCTTGTGCTCCTCGTTTTAACCTCCATTAAACAGTATTACTAGACCACTGTGCTATGACTTGAGTTGTTAGCATCGGCGCTCTTTCTGTAAAGTGAAATAAAAACACTCTACAGCAGCCCAAAAACCTTGCACGCTTCTGTCACAAACAACCATGTTTTGTAACCGTCAGTGTACACTCTTTTTTTCCACAGTCAGACAGGGAGACTGTTTGGTGTGGCCTGATTCTGCGTTTCTGGGTTATTTTTCTAGCCTGAGAGAGCACGAGCACATCTCACCATAACCGCTTGAGGCCGCACCCGCGCGCACGGCAGCTCCTCTCAGGAAGTCGCAGGCCAATGCGGTCATTTCCGGGCCACGAATGAAGGGGGGGTCGCAGACCCCATGAGCGCATGCGCTGCACTGCTGTTGTGGTCACTGTCAGCTAATATACCCCAGCTTCTGAGACTTACACATACAAGGCCTGGTACAGGGTTGAAGTAATTCCAGTCAAGCAACATGCCGTAGGGAGAGAACGAGACATCCTCGTTATGCTCAGCTGCTCCTTTGCCCAGGGCCCCACCACCCCCACACACTTTTTTCTCCACTTCTCCTTCTTTGCATGTGGTAATATCCATATTCAGGAGCAGTAATAGCACCCTACTTCACAAGGGAAAATAATTGCAATACTATTTTTATTCAGGTCACCAATTCAGGTCACCACTCAAACAACGCAGCAGTTTGAATCTGGCATTATGTAGCTCAGTCTGAAAAAGCACATTTTGACAATACACAGCATTGCCTCCAGAAATGAAGGGAACTTCAGCAACAAAGAATCAGCAGAGGAGCAAATTATAACTTGTTGTCTGCCAGAGCGGGCCTGCCTAAGTCCAGTTCAGGTGTGAGTGAAGCACACAATCACAACAGGCCTGAGCTCACTGGTCTAGCATCTACCTGACCCTCAAAGATGCTAAACTTTAACAAGAGGATGAAGATTAAGAAAAATACCAGCACTAAAGAGGATCCTGGAAAACTTGTTAGTCCACGCGCACCTCACTCGGGTATTTGAAAAATGTTAATCTGCCTTTTTGCCAAATACTTTTAAATTTTCCAGTGACAGAGCTCTCCCAGAGCACAGAGCACTGTACCACCAATCTGAACTTCCATCAGAACATCTATCTCAACACACAGGAACCATGCCACAACTACAGCACCAGCCCGCACCGAATGTAAATGTGATATCAATACACAGAGTTTCCCAACAAAGCAAAACTGTCAGTCAAGCGTACTGCTAATAAATTCTCATAATCAAGAACAAATCAAAGATGATCAATCTGTCCACCAACAAAAAAAGGATTTTGCAAGAAGAAAACCACACCAATCATTCCTTGACAAACACATTATTAGAAATGGGATCTCTGGTTGGCTAAGGCTTGCGTCAAAGCCAGGCAGAAACCACCACTCTAGTCAGAGCAAGGGAGTTACACGCCAAAGATAACCCTAGCTCACCCCCTTGGTAGCTTGGCACAAGCAGTCAAGCTTATCTCGGCGGCAATGTGTAAAGCATTTGCTCAACACAAACACAGCCACAACATACTAGGCACACCACAAAATTAACTCCACACAAGGTTATATCAAAAGTACCCTTTGTATTATCATAAAACACATTAGAATAGTAATCACACAATATACACTGTGCAACCTGGCACTAGGCAATATTTACAGGGGCCCCTGTCAGAACGATCACAAAGTAAACATAGTAACTGTAGGATATAAAATACAATTAGAACACAACCAGTAACTACTGTCAAGTCAAGTCAAAGTTAATTTTATTATGACCATAGTCTTTAAACAATAGCGAAAAGCAATATCAGAAGCTTAAAATATTCCCATAAAACTCATAAAACAATGTAAAATTAATCCAATGTCAGATAAAACTCTTACATGTCTCTTTTACATATATCAATTTCCCTAAAATTTACATCTTACAATAAAAACGTATTCTTCCATTTAAAACTTATTTCTTTCCTTTAGTTCTTGTATACTTTCCTTCATGTTAAAATGCATGCAGTACTACAGATTATTCTTGGCCTCTTAATGCTTTTAACATCGCCTTTATGCATTTCCCCAGGGCAATTGCAATGTCAATAGTTGAGAATTCAAATAGTAAGTTTGTTGCCTGCGCCCTTGTCCTTACATCGTATTTTATAAATACAGGTCGCAACCACATTTTCCGCTGTTCTAAAAATGACAGGCAATCAAGTAGGATATGTACCAGGTCTCCTTTGCAACCTAAGCTGCACCTGCAACACCCTTCATGATCTAGCATTTTTGCTTTCCAGTTTTTATTCATTAGCCATGGGTGGATCCCTATCCGCAGCCTTAGTATCTCCTGCCTGAAGCCACGGTTGGGAAGTATGTCTAGGTAGGGGAACCAGTTTTCATTTGACCAGGCATTCATCATGTGTGTTACTGATTTCTTCTTTGCTAGGTATCCCATATCAATGGTTCTGCTTACTTCCATCCCTTTTAGTTTTAACTCACTCTTAGTACATGATACTTGGAGCGTTTCCTGGGACACCTCCACCTTTAACCTTTTACAGATTTGCATCAGTCTTTCTCTACACGCTTTTGCCCATTTTAGGTCACTCTTTTGTATTTCTCTCCTACACCATTGGGCAACTTTTTGCCCTTCTAGATCTTCAAATCGATTCCAAAGTCTAATTAGTGCCATTTGGATTTGTGTATCCCAAGACTTTGTACCTATTTCAGTTCTTATGGCTTGGACCATAGACGATTGTGGGAGAGCTAGAAGGCTTTTTAGACACTTCCCCTCCACCAAGTCCCAAGCTCCCTTACCGCTCAAATAAAGGATTTCTGCTCCATATAGGACTTGGGGGGGGGGGGGGGGGGAGGGGATCATTGCCTCAAAAGCTCTTAACATGGGTCGATGTGACATTTCTCCGTAGTCCCTGTTGAACATTTTTAGTCCACAGATTGAAGCGTGTGCTTTTGCTTTTTGTGAATCCAAATGGGTGCACCAGTTCAATGTCTTATCAAACCATATACCCAGGTATCGGTATTCATTTACCGTCTCTAGTTTAAGATCCCCTAGGTACCAGTTAAACCTATTTATCTTTTTCCCAAAGCATAGTATTTTTGTTTTGTCTAGGTTAACTGTTAAGAATTTCCTGGCACAGTATACATTGAAGGCGTTAAGCTTTCTTTGGAGGCCTCCCTCGGTCTGGTCCACTATTACCAGGTCATCTGCATAGAGTAAACAGGGCACCTTGTTACCGTCCATTCTCGGACTTGCGCTACCCTCTACCTCTAGATAGGCCGGGAGGTCTGACAGAAAAATCGAGAAAAGCTGTGGGGCCAGAACACAACCCTGTCTTAGACCATTGTCAATGGGTATTTTTTTCGTCAAAGATCCCTCGGTATCCTTAATGACTTGAGCCCAGTTTCCTCTATGCAATTCCTTTATTAAGGTCAAAAGGTCTTTGGGTATATTTACCTTCGTCATAGATTCCCATAAACAGACCCGATCGACTAAGTCGAATGCGGCTCGGAAGTCGACGAAGCAACAGCACAACTTGCCGTTTTGTTCCGTTGACTTCTTTGCCATGGCCCATAGTGCAAATCCATGATCAATCGTGGAGTGCCCTTCTCTGAATCCTCCCTGTTCTATGGGTACAATGTGAAACTCCTTTACCCATGCATTAAGTTGGTTCAATACCATTTTTGAGAAAACTTTCTCTCCTATATCAAGGAGGTTGATCAATCGGTAATTCTGTGGTTCCTCCATATTCCCTTTTTTGTGGATTGGCCTAATTATTGCGCCCTTCCAGTTAGGTGGCATTATGCCTTCAGTACGAATTAAGTGAAACATCTGTGAGAAAAATACAGTAACTACTGGAAAAATACTTTACTTAGCATCCTCTCCTGCAACAGAAATCCTATTATGTAAGCAGCATCAAATTAGGCGCCAAATGCGTTCGGCGCCAACCTCATTAGCATAAACACATTATGCGATAACATCACCAGCAGAAACACATTATGCAATCATCTGATAAGTCTAAACACTTAGACAATAACCTCACAAACATAAATCATAGAATGCAAATTACCTCATAAACAAACCACATTAGAGGCATAAATCACGGTGCATAACTCTCAGGACATGAATCACATTTCCTAGCGCCACATAAATCACCTTAGGGCCTGGCGCCCTACAAACCTAAGAGTCCACCTGGCCAACTGGCCTTCTCAAAGGGGCTCAAATGCCCTATGCCCCAAATGTCAGGGCGGCTGCCAATGCAGCAGAATCCACGTGCGCAATTGGCCTGGGGTAGGGGAGTGTATCTCACTCCTAGCTCATAAAACATACCCCCAAAGAACTGTTGGCCTAAACGTAGCAGCTGAAGCTAATTGCCTTGCAGCTGTGAACATCAACTAGGGCCTGGACACTCCCTGTGCCCTCTGGACAAATACGCAGTACTGTTGCATCTGCCGCGGCGCAGCGGAGGACAAAGCAAATGGGCCCTGGCATGACTGTGCCCACGGCACCCACTGGGGCTCTCTAAATAACTCTGCCCCCATGGTTGCAGCTGCCTGCACTCACGCAGGACAGCTGGGATCGGCCATGAAACCACGGGCACCACTGTACCCTCTCTTGTCCCACTCAGGGACTTCTCATTCACTTATGCTCAATGTTGGAGCGGCCGCTCATGAAATGAGAACTGACACTGTGTCCCGACCTAGTCTCCCCCCCCCCAGCCATTTCCACTCACTGGGCGGTGGGGCAGGCTCTCCTCACCTTACCCGGGCTCTCTCTGGAGGCTTGACTCTCGGCGTCCTCGCTTCACCCGGGCATACATGGGGCTTCCCTCCTCTCACGGGAGCCCTGCTCGGCATCTGCTGACTTCCGCCTCCGTCCGGCTGGCACTTCTCCCTACTTCACCCGGGCCCCCTCCTGGGACCCGGAACTTCAATATGGAGCCTGCGAGGCTCCAGGACCTCACACACGTGGGGCTTCCCTTTCCTCCCGGAAGCCCGACCACGGACAGGCACAGCCTTGCCTGACTTCCAAGTTACCCTGAGCAGCAGCCTGGAGAAGATTTCATTAGCGGCTCAGGCAGCGGCAGTGATTTTCAAAAGCAGAACGCGGGGTGGGCTTCCGGCAAGGCAGACAATGCGGGGTGGGCACCCGCATTAAAAACAAACCTAAAGCGGCCATGTGGGGTAGGCACCCACCATTTAAATATCAAAATAAGCGGGGTGGGCACCCGCCGCTCTAGGCATCACGGGGGAATCCCTCACACCGGGATTCCCTCCATCAGGACGTGCAGCTCAGTGCTGCAGAGCCCTTGTGCTCCTCCTCTCGGGGGACTCCAGGATATCCTGCTACCCTGGCACTAGGAGCCCCCAAATCCCTGGAAAACAAAAAGAACAGTGCTCCCAGGGCGCAAGGGTTCCCAAACAGTCCCTAGAGGCCAAGGGGGCAATGCTGAGCCAAGGGAGGCAAGCCCTCATGGCAATTCCTCCTGGGCCCCAGCAGCAGCACGCCTGCAGGTTCAGCAACAGCACCAGAAGAGAGAACAATTTCTGAAAGTGGCATTTCTCCTATAGTCATTATAGATCTGCGCACACAAATGCGCAGCATTTATTATTAAAATTTCATACATACTACACTTGACCACGCTGCTCCTCCCATATCATCACTGGCACACTGATCATGGAATCCCCAATGTATTCCTATGGGAGGGCAGGCCAATCTCAGCAATGTAACAAACAGAGCGCACACACTTTACACTGGACCACAGTGCTAAAGTGCCCAGAGGCCTAAAACCAACAACACCATGTCACAGAAAAAGGCTAGGAGAATGCAAAAACTTAGGGGTGAACCTGCCAAAAGGGCCAAGTCCAACACACATCCATCTATAAACTATCAGCCAAAGTTGACCTACTCTTAGGAAAAAATTAGTACTTCTCTGTCCCTAGGCACATCCAAAATACCATCTACTCCATCACAAACACTGTTAATTGTCATCTCTCACACCTCAACAGTAACCCCCCCCACAGCAAGACTATGAATAAACCAAAAGATCACACACCCAAAGAACCTCAAATTCACTTATCAAAGAAACACTGAAGATGTAGCAGAAGATTATCAACAAGAAATTGTCAAATAGAAAGAGATGTCAAAAATCTCCCGTGTTAAAAGTCAAAGGAGTACACACAACCTATACAATCTAAGGGCTATTAAAGCAACCAGAACGTTACTGAGTGGTAGCACTCAATACTCCCTCAAGAACAACCTGTTAGCCACTGCTTCCTGTGCACCAGGTCACTCCGGGGCTACTGTTCTCCAATTGCATCAACTGGAGTGTTCCTCAACTGGTGTCCTGGGGACTCAGTACTAGTAGACTAAAAACTGGACAACCATGTACTCCTCCTTCAGGGTAGCGAAACAGAGCAGTCCAAGGCATACTCAAGGAGGTGAGGTGTGGTTAGACATTCAGAATACAGTACACACCGTACTACCAGCTGATAAAATCAATGTCCAGTCAGTGCTTTACTTTTTTTAAAGAAAAGTACTTAATACACACAAGAGAATTATACTACACAAAGCTAGGATAAACACTCTGGATTTACGAGAGGGTCACGGGTGTTGCTATAGTCATCCATCGTAGAATTCCATGTGCTCATATCCATACATGCATCGACATGCAGGGCTGCTACGTGCTTCTACATGATACAATCTGGGGAGAGCCCATAATACTGTGCAGCGTATATGCCCCCCCACCCCTCAGCCATGCATTTTCAGAGTGCCTCACTGACACTTGGGGTTCATTGGCAGATGTATTGTCATTCGTAGGAGGAGACTGGAACGAAGTGATATACCCCAGCTGAGACAGATGTCACCCCACCAAGCCACAAGCCACGCACAGAGAGTCCCAGTTGAGACCCCTGGTACAGACACTGGGCTGGGTCAACTCATGGGGAATTTTTCATGCCACAGACACCAGCTTCACATATTTATCCACGGTACATGGGTCCTTTTCCAGACTGGATTACATTTTCATTACTAGACCTCACACTTCCAGAGTAGCGGCGACAGAGATTCTGCCAAGAGGTTTGTAGGATCATTCCCTAGTCCAACTTCAGTTACATAGTTACAAATCGGCTCCTAGCATTCTGCATTTCACTGACGTATGTCGCCTTGGCATTTACATAACCCCGCCTACAAAACAAATCTCCATACTGCCTTGAGTACTTCTCTTTAAATACAGAATCAGCACCCTCTGCCTCAATCCTGTGGGAGGCCATGAAACCCACCATTCAGGGGTTTGATATTAGTTATTGCACGGCCGCCAGACGTCAGAAGAAATCGACCCTATTACAACTTGAAGCCTGGATCCTCAAATCTGAGTGTGATGCACTGGTGTCGGATGGTAACAGAGCTCGTAGGCAACTGGTTGTGCTACAGAAACAATATCAAAGCCTCCTTCTTGATGAAGCTAAACTGGCTTGGCTTGCCACAAAGTCGAATCGACCAAATGGGTGATAAGTCCGGGAAATTACTGCACAGGCTGTGTCATTATGCCATCAAACCGAAAGATGTACCCGTGATTACTTAGCCCACTGGAGAGATGTTGCCACGACCTTTGCTGAATTCTACCGCTCCCTTTACACTAAATAAGAGGTCATATCAGAATCCCAGATAGAGGATTAGTTTCAGGACATTCCGCCCAGGGTATTGTCTGACACAGCTCACGATTCCCTAGACTAACCTATCACGCCAGAGGGGCTCAAACAGGTGGCAGCAGAGATTGTGTCTGGCAAGGTGCTGGGACCCAACGGGTTTCCCAGTGAGTTCTTCAAGGTGTTTGCATCTATACTGTACAAAAGTGGAGCTGTGCACTACCAAAATGTTTTTTCAATAACCAAAATGGACCAGTTCCTTTATGTACGGCAATCCTTTATTGTAAATGTCCTCAGACAATCAAGCTCCAGCCAACGCGTTTCGTTCAATAAGAATTGAACTTCATCAGGGCATATTATAGCTGAGTAATCTTGAAATCCACAAGCAAATTGTGAAGACAGAGCGTGTTCTGTGTTGGTGATCAGTGGTGAGCTCAACAAAGAAACGGGTCAATAAAAGTACCATGTATTGCTTCCTGTGCTGGCCTCCTTGGTAAGGGCCTGGTTTATATACCTTAAGCGCAGTCTAACATGGGCCTCATGGAACACAGATATAGGACCAATAGATGATGACTGGTCCGAGGCACTCCAATCACCATGTGGAGCCGCAATCCCCACCCGACTACGTTACATACAATTCGAATTCCCACATAGGGTGTACTACACTCGACACAGATTATGGCAGGCTGGATTGATCGCCTCTTCCCAGTATCTTTACTGTCATTCTGAAGACGGCACCTTCCTACATACTGTCTGGACATGTCCCACTCTCTATCGATTTTGGCGGGGGTTCTACAAAGCCCATCGGCATTATTAAAATGGGATATTTCTCGATCTCCCAAAATCACGCTTCTGCATTGCACAGCGCAGATGAAATTGGGGGCAATCATTATACAAGACATTTATTATTTTTAGGCCTGATGCTTGCAAAACGGGATATTGCAAAACACTGGAAGACTGATACCCCCCCTAATGTAACGACGTGGAAGGGTAGCATTGATTAGCCATGGAGTTAGAACGAGAAGTATTTATTGCTCATAGATGTCATCACAAGCACACTAAAATATGGAAACAGTGGGCCACATATAGGAACATACCCATGGAGATGCACACTACAGCAGATCATCTATTAATGGATTTACATTTATCTCAGACCTATGTATGTACCATGTCTATATTAAGATGAAAAAATGGTTTATATACATGTATATAGATATATACATTTTTCTTTATATATAGATATATATATCTATATTTATATATATATTTTAGGGTCCTCACCCACATGTACCACCCGTGGCATGCTTCATCCTTGTGACGGAATTTTTCTCCCAAGATGCTCCAGAATACGTGAGCTGACGAGCGAGATTTGGCATCTCCTAGTGCATATTTCTAATGCAGCAGTCACAGGCGTGTGTGCGCGGTCAGAGGGCTGCAGTTTGAGTAGATTTGCTGCAGCTCAAATAGATTTTCTACTCAAACGGCAGTAAAATCAACTAGAATGGCTAAGTGCTCTTGCGCAATGCATGGTGCAGTTCGCATTAAATTTCAGCGCTGCTCCTGCTACCCACGCTAAATTGCAATGCGAGCTGCATTTTTTCAACCCGTTGGTGGAATTCCGTGGAATCTCGCAGAGTTTTTCTGTAACTCCCCAGAATTCTTCAGAGGGAAGTCAGCGAGTTCTCCCCACCCCTAATCAGCAGACTGAAAGAAAAAATTAATATCAGCAACCCTATCCTCAATAAGCCTTCTTTCTAGCTACAATACCACCTTGAATGTATTAAATTAGTGCAATATCTCACATCCTTCCACTATATGTGAAGGGGTCCTCAACTCTCTGACCAACACTCTTCAACATCTGCATGGAAGGGTATACCACTATTGTACAACAATCCGATATAACATACCATTTCTATGCAGGAGAAACTTTACCTTTACTCATCTTCGTCCTAACGATATTGAATGTTTTGCAGAAATCTAATCATGCATGACTCCTCAACATCTCAAAATCCAGCCCATCTTAAATAAATCCTGTCTGATCTCTCCACACATCACCTCTATTCCTGAACAATCTCGACTCAATTCAGTCTTGGTACTGAAATGCAATCCTCCTTAGCAGAATGCTCCAACTCACCTTACTTCTACTTGCCAAAGACTTAAACAATTTTACATAATTGTAATCACAAAAGGGCAACTTCATCAACTAAAGCTGTGTGGTATTAGATCCTTCGTCCATGCTGGTGCTCTTAAACAGGGCGTTCAATTACTGCTACTAACTAGACTTTGCTTATGTTACTCTTCTAGTTGGAATTCCAGAGGATCCACCTTGCTCTTCTTAAAAAAATATGTACATGCAGCTGCAAGGCAGGTAGCATGGACAAGAAAATGTTGCATAAACCTCAAGTTCTGGCCATTTCAAATATAGCTCCCCATCAAAGCACTAAACCTCAATCAATTGGCATGCACAAACTATAAATCCTTGCACTTCGAAATACGAAGCTCAGAAACAGACTACATGAGGAAGGCAGCACCAGCCATGGAGCTCCACAATGCTCTTACTTTCAGAGGAAGTGGTCATATGTTTCAATTCGCTCTCCCCTCAAACCTCATGACAGCCTCCTGCTACCTCTCCTTCAAAATAAAGCGGACAACCCTACTATTTCAAAGACACTTGTCCGATGATCACACCAATTCTGTGACCTAACCAAGTATTGATGGGAACCAAACTGATTCTACGTTCTAATTAAGTAAGGATGAGGATTGCTCTCCCGAGGAACCTTTGGAGTTGCAATATACTGGTATTTACCCCAGCTTCTTTGTTCTGTGAAGCCCATGTGGGATAAATTCAATCATGTTGAAAGTATGTATGTAAAGCGGACTGTCACCCCCTTCATTCTTGTTTGTATGCGCTACACAACCATGCTGCATAAATAAATATATAAGTTTCTGAATACATTCAGAACCAGGAAGGCTGCAAAGTTTAGGGAGACGCAGAATGGGTGCACACTTGCGTTCTGGCCTCTCTGAGAATCCTTATGCAAAAAAAAAAAAAATAACAGTTTACGGATCAAAAAGTTGACAATGCAAAAAAAAAAAACAACTCCCAAAATCTCCAAATTATAGGGATCTAAAAGAAGCTTGTTAAATGAAAGGCACAACAAATGCATGCTTTTCAACTTTTACAGGTACACCCTTCAGATTTATTATTAACTTAAACTGTCCTATTTCTCTTTGGCATTGTATCAGAATACTGTGTTCGAATTATTGTCTACAAAAATATTGGGGACAAAATATCGCCTCCCAATATATCACAAAGGTGTAAATGAGGGTAAATCTGGGTTTAATGCATTTAACACCACATATTGCAAAATCGTGGACGCTGCTTGTTCCGTAAGGCGCCTAACCGCAGCGGAATCCCATATACTCGATAAAGCATCAAGCCAGATGAAATAATCCAGAATCAACTGTTATGGGGTCAAGAACGGGCATGGCACTCAATTAGTTTATTGCAGATATCGTCAATAATGTATTCAATTAACCACAATCACAAATTCAGTGATTATGGTTAACTAAATAAATTAAGATATCTGCCAACACACTCGTGCAGTGTGAGTTTCTGACCCCATAACATAGACTTCTGGATTCATTCCATATATGTACCTTGGCAATGTGCGTATCTTCAAGGCACATGTATGTGGAGTCAGGAATGGTAAATATATACTTGCATAGTTATTTTGGTTCTCAGGATTTAGGCAACAATATTTTTGAAGGATAATATTTCTTCCCTAGTTATTCTGACATATAACCATCTTTCTCGGGCTTGGGACTATAAAAACTCAAATCCACTAAAGTACTTCTACCCCAATTTCCACCCAATCCCTCTTTCTAGGCATTTTTCATTACATTGTTACCATGGTCCCATGTCTGGGGTCCGCAGTCATAAAACATTTTTTGACAAGAAGATGTCCAATGCTCCTAACAGCCCAGGCCCCTCCTCAGTCTGAGATTGCTTATCTTGTGCTCAAGGATTGGCCATACCATGGTTAAAATAGATTAAAGATTACTTTTTAGCACTGGGTTCTGCTCAATTGTTTCAGCACCCCAAGGCCATACTGAAAAAAGATACAAATTGGGTTCTGGAGTGTTTCTTTAGGCATAAACAAGTTAACAGGAAGTTGAAGGAAGTGTTCAAACCTTCAGTCCGAGACCACTGCATTATCCAAATTGTGCCCACTATTGCTGCATATTTATTATGTAAAAGCAATAAATACAGACCATAAATTGAATCTATATTGACTGTCCAGCCGGACAGGTTTTAATAACAACTATAATTATGTGTATCTATGATGGTAAACAATTTACAAGTGGGACACAGCCTGTGTCCAGCTACCGCATATGTGGAAACATATGACATACATATAAAAGAGAGGCAAGGAAGGGGGCAGTCTGCAGGAAATTCAAAGTAAAACACACAATTGGTTTTGTGGTACACTCAAGGTGATTTTCCATAAAAACATTTAAATCATCAAGCGTACATTGTCGACGACGTTTCGATCCCTTTTAAATGTGGGATCATCATCAGGACATATTGGTTCATGCCTAACAATTATTTATACATGCCCAGTGAAGAAAAGCACATAAAATACATAAACAATATAAAACAAGATATACAAGAAAAACGGGGGGGGGTTAAGGGAAAAAAGAGAAAAGGAAAGATTACACATATACATTGAAAACATTATTGCTATATTACTTTAGAAAGCTTAATATCTGACTCAGTGCCCATGTGAACGAAAAGAGACTAACTTGGAATACCAGGTAATCCACAGAGTGAGATAAAAACCTATCATGTCCGATGATCTAAGTGAATTCACCATGCAGTGAAATGACCGGGTGAGTGCTGACTGTGCAAACCGACGGAAAAGACCAATGTGACCAAAGGGGGGGAAAAATTTTCCAATCCAAAAATGAAAATTCACTCAACAAGAGGTTACCCTAAAAAACTTATTCGACGATCCCTTAAAAGAGCCTGGTATTGTCCAAGGGAAACGCTACTTGAACCAAAACAGAAAGAGGATCAAAAGTGTATTGTATGTATCACTACCTTTTCACCCATTTCTAATGCCCTGAAAAAAAGCGTCATCAAGCATTGGCATACCCTTAATGTAGGCAAACTCAATCTTGAACGCCCTCTTTTTGCCTTCAAAAAGTCAAAAAACATCAAAGAACATCTAGTAAGGGCAGCCTTACCGTCAGGAAATGCTAAGCACACACTTGACGATTTGTGGGGGCTCCCACGACGAATTGGGCACGTGAAATGTGGATCATGCATTGCTTGTGACAGCACTATCGAAGGAAAGGATTTCTTGTTTAAACAGATTGTTTTTCATAGACAACATTTGACAAATTGTAACAGTTCCAATGTTATTTATGCCATCATCTTTTGTCCATGTGAATTGATATATATAGGGCAAACAACGCAAAAGGTTCGACTTCGAATTGGACAACACAAGAGTCGTATCCGGTGCAAGACTCCTAATGCACCGCTTGTGGATCATTTTGTGGAGAAAAATCACAATGAATTGGAGCTTAAATGGACAATCATTGATGCTATCAAAAGCCCGCTGAGAGGTGGTGACTTGGGAACTTTGCTCAATAAAGAAGAACTAAAATGGATCCTCAGAACTAAAAGTATCCACACTGGCTTGAATCGGATGGAGGACTGGACCTCTTTGTTATAAGGACACTGTCTGATTTCCTCTTGATTCAGCTTGCCACTCCTACCTCTTCAGTATATGGATCTTTTTAACAAACTGGATCCTTTTACTTAGGATGTTTGCTCTTTAAACTGTGTAACAGTATAACTGTTTTTATCTTTCAGGTCAAAATACTGTGTAAAAATATAACAGTTGCTATCTGTTTTCATATGCTAATCACATGATGCGTCGGGATTTAGCAATTGGCTCTTGTAGTCCTTTATTAGCTCCTTTCCTTGCAAGCAAACTATTTAGTGTGTCTGATGCCATAATTTAGTAGCCTTTATCAAAAACTTACAGTTTAAATGCTTGAATCCACTGCTCGATCGCATTGTTATCCCTTTATTTGAGCTATTTCACTATGCAAGTATGGCCGCCTGTTTTTTACTTATCTCCACACTGGTCACTCACGGGTTCTCCCCTGCTATCAGTAGTCGGTTGTGGTATTTAGTAGTTTACCGCTTAATGAATAGTTAAAAATGCACAAACTTGGCTTTATTTCTTAAACTTATGGGATTGCAGTATCTATTACGATATTTCGATACGCTTATACTCTTCATGCAAAGTTGGTCGCTCAGTTTATTTATGTTACTTGCACACAATTGTAGCCCTCTCCAAGATGGCTGCCCGCATAATCACTGTGTCGCGTAATTATTACGGTGAGCGAGTCTCTTCACATGACCAGAATCACCTGACCTCGCCTACAGTCCTTTTATTACGCTACTAGCGTTTTCAACGGTTCGAGCATTCACTCGATGTCTACTGCAGACTCCCATTGAGGAGCTCCTTTGCTGTTTCATAGGTAAGCGTTGTGCCGCTAACATTGATTCTCACTCTTTTTTCTTTTTTATTTATTTTTGGTTCCTTATTATAATGCCTACTCTGTTATTTATACTCCGCAGGAACCCTCGGTTATTCTAACCGGTTCCGGTTTAGAATGCGGTTAATAATCTGGCTAGTTTACTATTTTCGATTGGTTGCTGAGGAATCTGCAATATTGAGCCTCACTGTGATGTACTTCTTTATCTTTAGGACTGCCCCTGACGTGTTCCTTTTTCCCTCCTCGGAACACTTCAGTGGTATGGCTTTACACTTTTTTTGACTACCTTATTCAACATGCTAGTTTTTAACAAAGGGGCCTTAATTCGTTTCTTTGCTCATTAGGTCACTGCATGCATAGGTCGTTGTACCATGCAAATATTTGACGACCTTATCCTCGTGTTACACATCGAGGTAAGCCAATTCCTCTGCTCACTTATTTTGTTTTTTATTGTTTGTATTGGACACGAGGACTAAATTCGCCTCAGTCGTTTACTTAATCTGCTCGAACTGACCCCATTTTTGATATAACGCCTTATCTAATCTAGTTATGATCCCTTTCACAAGCAAGTTATTATTGACTATCATTCGTGCGGATATATCTATAGGTACCCGATGAAAGCTTCAGGGTCACCTTATCTTTTAATTTCATTTTGTGAATTTTCATTTTTGGATTGGGTAATTCCCCCCCCCCCTTTGGTCACATTGGTCTTTTCCGTCGGTTTGCACAGTCAGCACTCACCCGGTCATTTCACTGCGTGGTGAATTCACTTAGATCATCGGACATGATAGGTTTTTATCTCACTCTGCCTTGATGTTCATTGGATTACCTGGTATTCCAAGTTAGTCTCTTTTCTTTCACATGGGCACTGAGTCAGATATTAAGCTTTCTAAAGTAATATAGCAATAATGTTTTCAATGTATATGTGTAATCTTTCCTTTTCTCTTTTTTCCCTTAACCCCACCCGTTTTTCTTGTATATCTTGTTTTATATTGTTTATGTATTTTATGTGCTTTTCTTCACTGGGCATGTATAAATAATTGTTAGGCATGAATCAATATGTCCTGATGATGATCCCACATTTAAAAGGGATCGAAACTGTTATATTCTATAACCTGTAAATTGTACATTGTCACTTTAAGTGGAAGGTCTTTCCCAGCTGTCCTCCTCAGCTGACTCTATGCTTGTGATGTCATCTGCTTCATGAACAGTGTGGAATGTTTTGATTCAACACTGGGGAAACTGTACACTCTGGAGATGCTGGCAGATGATAAGCTGTGTAGATTTTGTCTAATAAACTTCTTCAACACAGTCACCTGACTCTTGGATTACTACATAATTTTGGCGACGCGGCTCTACACAGCTGAACCCACGTGTCTATCTTCAACCCTTCAAGGATTTTTTACATCCTTTTCAAACCATCTGCTTTCAAAGGAATTTCATTCAACTCAACTCTTCAAAGAACATCAAACCCAAGGTGGGTTTGGGAGCGATTCTTACTCAACGCTCTGGTGAAAAAGAATTCACTGTTGCTTTTGCTTCCAGAGTGCTTAGGAGTGCTGAAATTCAATACTCGGTCATAGAGAAAGAGTTACTAGCGTGTGTATGGGCTATTGACAAGTATCGACCTTATGTATGGGGCAGGCATTTCAATTTGATTACTGATCACAAGCCATTAGTGTCTATTTTGTCTGCTGGTCCCAGCAAATGTTGTACACCCAGAATCACGAGAATGGTTACCAAATTACTTCAATATCAGTTTGATGTCACGCACATCTCAGGTGGCAAAAACACACGTGCAGATTTTTTGTCACGTTTTCCTCAGAGTGATGGTGTGAATGAAGGTACGGGTTTTATTGAATTGAATGATGAAGATGAGGAAGATTGTTTTGTGGCTTCAATAGATGTTCCTGTCCTAGCTGTGGGGTCTGAGGAAGATTGGAGAGAGTCTTTGTCTAAGGACAAGGTGTTACAAGATGTTTTCGATTTTGTCAAGAATGGCTGGCCCAAGGAGAAGTCTTTGCCTTCTGTGTTGCAACCTTATTGGAAGATTGAGTCTGAAATTTCAATTGAGGATGGTCTATTAGTCAGATGTGACAAACTTATACCACCTCATAATCTCAGACTTGTCATCATGAAGGAAGCTCATGAGGGACACTTAGGTATCTCCTTAACTATACGTCGAGTGCGACAAGATTTTTGGTGGCCAAGCATGGACAATGAGATTCGCACTTTTGTTGAAAACTGTCCAGTGTGTTCAGTGTCAGAAAAGTCACTTAAAGTTGTCGTTCCTCCTTTGTCCCCTATTGAATGTCCCACCAGTCCCTGGACTAAAGTAGGTATTGACATCATGGGTCCTTATGAAGTTTTACCTCGAGGGATGAGGTTCATTATTGTTTTAATGGATTACACATCGAAGTGGCCTGAGGTAAAAGTTGTTAAGGAGGTCAGTACTACTACTGTAGTTGAGTTTCTCAAGGAAGTTTTTTTGAGAGAAGGGTTTCCTGAATTTATAGTTTCAGACAATGGGACTCAGTTTGTCAGTTTTGAGTTCAAATCCTTTCTTAAATCTTGTGGAATCAAGCACCTTAAAAGTTCACTTTATTACCCACAAACGAATGGTCTAGTTGAGAGGATGAATCGTGTTGTGGGTGAGTGCGTCAAGTGGGCAGTGGAGGGGAGGCGAGATGTTGTTGCATCCCTTGAAAGTATGCTTTGGTCTTACAGGACGACACCGCACTCTTCCACGAAAGTTTCTCCTTTTGAGGTATTAAGGGGGAGAAAAGCCAATACCAGTTTTAGACCCAGTTGGATGTCTAAATGGTCTTGTCCCTTAGTTGATATTGAGTCTGTTTTAGAAACAGTCAAATCTAATTCCATCTTGACACAAAATAAGGAGAAAATTTGGTTTGATCGAAAGAAAAACGCCAAGATGGTCACATTATGTGTGGGGGATTTGGTGAGGGTAAAGAATTCTACTCACACAAAGAAAGGAAGGAGTAAGTACAGTGAACCTATCAAAATAGTGAGAATTGGTGGGAATGCTGTTCAAGTTGAAGGGGGGTACTGGTGGAACATCTCAAAAATTGTAAAGGTTAAAACTAATCTTGGTGTCTCTAAAAAATGTGATATGCATGTCAACAATATGGATTCTTCTCGTAGGAAAAGTTTTAGATCTATTACTTTGCCTCATAGATTTCGCGATTAGCGTTATTTCCAATGTTACATTATTTTCTTTTTTTTTGACTCTTGTCATATTGTTATCTTCTTGTGTTTTCTTTAGGATGCTTTAAATGAATTTATCACTTGTTATTGATTAATACTTAATGCCTGTTTATATTTTCTTTTGCTTTATTTGGTTTATTTCGCTGGAAGAAAAGGAGGTATGTTATATTCTATAACCTGTAAATTGTACATTGTCACTTTAAGTGGAAGGTCTTTCCCAGCTGTCCTCCTCAGCTGACTCTATGCTTGTGATGTCATCTGCTTCATGAACAGTGTGGAATGTTTTGATTCAACACTGGGGAAACTGTACACTCTGGAGATGCTGGCAGATGATAAGCTGTGTAGATTTTGTCTAATAAACTTCTTCAACACAGTCACCTGACTCTTGGATTACTACAGAAACGTCGTCGACAATGTACGCTTGATGATTTAAATGTTTTTATGGAAAATCCCCTTGAGTGTACCACAAAACCAATTGTCTGTTTTACCTTGAATTTCCTGCAGACTGCCCCCTTCTTTGCCTCTCTTTTATATGTATGTCATATGTTTCCACATATGCGGTAGCTGGACACAGGCTGTGTCCCACTTGTAAATTGTTTACCATTCTAGATACATATAATTATATTTGTTATTAAAACCTGTCCGGCTGGACAGTCAATACAGATTCAATCTATGGTCTGTATTTATTGCTTTTGCCTGTCCCTCCTAATGGTTGGGACCATTGTTTTTTGAAACCGTACATATTCCCAAGGTCCCAGACCGATTGCTACTTTGGGTTCCCTTGTTTTTCATAACAGCCTATTTATTATGTGACTGATGTTTAAGAGAGGACACTGTTGGCAAGGTTCAGGTTAGGTTCCTTTTGCTGGATAATATGTTTTCCCTTAAGTCAGTATTCTTCTGCCTCAATGTGCACCTGTCCAAGTGATGAGCAATCTAGTCAAACTATTTTACACTTTGTGTTTTTTTGTCAATTTTATCTGCTGTTTACAAGAAAATTCTTATTACCCCGTTACGCAGGCATACATTCTCCAAGTGTAAAGCAGCTTTATTGTACCTGTTGCATCTCAATGATCACTGTGTATGCCATGCAGTTGCTAGTTTTCAGAAGAGTATATTAGCTAAAAGAAGGAGTATGTTGTTTTAACAAAACTATTTTCATATCTTTTTTCTTTTTTAAGTGCGGTGGGCCATATACTGTAAATTGGAACTTGTGTTCCGCGCAGCCTTTGCCTTATCTATTTGCATTGTTTTAGTAGATTTGCTGCTTTTGGATTCAAGTATTAGGCACTATACTTTGGAAATTGCAAATTAATATGCTACCTCTATTTTATTGTGGGGGTTTTTAATACATGTTTTTTATCATTGTATGTATGTGTGTGTGTATTTTTTATGATCTGCTTTTGAGAGATTGAATCAAGATCAATTGAATTGACAAGCTGATGTCCAATGCTCCTAACAGCTCAGGCCTCTCCTCAGTCTGATTAAAATGCAGCCATAATACTGGCTGAAACAGCATATGATGTTAAGTCAAAATAAACTTTATTCGGCTGATTAAAGCCATAAAAGTACGCAGCACAAATATTCTATAAAACAGAATAAAAACCTATACGGAGATCATATTCCAATAATCTAAAAAAAGCCTTAAGAATTTTAAGCAAAGAAATCGGTCTTCCACCTTTTTAACAATTATCTGCAAGCACATAGAAAATATTGAACAACCAGTTTCTTCATGGCACAGAAGGACAGTGGATCTAAGACTTAAGTTAACACGACTGTCAACAAAGACACAAGCAGCTGCATGCAGGGTTGAGAAACATATCAGCTCCCCATCCAATTCAATCTCTCCCCGTGACACAGTAGCGTACCTCTTAGACAGACCATGCTGAGGACACTGGCTTGCTTGATGGCACTCTCACCGCAGCGAAGGATCTGGGAGCGGAGCACAGGGGCTAGCGTGAACACCTCCAGAATGTCAGAGCGAAGTCTTTGCAGTTGATCAATTATCCAGTGGACCGGCCAGAGTAGATAATGGGCCATAGATGTAAAGGTGGATCCAAACATTACGAAACGTTCTTTCATGAAAGTATTCTGGATTCCTGCAAAGGAGAAAAAGTATACATGTAAGATAATGGAAAAAGGATGGATCACTTATTTGAAAAGGGGTCTACTAAAGGGTTTTCATGGGCCTAGAGACAGAATACTAGATTTTTTGCATTTTCTGTTTTTTTATTTAACTTCTATTATTCTATTTTCATGATATGCCCTCTGTGATACATGAATGACAAGATGCTAGAAGCAGCGACAGCATGGGAAGCGCTAGTTCAGGCTTTACGGGACCACGAGACGCAAGATATCAATGTGGAACAGCTCATTGATTGAGGTAGGACCCTAGACCATGACAGGGCATCAAGTGTGAGAACTCACGTATTTTCCTGCGCACACCTATACAGGAGACAGGACACATCTGCAGGTGTCGGTGACGGGTTTAGGGAAGAGGGGAGGAGGGTAAGATTTAGATAAAAGCATGTTGAAGAAAAGTATTCGAAACTTTGTTTAAGTGGGATGCTGATTGTCAGAACTATTGTATTCAGCGATATGTCACTATGGGATGAGAGTAATGTGTGTTTTGTAACAATCAAGTATGTTTTGTGTATAAAATTAATAAACTATGTTTTGGAAAAAAATGATATGCCCTCTGTGATATGAATCGTGCTAGGGTTCCAAAAGTAGTTTTTGAAGTTGGTTCAGCAAGATCTTCATTTTCAGTTCTGTGGTCATCAGTCCAGTACCTTACAACGCCATGTTGAGAGGTAGTTTGTAGATCCTTTAATTTCTCTTTGAGATGAACACATATTTATTTGGGCTCCTCATTATTTTCAGCTACTCATCAGACAAAAGTCAAGTCCAGATTAAGCACCAGGTCGACAATGTGCCCAGAAGAGCCTATCTAGCGCTCATTAGGCGTGCCTAGGAGCTGCGGGCCATTTAAACTTGTTCAATGTTTCAGAGCCTGGAATTACCAGAGCTGCAAACTCCAGACCTGGCAATTCTGGGCCTGAGGACACTGGACCAGGGCCTGTGTGTGCTGCTGCAGGCAGCTGCTGCAGCCGATACCCGCGGTGCCAAAAGTGGATGAGAATGTGGGCTTGTTATTTGCCTGGAATGGTGGGGGAGGAGGGACATGGAATTAAACCATGTGTTCCAGAGTCCAAAGTTTATTCCCCATTCTGTAAAAAATAAGTTGTAATCTCCGAATGTGTTGGGGATATCACATGGAACTGGAGATTAAATACTCCTTGCCACCACCCATCATGGCATCTATAAGCGGGTAATATCCAAAGGGAAAATCTCAGAAGATGGGATCGACAGAACAGTGTCAAGTACGGATAAGGACAGAGAGTGGCAGCCATTTAAACAATAGTAGGATAAATGATCTGCCGGAGCTGGAAAGTGATAAGATGTGAATCCTTATTTCTCAGTTATATTAAAAAAAAAAAGCAACCAGCAATTCCATCAAACTGGGGTCATTATGGCTTCCTGTCATCATTGGCAACCAGCCAGCAGGCATATTTCAACAGAACAGCTCTGCATGCCTTTGCCCATGAAGTAACTTGTTTTTTTTTCTTAAAAACTTCTGTGTATTCATTTTATCAACAATGAGGGATCAACACATATCAGTAGGCAAATCATTACACCATCTACATTGCATCCATTTCAACAACCATTCAAATAAGTGGCAGTGTGCCATACAAAGCATTGCACACAGTCGCGACAATTACACTACAACTCACCCCATACACGATACAAGTACCTTCATATTCCCTGCCAACCCACCAAGTTCATGGTGGTCTACTATTTGGAGGATGATACAGCCTGGTTAACATTTCCACCCACTCTGCCAGAGCTTCTACGAGTTTATCGCGTTACATGCTGCTCAACCCCAGTGCCCAAACCAGCAAACGTTTCATCCAATCAGTCGATCTCTGGGGTTTGGGTTAACTTGTTTAACAGAGAGTACACTATGTCCACTGCCCACAGGAGCCCATGGTCCAGCAGCAGTAGCCACTTCTCGAGTGTAGGAATACTACTCTGAACACCACTGATGGGTATTACAGTATTAGTTACCATCTGCTAGTTCTTGAATCTGGCCACTCTTGCAGAAGAGTTTACTGCACTTTGCCTCACCTCAGTACAATCTTAAATGACTAAACAACAGAAGGCCCACTGTTTATCTGGGGAGTAGCTTTTTCTAGATCACCTACAGTCCTGCCAGAACCAAGTTGTAGATGGCACATGTAGCAGCTGGTCGCTCCCATATGCCACAACTGAGTATCAAACAGGCGTTTGGCACTCTCACCCTACCAGGGCACACTAACCTAGCGAGGTGAAGCCACCGGAGTTTTGGTGAAATAAGTTATAACAAGTTTTTTTTTGTTGAAGTAACTAAAAACAACAGTGAGCAAATGTTTATTTTTTCTAGCAGAAAGAAATGTTTTACAAAACAAATGGCAAGTGTGGTAAACAGTTACAGATAAGGCTAAAGTTGCTGAACCCATTCTATGCGGATGACGGCCCCCGTCCGTCATGCATCATGGTGGGCGTGTGCTGATCCCGCCCACTCTTAAAAACGGCCGAACAGGCGCAGAATTGCGGCCGCGCCCAAGGGGTTAAGTAGCAGAGGTCAGAGTTTAGAGGCTGTACCATTAAGTGAGCCCTGGAAGTGCTGGTCTCAGACAGGTTTGGGCTGACTGGTGACTTGAATTAAGAGCTTCAGCCGCGCTGTTTTACCACATTATACAGTGGTAAATCGGCGTAGCTTTCTGCAGCAAAAAATAGTATGATTTATAGGAATATCTATTGTACAGAACATAACACATTAAATATACAAAGCAATTAAAACATAACCAGGCACAACACAGAAAACAGTCAAAACGGAACATTATGCAACACCAACCACCATCATACATTGCGTTAAGGCAGCACACATGCATAACTGCACAAAAAAACCAGCACATCAGTTCCACAAAAAAAGCAACACAAGAAATATGCACAAAGATTCTTGTTACATGGCACCAATTTCAAGAGACCTGCTTTCGTCATAGGGTGTATCAGACATGTTCGGGGGCTCAGAGGGAGTCACAGGCCCCTGTGTGCAGAGTGTGTCAGCTGAGATTGTTGGTGTCCTGGGGTCCGCCCTACTATGGCTCTGCAAACGTTCTGCACTTGACTCTCAGGGTAGCAAGGGTGAGCAGTCATAGGCTTCAGAGGGACGCAGAGCTCGGAACTGAACCCTCAACCAACAGGCACTATAAACTTGTGTCCAGAGCAGTGCTTGTTTTTACGGTGATAGACAGTAACTTAGTCACACAGCATTACTCTGTATTACAATGCCACAAAGTGCATCTAGAGTAATTAAATACAGGTCTAAATCCTGTTCGACCTCCCTGTAACAGAGTCTGAGGTGATCCCTGGTGGTAATTGGGGACATGCACTGGCAAGGCACAGATGTGTCACTCAAACACTTCTATACTTGAGTCAACATTGAGGTTAGCTTTTCATTCAGTGCAATAACAGCATCGAAAATGAATTTGTGCACACTTCTCAGACTCTTGTTCATATGTTCTTCTGCCCAGCAGTTATCTACTTTGGGCAACTGGAAGGAAGAGGTGTGGCGCCGCGGCCAGGGCGACTGACTCCAGAATCTGGGGATCACGGTTCGATCCCCGATCCCCGGTGCCGGCAGCAGATTAGCCCAGCACCATGTGACTCTGGGCAATAGCTTGCTTAATCTTCCCAATGGCCCCCAGCGCTTAGAGACCCTTACGGGGGATTGTTCGCGCTTTACAAAAAAAGTGGATTACAAAACAAAGTGGAACTGGAGTCCTGGCACATGTGGGACAGATACGTACAGCAGGCCCACTCAGGCAGCGACTTTTAAGTTGTCGCAGCTGTGCCTGTGGGGTTGCTTGGAACACGCAGACTTCTGCGGTCTTGGCGCAGCGACTTCCTCTCTTACCTCACACCAGGGTTCTCCAAAGTCGGTCCTGGAGGGCCGGATCCTTGCCAGATTTTTAGCACATCCCCATTTAGATAAATGTAGTTATCTTAACCTCTTCCATGCGTCGGACGGCCCCCGGCTGTCCGACGTCACAGTGGCCGTTTGCGTCGGACGGGCGGGGGCCATCCAAACTGTGAACGCGTAATTTTTTTCCGCACCGCGGCGGACAAAGCGGTTAAAAATCTGGCATGAATTCGGTCCTCCAGGACCGACTTTGAAGAACCCTGGCTTACAGTCTTCGGCAGTTCCTTTGGAGACCGTGCACTCGGAGGGGTGCTAGTTTGTCGGGTGCTGTCACTGGGCCATTCTACTCAGACTTCAGATGGTTTCAGTAGTTGTGATCTCCAGGCCAATCAGGGTGCACACCTCAGTAGTGCAGGAGCACTTGGATTCCAATGAAGGCGGCACTAGGTTTTCCTCAGCAGCAGACTGTCTATTTCGCTCAGTGGCTGCATTTAGTAGAAGTTTTAATGCGGTTCATGATGAGAATCTTATGGGTGAATGGGGAAACCCTCCACATATGGGCAGGGCAACTGGAATTATGTGATTGTGCGGCTGCAACGATATTCGCAAAAATATAGATTTGCTGCTTTTGCTAATCCATGCATCATCTGCTGCATAATCTGCGGATTTTAACAAAACAAATGTGTGTGTAGCTCATCAAGTTACTAAAAAGGAAGGCCCAATCCAAAACTGGACCCGTCACGTTTATGTTGCTTATTGATATATTTGGGTATTAAACTGGTAATAATTAGGTGCAACCAATGCCGAGAGAGTGTTACTAATTTTAGAAATGACAAAATAATGAAATAATACCTTTACAAAATGTACCGCATTATTCAGCATAATTAGCTTCTTCTTGCTGCATAATTCACTCAACCCCGCCACATAATTTGGTCCTCTACTGCCACATAATTTCAGTGGCCCTGCATATGGGTCCCTTCTGAAATACTCCCAGGCAATTACTTGTTCTCTGGCTTTTTCATGCCAGAACATGCTGAGCTTCTCACCACAGACTGTTTCTCCTCCTGGAGGGCCTGGCACCCTCCTTCCGTCTCTCAGCAGTTATGCGGCTTCTAGGCAGGCCCTTCTTAGCTCCTCCAGCAGAAAGTGCAGACTTCAGGTGATTACTTCTCTCCTCTGGGCGACTGGCTGTCATGATCAGCAAGGATGCAAAGCTAACTATTAAAAGTGCTTATGGTTCTAATTTGGGTACCTTAAGGAACAGTGAACATACATTGTGTGTCGGGGCAAATTGTTGCGACCTTTCTATCTTTCATATATTACCAATACGCAATGGCTTTTTTACTTGACAAGGTTTCGCATTAGCACTTTACACTTCCTTTTTGCATTTCCAAAGCAAGGGGGGTGGTGCGAGAAACTACCATTTTGCCCCTGTAATGATAAGGTTTCGCAAAATACTCTGCACCTTATTCTTTTTTGTGCTCTGTATAAGGTCCCAAGAAACCCTTTTATTAGACCATTACTATTATCCTTTGGTTCACGTTATTATAAAGAAGGTTATGAATATCTACTATCTTTGTCAACCCCTAACATCTGTAATGCCGTACTTAATTTCATTAGATCAGCTCTTGTTATTAGAAATCGATACTAAAACATGCTGTGGGTTGAAAACCCCATAAAATGAATCGATGTTGGTCTAATGATAAATTTGACTCAGTTTCTTATGCCAAGATTCTAATATTGAAAACCAGAAATATGTAAAATGTATTGTGGCTTTTTTTAATAATTTGTGTCTTTTTTTATCTTGATGTATACTTTTATGATTCCTTTGTGGAACCGAAATAAAGTTATTTGAATTGAATTGACTGGCAGTCATGCTACAGCAGACACGAGCACACAGCAGACCTTGAAGTACTCTGTGTACACTATCTTCCTTGGTTTAGAAGGATTGGGACCTTGAGCAAAGTGGGGTGGTTTGATTCCCGCCTTTATAAACATCTTGTAGCCATTCAATGTGGCTCCGCTCTCAGAGGTCTGTGAACCGGTTTGGGTTGCTTCTCTTTCAAATTTAATTTTCTGGCTGCTCTCCAGACACCATTGAGAATAATGGGGTAACCCAGTGACCCTCAGAACCCGGGTGAAGGATATATACAACAAATTGGTTCTTTTGGGATGACAACTGATTTGTACCATGTATTCAATACATAGAACGACAATTATTTCAAATAGGTGATGTTTTTCCAAAACAAAAAACACAGTTGACCACAGAGAAAGGAAGGTACATCTTCAGTATTTAACCTTTAGGCGGTATTCTTCAAAACGTATTAAGATTGCCGTCCACAAAAAACAATGCATAAAGTCAAAGACATGAAGTACATAGTCGTGACTGGTGACTGTGTGTGGGTAACAGGTTAGACAATGACAATCCAAATCATACAATTAGACATAACAAAAATACGGTCAAAAAAATCCACTGAAAAATGCAGCAATCCTAGATAAATAATTTTTTTTTTTTTTAGTTCATTAGGATTTTGTGCACGTTTTGATGCACTCATGTTAGAAACATTTATTTCTTACTAATATCTGTAAATTATGCAGAAAAGTATGGATTATGTGACAAGGGTGGCAAATCCATAATTATGTGGAAAATGCCACAGAATCATATAATTACAGTGGCTTTGCACAGACCTCTCCCGTAACCATTGTAAGATTTGGAGTTCTTGCCTGGAACATTTCAATGTTACATCATGGAAGGCATCACCCTGGGTAAGACCACCTTACAATAAAGATTAGGGAAGAGCCGCAACATGTTAACAGCTTTGTGAGGGAGAAATGCCACATGGATACGAGCCTCTCTCTTGATGACCTGATGTGTCAACGCATCTGTAGCAGACAGAAGCGCAAAGCAGGAAGGCATGTGATGCAAACAGGAAGTCGTTTCTTATACTTTATTAGTAAAATTAAAACAGCCTGCCAACAACAACCGCAAAACCACAGACTCCAACTGCCACTTCGAGAACTACAACCCCGGAGATAGTGAGCCTCGAGCCACAACACAGACACCCCGTGGAGCCCAGATAAGAACGCATGCAACAAAGAAGTAATTAAATGCAAAATCGTACAAAGAATATATTATGGACATATTCGTGCATGAGGACACGGATGCCACATCTTCTCCCCCTCAAAAACAAAACAAAACAAAATCGGCATACTTTTGTCACATTTCATAATTCTGCAAATAAACCGATTTCTCAGACTAGCGGCCACCCCTTCCCCTAATTAACGTTTCTTCAGCAAAATCCTCACAACGGAATCCGCCCCCACACCAGCAGCCTCACACACCTGGACTCCTCCGAGGGGTCACAGCTCGGTCAGTCGGTGGACGGAATGTCCTGTCCCGATATCACTCTGCATGCTAGCAGCATCCTCAGCAGCGGGGAGCAGACGTCCCCCAAAAAACAACGGGGGAAAAAAACTGCAAATGGCCCCGAGCATGTGGGAGGAGAAAACTGTGGGGAATAAAACGTTTACCTGCCGTTGCTGTACCTTACTGGATTACGCTTTTTTTGGAAAACATTCAACACCACCAAATTGCGCAAACCCAGCTAACCACCTGCCAATTTCACGGACTGTGTGCCAAGCTCGGCCCATCGAATGCCCGAGAACCAACCTCCCTCGTGCTTCAGTGTGTGTGTTTTGGCGCGTGACGTGCTGCACTTTGGCTTAACTCTCCGTGACCCTTAGTTTTTTTTCTGCTTTAAACAACATTACTCCTTCTTCGTAGCAGTATTAGGTTGAGTACTACTTAGTGGCATAGGTCTGTGCTTAGTTTGAACCAGTGGGGCGTCATCGACACTCATTTTTGGAGACCAGCACTTTTATTTGCTCACCAGAAATTTTCCGAGGGCAATTGAGGGACAAACACACAGAGGTGAAAGAAGGAGAAAGAAAGAAAATCAGTCACAAAGGGAGAAAGCAGGTCCTGGGAAGGAAGAGTTAGGCCTTGCACCAGTGATACACCAATTTAAGAGTTTTTCACTAAAACGTAAAGTATTGCCTCTTCACTACATTGATTGCACTCTGCCCTCTGGGTTGCCCAGGGCCTACCCTAGGGGTGACATATGTATAAAAAGAGAAGGCTTGGGCCTGGTAAAAAGTTTATTTTGCCAGATCGAAAGAGTAGTGTAAACTTCAACACACAGGCTCGACGATAAGTGGCAGCTCGCCAAGGGAGTGATGTGGGGCGGCGGGGCAGGGTTGGTGGAGGGGGGGAGGGGTAGTGGAGTCTGACATACGACGGACAGGAGTAAGGCAAGTAATTAAATAAATAAAAAATTTACCTTGCGTGCGCTGCATCTCTAACTGGGTGATACAGCACGCGCAAGGTAAATTGTTTTATTTAATTACTTACCTTACTCCTCTCCGTCGTATGTCGGACTCCACTACCCCCCATGCTGCCCCTCCCCCGCCCGCCCTGTGACACTCCCTCGACGAGCTGCCACTGTCTACAATGGAAAGCCTCAGGCATGTTTAAAGTGCTACTTAAGTGGGTGGCACAATTAGTGCTGCAGGCCAACTAGCTGCATTAAATCTGTAGGCTCTGGGCACATGCAGTGCACTTTACTAGGGACTTATAAGTAAATTAAATATGGCAATTGGTTTTGAGCCAACATTACCATGTTTGAGGATAGAGCACAGGCACTTTAGCTCTGGCTAGCAATGGTTAAGTGTGAGGAGTCCTTAAGGCTAACAAACACGAATCCAGCAAAAAGCATGAAGGCGGCAGAAAGTTTGGGGGTGACCCTGCCAAAGGGCCATTTCCAACAAGTGCATAACTTGAAGACTTTAGGATGCTCTCATATGCAATAATTAAGAACAAGCACTGGTAAAGCCAATAGGTTGTCTATTGGCTTGGTGTATGTTTTTTAGGTAATCTGTACAGCATCTCCCCTGTGTGGCTAAGTAATGAAAAAAAGTCTATCACATGGTCCAATCCATCCAGTGCCAGATGCAGCTGCAAACTGTGTACAATATTCACATCATATGCAGCATTGTTTCAAGGACACATCACATTATGCACAATGTCGCATATTTAGCATTGTTTCAATGTCGCATATTTAGCATTGTTTCAATGTCGCATATTTAGCATTGTTTCAATGTCGCATATTTAGCATTGTTTCAATGTCGCATATTTAGCATTGTTTCAATGTAACATATTTAGCATTGTTTCAATGTCGCATATTTAGCATTGTGTCAATGTCGCATATTTAGCATTGTTTCAATGTCGCATATTTAGCATTGTTTCAATGTCGCATATTTAGCATTGTTTCAATGTAACATATTTAGCATTGTTTCAATGTCGCATATTTAGCATTGTTTCAATGTCGCATATTTAGCATTGTTTCAATGTCGCATATTTAGCATTGTTTCAATGTCACATATTTAGTTTAGCATTGTTTCAATGTCGCATATTTAGCATTGTTTCAATGTCGCATATTTAGCATTGTTTCAATGTCACATATTTAGTTTAGCATTGTTTCAATGTCGCATATTTAGCATTGTTTCAATGTAACATATTTAGCATTGTTTCAATGTCGCATATTTAGCATTGTTTCAATGTCACATATTTAGTTTAGCATTGTGTCAATGTCGCTTATTTAGCATTGTTTCAATGTCGCATATTTAGCATTGTTTCAATGTCGCATATTTAGCATTGTTTCAATGTCGCATATTTAGCATTGTTTCAATGTCGCATATTTAGCATTGTTTCAATGTCGCATATTTAGTTTAGCATTGTGTCAATGTCGCTTATTTAGCATTGTTTCAATGTAACATATTTAGCATTGTTTCAATGTCGCATATTTAGGATTGTTTCAATGTCGCATATTTAGCATTGTTTCAATGTCGCATATTTAGCATTGTTTCAATGTCGCATATTTAGCATTGTTTCAATGTCGCATATTTAGCATTGTTTCAATGTCACATATTTAGTTTAGCATTGTTTCAATGTCGCATATTTAGCATTGTTTCAATGTAACATATTTAGCATTGTTTCAATGTCGCATATTTAGCATTGTGTCAATGTCGCATATTTAGCATTGTTTCAATGTCGCATATTTAGCATTGTTTCAATGTCACATATTTAGTTTAGCATTGTTTCAATGTCGCATATTTAGCATTGTTTCAATGTAACATATTTAGCATTGTTTCAATGTCGCATATTTAGCATTGTGTCAATGTCGCATATTTAGCATTGTTTAAATGTCGCATATTTAGCATTGTTTCAATGTCACATATTTAGTTTAGCATTGTTTCAATGTCGCATATTTAGCATTGTTTCAATTTAACATATTTAGCATTGTTTCAATGTCGCATATTTAGCATTGTGTCAATGTCGCATATTTAGCATTGTTTCAATGTCGCATATTTAGCATTGTTTCAATGTCGCATATTTAGCATTGTTTCAATGTCACATATTTAGCATTGTTTCAATGTCGCATATTTAGCATTGTTTCAATGTCGCATATTTAGCATTGTTTTAATGTCGCATATTCAGCATTGTTTCAATGTCACATATTTAGCATTGTTTCAATGTCGCATATTTAGCATTGTTTCAATGTCGCATATTTAGCATTGTTTCAATGTAACATATTTAGCATTGTTTCAATGTCGCATATTTAGCATTGTGTCAATGTCGCATATTTAGCATTGTGTCAATGTCGCATATTTAGCATTGTTTCAATGTCGCATATTTAGCATTGTTTCAATGTCGCATATTTAGCATTGTTTCAATGTCGCATATTTAGCATTGTTTCAATGTAACATATTTAGCATTGTTTCAATGTCGCATATTTAGCATTGTGTCAATGTCGCATATTTAGCATTGTTTCAATGTCGCATATTTAGCATTGTTTCAATGTCGCATATTTAGCATTGTTTCAATGTCGCATATTTAGCATTGTGTCAATGTCGCATATTTAGCATTGTGTCAATGTCGCATATTTAGCATTGTTTCAATGTCGCATATTTAGCATTGTTTCAATGTCGCATATTTAGCATTGTTTCAATGTCACATATTTAGCATTGTTTCAATGTCGCATATTTAGCATTGTTTCAATGTCGCATATTTAGCATTGTTTCAAGTACTGACGTCAGTGTACAATTAAAAAACGGAATCTTGTGAAAGAAACTCAGAAAGTGCTCTAAATCATGCCGAAGGCTGACTGCCTGGAATAAAAAACTGATGGCATCTTGAATTCATTACTAAACAGAGCACACACGTGTTCACTAGTGAACTATAAGTCGGCTTCCGGTCTGAAAGTGGAAGTCTCGTTAGAAACAGGACCGGCTGGCTCGCATGTTCAGTTGTTGCATTTCTCTCATCACAGATGATGCTTATGACTGACTTTGCGCCAGCCCTACTGGACTTTAGCAGTCCCCCGCCTTTGTGGAAGCCTCATGCTGTCAGCCCAACCCTAAGGAAGGAATGGGGTTAAAAGTCACTTTGGATACATTTCTGAAACGGGTTAGTGCATTCAGCGGCGGACTCAGTTCGTTTACTAAAGAAAGGAGATGAAAGCAGCGATAAGTCAGACGTGGGCCTTCCAAGGAGAGGATGCGGCAGTTGTGGGTGGGTGGGGGCAGCTGGTGAGCCCGCCCTAGTCTTGTCATTATCGCCCTCTCTGTGGAGAGGCTTTATCGGGAAGAAAGAGGCACGTGTTCGAGCGCAAGCGTTAACTAATGACACTTCGGCGCATTGTTCAGCACAGGGTCAAGATATGGTGTCGTGAACAGGCGTCTCTGACGAAGGTTTCACAACGAGGAGGAACATGTTATTAACCTTAGTAAGGTTTACGTGAATAATAGAAAACTGAAGAAAGCAGGGAAAGAAGGAAGCAAGCAAAAAAAGCCGAAGGGGACATTGGCATAACAATTAGGGTGACCAACTGGCATAGGTACAAATTCAGGACAGTGAGTGTAAAAATTCAGGACAAAAGGTCAAAATTCAGGACAAAACTTCAGACAAAAGGTAAGTTTTAAAGACACGTCAGAGGTGGTCGCGCAATAGTATATATGTAAATAGACAACCATTTTATTTATTTATTTATTTATTTGTGTATTTTATAGAGCGCACAGCTGTCCCAACGGGGCGTCCCGGCGCTGATAAATCTGAAAACAGGGGGCGTAGGAACAGAGGAGGCCATTAAGAGGAAAAAAGGTGGGTCTTCAGGGACTTACGGAATGCCGATTCTGTTTGGCAAGCACGTAAGGCTACCGGGAGCTTGTTCCAACACTGAGTGGCGCAAACCTCGAATGATTTTCCTCCTGCACGAGTTCGTTTGAATCGTGGGGTTTCCAGGAAAAGTAAGGAGTTGGAGCGTAGTGTCCTGGTGTTGACATACGGCCGCAGAGTGCTTTTCAAATGGGCCGATCCATTGCCTTTAGACGCTCGGAAGGCCAACGTCATGGCCTTGAATACGCATCTTTTAGCAATGGGTAGCCAGTGCAGTTTACGGAGGTGTGGAGAGATGTGATGTCTAGCAGGGATTCTCTCCACCAACGTAGCGGCAGCGTTTTGGACCGTCTGAAGTTTATGACATAGGCCTGCTGTGATACCAAGGTATAGTGCGTTGGCATAGTCAAGATGGGATGTTATCAATGCCTTGACCACAGTCTTACGGCAGTCCGCCGGCAGGTAATTGATGAGCCGTTTAATAGTCCTGATCTTTGCGAAGCAGGAGGCTGCTACTGTTTGTACCTGAGCGTAGAAACTGAGGTGGTTATCCCAACGTACTCCTAGGTTTCTCACCGAGTCTTTGGGCGTGGGGGCTTGGCTCAGATCTTCAGGCCACCACAGACTGGAATCCAGAGGGGATGGTGAGTTAAAAAACAGGATCTCCGTTTTTCCTGCATTGAGTCGGAGGGAGTTGGCATCCATCCAACTAGAGATGTCCCTAAGGCAGGATTTCAACGGATCACAGGCAGAGGCGGAGGGAGTATCAAAGGTAAAAAGTAGCTGAATGTCGTCAGCATAGGAAGTGGATTTAATCCCAGTCTGAGCAATCACTTTGGCCAGGGGGGTGAAATAAACATTAAACAAGAGCGGGCTTAGGGAAGAACCCTGTGGGACTCCCCATTTGAGTGGTCTGGCGGAGGAAGTGTAGGGAGGGGTATAAACCTGCTGTGTGCGGTCAGAAAGATAAGATGAGAGCCACAACACAGTGCCGCCCAAACCCAGGTCCTCCAGCCTTCTCAGCAAGATCTTATGAGAGACGGTGTCAAATGCTGCTGAGAGATCCAGCAGCACTAACACCGCCCTCGACCCCCGGTCCAGCGTCCACCTCACCGTCTAAGTACAAGTCAAAATAGGTTTATATTAGGTTGAGACAATCGTGCACCTCACGGTTTTTCAGTATGGCCGCAGCTTGCTGCCTTAGACAATTCAAAATTTGCATCTCGCTACAGCAGGTACATTAGTCACCAGACAATGGTGAACCACACCTGAATATAAGTGGGGCCGCTTTTATTGTTGATTGAAAAATACTAGATATACAAGGAACTTTGCAGTGTCGGCCCCCAGTAACACTCCCTCCCAGGGAAACACCCTATGCTCAATCCAGCCAATCCGGCCTTGCTACCACCCTTCAATGGTGCCCCTCATCTTCACTTAGACCGTCTCTCATGTGTATTTAATTTCTCTTATAGTGTTACTCATCCCAATTATGTAGGGCATGGTGTCGGAGTGCGTTACATAACACACATTATATAGAGACAATGACTCATATTAATATGAAAGCCAATGTATAGGAAATGCTACTTAAGATAATGGGTGCTACTAGGTGTAATCATTCTTTTATCTATTATTCAGTATTTCACCATTCATTCTGTCCTTCCATCTATGTGCCCATTTATATCCAAACATATTTAACCATTTGCAAACCTATTCACCATATATCCTTCCATCCATCATTTCACTCATCCATCCCTCCATCCACCCTTTCACTCATCCATCAGTTATTCATCTACCCACCCTTTCACCCCATCCATCCTTACAGTCATCCATCCACTCTTTCACCCATCCATCTATTCACTCATCGATCCAGCCATTTACCCTTTCACCCATCCAGCCATTCATTCACTTACTCATCCACCCACCCAGTCACTTATCCTTCCACCCATTCGCACTTTGTCATTCATCCTCCCTTTCTCTCTCCATCCCTCTTTCACTTATCCATCCATCCATCATCCACCCATCCATCCATCTACTCATCCATTCATTTATTCCATCCATTGATCCTATTACTCAACCATCCTTTCCCTCATCCATCCATCCGTTCTGTCATCCACCCACCCTTTCACTTTTTCACTCATCTATTCATCCTTTTGTCCATCTACCCCCTTTCACTCACCCATCCTTTCACCCTTTCACTTATCAATTCAATCCATCCATCCTTTCACTCATCTATCCACCCATTCACTTGCCCATCATCTAAGCTTGGACTCATCCATCCATCCTTTCATGGACTCATCCATCCATCCTTTCATAGACCCATCCACCCTTTTACCCATCCATCTACCCTTCCACCCATACATCCATCTATTTACCTTTTCCCTCATCCATACTTCCACTCATCCATCCATCCTTTCTTTTATCTATCCATTCACCCTTTCATTCATCCTTTCAGTTATCCATCCAGCCATTCACACATTCCTTCACTTATTTACTCACCCACCTTTTCACATTAAGAGCTGAGCCTTTGTCTGCAGAGTTGCAGACAGAAGAGGCCCATCAAGAACGTCACCTTGCTGTAGTTCCTAAAGCAAGGGGTGGGGTGGGGGAAAGTTCACTATGCCCCTGCACATAGGCAGACTGAAAAAGTAGAAGTCATGAGTCATGAGTCATGCATGATGCACAGTGCCAGGGTATGAGGTGACTGTGACATGGTGTTGTTTCCAGGGCTTTAAGTGCTATAAAAAAAAACTGGGGGGGGGTCTCTTCAAAGGGGGTGTACGATGTAATTAAGGGCGTAGTTTAAAACACCTAGGCTAAAAATCAGCGCTAGCATAGTGTTCCGCCCGACTGGTATTATGTTGTTTATGTCATTGCCTCCAGATATATATATAATACAGCAAGTATCATTACACCAACAAAAACTAGGACTATTGGCTTTATCAATGGTTGTTAGTTGCTTAAAATAAAAAAGCAGCAACCATGGCTTTGTTGAATATATTATTAAAAACACTTCAGTTAAAAAATGATGAGACAGTGAAAGAACGATAACCCATTCTTTTTTAACTTATTTTACAGACTTTATATAAACTGTGTTCTAACGTTGCTAAAGTTGCAGCATTCGTGTTTTACCTTTTATCTAACCGAATGCCCTTCTGTACACTGAGGCAGGAAGAGGGCACCACATACTTTAACACCCCTGACTGCCCCATTGACATTCTGTATGTAGCAATTACTCGGCATACAGAATGACAATTGGAGGGAGGGGCTGCTCTTGTGCTCCAGGAGGAGTGCGAGGCGCCCATCAGGGGGGATGAGGCTTCTCACAGGGGAGCAGTACTGCTCCCTGTGACTGCCAAAATTACGGTCAAAAGGCGTCCGTAAATAGGATCCTCATGGACAACGGACGTGAGGTCCAATTTACGGACTGTCCGTGAAATTTACGGACGGTTGGTCACCCTAGTAACAATTCCCCCGGCGCGGTGGGGGAAGGGGAGGGGGGCAGGTTCTAGCCCCACTCCCTCCGGCGGTGTACGGGTGGCTCCTGATTGGGTCTGAAGCGTGGGCGGGCCCCCTCCATGTACTTTACAAGTTTCCACTGAAGGGGGGAGGAGTAATGGGGCATGCACCAATGCGGGAGGGTGCCAGAGGGACAGGGCAAACAACAACGCGGTAATAGAGGAAGCAACAAGACGGGGGGGGAGAGGGCAGTTGCAAGAGAAATAAAAGAAACAAGCATTGGCATAGCCAATAGGTCGCGCTTTTGGGACCTTATAAGTATTTAGTTATGCAGCACAATATCCTTGGTGCAACAACATCAACTGTTGTATGGCTAAACACTTATAAAGTCCCAAAGGCGAGAACTATTGGCTATGCCAATGCTGGTCTAAATATCTTTCTACACAATGAAAGGTTTGATGCCCCCTTCTCCCTCCTCCTCCAGAACTGGGCACAAAGACCAACCGTACCGACTATCAGGGAGGCGTTTAATGACAATACAGAGGACCGGCAAGGCTTCGCCTTTGAAGCACGGTCTGGGCCCCCATTGTGGGTGGTGAATCGACATTGAAGTCTGTGAGAATCATCAGCGGAAAGCTAGTCTAGGAAGAGCCTCACTTTTAGAAATCCCCAACTCAGACACTTACAAGAGGGAGTCGCAACGAACCCATAAACCTTGGCTGCATCCTATAAATAGTGCATTTGCAATTGTTGGTGGTATTGGCCATGCCCTCTCAACAGTCCGCAGTCTCTTCTCTTGGTGCTCAGGGAGCCCGTGGTGGCACTGGCGTAATGAAGAGTGAGGGGGCCTCCCTGCATGGTACTTAGAGGGGTCCCCTCTGGGCTCAATCAGGAGCTCTCCGGCCAGAGTGCAGTGCTGAGGGGGCACCTTGGAGCTAGGGGCTTCCCCGCACCGCAGGGGCTGCGGGGTCCTTTGTTACGCCCCTGCGTGGTGGCCATCCGCTTGGGGAGAGGCCGGCCTTTGCTTTTCATCTGGCTCGCTGAGTTCCCCAGGGGCTCACAAATTATGGTAAGCACTGACAAACGGACCTGAGAACCGGAGAAATCTGCCGACTTCGTGCCAATGCATTCCTCAGCATGGAGCCCCACCCTCAGGTTGTAATGGATCCGTCCTCTTAGGAGGGAATATGGAATGGAGCAGCTCGCAGTCTTACTCCAGGTGAAGGGGCCGATGTAAAATGCATGGAGCTCATACCTAGGCTTGGACAGGCATACCATGGCTGTGCTTGCAGTGCTGGAGCTGTCGCCATTTTGGGTTGGTAGCTGCATTATTAATACATCGTTCAATTTTGCCCAAAAATCTAAAAGGATCTTGCTCTTCTGCGCACATTTTACACGGGACATACATTTTTAAGTTATTTTGCACCACGAGGCTTCTGTAGTTAATAGCTTTTGTGTCCCAGTTCTCCACAGCAAGTTGCAGACTTCCCCTCGTGGCTGTAAGATTAGTGGACCAGGGGTTGTTGGCTCTTGTAAAGATTGTTTTTATGAGTGCCTACACGATGTTGCTGGGATCAGCTGTTGTCTGGAAAAAATACTTTTCCCGGGTGGCCATGCATTCTAGCTTTTGCTGAACGAGGCTGGATTCGAGCCTGATCAACATGTTCTTTGTATAGGATTGAAGGTGAAGCAGTTTCATATAGGCTCTTTTCGAGTTTGATCACCAACATACCAGGAAATGCTTGTTGTGCGTAGTTGACCAAGAGAGCAATCTTGACCGAGTCACCTCAGTGTAGCTTTGGTTGTTGGGCTGTCGACCGTGGTGTTTAATTTGCAGAGTGCATACGTAACCATCCTCCTTTTGGTCTTTATTGCTTGTAGATGCCGTGTTGGTCTTCCAGTTTTGCACAGTCATGCTCCTAGATAGTTATATTCTCGTAAATGCAAGGAAATGATGGACGGAGCGCTGAAAATTTGCAGAAACTCACCCCCAGTCACAGATCTGGGTTGAATGTAACATTTTTTAGCTCAACTTGCCACCTCAGTTAAAGTTGTGTATGCACTCTAGCCTCTGTGTCCTGAACCACCATCTTGTGACCTTTTTTCTGGGTGTTGTCCAAAGATCGCTATTTTTGTTTTGTTTTCGTTGGCTACAAGCTTGTTCTACGGTTATGTGTGTTCAGGGTATTGAGGGCTCTCTAGTGGCTTTTGAACCACATGAAAGTCAGCCTACAGATAGTTAGCGTATATCATGAGGTGGATTTTCTTGTCTCCAAATCTCGGGGTGTCTAAGGCCTCACTGGAAAGGCCCAGGCAACTCAGGTGTGTATAGGTTGAATAAAATTGGGGCCAACACAAAGCCTTGTTTTAGTCCTCTATCAGTGGAGATTTTGGCAGTAGGTGTCATCCCTGTAAGCTTGACCCTTAACCAGGTTCCGGTGTAGAGGGACATGATTGCTCGCAGTAATTTAGGGCAGAATTTCCAGCTTTCTATATCCTCTATGTTACAGAGAACTGCATCAAAAGCTGCAGAGTAGCTAATAAAACAGGCAAAGACGGCAGGGGATGTCTGGGTTATTGCTTGATGGGCTAGATAGGAGAGGGTGACAATGTTGTCCACTGTTGGCCCTCCTGCTCAGAACCCTTTTTGCTAGAAGGGTAGTAGCCCCTCGGTGGTGCCCAGTTTTCTAGTTCCTGCAGTAATCTACTGCCATTGGTTTTGCTCTCAATGTCCAACAATGCTATTAGACGATAGTTTCTTGGGTCAGTGTCAGCGCCTTTCTTGACAATGGGCTGCAGAAGAGAGACACTCTGTGACTCTGGACACCTTCAAAGAGCCTGCAGTTGCGTACAATGGCACGAGTGCCAAATCCCAAAACGGTGTCTCATCTCTAAATAATGACCCAGGTAGGGCACTGGGGCCAAGAGCACCGTCCTACCTGATCCTCTTCAGGACACTGCGGACCGCAAGTTCACTCAGTGCTTAGTGTTCCACTTATGCCTCAATCGTCTCTACGTCAGTTTCTTCTGCTTCCGTCCTGAGATCTAATTTGCTTGGGAGAGATGTGTCCTGAGGTTCAATGAAAAGGGATTTGATGTGTGCGATCCATTTCTTTGCTGGAACAGAGTTCCCTCTGTTGCTAACCCTGTGGCATAGGGAGTTAAGATATTGCCAAAATTGTTGGTGCTTATTGGCAGCCATCAAATCAAATATTTTAATCCACTTGACCGCCTGTGCTTTCCACCCAAGCTCTTAACCCGTTGGCTGTGTCGAAGGTTCAGCTCCAGTGCTGTACGTTCAAAAAACGGGTGCGGCAGCGTCGGCCAACGGACGTGCGCAGCACTACCAAGGTAGTGCACGCGACGACCGTTGGCCAACGGCAGCAGCCAAAGGGTTAAATAAGGTGTTTCTGTTTCTTGGCTGCTATCCTTAGCTGCTCCTTTGAGGAAATAGTTTTAATTTTCCTGTGAGCCCTTTGTTTCCCCCTTAACTGCGGAGTTATTTTTTTGACATGAGGAGTTGGACCTAGCATGTGAATTGTGTTGTTTTTTGCTGCTGTTGAAGGTTTCTCTTGCAGGAGTGCGAGTGCACACAGTCCGATGCCATCCCGGTCCAGCCCTTCACGATAGAGGTTTTTTAATGCCTGGGAGGCCAACCTTCCCAGTTTGCGTTCCATCTTTCGAACTTCCACATTCAAGTGGTTCTCCACTTAATCTTCCACAGGAGATGTAGTGCTCTTCACCATTAGTGCTTCACAGTGTACATATGGGATTGCGGGTTCTAGCAGAAACGTCCAGGAGGGCCTGCACAGTGGTGTGACCGCTCTCATTAAGAGTCATGTAAGGCCTTTGCCTAGAGGGCTTCCATGTCCAGTTCACATGAGCGAAGATATAATTGCTTTTTATTGCTGATTTAATGCTTGTGTAGTTAATAGCTTTCGTGTCCCAGTTCTCCACAGCAAGTTGCAGACTTTCCCTCGTGGATGTAAGATTCGTGGACCAGGGGTTGTTGGCCAAACCCAGAAAAGATAAGTTGTGATACATATGTGTGCTTTTCGGATCAGTCTTGACAAAACATTGAATTGCCGTCCACTGGATGAAGCCTACAGTGCACGGGGTCAAAATCAAGGTGAAAGGCATGACAGAGTAGGTCCAAGCACAGGATCCCCACATGAGAATGACTAGAAAGGATTAAGAGGTGGCTGAAGACCTAGAACTTACGGCTGACATGATCCATACTATTCAATTTACCAGGTGACTATTCCTCATAGACACAGGGGGCTTAAATGGTTAACTTTGGAGCAGATTAAGAGGGAATAATGGATCCTACAGATAAGTACCTAATGAAGAGTGTGTAACCAGGGAACAGATATATTTGTAACAGGCAAGGTAAACAATACCAACATTGTCAATAAACCTTCCTTTCTAGAGGGGGCGTGGCTTGGGCGCCGAACGGGATGGCTGTGTGAGCGTGTAGCTCCGCGCCGAGCCCCGACAAATATCCTGTACATCCTGCCCCTGGTGCCCCTGGAGGTACGACATAGCTGCACGAGGTTTTGCCAGACCGGAGGGGAGAGTCTGGATGCCAGTGGGACCTCGGTAACAGTGTGCTGAGCTGATCTCGGAGCTCGGAGAAGCCGGGCCGGGGACAAAGGGAAAATGGCGGCGCACGGAGCTCGGAAGATCCAAGAGCTGACTCACTCGAACTGAGCTGGCACACCGGAGGCTGACTAGCGGAGCAAGTGGAGCCGGGTCTCGGCGGGGGGGGGGGGTCGTCAGAGCCGGCTCGGAGCGGCGGGGATATTGGAATCCCGCAGATCGGTGGTTGCGGAGCCCCTCCCCCTCCCGCTTCTCCGCTCCCCGGCAAGAGGGCTTGGTGGACGACGGACTGACCCGGGGCGGCGGCGCTGGCGGCCGGCGGTGGCCGCTCACCCGGGGGACTGGTCGGGCTTGGCTGGAGGGGGCCGTGTTAGACGAGGGGATCGGCTGCCCGGGTGAGAAGCGCTGTGGGAAGGCGACGGCCGGCGCGGTGGCAGTGAGAGCGGACCCGGACCTGAGCCCCTCCGGTCCCTGAGTGCCCCTCTGAGTGACTGGAGCTGGTGGGATCGTCCTGTGTGCCCCGGGGCCGGCGGTGGGCGCCGCTCGCCTGGAGACCGCGTAGCGCGGTGATTGAGCGAGCGTGGACCGAGAGCTGGGACGGCAGATTCAGTGACTGCGGAGTGCTGGTTTGGGTACCGGGCGCGATTGACCCTGGACAACGCCCGCCTGCCCTTCTGAAGGTGTGCTGCAGGCTTGCTGCTCTGGACATCACGGCTCCTTGGGTTGCTGTGGGAGTGCTGGTGACCCCACGCAACACACGGCCATAGATCAGCGGTAGTGGACTGTGACTGGAGGTGGGCTCAGGGGTGCTGTGAGGGCATGGTGGGTCTGTGAAGGTGGTTGCCGAACCTTGTGCACTATATCACTGGTCGCCGCGGGCAGGTGCCTGGGACCGGGGGCCTATGGTGTGAGCACAGTGAACTGGTGCGGCCCTTAGCGGCGGCCCGAGTGGAGCACGGATCACGGTCAAGATGGCCGCTCTGGGTGAGGTCTTGAATACGCCACAAGGGCGAGGGGACGCGAGTGCTATGGCCCAAGATGGCGGTATTCAAGCCCCATTGGAGGCTTCGGCGCAAGAACAGAGGCTGAACCAGCGCCTCGACACCATCCTAGAGGCGATTACCGCGACAAAGGAATCGCTACATCAGGACATTGCGCAGGTCGCAACGGGGCTGGGCCTACTGAGGGCGGACCACGCCAAGCTCTCGGATAGAGTGAAAACGAATGAACAACTGCTTCAGGACCTGAAACCAGCGGTGGTGACCGCAGAACATAAACTGACGGATATCCTCGGCCGTCTGGCGACTCTGGAGCGACGAGCGGAGGATGCGGAGGAATAACGTGAGGGTAGTGGGTCTTCCAGAAAAAATTGAAAAAGGGGACGCTGTGTCCTATATGGAGAACTGGTTTAAAACGGTTGTGGCACCGGAGGGATTGTCTCCCTTCTTCTCCCGGGAGAGAGCGCATAGGGTCCCTGCCAAACCGCCCCTGGAGGGTTGACCGCCTCGGCCGATGGTGGTCAAATTGCTGCACTATAAGGACCGCGATCTGTTGATACAGAGGGCACGGTCCCAGGGCCCCTTCCAAGTGGACAATAACAAAGTTACGGTCTTTGCGGATTACACGCAGGAAGTTCAGAAAAGCAGAGCATCCTTCTTGTCCGTGAAAAAGGAACTGAGAGATGAGGGGATCCAATACTCCTTGCTCTTTCCTGCCAAATTGAGAGTGATCCTTGATGACAGGACCCACTTCTTTCAGACCCCTGACGAGGCATGGTCGTGGCTTGAACTGTATCGTGCAGGGACGGATCGCACGCACAAAAGCGGAAGGGAACGGCAGAAGCCGGTCCGGATCAGAAAGTCACAGCGCATCCGCTCCCGGAATAAGCTCAAAAGGGCCGAGCCAGAAGCACAAATGCCTGCTGACAGGAGGGGAGCGCTGGCTGCAACGGCGACCATCACGGGGTCACAGCAGGAGAGACTACCCGGAGGGTCGGAATCGGAGGAGGAGGGAGAGAAATCCGGAGGCGACGAATCAGACACGGGGAGTGCAAGGGGACCGGCGGTCACACCACAAACTTCGGATGGCTTGTTTAATGAGTGAGGCTTGAGAACACTGAACAATTCCGAGGTATCTGTTGGTACGGACTCTCCAGACTTTTATTGGACTACCAGGTATGGGGCTGTACAAGCAGTATGGGGCTGCGGGCGCGGGGTGGGAGCTCTGCCTACCCTGGATCGGCGCTCCATCGACCTCTCGAGGCCCTTAAGGCCTTCTGTGGTGACGACCACAGGTTAGAATAATGTGTGGGGTGTTGGAAGTTTGGAACGGGGCTGAAGCTGGGTTATTAGGTCCTGTCCTGGGGAGAGGGGTTTGGGGAGTTATGGGGGATGTTTTGAAGGGGGGGTACAACTGCTGCAATGTGGGAGATAATTGTTTGCTAGTGCCACTGTGTAGAAAGGTACATCATGGGGACGTTACCTAATTTGAAATGTGTCACATGGAATGTCCGAGGACTTCGTACGATGGTGAAACGTCATAAGGTGCATGCCTATCTGGTGAGGCGGAGTGTACAGATAGCAATGCTTCAGGAAACTCATTTGACCAAGAAAGAGTGCGGGGCTTTACAGAAGAGGTGGCGGGGTCAGGTCTTTGGCACAACATACTCAGCATTTGCCAGAGGGGTGCTGATATGGGTAAGGGCGGGTACACCATTCCAAGTGACGAGTCAGCGGGTAGATCCTGAGGGTAGATATGTAGCGGTTGAGGGGCGACTTTACTGCAGAGAGGTGGTCCTGTGCAATATATATGCTCCTAACTCCGATCAGGCCCACTTCTTTGAGGGTTTAACGCACTTGCTGGCCTATTTCTTGGCGGGCCCTATCTTACTGGTGGGAGATTTCAATTCAATTACTGATGTGCAGCTGGATAGGTCGCACCCGCAATTGGTCGATTCTCCGGTGCGCAGGCTAGCAACCCACAGGAAGGAATGGCAGGAGAGGTGGGGATTGGTAGATGTGTGGAGGGAACAGCATCCTGAGATCAGGGATTACTCCTACTTTTCCACACTTCACGACTTACATGTTCGACTAGACTCGGTGCTGTGTAGTGGCCCCCTGGCGGCTGTGGTGACTCATTCTGAATATTTGGCCAGGACCATTTCGGATCATAACCCCTTATTGATCTCAATGCAGTGGCAGCAGGCGAAGTCGGCGGTTCCATCATGGTGACTGCGGCCTGATACACTGGAAGATCTGGTGTTTAGCGACACGGTTCGTCAGGGCATTGACTGTTACTTTGAAGAAAATGGGGGCTCGGCCACGACCAGGTCAATAGAATGGGACGCGATGAAAGTGGTGGTGAGAGGGGTATGCATGGGTAGATTTTCGAATGCGAAACAGACAGTCTTGAATGATCTTGCGAAAGCAGAAGAGGTGTTGAGGGGGCTGGAGCAGCGAAGGCCTGAGCGGCCGGATTTACAGGAGCAACTGTTGCAGGCTAAAGAAGTGGTAGCGACTGAAACGGAAAGGCTGCGGTGCTATGATTATAAGTTGTATGTTACTAAGGCACATGAGGAACGAGATAAAGTGGGTACGCTCCTGGCCAAGCTAGCTGATCCAGAGCCTAGGGGGTGCCCGGTCATGAGTATAAGAAAGGAGGATGGGGACATAGTCTACTCTCAATCAGCAGTCCTGGCGCGCTTTCAGTCCTATTACACAGGACTGTATGAATGCCACCTAGAGGCGGAGGTCTCGGAGATAGGCGAATACCTGGATCCGATCCCACTACCGGTGATGGATAGCGAAGAGGCGAAAGAACTGGGGGGCCCCATAACATTGGCTGAGATAAGGGGGGCAATTAAACACATGGCACGGAATAAAACCCCAGGGGTGGACGGATTACCGATAGAATTTTACGCCAAATTTGTTGATATACTAGCGCCCAGACTATTGGTGGTGTACTCGGAAGCAAAACAGGTGGGGTGCTTGCCTGAATCTATGAGGGAGGCACTGGTGGTGCCGCTGCTGAAGCCGGGCAGAGATGCGTTGGATGTGACTTCTTACCGACCACTGTCCATGTTAACAGTCGACTATAAGATCTTGAGTCGCATCCTAGCCACCATTTACTGCCGTACATGACCACACTGGTGCATAGAGATCAAGCGGGATTTATCCCGACTAGGAGCACCTCGATGAACATACGTCGTCTGATCAGAATCATAGATGGCGCCGGGGCATCGGCTCTTGATCCCGTGGTACTGGCGGTTGATATAGAGAAGGCTTTCGATAGCCTCGAGTGGGAATACCTGGATGGGGTGCTGTTGAAATTTGGGGTCGGAGAAGGCTTTCGGAGATGGACGAGGGTGCTTTATTCGTCGGCAAAGGCGCGAGTAAGACTGGGGCCTATTGTATCTTCGGCTTACCCGGTTTGTAGAGGGACGAGACAGGGCTGCTCGCTGTCCCCCCTGTTGTTCGCTTTGGCGATGGAGCCGTTGGCGGCACAGGCACGTTCAGGCGCCTTGTATAATGGGATCGTGCAAGGACCAGAGTCGCATTATATATCACTATACGCTGATGATCTGTTATTGTATCTAGCGGATCCTGGACAATCACTAGAGGGAGCAATGGACATGCTGGGTAGATTCGGGCAGCTGTCGGGCCTCAAGGTGAATTGGACTAAGACCTGTGTATTCCCATTGCGGAAGAGTACGCCCTGCCCACCGCTAGCGAGAGAGGTGGTGTGGGAGCCCTCCTGCTTCACCTATTTGGGGGTGCGCATTTATCACGAGGCTGTAGACCTCTTGGAGGGGAACGTGGAGCGTTGTATTCGCGCGCTGAAGGGTTGCATGGATTTCTGGGCCACCCTACCTCTGTCGGTGCTGGGTCGAGTGGCATTGTTTTTTTTTGTGAAAACTTTTTATTGATTTTATAACACAAACACAAACAACTTGCAAGGAGGAAGAAAAAGAGACATCAATATACACAACGTTGCATTACATGGTGCTGGAGCGGGAAGGACAATCCAATGAGCGTTCGTTCTATCGGGAAAGAGTCACACAGTGGGGGGGGGCAGAAGAAACAAATAGCAATCAGTATACAATAGTGTGTGGAGGAACCCTCGGGTTACGGGGACATAGGTGCAACATCAGGGTCAGGAAGAGGAGGGGCACATATATCGCCACGATAAGTGTTCCACTGAGTCCATATCTTTCCCCATTTCCGGGGGGTACCACGAGAAATATACACAGTTTTTTCTCTGAACATGCACCAGTCCATGTTTTGTTTCCATTTCTGAAGTCCGGGCGGGCCCTGAGCGCCCCACAATTGCGCAATGTCTCTTTTGGCAATCAGGTTGCCCAAGGTTACCCACCGTAGCTGCGACACGGAGTAATCATTCGGTTCCCATACGTTCAGCAGGCATCTCCTAGCTTCCGGCATCGATCGCACCCCGGTAACCTCACTCATCACCTCGTGCACACGGGTCCAGAATCGCACTATCTCAGGGCACTCCCAGATGATATGTAAAAAGGTGCCCAGGAGACCACAGCCACGCCGACACAAACCATCCACAGAGAAGCCCATATGCACCAAACGGGGACCAGTGACATACACTCTATGCAGGATTTTAAGTTGCACAAATCTAAGGCGCGCCTGGATGGCCACCTCTTTAGGGGAGGAGATCACCGCCCGCCAGTCCTCATCGTCCAGCTCCAGCCCATCACCAGTCCAGACCTCTCTAAGTCGAGACAGGAGGTCAGACCTGGAGTGGATTAACTTTTTATAAATAAGCGAAATCGTACTATCAGGAACATGTCCGTCCAGTACCCTGTCCTCAAGCGGGGACGACTCCGGAATCTCCACACCCGAAGGGAAGATCGAGAGCACCGCGTGGCGGATCTGTGCATAGCGAAAGAATTCGCGATCGCTCAAAGCGTACTCGGTTTTCAATTCCTCAAACGTCTTCATTCTCCCCTTAGTCCAAACATCATCAATCCTGCTGATACCAATCAAGTCCCACCTATCAAACCCCCGGGACTGCCAAAGTGAGCCAAGTCTATCAGAGGCGTACAGGGGGGTGGCACGAGTCAATTTATCAGTCCACCCAAGCGCCATGGAAGCATGTCGCCATACCTGGACGGCCGTCCTAGTGGGGCCCGTCACGTTGCGAGGGGTGAGTTTCGAGTAGAGGGCTCTATTGTAGTCGCCCCCCGGTAACAACCATTTGTCCATCGCGAAGGCCGGATTTGGCAAAGGGCCATACATGCAATGATTTATTGCCCCCAGTTGAGACGCCCAATAATAGCGACGGATATCAGGCAAAGCAATTCCACCGTCGTACCACGGGAGCGACAATTTAGCAATGGCAATCCGGGGCCTACCCCCCCACACCAGTCGTCTCTGTAAACCCTCGACCTCACGGAAATATGTAGCCGGGACAACGTCAAGCGTGTTTTGCAATGCGTAGAGGAATCGGGGCAGTGACATCATCTTAAACAATGCCGCTCTACCCAGGGGAGAGAGAGGAAGTTTCCCCCAGGCGACCACATCTGCCCGAAGGCGCTGAAGAGGGGGCAGCAAATTACGGTCGAACCGCAGTGCAGGGCTCAGCGAGATAAAAATGCCTAGATATTTAAATCCATCTTCCACAATCGCGATAGGACAGCCGCTTGGCAGAAGGGGGGCGGTACCCGACAGGACGTATACACAGGACTTCGCCCAGTTGATGACAAGACCTGAGTTTTTGCGGAAGGACGTTAAGACATCAAACAGCACAATGAGGGATTGACGGGGTGATGTAAGATAAAGCAGAATATCATCAGCGTAAAGAGATACACGGTCCTCAAACTCCGAATTCCATCTAATGCCCTTCAGGGACGGTTCCCACCGCAACCAGGCCGCCAGCGGTTCCAAGGCAAGAGCAAACAACAAGGGGGACAGGGGACAGCCCTGTCGCGTCCCTCTGCTCAGTGCAAAGGGAGCAGAGACCCGACCATTGACCACCACCTGGGCCATGGGACCGGCGTAGAGCAATTTGACCCATCGAACGAAGTCGAACCGAAACCAAACTTAGCAAGAACCGCCCACAAATACGGCCATTCTATTGTATCAAACGCCATCGTAGCGTCCAAGGACGCCAAGATGGCGGGCTCACGCAGCGTCTCAGCCCGTGCCAGAACTCCATGCAACCTTCGGAGGTTAAGCGCCGTATTACGATGCGGTATAAAGCCGGATTGATCAGGGTGAACCAGGTCCCCAATAACGGACGCCAAACGTGTCGCCAGCAGCTTGGCCAAGATTTTAGGTTCCGCATTAATCAACGAAATGGGTCGAAAAGAGGCGCAGCGATCCCGAGGTTTACCATCCTTGTGGATGACAACAACAGTGGCCAGTCTCTGGTCTGGCGGGAGAAACCCCACCTCCAAAGACTCAAGAAACATGGAGCGCAAATGAGGAGCTAGCGAATCCGGGCGCAGTTTATATAGCTCAATAGGGAGCCCATTAGGGCCCGAGGCCTTGCCGGATCGGACCGAACGGACAGCAGTGGCAATCTCGTCCACAGTAGGCGGAGCATCCAGAGCATCCCTATCAATATCAGACAATCGGGGAAGTGCAATATCACGCAATAACAGGTGGGAGTCCTGCTCCGATCGATCAGACATCTGGGAGTACACCTCGCGGAAATAATCAGCAAAACATGCGACAATATCAACAGGGTCCGTACAACACTCTCCATTCTCCGCAACAATCACAGGGACGACACGACTCGCACTTTCCCTCTAATCCAACCAAGCAAGCAGTTTCCCAGCCTTATCACCCACATCATACAGGCGTCCCTGCTGTTCCCTCCCCATTTCCTTAGCAGCTTCAGTGACCAGTGCTCTGTATTCATGTTGTTTCAACTCCAGTAGATGTAACCCCTCAGCGGTAACCCCAGATTCCAAGCCCTCCTCCAGGGCCGTGACCTCCCCCTCAAGTCGAACCGTCTCAGCACGGTTGGCCAACTTCACGCTACCAATCAATGAGAGGGCCTGGCCACGAATGACAGTCTTGTAAGCTTCCCAAAGTACACTAGGGGAGGAAACAGAGCCCACATTTTCCTCAAAATAACAATCGTGTGCTTTAACCAGCTCATCCCTGACCCTGGGGTCCTTCAAATACCAGGGGTTGATCGGGGCCACTCGGCCCGCCGAACCCTGCCGTGCATCAACCACCAGCCAAAGCGGAGAATGGTCCGAGATACCCCGTGCCAGATGTTTAACTTCCCGTATGAGGGATGCATGGGCCGAGGGCAGTAAAACGTGATCAAGCCTCGAGAGACTACCATGAGCACCAGAATGATAGGTATATTGCAACTGTCCCGGGTGAAGCAACCGCCAGCAATCAGTGAGCCCCAACGTCTCCAGGAAGTCGCTCAACCAAGTCTGGGCCCTCGGCAATTCCCTGGGAGGGTGACGATCATGCATTCCCGAGACCACCGCATTAAAGTCACCCTCAACCAAAAGCAAACCCTCGGGGAGGCCCAGGATAAGTCCACTCAGATCAGCAAATGTGGTGGCCTGGAGGCCCGGGGGCACGTACACAGAAATCAGATTAAGAACCTTCCCCTCCCAGCGCCCCACAATGGCGGCGTATCGTCCCTTATCATCCAATATGACATCATCAATGGCCAAGGGGAGGGAGGCCCGAACCAGAATGCCCGCCCCCCCTAGAGCCCGAAGTGAAACCCGAGTGCGCCACAAGGCGATAACCACGCCTATTCAAAGCGTAGCACTTGTTGCCGAGCAAATGAGTCTCCTGCAGTAAGACAACATCTGGAGTCAAACGTTTCAGCAATTGTAACACCACCCTCCTCTTAATCCCATCCCCCAACCCGTTCACGTTCCAACACAATAACCGAAGTCCCCTACCCCCCATCCCCGTGCCCAGCCCCTCCCCGGCCCCGCACCCAGAGCAACAGCAAAAAACAGGAGTGCGCCTTTCCCTCGCCTTGCAAGTAACAAAAAAATTCAAACAAACAACCCAGCCCCCCAACAATGTCAAAACAACTATACCCCCCACCCCGCACCCCTGCTGAAGACCAAAGAGCCCCATAAACTCGCAGTGTGCCTGTTAGACGGGGACCTGGAGGGTCGGCCGAGCACAGTGATCGCACAGACAGGTAACTTCCCCCCCACAGATGGACACCACACAAAGTTCAGGGTAACACCTTTTATAGGCACTTCTGGGAGTAGAGTGGTACGATACAAGGCAATCAGGACACGATGATCCTCTCAATTCTAGTCTCTAGTAGGGGAAGGGGGTAGCGGGACAGTCTGGGTACCCACGGGTACGGGGGTGTAACGGTGATGGCTCACAATCCTCGAGCTCGGTGTTCGGAGGGGTCAGACCGCGGCAGCGCCGGCAGGTCCCGAAGAGGTCGTAGGTGGCAACGGGCCGCGGCAGCGCCAGCAGGTCCCAACGAGGATGAAGGTTACAACGGGCCGCGGCAGCGCCAGCAGGTCCCACGAGAATGCAGGTTGCAACGGGCCGCGGCAGCGCCAGCAGGTCCCACGAGGATGAAGGTTACAACGGGCCGCGGCAGCGCCAGCAGGTCCCACGAGGATGAAGGTTACAACGGGCCGCGGCAGCGCCAGCAGGTCCCACGAGGATGAAGGTTACAACGGGCCGCGGCAGCGCCAGCAGGTCCCAACGAGGATGAAGGTTGCAGAGGGCCGCGGCAGCGCCAGCAGGCAGGACAATAGTTCACAAGGCAGGGCTGTGGCAGCGCCAGCAGTCCGTCAAGGATGAGTTCGTCGCGGTGTCTCTCGACTCCAGGATACAACTGCCCTCCTGTCCTGGGGCTGCCTCAGTTATAGGTCTGGCGCCCTTTGATGTCCGGACCCTCGCTCTTGGAGGTCGGGAGGTCTGGGATGAGGGAGTCCAGACACCCAGCAGGGGGGTGGAGCCAGCGCCCGAGGAGGCTGGGGGTGCTCGGCACCTGGCGGGGAAGAGCCATCGACACTTCGTACTCCCATTGACCTGCCAAGTGGGCCGTTCACCTCCTGGGTGGAGGGTGGTGCCGGGATGTCGGGGCCTGGCCAGGCCCAGGGTTGGGGTCGGGCTGAGGCCGCACGGCCGCGTGGTGCCGTGTCCAAGATGGCGGCTGGGCCGGGCAATGGTGCTGACGGTGGCCCGGGCCCTGTCCTGCGGGGAGGGAGCGAGCCCCTCATGTGGCCTGTCCAACATGCGTCCCCCCCAGCTGAAGGCGGGGAGAGTCACCCATCTTCTTGGGGACTTTCCTCGTCGAGGCGGAAAAAGCGGGACAGGCCATCCGCGTTGGCGTGGTCTTGGCCGGGTCGATGTTCCACAGTGAAGTCCATCCCCTGCAGGGAGATGGACCAACGTAGTAGTTTCGGGTTTTCCCCCCGCATCTGCATGAGCCATTGCAGGGGTCGGTGATCGGTCTGGACCCGGAAGTGGGTGCCGAAGAGATAAGGCCGGAGCTTTTTGAGGGCCCACACCACGGCGAAGGCCTCCCTCTCGATGGTGCTCCAGCGTCGTTCTCGGGCCAGGAGCCGTCTGCTGATGAAAGCCACTGGCTGGTCAAGTCCTTCGGGGTTCAGCTGGGAAAGGACTGCCCCAACGCCATGGTCGGAGGCATCTGTTTGGACGATAAATTCCCGGCTGTAGTCGGGGGCCTGGAGCACCGGGGCGGAGCACATGGCGGCCTTCAGCTTCTCGAAGGCCGCTTGACAGTCTGGGGTCCAGTTGACCTTCTTTGGTTGGTTTTTGGAGGTGAGTTCCGTGAGGGGTCCTACGATGCTGCCATAGTCCCTCACGAACCGTCGGTAGTAGCCTGTGAGTCCCAAGAAGGCGCGGACCTCGGTCTGGGTGATGGGGGACTGCCACGACTGGATGGCAGCGATCTTGAGTTGCAGAGGGGCCACCAGACCGCTTCCCACCTGGTGCCCGAGATAGGTCACGGACCCCTGGCCAATTTGGCATTTGCTGGCCTTGATCGTGAGGCCAGCTCGTTGGAGGGCCTGTAGCACCTCTCAGAGGTGGTGGAGGTGGTCGGACCAGTGGTGGCTGTACACAGCGATATCGTCCAGGTAGGCGGCGCTGAATCCTTCGAGTCCTGCCAGGACCTGGTTTACTAGCCGCTGAAATGTTGCTGGCGCATTCTTCATGCCGAATGGCATGACCTTGAAGTGATAGTGGCCATCAGGGGTAGAGAATGCCGATCGTTCTTGGGCCCGGGGTGTGAGACCGATCTGCCAGTAGCCCGCTGTCAGGTCGAAGATGCTGAGGTAGCGGGCAGCTCCCATGCGGTCGATTAGTTCATCTGCTCGGGGGATGGGGTGTGCGTCTGTTCTGGTGACCGCATTCAAGCCCCGGTAGTCGACGCAGAACCGGAGCTCCGGCGTGGCGCCGGGGGCGGCCGCTTTGGGGACCAGTACCACTGGGCTGGCCCAGGGGCTGTCTGAGGGCTCGATGATCCCGAGTGTGAGCATCTTGGCCACCTCCTCTTGGATGCAGGCCCGTACCCGATCTGGTACGCGGTAGGCCCGCTGGCGGATAGGGGGACTGTCTCCAGTGTCCACGTCGTGTAAGCACCAGGGGGTGACCCCTGGGGTGAGGGAGAACAGGGTGGAGAACTGGAGCAGGAGGACTCGGCAGTCTTGGCGCTGTTCCAGGGTGAGGGCCTCCGAGAGTCGGACCCCGTCCACGGAGCCGTCCTTCTCCCGTGACCGTAGGAGGTCAGGAAGGGGTTCGGAGTCCTCCTCGGTTCCATTGTCGGTTGCCATCAGGAGACTGAGTTCGGAGCGTACAAAGTGGGGTTTCAGTCTATTAGCGTGGAGGACCCGGAGAGGGTTTCGGGAAGATTCCATATCGATGAGATAGGTGACAGGGCTCTTGCGCTCGATTACTTTGAAGGGCCCCGTCCATTTGTCTTGCAGGGCGCATGGTTCGGTGGGAGACATTACCCACACTTGTTGGCCGGGTTCAAATTCGATGGAGGATGCATTTTGATCGTACCACCTTTTCATGTCCTCCTGACTGGCCTCCAGGTTTGCTTTTGCCATCTCTCTGAACCTTCTGGTCTGGTTGCGGAGGGTTAGGAGGTACTTGAAAACATCTGGAGGGTTCTTTAGAGGGGGCATTTCCCAGCCTTCTTTGACTAGGCTGAGCGGGCCTCGCACCGGGTGTCCATACAAGAGTTCGAAAGGGCTGAAGCCGAGGGACTTCTGGGGGACTTCTCGGTAGGCAAAGAGAAGGCACGGTAGTAGCACATCCCACTGGCGACGGAGGGGCTCTTCCAACCCCCCAATCATCCCTTTGAGCGTGCGGTTGAACCGCTCAACCAGTCCGTTCCCTTGAGGGTGATAGGGGGTCGTGAATCGGTAGGTGACCCCACACTGTTGCCAGAGGGACTTCATGTATTTTGAGATAAAGTTCGTACCCCTGTCGCTGACGACTTCCCGGGGGAAGCCCACTCGAGAGAAGATCCCCATCAAGGCTCGACCCACTACTGGGGCTGTTACCGTACGAAGGGGGACCGCCTCAGGATAGCGGGTAGCGTGATCCACCAGGACCAGGATGAAGCGATGTCCCTGTGCTGTTCGGGGGTCCAGGGGCCCCACAATGTCTATTCCCACCCTTTCGAACGGGGTGGTCACCACGGGGAATGGTTGTAGGGGTGCCTTGAGTTTGCGGCCGCTCTTCCCACTGGCCTGGCAGGTCGGGCAGGACCGGCAATGGTTGGATACGTCATTTCTCATTTTGGGCCAAAAAAGTGAGTCACCAGGCGGTGGTAGGTCTTGTCTTGGCCCAGGTGCCCGGCCAGGGGGACATCATGGGCTAGGTTCAACAGGAAGTCTCTGAAGTGGAGGGGCACCACCAGCACTCACCCGGCCCCCAGTTCTGCGATTTTCTGTTCGCTGTACAAGAGATCATTGTCCCAATAAACCCAGTGGGCCCCGGTGGTGTCTCCTTGGCTCTGGGCGAGCGCTTGCTGTCGCAATCCCTCGAGGGAGGGGCAGGTCTTTTGCTCCTGCCGGAATTGTTCCTGGGTGGGCCCCCCTTCTTGACGCCACTGAGCCAGGTCGGGAAGTTCGGGGGGCTGTGTGGACCCCTCTGGGGTGGGGTCCGGGTGGTCGGTCTGGAGGAAGTCTTCTTCTGGAGTGATCGAGGGCGGAGGTGCTGCCCATTCTGGTTCTTCTGGTCTAGGGATGGTGCGGGTGGCCATGGATCGGGTGGTTACGCACGCCCAGTCCGGGAGACCCAACATCCCCAGATGCTCTCTTCTTTCCACAGCGGCCCACGGGGAGCTCTCGAGATCGTTCCCCAGGAGGCAGTCTACGGGGGCATCGTCACGGACAGTTACTTTCAGCATGCCGGACACTCCTCCCCATTCGAAGGGGACGCAGGCCATCCGACACAGGCTCTCCGAGTTATCTGCCGATCGGACGGAGCAAAGTACGTTTGGTAGGATTTGTTCTGGGGTCACCAGGTGACAGCGGACGGCCGTCACACTGGCCCCGGTGTCACGCAGGGCCTCGGCCTTGCGCCCATTGATGCTCACCCATTGGCTGTACTTCCGAGTGTTGGCGGGCAGGGGAGTCCGCGGGACCATGTCTCTTCCTCCTAGGCATGCCCGGGTCATGGCGGCGGGTTCCCACTCGAACTGCTCCGACTCATAGGTCTCCGTGTCTTCGGAGACTTGTTCTTCTCCCAGGGCGGCGGCCGCCATCTGGCGGGGCCCGGGGGCCTGGTTCTTCGGGCAGGTCGGGTCACTGGCATAGTGGCCGACTCGCTGGCATCGATGACACGTCACGTTAGCTCAGAACCCCGGGCGCATCGGGGGGTTTCCCCGGCCTGCTGGGGCCGGGGTGGCGTTAGTGGGTGCGGCCGGGGCGGCGTCTCTGCCCCGGCCCGGGCCTCCTCCTCCTCCTCGGGGACGATGGTGACCTTGGTTGGTTCTGTTCTGCTCATTCGGCCCACTCCGGGCCACTCGGGTGCTCTCCCACCGGTCAGCCTCGGTGGCGAGCTGCCGGGGTTCAGTCAATTTACTGTCGAGGAGGTGCTGCCTGAGCTCGACAAAGCAGTTGTTGGAGAGGTGCTCCCACACAATGAGATTGAAGAGTTGTTCGTAAGTGGTTACGTTGTTACCCTTGATCCACCCCTCGAAGGCTCGGCTGAAATAGTTCACGTATTCCAACCACGTCGTACCTGGGATCCTGGTGCAGTTGCGGAACCTCTGGCGGTACATTTCGGGTGTAAGTCCATATCGACTGAGGAGGGCGGCCTTCATGTGGTCATAGGACGTCATTTGATGGTCCGGAAGCTGCAGCAGGGCATCACGACCCTCGTTGACGAATCTCCCCCATAGACCGGCTCCCCAGTCACTTCGAGCGACCCGGTGGGCGGTCATGGCAATCTCATAGGCCTTGAACCACTGCTGTATGTCGTCGTTCCGGTGATATTCTCGGACCACATCCTTGGGGATGTGGACCTTCTGCTCGGTAGGACCCGGGGAGTGCGGTTGCTCGGGCACCCCTAGGTTTTTGTTCAGTTTGCGCATTTCTATCTCCGCTAGTTTGCACTCGTGCTCGTATGCCAGTCTTTTTTCTTCGAGGTCTCTCTGTCTCTGTTTTTCCTCTCGCTCTTCTCTGAGCCGTAAGTGTTCTAAGTTTATTTTTTGTTCCGCCAGTTTCAATTCTCCGTCTAATCTGAGTCGTGCCAAGTCTAACTCGTGTAATCTATTTTTTTCCCGCTCTTGGATCTCTTCATGGGAGGGGCCTGTTCTCCGTTCCTCCGTCCGGGTGGTGTTGACTTCCGGGGCTGCGGGGTCCCGGGGGGTTGCGGTATTTGTCTCTGTCCAGGCCTCTAGGGCGTTTTTGAAGTCTTCTTTTGTGCTTAGCCCGGTGGTAGCAATGCCTAAGTCCATGCAAAATTGTTTGAGCTCTCGGTGGTTGTATTCTTCCAGCTTTTCCATCTGGAACTTCTCCGCCGATCCGCTCTCTTTGGTCGTCATTGTGGTTTTAGTCGTAGGGTGAGTTACTGTCTGTACGGTACGCGTTGGTTCGGATCGCGCCGCTAGCCACCAATGTTAGACGGGGACCTGGAGGGTCGGCCGAGCACAGTGATCGCACAGACAGGTAACTTCCCCCCCACAGATGGACACCACACAAAGTTCAGGGTAACACCTTTTATAGGCACTTCTGGGAGTAGAGTGGTACGATACAAGGCAATCAGGACACGATGATCCTCTCAATTCTAGTCTCTAGTAGGGGAAGGGGGTAGCGGGACAGTCTGGGTACCCACGGGTACGGGGGTGTAACGGTGATGGCTCACAATCCTCGAGCTCGGTGTTCGGAGGGGTCAGACCGCGGCAGTGCCGGCAGGTCCCGAAGAGGTCGTAGGTGGCAACGGGCCGCGGCAGCGCCAGCAGGTCCCAACGAGGATGAAGGTTACAACGGGCCGCGGCAGCGCCAGCAGGTCCCACGAGAATGCAGGTTGCAACGGGCCGCGGCAGCGCCAGCAGGTCCCACGAGGATGAAGGTTACAACGGGCCGCGGCAGCGCCAGCAGGTCCCACGAGGATGAAGGTTACAACGGGCCGCGGCAGCGCCAGCAGGTCCCACGAGGATGAAGGTTACAACGGGCCGCGGCAGCGCCAGCAGGTCCCAACGAGGATGAAGGTTGCAGAGGGCCGCGGCAGCGCCAGCAGGCAGGACAATAGTTCACAAGGCAGGGCTGTGGCAGCGCCAGCAGTCCGTCAAGGATGAGTTCGTCGCGGTGTCTCTCGACTCCAGGATACAACTGCCCTCCTGTCCTGGGGCTGCCTCAGTTATAGGTCTGGCGCCCTTTGATGTCCGGACCCTCGCTCTTGGAGGTCGGGAGGTCTGGGATGAGGGAGTCCAGACACCCAGCAGGGGGGTGGAGCCAGCGCCCGAGGAGGCTGGGGGTGCTCGGCACCTGGCGGGGAAGAGCCATCGACACTTCGTACTCCCATTGACCTGCCAAGTGGGCCGTTCACCTCCTGGGTGGAGGGTGGTGCCGGGATGTCGGGGCCTGGCCAGGCCCAGGGTTGGGGTCGGGCTGAGGCCGCACGGCCGCGTGGTGCCGTGTCCAAGATGGCGGCTGGGCCGGGCAATGGTGCTGACGGTGGCCCGGGCCCTGTCCTGCGGGGAGGGAGCGAGCCCCTCATGTGGCCTGTCCAACAGTGCCTGTCGCCCAACCACCCAACTAATCTACGAAAAGAAAACCCAGGAGGAGAAAGGACCCGTTCACCCCCCACCCACCCCCAAAAAAGACTATTACTTGCAAACATTAAGAACACAGCATAGCACAGTTCAAAGCCAACGGGAAGGGTACGGGGTCAAAGTCAACAGTTACTCTTGCTCCGTCGGGCCACCTTCCGCCCGATCCGACTTGCCAGAGTCCTCAAAAGGTTCATGATCCATAGGCAGCGTGTCAAGCCAGTCACTCACAACCCCAGGATGGTTGAAGAAAAAAGTACGATCCTTATGTACCACCCGCAGACGGGCCGGAAAGAGCATGGCATACTTCATTGACCTTTCCCGGAGTCTCTTCTTGACCCCCTGAAACCCCAGCCTCTGTTTCTGGATCTGTTGTGTAAAGTCCGGATAGAAGCTGACAGTAGAGTTCTCAAAGGCAATGGGACCTGACTGCCGCGAAGCCTGCAGGATAGCGTCTCTGTCCCGGAAATGAAAAATCCTCGCAATGATAGGTCGAGGGTTAGCACCCGATTTAGGTGTGCCGCCGGGGATCCTATGTGCACGTTCGACAGCGAAAAACTTGCTGAGACCCTTGGGCGCCAGGTGATTCAGCACCAGGTCTTCCACCAATAGGTCCGTCGAGGCAGCAGTCGATGATTCCGGGACCCCAATCAGGCGGATGTTATTGCGCCTGGCACGGCTTTCATAGTATTCTAGGCGCCCAGAGTAATAATCATTGGCTTTCCTCAGATTCCCGACTTCAGCCTGCAAATCAGAAACGTCGGTGACCAGGCTAGAGGTCGTTCGATCCAAGGATTTGACCTTTGCGTTTGTCTTCGCCAAGTCCGCCCTGATCAGATTGACGTCAATCGCCACAGTATCCAGTTTGAGAGTCAAGGCCTCATATTGTTGCCCCAATGAGGCCTTCATACCAGTGATGGCGCCCATGAGATCTCGCAGCGAGGGCTCGTCCTGAATCGATGAGTCCTCCGGCATTGTCGTCGAGGTTTTAGCTGCTGCTCCCGGCGATCCCTTAGCTTGAGTGTACCACTCCATAATGTTAGTTTGCAGAGCACTCCCTCGAACGCCTGGTTTAGGCCCGCGCTTCCCACCCTCAGGCTTGGTGGCCATCTTGGATCCTGGACCCGTACGGGTCGCCTGTTGACGGGTAAAAATGGTGACTGCGGTGGCAAATGTAGGACCAAAAGGGCGAAGGTGGTGCCAGTCTCAGATCTGGAAACCGCTACAGATCGGCAGTAGGAACGGAGAGACCAAGGGTGTAGGAGTGTCCGGCCGCCCACGGAGCCGACAAAGTCAGGTTGAGCTCCGGACAGAAATCGAAACCGAAAGCGATCGCCAGCCCACGCAAGTCTGGCAGCCCGTTGTTGTTCACTTACTGAACGGCAAGCGAGACAAGATAGCGCGGAGCGTCACCATGGAGCAGGCCAGAAAACTGCGACAGTCTGTAGCTCTGGACCCCGAAGTCCAAAAAAGTTCGTTGAAGCAAATAAATGAGCAGTAGAACTGTGCCAATAAACACCCGTCGTCTGAACCAGGATAAAGTACAGGATAGTCGATGGAGGTGGCGAGGGTCCGGGAGCCCTGTGCTCACGCGACCATCTTGGGTGCGCGCGAAGCTCCTCCTCCTCGAGTGGCATTGTTGAAGATGGTGGCACTCCCGCGGCTGCTCTATTATCTTCGGACGCTACCAATATGGATCCCTCAGCGGATCTTAAAAGACCTAAAGATGCTGGTGACTAGCTTCCTTTGGGGCCATGGACGGCGCAGGGTGGCACTGGGTACCCTGACCAGACCCAAGTCTGAAGGGGGGATGGCCGTTCCAGACTTTGAATTATACTACCTGGCGGCACAACTCCAGGTATTAACACAAAATATTGCCAGAGAATTCAGGGGTCCTGAGCATGGACGTGGGATCGGCATCCAGAGGTGTGTTTTGTCGTATATAGTAATGCAACAGAAACTGGATATGAGAGAGCTTACGATAGAGGAAAAGACGCTTAAATTATGTTGGCATAGGAGCTTAAAAAGAGCAAAAAGAGATCGGCCGTATGCACCGGAGATACCGCTGGGAATGCTGACCGCGCTGCCTCATGGGGGCGATTGGTCCCAACGGTTGGCATGGGAAGAGCTGGGCTTGCAGGTGGTGGGGGATCTGTATATCGATGGGACGTTAGTCCCCTATCAGACGCTACAGGAGCAATTTGGCTTGCCGGACGGAACTTTCTTACTGCACGCAGCAGCGGTGGCGGCGATGCAGAGACATTGGAAAGGAGGGTTGACAGAGCCGGAGGTGACCATGGCATGCCAATATGTGGTGATGGCAGCGGGCACTGTCAAAGCAGTGACTTGCCTCCATACTAGAATGCTGAATGAGGGACTTGCGCCGCTGCTGGCACTGAAGTCGCGATGGGAGGTCAGCATAGGCAAGCCCATAGCAGACACTGTCTGGAACCAGGTGTTGCGACAGACATGGAAGGGAACGATGAACGCACAATTTCAACAAGTGCACTTTTTCATTGTCCATAGGGCGTACCTGACCCCGGAGAGGATGAAACGGTATTTCCAGGTGCTCGATGCCGTGTGCCCGTGATGTTTGGCGCCCGAGGTTGATCTGGATCATCTGCTATGGGGATGCCCGAAGTTAGGGGCGTACTGGCCGGAAGTGGGGGAACTCCTGAATGAAGTAACGGACAGGGAGGTAGACTTTGATATGGCGGCATGTCTGCTCCTCTGGTTCCCTCATACTAAGAGGACAAAAATAACGAGTACATTTCTTGACCTGGGACTCATGTTGGCTCAAAGAGAGATAACTTGGCACTGGAAGTCTAAAGAAGGCCCATCAGTAAGGAGATGGGTGAATGAGCTGTTGAAATGGTCAGGCTGTGAAAGTGTTATCAGAATGCGACAGGCCACTAGGACTGGCAATGAGAAATGCTTGGAGCTGGCGAGGGCCTGGGAGATGGTGGTCCAAGCGCTGCGTGATTATATGACGGACGATGAAGAGGAAGAGCAGTGATAGGATTGGGTTCCATGTAGATTACATGATTGCGCGTGGATCCTGATAGGTGGCGTGCTTTGGCGTTCAGACGAAGTATAGGTGCCCACGGCAGCAGCAGTTGAGGGGTGGGTGGAGAGGGGGGGCATTTCTGAGAAGCACCGCGACATAGTTTAAAAGGACCAGATGGGCCTGAAGTGATGTGGATAAGAACTGTTGAAGGTGAACCAGGGTGCAATCTGGGTCTCGATGGTGCAAGGGGGGGTGGGTTTTAGGGGGGTAAAAGCAGATACTACATGGTGCAACTGACCGGACGCCCGAGAAGGGCATACACTGAGGCAGCTTCTGGGGAGCAGAAAACTTGGCGCGCCGCCCAGCCTCCGGGATGTGGGCTAAATGGCTGTGTAGTGTATTTATGTCACTTCAACCTTCGTGATGCCATAAGTGTAATGGTTGGCCAATTTTGAGGTCTTGTCTCTAATTCTGCAATAAAAATAAATAAAAAAAAAAAAAAACTTCCTTTCTAGAGGGAGCAAGTTGAAGGGATGGGTTGAAAAGTGATGTTTTCTTTGTCTGTTTGTGTTATGTAAAAAATGACAAACAAAGATATTTGTTTTAAATGAACACTTTGGAGTAATCTGGGATTTGTATATCTCAGTCGTCCTTCAAGTGAACAAAGTGATCAAAAGCAGCTTCCCTACCATGCCAAGCCTCTCTGCATTTTCCCACATTTAGGTTTCCCATTGAAGGACCACTTTCTACCTAGTTTGATAGCAACTGGAAAATGTATACAGATGTTATCTGAACGCATCAGGCTACTTAATCTGAAGACTACAAAAAAGCAGGAGGGACACAAGTACTGCACCAACACTAGGCTTCCACACAACTCCAGCTTTCCAACTGCTTGACCAGGGGTTTCTTCTTCAAAGGATATTTAGATCAATGAATTTTCATCCATAGAAACGTGCTACAAATACATGTAATGCAAATGAACATCTACGGAATTAATAAAGCATGAAAAAAGACATGTTCAGTCACAAAAAACATTGCAAGCATATATTATCCATATTATCCCCTGAACAAGCATGGTAAAGGATACTATTCAGACTGCATAGCTTTGTACCGTGAATTACCTAGCTCCGCTTGGGCCAAGATTATAAATCCAGCGCGATATTTATAACAACTGATAAAATCCAGCATCCCTGGATCTGAATATTTTTGTGCTTGATAACTAGCACCAATTATTATTTTGCCCAAAAGTGGGGCGTAACGGGTCTCATTTGGTGCTTTCCACACAAAAGTGACATATCTTGGTTTTTACCTGGCTTTTTTTTCCACGGTTAATTTTGTCGGGCTTGACATGCTGAGATTTACCTGCGAAAATTTGTGGAGATGCAGTCCTAGCTTCTAGTTACTGCGCATTGTGGAATTAACTAGGCCACTTGTAATTAGGGAAACAGTCAATGAAACTCGCTGTAAAGTTTTCAACAGGAGTCAAGGATACACTATTATAGAGTACAACTCTTAAACGATATATAGTACATATTTTGAATGACTAGCATTACTCTAAATACACAACCAAGTCCTGTGCATCTCTGCAGGAAGATTTAATGTACTTTAATGCGTTTGAGTAATTTTGGGGCTTTTATACGTGTTGTAGTACACAACGCAAAGTAACTAACTTTTCTTGAAATCAGTTTTTTCCATCTAAGAAATGTGCAATTTATAATGTAAAAAGTTACCCAAGACTACAAACGTTGTATAGTGTTACCTATTGTATCAATACCAGAATGATGAAAGACTAAGATAAGGCTGGTGGAAATCAAACTCATGTCCCGGGGACTTCAGAGCCCTTCGGAAGGCGCATAAGCCTATCTATATACAAATACATATTTTCTGCATGTTTTCCAATTTCGTTTATATAGCAATTCTTACTTCTTATGTCAGGATGCTAGATTCCATTTTCAGTTATGTAGTGGCATTGCTCCCTGGAAGTGGTTTCACTAGGACTAAGAAATTTAAAAAAACTGCTTGTAATATTAATGTTTTCACATCCTAAGTGGTTGTACTTTCATCAGAGCAGCCGCCTTTGGAACTGGGGAACCAGGTTTGAGTCTTGGCATTGCCTCAGCATCCTGTGATTCTGGGCAAATCTCTTAATCTTCAGGTGTCTACCCAAAAAAATATGTAATTGGTGATCATGTAAAGTTCTCCAATAGCTTTCAGTCAAGTTAGCCCTAAATAAATAATAACAAAAATTTTAAAAATTAAAAAATTAACAAAAATAAGCATTTTCTTTACAGATAAAATCCTTATGGCATGTCACTGTGCCTAAATTGCTCATTCATTAGGGCTCGGTGCCTGGCTTTTGTTCCAGTGAACATGTTGTATATTGGGGGTAATGGTGGACTCTAACAGCAGCTGTTTTTCCGCGCTGCCGTCTTGGAAACCTCCCAATTTTCTTTGAAAGGGAAATAATGAGGATGGGCCGAGCGGGTATAGGTGCACTAGAGTTGCAGGAAAAAAAACCCACAAAATGCGAACGCAGGCTGTTCACGCAAAATCTGTTCATATATGATTGGGAGTCAAAAGGAATACTTCAAGGGTGAGCAGATTTTAAAAAACAAAAACAAAAAAAACGGGACATTTCCCAAAAATTGAAGGAGAACAACAACACTAACCGAGTGCCAGAGAATGCCAGTGCTCATCAACACAGAAATGCAGAACATGTCCTAAGAAACTACATGAAATTACATTTTTTAAACCCAGGATCACACCTGTTAATTAAATCGCTCTGTTATAACATTTGCTAACTAGCCATGCTTTGGAACACATAAAAATCTACCTTCCACTGTTTGAGTCGACCCTATCCAAAAGCCCGCTCAGCCCTATGGGATTTGCGTGCCTGCCTTGGACTATCGTTTTTGAATGGACTGTATTTATAGAGCGCACTACTGCCGAGGTGTCTTGGCGCTAAGTGATGTGCAGAGACAGTGACCAACATGTTCAGGGTTGGGAAAAGAGCCATGTTTTGATTTCCTTTCTGAACACAGATCTGCTGGGTTGAAGTCTCAGGTGTGTGGGCAGTGAGTTCCATGGTTTGGCTGATAAGAAGGAGAAGCGTTTCCCTCCACACCTTGCTTTCTTTATCTTTGGAACTCACAGTACACGGTAGCCACTACCCACAACAGACCGTGGTCCAGAACTAGCCACTTCTTGAGTGTGGGACTAGTAATAATAATAATAATAGCTTGATTGCATGATTTAAAAAAAAAACCTTTGCAAGTTACAAAAGAGAAAGAATTATTGCACATTAAAAAGAAGATAAAGCCCCAGTTTTTTATATAAAAAAAAAACTCGCTGTCGTCCATATTTGCGGAGTGCATGATCATAGTTGCCCTTTCGCCGACACATTAGATGTAACCCTTTGAGGCAATGTGGTAATGTTACAAATTTCGAAGTAGACCCGGAGTGTGCTGACCTGTGCACTGAGCCACTCTTGTCCTACAAGAAGGTTCTGCCGGTTGTTTTTCTGATGAGGGTTGCTGCTAATGAATCGCCTCCCCTAATTTTTTTTGCAGCAGGATCCATAAACCTTACTAGAGCACAGTTTAGGCTAGTGTTCCGTGGATCAAAGCAGGCTAGTACTGCGGATCTGCATGATCTGACCTCGTTGGTGATCCAGCCTCTCCGTAAAAGGGACCTTCTTTCCTTCAACAGACTTGGACACAGGCAAAGGATATGCGTTATGTCTTCCCTTTGGTTTCCACAGAGCCAGTGTGGGGCTAGTAGCTTGAAGACCACTAACATGCATCGCAGCATCATTTACCAGCAAGTTGAAGAATCCTTTCCAGGCACTCCTGCAGGTGAGAGTTTATGTACTTTGACACCATTTTTTACAAACATAAATGAAACAAATAGAATGGAATCGCTGTTTGTTTGGACTCTTTTTTTATAGTGCTTAATTTGAGCCAGTGGTAAAAATGACTAATACCTACCACCCAGGCCCTTTTCATAGCTTTGGGGTCCGGGAATTGTCACACTCTTAAGAGTGTGATGAATCCTAGTGTGTTGGTGCTGTCATTGCAAGCTCTGGCTAGGACAAAAGGTTGTGCAGACTGCAGTGGCATTTCTTGCTTAACAAATTAAGCCCTGGTGGAATCGTTGTTTCCAGACCATCTTTGAACTACCAGAGCCAAACTGGGGGCTAAACATGTAGAAGTGTTGTTCTATGTGCGGGACTGGACCCGAACAGGACTTTCCACTCTCCTTCCTCTCCAGTGGCGCAGACCAGTCGAGTGAAGGCACCGAGTTCAGGGAGGGAGGGAGGGATTGTGAAAACTTGTATGAAAAGTACTATTAACATTCTGCTACAGCAAGTGGTGTAACAAGGAGAAACTCATCAGTTAAAAATGTTTAAAAAAAACACATTTGGTATGTAAATAATAGGTTAAACTCCCACCAGATTATAACAAAAGAAGTGAAGATAATAGGTTACAAGCTCTTTCAAGCACGTAGACTGTACTGATAGCCGGAAAAACCAGGCCTTGCTCTTTACTTCTCTAGAAGGAAGGGCCGTCACAGTCAATATATTTAAATCTTTTTGCTAAGGAAAGGGACGGTCTATTGTAAAGCGGTGGAAGTATTTTTTGTCTACACAAGTCCACAAGCCTGCTCAGCCTTCCTGCATACACGGACTTCAGTTTCAGTTTATTTCACGTTTATTCGGACCATTGGTCCACAAACAATACATATCATTAATAAAAATTTCCTCTAAAAAAAACAACAACAAAAAACCACAAAAAAAAACCACAGACTTGGTGGAAGGGGTCTGGCACCAAGCACCTCTGCTGTAATCAGGGACCAGTGTACCCCTCAATTTTCAAGCATGATTTCAACACTCCCACGCCACCAAAATAAATAGTCTATGTGCAGAGTGCACATTCACAGACAAGATGTTAGGCGCAGATGCCGGATATGTACTGTTACCTAACTCAACAGCACTCACAGGGTGCCCCAAGATGGATGAAAGGCTGAGTGCTCCCCGTGGGATGTTACTAAACACCTAAATATAAGGAACCACACGCAAGGAACACGAGTCTCTCCGTGATATATGGTTGGGATCACCCTTTAACAAAATCTGGGTAACCATCAACTCTTCGAGGTGATCAATTTTATCATTTGGTCAACCAGCTCAAGGGATGGTGAATCTCTTGATCATAGAGGACACCACGCCAGTGTGTACGAGGTTGGATCCCGCCCAAATTCACTCTACAGTGAGCAGTACTTTAAATATCCACTGAGAAAAAGGAAGGAAGCAGTGCAAGAAAAAAAGTGAGTGGTGAATTAAAATAAGGTGGAGTGCCCCAACAAAGAGAATTTTTATTAGGAGTGCGGACACAAACCCCTAATTAAAAACAGAAAAGTGCAAAACGCAGCTTGAAAAAATAACTGCCAAAAAGGGCCAACATGTTTCAGCCAGGCGGGGCCAATCGTCCCTAGGCTTTCTTCAGGGCCTCTGCTCTCTTATAATTGCTACTGCATCTATTGGTGAAATTTACATGAACACAACAATAATGTGAAATACTTGCTGTGATTAGATGAATGAAATAAAAAATCTGATCCTCCACATCAAGGGATGCGAATGGCATCCAGCTTGACCGGGGACTGGACTTCACCTCACCTGGACCATGCTCAGGATGTTGAGGACCCGCTCTCTCCGTCGGTACCTCGAGACACTCAGAGAAGTCTCGAGGTACCACTGGATAGATGAGTCCAGCGAGCCACCAGGACCATCATCTCCATCGCTCTACAAAGCAACGAGGGTCCGCAGGTGGTCCAAGAGGCATTACGTCTGGCTGATCCTGGCTGTGCAGGACAGTCACAGTCAAGGCGTCAATGAAGCTTAGCTAAAGCAGGTGGTGGGTAAGAGGTGAGGGTGATAATAAGTATGATGTGATGAAGTCTGGTCACCAGGAAGCCCCGGAAGGCCATGCCCATCATTATTTTAGGAACTTCAGAGATCCTTAGTTTCAGGAGTTTCTTGTTGTATTAAATCTGTCGGGGTTTGCGACTCTTGCCAGACTAAGAAGACGAGCCTTTGGGGGAAGGCTTCTTCCAAAGCTGGGTTATTCACTCAGATCACAATATTTGGCACAACAGGAACTTTGGAAAATATTACAAGAGGCTAAATTGACTACTGGGTAGGCAGCTCCATTTTATTTCCTATAATGTGAGGAGCCTTAGTTCTCCTGCTGAGAGACTAGACCCTGAACCGGCTTAAGGGGGGAGGTTGCTTTCTCCAGAAGATCAACCTGTTGCGTTGTGATAGTTTACGAAAACTCTGTAGGTCCAACCCTAGCTTATGTCATGGTTCCAACCAAAACAGGCGTGGGCATACTGTCTGCTACATGTGTTCTTTTTTTTATTCAGAACTCACAAATGGGCAAGGAGGGGGTGGCGTATTGTTCTGAACAGGAAGTTCCGTACAATACGCCACCTACGTGTATGTCCCCAGCTCACGTCAAGAGGCATTTGTTAAGTCTACATTGCAGGACATCATATCATTTTCTATTAGCCTCGTAATTGGTAAGGAGAGGCTGAAATACGGGCCTGGATGGTAGTACTGAAAAATGGCGACATCCATTGGTGGGTACTGTAGCTTTTTCGAGGTAGTGGAGACCGTGACCATGTTTCAATCGATAGTTGGAGGTTCCTTCACCCAGCAGATGCTCTCACTTATTGTGCAGCACACACGGCTCGTCTCAGATAGGATACATTAAATTAAATGGCAGAGAGTCCAATGAGGTGGGTTGAACCTGGAGTGAGGTCAGTATTTCATCACTCTCCGGTGATTTACTGGATGCAAGGAGTAGTTCGGTCCAAGGTATAAAAAGGTGCTTTCTATTTTAACAAATCAGGTAGCTGTTTCAGCTTTGACAGACCAGATTAAAATATATTTTTACATTTCAATAACACAGCAGAGAACAGCTTTGAGATGGAGTAAGACTCACTCAAGATAGTCCTGATGGGTTGGTACAGTCCTGAGTCAGCCCAGTTATGTCAAGTCGGAGAAGAAAGACACCAGACGGCATATTTGAAATACAAAGAACTCATATTTGAAATGCCAGTCGCAGAAACAATGGCGTGCTATTTTAGTTCTGACAAAACAACTGAGATGCTTTATTAGTAGAGAACATTTGTCAAGGACTGATCATTTTAAGTCTCAAACAACAAGGCTCGTCCTTGCAAATTTAGCTCTCACTGACCCACTAACCCAAATCAAAAATTCTAAATCACAAGACATCTTGGAATCATGACTAGGTTATGATTCCAGTTAAAGAAATAGAGACATTATTTCTTCCTGTCTGTTCTTTAGACAATTATGTGAATAGTTAAAGAAGTAAGAAAAATAAAGACTACAAACACAAACTAATGTGGTGATGACATCATACATGTCCAATCAGCGGTTGTGGCTTTTTGATACTTCTCTTGGATATGCGGACAGGTGCATCTCTACATTCCATGGGACATTCTGGTATCAATTCAACACCAACAAAATGTTGGTTGTCTGCATAGATATCCCCAGAATCAACCTCACAACCATATCTGAACCTTGCGCCTCACACTCTCAATTTTCTATGCAATTCATCTCAATATGTTTCTGATCTTGCATAAAGTTTTTCCACGTTACTCGTTTGAAATGAGACTCTTAATGTTATATAAGCCGGGTCTGGTGGCTTAGTGGACTGATGCATCCACTGCAGGGGCCTATGTTTGACCTCATGGTCACAGGTTCAAATCCCGGTGGGTCCACTCAGCCTTTCATCCATTTGAGGTCGATAAAATGAGTACCATTGAGTTGGTCAACAATAAACACCTGTTATTCAGCGACTTGAGACCCCTAGGTGATAAGTGCGCTTTACAAATACAAGTGTTATGTTATATAGACCTTCCAGATTTTGTTGTCAATACGGAAGCACCTTTAACTTGCGTAACTTGGAATGGAGTGCTTTGAAATGGAGCATCAGTCTATTTTAGCTGTGGTTGCCTCACCAATGCCCAATTTCCACGACCAATATCGGAAACTCTTGTGTGACAGCAAAACATCTGCATATTATTTCTTTTGTTGGTTAGATATACTCTAAACTTTAATTTCAACCAGTTGATTACTTGCCCATAAATTGAGGTAACATTGTCTTAACTATCCTTACAAATAATATTTCTGATGTGGACTTTCCATTGAAAGAATGAGGGCAAGCTTGTGGTCTTACAATGTTTTGCCAGACTGTTTGATACAGAGTTATCTGTAGTACTTTTGCCTTTTGACCAGCACTCTTGATTTTAACCATTAAGGTTTCTGCAAGCCTATTGGCTTATGGCCATAATAGCAAGATTTTCCATTGAGCTACACCTAGATATCATACAAAAAGTTGAAACTACTTTCCACTGAATAGCGGGCAGTTACGTGCCTTAAATGTTACCAGTATTTCCCAGTCTGCTAACATTTCATCCAAAAATCCAAAACAGGAAGTACAGCCATGGCAGAAGCTGTAGACACTTCATGGACGACAGGGAAGCGTGAGTACTCACTCGATCACAACACACAGTTAACAACCGACCACTGTTGACACCCATTCATATTCTGGATGATCCAATACTATCAACCAGGCAGATGAGTTTTGCTTTCCCACAATCCAAGACTGTATGGTATGTTTAACCAGGAAGTGCAACCTTCCTTGGAAACCACACCTTTTCCATTGTAACTCCTTTGATAACTCCATGCTGAAATGACTCAGGAGCAATGTTTACTATGTATTTACGCAGAACTTGTGGCATTACAATCCTATTTCCTCTTAACAAAAATCTTTTTGCAGTCAGTGCAAATACATCTTGGATCCCTTCAATAGCCAACATTTCGTCCTTCTTTACCCCTTTTTGAAACCAAGCGATCTTAAGAATGTTTGAGGTCCTGGGCCTGGGACTTATTTGGGGCTACCAATGTGGCAGATTCATTGCTAAATTTGCAAAGAATAAGTGTTGGTGCATGGTAAGTAAGAAAGTTTTTTAATGTTTGTGCGTATGGGTGAGAATGTGTGTCTGTGAGACAAAACGTGTATGAGTGAGCATGCTGAGTGTGTCTATGTGTGTGTGTGAGTGAAAATGGAAGACACATTGAAGGAGGGAATTAAATGAGTGAGAATGAATGCAAGTGAGTGAGTGAGGGAAAATGGCAATAAGTTAACTGAGTGTTACTCTGTTTGATACTGAGTGAATTGGAGTGAAACAGACGGGTCAGAGAATGAGTGAGTCAGTGTTGCAATCAGTAACACTGACTGAGTCAGTGTAAATAAGGCTTAGTGGCTGGGAAGGAGTCAGAATGAGAATGAGATTTAGGAATCAATGAGTGGGACTGAGTACCTCAGTGAGACCAAATAAGTCAGGAGACTGATTAACAATGAGTAAGCCAAAATAAGGCTAAATGAGATTGAGTGAATCAGAATGAATATGAGCGAGAGAGAATATGTGAGCCTGAGTGGGTCAGAATGAGTGAGATTGAGTGAGTAAGAACAAGTAAAAGTGAGTGCAAGAATGATTGAAAGTAAGTGAATGAGACTAAGTGAGAATGAGTGAGAGAGTAAGACTGAGTGCAAGCGAGTGCTAGTGAAACCTCAAACCCTTCAAGAAGTCAGGTTTGCTCACTGAAATTCGAGCCAAGGATTACGCCTCACCACTTTTAAAGGTCACCAGCTGCCACTGCGAGCCACAGCAATACCATGTATCCACTTCATGTGTCTGAATCGTTGTAATCACTTCTTGCATTGTTATATACTCTTCAATCATTTTTTTTTTAGTTCTTCTGTTGTTGCTCTTTCTGCAGTGGACTCTCTGACGATGGGATCAATGTACTCTACAGCAAGTGAATGCCTGTGATCCAATTTGGATAGTGGGTGACACGGTGTGTAATTTGCCACATTGCATTCCTTTCTAGGCTTGTATGGTATCTTAAAGTCATAGTCCAGAAGTCTCATTTTCCACTGTTGATCCCTAGGCGGGATTATCCATTTGAGTTTCCATACATTCTAATGAGTTCTTGCTGGTCCATGACTTTCCAAATAGAAACAGATGCTCACAAGTCCGGACACCACCAAACTTTGTTTTTCTGCCTGAGAATTCGCCTTTTACGCTTCGGTCAGGCTTTGACACATCCTGTGAATCTCTTGTTTTGTGAATCGTTTCTACTTTGTTGGGGTCTGGCCTAATTAATTTACTTGAAAACACATGACCAAAAATGTCAACACTTGTTGAGTTCACACTTTATAATTCAGTGTCAGGCGTGTCTTTATGAGCTATGCACACACTTCTTTCAGTGCCTCATCGTGGTCTTCCTGAGCTGCTTTCCAAGTACCAGGATGCAGTCACTATAAATTAAGCCTTTCTTTACTGGTCAACTAACTTTTCTGATCATCTGTTGAAAATTCCAGGCTGCTGCTGATATTCCAAAATTGAGTCTTTTGCATTGAAACAGTCCCATGTTTGTCAAAAAGACATTGTTGTACCATCATTGTTTTTCTAGTTCAAGATGATGGGATCTCTAACAAAAATATGAATTTGAAATAAACTTCAGTTTCAACTAAAACAACTTATGTCAGCTAATAATAGTCCTTATATGTTAGATTTGGGGTCTCTTGTTGGCACAGGTAGGTACTTGTGACAAATAGGGACCCTTGCCTCGAGTCAGGATAAGGGGATTACACTCCTAAATAACCCCTGCTCACCCCATTGGTAGCTTAGCACGAGCAGACAGGCTTATCTCAGAGGCAGTGTGTAAAGCATTTGTGACCACATACAGTAACCCAGTGACAACACTACAGATGGACACCACACAAGGTTTTATATAAAAAATAAGTATACTTTACATAGATTTACCACAAGACCATAAACGACAAAAATACACAATATTGTTACTTTAAGATGGTAGATTTAGCTTAGTTCAGTTCAGTTCTTAAGATGCGACACTTTGCGTCAATGTACCTTATGTTGCGTTGAGCTTCCACGACAAGCAATGTCGCAGTGATGGGAATGCGGCAAAGTTCAGGTGCAAAGAAATAAAGACGTGAAGATCTTCCAGATGTGGCACGCTTCTCCGGGAATGCGAGAAGTTCAAGATTCGATGCATGGACTGCAGCGGTGACACCCTTGTTCAGAAGTGCGACGGCAACAGCTTCAGATGCGACACTTCTCCCAGTTTGCGTGAAGCTTCCGCACAATGCGACAACTACAGCAGCGACATCCTTGTTTAGAAATGTGACGTCAGCAGCTCCAACGGCGGCGCGCTTCTCTTGGGATGCGAGGTGCTTTCCTCGATGCAATGCGGCAGTTCCAGCGGTGACACCCTTGTTCAGAAGTGTGACGGCAGGCAACAGCGACACGCTTCTTTCTCGTTGCGAGACTCTTCTCTCGATGCGGTGCAGTGCGACAACTCCAGCGGCGACACCCCTGTTCAGAAGTGCGAGGGCGGGCTGCAGCGACGGTAACACGCTTCCTCTTCGTTGAGGCGCTTCTCTCGATGCGGTGCAATGCGACAACTCCAGCGGAGACACTCTTGTTCAGAAATGCGACGGCAGGAGCAGCGACGGCGACACACTTCGTTTTAGTTGAGTCGCGCTTCCAGCTCCTTGCGACACGCAGTCCCTCAGAAGGCCCAAAACAGCAGCATGCACTTCCAAAAGTACTCTGGGGAGCTGGGGGGTGACGTCTGTTGTCCCTGAGACTTCAGCAGGAGGCAAGCTCTTTTCCAAACCCTTGGAGATCCTTCACAAGTTGAAAGCAAAGTACACAAAGTTCCTTTCTCCTTCCTTTGGCAGTAAGACAACGACTGCAGGCCAATCCCCCAAGCAGCACTTCAGCTTGGGAATTGTCTCTCCTCAGTTTCTTCAGGTTCCTATCCTCAGTAAAGGTTTCTTCTTGTAGTCCAAAAGTGATTTAATTTCTTGGGATCAGGGTCCCAATATTTATAGCCCAAAATCCTTTGTCCTCTGGGGGCAAAGGGGCCTTTGTCCAGTCCAAACAAGTTCTGGAGCTCTCTATTCACATGACTCCTTCTTTCCTTTCACAGTGCAGGGCAGAAACATAAGACGCCCTACAGGAGGTGGAGCCAGCATTGTGGAGGGAAAGCACAGCCCTGGAGCACTTTGTTGACATGATTCCTTCTCTCCTTTCACAGTGCAGGGTAGAGACATCAGACACACCACGGGGTGGAGCAAGCACAGTGGGGGGCAGGCACTGTCCTATTCAGGTCCCAGGTGCAACTCCTCCCTCCCATCTAGATGCAGATCTCTCTATTCACCACTAGGCGGACTCACCCTGTCTCCTGGAAAACCCCAGTCCTGGCACTCAAACTCCAGACAAGGAATACACAACCTAGCAGAGGCAGGCTTGAAAGGTTAGGAAAGAAAATACCTACTTTCTGAAAGTGGTATTTTCAAATGCAGAATGTTAAAACCAACTTCATTAAAAGATGTATTTTATCATTCTGATTTCAGACATACTAAACTCTAATTTCTATCATGTTCTCTGAGTCACTTAGGATTATAAACGTAATAATCTAACAGCCCATTCTGGCCTATTGAGAACAGGTAGCCTTGCAATAGTAAAAACCGAAAATGGCTGTAAATCACTATTAGGACATGCCACACACATCAGGCCTTGTCCTACCTTATACTTACAATGCACCCTGCCCTTGGGCCTACCGTAGGGGTGTCTGATATGAAGAAAAGGGAAGGTGGTGGGACTGGCAAGTGGGTGCACTTGCCCTGTCAGCATGACGGTACCAGACACATTTTTACAGGCTGCTTCTGTGGGTGGCACAACCAGTGCTGCAAGCCCACTAGCAGCATTTGGTTTACAAGCCTTGAGCACACTCAGTGCACTGTACTAGGGTCTGACAAGTAAACCAAATCAGCCAATCATGGAATCACAAACTAATACATTAATTTACAATAGGGAGATCATATGCACTTTAGCACTAATCAGCAGTGGTAAAGTGCCCAGAGTCAAAAAACAGCCAACAACAGGTCAGAAAAAATAGAGGAGGAAGGCAAAATGTTCAGGGATGACCATGCAAAAAGGGACAAGTCCAACATTATACAACTGCAGTTGTAGTGTTTGCTACTCAAGCCAATACAGATACATAGTTTTGTCTGAACCATTTTTTTGGGAACTGCCACAACTGGGGATACCCCCTCAGTTGGTCCTGACACTGGTTATTATGCCTTGATCTAGGAGACTTTGCATTTCTTCCTCTATCATTTTCTGAAGATAAACGTGCACTCTCCCATGGTTTTGTGTCAATAGGCTTTATTGCTTAATTTAGATGTAAAATTATCTGAATGGGATTACATTTCCCACATCCTTTGGTTATATCTGGGAACTATCTTTTGTGATGTTCCTTTGTAATTCTGTAAGTCATGGCAACGCTTCCCATGACATCAGCCATTATATTGCTCAACAAACATGCTGCTGCACTTTAATCACAATAAAGATTTTCACATGCACAAAGGCCCATGAACCCAGATGGTGCCGGAGCCTTCTGGTGTTAAAAGCCCATAACTGTTAGCATTCAGAGCTCCCCAGTTTTCTGTGAATCACAATTTTGTGGCACAATCCGTGGAATATTGTGACACCCTGAATTTTTAGTAAACGTGTTGCAAACAGACAAAACACAAAGTCATATGGTTCACGCCCCTTCATGGGGACTATGTCTCATCTCCGCCAGCCTCAATCTTTGACAACGAGTTCTCCCAACTGGGCCCACCGTAGGACATCCAGCATAAAGATAGATAGATTCAGCCCCACCCTAACTCTCTTTATATAAGACTCAAAAAGTAACCAGATTCATTGAGAGTTAAACATCTTATCAGCAACTATTGTACTCAAGCACTCCATATCGTTTATATGCCACAACTTAGTCCACCATTGTGACAGGCTCGGTGGGCAAGGGTTCTTCCAAGTTTGAGCTATAGCCAAACGTGTTCCAGGAGAAACAAAGGTGAGCAGCTTACCCCTAGGTGTGGTATGTGGATAAACCATGCCCTCCCCAGCATCACCCAACAGAAGCTTCAGAGAGTCCATTGGCAGGGTCACTGAACAAATCCAGTGAATGAAAAGGAGCACCTCAGACCAGAAGCGTGTCACATGTGTGTGGCGCCAACTCACAGGTAAGGGCCCCTTGCTTCACAACCCCTCCAACATTTATCAGAGGTTCCGACCATTGCATGAACCCGGACCAGTGTGAAGTACCATCTTGTGAGGATTTTGTAGGCATTAGCCTAGTGCTTCAGACAGATGGAGATATTGGTGGAGATATTGGCCATGCGCGCCCAGAGCTGCTGCCAAGCCTATTGGCAATGGTAGTCCCCAGGTCCTGCTCCCAGCCTGACAGGTAAAGGTGTCACCGAGGTTGGGAGAGAACCCTCCCACCCAGTGCTGTGTAGAGTTAAGTGATACCCCTTCCTATAAGCCCCATGGGAGAAGATTTGTTCCAGAAGTGTTTTGCCTCTGCTACCATTGTCTTTCACCAATGGTGTGTTCACCCAGTAGAGAAGCTGGTTAAGACAGAACTCATCAGCAGCGTAAAGATGGAAACGCTGACAACACATCTGCTTGTCTAGCGTGACCCAAACCTGGCACAACTCCCCCAAAAGTGAAGGTTTCCCCGCCCTCCAATCTGCAAATCACAAATCTACCATACCCGGTGCAACCTGTGGGGTGTGTACAGTATGGGAGAGAGGGGAAGGATATGTTGCAGATGACTGACAGTGATTTATTTTATCAAAGCATCATGAGTAGCGGGTGCATAGAGGGGAGTGTGTGAGGCTCAAAATGGTCTTGGGGTCTCAACCACATGATATGATGCAGCGGGGTGACAGAATAACCCTGTTCGTGGAGCACCCAGGGTTTAATATGGGGGAGAGCAAGCCAGTCGAGTGCGGTCTGAAATTGGGAAGCTTGGATATAATGATCCATATTGGGGTGCCCAAACCCTCCATCCGATGCTCTCTTGTACAGTGTTGCGCGTGCTATGCGGGGGGTGGTATTATGCCACCCAAACTGCGGGTATGCTGAATAACTTTGCGTGGAATGAACAGGGTAAAGTGTGCATGATGAAGAGTAGCCGGGGCAGGTAGTTCATTTTCACCGCATTAATGTGACCCAACCAAGAGATATGTAACATTTCTAAGTCCGTTCTTTAGCTTTGACATTATAACCAAAATGAACACCGCCAAAGGCAAAAGATCTGACTTTTAAGGGCTGCAATCTCTCACGTACACCACATATCCTCCTTTCATAGAGACAACCTATATGCTGTTCACCCCACACTGGCAGAGGCACACTGCTTACCCAGAATTTCAAACAAAGGTGTCCCCAATTAAAAAAAATTTGATATGGAGTGGGACAGGGGAAATACAGAAGAAGCAAAAACCCACCTCCTTTGACTGCTCAACTTGGAGTCAAACAACAACAGAACAGTACAACAAGTTACTGTAACATTTGTTTGATTTCTTTATTTATTCGACAACAACACATTCAAATAGAAACAAACATGTAAAAGAAGAAATTATTCAATCATACATATTCAATACAACATACAAGCGGTCATATCTCCCAATCAGTGAATAAAAAAATACATATCGTACGCGCATACCACAACACAACCTCATTAAAACTTATGTATAAAACATCACCATGCAGTATTAAGATCTATACAGTGATGAAACCCAAAAGCCTATTAAGCTACACTTATGTGTAAACCCAAATTGGGAACATGTAGATGTGTTCCTGTTATACAGTTTATTCAAATTTACTTCATCAGTCTCCTGACACCAGACAGAAGAAAATAATCATTCCACATTCAATGCAAAGCTACATAAATTGGGTGTCTTTATAGCTATATCGCAGGTGGCGATGGGCGTTTCGGTGGACTGTGGTCAGCCTACAAAACACCTTCTTCAGGGCACAGGACGATGAATAAAGCCTAGGAGCAGAAAAGGGGGAATATTAGCCCAGGACTAAAATCTGATGTGAACCCAGAAGAAGACCAGATTGTCAGGGATGTTCAGAAGAACCCAACAATTCCAAACTTGAAGCTTCAGGGAAATAACTCCTGTAACTGAAACGGTGAGTCAAAGCTCCAATACGAAGGTGCCCACCGTGCAACATTGGTCGCCTTAAACAGGTCGTGGGTTCATGATTGAAAATGAGGAGTAACTCGATAACACCTCCTCTCAAGGAGATTGGAATGAATTAAAAACTGTTCTCTGTGTCCCTTGTCTCCAAGCGGAACATTAAACGCAGAGCTCTGCCTAAACTAAGCCGGATACCAAAAACACTGCTTCCACAGAACTCCCAAGGGCACACCATTCCGCTGGACTGAACCAGCACACAGTGGACCCTGGACTCACAAGCACTCCTCTCATCCTGTGCCAACATAGGCACCTCCTCATCCTGAACCCACACTTCTACAGGTCTCACTCTGCCCGCAGAGTGCACACGGCTCTCCCTGCGTACACACAGGAAAGGCATGAAAACCAGGCACTTTTCAGACAATGCACTTACACAGGCACATCCTCATCATGCACTCATTCAGGTACACTGCTCACCCTGCACTTAAACAGACACACCGTGCACTCAGGCATATTGCTCTCCCTGCACACACATAGGAAAGGCATGAAATATAGACACTTTTCAGACAATGCACTCACACAGGCACACCCTCATCATGCACTCATTCAGGTACACTGTAAACCTGCACTTAAACAGACACACCTTGCACTCCGGCATATATCTCACCCTGCACTCTTAAAGGCACACAACTCATATTGCATTTTTCCACTGAGCCACTCTGGCAGTAGCTTCTTGCAATCATACCCATACAGCCTCTCCCCAACAGCCCTAACATGTGTACACGTATTTTCAATTTGTAGGGGAGGAGCTGAGGGGACACTTGACAGGCTGCTCGCCCGTGTGGGTTGCCAACAGTTCCCTTCGGGGTGCCTAACCCTGGTGAGTGGAGGGCAGCTACAGAGTGACAGGGTCAAAAAAGTAGTCGTTTCAAAACGGGGTCTCAGTGAAACAAAGTATTTGCCTAAGATCACTCAATTTGATCAAGCAGGAAGGCAGGATTGATACACTTTTTTTCACTCTGCAATTCAGCCACTAGATGGGCATTTCTGACCTCAAAGGTTGATGGTTTGGTCTTAAATCTTGAAGGATGAGATTAGAGCGTGGGTGACAAGCAGAATGATGTTGTGATTAAGAGATCACGTTGTAGCTGTCAAGCTTGACAGGTGAACCAGTCGCACTCTTTTGGGGAAATCAATCCCTAAGGTTCTTGCAGTTTAAACATTATGTGTAATCATGACAATATACCATCATAAACTTTGTTTTCGCAGGTTTATTCTTCTGTTTCAAAGGTTAAATCACTTTTCTCAAGTTAAGCTGTTGCATCACAGCTGTGTGTCAATTCATCGTTTTCCAAATAAACATATTATCCACAACGTCAACTTGAACCCAATGCATTTCGTGCCTGTCAGCACTTCATCAGGGGGAATACATTTCTGCAGGGTAAAATCAAATATAAAATATAATCAATGGCGGGGAGCAGACCACAGTGTGGTTGTTAACGCTATGTGCTCGGGGGGTGTCAGGAATTTTACGAACATATTGTCGGGTAGTGAGGTGTTAGCACAGACGATGTGAAAATCAAGTACATGCCCCATGTGTAGTTCGGAACGGTTGAAAGAGTGGTACAGTTTTAGGTTAAGTCAACTAGGTACAGGCGACATTAAGGTGCTATGAGTGCCGGAAAACGAGGGTGTCATTTATTGGAACAATGCGGTAAAACGTCACCGCGACGTGAATATACAACGGGTGCAAGAAAGTGCTCAAGGATTGTTAAAAACAAGAAATGTGAAAGAAACATGCAGTATAAGTATGTAAACGCTATCTGTAACTCACCGGGTGTTCAAGCGGGTCGCTGCTCAACTATCGGAAACGATTCTGCTTGCGCATGCGTGCTAAGCGCGTTATATGAAAGGGTTCTCTTTCCCGTGTGAGAAAAAGTGAAATGTAAAGGGATGTTCCATGCGCGAAAAAAATAATTAGAAGTGCAACTACATAATGAGTGGGTAAAGGAAAGATAAACGATCGGTGCAAAGCGTAATAAAAAATGAGTAAAACGAAATTAAAAAATACGGATGTTGGGACCATCTACATCGCGGCCATCTTGGACAGGTAAACAAAATATAAGCAAACATGTGAAATCACATTGAATTAAACATTCATGGTGCCTACCACTACTCCCAACTTAGTGAATAAACTTTAAATTCTAATTTTCGTTTTTCCAGTAAATTACATATGCATCTGGAGCATGACTTCAGGTAAAAAAATGTAAAAAAATGTAATGCACATAGAAGCTCATAATGTGTGGGAGCCTGAAGTTACTGAGCAATTTTATAAGAAGCTGCTAAATTCAAGACGTTCATTTAACCCCGTGGGGTTGCAGGAATTCAATTTTTTAATCCAAAAAATTTCCCTTTGGAGAAGTCTTTTTTTGTTATCACAGCCTTGCTTTATTGGAACACACTCCAAAATCAGAAAACGGATCTGACTGATGTTATGACAGTTGGAAATGTAATGGGCGGCTACTGGAGCCTTGGTGGTTCTGTTTCTAATTGTACTTTTATGCTCTGTCAGACGAGTCTTAATCTTTCTCTCGGGTTTTCCCCACATAAGGGAGTCCACACGGACACTTTAAAAAGGTAAACAACGTTTTTAGAGTCACCAGAAGCCGAATACTCACGTTTACCCAACAGTGTACCACACCACCCCTTGTTGATACTTTACGTGATTAAGAGATCACACACCATGGCTTCTTCCTGCAGTTTCCCTTTTTATTTGGACATAACCATTGACTGTCACCAAATAAGGTGCTGCAATAAACGCATTCTTGTGACGTAAGATGTTCCTTTCTGTGCAGCAAAATTTCCCAAGTCATGCCGCCAGTGCTTAATTTGTAAAAAAAAAAAAAAAACATAAGTGCCAGGGCTCTCGTCAGGGGGCCAATGCTGCTCCTCCTATCCATTGCCCCGGCCAGTACCAACACAATTAGTAACCTTCACAACCTTAGAAGTGTGATAATTCATACTATTCCAGGCCCCCTCAGCTCTAAGAATGGCTTGTATGGCATTTATTAGTCAATATTGCAATTCCAACCTCTGGATTTTTACTTCCAAAGGGTGCAATGACAACCTCTGGATTTTTACTTCCAAATGGTGCAATGACAACCTCTGGATTTGTACTTCCAAAGGGTGCAATGATAACCCCTGGATTTGTACTTCCAATGGGTGCAATGACAACCTCTGGCATTTCCCAGAGAAAACGGTTCCTCGTGGTTCCGAAAACTCACTTGTAAGCGGCCTGGTTCTTGCACAGGGCACGTGTTCTCGCCGCCCCACCAGCTGGCAGCGGGATTGCTTGCAGCTCGACTTCGCCCAGTTCTGGTAGACATAAGCAGCGTTAGCCTGGCTGTCTTGCCATGACACCGACGTCCAGCGTGGTGTGTTTCCCGAGACAGAGCACGCAGGCTCCGCTGTGCAGGCAGATGTTTTAAACAGCTGTTACCGCGGCCTGACGTGGCATCCGACGGGTGCAGGCCTGCCCCACAGGCTGCCGCAAGCGGAAAACGCGCGATTCCGCTATTCAACTTGTAGTTTTTACAGAACAGTCTGAAGAATTTTACATATTCACAACTTGCTTTTAAATAACACTTTCTGGCACTGTTTTGCCTTTTGAACCCATCTGTCAACAACAGATGACACCTTTACTTATGAAACCAGCGAGGGAAGCCCGAGTCAGCCCTACCAGGACTGCAGTTAGCGCACACACCTGCCGTGCTACATTCCTGGAATAGATTTGTTTTGTTTCATTTGCTCGATTATCAAAGGGGCAGGCGCAGTGCAGAAAGGTTATCTTTACAGTCAGGTGTTCATTGGATCATTTCTTTTAAAGTAAACAAGCCTGCTGCTCAAACCTAGGGTCCTGTGAGCGGGGATGCAACCAGGAGTCTTTATGAAACATACAGGAAAATCAAAAGATACTATCTAGCAATGGCAATATATTCAAATACGTTCTAAGATAGAAACAAAAAGAAGTGAGAAGTTCCCGTTTCAGGGCCGAAATGCCCTGGCACGTGTGCTCTGGCCGTGTTGGCACTGGTTGGAATTAGTGACCGTGAGAACACAGCAAGACAATAAAAGTAAAAGACGACTTCTTTACACGATAGGGGCAGCTCGTTATTGTACAAATCCAATAAACAAACTGTAAAAATAAATGCACAGGATGACAGCTTAAGAAAGGTGCCCCATGTCCTGGCTGCCAGGTACAACCTAGAGAAGGCTATACTGCCCCCTCCTCACCCAGGAAACAAATGGCACACCTGCAAACACCACCCTAGAGTGTTGGCATCCCTTGTGGTACTAAATATTTCCCCAAAAGTGAACATTAAGTTTACATGCCCTGTGAAAACCATTAACTGTATCCTTTTTTTTTTTAATCAACTTCACAGGTGACAGCCAATGTTAATAAAATAGACTCTTCAATGTTCTACCTGCCTGGCGTGGATACGAGGAAGCACACGGAAACAGTGCTTAGTATCCTTTATGGCAACAGAAGGGAGAGGGTGTGGCATAACGGGCATAGCTTCCGACTTTGGTGCTGGGGAATCCGGTTTGAGCCACAACGTCGGCTCAACATCCTGTTAATCTGGGCAAAGGACATTCTCCCAGTGCTTAAAACAAATGAAGGCATCCTTGTGTAATGTAACTGGTGCTCGGGTGTAGCGCTCCAATTACCTGCGCCAGCAGCAGCCCAATTTAGGTTCTTTTGCAGAGTAGCAGGAGAAACCAGACGGTGGCATTGTAGGTTAGTGGTGCTATGTTACTGTACAGCCAGCATAACAGCTGGGGAATGGTACGATCTAATGGAATGGAGAGGGTGGGGGTGGAGTTGATGGTTGGTAGTGGCTGAGGTGTCTGAATAAAGGTTACCTCTTCTCAGTCTGTCTCCTAGCTTCTGTGTGGAGACTAGACACCTCAGTTTGGCGATGAGCGGGTCAGAAAACCGCTGCATCAGACACCTCAACAAATGGATCTATACTCAAGGTGGGTAGAAGTGTCTTTTTTACGAGATAAGGTTTCTCGAAAACATATTCAAGAGAGAACGTTACCCTTAATATTTACTCACAGACAATGGTGTACAGTTCTGTTCTAAAGAGATGAAAGGTTATTTAACGGAGTGCAGAATAATTCATAAGACATCCGCTTTATATCACCCTCAGACGAATGGGCAATTGAGATGATGATAACTACATTGAAGGAAGGGATACAGATGACCAGAGTGAATTGTAAAGATTATAAAATGGAATTGTTCCGGAGAATAGCTGGATATCGCTCGTCTCCTCACTTCACCAAAGGTGTATGTTCTTTTGAACTGTTCAGGGGTAAAACTCCTTGTACAAAGGTATGCCCAGGATGGAAGATATGGAATAAAGGGTGTGTGAGCAATGTTCCAGGAGAGTGGAGAGAGAAGGAAATGAACTTACAAACAAGAAGGAAGGAGAACTATGATATGCAAAAGAATGTGAAGGATCTTGTAATTGAGGTTGGTGATTGGGTAGGAGTAAAGGCACCCCACTGTGTGTGCTGATTGGCCTAAGTTGGAGGTTTTCACCCTTTTCAAGAATGCAGTCAAGATTCATGATGCCAGAATTTGGAACAAAAGGAGAGTCGTAGGAGCGGAGGGTAATATCGATTTATGCAGAAATCAAGAATGAAGTGGAAGCTGATTGTAGATATCAATGGACCACCTACTGGTGTGTTTGGCAGGAGCAAGAGTGGAAGATAAAGTTGCAGATTAACATGGGCGGATACTTTCAAGATGATGTGATTTTCAGTGCTAATGTTAATTTTCTCGGTGTCATCTTAAGCAGTAGCTCTCGTTTATGTTGGGGTGAGGGTCATTCATGAGTTGTCATTTAATTTTTAGTGCTATTTGTTTGACAATCTTTCTCTTGTTCATTTTCTCTTTGAGGCAATTGTTGATGTTTATTTATTGGGTTTCTATTATGGGAGAGAGAAGTGCGGCATACTAGGTTAGTGGAGCATGCAATGATATTGACTGACAGAATAATAGCTGTGAATGGTATAATGTAATAGAATGATGTAATGGAGAAGTCGAGAGGGGGGATGTGGAATTGACAGTCAAAGGTGGCTGAGATGTCTAAATGAAGGTTACCTCTTCTCACCTTGTCTTTAGTGTGGACACTGGACACCACAGAGGCAACTCTTTAAACTCTACTCATGGTTTCTTTATTGGGATATTCATTCAAGCTAAGCAGTTGTTAAAGAACACTACAACAAAGAATGAGTTTCCTGAGACATGAGCACAGCTAAAACTCACAAGTGGAAATATTGCCTCATCGTATGAAACTAACTGCTGTTTCAGTATTTTGATCAACTGTGTAAACTGAAATTTTTCTCTTTATTTAAGAAATCTGGAAATTTCACTGTCCAGATGGCAGCGGTGGTAACAATGGGCAATCTTCTGTGTGTTGCTTGAAAGTGCCCATGATGAATATTGTGCATGCACATATATCTTGTAGTGGTATAGATGGGTGGGTTAAATAGAAAGGAAAGGCAGCAGGGATGGGTGGGATGTCTTAAAAAACTAAATCAAGAATGAGTGCAGGTGACACAATGGAGAGTGGGAGAAGGGCAGGGTAAAGGAGAGTGACCAAAAGTGTAAAAAAAAAAAAAAGGAGTACCTGTGGAAGGACACTGGCCACAGGAAGCAGTACTTGGTTCATACTCCACAGCAGGGAAGAACACTTAAGCAAAGTCTAATGCCCAGAAGGAAGCCAGAGACAAGGAGGTGGCGCAGACCAATAGAAAGCAGGAAAAAAAAAGAGCGATATGGGAGCCAACCAATGGTAAGTAAAGTAAACCCCCCACCCCCTTTTTTATATCAATAGCTTTCTCGGACAGTGCGTGCGCACTTAAGGAGAAACCTAAAAATCTGACGCCACCATTGACTATAATTTTTATTTAAATATTCAAATAAGTCTTTGAATGGAATCTGTAGCGGGCAAAGGTCAAAAGTTATAGATTAAAGTGAATAACCTATTCTTTCGCTTTTCATGTGTGTCAGTTACAGCCCGACCAGTGACAATGCCGTTTGGGCCTAATCAACAGAGGAACATGCCATTTCTAATGTCACACATGCTCCACTCTTCATGCACCCTACCTTATTTTTTATTTTATTTTTTTTATTTTATTTTTTATTTAGTAAATTTTACCTTATTGGTAGCAAGATGAGCTTACTGGTGAGTTATTTAATATTTAAAATCCGTTGTCCTACCTGTCAAAAGGGTGATTTTCACAGGCCTGTGCAGCAAAGTTCTAGCTGATGCGGTCAGGCTACACAGGTACGCCCAAAGCCATGTTTTGTTTTCAAAGCCATGGGAAAAATTAAATGTGTCAATCAGGTTTTAATCCAATTTCATGATGTTTTAAACCAAAAAGCACATAACCGTGGCACTGGATAGCAATGATCCAGTGTTAGAGTTCAAGATTACCAGCAAGTCCCAAAATTGTTAAGAAGTCTGCAAAATGTAAGAAACAAGGTGTTCAATAAATGTGCAATCTAATTAGGGGTCTTGCCACTTTTTAGCAACTCGTACTTAGCTGCTAATGTTAGCTCATAGGATTTAAGTTGGTCATTTAAGAACATAATAGGCTTTGTACAGCAGCAGAAGAAATCAAATTTCACAGTATCTGAATGGTGCTTCTAGTGTGGGAAGACCCAATTTCCAGGCCAGTGGCTGCAACAAGATACATTAAACACACACTACATGCAATATAAGTGCCATTATTAAATGGTATCATGAAGTAAAGGAGCATTGGTTTATCCTTAGCTGGCAGAGTAGGCCAGTAAAATCTCATTAAAAAGTAATGACAGCAATTGTATTCATTACAGGGGATTAGCAGAAGAAAAGATACTGTCTAAAGAAGAGGAACTAAAAGAATTTGGAGTTTTCAGATTGATATGGTATGGTAGTGGTAGTTCCCAAACAGGGCTTTAAAAAAAAAAACACATCTATGTCTTCATACTAACCCAAAGTTTCAGTTTTGAGTCAGCTCACCTACCGAAATGTGGACAGTGGAAAAAAGAATTTCATGGATTAACCAAGGGATGTGTTTTTTTCCAGTGGGTATGCCTGGACCAAATTACAAAAGCTGTACTGATAGTCAAGTGTAGGAACCATCTTTACCAACTACTTCAGTGTTGTGATGTTAGAGTGTACATGGCTAAAAAAGCACTCATTGAGAGAAACATAAAAGACATTGGAGGCAGTGAGGGCATGGGTGGCATTAGTGGTACTCCTGCGGCAACCGACTGATGAAGGAGATGAAAACCTTGACGGGGAGGGCCCTAATCCGGGGAATTGATCACTTGGCACATCTAGCATCCCGGACTGTTGACCACATAATGGGTCTGACTGATATCACAAGCACCCCACACTGCTTCATCAGCAGGTCAGGTTCGATGGAGAGGCACATACTGTGTACTATTATACTGGCTAACGGCCACATGTGGGGGATTTGATCATAAAGCGGCATTCCTGGGCGGTGGGGAGGGTGGGAGTTTGGGGTGGGGTGGGTTGGGAGGGAACTTTGCTGGGGGCATTGATAGGGAAGAAGAACCTCGAGGAGATTCATAACTGATAGATTGAGTTGCAAAGCAATAAAGGACAAAGGGTTAGAGATCAACCGTGGTCTTTGATGAACACTATTTGCCTTGCTCATTAGGGAGACTGATGATCGATTGCAGCTGGACGTCCTGGGGTTACTATGTTTAACTACTTCACGATGTACGATGAGACTCATGTGCAATCCCAATAATATTTGTGAGATGTTTAAGTATGACACCTGAAAAATCAATAAAATCTGTTCATTTTCTAAAGCTTCATTGTAATTCATTGATAGGAAAGTTCTGGAAACGTTTTTCTCTGAGACAACCCTAACCTTGCTTTACAATATGATAGCGGACTAGGTATTTTCAGATGCATTATGTGTTTTCTTTGTTAAAGAACACATACCATTACCAATTGGGATAAGCATTTGCTTTATGGTTACCCATATCAACGCCCCTTATATATTTGAGGGATCCCACTGTGAATAAGTACATAAAATAAAACTAACAGATCCCACTGGTTAGGTCGCGCCGTCTGGTTGTGAAAGACATATTGTTTGCTTAGAGTGGACTTCCAGCTTGCCCACTGCTTACCATTGGTTGGCTTTACTGTCATTTGCTTGTTTCTTATTCAATGGCTTTCTGAGTCTCTTCCTGTTGAGTTTGTCCCCCCCCCCCTCTGAGCATACCCTCTTTTCCAACGTTTTGATTGGCTGATTTGTATTGCTCCACGGCTTACTTTTAGGGAGCTCCTTTTTTAGTTCAGGTCTTCATGAGATTGCATATGTTTTCCAGCTCTCTCCCACTTTGTGTACTGCTTACCAACAAATACCTACCCAACCAATCCATGTGTCCCACATATTCCCAGATCTTCCACAGCTTCCTCCGATCCCTCTCCTGTCAATTTTACTTATCCAACGTTTGCCCATCGCCACCTCCATTTCTCCCCCCTCCACCCGAGATCTGTTCTTCCAGAAATGGGAGGGCTACATTCTGGACAGGCAGCAGCCCGAACATCGGTGCTTTTGCCTCTATCCCGATACGCTTTTGCACAAGCCCCTCTTTAATTACTGAAGGAATATCACACAATATGGATTTTCAAAGGCTTCTTCTAAGATAAAATATGCAACAGACTCTGAGACCCCATGTTTACAGTTATAGGGGTAGAATTTATGAATGGGCTGTGAGCAGTGAAGAGCTGAATATCATAACAACCACCATGTGCAAGAGGATCAAAGTTTATAAAACAAACTGGCTGCTTGTGAATCAGTCCATGGAAATCTACTTCTTTCAGACATATGGAAGGAACGAGCATTATTGCCTAGACTTCACAGCCCCATTTTAGGGCGGGCCTAGGAAGCGCATGCACTGCTCTGCCAGGAATGCTGTAATCTTCACTGTGGCTTGAAGCACCTCTCATCTTTTTAATTTGTTCATGTTTGTGTCCTTCATAAATGGCTGCTTTTGTTTGGCCAGCATGCTTAATTTGTCCTGTCTTTTGGTGTTTCGGACCCTCCCAGCATACTGCCCCTCTTACATGTGGTCTTGCTCTTTTTTTAATTTACATTCCTTTGTACGCACAATTTTTTGGGGATGTGCCTCTGGCTTATGCGTTAGTATGTCGACCGCATCACGGATGCCGTACTTGCATTTTTCAATTATAATCAGTGTGACTGCCACCATGCTTTATCCTTAAATACGGTGGCTGGGTGCCTTTGCTGCTTGTAACTGGTGCTGCCAGCCCTGCAGCTGCAATCAGGTGTAGTCTCTTGTGTGGTCTGCCATTTGTTTCTGCCTATCAACATGGATGTATGTCCTTGGGTCTTCATGTGACAATCTGTTTTCTAATCTTAGCTAGTTAGTGTTTTCGTGCCTGGCTTTGCGAGGTCATCCTCGGTCAGTTCCCGGTTATTTACCAGTTTTTGTGTTACGCTGCATGTTCCATACACGCTGTGTTCTCGTTGCACCGTCAGTCTAGTAAGGAAATCTCTTCTTGTTCATCCTTCGCCTCTCATTAGTTTGTCTTTCTGGGTGATGGGTTTTTAAATTAAGTATCCACACACAGTTTTCAGCTCTACCATTGCCCCAGTGTTTTGTGATTTTGTGTGTGTTTAAAATGTAAATTACGCTACTGTCAAGGTAAACATTCGTTCAAAAGAATGTTGATTTGCGCTGCGTGTAAGGTTACTAGGAAACTCCATGTCTGGAAGGAAGCAAATGCTTTAGTATTCCGCCTTTGGTTTAAAAATTATTTTTCAGGTGTGTTAGTTTAGAATTGCTATTTCCAGAATGCATTATGTTGTTCGCAGGATTTTTCTGCTACTCCATAGTGTAGACAGGCCCGTCCTTACAGGGCACTACTGGGTGCCCCATGTCCAACCACAGCCTTTTCCATCTTAGTACTTCTCAGACGAGTGCCCCAGATCATGGGCGTATCCACCATGCAGCAGCGCAGTGCATGCAATCAGCAGAGCCATAGCACAATACAGCGCAATATGGAAAGAGACACAGAAAAGATGCAAGAGGGTGGGGGTTACACCTGCCAGCGGAGATCCATAAAACACTGTGCTTCTGCAGCAAATTCCTCGATAACCAGGACCAACAGCACCCAAGGGGTCCATTGTGCCCATGACATCACAAGGAATGTGGGAACCCACTTGCTTCAGTGCTGATCATTGCCGGGAACGACAGAGGTTCGCTTATACGCGGGAAGGGAAGCTTCCTTTCCCCAGAATATACAACCATTGTAACTACTTCTGTACTGATTAAATATTATGCTCATGTAAGATTTTTTCTTAGTCTCTAGAAGTGGTCAGGGAAAGTGCTTATCGGTGCAAGAAGGTCATCAGACCACTCTTATATGCATCTGCTATAAAATTAAGAACAGCAGTGTTAAATGCTTGCAAACAAAACTTAAGTTATAAACATGATTTACAACGTCAATAGTAAATAAATTGCATTGGAAATGCTTGTTGAAGCCTGCTTCACTTTCATTATTCAACCCATAAGCCGATCAGCCTATAGGAGCCCATGTCAACCTACACAAAAGAAAGGACCCGGTATCAGAAAGGAAATATAAACCAGAGCTAACTCGTACTGCAGAAGTAGAGTTTCTAGAAACAACACAAACATTAGTCCTATCAATAGATGACCACAGGTTCAGCACATCAAATCCCAAGTTTTCATAAATATAAAAAGTCTTGTGCGACAACTTCCAGATCTCGCTGCAGTTAAGCTCTACTGGAGACAAGAAACATGAACTTTGAATGATGAGGAAGGTGCACCAAAACCGGAGTCAATGTCCTCAAAATGTATCCAAACAGTATCCTTTATTTATTCTTTGTAGTAAAACATGGACATCAGCCAACGTGTTTCGTTCCACTGTGGGAACTTCATCAGGGCTCATATATCATAAAGAGGGGTAATAATATGTCCGCGCTCCAGATCAACATGTATTCGAAATAGAAATCGTCAAAACTCCTGATGCGAAGGTAGCATAAGAGTATATTCAATAGATGTTGTATGTAGCGACAAGGACCCACAGTAAGAGTGGCACATTATAGGCCAATATCCTTAATATGATATCCCCACCGTCATAACTCGCGCTCCCTCTTTCCCGAAGTAAGAGTTTCTGTGGAGGATGGCAAAATGGTGCAAGCATTCAAATTAGCTTCAGAATGGTCAATATTTCCTCTTCCAAAAGGCAATCCTGAGAATATATCTTTTTAATTTCAAGAGGTCGTTTACCTCCCTTTAGTTAAATTGCAGTTTTTTGACATATTAATTGCACAGCAGCGCTGACTGCTGTGCAACATGGCTTCAAGCGATAAGACGTGGCCAGCGTTGGCCACGTCAAATCTCTTTATTGGACTTTAAGTGCATGGCAAAAAGTAAAAAATAAGTAGATTAATTACCTGGAGCAGTGCACAGCCACTGGCTTCAAACAGGAAGCCGTGGAAGGTCTAAGCCTGACGGCAGGGAGAGAAGCCATTGGAAGAAAGCAGGAGGAGATGAGCAGCCGCCAAGAGGCGCGACCAGTAGGAAGCAAGGAAACGAGAGTGATGTGGAAGCCTACCAATGGTTGAAATTGGTGTTTTTAGGCATTTATTTTTAACTAACATTATATTTCACGGACAGCACAGGCACACTCTTCAGGCGAAACCTTAGTTAGTAGAACATTGGCTAACACACAACCACAAAATAGATGATTTAAAATGATGTGTTGTTGAAGTAATATCACACAATACAAGAGGCGGAAATATGGACAATAAACGTAAGAGAAGAGAACAATTCTATATGTCTCTATTTAATACCTTCCGTACCGGGTTAAACAACAGAGAGGAATGGGAGAGATTAATTTTATGAATGTAAAAGTAGTCCAAGCTACTACTCTCTGTACTGTATATCCTATTCCCTTGACTAAGTATTGTCCATGGTTTGAGGCAGTATGAATGCAAAATGGTATAAAGGTCTCCATCCTTTTGGACTCTATTTTGAGGTACAGAAAAGAAACAGACAAAAAATATTTTATTAGTGAACCAATATATTTGCATACCAATGTTGATTATTAACATCACGATATGTGCACCTAGAGACACAGTTTGGAGTAGACCATATGATGCTATGTTTTTTTAATTATCATTTCTGTGTATCTGTTTTTTATAGCTAAATCAAACAGCTTAAATGATAAGACCAGCACAAATGTATAGCGATGCTTAAATCTGAACATTGTGTAACTGTGTACATACTTCGTTTGTAAACCTTTGTAGTGATATGCAGTAGCGAATTGGCATCTGTGCACAATAATGTTTATTACTAATAGGATGTAATGAGTATCTACATATAGATTAGAAAGTAGGCTTTATGGCGATATGTATCTTTATTACTCATCAAGCCGGTTGATCATTTTTTAATATGTATAACTAAACAGAAGATACAAGAATAGAGGCATGATCACATAATAATGTGTAATATTAATGCAATTACAAAGTATAAATGACTGAAGGACATTCAGTATCAGTTGTATTTGTTCAAACTGTATTCGATTACCAGCTTCTGGTACTGTGCCCAATCCAAGATGGCCGACGTAAACATAACTCGCAAAAAACTAGCAATGTAGATAACCGGTATTGAGCATATCATGACCTAAGTAGAATTCGGTAAAAAAGATACTTAAACCCCTTTTTAGGTTTCGACCTGGCGAGGGGCACGCAGTGCCCCTCCCAGATCGAAAACTATTGTCTACAGTAGGGATGTCGGCACCGCCTCTGCCTCTCATTGGCTAGCTCCATAAATGGAGGCTAGCCATTGGGAGACAGAGGCTGTCAATCGCGCTTTCTTTTGAAAACGCGATTCGGGGGCGTTTCTGGTGCTTTTTTTAAGCCCCACCCCTTTGTCCCGGGCCGCGCTGCGATTGGCTGCCGGCCCGGGACACCCCCGTGACGTCATTCCCGGGCCGCGCTGTGATTGGCTGCCGGCCCGGGACACCCCCGTGACGTCAGCCAATCACAGTGCGGCCCGGGACCTGACTTGTTCTCTTTTTGCCCTCAGAGGAATTCCGTGAAAAAAAAATGCCTCAACTACACACTGGGAAGGACACATTCATTCTTAATTTGGTGCGTGAGGGAGGTCAAAAGCTCCTCACATGATGCGGCTTTTCTTTACTCTCTCAACGTTCCCGCAGCAAACGAGATAGGAGGGTGTGGCCGGGCTTCGCTCTCAGGCAGCCATCTTACGAAAGAGAAAAGGTGTGTGCGCTAGCCGCTACTCTTTCACCGAGGACCAGGAGAAGCCATGAGCCCCGCTCGCCCCTTGCGCAGCAGGTTTCTGGGCCTACGCGCCTTCGGCCTCTTCCTGCTGCTGTGCGGGGCTGTTCACCTCCTCTGCAGAGCAGCCGCCCCCGTCTTCCAGAGCAGGACTCGACGAGACGCAGGTGGGTTCGTGCTTCAGGGGCTCGTGCTACTCGGTTCATTGAAGCTGACTGTGCGTGTCACTGAGATTTCACAGGCATCAGCAGTGGAATTGGGGATGCTAATTCCATTTCATGCAGTCACAGTTTGTTTGCTTTTCTTATTTTCCTCCACAACACAGAAGTCTCTTTGTTCAGCTTTCTCCCATGCATAACGTGCACATAAGCAACTTCACACAATTTCGCGAGGGAAAAAAACGAGAGGCTCTGGAAATCAGAAGCCTTTGAAACCAAGGCAAGCGTTTGGGTATGTGAAGCGTTGATGTCGCTGTCTTTTCAGAAGATATGCGGCAAGGATACGGATAAGAAGGCATTACCGGCAGCTGTAGGCTGTCAGAGTGTCCAGTTCCATGCGTGAGTAGCTCATCCAGTTCAAGTTTTTTAGTAGCACGTTTTGATCTGTAGTCTTGTAAAACCCATTATATAACCAGGACTTCCAATCCCAGAATTCAGTTTTAATTCCTGTACTGAAGTTACGCATGCACTGTGCTAGTAACTTGAGCGTTCTACAGTCAGTTCCTACGTATTTATATGTTGACTTGGGAAATAAGGGCGAAGCTAATAACAATGTATCAGTTGCAGTGGTCCAGGGTGCAATAGCCCCCCCCCGTACCTCCAATTATACTTGTGTTTAACGTGTTTGTTTGAACCCTATGGTACACCGGCTACGTCATTGCAGAGATTCAGAACATAATTAGCAGACATATCGTTTGCATTGGCCGTCACGGCGTTTTATGTTGTGTGTTTTTTTTTATTTTTATAGTTTTGTATATTTTGTTTAGATTACATTTTTATATAACTCTTACTACCCCTGACGGGGCGTTTGTATGCTTCTAGTGCTTAATTTGAGCCTGTGTGGGCACCAACAACCAACCCACCACCAACCCGAACACCACCCTCAGAGGCACCCTGATCTACCGACCCCCTGGACCACGCACGCAATTCAGCGAGGACATCGCCGACTTCGTCAGCCCGCATGCCCTCCCCTCCGCTGACTACATCCTCCTGGGAGACCTCAACTTCCATCTGGAGAACAACAACGACCGCAACACCAGCACCCTGCTCGACAACCTCGCCAACCTGGGACTCAAGCAACTGGTGTCCACCCCCACCCACCGCGCCGGACACACACTCGACGCCGTCTTCTCATCCAGCACAGACATCGACTTCAGCCACGCCACAGAGCTTCAATGGACGGACCACAGCTGCGTCCACTTCACCTTCAAGAGAACGACGACCCACCAACACCAGCAACAGGCCGCCCGCAGAAGCTGGAACAAGATCACAGCAGACCAGCTCGCCACCTCCCTGAGCCAGCACCCCCCTGCCAGCTCAGCGAACCCCAGCCAGGCCGCCGACAACCTCACGAAGTGGATCAGCAACTGCGCGGACGAACTCGCCCCACTGAGGACCCCGCCTAGCAGACACGGCAGCAAGAAGGCCCCATGGTTCACCGACGAACTCAAGAGCTCCAAGAAGAACTGCCGAGCCCTGGAGAAAGTCTGGAAAAGGGAACCGACACCGAACAACAGGACCTCCTACAAACTTGCCACCCGGAAACACCACCAGCTGATCCGCGCCGCCAAGAAAACAGCATTCAAGGACCGGCTGGACAACAACGCACACAACTGCAAGGAACTCTTCAACATCGTGAAAGAGCTTTCCAACCCCAGCGCAGGAAACAACGACATCACCCCATCGCAAGACCTCTGCAACTCCCTCGCTTCATACTTCCACAACAAGATCACGGACATACACAGCAGCTTCAACAACCAACCAACGCACACCATGACCGAACAACCACCCCCCACCACCACCCTCCACGCCTGGACCCCGATCAGCACCGAAGACACCATCCGCACGATGAACTCCATCCACTCCGGATCACCGGCCGACCCCTGCCCTCACCACGTCTTCAACAAGGCCGACGCTGTCATCGCACCCCACCTGCGAGACATCATCAACACATCCTTCGACACCGCCACCTTCCCTGAGAGCTGGAAGCACGCCGAACTCAGCGCCCTACTCAAGAAACCAACAGCGGACCCCACCGACCTCAAGAATTACCGCGCCATCTCGCTCCTCCCGTTTCCAGCCAAAGTCATCGAGAAGACCGTCAACAAGCAGATGGCCGCCTTCCTCGAGACGAACGGATCCCTCGACCCCTCACAGTCCGGCTTCCGAGCCAACCACAGCACCGAGACCGCCCTCATCGCCGCCACCGATGACATCCGAGCCCTGATGGACAATGGAGAAACAGCGGCCCTCATCCTCCTAGACCTCTCCGCGGCATTCGACACTGTCTGCCACCGCACCCTAGTGCAGCGCCTCAGCGACGTCGGAATTCAGGAGAAGGCACTGGAATGGATCATCTCCTTCCTCGACGGAAGAACACAGAGAGTCCGCCTGCCACCGTACAAGTCAGAGGCCTCCGAAGTCATCTGCGGCGTCCCCCAAGGATCATCTCTGAGCCCCACCCTCTTCAACGTCTACATGAGCCCCCTCGCGGCCATCGTACGCAAACACAACCTCAGCATAATCTCCTACGCCGACGACACCCAGCTGATCCTCTCCCTGACCAACGACCCCGCCGCCGCCAGAGCCAACCTGCACGAAGGGATGAAAGAGGTAGCCGAGTGGATGACGACCAGCCGCCTGAAACTGAACTCAGACAAGACGGAGGTCCTCATCCTGGGCTCTTCACCCTCCGCCTGGGACGACTCCTGGTGGCCACCCGCCCTGGGCACCGCACCCAAACCGACAGACCACGCACGCAACCTGGGATTCATCCTGGACTCCTCCCTCTCCATGACCAGACAAGTCAACGCCGTCTCCTCGTCGTGCTTCAACATCCTGCGCATGCTACGAAAGATCTTCTGGTGGATCCCCACCGAGACCAGGAAGACCGTCACCCAGGCCCTCGTCACCAGCCGTCTGGACTACGGCAACGCCCTATACGCCGGTACCACCGCCAAGCTCCAGAAGAGACTCCAGCAGATCCAGAACGCCTCAGCCAGACTCATCCTCAACATCCCACGAACCAGCCACATCTCCGGACATCTGAGAGACCTTCACTGGCTCCCCGTCAACAAAAGAATCACCTTCCGCCTCCTCACCCACGCACACAAAGCTCTACACGATCGAGGCCCGAGCTACCTCAACAGCCGAGTCAACTTCTACGCTCCCAAACGCCACCTCCGATCAGCCAACCACGCCCTCGCCGCCGTCCCCCGCATCCGAAGAGCGACTACAGGAGGAAGGTCCTTCTCCTACCTGGCCGCCAAGACCTGGAACTCCCTCCCTCCCGACCTGCGCCTGACCCAAGACCACCGCTCCTTCAGGAAGAAGCTGAAGACCTGGCTGTTCGAGCAGTAGCGGCACCCCCCCCCCCCCCCAGCGCCTTGAGACCCTACGGGTATGTAGCGCGCTTTATAAGTGTCACTGATTGATTGATTGATTGAACAATGTGCAGTAATGGATAAAAACGAGCTGGTGCAGAAAGCCAACTGGCAGAACAGGCCGAGAGATACGATGACATGGCACAGAACATGAAGAAGGTAACGGAGGAATTTACATCCCGGTCCCGCACGTTTTCGCTCTTCATGTATTTTTTCTGTCTGCTTTTGTTTACATCCCGCTCCCGCCCTATCCCCTCCACCGCCAACGGAGGAAGCCTTCCCGACCCCCCGCCCGCTGTCCGCCCCCCCCCCACCGCCAACGGAGGAAGCCTCCCCCCACCCCCGGCTCGGTGGTTATGCGCTTGTTCACTAGTAGATGCTTCTTACACTGTCTGCTGGCGCCACTTAAAGCACTGATCACTGGTACATGCTTCTAGTGCTTAATTTGAGCCTGTGTGGGCACCAACAATGTGCAGTCATGGATAAAAACGAGCTGGTGCAGAAAGCCAACTGGCAGAACAGGCCGAGAGATACGATGACATGGCACAGAACATGAAGAAGGTAACGGAGGAATTTACATCCCGCTCCCGCACGTTTTCGCTCTTCATGTATTTTTTCTGTCTGCTTTTGTTTACATCCCCCTCCCGCTGTCCCCCCCCCACCGCCAACGGAGGAAGCCTTGTCCCCCACCCCCCCCCCCCCCGCTCGGTAGTTATGCGCTTGTTCACTAGTAGATGCTTCTTACACTGTCCGCTGGTGCCACTTAAAGCACTGATCACTGGTACATGCTTCTAGTGCTTAATTTGAGCCTGTGTGGGCACCAACAATTAATTCTCCTCATTAGACTTTTTCCGAGAGCAAGAGAAGGAAACGAACACAAAACAGAAAGACGGGGGAAGAGAAAGACGGAAACCCCGCCATAAACAGAGAAAGCAGGAACCTGTAAAACTGAGATAAGGGGGCAGGGAGTGACTGGCAGCGAATTAAAGAGGGCAGCGGTGGATTTAAGGCTCCGCACCCTTGGTATTCGACAGGCTGACATTTTATAGCGCCAAACACAGGTGTCTGAGCAGCGCTTTAGTCCCCAGCACTTGTTATTTCACAAACGAAGCGCTGCGGGCTTCTCCCTCTGCCCTCAGCGGCTCTCCTTCCTCAGAGTGCCTCTGCCTGCCAGCCCCACTCTTTCCACACTGCCCGCCAGTGCCAGCTTCTCCCTGACGGTGCCACATCAAACCACCAACTGTACCCAGCAAACTCCTCAGGCTGGTTGTGCAAGCGGAGAATAAGCTTCGGGACAATCCAGGGTCTTCTCTGCTCGGACTAAACACACCCCGCTGCTGGACGCTGTGTCCCTTCTCCTCTCCTCTCGCTTCCTCTCACCCTCCCCCCTCCTTTCGCCCTCTTCTCTTTTCCTCTCCTTCCCTCTCCTACCCTCCTCCTTTTGCCCTCTCCTCCCCTCCTCCTTTCACCCTCCTCCTTTCGCCCTCTTTCCCTCTTCCTTTCGTCCTCATTTTCCCTCTTCCTTTTGCCCTCTCCTCCTCCTTTCGTCCCTCCCCGCCCCTCTTCCTGTCGCCCTCTTCCCCTCCTCCTTTCACCCTCTTTCTTGCGCCCTCTCCTCCCCTCCTTTCGCCCACTTTCCCTCCTCCTTTTGCCCGCTCCTTCTCTCTTCCTTTGGCCCTCTCCTCCTTTCGTCCCTCCCCTCTTCCTTTCGTCCTCTCCTCCCCTCTTCCTTTCGTCCCACCTTCCTTCTTCCTTTCACCCTCTCTTCCACTCCTCCTTTCACCCTCTCTTCCACTCTTCCTTTCACCCTCTCTTCCCCTCCTCCTTTCACCCTCTCCTCCTTCTCCTTTCACCCTCTCCCCCTCCTTTCGTCCCTCCTTCCCTTGCTCTCCTCCAGCTGCATTTCGCTCCTGTTCATCCCATGACCTGCTTTCGTTTCCCAAATTTCTATTTTTATGCTCTGACATGCGTGCTTTTATGGTTTTCCTTTAAGTGTTGACCTTTTTTATTACCCAGACTTTAAAGGCTTTTGGATCTCCGTCTGCAAGGCCTGTGGCGAGCGCATCGCACGAGGGGACACCCTGCCGGCGCTTTACTGCTTTCCGTGTACAGTGTACACACGGGGGCCTCACCCGCCCCCCCTTCGCCTCCAATCTGCTACCCGCTTCTAAGCAGAAGCAGGCTGGAGGCATGTGTCAGACCCTAGGTACTGGAAAGGCACTTCGTAAATTCAAATCCTAGCTGCCCTTTGACGTAAGCCCTTGGATGGGTCATTTCTACATCTGGATTTTGGCAGCTCAGATGTCAAACAGGCCTGCACCTATCCTTCTGCTTTCCCTCTTCCTTTCGTCCTCATTTTCCCTCTTCCTTTTGCCCTCTCCTCCTCCTTTCGTCCCTCCCCGCCCCTCTTCCTTTCGCCCTCTTCCCCTCCTCCTTTCACCCTCTTTCTTGCGCCCTCTCCTCCCCTCCTTTCGCCCACTTTCCCTCCTCCTTTTGCCCGCTCCTTCTCTCTTCCTTTAGCCCTCTCCTCCTTTCGTCCCTCCCCTCTTCCTTTCGTCCCACCTTCCTTCTTCCTTTCACCCTCTCTTCCACTCCTCCTTTCACCCTCTCTTCCCCTCCTCCTTTCACCCTCTCCTCCTTCTCCTTTCACCCTCTCCCCCTCCTTTCGTCCCTCCTTCCCTTGCTCTCCTCCAGCTGCATTTCGCTCCTGTTCATCCCATGACCTGCTCTCGTTTCCCAAATTTCTATTTTTATGCTCTGACATGCGTGCTTTTATGGTTTTCCTTTAAGTGTTGACCTTTTTTTATTACCCAGACTTTAAAGGCTTTTGGATCTCCGTCTGCAAGGCCTGCGGCGAGCGCATCGCACGAGGGGACACCCTGCCTGGCAGTCGCTGACTAATACAAAGTGTATGGGGGGGAAATTATGGGCCTCGTACATTAAGGAAAGACAAGTTCGGTATGTTAAAATAAATGGTTTACAGTGTGCAAAAAAGTATGGATTCCTTCAGAAAAAGTGACAGGAATAACTAACATACGTATCGAGTTACACTCATTTCCCTAAAATGTATCCATCTGAAAGTACCATGCCTCCATAGACGACTTTAGGTCACCCTATATGGAAATCTGTATGTCTGAGAGTGAATATGTGACTGTGTGTGAGGGACAGGTGTCTAATGAATGGACGTGTGACCATGTGTGTGTGATTGATAGTTTAATGACAGGTGGGCATGAGATTGCTGGTGTTTGCTGTATGTGTATGTGTGAGAGTTAACATGCAGCAATGTGTGTGTATGGTTGCATGTGCGACGAATGGGTGTGTAGCTTCATGTGTGTGTTTGACAGTGTTGCCACGAGTCAACGTGATGTTAATTGTGTGACATTTGCAGTTTCTGTTGCCTGCTGTTGGTGGACCTGAGTAGCGCTTGGAGATTAGAACTTGCCCTTGATCTATGTCTTATTTATACCATCTACTTGCAGAATAATAGATCCACTTCCTTGTCTCCGTCAGGAGAATTTATTCAAAATCAATAAGAGAATATAAATGTATATTTTAAATGTAAAACTCAAGTAAGTAAGCTTCATTCATCAAGGGCAAAGGCGTACTGCAGTCCTGACATCCCACTCCGGCTATCAGCCTCTTCACAAATCCTCTTCCTGTCTTTCTTGTTAGATCCCTCTTTCTGCCACTCACTCCTTTGCACTTTTCCCTGCACCCTCTCGTCTGTTTATCTTCCATCACTTTTCCTATTAATCCTTTGCAACACTCCCTCTGTTCTTTATATCACTATTACATCTATTTCTTGTCTCTAATTTCCTCAAACTCATTATCTTTTGCTACTCCTAAATGTATGCTCCCCAGCACACTACCCCTTTCTTTCGCCCTCTCTCTTTCATCTATTTCTAAAGTCACATTTATATCACTTTGTCCTATTTACTGTTTTTCATATCCCCATATCCCTTTTTTCTATATTAACCTTTCCACAAGCTTTCTATTTCTACTGCTCACTTTTACTTGCAATAGAGAAATATTACTGAACTAAATATGTATATTCTGTTAATATCTCATATCAGCATGAAGGAGGGGTTAGAGAGCCTGACAGCATTTTCATTTAATGGTTTATGAGTTTACATCATCGTCTACGTAGCCTTTCAGGAGCTAATATTCACATCTATAACAATCATCTGGATTTTTTGCGCCTTAGAAGGAATCCGCAGCATCTCTGTCACACAGCTCATTTAAGAGTATAGGGTCTGGACCAGCCTTATGTCCTCAAGCAGTTTCCCATTTTCTGTTCTCTGTGCCTCACCCAAAAGCGTTTATCTACTTGGAAGGTGGTCTGGTTTGGTTGATCAGTGTTGCCAGACCAGTTGTTCATTTGCAGGCAGGTCCTTGATTTCCAAAGAAAGTCGAGTATGCTTCATAAGGCTTGAGGAAATATCTCTGGCTAGCTGACAGTTTTATGTATAGAATATATTATTGGTCAGATGCCAGTATATTTGCTCCAAATTTCTCCAGACCCTTCTTGCATCGCTCTTTTTTCTACTTTGTAAAAGAAAGCATGGATAATAAATTCACTTTTTTTTTTAAAAATGAAAGGAAAAAAACAAGCGGTGTCTTTGGACAAGACTCGGTGCGGTGCTTAATCTCTGTTTACCACTTTTTCTGTCTGCTTTCTCTCCATGGTGACCACTTTTCAGAGTATTAGTGCTGTAGTTGTTATCTCTTTCAACAAGAACAACTATTTTCCGAGTCGCTCCTGGGAAGAGTCCAGTTAATATTGCAGGCCTTTAGTCCTGAGGGGTCCATATTTCCCGGGACAGTCTTCTATCACAGCTTGGCCTCACTACGCTGGCTGATGTGCTTGGAACGTTGAAATCGCATTTGCGAGAGATTAAGCTATTGCCATTGTAAATGACAATGCCATTTATTTATCTGTTTTCAAAACCAACACATAAATAAAAAGTTTGTCATTCACAATGCCAATAGCTCAAACTTTTCCAAGGGCGAAACCGTTGCATTGTAAATGCTTGTTATTAGAAGCCACAAATTATAGATAAATAACATTTCCTGAATTCACGATGTCGGGATCTGCTTCCGGGTTAGTGCCCGTTATTTATTTTCTAAATAGATAAAAGAGATATACATGCTGTATGAAATATGCCAGACAGCATAGACGAGTCTCCAAAATAATTTAAGGAGTAGCAAGCTCTGTCCAAAGCCCTATTTCCAAAATCTATAGGGGACTACTTCCGGGCGACAAGAGGAAGCGTTAGCATATAAACAAGAGCCATGATTAGTTCAAGCCACTCTTCGAATCCCCATGAAGACGCGAGCACGGAGGAGCAGGGAGGCCGCAACTTTATCACAAGGTGAGCAATACCTGTAAAAGCGATAGATAGATGGGAGTTAAAACCCCCGCCCGTTTTTTTAGAAATTCCGAGCAATACCTGCATAAGCGGGAGATAGATGGTAGCTAAAACCCCCGCCCGTTTTTTAGAATTTTGCGAATCTTGGCATTATTAAAGTCATGGATTTCGCCGGATAGTATATTCTGTGTAACGAGTAAACCGGGTGCAACTTATAAACAAATATTTTACGTTAAAGGCAGTAAATATCTGTTAACCATTACCGTTAAACTCAAGTCACAAATGGTAAAGGTTTTTTTTGTAATCTATACCACTCCATTTAAGTGAACAGATTAGTCCTTTCACCCATATTAAGCTTGTATGAACTTGCACCTCTGTTTAGTTTCCCACCTAAAGACTACTATATTGTTCACAGATTTCTTCTTCCATCAATGAAGAAAAGATCTTAAGAATCATCAAAATTTATATTATGCCAATAAAGCATAGAGCATAATAAGAACCTCTCTACATATAACCAGGTCAGTATACTATGAGATTGTAGTGGTTAAATCATTAAAGGTATGTCGTGAGTTCTCAACATTACTAAAGAACACTGCAGATAAATATGACCTTTATACACCCAGGTCTAAAGATCTAGGGAAATTATTTCCCCTCCACAACTGACGGTGGCCCCTCCGTGCGCACAGAAGATTCTAGCTCTGTGGTCAGAGGTAATTTCATACTATCGATAATGGTTGCAGACATATGAGAGAGCAGATAAACCCAGATACTGAGCCCTCCTATATTTGTTGTATTTATACAGACCAAGGGAAATATGAAACTCCTGAGAAAGTCGTAACAGTTTTTTGAAGCCATTTGAAATGCTTCTAAAGAAGTTCTGTTAAAATTACAGGTATGAGACCCACTTTATTGTCCCAATCTACAAGGGAACCGGCAAATTGTATATCGAAGCATTATGTTATTGAGACAATCTACCAAATTTTAACACTCAGTGAGTTACTTACAATTGAACTGTCTAAAGCTTCAGTAGTATAAAACAAAGAGCTATTAGTATATGCTATAATAGGCCAGGTTTTAAGTTATCAATAAGTATTTGTAAGGCAAGTGGGTTGACGTAAATATTGCATAAAATACTGAAAATATTTTTCTAATTTGTAGATACGGAGTCAAATGTTTTTAATGTCCTGAAGAAGGTGTCAAGAACCAAAAAGCACCGAAACGCCGCGTCGACTGTTTTAACTTTGACTGCTTAGAAATTTCATTGTAATGCCACCGATGGTGGTTGTTTTTTAACCTTTTTAATTTGTGTTTAATTGTGTTTTAGATTGTAACCCAATTGGGAGGAACAAATACATTTTTGGATCCTTTCTTATAATTATTGTTTTCCTGGTATATTTACTTAAATTGATTCATTGGTGTAGTTGTCCACTTTGCCTTATATTTCCCGAATTTACACGGGTATAGATAGTTAGACCCCACTGAAGTTAGATTTTTTTCATTTATGACAAACTTAACGAATGAAATCCGCTTTCCATACAACAGGGATACAACATTTCTTTTTGTTTGTGATTACCCCCCTCCCTGTAATACATTTCAGGGGTACCTCCTTGTGTTAATAATTGAAACCTGAAAATGTGCTGCTTTTTTTTTTTACATTGCAAGCACCTCTCACCCAACCAGCTGTTTTGTGTTTTACAATGTATTACCCCCAACCTGTAGCGCCTCGGAATGCATTGATGGACATGAATATTTTCCAAGGTCTCCGCAAAAAAGATGTGCATTTCCGTGCAACAAAAATGTAAGTTGAATGACGACGAGTGTAATTCTGTCCTTCAGCATCTGGATCATGGCTGACTCTGGACAGAGGAGCGGTCTTGCTTTCCTCCTTCATTGACATCACTGGGTGGGGTGCAGGGCTTGTTTGGGACTATACTGTTTGCTTAGCTGCAATGATTTGCATGAATTACTTCTGCTAACCTGTCCTTCTGCAAGGATGTCTGCATTGGAAATCTATGGCAACCTTGTGTCAAAGCCCACGGCTCCTGCAATGTGGAAACATTGGGGCCGATTAGGATGGCGGTTTTTCCGCATCCTCCGGGCCGGCGGAAGTGTCCGCCGGCCTGGAGGATGCGGAAAAACCGCGGCGGAGACTCCAAAGACCCACCGCCAAATTAGGATGGCTGGTGGGTCTGATAATCTGTCCGCCGCTTTTCCGCCGCGGTCGGAAGGCGACCGCGGCGGAAAAGCACTAACATGTCTGGTGGTGTCTATCAGACACCGCCAGGCATATTAGGATGTCTGAAAATATATGCTTTTCCGCGGCGGCTTTACCGCCGTGGAAAAGCATACGGACCTTCACTTCGGGGGCCCGTTGCGGGCCCCCTGGGTGAAGGTGGGGTGGGGGGTGCACATGGGGGGTACCTATGGTACCCCCCTGCATTTGCGTGCACAATGCAGCAGGCACCGCGCGGTGCCTGCCGCTTTGTGCACGCAAATGCTGTGCATGGATTTTTTACATTGCGGCGGGTGCAGCTTGAAGCTGCACCCGCCGCAATGTTAGAGATAGAGGATGTGACCGCCACCCTGGCGGTCACATCCTAATTTGATCGGAGGGAACGCCGCAGCCCATGCGGACGTTCCCTCCTCCTCAGGGGTTGCGGACGGACTCAAGTCCGTCCGCGATCCTAATCGACCCCAAAATGTTTATTGTGCCTTTCTCATGGTTCAAGTGGGTCCTTGTGGAAAGCTGGAATGCGGCTACTCCAAAACACTTCAAACAAATCTGTTTTGCAGTCTGGTCCGGCAAATGGTCTACTAAATCAGAGGCCAACTCAATAGCGTTTCATTATTTTTAATCGATTTCTCCTGTTCCACAGGTTCCTAGAAGTCACGCCAAGAACAACCTGAACCAGTCAAAGTCCCCTTTGAACCGTAGTCTCCAGTGACCCGGACTGCCCTGGTGTAGTTTGCACGGACATTGGGACCGGACGGAGCACACATCGCTTTTAAAGGTCTCATCTACACACACCTTTAGCTGTTTCCTCTCAAGGACTTACCCCCAGATTCATCATTGTCCTCTTTTGCGAGTCCTTAATAGCGATTATTAAGGAATCGCTATTAAAGACTCGCAAAACGGGATTCATGTAAAAATCGCAATATTATTTGCGATTTCTACAGCTTCCTTATTTGCTATTAGCAAATTGCTAATCGCAAATAAGGAATGACTCCCCATTCATTCCTATGGGCCTAAGGCCTATAGGAATGAATGGGGAGTCATTCTTTATTTGCGATTAGCAATTTGCTAATCGCAAATAAGGATGCGATTTCAAGGGTGCCAGGGGTGTCCAAAGGACATCCTGTAGCACCCCTGAAATGTAAATGTAGACTGATGTTGCGCACACACATGTGTGTAACATCCAACTTACAAAAAATGCCCTAAAGAGCATTTTTCTGAGTTTTCGCTATATACCACGAAGTTACACTTCGCGGTAAATAGCGGCCCAATATTGCGATTTCGCAATTTTAAAAGGTTCATGAATAGCATTTAAGGTATCTCTAATTGAGATTCCTTAAATGCGATCGCAATTTGAGAAATCGCAATTATTTGCGATTTTTCAAATTGCGAGTTCATGAACCATTGATGAATCTCAAATGCCATTTTTGTGGGCGCAAACGGCCGAATTTTGCGATTCGCACTGTTTGGGCTAGCAAAAATGCTTGATGAATCTACCTGTTAGTGTTGCAATGCTATATCTGGAGTATGCTTTGAGCTAGACCGTTGTTCGTGATTGGATGGTTTTCTTGTCTATCACATTTTTAGGTTTCTTATTTCTAGGCCTTCATTACTTTATTTTGGGCTTGCCCTCTCTCAGTAGCAGCTGGTACCCTGCCAAAGTGGACGGCGGGCAGGAGGAGGTAGGTGGAGTGGTGAATATTTCGGGAAAAACAAAAAAATATACCTGAAAGCCGCCGAACGCCGCATCACGCTCCTCTTCTGGGTACTCCCAGACTGCACTGCGGCCAATCCTGATTCTGCATGAAAGCAGCATCAGGATTGGCCTGAGCACTGGCAACTTACGCTCCCAGGCAGACTGTGAGCCTTTGCCTGCTCTCTCCAGCCCCAGCCGCGCAGCTGGGGCCAGAGAGAGATTCACTGCGCATGAGGTTTTGGCCAGCCGGAGACGGCCAGCCAAACCTCGTGCACAGTGAAGGGAGTGCCCACCACCATTTCACAACCAGAAGTATCTTCCCCTGAACCCACCCCAAACCCGTTTTATTATCGTTTTATTTGCTGGTGGTGGCAGGGGGGCAGTGCTCCTCCGCCCTAATGGAGCGGCCGCCTCGCCCTCTCTGGAACCACGCGACTTCACACTACTTCGAACTGAATGAGTCGAGTCCTTCCACTTCAAGCCCGAGATGCCCTTAATTTGTCATTCAGCAATTCGTTACTTTTTTTCTTTCTTTTGCCCCTGTCTTTTCCCTACCATCCCGACAGCCACTCTCTTTATCCTTTCACTCCCCCCCCCCCCCCCAGTTTGTTTCCCTTCAAAAGACCCCACTCTCTTTTCAGGCGCAAACTGTTCCTAGTTGGCTGCCTTGTGGGTGCATGCGCCATGACACAACAGAGGCCTTTTTAGTAATTTTTTAATTACTATTCCAACTTGGCCAATGCCCATTTCAGAATGAGAACATTAAAAATGGAAAAATGAATAAAAATAAATGTAAAAAGTTTGTGGGCACACCAGTGCAGACATATTGACAAAGGTAAATTGTTGGCACTTGCCTTTTAAAGGCGAGGCCTGTTGACTCTGCCAATGCTTGTTTTCACCTGTAATCAGTAGACCTATCATCACATCCTCTGCAAGCTGTTGCACTTGTGACAGTGTATGAAATTAAAAGCTATTCTCAACCTGTGGTCCGCAAGCCACTGGTGGCAATGATGGCTACTCAAGGCATCCACAACTGTTTCGAAAACTAGCCCGAGGCTTCCCCCGCCTCTCCATCCCCACCAGTGATTAGCCCTCTTTTTGATGTTTAGAGCAACTCAATATCAAACCGTCTACCTTTCTAACACAAAAGGCCAATGAGCCTCCGTTCCCATCTCCCCCACATGTTGGAGATTCTAAAGGTGCCCTGGGTTTGTAGACTGTGTTGGAGGGAAAAGAGAAAATAGGTAAATGATTGCAATATTTTCTTCGAAAAGGTGGTGTGCAAGAAAGCATGTTTTCTCTAAAAATGGCATCAATAAAAGTGTGTTGTATTAAAACCACCATCTTCCCAGCTTTCAAGAACAGGCAGATTTGCAAGAACAAATTGTTTCTGTAGTTTGGGCATTTTTCAAAGTGGTAATCCAGATGTCCTATTTTTAGCAGTTTCTACCTACTGGCAGATTTTGTTGGTGAAAATATGTGTGAAACCTATGGGTAAACCCAGAAAGCTATGAATTTCAGTAAAGTAGACACATTTAGTTACGTGTCAATCATGGTTTTCCCAAAGAAACTAACTGCTGAATTTAAAATCAATGAAAATAGGTCAGAAAAAAAATGGAAATCGGTGACAATGCTTTTATCTGTAATTTTTTTTGCCCCAATGGACAATGTACAAAGGTAATATGCTGTTACGTCTGTCAGACCCTTCGGCTCGAAGAAATGTATATTGTATATATAGTGGATGTCTGGAATTATGCGATATCCCGAGCCAACAACCTAGCTGCAGCTTATAATGATTTCTCATCGTCCCTTTCCCAAGGGGGAAGAGAAACTGTTTCCATTGAGGAGGCGATGGTTGCACTTGCCTATTGCCAAGAGGGGCTTTTTCACCCCTCCAAGCCAAAAGGAGCCCTGGTGTCCAGTGGGTGGGTCCCTACTGGGGTATTTCCCCTTGAGGGCGTCACTGTGAGGCGTGCCGGGTTCAGTGTTGCGCCTTGGCTTTCTTATAGACACAATGCAACTTTCAGTCTCTACTGAAGTGCTATGCCTGTCAGTACAGTCAGTTGAAGTGCTATGCCTGTCAGTACAGTCAGTTGAAGTGCTATGCCTGTCAGTACAGTCAGTTTTGAGTACAACAGGGCCGTACTGGCCTTTGCGGGCACTGGGCATTTCCCCGGTGGGCCGCCAGGGTGGGGGCCGGTTTTGGGTCCCTGGGGGATATTTTTTATTACTGGGGTCGGCAATATCGGCCCCCATTAACAGCATCGTCCGAAACCGGCCCTAGCAACCAGCTAGGCTGCACCCCCTCACCCCACCAGGGGAGGTGGCCGATCAGTGTGCCAGGGCCAGTTTCAGTCCTCAGTCCCCAGTCCGCAGTCCGGCCCTGACTGACCATATCATTTAAGGTTTCGATTTTGAAAGAGCAACCAGGAATCTGAACAAACAATGATGCTCCCGCGTTTTTGAAACTTCTTCTGGACTCTTTTATAGATTTATTATTTCCTTTATTAGAAGTTAAAATGTGAATACAATTATATTAAGACACTTTTCTCCTCTCTTGGAAAGGTGTTCTGCGAGTGGAGATACTCAAAGATCCCAGACTAGAGGACACATTTTACCCCAGCATCATCTTTTGATGCCATGGAATGAACTTTATTTTTATCTTCTTTTATCTTATAATTCATTGTTGTAGGTTTAGAATATTTATGGAAATACCGAAATAGATATATTTAATGATGACTCTTATTGAATGGAAGCCACCAAACCACAAAACATGCTCTTAAACATTTCATCCATAAACAAGGAAGGAGTGACACCCACCACTTCACAGCATCAGATACCCCGCAGGTCCCTTCATAGACCAAAAACAAACAGCACACACACAAGATTACACTAACAGCCCAACACAGTCACCGAAATCCTTACACTAGGACACCACGATAAATGTGAACGAGCAAACCAGCTCTAAACCTCCAACAGCAAACAACATACCACCAAACCACATTGCTGTATATGGTAACACACGAACTGGCACATGAAGCTCTCAACCACAGCCACTGCACTAAACTAAAGGCAAAGAGTTCACTAATCCAACCACACTACATATGGCCATGGGTCCTCTCAACAGCCTGTCACCACTGCCACAGAGTATGCTAACCAGTGACAAATGGCAACTCTGCCCTCTCAACCAAATAACTGGCAGGATATGAAACAAACACCACTGTCACCCTTCACCTGGCCGAATGTATGACATTACAACGCATACATTTACAACGCATGCACTTACACCGCATTTTTTTACATCGCAATATCGACAACACATTCCATACATCGCATAACACTACATCGCATATTAAAACACTACCTTTACAACGCATTCCAATACATCGTATACTATCTTTACAATGCATACCATTACAACGCATACCATTACAATGCATTGCATTTAAGGTAAGTATTGTATAGTATAGGAGTAAAAATTACTATTCTAACTCCAGGAGGTGCAACAGTAGGGTAAGTTTTCGATAGTGTAGGGGTACTATGCGTTGTAATGGTTTGCATTGTAATGCCTGCGTTGTAGTGACATGCAATGTAATGTCATGCATTGTAATGGTATGCATTGTAATGGTATGCATTGTAGTGACATGCATTGTAAAGGATGTTGCGATGTGATGACTGCGTTGTAAGTGTAGTGCAATGTAACGACTGCGTTGTAAAGGTTGTTTCCCCACCTGGCCGCACAGTAACTAAACCATTCAAAATACATCTGCACCAGGTCTAATCAACCTCCTCCAATGCAAAGCACTTTTTAGAATGTCAAGTCAAACGAATTGCCAAATGAGTGAGTGCATACTAGAGAGAGTGTATGTGTGTGTGTGTCAGAGAGAGAGAGTGTGTGTGCGTGTCCGAGTGAGAGTGAGTGACAAGGGAAGTGAGTGTAACTGTGAGAATCAGTGACCCAGAGGTAGTGAAAATAAGGGATACATTGAGAATGTGAGATTGAGATTCAGACACAGCGACGAAGTGAGTGCAAAAGAATCCCTGTGAGCAAGTATGAGTGTGAATGAGGGACTGTGAGTGTGAATAAGTACGAATGAGTGAATGTAAGACAGCATGACTAGGTTTAGGTACGTGCTACTTTTGTTAGTCTGCCACTGACACATTGAACATCAATTTTGGCTTAAGAGGCAGCCATGGCAGATTGCTGGCACGTTAGAGGCATTTTGTACATATGGTATACCCATGGAAAACTCTTGACAGTGGCATCCTGCCCATTTTTCTGGGCATAAAGAGCACCCATGATAAAATGCTGGCACTGGTTTATTGGAGGTAATTCTTGACGCAAGGAGTACTTGTATCAATGCATGTACGCACACAAGCAGTAATTCTTTGGAATATGGGACACCTACGGCAAGATACTTGCATACACATTGTTCTTGGCATAAGGGCTAAGGGGTCAAACACAAGGAGATAGTGGACGGAATGCTGAAACTTTTCAGAAACTTACCCCAGTCACAGATCTGGGTTGAATCCATCATCATTCTTTAGCTCACTTCACCACCCCAGTTAAGACATGGCCATATGCAAAACAGTCTTGACGCTGTGCCTCATGGGAACAGTCCAGCCCGAAGTGAAAAAGCCAGGTCTTCCCTGAACCGGAAACAAGCATCCTGGGACCCGTTTCTGGGTAACACCCTTCATCAGCCAGGCTAGCTTGAATCCAGTGGCAAGGGCTAAGGGGCACATGTGGCAAAAACCCTGGTGTTTCAGTTTTGGATGTAATTCGTAGCATATGACGTATGTACAATAAAATGGTGGAGCTGGCATGGCACATCGGTGGTAATTCTTGTAGTAAGAGGCACCCATGACAAAATGTTGGTACTGGCATGCAGAAATTAATTATTGGATTTAGGGAAGACCATGGCATATCAGGGTGGAGAAGGCGTTAAGAACATCCCAGACAATACGCTGGCCCTCACATACTAGAAATAACATTTGATATAGAGGTCACCCAGCGTTCTTGGCATAATGGGGCAACATGGCACATGTAGGGTTGGGAAGGGCATCCACTGCACATTTTGAATGAAAACAGATGGGGTATTATCCTGGGGAGTATCATGCTTTATTGGCTTGGCACACAGTTTTTATGAAAATCTGTGTAAAAACAGGTCATTAAAATGCACTATGTGACCAACATTCTTTTTCTTCAAAAGTTCTTGGAGTGGCCGGGGAGGAGAGGAGGAGAAGCCTCCTCCCTCCCCCTCTACAACATTGGAAAGTATTACTACCAACTACTTACAAAGATCACCCCCATCACTGCATCAACCGCAGTAACTTCACCACAAGACTATGACAACGTGCATTAGTTCCGATTATCATCACGCCTTCAAGACGCTCAACTACTAGGAAACAACCCACTCTCACTCTGCACCTATATCAGAACTAGAACCCGAGCACAACGCTGCCCACAACAAAATATACTGCCTTATATTCACTTCAGCAAAGGAGCCCTACAAGCCCTAGTTTTAAAGTCCTCCATTGAAACCCCTCCATCACCTCTACCCCTTCCTGTAGGCATCCAAGTGAACTCCTTGCCCCTTCTCTTCAGTCGGGTCAAGCCAAGGATCTCAGTGAATTCTTTGAAGCCGGTAGGTTGGTTGCCTCTGCCTTAATCTGATTTTCATTTAGAGACCACTCTGACAAAGGACTCGTTAATTTTAAAGCCTGCCTCACTAACATTGTTCAATGGATGACATCTAATACGTTAAAATTGAACACCGATAAAACCGAGGTGCTATTTTTTAATCTGAAATCCCCACGGCTGTCTTCCACTTGGTGGCTGCCTGAGTTGAACCCTCCCCCTATCCCTGCCAATTCGGCCCGAAACTTGGGGTTTTATATTGACAACGAACTGTCATGCAAAACCCAAATCCAAAAGGTCACCTCTGCCTGTTTTGGCAAATTAAAAATGATTTAAAAAATCTCCCCCTATCTATCCAGGGACTCGATGAGGACTGTCGTGCACGCTCTCATCACTTCACATCTGGACTATTCTAATAGTCTATCTTCGGGCTCCTGCATATCTACGTCATCGACCACAGATCGTCCAGAACGCGGCGGCAAGACTGATTTGCCACGTCCCCTACCGCCACTCCATTTCCCCGTATTTAAAGAACTTACATTGGCTGCAGATATCTCATCGCATCCAGTTTAAAGCCCTGGTCTTGGCCTTTAGAGCACTTAATGGGAAGGACCAGGCTACCTCAGGAACAGACTGAAGCAGGTTCAATCAGTTCGTTATCTTAGATCTAACCACCTGCGTCTTTTACTCCCTCCCCGTTTCCACCGCTCCAGAAGAGGAGGCAGAGCTTTTGCGGAGGTTACTGCGAAGCTATGGAACTCCCTACCACTTAACCTCAGACTAACTGAATCAGAATCCCAATTTAGGTCCAAATTGAAAACATACCTGTTCTCCAGCTACTAGCCGCCTTGGTAACTACCGTTACTGTCCACAGTGCCGGGACACCCCGGAGGGGGTAGCCGTGCGCTTAACAAATTTCATAACATAAATAATAATATATATATATAATATAATCTGAGACCTTTTATCATTTGTCCCATGCCTAATGGTTTCAAAGAGAACAAGGATGTTCATTTGAAGGGGAGTAGAACAAGAGGCAGATACATAGATGTGCACATTTGCTCCTAATGGCCGTCTCGATTTTGCTTTGGTCACAAACAAGTCAAGCTCCTCAAGCAGATTTTAAGGACTTTTGGGTCGATTATCTCACGGTGGCATTGCAAATTTAATTCAGCTGATTTGCCAACTCAATGAAGTAGATAGTTTATTACAATTTTTTTTTATCACACTCTGGCACCCCTCACTTGGATCTTACACCGAGCCCTGTCTAACTCAAACTGAGACTTGCGTTCAGTGCTTTAAATGGGAAAAAATAAGTGAAAGTACTCTTAAAATGAGCTATGAGTGTAGCAAGTGGGCGGGGCTATGGGCCGGGCTAAGGACAAGACATATAAGGCACTTCTACTATGTGGCGGAATACTTATATATTCTTGATTGCGCACTCACAGCAACAAGCAGCAATGCTCACACAAAGCATATCAGAATGCCCTTTAAAATCCCTCCCTAATGTCTGGATTCTCTCACTCTTTCACTCGCTTTTCTCTTACACACACACAAACAGGCAAACACCCAGACACAAGCAGACAGTCACATAAAACACTCAGGTGAGATAAAGGCCATTTACACCCCTTATCTCCCGTGGCTTTCTTAATTGCGGCTATTGCCTGTATTCAGTGTGCGCACAAATACACACCATGGTGTGAATGTGATTGACAGCCAAGGGCCTGAATGGACCCTGCTCTGTCAAACACAGTGTGGTTGTGAACACCGGACATTATGCAGATGAGCCCTGCTGAATAGTTTGAAGGGGGCTCCGCTTGGGCTACAGAGGAGCTTTGGCTGTCAGACAGCCTCGTTCGTGTCCGTGAACCAAAGCAACAATGAACCTACCTTTGATGAGTACCGGTACTCTCCTTGGCAGCGGAGAAGTGCCGGTACTCAGAGCGGTAAAAAATAGAAGTGCCGGTACTCAGTGCCGGTGAGTACCGGCCCATTTAAAGCACTGCTTGCGTTGTATTACACAATTTTTCAGCTACAGGAGTTATTAACAAAAAAGTGATGGATGGAATATTTGAATTAAACTCAACCACTGGTAATTATTCAGGCCGCATCAGAGTCCATCAATATTTTGAACACAAAGCCACCTTGGTTTGGACCCAGCCATATGCAACTCAGTCTTGATCCTGGTCTAGTGGGGACAGTCCAGCGATACCTGGCTGATGAGTGCTAAGCAGGGCAAAAGGGGCCCTTGGTTACTTGTGTTCCGGTTCAAGAGGACCTGGCCTGGCAGTTCTGGCTGGACTTATCCCATTTGAACAGGGTTAAGACTGAATTGCAAATGGATGGGTCTGAACTGAGATGGCATGGAGGGAGAAAAGGGAGGGACTGTGATGCAGCCTCATGCAATTGCCAGTGGTGGAGATTAATTCAAGCATTTTATCCTTCACATTGTGGCAGTTAAAACCCTAAGTGTGACGGGCAGGCCAAGGTGTGGGTCCCGTTCTCTCAATGCCACTGGAATCAAGCTAGAACTGGATGATGAGCCCCAATCAGGATGAAACCAGTGCTGGTTTGCGTGTGTTCTGGTTCAGAGAGGAACCGGACTAGGGAGTTCGGGCTGGGCCTTTCCCATTGGAGTAGGGTCAAGACTGGATCCAAACATTTGCAAATCAAGCTGAAGTGGCATGGTGTGCAAACAATGATGGACTGGGATCCAGCCATGTGTGACTGCCAGTGGCTGAAATTAATTCAAGCATTTCATCCATCACCCTGTTGTTGCTGTGATAAGATACTGACAGCTGAATGCCTGGTTGGGTTGGAGATGCCCTTTGTATGTGGGTGTTACCAATGTAAATAAGATATGTTAGGCCAGAAGACTGTCATAGGCATAACATGCTTCAGTCCAGCATTATTGGAGGGGTAGATAATACATGTTGATAAGACAGAAGTTTGCTTTCATTATGCTATCCACGAGGGGCATCCAGAAATGAGAAAATGTTCTGTTCTACAGACCCATTTCAGACTCCTTCTAAGCTGTGTCCCTTGGCACTGGGCCAGGGAGTGCAGCCACAACCGCTACGCTCTATTCTCGCCGGAAAGAGCAGCACCCAGCATTGTGGGTGGGATGAAGGGTGCTGTGATGTGTTTATGGTTATGATGTTTGCACCTCTGAAGCCACTGTGAGTAGAGTGCTATAACAAAGTGTGTTCTTAAAATTTTGAATGGGCAAGGAGTTGAAGGGTAACCTTTGAGCTGATTGGATGCTGTTACACATGCTAGATCTGGGGTTGCAATAAATCAAACTTACTATACTAAATGAATGTGAAATTGGTCATTATCTTAAGAAAATTGCAGATGAGTTGCATGTGTAACCCCAGATATTTGTCTATGTTGTGACATCACACTACGAGGATTTACGTGGAGTTCGAATTCTTTGTGCCAGAGAAAAACGAGACTATCTGTGAAATGCATGTCTACTGAACTACTTAGGGCATTTGTTTGACATTTCACTAAGGAATGTACAGCAATTATTTATACGAAGGAACCATTACCTAGGAACGGTAAGATGGTTTGAAATCTTGGGAGCTCTTGTAAACCGGCTTTGCATGCGTGTGTACTCCTGTTGGTCAGCTGTGTGCGGATCCACTGTTGAGGACCATTGATACCTAAACATCAACTTATTATGCCAAACAATAGTTACTGGGGGGAGGGTGGGAGAGACCAATGTGCTGCCATCCTGAGTGTAGTAGTGTCCTCTCAATGCATTGATATACAAGACAAGTCCTTGAAGTATGGGGTTCATATCAGCAGTATTCTACTTGGCGCTTCCTCGCGATTTGGTGTCTTGAAGATAATATTACAATTTGCCATCAGCTTATCTGCACCAAAGGGACTCGCACTAGACATTTAGACAAAGGTATTTGTGCACACTTTAAAAACACTGGCTCATTGAATTTGGCACTATACCCGAGATACTAAAACTGAAATACTCTGTACTTTATGGTGGATTTATAGAACAGTATGTTCACGCCATGAATTAATTAAATTTAGCAGTACCTCAACCCTTTTTACATGGAAGAGGGAACATTCCATGTGATAGGACAAATGGAAGGAATATTTCTGCAATAGTTTATCCACATTTGATGATGATGAAGACTTTATTCCAGAAAATACAAATAAAGTTTTACTGTGTTGTTTAGGTCCAGGTCTTTCAATACCAAATAGGAATCAGATTGAAAAACAAGTTAGATAAGCAGGAGTAGGCAATGTTTTTCACGTGCTCTAGAAGATTTAGATGCACATTTTGGCATCAGTAGTATGTGTAGCTGTGGATAGAGTCATTTTTTTTCCAAAGAAAGCAAGGCGGACATGAAAATGTAGAATAATGTGTGTGCATTGCAAAAACGAGCCTCAACATGTAGATTGGTGCACTGCTTGATGAACTAATAGGTGATCCAATAATTATGAATGTGAGTAATCTCAACATCCAAAATAGGTAGTGAGCAAATGGTAAGTAAAGGATGTCATAGACTTAATCAAAAAAGTTGAAATAACTGATCATTGTGGAATGCTATAATAGAAGAAAATCAAAGTAAAGAGGTTGTGAATAATGTAATTGGCAATAGGCAACCAGTATAATACTGAGAAGAGCATTCAAGTGGGCAAATCTAATAAACCTGTCGAGGAAGTTAAGAAAAATAAAAGGTGGTGAAATACATAGGTGTTATAGATGTGGAACCAGTGAACATCTCACTTTCTATAATAAGTCATTTCCAGCACAAAATCCGAAATATTTTAAATGTGGGATTGTATGGCAGTACGTGAAAGTATGCAGAAAGAAAAATAGAGTTCAAAGTTAAATGTGTTCAGGAGTCAGATACGGATGATAACATGGAGGTTGGGTGTGTGTTCTGTATTACAGAAGAAAGTATGCGTTGTGTCTGTAATCCAACAAGGAAAACTCCTTATTGGGAGGTCAAAATGAGGTAGGGACTATGGGCCCCCACATACAATTAATACCAAAGATGTGTGGTCTTACCGTTTGTTAACACATTTGGGTGAGTATTTGTATTAAAGCTAGACACTGCACATGGATTATTATTGATAGGAGTGGGTTTAGCCAAATAATCTTCACATTCAAAAGTAGGAACACAGAGTGTAAACTGTATATCCCAAAGGATGTACCATCTGTTTTGGGATGGCTGGATCAAGGAGAACTCTGAATAATTTGGAGTCCCAACAGCCCTGAACCACTGTTATCAGTAAGAGATGATGATGTTATTGGGGGAAAACTATTCTACTACTTCTATAGAAAAACAGGTATTAAATGACTTTTCTCACAAATGTTTTCACTATTCGACTAGCAAGTACATAAACTTTGTTGAGGAAGAAGTGTTGAAAATGGTTTGGCCTTATAGGATTACACAGTGTGTGGTTACCAATCCTTGTCCATCTGAATTGATGAGAGGCAGGGTTCCAATTTCCGAAGAGAGCATGTGCTGGATGCCTCATGCAAGGAGAGTGAATTTTTCTCCAGGTCAGGCCAGAAGGAAAATTGCTCTGCCACAAGAGGTTTCTAAATCCTGGTACAGCAACAAGGAAGTAGTTAAGACTATGCTCTCTACTCTCTCTACTCTTCTTCTCTATACCTCTCTCTCCACGCCACCGGGGGAACAAAAGACAATTGGACAATTCAGCAAGGAGGAAGGGGGTTTGCCAAGAGGAACTGAAGAACTGAAGAAGCAGTGAGAACAAAGTGGACAAATGGCGGCAAATCACTACCTAACGGTCCCCCCCCCCCCCGGGGCCCCTCTTCCCTCTTCCTTGTCTCAGTTATCTCCCATGTATATCCTGTATATCCTCTGTACCATGTAAATATAATTTTCAATAAAATTTTACTGAAATAAAAAAAGAATGTTCATGTTAAGCTGGGTGATTTTGTGAGGGTTAAAAAAGACAAAAACGTGTGCAAAGGTGATTGAAGGTACACAACATGCGAGTGTAAAGTATGGCACTTAAATATATTGTCTAAATGGAAGTGTAAATTTTATTATTAATGTCTTTGTGTATATATGGAGAATATTAATGTTTATTTTTTTGTTAAAGGGGGCGATATGTTAGGATGTATTTATGGTTATGTTATGTAGAGTGAATGTCCCATTCAAAATGTAGTAATTCACTGCTGTGACACAGCAATGGTGGGTTACAAATCTCAACATTTACCGTTGCTACTTCATAAAGGAATTCCAAGCTGCCTGCCTGGGCTCTGTAAGAGCTTGTCTGTGCAGCGCAGGAATGCACGGAGCACAGCTCCAAAGGAGAGGAAGAAGGGAAGGCACGAAGAGAAGTGAAGATGGGAGACTAGAGATCAGGGTTTTTTTCGATTTGGGACAGGGAGGAAAGGCCATGGTATGTAATGCTCTCCTATTACTACTCTGCCCCGCGTAGCAGCTGAAAGCAGGGGCAGGCGATTTGGGGAAGCCATACATAACATAAAATTATAGATGGTTAAAAAGTGAATTAAGGGGATGTTTTTCACCTAGGGGTTCTGAGTGACATCATAGATAACTCTAGCTCCACTCTCGTCTAGTTCATGTCACTCAGAACGCCTCATTAAAAACAATCCCCGTAACTCACGGGTCCCCATCAATAATCCTACAAGGTGTTTGGACCACCGTAGCCACTGTAAGTAGAATGTGAGAACACTGAATGTTATTACAATGTTGAATGTGCAAGGAGTTGAAGGGTAACCATTGAGCAGACTAGATGCGGTAACTCATGCTACAACTAGGGTTGCAATAAATCACTGTTGCCGTACTAAATAAGTGCGGAAATAGGTCCTTACCATAACTGGTGACACAATGGCCCCACAAGAATAGATGCACTGAGGCACTGCACTCACCCTTGTAGAAGCTATAAGATTACCCCCTTCAAAAGCAAGGGTGAAGGCCAGCAAAGCCTAATATGGGTGAATGAGGCCACTACTCTCTAGAGGTGGGCAAGTCAACAAATTAACAGAGAGAGTCGAGCCAAGGGCCAGCTCTGGTTTTCAGAGCCTGTGCACGAGCCGAGCCCAGGAAAATATGTACCATGTAAATCATGCAACAAACATGTTAAAATATCATAATGTGTCTACAGAAGTCACAACATTTTATTTTTTTAACACGGCCAAGCATCTTGCCATAGTACATCAGATTTTTATTTAGTAAAAGTGAGATTTATTAACATGGACTGAGAAACATTCCCGCTCCGATGACAAAGTTATTAGGGAAGAAAGAGGCAAGGAAATGGTCATGTGTATCCTATATGTGGTCAAGAATCTTATTATAGATGGAGCAGTAGTATAGGCTATTAAATAGAGGACAGGGTTTTGTACAGGGCGATTCTGAAATCGCGTGCTTGAAGGTGCTCTCATATCTAATAATGAACTAAAGAAGCATTGGCAAAGCCAATAAAGGCCTTGTCTCTGGGACCTTTTGGCTTTGCCAGTGGTTTTTAGCCCTGCAGTACAGCATTACTGATGCTGTACAAAAAAATCTTGGTCACGGCCTCCTACGTCATTTTGTAGGTGCACACACCAAGCATGTGCACGCCTCATAAATGAGGCGAGTGCTTTTTAAAAAAAAATTTGTTACAGATCAGAGTTGGATCGGTCACTAAAATGCTTTTTTTTTTTTTTAAAGCAAAAAGCAGGTGGGTGGGGGATCAGAAAGCACTGGTGGCAGAAATAACACAGGACAGCTAAGCCACACGGAAGCAACATGCGAGATGGCCGCGGCATGTGGAAGCAACACAGTGGAAACCGGGCGGTGTTGCAGAAGCAACACGTGCTTCGGAGAAAGCAACACTGAGGGCTTGGGGGGGGGGCAACAGGGAGAGAGGAAGAGAACATGAGTGGGGAGAAGCACATGGATGAGTGCAACAGAGTGGTGGGGCTGTGAGAAACACATGGCAACAGAGACGAACACTGAGTGCAGGAAAGATAAGTAGAAAAAGAACACAGTTCGAAAAAACATGCACTCTCATGCAGTGCTTAGCACAAAAGAAAAAAGTAGTGCTTAAAAGGCTAACAGTGGAAGTAGAGATGACAGCACATCAAGGGACAATAAAGTGGAAATTCTCCATGGGATTAACAAACACAAGACTGACGAGCTGGTACACAAATAAGAATCAGGCAATATAGAGTGACAGGCCAGCCAATCGATGATCAGCAATGGTGAGCTCCAAGCCCCACTATGTTCTTGGTAAGCAACAATATGTCTTCCAACAGACAGAGCATGCGCGATCTGGCAGGCTCGACCTGAAAGGATGCTCAGCGAAATAAAGTATCTGCTGAGGAGCAAACAATTTGGACACCAAGGAAGCCAAATTGGTGTCAGATTTTCCAGTTTCACACTATGCAATTTAAGCCACTAAATGGGTATCTCTTTCTGACATTAATGTTAATGCTTTGTCATGCCCACAACACTTTGCACTGTGGAACTAATAATAGCTCCGCATTTATAATAGAAAAAATAAAGATGCTCGGTATACTGTGGAACCCTGCCCAGCGTGGGTCCTTCCTTTGGGCTCTAGTGGGATTGTGCCCATTTTGACCAAATTATGTAAAACTTTCCTAAGATCTTGAGTAGTTGAACACCAACAATTTTCACCCCTGTATTTTAAAAACTTCCACCGATACCACCCTCCTTGTCAATTTTAGACTGGTATCTTTATTGCAGTACCAATGTAGATACTGGTGAAATGTGTGAAAGGTATTCTAACTGCGTTCTTACAATTAATAATGCTTCTGAGCCATCTGAATTTAGAGGAAGTATTGTTAGATGGACGCTAGCTGGGGTGCAATGCCCACTGGGCTAAAAGGGCTTCAACAAACCACTCCTCCCCCCAAAACATCCGCCCACTCCACCCTCCCCGCCGTGTTTCTCAGCCGGGCTGCTGCAGCTTCTAGGACACACAGAGAACTTTAGCTGATGTGTACCGGGCTGTGTAGGAGATGAGGCCTCAACGTATATGATGTCTAACGAAATATATATACTGTGGGAACTCTAATCCTGAGTGCAATGCTGGTGGGGCGATGAATGTGGTTTAATATGAAGAAATATTCTGCAACTATTTGTGTCGACCTTCAGGCATATAAATACAAAATATAAAGCACACACCTTAATTTTAAAATAAATCTAAAAACATAATCTGTGGGAAATGCATTCTTTTAGACTATGAAAGCTGAATTGGTTAATGGGGTCACTATAGATGTCTGTGTGTGTAACCAGGCAGTCACACAACTGAATCCTGGTTTGGGATCAGTCGTATAGTGACGTGTAGTTATATTGCTATTTGGCCCCAGTCTGTGACTCAAAGCACAGGGAATATGCAAGACCTTATTTTAAAATTGTATTGCACCCAGTGTACGAAATGCTGTGCAGACAGAGAAGGGGGAGATTTACTAACTTTTCATGCAAAGCATCGCCGCAACTAACGTTACGCTGCGCTGCATTAAAAGGAGTGTGCGGAGCAGCACCACAGCTACTAAAATATGGCGAACAAGCACCATGCCTACTAAGATATGGTGCTGTTTTCTTCTCTTTCTTTGCTTCTGCACTTCAGCTGGACATGCGCCAACACACACACCCTGGCACCGGTGCAAGGTTGTGTTTGTTCTGGCAAGCATCGGTTTTGTAGAGGAAGGTTACCTTTCCAATACAAAATACTATGCTTAAACATAGTATAATACTATTCCCACTTTGCACATTTGCTGTACACTGCAGCATGCATGCAAAGTGGTAACAATGTGGAGAAATAAAAACATTTCTGTAAGTCCACCCCAGTCTCAAAGATGTGTTACTATTCTGTGCAAAGTCCTGTCAAGAAATGCTTGTAAATAGGGCTCTGGGCAGCAAACAATGGGTGGGTGCATGGGAACCCTATAAACCTCCCATGATGCATCACCTTAATGCACAGCAGTGCAAGCACTGTTTTGCGTTACTTTAGTGCTACTTTCCAGCCCAAATAAAGTTTTGCACTGGAAAGAAAATCCAAATGAACTGTTTGCATCACTATTGTAATTCCAGCCTAGAGAAAATTGTTTGTAAATCTTCCCCTTCCTGCTTAAAATTAAAAACAAGCATGTAAAAAAAATACGTTTTGTAACACGCATTCAGACTGTACCTTTTTAGGTCTCGCTCTCGAGACCTATTGCTGCTGAGATGCCTCTCAAGGGAGACAGACCGGGGCACACGCGGCAATTCGGGTTTGTGGGCGCGCACGTACGGGCACGCGCGTGCACATCTCCTGTCCCGCAGGCAAAGCAGCATTCAGTTTCACTGCTTGCAGTGAGACAAGAGATGGCCACGCGCATGCTGTTCACACACACACACAGAAGCGCGCACAAACACACACACACACACACACACACACACACAGGCACGCACGCACGCACACAGGCACGCACACACACAGGCATGCACACACACACACACAGTCACACATACATACACACGCACAGCTACACACGCGCGCACACACACACACACACATACACATACACACACCCACTCCCCTGCCACCAGCCCCACTACAACTAAGCCCCACTTACCGCATCGGCGCAACTCCGGACTTCAGCCGCCACCGCGGGGCTCTCCCTCGGGCATGGGAGCCCCACGTCACCACTGCTCCGGTCCTGGCCAGCCACTCCATGGGCACGAGCTTCCAGCAGGAAACGGAAGTCCCGCCCCACGGCAGTTCGTCACGCGCACATCTTGTTATTCTTTGCAAAGGACCAGATGAGTAACACCTCTGCAGAAGGTTCCCTAGCAGTTCGTTAAACGAATAAGAAATGTGTTGTTTGTGTCGGGATCACTGCCAAAGATTTTACCATAATCATACGGCTAACTAAAATCTTCTTGTGCCACCCACCAGGATTACAACCAATCACGTACGAGTAAATATATTCTATTAGTGGCTGGAACCTGTAGGCATCATGGATTGGCTGGAGATTGCTTGTGGCAGGATTGGCTAACTGTTTTGGTCGCATTATTCATTGGTTGAAGTGGCTCGGAGACTGTACTCTAGTTTTGGATTGGATGGGAAAATCCTGCCGACTGCTTCTCAAGAATGCTTCTTGAGTAAACGTGATCGCGCACGTCACGGGCACCGGATAAAATTGCAGTGCAGCCGTTCGAGCTCTTGGCCTCCTCCTACTCAGCTAACTCTAAGCCAGGTAGGAAGGCACGGGGAAGAATGTATCTGGTTTCCTGGAATCATAGGCTCTTGTTTTTATTTTGAGTAATTAAAATGTTGACGGGCAGGAATGGTAGATTTCTCAGTCCACCTGCACCAAACTCCGTTGGTGGTTGTGATTTCCCTCCTCCCCATCACCGCAGGAACTGTGTACTTAAAACGGAAGGCGCATATTTTTTATTGCACCCTTCCCGTGGATGCAGAAACAGGTGACTAGTTTAATCTTGTCACTGCCTTCCCTTTCTTTGAAATGGACAGTATTCTAATTATTTTTTGTGTATACTTTCGTTTTGTTCCTTGTGGACCTTTCATTTGCTTCGAGCACAGTAAACAGCGTTACGGAGGCCCACTGAATAATGTATTGCAGCTAATGTCCCGTGTTTGCAGTACAGTCTGTACAGGAGATGAGAACAGTGTGCTTAAATATTTTTTCTGGCATAGCAGAGCGCCCTGCAAAATCTTTAACGATTTTCAGTAGAGTGAGATCAGTGACCTAGAGTTACCCCAGTAGAGTACCTGTTTGCTACTTACAATTCCTGCTACTATTCGATTAAATGTATTGCGCAATTGCAGAGTGGTGCAGGTACGCTAAATTAGGAAATAAATTAGTGCAGGGACTCAGTTCATCTCCGTTAAAAGCGCTGAGTGTTATAGAGTTTCTCTGCCCAGGTACTGCAACGGCAGACGAGGTTGAAGCGGCGATGGTCCAAGATCACTGGCTTCTCTGACTGTCCCAAAGGTTGCTGTGTACCCGGCTAGCTTATGAACTGATTAGATAGCCCCTCATCAAAAGCAGCACCACAGAGAAATATATACATGTTCTCAGGTCTTTAAGTGGGATGAAAACACTGGAGGGTCTCCGATAGGGGCGTGGGTGCTGTAATTAAAGGCGTGGCTTAAAACACAAAAGCAAAATAAAGTGTCCCGCCCAATTGTTATTTTGGTGCTTCTGTCCATTCATCCAGATATATAACACAATACGCATCATTACACTACAATAAGCCAGGGCTGTTGGCTTTGTCAATGGATGTAAGTTGCATAAGATAAATAAGCAACAACTATCATTTTGTTGTATATAATATAATATTGAAAATGCTACTTGTGGGCAAGGTTGTGGCGGAAGGCTAGAGGAGCTGACCTGTGAGCTAAGAGAGCAGGTTCAAGCATCATGTATGCTCAACCAACATCCTGTGATTCAAAACATAAATATGCCTTGGTATAATGTAACCAGTGCTCATGTAAAGCGCTCTAAGTTTGCACTATATAAAACTGAAAAACGAGTCTCTGAAGTTACATCAAAGGTTGTACTATTACAGTGTTAAGGTTTTTTTCTTTCACCCTGAGGGTAAAAATGGAGAGCCTGATAGGGACCCTATCTTTCTTGTTAAAGAGTTGTGGCACATTTCTACCTTTGACCACTACAAAGGCAGCTCTTGTCCATTTAACAATGAAGTGCACCCACATCTAACCTATCCTGGCCCTTCTGAGCTGATGACCCTGTAGTGTGTTCTCTTTATGTATGTTGCTGATGGACTTCTTAGGTCAGCCTGGAAATCATCGTTCGGACTGCTTCTCACGATCTCCAGCTTTGTGTTAATATGTAGAAGGTACAGTGCCAGGGATATCTTGGGCAATATGCTCACTTATGGGTATAGCAAGCTTGGTGCTATCCTTTCCAGCACCAGTATGTCCAAGTCTCATGGCTCACTCCCCTGGCAAAACTGTCTACTTTCTGTCACCCAGTCCTTGCGCCGCTCGTTTATAGGCTAACCTAAGACACCACCCACTCACCACATGTTCTCAAGCAACCTTTCCCACACGTCCTGTTCACTGCAGCCACATAACACATCACTCACTTGTAGTCAGGGACACGTAAGGCAGATCCCTCCTGTCACACAGCAACGACTATGCCACTTTCCCTATTGATGCACTAACTGTAGCATCACGTGAAAGGCGTGCATTGGGCCACATTAATGGCAGGCTGATCGTGAGACATTCTGTCCAGTCACACTTAGGCCTTTATGGAAGAGGATCCTACATGCTTGCTTTCTCTTTATCGTGTCTTTCTTGCAAGTTCCTTTCTTCTGCCCATTTCGCTTATACTTAATCGGTTTCATCTCACCCTTCACATAACTCGCTCCCCATCTCTTTGATCCAGCCATACCTATTACTGTCACTTTGCATTTAGAGAAGTAAAATCAATTTGAGGCAATTTTGCTGGGGTACAGGGAGTGTGAAAGGAAATGCAGTAGGATGGCTTTTTTGTAACCTGACAAAATGTGAAAATACCTTTACATTAACTGTGCACATTCAGCAATTAGAAAAGCAAACGTAAAGCATGTTTTTTGCAATAGTGAAGTGAAATGGAAACAGATTTTAATAGGATCAAAACAAATCAAATCACTTTGTTGAGTGATTTGACAAATGGTAAATATTTTTATAGTTTTAGTCCTGAAGAAGCTCCAACGACCCGTAAGGCGAAGCAGGTGTGAAACATGTTGACCGTTGACCTTTCTGACACCCGGGCATAGTGTGCCGCAGGGGCACAATTTTACACAGCAGTTAAATCTGCGAAGGGTATACTATCTAAACATTTGCTGCATGTTTACCCTTTATTAACTGATTCATCACTAGGCATGGACTTTTTTCACCCTCATGGGACCCCCACCCCACACAACCGCATGCACCATCCGGCAGTCCGAGAAAAGATCTCTGATAAAGAGACCCTTCGGGACCCGTAGGGAATTGCATCGCCGGCCCTACGAGGAGCAAACACCCGATGATGAAGCATGACACTCCTTGAGGTGTGTGAGGGCAACCGAGGACAAAATGGGTCCCCATCACCTAGGACGTCTTCTTCCTTTTTAGGTCTCGACTATTCTATCACGCAAGTGATAAATAGACGAGAGTATTAAGGGCAAAACAAGCTCTGAAACCACCAGGCGGATTACGTCGAGTGCATGTGCTCGTGAACGCGCTTACCATTTGCTTCCCGAGCCGCCTGCCTCCGAGAGTTTCACTTCAAAGGGATCCGCTCCCCCGCCCCTGCTTCACACTTTTCACGGCCGCCAGGCGGTGTCTCGCATTTCTCCCCCCCCCCTCCCCACTGCACCCTTCGCTCTACTCCCGCCTCCCTCCTGCTAAGAATCTCATGGCCCATACACTGCGATAATATTTACTTCAGTCCACGACACAGCCCCAGCCTGAAGGACCTTTACAGTAGAGCGTCCATTATTTTGAACACTTATGTTTTTTGCACACAAAACAAACATCAGGCAGCAAAACTCTGCACAGCAGAAGCCACCCCAAATTAGAAGTGACGGACGCTGCCCCAGCACCCCTCCTGCCTCCCTCGCTTTCCTTCCGCCTCCCTCCTGTTCACAATCTCATGGCCCAGACACATGCGATAATATTTACTTTACTCCGGAACGTGCACCTAAGAAACTGACACAGCCCCAGCCTGAATGCCTTTTACAGATGAGCGTCTATTTTGTTGAGCACTTTTAAGCTTTTTGCACACAAAACAAACAAACCTCTGGCTGCAAAACTCTGCACAGCAGAAGCCACCCCAAATGGAAAGCAACTGACGCTGCCCCAACTCCGTGTGCTGTTTACCGGTACAGGTTGTATATGTGCTGTGCTCTCTCCAGGCATTTAAAACCACCTACCTAACTGACCCCGTCCCAGCCCGGAGGCCATTTACAGATGCACACACCTCCGCTGTCTCCGTCTCTGTCTCCCCTCCCGCATCCCTTCGCTCCCCTTCCGCCTCCCTCCTGCTCACAATCTCATGGGCCAGGCCCCGGGATAATACTTACTTTACTCCGGGACGTCCACCCACCTAACTGACCCAGCCCCGCTCACAAATGACCTCCCGCCTCCCTACTGCTCACAATCTTATTTTTTTAAAACATTGCTTGGTTTTTCGAGTCACCAGGTCTACGATCTGCAGGCTCCACACTGAAGCTTATTTCAAGGCTGCTTTCTACTTTTGACATGGCTTTAACAATGTCCTCAGTACATTTTAAACCGCATAGGACACCAGTGCTTAGCAAAAAACAAAAAATTTTCTCGAGCCTTTCTACCTCCGGGAAAAACTTTCAGATTTGTGAGTTTCAAAGCAACCATATGTGCATTTGCATGGAAGTCACATTAGCATCTGCTACCTGTGATAACGATCTTTATAAGGAGGCGAGATTGGCTTTATTGTCCCACTGCAGGCTCCCATTCACACACATTTAGTCACTATAGCAGCGTTTCACACCAGTCCAGACTCCACAACCCACATTTCTCATTCTAGGATAATGCAAACATGCATCCACCCCCCACAGCCCCGCCCCACACACACACGCTCAGTGCTAGTACAAAATGTTCCTGTGAAGCAATTTGCACATGAATGCAGCTTGTGCATACCAGTGGCTTGTGTCTGGGGGAAGCTCGTCTGTAGTTTACAAACCACAAACTAGCTTTTTGCCATCAAGATTGCTGTTTAATTCTGAAAAGACAGCATTCCAGAGCCTTTGGTATGGCAGGTCGTAAAATAAAGAGATGGTAGAGGTATTTACAACGTCTATTTAAAGGGGTAGCGTCGCCAAAAATATAAGAACTAAAAAAGATTTCCCTTTCTTGGCTCCGATTTGCACGCGCCTTGTGTGATCCGTGTCACTCGCTTTCCGATCCTGCTGAACTGATTTGTGATTTACAAGTCCATGTTTGATTTACTGTGCAATAAAAAGGTGTGCGAATTGTATTCATCAAGTAACTGTTATTGTATAATTTGCCCCAATTTGGGTGTATGCTACATTTACACCTGAGATACAATGGGCCGGTGTGAATTATTATTTATTTATTTTTTTCTCAGGCGGGGGCTCGTTAAGTTGCCCAGTGAGTTTGATATTCAGCAATAGTTGCGACAATCTAGGCCAATGTTCAAGCCCTTTAAATCTTTATTTCTCTGCAAAAACACAATATATCTTGTCCCAGGGCCAACGAATTGTGCTTTATGCGAATGCTCGTCATTATAACTAATTACGAAAGTAAAATCAGCGTATGTACAAAAATAGTTTTTGTGCTGTCTTTCTGAGACATACTTCTGGTAAGGCTACTGTTTCCATCCCTACCTGGTTGTGTTTTTTCTTATCACTCGTTTCACATTGTTCTAAATGTGCTGCACAGTAGTTCATTTTAGGAATGAATGTGCTTTTATTGCATTTATTAAGTGTGCTCTTCAGGTTTGCAACTTTAGTTACAATAAAAACATCCCTTTGCCTCTGTACTACTTCTCTTACAAGGCTCTCATTTTGAGTTGTCTGGACTTCGGATCTATGCTTTTTATTCCAAAATTTTGCATTTTCGGAATAAACTGCCTTTTGAGTTAGGTAAGGAAACGAGCAAACTCTTTCCCATTTAATTTGCAGCCAAGTACCGTGTAGCACAAAGTGATATAAAAAGTGGCACTGGATATTGCACCACCCCAGCACCACTCAGCGCTACCCCAGCACCACCACAGCACCACTCAGCGCCACCACAGCACCACTCAGCGCCACCCCAGCATTACTCAGCGCCACCCCAGCACCAGTCAGCGCCACCCCAGCACCACTACAGCACCAGTCAGCGCCACCCCAGCACCAGTCAGCGCCACCCCAGCACCACTACAGCACCAGTCAGCGCCACCACAGCACCAGTCAGCGCCACCCCAGCACCAGTCAGCGCCACCCCAGCACCAGTCAGCGCCACCCCAGCACCAGTCAGCGCCACCACAGCACCAGTCAGCGCCACCACAGCATCACTCAGCGCCACCACAGCATCACTCAGCGCCACCCCAGCATCACTCAGCGCCACCCCAGCATCACTCAACGCCACCACATTATCACTCAGCACCACCACATCACTCAGCACCACCACATTATCACTCAGCACCACCATAGCATCACTCAGCACCACCATAGCATCACTCAGCACCACCAAATTATCACTCAGCACCATCACATTATCACTCAGCACCACCACATCACTCAGCACCACCACATTATCACTCAGCACCACCATAGCATCACTCAGCACCACCATAGCATCACTCAGCACCACCAAATTATCACTCAGCACCATCACATTATCACTCAGCACCACCACGTCACTCAGCACCACCACATTATCACTCAGCACCACCACAGCACCACTCAGCACCACCACAGCACCACCACAGCACCACTCCGCACCACCACAATAACACTACGCGCTATCACAGCATCAATCTGTGCAACCATTCAACAACAACTGGTTCACATATGTTCTCTCAATGTTTCAAGCTGTATTACAAATGTCACAAAAAGATGTTAATATTTCACTTCTGTTCTTGGATTTTCCTCACAATAAAATACACTGAACATAATCTTCACAAAAGTTATTTACAAAAGTTTAAGGTATTGCCATTATAAATTACAATACCTTTTATTTAAGTATTAATTATTAAAAAAATTAAAAGCCACTGTTATTTGTAATATCAATACATCTAAGTCACGTAAATACAACATATTGCATTACAAATGCTATAGGTGTCACATTTGCGAAAGGTATAACTATTGGCATTGTAAATGACAAAGCTATTAATTTCGCTATTTTCAAAACTAACACATAAATACAAAATTTGTCATTTACAATACCAATAGCTCAAATGTTCCTAATGCGAGACCTATTGCATTACAAATGCTTGTTTAATAGGTTTCCATTAGACAGACGCACACCAGAATGTAGCTGATAATACCGGTACATTACCACTCCAAAAGAATAAACCTTTGTCACTATGAAGCCTCAAAATACCCCATGAATTAAAGCCAAACACCGGCTCCCTGGCACCCGTTAGGTTGGCTGGTTAACCAAATACACACATTTATATTTCTGCCCGGTACCAAGCATCCGGGCAAATATGTATGTTTTTTCTTTAGCTACCTGCCTTTCCCTTTGCTTCTCAGAACTGGAGATCCCCATCCCCCACCTACCTTTCAGACAGACACCCGAAGGTCCTATCCGTTCTGAGATGGTTGTTGTCTTTTTTAAAACAGTATGGAAAGTTGTTATAAACTCTGAATGTTGTTGCCAATAGATGCCGCCCACTTCAACCGCTGAAGTCGCCCAAAATCCATGTACAGTTGGAGACTTTGTTTATTTTTAATTGCTTCTCTTGCCTCATGGTGTTGCACTCACTCTGCCAACTCTGCCTACCTATAAGGTGCCCATATATAGGCATGGGCCTTCATTAGGAAATGCGCAGTGCGGAATACCCACGTGGGAACCAGTTCCAAACAATGATAAAAGGTTCAGTGTTCCTGCACCCAGTTTTACTGGTTGTGGGAACAAGAACCTGATTTTAGCAATCAGAAAACCCAGCAGCTAAAATGACTGTCGGAAAAGAATGCATTGTAGCCTGAACCCTTTCCATGACCTCTACACTGACCTCAGACAGCAGTACATGCTCCCACCCGCCAGCCAGCATGCTCCAGCCTTCTCACCCCCTGTGTCCAGCCCTGTCTTGAAACAGCACCCTGCACACTTTTAACACTTGCTGAAAGCAGGTGGCAAATGTGTGCTTTAAACCTAATAGAAAAGGGGATACAATGTGGCATACCAACAGGTAACTCTGGCCTGACTAATTGCTATGATTCCCTATTCTGCGAGGTTTCACTCATAATTGCAGGTTATGGGTGGGTTGTTACTCCTTGGACTGGTAATTATTACTGACGCCGAGTTTGCACCCCAGTGCACTGCAACTTGTAATCAGGGCTATAGTGGGCTATGTAAGTGCCTGGGGCTAGATCAACAGGGTTTAAAGGCCTTGTTATGGCACCCCACCACATCTACATATACACAGGAGGGTAATGCGTCACCCTCCAACAAAAAGAAAGAGAATGCAAGATTCCATCAGATCTTGCACGTATAGGTTTTCAATATATATAGCGGGTATCCCCTGGCACTAAACGCAGGGGTGATGCAAAGTAGAAATCGGGCAGAAATGACGGGTGGTAGCTCTTGCCCTTTGGAGATGGGACATTCTGTTCTAAGGGACATCTCCAGGATCTAGGTAGACAGAGATAACTCGGCTATGTGCAGCTGTGAAGTTTTACCATGTGTCTAATCAGAGGTACACCTCTCCCACCAAAGGCAAACACCTCTATGACCAGTTTCACAGAGTGCACTGTACGACAGATGTAGAATTTGCTCTAACATATGCCTTATGCAATATGCCTTGTGTGTTTTCCTCCAGGATTGGGTCTATGCAAAGGCAGTACACCAGGACTCCCCATGTGCATGCTTTGCATTGCTGTGTCCTGACTATTCAAACTAGGGCTGTTTGGCATCAAATGCTTGTGAGACCATAATCTGCCGCCAAACGAAGGCTGGGTCTGTCATAAGCAGCATAGCTCTGGTATAGGGTATAGTTCGTTACCAACGTAGAAAAATGTGCACAGTGAAAACACTTACTTGTTCCAGTGTTACAATGAAAAACTGGTAGCGCTGCTCTCTGCCTTGTTTTCTCTCTTATGGCCCACTGAAGGTTCTTCCAGGCCAGGCTAATTACTACAACTAGTATAGACTTTTAGGGACAACCATTATAGAGAATATGGCGATTCTTTTTCAAAATAATTTTAAGGCAATATATTACAAATTTTACATTTTTGCAGAGTACATTGACTCTACAGGATTAAAAAAACACCATTGATATTTTGGGGAATTTCATACTTTTAGTGCTGCGGCTTCCGAAATTAAAAGCGTGATTGCTGTCACTGTAAGTTATGCTGTTAAACAGCACTATTGCTGCTGGAGTGACATCTTTGCAGGCCATTAGCTATCAGCCACATTTTCTATGTGTTCTGGCGCTCAAATGAATACGTGTGTCCTTTGTATGCTAGAATGTCATTTGTTGCAAAGTTATTTCAATGTAACTACTTTTTTCTCAGTTCTTTAGGTCTGGTGCCTCCCCATGGATGTAGCTCAGTCATGTCATATGAAAACTGCCCGATGTGTGCTGCTACAACTATTTTGCTTTGATTTAGAATGCTGCAGAGCCCTGGTAGAGTAATTAACGGGTGGTAAAACTGACCCCTGGCTGGCACTCATTTATTCATTCTCAGGAGGAATGAAAGAGGCGTTAAGAATCAAACTCAAGACTTGCCAGTCGCACATCAAGTTTACGCACCAAGGTCAATGTTATGAGACCGGTTAGAATCGGGGATCTCTGGTTGGCACAGGTAGGTACTTGTGACAAGCAGGGACCCTCTCCTCTAGTCAGGGCAAGGGAATTATCCTCTCAAAATAACCCCTGCTCACCCTCTAGGTTGCGTGGTGCGAGCAGTCAAGGCTTATTTCAGAGGCGATGTACGTTAAACAGTTGTGACCACATACAGTACCCCAGTGACAACACTACAAATGGACACCACACAAGGTTTTATATCAAAAATACGTATACTTTATATAGAGTTACCACAAGACCAATAAACAACAACAAAAATAATCCACAGTACTATTTAACTTCAAAATTTCTGGTTAAAAAGGTGTAAATCAGAGTTCTGTGTGAGGAGTCGGTAGCCTCATCCGGCTACAGCGTGCTGAAAGAACAGAGTCTAACAAATCCAGCCGACCGTGGCAGTCCGGGCCCACGCAAATGTCGACAGACTCAAACACAGTACCTATTCCTTGCGGCGGCCGGCACGAATGTGCGAGCCGGGTCCGGGGATCGTCGCAGTGTACAAAGAGAAAGCGTTGCAGGTCACGGTGTCCCTTCCATCGCGGTGCAGGCTACGGCTTGTTGACGACGTCGGTGAGCTCAGAGCTTGCGTTGTTCAGGGCGAACGTTGCTCATTGCGGTGCTTCCAGCTTTACGGTGCGGCGTTCGAGCCGGAGTTCGGGAGCTGGCGTCGATTAGTCCGGACAGCGGTGCGAGTCAGGTGGTGCGTCGCAAAGCGTGCGAGGCGGTGCCCAACTCCGGTGCGGTCACAGGACTCGAAGTCAGCAGCAGTGACCGCGTCGGTCAGACCAGTTCAATTTGGTGTAGCGAGGCGGTGCACGTTGCGGTGTCCTTCCAGTCGCGGTGCAGGCTACGGCTCGTTGACGGCGTCGGTGAGCGCAGAGCTTCCGTTGTTCGAGGCGGACGTTGCTCAGTGTGGTGCCAACAAGACACCGGGCTGGTCGGGAGAGTCGGTCACAGCTCCCTACCTCTGTAGCCACTTGTTTCCAGCAGCAATTCACAAAGGCTGGTGAAGTCCACTGGTCCTGGGACTTCAGTCAGGGGGCAAGCTCTCTTCCAAGCCCTTGGAGATCTTTTGCACAAGTTGAAAATAAAGGTAAAGTCCACAAAGTCTTTCCTCCTCTCTATGCAGTTCTGGCAACCACTGCAGGTCAATCCCCCAAGCAGCACTTCAGCTTAGGAATAGTCTCTCCTCAGTTTCTTCAGGTTCCTTCTCCTCAGCAGAGGTTTCATCTTGTCAGTTCCAGGAGTGATCTAATTTCATGGGGTCAGGGTCCCAATACTCATGCCCCAAAATCCTTTGTTCTCTGAGGGGAGAGGGGCCTGTGCCCAGTTTGAGCCAGTGCTGAAGCACTCTGTTTACCAGACTTCTCCTTCCCTTTCACAGCACAGGGCAGGCACATCAGACAACCCACAGGAGGTGGAGCCAGCATTGTGGAAGGAAAGTACAGTCCAGGAGTACTCTGTTGACAGTCTTCCTTCTCTTCTTTCAGTGTGCTGGGCAGAGACATCAGACACACCATAGGGGGTGGAGCCGGCATTGTAGAGGGATGGCCCAGCCCCATTCAGGTCCCAGGTGCAACTCCTCCCTCCCATCTAGTTGCTGATCTCCCTCTTCACCACCGGGTGGCCCCAGCCTGTCTCCAGAAATTCCCCAGTCCTGTCACACACAAACCCAGACAAGGAATACACAACCTCGCAGGGGCGGGCTCAAATGGTTAGGCAAGCAAATACCTACTTTCTAAAAGTGGTATTTGCAAACACAGAATATTAAAATAAACGTTACTAAAATAAGTACTTTATTATTCTGAGTCCAGGCATACTAAACTCGAATTTCTACCATGTTCTCTGAGTCTGCGAGGATTATAAACATATAACAATCCCGCAGCCCATTCTGGCCTATGGAGAACAGGTAGCCTTGCAATAGTGAAAAACGAAAATGGCTGTAATTCACTATTAGGACATGCCACACACATCAGGGCTTATACTTAAAATGCACCCTGCCCATGGGCCTACCATAGGGGTGTCTAATATGAAGAAAAGGGAAGGTTTAGGGACTGGCAAGTGGGTGCACTTGCCCAGTCAGCATGACAGTTTGAGACTGCACGCAGGCTCTGCAATGGCAGACCTTAGACACATTTTACAAGGCCGCTTCTGTGGGTGGCACAACCAGTGCTGCAAGCCCACTAGCGGTATTTGGATTTACATGCCCCGGGCACACTCCGTGCACTGTACTAGGGTCTGACAAGTAAACCAAATATCCAATCATGGAACCACTAATCAATACATGCATTAATTTACAGTAGGGATAGCATATGCACTTTAGCACTGATCAGCAGTGGTAAAGTGCCCAGAGTCAGAAAATAGCCAACAACAGGTCAGAAAAAATACTGGAGGAAGGCAAAAAGTTCAGGGATGACCCTGCAAAAAGGGCCAAGTCCAACAAGACCTTTACATGTGTGCACACTCAAATGCATATGGGGTAATGTACCAATGAGTATTTATTTATTTAGTAGTTTGTATAGCGCGCAGCTACCTCCAACGGAGGTGTCCCGGCGCTGAAGATGTACCCTCTACAAAGGGGTGAGGGAGAATGCTGCGATTGGAAATTTTTTAGATAAGGGAGAAGAGCCAGGTCTTGAGTTTTTTTCGGAAGAGAGGTTCCGAAGTCAAGAATCTTAATTCAATGGGCAGTTGATTCCATAGTTTGGAGGTGGTCACTGCAAAGCCTCTTCCACCCGTACGAGCCAGGCGAAAGCGGGGGCAGGTCATAAGGCGGAGGTGGTTGGATCTGAGGTTCCGGGAGGCTAGAACGAGTAGAACGAAAATGTACTTTTGATCAGCAGCCCAAAACAAATGCGTTTCTGAAGACTAAATTGAAAATATTTCATGCACTCATTTTACAGAAGGAACTTTTCGAAGAAATGGCAAAAAGAGGTGTTGTCTTTTTGATAACTTTAGAAAAACTGGTTTTAAAGTGTTTTGGATTGAAATGTATAGAAACTGCTTTTGGGGTGTATCATTCATTCCCCTTTTTAAAGATCTGCCGTCAGTAGCCAACAGACATTGTCAAATCCACAACACCATCTTTGTTATCGGGTTTGACCAATATATTAAAAATGCACAATTTATCTCTGTATATTCTTGTATTGGCTCCAAGGGTAGTTCCACCCCACTGCTTGAAGTTCAGGTCTAGTTGCACCAATGGATGCTTCTTTGGCATTTCTGTAGCCAGATTGAGTTTCTGAAGCCCAGTGAAAAGAAACATTCCTGGCTTGGGGGCAGGGTTGGAGGCATCTACGTCCTCTGTGTTGCATGCACACCCAGACTCCTCTCTGAGATGCCTCCTGCCTCTGTCAGTAATTTAAAAAAAGCACTATATTTGCGGCCAGCCTCAAAGTGCTTTAAATAAAATGTCAGCCGTGCTGCTGCGTTACATGCTAAAAACACTGACAAAGGCAATGCCTTGCATACGCGAGACTCAGTGAATTTGCAAATGCTTGTTTGTTTTCATTGGATTCTGGTAACTGGAGTTTGTTTTTTATTATAAATGCTGCACCACAAATACCAGAATGCAAAGGGGAAAAAAGCACCGGGCAACCTATTCATATCAGGCAAGGTGCAATTGAGGATCAACCAGTCTGCATAAATGAGAGGCCTGGCTCAGGAGAAATAAATGACAATTCTATAGCGCTGTGCAAATCTAGATGGGTCATTGGAGAGCTGTACATTGCAAAATGGCTAACAAAGGGACTATTTCAGAGAAAGAGGGATTGAATCGGTCGACAACACCAGCAGTGGGAAGCACCTAAAAATATCTCTAGGCCCATAGGTTATTTTACACAGAAAGCCCCAGGTTGTTTGTACAGTGACACATGCCTGCTTTCTGCACTGAGGAACAGGTGAAGAAAAATGGATGCTTTGGATTCTATCGTTCAAGGCAGCACTGCTGCTAAAAGCCACAGGAGCCACGTTATGCTGACCTGTGGGTCCAGGCCCCAGCAATGATTCATGTATGGGGGCTTGTTAAGAATGCCCTGAGCTGGGCCCTGGTACCTATGGGCTCCATGCACTGGTGGTCTGCACTCTCTGCTCCCTTAAAACAACTTTTAGGGGTGTTACATGGGTTAGCATGTGTAAAGGCTGCAGTTCAGGGCAAATAAATAAAACTGCTAACGGAAATCATCTCTGTCATTTAGCACCATCACTTAAACAGGTACAAAATATGTTTTATTCCTCGATAATGTCCTTTTTAGGTCTTGGCTAGACAGCACATGCGCTATCTTGAAAGAGACATGTTGTGTATACTATGTGGGCGTAAACCTGCCCATAGGCTTCCCATTTGCAGGCTCCATCGTCGCTCTCCTATTCTTTCTCCCCATTTGTGCATGGTATGCTTGCGTCATGCCTCTTCCTGTGTTTAGCCCTCCCCCAGAGCAGAAGCCAACTACCACTAGCCATCTGCTCCTCTTCCATTTAATATCCATTTTAGGACCTGTCTTTTTTCATTATTTAACAGCTCACCTCAGGAGCGGTCGCTTGTTTCCAGCTCTGCGCCATGCCTGCTTATAGGTGTTCCAAGCCCCAGTCATACCACACATGTACAACAAGCCGCAGACCGTCACAGTGGAACAGTGACCTTCAAAACAGCCCAAAAACTCCCAACTAAATTAAAATATTTTTTACATTCTTATAAGTGGAGGCAAGCACAGCATCAATAACCTCCTTCGAGACCTAGGTATATATGGGACTACAGAACCCGACCTCTTCCACACATATAACCTTCTAGCCCCCTTGCAACGACTTCAAAGAGACATGAAACACTGGAGATCGCTACCGCTCTCCTTGCTAGGTCGAGTGGGTCTCTTTGAAATGATGGCGCTCTCGAGATTTCTCTATGTGCTTCACAACATGCCATACCAAGTGCAAAAGTCTTATTTCAAAGCAATAGAAAATAAAGTTAGAACCCTGCTTTGGGATGGGAAATGTCCGCGAATAGCTGCACAAAAGTTGGTGAGAGGGTGGTAAGATGGCGGGACCGCGTTACCTAACATACAGGTTTATTACTGGGCAGCGCAACTGGCAGTTATTAACCAGTGGGTGCACTGTCCGCAAGATGATCCCGTATGGACAGATACCTCTTGAGTCAGGGAGGGTACACCCAAGCATTGTATAGCAACCCCAAACATCTCTATTTGACTGCACCCACAAACCACACAGTCACACTCTGACAGCAGGTACAAAGGAATTTGGGATGGCACACCAAAATAACCCAAGCGACATCACTTAGGGACTCAGAAACACTCGGACTGTTACTTAAGTGCTCAGGCTTTGACAGATGGGACCATATAGGAATTTCAAAAGTGGGAGACCTATGGGCAAGGGGAGAGGTCATCCCACTCTGAGACATACAATGAGAAAATGACTGGCCTATCAACCACAGAAACAATCCACTATCTCCAAATTAAACACACCCTACTTACTGTTATACCATGAGGTAGCGACCTCCCAGAGGCAACCCCCTTGGAAAACAGACTATTAACTGACTGCATACACCGTAAAGCGATCTAACTTACCAAAAATGTATTAATAATTCCTCTTACCCTCTTCAACGACTTTCAGAACGCTGGCATACTGACTTGGGAATACTGAAAGATGAGGACTGGCTAGAAGCCATGGCTTCGCCATAGGAGTCAGCTATATCTTCGAAACTCAAACTAGTTCAACTCAGAATATTTCATAGAGCCTACCTGTTCTGTAATACCTTAGTGAAAGTGGGAAGAGCACTAGACTCTGGGTGCGGCAGGGGGTGTGGGCAAGAAGGATCTTTCTACACACATACGTTGGGACTTCCCAGTGATAAGAACTTATTGGGAGGCTATAATACAGTGCATACGACAGGTGTGCGGGTGATCTTACAACCTTTACCTAAATGGTGCCTCCTTAATACATTGGATGCTACGAACCTCAGCCGTAAGGAACAGATCTGGGCAACTTAGGGGACAATGATCGCTAAACGGAATGTGGCCCGGAGATGTGCTGGTATCTTTACCACCAACGCTAGCAGAATGGAAGAAAGACATGAATTGGTGCATGGTGTCTGAGAAGGTCATTTCTGAATGCTGAGCGTCCCCCTTATTTAAAGGAAGATTTTTATATTAACAACAATCCGAGTTCTTTAAACCTACAATACAGAGGAAGATCCCGTAATGAGTTTATTACCTTTTCGGACACCTCCTCTGATTCAGATCAAGGGTCATCAAGTGGATACTATCCCCATCCCCAGTTTCCTAGATCTAGACCCCCTTTTTTAGGCAGAGGGAGGTTCAGACCATGGGGAGGGGGGTGGAGATGGAGGGGATACAACCAACAAGGGGGACAGTACCCCCAACAGGGAACATACCAACCAACAGAACAGTATCCAAACCAAGAGACAGACACCTTCAGTACACGCAGGAAGACGTACAGACGATAAATCAAGGAGGAAGTGAGTTGATCCCCATCTATAATTTGTCTAAATATACCCCTACGAGTGATGAACTTGCGATTCTGGCAAAGGGACTCACGTTTGTACCATCTAAATTGCAAAACCCTGTGGATACCAAGACAGAGGTATTAGGGTTCCTCAGAAAAATTAGACTTAAAGCCTACTTTCTAGAACGAGAAACTATGGAACAAAAAAACATTAGTGGTTTAAAGAACAAATCCAAATTCTAACCAGATAGTGTGTTACTTCCACCAGAAATTTAAATTTTTGAAAACCAGGTGTTGCATGAACTGGATAATTTGCAGAACAAAAAAAGCTTACTATAACAACAACTGTAGTAAACTAGAATTGGCAGCATTAAAGAATCTTTCTTCTATTTCAGAAGTAACTGTGAGACCGGCTGACAAAGGCTGTGGTATTGTGTTATGGGACACCTCCAAATACGATCAAGAAGTTTTAAAACAGTTATCCAACCAATTACACTATAGACCTTTGGACACTAATCCATCGCTGAGACTTAGACAACAGATCTTAGAAATCACCCAAGAAGCGATGGAAGGAGGTTGGCTATGTAAAAATGAATTTGAGTTTCTTAATAACGAATCCAATAATAAAACCCCTCATATTTACATATTGCCTAAAGTACATAAATCCTTGACTAACCCTCCCGGAAGACCCATTGTGGCAGCATGTGGGTCACTTTTGGAGCCATTGGCCAAGTATGTGGATGTATTTCTACTCCCTTTAGTTAGGCACATCCCTGCTTATGTAAGAGACACTATGGATCTGATATCGAAGGTGGAGGGCTTAAGATTCAACCCTAATGAACAACTTATGGCCACCTTCGATATCGAATCACTCTATACAAATATTCCACAGGAGGAAGCCCTGGAGGTGATGAGGTTGGTGTTGGATTTGAGAGAACGCCCGCACCAAGTACCGACAGAATTCATAATTAGTCTGGCCAGACTATGTTTGAAAAATAATTTCTTCAGTTTTAAAGAAAATCTATATTTGCAAATCTCAGGAGTGGCTATGGGATGTTGTTTCTCGCCTGAAATAGCTAACCTAGTCATGGCCCAATTCGAGGAGAGGTGGATATATAGCGACACCAACCCATTTAAACATCATGTCGAGTTTTGGTGTCGCTATATAGACGACAACTTCCTTATTTGGAAAGGGGATCAAATTGAACTATCTGAATTTCACAATTGGTTAAATTCACGAACTTTGGAATTCAACTTTACTGTGTCCTATGACAAAGAAAAAATTAACTTTCTTGATGTGTATGTCCAACATGATGAGGGTCAGTTGGCTGTGAGTTTGTATACCAAACCTACAGATAAAAATACCTTATTACATTTTACCAGCAGCCATCCGCGGTCTTTGAAAGAAAACCTTCCCTATGGTCAGTTCCTCCGTATAAGGAGGAACTGTAGTTCCAAAGAAGAATATTTCCTCCATGCAGAAAAATTGAAAAACAAATTGATATGGAGAGGTTATCCTAAAAGACTAGTGAAGATAGCTTTAAAAAGGGCTTGGTACACTCCACGAGAAACACTATTGGTACCGAAAACACACGATGAAGAAAAAAAGACACCTCTCACGTGTGTACTAACATATGACCCAAGAGCTAATAAGGTGAAAAAACTGATTATGAACAACTGGAAACTAATTGAAAACTTGGGTATCCCCAAACCGTTATTTGCTTTTAAAAAAGGTAAAAATATTCGGAATCAATTAGTGAAATCGACCTCTCAAACTATAATACCCTTGAGAGATACCCGCAATCTGCTAAAGCTGCCACCAGTTGTTGGACATTTCCGTTGTCACAATTGTTTGGCATGTGATTCTACGCGGGATTCTAAGGTGATAATGATTAACAAAAAAACCCATCACCAAAGAGCCTTTTCCAATTGCAACACTAAAGACACTATATATTGCATTAAATGTCCATGTGACAAATTTTACATAGGGCAAACAATACAAACAGTGAAGAAAAGAATCCTACAGCATAAATCCAGAGTGAGATGCAACACCACTGGGGCTCCATTGGTGCTGCATTTTCAGGAAAACAATCACACTGAAGAAGATATTGAATGGTCGGTATTATGTACAGTAATTAACACAAACAGAAGGGAGACAGAAAAGAAACTTAACCGTTTAGAAGCCAGACTTATTGAAAAATACCAGACAGCAAGAACAGGTCTAAATGATAGGGATGAAGTTTGGTCATTATTACAATAACTTGGATGTGGGATAATGATATCTGTAGGCTGGGCTGATATTCTTAGAATGTGTACATTAATACATGTATACCATGAATGTATGACAAATGGTTCTTACATAGAAATAACATGTTGTAATTATGTTGTTTTTGTATATATTAGATTGTGAGAAGTGATGGCATCACATGGGATATAAGGACCTGTTTGGTACAATATTTTGGGCTTTCTACTTTTCGATTTGTAGATGTTTTAGAACACACTTTATTTAATGTAATTTTCTATCCTTTGAATCTGTCTTTTCATTTTCCTCCGACTCGTGATAAGATTGCCGCTTTTGTTTATCTGCCTGAAGGCACTCCCGCGAGGTTGGGACTTAGAACTACTGGAGAGTCCGTTATCTCGGAATCAAGCGTAATCACGCGAGACTTGCGCTATGCATTACGCCAGCTAGGGCTGTTTAGAAAGAATAGTCCTTCAATCACGCGAGACTTGCGCTATGCAATACGCTAGCTAGGGCTGTTTTAAAGAATAGTCCATCATTAATGTTTACAACCAGGAAACGCGTTCGGCGCCCTGAGTGTTGAGACAGAGCTCTGTTTGTTATTTACCGGATTGGGATTCGTTACCGGCATGGAAGATTTGAATGCTGAATAGAACGCCCCTTGAGGTAAGAATATGTAGTTCCCACGGTCGGTCTGCTCATTAAGTTATTTCTTTATTGGTAGATTTCTATTTATCTCTTGAGCAACAGACCGTTTGACGCTGTGTTATTTAATTGTATTGTAGGCTCATTTTCCGTGGGGAGGTTAACCCTCAGTGAAGGATTTCAAGTTGATAGGTAAGCCAGGACATTTAACATAAACAGAGAAGGGTGAATTAGAGCGACCTGATACTTAGAATTACTTTATATTTCTTTGCTTCAGAGCCTAGATAAATGAAAATATTTATGTAAGAAGGTGGAGCTCTGGCTCCAGTATATTCACATTTGGTATGTATGTTTTAGGGTATTGAGGTCTCATTTTCGTTGGTTTTGGTCTATTAATTGGTTGTACATAGGTGTTGTGTATGTTTCTCACTTGGCCTCGGTGAAGGGTCTATCGTTCTGTTTTGATTTGAGTCTTGATTGATTAATGCACACGAAATAGGGTGCTCTTTTTAATTTGAATTTCAATCCTTGCCATACACTTCAGGAAGGGACAATTAATAGTGTAAATAAAGTCACATTGTATATAGAGTCACAACATTTTTTTCTTTGCATGGGGAGTGACATGTTATCCCAGTGAATTTAATATGAATATAAATTGAGTTTGTTTGTTTGCTTTAGAGTTCTAGTATATCTGCCCTCGTAGTCCTGATGAGGCCTGGAATAAACAGAGGCTGAAACGCGTCGACACAGTTAATTGGAGAACTCCAAAACAAGAAATTTGTTTGAACACTGTTAAGAAATAATTATTCAAGAGAGTGCTATTTCTAGAGATGTCAAAAGTGGTAGAACCTCATACACTCCTTCTTTCATTGCTTTTGGGCTTGTTTTGGTGATCTTAAGAGTAGGTATGTCATGTAAAAAATTATACATTGACATCCTTGTTCAAATAAGTGGGGCATTAGAACCGTGAGTTTGGTTCTCAAAAAAATGTATATATGTATGTAAGTTAAAAGTATATGTGTGTTTTTTGTATATATATATATGTAAATCGTGTACAGTTTTTTGTTTAAAGCAAGAGACCAGTAATTGAGGTCAAATGTGGTTTGATTAAAAGAAAAAGTTGAACTATACATTGGTTATTTATTGCTTTATGCGTTTGGCTATTCTTTGGAGATACTCTAAAGTGAAAATTTCTCAATTAAATTGTGTGGAGAAGGACTGTCTCAAGACTGGATAATTAATGGTATCCAGCCTTTTCAAACTTAAAAACAAAATAGTGTTCCGTAGGCTTTACATTGTTGTTGTTCCCCAAGATATGGGAGCAGATCTCTGGAAAATGGAATACTTACAGGGGAAACATATGTGTCACCCAATCTTCCATGTTAGGGGAGGGGTACCCAAGAATGCCCGACTATGAGGGGTTGGATAGTTACATCTGAAATGAGATATGAGGTCAAGGGAGGAATAAATGTAATGCTCCGCTGTATTGACATAATATATATACATGGCTGCTCAGATGTGATTTTTGCTGTGATGCTTTATTATATGTTTAATAAAAAGACTTTAAAAATTTTAAAAAGATTTTTCTTCAGGTTCTTTTGGTCTGCGGGCATATTGAGCGGAGAGTGGCTTGCAGAAGGAATTCATGTCACCGCAGGCTTCTATCGCCGCAAAAGACCTTGCGCTCAGCCTCAAGTGCTCTCTATCGGCTGCAGAAAACTGAAGCGCATTCCAGTGCCAAAGAGAGTGTAACTGGGGCCCAATGCATAAGATATTGATTTATACAAAGATGTACAGAGCGACATACTGGAGCTGATGACTAACACATTTAAAAGATTACTGTAATACGTATACATGGATATTCCTCATAGGACATGCATAAAACAGAGTTTGCACTTTTATGCACAGATACACACGCTCGCACACACCCACACCTATTTTGTGCACCGAAAATGCGAATTTCAAATAAATATCGACATCCCAGAGTTTGCATGGATGTAACTTGAAACAATAAATACTCCTCGATTAAAAAGTGAAACCTAACAGTCTTAAAAAAAAACTACCATGCATCTAACAAGATTCTCTGGTATAAGTCAAATAGATCTTTGCATTTAAAGGAAAGGGTTTTCAGGACGGCCTAGAGCGGTATCAGCCCTAAAAGGCCCAAAGCTGCCAATTGAATGCATTAAACCGGCACAGAACTCCAAGGTGATTTTTTTTAGGTCTCGGCCTGATCCAGCGCATGTGCTACTTCGGCTAAGACATTTAGTAGCTGCTTTGAAAAGTGCTACTTTCCCGGTGACCAGCTTACTATCACGCGCACGCGACGTGCACAGCTGCCATTTGGCTTCTTTTATTGTGCATGTGAAGGCCCTCCCTTACCACACGCGCCTCGCTCTGCTGGCCTTTCTCTTTCACGGCGTTACTATTACTGCCACGTGGCCAAAGCTTGTTTTTTATTTTATATATTTAACACACTAACCCACACACACACACACACACTTACTTAATTTTATTCTGTATCATACCAATACCCCAGCGAGCTTTATAATTTTGACGTTGTCAATGGCCGCCTTGAGGCTAGGAATATTGTTGCAGTGTTTCTAAAGGCTGTGTATTATTTTGCAAAGTGCAGATGTAGACAACATAACGCACCTGGACAGAGCGAAGACTGCACACCCTTTGCGGGCGTCTTTCCTTCCAGGAAGTGCTCGCTCATATCAGAACTCGTTATTTGTAATAAAATAACAAGCGTGTTCTGATGTCAAAAACAGGGCTTTTTAAAAAATATATTTGCGATGTATCGTGTTTAATTTAGTAAAAATAAGAGAAATAGTATTAACAGAATAATTGAAATTATAACAATAAATAATTTCCAATTTAGTACAATTTCATTTACTTGTAGTTAAAAAAAAAGAACGATTGTAATATGTTTTGAAAAGTGATGGGCAGTCAGAGTTTGTGGAGATCTATTTTTTCCAAGTACTCTTTGTTTATATTTTAGTTGTGGTCTGCTCATATATTTGTTGATCTAATAAATTCGGGGACGAGAGGCCACAGGCTGCAAAACCGTTTGTTTTTCCTACATCAACTAAAGCAGTGCAGCAATGTGCCAGCAAACAGTGTTTGCAATCTCCATGTACAATTTCTTTTACTGATTTATTTTTTTTTTTAACAACGAGACGACCTTGGAGTCTACTGTTTACAACTTAACCGTGCCATAAAACCTAACGCAACTTATGGCCAGTAAGTGGCAGGGCAACTCAAAGGGTTAGTGAAAGTGCAAGGGCGCAGTCGGAATGAGCTATAAATTAAACGTTTGTACATAAAACCAGTGTTTATGAGATAGTTACACCAAAACAGTAACACGTCTTAACAGGCTCGCCGGTTACTAGTAAAACAGGCTGCGGGAAGGGCTTCTTTCCATTCACTGGATGGTCATTGTAAAGCGCCACATGCCACCAGATGCGCTCTTAGGTGCTGGAGCGCATTTGTATAGTAAGCGTTTTGTGGTTTCAAATCCAGCGCAGAGTAATAAGCAAGCACATGGTTAGTTATGGGTGCGGAATTACGGTTAAAAGCAAATGAGCAGTAAAAGCCAGCCAGTCGGATAGCTCAGTGGTTTGAGTGCCTCTCTGCCAGTGTGAAGAAATCAACCAAAGCAATATTATACCTTATATTTGTTCCTTTGTTTACGGTTTTAGTTTTTTTTTTCTCCTTTTCTCAATCACTATGTTTATTTCATGTTAGCCTCTCTTCCAATTTATTGTAAAGCGCTCTGATATCCTTCGGGATCTTGTTCGCGCTATATAAAACGTTATAAATAAATAAAAAAATAAGTAAGAATTACAATAAGGTAGACAGTGCCTTCTGTTCTAGACAGGTAAATAAAAAAAAGTTGCATGATTTTACTAGGTAATTTCGGCAGCACACGTTAAAGGAATTGACACATTTCGTATTGTGCTTTGCTCTCTATCAAATGGTAAGTATAATTTGGGATGCCTTGATCATATATGCTCCTGGTTACACAAAGGAGTAACTGCGCATCCGCTGCAGGCGCTTGGGTGCTGCATTTGCCTGGGCAACACTTAACATCTGGCCATGCAATGTTGAAACACATTGACAAAGCCAATAGCTCTTGCATTGCCAAGACCGATTGGCTTAGCCATTGCTTGTTTAATGTAGAACATAAGCAGGTCTCCCCTTTCTTTCAAAATGTGCCCACTTTGTACCACTTCAAAGCTGAACTAAGTCTCAGGAGCTGAAAAAATACACACAACTTTACCATAAGTAAAGTTACTTTTTTACAGCTTCTTGGCACATTTCTGGTTGCGATAATATCCAATGTATTGTTTACATAGCGTAGACCCCATCTGAACACAGTCACAAAACACGGCAATTCCTGCTTGGAAAGATATCTTCATGACCAACAGGGCTTTCTCGAAGTAGATCACAAAGACACGCCTTTGACCTGATACGTCAATGGTTTGTCATTTTTCAAGGCCCATGAATGAACACGAGAGAACATTGCACAGGTTATGGAAGTAATCCTAAACTTTTTACATGACAGGCATGAGTCAATTTTATCAATGCAAGTGTCATTTTATGACGTAGGTTCAGTCTTTGCTCTAATATCTGCTGCTGGTTTGCAATGACAGACAAAACACTTGATCTACAAGAACATGTGCCTCGTCTATCTCAACAGGGTCCCTGTAAAATATTCTTTTTTTTCTGAACAGATCTTAATAATTTTTCAATACTCAGCAGTGGCACAGTGTGTACATGCAGCATCACGTTTCTTTTACTTCACAAACATTTAATGACAACAGTCCAGACTCGTCTTAGGGTCATGTCACAGTTCTGGCTCAGTCTGGGAGTCAAGAGTTCATGTCATATCAGTCTTTTACAATATTCCCTATGCAAAAATGTTACCAACAACAGGTTAAAAACATTAAAAAACAACAATACACAAAACCTGTGAGATCACCTGGGAGCACATTCTATGCCTGTCCTCGTATATTAACGTATGCATGCAACGCTACCAGCATCTATGGAGCCAAGCCGATCCCATCTGATCCCACTCGATCTGCCCTTTAAGTAGAGCAGGACCGCTGCATTGGGAGACTTTGGCGGAGGCGGAGTATGTTATCAACATGGTAGCCCAATCCAGGAGATCTTCCTGAGTGGAGGGTTGGCGTTCCGGGAGTGCAATGGATTTAATCCAATTTACCTTCAATCCTGATACCTCCTCAAACCTCTCAAGGGAACGCATAGCACCCCAATAGCCGCCTGCCCATTTTGTCTGTATCATAGCATGTTATCAGCGAATAATGATGTATGATGTGTAGCGCCTGTAATGGTAAGGTCTCTGTAAGACCTCCCCTGTCTGATCATGCATGCCAGAGCCTCAAAGGCTATTCCAAACGATATCTGGGACAGGGGACACCCGGGTCAAGGGCCTAAACCATTTTGTAAAGATTTCGATATTACTTGCCTGGTCTGGACTCACGCAATGGGATTAGTATAAAACAATTCAGTCCATAGTCGAAACCTCAACCTCACACCCACTGCATACAATACTAGCAGGAAGAGATAGTCTCAGTATAAGACCCTGAATGCCAATTGCTAACAATGCTTTTATTTGAATGGGTATCGGGTGGGCGGTCCATTATCTGTGTCTGTCTTCTTATACCGGTCCCTGTGCTATGTTCTGGAAAGAATCCGCTCTGGTCATGGAGCCTCAGTTTTTGGATTTATAATATTATATCTTTAAAGGCATGCAATAATATATATTTCACATTTGACTGGAAATGTAATCCATTCCTATTCAAGGGAAATGAGACATAGGGTTGTGACCACTCTTCATGTGATGAAACATCACTGCACATTGTGCAAGACAATTAGTCCCTTTTTTGTGTTTAGGGTTTGTCCCCCAGAGTGGTTCAGGGAAGGGCTAAACTTTTTGATTGGATCAATATAAAAATAATAAATTATAGATGTATCTGTGGGTCATTTATTTATTTATGCAATTTGCTATAGCGCGAACTTTACCCGAAGGTGTCAGAGCGCTTTACATAAGCACCAGTTGAAAAACATAAGGATTTAGGATTACATGCGTTACAAAAAGGATACACACGGAAAAAATTGCAAATGTACAAGATGTAAAGTCACACAAGGAGGAGATACAAGTGGATATACTCTAAGAGTCACATAGGAATGGTAGATAGTATAAAGGCCTACTGCATATACTAGTGATTAGAGTTATCTCTATATACATAGGGTAGGGATACGAATGGATATACTCTAAGAGTCACATAGGAATGGTAGAGAGTACAAAGGTCTACTGCATATACTAGTGATTAGAGTTATCTCTATATACATAGGGATGGGATACTTAAGGAGAAACTCTAAGAGTCACATAGAAATGGAAGAGAGCACAACGGTCTACTGCATATACTAGTGATTAGAGTTAACTCTATCTACATAGGGAAGGGATACGAGTGGATATACTCTAAGAGTCACATAGGAACGGTAGATGGTACAAAGGTCTACTGCATATACTAGTGATTAGAGTTATCCCAATATACATATATATATACACACATTGTCATGAGACTGCGAGTCATGAGACTGCGGGAATGTGGCCGTTCAGGGGTCTTGGACACTGGACATCAGGCTCATAGGACAGGGCATCTCTGCTCATACCTGGAGTTCTACCAGTAATTTGGCGAATATAGCTCCTCTGCTAACAGCCAATCGGATCTGCTCTGCCATGGAAGTCTGAGCAAAGCTTCCTCGGATTGGACACTTTAAAGCCCACCATTCACCACCCGCCACAAATACCCGGAAGTGGCCACCTGCCATGGAAACTTACCGGGTCCACTCGTCATTGTCCGCCCCCACTGGAGCAGCTCGGGTGCCCTGCTCGGCTCCGGACCGGCACCTGCCAAAAGGAGAACAGGGTTGGAAGGTGATTGAGAAACCAACACATGTGCCCCGCCCAGTGTGTTGTGAAAGGACTGTGCGACAAGAGACAATACAAAATCGTGAGCCGTGGTGGGTTACAGCATGAATAAAAGTAAATCTCGGCCCTTGCAGACTGCGGCTGGCACAAGCGGCGGCATAGGGAGGGCACCACGCAGTCTCCCGTGCCATCTGACTCCATTCTCTCTTTGTGTACACTCTTCGTTCTCAAACGAATTCACACAATCCAAAATGCACAAGAAATGTGTTTCTTTGCACAACAAACTCCCTCCTTTACTGGCATCTAAAAATCGATTTGCACAACTGCAAAAACTGTATTTGGAGTTTAATTTACATAAACCACCTAGCACAGAATGGCTAAAAGCACATCGCTTACACATTCTCAGGACACGTGTATCTAACACATTATTAACAAGCATTTACAATGCAATAGGTCTCCCAGCTTTAAAGTTGAAGCTATTGGCATTGTATATTACAATGTGTTACATTAATTTTTTATCAAACTCTGAATTGTTGTATAAAGATGATTTGCAAATGACAAGGCCTTTTATTTATGTTTTGGTTTTTAAAACATAAATGAAAGGCATTGTCATTTCCAATGCCAATAGCTTAAACTCGCGTTGAGACGATCCCGCCTGCCATTTTGCCAAAGGCCATGGGAATGATCCCCACTTACCAGTGAGCCTGAGAACAGCTCTGCACCGAGCAATAGAGTTTTGCTTGGGTGCATTTTCCTGCCCCACCGTCCCCGCTCCTGACAGCGAGCCGCGCTGGGGAATGTGAGCGGCTCTGGGGGCTCCCCTTTACCTCTCACAGGTAAAAAAAATAATGAGGCCTTAAAAGGACAGGCATGCTTGGATTTATGACCAATATCTATATTTAAAAAAACAAAGCGGTCACCTAACAAATATCAAAATTACTACTCATGGTGTTCCAGCCAACATCCACAACTACTACATGAGATTACCCATCAAACATAAAAATGTACCACTTGGATGTACTGATCCAACATCCACAGCTACCTTTTGACACCATCCCGCTAACATCCACAAATAATACATGGAAGATCCTGCCAACATTCACACTCATATGGTAGTACACAACCAGCATCCAGAAATACAGGCACTCTTCCCCATTGTCCTGGTATTCACAAAGTAACAAAGTCAATTTCCACAAATACGATGTGGCAGCACCAATCAATATACACAAAAAAACTCAAATGTAGCACCCGCCCAACATCCACAGCAACATGAAATCTCCCTGCTAACTTCAACAACTATCACATGGCATTGTTCCGCAAACACTCACATGAAAGCACTTGACAACATTCACAACAACATGGTAACATCAGACCAACAATCAGAACTGCATGGCATCTCCCCTTAAACAACCACAGCTACCACATGTAATCACCTGGCCAATATATCCACAACTACGGATGCACAGCAGCTGTCAATATCCACAGCAGTCACATGGTAGCAACAGACCAACATTCAAACTACATAGAATTACCACTCAAACAACCCCAACTAGCATACGTAACCACTAGGCCAATAGCCACAACTATGAATGCCACAGCAGTTGTCAATATCCACAGCAATCACATGGTAGCAACGGACCAACATTCACAACATGGCCTACCCTGCCAATATACATAACTATCACATAGCATCACCGCACTAAGTCACAGCTACTACATGGAAGTACCCGCAATGTACACAACTAGCACTTGGATTTATCAACAACTAACACTTGGGAGCACCCAGCTAACATCCAGAAGTACTACATAGGAGCACCCGGCCTGCATGCACATCTACAACCTGGCAGCACTTATCCAATTTGACCTAGATTCACAGAAGCTGCACAACGTCGCCGCAGGAACCTCCACAAATATCAAGCAACATCATCCGACCAAAACTCGAAATTTCACAGGGCAGCACCGGATCAATGTCACCTAGGGTTACAGATGTCAGGTCAAATGGACAGACGGTCTGCCTTTATCTGTGGCCTACTGATTAAAAGAAAACTGTTGCTAGAATTTCCACTGACAAAATTCTGATAACCTCAGAAGGAGACGTGCTCCAAAAAACATAACACACGGAGCGGATTTCAATTAAACAATATTCTGAATGTATTTCCACGTCTTTGGATTGCGAATCCTGTGCCAGTCAGTGGCATTTACAATAAAGGCAGATTTCCAATGCAATTCACCAGGAGAAGCTGCCACTGGCAGATCTAGCTGGCCCTGCCCGCTGCCATATGCCCCCCCACCCCCCTTCTGGAGGCACGGCAGGTGAATCCTGCCTTGCTGTGTCACGACGACATACTTCTCCACGCTGCTTGAGCCCTCCCCTGGGTCGGATCAGGCTATAGCGCGAAACAGAAACCTTGCATGGGGCGTGACTTACGTGGGGCGGGACTTCCGTCCTCGGAAGCCCGCGCACGCACCCATGGAGAGGAAGCAGTGCTGGTGACACGGGGCTCCCATGGCCGAGGGGGAGCCCCGCGGAGGCTGCAGAAGTGTAGAATTGGCGGTAAGTGGGGTTTGGGGGGGTGCGCTTGTATGTATGTATGCGACGGCGAGGGGTCTCTGTATGTGTGTGTGAGTGCGTGTGTGTAGGTGTGCTCGTGTGTGTCTCTGTGTGCGCATGCGTGCAGGGAGAGGTGTGCCTGTAAATGTTGGCGCTTCCCAGGAGACAGACACGGCGGAATGCAATAGGTCTCCTATTAGGAAAGTTTGAGCTATTGGTATTGTAAATGGCAAATTTTTTATTTAAGTTTTGTTTTTGAAAATAGCGAAATTAATAGCTTTGTCATTTACCATGCCAATAGTTCTCACTTTCGCAAATGTGACACCTATAGCATTTGTAATGCAATATGTGTTGTATTTACGTGACTTACATGTATTGATATTACAAATAACAATGGTTTTTATTTTTTTTTAATAATTAATACTTAAATAAAAGTTATTGTAATTTATAATGGCAATAGCTTATGTACATTTGTCAGACACTTTCCTGGCGCAATGGCTGAAGGGGGCTTACGCAAAAGAGCCCCATGGGTTGATGAGGCCGACCCACTGCCCATTTCTATTGATAACATGAGCAGCAATTAATAGCTTAGGCAGTCTGATGCAGAAGTAAACTAAACGGTAATGACCAATTTTTATTGCGACAAATAATGAATGCATTTAGACTTTACCAATTTTAGCTAAACGTACTGCTGATTATGGTGTCAGGGGGAAATGTCCCAAAAAACTAAATGGAACTATTGTCATATTTACACGCTTGGAGGGAGAAATCCGTGAAGAGTTTTGGTGCAAAAAAAAAAAAATGCGTGTTTTAGAGCCATTTATCAACGTGACATTAGAACATGACGAATTTGGCTTGCAGAGAACAGTTTACTAGAATGCCTTCGGTACGTTTGCAGAACAAAGCGGACACCAGTCGCTTCTGCAAGCCGTGCACAAGACACTACAGTCCCTCATGACATCAGCAACGGCCGAGGAGCTTCCGAGCAGCTACTCAATGGGAAATGAGTTCAGCCGGTCACCAATCACTCAAGTAACCAACGGACGAGCGCGAGATACTCTTCTTTCGCATACACATTACGGGTTAAGAGATTCATGCTGTATTGCACTCTGCAGTTTTCACAGCTTCCGGGCCACTGAACCGCAAAACAAACAGCCCCTTGAAGGAAGGACTTTGAAAATATAAACAAGCATCGGCAAAGCAAACAGACCTGGTGTTGGCTGCCAGTCTTTTGGCTTTGTCTAGGCTTGTTTTGACTTTTTTTTTTTTTAAAACAATTGTTGGAGAACCTGGAGGGGCCCTTGTCATACACACACACACACACACACACACACGCACACACACACACACACAAACACACACAAATACATATATAGGCTAAAAACATTTTTCGTCTAAAAAAGAAAATATTTCCATTGTACTCCCTGGCACTGAAGGAAACTACTTTGAATGTGTAAGTCCTCCTTGAAAAACGGCCTCACTCGAAGTGATGTTAGCCAAAGCCTTCTATTGTAGAAGAGGGTCAGATACAGGCATGCTCCAAGATCTGACAGGTGGCTTCTAGCAGGTGGTAGGGTCACTTGAAAAAGCATGGACCACACTTACAACAGTAAAAGCAACAAGCAGCCACACGAAGCCATACGGCAGCTCACCTCTCATGGGTGGACACTGGGGATTACTTTACCGTCATGGTAGCATTGTGGCTTGTATTACTCGCACACACAATGAATGCACAGGACACTGCCGTCTTTCTATTCAGCAGACATGATTGACATGTTTTAATAGCTTTTCCTGCAGTAGTCTTTCGAATACTAACTAACACTGTCAAGCCAGAGATCCCCCATGTACGGTTGTCGAGGCTAATAACCAGACTTGCCACACAAAACCGTCTCTCCAAATTTGGACTTATTACTGGCACAGACATAAAACCACCAGAAACATTTCAACCCTTGAAAAAGCTCTACAAAGCTTCCAGACCGCAGAGCGGAACACTTGTTGGCTGTTTTCTTGTTTACTTTATATATTTATGGCCTTTTTCAAAGCGCCAGAACTGTGATCCCTCCCCTCCACCTCCCACTCCACCCACCCGCAAAGTCAACACGCTACGCACTAAATAGCAGACTAATGCACTGCATTTCTTGCTACAAAAAAACATCGCTCTGAAGCTACTTTTCGGTTTTCTGTTCCATGCACGCCAAAATCCTAATTAAGAAATAAACACAGATAAGAACTTTTCAAAGCTTACAAAGTGGTAATTTAAAAACTGGGCTGCAATCTTTAATGTTTCATTTAACAAAATTGATATAATCTGCAGTTTATAAATTGCAAAAAAGTGCACCTTTTACTGAAAACGCTGAGCAGCTGACACGGCGGAGGACGCTACTGCGCGCGCACTCCCAAAAACGAAACCTATGGTGGGGGCGGGACTTCCGTTTTGTGAAGCCCGCGCCCACGGAGTGCCTGGAGCCGAGGAGCAGTGGTGACGCGATGGGAGAGCCCCGCGGTCGGAGGCTGCAACCGTCCGGAGTGCCGGTGAGCGGGGAAGGGGGGGGTGCCTGTATGTGTGCGTGTGCGTGTGTCTGTGTGTGCAACGGCAGGGGGGGGGGGGATGTCTCTCCGTGCGTGTATGTGTGCGTGTTTGCGCATGCGTGCAGGGGGAGGTGTGCCTGGGTATGCTTGCGCTTCCCAGGAGACAGCCACGGCGAGCGCGTTCGCGCGCGCGTGGCCTGCGCCGATCGCCTTTTGCGAAATGCGCGCGGCAGGTGCTGTCTCCTGGGAAGCAGAGTCAGTAACAAAAGATCTCCTGGCGGACACAGCGCTGACGCGCTGTTAAACGCCAGGAGACCTAAAAACTTAGTTTAGTGAAGTGTAGGTGGTATTGACTATCACAGTGATGTCATTTAAAAACACCCTCGAGCGTGGCATTAGAACATGACTCAGGTACAGCGGGACTATAGCACCATAAAATAATCCAAAAGGCACCCTTCTGTAGTCTGGCTTGTAGGGCACGATTCACAAACTGCATTTTGTAGTGTGTTTTGTAACACTTCTATAGTACTACAAAACTCTCTAAAGAATCCTGTTCACAAACTGCACTTTTGTAGTAACTTACACTTTTGAGTGAGTTCACTACTTGTCCGTAGTCAAAAATCTCACTTCGTAGTAACTTTCACTTTTTAGTTAAGCCCCTCCCCCTTCCATTATTGTCCATTGGAGGGTATTGCAGTACCAGTGCTCGGCCATATGTGGTGCTGGACTTACTACAAAGTGTAACTAACTACAAGGGTAAGTTACTACAAAAGTGCAGTGTGTGAAAAACGAAGAAAAGTAGAAAACAAATTCAGAAGTGTAAACTTACTTAAAATTGTAAGTTACCTTTGTGAATTACACCCCCAGCGCCTTGAGACCCTTACGGGTGAGTGGTTGCGCTTAACAAATGCTTGATTGATTGATTGATCGGATCGTAGTCTTTAAGCGATGGCAGGTATTACAGAAAAGTGTCACGTGCACAGTTACAAAAGTCCTTCAACATTAATAGAACAAGCATTGGCATAGCCGATAGGTCTCGCTTTTGGGACCTAATGTGTTTAAGTTTTGGCTATGTTGTAGAGAATTGTGGCCGATGTGTTTTACGTCGAAAAGTTCTAATAAAAAGTGTTATATGTGGTACTCAGTGGTATTATGTGGAGTGTACTGATGTTGCATAGAGTATAGTGTAATTATGTGGTGTGTAATTATGTGGTACTGAGTGTAGTTCTGTTTAGTGTATGTATATTGCATTGGGGGTAGTTATAAAATTGTGGTGTGTTATTACCTGGCACTGAGTGATATTATGTGGATTGTATTATTGTTGCATTTAGTAGAGTGGAATTATGTGGAATGTAATTTTGTGGCAGTGAGTGTTATTTGGAGTGTATGTTGCATTGAGTGCAGTATAATTATGGAGCATAACATTATTTGGCACTGAGTTGTATTATGCGGAGTGATTTTGTGTTGTATTGAGGAGAGTGTAATTATGTGGCACCGATTTGTTTTATGCATAGTGTATTTATGTTGCTTTGAGTAGAGTGTAATTATGTTGCATGTCATTATGTGTTAGTAAGTGTAGAGTGTATGCTGCATTTAGGTGAGTGTAATTTTGTGGTTTAATTATGTGGTTTTGAGTGTTATGTGTAGTGTATTTATATTATTATGGTATTGAGTGGTATTATGTGGGGTGTATGTTGCATTTCGTAGAGTGCAATTATGTGATTTTGAGTGTTGTTGTGTGGAGTGTATTTATATTGCATTGTATTGAGGAGTGTAATTATGTGGCGTGTTAATACGTGGCACTGAATGATATTATGTGGATTGTATTGATGCTGTATTGAGGAGAGAGTTTGTATGTGATAGGTAATCATGAGGCACTGAGTGGTTTTATGTGGGGTGTGTGTTGGATTTAGTATAATGTAATTATGTGTTATGTAATTATGTGGCATGTAATTATGTGGTTTTGAGTGGTATTATGTGGGGGGTACATTGCATTTAGTAGAGAGTAATGATGTTGTGTAATTATGTCGTTACTTTGCAATAAATAAGGAGATGTGGAGTGGAACATCGAAGGCTTGCCCTGACCTTTACAGACCCTTGTAGCCTGACGGCTGGTGATGGTGTGGTTGTTGTCCCTTTGTGGCTGCTTACACTTTCCACTCCCTCAACTTCATGGACTTTGTATTATCTCTGATGCAATTGGCTGTACATTCATTAGCCCTGCTGAAAGTTCACACCTGTTTGGAAGATGATCCTTACCCTAGTGAGGTTTTGGTTTGGGGAATCACACATGATCCTTCCTGCCCTAGAAGGCCAACGCTGGTGTTCTTTTTTGCGCAGAATACTACTCGGATGGCTGTGTGGCTGTGGATACATCCTGCCTTGTACTGTTCCAGTAGTTTCTATGATGGCAGGGAGTAAAGTGCTCCTCCAGACGTCATCTTTTCTAGGGCAAATGTATGTAACTCCCCAGGCACTCCCAAAATGTATTAGAAAATTACACATCACATGGAGCTAAATTGCAACTTTGGCGTTGCACGGGCTGTCCTCTGGGTTTTGGACTGGGGCATCTGTGGCTTGAATATATGCCAATTTCACTTTTTTGTTTGAACTTGCATGCAAACACCCATTATCAATCTAAACTAAACAGCTCAGTCTTTATACATCTCTTAATTTATGCTGGTCTGTAAATGCTTCTAATTTTTGTCAGTCCAGGAAGCTAGTCTGTTTTGCACAGAATCACACAGATAGTTACAAATGAGGAAGATGAAAGCAGGACTGGGTTTCTTTTGTGGCTGCCAGTCAACAGCTTGACTTGTCCGCTAGGCCACACACACTTCCTCTTCATTTGCCTGTGGCTGTCTCTTGTGAGTGTCACGGACGCCTGCTTTTGCTGCAGCCTGCAGAGGTTATTCTCGTTGTGCCCCCTGCAGTAACTGCGTTCCTCCTCCCTGGACCACGTGATGCTTTTACAGACTCCCAGGCTGCTTGTTTAGGGCCGTGCCTGGACTCCCACCCCACCCCTGCCCTGCCCTGCCCTGTCCTGTCCTGCCTGCAGATGGCCTGTTTACCAAGTGTTGACCTGAGTGATTGATGCCCCAGTCTACACGGCCGGGAGGTGGGTTAATTTATGTCCGGGGTGGATACCCACCTCGTACTTTTTGCCCATGATACCGAAAAACACGCATTTTCACCGGAAGGGGGTAATAAAGTTTCAACTATATATTTCAGCTTCGATTTCTGTCTGTTAAGTCTAGTTTCTTTACACCCTCTGGAGCATAGGTGTCCAGAGGGACGTTCACCTGGGTGGGTATTGGGGAACGGGCGGCAGCGGAGGGACAGGGTGACTCTCGGGTCATCCTCCCTTCATTTGTGAAGTGTATTTATCACCTTTTTTTTAATGAACTTTACCTCAACGTGTGATTTTTCATATTTGTGATAATTATCAGTTGACCCCCATGGGGCATATTTTCAGACTACGGTGGCAGGTTAAGGAGTGAAACAACAAAACGAATGCTCACGTTACTTCGAGAGTACCGCCAATTAGAAAACCACAATTGTACTTTTTTGGCAGTTCCGGTTTGCACAGATTCGACTTACCCTTTGCACACTCGCTAAAACATTATTTCGTTCGAACCTCACAAACTACTCAACTCACTGCAGCATCTTTGGGAATTCGAATGTCAATTCCTTTTTTTTTTGTTTTTCTCGAAATCACAATTTTTCTATCAGTAATTGAATGCAACACCTGATATCACCAGCACATACTTGCTTAAATTCAAATGTTACTCCTCTTATAGGGTAGCTTTAGGCGTGATGTAATTGAGCAGAGCAGATTTGTGGGTTTTGGACTCTCGTTAGTGGGGATATGGAGAAAAGAGTGAGGTTATTTTCAAAGTCATTAGTTATGTTACTGGTCGTTTAATTTGCTCACAATGTATACGGGGGCGGGGTTGAGCTGCTCATTTACTTTCTAAAGTTTTCAGTTCTGTGTTGTCACTTTGAGTGCTTTAACAGTGTGACAAATGTGTGTATGTGTTATGCACATATAAAAATGTGAGATACTTTATAGGCTTGCCGGCCACTTTATCCAGTCCAATTGTAAGAAATAGAGCACCTGAAGCCGTGATTACATTTGTGGTAAAGTGTGGCGTTAGGTAAACTAAAGTTTATTTGAAGTGGGGCTAGTGTGCCTGCAGAAACTGACGAGCAAAAAAAAACAGACCCACACTGCGTTTCCCTTGCAGGAGCGAGCAGGGGCACGATCTGTTTGCAAGATAATTGCAAACAGATGTCGCCAAAGCTCGCTCCCACAAGGGAAACGCCAAATGTGCAGAGAAACGCCAAATGTGCACGGGTTGCAATTGAAAGCAATGCAAAGCGTGCACGTTTTTGGGCAAAAAAGTGAATCAATTTCAAGAGGTCCCCTCCTATGCTCCTAATTTTTTTTAATTTCACACCCCTGGGCTACAACGCTACAAGCAATCTGAAATCAGCTTTTGGTTTTGTGTGATCTTTTGTCACCTTTTCTGTACATATAGTGGCTGTTCTCATTGGATCCATGAACAGTTTTGAAATCGATCGGACTTCATCTTTGCAGCCCCTTGCATCCATTCATGCACTCGCCCAATAATCTAGCCATTTATCCATGCACTCAACAACCCATTTGTTAATGCACAAATTCTACCACGCATGCCCACATTTTAATCGATTCACTGCATTTGCCCCACATAGCACCTTGTCCTGCAACACCTGCATATTTACTTGTGCTAAAAAGCAGTTCAGAAATATTTTCTAGGAGTACAATTTCCTGACCTACTTCTGTATATTCTTGTGAATTCATGAAGGCCTTAAATTGCACTAATGCAAGGATATATACCATGGGTGCAAATTTGTGACCTTCTTAAAGAATTGGGCACCTAAGTAGGTCTTGACTTAACCAAGACCTTTTGTTTTTATTAAAATTCTATCTATCTATCCATCTGCAGGCTTTACCTCTTTCACAAGGAGCATATCAGCACACAAGGCAGGTTTGTTGAGTACTAGGGACTACTGTGGCAATGTGGGCATTTAGAGACCACAACTATTATTATCGCTTTTTGCCAAAGGTTGTTATAATGCTGAGGTCCTGGCAGCTCTCACAAGGTTTTACATAAACTATATCAAAACAAGACACGCATTGACAAAACCAAAAGGCGGACTACCAATATCAGACCTACTGGCTTTGCCAATGCTTGTTTATTTTCATGTTTCCCATTATCTTGATGAAACTGGTTACACTTATTTCCCATTATGAACATTGTTTGTAAATACAAGCATGCATCAACACATTTTACTCAATGATGCTTCAAAGAAATGTTACCTACATTTTCAAAGTAGTTTCGCAAAACGTTTTTTTTCCTTGTTGCATTTTTATGAGAACATTTCATTTTGAAAGCAAAGGATTGTCGATCCTGCTGTCAAGAGTCTGCAGATATCTGCATCTAATTAGAGAGCAGTCTTGTAGCCTCATATTGTTAATCCCTTCGCCGCGCGTCAAATTCCGCCGCGGTGCGAGGGGGGGCGGGGGGGGGGGGTGGCTTATTGTGGTGCTCAGGTACCCAGGATGGCTCCCGGTCGTCATAAATCACAGTGGGCGTGTGCTCATGGCAGCCAGGAGCCATCCGAACTCCGCACACCGATTAATTCTCCCACACAGGCGGGGAATTAACCATGCGTGGGCGGAGCAGCAACGTTCGGACAGCTCCCGACCATCATGAGCACACGTCTACTGTGACTCATGACGTCCGGGAGCCGTCCTGAGCATGGATGTGGTTAAACTTTGAAAACCTATGTACACATTTTTACATAGGCACCACTGTCAGTAGTGCAGTCCAAGCTTACAACATTTTCTTAAAGTGCTTACCCAATAAGAAAGCCTTTGTATTGGCTAGATGGGGCAGGCGCTCCTTTTCCTCAACGCCACCAATCTCTGGAACACCCTCCCCTCCAATCTGAGGAAAGGAACCTAATCTGCTGGCATTCCGTAAACTCTTGATAACCCAACTCTTCAAGGTATCGCTCTAAATGCCTGTGTCCCTCTTCCTGCCCTGTCCACAGTGCTGGGAGGCCTCAGGGTAGCCATGCGCTATACAAATACAAATTCATTCATTCATTAATGAACCATAAATGCAAGATTGAACAGCATTAACACATGGACACAAATATTACATTAACTGTGGACAATGCCCTTTACTGATCAGTTATGGGGTACTGTAAACTGGCAGCCAAAGGGTTTGTGCTGCAGGGTGTTAGGCCTCCTTGTCCTAAGGACACCATAAACATGAAAACTTGTCCTTGACTCCAAAGTCTATGTTCTGGAAGTCTATAGGCAGTCACAATTGGAGTCATCAGAAAGGAGGGGGCACAATTTAAGAAAAAGGGTCATATGCTAGTCCAGTTTCCATAAGAATAAGTGGAGAAGTGTGTCTCACTGGTTAGAGGAGGCAGACCCTGAAGCAGAGGTCAGACCCGGGACCAGGGTCCAATTCCCGACGCGGCAGGGTCTTGAGCCCAAATATCCACGGACTCGATAATTCTCGTTTCGGTGCCTACTCGAATCACGGGTTCACACTCTGCAGCTCTGGGCAATAGCTGCTTAATCTCCACTACGGCCCCCCGCGGCGGGATGCCTGGCTTTCACCTTGGGGATGCCCAGTACGGGTATCTCACAGGGAAAAAGCCAGGACGGGTTCCCAAGGCAAGCGCCGAGATGCCTACGGGTAATCGATCGCTATATTAGAACGCATAATAATAATAATAATAATAATAATAATAATAAGAGAGCCCTACCACGTCTCGCTCAGGACGCAGGCTCCATCAGTTCCTGCAGTTCTCCTTAAAACTAGCAAGGAAAGAGTGCAGAAGGAGGTGTCCATGATTAGAACATGGAATGCGGGTTTTCCAGCTAGTGGCTTGAGTGCATGCACATTGCAGTCGAAAGGCAAGTCAGCTGTTGTAGTTACTGAGGTAGATGATTCAATTATGTGCCTACTAAAGGGAATGGAGGGCAGGCAGAATAGAGTGTATATTACATACTGTTTGGTTGGACTGGTACATTGTGTTATTGGGCGGCAGCAGTGTCGTAAGAATATGGTTACTTGTATTTTGGGTTATGCTTACGCTGGCTCAGTCACAAAGTACGGTGGAAAGACTCAGCAGGATTTAGGGCCTCAATTTAGGTCTGGATGTGCAAAAATAAGAGCGTCTATAACTGGTCGCCAACCAATTTGCATTTTGTGGGTCAGTGATGTAATAAAGTAGATAAGAAAATGAATCCCAAAACATTTGATGCATTTTCATAAATCTCATAATAGCAAATCTATTTTGTGATTTCCTGAATTCCTGAAATTATTTCCAATTCAGTATTCCAGTGTACTAAAGATCTGCATACTACAAACAGACACAAAATAGAATAATTGCACATACAATTTACCATCAAGCGGAAGCAGGAGGAAACCTTTGAGGAACTCATAAAAGTGCAACCGAAAGGCCATTCGCAGTAGCTTCACTGAGTACGAGTATAAAAAAGGCTTTATTTCGATAAAAACATATCTTAAAAGCATAAACATGGAACAACACTTTAACATCAGTAGCTTCACTATTGGACGGTGGCGAGGAGCAGTGCACTAGGAGCTCTATAGTTCACTAAAGGAAGAGGATGGGGGATTTTTACATAAAGAGTCACCAGATTTAATCAGTGTTTTTTTTGTGCAATATACAGAATGAGTAAGACTACCACTTTCATGATTTATTAAGCTACAGATGTAGACTGAAGACAGCCAAGCTAATCGTGCACATGTTCAGGTGTTATGCATTAGGGAGTTATCACAGTTCTGTTGCAATAATAAGAGGTATCTCACAACATGCTCTTTCTGGGGTAATTAGACAATTCCTGGATTTAATGCTAACCAGGGTAAATGTACATATAATATTTACTGCTACCCTTGCTGAATTAAAAGTACAAAAATTAAGGTATCAAATTGCAGCTTTTCCTAATTGTGTAGGATGTGTAGATGGAACACGCCTGCTCTAGAGTTAATTTTTAGGAATAGAAAAAAATAGAACAACATTCCCCTAACATACTGAATACATAATTACAGACATTGTAACATGTTATCCTGGGAGTACTCTTGACTCATTAGCTTTTCCCCACTATGGACTAAAGTTATCTGGCTAGAGGAGAGATTGGAGATGAAATATTACTTGTTGAGTGTCACAATGCAGTCTACTATATTATTGTATATAATAATCTGTAGACAATCACATTGATACATTGGTTCGCAACTTATAGGCTATATAGTGCTTATGCCTTTTGCTATAGATTTCCAGGGAAGCAACGAAAAGTGATACAGATGAGGAACCACAACCAAGTCATCAAGCATATTGACCGGACAATGTATGTTCTGTTGAGATGCAAAGCATCAAACAAATCCTCAAAAATAAGTGTTTGAAATGTAAGTAAGTAACAATAAAAAAATAAAATGTTTAATCTTCAAAAGTGTTTTTCGCAAACTTTGATATATATATATATATATATACATACATACATACACACACACACACACTTTTTTTGCAAAGAAATCCAAAGGTTAAAGTAACAATACAATTAGGTAGAATAAAAATATCGTTTTTCTTAAAATAAAAAAAACATTTACTGAAAAAAACGAAATTTAAAGTATCATTAAAGCTAGGTGAATTTGTCAGTGACAACATTAATGTTTTGAGCTAAGAGAAAACCACACATTAAGCAGTTATAGTTAGCAGCACTAACTGTAACTTGCGCCCAAGCCATGCACATGTCCTCCCATATGACATGTTCTATGGCATCATTGATGACATCTCAAATGACATCTCAAATGACAATACTGATGACGTCATCGAAGCTTCATTTTCCCACATATTGCTGTATACATTGTCATGGCTTTACACGTAGCATAGCTCACATTAGCAATCAACGATATATATATATATATATATATATAGATATATATATATATATATATCTATATATATATATATATATATATATATATTACCTACTGGCGGTCGCCAGTAGGTATATATAGTTAGGAGTTTTTCCCTATGGGATTTTTGAAAATTCTATGTCTAATAACTTTGGCGTTTGTGGACGGAATTGGCTGAAATTTTCAGGAAAATGGCACATTTTGTTTCTGAGCAGCCCTTGAAAATTTGGGGGGGGTTCGTCAAGGGGGGGCCGAGAAAAAAGGGGGGTCCCAAAACGTGTTTTTAACATTGAGTTTTCCATAGGGCGGTTGGCCTCACTTTTAGCCCGAACGGCTGAATGGATTTGCACGAAACTTGGCAAAATTGTAGGGACTGGTAGCCCGATGTGGCTTTTGTAGGTCTCAATATATGTGCTTCAGTGGATTTTGAGAAATTAACGTTCAAAAAAAGATATATATCTGTAACAGCGGACCGGGCAGCACTCCAGTTCGCGTACTTTTCGCGCAACGGAGCTTTGTGAAGCGAAGCTGATTGGTTCTCCGGCGTCTGTAAACATTCCAAACAGTCCGTAGCGGCCGCCATCTTGTCTCTCGGTAGGATCGAGAGACAAGAGGAGGCCAAAGCGAAGGGGTAAATGACCATAAGGGGGCATAGTGGATCCTCGCTGACCCCCTAGGTTTGATGTGGAGGTTTTAAAAGGGCCCCGCGGGGCAAAAAAAATAAATAATAATAATCGAACGGCTGAATGGATTTGCACGAAACTTGGTAAAATATTAGGGACTGGTAGCCCGATGTGCCTTTGCTAGGTCTCAATATATGTGCTCCAGTGGATTTTGAGAAATTAACGTTCAAAAAAAGATATATATCTGTAACAGCGCTCCGCTTCGCGTAACGGAGGTTTGCGAAGCTGATTGGTCATTCTGTCACTGGGCTATAGTTGGGCTACATCTGGCTGATATTTGGGCTACATTTGTTTTTTTTGTCTCTGGCGGCCATCTTTGGGCTACATTGGGCTTCATTGGGCTACATTTGGGCTCCAACATATATATAGGCCAATGTAGCCCAATATATATTTTTCAAAGTTAATTTTCGTAAAAACCACTGGAGCATATATCTTGAGACATAGCAAAGGCACATCGGGCTACCAGTCCCTACAATTTTGCCAAGTTTCGTGGAAATCCATTCAGCCGTTCGAGCTAAAAGTGAGTCCAACCGCCCTATGGAAATGAAGGAAATGAATGGGTAATTTGTAATTAGCAAATAGCTCATCGCAAACTAGGAATGGTAAAGAATCGCTATTTATTCCTTAAAGTTCGCTATTTAGGAAATGCAAAAAACTTTGATGATACATATGGCGGTTCATCTCTAACAAGATAAGAAGCATAGGGATAGATTTATGATGACTGGCGCATCACCAGGGATGTGTTAGTCATTCTGTGCCGCTGTTCCGTCACCTATGGTGTGCTGCATTTACAATGCGGCGCATCATGGGGCAAAAACAGCACAGATGCGTGATGTATCTGTGCCGTAAAGGTGGCGCATTGCTGGAGTTGTATCGCAAGTGTGATGAAGCTCCAGCAAGGGTCGGGGGTGCCCCTGTCGCAGGGTTTCTGTTCTCACACAGAACTGTGGACAGAGGATTGGAACCTCGGCGAATTAGGGTGCCCCAAAACTCACCTTAGTAATCAAAAACCCCTTAGCAAGCTAGGTACAGTGTCACATTGGATATAACAAACTCTCAATGTTTAGACAATCCAGAATATGAACTTATAGTACCTCAGGATACGTGGAACTCATGAACAGTCGGTCGTTATATATTTCTTAGAAACCAGAACATGGAGTTAAGAAGAACACATGTGTATTTGAAATGTTTATTTACTAATGCCGTCTTCTCAGGCGTAGTATCTTAGATAATACAAGTACACATATTATCAGTAGCAAAATTACCAGCATAGTTACTAGTACATAAAAAGCGAATGGTGACAGTATGTTAACATGCTGTAAATGAATAAGAGTTAGCAACACTTATAAGCAGCCACGGACCGTGGAGGGAGTTACGGTGGGGCGGGGAGGGGCAGGGTGGAGAGGGCTCCACCCTGCCGCTCCCCCTCCCCGCCTCCCTGCCCCACCGTAACTCCCTCCACGGCCCGCGGCTGCTTATATCTCACCCTCCCTAATACACATATTATATTATTTGCTAAGAAGGTCTGTTTGTGTTGGTTTAGGGCGTGCCCATACTTTAGTGTCTTAGATTTGAAGGAATCACATCAGCATACACCAGCTCTCTCTTCATGTGAACCGCATCAAGTGTTGTGTATGTGTGTTCGGCAAAGCAATATAAAACCCGCCTCATGCCCAGAATTGGCAGAAGCTGCACTTATGTTATGAGTATGAAGTCGTGGAGATCAGACCTCATAACAATTCTGTATCGTGTTGTTCTTGAAACTTCAGCACTCGCTGTACAGATATAGTTTAACAAGCAAAGCAGATAGTAGAGCAATAACATATTATTCTCATGTAAACCACGATGAACTACTAGGTTGAAAGCTAAAGCAACAACTAAGTGTCGTGTGCAGAAGTTGCAAAAAAGGGAAAATGGCGTTTAAACCGGTAATGAGCCCATGCTAACTTAACACGGTGTAAAGATATCCAGGACCTAGATGACACCTCCCCATGATCCGGAAACGAACTGAATAAGATAATAGAAGTGCCATCTCATGAGAGCAGATTGCAACTTTATATGTGGACGGTCCGCAAGGTAAAACATTAAAAACTAGGAAAATTTAATGCTAAAGAAAAATAAAACAGCCAAGTACTTTATCGAGTCTTAAGCCAATAGGCAAGCTAAATAATAAAAACTTGACAAATAAGTCAATGAATTGTCAATGAAATGCTAGTACTCAGCATATCAAACATGAAAAAGGTCTATGACATAACTGTGTATGCAAAATAAGCTGCAACAGCCTCCAATAGGAAGTCACCGTCTTCATCCGAAAAGAGTTCAGCCATCCAATTTAAAAGCGGAAAAGAACATACGTGCTCTCCCAGCACCGGATCCTCTATCACCATCAGAGGACAGCTCGGTGGGTTTTCAAGAAAGCTCTGTTCCAAGAAAGACTGTGTTGCCGCCAGTAAATTCCAGGGACCAATTAGTCCATGCATCAATGCCACAGCCATAATCCTTTCGCCAGGACAAACCAACTCGTGAGTAATGATAGGAGTCATCAGCTGATTAAAGTCGACGTCAGGAGAAACCGGTCCGCAGAGACACAAATCAATGGCCCAATCGAAATCACAGGTCAGGCAGTGAAATACAGGCTGGACACAGGTGAAGTAGGAGAATCGAAAAGATAATCCATATGCCGTGCTTAATATCGCCAACGGCATTGTGCCATAATATTCTAGCATGCGATTGCGGAACAGTGTCAGCAGCTGCAGGGCGGGAGCTTGCACAGGAGGGACATCCATATTTAAAAATGTAAAAAACCACAAGAGCGTCCGCTGGTAATGCAAGTAAAAATGGGAATCCACGAAGCACAGTGGAAAAAATAGAATGAAAGAAAGCAGGGATGACTCCAAAGATTTTCTCAAATGAAGTCACGAGACCACTGGTAACAACTTTAAAAAAGTGCGCCAGGGCCTTTGTGGAGGACGCGTTAAAAATAGTCCGAACCATCTTGCTGAAATGGAAAGGCGAATCAGTATTGAAAAGGGTCTGCACCTCTGTACGGGTGTTCGCTATGTGAAGCACGAAAGTTTCACGGGCCGAACTCAAGGCCACCTCTCTCTGAGACAAAAGAGCTCTTATTCTTGCCATGCCGTTGAAATCTGCTCCCAAGGTTGGTATTTGTGGCCAGATTGAAAACTCCCTATGTTCATGTGTGGGAGGAAATAGAACATTTCTGCAGCAAATGACCCGTTCACTTACTGTTACGATAAAAGGAATACTTTTAATTAACCCAGAACAATCTTCATTATTGAGCATCAAATAACTACCATTTTCCAACAACTTGAACGTGGGGATGATAGCAGGAACTGGCGTGCCTTGCAACACGCAAGCCATATTTGGTCGGTGTTTGTTGCATGAACCGTGTAACTGTATGTGCCTACACATTAGTGAATGATCTGGCGTCTCAGTGCATTCCTCTCCATTCAGATAAACTTCTTGATCATCTTTGAAACATCTGTATGTGTATGGAAGCGACCAGACCTCATGAAGAAAAGCACTACCTAAAGGTTCATAACGACCTATTGGTATATATTTCATACAATTTGAAAACTTATATAAAGCAAAAGGCAGCGTTATTAAACCGTGGATAAGGCACGTTGCCAAAAAACCCGCAATCCTCTGCTGATGATGTCACTGAGCATGTCATGAATGATGTAATATGTGACATCATCAGCAGTGGATTACGGGTAATAGTATCTCTAGTTTACTCCCCTATAGCTGTCTTTCTTTTAACATAAGTGCCTGTTTCCTTCCCTTATACTTACTGTTCTTTTTAAAAAAAAAAAAATTTTGGTTCACTTCCGGTTCGCGTACCGGCGAGCGAACTGGGAAGCGAACTACGAGAAATAGAGGTTGGCACAGTTCCAAATATTGTACCAATTTTTTAATAACGGGGAGGTAGTTCTGAAAAGAACTTTTTTTTTTATTGTTTTTGTTGTTTTATATTTTTTTTATTATTTTTCTGAACATTTTTTTACTTTTTTTTAATTTTTCTGAACATTTTTATATTTTTGGGGGTTTTTCTTGGAGGGGGCAATGAAAACGATTCATTGTAAAGGGCTCAACAGGAGCAACAAAACAAAAAAAAAGTATTTATTATTTGGGGCGTTTCGTACAAACTTGCATATGATAGTCAATAGCTCTGTTGATCAGAGTGATGCTTCTTTCTCCGTAGCAAATGAATCCACTGCAATATACGCAGACTTGTTTTACTTCATGAAATCTCGTTTGTATATTTGGCACAATCTCCCTGCCCTCTGGTCCCGTTACTTCCGGTACAACAGATCTTCTGGCCATAATAGGGAGATTATCTAGGTCGTTACGAAACTGTACAGCACTGTAGTTGTTAGGATGCCACCTAGTCATATGGCGATGCATTGTGTAGTTTCCGAAACTGTATTTTTTGTCGGTCCCTCTGGACAGTCTATCTTGACATATAAGGCAAGTTACGTATCTTGCATTTACTTTTTTCTGACCTTTGGGAATTTTAAAAAATTGCCAAATGAAGTTTTCTTTCCGGTGAGACGTCCTGGGCTCCTCAGGCAAAAAGTGCCTCTCTTCGTGCTCGTCGTCCTGTTCCTCTTCTTCCTCTTCTTGCTGAATTATAACTTGAGCAGGTGGTCCACTCTTCCTTGGATGTGGTGGAGGTGGTGGGGAAGCACCAGCTGAAGCTACTAAAGAAGCCATTGCTCACTGGTAACAAAGGGTCTTTCTCTCACAATGATGAAAGTCAGAGTGAGGAAAGAAGGAGGGATTTTCATCATTTGGGAAAAACAATAGTTCTCAACCAATGAAAAGTGTTCATTTTAGATTATATGACCTAGTCTTACATCATTAGGAAACCAAAAGTGAAATGAACCAATGAAAAGTGTTCATTTTAGATTATATGACCTAGTCTTACATCATTAGGAAACCAAAAGTGAAATGAACCAATGAAAAGTGTTATTACCAAGTCACATGACCTGCTGTGTTTACGTTAAGCGCTTTGCAGGGCCTCCCGGTTTGCTTCCAGAAACCTGTGCTTTGCGACTCGGTAAGCGTACCAGTTCGCTAACGTAGCACGTCATATGACGTATCACGCGACAACGCGAAACGTCATGCGGACGGGAGGCGTCACGATGTTGTTTTCTAACGCGGCAGTTGCGGTAAAGAAACGTTTACCGGCTGCGGTCTATTTCGCGGCATCAAGGTCAGCTAACGAGAAGCTTCCCGATTCGCGAAGCGGGAACGAAGAAAAAAAAATATTTAAAAAAAAAATTATTAATAAACATAAAATATATTTTTGGATTTAAAGAAGAATAAATTTTACAGCTACAGATATTAGCTGTTAAAAAACCAATGAAATTCACTGAAAAAACCATAGGTTATAGACCATATATAGTTAGGAATTAGCATTTACAAAACCTTGAAAATTCACTGAAAAAACCATAGGTTATAGACCATATATAGTTAGGAATTAGCATTTAGAAAACCTTATTTTACTCACACAAAACCATTGAAATTCCATATATAGTTAGTTGCACTAACTATATATCGCGCACCCGCAATCCACTGCTGATGATGTCACATATTACATCATTCATGACATGGTCAGTGACATCACTGATGACATCACTGATGACATCTCAAATGACATCACTGATGACATCACTGATGACATCTCAAATGACATCACTGATGACATCATGACACACCAATACCAGTTACTACATACGCACTCACTGATTCCTACGTCTACACACACATTCACTCATTCACCCATACAATCACTCATACATACAGTCACTCATTATTACAACACTATCATATGCACTCATACACCTATGCAGACAGTCACACACTGCCACTCATCCATGGAGTTACTCACACACCAAGTCAGTCCTGTAAAGAATCAATCACACTTCCATTTCTTCATCTATACAGTTAAACACAGAACACCATACTTCAGTGACATCACTGATGACATCACTAATGACATCTGAAATGACATCACTGATGACATCTCAAATGACATCACTGATGACATCATGACACACCAATACCAGTTACTACATACGCACTCACTGATTCGTACGTCTACACACACATTCACTCATTCACCCATACAATTACTCATACATACAGTCAGTTATTATTAGAACACTATCATATGCACTCATACACCTAGTCAGTCCTGTGAAGAATCAATCACACTTCGATTTCCTCATCTATAGTTAAACACAGAACACCATACTTTTCACACATATACTAACACATACTTACTCTCTTATACAATCACTGATACAAGTACACATTGATATGCACAGCGTCACACACCTCCCAGCCAGCCACACACACACTCAGTCTTCCATCCATCCAGTTTTGTGTGAGTAAAATAAGGTTTTGTAAATGCTAATTCCTAACTATATATGGTCTATAACCTATGGTTTTTTCAGTGAATTTTCAAGGTTTTGTAAATGCTAATTCCTAACTATATATGGTCTATAACCTATGGTTTTTTCAGTGAATATATATACACACATATACATATATATATATATTCACTGAAAAAACCATAGGTTATAGACCATATATAGTTAGGAATTAGCATTTAGAAAACCTTATTTTACTCACACAAAACCATTGAAATTCCATATATAGTTAGTTGCACTAACTATATATCGCGCACCCGCAATCCACTGCTGATGATGTCACATATTACATCATTCATGACATGGTCAGTGACATCACTGATGACATCACTGATGACATCTCAAATGACATCACTGATGACATCATCTAGTGTCTGTGTGTTTTTGTAAAGTTTAAATACGTTTTACATATTGAAGAATGACTGGATGTATGGAAGACTGAGTGTGTGTGTGGCTGGCTGGGAGGTGTGTGACTCTGTGCATATCAATGTGTACTTGTATCAGTGATTGTATAAGAGAGTAAGTATGTGTTAGTATACGTGTGAAAAGTATGGTGTTCTGTGTTTAACTATAGATGAGGAAATCGAAGTGTGATTGATTCTTCACAGGACTGACTAGGTGTATGAGTGCATATGATAGTGTTCTAATAATAACTGACTGTATGTATGAGTAATTGTATGGGTGAATGAGTGAATGTGTGTGTAGAAGTACGAATCAGTGAGTGCGTATGTAGTAACTGGTATTGGTGTGTCATGATGTCATCAGTGATGTCATTTGAGATGTCATCAGTGATGTCATCAGTGATGTCATTTGAGATGTCATCAGTGATGTCATCAGTGATTTCACTGACCATGTCATGAATGATGTAATATGTGACATCATCAGCAGTGGATTGCGGGTGCGCGATATATAGTTAGTGCAACTAACTATATATGGAATTTCAATGGTTTTGTGTGAGTAAAATAAGGTTTTCTAAATGCTAATTCCTAACTATATATGGTCTATAACCTATGGTTTTTTTCAGTGAATTTTCAAGGTTTTGTAAATGCTAATTCCTAACTATATATGGTCTATAACCTATGGTTTTTTCAGTGAATTTCATTGGTTTTTTAACAGCTAATATCTGTAGCTGTAAAATGTATTCTTCTTTAAATCCAAAAATATATTTTATATGTTTATGAATAATTTTTTTTTTAAATATTTTTTTTTCTTCGTTCCCGCTTCGCGAATCGGGAAGCTTCCCGTTAGCTGACCTTGATGCCGCGAAATAGACCGCGAGCCGGTAAACGTTTCTTTACCGCAAGTGCCGCGTTAGAAAACAACATCGTGACGCCTCCCGTCCGCATGACGTTTCACGTTGTCGCGTGATACGTCATATGACGTGCTACGTTAGCGAACTGGTACGCGAAGCGAGTCGCAAAGCGCAGGTTTCTGGAAGCAAACCGGGAGGCCCTGCAAAGCGCTTAACGTAAACACAGCAAGTCATGTGACTTGGTAATAACACTTTTCATTGGTTCATTTCACTTTTGGTTTCCTAATGATGTAAGACTAGGTCATATAATCTAAAATGAACACTTTTCATTGGTTGAGAACTCTTGTTTTTCCCAAATGATGAAAATACCTCCTTCTTTCCTCACTCTGACTTTCATCATTGTGAGAGAAAGACCCTTTGTGATCACTGAGCAATGGCTTCTTTAGTAGCTTCAGCTGGTGCTTCCCCACCACCTCCACCACATCCAAGGAAGAGTGGACCACCTGCTCAAGTTATAATTCAGCAAGAAGAGGAAGAAGAGGAAGACGAGGAAGAGCAGGAAGAGAGGCAGTTTTTGCCTGAGGAACCCAGGACGTCTCACCGGAAAGAAAACTTCATTTGGCAATTTTTTAAAATTCCCAAAGGTCAGAAAAAAGTAAATGCAAGATACGTAACTTGCCTTATATGTCAAGATAGACTGTCCAGAGGAACCGAGAAAAAATACAGTTTCGGAAACTACACAATGCATCGCCATATGACTAGGTGGCATCCTAACAACTACAGTGCTGCACAGTTTCGGAACGACCTAGATAATCTCCCTATTATGGCCAGAAGATCTGTTGTACCGGAAGTAACGGGACCAGAGGGCAGGGAGATGGTGCCAAATATACAAATGAGATTTGGTGAAGTAAAACACATCTGCGTATTTTGCGATGGATTCATTTGCTACGGAGAAAGAAGCATCGCTCTGATCAACAGAGCTATTGACTATCATATGCAAGTTTGTACGAAACGCCCAAAATAATAAATACTTTTTTTTTGTTTTGTTGCTCCTGTTGAGCCCTTTACAATGAATCGTTTTCATTGCCCCCTCCAAGAAAAACCCCAAAAAATATAAAACTGTTCAGAAAAATTCAAAAAAAGTAAAAAAATGTTCTGAAAAATAATAAAAAAAATATAAAACAACAAAAACAATAAAAAAAAAAAGTTCTTTTCAGAACTACCTCCCCGTTATAAAAAAATTGGTACAATATTTGGAACTGTGCCAACCTCTATTTCTCTTAGTTCGCTTCCCAGTTCGCTCGCCGGTACGCGAACCGGAAGCGAACCAAAAACAGTAAGTATAAGGGAAGGAAACAGACACTTATGTTAAAAGAAAGACAGCTATAGGGGAGTAAACTAGAGATACTATTACCCGTAATCCACTGCTGATGATGTCACATATTACATCATTCATGACATGCTCAGTGACATCATCAGCAGAGGATTGCGGGTTTTTTGGCAACGTGCCTTATCCACGGTTTAATAACGCTGCCTTTTGCTTTATATAAGTTTTCAAATTGTATGAAATATATACCAATAGGTCGTTATGAACCTTTAGGTAGTGCTTTTCTTTATGAGGTCTGGTCGCTTCCATACACATACAGATGTTTCAAAGATGATCAAGAAGTTTATCTGAATGGAGAGGAATGCACTGAGACGCCAGATCATTCACTAATGTGTAGGCACATACAGTTACACGGTTCATGCAACAAACACCGACCAAATATGGCTTGCGTGTTGCAAGGCACGCCAGTTCCTGCTATCATCCCCACGTTCAAGTTGTTGGAAAATGGTAGTTATTTGATGCTCAATAATGAAGATTGTTCTGAGTTAATTAAAAGTATTCCTTTTATCGTAACAGTAAGTGAACGGGTTATTTGCTGCAGAAATGTTCTATTTCCTCCCACACATGAACATAGGGAGTTTTCAATCTGGCCACAAATACCAACCTTGGGAGAGATTTCAACGGCATGGCAAGAATAAGAGCTCTTTTGTCTCAGAGAGAGGTGGCCTTGAGTTCGGCCCGTGAAACTTTCGTGCTTCACATAGCGAACACCCGTACAGAGGTGCAGACCCTTTTCAATTCAGATTTGCCTTTCAATTTCAGCAAGATGGTTCGGACTATCTTTAACGCATCCTCCACAAAGGCCCTGGCGCACTTTTTTAAAGTTGTTACCAGTGGTCTCGTGACTTCATTTGAGAAAATCTTTGGAGTCATCCCTGCTTTCTTTCATTCTATTTTCTCCACTCTGCTTCGTGGATTGGCATTTTTACTTGCATTACCAGCGGACGCTCTTGTGCTTTTTTACATTTTTAAATATGGATGTCCCTCCTATGCAACCTCCCACCCTGCAGCTGCTGACACTGTTCCGCAATCGCATGCTAGAATATTATGGCACAATGCCGTTGGCGATATTAAGCACGGCATATGGATTATCTTTTCGATTCTCCTACTTCGTCTGTGTCCAGCCTGTATTTCACTGCCTGACCTGTGATTTCGATTGGGCCATTGATTTGTGTCTCTGCGGACCGGTTTCTCCTGACGTCGACTTTAATCAAAATCAGCTGATGACTCCTATCATTACTCACGAGTTGGTTTGTCCTGGCGAAAGGATTATGGCTGTGGCATTGATGCATGGACTAATTGGTCCCTGGAATTTACTGGCGGCAGCACAGTCTTTCTTGGAACAGAGCTTTCTTGAAATCCCACCGAGCTGTCCTCTGATGGTGATAGAGGATCCGGTGCTGGGAGAGCACGTATGTTCTTTTCCGCTTTTAAATTGGATGGCTGACCTGTTTTCGGATGAAGACGGTGACTTCCTATTGGAGGCTGTTGCAGCTTATTTTGCATACACAGTTATGTCATAGACCTTTTTCATGTTTGATATGCTGAGTACTAGCATTTCATTGACAATTCATTGACTTATTTGTCAAGTTTTTATTATTTACCTTGCCTATTGGCTTAAGACTCGATAAAGTACTTGGCTGTTTTATTTTTCTTTAGCATTAAATTTTCCTAGTTTTTAATGCTTTACCTTGCGGACCGTCCACATATAAACTTGCAATCTGCTCTCATGAGATGGCACTTCTATTATCTTATTCAGTTCGTTTCCGGATCATGGGGAGGTGTCATCTAGGTCCTGGATATCTTTACACCGTGTTAAGTTAGCATGGGCTCATTACCGGTTTAAACGCCATTTTTCCTTTTTTGCAACTTCTGCACACGACACTTAGTTGTTGCTTTAGCTTTCCACCTAGTAGTTCATCGTGGTTTACATGAGAATAATATGTTATTGCTCTACTATCTGCTTTGCTTGTTAAACTATATCTGTACAGCGAGTGCTAAAGTTTCAAGAACAACACGATACAGAATTGTAATGAGGTCTGATCTCCACGACTTCATACTCATAACATAAGTGCAACTTCTGCCAATTCTGGGCATGAGGCGGGTTTTATATTGCTTTGCCGAACACACATACACAACAGTTGATGCGGTTCACATGAAGAGAGAGCTGGTGTATGCTGATGTGATTCCTTCAAATCTAAGACACTAAAGTATGGGCACGCCCTAAACCAACACAAAGAGACCTTCTTAGCAAATAATATAATATGTGTATTAGGGAGGGTGAGATATAAGCAGCCGCGGGCCGTGGAGGGAGTTACGGTGAGGCAGGGAGGCGGGGAGGGGGAGAAGCAGGGTGGAGCCCTCTCTACCCTGCCCCTCCCCCTCCCCGCCTCCCTGCCCCACCGTAACTCCCTCCACGGCCCGCGGCTGCTTATAAGTGTTGCTAACCCTTATTCATTTACAGCATGTTAACATACTGTCACCATTCGCTTTTTATGTACTAGTAACTATGCTGGTAATTTTGCTACTGATAATATGTGTACTTGTATTCTCCACCCTGCTTCTCCCCCTCCCCGCCTCCCTGCCTCACCGTAACTCCCTCCACGGCCCGCGGCTGCTTATAAGTGTTGCTAACTCTTATTCATTTACAGCATGTTAACATACTATCACCATTCGCTTTTTATGTACTAGTAACTATGCTGGTAATTTTGCTACTGATAATATGTGTACTTGTATTATCTAAGATACTACGCCTGAGAAGACGGCATTAGTAAATAAACATTTCAAATACACATGTGTTCTTCTTAACTCCATGTTCTGGTTTCTAAGAAATATATAACGACCGACTGTTCATGAGTTCCACGTATCCTGAGGTACTATAAGTTCCTATTCTGGATTGTCTAAACATTGAGAGTTTGTTATATCCAATGTGACACTGTACCTAGCTTGCTAAGGAGTTTTTGATTACTAACGTGAGTTTTGGGACACCCTAATTCGCCGAGGTTCCAATCCTCTGTCCACAGTTCTGTGTGAGAACAGAAACCCTGCGACAGGGGCACCCCCGACCCTTGCTGGAGCTTCATCACACTTGCGATACAACTCCAGCAATGCGCCACCTTTACGGCACAGATACATCACGCATCTGTGCTGTTTTTGCCCCATGATGCGCCGCATTGTAAATGCAGCACACCATAGGTGACGGAACAGCGGCACAGAATGACTAACACATCCCTGGTGATGCGCCAGTCATCATAAATGTATCCCTATGCTTCTTATCTTGTTAGAGATGAACCGCCATATGTATCATCAAAGTTTTTTGCATTTCCTAAATAGCGAACTTTAAGGAATAAATAGCGATTCTTTACCATTCCTAGTTTGCGATTAGCTATTTGCTAATTACAAATTACCCATTCATTTCCTTCATTTCCATAGGGCGGTTGGACTCACTTTTAGCTCGAACGGCTGAATGGATTTCCACGAAACTTGGCAAAATTGTAGGGACTGGTAGCCCGATGTGCCTTTGCTATGTCTCAAGATATATGCTCCAGTGGTTTTTACGAAAATTAACTTTGAAAAATATATATTGGGCTACATTGGCCTATATATATGTTGGAGCCCAAATGTAGCCCAATGTAGCCCAATGTAGCCCAAAGATGGCCGCCAGACACACAAAAAAACAAATGTAGCCCAAATATCAGCCAGATGTAGCCCAACTATAGCCCAGTGAAAGAATGACCAATCAGCTTCGCAAACCTCCGTTACGCGAAGCGGAGCGCTGTTACAGATATATATCTTTTTTTGAACGTTAATTTCTCAAAATCCACTGGAGCACATATATTGAGACCTAGCAAAGGCACATCGGGCTACCAGTCCCTAATATTTTGCCAAGTTTCGTGCAAATCCATTCAGCCGTTCGATTATTATTATTATTATTTTTTTTGCCCCGCGGGGCCCTTTTAAAACCTCCACATCAAACCTAGGGGGTCAGCGAGGATCTACTATGCCCCCTTATGGTTATTTCCCCCTTTGTTTTGGCCTCCTCTTGTCTCTCGATCCTACCGAGAGACAAGATGGCGGCCGCTACGGACTTTTTGGAATGTTGACAGACGCCAGAGAACCAATCAGCTTCGCTTCACAAAGCTCCGTTGCGCGAAAAGTACGCGAACTGGAGCGCTGCCCGGTCCGCTGTTACAGATATATATCTCTTTTTAAACGGTAATTTCTCAAAATCCACTGGAGCACATATATTGAGACCTACAAAAGGCACATCGGGCTACCAGTCCCTACAATTTTGCCAAGTTTCGTGCAAATCCATTCAGCCGTTCGGGCTAAAAGTGAGGCCAACCGCCCTATGGAAAACTCAATGTTAAAAACACGTTTTGGGACCCCCCTTTTTTCTCGGCCCCCCCTTGACGAACCCCCCCCAAATTTTCAAGGGCTGCTCAGAAACAAAATGTGCCATTTTCCTGAAAATTTCAGCCAATTCCGTCCACAAACGCCAAAGTTATTAGACATAGAATTTTCAAAAATCCCATAGAGAAAAAATCCTAACTATATATACCTACTGGCGACCGCCAGTAGGTAATATATATATATATAGCGCTCCAGTTCGCGTACTTTTCGCGCAACGGAGCTTTGTGAAGCGAAGCCGATTGGTTCTCCGGCGTCTGTAAACATTCCAAACAGTCCGTAGCGGCCGCCATCTTGTCTCTCGGTAGGATCGAGAGACAAGAGGAGGCCAAAGCGAAGGGGCAAATGACCATAAGGGGGCGTAGTAGATTCTCGCTGACCCCCTAGGTTTGATGTGGAGGTTTTAAAAGGGCCCCGCGGGGCAAAAAAAAAAAATAACAATAATAAAACGGCTGAATGGATTTGCACGAAACTTGGCAAAATTGTAGGGACTGGTAGCCCGATGTGCCTTTGCTAGGTCTCAATATATGTGCTCCAGTGGATTTTGAGAAATTAACGTTCAAAAAAAGATATATATCTGTAACAGCGCTCCGTTTCGCGTACTTTTCGCGTTACGGAGGTTTGCGAAGCTGATTGGTTCTTCGGCGTCTGTAAACATTCCAAACAGTCCGTAGCGGCCGCCATCTTGTCTCTCGGTAGGATCGAGAGACAAGAGGAGGCCAAAGCGAAGGGGCAAATGACCATAAGGGGGCATAGTAGATCGTCCCTGACCCCCTAGGTTTGATGTGGGGGCTTTAAAAGGGTCTCGCAGGGCAAAAAAAAAATATACAGTTTTTTTAGTTTTTTTGCGTGGAGTGCGCCCGGTTCGCGAACCGGGAAGCGTTCTGGGGAGCGTACTTTCTTGAAAATTAGTGAAAAAAGTTAGAGTAAAATAATAATTGTGAGTGATCAGATGTAGGGTAGCTCTGAGAAGAGCTTTTGGGTTTATGGTACATTTAGGTACTTATAAGTAGGTACCAATGCACAGTCTTAAATTCAGAGTGAAAATTCTGTTGCCCTCATCTGAGAAGTGAACTCCATCTCCTCTGTAGATATCTTGCATGTAGTAACGCAAGTTATTGTTGTACAGGGAGCCCATTCCATGGTCTCTCATGTAAGCTGAAACAGATTTGTTTACATGCTTCCTCGATTTCTCAATTTGTGGACAAAATTGGTTCGACCACCTCCATTTTTGTCTTTGGCATATATTTGAATATACCAAGGCAGTCTGAGGAAAAAGTGCCATCAATTGCTCAAAGGTGTCCTTTAAAAGCATTTCCAGACCTACCCCAGTCAAAGTGCCCAAATCATTACCTCCACAGTGCACAATTAACAGGTCAGGTTTTGGCAAATGCATAAAGGTTTTCACCAATGGTATCAATTGGTGACATTTTAATCCTCTGTGGCCAAACCACTTAATTTCCACATCTTGTAAATTGAGGTTAGGTAAATTCCTGTTTTCAGCGTACCTCTGAGCCCAATAGATGTAACTATGTCCAACAATCCAGACAGAAAACATGGCGAGAGAAGGTTCTCCTGCAGTCAGATGAAGTGTGGCAATGAAATGGCAGTTGAAAAAATGAGAGTGTAAAATGAAAAAAACGGAGGAGTTTCTGTGTTAATGAAGCAGTAAGAGTGATTGGTGGATTTTGATTGCTGAAAACAGAAAGTTAGGGTGCATGGATGAGTTCGTTGAAAGATGTATTTTGAGTGGCGAAGAAAAAATCATTAAATGAAAGATTGCACTGGATATGCAGGTGCACTGAGAGTTCAGAGTTCAATTGCAACATTGTTGTGTGAACTTGGAAACACCAGAGGTCTTGCAAGAGGTGGTTGCTATGCAGAAAAAGCAGAGAGGGGGCAGAGGAGGGAAGGGTTTTGCTTTGAAAAAAGTGAGGGAAGAGTTTTGATTGGGTGACATGAGAGATATGTGTGAGGAATTACAGCATTTCTGTGCTTTTGATAGCTGCAGACTCTGGAGTGCATACCTTTTGCTCTGCTGAAGACAAATTGGTGTGTTTCTGAGACTGTTTTGAAACTCAAAGTATTTGCTAAGGTGAGAAAAGACTTCTTTAATTTAGATAGAAAATAGTGTGCTTTAAGGAGAAAATTATGAAGAAAGTTGTGTTTTTCAAATGTTGCTTTGTCTCAAGTGTTTTACAAATAGATTTTGTTTCTTTGAGAAATTGTAATTGGAGAAAATGTGAAGTATTAGTACTGACAGGGTTTTTATGTGCATAGGAGCTGTGGAGTGTTTTCAAATTATGACTTGTAAATCGTTTTTGAGAAAAAGCAATGGTTTTACTATTGATGAGAAGGACATAATGGTGTCTGCTTCTTTATAAGGTAATTGAGAGTCTCTGATGTTATTTTTCCCATTTCAATGTAAGAAGTTTGTCTGTGGAGCAAATTGCTTGTAAATATGCTCCCACCTGTGCATGGCAAATTTAGATTTTGAATGTTTGCGTTACATAGGCATGTTAAAGGTGACTGAAACATGCTGCAAAGGCAATCAAAAAACGCTTTTATGTGTCTTAAGGACATTTTAAGTCATTTCCCCATGTGCAGTGTTTTCAAATTATGAGTTGAAAATCGTTTTTGAGGTAAAGGAATGTTTTCAAAATTTATGTGCGCCATATGCCCCCAAATTTCTTTTTCAGGGGTGCAGCAGGGTGTTCTTCAGACACTCCTGCACCCTCGGAAAAATTCGTAATTTGCGATGAGGTAATTGCTAATCGCAAATTGCACCTTCATTCCTATGGGCCTCCTGCTGCATGGAAATGAATGGGTAATTTGTAATTAGCAAATAGCTCATCGCAAACTAGGAATGGTAAAGAATCGCTATTTATTCCTTAAAGTTCGCTATTTAGGAAATGCAAAAAACTTTGATGATACATATGGCGGTTCATCTCTAACAAGATAAGAAGCATAGGGATAGATTTATGATGACTGGCGCATCACCAGGGATGTGTTAGTCATTCTGTGCCGCTGTTCCGTCACCTATGGTGTGCTGCATTTACAATGCGGCGCATCATGGGGCAAAAACAGCACAGATGCGTGACGTATCTGTGCCGTAAAGGTGGCGCATTGCTGGAGTTGTATCGCAAGTGTGATGAAGCTCCAGCAAGGCTCAGGGGTGCCCCTGTCGCAGGGTTTCTGTTCTCACACAGAACTGTGGACAGAGGATTGGAACCTCGGCGAATTAGGGTGCCCCAAAACTCACCTTAGTAATCAAAAACCCCTTAGCAAGCTAGGTACAGTGTCACATTGGATATAACAAACTCTCAATGTTTAGACAATCCAGAATATGAACTTATAGTACCTCAGGATACGTGGAACTCATGAACACTCGGTCGTTATATATTTCTTAGAAACCAGAACATGGAGTTAAGAAGAACACATGTGCATTTGAAATGTTTATTTACTAATGCCGTCTTCTCAGGCGTAGTATCTTAGATAATACAAGTACACATATTATCAGTAGCAAAATTACCAGCATAGTTACTAGTACATAAAAAGCGAATGGTGACAGTATGTTAACATGCTGTAAATGAATAAGAGTTAGCAACACTTATAAGCAGCCGCGGGCAGTGGAGGGAGTTACGGTGGGGCAGGGGGGCAGGGAGGCGGGGAGGGGGAGGGGCAGGGTGGAGAGGGCTCCACCCTGCCCCTCCCCCTCCCCGCCTCCCTGCCCCACCGTAACTCCCTCCACGGCCCGCGGCTGCTTATATCTCACCCTCCCTAATACACATATTATATTATTTGCTAAGAAGGTCTCTTTGTGTTGGTTTAGGGCGTGCCCATACTTTAGTGTCTTAGATTTGAAGGAATCACATCAGCATACACCAGCTCTCTCTTCATGTGAACCGCATCAAGTGTTGTGTATGTGTGTTCGGCAAAGCAATATAAAACCCGCCTCATGCCCAGAATTGGCAGATGCTGCACTTATGTTATGAGTATGAAGTCGTGGAGATCAGACCTCATAACAATTCTGTATCGTGTTGTTCTTGAAACTTCAGCACTCGCTGTACAGATATAGTTTAACAAGTAAAGCAGATAGTAGAGCAATAACATATTATTCTCATGTAAATCACGATGAACTATTAGGTTGAAAGCTAAAGCAACAACTAAGTGTCGTGTGCAGAAGTTGCAAAAAAGGAAAAATGACGTTTAAACCGGTAATGAGTCCATGCTAACTTAACACGGTGTAAAGATATCCAGGATCTACATGACACCTCCCCATGATCCGGAAACGAACTGAATAAGATAATAGAAGTGCCATCTCATGAGAGCAGATTGCAACTTTATATGTGGACGGTCCGCAAGGTAAAACATTAAAAACTAGGACAATTTAATGCTAAAGAAAAATAAAACAGCCAACTACTTTATCGAGGCTTAAGCCAATAGGCAAGCTAAATAATAAAAACTTGACAAATAAGTCAATGAATTGTCAATGAAATGCTAGTACTCAGCATATCAAACATGAAAAAGGTCTATGACATAACTGTGTATGCAAAATAAGCTGCAACAGCCTCTAATAGGAAGTCACCGTCTTCATCCGAAAAGAGTTCAGCCATCCAATTTAAAAGCGGAAAAGAACATACGTGCTCTCCCAGCACCGGATCCTCTATCACCATCAGAGGACAGCTCGGTGGGTTTTCAAGAAAGCTCTGTTCCAAGAAAGACTGTGTTGCCGCCAGTAAATTCCAGGGACCAATTAGTCCATGGATCAATGCCACAGCCATAATCCTTTCGCCAGGACAAACCAACTCGTGAGTAATGATAGGACTCATCAGCTGATTAAAGTCGACGTCAGGAGAAACCGGTCCGCAGAGACACAAATCAATGGCCCAATCGAAATCACAGGTCAGGCAGTGAAATACAGGCTGGACACAGGTGAAGTAGGAGAATCGAAAAGATAATCCATATGCCGTGCTTAATATCGCCAACGGCATTGTGCCATAATATTCAAGCATGCGATTGCGGAACAGCGTCAGCAGCTGCAGGGCGGGAGCTTGCACAGGAGGGACATCCATATTTAAAAATGTAAAAAAGCACAAGAGCGTCCGCTGGTAATGCAAGTAAAAATGGGAATCCACCAAGCACAGTGGAAAAAATAGAATGAAAGAAAGCAGGGATGATTCCAAAGATTTTCTCAAATGAAGTCACGAGACCACTGGTAACAACTTTAAAAAAGTGCGCCAGGCCCTTTGTGGAGGACGCGTTAGAGATAGTCCGAACCATCTTGCTGAAATGGAAAGGCGAATCTGTATTTAAAAGGGTCTGCACCTCTGTACGGGTGTTCGCTATGTGAAGCACGAAAGTTTCACGGGCCGAACTCAAGGCCACCTCTCTCTGAGACAAAAGAGCTCTTATTCTTGCCATGCCGTTGAAATGTGCTCCCAAGGTTGGTATTTGTGGCCAGATTGAAAACTCCCTATGTTCATGTGTGGGAGGAAATAGAACATTTCTGCAGAAAATAACCCGTTCACTTACTGTTACGATAAAAGGAATACTTTTAATTAACCCAGAACAATCTTCATTATTGAGCATCAAATAACTACCATTTTCCAACAACTTGAACGTGGGGATGATAGCAGGAACTGGCGTGCCTTGCAACACGCAAGCCATATTTGGTTGGTGTTTGTTGCATGAACCGTGTAACTGTATGTGCCTACACATTAGTGAATGATCTGGCGTCTCAGTGCATTCCTCTCCATTCAGATAAACTTCTTGATCATCTTTGAAAATCTGTATGTGTATGGAAGCGACCAGACCTCATGAAGAAAACCACTACCTAAAGGTTAATAACGACCTATTGGTATATATTTCATACAATTTGAAAACTTATATAAAGCAAAAGGCAGCGTTATTAAACCGTGGATAAGGCACGTTGCCAAAGCAGTCAACCTTTTGGATTTATACTGGAAATGTTAAAGGAAGAATTACGGAGTAGGGCCTGTAAATCTTTAATGGACAACGAGTAAAATTACTCCAACCATCATATTCCTGTAACTCCGGGATAGTAGGGGTGTTTAATTTTTTAGAAGTAGCCAATCCAAAGCATTTGGTCTGGGAAATTGTTTCATTCACAAACAACATATGATTTGGGATGAGACATGCACGGTGCAAAGCCTCAGTGCCTTGTACCTGCCAGGTTCGTGAACCCCAAACTGATGTAGATCCTGGATATCTTTACTCTGTGTTAAGTTAGCATGGGCTCATTACTGGTTTAAACGCCATTTTTCCTTTTTTGCAACTTCTGCACACGAAACTTAGTTGTTGCTTTAGCTTTCAGCCTACCTGCGTCAAGATCTATGCCTGCTTCAAGCAGGCGCAGGGTTTTGATGTAGCTTTGTCCTATCTGATTGTAAATGCGGCACACCGTGGGTGGCAGAGCAGCGGTGCACGTTAACTGGTGCATCCCTGGGGATGTGCTAGTTAATATAAATCTGCCCCTTTACATTTAATTATGTGCAGGGGACACAGAGTCGGTGAGGTTTATCCAAGGTTAAGAAGAGAGGAGTCCTGTTCAGTGAAAAATTGGAGATAGGCTTCACCTCCTCTGCTCCTCAGCATCGTTGGACATGGTTAAATAATAGCTGCAAAATGTTACTCTTGTTAAACAATTTTACTATTATAATCTCTGAGATTTGTCTCTTACTGTGCAACATCTCATTGTTGTTATCTTTCTTTAAAGATAAAGACAACATCAACATGAGCGACAATCAGCAATCAGTTGATTTCGACCTCATCATTGAACTCGTAATTGAAACATCAGTGGATGTTGATCCCTTGGATGATTTCAATCCTGAGGATGAAGAAGAACGTGATGAGGATGCAGATTTGTCAGAATTGTATGACATAGGATGGGAAGCTGACTTGCTTGAGCCTCTGGAACTATAAACATTTATTTTATAAATTTATAATAAATAAAAAGTAAATATGTAAACCGTTTAATTTAAAAATAAAGACACCTTCAAAAACAGGTTATGTGTAGTGTCTTCAATAAAATATTAAAATATGGTCATAAAATTAGATCAGATTCATATATAAAACAGGACAGGTAAAATGAATATAAATTCCATTTCTTTTCTGCTATTTCTGTATTCTAAATTTGCCATGTACAAAAAATTCTTCTATGTAAAAATGTTAAGTAGTGTGTTAAGTTTTTGATGACTGTTATTAATTTACTGTTGGGTAATAGTGGTTAATAACATTTTTTATTATATTTTACCACAGATTCAACTGCAGATTATTTCAAGATTTTAGGATGCCAAGCAAAGAAAGAGTGAGAAAGGCTGCAAAACGTCAAAGACAGCAGGTGAATGAAAAAAAGCAGCAGTCCTCTAACAAAAAGATTTGTCAAGTCACCAAGAAAGCACCGGGTAAGAGTACAAAAACATTCATAAGAAATATCTCTAGTAAAAAAAATATTACTACAGAAAATGTTTCAGTCCAGAAAAGGAGAAGCAATTCAAACGGTAAGGAAAGGCCAATGAGAAATGTTACTGCTAGAGTAAGAGATAACTCTATGCATGAAAGTAGAAGGAAACAACAGTTTAGGGACATTCGTAAACGAATGTTCCGCAACAGGATAATTGGCAATTTGTTAAAAAATATTAAGAAAGGTCAACAGAAAGTGGTTTTTTATAAGAGAAAAAAAATAGTTGAGAAAGTTATTGATCAGGCATTTGAAATTAAACGTAAGTTATTTATTTTGACAATCAATAGAATTAGGAAGCTAAACAAGGCAATTTATGATTTCAAAAGAAATAGTAGATGGAAGAGAATAGTTAATCGTAGTAATTTTTGTGAAGTTTTTTCTGGAGAATGGATGCATAGTTCAAGCTCTGAGGCATTTTTTAATGAGGAGAGTTATTTCCAAAATAATGATTTGGTGCATGCAGTTGACACCAGTGGTCGAGCTTATGAAGTGAAAGATGGTTGTCCAGTTGAAAAAGAAAAACTTGTGACAACAGAGATAGAAGAGGTGTTAGGTAATGAGGTTTTAGGGAGACGTCCTAAGGGTCCTGTGTACACCTGGAAGTGTAGTAGTATTTGCAGTGTACGACAGGATTCCATCAATTTGCTTTGTGATTTTATACGGTCATTTAATAAGAAAAGTTTGAAGCAGAAAATGAAGTTGTTGCAAGAATTAGATCCTTGCAGAGTGAGAGAAGTGATAGGTTTGCATGGTCATTCACTGGCTTGTCTTTCCAGGAGAGTATGCCAGAGTGTTTTTCATCATTTCAGGATGCTAGCAGTGCATCATAATAAAGTGAGGAAATTAGTTAGAATGTTGTATTATGCTAAGAGTCCAGCAATTATGCTTAAACAATTATGCGCTGCTCTTTTGCATGGTTCTGAAATAGATGTGAAGAATATATGTGAAGAAATTGAGTTTTGTTACTTTGGAAGTAAAGAGGAGAATGTTGAAATTGACCAAGAAGAAGAGAGTAATGTGGAAGATAGTGTACAGGTTTCCAGTACAGATAATTTCCAGAGGGAAATTGCGACGTTTGAGGTGAAATCAAGTGAGAGGCCAAATTTCACTTGTGTGTGTTGTCGACGCACTTACTATAAGAATCAGACTAAGTTAGTGGATTTATATGCAAAAAGTGAAAGGGAAAATAATAGTGAATGGAAGGATTTTACAACATACTTGATGGTAGAAAATTGTTTTGATTTGGGATTGGATCAACGTGTGTGTACTTATTGTTGTAACAAATTAAATCAAAACCAGATGCCTGCTAGAGCAGTTCATAATAATCTGGAATTGGTTGAGATTCCTTCTGAATTGAAGGATTTAAATACTTATGAATATATTTTGATTCAAAGTATCCATCCCTTTCAGGCTATTGTAAGAATGGAGCCAAAGACAGGGAAATTGCCTCCATCAGATTTACAGAGAGGATTAAAGGGAAGAGTTGTTTATTTGCCTCTAGATTTGAAGAAAAACATTAACACAATTGGAGTAGAAAAAGTGGAAGAGGAACCTCTTGTTATCTTAGTTAATGGGGTTCCGACAAAGAATAAGAAAATATGGCAAGATTTAGTAGAGGTTAGGAAAGTCAAAAGGGCAACATTGTATTTGAAAAAATATAATAAATACTATAAAAATGTATATGTTGCAGAAGAGGAAGTAAGTGAGGAAGAGGATAGCGATTTGTGTGCTGGTCAAATTGAGAAAGTAGAACCCTGTACTAGTGAAGAAATATATGAACATTATAGTGTTCATCCTTTGCATTCCAAGGAAGTCATGGGGAATGCTATCGAGTTGTTTCAAATGAAACAAGCGAAAGGGAGTCCCATTAGTGTTTGGGAGGAAAGTTTGGAAGCTCGGTGTTTCCCACAGCTTTTTCCAACAGGTCAGGGAGGAAGATATGATGAGCGACCTCATCAAATTCCTGCTTCTGAATACTGGACTTTGCGATTGGATGCAGGAGATCCTAGGTTTCGACAATGCATTCCTTATTTGTTTCATCTCCTGTTTGAAAGCGATCTGTCTGGACTGTCATATGCAGTGAACCACATCTTGAAAAGTGGTATACACATGCAAAACATCTCGGCAAGTGACTTTATGGATAAAGTCAATGTCCAAGACAGTATTTTGGATTCTCACCTGATTAATCTCATGGCGTGTCAGCGTGGTACTAATGAGTACTGGTACCGTCGCCATGGTGATTTAAAATGTATGCTGAGGAACTTAGGAACTCCCACATGGTTCCTCACTTTGAGCTGTGCTGAGTATGGCTGGGAAGACTTACTTGAATTTCTACGAGAGGCAAATGCTAACGTAGAAAACATCGAATTCAAGACACCCGGAGAACTGTGCTCTTTGGATCCAGTCAATGTATGTAGGTACTTCAATCATAGATTTGAAGGTATTATGTCTTTCATCATGAATAAGAAGAATCCACCTCTTGGAGAGGTGTTGGATTTCTTCTGGAGGAAGGAGTACCAAGCAAGAGGTGCTCCTCATATACATATGTTGCTGTGGATCAAGGATGCACCTAAATTTGGAACGGATGCAGAAGACTCAGTGATGAGTTTCATAGAACAGTATTCTACGTGTGCTGTTCCAAACGCAAAGGAGAAAAAAAGCCTAAGAGAAAAAGTTCTACGTTTCCAAAGCCATCGATGTGGAAAGTACTGTCGTCGTAAATTCCGGAACAAAGACAAGTTCTACACCAAATGTCGTTTCGTCTTTCCACGACCGGTGATTTCTAAAGGAAGAGTGAACAGTTTGATGTCTTCGCTGCGACATAATGTGATGAAGAAATCACCTAAAAACACATACAATTTGAAGAGGAACGAAGAGTCTAAGTACATCAACGACTACAACCCGGTGATTTTGTCCATGTGGAATGCTAACATGGATATACAGTTTGTGGCTGATAACTGTATGGCTGTGGCTCGGTATGTGACATCTTACATCACCAAAAAAGAGAAGACAGAATTGAAGGATATGTGGGAGGACATTTCCCATGAAAAGAGCCTCAGCAAGAAGTTGTACAGTTTCAGTCTGAAGATGTAGTCGCATCGAGAAATCGGAGCTTACGAATGTTCTGACCGGTTGTCTTCAGCAAGTCTCTATGCCAAGTCCAGGAGTATCGTTTGGGCGAGTGTTGGTCTTGCTGCAACGCGTAATCGAGTTCTGAAACCTGTGCGGGAAATTGAGTATTTGGCGGAAAAGGAGCCAAACAGTACCGACATTTTGAAGAGCAACATGTTGGATACATATTATCCAAATCGAAGCAGTCACCTCGAGAATGTTTGTCTGTATGAGGTTCTGCAAAATTACATATTCAAGAGGAACATCAAAGAAGATACTGAGAAAGGAGTGTATGCTGTAATAGGAAGTGAGGGATGTCTGGTCAACCAAAGAAAATGCCACTTGATAAACCATCGAAAATTGAGTGGCGAATCTCCTGAAAAAAAGGAGTTTTTCTATTTAGCACTTTTGCAACTTTTTAAGCCTTGGCGTGCAGAAGAGGAACTGCTTGGAGATTTCCTTTGTTACGAAGACTCATTCAATGCTGCCAAGGAGACCATAGAATGTCCTGCTTTTCCCAAATATGTAGAAATGTTGAATGTGGAAATTGAGCAGGAAGCAACGATTGCAGCCGAGATTGCCAGAGACAGTTCTCAGGACAGTCAGAGTTCTGCTTCATTGAGTCAGGATCCACTAGGAGGACCTCTTATCGAAAATGAAGCTGCCACTGCTATGAATGAAGTGGAAAGAGCCATGGCACATGCTCAGGAGGATGCGGTTAACTTAGAAGAGTTGGAAAGACAACTCAACGTTGAGCAGAGGAAAATATATGACGAGATTACCATGCAAATTGATCATGGATTAAGTCATGACAAGAAAGAGTGCTCATGTACGTCGTTGAAGCCTGTCCGACTGTACGTGAGTGGAGAAGCGGGAACTGGAAAAAGTTTCCTTATTAAAGCAATTTCATGTTATTTGCAGGAAAGGACAGAGTCATCGCTGTCTTGTGTTGTCACCGCTCCAACTGGACTGGCAGCACATAACATTAAAGGGATTACTTTACATCGTTTACTGATGCTGCCAGTGGAGCATGACAACAAATTAGAATATCACAAGCTATCTGGAGATGCTTGTTTTGAAGTTTCAAGAGTCTTGAGGAAAATGAAACTTCTTATCATTGACGAAGTAAGCATGGTTTCCAATGTCATGCTTGCCTTTGTGCATTTGAGAATGCAAGAAGTTCTCAAAACAGAGTATGATGTGTTATTTGGTGGCAAACACATCATTGTTTTCGGAGATCTTCTGCAGCTGACACCAGTGAAATGGCAACCTGTGTTCAAAATGCTCACGCAAGAAGATACCAGGAAGTGCTTAGGGAGCATTGGCGACGTCAATATATGGTTAAACTTCAATTATGCTGAACTGCATGAAAATATGCGTCAGGCAAAGGATGAAGTTTACAAGACTATTCTACAAGATGTTAGAATTGGAAAAGTGACCGAGCATGGGAAAGAAGCTTTACATGCACGATTACTGACAAATTTATATCCAGACGAAGATGTTGTGCCTGAGAATATTTTTCAGAAAGTTACTGAGAAAAAATCTGGAATATGTTTGATGCCAACTCTTGCAGAATGTGCCAAATTCAACAACAAAATGTTGCATTTAGAAAAGCAAGAGATTGTGAAACTGGAAGCTATTGACAGAGTAGAGCATATGGGATCAACAATTATTTTGTCTGAGAATCTGAAAACAAAATTGGATTCATTAGAGAAGAGTATATCTAAAACTGCGGGTTTTGAAAAGACTCTGAATGTGTGCTTGAACTGCAGTATAATTTTAAGAGGGAATTTATATGTTGAAAGAGGTCTGGTAAATGGATCAATGGGTAATGTTGTTGATTTTGTGAAATACAGAAATAGAGATGGAATTGAATTTTTAAAAATTAAATTTGATGGCATTGAGGAAGTACAGCTAATTGGTCGTTGCTCTGCTAGGTTTTTGCTTGTAAAAGACTTATATGTTCGTCGTAAGCAGTTTCCTGTTTGCTTGGCATATGCGGTGACAATCCATAAATCGCAAGGTTTAAGTGTAGACTGTGCATTGGTGAATATTGGCAGTTCTGTGTTCAAGGAGGGTATGGCATATGTGGCATTGTCACGAGTTAGAACTTTATCGGGATTGTACTTGATTGAGTGTGATGTCACAAACATTTGTGCGGATCTAGATTGTGTTAAGGAATACAATAGGTTAAGAAGAGAGTATGCGCCACATTTGCCTCAGTATCCTTTGTTTGAGAAACGTGTGGTAGGCCGGAAACGAAGAAATGTGACCAATACTGGGGAGGTTGTATCAAAAAGACGAAAAGTTGATGAACCTGAAATTATAAGCAGAAACAAAAAGGATTCTGTTGAAGATGTTGTTGGTTTTCAATTTGAAAACAGTTCTGGTGTCAACTGCTATGCTAATGTAGTGGTTAATGTTTTGTTTTCTCTAGAAAATGTAAAAGAAGAGATTGTGGTCAATTCTGATCAAAGATTTTGCAGTTTGTTAAATTCTGTGTTAGAGAAATGTAGCACTGATAGAACAAACATAGAAAGTGTGTCTGAAATTCGAAATCTGTTAGACAGATGTTCAGGCCAAACACAATTCTCTCAAAATAGTCAGCAAGATTGTCAGGAGTTTTTAATGTATATGCTTGATGTATTGCATGATGAAGGTGTAGATGTAGATCACCTGTTTGGGCTTTCTTATCAATGGCAGCATGACTGCGAGAACTGTAGGGTATCAAGTACTACTAGTGTAGACTCAGAAAGATTTATATATTTAACTTTGCCAGACAGTAAATCAGTCTCTTTTAATAAGCTAGTAAAAGCAGCTGATCACAACATGGAGTGTAGCCAATGTAAATCTGAAATGATGTCCACATTATTTATACGAACATATGGCCAGTATGTCATTTTAATGTTCCAACGATGTAGGCCTGATGGAACAAAATTGACAACTTTAATTAAAAATTTTGTGGCTTCACAGTTGTCAATATCAGGAAGGACTTTTGTAACTGTAGCAATTATATATCATGATGGTCCTTCAATAACATCAGGACATTATACAGCTTATTTAAAGTGTAGAAATGGCTGGTCATTCTGCAATGATTCTGTTTTAATTTTTAAAAAAAAAATTGCCGTATGACCTTAAAAACTCTTACCTGATGTTTTTAAAACCAAAATTTTAGGGAAAGAATCTCGGGGTGTGCTCTGAGGAATTTCAAGAAGTTCTAATGGCTCCTACACGATTTGGCCTTGAGGATAAGTGTAGTATAGAGACATAACTTCTTACCATAACACTGGACGTCATGGAGAAATACGTGCACTTTGAATGAGTTCAGAAAAACTGTTTCTTTTTATAAGCTAATTGAAGCAGCCAATCAAAACATGGAGTAGAGGGAATGTAAGTCTGCAATGCTGTCTACTGTTTTACATTGCTTTGTGATTAAAAGTGATGTAGAGAATTAAATAATTGTACTAGTCATAAAGGTAGTGTAAGTCTGCTTCATAGTAAGCAGTATCAGTGTGATAGGAAATGTAGAACATGATTGAGCAAGAAGGGGAAGATATTACTAGTCCAGGATTGTGAAAATGATCTTCAACATTTTAATTGTGAAAGTTGCGGAAATACAACATGACGGGATTGGTTTAAAAGAATTCTAAGAGTTATAAATGGCTCAGACACGATTTGGCCTTGTGGAAACGTGTGGTAGAGAGCGAGAAGTCATTTATTGTATGTAACATGTTTTTGAAAACGATGGAGGTTTTCTTTCAGAAAGTGGCGGGTTGAAAGTAATAACAGCACAACAGAGTGTAAGCTGTTCATAGGACATCCTTGGCCGTCATGGAAAGTAAGTTAACTTTAAGGAGTTCTGAATTCTGATTTGTTATGTTGTATGGGTTTTTTAAACACAATCATTTTGATTGTGTTTTTTTTTCCCCGCTGTTATATGATGAATACCTTCAAGTCACTGTTTTAGTGAAATTTGATACATTCTGAGAACAGCAAAAATAAACCATTTAACATGTATAATTAATTCTGTTCTGTTTGCATTTATGATGTACATGTAGAACTGTGTAGGAGGCATGGAGAAGGTGAGGCTTCTGTAAGTGTCAAAGTTGTTGCATACAGTGCTCATATTCTACGTAGTCTTTTATATTTCATTACTTTCACTGTTTCTGACTGATCTAACAAATTTTTTTTAAAAAGAACAGTAAGTATAAGGGAAGGAAACAGACAGTTATGTTAAAAGAAACACAGCTATAGGGAATAAACTAGGGATACTTTTACCCGCAATCCTCTGCTGATGATGTCATTGAGCATGTCATGAATTATGTAATATGTGACATCATCAGCAGTGGATTACGGGTAATAGTATCTCTAGTTTACTCCCCTATAGCTGTCTTTCTTTTAACATAACTGTCTGTTTCCTTCCCTTATACTTACTGTTCTTTTTTTTAATGGGTTCGCTTCCGGTTCGCGTACCGGGGAGCGAACTGGGAAGCGAACTAAGAGAAATAGAGGTTGGCACAGTTCCAAATATTGTACCAATTTTTTAATAACGGGGAGGTAGTTCTGAAAAGAACTTTTTTTTAAATTGTTTTTGTTGTTTTATATTTTTTTTATTATTTTTCTGAGCATTTTTTTACTTTTTTTGAATTTTTCTGAACAGTTTTATATATTTTTTTGTTTTTTTTCGGAGGGGGCAACGAAAACGATTCATTATAAAGGGCTCAACAGGAGCAACAAAACAAAAAAAAAGAATCTATTATTTGGGGCGTTTCGTACAAACTTGCATATGATAGTCAATAGCTCTGTTGATCAGAGTGATGCTTCTTTCTCCGTAGCAAATGAATCCACTGCAATGTACGCAGACTTGTTTTACTTCACGAAATCTTGTTTGTATATTTGGCACCATCTCCCTGCCCTCTGGTCCAGTTACTTCCGGTACAACAGATCTTCTGGCCATAATAGGGAGATTATCTAGGTCGTTACGAAACTGTGCAGCACTGTAGTTGTTAGGATGCCACCTAGTCATATGGCGATGCATTGTGTAGTTTCCGAAACTGTATTTTTTGTCGGTCCCTCTGGACAGTCTATCTTGACATATAAGGCAAGTTACGTATCTTGCATTTACTTTTTTCTGACCTTTGGGAATTTTAAAAAATTGCCAAATGAAGTTTTCTTTCCGGTGAGACGTCCTGGGCTCCTCAGGCAAAAAGTGCCTCTCTTCGTGCTCGTCGTCCTGTTCCTCTTCTTCCTCTTCTTGCTGAATTATAACTTGAGCAGGTGGTCCACTCTTCCTTGGATGTGGTGGAGGTGGTGGGGAAGCACCAGCTGAAGCTACTAAAGAAGCCATTGCTCACTGGTAACAAAGGGTCTTTCTCTCACAATGATGAAAGTCAGAGTGAGGAAAGAAGGAGGGATTTTTATCATTTGGGAAAAACAATAGTTCTCAACCAATGAAAAGTGTTCATTTTATATTATATGACCTAGTCTTACATCATTAGGAAACCAAAAGTGAAATGAACCAATGAAAAGTGTTATTACCAAGTCACATGACCTGCTGTGTTTACGTTACGCTCTTTGCAGGGCCTCCCGGTTTGCTTCCAGAAACCTGTGCTTTGCGACTCGGTAAGCGTACCAGTTCGCTAACGTAGCACGTCATATGACGTATCACGCGACAACGCGAAACGTCATGCGGACGGGAGGCGTGATGATGTTGTTTTCTAACGCGGCAGTTGCGGTAAAGAAACGTTTACCGGCTCGCGGTCTATTTCGCGGCATCAAGGTCAGCTAACGGGAAGCTTCCCGATTCGCGAAGCGGGAACGAAGAAAAAAAAATATTAAAAAAAAAAGTTATTAATAAACATATAAAATATATTTTTGGATTTAAAGAAGAATACATTTTACAGCTACAGATATTAGCTGTTAAAAAACCAATGAAATTCACTGAAAAAACCATAGGTTATAGACCATACATAGTTAGGAATTAGCATTTACAAAACCTTGAAAATTCACTGAAAAAAACATAGGTTATAGACCATATATAGTTAGGAATTAGCATTTAGAAAACCTTATTTTACTCACACAAAACCATTGAAATTCCATATATAGTTAGTTGCACTAACTATATATCGCGCACCCGCAATCCACTGCTGATGATGTCACATATTACATCATTCATGACATGGTCAGTGACATCACTGATGACATCACTGATGACATCTCAAATGACATCACTGATGACATCACTGATAACATCTCAAATGACATCACTGATGACATCACTGATGACATCTCATTTGACATCAATGACCACATCACTGATGATATCATTCATGTGACAATACAATGCATCTCCTCACACTTTAATATAACCTCTGTTACACCCAGTGTTAAATACAGAGTATAATTTTTGAAACCATTGACACACCAATACTAGTTACTACATACGCACTCAGTGATTCCTATGTTTACACACACATTCACTCATTTACCCATACAATCATTCATACATACAATCACTCATCTTTACAACACTATCATATGCACTCATACACCTATACAGACTCTCACACTCTGTCACTCATCCATGGAGTTACTCACACACCTAGTCAGTCCTGTAAATAATCAATCACACTTCCATTTTCTAATCTATACAGTTAAACATAGAGCACCTTACATTTTGAAACATATACTAACACATACTTACTCTCTTATACAATCATTGATACAAGTACACATTGATCTGCACAGAGTCACACACCTCCCAGCCAGCCACACACACACTCAGTCAGTCTCCCATACAAATACTTGGGCAATCAATCAATAACCCATATAGTTACTCATATAGCTACTGACCAACACATGCAGCAGTTTACAGAACAACAGACATAATGATGCACAAATTAAGACAGTTTAGTCACTAACCCATGCACTCAGTGAGACACATTTAATCACTCACTCATACAGTCAGTCACTCACCTAATAAATCCTTCATCCAGACACTTCTACATCTACTCATTCTTCAATATGTAAAACATATTTAAACTTTTCAGAAACACACAGTCACTGGATGATGTCATCAGTGATGTCATTTGAGATGTCATCAGTGATGTCATCAGTGATGTCACTGACCATGTCATGAATGATGTAATATGTGACATCATCAGCAGTGGATTGCGGGTGCGCGATATATAGTTAGTGCAACTAACTATATATGGAATTTCAATGGTTTTGTGTGAGTAAAATAAGGTTTTCTAAATGCTAATTCCTAACTATATATGGTCTATAACCTATGGTTTTTTCAGTGAATATATATATATATGAAACCCCCATTGTGTACGGTGTTCAATCTGTATACAACTGTTCACAGAAAGCCAAAATAGTGTAGCCCAATTCCAAAATAAATTGCCCACTACGAGCAGCTTTTGTCTATATCAAACCCATGACACACACCGAACCTACACTATAAAATGAAGTTGATTTAATTACAGAACTGAGCACTGTAAACAGTGTTTAGTCTATGGAGAGAGTTAATTCTAAACCACACTGTTTGCAACACTGAAACTGACAAGAAATACACCACAGACTATAGAAAATATTCTACTAAGAACAGTGTACATTCTATGCAGCAGTTGTCAAAAATACAGTATTTGCTAAAAATAATCAAGATCTAAAGGTGCTAATGATCATACTACCTGCACCCTACTTAGTGTGATACAAACTTTACAGATGGCCCTTCTTCTGAAGCAAAGTAAAAACACGTACATAAGACCATAGATGGTGTATACACGGTTCCATGTTAAGTATACATTTTTATGCGGACACATTTCTCTCAAATAATTCAAGGCTGCTTACAAAAGTTTGTATCTACAACGTATAATCGCTCTCTTGTGGGAAACTTTTTCTGCAGAGCCAAAAAGTTGTGTGGAAAATAATAAATACAAGCCAACTGTCTCCGGCACACAAAGTTACTCTTGAATGCAAACATTTATCACACGTTCAATACCTCTAGACAGCTATGGTGCATTAGAAGCACACACATTTTGTAAACACTTAAACAGATTAGCTACACACAGGATGTACATAATCTGGTCGAAAAGTAATATGGTATTTACCTGCCACTATGTAAACTATAAAACAAACTTGCACGCTCATTGGATGAGGTCATCAATATCATAGAACATGTCATGGGTGAAAGTTATAGTTAGTGCCGCTAACTAGAACTGCTGAATTTCTGATTTTTTTTAGTTCAAAACGTTGTCACTGAGAAATTCACCTAACTATAACTTTAACCTTTTTTTTGTAAATTTCTACATTTTTCTTTTAAAAGAAAACATTTTTGTTACACCTAAATATCATGTTACTTTAACCTTTTAATATTAGATTTCTAGGTTCTTTTTCCAAGTAAATTAATTTATTTTGTGAGTATATGGATGGTGAATGACTTTATAATATATGTTGTGTGCAGACATTATTTTGAAAAAGAGGTTTTTTTCCTTGGTATGTTTTCTTTCCATCGTAACATAACAGGATATGGTTCCCAGTTTGCAAAATGTTTCTAAAATGTCTGAGTATTAAACAGATAAATATTCAATATATCATTATGGATTTTGTATTTTCTCAGTTCTTGAAACTCTCATATCAAGACATGTTACCAGCAATGCATTTTTCAGGTGTAATGACTTTTACAAGACCCTCATAAGACACTTGCGGTACCGTAGAGTTGTACATTTCATTGTAATCTATTTAATACAGTTAGGTATCATGTTTTTAGTTATTATTTAATGCTAATCTAGAATAGAATAGTGAAAAAAAAGATAGTTGGATATTTATTTTTTAAAGTGATGGCTCTTGTGAGATGCTTGTGGAAGCTTGATGCTCAATCTCCTGCGCAGAATCAGAGTGGGCTGTACTTTCTGTTCAGCTCTTCCAATGCACTCAGGAGGTCATACATTTAGAATTAAGTTAATTACAGTGCTTTCATGTAATTTTAAAAACTTAGAACATTAGACATATTAAGTTAGAAAAACAATGTATTGTTCTATAGAAGATATAAAACAATTACTTTTTTTACGGTCTCGCAAGTCACCCGCGAGCCTCTCGCAAGAGGTCTGGGAAAGGAAGCACACCCTAAGGTAGAATTGTGATTGGTTCATATGGTTGTCTTTATTTAGAAAAAATACGACCGCCTTTTTGATTTATTTTCCTATTGCATTTTGGCGAGTGTAGGCATATCTGTCTTGATCTTGTTTCCTGTTTCCCTTGCATCACAAAGATGACTTCATCAGATTGGATGAACTGCTGGGGTCACCTGCACCAGCTCAGACATCTCCGCCTCCTAAGGAATCCTTGGTGTGGCAATTCTTTGATATGAGGCCAGGTAGCATGAACATTTCTGCAAAGATTGTCATCTGTAAACTTTGCAAGGAATTCTTACGATCATGTTTATAGCATGATTACCCCAGGCATGTGGAGATGCCTCCGATGTATGCATACGCAAAGCCTTGCATGGGTAGAGTTTGCTCACGCTGCGTAGCTATACAACTGTACAGGGGCTCCCGCATTATTTGCTCCAGGAGATGCTGTGCCTGCGCAGGTTCAAAGTGCACAAGCAGATAATAACCCTGCGTTGTTGAATAAACCACTATTTTGCTGCTTGTGCAAGCAGATAATTTTTTCATATGGAACAAGCAGATCTACCCAGGACAATGTTGTCCAAGTTCACGAGAAAAGAGACGCCCCCCAACCCGGCAGAAGTTCTATATTTTTTTATTAAAGATTTTTTTCCAATGTTTCTCCTTTTTGTTTTTTTTAGCAGATGTTGTATTTGTTTAACACCTCAAGTTGAATGTTTTTCAACTGCCTCAGCCTGCCTTGTTTTCATCATTGGCTCACACCCCCTCCTCATGGTATCTGAACCCTCAGTCGGCAGAGGAAATCTAACCTGAGACAGTCCAGCTTCACAGAGAAAGCTAACAAATAGCCACATACTCAGCCTCCCTCGCATCACTAGAGCTGGCGTGGCTGCAGCATGAAAAAGACTTTCGCCGTCATAGGTTTTTTAGTGCAATGTCCCCGTCACCCAATTGAGGGCAGTAGGTGAGGACGTTGGGTTTCTGAGAATACTGAATATCCGTTGGCCACTCAAAGAAGAAACTCAGTTACCTAAATAGGTCAAGGTGCGGGGGCTGTCTTCAGACGGAGAGGATTCTGGGGTTTCTGTTTAATCGCTGTGGTTTGTGCCATTCTATTTTGGGTTTTACAGCAGTTCTCAGGCTTTTTTTCTTTAGAGTTTATCATTACTCAAAAGTTGGTAATTTGTGATCTTTATCTCAAAATGGGTGTCCCTGCTTGTTTTTTGTTTTTTTAATTAAACTTTTTTATTTGCTTTTATCAGCGATAAAGTGTCACTTGAAGTATCACACATTTACCTGTAGAATGTCACATACACACACTGAAACCATGAAAATGTCACACATAGGCAATCTGCAAACGTGGCAGCTAAGTAATCCCCTGACAAATGAAGTGTAATTCTGATCCCATTCACATGCCGTGAATTGATCTTGGTATAGAAAAGAACCAGAGTTGCTAGTAAGGCCTTCGGTGCACTCAGAAAGGAATGGGTCGAGGTAAATGTAAATGTTTTTGAGCTTGTAAAGCGCACTGCTACCCGTCCATATGTCTCCAGGCGTTGTATAACTCTGGGGAACCCGTCCTGGCTTTCCCTGTGGGATGGTCCCTTGCTGGGAGTCCCCAAGGTGGAGCCAGGCATCCCCGGAATTGGTGGGGCCGTTGTGGAGATTAGGCAAGCTAATGCCCAGAGTTGCCGAGTGGAACCCCTGATTAGAGTAAGCACCGAAGCGAGAATTATCGAGTCCGCTGACCAAGGTCCACGACCCTGCCGCTTCGGGAATTGAACCCTGGTCCCAGGCAGACTTCTGCTCCCGGATCTGCTGCCTCTAACCAGTGAGCCACACTACTCCACTACCCATTCAATGCCTGAGAGATGGTGATCTACATGGGGTTGGAAGCATGAGGTTCGCAATTAGAGAGCCTTTGCTGCTTACGTTTGCTCTTAAAGAAAGTTTGCCTGGGTGGAGGTGGGGGGGGGTTGCTATTTTTTTTTCCTCCAGACGGAACCAGACCAAGTCACCATCAATGAGCTACACCTTGAGCATTCCAGGTGGTAAGGAGGAGAGTTGAAACAGCAGCTAACAATGACTGGTCACAAAAATTATAAAAACGACACATAAAAAAGGTGAGTTGAATAATGAACTCTGCTCCAATTCAACACTATACCATTAGAAAATGTATTAACCTTGTCCCACAAAAAGTCTGCCTTGTAAGCAACAATGGCACATGATTTCAACTGCAACAGGCAAATATCTATATGCAAGGATCTTAGCACCAATGTGAAATTGGCCTGTTGGACAGGGCGTGAGGCCAGAAAATGGTTTGACCAAGCTCGTCAAGTCTTTTTACACTATTTTTACATAATTAAAAAATATAATCACCAGAAAGGTCCAGGCTGGACCTCCCCGAATTTGTAAGAGGGTGAATGGGAAGAACCAGTATTTTAGTACACATTTGCTTTATGAGTAGGAATGCAACAGTTTTGGTCACTAGCTTTTCACCGGAACTATGTGATTTCTGATTGAGTCTGAATTGTATAATATTTGCCATTGATTAGGAAAAAACCAAATATATATTGTGTGTGCTTGTTGTTATCTTCCTCCATATATCAACATACTATTCTGTTGCATTAAAGCCCTTTTAGCATTTAACAGGCCCAATGTCATGAGAAGGACTTAGCCAGGCCTAGTTTTTCAATAAACTGCTCAAAGAACAGCAGGCTTCTAGTCTTAATTTGGCATGTGTGTTTATAGAACTACAAGATCCAGCATGCTTAGCACTGCGGATTGTAAAAGCAGTATAGGATACATTTTACCATGTTGGAAAATGGGGTTTCCAAATAGTTCCTCTAAATTCTTAATACTATGTACAGCTGATATCTTGACTCTACACAATTATGAAATAATGACCTGGTTTCTCAGTACATGTGTTTCATTCATAAAGTGTAGAGAAATGGTACGACTCATTGCAGGAGTTATTGCGATTGCATGCAAATGCACCTAGTTTAGTTTCTCAGCCGAGGGCGCCAACCTGTGGCGTAACGAATCTTGAGGGGGGCCCCCCCGGCAGGGTACGTGAATGGGGCCCCATCCAGACTCAATCTAGAGCTCCCCAGCAGAAGTGCGGTGCTGACGGGGCCCCCTGGAGGGTGAGGGCCCCCCCCGCACCGCGGGGGCTGCAGGGGCCTGTGTTACGACCCTGGCGCTCACTCAGCATGTCTGATCTTTGCATGCGTGAGCTGCACGTCCTGGGCCCGATACCCATGCTGAAATGGGGGGCCTGGAGCCTAAAGCTGGAGAGGGGAGGTTTGGGGAGGGCGGGAATGTCCTCCCTCCCCAGGATCTTCAGGCGTGTGATAGGGTCCAAGGGCGAGGGGCAGCCCTGAATGGTTGGGGTGTGGGCGGAGTTAATGATGGGTTTTAAGTCCACATAGTTGGCTGCCAGGTGCCATTTTAGTTTATTGTGCACCCTGGTTATTGGACATTTGTGTGGGGTTTTCCTTACCCTCTCTCCAAGTTTTCAATTTTGGTGAGTCTGGTGTGCAAGGATGAGGGGGTCTGTAGTGTTTGTTGTTGCTTTTGATGAGCAGGTATCGAGGTGTTGACAAGTTTTAAAATTTGAAACCTCATACCAACACCCTCCCTTGCATATTTTGACAGGTGATACATGCTCCAAACATCACCACCAGTGAGCATGACAACATTCCTCATCACTTTGATGATGCGCCGCTGATGTCATTACCATTCTAGCAAGGAACAAAGAGCTTAAAGGGGAAGTTACAACATAGTGGCTCAGCCATACAGAATCAGGATGTCTCAAAAGACAATAGTTCCTTTAAGACGCTGATGCAATAAAAAAAAAAAATAAGGAAAGGCTGAATCGAAGGTAAACATGAGTGAAAACTTGAAACTAGTACAACATAACACAACCCACTCAAGAACCATGGCCAATACATCAACCTCCTGCTCTCTCGTGGTTGCTCCATTAGTTGCTTATTTACATCACTTAAATTTGGGGCTAGCTGATGAATTTACCGAAAAAAAGTTGGCCAAGTGATTAGAGTGCAAAAACAGCGCAAACCAGCTGGGTCAAATAAATCCCAACAGAGGTCTTCCGGAATCATCATAATCTATAGTCCACTGTATTAACCAGGTCGATTAACCACATAGGTCTTATCAGGAAATTCCACCTTGAAGAACATCAACAATTGTTCCGTTATGTAAAATGGGGCCTAGTGATTAACCGGAGAGTTATCGACCACTTTCACTGGTCGATGGAGTGGAAAAGGCCTCAGGAAACTGTTACTAGCTTGTCTAGACCAGTGGTTGGATGAAAAAAGATCTAAAATCTCTATTTCAAGCGGGTTTCAGGAGAGGCCAGAGTACACTGGACCAAGTAATGAGATTACATTTTATCTGCTCAAAGTATACTTCCATTCAAACGTCTTCTGTATACATTGCTCTCCAAACAGCTTTTGAGAGCATTGATTGACGTACACTATGGCCAATTAAAAAAAAAACATGGAGTCCCCGATAGGCTTCTAAAGCTTCTAGTTGCAATGCACTCTGGCACCACAACCCAGGTGAAATATAGTTCCAGGGGTGAATACTCTGCAGAGATACCACTAGAAAGAGGCGTCAAGCAAGGTTGTGTGTTAGCACCAGCTTTATTTAACTGCTATATAAACAAAGTCGTAAAAACACGACAAACCTTGACTTGGACGTACCAAAAATAAACAAAGAGCCAATGCCATTGAACCTCATGACCACCTATGATCATCTGGACATTTGTATGGATAGCAAACCGTTGTGGGCCCCACAGGCGTCTCAAAGTATTACTGTTCTGGCCCAGCAAGCCGGTGCCGTATGGAAGTTTGCCAAATCGCATGGAAACCGCTCGATAAACTCGGCTACCCTCACATATAAAATTAAAGCCAGGTCTGCCAGCATATATGGTTCCTAGATTTGGGGGCATAGAGAAACTCCATCCATTTAAAAAACAAGGAACAACTTTTTGTGATGGCTACTGCACCTGGGCCGTGGAACACAAATGGATGCGCAGCGAGCAGATTTGGGGAATGAAAAGAAAAAATTGAGGATTGCATTGCCCTAGCACCTGTAAAATATTGGATCCGAATTTGGTCCAGACAGGAGCTTTGATCTTATAAACATTACTAAATATTATTGGGACATCTTTGGCTTCAACCATTCAAATTGTTGTTCAGCTTGTAGACCTTTGGGTTCTATTAACATTTGTAACTCATCAAATCATAGATTTTTAATGATTATTCATACTTTTTGCAATCTTAAAGTTAACTATATTTTAAATGTAAAAGTTGCGTTTTTGACGCGGTGGTAATGGTTATGGCCTACTTTGCCTGTGCACAATAAGGTTTTTGAGTTGGTGTTGATCAGTGATGATCAGGTTTAAGGTGTTCACCTAAACATGAAATATAAAAGTGCCCTTGACAAAATAGGAGAATTGAGGGCGGAGCAGAGGTACCTTGGTCCCTGCTGCAAGGAAGGAAAGTTCTCCCCAGCACGTCATGCCAGCCAGAAAGAGAAAGAGGGCAGCGACCACGGGCAACAACGCTGATTAACAGAATAGCAAGTGCTTCCTAAAGGGCCTGTATCAAGGAGAGGTTTCATACCAGTGCACATATTAATGCATTGGTTTCTTATGGCCTCCACTGCCCCTCTGGTGAAAGCATACAACTGTCCATATTTGGTGGGGGTGCATGTGGGACAGAGGGGGCCCTGCTGCTCTGCAACAGCCACATAGAGCTGGAACATGCGTGTCCTAAAGCTGAAAGGAATAACATGACTTTCGACAAAAGGCCAAAGGCTGGATGGGCAGCCTGACAAACCTTGAAAACGGCAGGGCAACCAATACCTAAAGGGGTGAGCCAAACCCAGGGCCCACTGAAATTATGTGGCAGGTTTGACTAAATTATGCAGCAAGAAACAGCACATTTTGCGGCATAATGCAGCAAAGTTTTTTTTATAGTATTTACTCTTTTTTTATTATTACAAATGGTAATACTGTCTGGGAAAGATTTCACCTTATTAATACCAGTTTAAAATTCAAAATAAAGTAACTGAAAGATGACCAGTTAACCTCTGTGAATAGCCTTCCAACATGAAGTAAAGTTGTAGTCTTTCTTCTATTTTTGTGAAATGTCCCAGTTTTTAGCTTTAAAATTCTGGTCACCCTAGTGAACACACATCACCATGTTTTCGGTAACTCTTGATTCGTTGGAGCTAGAAATATTGGTTGGGTGTTAACATCTGCGGATTATGCAACAGATGATGGATCATGTGGCAAAAGCGGAAAACCCTTCCGTAATTATGTAATAAACAAAGCCACGGCTGCAGAATCTCATAATTCCAGTCGCCTATCCCAATGTCCACTCTCCGGTGGATTACTTCAATTATGTCTAGATTGTACTGGTAACAGGAGGTCATCTTAAGTAAAGCAGTCTGTAACAAGACCTAAAGACCAGCAGCAGTGGGATACATTTTTTAAAACAAACAGGCAGTGTAGTGTGGCGAAAAAGCAGAGGGATGCGGTGGAACAACAACTAGGCAGCTATGATATTTAGCACATTCCGCATTCAGTAGCACTGGGAGATGGCTCCTTAGAAAAACTTTGGGCCCTGCACTTTTTTACTTTTAACATCTTATGAACAAAAGCAAAACCGTATAATCATTGGCGTGAGAACATTCAGATGCTCTTTATTTCGAATAACTATGTTGGGCTTGACTCAAAAACTATTACACGCAAAAAATTAGCAGCATGGCAAAATACAACACTGAAGAGTGTAACATATTAAAACCTAACACGTGAAAAAATGTAACACAAAACATACCGTAACACATAAAACCATAAATAATCGACAAAAGAACATATTGCTTGTATTTTGAAAGAGTATTGTTTCTAGCAATCTACAAAATATCAACATACTAACACAGCATATGAAATGCAAATCGCAATAATGAAGCAAAAAACCAGGATACAACAATAAAACAAGAATGAAACACAAGGAATATAAAAAAAGAAAGCAAAACCAAGAAACAAAGCGAAACAAGCACAAATAACGTTAAACAGTAAGAAATACTATATAATGTTCAAACATAAGTCCTATAACCAACATAACATTACAAATCTAACAAAATAAGATATAGCGAAACAATCAGAGTAACTAAACAAAATATGCACAGAATAGCCTAATACAAAGAAAATGAATAAAAATAAAAATAGTAGAAACCATAAGCCTTTCAATTCTTGGTAATTCATATCTAAGATGTCTGAATTTTGTGCATCCCTGAGAGAGCACTAGTCTGAGAAAAAATGTATAAGTGCATCATATTTACAAGCACGTAGTTAGTTAACATATGTCTTGCACCAGAGTGTCTTATATACAGTAGTGAAATGTATAGAGTGTTCAATTAGGGTAACAATAATCATAACAGTGTGAGACTAATGTAGAAATGTTGGAATGAATATGAAAACCTCACGTTCTCATGTTAAAGGAATCATGTAAGAGTTAAGTGGAACCTTGCAAACCAGTTCAATTGTGTAGGCCTCATGGCAATTCACAGAAAATCTAAACGTGCTGCTAAAATAATGTGAGGTGGGGTTAACGTTGTTCTTCCAAATGTATTATCGAATTTAGTTTTAAAATATATGCATTATAGATGTGTACTTTAAGAAACGTATGTTAGTTAAGAATGCTGTTTAAATCAAGTTAAATGTTTTCAGAGTGCAGGGACCCGCTTCATGTAAATCAAGTAGGCTTGAACTGATAATGATGTTTCTTTGATCTGAAATGTGCTCGTTAGAGAAGAAGTCGAGAGGCGCCAAGTACTGTGCTTTCCATATGCTTTATGACCTATAGATATGGTGGAGTCTGGAATCTGAGGCCCACTGTAGGATGGCCTGTATGCAGGTGCGAGGGGTCCTAATCAGTCGAAATGAATGGAGCTTTATTCAGTGGCGCTTGGCGCAGGCCTGTAGGAGTCTTCAGGAATTTCAGGGGGTATCGGCGCACTGGAGAAGAAGCCTGGGAACCAAGGTCAACTTTAACGAGGGTCTTGAAGAGTACCATCATGGAGTTTACCGCGCAAAGATGTACCACGTGAGGGGCGTCCCAAGGGGCGTTCCTATCGGAAATGTGATTTTGTATTAGGGAAAGCGACCCGGGAGGAGAGGAGAGCAGATGATTTTGGGAGCCTAAGGAAGCGGATGGGTAGGCAGATAGGCTGATCAGGAGAGACCCATTATCAGAGAAGAGACAAAGAGAAGTGCGTGATCTTCTTAGGAAGTCACCACGGCTGACACCTTTTGGGGGTAAAGATCTTGTTAAGTAGGGATGTCACTTAGTCTAGTGTAGGGACAGACTAACTTGAATTTTCTTTTCTGTAATGACTCTTAGGTTGCAACTCATATCTATCCTTGCAAACCTAATGATCTTTGAACTTGTACTCATTATTCTGTTTGGTAGACTCAGATTATTCAAAGAATTTATGTTCATAGTGATACCAGTTTACCTTTTGAATCTCATCTTAAGAAGTTTGTATCTTCAGTTATCTTTGGTTTTATATTACATTTTCAAAACTTAATCCTGGTCAGTGGTCATTCAGAGTGGTGTAAGTTCTTAATTGATTGACTTATTGTTAGATTGCCTTTTACTCAATGACAGGTACCAACGATCCAGTCGACTTGGTTTGGGATCTGGTAAGGTAACTAGTAACCAGTAATCCCGCGTTAACAGTTGGTAGCAGAGGATGGTTATCTTCTTGAGGAAGGTAATCTAGAGAGGTTAGTTTACCCCAAGGCCCCTAGACATCGAGAGACGAGCAGCGGAAGAATCGTGCGCCGAAGGTGCAGACGGTGCGAGAAAAGCAGCAGTATCGGAGGAGAGTGAGTATAACAAGGGTCATGCGTGAACAGATTGCGGTGTTTTGTGTTGTATTTGTATTGTAATGTCTTGCGGAGTTGAATGCCTGTAGTGTGAATGAGAGAAGGTTGTGAGCGCGCGCAACCTGGTGAACCGGTTACCTGGTAAACGGGTGAACTGGCAAATCTTAAGTTCAGGCCAGAGCTTAAGTGGTTTTGGGTGTATCGAACATCCAGAGTAGTTGTCGACCATAGTACGGAGGTCACGAGGTACCATTGACCGCCGTGGGACCGAGATAGGGGGAGTGTAAGAGTGAGCGTATGAGTAACGGACGCTGGTCGAAAGTTACTGTGTGTGAGTAACCTATCAGAGAAGGCGATTGTCTGGAAACGGAAAGACATTTCGTCAAGTTAAGGTGACAACTACAGAAAAGACTGTGGGCGTACAGTCAAGAAAGGTGATCGCTTGGACGGAAGTAATCATTTTTCAGAGTATGAATGAGATGCATGCGTGACCGAGGAGACGAGCTGAAAAAGGAGGGGAACTGCTGCGAATGGGGACGGGTGACGTCGGATAGAGCCGCGCTGTGATTGAGCGGTTGGTGTGACGTTAGCTAGAGCCGCGCTCTGGTTGGGCGGCTAGAGTGACGTAGGAGGAAAGCCGCGCTCGGATAGGCCAGTTAGCGAGAACAGCACGGCGATTGGTAGATTGTCATTAGGAAGTTAACAAACGCGGAGAAAAGAGAAATCATGAAGTGTTTTAAGTGTTTGAAAGGGATTTTTAAAAGAAAAAGAAGTGAACATTATTACGGGGAAGAGGCACCGCCGGAGGGTACACCAGCTCATTATATGGCAACGAATGTGGGGCTGCATACGATATTATGGATTGGGGCTTGGAATAAGCTTACGGAAGGAAATGAGGAAATGCGGTTCCCAAAGTACGGAACGTTTAAGCTAGAGGTGTTACATCGGCTAAAAGCAACCATGTCCTCATTGAAACCCTCACCTAGACCAACACAGTTTGAGGCCCTTAATGCATGGATTAAGGCGGCACACGATAGAAATTTGGACAGGCGTCAACAAAGATTGACGCGATCGGTAAGAGCAGTGCGAGATTCCAAATGGGACGAGGAGGCAAAGAGATGGAGGGTACAGGCGATTGAGGTAGAGAAGTTGTATCCAATGAGGGAGGTGGTAGGTGGGAGGAACCTCATGGAAGAGGATGAGGAGAGCGAGTCGGAGGACAATGTGATAAATAGATTATTGATAGACAGACCACCTCCGAGAGTTGAGGAAATTGAAGATAGAGGGCTCGCAAGGGAAGATGGGAATGCCATAGAGGGGTATACACCACTCCCTATATCGGAATGGACACCTATCAAAGGTGGGGAGACACCTCAACCTAGTACAGTACAGAGTGTAGTGGGAAGGTTTGTGGTGCAGAAAACGCCAACCACCGAAAGGGTTGAGTCCTTTGGATTGCCAGACGCTCTTCAAGTGCCTGTTACCATAGGACCTATAGTATCGATCTATAACCCTGAGAGAGATAGAGAGGAAGAACAGAGGCAATTGGATAGAGAAAGGATCGAGATGGAAAGGAGGAATAACGTGACAAATGCATGGAAGCAATTGCCAGGTTCGGTAACGTGGAACACCCCATTAGATACAACTGTAGGTCCCAACACAGGACAGGGAGGTCAGAGAGGACCGATGGACCTAAGGGGACCGCGGCCAAAGTCCTATACAGAATTAAGAGCTGATTTGAGGGAATGGGATGGGTCCGCAGTAACCCCGAGTAACAGGTCAAGAACAGAACCAGAATGGGAAAGCAGAGGTAACGGGACTGTATCTCATTGTGGGGCTAGCGAAAGCAGTCAGGGGCGGGAAGGCCAAAGTCAGGAGAATAGAGGAGTTACACGTCCTACGGATGAGAGGAACAGCAGGAGCAAAATAGTAGGAGTGTAGAGTGTGAGGAGATGTCCCGTCTCTGGGAGAAAGGTGGAGACCAAATGGTACATGCTTTTCAGAATAGGTTTAGGTGCCTTCATCATGTACTCGGAGAAGACGTCCAACATTGGAGAAAGGAGAACAGTGATAGGTCCCGCCATGCCTCGAGTAATCAGGAATCACAGGGAAATAGTGAGGAAAGGGGGAGTAATGGAATGCCTTACTATACATCCAGAGAGAACAGGCAGAACGGGGAAGGTGGGAATGTGAGAAGCAATGGAGTATTTCACCATCCACCCGAGAGGATGGAAAAGCCTGGGATCTAGAGAGGTGGGAGCATGGGAAGACTCCGCATAACTCACCGGAGCCTAAACGTAGATCTCGGAGCTGGGATGGGAGAGATGCGGATGGAGTAACTAAATTTAGTGTGTTGAAAGCTGAAATTAAGGCAAAGAGACTTGATGTCACCAGTTTAAAATCAGATGTCGATGAGATAATTGATGGTACATTGCCTTTAGAAAGGATAGAATTGTATGAACAGGATGAGCTGTTGTTCATGGCAAAGGATATTACTAGGAAAGCTAGAGCGTTTCATGAGAAACTGACCAATTTGGCAGACAGATATGCCGTAGATTTATCTAGGACAAGGGCATTGCAGAGTAACCACAGATTGCAGTACTCAGACCAAGACCTAGATGAGAAGAGAACTACTGGATTAAAAACACACATAAGAGAGTTGGTATCAGGAATAAGAGTGTGGAGAGAACTGGACAAATGGGAAGAGAGGTGGTCGAAAAAGGGCACTGTTAGACGGAGTACAAGTGTGATGACCCCAGAGGGAAGGGTAATGCAGATGGAGGCATTCCCTTTGCGAGAAATATCGAACGGAAATTATGTACATGTGCCCTGGAGTAGAGGAGACTTAGCTGCGTTTACCAACTCATTCCCGAAGTTAAGGGACAATCCAGTAGAGTGGTATAAGCAGGTAGAAAGGTTTGTAAAGATCTCGAAGGTATTGTGGATTGATTTGAACACGTTGTTTGACATCGTGGTTCCATCTGACTTATGGACACCATGCAAGACTAGTGTTGAATGGCCGAATACTGAACCAGTGAGGGATGCTCGGACTAATGGACCGTCCGAGATTGTCATGCAAAAGTATGAAAGGGTAATAGCTTGGCTGAAAGATAAGGTACCACCACAGGACATAGATTGGGTAAAAATAGACCGAACGAGACAAGAACCAAAGGAGACCGTTCATGAGTTTTATGAGAGGTTGTTGAAAACATTCAAGCAATACAGTGGACTCGATGTAATGGATCCCAAAGATATAGGGCAGTTTGTGTCAAAGTTTGTCTTGGGGTTGAGACCTGATATTTGTTTGATGATTCAGCAACATTTAATATGTTGGCAAAACAAACCACTAGATGAGATCCTGCGGTATGCGAGATACTGTAGTGATGAAATAGATTCTAAAGCCAAGAATCTAAAGGAGAAATTGATGGTGGTGCAAATGTAGTCAGCCGGGAAGGGCGGACAGCAGAAACAGGGAACGGGGACAATGGGACGGAAGTCAAGTGGTCAGAACAAGGATAATGAAGAAGGTCAGAGACCTAGGGTAGACTTTGCCACTCTTAAAAAGACGACAAAGTACCACCAGTGTCACCAGGTGGGACATTGGCGACGCGAGTGTCCCTTTAACCCTGAAAATGGAGAACTAGAAGTAGAAGAGCAGGTTCAAGAAGTTCCAGCTCCAAAGGTGACAGTTCCAGGAAGCAAGGTGGCCAAAGGGGGGACTTCGGCTCCACGGGCCCAGTTCCCACAGCCACCGAAAATAGCGACAGGGGGAAAGGTCTTTAAACAAATGCCTCTCTTTATCGAGGAAGAAAAGTGTTATTATATTGATCCATTGACAGGACAACGTCTGAGTAGTGAAGAGGACTGTACCCTCAGGGCAGTCCTAGAGGTGGATCAGAGAGGGCCGTTTGTTGAGGCAGAAGTGGCAGGGTGTCCTACAACGTTCTTAGTGGATACTGGAGCTACTCGATCAACTCTGAGATCGGCGGTGGTTCCAGACTTGCCGATGTCAGGGGAACAAATTCAGGTGGTAGGAGTCGCAAACAAAAGGCTGACTAGTCCATTGACAGAACCAGTGTCTGTGAAGATAGGAAACCATATGAATGAACATCAGTTTGTGGTTTGTGATTCGAGTCCTGTATGTCTGTTAGGAAGGGATTTACTGTGCAAATTGAACTGCACCATATACTGCACCCCGCAAGGAGTGGAGGTACAGACTACAGACGATGATGCTACTTTCAAGGTAGCCAATTCAAAATCCTGTGTAGAACTATATCCTACTCTGACAGTAGAAGATCTTCCCCAAGACTTACGAGATACAGTAGCGTCAGAGGTATGGGATTTCACAGGAGAAGAAATAGGATTGATTAAAGGGGTAGAACCAGTAAAAATAATGGTAAAGCCAAATGCCGAGTTTCCAAGAACGCCTCAATACAAATTGTCCCAGGAAACGATTGCAGGAATAAAACCTGTGATCGAGTCAATGATTCAACAGGGAATACTGAAAGAAATTGTGGGTAGTCCCTGTAACTCCCCGATTATGGGTTTGCAGAAACCTAGCGGGAAGTTCAGGATAGTTCAGGATTTACGAAAAATTAACAATATAGTCGTTTCATGTTGTCCCGTGGTACCGAATCCATCAGTGATACTGTTTCAAATAACATGTCAAGCAGAATGGTTCACAGTGATAGATCTTTGCCAGGCTTTCTTTTCAATCCCATTGGATGAAGAGAGCAGGTATCTTTTCGCTTTTAAAATGGAAGATCGCGTTTTAACATGGTGTCGAATCCCACAAGGATTCACAGACAGCCCATCTATCTTCAACCAGTTGTTGAAGAAGAATCTCGAAAATCTAGTACTGCCGCAGAATTCGGTTCTGGTCCAGTACATAGATGACCTACTTGTTGCGTCAGAGACTGAGGAAGCTTGTAAAGTAGATTCCATTGCCTTATTGAACCATTTAGCTGAAAATGGACATAAGGTATCTCCGAGCAAGTTGTAGTACTGTCTGACAGAAGTACAGTATTTGGGGCACCGGTTAGAAAAGGGAAAACGCAAGGTGTCCCCAGAGAGGATTGAGGCAATAATAAAGATGAATGCGCCTACGACACAGAGAGAAGTTCGGATGTTTCTAGGAATGGTGGGTTATTGTCGACAGTGGATAGTTAACTTTTCACTGAAAGCAAAACCCTTACAGAAACTGACGCACAAGGAGGTGAGTGATCCGGTACCATGGGATGACGAATGCCTAGTGGCGTTCTTGCAGCTGAGAGACGACCTGTGTCGTGCTCCGGCTCTGGGGATGCCAGATTACGAGAAATCATTTTCACTTTATTGCTCTGAGAGGGAGGGTTGTGCTTTGTCAGTCTTGGCACAGACCCACGGAAATGCCCGTAGACCAGTTGCATATTTTTCGGCTACATTAGATCCAGTAGCCGCAGCGTTGCCCGGATGTCTCAAATCCGTTGCTGCAACGGGTGTCAGCATTGAAAGGAGCGAGAGTATTGTGATGGGACATCCGTTAGTGGTGTATGTACCGCATTCTGTAGAATTGTTAATGACCAGGACGAAGACGCAGCATCTGACTAATAGCAGGCTCACGCGCTACGAGCAAGTTATTCTTGCCGCGGAGAACGTGACCCTCAGGAGATGCTCTGTCTTGAATCCTGCTACTTTGATGCCATTACCTACTGTAATAGAAGGCGAAGGATGTGAAGACCACGATTGCCTTGATGTGACTGAACTATGCACGAAACCCAGACCAGATATTGTGGATGAGCCGTTGTCTGACCCTGATGAGATTTACTTTGTCGATGGCTCATGTTTAAGAGACGATACTGGTCGGTTGAGAGCAGCTTATGCTGTTTGTACCATTACTGGAGTTGTGGAAGCCGCTTGCCTGGAAGGAGTACATTCCGCACAGGTAGCAGAAATTATTGCCCTAACCCGTGCCTGCATAGCAGGAAACGGAAAGAGAGTCACCATATACACTGACAGCCAATATGGTTTCGGTGTGGTTCACGATTTCGGGCAGTTGTGGTCTCAGAGAGGTTACATGACCTCCTCTGGTTCGCCCATTCGAAATGGAGAATTTGTGCGATTGTTGTTAGAAGCACTACAAGGTCCAGTTGCCATAGCAATAGTAAAATGTGTAGCTCATACTAAGAATACAGATTTTGTATCACAAGGCAACAGGTACGCTGATGAGGTCGCACGCTATTGTGCGGAACAAGATTATTCTTTTTCAAAAGTGGAAATTGATGGTGCTGAAGAAAAGACAGAATTAAGCATGATGTTAGAGACTGTAGACACTTGGGAGGATTTAAGAGTGATGCAGGAGAACGCACCTGAAGCAGAGAAAAAGGCATGGGAAATAGCAGGTTGTGTGCGAAGTGAAATGGATTTTTGGATTTCAGCAGATGGGAGGGCTGTGTTACCTGAGGAACTAGCGAATCCCATGGCAAGGCAAATACATGGTCCTGTACACCTAGGAAGAGACGCTATGATGAGAGTGTTTAGGCAGACTTGGTATTGCCCAAAATTTAGAATAGCAGCAGAATCAGTATGCAAGCGATGTGTTACCTGCCAACAACTGAACATAGGCAAAAGGACACCAGTCACACTGAGTCACATTGGGAGGTCAGGGGGGCCTTTCAATAGAATGCAATTAGACTTTATTGAAATGCCAAGAGTTAACCGCCTTAGGTATGTGCTGGTGGTTGTATGTATATTTTCCAGATGGGTTGAAGCGTACCCTACACGTAGGTGCGATACACTCACAGTAGCTAAATTGTTGCTCAGGGAGCTGATACCGCGCTTCGGGGTGCCTGCCTCTCTGGAATCGGACAGAGGAAAACATTTTAACAGCGAAATAGTGAAGATGTTGTGCTCCACATTAAAGATCGATCAAAAACTGCATTGTAGTTATCGACCAGAAGCCTCAGAGATTGTGGAACAAGTAAACGGCACTCTGAAGAATAGATTGGCTAAAGTAGTGGCATCCACATCTTTGAGTTGGCCAGATGCTCTTCCTTTAGTGCTCATGAGCATGCGCAGCACACCTGACAGGAGGACAGGTCTCTCTCCACACGAGATTCTGATGGGGAGGGCCATGAGACTTCCTACAGTTCCAACTGCTGCCCTATTGAATATCACAGATGATCTGATCTTGGATTATTGTAAGGGACTGTCTGACGCCATCCATTCTGTGTCCCTTCAGGTGCAGGCGGCTGAAGTTCCAGCATCAAGGAATGTGTGTCATGATCTGAACCCAGGAGATTGGGTGTTGGTCAAGAAGCACGTCCGGAAGAACTGCCTAGATGTACGCTGGCGTGGGCCCTTTCAGGTAATCCTGATCACGAACACTGCGGTGAAGTGCGGAGGGCTGCCAAATTGGATCCATGCATCCCATACTCGAAGAGTTCCAGCACCTCTAGAAGAAACAGCTCCTATCCCAGACGAAAGTTCAGTCGTGGAGGAAGAGTCACAAGAGGGGATTGAATCAGCTGAGGGGGTGTCGGAAGAAGGTGGGAACGCATCGGATCCAGAAGAGGAGAGAAGACAGGACGGCAGTGAGACTGAAGACGCAACTGAAGGGGAGAGCTGTAGTGAATACGACTCAGACACAGATCAGTACCAGAGCGACCAAGAACCGAGTGTGAGGACGAGAAATAGGAGAACAAGGCTTGGAGCTGCCACTTGGCCGGAAAGAAGAAGGAGGCTAAGTTTAAGGTCGGCTCAGGAAGAAACACTTGCTCCTATATCCGAAGACTCGGATCCAGAAGAAGATACCAAGGATCAAGCCGAGGAAGGTCTTAGAAGATCAAGGAGGGTGCGAGTGCCTAGCAGAAGGTACTCTACTCCTGATTGGACCTACCTCGTTGCAGATGTCCGTGGGACACAGAACCGGGAGGATCAGGGAAGTGAGCCTGATCAGAACTGATCCGATCATCACAGTGCAAATAAGATTCCTGCTACCAGGAGCGGAGACCGAAAGGCTGCTGACACTCAACATCGTCTATCCTCCTCTCCTGAGCGGAATAAGAAAATTGATTTTAGAGACAGTTGATTTTCCGGTTTGCTGTTCACGATATCCAGTGTTGGAGGGAACTCTTCTTCGACTGGAAATGCTTGAGCGAGTAGTGGAAGTTCTTGGAACACTCATTGTCTTGGATTAATACCTTGTTGTAAATGTCTTCAAAGGGGCGCAGAACTGGGAAAGTGAAGAAGGTGATCCTGGTCAGAACGGACCCCTTTGTAACTGTGGATGTAGAACTGATAGTACCAGGAGTGGAGATTGAAAAGACATTAACTCTTCATTTTGTTCGTCCCCTGGTCCAGAGTGAAATAAGGAGAATAATCCTAGAGACAGTTGAATTCCCATGTTGCTGCAAGGAATGCCCAATACTTGAGGGAATGTTTCTTCGAATGGACATTTATGAAGACGTAGTGTCACTCCTTGCAACATTCATAGATTCTGATTGATAAAAGACTTTTGAAAAGGACTTTGTAAAATATTGCTGCAAGATAACCTAGCGCCGAGTGGAAGAAGAAAATGATAGGGTCTCCCTTTTAGAGGATGGAGAAGGGCTAGGGTTGTCTATTTCCTACAGGACTTTAAACTGTTTTGCGGAGCAAATTGTCAGCTTCTAAGTGTACAAAGGAGAGACATTGTTTGAAAGAAAGTCTTTGTTCGGAGAGAAGGAGAAGTTGATGCTGGAAGAACATCCAAAGCTACATTGTTTGAGATCATGGAGGCTGGCAACCCGAACCGCAGGGCGAAATGTATAGTTGGCACACTTTTAGGGGTGGTGATTTCACTTATAGTTTTAGTGGTTACTGTCTCATACATAGTGGGACATGAGAGAGATGCACCTGCAGTCAAGGAAGTTAAGGGAGTGTCAACACAGAGAACAATCACTGTTAATAGTAAGGGAAACATCAGTGATAAAGACAAAGCGTTGTTAGATGCGGAAATAAAAAGATTACACACAGACGAATCACAGGGAAACTTCAGGTCAAATGCTTATGCCAAATTGCTTTACGAATACATTGATGTCATGGAGGCGAAGAATTGCTACGTTTGTATGCAATTACCAGCTTCGGTGGAGGAGGGTATCAGATACCATCATCTTCCATTGACATATGGAATTACATGTAGTTTATTGTTGAGCATATTCTATGGACGAGAGGGGTTCGAGTATTACTTCTCGAACTTTGATTCGACATTGCCAGAGGTCCCAAATTACAAGCATCTGAACAAGTGGGACTATTACAAGAGCGAAGACAGATTACACAAATGGTTCATTCCATGGAAAACGTTAGATACTTCACATGCCCGAAGAAATAATCTGACTTGTCAAGTGTCAGAAATTGAGAAAAAGTTTATAGGGCAGGTGGATACTAGATACAGGAGGCAGAAGATTCTAAAGGCTTCAGGGCAATGGGAAACAGATTGGACCAAGGAAGAAAGGATACACCAAAGAAAGGGTAGCTTTGGTCCAATTGCTTTAGACAAGGAGAAATGGGGGAAACTGTGCATTCACAGGAGTTACTCCTATTATGAGAATCTGTATGTAGGTCAAGTCAGTTGTGAACATGCTTTTCAATTGGAGTACTACTCCAAAGACTTTCTGAAAGAGATGCAAGCAATTCCAAATGTATATTTTCTATGTGGAAGAAATGCCTATGTGAAGCTACCAGATAATTGGTACGGATCATGCTATCTGGCAATTGTCTTCCCCAAAATATATCATGTTGAGAATTTAGAAACGACAAAGACAGGAATACCAACTAGAGGGAAGAGAGGGCTAGGTGCAGCAGAAGTAATTGGGGATGTATTCGGTGCTGCATTTCCTATCCTAGGAGTGATACTGAATGACATCAAAATTAGGAGATTGGCTACAGTCGTAGATAGGTTATCTGCCAGTACTGCTAGATCATTAATGCTGGTGGAGGGTGAGATGCAATCGATACGGGCAATGGTTCTTCAGAACCGACTTGCTTTAGATGTTCTGTTAGCCAAAGAGGGCGGAGTCTGTAAGGCTTTGAAGGTCCAGGAATGCTGCACTTACATTCCGGACAATTCAAAACCTTTAGAAAAGTACATACGAAACATCACTGCCATACACCACGAAATTGAGGATCTGACAAAGATAAACGTGTGGGAAAAAGTAGGTCATGGAATGGGTAAAGTTGGAGGTTGGTTTGCCAACCTAGGAAAGGGTATCGTTTGGTACATACTGAAACCCATCATCATAATTGTGATCTGTGTAATCACTTTGTGGGGATTGGTGCGTTTGTATCAGTGGTATAGAGCAAACAGATTGCAGAGATCTATGAGAGAACAGGAGAAAAGGTTGACAGCGATGCAAGATACACAATATAAGAGTCTGAAGGCATTGGAGACAATGAAAAGAAGTGGTACTACCACAACTTCACTTTGAAGAGTCCTACATTTTTGTGATGGTGTTTTGATGGTGATGACCCCTGAAGGTCATCAAAGGGGGGACTGAGAGAGCACTAGTCTGAGCAAAAATGTATAAGTGCATCATATTTACAAGCACGTAGTTAGTTAACATATGCCTTGCACCAGAGTGTCTTATATACAGTAGTGAAATGTATAGAGTGTTCAATTAGGGTAACAATAATCATAACAGTGTGAGACTAATGTAGAAATGTTGGAATGAATATGAAAACCTCACGTTCTCATGTTAAAGGAATCATGTAAGAGTTAAGTGGAACCTTGCAAACCAGTTCAATTGTGTAGGCCTCATGGCAATTCACAGAAAATCTAAACGTGCTGCTAAAATAATGTGAGGTGGGGTTAACGTGGTTCTTCCAAAATGTATTATCGAATTTAGTTTTGAAATATATGCTTTATAGATGTGTACTTTAAGAAACGTATGTTAGTTAAGAATGCTGTTTAAATCAAGTTAAATGTTTTCAGAGTGCAGGGACCCGCTTCATGTAAATCAAGTAGGCTCGAACTGATAATGATGTTTCTTTGATCTGAAATGTGCTCGTTAGAGAAGAAGTCGAGAGGCGCCAAGTACTGTGCTTTCCATATGCTTTATGACCTATAGATATGGTGGAGTCTGGAATCTGAGGCCCACTGTAGGATGGCCTGTATGCAGGTGCGAGGGGTCCTAATCAGTCGAAATGAATGGAGCTTTATTCAGTGGCGCTTGGCGCAGGCCTGTAGGAGTCTTCAGGAATTTCAGGGGGTATCGGCGCACTGGAGAAGAAGCCTGGGAACCAAGGTCAACTTTAACGAGGGTCTTGAAGAGTACCATCATGGAGTTTACCGCGCAAAGATGTACCACGTGAGGGGCGTCCCAAGGGGCGTTCCTATCGGAAATGTGATTTTGTATTAGGGAAAGCGACCCGGGAGGAGAGGAGAGCAGATGATTTTGGGAGCCTAAGGAAGCGGATGGGTAGGCAGATAGGCTGATCAGGAGAGACCCATTATCAGAGAAGAGACAAAGAGAAGTGCGTGATCTTCTTAGGAAGTCACCACGGCTGACACCTTTTGGGGGTAAAGATCTTGTTAAGTAGGGATGTCACTTAGTCTAGTGTAGGGACAGACTAACTTGAATTTTCTTTTCTGTAATGACTCTTAGGTTGCAACTCATATCTATCCTTGCAAACCTAATGATCTTTGAACTTGTACTCATTATTCTGTTTGGTAGACTCAGATTATTCAAAGAATTTATGTTCATAGTGATACCAGTTTACCTTTTGAATCTCATCTTAAGAAGTTTGTATCTTCAGTTATCTTTGGTTTTATATTACATTTTCAAAACTTAATCCTGGTCAGTGGTCATTCAGAGTGGTGTAAGTTCTTAATTGATTGACTTATTGTTAGATTGCCTTTTACTCAATGACAGGTACCAACGATCCAGTCGACTTGGTTTGGGATCTGGTAAGGTAACTAGTAACCAGTAATCCCGCGTTAACATCCCCAAAGTTGTGAAATTGAACAAGAGAGGACCCCTGCATGGGGAGACCCCGATCGATAGGTAATGACACAAATTTGGTCGGGGAGAGATGGGCAATGAAAGCGGCAATGGTAATTTTGAATTTAAGGCGGGGGTCAGGGGTGCCACAAGAGCCCCTGAAATCTAATTCCCACCCTGTCTGGTTGGAGGGAGGGCCTTTGCAGGACGGCTGATGAGCCCTATTTAAGGGAGGGAACGATTGGAATTTGCCTTTCTTCAGGTTGTAGACACCATGCTGTTGGCTCCTCAGAATCATGTCATGATGTCATTTTCATCTGCCCAACCACCCCTAATGTTAAGTGTTGCTGCATAGTATGGAGGCGGGGTGAAATTAATGTGTTTTTTTTTACCCTTTGGACCTGGTCATATATTGCAGATTAAACTCATGGAAGGGCACAAGGAAGGTAGACACTTGGCATCAGACATTCCCAAAATCAGACGAATTCTGGATTTGCCTCGTTATTTTTTAAACAGAGTAGGGGCAGTGGGCATCAAGTGATCAAGAAGGTTATGGGTGGAAGCTTCTATGACTGTCCATGGCCCTTACTGCCATGTAGAGTTGAGGAGATGGTGCATGCACCAGGGGACCAAGTTATGGCCTTGCCAGATGTCTAATTTCCCCAAACAGCCCTGGTTTTTGGAGGACTGTACGGACGCCCAGAATCTTTTCTAAGTTTTCAATACATGTCTCGGTTTTTGGGGCAAAGGTCAAGTCGTTCTACTTTGTAGAATTTAAACTATGTTCTCCTTTCAACAGACACCTCTAAAGTAACAAGTTATTATCTGTTTCTTTTAGGGCATCACACGAGGTCTGCTGTATGCTTGCAGCAGAGGGTAGACAGAGTGGGAAAGAAGTCCTCCTACAGATAAAGTTGTCTAATGTAGCCTTGAAAATGCAAATATATATATATATATATATATATATATATATATATATATATATATATATATATATTTATATTTATATTTATATATTTATAGATGCCCACTAGGTAGTTCTAGTTCGGTCTGCTTTTCCATTGAGAAACTTATTGGCTTTCTAATAACTTTGGCCCCGTTTGCCGATTCTTCACAAAGATTTCCCTAAAAAAAGTTCTGTGCCTCAGTCCAAAAAAGCAAAATTCCCAGGCATTTCCCATAGACTTTTTTAAGATGGGCCACAGCAAAAGATGCTGAACGGAATTGCACCAAATTTGTCAGGAACCTAGATCTTCGTCCGCAGATTGTGCTTTTTGTGATTTGGTGGAAAATCTATTCAGTGATTTGAGAAATCGAGAAAAACATTAATTCTATATTTAGGTAGTTTGGTCCGCAAGAGTCTCGAAAGACTCTTGTGGGAGCGTCACTTTAAAAACAGAGCATTCTGATTGGCCCAAAGAATTTTATTTCCCTTGGGCCATCTCGCTCCCACAAGATCTCAGACTGGCTACAGAAACATGATTTTTTTTTGTTTGCTGGCAGCAATTACAGAGCTTGGGAGCTTAGTGTCCTGTTTGAAAGTCCCCCCCCTCCTCCTGGGCCAAAAAAAGAAAAAAGCAGTGATCCCCAAGACTCTTGCAGGATCGGGAAAAAAGAAAAATGGCGTCTGGCCGCATTCCATAACAATAAGCCCTGGGGAGCCCAACCCCAGGACTGTGTTCGTAAATGGGAGGGAGGCTGCATGGCCCCTCCTCCCCGCGCCTGCAGAGGCCCCGGGAGCCCATCCCCAGGCCAACATTTCTTTATATGGGGCTGCTTACTTTAAGGGAGGGAGGCCACGTGGCCCTAGTTCATGAGCCATTAATGACCCTGGCGAATCCGATCCCCCGGGGCTAGCTCACAACCTATGACCCAGGGAGCCCACCCCTGGGACTTGGCTGTTTCCCAGTCATCAGCGGTGCAGGCAGGGAAACCTGTGTTTGCTCTCGCTTGGCAGGAGCATTTTCAAAACTCCTGCCAAGCAAGAGCAAACACCAAGTCCACTCCCAGCGGGTGGGAGCATCAAAAACTCTTCCGCCCACTTGAAGCAGACTTTTGATCTGTTTCCCCACCCTCAGTGACGAGGGCAATGAAACAGATCAAAATATTGCCCCTGCCCGCAGGGAGCAGCATTAGGAGCTGCTCCCTACGTGCAGGAGCAATGACAGCTCCGCTGTATGCGTGGAGCCTGCTGAGACCACAGGGGTCTTGGGGCTTCAGCTGCGAAACCCCAACGAGACAATGGTGGCTGGCTAGGGGAAGCACCAGAGCACCCACCGTTAAATGGGAGTGCATACTACCAGCCCTTTATTTTTAGGAAATGGCCCTGCAGGTTGGGTTCCCAGGGGTAACAAGGCTTGGGAAGGAGGGGCTGTGCAGCACCCCTCCGCTTTAATTAAAAGACAAATGGCCCTGGAGGATGGAGTCCCCAGGGCCAGGCCCCATGGCCAACCCTCACTGCGCACAGCCAGCGTGGCGTTGGATGTATGGAGCTGGGGTTGCTCTTACGTATGGTAATTAAGTATTACTTTACTTTTTTTAAACTACACATTCACTAGAAATAAACTAAGGTTAAATGACACTTCTAGTTGGGAGAATTTGTCAAAGACTACAGTGATGTTTTGAACTAATATCAACACAGAACTTCACCAGTTATAGTCAGCAGCACTAACTATAACTTGCGCCCCGCCCCCTCCATTTACTGCTCATGACCTCACATATGACGTCACTCATGACATGTTCTATGACATCATTCATGACATCACTGATGACCTCTGAAATTTCATAATTGATGACATCACTGATTACATCATCCAACAAGTGCCTTAATTTGTTTTATAATTTACATAGAGGCAAGTAACTAATATCACTTTTCTACCTAATTTTGTACAGCTTGGGTCCAGATTATGGGGGTGTTTACAAAACACACGTGCTCCTAATGCATCACAGGTGTGTAGAGGTATTAAACACAATTTAAATCTTTGCATTGAAGAGTAACTGTGTGCAGGTAACAATTGTCTTGGGTTCATTATGTTCCACACAAGTGTTTTGGTTCTGCAGGAAACTTTTAAACAGGAGAAAGATTCATTATAGTAGATACTATCTTTTGTAAGGAGCCTGGAGTTATTGGAGACAATTGTATCAGCATGACAAGTTCTACTTAGGACAGAAGACTGTGTGCTCCAGGTGCTAACCTATGTACATGTTTTGCTTCAGAAAATGTGCTGCCGGCAAAGTTTTCACCACAGTATGAAGGGTTCATGGAGTAGGGATCTTTTTGCCAACTGTAGCATAAAATGTACACTGTTCTTAGTAGATTCTATAATACTCTGTAGTGCATTTCTCATGAGAGTTTCACTGTTTGTAAACGCTGTGGCATATAGTAAACTCTCTCCATAGAGTAAGCACTGTGTATAGTGCCCAGTCCTGTACTGATATCAACTTCATTCCTCAATGTAGGTTCGGTGAGTGTCAAGGGTTTGAACAAGTTAAAAGTTGTCCCTAGTACAGCATTTGTTTCGGAACTACAAAACACACTGTTTTTAGGAACTTGGCTTTTGGTGCACATTTGTACACAGATTGAACACTGTACCCAATGAGGCTTTCCCATGCATCTGTGTTTGATTGTTAAGATGAACTATGCTAGCTGTGAAGTGTATGGTATAGGGTCAATGTTGCACATAACCATGCTTAGTATATGTAAGGCAGTGGTTGGCACGAATGATGTCTGACATTCACCTGAACTATTTTGCACTTACTGTCAGGCCTCCAATGCCATTGAAATATATAGAGCAATATGTGGGAAAACGAAGCTTAGATGCTGACATCACTGATGACATCTCAAATGACATTATTGATGACATCATCCAAGTTTCATCAATGACGTCATTTGAGATGTCATCAGTGATGTCAAATTAGGCCATAGCACGCCATGAGCAATGTCATAGGTAAGGTCATGAGCAGTGCAAGCCGGTGACGCACGTTACAGTTGGTGCGAACTATAACTGGTGAATTTCTGTAGGGTTTTCTTTTTAAAAAGGAGATCTTTTTACCACCCTCAACTATGTTATGTTATGTTATTAGGGACTTATAGCGCAGCTACTCAATTGAGTGTCCCGGCGCTACCAACTCTGGGAGGGGCTAACAATGAGCACAAACATACAGAAATCACTCTATTGCTGGAAAAGCCAGGTTTCAGAGACTTCCTAAAAGGGAGAAGATCCTGCATCTGTCTGAGTTCCAGGGGGAGACTATTCCAGAGTCGCGCTGCTTGTACCTCGAAAGAACGGCCCCCAATTCGAGCATGGGAAGATTTAGGGATACAGGCTAGCTGAAGTGCAGCTTGTAGTGTAGTTCCTATTATCCCAATAGGCTCTGCGCATTGGAATAATATCTTCAATAGTATAGACCTAGGGCAGAGGTTAACTAGGTCTTCTACCGACGATATTAGACTTAAAGTTTTGTGATTGCCAGCTAGCTCAGAGTTCACTAGAAACTTTCTCGAATAGGCAAGGAGGATTTTAACCTCCCTGGATAGACAAGAAGGGATTTAGTTTCTGACAACCATAGAACATGACAACTTTGCTCTCCCCTAATCAAGAGTGTATCTCTAGAGTCGTGTGGAAACAAAAGACAACTTATTTTACTCAGTCAGTTCAGTGCATTCTTAGTTTCACCAGATTGTAGAGAAAAGGAAGAGACGGGCGTGTTCAATAAAAGATGGTATTTATTGATCAGTCTCTTTTCTCGTACAAGAGAAATGAATCGCTATTATTGCAATACTTATAGTTAAGTAAAGGGCATACAGTAAAGACAGAATTATAAAATAATACTGTAAAAGCATTGATATGGTTTCTGAGCCATATGATACTTTAAAATGGATAAAATAGATACATTCATATATACATTTGACTAATCGTACTCAACTGGTGCTTTTAACCACGCCTACCCCAGTGTACCTGACCTAAGCCTAATACGTGGGCGGGAGTAGATAAGTAGCAGTTTAAGTTAAGTTTGTTTTTCCAAGGGACTGACTCAAGAATTCTCTGCAAGGGGTTATTCAGTTCTGTACCTGAGATCTAGAATGGTGGAGGGCTGGTATCTCTTATCCCAGGTCTTGATATTCCAGCTGCCTGCGAGGGCTGCGTGGAAGCGCCGGAGCTGGATTTCTCGGCAGGAGAAAGGCAGCGTCTCGTTCTCAGCGCGTCAGGAAGGCGGGGCAGCGTCTGTGGGCCTCGCTCTCAGCTGGGCTCCTCGGCACGTCTCGCTGCTACAATCTCGTCACCACCGCATGTGTTTGCTTAAGGCAATGTCGGTAATATTTATACCTGAAAGGTGCCGAGATTGACGTAAGGATGGACATATATACGTCAATAAGGATGTCATACGAACGGGTTCGTTCGCACATTCTTTTACTGAAGTTCTCGGTGAAATCAAAACAATGGCTACGGGAATTTCCCAGGTCGCTGTAGGTTTGAATTGTTTTGAGAACTCCGTATGCCTTATCAGGGGCTGGAGGAATATCGCTTGCCTAATTAGATGGCATGCGTTATGACCTAATCAGATAACGCGCTTCTGTGCCGTGGTGTGGCTTAATCAGATAACGGTTTTTGCACCGTTGGATGGCTGCTAGTTAATTATTAACCAAACCAGGGTCAGGAATAGGGGAATCGATACAGTACCTATAGAAATACATCACAAGCTGACCTCAGAGAGAAACGCTATAGCGTTACTTTAACCTTTGTGTGTGTACACGTACTAGGGCCGGACTGGGAACCAAAACCACTCGGGGGGGTTGGAGGTGCCGCCGAGCGCTTTGCTAGGGCCAGTTTTGGGCTGATTTTTTTGCAGGGCCGATTTCGCAGCTATGCTGCAAAAACGGCCCTGTAACAAAGTTGGCCCCCAGGGCCCAAAACCGGCCCCCACCCTTGCGGCGCACCGGGGGATTGCCCGGTGTCCGCTATGGCCAGTCCGGGACCGACACGTACACACACACACACACACACACATTTACAAGGTTACAAAAAAACGAGACAGGCCAGACATACAAGTAACATGAAAGGCCTTCTTTCTACTTTTGTCTGACTGGTCACAGTTTTTGCTTCTCAAAATCTGGTGACCCTACCTCGTTGTCCAGGCCTATCCCACAAATGGCGCCAGAAGAAAATCCCTCTTTAAAGTTGGGTCAGGCTGGTGGTTTGGTCTTAGCTTTATAGCTGGCCTGGCTCTCTCGAGTTGGAGAATGGACTAATTTGTCCCCCGTCAAATTCGGATAGGCACCCTGGGACAATTAGTGGGAGGGCCCCATTCATGTGTCTGGTGCTGCAAGTGCCAGCTGGGTAGTCAACTATGACTGTGTGGATAAAAGAGTTAGGGGAGTGATAATTAGTTAGCTGTGTAGGTTTGTAATTACAGATGCAAATAACCGACTAATATTGATGGTTTGATATGCAATGTTTATGGCTTTTCCCCCGTTGAAATGAATTTGTCCCAAGAAGTATTTTCTCAAAACTAATAAAATGGGTCCTATGCTCAGTTTTTTCAGCATCTGTGCAGGTTTTTTTTCTGTGTTAGGACTTGTTCTTGGCTATCCCCCCCCCCTCTTTGAGGAGCCCTTCACCTACTTATAGCCGTGTGAAAGCGCACCGACTATGAATGCGCTATGATGTCATAATATAGCCTTATAGCCTACCGTAGTTGGCTATACCGGCTATTAAAGGCCCTCTCCAGCGTTAAAGGCCCAAAACGAAGGCGAGGGCCTTTAACAAGGGAGAGGGACTTTAATAGCCGGTATAGCCCAGCTACTAAGGGCAATAAGGCTATTAGAACATTCTGCCACTAAAGGACAGAATGTTCCAACAACAAAAAAACCAGCCTTATGGGGAGTGAGGAGATTGGAATCATTGGAATGTCGGAGCTCTAGGCTTATACCAGCCATTATAAGCCCGGAGCACTCCATTGTTTTCAATGGAGCTCCCAACATTCCAATGTTCTAATAAGCAATATACAAAAACATAAAAAATAACATATCGTCCCATTTCTAACTACTTATTTAATACGTTCGGATAACGTAACAATAGAACAATCAATGTTGCGATGTTTGTCTTAGGTCAATTTCCCTCAGGTGCCGGTGCTTTCTCTTTCATTGAGATGACTGCAAAATTGATGTTAAAGTTATATTTTGCTACAGAATTCTCCCAAACTTCAGTTTTTTGGGTCTCGCCTGTCAATGCGCTTGCGCATTGAGCTTGCGAGAATATAGGGGCTTATCCAGAGTTTAACCAAACTGGCGATTTCATAAGGTGCCCGTGAAAAGCAAGCTCAATGCGCAAGCACATTGACCTAAAATGCGCATGCACATGAAAGCCAGCCATCTGCCGCCAGCAGCTTCACCGCCCACAGCTGCATCAAAGGCTTTCGGAGCTTTCACTTTCACGGCCGCCAGGCCGTGTCTCTAGTTTCTCCTCCCCCCTTCCCCCTCCCCACTCGCTCATCAAAGGCTGCTCACTCTCCTTCTCCCCCGCCCCCCACCCCATCCGACTTGTTTGTTTTTTAACTTGCTTCTCAAGCCGCCTGGCACCCCGCGCTTCAGCAGTGCTGCTCTGCAGGACTGTCTCTCTGCCTGCCCTCTGCTCGTTATGCCTGTGTCTCTGTCTGATCTCCGTGCCCGTCTGTCTGAGTGCACTATACTCACCAGGGCTGCCTCTCTCTGTCTGTCCTCTTCCTCTCCTCTCAGTTACCGTCTGTTTGAGTGCCTTCTGCTCTCCAGAGCTGTCTCTCTGTTTGCCCTCTGCTCTTCATGTATGGCTGTCTTTTTGTCTGTCTCCTTTCTCTCCACTCAGTGACCGCCTATCTCAGTGCCCTCTGCTCTCCAATATCTGTCTGTCCTCTGATGTTAATATCTGGCTGTCTCTTTCCCTTCTCTGTCCTCTCAGTGGCCGTCTGTCTGAGTGTCCTCTGCTTTCAAGGGCTTTCTCTCTGTCTGCCATCTGCTCCTCATATCAGGCTGTCTCTCTGCCTGTCCTCTTCTTTAGTGACTGTCTATCTGAATGCCCTCTCCTCTCCTGCAGGACTGTCTCTGTTTGCCTTCTGCTCTTCATGTCTGGCTGCCACTTTGTCTGTTCTCTTTCTCTTCTCTCAGTGACCGTCTATCTGAGTGCCCCCTCCTCTCCAGGACTGTCTCTCTGTTTGCTCTCTGCTTTTCATGCCTGGCTGTCTCATTGTCTGTCCTCTATCTCTTCTCTCAGCGGGCGTCTGCCTGCCTGTCTGTCTTCTGCTCTCTATCGTCGCCGTCGCTTCTCCGTCTCTCGACAGCTTGACAGGGCCTACTCATTGAGACTGTCCCATTATTCACCGTTCCCCAGTCTTTCAGTCGGCTCACAGTGTTGCCCCAACATGGCACTTTGACATCAGCCTTACTAGTGTGCCCACAAGCTGCCTCTCACTTTTACCTTTTACTGTGGGCTCATTGGGAAGTGAAAATAATAAAGTCACCCCACTGCCTGTGGGTTGCTGCTCTCACATCACCTCTCCCTTTATCCCCTTCATTCACCCGTGGCCAACCCTTCACGCTTCCCCAAACATGTCCCTCCCTGCATCTCTGAAGCTTCCCCAGCCTGCGCTCGGCCTCAGGCAATCAAGCTTGAAGGTTCCGAAGCGCGCGCTCAGCCTCACTTCTCCTCCCCCCTAATTCACCCCTGCTGTCACTTTAGCTCTAGCTCATTATGCAGAGAGCTTCACTTCAAAGGGGTCTCAGGATGGCTTCTTGCAGTAAAAGCAAGCCCACCTTTCTTTGAAGAGGGTAGACTGCGCTGTCTGTGCAGAGCAGTTGAAGCCCTTTCGTTAATAACTCGAAACAGCAGGCATCGATTTGTGATAGTCCTCTCGACCCAGATGACTAGTAAAGCCCTAGAAAGTTCTCGCCCAGCCAAAAAGCTCCTCCCTTCTCCCCCTCCCTCCCCCATGCCCAGTGCATGTAATTTAATCCTACTCCGGTGGCAGCCCCCCTCTCTTTGCTGTCACGTTAGTGTTAGAAGGGGCCTCTGCTCTCTCTTCCACGAGTCTATGTCACGATTTCTCCAACTCTCTGCTCCGTTACTGAAGTTACTTTCCAGGCCTCAGTGCCGTGACGGTCACTGTCTTAGAACCGTCTAGCTCAGGGGCACACTCTGCTCTGCTTGTGTTCTTCAGCACACACCACTCTGCTCTCCGTCTCCTCTGCGCTGCTCTCACATTCCATTTCATGGGCCTCCCCTTCTTGTTCGTGCCTTCTGCTCCCCTGATTGTACTCATTTTTTTGTGCCTTCTCCTCGGATTGTACTCGTTTCTCGTGCCTTCTGCTCCCCTGATTGCATTAGTTTTCGTGCCTTCTGCTACCCTGATTGCACTCGTTTTCGTGCCTTCTGCTACCCTGATTGCACTCGTTTTCTTGCCTTCTGCTCCCCTGATTGCACTCGTTTTTTCCTTGCCTTCGGCTCCCCCACTCAATCCATCCATCCATCCCCCCACTCATCCATCCATCCATCCCCCCACTCCATCCATCCATCCATCCCCCCACTCCATCCATCCCCCCACTCCTCCATCCCCCTCTGCTACCCTGATTGCACTCGTTTTCTTGCCTTCTGCTCCCCTGATTGCACTCGTTTTTTCCTTGCCTTCGGCTCCCCTACTCAATCCATCCATCCATCCCCCCACTCATCCATCCATCCATCCCCCCACTCCATCCATCCATCCATCCCCCCACTCCATCCATCCCCCCACTCCTCCATCCCCCCACTCCTCCATCCCCCCACTCCTCCATCCCCCCACTCCTCCATCCCCCCACTCATCCATCCCCCCACTCATCCATCCATCCATCCATCCATCCCCCACTCATCCATCCATCCCCCCCACTCCATCCATCCCCCCCACTCCATCCATCCATCCATCCCCCCCACTCCATCCATCCATCCATCCCACTCCATCCATCCATCCATCCCACTCCATCCATCCATCCATCCATCCCACTCCATCCATCCATCCATCCCACTCCATCCATCCATCCATCCATCCATCCATCCATCCATCCCACTCCATCCGTCCATCCATCCATCCCACTCCATCCGTCCATCCCCCCCACTCATCCATCCATCCATCCCACTCCATCCATCCATCCATCCATCCCACTCCATCCATCCATCCATCCATCCATCCCACTCCATCCATCCATCCATCTCCCACTCCATCCATCCATCCATCCATCCATCTCCCACTCCATCCATCCATCCATCCATCTCCCACTCCATCCATCCATCCATCCATCTCCCACTCCATCCATCCATCCATCTCCCACTCCATCCATCCATCCATCTCCCACTCCATCCATCCATCCATCCATCTCCCACTCCATCCATCCATCTCCCACTCCATCCATCTCCCACTCCATCCATCTCCCACTCCATCCATCCATCCATCCATCTCCCACTCCATCCATCCATCTCCCACTCCATCCATCTCCCACTCCATCCATCCATCCATCCATCCATCTCCCACTCCATCCATCCATCTCCCACTCCATCCATCCATCTCCCACTCCATCCATCTCCCACTCCATCCATCCATCCATCCATCCATCCCCCACTCATCCATCCATCCCCCCCACTCCATCCATCCATCCATCTCCCACTCCATCCATCCATCCATCTCCCACTCCATCCATCCATCTCCCACTCCATCCATCTCCCACTCCATCCATCTCCCACTCCATCCATCCATCCATCCATCTCCCACTCCATCCATCCATCTCCCACTCCATCCATCTCCCACTCCATCCATCTCCCACTCCATCCATCCATCCATCCATCCATCTCCCACTCCATCCATCTCCCACTCCATCCATCTCCCACTCCATCCATCCATCCATCCATCCATCCCCCACTCATCCATCCATCTCCCACTCCATCCATCCATCTCCCACTCCATCCATCTCCCACTCCATCCATCCATCCATCCATCCATCCATCCATCCCACTCCATCCATCCATCCATCCCACTCCATCCATCCATCCATCCATCCATCCATCCATCCATCCATCCATCCCACTCCATCCGTCCATCCATCCATCCCACTCCATCCGTCCATCCCCCCCACTCATCCATCCATCCATCCCACTCCATCCATCCATCCATCCATCCCACTCCATCCATCCATCCATCCATCCATCCCACTCCATCCATCCATCTCCCACTCCATCCATCCATCCATCCATCCATCTCCCACTCCATCCATCCATCCATCCATCTCCCACTCCATCCATCCATCCATCCATCTCCCACTCCATCCATCCATCCATCTCCCACTCCATCCATCCATCCATCTCCCACTCCATCCATCCATCCATCCATCTCCCACTCCATCCATCCATCTCCCACTCCATCCATCTCCCACTCCATCCATCCATCCATCCATCCATCTCCCACTCCATCCATCCATCCATCCACCACTCTATCCATCCATCCATCTCCCACTCCATCCATCCCCCCACTCCATCCATCCATCCATCTCCCACTCCATCCATCCCCCCACTCCATCCATCCATCCATCTCCCACTCCATCCATCCATCCATCCATCTCCCACTCCATCCATCCATCCATCCATCTCCCACTCCATCCATCTCCCACTCCATCCATCCATCCATCCATCCATCCATCCATCTCCCACTCCATCCATCTCCCACTCCATCCATCCATCCATCCATCCATCCATCCATCCATCCATCCATCTCCCACTCCATCCATTTCCCACTCCATCCATCCATCCATCCATCCATCCATCCCCCACTCCATCTCCCACTCCATCCATCCATCTCCCACTCCATCCATCCATCTCCCACTCCATCCATCCATCCATCTCCCACTCCATCCATCCATATCCCACTCCATCCATCCATATCCCACTCCATCCATCTCCCACTCCATCCATCCATATCCCACTCCATCCATCCATATCCCACTCCATCCATCCATATCCCACTCCATCCATCTCCCACTCCATCCATCCATCCATCCATCCATCTCCCACTCCATCCATCCATCCATCCATCCATCTCCCACTCCATCCATCCATCTCCCACTCCATCCATCCATCCATCCATCCATCCATCCATCCATCTCCCACTCCATCCATCCATCCATCCATCTCCCACTCCATCCATCCATCCATCCATCCATCCATCTCCCACTCCATCCATCCATCTCCCACTCCATCCATCCATCTCCCACTCCATCCATCCATCCATCCATCTCCCACTCCATCCATCCATCTCCCACTCCATCCATCCATCCATCCATCCATCTCCCACTCCATCCATCCATCCATCCATCTCCCACTCCATCCATCCATCCATCCATCTCCCACTCCATCCATCCATCCATCCCCCACTCCATCCATCCATCCCCCACTCCATCCATCCATCCATCCCCCACTCCATCCATCCATCCATCCATCCCCCACTCCATCCATCCATCCATCCATCCCCCACTCCATCCATCCATCCATCCATCCATCCATCCATCCATCCATCCCCCACTCCATCCATCCCCCACTCCATCCATCCATCCATCCATCCATCCCCCACTCCATCCATCCATCCATCCCCCCATTCCATCCATCCATCCATCCATCCCCCATTCCATCCATCCATCCATCCATCCATCCATCCCCCACTCCATCCATCCATCCATCCATCCCCCACTCCATCCATCCATCCATCCATCCATCCCCCACTCCATCCATCCATCCATCCATCCCCCACTCCATCCATCCATCCATCCATCCATCCATCCATCCCCCACTCCATCCATCCCCCACTCCATCCATCCATCCCCCACTCCATCCATCCATCCATCCCCCACTCCATCCATCCATCCATCCATCCATCCATCCCCCACTCCATCCATCCATCCATCCATCCATCCCCCACTCCATCCATCCATCCATCCATCCATCCATCTCCCACTCCATCCATCCATCCATCCATCTCCCACTCCATCCATCCATCCATCCATCCATCCATCCATCCATCCATCCATCCCCCACTCCATCCATCCATCCCCCACTCCATCCATCCATCCATCCCCCAGTGAGTAGGTATACAACTCATGTTTTACATTTCTGTTATGTTATATTATGTAAGAATAGAAGTAAAATTCGTTCGGATCCTGCTGAAGAAGTTTGTGGTGTGCCATGTGTATGTTATCTTAACTTTAGCCTGGTAATCCATGGTCCTATGCCCGGCCTATGCAGGGGGGTTTCTAGAGGGCATTACAAGGCCATTAAAGCACATTGATGCCATGCTGAACGTGGGAGGGCGTGCTTTTTTTAAACTAACGTCTGACTGCTTCTAATATATATGTCAGTGTGGAAGGTAGAGTGTCCCTGAGTTGATAGCGTGGTGCCAAGTATATTGTATTGCTATGCAGGGCTTTAAGTTCGATGAAAACACTGGGGGGTTCCAATGGCTAGCCATTGGAAGACAGAGCTGTCCGTCATTTCGGACCAGATTTTCGCTTTTTGGCGACGTCATGCGGCTGTGGGCGTGTCTGCTGACTCGGCGGCTCACCTTTCGGAGCAGACTGCTGTGCGCCGCCGGCTCCCCCACCCAACAACTGACTGCTAATGGAATGCCCACACAAACATCACACGTTACGCTGACTACTGGGTATGTGTGTGATTATGTTATTAGATGAACTTTTCTTTTTTAATGTTTACAGTTCTATTTCTGTTTATGATTTATTTCTCAGCCCCCCCCCCTTCCCCCGGTCACATCGCCCGCCCGCCCCGGTTAGCCTCGGTGTATGGACAAGAGCCAGGTTCTGCTTCTAAGTGGGGCCGAAAACGTACTTCCGGGGGCTTCCTGGGTGATTTACGAGATCTGGTACCAAGTAACGTAAGTACAGTCTGCGACTCCCTGGCCCTCTCTCACCGGGGCTCAAGGCTGGGAAACAAGGAAAAGGTGCAATTGGCTCGTTGGGATCCCGGCATCCAAGGTTGCCCCTGTCGGTAGAAACGTGACATTTTTAGGCAGACGGGGACAGTTTGCCTCTGTGATGTCTAAGTTGATTCCTAGATATTACAAGTGAACAGGGAAGGCCATTTTGAGTAAATGTGCTGGACACTGGCATTTAAGACTCCCCCCAACTACATGATAAATCCTAGCTTCTCTCTGTCTTTCTCACTCTATCTCTCTCTGTCTGTCTTACTCTCTATAGCTCCCTCTCTCTGTGTCTTGCTCCGTCTAGCTCCCTCTCTCTCTGTCTTACTCCCTCTAGCTCCTTCTCTCTCCGTCTTAATCCCTCTAGCTGTCTTACTCCCTCTAGCTCCTTCTCTCTCCGTCTTAATCCCTCTAGCTCCCTCTCTCTGTCTTGCTCCCTCTAGCTCCCTTGCTCCCTTTAGCTCCCTCTCTCTCTCTGTCTTGCTCGCCCTAGCTCCCTCTAGCTCCTTCTCTCTCTATCTTACTCCACCTCCCTCTCTGTCTAGCTCCCTCTCTCTCTGTTTTACTCCCTCTAGCTCCCTCTGTCTCTTTCTCTCTGTCTTACTCTCTCTAGCTCCTTCTCTCTCTGTCTTACTCCCTCTAGCTCCCTCTCTCTTTCTCACTCTAGCTCTCTCTCTGTCTTACTCCCTCTAGCTTCCTCTCTCTTTGTTACTCCCTCTTGCTCCCACTCTCTGTCTTGCTCTCTCTAGCTCCCTCTCTTTGTTACTCCCTCTTGCTCCCTCTCTCTGTCTTGCTCTCTCTAGCTCCCTCTCTGTCTTACTCTCTATAGCTCCCTCTCTATATGTCTTACTCCCTCTACCTCCCTCTCTCTTACTCCCTCTAGCTCCCTCTCTCTTACTCCCTCTAGCTCCCTCTCTCTTACTCCCTCTAGCTCCCTCTCTCTTACTCCCTCCAGCTCCCTCTCTGTCTTGCTCTTTCTAGCTCCCTCTCTCTGTGTCTTGCTCCGTCTAGCTCCCTCTCTCTCCCTTGCTCCCTCTAGCTCCCTCTCTCTCCCTTGCTCCCTCTAGCTCCCTCTCTCTCCCTTGCTCCCTCTAGCTCCCTCTCTCTCCCTTGCTCCCTCTAGCTCCCTCTCTCTGTCTTACTCCCTCTAGCTCCTTCTCTCTCTATCTTACTCCCTCTAGCTCCCTCTCTCTCTGTTTTACTCCCTCTAGCTCCCTCTGTCTCCTTCTCTCTCTCTTACTCTCTCTAGCTCCTTCTCTGTCTTACTCCCTCTAGCTTCCTCTCTTTGTTACTCCCTCTTGCTCCCTCTCTCTGTCTTACTCTCTCTAGCTCCTTCTCTCCCCGTCTTACTCCCTCTAGCTCCCTCTCTCTCTGTTTTACTCCCTCTAGCTCCCTCTGTCTCCTTCTCTCTCTCTCTTACTCTCTCTAGCTCCTTCTCTCTCTGTCTTACTCCCTCTAGCTCCCTCTCTCTCTGTCTTTCTCACTCTAGCTCTCTCTCTCTCTGTCTTACTCCCTCTAGCTTCCTCTCTGTCTACTCCCTCTAGCTCCCTCTCTCTGTCTTTCTCACTCTAGCTCTCTCTCTCTCTGTCTTACTCCCTCTAGCTTCCTCTCTTTGTTACTCCCTCTTGCTCCCTCTCTCTGTCTTACTCCCTCTAGCTCCTTCTCTCTCTATCTTACTCCCTCTAGCTCCCTCTCTCTCTGTTTTACTCCCTCTAGCTCCCTCTGTCTCCTTCTCTCTCTCTTACTCTCTCTAGCTCCTTCTCTGTCTTACTCCCTCTAGCTTCCTCTCTTTGTTACTCCCTCTTGCTCCCTCTCTCTGTCTTACTCTCTCTAGCTCCTTCTCTCCCCGTCTTAATCCCTCTAGCTCCCTCTCTCTGTCTTGCTCCCTCTAGCTCCCTTGCTCCCTTTAGCTCCCTCTCTCTCTGTCTTGCTCCCTCTAGCTCCTTCTCTCTCTATCTTACTCCACCTCCCTCTCTGTCTAGCTCCCTCTCTCTCTGTTTTACTCCCTCTAGCTCCCTCTCTCTCCCTTGCTCCCTCTAGCTCCCTCTCTCTCCCTTGCTCCCTCTAGCTCCCTCTCTCTCCCTTGCTCCCTCTAGCTCCCTCTCTCTGTCTTACTCCCTCTAGCTCCTTCTCTCTCTCTTACTCCCTCTAGCTCCTTCTCTCTCTGTTTTACTCCCTCTAGCTCCCCCTGTCTCCTTCTCTCTCTCTCTTACTCTCTCTAGCTCCTTCTCTGTCTTACTCCCTCTAGCTCCCTCTCTCTCTGTATTTCTCACTCTAGCTCTCTCTCTCTCTCTGTCTTACTCCCTCTAGCTTCCTCTCTTTGTTACTCCCTCTTGCTCCCTCTCTCTGTCTTACTCTCTCTAGCTCCTTCTCTCTCCGTCTTAATCCCTCTAGCTCCCTCTCTCTGTCTTGCTCCCTCTAGCTCCCTTGCTCCCTTTAGCTCCCTCTCTCTCGGTCTTGCTCGCCCTAGCTCCCTCTAGCTCCTTCTCTCTATCTTACTCCACCTCCCTCTCTAGCTCCTTCTCTCTCTGTCTTACTCCCTCTAGCTCCCTCTCTGTCTTTCTCACTCTAGCTCTCTCTCGGTCTGTCTTACTCCCTCTAGCTTCCTCTCTCTTTGTTACTCCCTCTTGCTCCCTCTCTCTGTCTTGCTCTCTCTAGCTCCCTCTCTCTTTGTTACTCCCTCTTGCTCCCTCTCTCTGTCTTGCTCTCTCTAGCTCCCTCTCTCTGTCTTACTCTCTATAGCTCCCTCTCTATATGTCTTACTCCCTCTAGCTCCCTCTCTCTTACTCCCTCTAGCTCCCTCTCTCTTACTCCCTCTAACTCCCGCTCTGTCTTGCTCTTTCTAGCTCCCTCTCTCTGTGTCTTGCTCCGTCTAGCTCCCTCTCTCTCTCTGTCTTACTCCCTCTAGCTCCTTCTCTCTCCGTCTTAATCCCTCTAGCTCACTCTCTCTGTCTTGCTCCCTCTAGCTCACTCTCTCTCCCTTGCTCCCTCTAGCTCCCTCTCTCTCCCTTGCTCCCTCTAGCTCCCTCTCTGTCTTGCTCTCTCTAGCTCCCTCTAGCTCCTTCTCTCTCTATCTTACTCCCTCTAGCTCCCTCTCTCTCTGTTTTACTCCCTCTAGCTCCCTCTGTCTCCTTCTCTCTCTCTCTTACTCTCTCTAGCTCCTTCTCTCTCTGTCTTACTCCCTCTAGCTCCCTCTCTCTCTGTCTTTCTCACTCTAGCTCTCTCTCTCTCTCTGTCTTACTCCCTCTAGCTTCCTCTCTTTGTTACTCCCTCTTGCTACCTCTCTCTGTCTTACTCTCTCTAGCTCCTTCTCTCTCCGTCTTAATCCCTCTAGCTCCCTCTCTCTGTCTTGCTCCCTCTAGCTCCCTTGCTCCCTTTAGCTCCCTCTCTCTCTGTCTTGCTCGCCCTAGCTCCCTCTAGCTCCTTCTCTCTCTATCTTACTCCACCTCCCTCTGTCTAGCTCCCTCACTCTGTTTTACTCCCTCTGTCTCCTTCTCTCTCTGTCTTACTCTCTCTAGCTCCTTCTCTCTCTGTCTTACTCCCTCTAGCTCCCTCTCTCTGTCTTTCTCACTCTAGCTCTCTCTCTGTCTTACTCCCTCTAGCTTCCTCTCTCTTTGTTACTCCCTCTTGCTCCCTCTCTCTGTCTTGCTCTCTCTAGCTCCCTCTCTCTTTGTTACTCCCTCTTGCTCCCTCTCTCTGTCTTGCTCTCTCTAGCTCCCTCTCTGTCTTACTCTCTATAGCTCCCTCTCTATATGTCTTACTCCCTCTAGCTCCCTCTCTCTTACTCCCTCTAGCTCCCTCTCTCTTACTCCCTCTAACTCCCGCTCTGTCTTGCTCTTTCTAGCTCCCTCTCTCTGTGTCTTGCTCCGTCTAGCTCCCTCTCTCTCTCTGTCTTACTCCCTCTAGCTCCTTCTCTCTCCGTCTTAATCCCTCTAGCTCACTCTCTCTTGCTCCCTCTAGCTCACTCTCTCTCCCTTGCTCCCTCTAGCTCCCTCTCTCTCCCTTGCTCCCTCTAGCTCCCTCTCTGTCTTGCTCTCTCTAGCTCCCTCTAGCTCCTTCTCTCTCTGTCTTACTCCCTCTAGCTCCCTCTCTCTCTGTCTTTCTCACTCTAGCTCTCTCTGTCTCTGTCTTACTCCCTCTAGCTTCCTCGCTTTGTTACTCCCTCTTGCTACCTCTCTCTGTCTTACTCTCTCTAGCTCCTTCTCTCTCCGTCTTAATCCCTCTAGCTCCCTCTCTCTGTCTTGCTCCCTCTAGCTCCCTTGCTCCCTTTAGCTCCCTCTCTCTCTGTCTTGCTCGCCCTAGCTCCCTCTAGCTCCTTCTCTCTCTATCTTACTCCACCTCCCTCTGTCTAGCTCCCTCACTCTGTTTTACTCCCTCTGTCTCCTTCTCTCTCTGTCTTACTCTCTCTAGCTCCTTCTCTCTCTGTCTTACTCCCTCTAGCTCCCTCTCTCTGTCTTTCTCACTCTAGCTCTCTCTCTGTCTTACTCCCTCTAGCTCCCTCTCTCTTTGTTACTCCCTCTTGCTCCCTCTCTCTGTCTTGCTCTCTCTAGCTCCCTCTCTGTCTTACTCTCTATAGCTCCCTCTCTATATGTCTTACTCCCTCTCTCTTACTCCCTCTAGCTCCCTCTCTCTTACTCCCTCTAACTTCCTCTCTGTCTTGCTCTTTCTAGCTCCCTCTCTCTGTCTTGCTCTCTCTAGCTCCCTTTCTCTGTCTTACTCTCTATAGCTCCCTCTCTCTCTGTCTTACTCTCTCTAGCTCCCTCTCTCTCTGTCTTACTCTCTCTAGCTCCCTCTCTCTCTGTCTTACTCTCTCTAGCTCCCTCTCGGTCTTGCTTTTTCTAGCTCCCTCTCTGTGTCTTGCTCCGCCTAGCTCCCTCTCTCTGTCTTACTCCCTCTAGCTCCTTCTCTCTCCGTCTTAATCCCTTTAGCTACCTCTCTCCCCCTTGCTCCCTCTAGCTCCCTCTCTCTCCCTTGCTCCCTCTAGCTCCCTCTCTCTCCCTTGCTCCCTCTAGCTCCCTCTCTCTGTCTTGCTCTCTCTAACTCCCTCTAGCTCCTTCTCTCTCTATCTTACTCCCTCTAGCTCCCTCTCTCTGTTTTACTCCCTCTAGCTCCCTCTGTCTCCCCTCTCTCTTACTCTCTCCAGCTCCTTCTCTCTCTGTCTTACTCCCTCTAGCTCCCTCTCTCTTACTCCCTCTAGCTTCCTCTCTTTGTTACTCACTCTTGCTCCCTCTGTCTTGCTCTCTCTAGCTCCCTTTCTCTGTCTTACTCTCTATAGCTCCCTCTCTCTCTGTCTTACTCTCTCTAGCTCCCTCTCTCTCTGTCTTACTCTCTCTAGCTCCCTCTCGGTCTTGCTTTTTCTAGCTCCCTCTCTGTGTCTTGCTCCGCCTAGCTCCCTCTCTCTGTCTTACTCCCTCTAGCTCCTTCTCTCTCCGTCTTAATCCCTCTAGCTCCCTCTCTCTGTCTTGCTCCCTCTAGCTCCCTCTCTCTCCCTTGCTCCCTCTAGCTCCCCCTCTCTCTGTCTTGCTCGCTCTAGCTCCCTCTAGCTCCTTCTCTCTCTCTTACTCCCTCTAGCTCCCTCTCTGTCTAGCTCCCTCTCTCTCTGTTTTACTCCCTCTAGCTCCCTCTGTCTCCTTCTCGCTCTGTCTTACTCTCTCTAGCTCCTTCTCTCTCTCTGTCTTACTCCCTCTAGCTCTCTCTCTGTCTTTCTCACTCTAGCTCTCTCTCTCTCTCTGTGTATGTATAGCTCTGTGTACATATACCTGTGTGTGTGTGTGTGTGTATATAAGTGCACATGCAATAAGTCTCACAATTTCGAAAAATAAAGCTATTTACTACTAAACAACAACATCATTTATTTATCTGTTTACTCAAAAAAAACATAGATGGAAATTTTAACATTTACAATGCCAATAGCTCTAACATTGTCAAAGGCAAAACCATTGCATTGTAAATTCTTGTTTACTCTAGTGAGATGAGAATACCTATTTTTTTTACCTTAGTATGTAAATAAACCCTGTCTGAGGCTATGATTTTCTCACCTGACCGCTAGGAGTCTCTGGCTGAGTTCTTGGGGAACGGATCCAATATAATGAAGGGGTCCTGTCTTTGGTCTCCCCATCCGGCTTCACGAGTGGAGGGGGGTGGGTTTCGGGGAGGGTGGGGGTCCCTTAACTCTCATTTAATGCAATCAGTACAGTGGTGCATGAGGCACAAATAAGAGATAATGGAATGAACTGAGTGTGAACTGTGCATTTTGAAGACATTCACATTTAACAAAAGGCCAGCTTTTCTGAAACAGCCTCGATTTTAGGGGTATTTCGGTCTCTGGCGTTGACGCCCCAAGACTCGAGGAATCTGCCTAGACCAGTAACTGGCTTTTTTTTCCAAAGACTGGTTGTCGAACAGGTTTAGCACAGAGTTAGTAAGGACACTGGTCAGGCAGGACAAAGGGGCTAAATCAGTTCACAGGAGGGAGGCGACTATGTTGTCAGTCTCTCCTTGGCGTGGCCGGGCGACAGACAGACACCTACAACAGGTGGGTGGGTGAGCGAGTGAGCCTGCAGTCACAGCCCAAAAGCAACCCAATCCCGGGCAGGGGTTTTGTGGTTATGGGGGAATGCAAAGGTGCTGTGTTTGAGGCAACCAGTCAATATTAACGATTGTATACAGTATATAAAAAATAAATAAAAAATTACAGCTTCAGACGGGAAGGCTCAGAGGCATCGGACAATGAAAAAAAAATAAAGCTTTGCCACATTTCAAATACTGCGACAATAGTAATCCTTCGTTTGTCTGAGGAAACTGCTTTTCTTGCTAAAACCCATCTGACAAAATATTCCCTAACTGGAGCTTCAGTTCTACAGTTTTTAGGTGGAATCCCAGCGTGCTAGGCGTGGTTTATGTAAAGATCTTTTTGTTGCATTTTCTCTCACCAGTTTGCAAACCAAGAAGGTATCAACTCTGAAAAACAGTGTTTGTGGGGGTGGGTGGGAGCAGTGGGGTGAAGGAACTCGTAAATCGCTGAATCCCCAGAAGAGAAAAAATGTTCATCCTTTGGATAGCGATGAAATTAGTGTAATTTGTTAATGGCAGGGCCACTGAAATTATGCAGCCGGAGATGAAACAATTATGTGGCAGGGATGAGTACATTATGCTACAAGAAAAAGCAAATTACGTGGCATATTTTGAGACAACACTACTTCATTATTTGTCTTTTCTAAACTTATCACTGTCTGGGCATTAGTTGCACCTTTTAGTACCAGTTTAACTCTCAAATATAGCAATAAACTGCAGAAAGGTAATCAGTCAACCTGTGCAAAGTACCTTACAGTGCGTGGCAGCATGTTGCTGCGTTTTTAGTAACATTTGAACTGTTTGAGGTAGAAACAAAATTCTTTTTTTGTCAATATCTGGAGATTCTGCATCAGATGGTGGATTATGAGGCCAATGCGGCAAATCTATAATTATGCGAAAATCACTGCACAATCGCATAATTCTAGTAGCCCTGGTTAATGGCAGCATTTTTCAAGCCAACAGATGAAACGCTAAAATTGTAGCAGGGTTGTATGGAGCCACACATGCCATTCCCAAGCATGCGTTTACAACACAGTCAACAACTAACGACTTGCCTTGGGAAAGCACTGGACTTTGGAATAGTATAATTTACTATGCCAATTCCAGTCTCTGAAAGATGCTGGACTTAAAATCCAACACCAGTCCAACTACACGTTAACTAAAGCAAGTCGTTGCAACGACTTGTGTATTAAAGGAACATGTGGTAACAACTGGTTTGTTGTATTGCCCTTGTAAATGCACTGCGTCGTTTAGATTGCGTGGTAAAGAATGTTTCCCGGCAACAGCAGCAGTGGACTATCAAGAGTGGTACGGGCCCCAACAAGAGCTAAAAATGTAATTCCCTTGCCCTCTTTGAGCAGTCATACTTTGTGAAACCATCTCGTTCGTGTTTTTCACCAGGTCAAGAAAGTGCCTGGCGCCATGGGTGAGCAGCAGAACACACAAGATGATGGACGGAATGTTGCACAATGGCAAAACATTCACCCCCAGTCACAGATCTGGGTTTAATCCATCGCTATGGGTGAGCTACCATGCTCATCATTGCCTAGGTGGTTTTGAAAGCAGAGCAGTTGATCTTGTAAGAAGGGAACATTAATTGCCAAAAGTCTATTTTTGGGTGTGGTTAGCTCAATGGGCCCCCCTGTATCTAGTAGTAATGCAGGAATGAACGTTAGCAGAGCTCTTTAAATTTTCCAGTTCAATGCAGAAGAGCCCACCCAGTTTAGTTTTTTGCATTATGTGGATTATAGCACAATTTATGCCATTTTAAAATTAGAACTAGAAGTCCTTGGGTGCGAATAATTTTTTTTGAGTTAGTCACGCACAGACCTGGGAATATGAAGTCCTCTAAGAAGTCAGGAGTCTAAAGTGAAATTGCAGTCATGTAAGAGGGTAACATTGGCGCATGGAAACCTTAGGGGGTCCCCCCTGCAAGGCATTATGTGAGGGCCCTGTACAATACTCATACTCTCAAGCTGAGGGGATCCCCTTTATGTACAGAAGACTGGGGGCCCCTGCACAGCGAGGTCTGTGTGCGTATCAGTTACCACCCAGGAGGGTAAGCAGTAGGGCGGGGCTCTGGCAAAGGAACGTCCTGATCTCCTGGCCAGTGGGAGGGGCATAGTGAAGACATTTAGTCCACAGATCGATCTGTCTGTGCAGCAACGCATGCATTTCACATGGTTCTTTTTCCATGAAAAAAAGAGATTCAGGCAAACTTTGGAATTAAGGGGTATGCTGAGGGAGAACATAGAAAGCATACCACTTTACCTGTGCAGTATGTTTAAACGCGTATGGCACGTTCCTTTTAAACTTTAAACGGAAAATCAAAAGTCCCTCACCAACTTTGACGTAAATATCTAACTTCTGCGTGCTTTATTGATTCGACGTCTATCTTCTCGTGCCAGCCATAGTAAAGTGGGGTATATCCAAGTTGGCGAACGCTAGTCATACCCTTCCACCTGGTGCCATAAAGCATCTTCTTGTTTTTCCCTGTCTGTAGGCCACGTTTCCAGAGTCAGAAGTTGCCTGCCTATGCCCCTCTATCCATCCCTGCCAAGTGTCACGCATCTCAGGTAACTCCAACGCATTTCAGTGCTGGTCTCTTCATCAGGCACTGAAATACATTACTCGTGTACTTCGAGCTCCTCTGGATTGCCGGAGGCTCGCTCAGTGCTGCTGTGTGATCCCATGGTGAGCTGCCAGACTGCAGGTGCTGAGTCCACAAGCAGAGCATCCCCGTTTGGGAAAAAGAGAGACTGTTGTGGCTATACTGACATGACACATCTGGTGGTGGCTGGGATTCGGGCAGGGCCTCTACATGGCAGTGGCTGCAGGAAGTCAAACATTTCAGACTCCCTTGGCCCTGGTGCCTTGGAGGTGCCTGTGCTCTGCCCCCTGGCTGGCTCTCACAATCCTAAGATCTTTTCTGGAGCTCGGCTTTGAGAGGACTCCTGTCATGTACACCTTATGTGCGGCCGAGATCCCGGTGTTAGGGTTTTAAGTACAGGGCACATATTTGTAGGTGCTCCAATATGTGATAATGAAGAAAAACGAGTCTTGGTGAAATAAAATATCGGCTTAGGATCACACAATTTGATGAATCTGGGAAGCCGGCATTAAGCTCAGGTTTTCTGGTTTCACATTGTGCAATGCGGCCACTAAATCAACACCTCTTCCTCCTCCTTTCACATCAAAGTTTAATGCTTTGTCTTTAATTCTGGCCCATTATGTTACATCACGGGTGCAGGCTGCTTGTTTTTGACTCGAGAGTCCAAGAAGACCGGGAGCTGAGCCAAAGTTAGGCATCTGGTACGAGCTTGGCTCATGTACCCCATGGCTCACTCACCCACCCACTGTTGCTCGCCCGCCTCTAAGCTGAAGTACGTTTCATTACTGTAACTTCTGTAAGTCAGTGAGTGCTGCGACAGTCACTAACTCAGTGTGCGCAGCATATCAGTTTACCTACAGAGTCTTACTATGACCATGATTACACAGTAACTTGTGTGTGTATTTATTTATTTAAAGAGTTTTATATAGCGCTGGCTAGACCCGAAGGTATCAGAGCGCTTTACGAGAATCAACAATGTAACAGAAAAAGATCAATAAATACACAATACATCAAAAAATAGGCAATACAATTAGGAGAGGAGAGAAGAGAGAGAAAAGTAGTGGAGGGGGCAGGGGAGGTGAGAAAGGGGGGATAAGGGAAGAGACAACAAGGAGAGACAAAAGGAAGTCTGTCTAAAGACAGACTGGGTAGGTGACGATCAAGGAGGGAATCCACGGCCCATCTCCCCGATAGCTAAACCAGGTAGCTCCATCGGGCATCAGACAAAATAGTTCATCTGAACGATACTTGGTACACAGTAGAGGTTGTTAGTAAGACTAGCTGCTGAGCATTAAGGTAGGGAGAAACAGGAGCAGGATAGGAGGTAATAATCCATAACCTACAAAGAATTACAGGCAAGCAAACACAAACACATACAACAAATTTTGCTGCTTGCACTTCATGGAATTGGAGGATGCAGTACACGTAACAAAAGTCATCCCATTCATCTATATGTCTACTTACCTGTCATCCTCCATAATCCATACATTACTATCCCCCACCTCGCTCTTTCTTCTTCCCACATCACTACTCAGCAGCTAATCCCACCACCAATCACTACTATTTATAAACTATATTTGTTACACATTCACACTACATTATAAGAAATACACTCAGCTGTGTGTGTTAAAAGTAACAAAGTATTTACATTAATTAAAGGATCACACAAAAAACATTGCAGTGTTTATCTCAAATACACACATATAGATAACGAATTGTTTAGCACATATAAATCTCTTTTCACATGTAACAATTTTTATGCGTATAAACACATTTTTCGTCTCCCCAGCTCTAAGATATTTTGCAATGTAAAAACATACTTTCTAAGCTGCATATTCATACTTTGTAGAAACCAACACAGTATAACTTCTACCCCTACAAACCACAAAAAAACAGGGGTATCCATATTAACAGGTACAAATTAAAATAACATTGCAGTGAAACCAAACATACCAAATACCTCTATTAGGATGCATGCAAGTAACATTCATTGTAACAGCAGGTTATCTCTGCATCCCCTTTTGCCACCACACAATATAATGCAAACACAAAGCAAGTATATTTTAGTCATTATATTTTACAAACCTATTACACTTTGTTTAATTTGCAACTCGTCATCCTATCTGCTACCAACCATTATACGATCAACTTCCACCACATTCTTCCTTTTTTTAACAATGTATGCCACTCCACTAAACAGCCTCTATACCTTACTTCCTCTTTATCCAAAACCCACTGCTTTATCACACCTTTTGGCAAACAAATACAAATAACTTTTTGAAGCATATTTTTGTAATTCAGTCAAAATACAATTGTTATGCTTTTAACATTTTACAATGATACACACCTAAAAACAACACTTCATATTATGCTTGCAAAATACATATAGGTGAATTCAGGATACTCACATTAAATACCAACACATACTAAAAAGTTTACCATACAAAAACATTTACATTTTCCAAAAAATCTAATTAGAAATCAATATATCTAGATAATTAAATAGAATAGTGGCAGCGCGGAGAGAGGAGGTCAGCATGACATCCAGCAAATTAGAAGCAGGCAGCGGTACCCAGTGACTGAGGGTAAGTTGGTTCCAGGAGGGTGCGTTTCGGTAGATTCTGGCACAAACCATTTGGAACAAACACACAGGCCACTGGATTCAAGCCAGCCTGGCTGATGAAGGATGTTACCCAGAAACCGGTCCCAGGATGCTTGATTCCGGTCCAGGGAAGACCTGGCTTGGCAGTTCGGGCTGGACTGTTCCCATGAGGCATAGGGTCAAGACTGATTTGCATGTAGCTGTGTCTGAACTGGGGTGGCGAAGTGAGCTAAAGAATGATGATGAATTCAACCCAGATCTGTGACTGGGGGTGAGTGTCTGAAAACTTTAAGCGCTCCGTCCATCATCTCCCTGTGTTTGCACAAACCATTTGGAGCAAGCTGAGCAGAAACCAGATGAGTTCCTCAAATATTCAGGGTACAGGGAGTGTCCTCAGGGAGAGAGGGAGCCGACTGTGTTCACCTCTCTCAATGAAGACCTCACAGTGCGCAGTGTCTCACTGAGACGACACTGTGCGTTGTGACAATAGAGTCAGAGGTTTGCCCCGGCGCCTCACTTTCTGTATCTGCCCCCTCTCCGAGGGACTCTGGATGCTGGGAATGTCCTTGTTGTCCTATTCACTACCCACTCAGTAAAGACCTCAGGGTGCAGTGACAATCATGGTGCCATAACTGTTTACAGTACACAATCATGTTTGAAAGGGGATTTAGGCAGCATAATCAAAGCCTTTTCTAGGGCTTCACATTTCCCAAAAGAGGTCATCTATGATATTTGCTTACACAGTCTTAATCACTTAGTGTACGCGTGATAATAATGAGAAACCTAAATAAGAAATAAAAAAATGTATATGTGTAAACATTGAAGAGGAAGGCAGGAAGAATTACCAACGAAGAAATCAGATTGGACAGAAGAATAGCCGAAGAGTAGAAGAGATTATAAAAGTTAGCTATGACACAATAAAAGGTCAGATAGGATGACAACGATATTGTAAGATTGTGGTGATGGTGCGATAATTTTCAACTAACAGAGGGAGGAATTAAAAAAGCTAACTATCAACATATGAAGTGTGCCTTGGATAGGTGGAGTTAGGCTGAGGTGTCCCCGGTTCACTTCTGTGCTAGTAGGAGCCATAGCGGTGTTGTGTCCTGCTGGACACATTCTAGTGTCTCAGCAGACACAGAGTTTGTTAACCACTCCATTAGGAAGAGTGGGCACACATGCTCCACACACCCATCCATCCAGGGCACAAGTCCTATAAAAAGTAGGGGGGGGGACAGACAATATGCAAATGACCTCATGACGTCATGTGCTGAACGTGTCCCGGCATCTGAAAATTACACCAGGACACGTTCAGCATATTTCTGTGGGGCCCAGCTTCTTGGCAAGGGGGACGGCGTCCACCCTGTGAAAAGAGTGGGGAGGACACCATATACCTGCATGTATCCCCGACTTGAGCCCTGCATCTATCACGGGCGTCACGAGTGACGTGAGCCTGTTAATAAAAGGGCCCGGGTGCACGTGCTTGTGGCAAGTTCCAGTACCCCCGTTATGGGTCTGTACTTTTAATGCACTTGCATGTGGTCCTTGGGCCCAAGATACAACAAGCGGACCATATTTGAGGTTTTTGTTTTCCTTCTTTTACCCATACTTTCCTTTAACCTCGGCCAACCGTGATATGATTGTATTGGTGCCTTAGAATCTCATTGTGAATTGCATTTGATGTTCTTTTATAAAGTTGCATTTTATGTTCTTTTATAAATTTGGCCATTTGATGAAATGTGGAGTCTTAAATCTTATTAATGTATACATATTTGTAACCTTTTTTTTATATGTAAAACAGTTTTTACGTTTTTGAGAGACTATGGATATGTACCATATTTTATGCTCTTTATTAGATCAAATAAATATATTGAATCGAAAGCTAACAAAAGATTAAAAAAAACTATACTCGACATAATTGTTCAGTTGCTATTAGTAGCCCTTTAAAACATGCATTACAACTCAACATGCAGAAGTTGCATTCTCTGTAAAACAAAAACAGTGTCAATTCATTTCCAAATGCCGGTCTTGCTGTCTCTATCTTTTTGTATCTGACAAGATGTAACATTTCAAGGCTATAACTCTGAGGTCGGTTGGCCGGAGTGAAATTTACTTCTCCGTGATGTTACATGTTGGAAGAAATGATGTGGAAAAAAACAATTAATTAAATGAATTTTTAAGTGAGAGGAGTTGGCCTAACAGCCAGGGTGCTGGACCTCAAAGCTGGGGAACATAGTTCGCGTCTCAGCAAAGACGCGCAACATCCTGTGATTTCGGGCAAATCACTTAATCTCCCCGTGTCTAACAAAAATGGATGTGTCCTCATGTAACGCAACTGGTGCTTGTGTAAAGCTCTCCGATACCTTTCGGGTCAAGTTCTCGCTATGTAAAACTCCGTAAAAAAAGAAAAAAAGTTGATGTTCTGCTTGTGGTAAAAAAAAATGCGTTTTCAACAAAAACATGTGGGCAGAAAGCAAGAGAAATGCGTTTAATTTGATGTAACATTCCATATCTTAAATTTAGTGCAAACAAATGCTATGTATTTTAAAATGTCACAGCATTTTCTGAATAATGTTTGTTTTTCAAAGCATTATAGAGGGAGTTGAACTTTTAGCAGGCTCGCTCTTTTTCTTTTGACTCGGTCCCTGCTGATCTGCATTGCATTTTCCCAACAGGAGATGTTTTTGCTAAGATACTTTTCATTACTTTGCATTCGCTCATTTTCTTGTCCATTCTGCATTATTTTTACTTTTGAGTTCTCTTGATGTATCCGGCAACCACTCTACGCTCCAACTCAGCAGTGACAGATAGCCATTGCTCTATAGACGGCATTACCCGCCCGTCTTCCCCTCTCCAAACTTTGGACATAAAACGATATTCTCTTGAGAAACGACTGAATCGGTTTTGTTTCAATACGTAAACCCGACTTGGACCGGGTTGGAAGTATCGCCGGTCCTCCGATACCGCTTTGTCTCACTTGAGATTAGCCCTGAAGAGTCACGGATAACTATCCGCTGACGAAACACGTGTCGGTTGGCAATTTTCCCTGGCTGATCTCCTTCTGATAGGAGTACCAGCTGTGAAAAGGAATAAAACTCTTTGAGACAATACTTTCTGGTGACGATCTCATCCTTTGTTGCTGTAATATGTGATACACTTCACAATAATTTATGCTCTTTTTGTGTGCTCTGGACCGGGCTTGATCAATTTGGAAGAGGGGGTCTCGACTCACCCTTTTCTTTTTCAAAGGTTGTGGTTTGACCAAGATGCACCAAAACTAAGAATTTCTAACAAATACACTTTTGTGCTTTACAATCTCGTAAACTGTTGAGCGCCATCAATTTCTGAAAAAAACTCAAAAAAACTCTCGCTGAACCCACATTCTCTTGACTAATGTTAACTTCAAATTACTCGTCACAAAGTGCACTTGGTTTAATTGAATTTAATAACAAACTTGTTGGACAAGTGCCCCATGAAATGCTCTCCAAGTCTGAGCACACAAGGACATGCTGTCAAGCCAGGAAACCTTCTACTTATTCTAAATGACCAAGTTATCTGCTGGACTTCTTTTCAAACTGAGTGCCTATAGTTTAACAGTTTAAGTGCCAAGAGCATACAACCGATTTTCTGTATTAAATTACTTGTGCCGACTACAATACAACTGTAATTTTAACTATAGTACTTAAATAAATCTAATGATAAGAGACAAGAAAGCAGCTTTCTGAAAATTATTTTAGCATCTTTTTGAATTAATTTGGTCTTTCACTCATCCTGAGGTTCGACCCTTTCTGAAAAGGGAAGAGAGTCAATGGTGTTTGGTGGAGAATAGAGAACATTAAACATTTTTGAAGAACTCCCAGAGCAAAGGTTTTTGTTGGAGAACATCCGGGCAATTAATTCATTAATTTGGACTTTGGATTGGAGAGTTCTATGGGCAGTGTGCACCGCCTTGAGGCACCCTTTTTGAGGCACATTGTCCTGTGGCACCTTGTCTGGAGGTAGTGTGCATGATGTCTTGAGGTGCTATACAGGCGCACTGATAGGGGGAGAGGTGATGTTCTGGTATGTTAAAGGACATTTATAGATCACACCTTCCCCAGAAGGTTTCTTGGCGCTGTATCTTGGTCCAGTTTTGGAGTTGTGAGAATCAGAGGCTTTTGATGTAGGCGGTAGATGTGTTTCTAGCACAGGATGAGGTTATGTATTATTTTTTGGTGTGTTGTTCTTGGGAAGGTGTTTTCAATAACATCATGGTTGTTTATTATGCGACTATATGTATTTCGCGTGTTGAGACTTTGGTAGACTCATAAGTTAAGGACTCAGGCAGAGTGTCTGTGGAGGATTAAAGTGTGGCATGCTACGTCCCCCAAATTTAAGTTTATAACTTTCTTAATGGTCTAGGTGTGTGGATTAATTTAGGACAGAATAGTGGTAACAGTTGATTTACACAAAAAGGGTAAACTATTTCTGGTCCTGAGTCAATTTTCATAAGTCGTGACCTGTCTCTAGGGGTGATTGTGTAGCACTTGTAAGTGATGGTGTACTTATGGTGAGATTGAAATTTCTTCCTGTTTCCCGATGATCACAGAAACATTTGTTAATTCTTTTTCTCAAAAGAATAGTGTTTTTGGAATACACCTTATTTATATGCATTCGCTTTGCTTGCTTATTTGTTGGAGTGTGTGATTTTAACAATGGGTCCAATGTCTGCTGGAAGTGAAAAGTTGTTTGATGGGACAACGATCTCCCCAACTGGGAAGTCCAGCTCACAAAATGCTTATTAAAGTTATGACGTATATATTGGCTTTTAGTTGAAATAGTAGAATAAGGCACATCGAGTAATACAAAGTTACAGTTTCCTGAGAATGGTACATTTGATTTTTTTTTTAAGTTACTTTTCCGAGATGTCCGTTTGATATGAAACTGCATCCAAGGCCTACAGTTTGAATCACTGAATTAATGGGCACACCAGCTAATGAAGAAGCTAATCAGAAATGCATTAAGCCAAAAGAGTATGCTGGCAAACCTATTCAGGATTTGGTGAATACTAGATTGAGGCATTTCTTCTTTCTCTGCTGCAAACGTGTTAGAGACTGTGGGAACTTTCTCTTGTGTACCTAGATTGGACACCACAAACCAGTTGAAAGGAAAATCTGAAGGCACAACACAGAACAATTCAGATCACGTCAATTAAGTAATACATGAATTATTGAATGGAAGACCTCAGTCCTATAATGAGGATGAAAAGTAGAGAGCATGGTGTTTCATCTTTGGTTGTGGAGTCGCTGAAGCCTGTAGCGAGATATAATGGACGAGGAAGTTCAGCATGCAATTTGAATTGGGAATATTTTGTAGGTTCAAGCTATTTAAGGAAGACGCTTCCAAAATTAACATAAGATGAGTTGATATGTTTGCTTTTAGAAGCAGAAAAGGGAGTGTGTCATGCAACTGAGGAACTAGATAAACAAGCTAAATAAATTAGTGTGAATTTACACAAATAGGAGAATTTGTACATGTTATGTAATGAAAATGTCAGAAGCTGAGATGCAAAAGGAAAGAATCATTAGGCAGGGACACTATTTTAAAAATGAATAATTGAGAAGATGACGAAAGACTTAAGTGAATGTATTTCAAAGCCTTTGCGAGGTGATGGTAGAAGTGTGCACATAATTTACAATGTTATACTGTTGAAGGCGAGTTTTCTTTGAAAGATGTTCCTGGTGGTGCATCAAGTGGACCAACTCACATTTTTTGAAATTGGAGCAGCCATGATTTAAGGGCTTTCACATAAGATCTTCCAAAACTGAGAGTAAAACCAGAGAAATGGTATACAGAAGTCGATTGGATTGTCACTGTGTCAAAGGTTTTATGGGCATATTTGGATGTGATGTTTTCAATTTTAATACCAAGGGCTTAAATGCAAGACAGTATTTAAACGACCAGAAGAGGGACCTGAAAGAACAACACTGAGTTATAAACCCACTTCAGAGATTATAAAACAACAAACAGATTACGGATTACTTGAAAAAGAAGGTTCAGGTAAAGCATGTGAATTGGTCAAAGACGATGAGAACCCAGAATGCAAATGAGTTGGTTGATGCGTATTATGAGAATTTGATGTGGATGTACAGAAAAAACAGTGGGATGGAAGATCCTACTAAAGAAGGTGCATCTTTTGAGTCACCTTTTGTGTTGCGACTGAAACCAGAGTTTAGAGCAGAGCTTCAACAAAGTGTGATGTGCTGGCAAGCAAAGTCCATTGCTGAAATTCAGGCTTGTGCAAAATATTGTGATTATTATGACTATAAGAAGACGTTGTCAAAGAAGAAATTGATGGTGGCACAAACTGAAGTTTTTCAGCACGGAGGGCTAGTAGCCATACCCCAGAAGACAATTCCATGCTATGTCATGGTAATCAAGCTCCTGGTCCTCAGAGTGGTAAAGGAAGGGGATCAAGGTTTAAACAGAAGTAACGGCTTCAATAATAATGGAAACAATGGGATGACCAAGCCTTGAGTGACCTACAGATGTGGTAAAAGTGGCCACTGGAAGAGAGAATGTAGAGCAAGTATAAAGGTGCAGTTTCATGTAAATGAGATTCAGATGGTACCTGCGATGACTTCAATGTCACAGAATTGAACAGTGATGATATCAGCGACCCCAGCTCAAAAAAAACACTCGTGTAGAACACACACCTGCTCTACAGAACTATGCCTCCAGCATCATCCTGACAATCACACTTAAATAATAGTACAGCACAACAGCTTGAAAGACAATCAGGGATTCATTTCCACAATTTGCAGATACCCTAGGGGTAACCACTAGGACCTAGTCAGATGCAATCACAGTAGCAGGGGTTGGGGGAAGTGTTGGGCGGGAGAAGACTGCACACTTGGAGCAGATATAGAGCACAGTGGTCCATATGGGGAAGGCACTGTTAATGGACCTCCACATCCTTCCTAGATAATACTGGTCATACCCATTCCGTTATTTGACTGGGGGAAGCTCTTTACCTACGCCCCCCCCCCCCCTCAGTCAAAGTAGTAAAAGTTTAGGACATTGCATATTAACAAGTGGTCTATACAATATATGTTCCTGTTTTAGTGAAAATAGGTTCAGTTACAGATATGCATTAGTTTATAATTAGCGAAACACGTCTAGTAAGCTTGCTGGGAAGGGATTTACTTAGAAAGTTGAATTGTGTAATTTATTATACATCGGAGGGTGTCTGCATTCAGACAATGACCCAGATGTTGAATTTAAACTGAAATCAGTCAGGGAAAGTTGGTGTTTTCTCAATTCACGCAGAAAAAGACATACCTCCAGATTTAAGACAGGCTGTGAAAAGGAAGGCATGTGACAGGTACAGACATTGGGCTTATTAAAAGTGCTAAGCCAGTGCAGGTTACATTAAAGCAGAGAGCAGTCTATGCATGTATACCAAAGTACAGACTTTCTCACGAAGTTGAAGAAGGAAGTATCTCCCCGTGTTTGGGAAGATGATACAACAGGGTATCCTACGGGATGTTTTGGGTGCCCATATAACACCCCTATAATAGGGATATGTGAAGCCGGCAGAAATTGGAAGATAGTGCAAGATTGAAGAGCAGTGAATGATATAGCGGTCCCATGTTGTCCAATAGTACTAAATTCATCAGGGACTTAGTTTCAAATTCCAGCATTTTATAATTGACTTACGTTCTGCGTTCATGTCTATCCTTTTCATGAGAATAGCCAGTATATTTGGCCTTTAAATTAAAAAAGATACCATACTGGTATGGGATGGACTGCCACACAGGTATACAAATCACCATGAATCTTTCCATAAATTCTCAAGAAAGATCAAGATGCTCTGAGATTTCCCTGCGAGTCAGGCCTGGTACAATACACCGAAGATACTTTGATCACTATATAAACAAAAGAAGCTTATAAATTAGACACAATTACATTATTAAATAATTTGGCTGAAGAAGGGCACAGAGTCTCGCAAACAAATTGACATTAATGTCAGACAGCTCTTACTTATTTGGGACATCTGGCTCAGAAAGGAGTGAGGAAGGTGTCCAAAGTATGCATCTCTGCAATTCAGAATGAGTCCACCTCCTGCACAGAGAGGCAAGAATGTTCTTGGGAACAATGGGCTACTCCCACTAGTGAACAGTTAAGCCATTGACACACAGCAACCTAACAGATTTTGTGCCTTGGGATGAAAAATGCATGAAAGGCTTCTAAGAGCTGTGGCACACTTTTTATAAAGCACTTGCTGTAGGAATGATGGATTTCGTAAGCTTCTAATGTATGTATTGCCATCAATGAGATGGGTGCTCTCGGTCTGATCCAGTTGCTTTACCTGGATGTTTGAAATCTGCTGTAGCTATAACTGTAGCCATCACCTAGAGTGATTCAGCGGTTTTAGGTCACAAATTATTTGTATTTGTCTCACACTCCGTGGAGACACAATTGCCCTGAAGCAGACTCAACATCTAACTAATGGAAGATTGGCTAAATATGAGGCAATCATTCTTGACGCAGAATGGGAAAAGGATAGTAATGACGATGAAGAGCACGATTGCTTGTAAGTAATATTCTCATGCACAAACCCAAGACCTAACATATTAGATGTGCCACTGATTTCAGTTGATTTGGTTCAATTTGCTGATAGCTCGTTTAAAAGATATTTAAGGAAAGTGGCGTGCAGCATATACTGTCTCTGCGTTAACGTATGTTGCTAAAGCATCATATTTGTGCAATGCGTTTTTTGCACAGGTTGCCAAGCTGATTGCTCTTACTAGAGCCTGTTGTATGGCTCAGACACAAAGTATTGGCAAAAACATGTTTCTTATTGAAAGCCATATTCATGTGCAGCATCATCAGAAGTGCACTCCAAAGGAGTAGTCAGCCACTTAGATTCAGAAGGAGGGCATGTGTGGATACACTGTGAAGATAAGCTCACCTGTATTGTATGGTGTATTTGTTCAAATAAGAGAAACCTCCATCTCATAACACAACTTTTACTGTGGAATATCAATCAATCAAAATGACTTTATTCGGTTTCAATCAAGAAAAGCCATAAAAGTACATACATAAAAGCCGAATACATTGATAGGATATTTATACAAAATTTAAACGACAAGCATGGCATACTAAAATATCTTATATATACACAAAGATGATATTAAGACCGCTCATTGGATTCAAATCGAGAGCACAGTGTAGGATGGTGAAAAAAGCACTGTGGAATATATTTATGATGATGCTGTGCATGAATATGGATTTCAGTGTGAAATAGATGGATTACCTAGCGCCACCGTGGAGAAACCTAAGGGTGTGATCATTGTTTCAAATAAATGGGGCACATACTTATAAGAAAAACACTTAAAAATGTGCAGAGAGCTTTGAGAGAAATATTTTCTATATTTTAGGGACTTCAGCTGAGTTTCCCACTAAACGCGTTGGCTGCTTCCACTGAAATTGAGTATCACTACTGACATTGACTGTCAACATCGATATGGGTTGCAGGTATTGCCAATTGAAAGACTGCGTGATTCATCATTGATACCCCATAAGGACTGTTTTAAAATGTGTATTGATAGATGTGATTTTTTTTGGTATGAAAATAATTGATTGGAAAATTAATTACTCTTAATAAACTTTTGTGAGGTTGAAGAATATTTTGATATTTGCATTGTTTCCTCCCTGATATATCTTTAGGAAACTGAACGGGGGATTATCCGGTCTTTTTCAGGCTGCGGACAGCAGGGCTATGAGCGGACTTAAAATCCCATTTTATGCTGTATATGTGGACATATGTATGCGCAGGAATTTCGACAACGAGCAAAATTCCCTTTTGTATACCCTCAATCAATGGGATCCAATGTTTGCTTCTTAAGAACAAATGGAAATGCACCCAGCAGTAGTAGATACAATATAAGAAACTTAGTAAGGAGCTTTTTCCACACCTGTGTAAAAATAATCTGTCACTCCTAAAGTCCTCAAAAGAAATTGTTTATTTTAATATAAACCATATATTATAAAGTGAATATAATGAATGAATGAAAGAAAGAATGAAATTATATATATATATATATATATATATATATATATATATATATATATATATATATATATATATATATATTTAACAGCTCCTCCTCAGCACGCTCTGCGCTCGCAGACACCGCCTCCACGCCAGCATGAAATGAGGAAAACGGACCAGCAAAGTCAGCAACAGATGGTATTTATTCCATAAACAGAACCAGATATATTATAGTGAAGTGTGGGTGTTCTACGCCCTCCACATCGAGCCAGCACCTCCATAAAACAGTGCACACTTTCACACTTACTCGATTCTATCCAGAAAAGTTTGTTGAACTCAGAGGTGTTGTTTCATCTTCATCCTCGCACCACCCCCTAACTCAATGTTTGTGTATCAATGGATACCTCTCTCCAGAGCGCTCACTGCAGAATTTAAGTGCGTGTAGGCGCTTTACAGAGATTACCATATAGATTTGTATATTTGTATGCATTTTATCTGCTTTTCCGTCATTTGTTTGGCAAAACCAATAGGCGACAGGTTGCACAGAACACATAGTAACCATATACACATAGTCTATATAGCCCCATATTCTGATTTACTCATGTCTAGTCCTTATTTCCTTTATGATATTTGACTGGGTATTGAAAGCTGTTTTCGCATAGAACTGTTTGAAAAGGAGTCCCCCAGGGATTTGCCTGTTTTGTAAATGACCCAAACTCTGTGGATAGATTGAGCAATCCCTTTTAGTGACCGATACAGTCAACAAGAGAGAAGGGGATAGTTGTAGTGAATGAGACACCTGTGATTCTTGCCACAGTGATGTGTATATTGAAATAAAAAGGGCTCCCAGATTATCAACAATCCAGTTTTTAGCTCAGTCTCAGCTGGCTGACCAGCGGCAGCTTTCCAAAGATGGAGCAATGGAATAAATAGCAATTATTTCCTGTTACTTTAAATCTTGTGTCTAGCGAAAGCAAAAAGTATTTCAATTTGTTTTTTGTTTGCGTTTTAAATATTCTTTATACTCACTAGCTAAAGCAATTGAGTCCTTGTTCTTTTTAAAAGCAGTAAATGTTCCTCAATATATAGAACTGAAGTCAAGTTCAACAAGGAAACCTAATTTCTGTAAATCTTTTCACTTAGGCCTTAGTGTTGACTGTTGAGGGGTGATACCAGTCCCAGCATGCTTGTTTCCGGTCCAAGAAGGACCTGGCATGGCAGTTGGGGCTGGATTGTCCCTATAGGGAGCAGGGTCAATACTGATTTGCATATGGCTGGATCCAAACTGGGGTGACGTGGTGAGCAAAATAAGGATGGATTTTGGGGATGAGTGTTTGAAACGTTTCAATACTCTGTCCATAATTTTATTTTGTGATGTTGATGTAATCTAGGTACATGGCCGTGAGCCAGTGAAGCGCAGGATTTTGCCAGTCGTTGACTATGTTACTCAATGTTAATTAGGCACTAATTTCTGGTTATGCGACCTTTACAAGTACAGTCATTGGGAACATTAGTTTGGTTCCTGCATATTTTGAAAGAGATTGCCACATCACAGCTGGAAAGTTGCCAGTTTAGTGTACTGAATCCCATCTCACAAAAGGACTATTTATCACTCCGCTATTCCTGCTATCTCTCCTTGTTTCCTACTTGTAAAAATAGCACAGTTTGTATTTCAATGTATGTTTTACGTGGTGATTTCTATGACTTCACACTCTGCGTAAGGCTTTCACACGGCACAGCAGTTTGTTCCGCTGACTATTGTCTCAAGAGCCTTCCCCCTCCTTCAGTTTTAAGCCTCAAGCTGGTTCTAGTATCAAAGAGCAGGTTGCATCGTCCACTCTGAGCCTGCAATCTACCCTGGTGGGAAGCTCTTCATATTGGCCCACACTACTCCTTGCCTCCACTGCTGTTATAGCTGGAACCAGAGAAGGAGTCCCCTGCCCAGTCGGGTATGCCCAGACGTAGGTCTCTTGCTCACTGTGCCACTGGATTCAAGGTAGCCTGGCTGATGATGGGTGACATAACCCAAAACCGGTCCGGGGAGGTTTGTTTCCGGTCCAGGGAGGACCTGGCTTAGCAATTCGGTCTGGACTGTTCCCATGAGGCCCCAGACTTTCAGGAGCCCACTGATAAAAACAGCTCTGTTCTGCAGTCTCTTGCCCTGATAGCATTAAATGATTTTTGAACAGATTGTTTTAAATACCACTTACCTTTGCTTTTTTCAATATTGGTGATATGCCGGTCTATTACAGGCATTTTGTAGAAGAATGTTGTATTTCAAGCAACATCTATAGAATAATTTCAGTTGGATCAACTCAGGACCTCACACATGAGAAATGGGAGTGTGTCACAGAGATTATTTGCAGTAATATTAGCGAGCAGCTGCTGTGTTACAATATTGAAAACACACATCACTATCCCTGAATATTACATGGAAACACATTTAGACTTTCGACTGGTGTGTCTGTGGCACTTTCTTTGACCCTTGACAGTCACTAGTGTGTGGCATGCAGATTCACCAGTCTATTTCTCTTGAATTTCACAGCATATGGAGTGATATCGTGGGTTCTTCTCGTGTATATTGTCAGTCGAGTCTATGGAACTGCAGGTTTGGGTTTGTCTTTAAAAGTTTCAAGTTATTGTCCATTAAGGTCAATTCTAATTCAGACCCTTAATAGTTCTTTGTTCTTCAGCCAGAGTCAGTTCCTGAGACAATAGGGGTGCTCCTTGGCATTTTTCTGATTGCTGCCTCAGTTAAATAATCTGCTTTTAACAGTATTGTTACAAATGGTGGAGAGTATATGTTGAGTTTTTCCCACTTTCTCATTAGAATTTTGAGCAAGCCAATATAGAGGCATTTTATTAAATGTTGGAGGTTTCAAATAAAAAAATACCAGATTTTTTGGTGGTGGGCCGGGCCACTGGGGGGACCCTCCATGTGCCTTGCAGTGGGGCCCCTCAAGTTTAGTTACGCCACTGGTAAGTGGGTGCACTTGCAACATTGAAATGGCAGTTTAAACATGCACACGCAGACACTGCAATGGCAGGTCTAAGACAGGTTTGCAGGGCTACTCATGTGGGTGGCACAATCAGTGCTGCAGGCCCACTAACAGCATTTAATGTACAGGGCCTGGGTGCATCTGGTGCACTTGATTAGGGACTTACTAGTAAATTAATAGGTCAATCATGGCAAAACCAATCACCAACGCAATTTACAGAGACAACATATGCACTTTAGCACTGGTAAAGTGCCCAGAGTCCTAAAGCAAACACAAACAGGTCAGAGAAAATAGGAGGAAGAAGGCAAAAAGGTTTGTGGATAACCCTGAAAAATGGGCCAGGTCCAACAGAAGGCATGTGCATTTTTTTGTGTCTTTTGCGTGCACATTAGCTCAAAATATCTCTAGTTAATCTATGTCTAGCTGACACCAAAGCTCAGAAACACAGGCCAGTAAGTGCCTCTTTGTGTTTACGAGCATTTCTGTCTGCAAAACAATAGGTAACTCTGAGATAATGTATGAGCTCAAAGAGTCAAGAAGAAATGCAGCGTAGCCTTCTATGCCGGCGCAGCACAGAAAACGGGATCATGACTTGGCCCATGGTGTGTTTGTTGAGCACTGGTGATCATTCAGAATTAGTTTAGGATTTAATAGAATACCATAATTAATTCAAAGTCAAAATGTATTAAAGATTTGGACCTCCTAGGAAGTCCACAAAAAAATATAAACTTATTATTACGAGTAATAAAACATTACAAGCTCAATCCACAAGGCATCATTAGTTATCAAGAACCTGCGTTAGGATGGATACATTTCTTTTGAGTAAAACAAGACAATATTGTCAATAAGCATGTCCGGACCTGTGCAAAAGAGCAATGCAGTAGCAACCAGTTCATGTGCAAGATAATACCTCAGACCCACTTCAATTAAAATTTGAGGTTGGCAACAAGAGCATGGTGGAAATCAGAAGCAACCTAACCCTATAGTGCCAAATAGCAGTAAATAGCAGGCAATCAGTGTGAAAAAAAAATGATACTTCCTAAAAAGATGACCAACAGAAAGGATATCTGCCCAATACAAAGATATGCTAAAATTTAAAATATGTACATAAACTCCTTAAAATAATTAAAAAGTTTAACACACACTGCTTCGTTTTTTGGACAAAAGAGATAGTCTTTTAATAGTCTCAGGCTGATGCCACGTTTTTAACACTATTTTGTAAAAACATTGGTCGTAGCCAAAGATAACGACGGGCAAACAAACAAAACATGGTCGAGGGTCTGAGTGCTCAGCATACACAAGTTACAAGTTTTTCCATTATTCAGATTGTGAGACCAGTGTGCTGTAAGGTCATTTAAAAGGTACGGGATTCATACAGCATAAATGAGCAGGCGGTGAATTCTGTGTTCTAAATTCCAAAATAAATATTTTTGTGCAATTCTCAGAGAGTTTGTCCTGACTATTGGCTTTAATCTTTCCTTAGAGTTGCAGGATGTAAATGTCTCTATTGAAGCTAATCTTGCCACTTGAGGTTTTTAGGAGAGATTTAAATCCAAACGGTGGAAGTGGGAGCACTGATTCTTCTTGAAAACCAAAGGTTTTTAGTGCCAAAAAGAAGTCACGGCAAAAACAGTAATTACCTGCCTTAACATCAAAGATTTCATGGCACAAGAAACCTCTTAGTGAATCTGGCATACCATAATGAGTTTTAACGAATAGCACCTTGACTGGTATGCAGCAGCAAACACCCTATTGCACATGGGAGCTGCACCTACGACCCTTTTCCTGGGATGGGGGACACAACAGGCAAAAGGGATTGTCTTGCGCAGATAATCTTTGCCCCGTTTAATGTTTTCAGTTTTATAAGCGCACAAACTTGGCCGATGGGCACTAAAATGCTGTACGTTGAGCACCAGATACTATACTTTCTTTAAGGCACGGGTAGATTGCGTGATTTGCCCAAGATCACAGGAGGTTGAGTCGAGGCTGGGACTTGAACCTAGTTCTCCAGGAATGTATGACGTTACAACGAATTCCGTTGCAACGCATGCCTTTACCACGCATGCGTTACAACGGAATTAGTTTACCACGTATAACCTTTACCTCGACTACTTGCGTGGTGACGTCATACGTCGTTAAGAGGAAACGGAATTTTTTTTCCGATTTCTCTTAAACTACGCTGATTATGTGCAGATCCCGACGTGACTTCTGGTGAGTTTTTTTACTTTTTACCTTTACCACATATGCCTTTACTACAAACCTCGTAGTAAAGGTATGCGTGGTAAAGGCTTTAGTGGTAACCACGCATGCGTTGTACTGCATGCGTGGTTAAAGATTTCGAGGAAACGGCTTCGTTGTAAAGGCCGTTTCCCGTTCTCCAGTTCCACAATCGGTCACTATGGCAACCAGGCCACATCTCCTCCTTTTTTTTAAGGATCTATGCACTTTAAACGTGTTCACTAGATGTACTGTATGAATTCACATTTAGGTATTTAAAGGTACTTTCATTGGTCAAAATTTACATACCTTGCTGCTTTGGCACAGTCACAGGTTCATCTGTTCGATGCTGGTTGGAAAATATATTGGTGAGACTAAATCTAAACGAGCAGGTCTGAAGGTGGAGGGGGGATGTGGGGGGGGGGGGCTAGCCACGAGGCCAGACCAAACGTGCGCAGACCCACCGCGGCCCCCCTGGGTCTCCCACGGTTCTCTCTTTTGCAGCAACAGCTGGCCTGGGGTTACCCAGCTGTGGCGTGTTATTAGATGCAGGTAGGCGAGCCGCTGTAAGCCCTGGATCAGCTCAAGATCCTCATTGATCCTCGAGCCTAAAAGGAGCCGAGCTTTCTCAAGAGCCCACGTGGCCTGGTGGTTGCAGCTGTCGGCCATATAACATGTGGAGCCAAGTCCGAATCCCGGCGTCTGCTCCGCCTCCTGTGAATTCCGGCAAGTCACCCTGTGCCGAAAGAATTGTGCAACTTTAGTCTGTCTGCTATGAAGCACTCTTAAGTCCTTGGCACCAGTTTGGGATAAGTGAAATACCAAACAGAGAACGCGGTTTCTGCCCGTCACCAACCTCTAATTGCATTCTTCACGAATTAAAACAAAGAATTGACCACATACCACTCTGGCTGAACTGCACAGAATGAAACTGTAAAATCCGGGAGCAATCCAGGCTTCCCTGCATTGCCACACTGTGGGATCCTAGGCAAATACTGTAGTTCACCGAGCCACCTTTCTGTTCTATCATAGAAACCTTTCAAATACGAGCGTTCAGTATGTGTACTGTACAAAGAGCTCTCATGTTTGACGTAGTAGACTGTAGTGTTGCTCCATATAGGTCTTTAAGTGGGATATAAAAAAACGAGGGGGTCTCTAAAAGGGATGCTTCACATGTAATTAGGGGGGTGGCTTAAACACAAACTAAATTTCTTCAATGTCAATAGTGTGCCGCAGACTGGTTCCTTTGGGCGTTGTTACTGCATCCTGAAATATACCACAACAACTGACATACACATGTAACACCCAGGACTATTGGCTTTGACAATGGGCATTTGCCATTTAAGATAAGTAACAACAATCGTTTTGTTGGAAATAACATTGAAAATATTTCAATTCTGAAACTGTGAGACTGTGAATTAAACATTCCGGAAGCCTGTGGAGGGGGTAGTGGTCTTCAAAGTGTCTCATTCTCTTCATTCTGTGTTAGTATGTCCTTTTTTCGCCAGGTGTTCCCCATCTACAATCATACACTGCATCTTTCCTATTCAGCACGCTCTTTTCACACTCTCCTGAATACACTTCCTTGCTTCTCCTTCACTTCACCCCCCCAGAAACACAACACACCCACTCATCTGTGAACAGTGGCGCCCATGCGGATATGGGGGGGGGGGGGGGGGGGGGGGAATTGTGTGCTACAAGTCTTGAAAAAGCCCTCGGTATATGTTATGTTAAATTAATTTTGTAAGGCGCACAGCTACCCAACAAGGGTTTCCCAGCGCCAAGCCTGAAGGAGCAGAAAAGAAGAAAAAAGAAAAGAAGAATACGGATCATGAATTATTGGTTGAACAACCAGGTTTTTAAAAGTTTGCGAAAATTCATGTATGAAGTTTCATTACGAAGCGCGATGGGAAGAGAATTCCACAGGGATGAGCCAAGGTAAGCAACCGAACGACCTCCCATTCTTGTAAGTTTAAGCTTGGGAACCAAGAATTTTCCCTGAGTGGTCGATCGTAATAGACGAGAAGGTTGGTAGGGGTGGACTAGGTCTTGTAGGTATTTTGGGGCAGAGCCGACCTTGATTTTATACATGCAACTCAGGGCTTTAAACTTAACATTGTTTTCGACCCTAGGCCAATGTAGATCTCTCAAGACACTAGGGGCCCCATTAGGATAACGGGCGGATTGCCACCGCCCGTATGGCGGTTGCGATCTGCCTGCCAAAAACCTCCACCTGCTCTGCATTTCCCCCCGCCACATTACCATGGCGGAGGGGACCCCGGCGGATGGGAAGACCGTCCGCCGGTTTTCCACCAGTAGGCAATCCGCCCGATTGCCTACCGGGCGGTAAAGCAGCTTATATGGCGGCAGTGTCTGGTAGACACTGCCATCCATATTACCATGCAGGCGGGGACCTGCCGCCACGGAAAGGCAGGCGGTTTCTGACATTGGGGTCCCGCTATGGCCCCCAGGGATTCTGGGGGGTGCACATGGGGGGTACCTATGGTACCCCCCTGCAGTTCCATGCACAACATGGCAGGCACCGCACGGTGCCTGCCATGTTGTGCATGGAAGTGCACAACATGACTTCCTGGCATTGTGGCGGGCGGTGCTGAGTGCACCGCCCGCCGCAATGTTGGGAATGCAGGATGCGCCCACCACAGTGGCGGGCGCATCCTAATGGTATGTACGGGACCGCTGCACCCTTAGCGGGCGGTCCCATTTCCCACACGTATAGCGAGCGGACTTTGTCCGCTCGACATACTAATGTGCCCCTAGAAGTGGGAGATGTTTTTGGAGTCTGGCAGAGCAGTCTGGCCGCAGAGTTTTGAACCACCTGAAGCATCCGCGTAACATCCTGGTGTACCCCCAAATAAAGGATATTCCCGCAGTCCATTCTAGAGGTCACATGTGCCTGGATTACGGTCTTTTGAGTAGGAGCCGGGAGAATCCAGATGTATTTTTTTCCAACCATATTAAAATGGTGAAACAAGTGGCTGCCTCCTTCACTGCCTGCTGCTTCATAGATAGTTTGTCATCAATGATGACTCCCAAATTGCGGACTTGATCAGTGGGTTGGGGTAAAGCACCCATTACAATCGGCCAATGCTGGGGGCCCCAGAGATTTTTATTTTTTTCCCCAAAAGTAGGACTTCAGTTTTTTCGCCATTAAGCTTAAGTAAATTGGCTTGCATCCAAGATGCAATATCACTCAAACTGGTTTGAAGAACTGAAGGTCCAGACATCCCTTCCGTAGAAAGGGAATAGATGATTTGGGAGTCGTCTGCGTAAGAGAAAAGGGACAACCCAGCCTCCTCTGCAATTATTGCCAAAGATATACTATACTATTTACATACACATTGAACAGAAGAGGACTTAGAATGGAACCTTGTGGTACCCCATAAGAAGAAGAGTAGTTTTTAGAGGTGGCTCTAGATGAAGACTTGGACTGTCCGCTTAGCTAAAAACGATGAAAGCCAGCAGAGTGCTGCACCAGATATGCCAAGAGACTGTAGGGAATTGATTGACACAGTATGGGATACGGTGTCAAATGCGGCGGTCAAATAGAGCAATATAAGGGCCACGGTGTCCCAGGAATCCAAATGCTGTCGTAACATTTCTGATACTCCAAGGAGAGTTGTCTCGGTTGAATAACCGGCTCTAAAGCTGAATTGAGAGGGGTGTAGAAAGTTAACAGATTTGACAAACTGAGTAAATTGCAGGTTTATATGCCTTTCCAGAATTTAAGAATTAATTGGAAGTAGAGAAATAGGCCTAAAATTAGATGGTTGGGCTGGATCAGCATTGGCCTTCCTCAGAAGGGGAAGGACCATAGCATGTTTCCAAGCCGACGGGAAAATAACCTCTTAAATAGAGGCATTGAGCAGCTGCATAATTAACATCAAAGACGGTAGATCCAGCTGCTGCAGCACTGGGGCGCGAAGGAGATTGCAAGGGGAGCTGGCTTTAATGCTGCCTAAAATCTTTTTAAAGGAATTGATATCAAGTGGTGCCCAAGTTTCCAGTTTGGTGGTATACTCCTCCATATGGGCGTACTCAGTAATGGAGAGTGACAGGGCAGGGTCCACTGACTGAAAATTGTGCAGAGTGGAATGTACTTTATTCACCAAATGATAAGCAAGACTGTTGCATTGTTGTTCATCTAGAATAGGGCGTGTTGACTGTGTTCAGAGCCAGCTAATTTTTTAACCATAGTGAACAAGGTACGAGAATAATTCTGCGCATTGGAATGGTGAGGGAAACATAGTCCGCCCTAGCCGATTTAGATGGAGCTCGATAATAATGTAAAACTTTCTTATATTTCACTTTAGAATCCTGAGAGTAGTTTCTCCTCCAATGTCTTTCCAGTGCTTTGCACTTGATTTTTTCAATTTTTAGTTGCTCCGTAAACCAAGGGGCTGGAGGACGGTGACTAAGATATTGTAGTAGATGGTAGGAGACAATTATCAATTGTGTTAGAAATCCAATTATATTTTGTACCAAAAGAGGTAGTGGACATATGATCGATGGTAGGGACACTATTACAAAGGAGCTTATTAAAAGCTTCCATATCTAATTTACCCCAATTCCGAGATCTTTGTGGAGTACCAACGGCGGCTGCAATCAGATTCACCGGAAATGTACAGTGAAACTTAACTGCAAAGTGATCTGACCAACATAGAGGAAGAGGAGGACAGCACTGAAGGTAAGATACGTTGGAGAAGATGGGATCTGACAGATGGCCTGCAATGTGCGTCGGGCCAATGTTACAAAGCACAAGATTTAGTGCTGCAAGATCAGCAATCAGTGTACTGCTGACTGCACATTCAGATTTATCGAGATGTAGATTAAAATCACCCAAAATAGTGAAGATAGCTGCTTTAAGAATATATGGAGTGAATAGATCTGGAAGTGAGGAAGCCCAGGAACCTGATGGTCTGGGGGGCCGATAAGACGAGAATGCCCAAAAAAGTAAATTGCGGGTCATCGTGATTTTGAATACAGCTGCCTCACAACTTAAAAAAAAGTAGATTTTCTAACTTGCATTGATAAGACTTATCATAAATTATAGCAATGCCCCCACCTTTGCCACGATCTCTAGCTCGTCTAACTATAGCATAGTTAGGTGGTAAGGCCGAAGCTACAATCAACTAACACTTATTCTAGGGTTCAAGGGGTGTGTTTTAAGACCATCGCACAGTTATATCCCCCGTAATAGCATACAGAAAAACAAAAAATAACTGTGGGTCTGACAGAGAATTCAAAACGTGCTATGTGTAGCTGGCTATGTGTCTGTTATTCCTCTAGAGATGGAAGACAGACTGGACAGTAAACCACTGTGGAAAAAATGTCCATCAGTTACGCGATAGTGGGCGCCCAGTACATCATGTGGTCTACTCCACAGTAGTATACCCACCACTCTATCACCATAGATCAATATTGGAGAAGAAGAGTGATGGATGGATGTCTGGTGGATTGAGTTGTCGTAACTGTGAGCAGTGCAAGAAAAATTAAAGTGTGAAAATATAAGATTGGATGGTGCATACAATTTTCTTTTATTCTGGCGTTACGCACCTCCAAGGTTAAAAATAAAGTGCAAGTAAGTCAGGTGGTTCAAACAAATACCTTCTGACTGGGCTATCTGGTCGACATGTTTCTGCGGTTATTGGTCAAGTGTTACCATCCGCTTCCTCAGGACCCATTAACTTAGTTGCTACTGCTAAATAAATAATAAGTGAAAATAGGACAATATACAAACATACAAAGTGTCACCTGTACACTTCCATTTTTCTCCTGTGAGTGTCCATTTTTGATATAGCCAGCGAATCCACATGTAATGAAAAACACAATAAAATAGCACTCACATTAGTTAAGGCTATCCCAAGACACAATTTGTCAATATTTATGATACTACATCTAGGTCAAAGCTACCTTAGAGTGTCCCACATTGTTAAAATAATAATCAATGTCTCACCTTAATTTGTAAGGGAAAACGCCTCACCTCACCTGGCAAACAGCTCAGGAAAATGAAGCACCGCTCTGTAGTGCAGAAAAATGTATACAGGGTCAGTGTCAAAAAAGCGCAGTGTCCGGCAAATACAGAAGCACAGCCAAGGTGGGTGCCCAGAAAGACTCCCCACGCGTGGGGGGCCCGTTAAACTATCGTTGTGCCCGCAAATGGACTGGATACGGTGTATTCACCATCAATATAACGTGATATCAACAGTCAGAGTGTTTCCAGAGCTGTGGTATTGTTAATTGTTATGTCTCTTTAGTCATTCGCCAAAGATAGAGAGAAGAGAGACAATCCTCCAAATAGGCGAAATATAATCTTGGTCTCACAATGTTAGTACCATCAAAGAAATGTGCATCACTATCGGTAATGTCGCTCGCTTCAATAAGACTAAGACCAAGTCAGGAGCGCTCCCACCCATTCAGGCAAGCGGCACATAACGCGCGCTGCTGGTCTATCAAGGAGTTAAATGAAGCCCCTCCTGCTGCCTTACCTATCCGTCGGTACTTCTGACAGCCGGCCGGGCTGTTTGGGGAGGTGCCGTGTTAGACGACGTGCACTTCCTTATTGATTCTGTGCCTGCGCACCAGGTCATGCGCGCAGATGCCAGAACTACCGCTACTCATGGGAAGTGTAGTCCGCATGGGTGACAACGAGCGTATCTGCGCGCGAGTGTGATCAAAAAACTACAGAATAGGGAAATGTAGTTTATTGAAAAGGCTATACGATCGCGCTCGTTTCAACCAGTTGTTAGACATAATGACACGTCAAAGACCCCTACACCGAGGGGCATGGATCTAGTCATATCTATATTTAGGCTCAATTTATAATACTATTCAGTCAGATATCAGCACTAATGACTTGGTGATGTAATTACAACTATCATCGCATGGAGGGTCCCTGAATGTAAAGAGACTCAGTGGTGTTCGAGCTCGTGTTTTATCTTAATGTGGTCTCATTGCGTCCCTTGTATGAAAGAGTCCACCACACATAACAATTATTAGTGTGACGAACAGATCTTAAGTTCTACTGTAGACTTCCTAGTATTTTCTGGTTTAGATTCTAATACAGTCAGTCATAGGATGGTCAAATGAACCGGAACTCTCTTGTTAAGGAGCGACCCAGTGTGTATAGAGCTAAAAAACTTCCATCTTAGCGTGGAACAGGGGATTACTATTAAGTAGTTGACCTAACAGTGACTCTATCTGGACAGCCTCTGGGTAGGTTCTGTTCCATGTCTTATGGGCAAGGACTAACTCAGGATAGCAGACGATGGCCAGCCAGACAGACTTCTCAGAGTGCATGCATTCCTGGAGTGTCTACAGTGTCATCCACGGGATGTCTTCGTTGAGCCCGTTCTTATCGCAGTTAAGCTTATAGACCCATTTTTGTTCGATTCTGAACAAGTATCTGGATATGTCCGTGATGTGGTTGGGAATGTTAGGTTGTTCTAACACAGTCCACTCAAAATCCGTGGGTCTGTGCCCTACTTGAATGAAGTGATTGGTCAGTCTTGTTGACTGCTTTTGGCATCTTATTGTGCTCTTGTGTTCTGAGATCCTAGTCTTCACCTTACGGGTGGTCATGCCAACATATCTCAAGGCGCAAGGGCAGGTAATTAGATAAATCAAATTACTGCTGTTGCAGTTAGTAAACCTTCTCTGTTCCCAAGGTCGAGTGGTTCCTATATCTACTGAGGTAGTTCTTCTTGTTTGCGGACATGCCGCACAGTTGCCACAGGGGTGGTGTCCCGTCACTGGTGGCATATTCCAAACAGTGCCCACTTGATGGATAGGCTTGGGTGGAGGTCTGGTATGTACAAGTCTGTCTCTCAGACTCGTCGCTCTTTTGAATGCAAATAGTGGTTGTGGAAGGGAATCTTCTCCTGTATTCAGGATCCTCCAATGTTTGCGGACAATACGTTGTATGGCGTTGGATCTTGTGCTAAAAGTGTTTACACAAGTAAGCCTGTCGTTCTTGGTCTTGGGGACCGGTGGTTCCAACAAGGATTCCCTGTTATTGTTAGCCGCTCTTTTTCTTGAGCGCCGGATCAGTTTCTTGGGATAGTACCGTTCAGCCAGTTTAGATGTCAGATCATCTGAATATTTGACCGTGTCCTCCTTGTTGGTGCAGTTCCGCTGCACTCGCAGAAACTGCCCATATGGGAGATTGTCCCGTAAAGATTTAGGGTGACAACTGGTATATTGCAATAGAGAGTTGCGAGCCATTGGTTTTCTGTACAGCTCGGTCTTCAGGCCCTGTGGTGTGATCGTAATTAGCAGGTCCAGGAAAGCCAAGGATTGTCGGCTGTTCTCCAAGGTGAATCGTAGGAACGGGTTCTGCTCGTTGAGCCATTTGTGGAAGTCATGGAGGGATTGTTCATCGCCACGCCAAATCACAAGGATATCGTCGATATACCTCTTCCAAGTGCATATCGATTCCAAAAATGGGTTCGTATTGATGAGAACCAGGTCTTGTTCGAACTTGTGCATGTACAGATTCGCCAGGGACGGAGCAAAAACGCTGCCCATGCTCGTCCCAGACGTCTGCAGATAGAACTGGCCTTCGAACTCAAAGAAGTTCTCTTTCATGGCAATCGTTGCCAGGTTCATCACTAGTGGAATAGGTGTTATTGATTCCCACGTGAGATTACCCAACAAAGACTCAATCGCCTCGAGTGTCTCGTTTTGGGGGATGGAAGTATACAGTGACTCCACATCGAAGGACACCAGGTGGTCAGTCAAGATGTTAAAATCAAGCTCTGGTAGTAGTCTGAGGAGGTCTTTGGTGTCCTGCAGATAGGTCGGCATTTGTTTTACCAACGGCCTCAGGAAGAAATCTACAAATGAAGATAGAGGCTCCAAGAGGGATCCGATGCCCGAAATGATGGGTCTGCCAGGTGGTGGTCTTCTGGACTTGTGAATCTTGGGCAGGACATAGAAGTAAGGGGTCACGGGGTTCTGGGTAGTCAGATAGGCTGCTTCTTTGTTGGTGATCCAGCCTTCAGCCAGTGCCTCCTCCACGAGATGCCCAATAGTCGTTTTTAAGCGAGACGTGGGGTCGGCCGTCAGAAGCTTATAGGAACGTGTGTCTCCCAGCTGCTGTAAACACTCCTCTCTGTAGGTCGACATATCTAGAAGTACTGTCGCCCCACCCTTATCCGCTGGTTTGATAATGATGGAACAGTCATTAGTCAGGTTTTTTAATGCTTCCTGCTCCGGTTTAGAGATATTCACAAATGGATTGTGAGGCTGTTTGAACAGTTCTTGGATGTCGTGTTGCACGGCTTCTTCAAAGGTAACTACTGTGGCCGGAACCATCGCTGTGAGTGGACTAAAAGTAGATGGTTTTTTGAGTCCTGTGTTTTCTAGGAGACTTTCAGGTGGATCTGTCTTCGAGAAGAAGAAGTGTAGTCGTATTTTACGAAAGAATTTCGACATCTCGATCTGTGTCAAGAAAGGATCGCCTGTGTTTGTGCTCACAAAACCTAGGCCACGATTCAGTACCTGCTCTTCTATTGGTGTTAAGTCGTGTGAACTAAGATTAACTACGAGGCTGGTCCCGTGCTCTGGCCCGCTTGGTCCTGCGGGATCTGCTTGCCGCTCCGTAGTCCCATCGCCTGTGGGGGGACGTTCCATTGTACTTGTCCCTGTCCTTGTGCCGTCCGGCGTCGTCCACGTGACCTCCCTCGGCCAAACCCTAAAAAAGGCACATTGGGACCCGGATAGTATGGTCCAGGACCAAAAGGTCCCATCTGTTGTGGGATCTGAGGTGGACCTTGCATCCAAGGGTTAGGTGGCCACCAGGGGTTAAATTGGCCCTGATTGTAACCCTGTCCTCCTCTGTTCTTCCACTGACCTCTTCCTCTAGGTTTTGTCGCTGGATTGCCTTGGTTGGAGGAGTCGGAGTCAGTCGAGTTCTCAGATGAGGATGTTCCGTAAGTCGAGCCTCCAGTTCTCCCATTGCGATTAAATGGCGTGGGAACATAATTCGCACTGGTGTAGGGGTAGACTTTCTCCTTGGAGAACTTCTCTAAATCCTTCTTGCACTTCTCAAGTTTGGAGAAGAGAATATTGTCTTTGAAGTCCTTGTTGGTTTTGTTATTCTCATCTTGTTGTTTAGTAAAGATTTTGCCAGTAAGGGTAGTTTTGATTTGGCCTTCTAGGAGCTGGATCTCGATCATTATTTTATCCGCGGCTTTCTTCGCGGTCTTGATTATCAGGACCAGCCAGTCCCTGGTGCACTTCCATGCTATGAGGTACCAGTCTCTTAGGAAATCCGGGTCATCTAAAAATAGTCTCGGTGAATTGACTACAATCAATCCCGTTGGTGCACCGTTTCCTCTAAGGTATTCAGCCATGGTGATACCGTGGATGCATGTTCGAGAATGACTTTTCTTCAAAGCCAGAATCTTGGGCCAGCCATCCTGACTACTATCCTGAGGGGATAGATTATCCAGCATGCTGGGGTTTTTCATCTAGTATAGATTGTATTTCGGCTTCATCGAATGCCAAGCCTAAAATGGATGCCATCGTGGAACCGATAGAACCAGCCAAAAGGGCCGATAGGGACAACGGGGTGCTCTGTCTATGCCTTGACACTGAACAATCAACAAAGACTATGTGGCCACAACCTCCAATGGGGGGTGGGCGGTGATATATTAATCACACTTTTCGCGAAATTGAACCCGCAGCCTCAGCTGCTCCGGAACTACAATCAACTAACACTTATTCTAGGGTTCAAGGGGTGTGTTTTAAGACCATCGCACAGTTATATCCCCCGTAATAGCATACAGAAAAACAAAAAAATAACTGTGGGTCTGACAGAGAATTCAAAACGTGCTATGTGTAGCTGGCTATGTGTCTGTTATTTCCTCTAGAGATGGAAGACAGACTGGACAGTAAACCACTGTGGAAAAAATGTCCATCAGTTACGCGATAGTGGGCGCCCAGTACATCATGTGGTCTACTCCACAGTAGTATACCCACCACTCTATCACCATAGATCAATATTGGAGAAGAAGAGTGATGGATGGATGTCTGGTGGATTGAGTTGTCGTAACTGTGAGCAGTGCAAGAAAAATTAAAGTGTGAAAATATAAGATTGGATGGTGCATACAATTTTCTTTTATTCTGGCGTTACGCACCTCCAAGGTTAAAAATAAAGTGCAAGTAAGTCAGGTGGTTCAAACAAATACCTTCTGACTGGGCTATCTGGTCGACATGTTTCTGCGGTTATTGGTCAAGTGTTACCATCCGCTTCCTCAGGACCCATTAACTTAGTTGCTACTGCTAAATAAATAATAAGTGAAAATAGGACAATATACAAACATACAAAGTGTCACCTGTACACTTCCATTTTTCTCCTGTGAGTGTCCATTTTTGATATAGCCAGCGAATCCACATGTAATGAAAAACACAATAAAATAGCACTCACATTAGTTAAGGCTATCCCAAGACACAATTTGTCAATATTTATGATACTACATCTAGGTCAAAGCTACCTTAGAGTGTCCCACATTGTTAAAATAATAATCAATGTCTCACCTTAATTTGTAAGGGAAAACGCCTCACCTCACCTGGCAAACAGCTCAGGAAAATGAAGCACCGCTCTGTAGTGCAGAAAAATGTATACAGGGTCAGTGTCAAAAAAGCGCAGTGTCCGGCAAATACAGAAGCACAGCCAAGGTGGGTGCCCAGAAAGACTCCCCACGCGTGGGGGGCCCGTTAAACTATCGTTGTGCCCGCAAATGGACTGGATACGGTGTATTCACCATCAATATAACGTGATATCAACAGTCAGAGTGTTTCCAGAGCTGTGGTATTGTTAATTGTTATGTCTCTTTAGTCATTCGCCAAAGATAGAGAGAAGAGAGACAATCCTCCAAATAGGCGAAATATAATCTTGGTCTCACAATGTTAGTACCATCAAAGAAATGTGCATCACTATCGGTAATGTCGCTCGCTTCAATAAGACTAAGACCAAGTCAGGAGCGCTCCCACCCATTCAGGCAAGCGGCACATAACGCGCGCTGCTGGTCTATCAAGGAGTTAAAAGAAGCCCCTCCTGCTGCCTTACCTATCCGTCGGTACTTCTGACAGCCGGCCGGGCTGTTTGGGGAGGTGCCGTGTTAGACGACGTGCACTTCCTTATTGATTCTGTGCCTGCGCACCAGGTCATGCGCGCAGATGCCAGAACTACCGCTACTCATGGGAAGTGTAGTCCGCATGGGTGACAACGAGCGTATCTGCGCGCGAGTGTGATCAAAAAACTACAGAATAGGGAAATGTAGTTTATTGAAAAGGCTATACGATCGCGCTCGTTTCAACCAGTTGTTAGACATAATGACACGTCAAAGACCCCTACACCGAGGGGCATGGATCTAGTCATATCTATATTTAGGCTCAATTTATAATACTATTCAGTCAGATATCAGCACTAATGACTTGGTGATGTAATTACAACTATCATCGCATGGAGGGTCCCTGAATGTAAAGAGACTCAGTGGTGTTCGAGCTCGTGTTTTATCCTAATGTGGTCTCATTGCGTCCCTTGTATGAAAGAGTCCACCACACATAACAATTATTAGTGTGACGAACAGATCTTAAGTTCTACTGTAGACTTCCTAGTATTTTCTGGTTTAGATTCTAATACAGTCAGTCATAGGATGGTCAAATGAACCGGAACTCTCTTGTTAAGGAGCGACCCAGTGTGTATAGAGCTAAAAAACTTCCATCTTAGCGTGGAACAGGGGATTACTATTAAGTAGTTGACCTAACAGTGACTCTATCTGGACAGCCTCTGGGTAGGTTCTGTTCCATGTCTTATGGGCAAGGACTAACTCAGGATAGCAGACGATGGCCAGCCAGACAGACTTCTCAGAGTGCATGCATTCCTGGAGTGTCTACAGTGTCATCCACGGGATGTCTTCGTTGAGCCCGTTCTTATCGCAGTTAAGCTTATAGACCCATTTTTGTTCGATTCTGAACAAGTATCTGTCCGTGATGTGGTTGGGAATGTTAGGTTGTTCTAACACAGTCCACTCAAAATCCGTGGGTCTGTGCCCTACTTGAATGAAGTGATTGGTCAGTCTTGTTGACTGCTTTTGGCATCTTATTGTGCTCTTGTGTTCTGAGATCCTAGTCTTCACCTTACGGGTGGTCATGCCAACATATCTCAAGGCGCAAGGGCAGGTAATTAGATAAATCAAATTACTGCTGTTGCAGTTAGTAAACCTTCTCTGTTCCCAAGGTCGAGTGGTTCCTATATCTACTGAGGTAGTTCTTCTTGTTTGCGGACATGCCGCACAGTTGCCACAGGGGTGGTGTCCCGTCACTGGTGGCATATTCCAAACAGTGCCCACTTGATGGATAGGCTTGGGTGGAGGTCTGGTATGTACAAGTCTGTCTCTCAGACTCGTCGCTCTTTTGAATGCAAATAGTGGTTGTGGAAGGGAATCTTCTCCTGTATTCAGGATCCTCCAATGTTTGCGGACAATACGTTGTATGGCGTTGGATCTTGTGCTAAAAGTGTTTACACAAGTAAGCCTGTCGTTCTTGGTCTTGGGGACCGGTGGTTCCAACAAGGATTCCCTGTTATTGTTAGCCGCTCTTTTTCTTGAGCGCCGGATCAGTTTCTTGGGATAGTACCGTTCAGCCAGTTTAGATGTCAGATCATCTGAATATTTGACCGTGTCCTCCTTGTTGGTGCAGTTCCGCTGCACTCGCAGAAACTGCCCATATGGGAGATTGTCCCGTAAAGATTTAGGGTGACAACTGGTATATTGCAATAGAGAGTTGCGAGCCATTGGTTTTCTGTACAGCTCGGTCTTCAGGCCCTGTGGTGTGATCGTAATTAGCAGGTCCAGGAAAGCCAAGGATTGTCGGCTGTTCTCCAAGGTGAATCGTAGGAACGGGTTCTGCTCGTTGAGCCATTTGTGGAAGTCATGGAGGGATTGTTCATCGCCACGCCAAATCACAAGGATATCGTCGATATACCTCTTCCAAGTGCATATCGATTCCAAAAATGGGTTCGTATTGATGAGAACCAGGTCTTGTTCGAACTTGTGCATGTACAGATTCGCCAGGGACGGAGCAAAAACGCTGCCCATGCTCGTCCCAGACGTCTGCAGATAGAACTGGCCTTCGAACTCAAAGAAGTTCTCTTTCATGGCAATCGTTGCCAGGTTCATCACTAGTGGAATAGGTGTTATTGATTCCCACGTGAGATTACCCAACAAAGACTCAATCGCCTCGAGTGTCTCGTTTTGGGGGATGGAAGTATACAGTGACTCCACATCGAAGGACACCAGGTGGTCAGTCAAGATGTTAAAATCAAGCTCTGGTAGTAGTCTGAGGAGGTCTTTGGTGTCCTGCAGATAGGTCGGCATTTGTTTTACCAACGGCCTCAGGAAGAAATCTACAAATGAAGATAGAGGCTCCAAGAGGGATCCGATGCCCGAAATGATGGGTCTGCCAGGTGGTGGTCTTCTGGACTTGTGAATCTTGGGCAGGACATAGAAGTAAGGGGTCACGGGGTTCTGGGTAGTCAGATAGGCTGCTTCTTTGTTGGTGATCCAGCCTTCAGCCAGTGCCTCCTCCACGAGATGCCCAATAGTCGTTTTTAAGCGAGACGTGGGGTCGGCCGTCAGAAGCTTATAGGAACGTGTGTCTCCCAGCTGCTGTAAACACTCCTCTCTGTAGGTCGACATATCTAGAAGTACTGTCGCCCCACCCTTATCCGCTGGTTTGATAATGATGGAACAGTCATTAGTCAGGTTTTTTAATGCTTCCTGCTCCGGTTTAGAGATATTCACAAATGGATTGTGAGGCTGTTTGAACAGTTCTTGGATGTCGTGTTGCACGGCTTCTTCAAAGGTAACTACTTTGGCCGGAACCATCGCTGTGAGTGGACTAAAAGTAGATGGTTTTTTGAGTGGCCACCTAACCCTTGGATGCAAGGTCCACCTCAGATCCCACAACAGATGGGACCTTTTGGTCCTGGACCATACTATCCGGGTCCCAATGTGCCTTTTTTAGGGTTTGGCCGAGGGAGGTCACGTGGACGACGCCGGACGGCACAAGGACAGGGACAAGTACAATGGAACGTCCCCCCACAGGCGATGGGACTACGGAGCGGCAAGCAGATCCCGCAGGACCAAGCGGGCCAGAGCACGGGACCAGCCTCGTAGTTAATCTTAGTTCACACGACTTAACACCAATAGAAGAGCAGGTACTGAATCGTGGCCTAGGTTTTGTGAGCACAAACACAGGCGATCCTTTCTTGACACAGATCGAGATGTCGAAATTCTTTCGTAAAATACGACTACACTTCTTCTTCTCGAAGACAGATCCACCTGAAAGTCTCCTAGAAAACACAGGACTCAAAAAACCATCTACTTTTAGTCCACTCACAGCGATGGTTCCGGCCAAAGTAGTTACCTTTGAAGAAGCCGTGCAACACGACATCCAAGAACTGTTCAAACAGCCTCACAATCCATTTGTGAATATCTCTAAACCGGAGCAGGAAGCATTAAAAAACCTGACTAATGACTGTTCCATCATTATCAAACCAGCGGATAAGGGTGGGGCGACAGTACTTCTAGATATGTCGACCTACAGAGAGGAGTGTTTACAGCAGCTGGGAGACACACGTTCCTATAAGCTTCTGACGGCCGACCCCACGTCTCGCTTAAAAACGACTATTGGGCATCTCGTGGAGGAGGCACTGGCTGAAGGCTGGATCACCAACAAAGAAGCAGCCTATCTGACTACCCAGAACCCCGTGACCCCTTACTTCTATGTCCTGCCCAAGATTCACAAGTCCAGAAGACCACCACCTGGCAGACCCATCATTTCGGGCATCGGATCCCTCTTGGAGCCTCTATCTTCATTTGTAGATTTCTTCCTGAGGCCGTTGGTAAAACAAATGCCGACCTATCTGCAGGACACCAAAGACCTCCTCAGACTACTACCAGAGCTTGATTTTAACATCTTGACTGACCACCTGGTGTCCTTCGATGTGGAGTCACTGTATACTTCCATCCCCCAAAACGAGACACTCGAGGCGATTGAGTCTTTGTTGGGTAATCTCACGTGGGAATCAATAACACCTATTCCACTAGTGATGAACCTGGCAACGATTGCCATGAAAGAGAACTTCTTTGAGTTCGAAGGCCAGTTCTATCTGCAGACGTCTGGGACGAGCATGGGCAGCGTTTTTGCTCCGTCCCTGGCGAATCTGTACATGCACAAGTTCGAACAAGACCTGGTTCTCATCAATACGAACCCATTTTTGGAATCGATATGCACTTGGAAGAGGTATATCGACGATATCCTTGTGATTTGGCGTGGCGATGAACAATCCCTCCATGACTTCCACAAATGGCTCAACGAGCAGAACCCGTTCCTACGATTCACCTTGGAGAACAGCCGACAATCCTTGGCTTTCCTGGACCTGCTAATTACGATCACACCACAGGGCCTGAAGACCGAGCTGTACAGAAAACCAATGGCTCGCAACTCTCTATTGCAATATACCAGTTGTCACCCTAAATCTTTACGGGACAATCTCCCATATGGGCAGTTTCTGCGAGTGCAGCGGAACTGCACCAACAAGGAGGACACGGTCAAATATTCAGATGATCTGACATCTAAACTGGCTGAACGGTACTATCCCAAGAAACTGATCCGGCGCTCAAGAAAAAGAGCGGCTAACAATAACAGGGAATCCTTGTTGGAACCACCGGTCCCCAAGACCAAGAACGACAGGCTTACTTGTGTAAACACTTTTAGCACAAGATCCAACGCCATACAACGTATTGTCCGCAAACATTGGAGGATCCTGAATACAGGAGAAGATTCCCTTCCACAACCACTATTTGCATTCAAAAGAGCGACGAGTCTGAGAGACAGACTTGTACATACCAGACCTCCACCCAAGCCTATCCATCAAGTGGGCACTGTTTGGAATATGCCACCAGTGACGGGACACCACCCCTGTGGCAACTGTGCGGCATGTCCGCAAACAAGAAGAACTACCTCAGTAGATATAGGAACCACTCGACCTTGGGAACAGAGAAGGTTTACTAACTGCAACAGCAGTAATTTGATTTATCTAATTACCTGCCCTTGCGCCTTGAGATATGTTGGCATGACCACCCGTAAGGTGAAGACTAGGATCTCAGAACACAAGAGCACAATAAGATGCCAAAAGCAGTCAACAAGACTGACCAATCACTTCATTCAAGTAGGGCACAGACCCACGGATTTTGAGTGGACTGTGTTAGAACAACCTAACATTCCCAACCACATCACGGACATATCCAGATACTTGTTCAGAATCGAACAAAAATGGGTCTATAAGCTTAACTGCGATAAGAACGGGCTCAACGAAGACATCCCGTGGATGACACTGTAGACACTCCAGGAATGCATGCACTCTGAGAAGTCTGTCTGGCTGGCCATCGTCTGCTATCCTGAGTTAGTCCTTGCCCATAAGACATGGAACAGAACCTACCCAGAGGCTGTCCAGATAGAGTCACTGTTAGGTCAACTACTTAATAGTAATCCCCTGTTCCACGCTAAGATGGAAGTTTTTTAGCTCTATACACACTGGGTCGCTCCTTAACAAGAGAGTTCCGGTTCATTTGACCATCCTATGACTGACTGTATTAGAATCTAAACCAGAAAATACTAGGAAGTCTACAGTAGAACTTAAGATCTGTTCGTCACACTAATAATTGTCATGTGTGGTGGACTCTTTCATACAAGGGACGCAATGAGACCACATTAAGATAAAACACGAGCTCGAACACCACTGAGTCTCTTTACATTCAGGGACCCTCCATGCGATGATAGTTGTAATTACATCACCAAGTCATTAGTGCTGATATCTGACTGAATAGTATTATAAATTGAGCCTAAATATAGATATGACTAGATCCATGCCCCTCGGTGTAGGGGTCTTTGACGTGTCATTATGTCTAACAACTGGTTGAAACGAGCGCGATCGTATAGCCTTTTCAATAAACTACATTTCCCTATTCTGTAGTTTTTTGATCACACTCGCGCGCAGATACGCTCGTTGTCACCCATGCGGACTACACTTCCCATGAGTAGCGGTAGTTCTGGCATCTGCGCGCATGACCTGGTGCGCAGGCACAGAATCAATAAGGAAGTGCACGTCGTCTAACACGGCACCTCCCCAAACAGCCCGGCCGGCTGTCAGAAGTACCGACGGATAGGTAAGGCAGCAGGAGGGGCTTCATTTAACTCCTTGATAGACCAGCAGCGCGCGTTATGTGCCGCTTGCCTGAATGGGTGGGAGCGCTCCTGACTTGGTCTTAGTCTTATTGAAGCGAGCGACATTACCGATAGTGATGCACATTTCTTTGATGGTACTAACATTGTGAGACCAAGATTATATTTCGCCTATTTGGAGGATTGTCTCTCTTCTCTCTATCTTTGGCGAATGACTAAAGAGACATAACAATTAACAATACCACAGCTCTGGAAACACTCTGACTGTTGATATCACGTTATATTGATGGTGAATACACCGTATCCAGTCCATTTGCGGGCACAACGATAGTTTAACGGGCCCCCCACGCGTGGGGAGTCTTTCTGGGCACCCACCTTGGCTGTGCTTCTGTATTTGCCGGACACTGCGCTTTTTTGACACTGACCCTGTATACATTTTTCTGCACTACAGAGCGGTGCTTCATTTTCCTGAGCTGTTTGCCAGGTGAGGTGAGGCGTTTTCCCTTACAAATTAAGGTGAGACATTGATTATTATTTTAACAATGTGGGACACTCTAAGGTAGCTTTGACCTAGATGTAGTATCATAAATATTGACAAATTGTGTCTTGGGATAGCCTTAACTAATGTGAGTGCTATTTTATTGTGTTTTTCATTACATGTGGATTCGCTGGCTATATCAAAAATGGACACTCACAGGAGAAAAATGGAAGTGTACAGGTGACACTTTGTATGTTTGTATATTGTCCTATTTTCACTTATTATTTATTTAGCAGTAGCAACTAAGTTAATGGGTCCTGAGGAAGCGGATGGTAACACTTGACCAATAACCGCAGAAACATGTCGACCAGATAGCCCAGTCAGAAGGTATTTGTTTGAACCACCTGACTTACTTGCACTTTATTTTTAACCTTGGAGGTGCGTAACGCCAGAATAAAAGAAAATTGTATGCACCATCCAATCTTATATTTTCACACTTTAATTTTTCTTGCACTGCTCACAGTTACGACAACTCAATCCACCAGACATCCATCCATCACTCTTCTTCTCCAATATTGATCTATGGTGATAGAGTGGTGGGTATACTACTGTGGAGTAGACCACATGATGTACTGGGCGCCCACTATCGCGTAACTGATGGACATTTTTTCCACAGTGGTTTACTGTCCAGTCTGTCTTCCATCTCTAGAGGAATAACAGACACATAGCCAGCTACACATAGCACGTTTTGAATTCTCTGTCAGACCCACAGTTATTTTTTGTTTTTCTGTATGCTATTACGGGGGATATAACTGTGCGATGGTCTTAAAACACACCCCTTGAACCCTAGAATAAGTGTTAGTTGATTGTAGTTCCGGAGCAGCTGAGGCTGCGGGTTCAATTTCGCGAAAAGTGTGATTAATATATCACCGCCCACCCCCCATTGGAGGTTGTGGCCACATAGTCTTTGTTGATTGTTCAGTGTCAAGGCATAGACAGAGCACCCCGTTGTCCCTATCGGCCCTTTTGGCTGGTTCTATCGGTTCCACGATGGCATCCATTTTAGGCTTGGCATTCGATGAAGCCGAAATACAATCTATACTAGATGAAAACCCCAGCATGCTGGATAATCTATCCAAACCTCAGGATAGTAGTCAGGATGGCTGGCCCAAGATTCTGGCTTTGAAGAAAAGTCATTCTCGAACATGCATCCACGGTATCACCATGGCTGAATACCTTAGAGGAAACGGTGCACCAACGGGATTGATTGTAGTCAATTCACCGAGACTATTTTTAGATGACCCGGATTTCCTAAGAGACTGGTACCTCATAGCATGGAAGTGCACCAGGGACTGGCTGGTCCTGATAATCAAGACCGCGAAGAAAGCCGCGGATAAAATAATGATCGAGATCCAGCTCCTAGAAGGCCAAATCAAAACTACCCTTACTGGCAAAATCTTTACTAAACAACAAGATGAGAATAACAAAACCAACAAGGACTTCAAAGACAATATTCTCTTCTCCAAACTTGAGAAGTGCAAGAAGGATTTAGAGAAGTTCTCCAAGGAGAAAGTCTACCCCTACACCAGTGCGAATTATGTTCCCACGCCATTTAATCGCAATGGGAGAACTGGAGGCTCGACTTACGGAACATCCTTATCTGAGAACTCGACTGACTCCGACTCCTCCAACCAAGGCAATCCAGCGACAAAACCTAGAGGAAGAGGTCAGTGGAAGAACAGAGGAGGACAGGGTTACAATCAGGGCCAATTTAACCCCTGGTGGCCACCTAACCCTTGGATGCAAGGTCCACCTCAGATCCCACAACAGATGGGACCTTTTGGTCCTGGACCATACTATCCGGGTCCCAATGTGCCTTTTTTAGGGTTTGGCCGAGGGAGGTCACGTGGACGACGCCGGACGGCACAAGGACAGGGACAAGTACAATGGAACGTCCCCCCACAGGCGATGGGACTACGGAGCGGCAAGCAGATCCCGCAGGACCAAGCGGGCCAGAGCACGGGACCAGCCTCGTAGTTAATCTTAGTTCACACGACTTAACACCAATAGAAGAGCAGGTACTGAATCGTGGCCTAGGTTTTGTGAGCACAAACACAGGCGATCCTTTCTTGACACAGATCGAGATGTCGAAATTCTTTCGTAAAATACGACTACACTTCTTCTTCTCGAAGACAGATCCACCTGAAAGTCTCCTAGAAAACACAGGACTCAAAAAACCATCTACTTTTAGTCCACTCACAGCGATGGTTCCGGCCAAAGTAGTTACCTTTGAAGAAGCCGTGCAACACGACATCCAAGAACTGTTCAAACAGCCTCACAATCCATTTGTGAATATCTCTAAACCGGAGCAGGAAGCATTAAAAAACCTGACTAATGACTGTTCCATCATTATCAAACCAGCGGATAAGGGTGGGGCGACAGTACTTCTAGATATGTCGACCTACAGAGAGGAGTGTTTACAGCAGCTGGGAGACACACGTTCCTATAAGCTTCTGACGGTCGACCCCACGTCTCGCTTAAAAACGACTATTGGGCATCTCGTGGAGGAGGCACTGGCTGAAGGCTGGATCACCAACAAAGAAGCAGCCTATCTGACTACCCAGAACCCCGTGACCCCTTACTTCTATGTCCTGCCCAAGATTCACAAGTCCAGAAGACCCCCACCTGGCAGACCCATCATTTCGGGTATCGGATCCCTCTTGGAGCCTCTATCTTCATTTGTAGATTTCTTCCTGAGGCCGTTGGTAAAACAAATGCCGACCTATCTGCAGGACACCAAAGACCTCCTCAGACTACTACCAGAGCTTGATTTTAACATCTTGACTGACCACCTGGTGTCCTTCGATGTGGAGTCACTGTATACTTCCATCCCCCAAAACGAGACTCTCGAGGCGATTGAGTCTTTGTTGGGTAATCTCACGTGGGAATCAATAACACCTATTCCACTAGTGATGAACCTGGCAACGATTGCCATGAAAGAGAACTTCTTTGAGTTCGAAGGCCAGTTCTATCTGCAGACGTCTGGGACGAGCATGGGCAGCGTTTTTGCTCCGTCCCTGGCGAATCTGTACATGCACAAGTTCGAACAAGACCTGGTTCTCATCAATACGAACCCATTTTTGGAATCGATATGCACTTGGAAGAGGTATATCGACGATATCCTTGTGATTTGGCGTGGCGATGAACAATCCCTCCATGACTTCCACAAATGGCTCAACGAGCAGAACCCGTTCCTACGATTCACCTTGGAGAACAGCCGACAATCCTTGGCTTTCCTGGACCTGCTAATTACGATCACACCACAGGGCCTGAAGACCGAGCTGTACAGAAAACCAATGGCTCGCAACTCTCTATTGCAATATACCAGTTGTCACCCTAAATCTTTACGGGACAATCTCCCATATGGGCAGTTTCTGCGAGTGCAGCGGAACTGCACCAACAAGGAGGACACGGTCAAATATTCAGATGATCTGACATCTAAACTGGCTGAACGGTACTATCCCAAGAAACTGATCCGGCGCTCAAGAAAAAGAGCGGCTAACAATAACAGGGAATCCTTGTTGGAACCACCGGTCCCCAAGACCAAGAACGACAGGCTTACTTGTGTAAACACTTTTAGCACAAGATCCAACGCCATACAACGTATTGTCCGCAAACATTGGAGGATCCTGAATACAGGAGAAGATTCCCTTCCACAACCACTATTTGCATTCAAAAGAGCGACGAGTCTGAGAGACAGACTTGTACATACCAGACCTCCACCCAAGCCTATCCATCAAGTGGGCACTGTTTGGAATATGCCACCAGTGACGGGACACCACCCCTGTGGCAACTGTGCGGCATGTCCGCAAACAAGAAGAACTACCTCAGTAGATATAGGAACCACTCGACCTTGGGAACAGAGAAGGTTTACTAACTGCAACAGCAGTAATTTGATTTATCTAATTACCTGCCCTTGCGCCTTGAGATATGTTGGCATGACCACCCGTAAGGTGAAGACTAGGATCTCAGAACACAAGAGCACAATAAGATGCCAAAAGCAGTCAACAAGACTGACCAATCACTTCATTCAAGTAGGGCACAGACCCACGGATTTTGAGTGGACTGTGTTAGAACAACCTAACATTCCCAACCACATCACGGACATATCCAGATACTTGTTCAGAATCGAACAAAAATGGGTCTATAAGCTTAACTGCGATAAGAACGGGCTCAACGAAGACATCCCGTGGATGACACTGTAGACACTCCAGGAATGCATGCACTCTGAGAAGTCTGTCTGGCTGGCCATCGTCTGCTATCCTGAGTTAGTCCTTGCCCATAAGACATGGAACAGAACCTACCCAGAGGCTGTCCAGATAGAGTCACTGTTAGGTCAACTACTTAATAGTAATCCCCTGTTCCACGCTAAGATGGAAGTTTTTTAGCTCTATACACACTGGGTCGCTCCTTAACAAGAGAGTTCCGGTTCATTTGACCATCCTATGACTGACTGTATTAGAATCTAAACCAGAAAATACTAGGAAGTCTACAGTAGAACTTAAGATCTGTTCGTCACACTAATAATTGTTATGTGTGGTGGACTCTTTCATACAAGGGACGCAATGAGACCACATTAAGATAAAACACGAGCTCGAACACCACTGAGTCTCTTTACATTCAGGGACCCTCCATGCGATGATAGTTGTAATTACATCACCAAGTCATTAGTGCTGATATCTGACTGAATAGTATTATAAATTGAGCCTAAATATAGATATGACTAGATCCATGCCCCTCGGTGTAGGGGTCTTTGACGTGTCATTATGTCTAACAACTGGTTGAAACGAGCGCGATCGTATAGCCTTTTCAATAAACTACATTTCCCTATTCTGTAGTTTTTTGATCACACTCGCGCGCAGATACGCTCGTTGTCACCCATGCGGACTACACTTCCCATGAGTAGCGGTAGTTCTGGCATCTGCGCGCATGACCTGGTGCGCAGGCACAGAATCAATAAGGAAGTGCACGTCGTCTAACACGGCACCTCCCCAAACAGCCCGGCCGGCTGTCAGAAGTACCGACGGATAGGTAAGGCAGCAGGAGGGGCTTCATTTAACTCCTTGATAGACCAGCAGCGCGCGTTATGTGCCGCTTGCCTGAATGGGTGGGAGCGCTCCTGACTTGGTCTTAGTCTTATTGAAGCGAGCGACATTACCGATAGTGATGCACATTTCTTTGATGGTACTAACATTGTGAGACCAAGATTATATTTCGCCTATTTGGAGGATTGTCTCTCTTCTCTCTATCTTTGGCGAATGACTAAAGAGACATAACAATTAACAATACCACAGCTCTGGAAACACTCTGACTGTTGATATCACGTTATATTGATGGTGAATACACCGTATCCAGTCCATTTGCGGGCACAACGATAGTTTAACGGGCCCCCCACGCGTGGGGAGTCTTTCTGGGCACCCACCTTGGCTGTGCTTCTGTATTTGCCGGACACTGCGCTTTTTTGACACTGACCCTGTATACATTTTTCTGCACTACAGAGCGGTGCTTCATTTTCCTGAGCTGTTTGCCAGGTGAGGTGAGGCGTTTTCCCTTACAAATTAAGGTGAGACATTGATTATTATTTTAACAATGTGGGACACTCTAAGGTAGCTTTGACCTAGATGTAGTATCATAAATATTGACAAATTGTGTCTTGGGATAGCCTTAACTAATGTGAGTGCTATTTTATTGTGTTTTTCATTACATGTGGATTCGCTGGCTATATCAAAAATGGACACTCACAGGAGAAAAATGGAAGTGTACAGGTGACACTTTGTATGTTTGTATATTGTCCTATTTTCACTTATTATTTATTTAGCAGTAGCAACTAAGTTAATGGGTCCTGAGGAAGCGGATGGTAACACTTGACCAATAACCGCAGAAACATGTCGACCAGATAGCCCAGTCAGAAGGTATTTGTTTGAACCACCTGACTTACTTGCACTTTATTTTTAACCTTGGAGGTGCGTAACGCCAGAATAAAAGAAAATTGTATGCACCATCCAATCTTATATTTTCACACTTTAATTTTTCTTGCACTGCTCACAGTTACGACAACTCAATCCACCAGACATCCATCCATCACTCTTCTTCTCCAATATTGATCTATGGTGATAGAGTGGTGGGTATACTACTGTGGAGTAGACCACATGATGTACTGGGCGCCCACTATCGCGTAACTGATGGACATTTTTTCCACAGTGGTTTACTGTCCAGTCTGTCTTCCATCTCTAGAGGAATAACAGACACATAGCCAGCTACACATAGCACGTTTTGAATTCTCTGTCAGACCCACAGTTATTTTTTGTTTTTCGGTAAGGCCGAAGCTACATCAGGACCTGAACTAGTATGTAGCCACGTTTTGGTTAGGAGGATGGCATCTGGATGTTCACTATTTAAAAGATCAAAGATGTCCATCTTATGTTTGGAAGGGAGTGACAATTGATATTCTAGAAAGTAAAGACCTTGTTAAGAGAAAGATTAACTTTTGGAAGTGGGGCAGAATTAGTTGCCCCCGGTCCCGTCTGGGCCCACTGGGCGTACTCATCATGGAATTTTTAATAGTGTGGTGTCGGAAAACTAGACCGCTTACCAGCGGAAGTGGGAATAATGGCCTAACCGGAAGCGTGTGAATAATCACCCTGCCATCCGCACAAGGGTGTAATCGATTGACGATGTGAGAGAGCAATGAACAATGTGAAAATGGGAGCAGGTATGAAAAACACAGCAAATGGGGTGAATCGTGTGTTGGCTAAATGCCCATTGTAAATATGTTTTAAGACATTGAAACAAAAAGAGGAATAAAGGAAGCTTGTAAATTCTTGAAATTCTCTTTAAATCACTAGAATAGGACAGTAAGAAACTTTGGATGCTCCTACCATTCTTTTGAACACTAAAATAAAAAAGTAGCATGCAAAGTAGCGTGTCCACCTATGTATGTATTGGGTGATGGGGAACAGCACAGCCCACAGGCACTTATTTTTGATGTCAAAAAGGCTGATTTATTGAAACAGGTGCACATCACATGTCATCCCTAGGCCTTTTTCCTTACAAACTATAATCCTTACTATACAACAAGTCACCTACATTCACTAAACCCCACCCCTAAAATTTGCACTCTCCTACGTTATAATTAGGGCTCCCTGTTTTCCGTTTTTACTGATTTTTACAGATGAATACAGACAGAAAAACAGTTATTTTCCTTTCTGTATTTATTTTTAAATGTGGATAAAAACGGAAATTGGGTTGTGTTTTGAGCAATTTTAAATGCTGTCAATCGTGACTACCAGGCCAATAGCTCTGTCGATCAAAAGGTAAGGGAGTTAAAAAAAATTAAGGAATTTTAGTAAAAAGCCTTAAACAGCAATAGATATGCACGACCTTGATAAAGAAATGTGCATGCTTTCTTATAAGAGCATATTTAATCATCTGAGTATGTTTATATCCCTGAAACCTGTCAGTAGTTCAGGCATGAGTGTACATTTATTGGTCAAATAAATGTAGAAATATACTAATTTCAGATAAATTTTTTTCAACAAACCCAAAATAAATATGGATAAATACAGATAAAATTAGCAAAAAATAAATATGGATAAATACAGACGGAAATGTCAAAAAAATAAATACCATAAAACCGGGAGCCTAAATTATAATCTACACTTAACTAACTCCTCCTAACCTGCTGCACATTTGAAATGGTGGCATTTAACCTCCCCTAACTTTTAACCTACATCTAGTAACATCAAATTATCTAAAATTCCTACTGCATAACTTTAACTTTTCTGCATTGTTCAGGTGTCGTTTCTCAACACCCTCTCTTTTATCCTGATTCACTTATAGCAACAACAATAAACGTTATCTAAAAATCCATGCAGTTTATACGCACCCGCCCAGCACCTGCTTCAAGCGTCAACAAGTATACAGCAAACACCCAACACTGCACACTTGTATCCAATAAAAGTCAGCCAACTTTGGCAATAAATGAAGTATAAACCCAAACCAATTAAAACTAAAGAACGGAGAGGGTGGCAGGTGAGAAATCCTCTGACCCAATAGCTCCTCCTGCTATTGTGTCACCTTCCATGGTGGCTGGGTGAGAAAAAATGGGTACTGTATATAATGGGCTAGGAGGCGTTTTCAGTGAAGCCCAAAAATAGCCACGGTATAGCCTGGGCTGTACCAACTCCACCAAAAATCCCGGGGGGGGCGCACTCCCAGAAGTCGGCTGTCCCCCAAAATCCATTGGATGTGAAAAAATGGCAGCGCAAACTAATTATTACTTTTCAGCGTGTTCGGACCAAAGTTGGTATTTTCCTTTAAATAGAGGACTTACCAAAAGTGTTTGCCTATTTTCAGGCTTAAATCAAGAGATAGTGAAAATTCATCGCACGTGGGGAAAAAAATGCATGTCTTTAATGTGTTAATGAGTTGAAGGAGAGGCGGTGAGATAATGTCAGGTAACACAAATCATCATAAACAATTGCCCCATTAAACACAGCAATAAAAGTTGTGTTAGGAAGAGGTGTGGCGCCATGGCCAGGGCGACTGACTCCGGAATCTGGGGATCACGGTTCGATCTCTGGAGCCGGCGGCAGATTAGCCCAGCACCATGTGACTCTGGGCAATAGCTTGCTTAATCTTCCCGACAGCCCCCAGCGCCTAGAGACCCTTACGGGTGATTGTTCGCGCTTTACAAATGTGGATTATTATTATTATTATTAGACAACACCGGTTAGGTATTTGACACAAATCTTAAAACAATTATGGTCCTCCCTGAAGATAAAAGGTAACTATAGTTCATTCCTATCTGAGGGAAGAACGCCAGAAAGTTCCGCACACGCAACTATACCTTAATATCTCAGGTTAATCATCTCAGAACCAGTAATTCAGAAGTCTCAGAGGATAGAATATTTGGCTGTGTGAAAATGATCAGCAAGTGGATGTCCAATAATTGCCTAAAGCTTAATTCTGGGCAAACCAAAGTATTACTGTTGGGCAACACTAGTTCCTTCTGGTCCCACGCTTGGTGGCCACAAGAATTATGTGCTCTACCCACCCGTGTCCGAAGCAAAGAATCTTAGCGTTACCTTTGATGATAAACGGACCTTTGAGAAAAATATCAGCTTTGACCTCCTCTTCCTTTTTTTTTATTCTAAAGATGCTGAGGAAGATTTTCCCCTTCATTCTCCAAGAGCTTCAAAAACTGGTGGTTACTGCTGTTGTGCTCATGAAGCTCGACTACTGCAATGCACTTGGACAACTTGAAACTAACTTTGAAATAGGCTGCAAGCCTTGCAAAATGTCGCTGCTCATTTGATACTAAGAATTGCGAAATACCATTCTGGCCCGCTCGTCCGAGCCCAAATTCACTAGTTGCCGATGCCTAAGTGGATAATTTTTAAAGCCCTCTGCATCGTCTTCAAAGCTCTTAATGGCATCGCCCAGACTACCTGCAACAAAAACATTCAATAGATCCTTCCAGAATCTTGCATTCCACATCAGCATGCAATGTCATGGTTCCCAAAATCAAAAAAACGTATTATGGTGGCAGAAGTTGTATCTACAGTACAGCAAAAAGAATGGAACTCCATGCCTTTCTCCCTTATGCCCTTTATGCTTTCAGAAAAGGCCTGAAAATGTTGCTTTTTAATCAATCTCTTTTTGGGACTGGTTTTCCTACTTATCAGCTTCAAAACAATTGTTCACAAGTAACTCATTTAGTTCAAATTGTTTAATTCATGCAAGTTCCTTCTATCTTACAGCAATTTAATCGCATTTCGCAATTGATACAGTCAATATGTTCCCAAAACTTTTTTTCAGTTCCATTTAGTATATGACTTTAAAGAGAGCCATATGACTGAAGAGAAAACAGCCCAACAGAGATTATAAATAACACTTACTTCAGCTGAAGCGAGTGCTCTTTATTTGCAATTACAAATTGTGTTAATAAAAAAACTATACACACATAACCTCCATTGGATATTGACACTATTTACATACTTATGGAGAGTCAAAACACGTGACTTGTGTGACCCCAGTGAAGTGACCATGAACAACAAGTGAATAAAGCTAAAGTGATGGTTTTAGGACAAAGTGTTGGTATTGGAGTTTAAAGGATGTCCTTTGAGGTTTTTGAATAAATCAGAGTCCTAGAGTGTGTTTTAGTGTTCTTTGGACTATCCTTTATCAATTGTCGACGACGTTTCGACCCTCTATCGTTATCGGGGTCTCTTCAAGACGGAAATTCTGGGAACCAAGGCACTTCAATTTATGCGAAAAGGCGCCATGATTTTTCCGTCACCCAAACATCAATAGACAGGTTCTGCCAGTAGTGAACCTTCCAAGGAACAGACAGCCCTCCATAGGTATGTGGGATAACCAGGTAAAGAATGAAGACTAGATGGAATAATTGCAATAAGACTTACTCCAGTATATAAAATGCAGTCTTATGGAAGTATAATGGGAATTCGACTTTGCCCAATACACCCCGATCTTGGAAATGTTCTCTATGGTTCCGATTTCTTATCGCGAAACCGTAGTTCAATGACGATCACGACGGCTCACGAGAGTGCACTTGTAAACAATTGTTTTGACGCCGACTAGCTATACCCAGTTCCCAAGGACGTAAGGTTTGCTCTTGTGTTTTGATAAATTGGTTTCTCTACTTGCCACTATGGTCTTTTCATTTGCCCCCTCTACAGCTGGCAGCACCTACACGCCCTCGGGCAGTAGTTGTGCTTTATAAATAATTATTTCATGCAGATAACATAGAGGATGAGAGGCAATAGAAAAACAGACACTTGCCAGATATTATTCATGACATATAGGCAGAGATGTTTTAAGGCATGGGCAAAGTGGGCTCTGGTCCAGGGCCCCAGCCTTTCAGGGGGGGGGCCGATACAGTCAGCACTGTTCTGCAGAGTCTTGCCCTGATGGACTTTAATAATTCTTAAACAGATTATTTTAAATACCATTTTCCTTTAATTTATTTTTTAACATCGGTGATGTGTGAGGGTCTATTACAGACATTTTACATAGAAATGTTGGGTTTATTTTTTATGCAAAGTCCATAAAATATAGTTTTTTTTAAAGATCAAAATAGGACCACACATATGAGAAATGGGAGGGTGTCACAGATTATTTTCAGTAATATTAGTGAGCTGCTGCTGTGTTACAATATTGAAAACGCCACTGTCCCTTGTAGAAGTGGGTCTGTGCACTATTAGAGACCTGGCAATAGAGGGCATGAAAGAGCTGAAATTGAATCAAATTCAAAACAGTTCTGAACAGGGGCCCCAAAAATATATCTGGCCAGGGCCCCCAAAATCCTTAAGATGTCCCTGCATATAGGACAAGTCTAGTGATGCTTCAACGTTTCTTCATTTATTTTTCCTTCAACTTGACAATAACACAGATGTATGTAACCAACGCGTTTCAACCAAACATGAGCTTCTTCGGGGCAGAGCGATTCTTCAGGCGATAGAGCGAGTGTAGCTTGGTACAACCCTGCCGCAGTTCTAACTCTTTCCTTCACAACTGGTTGGTTGTACACAGGAAAGTCCCCAACAGTATATATGGCACAAATGATACAGACCCATCGCCGGTGTTTACAATACAACGGCCGAGAATGATTAAAGAGGCGCCCATACCTCGGTCTTGGATCCAGGCGGGGTGGGTGTCTGTGGCTCTTCTGCTCGCGGGACCAGCACCGCCCCGGACACCAGTGAGAGCGGCGTCCACCCTCACACTAGCGCCAGAGGCCTCCACCCGAGGCAGACACCGGGGAGAGCAGGCTCCACCCGAGACACGCCCCCCGCACAACAGCGCCCACGAGGATCAGACACACCGGTGAGAGCAGCCTCCACCCAGGACACACGAGGCCCGCCCCTGCACACCAACGCTCACGAGGATCAGAGACACACCGGTGAGAGAAGCCTCCACCCAGGACACACGAGACGTATACACAACTAACAGACACCAGTGAAAGCAGTCTCCGCCCGAGGCACGCCCCCTGCACACTAGACAGACGTCTGCACGACTAACAGACACCAACGAGAGCCGCCTCCACCCAGGACACCCGAGGCACGCCCCCGCACACCAGCGTTCACGAGGAATACAGACACCATTGGGAGCCGCCTCCACCTCGGGACACTGGTGGTAGCAACCGGCACGCGTGAGAGCAGACTCCACCCAGGACACCAGCCGTCACCGCGGGACACCAGAGAGAGCAGAGCCCACCCAGGACACCAGCTTTATCCACGAGACACCAGGGAGAGCAGACTCCACCCAGGACACCAGCCTTCACCGCGGGGCACCACGGTGAGCAGACCCCACCCAGGACTCCAGCCTTCACCGCGGGGCACCAGAGAGAGCATCAGCAGCCTCCTCAGGCAGAGGCGCGTGTAAGAGCAGACTCCACCTGGGACAGCAGGCACCGCCCGAGGCACGCCCCTCCACCCCAGCGCGTGAAGCCTCCACACGGAGCAGACACTAGTGGAATCCGCCTTCACCCAGGATGACCGGGACACTAGTGAGAGCACTCCACCCAGCGCCCGAAGTCTCCTCTCATGGGTACCAGAGCGAGCAGACTCCACCCCCAGGACACTGGGGGTTGCACCCTCCACCACAGGACACAGGGGAGCCCCCTGCACACAAGTACCAAAAGCCTCCACGCGGAACAGACGCCGGCGGGAGCAGCTGCAATGCCGACGGAGCGCTGACACCCGTGACAGCGGGCGCCCCTCCCTCCACGGCGCAGAGAGCTGGCAGGCATGACCCGGGGCAGAGCGTCAGCGCGCAACCCCCACCCTCAAGGGCAGAGCGCACCTTCTTAATTTGAAGCGGTGCCTGCAGGTGGGGCTCGCCGGCAGCTATTTCTCACTTATCAGACTGTGACCCCGAGCATAGGAGTGAAACACTAAAGAGAAGGACAGGAAACAGTGGCAAAGACAACAGGGACACAACATAGCCTGAGTGGTGTAGGGACAGAGGGCGACTGACCGGCGGTGGATTAAAGAGGGACCGGGTGACATTAAGTCTAGACCACGCAGCCTTTGTATTCAGGCAGCACTTGCTGCTGACTTCCAAAACTGCGGGCCCCGGCACGTAATCTTTTACAAATTAAGCACTGCACGGGTCCTCCGCCGAACGGCGAGGCGTCACCCAAAGCACGCGTTGATGCGTCGAATATGTGAAGGGCTCTCTCCACCCACCTCTCAGCAGCAAATGGGAGTCGCCCCTGCAGTACCGTCAGGGGTCAGAGGGTGCAGGTGTCAGTTCCTCTACCCCAACACTTTGCCTCTCATTCGTCTACTGCACGTGGGAGCTCTGAGTGAGCACCCTTTATACGTCATCATAATTGGGGTTCTATTTGTAACTCCCTGCGCGAGCGCAGGGAGTTACAAAGCTAAACCACAACATTCAGATTAAATAGCTGCTTCGTGGCGCTTTGCCATGCCAAGCAAAATACTCCTCCTTGGTACAGCGCGGCCGCGTTGTATGAGAACGCCCAGAGTGTTATTAACCGCGTTCGAAGCGTTTGATGATCAACCGACGCCATAAAACGTGAACGATGAAGAATTGAGAAATTATAGTCGTGCAGGTGACCCGGGGTTAGAAATAGACCGTGTCCAGAAAGGGGCGCTACGGTACGCTGAGGTGGCGCATCTATGGGTCTACATGGGTTTCAGCCCCTGCGGTGTGGGGCCAGGGCTTAAATAAATAGATTTTTTGGAACCACGGAAAGTAAAACACGCAGCTTGCAATTCCAGCAGGTATAACGATTGTTTCCAAAAACTCGACAGAAATGTATTTTTTTTTCTATATATATATATATTTTTTTTTTTTACAAACGTTAACATTGGACGTATGCCGCGTATCCAAGCGCTCCGGGTTTAGAAGGCAACAAGTGAAGTGAGTGACAGGCATGTCCAGGATCAGACGGCTGGTTATGTGGAAACCCGGGTGAGCCCTCTGGTTTCACGAACACAACCGTTCAAAGCATAGACTGGATTTAGAGCCGACACATGGCATTTGGGTGAACATTTGCACTAGACATGGAATAGGTCTAACAGTATTAAACAGACACTGGGGGTGTTGCGCGTATATTTTCAAATCACCCATCACAAAAATAAACACAAAGGTACGCGAAAGCAGAGCTTGGGCTGCCAGCCCCGACACTGAATTAAACTACTTTCTAGGCAGATTTTTTTTCTGCTGTTTTGCAGTTTTTATGTAGCGCTTCACACGAGCACCATTACATTAAGCAAGGACATTTTTGGCAGGTACAGGGAGACATTCTTTAGTATGTTTTTTTTGTAAAACATGACGCTGGCGAGATTAAACCAACACCACAAAGTCACTTGCACAATAGTCGCGTCCATCAGGACAACAGCCTTTAATTCAACATTAAACACAATTCCCTGCCTAGCGCTTCTGAGCCAGCTGTCAGTGACCTCAGCTTGCCTCGAGGCTGAGGTTTGCTCCTGTAGTCGCAGGAGTGTTAAGAGCTAACCTAGTTCGCCCTCTTAGTCCAGACATAAAAAAGATGGCATAGTCGGTTATCACGTCCAGATAAGCATGACGCATCCACTTACCTGGAAGAGTGAGATTAGATAAAGGACCCGGAAGGGGATTTTAAGAGGCCCGATGTGAACCCAGCACTGCGCACCTTTGGTTATATGCGCAACGACATTTAATAGCGCCGACCGAGGACTTCTGAGCAGTGCTTCTGGGCACCGGCACTCTGTTATCCAAATTAAGCACCGCGCCCGCCCCCGCCCCTTTTCACATCCTGTCCAGGACTGCGCCTCGGGACAGGGCAGGCGGAAGCACGCAGTAGCGGAGGAGTCAACTAAGTGATACTGTTGATTTAGTTGGTGGACAAAGGAAGTACAAATAATGAAGCAAGCACAGGTAAACTGTGCAGCATGGTAAGCAATAAACTCAGCCCGTGTGGAATATTCCCTGGCACTTTCATCTAGCTAACTTGACATTTTGGCACGCAGTAGTACCAAATGGAACCTTGATGCTATGGAATGCATATATTTCACCAGGCAGAAAAGCATGCACGCCCAGCAGACCCTGTTCAGTTTGATATCGACCAGTCATGAAGGGGTTTGTCTCGCATCAAAGTAGCGCCCATTCTCCCCAGCGGAGAAACATAGTCAGTGCAAAGCAAACGCCATATTGCACTCAGCAGAAAGCAGGCAAACATGTACAGACTACTAGCAAAACTGAAAAAGCTGTCTCTTTCCTTTTGCAGACACCAGCATTGCTTTTTTGTATATTTCTTTGTGTGTTTTTTCAAAATCCTTTACAGCAATCAAATATAGGGCCTATGTAAGAGCTTTAAATCTACTCGCCTTTACAGAAATACCAATTCAACGTGACTGGCCTAAACAGGAAGGTAAGCAGTATTGTACAAAAGGTAATGCATATAATACCTTTAGTATTGGTACAAATCAAGGTTAATCTTCACACACGTTGTTTGTCTCTAAAAATACTTCTAATGGAGGGGTGTGAGTGGGAGGTTACAGGGAGGACACGTTTCACCATTCAACAAGGACTTCATCAGGGAGCACATATATCTTGAACATTAATATCACCAGATATAATTTTCTGTCTGCAGGATATATAGGTGATTTCAATGTTGCAGATCATTAATGTCCATTGACACTGAGAACTCTATATCAACAGCTACTTCCTAGAGCGTCCATCCTTAGCTGATGACCCGTCGGCAAGATATGTGCTTACGGATGAAGTCCTTGTTGAAGGGCGAAACGCGTTGGCTGGGCTTTATATTTCTATTTTGTGAAGAATATATTTTTTTGGAAGACTCACCTCTACTTCTTCTCGCGTATTTATGGACAAATAGCAGAATTTCCTTTCCCATCTGGATGGACTTTATGACTGAACTGTCTTTTTCTTCTTACTATGGATCGTAATATAATGCCCCAAAGATTTTTTTGGTAGCGCTTCCTATTACAATTTTTCTTTTACAGTACAAGATTTGTGAGCCGTTAGGCCCTTCTTGGGTGCAGCACTGAATAGGAAATTTCAGTATTAACACTTCTGTGGTCATAGACGGCCTATAACTGGTTTGTGTGACCAACACAGATGTGCAAGCCTGCAAAATAAGAGGAGCAATTTTTATTTTTATTTACCAATCCAGGGTGGATCAGGAAATAAAAACCTGCATGAAATGCGCCTAAAAAGTGTGTGAATATCTATATATATATATATATATATATATATATATATATATATATTGACGCTCACGGGGAATGACCAAACAGCGGGAGGAACTCGCACACCACAACGGCTTTTCCCCAACAGCCTTTATTAGGTTCAGAACGCTGCTTTCACCGGTAAGTGGGCTGCTTCAACCGGACGCGTTTCGGGCATCTCCCTTCCTCAGCGGCATACAGTCCCTGAGACACCATGAAGCTCCGCCTCCATATAGAGCCATATCGCAAGCCAGGGATTGGCTGATCTGTATGATCGGATTGCGTTGCTTTGTGGGAGGCGTAGTCCGTAGTTACATGATGCTCAAATACACTGATTTCAAAGCTCTGGATGAGCCCCAGCGTGGGCAGCGTGATAATGTCCTTGTTGCAGTGTCCCACAAGTGAAGCCACTGGATGTAGCTTCGTGGCCTCCTTCTCTTGAGTGGTGCCTTCCCAGCGGCAGGACGGCCGCTAATTATTGACGCTCACGGGGAATGACCAAACAGCGGGAGGAACTCGCACACCACAACGGCTTTTCCCCAACAGCCTTTATTAGGTTCAGAACGCTGCTTTCACCGGTAAGTGGGCTGCTTCAACCGGACGCGTTTCGGGCATCTCCCTTCCTCAGCGGCATACAGTCCCTGAGACACCATGAAGCTCCGCCTCCATATAGAGCCATATCGCAAGCCAGGGATTGGCTGATCTGTATGATCGGATTGCGTTGCTTTGTGGGAGGCGTAGTCCGTAGTTACATGATGCTCAAATACACTGATTTCAAAGCTCTGGATGAGCCCCAGCGTGGGCAGCGTGATAATGTCCTTGTTGCAGTGTCCCACAAGTGAAGCCACTGGATGTAGCTTCGTGGCCTCCTTCTCTTGAGTGGTGCCTTCCCAGCGGCAGGACGGCCGCTAATTATTGACGCTCACGGGGAATGACCAAACAGCGGGAGGAACTCGCACACCACAACGGCTTTTCCCCAACAGCCTTTATTAGGTTCAGAACGCTGCTTTCACCGGTAAGTGGGCTGCTTCAACCGGACGCGTTTCGGGCATCTCCCTTCCTCAGCGGCATACAGTCCCTGAGACACCATGAAGCTCCGCCTCCATATAGAGCCATATCGCAAGCCAGGGATTGGCTGATCTGTATGATCGGATTGCGTTGCTTTGTGGGAGGCGTAGTCCGTAGTTACATGATGCTCAAATACACTGATTTCAAAGCTCTGGATGAGCCCCAGCGTGGGCAGCGTGATAATGTCCTTGTTGCAGTGTCCCACAAGTGAAGCCACTGGATGTAGCTTCGTGGCCTCCTTCTCTTGAGTGGTGCCTTCCCAGCGGCAGGACGGCCGCTAATTATTGACGCTCACGGGGAATGACCAAACAGCGGGAGGAACTCGCACACCACAACGGCTTTTCCCCAACAGCCTTTATTAGGTTCAGAACGCTGCTTTCACCGGTAAGTGGGCTGCTTCAACCGGACGCGTTTCGGGCATCTCCCTTCCTCAGCGGCATACAGTCCCTGAGACACCATGAAGCTCCGCCTCCATATAGAGCCATATCGCAAGCCAGGGATTGGCTGATCTGTATGATCGGATTGCGTTGCTTTGTGGGAGGCGTAGTCCGTAGTTACATGATGCTCAAATACACTGATTTCAAAGCTCTGGATGAGCCCCAGCGTGGGCAGCGTGATAATGTCCTTGTTGCAGTGTCCCACAAGTGAAGCCACTGGATGTAGCTTCGTGGCCTCCTTCTCTTGAGTGGTGCCTTCCCAGCGGCAGGACGGCCGCTAATTATTGACGCTCACGGGGAATGACCAAACAGCGGGAGGAACTCGCACACCACAACGGCTTTTCCCCAACAGCCTTTATTAGGTTCAGAACGCTGCTTTCACCGGTAAGTGGGCTGCTTCAACCGGACGCGTTTCGGGCATCTCCCTTCCTCAGCGGCATACAGTCCCTGAGACACCATGAAGCTCCGCCTCCATATAGAGCCATATCGCAAGCCAGGGATTGGCTGATCTGTATGATCGGATTGCGTTGCTTTGTGGGAGGCGTAGTCCGTAGTTACATGATGCTCAAATACACTGATTTCAAAGCTCTGGATGAGCCCCAGCGTGGGCAGCGTGATAATGTCCTTGTTGCAGTGTCCCACAAGTGAAGCCACTGGATGTAGCTTCGTGGCCTCCTTCTCTTGAGTGGTGCCTTCCCAGCGGCAGGACGGCCGCTAATTATTGACGCTCACGGGGAATGACCAAACAGCGGGAGGAACTCGCACACCACAACGGCTTTTCCCCAACAGCCTTTATTAGGTTCAGAACGCTGCTTTCACCGGTAAGTGGGCTGCTTCAACCGGACGCGTTTCGGGCATCTCCCTTCCTCAGCGGCATACAGTCCCTGAGACACCATGAAGCTCCGCCTCCATATAGAGCCATATCGCAAGCCAGGGATTGGCTGATCTGTATGATCGGATTGCGTTGCTTTGTGGGAGGCGTAGTCCGTAGTTACATGATGCTCAAATACACTGATTTCAAAGCTCTGGATGAGCCCCAGCGTGGGCAGCGTGATAATGTCCTTGTTGCAGTGTCCCACAAGTGAAGCCACTGGATGTAGCTTCGTGGCCTCCTTCTCTTGAGTGGTGCCTTCCCAGCGGCAGGACGGCCGCTAATTATTGACGCTCACGGGGAATGACCAAACAGCGGGAGGAACTCGCACACCACAACGGCTTTTCCCCAACAGCCTTTATTAGGTTCAGAACGCTGCTTTCACCGGTAAGTGGGCTGCTTCAACCGGACGCGTTTCGGGCATCTCCCTTCCTCAGCGGCATACAGTCCCTGAGACACCATGAAGCTCCGCCTCCATATAGAGCCATATCGCAAGCCAGGGATTGGCTGATCTGTATGATCGGATTGCGTTGCTTTGTGGGAGGCGTAGTCCGTAGTTACATGATGCTCAAATACACTGATTTCAAAGCTCTGGATGAGCCCCAGCGTGGGCAGCGTGATAATGTCCTTGTTGCAGTGTCCCACAAGTGAAGCCACTGGATGTAGCTTCGTGGCCTCCTTCTCTTGAGTGGTGCCTTCCCAGCGGCAGGACGGCCGCTAATTATTGACGCTCACGGGGAATGACCAAACAGCGGGAGGAACTCGCACACCACAACGGCTTTTCCCCAACAGCCTTTATTAGGTTCAGAACGCTGCTTTCACCGGTAAGTGGGCTGCTTCAACCGGACGCGTTTCGGGCATCTCCCTTCCTCAGCGGCATACAGTCCCTGAGACACCATGAAGCTCCGCCTCCATATAGAGCCATATCGCAAGCCAGGGATTGGCTGATCTGTATGATCGGATTGCGTTGCTTTGTGGGAGGCGTAGTCCGTAGTTACATGATGCTCAAATACACTGATTTCAAAGCTCTGGATGAGCCCCAGCGTGGGCAGCGTGATAATGTCCTTGTTGCAGTGTCCCACAAGTGAAGCCACTGGATGTAGCTTCGTGGCCTCCTTCTCTTGAGTGGTGCCTTCCCAGCGGCAGGACGGCCGCTAATTATTGACGCTCACGGGGAATGACCAAACAGCGGGAGGAACTCGCACACCACAACGGCTTTTCCCCAACAGCCTTTATTAGGTTCAGAACGCTGCTTTCACCGGTAAGTGGGCTGCTTCAACCGGACGCGTTTCGGGCATCTCCCTTCCTCAGCGGCATACAGTCCCTGAGACACCATGAAGCTCCGCCTCCATATAGAGCCATATCGCAAGCCAGGGATTGGCTGATCTGTATGATCGGATTGCGTTGCTTTGTGGGAGGCGTAGTCCGTAGTTACATGATGCTCAAATACACTGATTTCAAAGCTCTGGATGAGCCCCAGCGTGGGCAGCGTGATAATGTCCTTGTTGCAGTGTCCCACAATCCCTGGCTTGCGATATGGCTCTATATGGAGGCGGAGCTTCATGGTGTCTCAGGGACTGTATGCCGCTGAGGAAGGGAGATGCCCGAAACGCGTCCGGTTGAAGCAGCCCACTTACCGGTGAAAGCAGCGTTCTGAACCTAATAAAGGCTGTTGGGGAAAAGCCGTTGTGGTGTGCGAGTTCCTCCCGCTGTTTGGTCATTCCCCGTGAGCGTCAATATATATATATATATATATATATATATATATATATATATATATATGTAAAAAACCTAGGCAATTAACTGGTCATCTAACTACCTATGACAGGCTCATTGATATATGTACAGACTCAGTGTACTAAACATTTATTTTAAAATATTGATTTTGTTATAAATTCATAATAAAAACAATTTAATCCAAGATACTGAGACATACTGTATTTAACAACATATTAGAGAAGCGTGAGATACATTTATACAAACAAATATGAACTAATTCAATACAAAAAATTCAAAACATGCAACACAATAACATGTAAACATAGACTAATTCTTTCTTATTAAGACATAGTGGCTAGATGGTGGACAAGTTCTTTTTTTTTTTGTCTACGTGCATTTCGGCCTGTGAGCTCCTTTTTCAGGACAGCCACAGAGTACCTAAACAAACAATAAAATGGACACATGTATATAACACAAATTAGTGCAGTGAGTCATAATCGCCTGTATTATACATAGCTAATAATTATTTTAAAACCTAGACTAATAGAACAAATGTACTTTCTGTGTAAATAGTAGAAGCAACCACAAGTGCATAATATAAGTGTATTAAAACATATCTACAAAGGTGAAATAAAGTTCAGTGAAACAAATGTGATAAAGGTAAAGACCCTTAATGCCAACCAATGTAGAGTGACAGTATTGAACTGAATAGATATTGATAGCACGTTTTTAAATAGAAACCAAAATAAATACAGAGAAAGATATCTAAAAATAGTGACAGCGTAAATGGACCTAATACAAAGGAAGCTTACCTGGATAGGTATGCAAATGGGCACCAAAATGGATGTTTGGACCCAAGGTAAATAGATTACCTGTTAAACAAAAGAACAGAATGGATAAGTCCTGATGATTGTCTAAAGCAGGAACATTCTTAATCATCAACATTGGTGCTTTTCATGAGCACCAGTTAAGGACAAAATCGTTTATGGTATGCACAGGGAGATTGGGTTATATGCCCAGAATCACAGGATGTTGAACTGACGCTGAGACTCCAACCTGGTTCCCCTGCTCCGAAGTCAGCAGCTCTGACCATTATGTCACATCCTCTCCCCACTTTCATGGTTAGTAGTTGGTTCTCTTTTAGGCGGCGCTAACAGGAGAAATGGGATGGGTCAAGCTGCCTCCTGACGAGAGCCCCGGCACTTATTTTTTTGCAAATTAACGGCTGACTAGAACAGCTTTGGCACATTTCCACCTCCTATGATCTCACTTAGACATGACACTCCTTGGGAGATGGTCAGGGGCACACATGCCCTTTAGTCGATTCTTCCCCATAGCACGGTCCTCATAAAGACAGTCTGTCAGGTCCCTCTCCATCACTACAAGAACTAACTCACACCGTCTGGGTAACAACTCGCCACCCACTCCCTTCTCGCCACCAACTCCCTTATATTTCATCGTTAAGGCATTGGTGAATGGCCAGGAAGGTTTGTTACAAACTGTTGGTTCTATTTGGTTCTTATTTCGTCCGCCCGTCCGTTTCGTCCGTCTTATTTACATTCGCCTGCGAGTTTTCAATAAAAATTCGGTTCATATAATACTCATTTCAGAATGCTTAGCCTACCAATGTACACGAAATAAGAGCCAAATAGAACCAACAGTTTGTAACAAACCTTCCTGGCCATTCACCAATGCCTAAACGATGAAATATAAGGGAGTTGGTGGCGAGAAGGGAGTGGTTGGCGAGTTGGATGTATGATTGAACAACTACTGCCTAAACCACGAATTCCTAAACCACGTAGGCTAAACAACGATGCTAAACCACTACATTTTTAAAAACGAGTTCCTTTACCACGAAAAAATCCACCTCGTGCCTGGCCAATAGATGGCACTATTGTAATAACAATACTTCCACAATTTATTTTAATATTGCTCATTACCCTTTTTCACCACTGTGTTCTTTTTAATTCGCATATTATTTTCCTTTTAAATAAAATAAATGTAATAATAGATGATTTGAATAATAATCATTTTTCATTTGATGAAACTTTAATCAACGTATATATTAACACCCGTCATTATCGCACCAATAAGACGCCTTAATCCCTTGGCTACTGGGGCTATTCCCCTGCTGTGCTGGGGGGTGTGGGAGCGCGCACAGCGCCCCCATGCCCATAACGAGCTCCGCTCGTCATGAGCCACGGTGCTCATGACGAGCTGAGCTCGTCACAACCACGCCCGTTTAATGGAACGCTCAGCACAGCAGGGGAATTAGCCCAGCGTGCGAGCGTTCCACAGGCCATGACGAGCTCAGCTCGTCATGAGCACAGGAGCACTGTAGCTCATGATGATCTGAGCTCGTCACAACCATGCCCGTTTAATGGAACGCTCAGCACAGCAGGGGAATTAGCCCAGCGTGCGAGCGTGCCACAGGCCATGACGAGCTCAGCTCGTCATGAGCACAGGAGCACTGGAGCTCATGATGATCTGAGCTCGTCACAACCATGCCCGTTTAATGGAACGCTCAGCACAGCAGGGGAATTAGCCCAGCGTGCGAGTGTTCCACAGGCCATGACGAGCTCAGCTCATCATGAGCACTGGAGCATGGGCATGGGAGGGGTTAATCCGTATAAATGAGCACGGAAGACGGCAGAAGTTTTATTGTTAAATAAGATGAATTTGACTGAATCATGAATTATTTGCATTGCAATGGTTTTAATTAACTATGCAAATAAATTAAACTTGAAACTTCATGTGGCGTTCTACAGAGTGTAAACCACCACCAACTGGCACAGACTATCTGATGGCGCTTGTCGGTTTAGCCCTGTACCCATTGCTCAGACTGGCAATGCTTTCCACAGGGGCACCCGTGTTTTGGGGCAAGGGCTTGTGAGGCGACACTCAAGAAATGACATTTGTTCAGCAAAAGCTTAATTGCGTTACAAACTTATAGAAAGAGTTTTCCTGCATGTAAATGCGTGTTTCTGGGTTAGTACTTATTTTCCTATCTCCCCCCCCCCCCCACTTTGAATGCTAATTTATTTATGTTCTTACCTAAGTATCGGTAAAGCGATACATGAAATGAAAATGCTTTTAAGCATAGTGGGAATAACAAAATAAACGACTGAACTTCTGGAGAAAGGAACTTGAAGGGGACATTTGGGGGAAAAGGTGAGGATATATTGGAAACAAAAGCAACAACTCGTGAATGCATTTCAGAACAGGTGTCCATCAGCAGTCAGAATGTTTTCTTGAAAGCTATAAGGATTTCTTAAACTGTTTGGGTTCCACTACCAGACCTGGAACCTGTTATACGGATTTCTAGAGATTTGCACCCATATCCCCTACTTTGAGTTTTATTACATTTTTTGAGAAATTATTTGATTATTGCTAAAGGCAACAAACTGTCAGCTTTTTTATAGAAAGCAGTTGTGTTGAAACATCACAGTGTTATCGGTTTTGCTAAAGGAGAACATAGTTGTGACTGTTGTTAGAGCTAAACGTTAATATTAATATCCTTGGGTCCTGGACAATTTAGGTCAGCCTGTTGGCACTGTGCAGATTCGTGAGTGAGCTGGAACTTACCTAGAATTCTTTAGAACTAAAGAGTCACATTAATTCTCCCACAAGGCTCCACAAAATGAAATCCACACACTTCTCAGATAAAGGAGAAGCTAGATGTGATGTGTTAATAGTCAACTTAATTGGGAGGAACGCAGGCAGCCATCCATTGATCTACGAAACACACAGGAAAGGGCAAGCTGACGGTGCTTAATTTGTAAACAAAAAAGTGCCAGAGCTCTCGTGAGGAGGCCACTGAAGCTTGCACCCCACATTGCCCCTGCTATGCTGCCAATGATAGTAACAACACAAAAACTAACGATAACACTCATAGAGGTGTGACAGTTTGCACCATTCCAGGCCTCCAAAGCTTTAAGAATGTCTTAGGTGGCAGGTAATAGTATTTTTAATGTATATTAAGGGCCACTGGAATTCTATGAATGTGCGGCTGCCATGTTTTTTGCATAATTATAGGTTTGTGGTAGAATCCATCATCTGCCGCATAATCAGCGTATTTTAGCAAAAACATGTTTTGTTTCAAGCTCAAATGGTTCAAAAGTTACTAAAAATGCAGCAACACAAGTTGCCGCGCAGTGAAAGGCCCCTTGCAAAGCTGGACTGGTCACCTTTCTGTTACTTATTGATATATTTAGGTATTAAACTACTGCTAATGAGGTGCAACCAATGCCCAGACAGTTTTACCAAGTGCAAAAATGATGAAATTATGAAGTAATACGATTACAAAATGTGCAGAATTATGCCGCATAGTTTGGCTTCTCTTGCTTCATAATTTTCTTAACCCTGGTGCTTAAGTTGGCTATCTCCTGCCGCATAATTCCAGTGGCCCTGTGTATATTGAATTATTCATTGACTTTTGTTATGTCGTCTATAAATTAGCCAGAGAGCGCCACCTTGTGGCATATTGTCACAAGCGCCAGTGTTGAGAATTAAGTGAGAGCACTAAAAACCACCCGCTGAAATTAAGGACTGGGCGCCCAGCTACCAATCAGTGGAGGCAGGGAAAATGAAGACTGAAAATAGGAATGGAACAACTGCCTGGGTTGGCTCAACTGCTGCAAATCAACATTAGATACAGGGTAACTGGCCTGGGGGCTCTTTTAAGCGCCACCGGCACACATCTGGGTATGACCAGTGCCAACCTGCTTATTTGATGATTAGAATGAAGGAGAGACAAAAAAACACAACAAAGGATACAGGCGACAAACAAATACTAGCATAAAACGGAGACTGATGGAAAATGCAGGTACTCTCATTGAGTGCTTCACAAGAAAGAAACGAGTTCCCAAAAGCAAGCACTCATGGAAGAATAGAAGGAGCCAATCATACAGGTGGTAAAGAAGATATGCTCCACCGGAGGGACAAAGATGTACTGGAGCAGCTGAAACAAAGCCAGCAAATAGAAAGAATGCAACTGTGAGTAACAAAACACAAAGCTAACGGTAAGCAATGGCTGTAATGCATTCCTAGGTAAGCTTTCAGCATGTCGCCAAAATGTATTTGCAACACGATGGCAAAGCTGTCCGGTAGGTTTTGAATTTGAGGACGCATTTATTAGTCTTGTTAAACTATGCATTATTAATCTACACTCGAATTCCCATGTACATACAGACAAAACTATTGCAGTTCGATCACATTTGCTACATGTTCAAGAGTGTTTTCCTGGCTTATGATAACTAGCCCTCAACGCCATCTTGTCGAAAATTGATGTTACCTCGTATTTATTCTTTGTTTGTGTTCCTGCTGCATGTTGGTGAGCAAATTGTAGATTTGTTTATTTCTGAGTGACACTGCTCTCGAAGAGGACCTACTTACTGTTGCAGTTTCTCGAACACCTTCCGCCTGCACACTGTATTGCATTTATTCATAATGGTTCACTGTTGCTTATGTAACTGGTTTATTCTGACACCTTCGGATGTTATTTCAGCCTGTTGTCCTTTATGAGTAACAATATGTAAATATGTGCAAAAATTAAAAAAATGTGTATAAAACCAAAAACACTTCTTATTTTATTGAGATGTATGAGGTTGATAGGATGAACACAGCTGGCCAATATTTGGTGAAATATTAGATAAAGACACTGGCATTTTGTCATCAAGCCTTTTCAAGCTTCCACATTTCAGTGTCTTTAAGTTTGTCTTTGTTGAAAAGGATTCTCCACAAATGTATGTAGTAGAAAACTGCAGGATAATTTTAAACACTTTTTTACCTATGTTTGGATGCATTTTTGAAACACTAATCCAAAAGCTGTCTGAATCACCCTCTTCATGCAGATTAACAGTTTTCGATCATTTTTTATTTCAGCTAATTCTTCTTCTTCAATAAGTGAAAAGTTCCCAGTTGCAGTTGAAAGAAATGGATTTCTGATCCAATCATAGTCTTGGATTTTAACATTTGGGAAGAAATGATGAACTTTCTCTCCGATCAATGTTACATGGTCAACAAGCAGCAGGCTGATTTCACATTTCAGCTCGCACTCAGCAGTTTTGGACAACATTTAAAAATTGCCTTTTTTCACTTTCCTTTTCCAAATTGCTCTTTTGTCTCTCATAGCACAAATTAAATCTACTGCTGTTAAGATATTTTCTCCTTTTCCTTACATACTGGTGTTAATTTTATTCAAATATGTCAGTAAGCTATCCTAATTTTGTGCACCAAAGTTTGTTTTGAAGTAGTTTGTAGAATTCGTGTTGCTGATTTTCATCAAATTCATATACACGACAAAGCACGCAACTTCTTGAGAGTCAACGAATGTCTGTGTGCAGTAGAAGCTTTTTAAACCTTGCCGCAATTTGTTCACTAATATGAGCAAATAATCTGGATTTAAGAGGTCTGCTTTTAATGTAATTGACCATTTGAACCACTTTGTTTTCTTAATTAGTTTTCACTAGTTTGCGCGACTAGTGCTTCTCGATGTAAAAATCAATGAGTAATTATAATATTTTCATTCTCTTTCTTTGCTAAAGCTATAAAACCTTTTGTTGAGCCTACCATTGAGGGTGCACCATCCCTGCATATTCCGACACAATTTAACCATTGTGAATTACTTTCCTTTCCTTCATGAAGCAATCTAAAAGCTAGTTCTCATTGGAAGTTCTAAGCAACACAGGAATTGCTCAATCATTCTGTCAGTATGAATGAAACGTATTAAAACCAATAATTGAGCTAAACCACTGACATCTGTTGATTTGTCTACTTGCAATGTAAAGATCATATTATCGCTTTGAAAAATATACGTTATTTGCAGTTTAATGTTAGCAGACGTGTCTTGAATACGTCTTCCAATTGTGTTGATCTGCCAAAGGGATTTTATTAACTTCTATCTCAAATTCTGGCCCAAACATTGTTTGAACAATAGCACAGCAAGATTCCTTTATGGTGGTTTTGACAATAGGTTGTGGTTCCTTGATTTTGGCAATCATTTGAGCAACCAAGTAACTTGCCTTTTGAGCATTCTCTGATTTCTTCATTCTCTTTGTGAATGATGCAGACTGCTTCTTGAATAGATTTTGAAAGCTCAATAAAGTATTCTACTGGTTTTTCTAAAAAATGGCTGTGTTTTGTGGTAAAATGTCGTTTTAATTTATTTGATACCATTCTTTAATTTGTAAGTATTTCTCCACAAACGAAACCCTGGGCACAAAGATGGTTTTCATTACCAGCAAATGTGAACCCCAGTTTCTTATAAGCTTTATTTTATAAACGAGGATTGGAGACTATTCCTTTACACTTCTTAAGTACTGAGACAGACCGTTCAGTTGATTCTTGGGTATTTTCCTCAATAGCTGCTACATTTTGTTCATTGAAAACATCATCTTCGCAGGCATTTAGTTTTTTAATTATTCATTGTGGGTTTTTGTTTGCCTTATCTTGCCATTGCCTAGTAATCTCTGGAATGTCCCACAGCAAAACCAGAGCTTCAAAAGTGTCTCCTTTTTGGCTGTCTCTGTTATGTTATGTTAAAAATGCATATATAGTGCAACGTTCACCAGATTGGTTTCTTGGCGCTTCAGGAACACGGCAGAGCTAAGCTAAGTCAGTGGGCTATTCATCATAAGCTTTTAGGAATAACCAGGTTTTCAGTTGTTTTCTGAACAGAAGATGAGCGTCGGTGGTGCGTGTTGATGGGGGAATAGAGCTCCAAAGTTTAGGAGCTAACGTAGAGAACCTAAGTCCCCCGTGTTTGACGCGCTTAAACCTAGGAATAATTAGGAGGTTGTGGCTGGAAGATCGAAGGATGTGAGGAGGGATGTACTTCTGGATTTTTTCGGCAATGAACATTGGGCCTTTTTTTAGCAGCGCCTTGTGTGTTATGCATCCAAGTTTAAAAGCGCTGCGTTGAGCCACCGGCAGCCAATGAAGTTGTTTCAGCAGAGGTTTAATATGCTGACAAGCCAGAGGTTGGAAGATAAGCCGGGCAGCGTGGTTCTGGATTAATTGCAAGCGTCTTGCTTGATACGCGGGGATGTCAGCATAGAGGGAATTGGCGTAATCTAATCGTGAGATAATGAGTGCCAGGACAACCAAGGTAAGGGCTTCTGTTGATAAAAATCTTCAGATTTTTTAAATTTTGCGTAGGAAGAAGAAGCAAGCCGAGAACCACGGAGTTAATCTGAGTTTTCATTGATCAGTCACTACTAATCATGATCCCCAAGCTTTTTACAGCGGACGCCGGAGTGGGGGGAAGGCCCAGAGATGTGGGCCAAAAATTTGTGTTCCAGGGCTTTGAGGGGCCACCTGTCAGGACTAGCTCCGTTTTATCCGGATTCAACTTTAATTGGTTGTCGTTCATCCAATTGCTGATGAATGTCATTATGAATTGTAATTTTATCTCGGACGATCTAGTAGGTTGGATGTTAAATATTAGTTGCAGATCGTCTGCATAATTGAACGTCAAGACTTCCATTTCTTTCAGAGCGTGGATTAGGGGCTGCATATACAAATTGAATAAAAGGGGGGATAAGGAAGATCCCTGTGGGACTCCGCATTGGAGTTTCCTTTGGTTGAGCCGAAGTTTCCTAGGTGGACTGATTGATATCTGTCCTTAAGAAAGGACTGTATCCACCCTAGAGCTGGGCCCTGAATGCCTGCGCTGTGGACACGGTCGATCAAGATAGAGTGATCGACCGTGTCGAAAGCGGCAGACAGGTCCAGGAGAATCGGAGCCTGAGGGGAGTCATGATCAGCCCCATTTCTTAGTTCGTCCATGGCTGTCAGAATGATAGCTTCTGTTGAGTGAGCTGGCCTAAAGCTGGCCTGGTGAGGGTCAAGAAACATTGACTCCTCTATAAAGGAGCTGATGTAATCTGCCACATGTGCCTCCAAGATCTTGCTCAAGTATGGCAAAAGAGATATAGTGCGATAATTGCTCAATACTTGAGGATCCGTCCCGGGTTTCTTTAAGATGGCTAACATTTCTGCATTTTTGAAGGAGTCAGGGACAGTTCCAGTTCTAAGAGATGTGTTAAGAAGAGCTATTGGGGGATCCGGGCAGACGCGGAAGGCTTCACAGAGAATGTGGGGTGGACAGCAGTCCAGGGGGGAGCCTGACTTGACTTTTGCGATTAATGTTAAGAAGGCATCTTTAGTGATGGGTGGAATTTGATCCAGGGATGCAGAGTTTTGATAAGATAAAACAGGCATATTGATTGTCCTGTTGCCTGGGATACTAGCTTTGATAGAAGCAATCTTATCAAAGAAGTAATTGTTGAGAGAGTCGCATAAAAGCTGTGAGTGGACTGGTTTTGCAGAGACTCTCTCAGGGTTGACCAATTCGTCAACAATTGAGAAGATGTCTCTGGTTTTATTTGCGGATTTCAAGATTTTTGATGAAAAATACTCTGCTTTGCAGGAAAGAATGGAAGTCTTGTAATCTTTAAGGAGAGACATATAAGTGATTTTATTTTCTCGTGCCTCTGTGTGACTGCCTGCTTCCTCTGATGCTATTGTCTCTGATGCCTGTATCTGCAGTGTGGCTATTTCTGCTGCTAGTGCTGCTGCATCCGTTTCTTGCAGCCCATGGTGCTTCTGTGCCTAATGTGGCTGTTTCTGTGGCTAGTGCTCCTGTATCTGGGAAACTATGGGGCTGCTTCTGCGAAAAGGAAGAAATGTGGATATCTAGAAATAGGAAGAACATGAGAAATGACATTCAAGGATTGGGTTTGAAGAAATTTGGCAAGCAAAGGGGTACAGATAAGGGATGCAATGAGAGTGTCTCAATGAAAGTATGTGTAAAAGATATACGGATCTAGGCACCAATATGTTATGTTAATCTTTATTTGTAGAGCCCACGTACACCAGGTTGGTTTTTTGGCACTACTCTCATGGCGTTGGACTGAGATGTTACTAGTATGCCGGTCTACATAACCATGTTTTTAGGAGTTTGCGAAAGGTCATGAGGTCTGTGCAAGATCTGATCTCAAGAGGTAGGGAGTTCCAGTATTTGGGGCCTAGAGTGGCGAACCTTGTCCCACCAACGCGTTGTAGTCTAAAGGGAGGTATGGTCAGGAGATGCATATAATCAGATTGTAGAGTCCGGGTCGGAGTGTACCTGTTGATCATGCTGTTGATGAATTTTGGGTTTTTGCTATTCAAGGATTTAAAGATAATGCATCCCACCTTGAAGGTGCATCTCTGGGTTATTAGAAGCCAGTGTATCTTCCTCAAAAGAGGGGTGATATGTTGGTGCTTGTTTTCTTGAAATATCAGTCTGGCTGCCTGGTTCTGAGCCATTTGGAGACGGTGAGTAAGATAGACCGGGATGCCAAAGTATAGTGAGTTGGCGTAATTGATGTGGGATATTACCATAGCGAGTACTGCCTGTGCCTGTATTTCTGCTTCCTGTGTGAGGAACCTGCTGATTTTCTTTATTTTCCTTAGCTGAAAACAGCATGTTGAGATCATGGATCCAATTTGAGTTTTCATGGTAAGGCTGTTGTTGATTATTACTCCCAGGGTTTTGGCAGACAGGGAAGGTATGGGAGGCTGCCCCAGATCTTTAGGCCAGAAGTGGGAGCTACAGGGGTTCAGTGAGCCTCCCGTAATGATTACTTCCATTTTGTCTGGATTTGCTTTAGGTGGTTGCTTTTCATCCAGTCGCGGATGAACAGCATTGTCGTCTGGAACTCGTGGGCAGTGGTAGGGGAGTCATTGATAGGGAATACTACTTAGAAGTCATCTGCGTAGTTGAAGGTTTAGACTTTCCTTTCTTTTTAGGCGTGGATCAAGGGGAGGAGTTATAAGTTGAATAAGTGAGGGGAGAGTGAGGAGCCCTGGGAAACACCGCATGTGTTTTTAATTTTGGGCGTTGTGAAATTTCCTAGGTGAACCGCCTCATATCGGTTTGTTAGAAAGGAGCTAATCCATTCAAGGGCTGAACCTTGGATTCCTGCATTCTTGATGCGGTCGACAAAGATGTTGTGGTCGACCGTGTCAAGGGCAGCGGAGAGATCCAACAGCACCAGGGCTTGTGGGGATCCTCCATTTGCCTTCTCTCGCAGTGTATCCAGGACTGACAGTATCACCGATTTTGTGGAGTGAGCTGGGCGGAACCCTGCTTGATGTGAGTCCAGATAATCGGACTGCTCCAAAAAGGCAGATAGGCTTTTGGCTACGTGGGCTTTGAGTAGCTTAGCCAGGTAAGGAAGCGGTGAGATAGGACGGTAGTTGGCTAGAGTTCCGGGATCAGCTCAGGCTTTTTCAGGAGGGAATAACCAATGCCTCTTTAAAGGCATCAGGTACGTAACCCTGGGAGAACGACTCGTTTAAATGGGCTATAGCTGGGTCCTGGCAGGCAGTAAAGGCTTCCCTTAAGATGCACGGGGAACAGCATTCCTTGGGGAGACGGATCTGTGAAAACTTCTTGATTTATCATAGGGATCTGTTCTAACCTGTGTGGGTTTTTAAATTTAATTGAACATGTAGGCCTTGGGCATATGGGGATGCTTGCTTTAATAGTTTTGATTTAGTCAATGAAGAAGTTGTTCAGGGAGTCGCATAGGAGTTGCGAAGGTGTAGTTTTTAAGATCACTCTGGCAGGGTTCATTCATTATTGAGAAGATATCCTTAGATTGGTTTGTGGAGGTGATGCTTTTAGATGAGAAATATTCAGTCTTTGTGGCCAGTATCATTTTGTTGTAAGTTCTGAGGGCTGCTAGATCAGTGCTTTTGTCTTCAGGTGAGAATTTACTTTTCCACTTTCTGTTTGACACAGAGCAAGTTTTATTTCCTTTAAGTTAGAGGAAAACTATTTCTGGGCTTCGTGACAACGTGCTCATTGTATTTTACTGAGTGGGGCATGTTTGTTGCTGGCTGTCAAAAGCCAGTCCGACAGGCTTCTCTCATTCTGATCGATAGAGGATTGGCTAATGGGGATTGTGTTGGTCAGTGTTTCTAGGTATTGACCTTTGGCGATGGTGTTCCAGCTCCTAAAAGATCTAGGGTCAGGCAGAGAAATTTTAGGTTTGGTAAGATTGTTTATGGAAAATTTGATGAGATGGTGGCAGGTCCAGATAGGGAGAGTCACATCTGGATTTGTTATAGTCAGGTTGGTAGACCAGACCTGGTCTAATGTGTGCCCTTTGATGTGCATGGCGGTGGTGATGTGCTGACTGAAGTTAAGTCCCTTAAGTAAGTCTGTTAGTTCTGCTGAGTGAGGTCCACCTGCTGGGTCATTGGCCCAGTAATTGAAATCACCAATCAATAGTATTTTCACGTGGTTTGTTGTGAAATGTGTCATCTGTTCACTTAGCGACTGTGGGAACTGTGGCATGCTCTGTGGTGGTCTGTATAGTATAACACAGGCCAGAGGGGCAGAGTCGGATTCTAGTTTATTCACTAGGTTGTCTACTTGTGATAAGTTGAAGGGAGTAAGTGCTGAGAATTTCAAGTCTTGGTGGACTATAGCTGTCACCCGCCCCCTGTTTTTCCCTGAGGGTGGTTGGCTTGGAGGGTGTAAAAGTCCCTAGGTAATGCTGCTAGGATGGCAGGGGAGGAGTCCTGTGTTAGGCAGGTTTCTGTTAGCAGTAGGATATCTGTTTTTTTGGTCACCAACAAGATATTTATATCTAGTTGGTGTTTGACCATGGAACGGGTGTTTAGATAGATAACTGTTAGGGGCTTTACTTTGTTTATAGCCTGAAGGTTAGTACCTTTACTTGGGTGTGTGTGATGATAAAATTCGGGGAAAGAGGATCTTTTTTCCATTATCCCGTTCTTGGCTATGCTAGCAAGACAGCACCGGTCGACAGCTAGTTTGTTTGAGTGGAGAGATTTGAGTTTGGTCGTGGAGTAGGTAGTAATTTGAGCATGATGGCTTGCCCCTTGCCCCGGTTGGCTGCGGATGGGACCAGACAGGCTTGCGTGTCCGCTGGGCTCCCGCGTTGCTACCGGCATTTGTAGCCCTTTGTCTGCCTTAGCCCCTCCCTCTCTGCTCTGATTGGCGCTCGATTGGCGATTATACCAGGAAGTGAGTCGAACCGGTGTAACAGCGGTTTTTGGCACAGTGAGTTTGAATTTTAAAATAAGCAGTGCAGCAAATCAATTTGTGACATCAATTTCAACGGCAAATAGTATTTTTAAAACAGAGTGGCAGTAGCGGTTATCGCAGGCAGCGGCACCTTTCAGAGTGATCGCTCCCGCCTTGCTACTGGCATTTGTAGCCCTTTGTCAGCCTTAGCCCCTCTTCTCTGATTGGCACTCGAGTGGCGATTATACCAGGAAGTGAGTCGGGCCGGTGTAAAGTCGGTTTTTGGCACAGTGAGTTTCAATTTTAAAATAAGCAGTGTAGCAAATCAATTTGTGACATCAATTTCAATGGCAAATAGTAGTTTTAAAACAGAGTGGCAGTAGCGGTTATCGCAGGCAGCGGCACCTTTCAGAGTGATCGATCCCGCCTTGCTACCAGCATTTGTAGCCCTTTGTCAGCCTTAGCCCCTCCCCCTCTTCTCTGATTGGCGCTCCAGTGGCGATTATACCAGGAGGGTGAGTCGGGCCGGTGTGACGGCGGTTTTTGGCGTGGTCAGTTTCAATTTTAAAATAAGCAGTGCAGCAAATCAATTTGTGACATCAATTTCAATGGAAAATAGTAGTTTTAAAACAGAGCGGCAGTAGCGGTTATCACAGGCAGCGGCACCCTTCAGCGTGCTGCTGTTATTAATTATTATTATTATAGAAGAGAAGGGAAACGAGAGAAGATGAGGATTACAGGACTAGAGAGAAATGAAAGAGTGAGCAACTTAAGGTGAGAGGACATTAGGCAGGACAGAAGGAGGAAGACCAATGAGAGTGAAGATCACATTAGCTAGGGCACTCCACCACAGTGTTTACCGGTACCTAAAACACCGTGCGTGTGCGGCTGTCAGGCCAGTGAACCCCCCCACTAATATCAGACAGCAGTCTGAGCCAATTCTCCACAGGGGGAATCCTGACCGAAATCAATAAATAAAGGGCCTCTGCCTGCAGCTGGCCCCTGTCTTACTCGTCTGTTCAGGCCTCCCCTGCATGCTCCTATTTCCTTATGATCGTCAGGCTCTCACCCCAGCAATGACAAAACACCCACTGGAGAGCCACTCCTGACAGGCATCAGTCTCAAGAAGTACACCACCACGCCTCTCACGCAGCTTCCATCACAACTGCCTAGGAACTCCTGGTGTGGTCTGATTGACTCAACACAGTATGCAGCCTCTTCACAGGCCTGTTCCACAGTTCAATGGTTGCCCCTATTCAAAAGCCCTGAAGCAGGCCTCAAGTTCAGGCTCCCCCACAGGTCTCAGCAGGGGACAGTCATGCAGCGCCACTGCTCAGCAGCAAAAGTCTCTGGGCCTTCTCCACAACCCCACAGACCCAGGCAATCTGCTGCGCATCAGGGGTGGGGATCTATGGCCCTCTGAATCACCCAAGACCTGCAGCGCACTGACCGGGCTTCTCCTGGGGGTCTCTCTCTCGCCTCCATGACCTCAGACGCACTCCCTAGGGCAGCACCTCTGCCTCAGTGTGTATTGCAAATGCAGGCCTCAATACGGGCCGCAACTCTGGTAGCTCCCGCAATGCCACACCTCTTCAGCACAGCTCGACATTCAGCAGCTCCAGTGGTGCTCTTCTGGTGCAAGCTCTGGGTGGGTCTCCACCTCAGTCCCACAGGCTCACATCTGAGGCTGTCATGCTTGGAGGCTGCAGCGCCCCGGTATCTCCACTGTTCAGTCCCGCCCCCCTGTTGAAGCTCCTGCACTGCAGGGAACCAGCTGCCATTTTATAAAAGTCGGGCAGGCGGTTTGTTGTAGCTCCGGCACCCCACCGTGGTGCAGCCGTTAGGTACTGCAATTCATAGGGCTTTCCTAGGGCGTCTCCTCCACAGCTCCCTCTCTTGTGACTGATGCTCCTACAGTCCGGGCCACAGATCTCTACACAGCAGCGCCGCCACATCAACGTGATCGGACTCTCCATTCTGCCGCCCATGTGGCCATGTGGGCAGAGTTCCTGGCCAATTTCAACGGGGCAGTGATCTGGAGGGCACCCTGGGCTGGCAGCCCCGACCTTGCGCTCTACACCGATGCTTCTGGTAGGCAAGGGGTTGGTGCCATTTTGGACAGGGACTGGTGTGCTGAGAAATGGCCCAACGCATGGCATAAGAAAAAGGTTACAGCTAAGATCACAGTCCTAGAGTTATTCCCCATTGTTGTGGCTTTTCACTTATGGCCTGCAGTGCTGTCAGCCAAAAGGGTCCTGTTATGGTTGGATAACTTGGCAGTAGTACAAGCCATAAACTCCCATTCTGCTAGTTGCCCACTGGTTTTGTGCCTCCTACGTGAGCTGGTGCGAGTGTGTCTTTTCAACAATGTAGAATGCAGGGCGCGTCACATTCAAGGTACCCAGAACATTGCGTCTGACGCTCTCTCTCGTTTTCAGTGGCGTTGGTTCCGAGAAGCATGGCCGAGAGCAAGAGAGGAAGGGACCCCCTTCCCGGCACATCTCTGGTACCTGTTGAAGTGGAAAAGCGAATGAGGGGCCGGGGGGAGCTGTCTTTAGCACCAAAGACCAACAAAAGATACAGGGCATGCATTAAAAAAATTTGTGCCACAGTGGGGGCTTGGGAGGACAGTGGGGCATCTTTAGAAGTGAGAGTGCAGTCATTCATCCTATAGGCTAAGGACAGCATGAAGAGCCATTCATGGATATCTGGCCGCCTAGCAGCCATCAGCCACACACGCCAAGCTCAGGGGGCAAGCTGACCCTACTAAGACCTTCGTGATTAGGGCAGCGTTAAAAGGTTGGGCTAGGAGTGAACCTAAGGCACCAGACAGTAGATCACCTATAGACTTCCAGACTCTACAAGGATTGGCTGCCCCAGGCCACTAGCTCAGAGTTTGAGGCGGCACTGTTTGCGACTACTTTTAGCATGGCTTTCTTTGGTGCGTTCAGGATTTGCGAGTTGGTTGCTAGATCTAAGAACGACACGTCTGGGGTTGCTCTGAAGTTGCAGGATGTGTCACTCTCTGGCGAGGCACTCAAACTCACGCTGCGACAATCTAAGACTGATCAGCGGGGGAGAGGAAAAGTGTTTTGGTTGCACAGCCTAGGAGTTAGCATATATTGCCCAGTCAGTTTAGTGGTTGCTTACCTGGCAGCACGCCCGGCCGTGGACGGCTATCTCCTCATCCATGCAGACAGCACCTCCCTCACCAAATATCAGGTTGAACACGTCATGCAAGCATGTCTAGCGCTATCTGGGGGGAACGCCCCGTGCAAGCGCTTTTGCACTCATTCCTTTCGCATAGGCGCAGCCACCACAGCATTTACAGAAGGCTTGCCTACAGAAGGCATCAAGCAGGTGGGGCGGTGGCAATCGAATTGTTTCAAAAGGTACATTAGACCATGAGCGCATTATCAAATGGTCAGGTCCGACAACAGACTCCGCGGGGGGCATTTCAAAGGTGTGTTAAGGGCATGTAATTCTAAGCCAAGATGGCCTGTGGCCACAAAGTCATGGAGCTGCCAGTACACGGCCCCCGGTCTGGCAGCAGAGTGTTGTGTTATGTATCGGTTTTCAGTGTGGTTTAATTTGTGTTTAATTAAAAAAGTTTCATACATCACATCTCTTTATTTACCAGGAACAACAGTCTGGGTGTTGGGCCACGAGGGTGTCTTCAAGTTGGCACAGTGGGCCGAAAGCAGGAAGTGGAAACATGGGTTTTGCAACACTCAAATCGTGTGGTTGGGATTCCCGGGCATGCATTGAATGGGTTGTTGGGCACATTGCAGCGAGAACTGGATAGGATCCTCCCTCCTCCAGACGTGCTAGTCATACACCTTGGGGGGAACGACCTACCGTTACTGGGCAAAAGGTTTTTGCTGAGGGACATGAAGGCGAACATGTGCAAGATAAGCAACATATTAGGGACATGTGAACTGTGGTGGTCAGAGATCACGCCACGCCTGGGTGTGGCATGGGGCACGCTCGGGGCAAGCTTTGGAGGTGGCGCGCAGGAGAGTTAACTGCGCAATGCGGAAATTCACGGACCAGATGGGTTTAGGCTTTATTAGACATGGGAACTTCAGGCCAAATCCACTAGATGCTTTGAGGAAGAAGGAGTTCACCTTTCCAGTGTGGGCATGGACTTGTTCCTCTTAGACCTTGAAGAAGCATTAGTAGTAGCAGGATGCAAGTAAGAAAGTGGGCTCAGGTGGGGGGCCCTGGTTGCGACGGTCGCTACACCCAAGGCTGTGGCGGCATTACAGGACAATACAGAGGCGGAAAGGTACTCAGGAGTACCCTATCCAGGAGCACAAAGGGTGCTGAGGCCTAATATCCCCGGGAGATCTGTGCGGTGGACCCTGGGGTGCGACGGCACCCCGTTATCCTACGGGCGGTTGGAAACCTGTACAACGGGGGGTCACATGAACGCTCCGCCCCTCGTAGGGGGGGTGTGAGCAAGAGGGTGGACCAATGGTTCACCGGATATGGGAGGGGCTATCCTCTCACCACAACCGTTAAGCACCGTCTGGCCAAAGCCGCGATGCTACTTGGCCCATCAGTTGGCAAGCTGCGAGGGGCGGCCTGCCTTTGGATCATCTGTAAGATAACCCACCATGTTGGCATAGTTTATGCTAATAAACCTGCAGCAACGTTTTCCCATCAACAAGTTGTCTGGTCTGTTTATTTATGGGATATGCATATTGCTTGTGGGGGGCGGGTGTGCGGGCCGATATGGGCACTATGTGGGCCGACCGACTTGTCTCCGCAGGGGACCCTCATAAGAGGGCGGCCCCCTTAGTGCCGCAAGATAGCACGCAAGACAGCCCAGGGTCTTAGGTCGCCCCTTCAGCGAAGGCGCGTCACTTCCGGTCGGGTGGGGCGGAAGTATTTAAGGCTCCCACTCCCTTCTGGCGGCCTCTTTGACCTCTTCTCCTTCGATGTTTCCCTCCCTACCGCTTACCCGGCATCTCAGGGTGGCAGGGGGAGGTTGTGCAGTAACAGCTGTTATTTGTGTTGCAGGCGGAGTAACAGGACGATCCAGAGGCGGAAAGGTACTCAGGAGTACCCTATCCAGGAGCACAAAGGGTGTTATGGCCTAATATCCCCGGGAGATCTGTGCGGTGGACCCTGGGGTGCGATGGCACCCTGTTATCCTACGGGCGGTTGGAAACCTGTACAACGGGGGTCGCTTGAACGCTCTGCCCCTCGTAGGGGGGGGTGTGTGAGCAAGAGGGTGGACCAATGGTTTACCGGATATGGGAGGGGCTATCCTCTCACCACAACCGCTAAGCATCGTCTGGCCAAGGCCGCGATGCTACTTGGCCCATCAGGTGGCAAGCTGCAAGGGGCGTCTTGCCTTTGGAACGTCTGTAAGATAACCCAGCATATTGGCATAGTTTATGCTAATAAACCTGCAGGAACGTTTTCCCATCAACAAGTTGTCTGGTCTGTTTATTTATGGGATATGCATATTGCTTGTAGGGGGCTGGTGTGCGGGCCGATATGGGCACTTGAATGATTGCGCCCTCACCCCGCATACACCACGATGCGGCGTTTCGGGGAATGGGCCTAGACCCCTGGCATCCTGTAGCCAGATCACTGACAGGCCCAGAACCCCAGGCTGTGCCTGTAACGGACCACTGGCGGTCAGAAGCCAGGCGGGCCACAGATCTCTACACAGCAGCGCCGCCACATCAACGTGATCGGACTCTCCATTCTGCGGCCCATGTGGCCATGTGGGCAGAGTTCCTGGCCAATTTCAACGGGGCAGTGATCTGGAGGGCACCCTGGGCTGGCAGCCCCGACCTTGCGCTCTACACCGATGCTTCTGGTAGGCAAGGGGTTGGTGCCATTTTGGACAGGGACTGGTGTGCTGAGAAAAGGCCCAACGCATGGCATAAGAAAAAGGTTACAGCTAAGATCACAGTCCTAGAGTTATTCCCCATTGTTGTGGCTTTTCACTTATGGCCTGCAGTGCTGTCAGCCAAAAGGGTCCTGTTATGGTTGGATAACTTGGCAGTAGTACAAGCCATAAACTCCCATTCTGCTAGTTGCCCACTGGTTTTGTGCCTCCTACGTGAGCTGGTGCGAGTGTGTCTTTTCAACAATGTAGAATGCAGGGCGCGTCACATTCAAGGTACCCAGAACATTGCGTCTGACGCTCTCTCTCGTTTTCAGTGGCGTTGGTTCCGAGAAGCATGGCCGAGAGCAAGAGAGGAAGGGACCCCCTTCCCGGCACATCTCTGGTACCTGGCACTCAAACTCACGCTGCGACAATCTAAGACTGATCAGCGGGGGAGAGGAAAAGTGTTTTGGTTGCACAGCCTAGGAGTTAGCATATATTGCCCAGTCAGTTTAGTGGTTGCTTACCTGGCAGCACGCCCGGCCGTGGACGGCTATCTCCTCATCCATGCAGACAGCACCTCCCTCACCAAATATCAGGTTGAACACGTCATGCAAGCATGTCTAGCGCTATCTGGGGGGAACGCCCCGTGCAAGCGCTTTTGCACTCATTCCTTTCGCATAGGCGCAGCCACCACAGCATTTACAGAAGGCTTGCCTACAGAAGGCATCAAGCAGGTGGGGCGGTGGCAATCGAATTGTTTCAAAAGGTACATTAGACCATGAGCGCATTATCAAATGGTCAGGTCCGACAACAGACTCCGCGGGGGGCATTTCAAAGGTGTGTTAAGGGCATGTAATTCTAAGCCAAGATGGCCTGTGGCCACAAAGTCATGGAGCTGCCAGTACACGGCCCCCGGTCTGGCAGCAGAGTGTTGTGTTATGTATCGGTTTTCAGTGTGGTTTAATTTGTGTTTAATTAAAAAAGTTTCATACATCACATCTCTTTATTTACCAGGAACAACAGTCTGGGTGTTGGGCCACGAGGGTGTCTTCAAGTTGGCACAGTGGGCCGAAAGCAGGAAGTGGAAACATGGGTTTTGCAACACTCAAATCGTGTGGTTGGGATTCCCGGGCATGCATTGAATGGGTTGTTGGGCACATTGCAGCGAGAACTGGATAGGATCCTCCCTCCTCCAGACGTGCTAGTCATACACCTTGGGGGGAACGACCTACCGTTACTGGGCAAAAGGTTTTTGCTGAGGGACATGAAGGCGAACATGTGCAAGATAAGCAACATATTAGGGACATGTGAACTGTGGTGGTCAGAGATCACGCCACGCCTGGGTGTGGCATGGGGCACGCTCGGGGCAAGCTTTGGAGGTGGCGCGCAGGAGAGTTAACTGCGCAATGCGGAAATTCACGGACCAGATGGGTTTAGGCTTTATTAGACATGGGAACTTCAGGCCAAATCCACTAGATGCTTTGAGGAAGAAGGAGTTCACCTTTCCAGTGTGGGCATGGACTTGTTCCTCTTAGACCTTGAAGAAGCATTAGTAGTAGCAGGCTGCAAGTAAGAAAGTGGGATCAGGTGGGGGGCCCTGGTTGCGACGGTCGCTACACCCAAGGCTGTGGCGGCATTACAGGACAATACAGAGGCGAAAAGGTACTCAGGAGTACCCTATCCAGGAGCACAAAGGGTGCTGAGGCCTAATATCCCCGGGAGATCTGTGCGGTGGACCCTGGGGTGCGACGGCACCCCGTTATCCTACGGGCGGTTGGAAACCTGTACAACCGGGGGTCGCATGAACGCTCCGCCCCTCGTAGGGGGGGTGTGAGCAAGAGGGTGGACCAATGGTTCACCGGATATGGGAGGGGCTATCCTCTCACCACAACCGTTAAGCACCGTCTGGCCAAAGCCGCGATGCTACTTGGCCCATCAGTTGGCAAGCTGCGAGGGGCGGCCTGCCTTTGGATCATCTGTAAGATAACCCACCATGTTGGCATAGTTTATGCTAATAAACCTGCAGCAACGTTTTCCCATCAACAAGTTTCTGGTCTGTTTATTTATGGGATATGCATATTGCTTGTGGGGGGCGGGTGTGCGGGCCGATATGGGCACTATGTGGGCCGACCGACTTGTCTCCGCAGGGGACCCTCATAAGAGGGCGGCCCCCTTAGTGCCGCAGGATAGCACGCAAGACAGCCCAGGGTCTTAGGTCGCCCCTTCAGCGAAGGCGCGTCACTTCCGGTCGGGTGGGGCGGAAGTATTTAAGGCTCCCACTCCCTTCTGGCGGCCTCTTTGACCTCTTCTCCTTCGATGTTTCCCTCCCTACCGCTTACCCGGCATCTCAGGGTGGCAGGGGGAGGTTGTGCAGTAACAGCTGTTATTTGTGTTGCAGGCGGAGTAACAGGACGATCCAGAGGCGGAAAGGTACTCAGGAGTACCCTATCCAGGAGCACAAAGGGTGTTATGGCCTAATATCCCCGGGAGATCTGTGCGGTGGACCCTGGGGTGCGATGGCACCCTGTTATCCTACGGGCGGTTGGAAACCTGTACAACGGGGGTCGCTTGAACGCTCTGCCCCTCGTAGGGGGGGGTGTGTGAGCAAGAGGGTGGACCAATGGTTTACCGGATATGGGAGGGGCTATCCTCTCACCACAACCGCTAAGCATCGTCTGGCCAAGGCCGCGATGCTACTTGGCCCATCAGGTGGCAAGCTGCAAGGGGCGTCTTGCCTTTGGAACGTCTGTAAGATAACCCAGCATATTGGCATAGTTTATGCTAATAAACCTGCAGGAACGTTTTCCCATCAACAAGTTGTCTGGTCTGTTTATTTATGGGATATGCATATTGCTTGTAGGGGGCTGGTGTGCGGGCCGATATGGGCACTTGAATGATTGCGCCCTCACCCCGTATACACCACGATGCGGCGTTTCGGGGAATGGGCCTAGACCCCTGGCATCCTGTAGCCAGATCACTGACAGGCCCAGAACCCCAGGCTGTGCCTGTAACGGACCACTGGCGGTCAGAAGCCAGGCGGGCCACAGATCTCTACACAGCAGCGCCGCCACATCAACGTGATCGGACTCTCCATTCTGCGGCCCATGTGGCCATGTGGGCAGAGTTCCTGGCCAATTTCAACGGGGCAGTGATCTGGAGGGCACCCTGGGCTGGCAGCCCCGACCTTGCGCTCTACACCGATGCTTCTGGTAGGCAAGGGGTTGGTGCCATTTTGGACAGGGACTGGTGTGCTGAGAAAAGGCCCAACGCATGGCATAAGAAAAAGGTTACAGCTAAGATCACAGTCCTAGAGTTATTCCCCATTGTTGTGGCTTTTCACTTATGGCCTGCAGTGCTGTCAGCCAAAAGGGTCCTGTTATGGTTGGATAACTTGGCAGTAGTACAAGCCATAAACTCCCATTCTGCTAGTTGCCCACTGGTTTTGTGCCTCCTACGTGAGCTGGTGCGAGTGTGTCTTTTCAACAATGTAGAATGCAGGGCGCGTCACATTCAAGGTACCCAGAACATTGCGTCTGACGCTCTCTCTCGTTTTCAGTGGCGTTGGTTCCGAGAAGCATGGCCGAGAGCAAGAGAGGAAGGGACCCCCTTCCCGGCACATCTCTGGTACCTGGCACTCAAACTCACGCTGCGACAATCTAAGACTGATCAGCGGGGGAGAGGAAAAGTGTTTTGGTTGCACAGCCTAGGAGTTAGCATATATTGCCCAGTCAGTTTAGTGGTTGCTTACCTGGCAGCACGCCCGGCCGTGGACGGCTATCTCCTCATCCATGCAGACAGCACCTCCCTCACCAAATATCAGGTTGAACACGTCATGCAAGCATGTCTAGCGCTATCTGGGGGGAACGCCCCGTGCAAGCGCTTTTGCACTCATTCCTTTCGCATAGGCGCAGCCACCACAGCATTTACAGAAGGCTTGCCTACAGAAGGCATCAAGCAGGTGGGGCGGTGGCAATCGAATTGTTTCAAAAGGTACATTAGACCATGAGCGCATTATCAAATGGTCAGGTCCGACAACAGACTCCGCGGGGGGCATTTCAAAGGTGTGTTAAGGGCATGTAATTCTAAGCCAAGATGGCCTGTGGCCACAAAGTCATGGAGCTGCCAGTACACGGCCCCCGGTCTGGCAGCAGAGTGTTGTGTTATGTATCGGTTTTCAGTGTGGTTTAATTTGTGTTTAATTAAAAAAGTTTCATACATCACATCTCTTTATTTACCAGGAACAACAGTCTGGGTGTTGGGCCACGAGGGTGTCTTCAAGTTGGCACAGTGGGCCGAAAGCAGGAAGTGGAAACATGGGTTTTGCAACACTCAAATCGTGTGGTTGGGATTCCCGGGCATGCATTGAATGGGTTGTTGGGCACATTGCAGCGAGAACTGGATAGGATCCTCCCTCCTCCAGACGTGCTAGTCATACACCTTGGGGGGAACGACCTACCGTTACTGGGCAAAAGGTTTTTGCTGAGGGACATGAAGGCGAACATGTGCAAGATAAGCAACATATTAGGGACATGTGAACTGTGGTGGTCAGAGATCACGCCACGCCTGGGTGTGGCATGGGGCACGCTCGGGGCAAGCTTTGGAGGTGGCGCGCAGGAGAGTTAACTGCGCAATGCGGAAATTCACGGACCAGATGGGTTTAGGCTTTATTAGACATGGGAACTTCAGGCCAAATCCACTAGATGCTTTGAGGAAGAAGGAGTTCACCTTTCCAGTGTGGGCATGGACTTGTTCCTCTTAGACCTTGAAGAAGCATTAGTAGTAGCAGGCTGCAAGTAAGAAAGTGGGATCAGGTGGGGGGCCCTGGTTGCGACGGTCGCTACACCCAAGGCTGTGGCGGCATTACAGGACAATACAGAGGCGGAAAGGTACTCAGGAGTACCCTATCCAGGAGCACAAAGGGTGCTGAGGCCTAATATCCCCGGGAGATCTGTGCGGTGGACCCTGGGGTGCGACGGCACCCCGTTATCCTACGGGCGGTTGGAAACCTGTACAACCGGGGGTCGCATGAACGCTCCGCCCCTCGTAGGGGGGGTGTGAGCAAGAGGGTGGACCAATGGTTCACCGGATATGGGAGGGGCTATCCTCTCACCACAACCGTTAAGCACCATCTGGCCAAAGCCGCGATGCTACTTGGCCCATCAGTTGGCAAGCTGCGAGGGGCGGCCTGCCTTTGGATCATCTGTAAGATAACCCACCATGTTGGCATAGTTTATGCTAATAAACCTGCAGCAACGTTTTCCCATCAACAAGTTTCTGGTCTGTTTATTTATGGGATATGCATATTGCTTGTGGGGGGCGGGTGTGCGGGCCGATATGGGCACTATGTGGGCCGACCGACTTGTCTCCGCAGGGGACCCTCATAAGAGGGCGGCCCCCTTAGTGCCGCAGGATAGCACGCAAGACAGCCCAGGGTCTTAGGTCGCCCCTTCAGCGAAGGCGCGTCACTTCCGGTCGGGTGGGGCGGAAGTATTTAAGGCTCCCACTCCCTTCTGGCGGCCTCTTTGACCTCTTCTCCTTCGATGTTTCCCTCCCTACCGCTTACCCGGCATCTCAGGGTGGCAGGGGGAGGTTGTGCAGTAACAGCTGTTATTTGTGTTGCAGGCGGAGTAACAGGACGATCCAGAGGCGGAAAGGTACTCAGGAGTACCCTATCCAGGAGCACAAAGGGTGTTATGGCCTAATATCCCCGGGAGATCTGTGCGGTGGACCCTGGGGTGCGATGGCACCCTGTTATCCTACGGGCGGTTGGAAACCTGTACAACGGGGGTCGCTTGAACGCTCTGCCCCTCGTAGGGGGGGGTGTGTGAGCAAGAGGGTGGACCAATGGTTTACCGGATATGGGAGGGGCTATCCTCTCACCACAACCGCTAAGCATCGTCTGGCCAAGGCCGCGATGCTACTTGGCCCATCAGGTGGCAAGCTGCAAGGGGCGTCTTGCCTTTGGAACGTCTGTAAGATAACCCAGCATATTGGCATAGTTTATGCTAATAAACCTGCAGGAACGTTTTCCCATCAACAAGTTGTCTGGTCTGTTTATTTATGGGATATGCATATTGCTTGTAGGGGGCTGGTGTGCGGGCCGATATGGGCACTTGAATGATTGCGCCCTCACCCCGTATACACCACGATGCGGCGTTTCGGGGAATGGGCCTAGACCCCTGGCATCCTGTAGCCAGATCACTGACAGGCCCAGAACCCCAGGCTGTGCCTGTAACGGACCACTGGCGGTCAGAAGCCAGGCGGGCCACAGATCTCTACACAGCAGCGCCGCCACATCAACGTGATCGGACTCTCCATTCTGCGGCCCATGTGGCCATGTGGGCAGAGTTCCTGGCCAATTTCAACGGGGCAGTGATCTGGAGGGCACCCTGGGCTGGCAGCCCCGACCTTGCGCTCTACACCGATGCTTCTGGTAGGCAAGGGGTTGGTGCCATTTTGGACAGGGACTGGTGTGCTGAGAAAAGGCCCAACGCATGGCATAAGAAAAAGGTTACAGCTAAGATCACAGTCCTAGAGTTATTCCCCATTGTTGTGGCTTTTCACTTATGGCCTGCAGTGCTGTCAGCCAAAAGGGTCCTGTTATGGTTGGATAACTTGGCAGTAGTACAAGCCATAAACTCCCATTCTGCTAGTTGCCCACTGGTTTTGTGCCTCCTACGTGAGCTGGTGCGAGTGTGTCTTTTCAACAATGTAGAATGCAGGGCGCGTCACATTCAAGGTACCCAGAACATTGCGTCTGACGCTCTCTCTCGTTTTCAGTGGCGTTGGTTCCGAGAAGCATGGCCGAGAGCAAGAGAGGAAGGGACCCCCTTCCCGGCACATCTCTGGTACCTGGCACTCAAACTCACGCTGCGACAATCTAAGACTGATCAGCGGGGGAGAGGAAAAGTGTTTTGGTTGCACAGCCTAGGAGTTAGCATATATTGCCCAGTCAGTTTAGTGGTTGCTTACCTGGCAGCACGCCCGGCCGTGGACGGCTATCTCCTCATCCATGCAGACAGCACCTCCCTCACCAAATATCAGGTTGAACACGTCATGCAAGCATGTCTAGCGCTATCTGGGGGGAACGCCCCGTGCAAGCGCTTTTGCACTCATTCCTTTCGCATAGGCGCAGCCACCACAGCATTTACAGAAGGCTTGCCTACAGAAGGCATCAAGCAGGTGGGGCGGTGGCAATCGAATTGTTTCAAAAGGTACATTAGACCATGAGCGCATTATCAAATGGTCAGGTCCGACAACAGACTCCGCGGGGGGCATTTCAAAGGTGTGTTAAGGGCATGTAATTCTAAGCCAAGATGGCCTGTGGCCACAAAGTCATGGAGCTGCCAGTACACGGCCCCCGGTCTGGCAGCAGAGTGTTGTGTTATGTATCGGTTTTCAGTGTGGTTTAATTTGTGTTTAATTAAAAAAGTTTCATACATCACATCTCTTTATTTACCAGGAACAACAGTCTGGGTGTTGGGCCACGAGGGTGTCTTCAAGTTGGCACAGTGGGCCGAAAGCAGGAAGTGGAAACATGGGTTTTGCAACACTCAAATCGTGTGGTTGGGATTCCCGGGCATGCATTGAATGGGTTGTTGGGCACATTGCAGCGAGAACTGGATAGGATCCTCCCTCCTCCAGACGTGCTAGTCATACACCTTGGGGGGAACGACCTACCGTTACTGGGCAAAAGGTTTTTGCTGAGGGACATGAAGGCGAACATGTGCAAGATAAGCAACATATTAGGGACATGTGAACTGTGGTGGTCAGAGATCACGCCACGCCTGGGTGTGGCATGGGGCACGCTCGGGGCAAGCTTTGGAGGTGGCGCGCAGGAGAGTTAACTGCGCAATGCGGAAATTCACGGACCAGATGGGTTTAGGCTTTATTAGACATGGGAACTTCAGGCCAAATCCACTAGATGCTTTGAGGAAGAAGGAGTTCACCTTTCCAGTGTGGGCATGGACTTGTTCCTCTTAGACCTTGAAGAAGCATTAGTAGTAGCAGGCTGCAAGTAAGAAAGTGGGATCAGGTGGGGGGCCCTGGTTGCGACGGTCGCTACACCCAAGGCTGTGGCGGCATTACAGGACAATACAGAGGCGGAAAGGTACTCAGGAGTACCCTATCCAGGAGCACAAAGGGTGCTGAGGCCTAATATCCCCGGGAGATCTGTGCGGTGGACCCTGGGGTGCGACGGCACCCCGTTATCCTACGGGCGGTTGGAAACCTGTACAACCGGGGGTCGCATGAACGCTCCGCCCCTCGTAGGGGGGGTGTGAGCAAGAGGGTGGACCAATGGTTCACCGGATATGGGAGGGGCTATCCTCTCACCACAACCGTTAAGCACCATCTGGCCAAAGCCGCGATGCTACTTGGCCCATCAGTTGGCAAGCTGCGAGGGGCGGCCTGCCTTTGGATCATCTGTAAGATAACCCACCATGTTGGCATAGTTTATGCTAATAAACCTGCAGCAACGTTTTCCCATCAACAAGTTTCTGGTCTGTTTATTTATGGGATATGCATATTGCTTGTGGGGGGCGGGTGTGCGGGCCGATATGGGCACTATGTGGGCCGACCGACTTGTCTCCGCAGGGGACCCTCATAAGAGGGCGGCCCCCTTAGTGCCGCAGGATAGCACGCAAGACAGCCCAGGGTCTTAGGTCGCCCCTTCAGCGAAGGCGCGTCACTTCCAGTCGGGTGGGGCGGAAGTATTTAAGGCTCCCACTCCCTTCTGGCGGCCTCTTTGACCTCTTCTCCTTCGATGTTTCCCTCCCTACCGCTTACCCGGCATCTCAGGGTGGCAGGGGGAGGTTGTGCAGTAACAGCTGTTATTTGTGTTGCAGGCGGAGTAACAGGACGATCCAGAGGCGGAAAGGTACTCAGGAGTACCCTATCCAGGAGCACAAAGGGTGTTATGGCCTAATATCCCCGGGAGATCTGTGCGGTGGACCCTGGGGTGCGATGGCACCCTGTTATCCTACGGGCGGTTGGAAACCTGTACAACGGGGGTCGCTTGAACGCTCTGCCCCTCGTAGGGGGGGGTGTGTGAGCAAGAGGGTGGACCAATGGTTTACCGGATATGGGAGGGGCTATCCTCTCACCACAACCGCTAAGCATCGTCTGGCCAAGGCCGCGATGCTACTTGGCCCATCAGGTGGCAAGCTGCAAGGGGCGTCTTCCCTTTGGAACGTCTGTAAGATAACCCAGCATATTGGCATAGTTTATGCTAATAAACCTGCAGGAACGTTTTCCCATCAACAAGTTGTCTGGTCTGTTTATTTATGGGATATGCATATTGCTTGTAGGGGGCTGGTGTGCGGGCCGATATGGGCACTTGAATGATTGCGCCCTCACCCCGTATACACCACGATGCGGCGTTTCGGGGAATGGGCCTAGACCCCTGGCATCCTGTAGCCAGATCACTGACAGGCCCAGAACCCCAGGCTGTGCCTGTAACGGACCACTGGCGGTCAGAAGCCAGGCGGGCCACAGATCTCTACACAGCAGCGCCGCCACATCAACGTGATCGGACTCTCCATTCTGCGGCCCATGTGGCCATGTGGGCAGAGTTCCTGGCCAATTTCAACGGGGCAGTGATCTGGAGGGCACCCTGGGCTGGCAGCCCCGACCTTGCGCTCTACACCGATGCTTCTGGTAGGCAAGGGGTTGGTGCCATTTTGGACAGGGACTGGTGTGCTGAGAAAAGGCCCAACGCATGGCATAAGAAAAAGGTTACAGCTAAGATCACAGTCCTAGAGTTATTCCCCATTGTTGTGGCTTTTCACTTATGGCCTGCAGTGCTGTCAGCCAAAAGGGTCCTGTTATGGTTGGATAACTTGGCAGTAGTACAAGCCATAAACTCCCATTCTGCTAGTTGCCCACTGGTTTTGTGCCTCCTACGTGAGCTGGTGCGAGTGTGTCTTTTCAACAATGTAGAATGCAGGGCGCGTCACATTCAAGGTACCCAGAACATTGCGTCTGACGCTCTCTCTCGTTTTCAGTGGCGTTGGTTCCGAGAAGCATGGCCGAGAGCAAGAGAGGAAGGGACCCCCTTCCCGGCACATCTCTGGTACCTGTTGAAGTGGAAAAGCGAATGAGGGGCCGGGGGGAGCTGTCTTTAGCACCAAAGACCAACAAAAGATACAGGGCATGCATTAAAAAAATTTGTGCCACAGTGGGGGCTTGGGAGGACAGTGGGCCATCTTTAGAAGTGAGAGTGCAGTCATTCATCCTATAGGCTAAGGACAGCATGAAGAGCCATTCATGGATATCTGGCCGCCTAGCAGCCATCAGCCACACACGCCAACCTCAGGGGGCAAGCTGACCCTACTAAGACCTTCGTGATTAGGGCAGCGTTAAAAGGTTGGGCTAGGAGTGAACCTAAGGCACCAGACAGTAGAACACCTATAGACTTGCAGACTCTACAAGGATTGGCTGCCCCAGGCCACTAGCTCAGAGTTTGAGGCGGCACTGTTTGCGACTACTTTTAGCATGGCTTTCTTTGGTGCGTTCAGGATTTGCGAGTTGGTTGCTAGATCTAAGAACGACACGTCTGGGGTTGCTCTGAAGTTGCAGGATGTGTCACTCTCTGGCGAGGCACTCAAACTCACGCTGCGACAATCTAAGACTGATCAGCGGGGGAGAGCAAAAGTGTTTTGGTTGCACAGCCTAGGAGTTAGCATATATTGCCCAGTCAGTTTAGTGGTTGCTTACCTGGCAGCACGCCCGGCCGTGGACGGCTATCTCCTCATCCATGCAGACAGCACCTCCCTCACCAAATATCAGGTTGAACACGTCATGCAAGCATGTCTAACGCTATCTGGGGGGAACGCCCCGTGCAAGCGCTTTTGCACTCATTCCTTTCGCATAGGCGCAGCCACCACAGCATTTACAGAAGGCTTGCCTACAGAAGGCATCAAGCAGATGGGGCGGTGGCAATCGAATTGTTTCAAAAGGTACATTAGACCATGAGCGCATTATCAAATGGTCAGGTCCGACAACAGACTCCGCGGGGGGCATTTCAAAGGTGTGTTAAGGGCATGTAATTCTAAGCCAAGATGGCCTGTGGCCACAAAGTCATGGAGCTGCCAGTACACGGCCCCCGGTCTGGCAGCAGAGTGTTGTGTTATGTATCGGTTTTCAGTGTGGTTTAATTTGTGTTTAATTAAAAAAGTTTCATACATCACATCTCTTTATTTACCAGGAACAACAGTCTGGGTGTTGGGCCACGAGGGTGTCTTCAAGTTGGCACAGTGGGCCGAAAGCAGGAAGTGGAAACATGGGTTTTGCAACACTCAAATCGTGTGGTTGGGATTCCCGGGCATGCATTGAATGGGTTGTTGGGCACATTGCAGCGAGAACTGGATAGGATCCTCCCTCCTCCAGACGTGCTAGTCATACACCTTGGGGGGAACGACCTACCGTTACTGGGCAAAAGGTTTTTGCTGAGGGACATGAAGGCGAACATGTGCAAGATAAGCAACATATTAGGGACATGTGAACTGTGGTGGTCAGAGATCACGCCACGCCTGGGTGTGGCATGGGGCACGCTCGGGGCAAGCTTTGGAGGTGGCGCGCAGGAGAGTTAACTGCGCAATGCGGAAATTCACGGACCAGATGGGTTTAGGCTTTATTAGACATGGGAACTTCAGGCAAAATCCACTAGATGCTTTGAGGATGAAGGAGTTCACCTTTCCAGTGTGGGCAAGGACTTGTTCCTCTTAGACCTTGAAGAAGCATTAGTAGTAGCAGGCTGCAAGTAAGAAAGTGGGCTCAGGTGGGGGGCCCTGGTTGCGACGGTCGCTACACCCAAGGCTGTGGCGGCATTACAGGACAATACAGAGGCAAAAAGGTACTCAGGAGTACCCTATCCAGGAGCACAAAGGGTGCTGAGGCCTAATATCCCCGGGAGATCTGTGCGGTGGACCCTGGGGTGCGACGGCACCCCGTTATCCTACGGGCGGTTGGAAACCTGTACAACCGGGGGTCGCATGAACGCTCCGCCCCTCGTAGGGGGGGTGTGAGCAAGAGGGTGGACCAATGGTTCACCGGATATGGGAGGGGCTATCCTCTCACCACAACCGTTAAGCACCGTCTGGCCAAAGCCGCAATGCTACTTGGCCCATCAGTTGGCAAGCTGCGAGGGGCGGCCTGCCTTTGTGTAAAAAGTTCAATCGGGTCGGGGACAATCGATATTTGCCCGGCGGTATTGCCTCTGTGACCCTCTAGTTATTTAAATCAATGAAGAGGCAGGCGCTGGAGACTGGAAAGCAGGAAACAAGGTTTTTTTATTCTCTCCGGAGGAGAACACAACGAAACGGACAGAAGGTATCGTTCTGAGGTGCTCTAACTGTATTTCTGAGGCCTGGCCTCTTATATCCACATTTATGACTTTATTGCAGATTACACATACATGTTTAAAGCTTTGATGTGCGGAAAAGACATTCTCGGAACTCCCCTTTGGGCCCGTTCCCACACACATTTACAGTTAAAGTCCCCACCCTAGTCACAACAGGTGATGAGCATCGCGCAGCTGGATAATCCGCCGATTCACGGAATGTGGGGAGTCTGATCGGATCTCATGGGGCGGGGGGGGGGCTTTGATCAACCCGGGGATTCTTTGATGGGGGAAGCTTTCTATTGTACGGGGAGGGGCAAGGATGGTATTGGCAGAGCTGGGTGTCGGCTTGGGAACGGGGAGGACAAAACGGGCACACGGGGAAAAAGGGGGTTTGCATCTAAGGGCCGGAGATCATGAAAGGAAAGCAGGGAGGTGTCGCGCTGGGAACAGGATGAGGGCCGGGGGCAGAGCAGCGCCGAAGAGGGGTTTATGACTCAAGGCAGGTGCAAGCAGGGGGTGGTCAGCGTGCAGGCTTAGTGAAGGCAAAGGGCTATGTCAGGGGCCAGCGGCATGCAAAAGGGTTTGTTCTGATCGGGGCATCTTAAAATGGCGGGCGCGCACGACAAAAGTGTGGCATCAGGGGAAGAGGCAAGATGGCGCAGATAATGTTCACCAAAACGCACTAATTTTCCACAGTCCTCCCTTTAACATATTCAAGACATCTTGCTGGTTCATTTTCTACTCGGGTCTATTGTGGTGGGCATGAGAAAGAAACCGGTAGGAACCCTAGAAAAAGAGTTGTAAACAATACATTTTGAGGTTTCTAGTTTTTAGGAGGTGCACCTATTTGATAAACTTTGATAAATTTGTTCAGCAGGAAAGTCATAGGAATGAAATACAAAAAACGGCGAGCAGCAAGTACATATCATAACGTGAACTGGCAGGTTAATACATATTTCAGATTCGGTTTGGAGCAGGATCAATACAATGGCGGCTGGGAGAGAAATGAGGCAAAAAACGGTGATTGAGGATGTCAAATGTTCGAAGTTTACGAGTTCTCATTGTTCTTTGTGGTCTTTCGTTGGCGCTGTTGAGCACCGGCGGTGGAGCTACAAGTCCAGCTCTGTTCTAAGTTCTGCGTTGCAGGGCACGACCCTTTCCTCGCGTTTCTGGTCGGAAAGGTCCTTTTCGCCCTGTGTCCTTTGAGGTGATTGTCAGAAAGTTCCGATGGAAGAAGAGCGTTCAAAACAGTCCATAGGGTAGGTCAGAGGAAAAAGGGGGATGGAGCAAGGCCAAATTAGGAACAAACTAGGGGAACGAGAGACTTCAAATAGGCGGGCGTGTGACGGAATTCAGAGAGCGGGGACTTGTCGACAGGCACTGGACGTCGAGCAGGGGCATCAGGTCGACCCTTTCTTTTCATGCTGTCGAAAACAGTGCCTCGTCCTGCAGCTCTTTTCAGTCGTGGTCTCGCCTTGGCTAATGTCGCAGGAGTCCCTTAGTCTGCAGTCAGGCCTCGTGCTCCCACATCCGGTCCTTCTCTCCTCCAACGGCAGTACCCTTAAACAAGTTTGAAAAGACAGTCTTTTAGAAAATTTGCGGATGAAGATAATCAAAAAGTCTATTTCTCTCCCAGCTCCAGGCAAAGAATGAAAATGTCCGTTATATTTAACGTTCACAACTGGCATATGAATGACCGGTGGCGGACCTGCTGGATTTACTATGACTTTCCTTCATAATCATTTATTACAGGCATGACGGTTCATCTGATGGTAACCCACCTTCGGGAGACAAATCTGGCAAAGATATGCCGTTCTCTAGAGTTTCACATTTACAAAAGGGTACAGTGAGTCGTCAACATGGTACTACACAGGTATTTTGCTGAGAGACGAACATGGCTAAACATTTCCTTTCTATCGGTGCATCCTGTTTTTCAACTACTGCGGGGTTCATTTTGATGATTTCTTTACCTTGGTCTAGTCTGTTAACCTTGTAAAACATCATTCTGGGTCCTACGTAACCTTTTACAGCCCGGTTACTTTAACTAGGAAGGACAGGGGTTTTATGGGAAACAACCAGGGACATAGACAGGGGAGGTAACGGGGGTGATCGTTCTTCTGGTTTGGGTATTGCGACGATTCGGGGAGGGGAGGGTCGCGTATTCTGAGGTCCTTGTTTTATACTATAGGAGCCGTTGACATGTAGTTCCCTTATTTCGGGCCAGATTAGGGAACCTCTGTCGTCTTACCTGTCCTTTCCCTTACGGCCCAACCTGGGTTCATTGACTTCTAGCGGAAAAGGAGAGGTAATGACGCGGCCTCAGGGTGATTGTATTTAAAGACAAATGTTTGTGCAAATACTGACGGTATTTGAAGCCAATTAGGTGGTGTGCTAGGGGTGGCAATCTGCCAATTTCGGGGCTAACCACTCGGAAGAGTGGTAGTGCAAAAAAAATAGAGAGAGAGAGTGAGAGAGAGAGAGAGAGAGAGAGAGAGAGAGAGAGAGAGAGAGAGAGAGAGAGAGAGAGAGAGAGAGAGAGGGAGAGAGAGAGAGAGGGAGAGAGAGAGAGAGAGAGAGAGAAAGAGTGCAACGGCAGGCTAAATAGTACACGTGCAACAGAGAGGGCGGCAGTGCATTCAAGAAAGGCTATTTAGTGCATTACACAGTAAAGGGTATTCACGAGTCCGCGTTAGAATCTTGTAATCATGCAGTTTGAGCATTAGACAGGGTAGAGGGGACGTGCTTTGAGAAAAGGAAAGAAGAAAAAGGAGGTACCATTTTGTCGCACTTTCTCGCATTCTCGGTCCTTTGACCAGTTGGGTCAACGCCTCAGTCACACACACACACATTCCCTCACAGTTTCGCATCATACGTAACGTGGGTTCATTCGTCCGGTCTGGTTTAAGGGTGATCACTTTTTATCAGGTTGTGCTAATTTTTCGGGTTTGTTCGATACGTGAGTAGTTTGCAGACGTGCTTAGACACCACCCTGCGGCGCTAGTTCGTTTCGCGTATTTAGACATGGCAAGGTCTCAGATCTTCGCCACACCTTGGCTGTAATCTCTGATGTAACCTGCAGAGGGAGGAAAAAAGGGGGGGGGGGTGGGGGAGACAGCATTCGCGCGCATTCAAATACATGGATTCATAAGTCCTTTACTTACCTTTTACTCGTCTTTCCTCCTTGGGGCAGGGTCCCCGGGGATATGGTTTTCGGAGTCGGGGGGGGGGGTAGTGTGTTCATGTAGGGCGTGTGCGGGGAAACATAAAAAGGAAACCAGAGGGGCCTAGTGCGAGGTATCTAGTCAAAGGATATATCTCACTATCGGGATCCTTAAACCTCTTTCAACGCCGTGGCGTTCTAAAGTTCTTCGGTTCTTGGGTCCCTGCTACTTTGGAACGTTGTACTTTACAATATTTACATTATTTCATTTCACCCTCCTTTTACATTCCCTCATTTACACCATTCGTTTTACCCATCCTTGGAAGTCACGGTCTTCCTCTACGCGAGAGTTCATGAGTCAGTCGCGTACTTTTAAGACGGAGTGTCGTGTTGTCGATCCGATCCGTCCTCCAGGGCTGGGCAACCATCTTCCTTTAACCTTAAAGAGAGAGCAGAGTAGGGTGCACAGAAAAGGAACTTTCCTACCCATCCCATATTGTTTTAAAATAAAGCATGCAATACCCGTCCATAGTTTCAAAGACTTTATTTTGCAAATTCATTTCAGCATATGGTTTAGGAGGGTGTGGTCGTATTTGGTCGGTCGTGGCAATGGCTAAAGTGCGTACAGTGGGGGGTGTCGTTTGCAACAATAAAAACATCGGAAAGTTTTACTCATTCATTTGTAAGAGACTAAAACGTCTATTAATTGGCTGGGGGTTCGGGGGCATATATTTTCATAATTTAGAAACATAATCATAACAGTTGTAATCAGATTTCCTATATGCATACCGTACGTGTGCATCGTAAATGAGGGTTACATCAGTTATAAAAATATAATACATTGTATATTCGCAATCAACATTTGTAACGGGGATCTTTTCATACTGTTCGTCGAGTGAGCTCTCCTTGTCTTTTCTAGCCAAGTGTACAAAGGATCACAAAAATCTCAGAACATCAAGTTTATATTAGTGCGAAGGAACACCACGAGGTGTTCGTAAGTTCCGATTGATACCAGCGCCATTTTGGGCGGGGCCGGCACAGTCCGGAAGCAGCATCAGGGGGAAATGTTTCCATTACTGGCAGTTTGGACCAGAGTCCTTTTCGGCAGTTCTAGAATTCACGCTAACAGAAGGTGTGGCAATGTCATGTTTGTTTCGTTGGCGATCGAAGCAGCCGTCCCTTACCGGAAACCTGCAAAGGCCGAAGGCTCCGCCGGGGACCTTTGTATGATCTTCAAGGCTGCGGAGATGCTGTCGGAGATGGGGGCTCGTGCTCCATGGGACAAATGTTCGAGTTGTATGGCTGGCCAAAGTTACTCTAGTGGCCGGGGCCCGCCTTCCAGCGGATCCAGACGCCATTTTGAGGCCCTACAGGGGCCACTCTCGTCGAGTTTGCAAGAATGGAAGAGACCCTTCGGAGTGAAAGGAAGAGGTCCCTGTTTTGTGAGAGCGGGACGTTCGGCTGGGGTGCAGCTGTGATGCCCCCACCTGGGGGGCGAGGGAGACTCGTTCACATCGTCTCCTTCTCCCGGTGCACTCCATGCCGCTCCTTTTCATCGCCCCGCATGAAGGCCTCTCCACATCCGGTGTTCCCCAAGTGCCACCATTGTACGTTCGGTGCTGCGCAAATACTGGGGTGCCACCATTGTGTGTTCGGTGCTGCGCAAGTACTGGGGTGCCACCATGGTGTGTCCGGTGCTGTGGAAGTATGGGCACCATCGCCTGACTGGGGGTGTTCGGCGCCGGGCTGGGGGCTGGGAAACCTCCTACCGGTGGAGGTGGGAGAGGCTCGTCCGCGTCGCCTCTCCCTCCCAGCCCAACTTGGACAAATTGTTGTGGAGGTACGTGCAGGACATCCCGCCGTCCAGGACTGCTGCGGCTGTGACGGAAGAGAAAAGGAAGAGGTGCCTCGCTCTCCTCTTGACATGTGGCGGGACTACCTTAGTCTTTCCAGGCCCGTTGCGGCCGGCCAAGGAGACACGTGGCGGGACTACCTGCAAATGCCCAGGCTGCGGGCTCCTGTCTCTCCTCCGGCTCCCCCATACGTTAAGATTTCCTGACCAAGAGTTGGCGGCGGGGCTCGCCTTATATGGGTTGCCGTTGGTTGGGCGTAGCCGTAACCCTGCCCTACTTTGGAAGGTTCCAGAATGGGGGGGGGGCGAATGTTCTGTTTGACTTTCATTTTCTACAGTTTATCGTTATTATTCCTTGTTTGTTGTGTTAAATTAAAAGTTCAAGTTTATTAATGGTCTACGGATTTTGTTTTATCATTTCTTTCTTTCCAGGTTGCTTTTATGCTAAGTTTCTGCTAACAGGGGTCGAGTAACACGGAAATACGTGTAGAGGGATGACGCAGATTTGTACATTACATACACACGAACTCAGACGGGGACAGTACAAGTACGACATACAAAGACCCAAGACAAATATAAAAACAGTTATTGGTCATAATTATCTCTTTCCGTCTGTGAATTTTAAACGAGGCTGGGTTCCCGTCTTGACATTGCCCGACCTAGGAGAACTTGATCATGCCGCTGAGATTTTCCTGGCGAAATCTGTGCCATCGGGCATAATCAAACGTGGTGGTTCTGTCTGGTCTGTCTATGTAAGTCGGGTTCTTCTCTGTCTCGCGCCTTTTCTCGTACTGTCGGTCTGTCGTTCTTGTCGGCCCTTTGCCTTTACTTACGCTCAGTAGAGTCGGGCATTGGGCTTTCCAGTGTCCGACATACCTACAAAAAGCGCATTGGTCTGACCCTAAGTCTGGTCGTCCTTTGTATAGTGTCGGGGGATAAGTTGTGGGTAGCGGTGTCCTGGGGTTGTCCTGTCGGTATATTTCCCTACTTGGTTTATCCTCGTCTTTTCTCTGTCGTTTCGTAGCCTCTCTGCGCCACATACCGAGACTGTCGAGCATAATTGGCGTCGTCTTATTATTTCGAAGGGCTATTTCTAACGTTTCTATTTTATCAAGGTCAAAGGATCCTGCCAGTGGCCACTGTTTGTCTTGGCTATCTTCGGTATACCTGTGCCATAATTTATTATAAGCTATGGTGACTAACCCATAGTTTATGAACATGTCCTTATTAGGGGTGCCTTCTAGTGGAGCCATATGGTCCACCTCTAACACCCGGTCCGGGCTAAACAGGCTATTTATCAATGGGGAGAAGACAGACATGACGGCTCGTAACGAGGGACTAAAAAGTCAGCACTGCCTATCTTATCACTAGGTGCAAAGACTAGACAGAATATTTCTATTCTACGTTGTTTGCAGGTAGTGAATACCTCATGGATCCAAAAAAACCAAAAGACCAACAAAATAACAATGGGGAGAATGAGTAGGACCGCAAAGATCTGCGTTACCTACCCTTTTCACTATCTGCAAAAAGGATGGTCTCTTCCCTGCTTGCAGACAGAGAATCTCCAGGAAACAATAGTTTGTGAACAACAGTTCAGTTTCAAGCAATTATTGAGTGGGGGAGAAAAAGAACAAGCACGGCTGCTACCCTACTTATCCTCCACTGCTTGCAAAGGGAGAGAGAGCCTGTTGCTTCTCCGTTTGCAGACAGTGAATCTCTAAATAAAAATAAACAAGGCAATACTAGTATTTTTGAACAATCAAGCAATCAAAACAAATTCTTTCGCAACTTGTCGTGGCAACACGACCTTACCCGGACCATGTGGACAGTTTCTTGTCTTCCGAATCCAGCGCCCGATCGTCCTCTTTTTCTCGTATTTCTCACGGCACTCCTGATGGTTCCCAGTCAGGACCGTAGATCACTCGAGAGAGGTCTGTTCGGAACTAGTGAAGTTCGGATGATCGGCTGCCAGACGAGGGTCTATTGGGCAAGAGCTCTCCCGATCGTTGCAGTCGTTCACTCTGTCGTCGGGACCTCTCCCACTGGATCCACGAGTCGCTGATGGGCCCCACGTTGGGCGCCAATTGTAAAAAGTTCAATCGGGTCGGGGACAATCGATATTTGCCTGGCGGTATTGCCTCTGTGACCCTCTAGTTATTTAAATCAATGAAGAGGCAGGCGCTGGAGACTGGAAAGCAGGAAACAAGGTTTTTTTATTCTCTCCGGAGGAGAACACAACGAAACGGACAGAAGGTATCGTTCTGAGGTGCTCTAACTGTATTTCTGAGGCCTGGCCTCTTATATCCACATTTATGACTTTATTGCAGATTACACATACATGTTTAAAGCTTTGATGTGCGGAAAAGACATTCTCGGAACTCCCCTTTGGGCCCGTTCCCACACACATTTACAGTTAAAGTCCCCACCCTAGTCACAACAGGTGATGAGCATCGCGCAGCTGGATAATCCGCCGATTCACGGAATGTGGGGAGTCTGATCGGATCTCATGGGGTGGGGGGGGGCTTTGATCAACCCGGGGATTCTTTGATGGGGGAAGCTTTCTATTGTACGGGGAGGGGCAAGGATGGTATTGGCAGAGCTGGGTGTCGGCTTGGGAACGGGGAGGACAAAACGGGCACACGGGGAAAAAGGGGGTTTGCATCTAAGGGCCGGAGATCATGAAAGGAAAGCAGGGAGGTGTCGCGCTGGGAACAGGATGAGGGCCGGGGGCAGAGCAGCGCCGAAGAGGGGTTTATGACTCAAGGCAGGTGCAAGCAGGGGGTGGTCAGCGTGCAGGCTTAGTGAAGGCAAAGGGCTATGTCAGGGGCCAGCGGCATGCAAAAGGGTTTGTTCTGATCGGGGCATCTTAAAATGGCGGGCGCGCACGACAAAAGTGTGGCATCAGGGGAAGAGGCAAGATGGCGCAGATAATGTTCACCAAAACGCACTAATTTTCCACATTTGGATCATCTGTAAGATAACCCACCATGTTGGCATAGTTTATGCTAATAAACCTGCAGCAACGTTTTCCCATCAACAAGTTGTCTGGTCTGTTTATTTATGGGATATGCATATTGCTTGTGGGGGGCGGGTGTGCGGGCCGATATGGGCACTATGTGGGCCGACCGACTTGTCTCCGCAGGGGACCCTCATAAGAGGGCGGCCCCCTTAGTGCCGCAAGATAGCACGCAAGACAGCCCAGGGTCTTAGGTTGCCCCTTCAGCAAAGGCGCGTCACTTCCGGTCGGGTGGGGCGGAAGTATTTAAGGCTCCCACTCCCTTCTGGCGGCCTCTTTGACCTCTTCTCCTTCGATGTTTCCCTCCCTACCGCTTACCCGGCATCTCAGGGTGGCAGGGGGAGGTTGTGCAGTAACAGCTGTTATTTGTGTTGCAGGCGGAGTAACAGGACGATCCAGAGGCGGAAAGGTACTCAGGAGTACCCTATCCAGGAGCACAAAGGGTGTTATGGCCTAATATCCCCGGGAGATCTGTGCGGTGGACCCTGGGGTGCGATGGCACCCTGTTATCCTACGGGCGGTTGGAAACCTGTACAACGGGGGTCGCTTGAACGCTCTGCCCCTCGTAGGGGGGGGTGTGTGAGCAAGAGGGTGGACCAATGGTTTACCGGATATGGGAGGGGCTATCCTCTCACCACAACCGCTAAGCATCGTCTGGCCAAGGCCGCGATGCTACTTGGCCCATCAGGTGGCAAGCTGCAAGGGGCGTCTTGCCTTTGGACTGTCTGTAAAATAACCCAGCATATTGGCATAGTTTATGCTAATAAACCTGCAGGAACGTTTTCCCATCAACAAGTTGTCTGGTCTGTTTATTTATGGGATATGCATATTGCTTGTAGGGGGCTGGTGTGCAGGCCGATATGGGCACTTGAATGATTGCGCCCTCACCCCGTATACACCACGATGCGGCGTTTCGGGGAATGGGCCTAGACCCCTGGCATCCTGTAGCCAGATCACTGACAGGCCCAGAACCCCAGGCTGTGCCTGTAACGGACCACTGGCGGTCAGAAGCCAGGCGGCCCCATCCCACAACAGTATATTACTCACTGCCGCTGGAAAGGGCCTGCAGGAGACCGGCAGCATAATGCTCCTCCTCTTCCACCTTCCGTAGGAACAGATAGTGAGTGTGTCACTAACATGAGCAGTACCATCCTGCATGATTAATAGACGGCGTCATGTCGTCGTGCGACACACCCACACATGGCAAGAGTCACAGTGGCGTGTCACGACAGAGTTTGGAAAACACTGACCTAAGTAAACCCTCACATTTGTGGGTGAGCCAGCAGTTTTGGGGTCTCTACTAGGGATGCAGTCTGATTTCTCACTAATTTTGCTGCACACCTGAGACTTGGAACATATATGTTTTTTTTCACGACATTGTATTGTTCTCCATTAGGGCACCTGACTTCTGTATAAACCAGTATTTTATGCATTCAATTTTGCTGTATTTTACTTTTTATTTTCTGAAATACACCTTCATGGTTTTTCTGAATCCACTCTCAACCTCACTTTTCGAATCAGACCTTACTTATTTGACTGTATTTCTGAGATGCTGTTTTGTAACACCTCTGGGATACATTGATTCATGAAATCGAGATTAACATTGTCCCGATCTACCCCACTCTTGGGCTTGCCACTGAGCTGTAAGATTGTTTTGGTGTGTAGCGCGTCCACAACCTAAAAATGCTTCTCAAATCTCCACAACTGGATATCCTCAAATATCATCAAGTTTAACTCTGAAAAAACAACATGTTTCTTTATTTTTCTACACATCACTCAAAATCCTTCAATGAAGGTATTGAAGAGCTTCACAGCAATAGCTTTAACCCTTCGACTCTTGGTTTTCCATGTTTGCACAGATTGATCCTAGCCATACTCCAAGCTTTGAAAAAGAGCAAGCCATTTTTTTGAAATGGCAAACTTCAGTCTCGTTATTCAGGCCTCAGTGTTGGTGATAATAACTATGGGTGCTCAGTTTTGGAGTGATATTACTTTCTTCTTTAACTTTTTAACCGCATTGAAAAACCGTCCTCTGATGTGTGGCACAGCTTATCTAGGGCACAGGAAAATATGACTGTGTTTCCTCTTTAAAGAACTTTATAGCTTCCTCCTAGAAGCCACAATAAAGTTTAGACTGGCCTGCCTTGTCTTGAATGCAGTGTAACGGAACTGATCATAATTACAGTTGTCTGGGTCCAAAAGGCATATAAAAATCTTTATAACATGATTATGGAAATGAAAAAAATGGAGAGCTCAAAGCGATGACTCAAGCCTTTTATGTAGCTGCACCTTTTCACAGAATTTCACTGCCACCCGACCTGGAGATGTACTGATACTGATGTTACCAAAGAAATCTGAAAGAAAATCTATTCAAATTGTTTTTTGACTCAACTTCCTGCTCTATTGCCTCACTCCGCTATGCGCCCTTCGAGGATTTCATCTTTTAATTCATCCTTTATTATCTCTCTCTCTCCCTTCCCACCTTTTCTTTCCTCGCAGGGTACTTCTCTCTCATTTGGTTTATGCCTTTTCTTGTTACATTTGTTCCTGGATTTTTGCCATGGACATACTATTCCATTAAATTCAATAAAACTTTATTCGATTTCTTTTTAATAAACTCATTAAAGCACATAAAATCAGACAATATTTTAAAATCAGAAGCAGGTTTCGATTATCATTTCTGAAATATAATTATCAGTATAAAATTGAAATTACATAGTCTAACTTCCTTCTAGCGTGATCAAAAATTTCATGTTATAAAATTTCATATTGAAATTGTATTTCTACATCTGGTTTAATTTTTTTAAAACAATGCTAATGACCTTATAAAATGTTCATTATCAAGAAATTGCAGTGATAAAAATGCAGGATGACATTGTCTGAGACCAAGTAACCTTAACATTGGTAAAATCCACTTGCTTCTTTGTATTTCATGAAATTTACAAAATAGGACAACATGCATTGTCGATTGCTGAGATATATCATCGCATGGGCAATTACTCAATATTTTAGACCAATCGTTTATGGTGGGAAAAATTGTTACTCTATGAAAGATCCCTAGTCAAAAACGAGTCAGTACAAATCTTTCATGTCCCCCTAAATTATTTTACCAATACCATAGATGGTCAGTGCCACTTGGTTAGAAACTCCCGTTGCCCTCAATATTACTACAGAAAATCTATTTGTCTCCTGAAGCGTCATGCAGTTTAAAAAAAATCTTTTCTGGTAACAAAAGTTCTGGAGCCAGGGTCTTCCTAATATTCTGGGTGCCCAAGGTCATTCATAAAATCTTTTACATATTTTAACCATGGGATATTAGAGGACCGCTGTAGCTTAAGGCTGTCTGTTATATTATACTGGTTAAAAGTAGTTTTTGTGGAAGTCCAAATATTATGCCACAGCAGGACAGGTTGAATGTTTATAAGGTCCGATATATACACCATCCCTGATTCTAAATGACATATATAGGTAGAAGTACTGCATGGGACCACCAGCAGAAATCTTAGAAAAGCATTCTTGACCAACTGTAGGGGCTGAGGATCACAGTAGACCCAAACACCTGCACCATACATGGCAATTGTAACACATTTTGCCTGGTGTATGTGTAGCAACTCCACGGGGGTCTTCCCAATTTCCTTGCAAAATTAGCTAGGGCGTCAGTGGTTTTAGAAAATAATAGTTCCCTTGCTTTAACTGCCTGGCACCATAACCCCTTTGGCTGAAGAGGATTCCTAAATAAGAGTATGTCTTAGGAAAATCAACCTTTTTGTTGTCAATATATATGTCTCTGCATTTTGTGCTGCCCCTCCTACACTTAATTAGAAAGGTTTTTGAGGTACCACTTGCCTGTGTGATCCGATCGCACCCAGATATCTCGGGATTCAGGAGTGGAGAAAATGTTGAGACCGACGAACGCATTTCCCTATATGCGGACGATATACTGATGTATGTCACTAACCCGGAGAAGACACTTCCCGCAATAATGGATAGTTGTGAGACATATGGTAGATATGCGGGGTACAAAATTAACTGGGGGAAATCATACGTGTACCCCGTAGGCGAGAACGGCGGCCATACTGCTGGCCCCAGGCAACTCCAGCTGGCATGAGAGGGTATAACTAAGCTTAGGTATAACATATCTGGGAATTTACCTCACAACCAATGCGACAACAGCGCTGGATCGAAATCTTTACAGGGTGCTCAGGGATTTTAGAGCGGACGTCGAAAATTGATGTGGAATCTTCAACAGCTCTGTAGAACCGAAGATGTCATAATCAGTTCTGTCCCAGGCTATACCACCAGGTATAGGAAGGGCTGCGATGTTCATTGATGACAAGTCTATTTGTTCACGATGAGATGATTTGTGTGGTTTAAGTTTCAAGTAGATATTCTTACTTGCTGTGTCCATTTTACTATATTTTCCATTTATTAGCATTCCCAAAGTTAGTACAAGAGTCAGCCAAAGTACGAGGGAAAATACGCCTAACACAATCCAAAGTTCAACCCATGGTGAAACGAGATAAGTTTTTTCAAGTTGATGAAAAAATTCTGTTACCTTTTCTTTAAAAGTCTTATTTGCTGGCGTTGTTTCAGGTTCACTGGGATCCTCGGAAACCGTATCAAAGTTAATGAAGTAGCCAGAGGCAGTTCTGTCAATTGTAGGGATTGCATCAGGGTTAGTTGAAATCACTAGAGCTACCAGATCTTTTGTCATATTAGTATATTCAGATGCTATATCATTGTAGACAGGTGTTTCTTGACGAACTGTTATTTGGGTTTTCAAGAGGTACAAGTTCCATGGCTTTGTTGCATAGTCCTTCTTTTCGCACTGCAGATTCTTCAAAGGTGATGAGTCTCTCAGTTTGAACCTCTTGGATAGTAGCCAGATTTGGTCATCTGCTACATCTTTGGAGTCCACTTGGCCTACTACTTATGATCGGCCACATGATGTGGTTTTACCAGGTCGATAGATACGAACCTGTTCTCCTTTCTTCCAGCAAGGGGCGGCAGTAACACTGTTCTTGATCCGTGGATTGCTAAGACAGGTACTGGTTTTCTGTAAGAAGCCCAAATTCCTTCTTATCGGCAATCCTTTCTCTGACTAGATCCCCAATCTTTGGAATCTAGACAGGCCTTGGTGGAATGGGTGGTTCTCCTTCAGTGGTCGTTGGCTTCTGCAATGTGTTGCTTAGACTTCTTCTTGTTTCATTTAACTCCTGCAAAACAGCCAAACGTTCTTTTATATCAAAAGGTTTTTGTTCCACCACTGAAGTGTGACAATCGAGGTCTCCGACAAGCATTCAAGGTACCAAAAAGGATTTCATATGGAGTGATTCTACCCAGAGAATTTCTTGGCAGATTATTTAAACTAAGTTGGACACTTATTAGATGTTTGACCCACCCGTCACTCGAGCCTAATACCCTTGCTGTTATAGATTGCTCTAAGTCTCGGCTTTTTCTTTCCACAACTGCATTTCCCTCAGGATGGAATGGACAAGAATACCACAATGCAATGCCCAGACTGGCCATGGCCTCCTTGTAAGCTCGAGAGCTAAAGGCAGGACTCCGGTCAGAATGTAGCGTGCCGACTGCGTATGTGCCGTAAAGACTCGCAAATCTTTTATAACAGTTCGGGCGTCATCCGAGAGCTGAGGCCATATCCAAATGAATCTGTCCTAATAGTTGTGGGACCGCATTTGTCCATAGGGACGTCTTCGTGTAGATAGTCTAATGCTGTCTAACAATGGTGTCTGTACTGGGCTGGCAACACTGTAGTCCGGTATCTGGCGGCGTTCTCTGCTGCGATCTCTGTTGCAGTCATGACAACTGATTGCAAATTCGTGAATGTGGGCATTCATCCTTGGCCACCAGTATGTCTCTTTTAATTCTAGTATAGATTTAGAGATCCCTTGATGTATCAGACCCTCTCCCAAATGTGCTTCGTGTATCAATGCTACTCTACATCTCCTGTTTTGAATTACTCTATCCCCCACTCCAGGGATCAGAGCAAAAGGAACGGAGTTGGCGTCAATAATTCATGAATATTCAAGTGGATACTTTAGAGGTAACGCTGCATCGCTGCCTTTGCTTGTGGCATTGACAGCTAGCATTATTTTGCCGTCTATTTTTGTTTCTGAACGAGTGATTGCAGCTACGGAAGCCGTATGCACAGCTGCCTTCGTGGCTTCATCAGCCAATGAATTCCCTGCAAGGTGAACGCCATCACGCTGATGACTCAGTGTATGGATCACATGAGTCTTTTGAAGTTCTTTTTGCAACTGAATTACTTGTTCCCAAAGCAACTTATGCTTGATTGTGCCACCTTTTGCATCTTTGAAACCGTTTTGAACCCAGTTCTGCAAGTATTCATTGTAAGATTGAACGCAGTAGTACGAATCGCGCACTATGAGCGCGGGGAAATCGCGATCGGTATATTGTCAAGCGCCATCTTGAATGCCTGTAGTTCAGCTCGCTGAGCTTTACAATCTCCGAGAGATTGTGTTTTTGTGAGCATAAGTCGGAATTTACCATCGCGCCAGCGACCTTTAACGATCGCGCACGCAGCACTATATGCCTGTTTACCCCCAATTGCGGGCTGTGCCGATCCGTCTGTATAAATTATACATTCGTATTGTTCTAGAGGCAGAATCTCAGTGGGCAGAGGACATTCTTGTTCGTATTGTAGAAATTCTTGTGTTTTTAAGTACGGGTCAAAAACTTATTTAAAGTCTGTTGCAGCAAGAGAGTTAACCCATTGTATCCATCTTGGATGTAAAGCCTTTGCATTTGAAATGCTTGCTTTTGTCGCTGCCTCTAAGGCAGGTACAGGTGTAACGACCATTATGTGTTTTCCCTGTGCGAGGACTCTCTCTTTTGCTACTGCAGTTTCAACCGCTGTCAGAATTTTTTCTGTAGAAGTGAATGTCATTTCAGCTTGTGTGTACAGGTGTGATTTATAAGCTATTGGTACCTTTCACCTTGATTAAAGGTGAAGTACGTGAATACGCATCTCCCTGAGATGATTCGGATTACGAGGTTGCGTACGTTTACACGTGTTTGTAAGTGTGTCGTTGCTAACATGTCTGTTTGCACTAAACGCAACATTTCTGTGTGTTTTTGAGTCCAATTAGTTGTTTTGAAATCAGGTTTGATTAATTCGTAGAGAGGTTTAACACTTTCTGCATAATTTAAAATGTAAGTTCTTCCGAAATTCAGGAAACCTAGAATTGACTGTAAGTCTTTCCGTGTTTTTGGAGGTTGGAGCAGCGCACATTTCTCTAGAAAGTTTGCTGCCAGGATTTTGCTTTCACTTGACAACTCGTATCCTAAGCAAAGGACGTTGAGGTGGGCAATTCGTGATTTCTTAAAATTGAATTTGTACCCTTCAGATGCAAAGCCAAGTATTATGGTATTCACTCTGTTCAAGTGCCTGTCCAAGTCATCGTCTGTTAGATAGATGTCATCAACATAAGATAATGCCTCATCATCATATGTTTGTAGTATCTCTTTTACTCTGGCTGAAAATAACCCGGGACTATTCTTGAATCCCTGGGGGAGACGACAGAAATGACGCTGTGTCCCCATAATTGAGAAAGTGATCAAGTACCTACTTTCTGGTGCAATATTTTGACAGAAGAAACCGTTAGAAATATCTAATGTGGTTTTAATTTTTTTGCGCGTGATGTTATTCATCAGTGCTGCACTGTGCATTTTGTACTGCAAAGGTTTTGCAACAAAAGTTTAAATGTCTGTAGTCCAAAACTAGACGATATATATTGTCTGGTTTGGAGACAGGAAACAAAGGATTGTTCATGGACAAGGTGCATGTTTCAATCACCGCTTGGTATTCAAGTTGATCTAATATCTCCCTGACCTGTTTTTTAGCTTCTTGCTTAACTGGATGCTGCCTCTGAGCAGTTGTTTGAGTTTTTAACTGGATTTTATGGTGAGGAGAATCCTCTTCCCATCCTACATGATTTTTATATAATGCTGGAGCCTGGGCTACAGCCCATTTTCTGGCATAGGTGTATTTTAAGTGAATCGTAATATGATTGGAGAAGGCTGGCATAATGATGTCTTCGCCATGTGGGCACTCCCTGACAAATTTTGGTGGCCAGTCTTTTTCAGCTAGAAGGATGTCCTAACCCTTAGAGAGCTTCTCCCAAAAGAGTGCTCTTATTTTCCTAGTTATGTCCCCCTCCATCCGGAGTGTTACTTCATATAACTTATGAGGTACACTAACCCTGGTATCGGCAGTTTCAACTTGAATGTACTCATTCAAGTCCACTGTCTCCAGATGATCCAACAGGATCTTGTGAGTTATGGTAACTAACTATGGGCGAATTTTGCGGATCTGCGGTCTGCGAATTCGCTCGAAATCTCAAAACAAATCTGCAAATTCACACATTTTCCTGCGTACTCGTGGATTTTTTAGCGATTTGCTCTGGAGTACTTTCTACTGGCTAATCCAGTAAGTGCTACCTCGTTGGGTAAATGTATAGTGCTTTTCCTACACTGCAGCTGTGTAAAGGGCCAGATGATTTGTCTCCACTGACCATGTGTGCCTGTAACTTTGCCACCGCGCCAAAAGGCGCCGAGGTCCCTTGAGTGAGCTGTCCAGCATAGTTGGGGAAGGGCGGGAAGACGTTTGATACTGCTAGTGTGTGGTGCGGGACCAAACGGGTGGGGCTTCTATGCGTGTCAACATGCCTCTTGTGTATAAAGTGTCGGAGAGCGAGCAGGGCAGCAGGTGAGGAGAAAGCAGCCTCCTGGTCACAGGAACTACATGGGGATTGCACTCGAGAAACTAATGGATTCAAAGACGTCCCTCGAGTATTACAGCTAATTTTCGACAGCAGATATGGGGTTAAAGCACACTTGCCCAGCCTCGACCGTGCTCACTAATGTTTTGGGCTGATTAAAACATTACTGAATTTGAGCTTCAACTCGGGCACCTGCTATATTTATATATGTAAGTGCTTCCTGTTGAGGTTTAATTTTTGTGACAGGAGCCTCGTGCCAGATCGAATCCTGCCCTGCATAGTTATCCACGAAGATGCCACCGTTTTGTCATGTGCAATACCTCTCCTCAACTGGAGTACTTTCTACTGGCTAATCAGTAAGTGCTACCTCGTTGGGTAAATGTATGGTGCTTTTCCTACACTGCAGCTGCGTAAAGGGCCAGAAGATGTGCCTCCAGTGACCCTGTGTGCCTGTAACTTTGGTCCCTTAAGTTATCTAGCCATAAAAAAAAAAAAATCTGCCCACAAGCGAATTTGCGAATTTTGTGGCAATTTCGCGAGATTTGCAGATCGCGAAATTGACGAAAATACGCAAATTTCGCAAGCGGAACGTACTTTTGGCCCATGCTTAATGGTAACTTCAGCTGCGCTGTCCAGCATTGTCTGGGCCCACTCCCCGTTCTTGAGTTGTGTCCTGAAGATCCTCGGCATGTCTGATTTTTAGACTTGCTACCTTCTTCTTGGTGAATTGGGTTTTCTTATTTTTTGGAACATGTTGATCGTCTTTGGACTTCACGCATTCTTCTTTGTGTTCTGACCGTCCTCTTCTTTCCGATTTCTGTGTGGAAGTCTGAACGGTACGAGAGGAACGTGTGTCAGTATCTTGATATCTATCAGGTTTTCACAAATTATCCCTGTTCCTGAGATTATACCTCTTTTCAGAGGGCTCCTTTTGAGGGGACCTTCCACTGGATTCAGAATGCTTCTCTTTAGAAGTTTGTTTGGTATTCTCCCACTTCTTTTTAGGAGTAGTGAGAGTGTTTTTAATAAAGACCTTTTCAGGATTCTCTGTTAGTTGGGGCTTAACTGGATTCCCACCCAAACTATCTCTACCTAGTTCTTCATAGGATTTTTCTATTATTCTGGCAAGTTCATATGGTTGCTCAGTTATATCAAATTCTCTTATTTTTTGGTGGATCGCCGCGGATGCTGCTTCACCTTTAATATTAGCTAATATTATAGCTAAGACCTGTTTGAAATCCTTCAGTAATTTCATACCTAGATTTAAAGCATGCTCTGCCCCGTATTAATTTTGAATCTGTTTCAGGACATCTGGAATTACCGCCATAGACGGAACCCCATGTATTTCTGTGTAGATTGCAGCAAAGACTGTACCCCAAGTGTCACAGTCGTCCAGGTGTGATAATAATAATAATAATAATCTTTATTGATTGGTTAAAAAAACCATTTACAATTTACAACATGACAAACATTAATAGAAATGACTGTGATAAAAGTTTTAAAACAAATAGTTTAAAATGACTTAAGATTCGGGGGGGCCAATAAGATCTGATAATGTTCTGATACAGTAAATAAATCTGGGTTTCTTGTAGTCTCTGATTTGGATGTTGTATCTGTTAACTTGACCGCTCTGCTATGATGGGGAGACTTTGGATTGGAGAGTGGCTTCATGGCGTTTTAACGCTTTATGGACAAATTTATTTCAAAAGCCCAATGTTTAGCTTGGTGTTGTCAGGGTTGAGAGCGGCCATTATTGCTTGGCGGCAAGATTGAACTCCCAACATAATACATTGGCCTCGCAATAGTGACCGTCTGGCTGTGAGCAGTGCAGGGCATGCACAGACGATATGTTCCATTGTTTCTGAATGGTAGCCACACAATCTGCATTCTGTGCTACTCCCCGGCCGGCGCCATTCCGGGAGGTTCTTCAGAAAGAGCCATTCTCCCATCCTCAAGGCTATAAACTTGCGTATCCAATAAAGTGCGTATGTGCTTGACATGTAGAGCGGCTGAACACCCACTTTAAAATTGGCGATTACAGCCCAGGTGTGTCTCCTCTTTGAGAGTATCGCCCTGTCCGAGTGAAAGGACCACAATCTAATGTTTTTTTTATGGCGGACTGTAGCACCGGGAGAGATGGGTTTATATCCCAGAGCTCTTTTGCGCCTCAAACTGTAGGCTGTAATCCAGGAGTTGCCGATGCTTGTGGCTGGTCTGATTTTGCTGTATTTCCTGCCGGAGTCGGGCCTCCAAGGAACCCTCCTGAGCGCGGCGCAGTCTATGACACAGTTTAATGAATGCACCTGCATCCACTCCATGGTGATCTTGGAGTACCAATTCAAGTCTCACTTGAGCTGGCGAGGCAGATTTTGGCAACCCAAAGGCTCTTTTAAAGATTGTTTTTGTTAACTTGTTTATTAGTATACTAGTTGTGCCCTTGGTGATCTCGTGGCCGTACGTCAGGGAGTTGATTACTTTGGCTTTCATTACTTTCAGCATGGGTGTTAGGCTAGGACTAGTAGCTGTTTTGCCAACTTTGCAGCGGCCACCTCTAATGACAGAGCTTTGATTTTTAATGCTTCTTTGTGCTTGACAAAGGAGCCTCTTGTATCCAGAAAGATGGCCAGGTATTGGTAACTGGGGGTTGAATCTAAATTTGTTTTGTTGAAGTACCACCTTTCTGTTGACCTTTTTTGCTTCCCAAAAGAGATAGTTTTAGTTTTTGACAAGTTGAGCTCTAGATGGTTTCTTGTCGTATAGGGTAGCAATTCGTCCTGTAGCCTCTGGAGACCCACTTTTGTGTGGCTTAAAAGCACCAGATCATCGGCGTAAAGCAAGTTGGTGATGCGAGTCCCGTCGAGTTGAGGAGGGTGGCAGTTTACACTGTCGAGAGCTGGAGAGAGGTCGGATATAAACAAATTGAAAAGGTGTGGGGCCAATACACACCCTTGTTTGAAGCCGGTTTTAGTTCGTATCTTCCTGGAGACATGGCAGCCTTCGCCCAGCTTGATTCTTATCCACGTTTCCGTGTGGAGTTGATTAAAACGTTACTAGGTAGAGTCCAGGTTCCCCAGGACTTGGTCGACGGGCCATGTCCTGTTTTGGTAACACGTGTTTTGGCAGGGATTTGACGCATAGGGAGCATGAACATATGTGTGTGTATTTAGTAGTGATTGTGTGATTTGGGAGTTGGTGAGCGGGTGAGTGTGAGTTTTTGCGTTGGTGTGTGATTGCGTGAGTGGAGATGCCGTGTTTCAGTAAATTGCTGTGTCTCGGGTGCTGCTGCTGCGCCTCGGACACTAGATTGGCCGAGAGCCAACCCGCCCCGGTGGAGGGCTCCCCTGATTTCGAGATGTACGTTAAACATGGATTGACTCCGATTTTGTTTACTACTTTGTGGCATAGATATACAAAGGGAAATGTGGATTTGCAGTGGCCTTTGACTGGTTCTTCCGATGGAGCGAAATTAGACTATTTACAAGACAGATTGTTTGCCAGGCGCAGTTGTCAGAGTATGTTCGATTCCTTGAGGATGTGGCAAAAGGAGGTAAAGGAACGACAGCTGAAGGAGGAAAAGGTGGCTCAGAAGAGAGCGGCACAGACAATGGCGCAGAAGGCGAGAGAACATACTAAGAAAGAGAATGAGCAGCGGATTGAGCGCGCAGATAGACTCTACAGGTTACAGGATAATAAAAGTTATGTAGTGAGAGAGGAAGAACAAGATGAGATGGAGGACATTTTGAATACTCGGCCCCCTCCCCCTTATGCCCCACAATCATTGTACCCAGTGCTGATGGATTCCGCTTCCCCGGTGGTGGTTTCAGTTCCCCAAACGGGTGCTCCTCCCTTGTCCGGCACCCCCGTTTCCTCTGTTGTTGAACAGGCTTTGTCTTCTGTCACCTCTTCCTTGCCTACGCCCTTGGTCTCTCTCTTTGCGGCGAGCTCACCCGCCCCCTCTGTGATTTCCTCTGCACTTCCCGCTGTTTCTGCCAGTACTACCCCTCAGGGTGCATTGCTGACCCCGACTCGAGGTACGGGAAATGGAGTGTTTACGCGTTCTACTGTTGGGTTGGATGAAAAAACGGTGGTGGCTAATCAAGCCTGTCAGTGGGCCAGGAATAATATTTTCTCACTCGAAGACATTTGCTCCACAATGAAAGATTACGAGCCTTTGATGCAACAGCATGCTTTATGGCATATGTCGACGACACTGATAGCGTTGTGGGAACAGGGATATGGTGGAGAGGCACCGGTGATTCTTCATGACATTAAGAACAGAGCCTATAGGGCTAACACTGGAATGAAGGACGTGTTGCGCAGTTTGAGGTCCCTGTTGGAGTATAGAAATGAGTTGCCGTCAGCGGGAGAGCCCTGTTTTCCTGGGGTACATCCAATGCGAGAGGTACACCCTATTTTCCACACTGAAGTACCTGAAGTGTTAGACCCGGTAACTAATAATGTCACTCGAGCTTGTGTCGATGCTCATTTCCAAGAACAGTGGGAATATACACCTTGGAAAAGGAGCGAGGTGTTAGCACTGAAGGCTTAGTTGCCCGACTCGAGAAAAAATCCGACTGCTTATTACAAAGAGTTAACGGAAGCAGCTTCCTCGACAGTTATGACTTTAGCAGATATAGAATTGTTTTTTTGGGTTACTGGTTCCGGTGGATGTGTGGAGACAGGTAAAGGGCATGGACCATGCAGAAGAGCTGGGTGGTACCTGGGAAGAAATTAAGGATTGGGACAAGGAGCGGAAGCCAGGGGAGAAGCCGAAGGCTGAGATTTTAGCGTTACCAGGACGTATAATAAAATATATGCACTCCCTTATTCCTCCAAAGAAAGTAGATTGGGATAAATTGACTGCATGTAGACAGAAAAAGGATGAGGCGGTTTCAGACTTTTTCACTCGTTTTGAAGAGACTTTCATGGATTTCAGTGGTCAGGATATCTCCCAGGATGGAGGCCTGCGACTTTTCGTTAATAGATTCATAACGAATTTGTTACCGGAAATATCAGCTCGATTGCAGGCGTCGGAGAGTACGTGGACGACATCCACCCCCTCTGGTATTCTGCGTATGGCTCAGTATTATGAACATAGGGAGAATGAGAATAAAGACAGACAAGAAAAGAAGGCCAAGGATTTGAAGACAAGAGTGTTACTGCAGCTGGTGTCGAAGGGTCGGGGACGTGGAGCCCCACCACCTATGGTAGCTGGTCAATGTGGAAGTAGTTACGGAAGGGGAGAAAAGAGAGAGCGTCTGGGACAGAATCAGTGTGCCAACTGCAAAAAGGAAGGGCATTGGTGGAGAGATTGTCCGGAGCTTCGGTCCACTGACGGACAAGGCAGGGGACGAGGTCGTGGTGAATTTCGTAGGGATGACAGACAGTCTGACGGGGGCAGGCGACCGGGGGGATTACTTTGATGGAGACAGGGATCGACAACACTTCCAAACAGAGGGTGACAATGGTAGAGATAGACAGTACTACAACGATGCATATACTATGGACGACCTGACTGGATTCTCTCATAACTAGGACAGTGTAGGACAGAGCATGGGACCGGTTTCTGTGGATATCGATCAACGAGGACCCTATGTGACTGCAGATTTGTTGGGGTCTCCTCAGAAATTTTTTGTGGATACGGGTGCTATGAAAAGTTCGGTGGCACGTTCTCAGGTCCCAGGGGCGGCTCTGTCTGGCAAGAATAATATCTCCGTAGGGTTCTCAGGTACTCCGGTGATTAGCCCCATTTCTAAGCCTCTTGCTCTTACGATTGGTCCTTTCACTGTTGACTCTCCTTTCCTTCTGACTTCGAATTGTGGCGAGAATTTGCTGGGTTTGGATTTACTGAAACGGTTGAATGCTACCATTTATTGTTCTCCAGACGGTGTGTACCTCACGTTGGGTCCTACTGTTGCGCATGCGCAGCAGTGCTTTTCAAAAGATGAGCCCCTCCCGGCTGAGTTTGAGGGGATCCCAGGGGCTAGTAGTGATACCGATGTGGGAAAAAAGGATATTGCCCCTGTGTCCATCAAGGTTAAGGTGGGAGCCCGACTGCCTAGGATACCCCAGTACAAGATATCCAGAGATGGAGAGAAGGCTTTGTTACAAATAATACAGGACTTGATCCGGTCAGGGGTAGTGGAGGAGACAGACTCTAACAGTTGTAACAGTCCTATTCTTCCGATCCTTAAACGACCCTCCACCGATGCCAGTGATGGTGCACCCGATGTCTACCGATTTGTGATTGATTTACGCCACATTAACAAGGTGGTTGAGCCCCAATATCCGGTGGTCTCTGATATCACCATGATTTTGACGATGATCCCTCCCACAGCTAAATATTTTTCTGTCCTGGATTTAAAAAATGCTTTTTTTAGTATACCTGTACATCCTGATAGCCGTTATCTCTTTGGATTCTCATTGGCTGGACGAAGTTTTAGATTATGTAGAATTCCCCAAGGTTATGCAGAAAGTCCCAGCATTTATAGTCAGGCTTTGAAGGCACAATTGGATGATTTGGAACTCCCGAAGGGTAATGTTTTATTGCAATATGTAGATGATATTCTCATAGCATCAGACACTGAGGAGGGGTGTCGAGAGTCCACCGTTAAATTGTTGCACCATTTGGCTCACAAAGGACACAAGGTGTCCCTTCCTAAATTCCAATACTGTCGACAGGAGGTTACCTACTTAGGTCATCTCCTATCGAAGGAGGGGAGGAGGTTGACACCGGAGCGCATTAATGCGATAACTAACATGGCTGTACCTAACACGCAGCGAGAGGTGCGCGCGTTTTTGGGCATAAACTCGTATTATCGCCAGTGGATACCTAATTACGCCTTACTAACAAAACCCCTTCTGTATCTGACTACTAAAGAGGTGCGCGAACCCCTACCTTGGACTCCAGCATGCCAAGAAGCGTTTGAGTTACTAAAAACTGCTTTATGCTCTGCACCTGTTTTGGGAACTCCTGATTACCAGGAGCCTTTTCTGCTTTATGTACACGAGGCGGACGGTTGCACGCTGTCTGTCCTAACTCAGTGTTTTGGAGGGAAACAGAGACCCTGTGCTTATTTTTCCGCTATGCTTGACAATGTGGCGAGAGCGCTGCCAACCTGTCTAAGGGCTCCAGCGGCTGCTGCGGTTTCAATTAGACAATCGGCAGGGCTCGTGCTGGGTTCAGATCTCACAGTAATGGTACCGCATGCTGTGGACATTTTATTGAACAGGACACAGACGCAGCATTTAACTAGTGCTCGTCTTACTGGTTATGAGATGACATTATTTGCACCCCATGTTACGATCAAAAGATGCGCAACTTTGAACCCGGCTACGTTACTACCCATCCCTTCAGATGAAAAGGACGATGAAGTCCATGATTGTTTGTTTCGGACAGAGGAGGAGACGAAGGTAAGGATAGATTTAACGGACACCCCCCTTGATGACCCCGACGGGGAGCTGTATGTTGATGGTTCCTGTTTTAAACTTGCGGATGGTACCTCAACTGCAGCATATGCAGTCACAACATTGAAAAAGGTGGTGGAGACTTCTAGGGTCCCGTACCACTCAGCCCAAGCTGCAGAAATAATAGCATTGATGCGAGCGTGTGAACTGAGTGAAGGATTGTATGTGAATATTTACACTGAGAGCCAATACGCCTTTCGCGTGGCTCATAGTTATGGGCGACTGTGGGCAGAAAGAGGGTTTTTGACATCACACGGACAAAAGATTCAGTATGGCACATTGATATTACGACTATTGACGGCTTTGACACTTCCTAACCGACTGGCTGTGATCAAGTGTAGTGCACACAAAGCGGTGGTAGATGATGTAGGACGGGGAAATGCATTTGCAGATCAAACAGCTAAGGAAACGGCTAGGACAAAACTCCCACGAATGTTTGTGGCAGGGCCAGCTAGGTGGGTACCGGATGTTAATATGTTCGCAAATACTGTACAAAGTATGCGGAACATACAAGAAAAAGCGACTCAGGACGAGTTGAGCACATGGAAGGATGGTGGGGGGCGGTTGGACTCGGATGAGTGTTGGACGGATGTGTCAGATAAAAGACGATGGTTACTCCCGGAGGCATATGTCCTCCCAGTGGTGACAATGGCTCACGGGCCAGCTCATATTAGTGCAAGGGGAATATGCAAATTGTTAGACCCAGTGTGGAGCAATAAGAACATTTCCAAGGTGGCAACGCATTTAGTGCAGCAGTGCATGGTTTGTTTAAGACATAATCCTCGGAAGGGAACACCTGTTCCAGTTGGCAATTTTGCCCCTCCATCCTTCCCTTTTGAAGTAATACAGATGGACTACATTGAGATGGAGAGGGTTAATAACCTCAAATACGTCCTAGTGGTGCTATGCTCATTTAGTAGGCGGGTGGAGGCTTTTCCAACTAAAGATTGTACAGCCATCTCAACAGCTAAGATGCTGATTAAAGAGTACTTTTCGAGATATGGCTTGCCCCGGGTGATCTGGAGCGACAACGGCACGTCTTTTAATGCTGAATTAATGAAGCAGATCTGGAAAGGATTGCAAATTTCTCAAAAGTTCCACGCAGCACAACACCCCCAGGCTGCAGGTCTGGTTGAGAGATTCAATGGCACCCTAAAACTCAAAATGGCCAAGATACAAGAGAGTACAGGGTTACGCTGGCCAGATGCACTTCCCCTGGCTTTGCTTTCCACTAGAGTGACAGTCAATTCCAAGACAGGTGTTTCCCCCCACGAGGTTATATTTGGTAGACCGGCCAACGTGTGGGGTGTCCCTAGACCTAAATGTTTCTCGGAAATTGAATATCCTCTGTTGATAGATTACCTGTATGCTTTGACTAAAGATCTCCGTTCTATTCATCAGCAGGTAGCAGACACCCTGAAGCCGCTGCCGGAGGGGCCAGGCCACAGCATACAACCCGGGGACTGGGTTGTCGTGAAGAAGTACCAACGGAAGTCCTGCTTGGAACCCAGGTGGTCGGAGCCAAGGCAAGTGCTCCTTCGCACCCGCACCGCACTTCGGGTTGAGGGCCGGAAGGCATGGACGCATGCATCGCATGTCAAACGCGTCCCTCTACCACTGCCATATGATGAATGGGTGAGAGGCGGTGTTGCTGATCACGAGTGTGAGACGGTTCCTCGGTATGTCCCCTTCTCGGATGCTTCATTGAGGGGTGAGGAGCCAAATGAAAGTGAAAAGAGGCCGGCTCTGATTGCAAGTGGTGAGGCCTCCCCTGATCACAGTGAGAAAACATCGGAGGATACATCTCCTGCTATTGACCTCCCCATTCTGTTCAGAGATCCTGAAGTGCGAGGGAGCACCCGTTATAATCTGCGGCCCAGAAAAGAGAAGAAGAAAAATTGAGCACTGAATGAAGGGCTGAGATAGGGAATAGGCGTGGACAATGCTGGAAAGTATAGCTTAGTGGTAGGGATGGGCTGCTGGTAAGAGCCCTGGTGCACTATCGAGACATTGTCAAATGGGACACTAGGATTGCGTCTGGGCCCAGGTTTAGTGCTCCTGAGTTGCTGCAGTTGTGCGACTCCGTCGAGGGATTAGGGAATAAAGAATGGAAGCCTGCCTGTGAGGCTTTAACGGACACAGGGAGAAGATCCCTTTTGAGGGTGAAGACCCCCTCTGGCCGGTTTCGGAGTGACTGGAACTGTTTGAATATTCTTTTAGTTTAGTTTTTGACTTTTAGCTAGGTGATATGTATCCCTTTGGCCGTCCCATCCCAGAGGAGTAGCAGCCCTTTGCAGCTGCTCGTAGACCAGAACCAGATTCACCATGGCTTGCTCTGTCCTGGAAAGGAAAAATAGTGGTTATTGTGATATTCATCATTATATCTATACTACTATAATAAAGGAGAAACTTGCAGGCTTTGAGGCAAGTAAACGCGGGAACCACTGCGCCAATCTACACACCCGATACACCGTAGAAATCGGCAGGGTGTGTAGATGGTTATAGGCTGTATAAACTTTAAAAAAAAACTTATTTTAAAAAATTAATAAAAAAAAGAAATAGTCCCCCCAAAGTAGCGCCAGCCGCGACGTGCGTGCTCACGTCGAGGAGCGGCGTCAGATGACCGGCGGACATGGCGCGGGGGAGGAGCTGTCACGTGAGCAGCAGCGGACAGGCCAGCGGCGGTGAGAGACCAGCATCCACAAAGTTACAGAGGCGGTGCTTTCATTATGCCTCCCTTCGCTCTATCCTTTTTCTCCTTTTCTGTATCTACCGCTCCTCGGCTCTTCTCTCCCCCCTCCCTCTTTGCCTCCCCATATCCCTCTTTCCTCGCCTTGTCTATTTCCCCCATCTCCTCTCCCTACCCCCAGCCTGCTAACAGCACTTTATAGCTGTCATCAATTAGTGAGGCAAGTGCTGAATTATATCTCACTAATTACACCGCCTGTTGCCGCGCTCAGCGGCTGCAATTACACCCGAGGAAATAAGCCAGTGCAGAGAACATCAAAGTCTCTCCTTCCCAGTCTGAGCAACACAGCTGCTCCAGGAGGGGGCTTCGGGGGGGACTGCAAAGCGCTTAGAAGCAACAAGAGGACTGTGCGCAGCCACAGCTACCAGAAGACTCTGTGTCAGAACAGTGTCCGTCCTGTTCTGTCCCTGTACAAAAGAAGTCATTCTGGGAATTGTAGTTTTGTGTAAGGTCATCTGCACACTGTGGGCTTAAGTTTGAAACTACAATATGTTGTTAAAGGAACGTCCGGGAGTGGAAATGTAGGGTCTTAGAGAACTTTTACAAAACTATGCGAGGCCTCTACAGGACAGAGACAAGTTGGGGAAGAGCAACACAGAGGCAGTGTATGATGCAAAGGGTTAATAAGGCAGAGTGCTGTACATATAGGGGTAAAAAACATAAGACAGCTAGCTGTACGTGGAGTGCATAACACCCAGATGCCCGAGGTGTAATTGTAATTGCATTTATAAAGTGCTTGCTACCCCAGACGAGGCATTGAGGTTATTGGTGGCTGATACGGGGCAGTGGTGGTATTTGTGTGTGTGTGGCAGGGAAGTGTTAGAAACAAGCATTTGCAATGCAATAGGTCTCGCATTAGGAAAGTTTGGGCTATTGGTATTGTAAATTACAAATTTTGTATATATGTTTTGTATTTGAAAATAGCTAAATTAATAGCTTTGTCATTTACAATGCCAATAGTTATACCTTTCGCAAATGTGACACCTATAGCATTTGTAATGCAATATGTGTTGTATTTACGTGACTTACATGTATTGATATTACAAATAATAATGGCTTTTAATTTCTTTTCAATAATTAATACTTAAATAAAAGTTATTGTAATTTATAATGGCAATAGCTCAAAGTTTTGTAAATAACGTTTGTGAAGATTATGTTCAGTGTATTTTATTGTGACGAAAATCCAAGAACAGAAGTGACATATTAACATCTTTTTGTTACATCTATACTACTATACTTGCAGGCTTTGAGGCAAGTAAATGCGGGAACCACTGCGCCAATTTACACACCCGATCCACCGTAGAAATCGGCAGGGTGTGTAGATGGTTATAGGCTATGAAAAAATTAATTAAAAAAAAAAATAGTCCCCCCAAAGTAGCGCCGGCCGCGACGTGCGTGCTCACATCGAGGAGCGGCGTCAGAGGACCGGCGGATATGGCGTGGGGGAGGAGTGGTCACGTGAGCAGCAGCGGACAGGCCAGCGGCGGTGAGAGACCAGCGGAGAGGCGGACATGGCGCGGGGGAGGAGCGGCGGCGGACAGGCGGTGAGGAGCAGAGCGGCGAGGACCTGTCAACTCAGGAGCGGAGAATGAGGTAAGCAGGCGGGTGTCGGGCCAGGCGGGGGACGGGGAGTTACTAAAGGCAATGTCGCGGCAGGCGGGGGTCGGGGCAGGAGGGGGACGGGGACTAACACCTCCAGGCGAGGGTCGGGCCAGGCGGCAGCCGGGGGAAGGGGCGGGCGGGGGCACGCGCTGATGGGCAATATCGGGGCAGGCGGGGGTAGGGGGAAGCCTGAAAGCACCGGACAAGGTCGGGATGGGCTGCTAGTTCTTAATAATCCTTGGGATACCGTTCTTCCTAGATGAAGCCTACCATGTTCACAAGTTTATCCCTACTCCTTCTGTCCTACCCGAACATAATATGGTTACTGTTGATTATGGGGAACAATGTATGCGTAAGGGCTATCGAGATAATGTTTTTATCAAGACTCTACACCATGCTCATGCCGTGTATAATGTGACAGATTGTTGGGTTTGTGGGTTGCTCCCTTCAGCCGCATATAAAAAGGACAGGTTGCTGGCGCTTCCTCTGACACCTGTAAAGAGCTGCGTGGGTTGGTACACCTTAATCGGTATGGTGAAATATTTTCAACAGCCTGATTTTTTGAGAAGATGAGGGAAACTGGTTTCCTGGGCAGCCTTATGAAAAGTTGCAGGACTATGTTGCTCTGCTTCCGATAATGGGGGCTTGGGAAATGGTTGTTTAGAACTAGATTTTACTTGTATGGATGGCTGGAGAGGGTATCCCAGAACTTGAGGTAGCACTGACAGCTGAGTAGTCCCGGTTGAGGGTTCTGTCTGAGGGGCAACTGGTTCAATAATAGTTGTGGGCTTGTCAGATCTCCTTTCAAAAGTAATGCTGATGCGGCCGATGGAACGTTTCCTGGAAGTGCTGCGTCGCTCCTAGGGGAGTTGCTTATATTTGAGATTGTTATACCAATTTTTAGTTTATTCCGGCTTTTTTGTTGTCTTTTCTTTTCTCTTTTCGACAACCGGTGTAAGTTATGGTTTCTAGATGGTTCGATGGTGGGTAGTTTAGCTACTACTGACTCTGTGGGGTTTGGAAAAGTTGGACAGGAGGTACTTTCGGGCAGGGTGACTCATATGACTGGCTTGGAGCATGAGTTGAGGAGTCTGGCAACTTAGACTCCGAGGGTTTCTTTATTTCCGTTAGGACGGCTGAAAGGAATTGGGGCAGAGATGAGAGGGAGTCGATTATAGGGGAGCAACAGCACACTGATTGCACCAGTTGAGTTTGGGCTTGAACTTTTTTGATAGGAGCGTTGAGCGCCTCTAATTTTTGGTCGATCCCGGCAGTGTACACCGCGAGTGTGTTTAGCAGGTGCACCTGCATGTCCATCTTGTCTGAGTGATATGTTAGTGCAGCTGACGTTGTTTGAAAGGTTTGTAATAATTGAGACCATAGATTATTAATGTTAGCCGAAGGAGAAGTCTCAAGAAAACAAAGATAAGGTGCACAATATTTTGGATCACTGTATCCTTCAACGTTGAACAAACCAAAAACTAATACATAGGATTTTTGTCCTACGCAGTTATGGCGGATATTATCCTTTCACCCACTCCAGACGTCTATTGGAGTATTTACGGGAAAAAGGGGTCTCCGTGAAAAGCACGACTGAGTTACTCTAGTATCTAGCGTTAAATTAGTGCCTTACCAAACATTGAGTGCCAGCTAGGTCAGAGGTCACTAGAAACTTTCTCGAATAAACAAGACGGGATTTGTTTCTGACAACCGCATAAACATGACAACTTTGTTTCCTCAAGAATAAGGAATGTATATCCAGAGTCGTGGAAACAATAGATAGATAGTTTACTCAGTCAATCATGCATGCTTCGTGTCATCAGAGCTGCAGCGAAATAGAGAGACAGGCGTTTTCAATAAAAGGTTTATTGAACAGTCTTCTTTCTCATGCGGAGGAAATTAACTGCTACAATTGTAATACAGGCTGTAAAGTATAATGCTTACAGCGAGAAGAGTATTATAAAATAATACTGTAAAAGCATGGTATGGTTTCTAAGCCATAAAATACATACATAAATAACAGCGACTAAAAGTACTCAACTGATGCTTCTAAAATATGCCTACCTAAGTCTTGTAAGCGGGAAGAAGTAAATATGGTGTAGCATAGGTTTAGTATTCTTTTGCCAAGAATCTATCCAAGATTTCTCTTAGGGTCTAATCAGCTCCATACCTTAGTGTAGAATGAAGGAGGTCTGGTATCTCTTTGTCTCGGACTTGATTTCCCAACACCCCTCAAGGGGAGCTTGGAAACACTAGAGCTGAATTCACAGCGAGAGAAAGGACAGCTTTTCTGTCAGTGCGTCAGCTGGAGGGTTGGCTTTCTTGGCACTTGCTGTAGCGAGCTGCGTCAGGCAAGTAGATAGTCGAGCTGCTCCGAACCACCGTGTGTTTGCTAGGGCAAGTGTAGGCATATTTATACCTTGAAGGTGCCTGGTTTGACGTAAAGCCGGACATAATAACGTCATCAAAGAACCCCAAGGGAATGGTAGTTCTTTGAAAATTCCATGAGTTCTTGGACAAATCAATATTCAAACAAGGGGATGTCTCTGACTGCTGAAGCTGAGTTTTCCAAGAAATCGTTGTGGCTTTTCGGAACTAGTGGAAGTATCCATGCCTGTATTTGGACTGCATGGGCTATGTCTAAATATGGTTATGATTTCTATGCCTATATAAGGGCAATGTGAATTATACCTATATAAGGGCATGAATTGGAAAAATTACATTCGGGTCCTAAAACGCTATACAACAGTAGAGTATAACACAGACCATAGGGGCGGAGTTGGATTCTGGTTTAATCACTAGGTTGTCTACTTGTAATAAGTCGAGGGGAGTAAGTGCTGAGAATTTCAAGTCTTGGTGGACTATAGCTGCCATCCCCGCTGTTTTTCCCTGAGGGCGGTTGGCTTGGAGGATGTAAAAGCCGCTATGAAATGCTGCTAGGATGGCAGGGGAGGAGTCCTGTGTTAGCCAGGTTTCTGTTAACAGTAGGATATCTGGTTTTTCGGTCACCAACAAGTTATGTATATCTAGTTAGTGTTTGACCATGGAGCGGGTGTTTAGATAGATAACTGTTAGGGACTTTACTTTGTTTATAGCCTGGAGGTTATTACCTTTACTTGGGTGTGTGCGATGATACAATTCAGGTAAAGAGGATCTTTTTTCCATTGTCCCGTTCTTGGCTGTGCTAGCAAGACAGCGCCGTTCGACAGCTAGTTTGTTTGAGTGGAGAGATTTGAGTTCGGTCGTGGAGTAGGTAGGAATTTGAGTATGATGGCTTGCCCCTTGCCCTGGTTGGCTGTGGACGGGAGCAGACTGGCTTGCCTTTAGCACGCATTTGGCGTGTCGTTGACATGCCCGCTGCGCGTTTCCGCTTCGCTCCCGCGTTGTTACCGGCAGTTGTAGCCCTTTGTCAGCCTTAGCCCCTCTCCCTCTTCTCTGATTGGCGCTTGAGTGGCGATTATACCAGGAAGTGAGTCAGGCCGGTGTGGCAGCGGTTTTTGGCGCGGTGAGTTTTAAATTCAATTTGAAAATAAGCAGTGCAGCAAATCAATTTGTGACATCAATTTCAATGGCAAATAGTAGTTTTAAAACAGAGCGGCAGTAGCGGTTATCGCAAGCAGCGGCACCTTTCAGAGGGATCGCTCCCGCTTTGCTACCGGAATTTGTAGCCCTTTGTCAGCCTTAGCCGCTCCCACTCTACTCGGATTGGCGCTCGAGTGGCAATTATGCCAGGAAGTGAGTCGGGCCGGTGTGAAGGCTGCTTTTGGCGCAGTGAGTTTCAATTTTAAAATAAGCAGTGCAGCAAATCAATTTGTGACATCAATTTCAATGGCAAATAGTAGTTTTAAAACAGAGCGGCAGTAGCGGTTATCGCAGACAGCGGCACCTTTCAGAGAGCCGCTGTTATTAATTATTATTATTAATATAGAAAAGAAGGAAAGGAGATAAATCACAGAAGAGAGGGGAAATGAGAGATGATGAGGATTGCAGGACTAGAGAGAAATGAAAGAGTGAGCAACATAAGGTGAGAGGACATTAGGCAGGACAGAAGGAGGAAGACAAATGAGAGTGAAGATCACATTAGCTGGGGCACTCCACCACAGTGTTTACCGGTACCTAAGACACCGTGCATGTGGTGCTGACAAGCCAGTGAACCCCTCCACTAATATCAGACTGCCGTCTGAGCCAATTCTCCACAGGGGGCCTCCTGACCGAAATCAATAAAAAAAGGGCCTCCGCCTGCAGCTGGCCCCTGTCTTACTCATCTGTTCAGGCCTCCCCTGCAAGCTCCTATTTCCTTATGGCCGTCGGTCTCTCACCCCAGCAATGACAAAACAACCATTGGAGAGCCACTCCTGACAGGCACCATTCTCAAGAAGTACACCACCACGCCTCTCACACAGCTTCCATCACAACTGTCTGGGAACTCTGGTGTGGTCTGCCTGGCTCAACACAGTATGCAGCCTCTTCACAGGCCTGTGCCACAGTTCAATGGTCGTCCCTCAAGCTCAGGCTCCCCCACAGGTCTCAGCAGGGGACAGTCATGCAGCTCCACTGCTCTGCAGCAAAAGTCTCTGGGCCTTCTCCACAACCCCACAGACCCTGGCAATCTGCTGCCCATCAGGGGTGGGGATCTATGGCCCTCTGAATCACCCACAACCTGCAGCGCACTGACCCGGCTTCTCCTGGGGGTCTCTCTCTCGCCTCCGTGACCTCAGGCGCACTCCCTAGGGCAGCGTCTCTGCCTCAATGTGTATTGCAAATGCTGGCCTCAATCCAGGCCGCAACTCCGATATCTCCCGCGATGTCACACTTCTTCAGCACAGCTCGACATTCAGCTCCAGCGGTGCTCTTCTGCTGCAAGCTCTGGGGGGCAGGGAACCAGCTGCCATTTTATAAAAGTCAGGCAGGCGGTTCGTTGCAGCTCCGGTGCCCCACCTAGGTGCAGCCGTTAGGTACTGCAATTCATCGGGCTTTCCTAGGGTGTCTCCTCCAGAGCTCCCTCTCTTGTGGCTGACAATCCTGCTGTCCGGGGCACAGATCTCTACAGCAGCATCGCGCAATAAACAGACCACGCAGGTGTTAAGCGTAAAAGGCCATTTATTAGGACCAGGCTGCACAACTAAACAATAACAAATAACATCAACATCAATAACAGCAAACCTCCACACCATTCTTCGTTTCTTCACTCTCTTCACCCCTTTGACTCCAACCACTCCGTGTCCCTTCCGTACCTCATCCATATCCACAATTCAACTAGCATCCTACCCCGATATACTCTGGCATTACAGTCATGCCTCGACCTCCCCCCTCATTCAATCTCCCCCCCGAGGCATGGGTGCGCCCGCTCTTGACCCCCCTACCCCTTCAAAGTATCGCCAACCAGGGAACCCCCTGTAGGGCGGTTACCTGCCCCCCCTTTGGCCATAGTGCATCTTTCAACCACCACTCCCTTCACACATCCCTGCGACACCAAATCGCCTCGTTCCACAGCTTACTGACCACATCCCTCATCTCCATCATATAGTAAGCATTCCCTAAACGTGAAAGATGCACTCCGTCGTCCCTGAACAGTAATGGCTCCTCAAGTCGCATTCCAGTGTGAGAGATCACTTGAATGTCCTTGTCCCAACAAAACAGTCTCATTGCTCTGTTGAGCTTCCTCCGGGCCTTCTCACTAGCCCCATGTTTCATTGCACCCCTCTAGACTTTCCTGGGAACAAACTCAGTCCAGGCAATGCAAGCCCCTGCAAGCCTGACTTTCAGCACCTCCAAGTCCCTCTGCATCAGCTGCAAGAGTGCCAAACCCGACAGCTTCACCAAATCATTCTCCCCCAAATGTATGATTAGTAAATCCGGGCATCCCTTCTGGGGAACCATCTTTGCGAGCCAAGGCAAAAGTGCCCCCATCGCATTCCCCCTTTACCCCACCAGTGCACCTCATGCTGGTGTCCTTTGAGTCCCAGGCAGTGGCGTCACTAGGGGGATGCGGTGGGTGCGGACCGCACCGGGTGTGACCCCATCATGGGGTGACACCAATCTGGTTGCACTGCTGGCTCGCTGTGTAACACAAACACAGCTCTGCACTGCAGTGCAGCCTCAAGTCTGCTCTGCTGCTGTATTATAGTGCAAGAGCACGGTGCGAAGGCAACGCACCTGTGACCCGCCGTCCATGTCCCCAAGTGCTAATGTTTCAGCCTCGACCCACGCTATTCGGTCCTCTGCCACTTACAGGGCATGGAGATGAGGGTGCCTCCTCACTGTTATCCGTACACCTATCTGATCAGGGTCTCACTCCGCTCATGCATATGATGTAATATTTTCGAAATGGTAGATGTCATTTACTGCAGGCGGGCTGAGTCCTTGTAATATAACTTCTGGAAGATGCTTGTATGCAAAGAGCGTGTATGACTGGTATCGAAGTGTCTGTCATAACTTGCCTATCTAAAAATGTGTTAAACACTCAGGCACCCTTGCCTAGGGTCACGAGTGCCAAAAACAAATGAGATAAAAAGAGCTTCCAGAAGGTTTGTCTCCAAAGACCAAAGGCATTTTCCTCTGACTAGCCCGGGAGACAATCACAGTTTTTAACAGTGGAACACTACGAAAAAAGTATGTTTGTACATTAAGGGGATATATAGAAATACATGACTTCTGAAGTCAGAACGTGAATCCGCGCCTCCGTTTCTCAACTCCCTGGGTCATACGGTAATTCTGGAATTTCAGCAGAGCGCGTGGCACCTTGGACCACAAGACATGTCTCACTGTATGAGTTTATCCGTCAGTGGGGAAAAAAACGGCGTATGCAGTAAAATTCAAAAAGAGCAGTGCCCTGAGAAAGTGTAAATGGCTTGTGTACAAATACACCTAAATCTTTTTTCTCTCAAAGGTATTCTTAATTCCACGCTAAAGGAAATGATGCTGAGTAGAAAAAAAGTGTGTGGGTTTATACCTGCCACGCACAAGTCTCTGGGTTGCGCAGAATAGTGATATAACTTGCAAAAGGTAATACACAAAAGTAAGCATTCTTTATGCCCCTTGCTGCGAAGGAACGGAGAGGGGCTCAGGCTTTTTCTGCTGGTGCAGCAGTTCAGGGAATGAAAGAATAAAGGAGTGAATAAAAGACGAATCAGGCACAGCACTGAAAACCGAATGTCTTGGCAGAGTGAGTGAGGGCATCCTTGTGGGTGTAATAAAAGTTTCCTTGGAAGGCAACAGAGAATTTTGAGTGAAGTAAGTAGTCAGACCCTCGGCATTTCTTCCTGCGCAGGTGAGAAAATAGGCCGTTAATGGGGCAGAGAATGAATGTCATCTCCTTACAAGTTTGTAAAACCCCATTGTTCATGGTGCTGTTATTGTGCTGAAGACAGTGCAGGGCCAGATGTCTGAATTTTATTTACATCCTTTGAACATTTTGAACTTCAGTGGCGCAGGGTATTTTATTTATGTCAACATTAAAAAGCGAGGTAACCTTAAAAAGTGGTATTACTGATGGTACCGGTCTGCTACAGCACGTGACACTGCTGGGATAAAACCAAGGTACTGAGTAGTATGATTTCATATACCCACAGCCCTCTGAGTGACCTGCTGGTACCTAGACTTTAGGCCCCTTATGGAGTTCAGTTTATACTATTTTACCTGCTGCCATATTTCTCCTTCTGTGGGTTAAAAGGTTTAGTGGTGCAACTCTGTCAAACAAGAGAGGGTGGGTGATCCTACATACACTAACCAGCAGCGAGTAGTGCTTTACATAGCACCAGTTGCTTACATGAAGACACTTTCATTTTTTGTTAGGCACGGGGAGATTAAGTGATTTGCGTAGAATCACAGGATGTTCAGCGTCATTGCCGAGACTCGAGCCCATGCGGTAAGTCATGAGGGGGTGACACCATGAGTTACTCGCACCAGGTGACACCAACCCTAGTGACGTGCTCCACATACTTGGATGCCCAGTGAACGAAGGAATGTCCCAAGATCCAAGTGATCGTCCTGGCCCCCGGTCCACCCACGCAACCTACAAAATAGAAATATGTTAACAGAAAGCCAACAACACAGAATGTCAAACTTGATCAGCTGATCCCACGCACTCCTCACTTCCGCACATACCACTCACAACACCGAGACTGCCACCTCCCAATCTACCGAATCCTATCCCAAGAACACCCCAAACGGGCCGCCGCTGTCGCTGCCCCAATGCAAAAGGAGTGGGTCCCAAAACCAGGTGGCTCCAGCCCCAAACACCGCAAAGCCATGCGCAACACCGCCAACAGCTGCCCCGACGTCACCCTTGACCCAGACTTGTGACAAAAAATCTCGCCAGACGCACACTGCGATGCCGCCAAAAACATCCCTCACTCAGAACTGAACACACACTACCCTCACCTGTCTCGCACAACCAAACCCATTTGCCCCGGCCCAGCTGATCCATCTTTGAATAGCCCAACCAAATCCCTAGACGCACACCATCCAATCTGACCTCATCATACCTCCTTCCACACTGCGACCTCATGCCCAAGAATTCAGAGACCCGAAAAGCCCCAAAGAACATCCAAACCATGCACAGCCGAAAAATCCGCACCTAAAACGAATCATAACAACACTCTGCCAACACCCCAACCAGCCAAACCAGCAATTCAAACGTAACCACCTCTCGCAACACCCCGCCTCCCCCTGTCTTTCCCTGCCCTAACCCCTGAGCATCCTACTCAAAACTACATCTTTCGTAGGATCAAACCCCAAAAACAAGCTACAATAAAAAGCCACTCCAGCCAACTTTCCAGAAATAGTCTCAGCCGTCAGTCCGCTGTCAATGCAATGCAACACAAACTGCCGGACACCATACTCAACTGCCACACAGTCACCCAGGACAGAATCCTCACGTCAACCCATGAAAGAGCCAAACTCCGCCCAGGCCAGCCAGCACCTCATTCTCGTGGAATCAGCAATAGAATGTTCAACCAGACCCATCACTCTCACTCCCCCAAGGCCCAGATGCCGTCTGGCAGCTCGGTCTTGCACTGATCCGCTCCTGGTGCCAAACGCCGGAACCACTGCCACTGCAAACGAGACAAAGCATCCGCAATGTCATTATTCGCTCCAGGGACATGCTTGGCTCTGAAAACCACATTCAAACGCTAGCATTTCAGCATAAAACTCCTCAGCAACCTCAACACTCTCAGATCCCTGGCCCTCTGGCGATTAACCAGTTCCACCACAGTCATGTTATCCACATGGAAAAGCACCATTCGGTTCAGAAATTCTGGACCCCAAACTTCCAGCGCCACCAACAAAGGAAAGAATTCCAGGAAGGCAATGCTCCTCCCTTGTTTCATCCAATGAGCTGGCCAGCTCTCCGCGCACCACCTGCCATCCCAGAAAATTCCAAAACTAGCCGCCCCCACTGCATCTGAGTAAATTTGACATTGCCAAACCGCCCTCCCCTCATCAAAGTCCAGGGACACACCATTGAAACCCTCCAAGAACGTCAGCCAAGTCCTCAAGTCAGCCCAGACCACCATGGAGATCCGGACCCTGTGGTGTGGAAGCACTGCCCCCGACATGGCCATGCTGAGCCGCCGGCAGAACGTCCGCCCCGCCCTGACTACTCTGCACGCAAAATAAAAAAAACAACAGCCGTTGCACCGCCCTCAAAGCAATCCTCTACTCACCGATCGCCCACAAAAGGCACGTCTGAATTTCCGCCACCTTTGCCGCAGGCAGCCGAGCCAGCCAATGTATGGAATCCAGCTCAATCCCAAGGAACGTCAGGCTGCAACTGGGGCCAGCCTTCTTTTCCGGGGCCGAGGGAACGCCAAAATGCCTTGCCAACTCCTGGAAATGCGACAGAGCCCTGCCACAGTCCCCAGAGTGCGCCTTCCCTGAGAAGAGGAAATCGTCTAGATAGTGCGTGACTTCCCCATGTCCACTGAAACGCGTGAAAGCCCACTGCAGGAAGGTGCTAAAGAGTTCGACAAGCGTGCAGGAAATAGCACATCCCATGGGCAAAACCTTGTCCACGTAGATGGCACACCGAATTGCATCCCCAGAAGCGATAAATCCGCGGGGTGTAGAGGCAGCAGGCGGAAAGCAGACTTAACATCACATTTCGCCAGTTCCGCCACCGGCCCACGCACCTGCACTAGGCGAATGGCATCATCCACGGACGCATACAGCACCCTCGAGTCCTCCTCCACGATGAAATCGTTCACAGATTGACCTTCAGGCCACGAGAGATGGTGAATCATGCAAAACTTCCCCTCCTGGTTCTTGGGCACCACCCCCAGCGGCGAGATGATTAGGTCAGGCATTGGCCAGACGTGAAAAGGACCAGCTTTTCTCCCTTCCTCCACCTCTTTCCTCAATTTGGAAGCCACCACTCCTGGCAATTCTTTTGCTGACTTCAAATTCTCAGCCCACCTCATCTCCCTCGGACCTTGATAGCCCACCCAAAAGCCATCTGTGAAACCCCAATGAATTTGCAACGCCGCCTCCTGATTCGGGTAACACGAGAGCCACGGGGCATTCGCCTCCACCCTAACGGGTGTAGGCACCCTTCTGTCCAGTCTGTCCCTTACCTTTTGCGTTCCGGCACTGCTCAGAGGGGGTGACCAGGGTAAGGCACTGCGTAAGGGTATGCTTCCCTACGCACTTGGAGCACTCGTGTTTAAATTTACAGGGGTAGCGCGAGCAATAGCCCCTGTTGTAGCTCCAACAAGCCCCAGTGTTGTAACTGCCCGGTTTGGAGACCTGACCAGTGGTGACTGCGCTGGCGGCAGCTCCCCCCGCCCCACCTTGGGCGGGACGCGGCTGAAAAGATCGATAAACCACAGGCAACCCGCTGGCCGTATGAGTGGACGCTGACGAATGCGTAGATGCCATCCACTGCATCCACAATTCCGCATCCACCTCCCCCCAATGCTTGTCCGGGTTTGCACTAACCCTAGCCCTGAACTCCTCGTCATAGCTCAGCCATGCAAACCCACTAAACTGCATTTGTGCCTTCCTTATGATGTCCATGTACGTCATCAAGGCTAAATACTAGCGTAGATCACAAACCCCGAAGTCCAATTTTCCATTGTCACGGGCACCCTAGGCCGCCTAGTCAACTCCACTCCTCCTCCTTAGACCCTTCTTTCACCTGCACCTCCCTGTGCAACAATTTAAACATGTCCACATATTTGTGCTTCCATATCCAACCTTTAATCTTGTCCGACAGATGAGACCCCAGGGGCATAGCTATCCCCATGTAGGGGATCTTCTTCTGATGTTTGTCATCACCCTTGTCCCCTTTGTCATCCTTCCCCTCCACCTTGTCAGTCTGCACCCCCACCGTAGAAACCGACTTACCATCTCCTGGCTTGTCCCCCGGTGGCGGCCCACCCTTTGGTGTCCCCTCAAAGTCCCGGACAGAAGCATCCCCCACACCCACAGACCTAAAAGCCTTTTTGTTACTAACTTTGGGCCCACCATCCCATGCTGCCCACCCAGTCCCCTCACCTGAAAGCGATGAGTGCAGCTCTCCTGTCCTTCCTCTGGGGGTAGAAACCTTGGCCGCCGCCTTCTCCTTGCAGTTCGATGGCCCAGGCATGTGTAAGACACCAAAGCCACTGTTACCCTTGGCTCCCCCCATCCAGTCACCGTCATCCCTCACCTCCCCGTCTTCCAACTCCTTCTCCTCATAATCCAACGCACCCACCGGATCCACATCCACAGGTGCACATAACACTTCATTCACAGCCCTCTTCACACCCTTACTCTTCACTGCAGCCACTCCCTGACCCCCAGGCACACACGCCGCCGTTGCCCAATCCCGTGCCAGAGGGATGGCTGCCGCGGACCGCCCTGCTGCTTGAAGCCGGCATATCGGGGTCGTCTTGCGCCCCGCCAGATCACCCCGACCTCTGCTGACAGCTGCCGGCTTGGAACCCCACCCGCCCCTCAGGTATCTCCAGCCTGAGTGGGCCCCGGCACCATCGGGCCTCAAAGCCGTCCTGGCCGTCCCTGCCAGTATCTTCCGCTCCTTGCCCTGCACCACACCACCGGTCGCGCGCCAACACGCCCTGCTTGCCTCCTCACGCTCTGCCTACCGCTCTTCTTCCGACGTAGGAGTAGGGGGACCCTCAACGTCATCCTCCCAGACTGCACTCCGCCTAGCCAAGTTCTGCTCTGCCCACTGTGCCTCCTGAAGCTGCACCATGAGCCTCTGCTCCCTGACCCTATCTTCCCACGCCAATGCCTCCCAACCCGGGAGGGGAGGGGGCGGGCAGTAGCCCTGTACACCCACTCTATGCGGTACAAGCCATGCCTGGGCCTCCACAGCCCTGTGGGCCCCGTCCCCTGCCATCCCAGCCGTGCCTCGCACCTGTAGGGGCACCTCCACACCCTCCTGAGAGGCCGGGGTGCCCACCCTAGAGCCGACCGACAGGTCAATGGGAGCGTCCTCCCACTCCCCCAAATCAGCCTCATCCTCTTTCCCCAGTGCTCTCTCTGAACCAGGGGCTAACTGTACAGCACCCTCGCCCCCCTCCCCACCCACCACGCCCCATTCCCCAGCAACCCCCCTTTCCAGCACCAATCGCCTCCCCGGTCACTGGCACAGCCTGTTGCAGGCACAACTCCCCTCCATCTCCCACCTGCACCTCGGGCTCCGTGCGCTGCTCCCCGGAGTCCCCCGGGGGCCTGCATGCACCACGGCCCCACGCGCCATAAATTCCAAGGGAGGGAAATTAACTCGGAGGCAGGCTCTTCCGCCTGCCCCCGCAGGCGGGCTCTTTCCAAACCACGCCCCAGCCCCGCTCCACCTCGCTCACTTCACGTGGCAGCGGGTCCTCCTGGCACGCCAGGACCGCCGCCGCCACTCCAGCTGAGGCCACGCGTGGCGCCCTCGAGAAGCCAACCCAGGCTTGACCCAGGACGAGGGGCTGGAGGAGATCGTCCCGCTCCACGCTCCCCAGCAGCAACAATGCCTCTGTCACCGCCTCGGGGGACACGCCCACCATGACGCCAACTCCACCACTAACCTCACCGCTCCTGCCGCAATCACCGACCAGTGATCCCGACGCCGCCAACCACGACCGCAAGACCCTGGTGAGTCAACACTACTCTCCGCCGCCTGCCCGAGGTCCCGACAAAGAACCCCTGCGCTCCAACTCCGTAGCTCCACCAAAAACGCCAAATACACCTAAAAAATGCCTAACTAACTCCTTTTCACTAACTTCCCTCCCGATGGTGCTGAGGGCAAGAAGAGGAAGCTGCCTTCCTCCCCTGCGCTCTTATACCCCCCCTAACTCCACCCCTTCCCACTACCTGGTCCTCCCTCGCGCGAATGACCCGGGGAAAGACTAGCCTGCGACTTTGCTTCCCCCGGGGCCCGGCTGCGCCGCCATATCCCTCGTCCCTCATATCGATGTGAGTTGACTCTCCATGCTGCAGCCCTGTGCGTACGGCAGGCAAAGAATGATCGCGCCCGCACCCCGAATACACCACGGGCGGCGTTTCGGGGAGTGGCCCTAGACCCCTGGCTGTGCCCGTAACCAGATCACTGACAGGCCCAGAACCCCAGGCTGTGCCCGTAATGGACCACTGGAGGTAAAAACCCAAGCGGCCCCATCCCCCGACAGTATATTACTCACTGCCGCTGCAACGGGCCCGCAGGAGACCGGCAGCGCAATGCTCCTCCTCTTCCACCTTCCATAGGAACAGGTAGTGAGTGTGTCACTAACATGAGCAGTACCATCCTGCATGATTAATAGACGCCGTCATGTCGTCGTGCGACATACCCACACTTGGCAAGTGTCACAGTGGCGTGTTGCGACACAAGACCTGAGACTTGGCATTTATCTGTTTTTTTTCACGACTTTGTATTGACTTCTGTATAAACCAGCATTTTTTGCATTCAATTTTCTTGTATTTTACTTTTTAATTTCTGAAAAATACACCTTCATGGTTTTTCTTAATCTACTCTCAACCTCACTTTTGCAATCAGACCGTACTTATTTAAGTGTATTTCTGAGATGCTGTTTTGTAACTTATCTCTGGGATACATTGATTCATGAAATTGACATTAACATTGTCCCGATCTACCCCACTCTTGGGCATGCAACAGAGCTGTAAGATGGTTTAGGAGTGTAGCGCGTCCACAACCTAAAAATGTTTCTCAAATCTCCACAACTGGATATCCTAAAATATCATCAAGTTTTACACACAAAAAAACTAAATTTATCTTTATTTGTCTACACATCATTCAAAATCCTTCAATGAAGGGATTGAAGAGCTTCACAACATTAGCGTTAACCCTTCGACTCTTGGTTTTCCATGTTTGCACAGATTGATCCTACTGTTGCTTCAAAAGCCTTAGCCATACTCTAAGCTGTGAAAAAGATCAAGCCATTTTTTTAAATGGCAGACTTCTGTCTCGTTATTCAGGCCTCTGTTGGTGATAATGAACTATGGGTGCTCAGTTTTGGAGGTATATTTATTTCTTCTTTAACTTTTTAACCGCATTGAAAACCCGTCCTCTGATGTGTGGTACATTGATTGCAACAGCTTATCTAGGGCACAGGAAAATATGACTGTGTTTCCTCTTTAAAGAACTTTATAGCTTCCTCCTAGAAGCCACAATAAAGTTTAGACTGGCCTGGGTTGTCTTTAAAGCAGTGCAACTGAACTGATCATCATTACAGTTGTATGGGTATAAAAGACATATAAAAATCTTTATGATTATAAAAATAAAATAAATGGAGAGCTCAAAGCGGTGGCTCAAGCCTTTTATGTAGCTGCACCTTTTCACAGAATTTCACTGCCACCCGACCTTGAGATATAATGATACTGATGTTTCCAAAGAAATCTGAAAGGAAATCTGTTTAAATTGTATTTTGATTCAACTTCATGCTCTATTGCCTCACTCCCCTATGAGCCCTTCGAGGATTCATCTTTTACTTCATCCTTTATTATCTCTCTCTCTCTCTCCCTTCCCACCTTTTCTTTCCTCGCTGGGTACTTCTCTCATTTGGTTTATGCCTTTTCTTGTTATATTTGTTCCTGGATTTTTGCCATGGACAATACTATTCCATTAAATTCAATACAACCTTATTCAATTTTTTTTAATAAACTCATTAAAGCACATAAAATCAGACAATATTTTAAAATTAGAAGCAGGTTTAGATTATCATTACTGAAATATAATTATCAGTATACAATTTAAATTACATACTATAACTTCCTTCAAGCGTGATCAAAAATTTCATGTTATAAAATTTCATATTGAAATTGTATGTCTACATCTGGTTACATTTTTAAAAAACAATGCTAATGACCTTATAAAATGTTCATTATCAAGAAATTGCAGTGATAAAATGCAGGACGACATTGTCTGAGACCAAGTAACCTTAAAATTGTTAAAATCCACTTGCTTCTTTGAATTTCATGAAATTTACACAATGGGACAACATGCATTGTCGATTGCTGAGATACATCATCGCATGGGCAATTACTCAATATCTTAGAACAATCATTTATGGTGGGAAAAAGTGTTTATCTATAAAAGATCCCTAGTCAAAAATAAGTCAGTACAAATCTTTCATGTCCCCCTAAAAAAATTGTACATTTTAAGATACGGCTGAATACCATAGATGGTCAGTGTCATTTGGTTAGATTGTACCATTGGCCTCAATATGTCTACAGAAAATATATTTGTCTCCTGAAGCATCATGGAGTTTCTTTAAAAAAAAATTCTGGTAGCAGAAGTTATGGAGCCAGGGTCTTCGTAATATTCTGGTTGCCTGTTAGAACTGGGGGTCTCTAGTTGGCAGAGGTAGGTACCACGTTCCAAATAGGGACCCTTACTTCTAGTCAGGGTAAGGAGGAAACACTCTTCCGATAACCTCTGCTCACCCCCTTGGTAGCATGGCACAAGCAGTCAGGCTTACCCAAAAGCAATGTGTAAAGTATTTGTACCAACACTCACAGTAACACAGTGAAAACACCACAAACTGACTCCACAACAGTTTAGAAAAAATAAAGGTATTTAATCTAAACTACACAAGACCGAAACGACAAAAATCCAACATACACAGTTCAAGAATATGGTTGCAAAAGAGTTCTTAAGGTTGCGATAAAATAATCCACAGTTGCGTGAAAAGTTCACAGTTGCGTTACGTTTAGCCAACAGTACCTTTTAAATGTGACAAAGTTCCAGAGCAGAAGCTGGTGCGGTGGAAAACAAGCGATGCGTTACTCCTGAGACCCTGAGGAGGCGATGCGACAACCCCGCTGCAGCAGCGGACGTGTAGCGAGGAATCTGGTCTGTGTGGGGAGGAAGGCAGACTTGTATGGATTCCGGTGCAAGGTTCCGTAGGAAGTTTTCTCTCGCAAAGGCACGATGCGATGATCTTTGGAGTTGCGACGATCTCCTGGGTGATGATGCGCGGACCAGCGGTGATCTCTCTCTCGCAGCTCCTCGATGCGATGGCTCCTGTGATGACACTCGCAGCAATGTGATGCAGTCCGCAAGCAAGCGGTGCGGCGATCTCACCCAGCGACGACACTCGCAGCAATGGTAATCTTCCCTCACCGGTCTGGTGCGTCCCGCAAATGAAGGATGCGACGGTGCTGCGACGATCTCGACCTTCGTAGCGGTGGGAATTTCCTCGCACTGTTGGGGATGCGCTCCGCAAGCGACCGATGCAACAAAACTTGCAGAAAGTCTTTAGAAGCTTGGTTTCCAGCTTCCCAAAACAAGTACAACTTCTAGAGGCACCACACAGGGGCCACACACTCCAGGAAGGACAGAACTCTCTCAGTAGAGTTCAGGGAAGCTGGCGGTGAAGTCCTTTTGTTCCTGGGACTTCAGAACAGGGAGCCAGCTCTTCTCAGGCCCTTGGAGATTCCTTCAAGACAGGGGACACAGCACAAAGCAAAGTCCTTCCCCTCTCCTTGGCAGCAAAGCAACAGCAGGTGAGTCCAGCAGAGCAACAGCAGGACAGTCTTCCTTCTTCAGTTTCAGCTTTCTCCTTGGCAGAGGTTCCTTCTTGATTCCAGGATGATCTAATTTTCTGTAGTCTGGGGTCCTGTACTTTTACCCCTAAAACTCTTTGTTCCCTTTGTGCAGGAGGGCTCTGAGCCCGGTCTGAACCAGTTCTGGGTGTTCCTTGAGCACTTTGTTTTCCTGGCCTCTCCTTTTCATTCAGAGAGAGGGGCAGGGTCGTCAGTCGCCCAGCAGGAGGTGGAGCCAGCATTGTGGAGGGAAAGCACATCCCTGGAGCACTTAGTTGACATGATTCCTTCTCTCCTTTCACAGTGCAGGGCAGAGACATCAGACGCACCACAGGGGGTGGAGCCAGCACTGTGGGGGGCAGGCACAGTCCTCTTCAGGTCCCAGGTGCTATCCCCTCCCACCACTCAAGATGCAGATGCAGTCATTCAGCCTAGGGCTGACTCATCCAGCCTCCTGGAGGCTCCCCAGCCCCTGTCACTCTCAAACCAGACAGTCAATTCACAAACAGGCCAAGGCACACAGAAAGGTCAGACAAGAGAACAGCCACTTTCTAAAAGTGCTGTTCCCAAACACAGGATTTAAAAACAACTTTTCCTAAAAGATGTGTTATTAAATTCTGAGTTCAGGGATACTAGACTTTTATGTCCTATCTTGCTCCTATGGGAAGATATGCTGATAGCCACTGTAGCCAGCATTCCCCATGATATCCTATGGAGCAAGATAGCCTTACAATAGTGAAAAACGAAAATGGCTGTAATTCACTACCAGAGCATGTCACCTGCACTAGTACATGCTCTACCTTTCACATACACTGCACCCTGCCCAAGGGGGTACCTTGGGCCTTCCATAGGGATGACTAATGTGTACAGAAAGGGAAGGGTTAGGCCTGGTCAGTGGGGACACTGACCAGGAGGACATGGCAGTTCACAGCCTGCACACAGGCACTGCGGTGGCAGGACTGAGACACCATTTTAGGGCTACTCATGTGGGTGGCACAATCAGTGCTGCAGACCCACTAGTAGCATTTATCATCACCAGCCCTGGCACACCCAGTGCACTTTACTAGGGACTTCTTGGTGATACAAATATGCCAATCATGTATATCCAATCATAATAACAATTTACACAGAGAGCATATGCACTTTAGCACTGATCAGCAGTGGTAAAGTGAGCAGAGTCCGATTGCCAACAGCCACAAGTCAGGAAAAATAAGGGAGGAAGAAGCAAAAAGTTTGGGGATAACCCTGCAAGAAGGGCCAGTTCCAACAGTGCCCAAGGTCATTCATAAATTATTTTACATATTTTAGCCATGGGATATTAGAGGCCTGCTGTAGCTTAAGGCTGTCTTTTATATTATACTGGTTAAAAGTAGTTTTTGTGGAAGTCCAAATATATGCCACAGCAGGACAGGTTGAATTTTTATAAGGTTCGATACATATACACTATCCATAATTCTGAATGACATATATAGGTAGAAGTACTGCATAGGACCACCTGTGCTTCTGAACTCGCAGAGACCAGGAAGGCTTTCCAGTGAGTCCTATAACACACGTAATAAAAAGGGTTGCAGTGGCACTCCAGAATTCCATGCGGCATGAAGGATGTCAAACTGTAAGATCTTGAGAAGAGGTTGAAGTCAACCTATAAAGGCCCTTTCTAAGATGATAGTCTATTGAAGGCTGTTTTGGGTATCCGAATCCAAATTGTGGCAGAGTTCCTTCCCGCATTTGTCAGTTCCTGATTGAAGCATATATAAAGAAGGCTTGGTAGGAGAAAGAATTGCCACAATGCATTTGAATCCCTGATTTGTTGTTGCTATCTTTACCCTTTTCTACTGACTTTATATTGCTTTCTTGGTTCTTTTCTCCTTCCTGATGCCAGAAGGTGGAGCTTGACACCTCACTTCTTTATTCAGCATTACCTTAATTGGCAATCAAAAATGACAAAGATTGCCATTTATGCGTTTTTTTCGTCCAAACTGCATCACTTAAATTGAGGCACTTGTCACCTTTAAGATATATCCTTTCACACAGTGGCACTGTGGCTGCTGAAAGGAGCTGCCTTTTCATCCTGCAGCCTGAAATAGTTAACAGCCCTACATATGTTTGTATATTCATGTGCAGCTTTGAATGATTTTTCTGTTCTTATTTAAAATGCGATTTCCAGGATTGCCACTGAGCAGGCACACACATGGGCGGGCAACTTGGAATGGTTTAAAATCCATTAAAAAGATGGCCTTCTATCAATATAAGGTGAGGAACGAGGCAAAATAGTTCCGTGTGTATTGTAATGCAGGGTTATGACATGAGCAGTGAAAGGATACAACAGAGTAAGTGTGGTACATAAAATATCACTATCAGTATAGCTGTAAGGAATATAGTTTAGGTATAATGTCTTGGTTTTACATATTCACGGGAAGGGCGGGGACCCAGGGTCGGGGTGCTATCTTCTGGTTCTCCAGATAGATAGAGCAAGGGTTCCCCAGGAGGGGTGGGGGGGGTTTGGGGCACAGGGGGGGGGGGGGTGTTAAGGGAAAAATTCAAAAAACGTCCTCATTTCCGCTCTATTTTGGTTTTGAGTTTGTGGGTGCTGTATGAAGATTATACGATCGTTTTTTTCTTACCTTGGTGGTACGTAACAAATGAACCCCGTTGTCTCGTTATAGATACTATTATGTTGCTTTTGATGGTAAAAGGCTTAGTGTGGTTTTTTCGTTATAATGAGTAAACTAGCTATCCTATCCTGGAATACTAACGGATTGCGTATCAGTCCCAGAAAAGATAACATTATGCAGTACCTTCGAGACGCTGATGCACAGATTATAGTACTCCAGGAAACTCATCTGGATGAACCCGAAATGGTCCTGTTGGCTAAAAAGAATAGGTGGATTGATCTATGTATAATGACGTCGCAATCTGCACATATTAGAGGTGTGGCAATACATTTTAAAAAATCAGTAAAAGTTAAGTTGGTTCCTAAACTGGTTGATCCCAGCGGAAGATGGGTAATTGCATCAGTGATCATAGAAGGGTCCCCAATCACCATTATAGGATATTATGGTCCAAATCAGGACGACCCGTCAGTTTTGAAGACCCTTTTTTCCCACCTTTATTCATTCCCTGAGCCGGTTATTCTTGCAGGAGATTTTAATATAGTCTTAGATCCCATATTGGATAAGTCCCCTTCTAACCGTGCCAGGCCTTTATCTAAAACCAGGTCTTTTCTGCAGAATACTATGAAGCAACTAGGGTACAATGACATCTGGAGATCTTTGCATGGACAACAACGAGGTGTTACTTTTCGTAACTATAGATACCACCACCGGTCAAGAATTGATTTTATTTTGATTAGTCAATCTTTGGTTAATTTGGTGACATCGGTCTCTCATCTCCCTTTTCATTTATCAGATCACGCGGCTATCTATTTAGAACTGGAGGGGTTCCCTAAGAGTCGTATGAGAAACTGGTCATTTGATCGTTCATTGCTCTCCGCGTTGGATGTTAACAATGCCCTCAATGTGGAGGTGCAGCATTACCTGGAGGATAATGTTGGAACAGCCTCTCCCAGTAGTGTATGGGATTCATTAAAGGCCTTTTTAAGGGGCCTAATAACAAATAAAGCTGCACATAAGAATAAAACCTATAGAGAAGCTGTGACTTCCTTAGAAATGGAAATGGTCAAATTGCAGACAGAAATAGCTATGCACCCGGAGGCCCCTATGACCAAAGTACAGGAATGGCAAAATAACGTAGCTACTCTAAAGGGGGAATTGAGCTCAGTTCTGAATGCTCGTGTTCAAGGGAGATGGGAGGCGAGCAAATTGGCTCATTTTGAGTATAGTGAGGGGGCTGGAAAGTTGCTAGCCTGGAAAACAAAGACGGAGCAGGTCAGGAATAACATCTATTCAATTATTTCCAATGGTGTGACATACTCTACGGATGAAGAAATCAGGGAGATTCTCCGGGAATTTTTTAGTGAAATATACCGTGAGGACAAAAATATCGAAATTGAACAAGTTGGGGATTGGTTGACGGGAGTCTCTCTTCCCGCACTCTCATTAGAACAACGTGCTGGTTTGGATGATCCAATTTCCCAGGAAGAAGTTAGATTAGCAATTATTAATAGTAAAAAGGGAAGGGCATCTGGCCCCGACGGCTTGCCATCAGAAATTTATAAGGCTCTGAATTCAACAATTCTCCCTTTCCTGACCGAGCTGTTTAATAATATCCTCCAAGATGGAATGCTATAATGCTTCAATAACATTAATATTAAAACCAGGAAAACCGGCAACTTGTAGTGGGTCATATAGACCAATTTCTATTCTGAACTCTGATTATAAGATCTTTGCGTCAGTATTAGCTAATAGGTTGGGGGCAGTTGCTCCAGGTATCCTGCACTCAGATCAAAAGGGGTTCGTAAAGGGACGCCAGCTCTATGAATTGATCTATGATCTCATAGGAGCAATTGATATGGCTTCTGTAAAATTTCTTCCACTGGCTGTTCTCACCCTAGACGCCACCAAGGCTTTCGATAGGGTCAACTGGATATACCTATCGGAAGTCTTGGGAAAATTTAACATCGGCGAAAAATTTAGACGTGCAGTGAGACTTTTGTATCAAAATCCATCTGCCTCTTTGTTAGTCAATGGGGAATTAACTAACCCATTTAACATCACGAGGGGCACCCGTCAGGGCTGCCCTCTTTCTCCCCTCCTATTTGATCTATATATTGAGCCGTTTGCTCAGCGGTTACGAGACGACTGCAACATCAAGCCATTTACTTTTGAGGGATGGGAGAAGAAGGTATCCCTGTACGCAGATGATGTCCTTGTTTTCATTTCCGAACTCCGCTCGGCTTTTCCAGCTATAATTGCTTTGGCCCAGGAACACGGTAACGTGTCTGGGTATGAAATCAATTCCTCGAAGACTGACATCATGGTTTGGAACGACCCTGAGCCTGTGGCAGGGGCTCAGCTGAGTCCTGTTTTACGTTACCTGGGCCTAAATATATATAATGATATAAACGAAATAGTTCCATCAAATTTTTTGCTTATTGCTAAAGAGTGCCGTAGATTGATGAAATCTTGGTCTTCACTTCCTTTGTCGCTATTGGGTAGAGCCAACCTGATTAAAATGACTATTCTTCCTAAAGTTACCTTTTTGTTTAATACCATCCCTCTTTTTTTTTTAACCCTCTATGATAGCCAAACTTCAAAGTGATATAAGTTCTTTTATTTGGAATGATCACATCCCTAGAATATCGTGGAAGAAATTAAGGTGCCGTAGGGAAAAGGGTGGTTTGGCGGCCCCTGATATCCAGCTCTATGCATGGGCCTTTCAATTCTCGCATGCTAGGATGTTGCTAAAATCACCCATTAACTCCGCCTGTGGGTATATGTTTGCAGCACTGTTTAGAGGGGAAAAAATAGCTGAACATGCATTTTTATTTAAGTTTGGCGACCCCAAGTTTTTTAAGAAAATAAAATTGAAGGTATTGCGAGATATATCTAAAACATGGTTGAAACTTAGGCGCTCCATAAAACTTGATTATTTCTCTGGTAGATCTCCACTCTGGAATTCACCTGGGTCCCTGAGCTGGCTTCTGGATGGTCTTGCAGTACCTCTAAGAGAGGCAGGATTGGAGGAGTGGGGGGATCTCTTTGTGGAGGGTAGCTTACTCCCATGGGAGGTGTTACTCTCTAGGATAGGGCCAGGGCTCTCCAAGTTTAAATACCTCCAAATACGAAGCTGGGCACTCTCACAAATTCCTGCTAAGGGCCGATTTCAGTTAGGGGGTAATAGCAATATGGTCTCCCTCTTAATTGACAAGCCGCCAACAAAGAAAGAGGTTTCATTCTGGTACAACTTACTACTGGAGGAGGTTGATGGCGAGTTTCATCTGCCCGACACATTGTGAGCCGCACACATTACGAATCAAAATGTGGAGAATCTATGGTTTGAGTCCTTTAAGATCTTGTGGAATATAGTAAAACCATCGTGGCTACGTCGAAACCACCTTTTTACCCTACATAGGGCATACTACTCGCCTGAGAGACTCTCGAAGTTTTCAAATAGTCCAGTGGTGGCATGCCCCAAATGTGGTCTGGGAGCGGCTTCAGATCTACACATGTTTTATGATTGCCCTTTGTTACTTTCGATTTGGGATGCGGTCTGTCTTACACTCACTACTGCATTAGGTTCCCAAGTCCGGCCATGTCCCGCTCTTATAATCTTTGGGGTTGCATCAGAATTCCAGGGCTCAGCAAAGAACTTACTCTTCTTTGGAATCTTGTTGGCCAGACGGGAAATCTGTAAGAAGTGGAAAGACCCGCTACCCCCTTCCCTACAGGACTGGCGTACGTCTGTGCTACAAACATCAAAAATGGACCTACAAAGATCGGGCAATCCAGATAAGAGAAACTTTTGGTCTTTACTACACTGGCCATAATTGAGTATGTAGTGGGGTTGTTTTTTTTTTTCTTTCCCCCGAAGTCCAATGATTACGCTGTTTGGCTATCTTTTCCTTTTTACGTCTGTATACCCAATAGGGCGGTTCGATACAGGATTGGGTATTTGACTGCAGCATACTACCCTGAGGGTTATCTTGATGTGGTGCTGTGGGAGTATATTGAAGTACTGATGGGTGAACCACCTCGTAACATCCAATGCCCATACCAGTTTAACTGTGACAGTACGCTTATCTCTACGCACTACTACTTAGATACCAAGGGCAGGAATGAGGACCAAAAAAAAAAAAAAAAAGAAAGGATACAACACATCTAATGAAAACACTGAGATCATAATCTTCTAGTGTTTGCACTGCTCAGGGAGCATTATGATCTCACTGTGTTAAAAACTGAAGGTAAGCCATTGAATCAAGAGCAGGGAACTCAGACAAGAAATCCACTGATTTATGTGTTGTAGGGATTACATTAAGTCTCCATTTTAGCTTTCCTTTTTAACTTAGCATCTTTTTTATGATGATGGTTTGCACATGTTTTACCCTAATATGAAGAAGTGCCATACACACATTTATTCCTGGTATATAATTGTTGAATCCAAAATGAGTGAAAGTAGTGGGTCTAAAATGGTACCTTTATTCCTTGCAGCACGGTACCCTCCAACAGAACCAACCGCCTTTACAGAAATGATTCCTAGCATTCCTACATTCCATTGGAGAATCAAGTTACCTCACATAGATGTAGGACATAAGCATTGGCAGTAATACAGATATAAACCTAACACACCTTTCCCCAATAAAATTAACAAATAAAAACAAAAATAAAACTATATACAAAGAAAATATAAACATGAAGATATGATGATGCAAGATAAAAGGAAAACAATTACTTACACAAAATCAGCTAATCTGGTTGGAAAACGCTTTACACGTGTTCCCATCATAACTCTAGACACCACAGATTCTTCAGCAAGACATTCCCTAGAGCTTCCCTCCTCAGACACGTCCAAATCGAAGGAGGAGTCATTTTGTGCTTGATCACCAGCTTGCAATTCAAAGCTGACTTGTTCTTCCAAATTCATTCTCAGCAAAGATCCATCATTAAATTCTTCCTGTTAATCTGGGTTACATTTAGCCAAACGTCTCACATTCCAGACCTTCACATCTTGAGTCACCACACTCTTGCCATAAACCTTGATGATCCTCATAGCCCTACCAAACTTTTGCACACTCTTCCTCAAAACCTCCAGGTTTCCTCACTCTGACCCAATCACCCAACACAAAATAATGACATTTGGTTTTCCATTTTTCATCATACTTCTTGACTTTATCTTGCTTCCTCTGGACTCTATCTTTGATTTCTTGAACGTTCACTTTATTCTGAAACATAGTTTGTTCTCTCCTGAACCACCAAGGACACAATTTGGATATAGGTGATCTACCTCTCAGCAATCTAACAGGACTGACCTCATCAGTAGCCTGAGGAGGAATGAGATAACACCACAGTTTCTCTCTCAATTTATCCTTCCACCAACCACCAAAACCACATGCCCAATTAATGCACTCCTTAAGAACTCTTTTGAACCTTTAGACCTGTGCATTTAATTGTGATTCGTATAAAGCAGTGGCCACATGCTCAATATTACTGAAAGTGAAAAAACTTTGTATTGTTTTTGACACAAGTTGAGTGCCGTTTTCAGATATCCCAACTTCAGGATTACCATCCTTAGCAAACATTTCTTTGGAGAATTCATTAATAGCACTTGATCTAGCATGATGCACTAGTTTTACTTCTGGCCATTTAGAATGGTAATCAACTAGAACTAGGTCAAATTGACAATCAGAAGGAAGCCCTTGAAACAGTCCAGAAATATCAAAGCCCACCTTTTGCTAAGGAAGAGTAGGCGCAGGTGCAGGTTGAAGAGATCCGTAATAGCCTTCAACATTTTCTCACTGTTGATACAAATAGCACATTCTCTTACAACGTTTTCTGCCATTCTATCCAAACCTGGCAACCAAAATGTAGTGCGTATGAGCCTCTTTATTGATGACATACCTGGATGTCCTTCATGAGCCAAATTCAAAATATCAACCTGCATTCCTTTAGGATAAATGCGTTTTCTACTTTTGAAAACAAGACCATTTTCCATAACCAATTCCTTAGCTATTCTAAAAAATGGAACAGGTTCTCCCTGCACCTTTCTCCTTTCTGGCCATCCCACTTCCATGTATCTTTAAACCTGACACAAATTACATTACAATCACATTATTGCGTCCCGGCACATATTCCACCCCAAAATAATACTCTTGAAATTTTGGAGACCAGTCTTGCAATCCAAGCAGTGGCTTTCCAACCCCCACCTAGAGAAAGAATCCCCACTAGAGGTTTGTGATCCATTTTGAGAACAAAACGTGTGCCCCAGATATAATTGCGAAAGTGTTCAATGGCCCAAACACACGGCATTAGCTCTTTCTCAATGACTGAATACCTCCTTTCAGCATCAGACAACGTGCGCGATGCAAAAGTGTTATTCCACTGTTCCTTACTAAACCTTTGTGATAATACCCCACCAATGCCATACATACTCGCGCCCACAGTCACAATGCATTGTTCACCCGTCCTAAAAGGTTTCTAACTAGGTGAATGTGTAATTTCATTCTTAATTTCCTCAAAGGCAGAATTTTGTCTGTCAGTCCACAGATAGTCCACATTCTTCCATGTGAGTTCCCTGAATGGTTCCATCTTTGTGGCAACATTTTCAATGAACTTGCTATAATATTCACAAAGCCCTGCAAACAATAACAATTTATCCATATTATCAGGAACAGGAGCCTTAAGAATGGCATCTACCAGATATTGTTTGGAATAACACCATCCTTGGACACTGTGTGACATAGATACTGAACCGATTTGCAAAACAAAATGGCATTTCTTCTCTTTTAATGTCAAACCACTCTTCTTCAAAACATCACACACTTCTCTAAGATGCTTCCCATGTTCCATCTCATTTTTTGAAAATATCAAGATATCATCTTGAAAACATATAACACATTTTTCCATGACCTTAAACAGATGTAACATAGTCATCTGAAAGACAGACCCGCAGAGGCTAATCCAAAAGGCATACATCTAAATTGTAATAGCCCCTGTGGTGTAATGAATGCTGTTAAATGATGAGAATCCTCAGTCAGCTCAATTTGATGGTAGGCAGACCTCAAATCCAAAGTGGAGAACTCTCTGTCACCATCAAGCATGTGAATCACCTCATTGATGTTGGGCAAAGGATGACGGTTCACAATAATGTTGGCATTCACAGCTCTCAAGTCCAAACAGAGTCTCAGAGAATTGTCTGGTTTGCGTGCTAAAACTATTGGAGATACCCACTCTGAGGACTCTATCTCTTCACTCACCATTCCCAGAAACATGTTTTTTAACTCATCCCTTACATTGATGGGCACATTACGTAACTTTTTTATAACAGGCCTGGCATTCTATTTAAGTTTGATTTTGTGGGAATATCCTTCCAATTTTCCCAACTTTCTTTGAAAACTTCAGGAAACTTTTCACACAATGCCTTTATCCAGCTTCCCTTCTTCTGTTATCAAAACTGGTTCCTGATTACTAGGTTCGAGAATTATTTTTTATTTATTTATTTATAACACTTATAAAGCGCGCTATTACCAGTCGGTGTCCTGGCGCTGAAGTGATAATCCCCAGGGAGGGTGTTTTCGGGAACTAGAGGGAAAAGAGCCATGTTTTCAGATCCCTTCTAAATGCCAGCAGATTCTCGTTCTGTTTAAGGGAAAGAGGGAGGGAGTTCCACGCCAGCGCTGCTCCCCTAACAAAACTCCTTCCGCCCCAACGCACCTTCCTGATCCGGGTGGTTTTAATCAACCCTAGACTGGCCGACCTAAATTGTCTACCTGGTCTGTACCATTGAAAATGATCCTGAAGGAACTGAGGGCCAAGACCATGTAATGCCTTGAAGACTATGCAGAGAGCCTTGAACAGAATCCGCTTCCGCACCGGAAGCCAGTGCAACTTCTCCAGCTCTTTGGTAACTGAGGAAAACATGGGCAGTCCCCCAATAAGGCGGGCGGCCGCATTTTGTAGGACCTGAAGTTTATTGAGCACCCCCTGTTGTACCTCGAGGAAAAGACTGTTGCAGTAGTCGATGCGTGAAAGTACAAGAGCTGTCACCACCGTCTTTCTGCTTCCCTCCGGTAGGAAGGGGAGAACCTTCCTAATAATTCTCAGGGTCCAATGTATGGAGGAGCTCAATGCCTTGACTTGGGGTTTGAAGGAGAGTTGGTTGTCAATAATGACCCCGGAATGGAATTATACCTAACTTCCATTGATCTTTCCAACCACAAACTTTCACTCCCTAAGGTGCCGCATACAATTTTATAATTCCTTCCCTACCCTTAAACAGAATATTTGTATCAACTAATCCTACCATGTCAATGGCAATGCCATTAAAACTCTCACCAATAATGTCTGAAGGATTTAGACTTTCCATGCTCAATACATGTCCAAATTTATGAAGGAAATATCCAGTAGTGACAATCGTCCATGGTGATCCAGAATTTGCCATAAGCTCTAAATCAACCCTATTAATACAACACATTTAGGAGAACTTTTAACCTCCTCTTCCACATTCTCCTTTATCCCTTCTGAGAGAGACACAACCACTCCCCTAGCTCCCTCAGAATCCTTCACAGACCCACAAGCAGGTCCCAGGTTTCCTTCATCACACACAGTTGCACTAACAAGATACAATTGCTTATTCTTGTTGCCCAAATTACCACTCCTCCTCAAATCACGACATACCCTGGCAAAATGTCCTATTCTGACACACTTCACACATGTTTTCCCAACAGCAAGACAAAAAGGCGAGGAAACAATGTAAGATGCACTACCACAGCAATAACATACACACTTGTTTTCCTTTACATATCTCTCCCCTTCAAACCTGTTTCCTCTGTCAGCTGCAATCCTATTAAACTTTTCATAATTTTTTTAACAACTTCTCCACGAGTTTTAGAAACTCCATCCGAACCATCCGCACCAACAACATCAACATCATCCTTGTTGACTTTCTCTGACGCATGTACAAATTTTATACACTTTCAGATAGTTCCAACTCCTTGGCTCTGGAGATCACATCTTGCAACTTTGGATCCCCCATGACCCACAATTGTTCTTGCACTTTCCTACTTTTCACATGCACTAGTCTATAATTTGATCATCTCATCAGTTATCGCCCCAAAATTGCAATGCAACAATAATCCCCTCAAAGCAGTTAGAATCTCATCATAACTTTCCTCACTTCCTTGCGCTCTGGTGTATAATTTGAACCGGTTCAAAGCTACACTAACTGTCGGTTTGAACCTATTCTCCAAGCCTACCAGTGCTTCGTGAAAAACATTAATTTCATCGGTGTCATCCTCTTGCTCCAAAGGAATCAGTGGTAAAGTGCAAAAAGTCAATTGTTCTTCAGAACCTAAAGAATGTAGGAGAATATTTTTCTTGTGTTAATTTGACTTATCATCATCATCAATAGCTTTCAACCATGTCAAAAACTCTTCTTTCCAGCGCATCCACAGAATAGGTGGATCCCCTTTATTTTGTTGAAATTTAGTGGGAGGCTCAAACTGCATTGCTGAAGACAAATAGTACCAAGCCAAAAACTTTTATTTTTTAACTGAATTTTATATAGCGCAAACTTGACCAGGTATTGGGAATCAGAGCCCTTTACATAGGGCCAGCTGCATTACATGAGGACACATTCATTTTTCTTAGGCACCGGGAGATTGAGTGATTTGCCCAGAATCACAGGTTGTTCAGCGTCATTGCCGAGACTCTAACCCATTTGCCCCAGATTTGAGGTCGGCCACCCTAGCCGTTAGGCCAACTTCTCTCCCCGATGCAAATTGTAAACATTTCTTTGAAATAGTGTACAAGTAGTGTAGAAATCTGCACCAGTAAAAGTGTGCAAATCACTGAAACAATTTTCACTGAATAAGTTTACAAATCACAGTAACAACTTGACTGAATATGTGTGCAAATCACAGAGACGATCTGCACTCAATAAGTGTGCAAATCACTGTAACAATCTGCACTGAATGTGTGTGAAAATCACAGAGACGGTATGCACTTTAAAATGTACCACAAATAAATACCAATGCTCTGTGAGTTTACCATTTATATGATGATATTAGAGCCGTGCAGCCAATTTAATGCCGAACACGCTCTAGTGTAAAATTGAGCATGGGCCAGTCTCTGGCTCGTTGTTTTCTTGCACTTTGACTTTAAGTGGCTCTATTTTAAAGAAGAGATTGTGCGTGTGTCCGGGAAAATCACCCATCCTCGTCGCCACTTGTTGAATCCAAAATGAGACGAAGTGGTGGGTCTAAAATGGTAACTGTATTCCTTGCAGCACAGTACCCTCCAACAGTACCAACTACCTTGACAGAAATTATTCCTAGCATTCCTACATTCCATTAAAGAATCAAGGTACCTCACATAGATGTATGGCATACGCATTGGCAGTAATACAGATGTAAATCTAACACAATTGTTGCTCTGTAGTCTGCACAATTAGTTCCATGGTCACACTTATTAGAATGCGATGCCCTTGTTTTTGTTTCTGGGCTCGTAGGAGACGGCTCTTTTTCTCCAGACCAACTAAAGACATTATTCTACACATTTGGCACAGTGAGATAAGACTGGTGTTTTATTATTTAAACAGAGTACATGCTGAATTCGGTGAGAGGCACTTCAGGCTGAAGTTATCAGGGAAGCTGCTCTGACTGAGATGCAGTTCTGCAAGCCCGACCTTCATCCTGAGAAGGAAGATAGCCATGCAAGCAAAGTGTTCATGGCTGCACACTCAGACGGCGTCCATTTGTTAATGCACTGAGGCCGGCTTCCTGACACATTATACCAAGATATGGAGTTAGATCCTTCCAACACGTCTGGCAGAAGGCTACTCTTGATACGATATTCTCCTGCTAGTGTAGAGGTATTAGTGATGGATAGGAATAACATTAGGAACAATTAACATGGTTGTTTGTGTTTTTCACCATTCTAATAATGCTCATAGCAATGATGTGGTTCATCTGCTTAATATTCGCAGCTCATGCTTTATTTAAAAGGGTTAGATCTTTTCAATAATCATTTGAAAATGTATTCACGTATCTTTTCTTGTGACACCGTGAGCATGTAAAGGTAAATAACTAAAGATGTTTTTCTGCACCTCTGGCACTGTCCGATAAGGCCATTTAAACAGGGTCTATGCTGAATTTGGTGAAAATGTATGCTCAAGTATTTTCTTTCTGACCATGGGCATGCAAAAGTGACAAACGAAAGGGTTAGATCTGTATCCACGAATTCCTTGTGAATCGTAGTGGTCATGTTTGAGGTTACTGAAAACATCTATAACTCTGGAACGTTAGGAGTTTAGACGTGCTACTATGAGCTATCCAAGACCAACATTTGCTAATGATATAAGTAGACTAAGTTACTATATTGTGATGTTATGTTGACCTAATACACAGACCACTACATTCTTAGAAAAACCATATAACACATGAGAAAGGGGCTCACTCAAAGTGTACCTTAAGTCTATAATAGATAATAGGTCTGTTTGCCAACACACAGCCAAATCCATCTGTAGGGAAGGTATTAGAAATATGGGTCTCTAGTTGGCAGTGGTTTGCACCCTGTCCAAATAGGGACCCTTATTCTAGTCAGGGTAAGGCATTACACAGCTAAGGTAACCACTCCTCACCCCCTTGATAGCTTGGCACGAGCAGTCAGGCTTATCTCAGAGGCAATACGTAAAGCATTTGCACATACACTAAGAGTAAACACTGTGAAAACACTACAAAAGGAAACCACACCAGTTTAGAAAAATAACAAATATATTTAGCGGAATAAAACAAGATCAAAACAACAAACATCCAACATACACAAGCAAAGATATCACTTTTTAATAGTTCAAAATAGTTCAGTCCATAGAAAACTTTATCACAAAATACCTGGGATACATCAAAATAAAAGATGAAAACAGGTACTGGAGAGATGACACACCGGAAAACAAAGTGATGTGTCAATTACTTACTCCCAGGGGAGGTGATGTGTCGATTTCTTGCTATCAGGGGAGGTGATGCGTTGACTCCTTACTGCGAGGGGATGTTATGCGTTCAACTCCAGACATGTGGTCTTGGTTCCTTACTGATGTGCAAAGTCAATGGAGACCTTGGTGCACAGGTACGATGAGTTAAAAATTCACATGCGCTGAGGTCAATGCGGCGGCAGTAAAACAGGTGCTGCTTCGATTTTCCAGCTGAAGCTGAAGCATCCATTTTTTTTTGCGACACAGCAGGGCCTGCATCAAAGTCGGAGCTGGTGTCTGGAACATTGGAGATGGTGCTCAGGACTCAAATTGCATACATCTTTGCAGCTGCATGGTAGGCGCTGTGTCGATTCTTTGGCCACACCACAGCGATGCATTGGTTTTTCAACCGCACGGCGCTGCTGCATCAGGAAAAACAGGCACTGAAGGCTGATGCATGGATTTTTTTCTTTTTGCTGCAAAGCCACCTCCAAGCGCCCAGAACTGGAATGGCACCACTGGGCAGGTCAGACCTTTCAGCAGAGGAGTTCAGGAGCTGCAGGTGAAGACTTTGATGGCCGTGAGACTTCTTAACAGGAGACAAGCACACACAAGCCCTTCGAGAATATTGGGGACAGGAAATGGAAGGCAAAGTCCAATCCTTTCACTGTCCAAGACAGAAGCAGCAAGCATCAGGCCAGCACATCACAACAACAAGCAGAGTGGCAGTTCACCTCCTACAGCTTCTCCAGGTCTTCTTCTTTACAGAATATCCTCGTCGGCAAAGTTCAAAGGAAAGTCTTTGTTGTGCACAAGACCCTGACTTTCCCTGACTTTCCCTGACCTCGTTCCAAACACCCTACAGGGGGGTGGAGACAGCTTTGTGTGAGGAAAGGCACATCCCTGTTCAGGTGTCAGTGACAACTCCTCCCACCACTCTAGCTCAGGAAGACCATCAGCCTGGTAATGGTCCATCGGGTTATGCAGGGCACACCTCAACTCACTTTGTGTGACTGTCTTTAAACTTTTTAGTGCTGTGCCCCTTACCAGTAAAGAAATAAAATGAATCACCCCCCTCGATTTTTCAAAATTATTCGATTAAACTAGCAATGTTTAAATACGTCTCGACTTTTTAAACACAAGACATCTTTAAACGTTGCAGTTGAATTCTGTTACTATTTTTCCTAGCTAGAATATAAATGACAAAATAAGCTAGTGATGGCCCATTACAGAGTGTCTTACTGCCACTCACTTTTCCCCACTGCTTAAAACAAAAGCAGTGCTATAAGCATAACGATTCATTTGGCCAGAGACTGGCGCCCCCTTGGGATCCCTTGGGTCTTCCTATGGGGGCCTCCCTCCCAGTTTTAAGACTATCAGGTCTAGAGTGACTGCACACACAGCCCAACTGTCACCCTCCCTCAGGTTGGGATTCCAAAGACAGGCAGAGAACGGCACAGCAAGAAAAAGCCCACTTTCCAAAAGTGGAATTTTCAAACATGCAATTCAAAAACCAACTTCACTAAAAGACATATTTTTAAATTGTGAATTTTAAATTGTGAGTTCAGACACCCCAACCTCCAAATCTCTATGTTTCCCCAATTGAAAGTTACAATTGTAAGAGGTTACAAGGCAGCTCCAATGGTAACCTATGGGAGACATAGTCCTGACAACAGTGAAAAACTAAATTAGCAGCATTTCACTATCAGGATATGTAAAACACACCAGAATATGTCCCACCTTTCCAAAGCACTGCACCCTGTCAATGTGGCTACCTTGGGCCTGCCTTAGAGGTGCCTTACATGTTTCTTTTTTTGTCCTCATACGCCCAAAAAAGATATTTTCAGAGTAAGTTGTTCCAACCTACCCCTGGACTATGCAGGGGTGCCCAATATTTGTCTCTGAGAATCTTTATGGATGCTCTTTTTGCAGACACCCGAAAACGTACCTCACAGTACTGGTATGGTTTGTTAAAATGTATTTCTTAAGCGCTCTTATACGCCCGAAGGCTTCATGGCGCTATCGCAGAGAACAAAACAACATTGCAAAACTCAGCAAACATAACAATTTTAAATCTCAACAGTAAGCCTGATTAAAAAGCCAAGTTTTTAAAGAGTGTCTGAAAGTGAGGAGATCTGGACTCATTTTTAAAGAAAGAGGTAGCGAGTTCCAAAAAGTGGCTGCCAGATGGTCAAAACAGCAGCCGCCAAGGTGCTTTTTCTTAAAAGGTGGAACAACCAATAAAGCTTTATAGGTAGATCGAAGGTTTAGTGAGGGGTTGTATCTAGAAACAAGGTTTTTTTTGCCTGTTTAAGGATAAGCCTAGCAGCTTGGTTTTGAACAAGTTGGAGTCTTTTTTGCAGGCCTGCTGGAATTCCCAAGTAAAGACTGTTTGAGAAATCCAGTCGGGACAAGACAAGGGCGATGACAACCTGGATGAGTGCGGCTTGCGTGAGAAATTGGGCTATTTTTTTTATTTTCTTAAGTTGAAAGAAGCTGGCAGAGACTACTGTGCCAATTTGTCTTTCCAGGGAAAGATCCGCACTAAGTGTGACTCCCAGACTCTTAACAGAGGAGGATCTCGCAGGTGGAGCCCCCATGCTACATGGCCAAAAGCATGGGCTCCAACTTAGTTCGCTTTATCCCAGGCAAGATAAGTTCAGTCTTGCCTGGGTTAAGCTTTAGATGATTAAGACTCATCCACCTCTGTATGTGCATCATGGTGTTCTGGAATTCCACCACAGGTACTGCCAGTTATATATTCAGCTCAGTTCTTCGAACTTTCCAGACCCATGAACTGATCTTAGGGTGCTCTATTCTGCAAAAAGGCATAATCATTGGACAAAGTCGTTGATAGTCTATCCAGCCAATTAACACATGGGAGCCAAAAATGTTTCCTTTTTTTCCATACCATCTTATCCAATCTGAGAGTATGCCTGATTGCTCTAATCCAGTCTACGTACAGTGGTGCAGTAGCACTCACCCAAAGTTTACATATTTCTCTACGTGCAAGAATAATTAAATAAAGAGATAACTTATTAGTGTCTTGAGGAAGTTCCTCATAATTGGGAGGGATTAAAAAAAACTAATTGTACATTACCCTGTATATCATTATTAAAAAGCGCTTTCATACCTTCTTCAATTTCAGTCCAAAAATTCATGAGCGCAGGGCAGGTCATAAACATGTGAAGATCATCAGCTTTTTCCAAGTTGCACTTTGGACAACATGGAGTAGGCCCTTTAGAAAATTTAGCCAGCCTGACCGGAGACCAATAAACTCTATGGAGGGAAAACAAGTGATTCTGCTTTAAATTGGCAGGTGATACTGTAACATGTAGTAAATCAAAAGATACTTGCCATAAATTCTGCAAGTCGACGTCCAAGACTTGGTCCTTCCAAAGTTGTTCCGGGAGACCGAACTCTCCATCTTCTCCTTCCAGAATAAGCCAGTAAAGCGTTGATGTTTTAACTTTCCTTGTTTTCTTCAATAAAAGTTCCTCCAGAGCTCCCTTAGCACCAATATCTACTGTCATCGCTTGAGCCCAACTTCTGATTTGTAGATATTTAAATTTAGATAAGTTTTTATCCGTGAGTTCAGAAATCTCATCCCAGCTCAGGAGGTTCCCTTCGGCATCAATTGGCCCCAAAATTTGATATTTGCGCTCTGAAGTGGGATAGATAATGAGTCTTTATCCACTCTGGAGAACCCGGTGAGTCCCAAATTGGAGCCATCGCAGAGTAGTATGGAATGTTCAACATCTTTCTTACTCTGGCCAAGACATATGCCATATCTCTAAGGACCTTTAGATGGACTTTCTTAAAAAAAAGCGCATCTCCAAATTTAAACAAAAAACCCTGAGTCCCTCCCTGAATCTCAGATAACATAGTCCGCAACATAAAGTCTGTTTCGGTCCCTGCTGGAGAATCAAATAGCCTTATCCCTGCCTTAAGTAATAGAGTCCAGGCATATATTCTCAGATCTGGTGCACATAGCCCACCTTTGCCTTTCCTTCTTCAAAGCTTTTTCCAAGCGATCCTTATCCCTTAGAGGCCCAAATAAATGAGTTCCATTTAGCTTGAATCTTTCTTAGTCTGATTTCTTTAAAAGCAAGTGGGATATTTTGAAATATAAATATTATTTTAGGTAACAGCATCATTTTAACTATATTGACTCTTCCAATTAAGGTCAAAGGAAGAAGTGACCAGTTTTTTAAGGAGTCCGCTATTTCCCTCTCAATGTTTGCAATATATTTGTCGGCCAGTTGGTGAATATCCTGCGTAAACATGCAATTAAAAAACCAACTTCACTAAAAGACATATTTTTAAATTGTGAGTTTTAAATTGTGAGTTCAGACACCCCAAACTCCAAATCTCTATGTTTCCCCAATTGAAAGTTACACTTGTAAGAGGTTACAAGGCAGCTCCAATGGTAACCTATGGGAGACATAGTCCTGACAACAGTGAAAAACGAAATTAGCAGTATTTCACTATCAGGATATGTAAAACACACCAGTATATGTCCCACCTTTCCAAAGCACTGAACCCTGTCAATGTGGCTACCTTGGGCCTGCCTTAGAGGTGCCTTACATGTTGTAAAAGGGAAGGTTTGGGTCTGTCAAGTGGGCGTACTTGCCAAGTTGCCATGTTTGAAAACTGCCCACACAGACACTGCAGTGGCAGATCTGAGACAGGTTTGCAAGGCTACTCATGTAGGTAGGACAACCAGTGCTGCAGTCCATTTGATTTACAGGCCCTGGGCACACCTGGTGCACTATACTAGGGACTTACTAGTAAATCAAATACACCAATTATTGATAAACCAATCACCAATATAATTTACAGTGAGAACATATGCACTTTAGCACTGGTTAGCAGTGGTAAAGTGCCTAGAGTTCTAAAGCCAACAAAACAGTATCTAGGCTACTTCAAACCTCCCCAGCCTCCCTCGGTGGGGGAAAACCTGAGCTACCCCCATCAGTATCAGTCCCAAAAGCATCTTTACACCCTCCGGTATTAAACAAAAGGTCTGCCTTCTCTGGGGTAAGATAACTCACACTCTACCGGGTGTTGGCATAGCTCTGGAAAACAGTGACCTAACATATGCTCCCCAGCACTCAAAGTGTGCAGCCTCACACTTTTTAACCTTACTACCCTTCACCCCTCTATCCAGTGCCCTGAAAATTACCCATCAACACCCTCCCGAGACTGGTGAGACAGTATCGGACTGTCTCTGAAACTCAACCCATACTCTTCTGGTGTGTCTCCACACTTCCTTACCAGGGCTTCTACCATGGGGGGAACACCTCTCCCTGTCACTCTCTTCCAGAGTCAGTACAGTGTCCCTACCACCACTAGGAATATGGCTCCCCCTGCCAAATCAGGGACCGTGTGCACCTCTGGGGCTACCTCATAAACCTGAACCCCCGGTGTATGTCATCCCCCTCTTTGAAGTCAGGCACCAAGTCTCTGGCTATTTGAACCTTCTCTGTAATACTGGACATTACATTTTAGCTGCCACCATCTGAGCAGGACTCAGCCCTCCTGGCTTGCAACTCCAGTTCTCTCAAGCTCAGATCAAAAAGCATTTTGCTTCTCTCTATCTCCAAATTAATTTCATCTCCAAGATTTTCTCACTTTTTATCGCTTTAACCTGAGTTTAACAAGCTCCAACTTGAGCTTCCTGGCTCTCCTCCTAATGCAACAGTCCCTCTGGAGACATGCCTGGAGAGGGAATACTGCTGTCAGCTCTGGAGGGAGCTCTTCCCCCATTCAGGCTGGCCCCTTGCCCCATAGGCGATGCTGGCTCGTCTAGCCATCCAAGATGCAGAATTGTTCGTTCTCAACGCCCCGCTTGGGGCTTTTTCTAATATATCTTTTGACTGTGTATGAGGTGCTTGCAGTATGAATGAGATCATGTCATCCAGCATCACATGGAAGACCCGATGCCACTATACATACTGTGTTTAGCCTGGTTTGATGTAGTTCATTAAAAAGGACCCCAGAGTGTTGTTGGTAAAGGGGACTGGAAGTAGATGGGTAAGGTGGAACAGGACGGTCCTTGTTTACAGTCCCTGAAAAGACGTCCATGCAAGAGACAGTATTCCCTGGTAGTGGTTAACTTTAAAGTGCAGCTGAGAGGGAGTGGCTTAGCTAAGCCTTTTGCCTGAGTTTGCTGGCGGCGGCCAAATGTAAGAGCGGCGGAGGGAAACACCGCACTTAAAACTCATGCCGCCCGGGGCAGACTACCCCCAATTGCTACGACACTGCCGAGAGGTCCTCCAGTGTGTCCACATTGGCATGTTCATTTAGCAAAACAATGCATTGTAGGGGTTGTAATTTTCGTTCACTACAATTACACCACACAGAATATTCATTTGTAAAAGTAAAAAGCTTGGTACTGTATTTTCTGTGGGCACATGAACTACCTTTACCGTGACCCAGCCATATTTTAACAGGCATTGGCATAGCCAATAGGTCTCCCCATTGGGACCTTATAAGTGTTTAGCCATGCAACAGCTGATGTTGTTGCTCTAAGGATATTGTGCTGCATAACTAAATACTTAGAAGGTCCCAAAAGTGGGACCTATTGGCTATGCCAATGCTTGTTCAATTTAGAAGGAGGAAAGGTTCGGTCCAACCTTCTGGGATTCAAATCTTTTACCAATACAGCCAGCGCTGTTGAATTAGCCCACTGAGATCTTTTACCAGGTTATGATAATAGTACCCTGTGTCCAAAGTCTGGATTTCCTAACAGCATAAGCTACTATTACCCCACCTGATGGTGCATACTTTAACAACATGGGTCAAATATAAGGTTATGGCTGCCCTGCACGGTTCTGGCCTGCGACCCCGCAGGTTACACCCGCTATTTTCACCAAGTTACAATACCCGCCTGGGGTGTCTCACCGTGTTTACGTTCATATCTAGACTTATCGGAATGAGGGCAATTAAATGGCCTGGTACAAATCTGCGATTTTCTAATAATTGAAGATCCAACTGTTTTTAATAAACTGATAGAGAAGATAATTGGAACAAATAGGTCTGATCTCAGGTAATATTTCTCAGCCCTGTGAGGGTCCGTCCTGATGCGGGATTCCTCTCTAGGAACATTAAATGAGAAACATGTCGGGCCTCTAGGAGGTCGCTAGGGCTGGGGGGAGTCAGTCATGCGCCAGGCACAACAGGACAAGTGTGCTCCAGCCCTACTCAATCAGAAACGCGTTTCTTTGAAAATACGGTGGTCGAGGAAGGGCAAATCCAGGTGTCAGGCAGAGCGTGCTTGATTCCTCCCCTGCCCTACACCATGGTAGGCTGGTGCCACTGGTCGGGCTGATTGAGAGTCTCACTTAAAGTCGTACTTAGTGACAGCTTGACGCCTCTGAAAGGAGGGCCGGTGGTGGAGGGAGGGTGAGCACAGGTCAGGCGTGGCCTGGCTGGCACTTCGCCAGCCCTCTTGACCACAGACCGGGCCCTCTGAAAGGACGGTGGATCTGCTGTCTCGCACCAACACAAATCCAACGCAGCTCACCAGGCCCCACCCTGAGAGAAGAACTGTTTTGGATACGGGTCCTCTCCGAGAGCCTGCTGCCCAACTCGGACCACAACTGGAGAGAGTGTCTTCTAGTGACAAGGATAGCCGTCTATAGATGGGGCGCGAGACCCCCAGCAAGGGGCAGAAATACAGTCACTGCTTCAGGGGGCCCGTGATCTGCGGGAACGCAGGTATAAGCTTGAACCTGGGGTGCCACCTTAAGAAGGTGAAGGGGTCCCATTGTGTGGCTTTGCTACGAGGGAGCCACACTGTAGTATTACTTTAGAATCCCAATATAAGGCGTTACTCTTGTGGAGTGCAGCATTTTAGAGTTTACTCCGGGGGTAAACAGAGGAGCACAAGCGCGTCAGGATGCCGGCAGTAGGGGAAGTCGCACGCGCACCTCGCGCGGCAGCAGGGGAGCTGTGCGATTCCCTTGCGAGAGCAATAATTGCTACCATATGGCGGCGCTCACTCCTGCAAGTGAATCGCCAGACGTGCACGCGTTGCCATTGAAGGTGCACGTTTTTGGCTGAAAAGCCAAAGCAATAGCTAAAGGTCTTTTTGCCTTTGCAGCGCATGCGTAAGCGAGACCTAAAAAGTATGATAATGACTTAGCAGTTAATTAACATGATTGTTTTAGTCCTGATATGATCTTTAACATATCTGCATATTTTTGTTTTTATTAATTCAACATGCATGCAGCTTGGAAAGGGAAGCTTCATCCACAGACCAACTAGACACAGCGAAAACATGAGTGCATGAAATGCAGGCTCAAATGAGGCCGTTTAAAAACACTACAGATGCAACAGAAGTCACATAGAACAAGCGCAATGCACCCTGCAGAGTTACAGTGCCACACCAGTTAGCAACTAGTCACGGACTGCTGGGGTTTCATTCTACAGGGAGATGCTCATGTGCCTGTCTTCTTGAGGCGCCACAGCAGGAAGGGCACAGGCATTGCTGTGAGCTTCTGGGAAGGCTAATCTGCAGTGGCGGTGGCCAGGCACACCCACATGATGGCCAACACATTCATACTTGCTCAGTACATCCACGTGTGCAGCAGAGCCCTCAATGCCGTCTCCGCAAATTCCCTGCATTCTGCCCCCCCACAGCACAGCCCAAAATTTGCACTGGGAGTGCAGGGTGGACTGGTTATGATCTGAGGCACTGTTGAAGTTACCGAAGTTGTTCAGATTGGCACAAAGTCCCGCATGGCTCAGCCTGGTCGTCAGTGAAAGTTTCCATGAAGAACAGGGTCAAGACTGAAGTACCATGGACCAGCAGTCCATCCTTATACTCATGCCTTTTTAGGGGCAGAGTGTGTCCGGGCAAGCCTCCAGTTGCTCAGGCTTACAACTGCCCAAAGGACTAGCGGGGTCACCGTTGTTTTTGTTTCATAAAGAGCTGCCAATATGGGATAATCCTGGGCTTCCAGATATTTTTAGAGATAAAATTGGCCGAGAATGGGCTAATTATGGTATTGAGACACTAGGTGATCTTTATGGTACGGATGGGTTTCTACAATTTCCAACATTGCAACTTTTGTATAAATTGCCCGAAAAAATGAGATACAAATACATTCAAGTTAAGGACTATTTAGTACGCAAAATGAATCTGGTAGAAATTACCAGCTCAGATATATGGACATGTTTCTATTCTGTGCATAGAAAATCACTAATTAGTTTGGGATACAAGTGTCTCAGCCAAAATAGCTCTGACGAAGCCCCTAGATTGGCACTAAAATGGACTACCAGCTTAGGATTTAACGTGACAACCCAGAATATCTCCGCTGCCTTAGTCAATATCAGTAAAGCCGTCCAGTCTTTCAGTTTGAAACTCCAATCTTATAGGACGATTAGTCAACTATACTACACTCCATTAAAAATTTCAAAATGGGCGCAAAATAATTCCAACAATGATCGTACTAAATGTCCTAAATGTGGTCTGGTGGCAGCAGACCTTATACATATGATTTATTTGTGCCCATTATTAGCAAAATATTGGTTGGACATAGAAAATATTTTAACCCAAAATCAACTGATCAATTTTTCGTTAAATGCCGCCGCGGTACTTTTGGCTATATACCCGGTTAGTCCTATTTATAAAGATTTGCTAAATATTATATTGGCTTGTGCAAAACTGGTGGTAGCAAGGGCTTGGATTTCTCAGAATCCTCCTCATACAACTGAATGGTGGTCATTGGTTTATGAAATGTATACTATGGAAGAAGCTATTGCCAGGAATAGAGGAATCAAAGCCAAAATTAAGTTTATTAAAATGTGGGGTAATTTTTTTTTGCCATGTCGGCAATGATTTGAACCATGTATGTTTTTTCTTTGTTTATGATATTATTAATTATTAGCGATTTGTCCTGACTAGGAACTACTTCTCTTCCTTTTTTTTTTGTGTTTTTATTTTTATAATATGTATTTGCATCAAATTGAATTCGATTTATTTTATCTTTTCTGATTATGTATTTGATATGTTGATCTCCTTGACTTGCTTGTCAAATAAAAATTATAAAAAAAAAAAAAAAAAAAAGAAGTTACCGAAGTTGTTCAGCTTAGCACAAAGTCCTGCATGGCTCAGCCTGGTCGTCAGTGAAAGTTTCCATGAAGAACAGGGTCAAGACTGAAGTACCATGGACCAGCAGTCCATCCTTATACTCATGCCTTTTTAGGGGCAGAGTGTGTCCGGGCAAGCCTCCAGTTGCTCAGGCTTACAACTGCCCAAAGGACTAGCGGGGTCACCGTTGTTTTCCTCCAGGATCCTGCCATAAAGACTCCTGGGGTTGTTTGCTATATGCACCCCTAATGTGCTCCTGAAGAGGGTACCCCTATGTACCATTCAGCCTCCGGATCACCCTGTAACTCTGCCACTGCTCCGGATGTGGCAGCCGTCACACTCTGAGCCCCCACACCAAGGCAGGCACATTTCTTACTTGCAACCTGTCTCCAAGGCTTTGCTCAGTTCCAACAAGAACATGCCCATGCCCACCTGGGACAGGTGGACTCCGATATGATCTAAATTTCCTGTGGCGTTGGCATGTTAAAACTCACGTCTAATGAAGCCAAAACCCCTCGGCTCCGTGAACTTGCGCATGGCTCTATTTACCCTTCTGCGTGATAGTACAATGGCCTCCCCCGACCTGGTCCCATGCCAGACCCTCCTCGAGGTGATCTCTGACTACCATAACTCACAGTGGCCCATGTGGTTACTGATCTCCCCCAAAGAGGCCTTATTATGAGCAGCAACTTGTCTGTTGCCGTGGGTGTAGCTGCAAGCGGTTCTGTCTGTTTTGCGGGCAAGGCTTCAACTGGTGTGTTTACTATGTGACCTGTTTCTTTGAGCTGAGCTACGTTTTCTAAGGTACCCGCCTGCTGGGGAAGGGTATGCTGATGGGTGCTGGTGTGCTGCCACTTACTGCAGTGACTGGAGCCTGCAACCTGGTTGGATTCCAGTTGCCTCTCTCCTAGCGTGGTAGTAGTTAGCGCCACGGTGGGCCTGAAAGTCAGACATAAAAGTCAACATGGTGTCCATGAGATTACCCATTTTTTCCATGGACTGAGTGATTGCCGGCGCTGTGCTAGTGTTTGGCGTAGTCATAGTCTCTGCCTCTCGATGAATCGCCTGTTTCCTAGTTCTCTAAGTGGGCGCTTTGGGTGGAAATACTTGTTCGTTGGCCTGTGGGCCCTTATTAGCTCTGGGGCCCCACATCCGTCTCCACCGGCTGGCTTGCTGATGACCCGCCCTACCGCGAGGTCGACGGATACTTCGTCTGCGTTCTCTGGATGAAGGGAGGGAGTGAGAGAGAAAAACATCACAAACTGCTACAGCCCCAATGTGTGTCTCGACACACTGGGCGGACCGCAACCGCTATCCCCGTTGGTCCGCATCCCCCTCCGTCTTGACCCTGCGATCTCCAGTCCCCTTATCTATACAGGGAAGTTCAGGAAGCAGAATGTTCCCGGTTGCTACTCTTGTTGCCACGGGAAAATCCCTGTGTACGCCTACCTGGCGATGATTCCTTTTTTTTCCCCTGTCCCGTTTGCGGCCTACTTGTACCCAAGATACGGTCCACTTGCGATCGAGACGTTGTCTGGAATAAATGAAACCGGTTACTTCGGTGCCCTCACCCTGCACTGTGGAGGCCCCTAGCTTTGCTTACACTCCTGCCGTCTGATGGCGGCCTAAGAATGTCACCTAGTACCTGCTTCCTGCTCCTGTGCTGTTCGACGCTCGCCCCGTTCCCGGCTCGTGGTTTCCTTTCTGCAGATGGGACGCCTCAGCTGCAGACACAACAAGAATGGTTATTGCTCCCCCCCCAAGCGCGGAATAGTGGGTTCACATAGATACAGCTGGCTCCCATATTGCCATCACATTCTACCCCTGTGCTGATATGTCCCCCCGCAGGGGGGTTGGGGGGGGGGGTCGGGCGAGGGCTGTCAGCTCCTACACGCCCAGCTCGTGACCCTGCCAGTGTCGTGTGGCCAGCGCACTCCTTTACTAAATATTGTAATGCGCTCAAATGTACTCATGGTGGCACTTCATGTGATGCCACCTGTGGTGTCACATGCTGTGGTGTCACACATCATGTGGTCACTTGCCTACTGCCTAGGATGCTCAGCCGGCCCCGAGGCTTTGGTTCCCCTACTCCCCGGTCTGCAGCTGTAGCCATGCAAGTAAATACTTTAGCGCCCCAGCCTCCAACAGCTGACACGGCGGAGGGAGGCGGGGGCGTGCATTCACACGGCTTGCTGCCACCGCCTTGCTGGCTAGGGTGGAAGGTGGCATACATTCTGGAGCGATGGCAGCTTCGCGCACCCCAGGCAGCTGCGGGACCCAATGCCCCTTCACCACCATGCAGAACGTTGCCTTGGAGCCTCCAGCACTGACCCTGGAGGTCCGACAGCAAACTCCCCATGCCAAAAGCAGTCACGTCACTGGGACGGCGGCCAACCCTGGCCCACCCTAGCCCAGGCTACCACTGCCCCCAGGACCCATGCGCAGTAATGAAAGTCGGAGCGGAGGGCACTCCAAGTGAGAGGGGCCTTAATTAGAGCCCCGGGTGGATGCAGGCCAGCCTCCAGAGAGGAATGCCTGGATCGGGGATGGAGGGGGTTGGGGGCTGGGGGGATTGTGATTTGGCACAAACTTACCCGATGTAGACTGCAGCTTAGCCCCAACCCGGCAGGACCACATGGTGTGGTAGACGACCCAACAGCATGGTGAAAAGATCCGAAAAGGAAGGCTAGGGCACATATAAGTACTTTGCCCCTCTCCTGCTGAGTGCCAAAAATTATGCCAGGATCGTGAGCCGGACTGTGGGGATCCCAGGGGCTCCAGAAACTAGACCGGGGCTGTGCCTAATGTGCACTAAGGTGGCTGCCCTCTTAAGTGGGTCCACTGCATGTGCCGTGGCCAGCCTCAGATCTAATAGTGACTGGGAGTGAGTTTCTGAAAAGTATCAGCGCTTCGTCCATCATCTCCTTGTGTTTGCTATGAAATATAAAACATCCAGCACTGTAACAAAAGAAAAATAATGGTTTATCAATAAAGTTACATTTAGGTGAATTTTATTCTTATAATAATAATAATAATAATAATAATAATAATGACATCAGTATTAATTTCGAGCTGCATGTTAAGTTGCATCTGCGCTTAAACAAAAAACAGATGATACCATTGCTAAAGTCTAATGGGACAATGTAACCATCCACAAAATGCCATGGCATTGACGTACAGCCCAACCAACCAATGTTAAGTCATGAAAACCCAAAGGCTGATAAGAGCTGAACCAAATCCTACTTTCTCTGTACTTCCTTGTGCTTCTTTTTGATGTTTTGATGGCAAGAGGTCCCACAATAGACATCTCTAGAAGTCTGCAGCAATACCTCAAAATACTGTACTGTCAATGCAGCATCACAGTACCATGAATCAAGAAGGCACATAAGGTACTAACATGTGTATAATAGTGGTATGATGCAGCAGTATTTGATTAATGTTAAGGGGTGGACTACAAGTAATATAGATTTCCTCTGGTGGTCTGTCAGACAGTCACTAAATCATCCTAGTAAATCCATCACATCTGTTCACAAGTATGCCAAAGTGTGTTAAGTGTACAGGCCCGACCACCCAGGCACAGCGCAGAGCAAATCCCAAGTGTAGCTGGTAGGATCACTGCTAGTGGCCCACAGTAAGGACCTGAATCACCCCTTTGTGACAAGTATAGATGGAGAGACCCCCTAACTCTCTGGGATATGATATGGCAGGAAGAAAGTGGCACAAGATATGTCCATATGATAAAAAAATCAATTCAATCAAATGCTCAAACCATAGCAACATAGACAGTACTTGCACCCTTCCTCAACAAATAGCCACTCTCCTCTTAGCCAGTAGTACTTCGTATGAAGGGTATCCACTCATCTTCATTTGGTAGAAGGGGTGACTCAGGCATAGCTTAACAGTGTGAGCAGTGGGGAATGAAGAAAGGTGCTTCAGTCCCATCCAGCTCAATAGCTGTCATGGCCAATGTGAAATGGAGCAGCCTTTGTTTGCTGATCATCAATATATCAATTGCTTTTGCTCTATGATCTGAGGGTCACTCAGATCCCTTTCGTTACCTAGATCAATGTCTCAATGATTGTTAGTCCCCGAGACACCCTTTTTCTGACATTGATCCTTTTATGGATGCTGTTCCCTGATTAAAATTATATGTGCATATTGAGGCGAGTCTACTGCAATGGCAACAAAAACACAGAGACGTTTAGAGCTGCGTTTTTTCTGGCCTACGCTCAACTAGGCCCTTACTAGGCCACATCTCCTCCTTGAATTAGATTGGCAGCTACTTCATAATATTCATTGTGTGTTTAGATTTCTCATGTTTGAAAAGCTTTATTTGAATATTAATAGAAAAAGTACAAAGGCCAGCAATACAGAGAGTAGCATATTGGAATAATACGTAATACTAATATGGCTAGCGGAGAAGTAAAAGAGAAAGCTGTTTAAGTATATAAAGGAAGTGAGGGGGGAAAGGAAGGGGAGGGGAGAGAAAGACAAAAGAGGGGGGAGGAGGGGAAAGGAAGAGAAGGGGAGACTCTCACATATTGTAAAAATATGGAATTGCATATTTACATAGGAATGCAAACAATAGTTATCATATAACAATAAAGATAATAAACTTACAAGAATTAGAACGATAGAGCAGAGAAGGTAAATGTATAAGGAGGTTTAACATTTTCTGCATTCAAACAAGAACTATCTGCTAACACCAATTTATCCAAATAAGAAGTGAGTGGCCACCAAAAAAGTTCCCTATTAACCATTGGCTTACAGGAGGAGCCGAAAGCAATATCAAGTCGGTGAAAATGGCATAGACTGTCCCACCAATGTTGGACAGAAAGTTTTGCAAGTGTTTTCCAGTTGAGAGTTATGTGTTTGAAAACTTAGAGCTAAAGTGAGGTCAAAAAGATAGGGGTGGGAAGATCTAAGGTTTGAAACAAACTGCCAGAGAAAAGAAGAGGGGGAGAATAAGGAATGAGAATGTTAAACATGCGAGTAATGTAGGACCAAAGGTTCCACCAAAAGGTAGAAACTAAAGGGCAAAGAAAGAGAAGATGCATGTAGTCTACATTAGGAGAACCACAAGACCAACAATTAGCATCAGTAGAGTGTGAAAATCTAGCAATAGAGACAGGCGTAAAGTAAAGTCCATGGTGAAGGAAGAACATAGATTGAGGAAAGGAAGCAGAGCCAAAGATTTTGAGAGAACGAGACCAGAGTTTGTCCCAAAAGATAATAGTCCATTCACGTGCCAGGTCAGATTCCCATGCACGTTCTAGTTTAGTTTTAGCACGATCAGGATTAGGAGACAGGAAAAGTTTGTAAATGAGAAAAGCTTTGGGAAGAGCACGGAGAGCTTTGAGAACAGGGTTCTGATCAGAGGGAGGAGGAATAGAGGGAAGAGAATAAAAAGTATCAAGAATAACGTCCAAAAGAATAGAGAATTTCTGAAAGAAGGAGTGGGGACAATGAAAGCTAACTTGAAGTTGGGGAAATGAGCGCAGGGCAAGGCCATAAAATAAATCTTTAACCCAGATTGTCTCCTTGAGTCTCCAAAATTTCTAGAAAATTGGTCTATTATTAATAGTAATAAGAGAATTATGCCAAATTGCAGACTCTAAAAAGGATTCTCTAGAGATAAGTTTTGAAGCGGACAAAGGTTTTAACAAGGAACAAGTGTGTTTAAATAAGGGGAGAGAGGTAAGAGGAGTCTTAGCAGAAAAGGCCTAGGCTTCTCTAAAAGAGAAGGGTAGTAACAGAGCACGTTCAATAAAAAACCACAAGGGAGTAAAGGAAGAAGGTTCAGCCAGGAGTCACTTTGAGGCCTGACGAAGGCAAAAGGATTTGTGATATATGCGAAAATCAGGGAAGTTTACGCCTCCATTAGATTTTGCCTTACGAAGGGAAGATAAGGAAATCCTGGCGAGAATCAATCTTTTAAAATAACAGGCAGCAATATGGACCGGAAGCATGGAAAGGGCGTAAATCAATATAGGGGTTATCATCATCTTAATTGAGTCTAACCGGCCCCACCACAAGAGAAAAAGAGGATTCCAGGAGGAGAGTAGTTTATTGATCCGAGAGAGGACCGCGGTCATACTCAATTTAATAGAGGAGGCAATGAAATTGGAGAACCACATACCTAAATATTTAATTTTAGAAGCAGTCCCTGGTGTCTTATGCCGACGACACTGCCTCAAGCCCGCCCCTCGCCCTAAAGAGGCTGTGAAAAATCTGGGTGTGTGGTTCGACAGCGATTTGACTTTTGATAAACAAACGAAAGTCGTCGCTGGGACTAGCTTTGGGCTATTGCGTGGCCTAAGACCATTGCTCTGGTTCTTTCCCCCTAGAGTGCGCCAGACTATTGTCCAGGTGTCCATCTTGTCCTTCTTGTGCAAACAAGGCGAGCATTAAGCGCCTGCAGATGGTCCAGAACCCGGCAGCCCGGCTTTTGGTTGCACTGCCCAGATCTCACTCGGTGGCGCATGTGCTCCCTAAGCGCCACTGGCTGCCAGTTGACCGGCGCATTGAGTTTAAGGCACTTTGTTACTCTCATAAGATCTTGACACAGCAGGCCCCATCAGGGTTACTCCACCTGCTGGAGTACTATGTGCCGGGACGTTTGCTACGATCTGCTGACCTTGCGCTGGTTCGTGTCCCGCGCGTTTGGAGAGCGAGGGCCGGAGGTCGTTCCTTCGGTTACCTGGCGGCGAAACTTTGGAATTCGCTTCCTCTCTTCATGAGAGCTATGCCGAACCACCTGGCTTTTCGAAAGGCCTTAAAGACCTGGCTCTTTCCTCTGCCAGTAGTCTAATTGTTTGCTGCTCCGTCTGTCAGCCCTGGGTTTTCGGGTTTCTGGTTGCGCTGGGACGCCTCGTTGCTGAAGCAGCTATGCGCATTATAAATCCGAAATAGATAAATGCGAAACCGGTAGAGGAAAAGGAATGCGGAAGACAAAGTTTTGTAAGAGGTAGAATTTCTGTTTTATCTGAATTAATTTTATAGCTGGTGACAAGTGAAAAAGAGTTAAATTCACGTAATAGAGGAGGGATAGAGGTCTCAGGATTGGAAATAAAAAGAAGAATGTCATCCATATGTGTGGAAATTTTTCAATGATGGTCGGCATAGGAGAAACCAGATATAGAAACATTGTTGCAGATTGAGGATAAAAAAGGGTCAAGAGCCAAGATAAAAAGAAGAGGGGAGAGAGGACAGCCCTGACAAACACCACGTGTAAAAGGAAGTAAGAAGAAACACAACCATTTAAAAGTACAAAGGCCCTAGGGGCATAATATAATGGAGAAATAAGTGAAATCAATTTGGGACCAAAACCATGCCACTTCAAAGAAGCAAATAACAAGCATTGGCATAGCCAATAGGTCTTGCCTCTGGGACCTTATGTGGTAAGTCAAAACTTTTGTCTATGTTGTAGAGCATTGTGGCTGCTGTGCATTATGTTGAAAAGTTATAATAAAAAGTGTTAAGCATTTTTGTTACTTTTATACAAACGAAGACGACATTATATACAACTGTAAAACCTGATTAAAAGAAATATTAACATGAAAAGTGTCTTTTACTTTTTTTGTACTTGCAGTGCTGGCAACTACTACCTGCCTGTTCTCATGCTTGTTTGTTATAATTGTTTTGTTATGGGGAATGGGACATAAATAACGGGGGAGCGGAGGTGTGAAAACAGTAATTTAATTAGAACACGGGCAGTGGACGGACACTAGGGGAGAATCAAAGATGCCAAATTCCAAGGGCAGATTGACGTGATGCTTAAGGTGGGTCGCTGATGCAAAATGTAGGTGGTGAATGATGTTTGGTGCTCAGGTGGTGACACTATATGATGTGGATTGAAGGTAGGTTGTGGATTGTGGAGTTGAAATATGTTGTTTGGTGTGTAATTATGCGGTGTGTATTAGAGATGTGTGGAGTTGAATTGTGTGGTCTGGAACTGTGGTGTTGAGTGAAATTATGCTTAGTGAAATTGTGTCATTGTGTGGAGTGCATTTATGTTGATTGGTGGTATGTGGTATAGAGTGCATTTATGTGGAGTGTATTTATGTTGAAATGAGTACAGTGCAATTATGTGGCGTATAATTATATGGCACTGAGTGGTATTATGTGGTGTGTATTTATGTTGCATTGAGTAGAGTGTTATGATGTGCTGTGTAATTATGTGGCACTGAGTGGTAATATGTGGAGTGTATTTATGTTGCATTGAGTAGAGTGTAATTATGTGGCTTGCAATTATGTGGTACTGAGTGGTATGCGGGGTGTATCTGTTGCCTTGAGTAGTGTAATTATGTGGCGTGTAACTATGTCACACTCAGTGGTATTATGTGGAGAGCATTTATGTTGCATTGAGTACAGTGTAATTATGTGGCATGTAATTATGTGGCATGGTGTTATAATGTGGAGTGTGTATATGTTGCATTGAATAGAGTGTAATTATGTGACGTGTAATTATGTGGTACTGAATGGTATTATGTGGAGTGTATTTATGTTGCATTGATTAAAGTAATTATGTGGTGTGTAATTATGTGGCAATGAGTGGTATTATGTGGAGTGTATTTATGTGGCATTGAATAGAGTGTAATTGTGACGTGTGATTATGTGGTACTCAATGGAATTATGTGGAGTGTATTTATGTTGCATTGAGTAGGTATAATTATGTGGCGTGTAATTATGTGGCACATACTGGTATTATGGGGAGTGTATGTTGTATTCAGTAGAGTTATTGTCTCGTGTAATAATGTGGCACTGAGTGGTATTATTTGGAGTGTATGTTGCATTAAGTGCAATGTAACTATGTGGCGTGTAATTATGTGGCACTGAGTGGTATTGTGTGGAGTGTATGATGCATTCAGTGCAGTGTAATTATGTAGCAAATAATTATGTGCCACTGAGTGGTATTGTATGGAGTGTATGTTGTATTCAGTAAAGTGTAATTATGTGGTGAGTAATTATGTGGCACTGAGTGGTATTTGGAGTGTGTGTTGCATTGAGTGCAGTGTAATTATGTTTCATATAATTATGTGGCACTGTGTGGTATTATGTGGAGTGTATTTAGGTTGCATTGAGTAGAGTGTAAGTATGTGGCATGCAATTATATGGTACTGAGTGGTATTGTGTGGCGTGTAATTATGTGGCACTGAGTGGTATTATAGGGAGTGTATGTCGTAATCAATAGAGTAATTAAGTGGCACTGCATTTGGTGTTCTCACTGGGGGTTCAAATACATCATGATTATGGTGGATTAGGATTCTGGATGGCCTGACATGACATATACGGATATTGTGTGTTCAAAGCTAACATAGATTTTAAAGGGGTGTTTTCAATTGACAAGAGATTGCAGAAGAACTTGTGACAGAGAATGGCAAACCTCTTGTGCCAAAGAGATGGAGCAGTTTTCGAGGTTGTGTGGGATTAGACATGTTGAGACTTCCTTGTTCCACTTGAGAAGTAATGGGTTGGTCGAACGAAATTAAAGGTATTTTACAGTTAGCTTCACTGAAAGGCTTATACTAGTAGGAAATGGTGAGAGAGAGGTTGTGAGTTGTGCAGGCAGACCTCAAATCAATGCAAGCATAACCTTGTTTGCACTTTTAAGGATTAGTGTTGCTGGTACCAGGTAGACCAAATAATACATTAATTGGAAGCATGTTAACAAGGACAATATGGAAGGGGAGAGAGACATGACATTTATGATGCTTAGGAAGTTGGCAATGTGAAAAGCAGCATAGAAAAGGTGAGGATAAGTGAAGCAGTGGGGGTGAAAACAATTACGATTCTTTGCAAGAGTGAATTTATGTTCTCCGCACCTGAAAAGGTGGTTCGAGTGAAGGATGATGTTTTTGTTTGAGTGTGGAACAAAAGCAAGGTATCCGAGTCGCCAACAATGGTCTGGGATGGAATAAGTGAAAGGTTAGGTAACAAGAAAGTGACTGGGGACAACCAATGAATGGATAGACAGCAGACCTCGGTACTTGAAGCATTACATATGTACAGATAGGAGTTAAAATGTTGCTTCAGCGCATGTGCTGTTGTAGTCGTGTTGTCATTCTGTTTATCATTTGTTGCATATTTGTTGGCTGTTTATCATTTGTTGGGTGGATATGAAAGGTATGACTATGATTGTGCTTTCTTGTACAAATGGAATTTGGAATCTTGTAAATGTCAGTTTGTAAAAGGAATGCACTTTTCAGAATAGTAATGAGAGAAAACAATTCAAAAACGTTAATGGTTAACGACACACGTTTCGAATTTATGGAACAACATAAGAGGGATCCTCATCGGGATAGGTGGTCAGAACCATAGTGCCCCAGTTCCAAAAGTATGGTGTAATTCAGGTTTGTAAAGAACCAATGAATGGGTGAAAAAGGCAAAGAGATATGATGGTGGTGGTGAAAAGCATCCACCAGAGCAAGGGTGGTTACTGGCAGCAGCAGAGTGACCAGCCATATTGGTACTGACAGAAATTGTCTTCTTCTTATTTTTATTTATTTATTTATGCCTTTTTATATAGCGCGGACTTTACCCAAAGGCGTCAGAGCGCTTCACACAAGGAACAGAACTGTTACATGAGGAGAAACATTACACATGAGCAAATTACAAAAGCAGACGTTAAGTTACATGAGGTAAAAGTGACAATTGTGAGCAAACAAAATACATGAGGTAGCAAAAGTGCCATGAGGAAAGTGACAAGTGTGCAGATTATAAGAGAAAACAACGTACAAAAAGAGGTATAATACTGCAAAATAAGCTAGACACTCAGGCACAAGAATAAACGTAACGTAGGCAATGTTGGTATTTGTGCAAGTATCAAAGGTAAACAAAATGTGAGAATTAGCATACTGTGTGTTACAAGGGAAAGTGGTGTGATGATCTTGGCCTGCTTGCTGTTGGTCTTTAATACCCACCAGCTCTCTGGTGCACCACACACCACTTTATGACGTTATCGCTGCCCCAACCTACCTACTCCCTTATAACCATGTGATCCCACTGACATTACCGTATTTGTGTTCTTCTTGTCCTCTCCAGGGTGCTCTGTTATGCCCATTGCTATATCTCAATATCCCAATCGTCTTCCCGTTGTCAAATATCCTTGCCTGCTTCCCATTCCTCATAACGTTTGTCATCTGATATGCGGGGCGGGGTCACTTGACAGGCATGGCCTCACCGGCAATTGTATGTAGGACCCTGCAACGTCACCCTTGAGCCAATGATGGATGGAGCAGCGTGCTCCAATGCCGAGAGACGTGTGCATGAGGCAACGAGCCGGGGCTGTACAAGATATATGAATAAACAGGTCCGTTTTTTTTATCATAAATGACTGCAAAATGAGAGCCACTCTCGCCATAAAAAGCAGGCTAAGGTGACATTTTGGTATATTTTTGGGCTTTTCACATTATGCTTGTTGCGTAAAATTCCCGAAAGTATGCCATTATGTCATGTTGCATAATTTCAAGTCTGTTCGGTTAAAAATCCTACTGTGGGAGCACGAGCATAACATGAACGAACAAAATGTGAGCTGCTGCTGTTTGCGCCACTCATGGATTTGGCACGATTGTCTGGGCGTGAAATGAAGTCACACTGGACAAGAGGGCGCATTTAAAGCACTAAAGGCCAGATTTCCATTTTGCATAATTTTTCCAAAATTATGTGCCATTAAGCAGTCTAAATTGTGTGAATTTCGCAGACCCCTTCCTGATCACATAAGTGCCCTCAGACACTGCTTCTTTCTTATTATCCTCCTTTTGCCTGTCTCCTTCCATCTGTTCTCTGATATCATCGCACTGCCCTCAAGATGCCCCCTCATCAGGTTTCTACAACTTCTTTGCCCTCAGGTCACCAGTTACCTCTCCTTACCTCTGGTAAACCCCTCACCCACGTTTCCTGGACCAGCCAACACTCGACCCCTAGCCTGCACAAGCGGCCTCGAATCATGTGATACCTTCATCCACTGTAAGTTTTGTAATCAACGGCAGATTGCATTCTGGGACTTGTAGTTGAGCCTTTACTGTTACACCTTTGTGAGTATATAGTCACGGTTGCAATACTGAATGACAGTGTGGCCTAACGCTAGAGATGCCTACTCTGCTGACTTTGGAATTGGGGAACCAGGATCAAGTCTCGGTTTCGGAGCAACATCCTGTGATTGCAGGCAAATCACTTTTTATCCTGTGCCTACAAAAATGAATATGCGCATAACTGGTGCTCGTGTAAAGCGCTCTGTTGGAAGGGGCTATCTCAGCGGGCCAGGTTATGCTCACCCGGTCACCCCCAAGACCCACCTCTCCCACAGAACCCGCCGAGTCTTTGATCGTGAGGTCCCCACCGGGAAGGACTTCGAGTCTAGGATCGTACACACTGAGCTCACACCACACTACGAACAGACACCACACCGTTGGATTCAAGTAAACAGTTCTTTATGTACGAAATAAAATGAGAAAGGCACTCTTATATACACCGTGGTCGCGGGACCACTAGATCATTGCAGGTTCGGGAAGGGGGAAGCGGGACAGTCTGTTAGTCTCTGGGACAGTACGAGGCGTACCCTACGCACAGCTCTCAATCCTCGAGCCGGGGGATACGGGATGATGATCGTACTGGTTGCCTCACTTCCGTCGAGACGGCTAAGGTCGTGATGGGGATCTCGAGGGTCCAGACGGACCCGAGTACTCTTCGAGCCGCGACGAGGTCGGCAGGGCTCCGATGGTTCAGTTCAGCTTGAGCCGCGACAGCGTCAGCAGGGCTCCGATGGTTCAGTTCAGCTTGAGCCGCGACAGCGTCAGCAGGGCTCCGATGGTTCAGTTCAGCTTGAGCCGCGACAGCGTCAGCAGGGCTCCGATGGTTCAGTTCAGCTTGAGCCGCGACAGCGTCAGCAGGGCTCCGATGATTCAGTTCAGCTTGAGCCGCGACAGCGTCAGCAGGGCTCCTATGGTTCAGTTCAGCTTGAGCCGCGACAGCGTCAGCAGGGCTCCGATGATTCAGTTCAGCTTGAGCCGCGACAGCGTCAGCAGGGCTCCTATGGTTCAGTTCAGCTTGAGCCGCGACAGCGTCAGCGAGGCTCCGATGATTCAGTTCAGCTTGAGCCGCGACAGCGTCAGCAGGGCTCCTATGGTTCCAGATCAGTTCGTCTTAGCGTCAGCCGCGATCAGATCAGCAGGCTTCAGGTCCAAGATACAACTGCCCGCTAGCTGTTGGGCGGGCCCAGTTATAGTCCTGTGGCTCTTTGATCTCCGGGCCCTCGCAGGCGGAGGTCTCAAGCCCTGTGGGCTGGTCGTTGGTAAGGTCCGGCGGTTGGCTCTTTGATCCCTTTGAAAGATGGGTCCGGGAATTCCCAGACGCCCAGCGGGTCTGGAGCCAGCCCTCGGGGAGGCCACAGGGGAGGCCCAAAGGTGTGACAGATACCGGCCACTCAGGGGAGGTCGAAGGTGCCATCGAAACTCCCTGGCTTATCTCACTCGGGGAGCCCTCTACCCCCTGGCTGGGACTGGCGCGCCTTTGGAGTCTGGGTTTCGCTGGGGCCGGGGTCACGCTAGGCCCAAGGAGACAGGGATGTCGGGAAGGGAAAATGGCGTCCGGGCCTCGTGGGGCCTGCATGGTTAGGCGCTCTGAGCCGGGCGAGGAGCGGGGAAGGCAGGCCTGGTCAGGGTTCTCGGGGGGATCTGGGTTTACTGGGAGGGGGACGACCAGGCTCGGGGGGTAGGCTACACTAACAGGGAGGCTGCGCAGGGGACTCGGGGTACAGGTCTACGCTCGCAGGGTGTGAAGGGACAGAGACGAACCACGCCATGAGGCCGGGTCCAACACGCGTCCCCCCCAGCTGAAGGCGGAGAGAACTACCCATCCTCTTGGGGGTTCTCTTCGCTGAGGCGGAAGAATCGGGACAGGCCGTCTGCGTTGGCGTGGTTAGCACCAGGCCGGTGTTCTACAGCGAAATCCATTCCTTGGAGAGAGATAGACCAGCGCAGTAATTTGGGATTCTCCCCTCTCATTTGCATTAGCCCCCGGAGAGGTCGGTGGTCGGTCTGGACCCGGAAGTGAGTACCGAACAGGTAGGGCCTCAGCTTCTTCAGGGCCCAAACTACCGCGAAGGCCTCCCGCTCGATGGTGCTCCACCTTTGCTCTCGAGGGAGTAGCCTCCGGCTAATGAATGCCACTGGTTGGTCTAGGCCGTTCTCGTTCACCTGGGACAGGACTGCTCCGATGCCATGCTCGGACGCGTCCGTCTGGACTACAAACTCTCGTGAGTAGTCGGGTGCCTGTAGGATGGGGGCGGTGCACTTGGCATGCTTCAAGGTTTCAAACGCCTCTTGGCAGGTGGGGGTCCAGCTAACTTTCTTCGGCTGGTTCTTGGAGGTTAACTCCGTGAGGGGGGCTACGATACTGCCGTACCCCTTGATGAACCGGCGGTAGTACCCCGTGAGCCCTAGAAACGCCCGCACTTCCGTCTGGGTCGTGGGGGCCTCCCAGGCCACGATGGTATCGATTTTGGGCTGGAGGGGGGCTACGAGGCCGCTTCCGACCTGGTGCCCGAGGTAGACTACGGACCCTTGCCCGATCTGGCACTTGCTTGCCTTAATGGTGAGACCGGCACTTCTCAGGGCCGTCAGCACCGCCCAGAGGTGCTGGAGGTGCTCGGACCAGTGGGTACTGTACACTGCGATATCGTCCAGATACGCAGCGCTGAACTCCTCTAACCCCGCCAGTACCTGGTTCACCAGCCTCTGGAAGGTGGCGGGGGCGTTCTTCATCCCGAAGGGCATCACCTGGAAATGGTAGTGACCATCCGGGGTGGAAAAAGCGGATCTTTCCTTAGCTCCCTCGGTGAGGGCGATCTGCCAGTATCCACTGGTCAGGTCGAATGTGCTTAGGAAGCGTGCAGCCCCGAGGCGATCAATAAGCTCATCTGCTCGGGGGATGGGATGCGCGTCGTTTCTGGTGACTGCGTTGAGCCCGCGGTAGTCAACGCAGAACCTCAGCTCAGGAACAGCACCGGGGGCTGCTGCCTTCGGAACCAGGACCACGGGGCTAGCCCATGGGCTGTCAGAGGCTTACACCACCCCGAGGGCTAACATCTTCGATACCTCGGCCTTGATGCAGGCCCAGACTCTGTCAGGGACGCGGTAGGCTCTGTGCCGTACCGGTGGGCTGTCCCCGGTGTCCACGTCGTGGACGCACCAGCTGGTGACGCCGGGGGTGAGGGAGAAGAGGTCTGAGAACTGTCCCAACAACTGGCGACAGTCCTCGCGCTGTTCGGAAGAGAGGGAGGAGGAGAGCCTTACTCCCTCTACGGAGCCATCTTTTTCTTTCGTGGACAGGAGATCGGGGAGAGGCTCCGTTTCTTCTTCCTCCCCATCGTCCGTGGCGAGGAGCAAGCTCAACTCGGACCGGGCGAAGTGGGGCTTGAGGCGGTTCACATGGAGGACCCGCAAGGGGTTCCGGGGGGATTCTACGTCGATGAGGTAGGTCACCTGACTCTTGCGCTCCACCACCTTGACGGGCCCTGTCCATTTGTCTTGCAGGGCACAGGGCTCTACGGGCGCCATCACCCAGACCTGCTGTCCGGGCTGGAACTCGACCAGAGTGGCATTCTGGTCGTACCACCGTTTCATTTCTTCTTGGCTGGCCTCGAGGTTGGCCTCGGCCAGTTCTCGGAACTTCCTCGTCTGGTTCCGGAGGGCCAGGATGTATCGAAACACATCGGGAGGGGGCTCGGGGGCCGCCGTCTCCCACCCTTCCTTGACCAGGCTGAGGGGTCCTCGGACGGGGTGCCCGTAGAGCAGCTCGAAAGGGCTGAACCCTAGGGACTTCTGGGGGACCTCGCGGTAAGCGAAGAGGAGACATGGGAGGAGGACATCCCACTTACGCCTAAGGGGCTCTTCGAGACCCATGATCATTCCTTTGAGGGTCCGGTTGAATCGTTCCACCAGACCGTTCCCCTGGGGGTTATAGGGGGTAGTGAACTTGTAGGTCACCCCGCATTGTTGCCAGAGGGACTTCATGTATTTCGATATGAAGTTAGTCCCTCGGTCGCTGACGACTTCTCGGGGGAATCCCACCCGAGAGAAGATGGCCATGAGGGCCCGCCCCACTACGGGGCGGTCACCGTTCGGAGGGGAATGGCTTCGGGGTAGCGGGTGGCATGGTCCACCAAGACAAGGATAAAGCGGTGACCCAAGGAGGTCCGGGGGTCGAGGGGACCCACAATGTCGATTTCCACCCTCTCAAAGGGGGTACTGACCACGGGGAAGGGTTGGAGGGGGGCCTTGCGCCTCCCGCCGCTCTTCCCGCTGGACTGACACGTGGGGCAGGACTTACAGTGGGCCTCCACATCGGAGCGCGTGCCTGGCCAGTAGAAGTGCGTGACCAGGCGGTGATATGTCTTGTCTTGACCCAAGTGTCTCGCCAGGGGTACATCGTGGGCCAGGTTTAGGAGAAAGCCGCGGAAGCGTAGGGGTACCACCAGCACTCGGGCTGACCCTAGTTCGGCAGACTTTTGCTCACTGTACAAGAGGCCATTTTCCCAATAGACAAAGTGGGAACCGGACTGGTCACCCGTGGCTTGAGCGGCGGCCTGCTGCCGCGGTCCCACCAAGGAGGGACAGGACGTCTGCTCTAGGCAGAACTCTTCTCGGGACGGTCCTCCTTCCTGGCGCCACTGGGCCAGCTCAGGAAGGTCGCCCAAGCTCGGGGTTGTTCCGACGTCAGGACCGAGGGGGCTGGCGTCGGAGGGGAAGCTTTCCCCGGGCAACAACTCAGGGGTCTCAGAGGGGTCAGGGACCTCGGGGTCCTCTGGGGTCGCCGGCGCCGCCTCTAAGGTCGCCCCTTCGGGGGTGGCTCTTTGGGCGGTCATCGACCTGGTGCTCACACAGGCCCACTCGGGCAGGCCCACCATCTCCAGGTGGGTCCTTTTCTCAACCCGCTGCTAGGGGGAGCTCTCCAGATCGTTGCCGAGCAGGCAGTCCACGGGCATGTCGGAGCAGACCGCTACTCGTAACTCTCCAGAGACGCCACCCCATTCGAGCGGGACTTGAGCTATCCGGCAGGTGCGGACGGAGTTATCAGCTGCGATCACCCTGCAGGAGATGTGGGGAACAATCTGGGCCTCGGTGACGAGGTGCCGTTTGACGGCGGTGATACTGGCCCCAGTGTCTCGGAGTGCCCCTATGTTATGGCCATTGACAGTCACCTGCTGTCGGTATTTCTTGGTATTGTCGGGTAGGGGGGCTCCCGGGACCATCTCCCTATCACCCAGGGAGACTAACATCATTGCTGCGGGGTCAGCTGCCTCGACCTCCTCTTCTCCCTCCTCTTCTTCTAGGGCTACTGAGGTGATGTGGCGCGCTGGGGGTCCTGCAGCGGCAGGCTTCTTGAGCAAAGGGCAGCGGGGGTCATTGGCATAGTGCCCTGGTTGCTGGCAATGGAAGCAGGCTTGGCTGACTCGGGGCCCTGGCTTGGCTGGGGGGAACCCTGCGCGCGTGGTGGGAGGCGAGGAGCTGGGCTGGTTTCGGGGGGGACTGCGTGGGGACCCTCCCTGGGACCCCCTCTGCCTATTCTGGTTTCCCCCCCCTCTCTGGCGGCCAGATCCCGGTTCGTTTCGGCCAGGGTCTCCCCCGGGCCGCCGGGGGACTCTGGTGCTCACCCAGCGATCGGCCTCGACGGCCAGTTTCCGGGGGTCAGCCAACTTGCTGTCCAGAAGGTGCTGTCGGAGTTCCACAAAGCAGTTCAGAGACAAATGTTCGTAGGCAATAAGGTCAAAGAGCCCCTCGAAGGTGGATACTTTGCTGCCCTTGATCCACCCTTCCAGAGCCCGGCTGTAGAAGTTGACATATTCCACCCATGTGGTGCCGGGGATCTTCTTGCAGTCTCTGAAGCGTTGGCGGTACATTTCTGGGGTGAGCCCGTACCTTGTGAGTAGGGCTTCTTTCATGTGGCTGTAGGAGGTCTGTTCGGCAGAGGGTAGGTCGAGTAGGGTGTCCCTCCCCTCACTCAGGAATCGCCCCCACAGCCCGGCTCCCCAATCTTTCTGCGGTACTCGGTGGGAGGTCATGGCTACTTCATAGGCCTTGAACCATTGCTGGATGTCGTCATTTTTATAATATTCTTTAACCACATCCTTGGGGATGTGGACCTTGGGTTCCACCGGGGGAACAGACTCTCGGGTCGCTGCTGTTTTGTTGCTTTCGTTCCGGGCCTTTAGTTCGATTTCCAGCACACTGCGCTCGTGCTCCAGCTGGAGCTTCTTCCCGTCATGTTCTCGCTGGAGCTTCTTCTCTTCCAGTTCTCCTTGCAGCCGCAGCTGCTCGATGGCTAGCTTCTTCTCGGCCAGCTTGAGTTCTACCTCCATCTTTAAGCGGGCTAGTTCTAGCTCGTGGCTTCGGTTGCGTTCTCGGTCGGTCATCTCTTCTCGAGACCAACCTCTCTCTGTGCTGTGAGTCCGTGTCGGGGACTCAGCTCTTTCCCGCTCTGGGGCGTGGGTTTCGATCAGGGGTGCTCCCCCTCCATCGGCTTCTGTCGGTGCTGGAGGTTGGGCTCCGGTCTCCACCCAGGCGGTTAGCGCTTGTTGAAAGTCCTCTTTGGTGTTTAATCCCGTTGACGGGATATGGAGATCTTTGCAGAATTGTTTGAGCTCACGGTGCGAATAGTCCTTCAGACGCTCCATCTGGAAGGGGGTCTCGTCGTTTCTGAGGCTCATGGTTGTTCTTTGTTCGGGTAGTGTGTCAGTACTGTACGATCCCTAGACGTGGGTTCTTATCCCACCGCTGCCACCAATGTTGGAAGGGGCTATCTCAGCGGGCCAGGTTATGCTCACCCGGTCACCCCCAAGACCCACCTCTCCCACAGAACCTGCCGAGTCTTTGATCGTGAGGTCCCCACCGGGAAGGACTGCGAGTCTAGGATCGTACACACTGAGCTCACACCACACTACGAACAGACACCACACCGTTGGATTCAAGTAAACAGTTCTTTATGTACAAAATAAAATGAGAAAGGCACTCTTATATACACCGTGGTCGCGGGACCACTAGATCGTTGCAGGTTCGGGAAGGGGGAAGCGGGACAGTCTGTTAGTCTCTGGGACAGTACGAGGCGTACCCTACGCACAGCTCTCAATCCTCGAGCCGGGGGATACGGGATGATGATCGTACTGGTTGCCTCACTTCCGTCGAGACGGCTCAGGTCGTGATGGGGATCTCGAGGGTCCAGACGGACCCGAGTACTCTTCGAGCCGCGACGAGGTCGGCAGGGCTCCGATGGTTCAGTTCAGCTTGAGCCGCGACAGCGTCAGCAGGGCTCCGATGGTTCAGTTCAGCTTGAGCCGCGACAGCGTCAGCAGGGCTCCGATGGTTCAGTTCAGCTTGAGCCGCGACAGCGTCAGCAGGGCTCCGATGATTCAGTTCAGCTTGAGCCGCGACGAGGTCGGCAGGGCTCCTATGGTTCAGTTCAGCTTGAGCCGCGACAGCGTCAGCAGGGCTCCGATGATTCAGTTCAGCTTGAGCCGCGACAGCACCAGCAGGGCTCCTATGGTTCAGTTCAGCTTGAGCCGCGACAGCGTCAGCAGGGCTCCGATGATCCAGTTCAGCTTGAGCCGCGACAGCATCAGCAGGGCTCCTATGGTTCCAGATCAGTTCGTCTTAGCGTCAGCCGCGATCAGATCAGCAGGCTTCAGGTCCAAGATACAACTGCCCGCTAGCTGTTGGGCGGGCCCAGTTAGAGTCCTGTGGCTCTTTGATCTCCGGGCCCTCGCAGGCGGAGGTCTCAAGCCCTGGGGGCTGGTCGTTGGTGAGGTCCGGCGGTTGGCTCTTTGATCCCTTTGAAAGACGGGTCCGGGAATTCCCAGACGCCCAGCGGGTCTGGAGCCAGCCCTCGGGGAGGCCAGAGGGGTGATCGAAACTGGGCCACAGGGGAGGCCCAAAGGTGTGACAGATACCGGCCCCTCAGGGGAGGTCGGAGGTGCCATCGAAACTCCCTGGCTTATCTCACTCGGGGAGCCCTCTACCCCCTGGCTGGGACTGGCGCGCCTTTGGAGTCTGGGTTTCGCTGGGGCCGGGGTCACGCTAGGCCCAAGGAGACAGGGATGTCGGGAAGGGAAAATGGCGTCCGGGCCTCGTGGGGCCTGCATGGTTAGGCGCTCGGAGCCGGGCGAGGAGCGGGGAAGGCAGGCCTGGTCAGGGTTCTCGGGGGGATCTGGGTTTACTGGGAGGGGGACGACCAGGCTCGGGGGGTAGGCTACACTAACAGGGAGGCTGCGCAGGGGACTCGGGGTACAGGCCTACGCTCGCAGGGTGTGAAGGGACAGAGGCGAACCACGCCATGAGGCCGGGTCCAACACGCTCCAATACCTTCGCCTCGAGTTCACCATAATAAAAACTGCAACAACAAATAATATGCTGCAGGCTACAAAGTCATAACTATCTAATTCTGAAGGTGTAAGTAGGGCATGGGACCACTCGAGAGCTATAGGGAGCAGGAGCCCCAGTCCTCTCCCCAGGTTGTTGTAACCCCTAAATAATGTTTATCACCTTCTCCCCAGACTGCAGGCGGCCGACCCTCACCTGCTCTCCGTCCCATACAAGATCATGTTCACCTCCCACAGCTCATGCTGCGGAAGGTGCTTCTCCAGGGGCTGTTCCACCAACGCCAGCTCTGCAGCTATGGCGAGGTACTGCGGGGGCTCAGTACCCCTACAGCCAAGATTGAGAGTCGAGGGCAGGGGGCGGAGTCATGGGAGGGAAACGGAGAACCCCTGGGAGGGCGCTTGGGGAGAGGCTGGCACGGGGAAAAGAGGGGTGACAACACCAGAGCTGAAGAGACTGAGAGATACGGGGAAAAGGGTCAGTAAGCCTAACGCTGAAAGTAAAAAAAAAAAACAGTAAACAGTAAAGGAAGCGGCATTCTGAAGGGGTTTTCCTGTTTACTTTCTGTTAATTTCTCCTTTGTGGTCAGTCCTTCATGCCTGGGTCGGGTGTCATGTTCAAATTCCGTAAAAGGCATCTTCAAAACATGTCTCGCAGCTAAGTAAACTAGAGTGCGCGCCTTGCGCTGAAAGGAGGAGGGGGGAGAGAGGAAGGGGCCTGTGGCTGTTTCTCTTGTGGGAGCCAGCTTTAAAACCATCTATTAATTACAAACAGATGGTTTTAAAACTCGATCCGGTGAGGGAATCGCCAAATGTGCATGAGTTGCCGTTCAAAGCAATGCAACTCGTGCACGTTTTTGGCTGTGAAGCTGAAGCGATGGCTTAAGGTCCTTTCCTATGCAGCGCATGTGCGCTGCTAGGCAAGACCTAAAAGGACCAGTCAACCCTATCTAACGCCTTTTCAGCATCAACAGAGATGGCTGCCAAGGAAGTGGAAAGAGTGGGGATTTTGTTGAAAACATTCAGAAAGAGACGAGAGTTATCAGAAGTCAATCTGCCTTTGACGAAGCCACATTGTTCTTTGCCCACCAAATGAGGCATGAGGGGATCTAGGCACCAAGCAAGTACTTTGGCAAACAATGTATAATCTACGTTAACCAGGGAAATTGGGCAGTCATTTTTACAAAACATAGGATCGCGTCCTTCTTTATGTATGAGAGATATTGTGACCTCTTGAAAAGTGCCTTCCATCCCACCAGAAAGAAAAAAGGAGTGAAAAAGATGTAAGAGTTTAGGAAGTAATTAGTTAGAAAAATGCAAGTAAAATTCAACTGAAAAACCTTCTGCGCCCGGGGTTTTCCCTTTCTTTAAAGCAGTTAAAGCATGGGATATTCCTGAAGGGATACGTCTGAGTCAAGGTCAGAAAGATTGAGATGTTCATTAGACGGATTTGGAAGATCCTTGAGATAAGACTGAATAAGGGAAGGGGAAGGGGGAGTCTCCGGGGTATAGAGATTTTTGTAAAAAAGCATGAATTCCTTAAGAATGTCCTGATCTTTGTAAATGGGAGTACAGTCAGAGGAATAGACAGTGTCAATCAGTGTACGGTCTTTACAGGACTTGAGATAGTTCGCTAAGAGTTTTCCTACTTTATTACGCCCACCGTAATATCTAGCGCTGCTACAAAGAAGTATGGAAGATGCATTATCAGTCGTGGTTTTTATTAAAAGCCAATTTGGCACGAATAAGATCAGGCACTACTGAGTCTGTCGGTGAGGTTTAAAATTAATGATCAAGGGTTACTTTTAATGTGTGCTAGGTTATCTTTGCATTGTTGGCGGAAATGTTTCTTCTTTTTTTACACAAAATCTAGTCTGGAACTCCTCGTGGTAGCCTTAAAGGAATCCCATAATATATGAGGGGGGTAATGGGAGTATTGTTTAGGTCAAAAAATTCCTTAGCAAAAGTAATAAAAGAAGAAGAGAAAAGGGGATCAAGGAGAAGAGAATTATTTAAGCGCCATTGGGAAGACCTAGGATGTGGAGGGAGCAAATCAAGGTCCACCACAATTGGGGCATGATCAGAGATAACAATAGGTTCAATAGAGGAAGATAATACATTTTGAAATAGAGATTGAGATAGAAAAATATAGTCAAGACGGGAAAGAGAGTTATGAGGAGGAGAGATGAAAGAAAAATCAAGAATATCAGGATGGGAGAGTGTCCAAGCGTCCACAAGGTGGACTTGGGAAATGGTATCGAGAAAGTGTTTATATGTTTTATGGGGAGCAATGCGTACCTGAGATTGGCGGTCAAGAAAGGGGTCAACAACTTGATTGCAGTCACCTCCTAATATAAAGAAGTCATCTTTAAACAGTATACATTTCTGAGTAATCAAAGGCCAAAAAGAGCAATCAGGATGGGTGGGCCCATACACATTGAATACAGTCAAAGATATGTTATTAATTGACTGCTTCGCCAACAGCCATCTACCCTCTGTATCAGTCTCTTGCAAGATAACCTTAAATTTCAGCTTCTTGTGACATAGAATAACCACACCATTTTTCTTGCTAGAGGTGGGGGATACTAAGACTGAACCTACCCAACCTTTTTTTCAATTTTAGTGCCTCAGGTTCTGTAAGGTGGGTTTCTTGTAAGAGGACCAAGTCAGGTTTATAAGGGGCAAGAGGGGAAAGTATTCTCTGTCCCTTAATTGGGTTAATAAAACCTTTCACATTCCAGGAGATAACTCTGAATTCAAAGTCACCAAAAATACATAAAGAACAATATATGCAACAATAATAATATAAGGTAAGAGAGAAAGATAGAAAAAAGGGAGAGATAATAAGAAATCACATAAGGAAGGAAATATATAGGAAGAAACAAGGAAGCCAGTTAGAAGAAGAGAGGGAGAAGATACGATATAGGGGAGAAAGAAAAGAGAGAATAGAAACAAGAGGAGACAGTACATGTCAAACGACGACTGTAGACTGTAGTAAAGTTAGGACTCTTAACTTTAGGACTCCTAAATGCCTTCTGTGAATACCGAAAGTCTTAAAGTTAGGATTTTTCTTGGTTTAGGAGTAGTAAAATTAGGACTCCTAACTTTAGGACTACTAAACTGAGAAAAATCCTAACGTTAAGACTTTCGGTATTCACAGAAGGCATTTAGGACTCCTAAAGTTAGGAGTCCTAACTTTACTACTCCTAAACTGAGAAAAATCCTAACTTTAAGACTTTCAGTATTCACAGAAGGCATTTAGCAGTCCTAAAGTTAGGACTCCTAACTTCTGTGAATACCGAAATGAGTAAGTGCCTTCTGTGAATACCAAAATGAGTAAGTGCCTTCTGTGAATACCAAAATGGTAGTAAATGTAGGATTTTGTCTTAAGTTAGTTCTGTGAATCAGGCCCTGAGTCCTCCATGCTGTCCCTCAGCACTCCGCTGTGGCCAGCATCGGATTAGTAGAAAGGAGGGGTGGGGATAGGAAACACCATCCACCACCGCCTCCAGAGCACACTTCCAGTGGACCCCCTGCCACATTCCCAACCAGTCTGCAGGAGCTGCAGAAAAGAACCTGGGCCTCTGCCTTGTTCAATTGTGCATAGTAAGTTTGCGATGTGGCCTCCACTCACCCGGCCTCATCACCTCACTCTGCCCGAGAAGCCGGGGCTGCAGTCCACTGTGGGCCACTAAGTGAACTTGAAGTCTGCCCTCCACAGGCTGCCATGACCCCACTGCGGCATCGGCGATAGGATCCCTCACTGTACCTGGCCGCACCACTTTCATCGCCTTCTTTGCTATCTGGCCTACCGAGCACCCCCGGGGCATGAACACAGCCCAGTACATTGAGGCTCCTTGAGCAGCGACGGCTGCCACAACGGCACTATGTGATCCTGCCGCTGTTCTCTGCACCACGGCTGGCTCAGGTGCCCACAACCACTTCACTCCCTGTAGGAGGTATGGGGAGAAAAGTGTAGCCTCTGCTCAGGCTCGCGCCCAGCGGCTCCTCTAGCTTCAAGTGCGGGCGGGCCGAGCAACAAAGACTAAATGGTGGCTGAGCCTGCTTTCCGGCTGCAAAAGGCGTGGCTAATCTCCACAGCACTGGTACCTAGCAGCCCGGACGATCGCACTGACTGCTCTCACACTCCCGACACCTCTGCTGCTGTAATCCATCTGGCAGGTCCTACATGGGAGGTCGGTGTCAGGATCCATTTTCCTCACAGGCCGGGGAGGAGGTCTCTCGTCAGGAAAGCGGTGATATTCTGTGTCAGACACACTTGTCGAACTTCCTTTTTGAGTCAGCATCAATTGTATTAGATAAGAAGGACTATAGTGGCCTTAGGTTGAGGCTAACTGTGGAAGAGCTGGTTTTGGGGGTAAGGGGCTTGAATTCCATGAAAAGGAAAGACGTTAAGGAAGATGTCTAGTGGAGAGGTTTCCCCTGACCTTGAGCTGTGACGGTGTAATAAAGCTTACCTCTTGAAAGATATCACTGGATCAGCTGAGATTGAGTCAACTATTCCATTGTAAATAGGAATTGTGGATTACCAATAATTGAGATTTCGGGCTACACTGACCAGAATTTGTCTCTCATCTATCATATGATTAAGGCTCTATATTGTGCATACTTTCACCTATTAGGAGCCTCAAGGGGAAGAAAGGGAATGTACAGGCCGCCCCCCACTCAATACCTCTTAAACAACAAATAGCCTGCCCTAATTCAATGTGGAATCAATGATCCCTCGTTTCTATACTTATACCTATTCAACAGAGCGTATACTACAAACTCCTGTCTACATGTGCTCAATATAGTCACAGATTTCAAGAATAAAATTGGCCAGTTCCTCTCGCTGTTCCGATCTCGCTCCATTCCCCCCTGACTTAAATGCCTCCTTTTTAAAGAAAATATGAACCGGATGGCATTGCGTCTTTCTTTAAATAAATATATACCTGAACCGGGTGGTGATGTATATAATTGGAGAAATCTGTGGAGGACCAGCAGCTCAGTTATGTGCATAAGGGCAGAGTAATCTATACAAACATGTAAATACGGAGAAGCTAGCAATGAGTGGCAGTTACGAAGGGACATGACTTTTAAATGTTTTCATTGATCGTATGTTTCCCTTTCCCTTAGAAACTGACCATGGGCGGTTCGCGGAACCTAATCTGAGATATAGGTGTCTACAACCCTGATTCTTCTACGGGGGCACTGGTAGGCGAGAGCTCAACAGCCACCTGGTAATGTGTTTTTGAGACACTAGATGGTGTAGTCGCAATTGCCGCTGGGAGTATCCTAGCAAGACACAGTGAGTAAATGTTTGTGTGTGCTTTTAATTTGTGTACAATCACAGGTACTATATACAGAGAATCCAGACGTGCAGAGATCACGCTGACCCATAACCCTGATGAAATTGCCGGTAAATAAAACTAGGCAATGAAACATGTTGGTTTTTTAATCAGAGTGGACACACAGCATGGGATAAAATTAGACGAACAAGTGTAGCCTAGCTCTTTTTAACAGGTGGTGGGACCAGCTCTCAACGTGTAAGTTTGGCACACCACATTGGGTCACTTACACATAACACGTACAGGTTTTCTTTTTCTGCACTGTTTTTATCCCCTTTATGTTGTCAGTTGGCAGATGCTGATGATGAGAACGTGAGGACACAGGCGAGTACCAGCCTGTAAACTCCTCCCTGGGTGTTGCTCCCGTGAGGCTCTGCCAACTCCCCTCCCCCCTTTTTTGAATGATACACTTGTTCAGAAAGGCACAGTGAGGTGAGGGCTTAGATACATGTTTGTCACACACACAATTTTATTCTTGAAATCTGTGACTTTATTGAGCACATGTAGACAGGATGTTGTAGTATACGCTCTGTTGAATAGGTATAAGTATAGAAACCAGGGATCATTGATTCCATATTGAATTAGGGCAGGCCGTTTGTTGTTTAAGCTATATAGTGCATAGACAATAATTGTTAAATTGTGCTAGAGCTGACCAAAAGTAAAACTGAATTAGCATCCCAGCTGTTGGCTAAAGTAAGTATCCCCCAGCTTACTCATGGCTGTCTGTCTGCACATATCAGTTGTACTACCAGAGTCCTCAGGGTCTTAAAGAAAGCCTAAATCATTTCAATAGAGACTTTGAGGAACAGATAAAGGAGCTTCAATGTCTCCTCTACTGTTGTAATCACAATGCACTGTTCAGTAGAAAGTCTGACGGTAACCCATAGGTTGACCTCACCAACTAGTTTGTGCTTTGTTACCTCTTAATTATCCCACATAATTACACTTTTGACTTTGTGACCTACTATATTTTGAACTTGGCCACTAGTTTGTGTTTTGTTACCTCATAATTATCCCACACAATTACATCTTTGACTTTGTGGCCTGGTATATTTTCTCCACCCCACAGTTGGCCCATAAGCCTATCTCTCCCTTCTCTCCTTGCCCCAACATCTCCCAACACCAGATACCTACAAACCATGTCTTCTCCAACTATAATTGATTAACATAAGTGGCCTCCGATCAAAAAGCTACTTTCCTCGTTCTCACAACTCTCTCTCGAAAAAAAGACATCTACACCTCAGCTGTATTCCATAAGCAACACTCTGTCCTCACATTGCTGCTCCCTATCCAGACACATACGGACTCAATTTCCCCTCAACAACTTCAAATTCAGTTAACCCCTCCTCGTCTCTTCACGCAGTGGACTGCCCAAATTCCACCATGATTTCAGACAGCAGTCAAACTCACACACCCCAGTCCAGTGTACGTTTAACCTCTCTTAACTTCAAACAAATCCCAACTACCCTCTCTGAACAGTCTAGCCAGAAAGTCAACAGCTTCTCTCTGACCTGCTGGCTTAGGGGACTAAAGCATCCACTGTAGGGACCTGTGTTCGCCCTCAAGGTCCCAGGTTCAACTCACAGTGGTTCCACACAGCCTTTCATCCTTCTGAGGTTGATAAAATGAGTACCATTGAACTGGGTAACAAAATAAACCTGTTATTCAGCACCAAGAAACCCTTGGATGAATGTGAGCTTTACAAATATACATGTTATGTAATGTTATTTTATGAAATGCATGCTACAAAATTGTCGGTCTCCAGTCAAACACTGTCTAGAAATATCATACTTGCTCTTCGCCCATAATCTCGACATCCTGTTCGTCACCAAAACATGGCTCAATGACTCCTCTAACCACGCTCCAGACCTTCTACTTCCTCCCAATTACTCCATTTTGCATCACAACCGGGAAGATAGACAAGGTGGAGGTCTCCCACTCATCCACAGAAACTCCCTGAGATGCAGGACCCTCCAAACTACTCATTTTCAGTTTTTCAAATGCATTTTGGTCGAAATTTCCACATCCACTACTTCTATCTTCCGACTGAATGTGATTTACCATCCATTGGGTCAAAACAACACTTTCATTGAGAAATGCATGGATCTCTTCACCTCTCAATTTTTCAGCTCATACAAGACTACCTACTTTGGTGACTTCAACATCCACCAGGGAGGCGAGGGTAACAGCTATGTCGACACTTTTACCTCCTTTCTCAAAGGCAATGATCTCCAACTACACTGCCACCAACACACACACAACAAAGGTGCAATTCTTGACCTGATAATCTGCAATTCCCCCAATTTACAGCCGTAGAACCCCATTTAGCTGACTGGTCCCACCACATGAAGATTGTGTTTTCCCTATCCTGCGTTTATACCAAAACATCTGGGCAACCTAAGAAAGAGAAAATATAGCTGAGGGACACATCCAACCTTGACATAGAAGTCATGGCCGTCATTGTTCTCCCTACCCTAATTTGAATCACAGCTCATTTTGGTACTAACAAGGTCACTGACAATTTGAACTTCTGCAGGGAATCCCTTATCGACAAATGTGCACCCATGAAGAGCAAATTACCCAGACCAAAACCTTCTTGTCCTTAGTTTTCAAAAGAACTTTAGGACTTTGGTCAAGTTTTGCAAAGTGAGGAAACAATACCAAGACCGAATCTTCAAAACCAAATCCTCCCATATCAAAGCCCTTGCGAATTCTGTAAAGAATAGACCAAAGCGCCTGTTCGAGGTTATCGCGCAGGCCACAAACCCCTCTATCACTTCAGCTCCTAACTCGTCAGTGGCCCCCTGCAACAGTTTCATGGAATTTTATGATAAAAAAGTTAAGGACATCCGTATCTTGCTACCCACCAGCTAGTTCCTAGAAACGGCTGAGATTCTACCATGCAAGAGCTGCATTCATGGTCATCTTTCTCCCCAATTTTTGAATGGGACACACAGCGAACAATGTCCAAAGTAAAACCCTCAAACAACCTTCAGGACGCCATTCCAAGTTCTATTAGCAAATCTCTTACCGCTCACCTACTCCCCACATGGACCAACATGGTCAACACTTCTCTCAAACTGGGCATATTTCCAGAATGACTAAAGGTGGGCCATGTCTCTACTCTCTTGAAAAAACAACTTCTTGACCCAGAGAACATGAATAACTACCACCCAGTCTCTAGACTCCCATTCGGTAGGCAAAGTCATCGAAAGTTGCATAACCTCCCAACTAGCTTCACACATTCAAACAACCTCCCTCCTAGACACTCTCCAATCAGGTTTCTGCCAGGGCCACAGTACAGAAACTGCAATCCTCCAAATAGTCAATGACTCCCTTGAAATCCTCAACTCCGGTAACTACTTCCTCCTGGTCCTCCTGGATATATCCGCTGCATTCAACATTGTCAACCACCTGGACCTTCTACGCACTCTAGAACAACGCACGGTCCTCAACTGGCTCTCCTTATACCTCACCAATTGTTCCCAAGCCGTGAAAATGGGTAACTCCTAAATCTCTACCTAGAACCGCTATGTGTGATTCTCAGAAACTGGGATTTTATTCCACTTCTACGCCAAAGGCACCCAAATACATGTAAATATCATCCCCAGAAGCCATTGTCCTTCAAAACTGGATATCTAACCACCATTTAAAACTCAATCCAACTAAAACTGAATTTCTTTTGATTTCGCCTCTGAAAGCAAAAACTTTCAGTACAGGAATGGATGGTTAACTTCCCCACAGTGGACCGCTGTCTCACCATTGTCCAGAGAGCCAGATTACTTGGTATCACCCTTGGCAATCATCTCAATCTTCACAGCCACTGCTCAGCCAAAAGTGCAAAACACAAACTTAGACATCCGGGGCATCAGGAAATTAATCGCGGAACATGTCAACAAAACAGTGGTGCAGCCTCTTGTTCTCTGCAGGCTAGATTACGGATTTGCCCTACTCTTAGGTATTCCCAAAATCCACCTAGGTCCACTGAGAGCAACACTGCATGCAGCAGCACACTTTGTTTAAGGTCTCAAGAAATTTGACCACATTTTCCCTGCCCTGCTAGCCCTCCAATGGCTTCCATTGAATATCAGGCCCAATTCAAAACCGCTTGACCACAGGGCGCTGCATTCCTCGTTACTCTACTATCTAAACAAGAAACTGAAAATCTCTGGAGCAAATAGGAGTTCAAGAAATGCCAATCCCTGCGCCTGGAACTCCCCCACCTTCAGGTGAGAATGATACATGAGCCAATCATTATCTAGTAGGGCCACACAAATCTGGAACTGTCTGCCTCCCTCCCTCCACCTGACCACCTGCTTAGCCACATTCATATAGGACTTCAAGCTCCTTCGATTTGACAGACAGCTCGTTTCATCTTCTTTGAACATACTTACATACTCTCTTCACCAGGATCAGAACTACCTTCGTTATGTGACCACCACCATATAAATAGATGTGTTAACTGGGTACGACCTTTGACCAACTGCTGTAATTGTCTCATGTAGTAACTCCTGCATGCATCTTCCGATGTAAAAGTCTGAGTTTAATCACTGTAATTGTCACACGCTGTAACCCATGCATCCGACTACTGTTGTGAAGCGCTCCAATGTCTTGGGGCCATGTCTGCCCTATAAAAAATTGCAAAAATAAACAGTATTCCAGATAGCCAACAGAGATTTTGCGCCATGCAATGGGCAGTCCAGATTACCCCTTGAAGTACCAGACATACGTGGAAAAATCCCAGACCTATACCATTTATTATGAATTCTTGAGTGTTCCCCAAAGCAAATTATATCACAAAGTTAATCAGACAGGGCCACTGCCAGGTTTCTGTCACATAAAACAGTGCCTTCAGCATGAAGAGACAGAAGACACTCTTGACTCAAAATGTGTTAACCTTTGTAGGAATGAAAATCCCATAAGGTTCAGGCCAGAAGCTCAAGCACACTTGCAAAATGTAAAGGGGACTGAAGAACAGGGTCGATGTACTCTTTATTGAACTACACTTTGAGCCTGCCACCCCAGGCACCTACCGAATGGGCATGCCTTGCCATCTTTTTAGGTTTTGCCTGCACAGAGCTTGTGCTGTGCTAGTGAAGTCTTTTGTAAGTAAAGAAAATTCTTCAAAGGGGCTGACAGCCTGCCTCCAACTTTTCGTTATTTTTCCTGCTTGCCATTCTGTTTATCTTACTTTTTATTTGTTTGGGCATGTTATTTCCTGTCTGTTTCTGGTCGATGTATTTTGTTTTTGATTCTCTAGAGGGTGGACAAAGTAGTCCTTCTCGTTGCAGATTTCATCTGCCGTACTCAAGCTGCCTACAATCCACTGCCTATGGCATAGGTAAGCCACCCCTCTAACTGGGTGCACTATACCACTGGTGAGGGTACAGGTGCATAAGTCCTGTACCCCTATGGTGTCTAAGTCCATTCTTATACATTGTAAGTACAGTAAAGCCATAAAGAGTATATGGTCTGGGAGTTTGTCATTATGAACTCCAAAGCACCATAATGGCTTTACTGAAATCTGGGAAGTTTGATATAAACTTCTCAGCACATTAAACCCACACTGATGCCAGTGTAGAATTTAATGCCAAATGCACTCAGGTACCAGAAAACAGAAATGGGCCTTGACTCAAAATCTGTCGGCTAAGTCAAAATACTCTAAAGAACAATATGTGTGCCAGGACTGATACTTATTGAAAACAAACACCTTCTTTTGACCCTTATGAATGAAACATAAACGTCTGCTTAATCATTTGCATCATTTAATGATGTAGCTCGCATTTTTTTCTTTTTTGTAAATTTTTGAAAGAAATATTCTTTGTGCAAAAATAACCTTATAGGACAAACTCCTAATTATATATACAAATATATACACAATGTACAAGACATTTACAATTGAACAAATTGCACTTACACCACATACATACCTCTTTCAAACTACAAACATACACACTGTACAATAGTCCCTAGGAACACCATAATCAAGTCAAAAATTACACATCAGGAATGAAACCGATTATCATAAAACATTTACAGTACTTTTTCAATTTGTGACTGTGAATTAAACTAAAGAACCAATGGTGACTCGTCAGTTCTTGTACCCTGGGACCAGGTCAACGCGTTTCAAACCCTCAAACTGGTGGGGTTCTCATCAGGACCAAAAAGACACTACAAGACAAAACCAAAAACCAATTTGTGGATAGCTGCTCCCAAAACTTGATCGTTAGTGCCTAACCAATGCCGAATCCCCTACCTTAAGTCTTCTCGGCAACCGCTTTCGTATGTGGTGGAGCTGTCTTTAAATCTGAAATTTATATAGACCCAAGTAAAACCTTCTATGCTCAGGCTGACAAACAATTAGTAACACTCAGACAACAAACAATAAAAAATGCGTGGCCACAGGAACTTACCCCTATTATTATTGGACAGGATATTTTAAAGGAGTCTCCTAGCTACCTGTTGGAGAAGAGGAAGTGAACTTGAATGAGCCTTATTTTTTTTTAAAGAATTACAAAAAAGCACGACTTGGCATAGCGTTTCACTTACCAAGTGACGCCCCGGTTTCTCCAAGGGCTGATTATGTGTCCACGCTGTGTGACTCGGTGGCTGCGTTTTCTTAGGGAACTGCCTATGGGAGGAATCCAAAGCTTAGAAAAACGTGCCGCGTTTTAGATTACCGTCGCAAGCATGAGAACTCTCTAATGCTTGGATTCCTCCCATAGGCAGTTCCCTAAGAAAACGCAGCCACCGAGTCACACAGCGTGGACACATAATCAGCCCTTGGAGAAACCGTGGCGTCACTTGGTAAGTGAAACGCTATGCCAAGTCGTGCTTTTTTGCAATTCTTTAAAAAAAATAAGGCTCATTCAAGTTCACTTCCTCTTCTCCAACAGGTAGCTAGGAGACTCCTTTAAAATCTCCCGTCCAATAATAATAGGGGTAAGTTCCTGTGGCCACGCATTTTTTAATGTTTGTTGTCTGAGTGTTACTAATTGTTTGTCAGCCTGAGCATAGAAGGTTTTACTTGGGTCTATATAAATTTCAGATTTAAATACAGCTCCACCACATACGAAAGCGGTTGCTGAGAAGACTTAAGGTAGGGGATTCGGCATTGGTTAGGCACTAACGATCAAGTTTTGGGAGCAGCTATCCACAAATTGGTTTTTGGTTTTGTCTTGTAGTGTCTTTTTGGTCCTGATGAGAACCCCACCAGTTTGAGGGTTTGAAACGCGTCGACCTGGTCCCAGGGTACACGAACTGACGAGTCACCATTGGTTCTTTAGTTTAATTCACAGTCACAAATTGAAAAAGTACTGTAAATGTTTTATGATAATCGGTTTCATTCCTGATGTGTAATTTTTGACTTGATTATGAAGTTCCTAGGGACTATTGTACCGTGTGTATGTTTGTAGTTTGAAAGAGGTATGTATGTGGTGTAAGTGCAATTTGTTCAATTGTAAATGTCTTGTACATTTTGTATATATTTGTATATATAATTAGGAGTTTGTCCTATAAGGTTATTTTTGCACAAAGAATATTTCTTTCAAAAATTTACAAAAAAGAAAAAATGCGAGCTACATCATTAAATGATGCAAATGATTAAGCAGACGTTTATGTTTCATTCATAAGGGTCAATAGAAGGTGTTTGTTTTCAATAAGTATCAGTCCTGGCACACATATTGTTCTTTAAATGCACTCAGGTGGCATCTTAGAGATGCCCCCTGAATAACGACCTAACTCCAGTGTCCTGGCTGACTGGCTGCTCGTCAGCTGCCACCCCCAGACATGTTTCTGGATCCCTTGGTCAAGAGCCTCCCTCTTGGGGTCCTGAAACAAAGCATATCTTGGGCGGAGGTGCCAAGCTTCCTCCCCAGGATGGGCAGAGTCCATGAAGGGGAAGTCTTCAATGCCTTACCGCCTGATTGATTAATTGCGAGTTGACCCCACATTTGCTGCTCCCAGCAACTGCCTGCCACCGGTTCTGACCCCCCACATTGGGCGGCAGAATTGGCAGGAAAACCAAGATAGGAGGAGAGGTGTGCCCACCTTTGCCAGACCCACCCCTCAGTTAGTGGAGGCGAGGTGAATCCCAACTTTCTTTCCCCACCATCTTGAACATGGGGGACCCAGCCAACCAGAGTGAGGCTATGCCCCTGTCCCAATGGAGGTTGGCATAATAGGGGGCGTGCCCACCTCAAGGAAAGGACTCATTTGTGCCGACCTGTACCTACATGAAACATCCCTAAATTTAGTTTTTAGGGGCAACCCATAACCTTGCCTCCTCAGACAAGAAAAAATAAGAAAGACCGAAGAGCCGTTCTGAAGGAAGAAGAGGAGGACAGCAACTGACTTGGCCCTAGCCATACCGGCCTGTCCTGACCTCGACCTGCTGCAGCAGATTGCCGATGTGTCTTGCAGCCAGCAGCCCTCCAGAACCCGGAGGACCTGCCCTGCCTTCCCTAAAAAGACTTTGTCTCCTGAGAGCCCCGGATTTGCTCACCAACAGACTCTGGATCCGGCCAAATCCGCGAGTCTACACCACTCTGCACACAACACCCATGGCCCAAGTTTGAGTGGCCCAACACCACAAGGAGGTCTCTCCAGCGATCCTGACCTGTGATCCGATGATCCCTGACCTACCTTAAGGCTCCCGATAATGCCTGCAGCACTTATCTTGAGGATCCCCCAGACCGCGACCTGAGGTAATAAGGAAAACCTGATGCCAAAAGACACACCTGCATCCGACTTCCCACGGCCTTGTGTGGCCCAAACAATGGTGTCCTGGCATCTCTCGACATCCCAACTTACCTCTCCAACTGGTGGTCACATCCAGAATATCTTCGTGCCAGAGCCTGCAGTGCTGTTCTGACTGGAGCTTCCCCATTGTAACCAACAGGGCTCCCAACGTCGATCCAGCATCCTGCACCTGGCCGCCCCTGTGCCGCTGTGGCTACACCTGGTGTGCTGTCTTGGATCCTTCTTTGCCCTGAGCTAAACACTAGGAGCTTTGCTCCCACATCCAAGTGGCATGCCTGTGTGCAGCCACCAACCGGAAGCCCCCTATCCCCCACTGGATAACATTGGGCCTTAGAACTCTGCACCTGCCTGCCCTAGTGCGTCTGAGGGTGTTCTTTGAGTGCATCCTTCACCCTCGTGAAACCCTGGTGCTAACCCGAGTAACCCAACTCCCAAGGGTGATTACTCACCTTTAAACTGATAACCTGATTTTCTCCCATAGGACTGCATTGACCATTTTTCTGTGGAAAAAGTTGTGTGTGGAGTTGAAAATTGTATGAAAACCTAAAGAACTGTGTTTTTTAAAAAACTGACTTATTTACCTTTATTTCAGGAAATATCACAGTGTGAGATTTAGACATATTACCCAGGGTAGAAAAAGTAATCCTGACAAAGTAATCCTGAAAAGTAATCTAAAGTAATCCAAAAGTAATTACAACTGTATTTACACATTTTGACAAACCTATAAGAAATTTCAATATTCATCCAGCTTGCTTTTTAACAATCTGTCTTGAAAAGTACAATCATATTTACCTGTACCAAGTCCTGCTTGGTTGTATAAATAAAAATACAACTAAGAAATCTTTTTGATACAAACAATTGGTCTGAGCTCAGTCTTTGAGCGTGTGACATAATTTCTTGCCTGAGTGTGTACAACAAATGCTTAACACTACCCTCTGATAAAGCCTTACTCTTCGCCCATACTACCACAAATAGAGAAAAAGGTGTTATCTACTTTTTTTTACCCCTGTAAGCCTTTGGAGATCCACTGGACTCTGTGCACACTATACCTTACTTTGGTGTATTATATAAAGAGCCAGCATCCTACAGACATCCCTTCTGTAACATTGCATACAGACTTCCATTTTTTTCAGGATACATATTATTTTATTACTATAAATACATTATTTGTTTGTTTAATGTGTGTTTTCGTCCACTTGGAGCTGTGTATCTATAGAGCCTCCCAGCGAGACTTGAACCCGGTTCCCAGCTTCACAGACGGCGGCTCCAGACATTATGCCTCATCTGTTATCTTTGTCCCTGCACTCCATACGAATGCTTGTGTTTAAACAATCATTCTCCATTTTTTTGTTTTTCTATGTCTAGCCTAGAGTCAGCGCGCAAGCGCTGCTCTGGCGAAGATCTGTTGTAGTTCAGTATGGGAGAGAAGCCCTGCCCACTCCCCCGCCCTTATTTTTCATTGGCTTGTGTCTTTGTCCTTTGTAAATGCTGGCGTCTGATTCCTTAATAGGCTTTTTAGTCCCTCCTTAGTATGGCCATGATGTCATTTGTAATCGCCCATGGCTACTGGCCCCTTTACTTGGTTTTACACTGTACATGTTCTATTTTCTTTACTGAGTCTCTCCTACTTCAAGCATGACGATGTGCTTTGCTTATATTCAGCAGGCCATGCCCGCTTTCACTTTCGCAGCAGCCGGGACAATGGCGGTCGTCTGTTTCCAATGCCATAGGTCTCCCATTTAGCATTGCAAATATTTTCATAATTAGTGTGCAGGATGTTGACCCGCAGCACATGGCCGACAAGTAGCATGTGGAGCCGGGTGGTGCCGAGGAATCCCTTGCCATCAGCGCTGCACAGACAGGACCCGGACTGAGACCTGGGGGCACTCAGATCAATAATATTTCCCAACAAACCAAAGGCATTATTACTAACACAAACTATACAGAGGGGCCCACAAAATGGTACAAACCAAAATGTACTGGTGGTTAAAACATAACTTCTGGGGAATAAAGTTATGGAATTATAAAAACACACCCCTCATCTACGGGTCCATGCCTTACAATCCCGCTTTTGGTGCTGCGGGAGTCCGAGGCAAGAGAAGCCTCCCCTGGAGGAGCTGGGCCACAGCGTGCACTATTGGTGACCGAGAGAAAAACACTGATGCAAAGCCTGAGGTGATGGAGACTGGCAGGGAGGAGGAGGGGAGCAGCACAGTGGACACAGACGGAGTTCATGGCATTCGTTCACACAGAATTATTCAAATGAAGCACGAGCGACAAAACAAAGATCCAGTCATCTGATTACTTTTTAAAAAATTCAACATTCAAGAGTATATTAACTATGATTTTTACCTTTAACAATCACCACTCACGGGCAGATTTACTTTTGCGTCACTTTTAACATGGGAAAAGTGACGTCAAAGTTGTAAATCTGCCCCCTCATGTTCTAACTGAATGACAAGGATACCCGTAACCCATCACACATCTCTTTCTTTATATTTATTGTCCAAAAATGTTAGTTTCTAGAGCCCTTCATTGCAACACAATGTGCAAATGAAAGCTAGCTCTTGCAGGAATTAGATATCACCATTTACCCATACATACAGGAGTTCTGCTTGCAGAAATTAGAAATTAATCATCGAACTATATTAGAAGGACTTCGAAAAGATAGCTTTTTCTGCCCGATGTCTTAGAGCAATTATCTATCTATTACAGTTTTATACATTCTATGTAAATCTCTGTAGCTTCACTGGAAATAAAGGAGAAGGGTTTGTAGCTGTGCAAAGGATTGCGGGTATGCAGATTGCAGGCAATGTGTCCTGCTTGTTTCCTGACAAACAGCCAGGCCTACACAGCGATTTCTGCCTGTTCAGAAAAGTTCATGCAGTGTGCTTGTGTTTGGGCGTGCGTACACATTTATTGTCAGGGCACAAGTCCTATAAAAAGAAATGGGGGGACTGACAATATGCAAATGACCTCATCATGTCATGTGCTGAACGTGTCCCGGTGTCTGAAAATTACACCGCACATGTTCAGCATATTTCTGTGGGGCCCAGCTTCTTGGCAGGGGGACGGCGTCCACCCTGTGAAAAGTTTGGGGGAGACGCCGTGCACCTGCGTGTACCCCCGACTCAAGCCCTGTGTATCATACTTTTATTATACTTTGATAATTCTCCTGTTGATTGTGTGTGCTGTCAGAGATGGCAGGAAGAGCTCTTGTGATCCTAATTCTCTGGAAGCATCGATACTGCAGCTTTCAAACTGATGCAGGCAGTGAGGAAGGGATTTTTTGGGCCACTGTCACCTGATTCGGGTCAGTGAAGTGGGAAATACAAGCAGAGATCTGCTAGCCAGCTTTTATCGCCAAGCAGATGGCAACTGCTGGAAGCCAGAAACACTGATTCTGGTCAGGGGGGGCGCTAGAGGGCGCACTGCGGGATGGTTGGCTCGTGAGTCAGCTCCGCCGGACGGGGGCAGGATAAAGCGGCCTAAACCCACAAAAAGTACCACCGGAATAACGAAACGGACAGAGCCAGTGATCGGAACATGCAGCCTCATGACTACCGGCGCTGAAACTCAGTAAGCAGTAAGATTGACGGAAATATCGATAAAAACCGCACAGGCACGAGAAGCGATTCAAGATGGTGGCTCCCGGCTATCGGACCTGTTGGCTACTGTGACGGATCAATAAGCAGGTACGCGAAATGTCCTGGACTGTTTGCAACCCACACACGCCACGGACGATTTGCGCCACAACAGATCAACGCCGAAGTACTACAGACACCGAAAATGCTGTTTGATGGTTTGCGTTCCAGGAGCTCCAAGATGGCGACTGCAGTGGAACCCTCGGTGTAAAAGCATCGTAGGGTAACCAGCGGGACTTCTCTGGAGCCCGACATCGGCGAGGTCTCGGCGACCCGGAGCGTGGGACAACTGTGGATGCCGGAGAACAGGCGAGCAAGCTGTTGCAGCACTGAGCGTACCCTTAAGCGGCTCGACCGCGGGCTCTAGTCCGGAGGCGCTGGGCTGTTGGAGAGGCGGGAATACATCAGGAGATGTGAGGCACACATCTATAAATGAAGGTAACCGCGCTGGACGCCTGACACGGAGGACTATATAAAACAAAACACACAAAAGAATAATGAACCTAATATTAGCGAAAGGAGGCGCTTACCTACACGTAGAACGCAACAAATAAAAGGGAACAGTGTGACTGGCTGCCCGAGCAGGAAACTTCTGCACATACATGTGCTCATGCGCTCATAAGCAGAAAGCTTTGCCCCGACGCTGAAAGCAAAGGGGAAGACATAATTGTGTGCGCTGCGGAGACACGGTGGGAACACGACATTTTTGGCATCAATCGACACACACGGCGAAACACCAAAGTGGCCATGCGGACCAGCCGTGTGCCTGATGAATAAATCTGGTACACTGTGGGCAGCGCGAACACCTCAATGACAGGACCTGACTGCTGCAAGGGGTTCGACAACTGTAAGCCCAGGGACAACACTGCGCAGCCCTCTAAAGCGCGCCAGCAATATGGGGAAGCCTGAAAAACAGCAGACTAAGCTGCCTTTCGAGGCAAGGAAGCAGCCAAAGAACACTGCGGTGACAGCGGACGAAGAGGGGGATAACGAAGCAAACGACGGGACCGGCATGGAGGCAGTCCTAAGGGCGATACAGCAAAGCCTGCAGGAAATGAATAACAAGCTGGACAGCGTGGTGCAACGCGTGGACAATATGGCCGCGAAAATCGAAAAACATGATGAGCGGCTTGTGGAAGCGGAACAAAGGATATCCAGAGTGGAGGACGTGTCTAAGTCCACAATGAGGTATGGAGAAAACGCTGGAAGTCCTGCAGGCTAAGGTGGAAGATCAGGAAGCCAGATCTAGACGCAACAACGTCCGCATAGCAGGCTTGCCGGAGTCCACCAACACAGGCAAAATGGAAAACTATATCGAGGCGTTGCTGAAAGACTTATTCGGCGCTGAAAAACTGTCATCAGTCTTCCTTGTTGAACACGCGCACCGTTCCTTAGCGCCTAAGCCACAACCGGGAGCTCCTCCACGCATAATAATCGCCTGTATGCTCAACTACAGGGACAGAGATACAGTTCTCAGGCTGGCCAGGGAAATGGGTGCAATCACACATCAAGGTAACACCCTGGAATTCTATCCAGACCACACCATGGCAGTTCAACTAGCACGCAAGGAATTCGCGCCAATGAAAAAGAAACTGCGGGATCTAGGAGTCGAATACGCGATGCTGTATCCAGCAATGCTTAAAATCACAAATGCGGGCAAACCCGTGATTCTCCCCACGATGCAAGCAGCGCAGGAATACATCAAGAAACTGGGTCGACGATGCAAAGTGCAGGGACGAGATGACCAGGGAAGTGACAATGACTGAGACGTCAGGAGGCTAAGTGAAGCTTCTGCATACAGGACTTCACACTGCTAGAAGCACCTCAACACTGGATGCAACTCAGACATTTCTTGATTGACATTACTGCACCATAAGACGCACAGCAGGTGAGCCAGGATATGAGCAGGCACAGGTGAGGGCCCAAATGTGCCTTACGAACGGGCCCAGCCTGCACTCTATGTACGCGCCCGCAACATGCACAGTGAGTAACCTTGCAGCCCAAAACGGACATGGGACACTGGAGGGACTGCGGGATTGTGAAAAGTGTATATAGTGGCTTATCTGCACTAGACATACGACACACAGCACTGGTTGACGGACAGCCAATGGTTAATGCATGAGCAATACTGGAGGTGGTGCCTACAGAACAGACTGAAGGGACGAAAGACAGGTGCTGGATCCAAAAGTATGTTCAGTCTAACACACACTGTATTACAATGGGACAATTGGTAACTGTCGATTTTTTGCAGATGACTGCCAACAGGGACTGGCGGGAAATGTGAGGTAAAAGAGACACTATAGTTCAAATAACAACATGTGCACCCGTCCACATCCACTATGTGGATGGAGATGTGTGTACCTGGCGACACCCCCAAGCGGGTGCGCCCCTATTCCAGTTCAGATACTAGTTTGGTTTCTATAAGGGGATGGCTTTGGCAAAGTTTGGGCGCTGAAGTGGGTGGGGGGAGGGATTGGGATTTGGGAAATGTTCGACCTGATTCACTGTGTCTGAGAAGCATTGTGACCTTTCTTTTCACCACAAGCACTGCGAAAAACTGTATACTGAAATGCAGGCTTGGGCATTATGCAACGATTGCGTCTGGAGCACTAGGCCACACCACGCTAACGCGACATCCTACCTCACTGACATGGCACGACCTACCACACTGAAATACATTACGTGGAACGTTAGGGGACTGGGTAATCCGAAGAAGATTCGACAGATATTTGCATACTTTGATAGATTGCATGTAGACATAGCCTTTTTACAGGAAACACACATAGCTGCCAACACCACCTCCACACTGGGCGCTAGATGGGCAGAGTCAGTGACCAGCTCACATTACTCCTCTTATTCCCGAGGGGTCAGCATTTTAATATGGAAGGGGGTACACTTTGAGATCACAACTGTACACAGAGACGATGAAGGACGAAGCGTCATTGTCATAGGCATGGTGAGACATCATCAAGTTGCCTTAGTGAACACGTACGGCCCCAACACAGATGACCCAGGGTTCTTTACTAAACTGTGGCATACCATATCAAATCTCCAGATCGAGAACATAATATGGGGAGGTGATTTCAACATAGCTCTAAGGGATGGACTAGACAGGTCGCCAAACACACTAGAGCCACATACACGGGCAAGAGCGACTCTACACGATGCACTGACGGAATTACAAATGACTGACATATGGAGGGTCCACAATCCGGGGGAACTCATAGCGACGCACATAACGGCGGCACACAATAGCTGGTCTAGGCTGGATTACTGGCTAGGCACGCGGGAGGTGGTGGCATGGACCGTCTCTGTAAAACATTTGCCAAGAACACTATCAGACCACAGCCCTGTGATACTAGCAGTAGACATACCACATTACTAGCCCCCACCTTTCACGTGGCGGTTTAATGCTGGAGCGTTACGAGACCCGATATACACTGACACCATACATAAGGCGATAGTGGACTACTTTGACCTCAACTGCCCCACGACGGACGACCCTTGTCTCCTGTGGGAAGCTTTCAAGGCCACATTGCGGGGGGTATGCATTAGCACAACCACGGGCATACTGAAAGATATACGGCAGCAATTAAAAGCGCGTGAAAACACATTACAAACATTAGAACACAGATACACGCAAACGAGAGACATTGCACTACTGGGGGAAATACACTTGCTCCTAAAAGAACACCAGCAATTTGCGGCAGACGAGCTCAAGTACATAACCAAGCGCAAAACAGCCAGAACGTATGGTGAGGGAGGCAGACCCGGCAGGGCACTAGCTGAGAAAATATGCTCAGGACGAGCGCCTCAACATGTCAATACAATCAAAACTCGAGCGGGAATAGTAACACGTGACATCAAGGTCATAATGGGTGAATTCATGGATACTTATGGCCAACTATATGAAGCACGTCCCTCGATGCCACAGGAAGAAATGCTGTCATATATGGCAGATGTAGAAATAGCGTGGCTCTCGAATAATCATAGAGAATACCTAGCTCGCCCCATAACCGTAGAGGAAGTGACAGATACAATCAAACATCTGCCGAATGGCAAGGCACCGGGACCTGATGGGTTCTCAATAGAATTTTATAAGGCATTCGCGGATCTGCTGGCACCGCACCTGCTGAGACTATACGGAGCAGCGCACGAGGCACAAACTCTCCCGACATCAATGAGGGAAGCCGTGCTGATAGCATTGTTAAAACCAGGGAAGGATGAGGAACAATGTGACTCTTACCGCCGCTTATCCCTTATTAATGTGGACACAAAAATAATAGCGAGCCTCTTAGCGGCAAGACTCAAACCTCTAATGCCATTACTGGTGAGGCCTGACCAGTCCGGCTTCATTCAGGATAGATCGACGACACATAACACACGCACGCTCTTTGCGCTGGCCCATTATCTGGCACCAGAGGTCAAAGCTGTGGCGGTACTCTTAGACGCTGCCAAAGCGTTTGACACGATAGACTGGAATTTCCTACACACGATCCTGTTACGAATGTGGTTTCCTCCAATTTCCACACAATGGATCTCCATGCTTTACACAAACCTGTCCGCACGTGTCAGGGTAAACAAACATGTCTCGGAGCCGATTGCAATTTGTCGTGGGACGAGACAGGGGTGCCAACTCTCCCCGATGCTTTTTGCTCTAGTACTCGAGCCATTAGCTTGAAAAATAAGACAACACCATCACTACTCGGCCATACAACTCCCAACACGCCCTATACACATCTCACTGTACGCAGATGACATGGTTCTATATGTTAAAAATCCAGAACTACACCTCAACCCCTTATTGCGTGAATACATCAAATTTGGCCACTACTCAGGACTACAGATAAATTGGACAAAATCTCTTATCTTGGCATTGACAGATGGCACGATCCCATCCACCCTAGATTACCCACTAGAATGGCAAGACGAACCGACCAGGTATTTGGGAGTATGGTTTCATAGAGACCCAGAACTGGTCATTAGAACCAACTATGAGAGGGTGATATCATCTTTAGATGACAAGATCAGGCGATGGAATAAATTACCACTGTCGCTAGCGGACAGGGCTGCTATCGTGAAGATGGTACTACTGCCTAAGTTCCTCTACCTGTTTGCTAACATCCCCATTAAACCTCCGGCAGAGGTGTTCCATAACATTAACAAACTAGTACTGAGTCTACTATGGGCGGGCAAGCAAGCCAGATTAGAATTGCAAACGATGACGCTGCCATATGAAAAGGGGGGTTTCAGGGTCCCAGACATTTATCTTTATTATCTCTGCGCCCAGGCGCAATTCGCGCACTACTGGTACCACGAGATTCCCTTCCTAACGCATGTAGCGGTGGAGACGGGCGATGCTGCCCCAATCCCATTGGCCAACATATTGCCACACAAGCGAACTAGACTGCATGAGCGCGATATAAACCCGGTGAACACCACCACTGAAGCATGGAGACTGATGGGTAAAAAAGCTGGTAAATTGCCATTGTATGCACCAGCGCTCCCGTTAGCAAATCACCCGGCACTTTCTGTCACTCAAGAACAAGTAGGGATAAACCTGCTGCGGCAAGCTGGTATCGACACGATGGGAGACTTGTACAAAGAAGGGGTTTTTCAAACATTAGACAAGCTAAAGTACATTAGTAATCCGACACTGTTATTCAGCTTTAACTACTATAGGCTGCAAAGAGCAGTAAAAGAACACTTTGCCACATTTCCGGAGGAGCCCCAGACTCTGGCCCCACTGCAACTAGTCCTAACAACACCCACCGCCACACACCTAGTATCAAGATTATACACGTGCATACAGAGGGACATTGGAGGGAACACGGAGGCGATGAGAGGTAAATGGTGCGCAGTGTTAGACGGCACGTTGACAGAGGAAGAATGGGAAACGACATGCATGCTCACTAGCATGCTAACGCCGAATGGAAACCTTAGGATTATTCATTATAAATACATACACCAAATGTACTATACGCCTGAGAGGCTCCACAGGTATGGGTTACGAGAAAACTCGAGATGTGTACGATGCAAGCAAGATAACGCGGACTTCATACATTTAGCGTGGCAGTGTCACTCAGTGGCAGGGTTCTGGGTACAGGTGATACAGGCAGTCAGTGAAATGCTTGGGGAGAAACTCGACTGCACGATCAAAGTCTGTCTGTTAGGCCTTGTCCCGCAGCTCAGGGCGCAGAAACGTAAGTTTTGTGTGTTCGCACTTTTAATGGCAAAAAGGAGAGTCTCACTGCATTGGAATGGTAAAACGGGGCCGAGGATGAAAAACTGGTTAGAAGACTTAACATATTGCTGAGATACGCTTGCAACGTATGAAGAGGAATTGCCAGTCAGTGCCCGCCCTAATACTGGCTATATTTGAGGGATTATCTGCAGGCGCAATCACTAGCCCGAGACGAGTAATATGTATAGGATAGATTGCCATATAAATGATACAGATGTGCGACGTTTGTAACCATTACTAAGGGGAGGGAGAATGCTGTGACACAGTGGTTAAAGTTGTAATAGTTCTTACCTTTCTTAGTTCCAAGGTTTAAGAGAAAGGGAAAAATAAAAGAAAGCACAAAATGTAAGAAAATAGACACGTTATGATAAATGTGATGCTCTGCACTATAACGCAAACGCTGTTTGCTGCAACGCCGCCGGTCCTATGGATGTCGGCTGATGGGCTGTGTATACCTAACAACATCATGCACTTACTGTAGACGAATGTAGCCGGCCTGTTATGGTTGTAGGCGCAAAGATGTGATTGAACCTGTGAAATGTGCAATAAACGTCTTACACAAAAACAAAAAAACCCACTGATTCTGGTCAATGAAACTTTATTGGGAAAGCACACCATTGTGAATAAATATGTTCAGATGGGCAACCTCTTCCATGCTCATGACGAGCTCAGCTCGTCATGAGGCACGGTTGAGCACGGTTGAGCTGCGGTTGAGCTGCACTCAGGACGAGCTGAACGTTCCAAAACGGGTGTGGTTGTGACGAGCTCTGCTCGTCATGAGTGCAGCTCCACTGTGCCTCATGACGAGCCGAGCTCATCACAAGCATAGTGGCGCCGCGCACGGCCCTCCCCCCCGCACAGCAGGTGAAAACGCCCCGCAGCGAAGGGGTTAAAAAGGCTGAGTTCATTCTTTAAGCCCATCTGCCATCACGTGGGATTGGTGCATTTGTATACTGTTAGAGATTGCTGTGGGTGGGAGTACAGAGGTCCAGGCACATCCAGGCATGTAAAACACCATTTCCATCACATTACAGTAACACCGTAAAGTGTTTTTCTGCTCTATTTTCTTTAAAGGTATATACTTTTATTAACAAGATATTTGTGTTTAGCAAGAAAACTTATTTGCTTGGAGGACTGATACACATGAGAGTTCCTTACAATCGCTAGTTCCACAAGAGCTCAAAATTACACTACTGCTACACCTCCTGTTACTGTCACACTCAAGTGGATGTAGCCTCAGGGCTAGAGCTGCCGACTTAGGAGCTGGGAATCAGTTTCAATCCTTGACGTTGGGTCAGCACCTTGTGATTCTGGGGAAAGTACTTAGGGCCTCATTCATGGGAAGTGACGCATCGCTGCGAGAAAGCAGCGATGCGTCACTTCTCAGTGTGCCCTCCTTGCGACATGATTGATGCATCATATTTAGTGTATGACGCATCATGTCGCAAGGAGCTACAGATGCGTCAGTATTTCTGACGTATCTGTATGGTGCAAAAGTGATGCATTGCTGGAGTGTGTCACAAAAGTGACGCAACTACAGCAATGTGTCCTTTCACATGGGGCAAGCCCCATGTGACTGGGCCTGCGTCAGTCTTACGCCTGCTGTGAGGCAGGCGTAAGATATTGACACATTTGTGAGCCATAGGTAATAGCAAAGAAGCAACATATGTCCGCATCATGATGGCACTGCAGGTTTAGTCTCAAATTCACATGACATTTTGACCATGGCTAATGTCTGCTGATTTCGTACAGAATGCAATGTTATAATTAATCAATACGACGTATGAACATGTACCTTTTTTATTTAACGACAAGGAGGACATGAATTGTTTACATATTGCACCCTATTAAACACGTTAAATCATAAAGCAATAGGTCTCACATTTGCAAGAGTTTCAGCTATTGTCCTTCTAAGTAACAATGCCGATTATTTACGTGTTTTGAAAACAAGCAAGGGGTGCGTAAACACCCACTTTGTACTTATAGTTGTTGCTTACCAGAGAAGCAAGGTTGGTAGTAACTGCGCCTCTTTTACTGCCAGCCCTGCTTCTCCTAACCAAACACTATAAGTGCAAAGTTTGTGTTTATGCACCGCTTGCAGGTTTTTAAAAACGCATAAAGAAAATGCATTGCCATTTACAACGCAAATAGCTCAAACTCTCGCAATTGCGAGATTTATTGCATTGCAAATGCTTGTTTATTTTGCACTTTAATATAGCGCAAACTCAACCCGAGGGTATCAGAGCACTTCACGTGAGGAGCTCGTTGCACTGCACAAGGACACAATCATTTTTATGTGCGGAAAGATGAAGTGATGTGTCCAGAATCACTGGCTTCTGTCCCGCCAAGACTCGAACCCAGTTTGAAGAATTGGGTCTGTGTGTGTTTCGGGGGGTGGGGCGGCAGAGACTGAGGAGGGGAGGGGGGTGGGGGGAGGGGGTTGGAAGGTGTTGCCGCATTGTTCATCGTGTGAGCAGAAGCTGCAGGTCGTGTCATGGCGAAAACACCAATCTTTGTACAATCCTTTTCACGCTCTGCAGTTTGCTGCCCATAGCTTGAATTCGCACATGTACATGGGTCGATGGCTGCCCAAGCGTGCAGGTGGTAGCAATTGTTACTTGCCCTTCACTTAAAAGCAACATGACGTCCCCCTAATGAAGGTTGTTTTGTCAACAGCCACTTGCTTATGTTTTGACACATTCTGTTAGCATGCCGCTGTTTGAAACCCCACGGTGAACATGCAATTACTAGGTTTGACCTGCACCTGTGTCTTCACTTGCTGGTCAATATAAAATGCCATGCTTGCTGTAAATTGAGCCAGTGTCCCCTATAGAGCCCCCCTCCCAGGATGCCAGCGTGACCCGGTCTTCCCATTACCAACCGGCAACGTCCTGGGGATTTGCTATGGATTTGCACCGCAGGGAGACTGAAGGCTCCCAAGGGGGGGGTCACGCACCCCCTTAACATTTCCATTAATTACTGTGGAACTGGGATAACACTCGAGTCTAGAAGATAGATATGCAAATCACAGCGGCCTCACTATAGCTCTAGGAATGAGAGCACGGACAAAGCCAGTGGTTTTCACTCTGGCCCTTACGCCACATCCTCTCCTCAGGGTTTCAGCTGAGATTACTGTCAGACTCGTGCAACGATTTGCTCCTTTTAAAGATTTGGCTTGATGTTTGTAACTTGCTGGTTGGTTTTAGTTTGCACGGCTTGGACCGTAACATGGAGACGGTCGACTGTGTGATGTCAATTATTGAATCGGGGCTTTTGAGGGTTGTTTAGAGATTGGAAATCGACTTAAACAGGTGTTTTGATTGGTGGTCCTTTTAAACTATGCTGTGTAGAAACAGGGCTACTCCAAGGGGCAGAACCTTTTATTGACAGCATTAAGTATGGCTATTCCCTACTTATGTGCTCTTTCCTGGTCAATATTGGACTTGTTAGCCCTGTCTCATTTATCAAATTTAAACAAATGCAGGGTCGAAACTTTTTAATTGGCTGACTCTTGTTCTTTTTAAATGTTGAGTACAACTTCAGTGAGGAACTGGCAAAGCAAATGTTGTTAAGATGTTTCAGTTGTGGACACAGTTGGATGTTTGTTGATGGTGACAGCCCTTTTCAGAGAGGGTTTGATTTGGCACAGACAGAAACTGCTCCAAATTTGATTCAACTAGTTGAACCGCTTCTAGCTCCCCAATCCTTAGTTGCATACCTGTAGTGCCATGTTGACTGGTATTCCGTAGGCACACTGTGAACCCTGTGCCTTTCTTTTTTCACACTACAGCCCATTCTTGCTCTCGCTTAATGCTTATGACCTTTTACGTAGGACGCTGAAAAGAAAGTAAAGTGCTATACCGTAGTCAACCTTGGCCACGGCATAGCACTTTTTTCTTGACTTTAAGCCATGTTGCACAGCAACTTGCTCGGCTGTGCAACATGTCTAAAAACAATTGTCGAAGTTAAAAAAACGTGCATAGACTGTTTGCTCATTAATAAAATGTAGCAATAAACCGTGTACTGTGGGTTTTCTAGACCTTTTGGGCCCTGTGCCACTGCACCTGCTGCACCATTCAAATCCTGACCCTGGTGCCTGCACGGACAAATTAGGAAATCGTATATATCCAGTAATATGTGTGTTCTTAAAAAGGTACAGTTGCAGATTGAATTCATAATTATTGTGTAGCTAAACATAAACACAAACGCTTTCGTCAAAATGGATTCGTCTTTATAATTAACTTTTACAAAATTAAAGAATCCAGTTAAATCACAGCATAGACTTCAATAAAAAAACTATAAAAAAATAACAAAGAAAAAAGAAGTTACATAGGTGAAACCCATTAGCTTTGACAATTCTAGTTTGTTTCCTGTCAATGCGATAAATTGTATCCCCGCTCCATTTCTGCATTAATCAATCCGGCCAATGTGACACCATTGAAGTAGACTGACAAATACTCATCTAATTTAGAGGACCAAGGGCCAAATGCACAACCGTTTTTAGTGGTCGCAAACACAAAATCGGGCCATTTGCAACCGCTAAAAAGGGTTGTAGCATTTACAAACCCTATTTTACGAGTCGGTAACCTATTACCAATCGAAAAATAGGGTTTGCAAGTCGCTATTAGGATGGGACGTGCCAAGGGCGTCCCTTCCTAAAAGCGAGTCGCAGGGAGATGTATGTTCAGTTCAGTTCAGTTCAGTTCAACAAGCTTTATTCGAATTCAGTAAAAATTCATAAAAGCATACAGAGTAAAAAAAACACAATAAAAGCAGACATCAATTATATTCATTACAAAGTCACTATATGTACAAAGTTAACAACAAATCGTTATACTAATAAATCATTTTTACAATTCAACGTAAACAAACCCTAGCAGCTTTGTTACAGTGCATGGTCGTAGCAATTTCAATTAGGTCAGTTGCTTAGAAAATAGGGTATGTTTAAATGTTGTGGTGAAAAAATAAGGCAAATGTCCTTCAGAGGATATGAGGGAGAGAAATACATAAGTTGTTCCTTTGGAAAGGACCATCCACGGACTTAGTGTGAGTCATTATCCATTTTAATTATTTACGAGAGCCCTTCTGTAAACGGATTTAACAAGTCAGGGGACCAGGTCTATGCCTTAGAATAAAGCAAATCGATTATGGGTGGGTGGTATATGCTTGTTAGATCCAGGACCACTACTACCCGTCCCAAGGTTATGTTGTTTGGATGATCTTGCAGGGGGCAGATATGTAGTTCTGGGGTAAAAGTCATACAGTTCCCATGTTCCGATTGGCCCATCACCTATTTGTGGCTGCCAACTTCGGAGATGTTGGATGACTCGAGGGTCCCTAAAGTTGACCAAAACCAGGTCTCCCGGTATGTCCTTGGGGATAGATCCCAACCACCCTACCCTTCTGACATTTAAGATCGTTCCATCTATATTGGGTGGTAAGGGTCTATTCTTTGTCAGCCAGAAAGAGACCTTGTTTGCCAGATCTGCTGGTCTTTCAATTTTGCTATTAATGAGCTCGGGCACACCCGAGAGGATGGACACAAAGGGAGCTGCCTCCGGCGGTAGATCTATGTGTTTAGCCCTTCTTTGCATGTTACCATGGTTTTGGGACTTCCCCTCTTTCGGCGTGAGTCGTTTAATCTGCCCTTCTCTGAGTGCAGGATTCTGGGTTATTGAGGGGTTTGATATGACTAATGTTTTAGATGTTTTGGAGGCAAGTGCATGAGTTTGTATGATATTTCTTTGTGCAGGGAGGATGGGGATATCAATAGTGACTAGGGTCTCAACTGGATTATTTCCTTCTATTCTTTTTGTGATTGTTCGGTTTGACCTGGTGGTTTCCTCTATGGAGCAGAGCTTTTCCCCTATAGCCTCAATTCTTTTTTCCAGTGGGGAAATTAAAGACCTGACCAGGAGTTCGATCTGGGCCAGTAAGTCAGATGGTGTAGTATTTGCAGTCAGCTCCAGGTTTGAACGTACCTCAGATGTATTTGGGGTGTTGTTAATGCCCGAAGGGGACTTTGATACAATCTTTGTATTTTAGCTAATCTTCCCCTCTGTTTAGGGTCTTTATGCTTTCTATTTGGATAGGGTACCTGAACATCTACTAGCTGTTGTGTAGTGTCTGTGGGTATTGATAGAGGGGGAGTACCAGAGTGGCTTGAGTTTAGTTGAAATGTGGTAATAGACTGGGGACTAGTATTTCGCAAAGCATTTGCAGGAGCATTTGTTAGGTCATTCCCGTTTTCAACGTTGGTATACACAGTTTTACAGAGCAGATTTAGTTCCTCCAGTAAAGAAAAATTTTGGGTTTGGTCTGGTGGCACCATAGCTGAGTGGTTACTGGATATGGGTTCTATAGAGAGACTCTTTTCTACTCTTTCTATGACGGACTCGATTGCCGATGTGGTCCTAATTAGATAGTTGTCCAAAGACCCTTTCCGTTGCCCTTCCTGGAAGTTGTTATTCATGCGGCGCCTTTTGTCAGCCATAATATAGATAGTTTTATGGAAATATATATATGATAAAACAACGACAGGGGGCTAAGCAAAAGCGCACGTACACCAATAGTCTGACAACAGGGAGGTCAGAGGATAGTCCAATAGGGGATACCGAAGAAGGTATAATGACAGACAATTTGATGGAAAAGTTAGTTCATAAATAAAAAAAAAATAAAAAAAAATAAATAAATAAATAATAATAATACCTCCCTTTTACAGTGACCAAAAGGCAGATAAGGCGGAAATCGAAAGGGGGTGGCCCGTCCCGTCCTCCTCAGACCTCGGAGGGCCACAGAGGGCCCGCCCTTTGCCCGGGCTTCACCCGGCGTTCCGCGACGCGGAAGGGGTTCTCTCCTTTTCTGCGCCTTCCGGGCGCGTCAGTGGGTGGGTAGGGGCGGAGCAGCAGGCAAAGGTCTGTGGGAATTGTGGTCTCCCCGCTCGGCAGCCGCGTGGAGTTCCGGTCGCGGCAGCGGGGGGGACCTGCAGCCAGTGGTGACGTTTTGCCCCGGTGAGTTCTCCGTCAGAAGAGTCGCCCGCTCCCCAGATGGGGTTCTCTCCTTTTCTGTGCCTTCCGGGCGCGTCAGTGGGTGGGTAGGGGCGGAGCAGCAGGCAAAGGTCTGCGGGAACCGTGGTCCCCCCGCTCGGCAGCCGCGTGGAGTTCCGGTCGCGGCAGCGGGGGGGACCTGCAGCCAGTGGCGAAGTCCTGCCCCGGTGAGTTCTCCGTCAGAAGAGTCGCCCGCTCCCCAGATGGGGTTCTCTCCTTTTCTGCGCCTTCCGGGCGCGTCAGTGGGCGGGTAGGGGCGGAGCAGCAGGCAAAGGTCTGTGGGAATTGTGGCCCCCCCCGCTCGGCAGCCGCGTGGAGTTCCGGTCGCGGCAGCGGGGGGGGACCTGCAGCCAGTGGTGAAGTTTTGCCCCGGTGAGTTCTCCGTCAGAAGTGTCGCCCGCACAGCATATACTGGCATATAACGAGATGGCACAGTAAAGTCTTTAGGAAATAATGATGCAGAGAATATTACCTGCATCTATGTTTAGCAGCAGCCATTAATAAATATACAGTGTATAAGAAGTTACATTTGTTTTGACTTACTTGCGAAATTTATTAAGGACTGTAATATTTGCATACATGTAAAAAATGTAGTAGCTGTATGTTGGACTCTTTTCCATTGTCCAGTCCTGTGGTTTAGGACTGTCACTTGTGAAGACGTAGGAGCTGTGTTTCGATTCATCATCCACGCTGTCAAAAGAGGTTACGTTGTTCTGTTCCGACTACCACTAGGACCAGTTGTCTGCTCGTAATGTCCCTCATACCCGATCCTTCCGCTATGACTGCACTGCAGTACTTTGCGCGCAAGTGCTTGCCTTTCCCTCCAACACAAACACCTGCTGCATGCTCAATCTCATGGAAATGAAATCGTAACTGCCGCCGGCGCTGTGTACACAAATCTTCCACAGCTCACTTCCCCAGCCCCCCAGGGAGACGTTTGATTGTTTTGAGACCACAAATATGATTGCAAAACAATCGCAGTTACCACCAATTTCAAATTAGTGGTAAGCCAGTCGCACAAAGGAAGGGGTCTGCAAGGGACACTTTCCCCTTTTGTTTGGCAGCGAAAATATCTTTTAAGAGCAGGCAGTGGTCACATGGACCACTGCCTGCCCTTAAACAATGAAAAGAAAACTTCAATTTTTTTTCTTTTAAACTCATCCGGTTTTCCTTTGAGGGAAACAGGCTGCATTTGAAAAAAAAGTTGCTTCATATAAAAACTAGACACAGACATGGTGGTCCGCTGTCCCCAGCAGGCCACCATCCCTGTGTTACTAACCATTCCCAGTGGGTTGCAAATTGCTACCTGACTCATGAATTTGATGAGGCAGGTCATTAGCGACCCCATTGAGAATTTCTAATGTGTCTGAGACACATTAGTACGTTCAATTTTGTGAGTCACAAATCGCGAGTCGCAAAATAAATTGCAATTTTCGACCCGCAAAACGGAATGCTTGTACATCTGGTTTCAAGTAGACCATATTGCACAGGAAACTCTCTTCCAATCAATCTTTGCCACGAATTCCTGAAGAATAAGTTCTCTCCCAGTCTGCTGCATCCCTAAATTCGGGCAGTTTATGTTAAAGGGGCTGACTCTGACCATGCTGCCAGTCGGGGGCCGGGGGGCAGAGGTCATCCTTTCTGCCACCCCGGCTGGGATACCGCCAGCCAAATTACGAGATCACCGCTGGCCTTCCATTTATCGCTGCCTACAAGTAGTTGCCACCACAGTGACTGAATGTTTGGAGCACGGCTGCCATGTTATAGGCAGCCACGCACCAAACATTTTTGTTTTTCACAAACTACCAAAGAGGGAGAGTTTGGTCACAGACTACAGCCCCAAGCTGCAGTCATTTATGCAGGGAAGGTGGAAGTGTCCAGCCAAAGGCCATGCCAACCGTAGGTCTGAAACACTACAGCAGGGCACACCCTAGACTGACTATTCTTCATGCTGGCACAGGGGACCTTGAACCCTGCAGAGCCGTACAATCTCTCTCTTCAGGTATATTACAGGACAGCTCACCCATGGATGGAATGAAAAAGGCACGTGGACGCTGATCCTGCAGCATACATTGCTTGCTTATTGGAGCCACATGGAAGGACAGCCCTCTTGGTCTCTCGCGCACATGGGCCATCTGACACCTTCCTAATCTGCATCTGACATTTCTTCTCATAATAAAAGTACTCAATTTTTTAATCGGTTTCAGTGGGACTGCTTCAAATGTCCCTTTCAATGCTTTGTACAATGTAAAAAATGTGCCTACTCCCCCACTCTAGGCTAGCAGGTTTGACAGAGCATGGCTGTTTGTGGCAGGTGGAGAACCCCATCAATGTATTCCTGAGAGCTCTCACAAGTTTTTGCTATTGTATAAATAGATTTCTATGGATTCCTAGGTGTTCCAGACCCTCATGAAAGGCCATGATCCATTACGGAAAGTATCCTCCATGTTTGCATTACTTATATACGCATACAGTTAAATTAGGAAGCAATGCCCCTTCCTAATAGCAACTCGCAAACCCTATTTGGCAACTCGGTAATAGGTTAGTGACTCGCAAAATAGGGTTGGTACATCGGAAAATGCATTTTACCAGTTGCCCAATGGGCCATTTGCGACCGGTAAGATGCATTGTACATCTGGCCATTGGGTCTATGGGCCATATGTATGACCAATAACTGAATTAAAACCATTGATTCACAGTGTTTCACACAGTTTATTGTATCTGCTGGTTTACAAAGCAACAAAGGTCTTGCAGGCTGCCAATATGGTTTCCCATATTTCTCGTTAAAATCAGAGTCCAACAGGAGCACAAGCTGTCATTCCTTTTTTTTGAAAATAAACGAAGGGAACCGCACTGAACAGACAGTTTCTTATCTCATTGTGAAAGAAACAGACTTCGTAATATGATTGGTGAAGGACAATAAAAGCAAGACACCTTCAATACACATGATATACAATCCTGGAGAGTATCAATGGGTTTAATTCAGTTATTAGTCCTGAATAAGGAGGGTTAAAGGTCAAGAAGCCACAGCAAAAGCTTTGACTACACAATAACCTTTTTTTTAGTACTTTGATTGTGTTGTTTTTTTAGGTAATTTTGTATAATTTTTGATGATGTATCTGGTCCACTGGATGATGAGTTATATTAAAAATGGCAATAGCATTGTATGTGCATTTTATCAAATATTTATAAGATTCTAAATGTTGGGGTTAGGGAATAATTGGTTCTTTTTTGACATTGGAGTTATAGCTGTTGTTGTTAGGTTGATAATTAAGCATCCACATATTGAAAGATTAGATTTTAACAACAATTCTAGGGGAAATGCCAATGTTCTAAAAGTAGCATTTTCAGAATTGTGACTTAAAATCCAACTTTACCGTTAAAGAGGGTTTTACATTACAATTCTTTAGACACCAGACTCAACATTCCTACTTGTCCCAAATGAAAGTTAGCACCTATTAAATGTAATAAGTTAGCCCAATGTTATCCAATGGGAGACGTATGCCTTGCAGTAGTGTAAAACTCATGTAACTGATTTTCACTACCAGGATACGTAAAACTTAACACCTTCGCTGCGGCGGCTATTCCGCCGCAGCGCTAACGGTCGCGGGGGGCGTGTGGCTCACCTGCGCGGGTGACAGAACCGTTCCGTCACGGCTCGCGGGTGAGCTGTGCTTGTGACGGAACGGTTCCGTCACGGCCCCGCCCGCTTAATGAAATGCGCCGCTCAGGCGAAAAATCAGCGCCGCGCAGGCGGGGCGAGCGGGTCGTGATGGAACCGTTCCGTCATGAGCACAGCCCACCCGAGGGACATGACGGAACGGTTCCGTCAATAGCGTCAAAAGAGTAAAAAGTATATGTCCAACTTTTTAAATACACTGCACCCTTACCTGGACTGTCTAGAGACTACCCAATGGGTGCTGCTTATATGTGTTAAAAAGGAAGGCTTAGGCCTGGCAAAAGGTTTCTTTTGTCAGGTTGAAATGGCAGTATAGAATTACACACACAGGCTCAGTTGGAGGCCTGAGATTTGTTTTGAATGGCTACTGAAGTGGGTGGCATAATCAGTGCTGCAGGTCCACTATTAGCATTTAGCATAGATTCCCAGAGTACATGTAGTGCCACATTACTAGGGACTACTACCGCCCAATCTCCCTTCTCCAATGTGCCGCCAAGGTTGCCGAGGCGCATGCGAATAAGACCTTATCTAAACATCTTCACACCGCTAATATCCTGGACCCTAGTCAGAACGGGTTTCTGGCAGGACACAGCACCGAGACGGCCCTTCTTGCTATGACGGAACATCTGCGGTCCATGCTTGATTCCGGTCAGACTGCGGCACTGGTGTTACTTGACCTCAGTGCCGCTTTTGACACGGTTTCGCAAGCGATACTGCTGCGTCGTCAGGGCAAAGCAGGTGTCTCTGGGCGGGCATTGGACTGGTTCAGTTCATTCCTAGCGGATCGTACATTCCGGGTCACTACTTTTCCTTTTATATCTAAGCCCTATCCCATTGAGCAGGGAGTGCCTCAGGGGTCGGCACTGAGCCCCACGTTGTTCAACCTGTATGTGCAGCCGCTGGCTGCGGTCGTCAAGCAATGGGGCCTGAATATGGTTTCCTATGCGGATGACACGCAGCTGGCGGTAGCCCTTAGCGGGGATGCCGACTCCGAGGCCTCTAGGTTCAGAGAGGGTTTGATAGGAGTGGCTGGCTGGATGACGGCGAACTGTCTGCAGCTCAATGCTAAGAAGACTGAGGTTCTCATCGTGGGCAAGCACAGCAACCTTTGGGGTGATCAGTGGTGGCCCCCAGAGCTGGGCTCCACTCCCATCCCGGTGTCTGAGGTGAAAAACCTGGGCGTATGGTTAGATCCCGCCCTTAGTTTTTCTGTGCATACAAAAAAAGTAGCTGCACTTGTTTTGGCATACTGCGTGAGCTTAGACCAGCCCTTAAATTCTTTGATGCTCCGACTCGTCAGCTGATTATTCAGGCCACTATTCTCTCTCGATTAGATAATGCGAGTTCACTCCTGCTGGGAGCCGATCAGGCGGAAATTGTTTGGATGCAACGCGTCCAGAACGCCGCGGCTAGAGCCTTGATGGGTCTACCTAAATTTTGTTCTGCGAAGGCAGCCATCCATAAGCTTCACTGGCTTCCTATGGCCCAAAGGATTGAGTTTAAGACTCTTTGTCTTTCTTTTAAAATTCTTAAACTGTCATCTCCTCAGATTCTGGCACATCTTCTTACTCCTTACGTTCCCTCCCGTTCTCTAAGGTCATCGGGCCAAAATCTGGCCATTGTTCCACGCTTCAAACGCTGACGTGCCGGAGGTCGGTCTTTCCCTTACCTCGCGGCCAAGCGTTGGAATACCTTACCAGCTCACATTCGTGCCCTGGAGGATTTGTTAGTCTTTAGGAGGGCTATTACAACATTCCTTTTCCCTCCCAGCATGTAAGGGTTCTGCTGGACTTCCTGTAATGTTTGGTTTGTTATGTCTGGGCATCTTCCTTCTGCCTGTCAAAGCGCCGGGACGCCCCTTTGCTGGGGCAGCTGCGCGCTATAAAAATTACTATAACATAACATAACATAACTTACAAGTACATTTATTGTGCCAATTGCGTGTAAGTCAATTTTACTATGTTTTAGGGAGTGAGCGCATGCAGTGTAGCACTAATTAGCAGTGACAGAGTGTACAGAGTCCTAAATCTAACAAAAATTAGGTCAGCAAAAATGGTAGAATAAGGCAAAACGTTTGGGGCAAGACCATCCTAAGACTGACAGGTCTAACAATCGAACACACTCTGAGAAACTGAGTTTGCTTTAGGTGGAAGAGGTCTCCCTTTGGTTAGACATAAATTATATGTTGAGGCATCACATAGTTGAAAATCTCTCAGTCTACCCACTGTTCTTGACCCCTACTCTTTTGCTATGCCTCAGGCAACTTTGCTCCAACACCAAAGGACAGTAGTCCAAACAAATCATTTCTGACCACTTCCTTATATTGCTGCTACTTTCCCTGTGTTTACAGCCTAAGGGAACCTATTAAATACATTGATACCTACACATGCAAGATATGAGTTGAGATGTTACTTATAAAGGGCAACGGATGCCATAATGCATCTTGGCACTGAACTGACTAATGTCAGAAAAGACATGAAGATAGAGAATAAAACAGATACATTTTAACAACCTTCCTAAACATGGAATGGTCCTCTTTTTTTTGTGCAGGTCAGGACAGAGTACATTACAAACAGGACGCACAAAAGAGAAGTAACATCCCCCTCTGCTCCCCAGCAAGCCTTTCTAAATTGTGAGTCTGACAGCACGAGGAAAGAGCCACATTGAAGGGATTGTTTAGACTTGGAAGCAAACACATAAGCAGCATGGTGATTGCTTTATAATAGGCTGTATGGGCAAAACAGAGGGCCTTATAATGAATCCCATGTATCTGAATGGATATCATCATGATAGATGCACAAAGACAGATTTGAAGACTAAAGCAAAGATTTCAGATCAGGGAGTGTTTGGGCTTTAATTAGGTAACATGGTAATTAACGCTCACCTAATGTGGGATATTAAATGAATGACATAATTAACTTCTCCCGAGTTGCCCACCTCAGAATGAAACCTAACAAGTGGAATTGGTGATTACCACACTGAGTTCTGCATGTTTTGCTGTTGTGTTGGAGCATTTAAATCTGGAAGATTTCCTCTGTTATTTTCTGGGGCAATCTGTCAGGAAAAACTTGCAGAATGTGGTAACTGTTGTGTGACTTAGAATTCTGTCCTTGGTGCAAACATTCATCTATGCCTGGATCGGAATTTAAAACACAACTTTGAATCAAGGTCTGAGTAAAAGATGCAAGTTTATCAAAGGCAGGGGTAGTTGATGTCAATAGCAATTTGCCTAGCTCTGTATTGCCACTATTAGAGACTCACAGTACTGTAGTGCTTGAGTATGTTGTATTGTATTGCACTTTTATCTATACAGCATTTCTAAGTGCTAACAGGGCGCCAAAGCACATTTGTGCAGGGGAGAATGCTCCTCTGTGGAGTGCCATAGATGGAAAACTGCATGTTTATGTGTGGCCTATATGGGGAGTTTTTTTCTCTCATGCATCAGGACCAGAGTCCTGCTGTTAATATGTTTTTGCTGCTCAGCTTCTGCATGATTTTGAAGAGAAAATGAGTGACAAATACTTTGCACAGATTTTACCTGCTGGGTTTTCTGGCCGGTAAAATCTGTTTTTCTGATCCAGAAGCCAGTAAATCCGAGGCAGGAACTCGGAACCTTTTATAATTGCCCAGTATGGATGCCATCACAGCGATGGATGGTGGCCTGCCGGGGTATTCGCATTAAAATAAAGTAAAGTATTTTTTAAAAGTAGTCTGAAAGGAAACTGGGGTGCCTTTCAACGGCCTACTTTCGAAAAACACTTTGTTTTTTACTTTGACATTTGCTAATGTGCTGCCATTTGAACTTAGGACTCTGTAACTTTTCAAAGTTTTGCGACTATATTTCAGTTGCAAAACATTATTGCATACAATAACAAACCACTATTTAGAAAGGACCCTCTAAACACACCCCTACAGAACAGTGATTCATTATGCCTTTCTAAACTCATTATGCGATTTAGTAACCGGTTACTGAATTGCAAAACGGGGCTAGTATATTAAGAGAGTGTATGTAGAGTGAATGGGGAGAAAATGTGTCCTATGGGCTAGGGTGGTCGACCTTGGAGCTGGGGAACCAGGTTCGAGTCTCAGCAAGGAGGCTCAACATTCTGTGATTCTGGGCAAATCATTTAATCTCCCTGTGCCTAAGAAAAAATGTTTGCGTGTAACGTAACTGATATCCTTGGGTCTAGTTCGTGCTATATAAAACTCCACTAAAAAAAGCTGTTTTGTGGCCATAAGCGCTATAATTTTGCAAATCATAGGCTTTCTAACTGCAAAATAGCTTTGCACGTCAGGTCCAAAATCTCTTTAAATATTTTGCTGAACCCTATCTTATATTGTGTGTAATACAATTTTAAAATAATGACTTGCATATTTACAATGCTTTCATTCGCAGGCTTGGACCTTGTTTTAATATCAATACACTTCACTATTCCCTGGTGCACTAACCAGGATTGAGTTGCATGACTGTCTGGTATGTATGTTATATTTATTTACACGGAGGTAAATGGCCAACAAAATGTTTGAGGAGTATTTTGTTCCATTTTTCAGCCGAACACATCTGGACCCGTCCCCTTTGCACTCAGAATCAAAGTTCCCATACTTGTTTTATGCCCTTCAGCCTCTGGATGGCCTGTGAACTACTTTATGAGAGGCTCTCATTAAGCCCTCATCGCCATTGTAGAACAACACACATCATCCGTAGCATTATGAATGTCCTGGAAGCTGCAGCATTCCGAACCACGACAAACTACACAGAGCGCGGTGGGGGACTTGGGGAGGGATCCAAAGCCCTTTTAGCCCAATATGTGTTGAGCACCTACCTTTGGGGCTCAGGGTACTGGAAACCCTGCTACTGGGCACTGCTCATATTCCATGCAGGGAGAGGTATCTTAATCCTCTCGCCGGATTGGTACTGGTGGTCAGCACGCCTAGCAGTGCTTAATTTAAGCCGGTGGTTTCCGGTGCTCACCACTGGCACTTAATTGTCAACACTGGGACTTATAACAGCCCGCCACATGGTGGTGCTGTTTTCCAGTTTTGTAAGGAACACCACAACAGTTGTTTAATAATTCTATATACATTAAAATGACTAATATCTGACACCCAAAGCTACAAAAATAGCTTGGTTGGCGGATATTAGTAATTTTTGATGAATAAAAAGTCTGATTTGTCAGTAGCAGCGCAATGGGTGGTGCAGCTGTTGTGGTCTCCTGATGTGGGCCCTGGCTCCTATTTATTTACAAATTAAGGACTGACGCCTAGTAACTACTTTGCAAACTGCTGCAGGACCATTGGTTGTATTAAAAGCACATGAAGGCTCATTGTCATCCTTCCACAAGCCCCGTGCTACATTTTAGTGCACACCGCAGCTCCATTTTATCCTTCTGTTGGCTTGTTGCTAGCTGTCAGTACTCTTGGGAGCTCCTTTTGGCCTTGCTGCCAAACATATACTGCCTTTCACTACTCTCAGCACCCCTATTCCATTCTGATGCTGTGCAGCTGCTGGTGTTCAGCTTACCTCTTATTGGCTTTGCCAATTCTTGCTCTTCAGGTTTTGACCCCTTAACTTGCCGAAACTGTAGAACCGAGTGTAGACCCATTATTAAACCACCAAACTCTCGTAACAATTGTCCATCAGTAAATTTTCTAAGTGGTGGCTTATTAATGCCCGCTCCTTATGTAAACATGCTCAAGATATCCATGACTTGATAACCGATTCCCAGCTTGACTCTCTTTTTTTTACACAACCATGGCTCAAAGATTGGTTCAACCCACACATTGCTAAGGCCCTACTCCCATGATACACCATCTGCAGACAGGATAGGACAATGTCGCGGCGAGGTGGACTTCCAATTATTGATTGCGAATCACTCCAATGCATAACCTTTGACCTTCATTTGAAAGGAACGGAAAGCCTCGGTTTCTGTTTTAATTTTAATGGATCTCTCAACATGGCGGAGAACACTGGCCGTAGCTCCAACTTTTCAGAATCTCAATGGGACATATTAGGCCCTTTATTTCTTCCGTACTCTAATTTTACCTTTTTGGGGGACTTTAGCCTCCATCTTGAGAGTAGATATGAACCCAGAGTAGGAAACTTTTTAAATACTTTCGAGAGTCTCGGGCTCTCCTACTCACACACCGTGCATGACATATCCTGGAAGGGATATGCTCTAATCTCCCTACCCTTACAGCCAAATCTCCCACTCCTCAAGCCTCGTCAGACCACATGCTCATTCCGTTTAGCATTACATTACCTAGAATGAGCCCTTAACATCCATTCCGATAAAACATGTATATGGACCAGGCTGATAGCCAACCCCCATTTGACTATAAGTGTATTAGCCTCCATACCCACGCTATCAGGTACCACCACTCAAGATGTGTGGCATTTTAAGAATTGAGTCACCAAGGATAGTAACAAATTAGCCCCGCTAGTGCAAATGCAAAAGAAACATGGTCCCAAGGCCTTAGACTCTTGGTACACCCAGGCATTGGCAGACTAACATCTCCACTGCAAACAGTTAGAGCGGAGGTGGAGAAGAGCTTAAAAAACTGAATATCTAGTCCAATTTAGAATAGCTCTCAAACCCTACCACTCACAGATTAAATCAGCAAAAAAGGACTATTTCTCTAAACAAATAACAGACGCTCAAAAATGAAAAAAATCAATTTTCAAATTTGTCAATCCCTTCCTACTCCCAAGAGCTCTATACAAAGACATCCCTCCCTCTCATATCTTATGCAATCAGATCTCTTCCTTTGTTGAGGAAAAACAAAAAAAGAGTTTAGTACTATGCCGACAGCTCCTCTAGATCTAGAGTTGGATCCCTCCTACACAGGACCCTCCTTCCATGCCTCCCATAGTATTAGCCTTGATCAGTAACGTCAAACAATTGTTTCATGCAAATCCGACTCCCTTTTTGATGCCTGCCCTCCTGCTGTCCTCCATGCCATTGTGGATATTGTCAATGCAGTAAGTAATAACATAATAAAATCTTCATTAGCTACAGCAGAAGTCCCTGCAGACTGGAAGCTCACAGCAGTCAAATTACTTCTGAAAAAACAGGTCGCAGATCCTTCCACTCTCGCAAACCTCCATCTTATCTTGCTACGTCCTGCCCTTTGCAAAATTGTTGAAAAACTGGTTAATAACCAGCTAACAAACTTTCTAGAAGAGCCCAAAAAGTCGGAACCCCTGCCAATTGTGTTTCCGTCCTAAAGATTCAAGTGAGTAAGGACTTTTGGAAATCGCAGATACTTCAAAGTTAACTTTTGACTCTGGGAATAATGCAGTGCTGATCCTGTAGGATCTATCAGCTGCTTTTGACACCATCTCCATGATATACTATTACATTATATGAAAAGTTGTGGCATATCCCATCTTGCCCAAGCCTGGCTGCAATCCATCCTCTCCAACTGTAGGTAAACTGTCACTCTAGGATCATATCTGCCAACTGAACAACCCCTTACATTAGGCGTACCGCAGGATTCTTCTCTCAGCCTGTATTATTTATTATCTACATGTCATGTCATGTCAAAGGTTCTTATATAGCGCCTTATCACCGCAAGGTCTCAAGGCGCTTGCTTTGGGAACCCGTCCTGGCTTTTTCCCTGTGAGTTAACCCGTACTGGGCATCCCCAAGGTGTAAGCCAGGCATCCCGCCACGGGGGGGCCGTAGTGGAGATTAAGCAAGCTATTGCCCAGAGCTGCAGAGTGTGAACCCGTGATTCGAGTAGGCACCGAAGCGAGAATTATCGAGTCCGTGGACATTTGGGCTCAAGACCCTGCTGCGTTGGGAATTGAACCCAGGTCCCGGGTCTGACCTCTGCTTCAGGGTATGACTCCTCTAACCAGTGAGCCGCACTTCTCACTTCTCACATGGTCCCAATCATCTCGATGATATCCTCTTTTAATATCGAAACAATCTCATACGCTAATGACACTCAGCTGATCCTAGCCCTAGATAAAGATTCAACAAATTCGGAGCATAACTTTAAGCTATGTCTAACAGAGGTCATCCAGTGGATGCAACTGAGCCACCTCAAATGTAATACAGACATGACATAGATCATGCTTGTAGGTATCTCATACCCTTCCGACATGGTTTTATGGTAGCCTGAAGCTGCCCCCCACCCAATACTGTTGAGGTGGTAAAAACCCTCAACGTACAATTTGATGCCTCTCTCTCGTTCTGCCCACAAGCACTCGCAGTGGCAGGGATGTGTTTCAAGCAGATAAAATCTCACAAAAAGTTCTTCGACTTTATCTCCTGCTCAGTAAGAAAGACGGTGTCCGGGGCACTAATCACATCAAGATTAGATTACTTTAACAGCCTGTATGCAGGTGCCACCAAACAAATGTTATGGATGCTTCAGAGAGTGCAACAAGCAGCCGCTCGTCTGGTACTGAAGTTGCCCCGATGCTCCTCAGTCTCAGCAGCTCTTAAAACTCTGAACTGGCTGCCAATTCATAAAAGAGTACTATTCCAGATGCTACTATTGAATCTTTGCAACACCAGACTCTCTGTGCTTTTCGCTGATCTAGAGATCTGACTCTGTCCATGTATGATCTGAACTCTATTTCATTTCCACACAGCGCTAGGATGCTCAATGCGAAACGACAGCTGCGCTCTACAAATGCATTGCTCAATTCAATATGATTATTTTCCAACATCAGACGGTCCCAACATCAGACGGTCCATTGGGTCTGAAGGGACACGCCTCCTCAACTTTTGCCCCTCAAGAACAGTGTTTGTCAGGCTGAGCAAAGATCTACCTGACAGACACTCTTTATTTTCAGCAAAAGTGTTGAAAAATTGGTTAATTACCAGCTAACAAACTTTCTAGAAGAGTCCAAAAAGTTGGCACCCCTGCCAATTGTGTTTTCGTCCTAAACAATCGAGTGAATAAGCACTATTGGAAATCGCAGATACTTCAAAATTAACTCTTGACTCTGGGAATAATGCAGTGCTGATCCTGTAGGATATATCAGCTGCTTTTGACACCATCTCCATGATATACTATTACATTATATAAAAAGTTGTGGCATATCCCATCTTGCCCAAGCCTGGCTGCAATCCATCATCTCCAACTGTAGGTAAACTGTCACTCTAGGACCATATCTGCCAACTGAACAACCCCTTACATTAGGCGTACCGCAGGATTCTTCTCTCAGCCTGTATAATTTATTATCTACATGGTCCCAATCATCTCGATGATATCATCTTTTAATATAGAAACAATCTCATACGGTAATGACACGCAGCTGATCCTAGCCTAGATAAAGATTCAACAAATTCAGAGCATAACTTTAAGCTATGTCTAACAGAGCATAACTTTAAGCTATGTCTAACAGAGGTCATCCAGTGGATGCAACTCAGCCACCTCAAATGTAATACAGACAAGACTGAGATCATGCTTGTAGGGATCTCATACCCTTTCGACATGGTTTTATGGTAGCCTGAATCTGCCCCCCACCCAATACTGTTGAGGTGGTAAAAACCCTCAACATAAAATTTGATGCCTCTCTCTCGTTCTGCCTACAAGCACTCGCAGTGGCAGGGATGTGTTTCAAGCAGATAAAATCTCACAAAAAGTTCTTCGACTTTATCTCCTGCTCAGCAGGAAAGACGGTGTCCGGGGCACTAATCACATCAAGATTAGATTACTTTAACAGCCTGTATGCAGGTGCCACCAAACAAATGTTATGGATGCTTCAAACAGTGCAAGAAGCAGCCGCTAAATACGCAGCCTCCTGACTGCCTGAGCTGAACTTTGCTGGGCTGAGGTTGTCACAGCTCCTGTGGTCGTGATCTTCTGAGCTCAGCAAAGGTCCTTGAGGCCCTCCCCTGGGTGACGAGGGCTAGTGTCATGCATTGCCTTGGACCTCAGCACTTCAATTTTAAGCTCTGTAGCGCCCAGGGCCTGGTATGAATCAGTGACACTTTGTCACAGAGTCAGGTGGGGTCAGCATTCTTACCAACCCCATCACACTCTGTGACGAGGTTGGGACTGCCGAGGCTTGGGACTGCTGCCTACCCTCATTGACTGACCTAAAGTCAACCAATGAGGGAAGGCAGCAGTCCCAACCTCCTGGGACCTCCGAGGCAGAGCTGAAGGTAAGTGTGATTTTTTTCATAATTAATGTTTGGTGCGTGCATGTATGTTTCAATATTTGGTCATGAGTGTTGTGAATGGCTGTGTTTGTGTGTGTGTGAATGCATGGGGATGAGTGAGTGTGTATGAGTGTCTGTGCATGTGTCCGTTCCGCCCTTCTCCCTCCTAAAATTACCGTCCGCCACTGTCATTTTGAAAGTAAGCAACGCTCAGCCGTCTCCTTTCATAGGAAAGGCGACGATGATATTTCTACTTACTCTACTACAGTTTTCACCCCCAGATAAAATGTAGACAATGAGCTCCCTGGTTCTTTGCAGTTGCACCCCAGCTAGGAGCACATGCACCCTTGAAAAACACATAGCACCACATGTAGGACTGTCAGGTTTTGCGACTTGCAAATTTCGATTTTTAGCAACCTGCAATTGGCAAGTCGCAAAACTTGATGTACAACAGTATCTCAGACACTGTTTGTAAGTCACAAATAGGTCACTAGGGACCTGCCTGATTAATATTCATGATGCAGATTGCAGTTTGTGGCACTGACAGGGATGTTGGTCTGCTGGGGTGAGCAGACCACAATGTCTGTGACTGCTTTTTAAATAAAGCAGTTTTCAAATAAAAACGCAGTCCGTTTTCGGGATGCATTTCAAAAGTGAAAACTTTTCTTTTCATTTTGTTTATAGTTGGCTGTGATTCATGGGACCACTGTCTGCTCTTGATTTCCTTTTCCTTTGCCATGATTGTTTTGTTTTGAGTTTTCACTGGCATGCTTTTTACTTGTTTTTTTCTGCACTTGATTTCCTTTTCCAACACATCTTTTTGGTTGGTGTATCCTAGTCTAGCATACGAGGCTATATGTGCTGTAAAGGTGTGGTCTTGTCATACACACCTCAGTTTTGTGTTTTTAATTAGTACTAATATAATTGGTATTGATTTGTATAAATAATTTTTTGTAGGAATTGCCATTTCTTGTCTCCCCTGTCCTGAAGAGGCTCGAATGAATGGGCCGAAACGCATCGACCTTTCATCAAGGAGGAGTCTGACAGATTATGATTAATTCATAAAAGATTGTGATGACACGTTTCTTGTACCAAGTGGAGGGTTGATTGATTCCCTCGAATGTGTAATGGACTACCTCCCTCTATCTCGGATTGCTGTTTTTGAATTACGTTCTTTGTTTTTTTTTTTAGCATCCGTATGTAGAGGCAACGGGTAGAAAGGATTGTTTATTTGGATATGTTTGTATTTATGAACATGTTTTGTATGTATCTTTATGTGTGTTCAACGTAATAAAACAGATAAAATATATGCTTTAACAACCATTTGTGGAGTGTGTTATGGTTTGGTATAAAGGAAATAATTTTAGAGATTGCGGACTCATTGATAGGGACTAATTTGTTTTTTTCCCTATTAAAGAATATATATATTAGTGCCTCTCCATCACTGTCTGTTTCCCGAGTGTATTCCTTGCCCAGATGCAGTAGGAAATACCGGGCAAACCCCCATTTTTTCCATGAGGTGCTTTTTAAATAAAGCAGTTTAAAAAGAAAATGCAGCCGGTTTTCTTTAAAGGAAAACGAGATGCATTTCAAAAGTGAAAAGATTTCTTTTGATTTTTTTTACAGTGGGCAGTGCCACATGGGACCACTGCCTGCTCCTAAAAAAAGTGGGTGCCCCCATTCACAAAGGGGAAGGGGTCCGTAAGGGAATAGGGGCACCCTTCCTGTTTGTGAATAGCTTACCACCAATTTGAAATTGATTGTAATCTGCAAAAGTTTTGCGACCACATTCCAGGTTGCAAAACATTCATACATACCACTATGACTCACTATTAAAAAAGAGCGCCCTTTACACGCCCCTTCCTAATAGGGACTCGCAATCCCTATTTTGAGAGTCTTTAATAGGTTACCAACTCGCAAAATGAGGTTGGTGCATACGAAAATGCATTTTATTAGTCACAAACGGCCCGATGGGCTGTTTGCGACCGGTAAAATGCATCGTACATCTTGCTCATAGACCCCTGGGCAGCAAAACGATTTTCCCCTGAGCAACCTGGTCCATAATTGATCACAGCAGTATTATGCAGGACGGTAGTCACTTTCTGAATACCTCCAAAACCCTGCTTGTATTCTTTTGAATTGACTCAGCTTCCCCATGGCATACTTGTATTCCCAGATACCCGAGAGAGTACACATCTAACATTAAACTGGACACTGATCAAAAATGTTCAACTTTCTCCACCAATTTTAGACCTGACTCTCTTAGGTTCTTAAGGTGAAGTACAATGTCAGTATCAAATAAACATATTGTGTGCAATTTGTTTGTCACAGTGACTCCACTATCAGGTAGAGTTTTTATTAATGTATAAGGTAAAGGGTTTACAAGCAACATGAGCAGCACTGAGGACTGAATACAACCATGATAGGCCCTTCACTTCAGCTCTCAGTGGGTCAGTGTATAACTATCTAATCCCCTTTTGAAAGCTGGATCAACATTCATGTGCTGCAGCACACAAAACAAGAATGGCCAGATAACCATGTCACACGCTTCTTCCATTAACGAAAACAACCTTGCCTATCTATTCAAAATAGCCACTGCCAACCTTCCTATGCTTGCTTCCCCATGTAAAACCAAAGCAAGTCATCCAATGCATGGCACAACAAATGGTTCCCAAAGATTCTGATACGTCGAAGGCAAAGGTAAGGCACGAGAGGGGCAGGAAAATGCGACACCTGCCTGTCGTCAGAACAGCGTGGGGCAACCACAACCGAGGTTACAAACAGCCATACAGACATCTGGAAACGCCTACAATTGCCACACTCACAAAATCTTTGTAAAGTCATTCATCGATAAATATATTGCAAAGTTCCAGGCAAGCTTGCGCCAGACCAATACACATCAACAAGAGTTCTGCAGACCACTTCTAGATGGACCTTCTACAACCATGATCAAAATCACTAATACACTTAAACCTGTTCCTTCAGTTTCAGAACCAGGCAATGTCAAAATTATGAGATATGGTCAATCTGCGAAGGCACTGATCACCACGAGGTTCAGCAATACTTCCATTCTGTGGAGGGTTGTCTCTCAAAACTAAGCATGCCACTTTAGCTTTGTTCAAGTGTTGACCACCAATGTCAATTATAAACTAGTCTCCGGCCTGCCAGCTAGCTATCACACAGTCCCTACAGCAGTAGTTACTTTGCAACCCTTTACTTACTTGGATACAAAACACCTTCTGATTTATGCTCCAAAACCACGTTACCAAATGTCATGCATTGATTAGTCTCTTCGGGTGAGGGCTGTGTCTTGATCCTTCTGCACCTTTCTACTGCCTTTTACACACAACAGTCTTCTATCATGTTTGGAAAACATGCTTGGTTGGCATAAAACTGTGCTTCAGTGGTTCTGAACATTCCTCTCTAACCACGCCCTGCAAGTACAGCCTGGTCCTTTTTTCTTTGAAAATGATAACTAGCAGTCTAAAAATGATCCCACAATTTCGGCCAATGCAAAAGGGAGAGAGGACGCATCAAAGAATTAAGGTCAGGTCAGTTAGATGGCCCTTGGATCATCAGTACTGAAAACCAAGATCTGTTTTTTCACTAGTCAAGCAAGCTTAGGTATCAGCCACCCACAAGTGTATGAGAAAGAGGCAGTCATACCTCAAGTAACTGTATTCCTGATCTTTTAGGATTCTGATGTAGATTTGGGTGAGGATAGTTGGAAGGGGTTGCATGTAGGTGTTCAAAAGAGCCTGGAACTGGGAGGAACTATGAAAGGCATAGCTTTTTATTTAATAACTACTCCTCAGACATTTATAATGAGAAAAGGCAAGTCTACATGGCATCTCTGACATGTAGCTATATAAATAAACAGAAAACACAATGGGCCAATTTCAGCAATTTTCCGTGCAACATAACAATGCACATTCTGTCATGTTCAAAATAATGATAGGGTGGGGTCAATATCAGCTGTCTTTCAGACTTGTTACAAATTCTTTAAAATATTTATAGAGTGGGAATAGGTCCTATCCCAGACAAGTGTTTCTTTGCATCAGTTTGCTTCCTATGGAGTATTTGCATTGCAAAATATGATGGTCTTTTTACATCTAAAAAAATCACACAGTCCCCACCCATTCAATTCGTTTTGTCATACAAACATTCTCTACAAAAAATAATAATTATTTTTTATTACTTATTCACTGCATCAGCCTTTTCTGTTAAATATTTTATTGATTTTGATAATAAATAAAAGAGCATCGGAAAAAGGTACACATATGTCATGGTTTGTTAACTAGTGAACTATTTAACAGTTATTTAACATTTTAATATCTGCTAAAAAATCTTAAGTACCCATGAATAAATTATATAATTAATATATTAAAAGAAAAGCAAGGGAAATAAGGAATAATAAAGAAATGAAAAGAGGAAAAGATAGAAAATAGAAAGCAGATAAAGACACAAAGACCAACTGCCAGCTACATCTAGTCATGTGACCCAGGATACAGGCTGCAGGCACTAAATGGTTAGGACAAGAACATGTCAACCTTCATAAAGTGGCATTTCCCGAATTGTGACTTAAAATCCAACTTTACCATTAAATAGGTATTTACATTACAATTCTTAAGACACCAATCTCACTGTTCCTACTTGCTCCCAATTGAAAGTTAGCACCTATTAAATGTAATATGGTAACCCAACGTTATCCAGTAGGAGAAGTAGACCTTATAGTAGTGAAAAACAAATGTAATTGTTTTTCACAAACCAGGATATGTAAAACTTGAAAGTACAAGCCCAAACTTTTAAATACATTTCACCCTGCCCATGACTGTTTAGAGAATATGCTATTAAAAAGGAAGGATTAGGATTGGAAAAGGGGTTATTTTGTCAGGTTGAAACAGCTGTTTAAAACTGCATACACAGGCTGCAGATGGAGGCCTCAGACTTGTTTAGAAGGGCGACTGAAGTGGGTGGCATAATCAGTGCTGTACGCACACTAGTAGCTTTTAACCTACAGGCCCTGAGTACATGTAGTACCATGTTACTAGGCACTTACAAGTACATAAAATGTGTCAATTGAGTTTAAGCCAATTTTACCATGTTTAGTGAGTGAGCATATGCAGTTTAGCACTGGTTAACAGTGGTAAAGTGCACAGAGTTCTAAAATCAACAAAAATGAGATCAGCAAAAATGGTGGAGTAAGAAAAATGTTTGGGGGAAGACCACCCTAAAGCTGACAGGTCTAACACTCTATCTTACAATGCACTCTGAGAAACTAATCATAGAGGAGTTTGCTTTACGTGTAAGAGGTCTGCCTTTGTTTAGACATAAATGATATGTTCAGTCATAACATAGTTGAACAATCTCTCAGTCTACCCACTGTTCAGGCGATTGAACCTTTTGCTATGCCTCAGGCAACTTTGCTTCATCACCAAAAGACAGTAGTCCCAACAAATCATTTCTGCCCACTTCCTTCTAAAGTTCCCACTTTCTCTGTCTTTAGGGCCTAAGGGCACTAATTAAATATATTGATATCTACACATGCAAGATATGAGTTGAGATGTTACTTATAAAGGGCAACAAATGCTGTAATGTATCTTGGTGCTGAACTAACTTAAATCAGAAAAGACATGAAGATAGTCAATAAAACAAATTAATTTTAACAGCCTTCCTAAACATAGAATGGCTCTCTATTTTGCGCAAGCCAAAACGGAGTACATTACAAACAGAGGAAGCAAAAAAAGAGCAGTAACTTTTTATTTGTATTTATTTAAAACATTTTATATCGCGCAAACTAGACCCTGGAAGGGTATCAGAGCGCTTTACAAAGTTACATCAAGTGAGTAGTTTGATACAAGAGGTCCAAAAATTAGAGTAGATAGTAAGGAAATTCATGTTTGGTGAGTTAAGTGAAGTGTTGGTGTTGGGTTGTAGTTTGTTCATTAGAAGCAGTTTGACTTCATTCTTGAATTAAGTGCTAGAAGGGATCATTCTGATTTCCGGTGGTAGGGCATTCCAGATTCTAGTTGCTATTCCAGAGAAAGTATGGTTGTATGTTTTCTTTTTCTGAAATCTTTGCAGTTTCAATAGCCATGTGCTGGAGCTTCTTGACGTTATGCCACCACCTGAGAGTTCCTGTTTATCGGCTAGATACCTTGCTGTGTTGAAGTGCAAGGCTTTGTGTGTAATGCAGGCAAATTTTAGCTGTGCTCTTACCTCAAAAGGGAGCCAGTTCAGTGCCTTTAGATCAGGGGTGATGTGGTTGTTCTTTTTGGAGCCGGTGACAAGTCTTGCGGCCATGTTGAGAGAGGCTCTTAGTGGAGCCAGTCTGGATCTTGGAAGCGAACATAAGGTTGTATTCCCAAAGTCTATTTTGGGTATCACTAGATACTAGTGATTTGAGGTCGTCGGCGGGGATTTCGGGTTTTAGTTTTCTAATGTTCATATGAATGTTTGCCCTTCTGGTGACTGTACTGATGTGTTCCTGCATGTTGTGAGTTTTGTTGATTGTTATTCCCAAAGATTTTGAAATCTGTGAAGTGTGGTTTGCAGTTGAAGGCTGTAAAGTGTTTCATCCAATATTCAATGTCGAAGTGTCACTGCGGAGGGGTAATCAGGAGGAATTTGGTTTTGAGCGCATTATGTTTGATGTGTTTTCTGGTCAGGCAGTTGGGAGTTTTTTTGTAGAGTTGTATTGACTGAACGTATATCATATGGAGATTATACTTTTAGGTATAGTTGGATATCATCTGCATATATGCGGTAGTGAACATTGGAGAGTTTCCGAATTTCGCTTAAGGGTTCCATGAATATATTGAAGAGAGTAGGAGATAGGGTGGAACCTTGTGGGACTCCTAGGGTGACCGCCGTGGGCGTGGACAGCGATTGGTTGATCTTGATTCTTTGCGTTCGGCTGTCTAAGAAAGAGGCTAACCATTTTAGGACAGTACCAGATTATCCCATTCTGTGTTCAAGTAAGTCCTGGAGACTGTCATGTTTTACCTTATCGAAGGCTGAGGATAGGTCTAGGAGGATTAGGAGGCAGGAATCATTTTGGTCTAGTATTCTGAGCACGTCATCATCAATGTGTGTCATGGCTGTTTCCGTGCTATGGTCCTGACGGTAGTCTGATTGGAACTGGTCAATGAGGTGGAATTGAGCTATGTGGCTGCATAGTTGGGAATGTATGCATTTCTCCAGTAGTTTTGCTAGGGTAGGAATATTGGATATTGGGTGGTAGTTATCTGGGATTGTGTGGTCAGCTGTGGTTTTGTTTTAGAATGGAGGTTACCTGACCTGATTTTAAGGCAGCTCGGGAGGGTTCCTTGCAGTAGGGAGGCGTTCACAATCTTTGTCAGAGGGGTATAAGAGAATTTTTGATCTCACTGATGATGTTGGCTGGAAGAAGGTTGCAGAAGTGATTTGATGGTGTAAGTGATGTTAAGATCTTGAGGATGTCATTTTCGTCGAAAGTTTTGAAAGTGTTCTAGGACGCTTTGTTTTTGAGGGTGAGTTCAGGTTGGTTCAGGGTGTGTACAGATCGGGGCGACTGGGGGATGCAAGAAGGTATCTTTATGAGGTGTTCCTTGCTGTTTTGAGTTCATTTTCTATCTTTTTAGATTTTTCAAGGAAGAGGGAGGCGAATATGTCACATTTTGGGTTGTGAGTTAGGACCTAATGTGGTGGTGCTAGCTTGTTGAGCGAATTGTTGCTTCATAATTTCGAACAATTTCCTTGGGCACTTTATGGCCTTGTGCAGCTGAACTTTGAAGAAATTTGCTTTTGAGATTCTGATGTGTTTGTTGTAGGTGCTTCTCTGTGATCTCAGTTGCTTAAGGTGCTTTAGCGATGGTGAGGATCTCCATGTCCGTTCAGCTAATCTCAGGTTGCGTCTTTGTTCATTTAGGCTCCCATTGTACCTTGGTTTGGAGTGTTTAGAGGAGGTTCTTTTTAGCTGAAAGGGCGCAACTACGTCAAGAATGCTAGTCATTGAGTTGTTGTAGTGGTTTGTGAGGTCATGGACCTCTGTCATGTCCACTGGTGGTGCAAGTACACTGTTGCTGAGGGATGATAGATCGATCAGGTTAATGGTGCAGGTGTTCCTTTTCCATTGTTTTGGTTTCTTAATTTAGGAATTATGTGTCTTAGTTGGTTCAGTACTAAGGAAGGTGATGTAGTGGTGGTCTGTCCAATCAGAGGGGACGATCGATTCAAGTTTGATGGAGTTTGATCTAACGATGACAAGATCCAGTTTAGCCCCAAGGTTGTGCGTCTTGGGGTCGCATATTTGGACCAGTTTGAAGTCAGTAATGTAGGTTTTTCAAATCAAATCAAAATAAGCTTTATTCAAAATCACAAAGTGAATCATAAAAGCTACAAAAGTACATCCATGACAGAGTTTAAAAACCAGAATACAAGTTTAAAACAGAGTACAAAAAGTTATTCTGTATAAAAACATATATCTAAAACAGTTGTCAACTGCGTGGTCACTCAATTTCTATTTACAGCTGCTTCCTGTAATTATTAACGGCCAGCAGAAATTGTGACATTACTACACATTGTATAAGTTCGGTAGCATTTGCTGGTAAATAAAAGCTGGGTGACATTGTGTAAAACCCAGCTGTAATAACATAGGTTTGAGGAATTTCTTTCTCAGCCCTGAATTTTTTTTACAGAAAAGCACAGGATGCATGGTGTTCTGTGGTAGGGTATCATCACACAGGCAATTCCCCATGTCAGGCGACCAGTTGTTAATTATAGGAAAACTAATTAAACTGTGAAAGATATCCAACTGAAAATGGGTCAACACGAACCTGTGGCGCGGATTATACACATTGGCTAAATATGGTTGCATATAGTAACTAGTCAGAATCATTTGATTTCTCAACACAGAGGCTTTCCGAATTTAAGAAGATAATCTGGTTTCCTCCAATAATGAAATGCATTTCAGTTTCAAGGCTTTTCTTTGGATGCTGACCAGACTCTCTGGAAGATTAAAGTATTTGTGATGGCCGAGGTCTGTCAGGAAATTGTGCACAAATTTAAGCCAAGAGATGTTAAGCGCATGTGAAGATTTTAAACAATCAGCAATTATGGCTCGATTAAGAGTAGTATGTTCAGATGACTACATTTTATGCCAGAGTAGGACTGGCAGGATCCTGATCAAATCTGCTATATGAGGGGCTCCTAGTTCGGAGTGACACACATAGGTTGCGCTGCTTTTTGGGTTAGCAAGGCGAGTCCTTAAAAAAGCAATTTCTTCAAGCTGGAGTGTATCAATCTTTCCAGAGCTCAGCCCCATACACAGCAGTGGATCTGCATTTGGCCTTATAAATTGTCATCAATTCATTTGGTTGTTTAATGCCAAGCTGTCTAGCAAAATTTAGGAGAGCCATTATCGTTTTGACAAAATGGAGTTGCCTTGATTTAATTGCCCCTTGCCAATTCCCAGATTGACTAAACACAATGCCCAGATATGAAAATGATGCTGTAAGCTGAATTTTAGAACCCTCAATGAAGATGTTACGATAGCGGGTGGCCTTCTTCCCAATCTTCATGGCAAAGATTTTGTTAATGTTCATTATTAGCCCAAGAATTTGCATGAACTGGGCAAACCCGTCAACTAGACGCTGGAGGGCAAGAGGACTACGGGCCATTAGTATCACGTCATCAGCATAAAAAAGAGCTGGTATAGGCCTATGTTCCACCTGTGGTAGGTCCACACATTTGCTTGCTCGTATGTCACCTACACTGTTAAGATAAAGATTAACCAGGAAGGGGGCGAGTATGCATCCCTGGCGTACCCCTCTTCCTATAATGGCCCAGTACAGTTGCTATTGAGGCCATAGCAAACTCTACCTCTGCCTTGGGCGTACAGATCTCTGAGAAAGTTCACAATAGTACAGTCCATGCACATGTTAGCCATGATTGACCATAACTTATCGTGAGCCACAAAATCAAATGCAGAATATAAATCTACAAAACCTAAAAACAAATTGCCACCTTTTATATGCACGTATTTACTAATGAGTAAATCTAGATTAATGGCCTGCTCTACAGTCCCAAGCCCAGCCCTAAAACCATGCTGTAGGTCCGAGAGGATATTGTTTGTTTCTGCCCAGTCCTGGAGTCGTCCTAAAAGAGTACGACCAGCCACCTTTACCAAACAATCCAGAAGAGAAATAGGCCTGTATTGTGCTGAGTTGTTACTGTCACCCTTCTTGAATATAGGGACAATAAGCGACTCAGGCCAGGTGGATAAAAAAACCTTGTTCCCGACAGGCTCTGAAGAGTAAGGTAAGGATAGGGCCCCAAAGATCAGTGTTAGCTTTAAACAGCTCAATAGAGATCCCATCTCTCTCTCCCTGTGGCTTTACCCCCCTTACTCAGTGCCAGAACAACTTTGTCCAAGGAAATTTTTTGATATCTCAAGTTGTTTAAAGGTCCAGTAGAATTGGAAACGTTGGTGAGAGGCGCGGGCCCAGTGTGAACCGAAACAATAGGGGGGATTGCAATGTCTTTCTTAGGATAATACAAATTAGTAAAATGTGCTATCCATGCAGCCTCTGTGATGGCTATCTCTGCTCGAGGGCAGTCTGGGGAATTATGGGAAGGAGAGTTGATGACACGCCAAAATGTGGTGCTATCATTGGACAAACTAACATCGAGTAATCTGTTCCACATTTCCTCCTTCAAATTTCTTTTCTGTTGTTTAATGGCTAGTTTATATTCTAGTCTGAGTTCCCAGGCCTCATTAACAGATCTTGGTTGTTTAGCTAAGGCTAATTTTAAATTTCTGTGAGCTTTTGTGCAATCTGAATCAAACCAGCCACAATAACCAGCCTTTGCTATTTTCTCCTTTATGTGGAGCCCCTCGCCAATGTCCTTTTTTGGTATATGGTCAAAATATCGAGTCCAAAATATCGAGTAACACAAATATCGACTCCAAAATATAGAATGGACAAAATATCGAATGGACAGAATATAGACATAAAAAATATCGTTTTTAAGGTAAGTAATGTAATATCGATTTTAAAAATATACAAAGTCAAAATATCGAAGTACATAATATAGGTTATTAAAAATATCGAATTTTTAATAATATCGAATTTTTTAAAGTGTTTTGTATGTTATTATATGTGTGAAAAGGGTATATTTTTTTGTAATTTATTTTAAGTAATTAATTTTATGTTATTTAATTTTTGCGTAATTTAATTCTGTAGCGGGTTGTGGGTTTATAGGGGAATAGGGTGGGAAGTAATTTAATTATAGTTAATTCAATATATTAATTAATTTATTGGTATTTTTTTGAATACATTGTTAATGAATTTTTAATTGGTAATTAATTAATTCTTAATTGATAGTTAATTTTTAATAAATTGATAATGATGTGAATATTATTAATTTATTTTCTGTAGCGGGTTGTGGTTTTATAGGGGAATAGGGTGGGAAGTAATTTAATTATAATTAATTAAATATGTACATTTATTTATTGGTATTTATTTTGAATAAATTGTTAATTAATTTTTAATTGGTAATTAATTAATTCTTAATTGGTAATTCATTTTATTAATTGATTAATTGATAATTATGTGAATAATATAAATTTATTTTCTGTAGAGGGTTGTGGGTTTATAGGGGAATAGGGTGAGAAGTAATTTAATTATAATTAATTAAATATGTTAATTTATTTATTGGTATTTATTTTGAGTACATTGTTAATTAATTTTTAATTGGTAATTAATTAATTCTTAATTGGTAATTCATTTGTATTAATTGATTAATTGATAATTTTGTGAATTATATTAATTTACTTTCACTAGAGTGGGAATAGTAAAAGTTACCCCTATGCTATCCAACGCTTTCCCTACTGTTGCACTCACTGGAGTGGGAATAGTAATTTTTACCCCTACTCTATCCAACGCTTTCCCTACTGTTGCACTCTCTGGAGTGGGAATAGTAATTTTTACCCCTAAGCTATCCAACGCTTTCCATACTGTTGCACTCTCTGGAGTGGGAATAGTAATGTGTACCCCTAAGCTATCCAGCGCTTTCCCTACTGTTGCACTCTCTGGAGTGGGAATAGTAATTTTTACCCCTACGCTATCCAACGTTTTCCCTACTGTTGCACTCTCTGGAGTGGGAATAGTAATTTTTACCCACACGCTATCCAATGCTTTCCCTACTGTTGCACTTTCTGGAGTGAGAATAGTAATTTTTACCCCTACGCTATCCAACGCTTTCCCTACTGTTGCACTCTCATGGAGTGGGAATAGTAATTCTTACCCCTACGCTATCCAACGCTTTCCCTACTGTTGCACTCTCTGGAGTGGGAATAGTAATTTTTACCCCCATGCTATCCAACGCTTTCCCTACTGTTGCACTCTTTGGAGTGGGAATACTAATTTATACCCCTACGCTATCCAACGCTTTCCCTACTGTTGCACTTCCAGGAGTGGGAATAGTAATTTTTACACTCCTGCTATCCTACGGTAATATTATTGTGTATTTTGTATTAATATTATGTTAATATATATATATGTTTTAACATATATCATTGTATGTTTTTTTATAAGTTAAATTAATTATTAAATAGTTTTAAGGTAATTTAAGTATTTTTAAGTATGTTTTAGCTATTTATTATTAATATTTTTTTAATTTTACATTATTTTTAAGAAATTCGATATTTTTACAAAGTATGTATTTTCAAACGATATTTTGGATTCAATTTTTTGGTACTTATCTGTTTGTAGATAGGAATTCAATATTTTGTCTGTTGATATTTTGGCATCGATATTTTGGGTAGTCTATATTTTGTCCCTCGATATTTAGTCACTGATCCCTCTTTTTTATGCGATTGAATGCTAAAATAAACTTGTGTGCCTCTGTAGTTTCTTCTAGGCATACTCAAAAGTCTCTTTTTTAATTAGTTTCACTAAAAAGTGAGATGGATCCACCAGGGAGCATCTTAACGGGTACCTGTTACTGCCGGAGATCACAATTTCCTCTAGAGCAGTAACATTTTGTGCATCTCGTAACTGGCCAAAAAGGTCAAAATTCAAGGCGACACTTTGGGGGAAATGATCGCTGATCGCTGTGTCATAGATACGGAACTCTAAAACCAGTGCTGAATAACGCTGAGGGAACAATAGGAAGTTCATTACAAAACCACAAATTGTGTTTTAAAAGTAAATCATTTAGAGTATCCCCATACTCCGAATGAAGAAAGTGGCTAATCTCACAGTTATCAGGAGATGTCATGGCACACACCTTATTAGATGACACAGGGCAGAGACGTGTGTTAAAATCTCCACCCCATAAAATAATTGCAATCCTACAATTGTTGGGAAAAGCTTTCTCCAGGTCAAGGTCTAATTGGTGGAGAACTGTAATAATTTCCGATGTTCCGACAGGCGTTATTATTAAAATTAACAATGGTCAGAATTGCGTGAGCAGAGATTTGAAAAGAAACAATTTGATAAGACACTCTTGTAGCAATCACTGTAGTGTTTAGAGGAGCCAACATGTTTGACACATAAATACTCAGGTCCCCTTTGGGTCGCCCACAATTCGACTTAATCGCTGGGCTGTGAAATGTTTTAAAGCCACTTAAGTGGAGTGGCTCCACTGCCCAAGTTTCCTGTAAGCAAAGAATGTTAAACTTAGACGTGAAGTCAAACCATTTATGGCATAAACCAGCTAAATTCCAATAAAGAAATGTGAGGGCTGCTGCAGGTGTTTTAACCACTGCAGATGGTAACTGTGAAATAAGGGAGTCATCCGCGAAACAAGGCCCAGGAATATCTAGGGACACAAATGCATCGTCTATCTCTGTACGAAGCCCCATTGTTAGACGGGGACCTGGAGGGTCGGCCGAGCACAGTGATCGCACAGACAGGTAACTTCCCCCCCACAGATGGACACCACACAAAGCTTATGGTAACACCTTTTATAGGCACTTCGGGTAGTAGTGTGGTACGATACAGGGCGATCAGGACACGATGATCCTCTCAATTCTAGTCTCTAGTAAGGGAAGGGGGTAGCGGGACAGTCTTGGTACCCACGGGTACGGGTGTGTAACGGTGATAGCTCACAATCCTCGAGCTCGGTGTTCGGAGGGGTCAGACCGCGGCAGCGCCGGCAGGTCCCGAAGAGGTCGTAGGTGGCACGGGCCGCGGCAGCGCCAGCAGGTCCCAACGAGGATGAAGGTTACGACGGGCCGCGGCAGCGCCAGCAGGTCCCACGAGAATGCAGGTTGCAAAGGGCCGCGGCAGCGCCAGCAGGTCCCACGAGGATGAAGGTTACGACGGGCCGCGGCAGCGCCAGCAGGTCCCACGAGAATGAAGGTTACAACGGGCCGCGGCAGCGCCAGCAGGTCCCACGAGAATGCAGGTTGCAGAGGGCCGCGGCAGCGCCAGCAGGTCCCACGAGGATGAAGGTTGCAGAGGGCCGCGGCAGCGCCAGCAGGCAGGACAATAGTTCACAAGTCAGGGCTGTGGCAGCGCCAACAGTCCGTCAAGGATGAGTTCGTCGCGGTGTCTCTCGACTCCAGGATACAACTGCCTTCCTGTCCTGGGCTGCCTCAGTTATAGGTCTGGCGCCCTTTGATGTCCGGACCCTCGCTCTTGGAGGTCGGGAGGTCCGGGATGAGGGAGTCCAGACACCCAGCAGGGGGGTGGAGCCAGCGCCCGAGGAGGCTGGGGGTGCTCGGCACCTGGCGGGGGAGAGCCATCGACACTTCGTACTCCCATTGACCTGCCAAGTGGGCCGTTCACCTCCTGGGTGGAGGGTGGTGCCGGGATGTCGGGGCCTGGCCAGGCCCAGGGTTGGGGTCGGGCTGAGGCCGCACGGCCCCGTGGTGCCGTGTCCAAGATGGCGGCTGGGCCGGGCAATGGTGCTGACGGTGGCCCGGCCCCTGTCCTGCGGGGAGGGAGCGAGCCCTTCATGTGGCCTGTCCAACATGCGTCCCCCCCAGCTGAAGGCGGGGAGAGTCACCCATCTTCTTGGGGACTTTCCTCGTCGAGGCGGAAAAAGCGGGACAGGCCATCCGCGTTGGCGTGGTCTTGGCCGGGTCGATGTTCCACAGTGAAGTCCATCCCCTGCAGGGAGATGGACCAACGTAGTAGTTTCGGGTTTTCCCCCCGCATCTGCATGAGCCATTGCAGGGGTCGATGATCGGTCTGGACCCGGAAGTGGGTGCCGAAGAGATAAGGCCGGAGCTTTTTGAGGGCCCACACCACGGCGAAGGCCTCCCTCTCGATGGTGCTCCAGCGTCGTTCTCGGGCCAGGAGCCGTCTGCTGATGAACGCCACTGGCTGGTCAAGTCCTTCGGGGTTCAGCTGGGAAAGGACTGCCCCAACGCCGTGGTCGGAGGCATCTGTTTGGACGATAAATTCCCGGCTGTAGTCGGGGGCCTGGAGCACCGGGGCGGAGCACATGGCGGCCTTTAGCTTCTCGAAGGCTGCTTGACAGTCTGGGGTCCAGTTGACCTCCTTGGGTTGGTTTTTAGAGGTGAGTTCCGTGAGGGGCCCTACGATGCTGCCATAGTCCCTCACGAACCGTCGGTAGTAGCCTGTGAGTCCCAGGAAGGCGCGGACCTCGGTCTGGGTGATGGGGGACTGCCACGACTGGATGGCAGCGATCTTGAGTTGCAGCGGGGCCACCAGACCGCTTCCCACCTGGTGCCCGAGATAGGTCACGGACCCCTGGCCAATTTGGCATTTGCTGGCCTTGATCGTGAGGCCAGCTCGTTGGAGGGCCTGTAGCACCTCTCGGAGGTGGTGGAGGTGGTCGAACCAGTGGTGGCTGTACACAGCGATATCGTCCAGGTAGGCGGCGCTGAATCCTTCGAGTCCTGCCAGGACCTGGTTTACTAGCCGCTGAAATGTTGCTGGCGCATTCTTCATGCCGAATGGCATGACCTTGAAGTTATAGTGGCCATCAGGGGTAGAGAATGCCGATCGTTCTTGGGCCCGGGGTGTGAGACCGATCTGCCAGTAGCCCGCTGTCAGGTCGAAGATGCTGAGGTAGCGGGCAGCTCCCATGCGATCGATTAGTTCATCTGCTCGGGGGATGGGGTGTGCGTCCGTTCTGGTGACCGCATTCAAGCCCCGGTAGTCGACGCAGAACCGGAGCTCCGGCGTGGCGCCGGGGGCGGCCGCTTTGGGGACCAGTACCACTGGGCTGGCCCAGGGGCTGTCTGAGGGCTCGATGATCCCGAGTGTGAGCATCTTGGCCACCTCCTCTTGGATGCAGGCCCGTACCCGATCTGGTACGCGGTAGGCCCGATGGCGGATAGGAGGACTGTCTCCAGTGTCCACGTCGTGTAAGCACCAGGGGGAGACCCCTGGGGTGAGGGAGAACAGGGTGGAGAACTGGAGCAGGAGGACTCGGCAGTCTTGGCGCTGTTCCAGGGTGAGGGCCTCCGAGAGTCGGACCCCGTCCACGGAGCCGTCCTTCTCCCGTGACCGTAGGAGGTCAGGAAGGGGTTCGGAGTCCTCCTCGGTTCCATTGTCGGTTGCCATCAGGAGACTGAGTTCGGAGCGTACAAAGTGGGGTTTCAGTCTATTAGCGTGGAGGACCCGGAGAGGGTTTCGGGAAGATTCCATATCGATGAGATAGGTGACAGGGCTCTTGCGCTCGATTACTTTGAAGGGCCCCGTCCATTTGTCTAGCAGGGCGCATGGTTCGGTAGGAGACATTACCCACACTTGTTGGCCGGGTTCAAATTCGATGGAGGATGCATTTTGATCGTACCACCTTTTCATGTCCTCCTGACTGGCCTCCAGGTTTGCTTTTGCCATCTCTCTGAACCTTCTGGTCTGGTTGCGGAGGGTTAGGAGGTACTTGAAAACATCTGGAGTGTTCTTTAGAGGGGGCATTTCCCAGCCTTCTTTGACTAGGCTGAGCGGGCCTCGCACCGGGTGTCCCCTTGGCTCTGGGCGAGCGCTTGCTGTCGCAATCCCTCGAGAGAGGGGCAGGTCTTTTGCTCCTGCCGGAATTGTTCCTGGGTGGGCCCCCCTTCTTGACGCCACTGAGCCAGGTCGGGAAGCTCGGGGGGCTGTGTGGACCCCTCTGGGGTGGGGTCCGGGTGGTCGGTCTGGAGGGAGTCTTCTTCTGGAATGATCGAGGGCGGAGGTGCTGCCCATTCTGGTTCTTCTGGTCTAGGGATGGTGCGGGTGGCCATGGACCGGGTGGTTACGCACGCCCAGTCCGGGAGACCCAACATCCCCAGATGCTCTCTTCTTTCCACAGCGGCCCACGGGGAGCTCTCGAGATCGTTCCCCAGGAGGCAGTCTACGGGGGCATCGTCACGGACAGTTACTTTCAGCATGCCGGACACTCCTCCCCATTCGAAGGGGACGCAGGCCATCCGACACAGGCTCTCCGAGTTATCCGCCGATCGGACGGGGCAAAGTACGTTTGGTAGGATTTGTTCTGGGGTCACCAGGTGACAGCGGACGGCCGTCACACTGGCCCCGGTGTCACGCAGGGCCTCGGCCTTGCGCCCATTGATGCTCACCCATTGGCTGTACTTCCGAGTGTTGGCGGGCAGGGGAGTCCGCGGGACCATGTCTCTTCCTCCTAGGCATGCCAGGGTCATGGCGGCGGGTTCCCACTCGAACTGCTCCGACTCATAGGTCTCCGTGTCTTCGGAGACTTGTTCTTCTCCCAGGGCGGCGGCCGCCATCTGGCGGGGCCCGGGGGCCTGGTTCTTCGGGCAGGTCGGGTCACTGGCATAGTGGCCGACTCGCTGGCATCGATGACACGTCACGTTAGCTCGGAACCCCGGGCGCATCGGGGGGTTTCCCCGGCCTGCTGGGGCCGGGGTGGCGTTAGTGGGTGCGGCCGGGGCGGCGTCTCTGCCCCGGCCCGGGCCTCCTCCTCCTCCTCGGGGACGATGGTGACCTTGGTTGGTTCTGTTCTGCTCATTCGGCCCACTCCGGGCCACTCGGGTGCTCTCCCACCGGTCAGCCTCGGTGGCGAGCTGCCGGGGTTCAGTCAATTTACTGTCGAGGAGGTGCTGCCTGAGCTCGACAAAGCAGTTGTTGGAGAGGTGCTCCCACACAATGAGATTGAAGAGTTGTTCGTAAGTGGTTACGTTGTTACCCTTGATCCACCCCTCGAAGGCTCGGCTGAAATAGTTCACGTATTCCAACCACGTCGTACCTGGGATCCTGGTGCAGTTGCGGAACCTCTGGCGGTACATTTCGGGTGTAAGTCCATATCGATTGAGGAGGGCGGCCTTCATGTGGTCATAGGACGTCATTTGATGGTCCGGAAGCTGCAGCAGGGCATCACGACCCTCGTTGACGAATCTCCCCCATAGACCGGCTCCCCAGTCACTTCGAGCGACCCGGTGGGCGGTCATGGCAATCTCATAGGCCTTGAACCACTGCTGTATGTCGTCGTTCCGGTGATATTCTCGGACCACATCCTTGGGGATGTGGACCTTCTGCTCGGTAGGACCCGGGGAGTGCGGTTGCTCGGGCACCCCTAGGTTTTTGTTCAGTTTGCGCATTTCGATCTCCGCTAGTTTGCACTCGTGCTCGTATGCCAGTCTTTTTTCTTCGAGGTCTCTCTGTCTCTGTTTTTCCTCTCGCTCTTCTCTGAGCCGTAAGTGTTCTAAGTTTATTTTTTGTTCCGCCAGTTTCAATTCTCCGTCTAATCTGAGTCGTGCCAAGTCTAACTCGTGTAATCTATTTTTTTCCCGCTCTTGGATCTCTTCATGGGAGGGGCCTGTTCTCCGTTCTTCCGTCCGGGTGGTGTTGACTTCCGGGGCTGCGGGGTCCCGGGGGGTTGCGGTATTTGTCTCTGTCCAGGCCTCTAGGGCGTTTTTGAAGTCTTCTTTTGTGCTTAGCCCGGTGGTAGCAATGCCTAAGTCCATGCAAAATTGTTTGAGCTCTCGGTGGTTGTATTCTTCCAGCTTTTCCATCTGGAACTTCTCCGCCGATCCGCTCTCTTTGGTCGTCATTGTGGTTTTAGTTGTAGGGTGAGTTACTGTCTGTACGGTACGCGTTGGTTCGGATCGCGCCGCTAGCCACCAATGTTAGACGGGGACCTGGAGGGTCGGCCGAGCACAGTGATCGCACAGACAGGTAACTTCCCCCCCACAGATGGACACCACACAAAGCTTATGGTAACACCTTTTATAGGCACTTCGGGTAGTAGTGTGGTACGATACAGGGCGATCAGGACACGATGATCCTCTCAATTCTAGTCTCTAGTAAGGGAAGGGGGTAGCGGGACAGTCTTGGTACCCACGGGTACGGGTGTGTAACGGTGATAGCTCACAATCCTCGAGCTCGGTGTTCGGAGGGGTCAGACCGCGGCAGCGCCGGCAGGTCCCGAAGAGGTCGTAGGTGGCACGGGCCGCGGCAGCGCCAGCAGGTCCCAACGAGGATGAAGGTTACGACGGGCCGCGGCAGCGCCAGCAGGTCCCACGAGAATGCAGGTTGCAAAGGGCCGCGGCAGCGCCAGCAGGTCCCACGAGGATGAAGGTTACGACGGGCCGCGGCAGCGCCAGCAGGTCCCACGAGAATGAAGGTTACAACGGGCCGCGGCAGCGCCAGCAGGTCCCACGAGAATGCAGGTTGCAGAGGGCCGCGGCAGCGCCAGCAGGTCCCACGAGGATGAAGGTTGCAGAGGGCCGCGGCAGCGCCAGCAGGCAGGACAATAGTTCACAAGTCAGGGCTGTGGCAGCGCCAACAGTCCGTCAAGGATGAGTTCGTCGCGGTGTCTCTCGACTCCAGGATACAACTGCCTTCCTGTCCTGGGCTGCCTCAGTTATAGGTCTGGCGCCCTTTGATGTCCGGACCCTCGCTCTTGGAGGTCGGGAGGTCCGGGATGAGGGAGTCCAGACACCCAGCAGGGGGGTGGAGCCAGCGCCCGAGGAGGCTGGGGGTGCTCGGCACCTGGCGGGGGAGAGCCATCGACACTTCGTACTCCCATTGACCTGCCAAGTGGGCCGTTCACCTCCTGGGTGGAGGGTGGTGCCGGGATGTCGGGGCCTGGCCAGGCCCAGGGTTGGGGTCGGGCTGAGGCCGCACGGCCCCGTGGTGCCGTGTCCAAGATGGCGGCTGGGCCGGGCAATGGTGCTGACGGTGGCCCGGCCCCTGTCCTGCGGGGAGGGAGCGAGCCCTTCATGTGGCCTGTCCAACACCCATCTCATGCACTAAAAGAGTCGCCAAACCACTCTGATTATCCCTGCTTAGATCATCAGTAGTCTTTAGTCAATCTACACCGTTTAATGTGGAAATACAATCACACCTGTTGTGTGTTTCAATTGGGTGTTGGTGCTCTAGCAGATTCCTCAGGTTATGTGTGGGGACTTCTTGAGGCAAGATTTGGAGGGGGGCGGGAGGTTGATAGAAAAAGCCAAATGGTAGGACTGCAATCTACTTTGTGGTGAGAGATGGTAAACTGGCTCTCTCAAAGATGCGTTTCACTAGATTGGGGGAAGTTAATGAGAGCACCACAAAATCGCCTTCTAAAGTTTTGCTTCCCGTTCCCACCCATTTAATCCTCCTAATCATTTTCAGGTCTGCAAAGAGTGCCCCCCCAAGCCTTACCCTCACATTCAACCAATGTAAAGATTTATTCCTGAGAGATTCCCATGATTCATGCACAGAGCTAGAAGCAACCGGGACGTTAGCTAAAATTACTACATAGGCTGTAACTGCAGGCGGTAGCTCTAGACAGTCCATTTTTTAGACAGGAAAGGTATGCATAGAGTCAGTAGTTGTATGATCAGTGTGAATTGAATTATGAAAAATGTTGTGTGATATGGTGGGGCGATTACTGAGCTTGGGTCAGGGTAGTAAAGGCTGGGGAGGGAAATATGAGCCACACCCTGATGGTTAGTGCTTGAAATGGAGCTAATCATGTCCCCTGTCCTATCAGGCGCTGTGTGGTAGGGTTGATATATACCATGTGTGTTAAGAATAGGATCGGGGCATGGACAGGGATGGTCTGAAATGTTATTATCTCTAATTTGCTGGGGATTTTCTGATAGTGACTGATTGTTACCCCGTAGGTCCAGTCGGGCAAAGATTATTCCTCTCAATCACTTTTAATTGTTCCGTCAGTGAGCTAAATGCGACCCTCACAGACTCAGACAAGGACTGTACTAGGGCGGGCGGACAGGGCTACATAATCAGCATGCTGCTGTTCTACCACTGTTTTATTAGGTTTTTTGGTCGACAATTGCTTTTGAGTTAAACGTTTCTTTAGACGTTGACCACCCCCATCTACTCCACTAGATACAGATGGTAGAGGACCTCAGGACAATACGATAGACAAAGTTTTAAAGCATTTACTTGGAGGTTGAATGGCAAATTGGGTATCAGGAGGGGCTATGCTAGGGGATTTTTTAGGATACTTCTCTAGTTCCTTATCTTCCCGCTGCCCAATTACCCGCAAACTATCAGTACTATCAGGACTAGGACTCATAGCAGGGGTAGGAATGACAGTTGAACCTGTTTCAGTAGGAATTAAACCTGAGATGCTATTGGTGCAATTTGTTAGAGACTCCTCCACACTCATAATCTGTCTCTTCAATACCCTCATTTCACCTCTAATATAGTTCAGAATGAAAGAGGGAGGGTGGGCACTACTCGGCGATTTAGCAGCCCCATCTGGATGTTTTCTTTTCCCCATATTCAAATATTATAGCAAAACCAAGTGGGTAAAATTAACAGCTATTAAACTACAGAGGTAGACCACTACAGACCCACAACAAGTTCCCCAATTGCAAATGTCAAAGGCAATAATCAATTGTCCCAGGGGTTATGTAAGCAAATCAGGAGGGTCAGGTGAATCAATATGATGAACCTTAGCTGCAGAGCAGGATACGCACGAGTCACTTCAGCTCCTTGTGTCGTGTACCAAAACCAAGAGGGGAGGCCCTGCCTCTTCCTATCGCTGACGGGCTCAGACGGGCCCGCCCTTGGCCTGGGCTTTGCCCGGGTGCATCCTGTGCGCGTCCCGCGCTGTCTTGGGCATTTTTTAAAGCGCAAGCAGGATGCAGGCTCCTCCCTCCTGGGAGAGCAAAGAGTTCTAGGGCTTGGAGTCCCCCAACGAGCAGTGGCAGCAGAAACAGAGTCCCGCGCTGCAGTGTCGTGAGCACTTTTTAAAGCGCAAGCAGGATGCAGGCTCCTTCCTCCTGGGATAGCAAAGAGTTCTGGGGCTTGGACTCCCCCAACGAGCAGTGGCAGCACGAGCAGCGTGTAGGTTTTTAGGCTATTAACAGTGGGGTCATTGTGGTCGTTCCAGTCAAGGTTGAAGTCTCCGAGGAAAATGTGGGAGCACTGTTGACCAGCGTTGGTGTAGATGATTTCCATGATTTGTTCAATGAATGCTTGGTTGTTGCCTGAAGGGTGGTAGATCAGGTGAAATTTACATGGTGGACTGTTGTTGCTCACAGTGTTTATGCATAGGTATTCGCAGGTGGGGAGGACGATGGTTTGTGACTGGTTTACCATAAGGTTAGTGCGATGTATACAGGCTATGCCATCCCCAGATCTTTTTGGTCTGTCTGCTCTTAATATGCCATAGAGTGGATGGATTAGAATGTCAAGGATGGGTACAGAGTCGATCTTTAGCCATGTTTCGCTTAGGAGGATTAGGTCAAGTTCATTCGTGAGGATGAGGTCTGCTATGTCTGCTGCATTTTTCACGGCTGATCTGCAATTTAAGAGCATGCATTTCAGGTCCCTCTGCTTCTCACCAAGCCTTCCTAAATTGGGAGGCTGATAGCATGAGGGAGGAGCCACATTGAAGGCATTGTTTAGACTTGGAAGCAAACACATAAGCAGCATGGTGATTGCTTTATATTAGGCTGTATGGGCATAGCAGAGGGCCTTATAATGAATCCCATGTATCTGTATAGATATCAACAAGATAGAAGTACAAAGACAGATTTGAAGACTAAGGCAACAATTTCAGACAATGTCGTGTTTGGGCTTTAATTAGTTAACATGGTAATTAACACTCACCCGCAAGCTACAGAAGATCCAGAACGCCGCTAAAAGACTGGTACTCAACCTGCCAAGACACTGCCACATCTCCCAGCACCTGCGCACATTCCACTGGCTCCCCATCGAGGCTAGGATCACCTTCAAGATACTTACCCCTGCACACAAGGCCCTCCACGACACCGGACCAGCATACCTGAACAGCCGACTCAAATTCCACACACCCCAAAGGACCCTTTAAGCCCAGCTCTCCTACGCCGTGGTCCCCCGCACCAGAAAGACCAGATCAGGAGGCTGCTCCTTCTCCTTTCTCGCGGCCCGAGCCTTTGACGCCCTTCCGCTCCACCTCAGACAGACAACATCGCTCCCCATCTTTGCAAGAAACCTCAAAACCTGGCTCTTCATCAGACCCCCTCCTTGATGGACTGGAACCTGCACCCCCTCCACCCCCAGCACCTGGAGACCCTTACGGGTGAGTAGTCGCGCTCTACAAACGCTTGATTGATTGTTTAATTGACTAATGTGCAATATTTAATGAGAAACATAATTAACTTCTCCTGAGTTCCGGCATCTCAGACTGAAGTCTATCAAGTGGAATTGATGATTATCACACCGATTTCTGAATGTTTTGCAGTTATGTTGAAGCATTTTAATATGGTCGATTTCCTTTGTCTTTATCTAGGGCAATCTGCCAGGAGAAAATTGCAGAATGTGGTAACTGTTGTATAACTTAGAATTCTGTCATTGGTGCAAAGATTCATCTATGCCTGGATTGGAATTTAAAACCCAACTTTGAATCAAGGTCTGAGTAAAACATGAATGTTTATCAAAGGCAGGGGTAGTTGATGTCAATAGTAATTTGCCTAGCTCTGTATTGCTAGTATTAGGGACTCACAGTACTGTAGTGTTTGAGTATGTTGTATTGTATTGCACTTGTATCTATATAGCATTTCTAACTCCTAACAGGGCTCCAAAGCACATTTGTGGATGGGAGAATTCTGCTCTTTGGAGTGCCATAGATGGAACAGTATATGTTTATTGCGTAGCTTATATGGGGAGTTTTTTCTATCATGAATCAGGACCAAAGGTATGCTGTTAATGCCCCGGTTACTTACCGGTAATCTTCATTACTCTGAGTTAGTCTTCCTCGCCACATAAGTTCCCATCCCTCCCTCCCTGTCTGGCTATCGGCTTCATGTTTGGGCTTGGTATTTTCAGACTTTGGGGTTGGGCCGGTCCACCTCTTATAGTGGTCATGGAGTGTATGAGTCGGCCATATTGGGAAGGGATGGGAGGCATGGGAGGCTAACTTTTGCTTTGTTAGTCATATGGCGAGGAAGACTAACGAGGAGGTAATGTGTTTTGCTGCTATTCCGCTGCATGAATTTGAAGAGAAAATGATTGACAACTAGGTTGTACTGATTTTACCTGCTGGGTTTTCTGGCTGGTAAAATCTGGTTTGTTTTTACTGCAGCCAGTAAATCCCATAGTCGGAACTCTGTACCTCTTATAATTGTGTGGTATGGAACTCTGCACAGGATTTCCGCTCCGCCCAGTTTTCCAACACGGCCCATGGGCACCTTGCAAGTGGACTGATTAGGCACAGAGGGAGCACAACACCACGAGGCACCAGAACCAATGGAAATAAAACAAAGCCTCCTCTACCTGTAAATGGCCGTTGGATGATCTTAGTGGTTAAAGTGGGCGGGATCCGTTCGGAACAACATGACCAATCTTTTAATTTTTGCACCAACAGCTGGCATACTAAAAAAATTAAATAAAAATAACAACGATTCCAGAACGTACAATGCGGCCTACAGGTGCACCTGGATTAAAGGGAAGGGAGGTGGTCACCTGCTCTGTGAAGCCAAGGGAGAGGCAGACAGCAAAAGAAGACACAAGCCTTCTCAACAGGGTGCCTGCTATCTGATATAGATGTAAATGTGCACAATTGGTGTTTGACAAGTCTAAAGTCTGCTTGAGAGCCAGTATTTCTCGTTAGTTGAGGGATTCACATAGGGTTTTATGGTGATTAAGGTTTATTCTTCTTGAGGGGTAATGCAGTGGTGTTATCAGTGACATTCTGGTGTGCATGCTTCTAGTGAAAAGTATTAAAAAGGTGTCCTTCTTGTGCTCAATTCAAGGTATGCACTACCTATAGTCTGATTGTGTCTTACTACAAATATTTTTTTTAACACCCTTGTTTTATCATAAACCTAAAAGCCTAATGTATCAAATGTCCACTGGCAAAATGTGGATGCAAATTACATGATGGAAAACATTTTTGTGAAACGACCTATAGATCTATTTGCAAAATTGTACATAGTAATGTGTCACAATCAAACCTACCTCATCAAAATTCGTGAAGCAGGGAGCCAATTGCAACTCAGTATGATTGATGCCATCACAGGGACGGATGGCGGCCTGCTGGGGTCATCGGATTATGTCTTAGATTGCATCGAAATAAAGGAAACTCTTTTCTTTTTAAAAGCAGCCTGTTATTCTTAAAGGAAACAGGAGTGCCTTTAAAAAAGAAAAGTTTTTAAAGTTTATTTGAGAGTTGTCAGTGGCCCCTTGGGCAACTGCCAACTCTCCAACAAACTTTGTTTTTTACATTCACATCTGCTAATGTTTTACCATTTCACCTCAGGAGTCCGTAACTTTTCAAAGTTGTGCAACCGAATTTCAGTTGCAAACCATTATAACATTCCATAACAAATCACTATTTGGAAAGGATGCAATGAACACACCACTTCCGATAAGTGATTCATTATCCTTTTCTAAACCCATTAAGTGATTTAGCAATCCGTTACTGAATTGCGAAAAAGGTTTAGTACATTCAAAAACCTCTTAGTGGTCAAAAGCTCTGTAATTTTCAAAATCACAGGCTTTCTGACTGCAAAAATATTTTTGTACATCCGGACCAAAGTTTTTTTGAATTTTTTTTTTGCAGTCTATCTTATACTGTATGGAATTGAATTTTAAAATAAAGACTTGTATATATACAATGCTTTAATTCGCAGACTGGGACCTTGTTACAATATCAATACACGCCACTCTTCCCTGGTGCACCAACCAGAATTGAGTTGTGTGACTGTCTGTTGCGTGTGTTATATATTCATTTACACCAAGGTGAATGGCCAACTAAATAGTTGAGGAATATTTTGTTCTTTTTTAGCCAGATCTCTGGACAAGTCACCTTTGCATTTAGGATCATGGTTTCTCAGACCTGTTTTATGCACTTCAGCCTCTGGATGGCCTGTGAAATTCTTTGTAAGAGGCTGTCATTGAGCCCCCATTACCATTGCAGCCCAACATACAGCATCTGAAGAATTATGCCGGTTAACTGCTTATGGTCAGCACACCTAGCAGTGCTTAATTTGAGCTGGTGGTTTCTGGTGCTCGGCACTGGCACTTAGTTATCAACACCGGGACTTATGACACTTCTAGCCATCTTTTCTGTCTGTTCCTGAGTCTCAGCAAAGCACTCTGAGACCTTTGGGTGATATATGCACTCTACAAGAAACAGTACGTAGACATAGACATAGACATGACACCCAGACACATGGTAGCACTATTTTCCAATTTTGTGATGAAAACAACAACAGTTGTTTAATAATTCTATATGCATTAAAATTATTCATATCTGCCACCCAAAGCCACAAAAATAGCTTGGGTGGCAGATATTAGTAATTTTTTTGTTAAATAATTTTTATTTAAGAAAAAGAACACATAAATACAAATATAATATTGCGTTCAGAAGAGTAAATATATAAAAAAGTATACCGTACTAAAATCTATAAAAATAATATAAAAAATATGAAATCAGAAGATTGCTTATACACTTAAGAACAATTGTAGAACTGAACATTATAGTAAAATACTGTGTTCTAAAATAGATATTAGTAATTTTTAATGTATAAAAAGTCTGAATTGTCAGTAGCAGCGTAATGGGTGGTGCAGCTGCTGTGGTCTCCTGATGAGGGCCCTGGCTCTTATTTATTTACAAATTAAGGACTGATGCCTAGTAACTACTTTGCAAACTGCAGCCAGGCCATTGCTGGTGTTGAAAGCAGATGGAGGCTCACTGTCATCCTTCCATTAGTCCCCTGCTACCTATCAGTGCACAGGATAGCTCCATTTTATCCTACTGCTGGCTTGTTGCTAGCTGTCAGTACTCTTGGAAGCTCCTTTTGGTCCTGCTGCCAAACATATACAGCCTTTCACTACTCCCAGCAATGACACTGGGCAGCTGCTGGTAATCAGCTTACCTGCTAATGGCTTTGCCAATCCTTGTTCCTAAGGTTGGCCAGAGAAGACAACAGACTGACTACACTGTCCCAGACCAGGTGCCCGCAAGGTAGAGTTTGGAAGCCCGCTAGATCCATTGCAACGCTGAAAATGGAAACAATATGACTTGCAGAATGCAGACATTGAGGGAGTGTTGTTGAGGGGCGTACTCCTGAGGGCAGCACCAGGAGGGATGGAGGGGATGACAATCAAACTGCATTCTTCTTTTTTTTGTTGCAAATTTCTAACAAACTGCATATCAAGTAAGCTTAGTGGGTTAATGCCCCTGCTACAACGACGTACGTGTTTCAAAGAATACTACAGGTAGTACTGCCATGAATAATACCCTTACTGGAGAGATCTGCGTGGATTCCCTAGTTACTGGGTGAATCCTCATAACATAGCTCAGATGGTTAATGTGCCTGTGGCAGAGAAAAGGATGATTGTGTAGGTTACAGATTCTTCTTTTAAGTAAGATAATTCTGTAGTTTAATGCTATTGCTCCAGAGATCTTCACAGTCTCAAGGTTTCTTTGCAGGCATGTCTGGGCTTCGAATCTGCTCTGTCTTGCCCAGTGCTTAATTTGAGCGGGTGGTTTCCGGTGCTCAGCACCAGGACTTAATTGTAAACACCAGTGCTTGGGAGGTGGCCTTGTCTGGCCAATATAGGTATGACCACAACAACAGTTACTTTATAATTAAATATATATAAAAAATGATTGTTACCTGCCTGCCAAGCCTTTCTTTATCGCTTTGGTGGCCATTATCGCACTTGTAGGAGTGTCCTGGTTAGTAGTTATGCATTATCATTGTCTGCACTGTCAGGGGCAGGCTGCAGTAGCCTCCTGACGAGAGCCCTGGCATTTAATGTTTTACAAATTAAGCACCCATGGGAATTGGGAAAGACACGCGTCACTGAGCAGCACCTTTCTTGGACTTGGTATAGATTTATCTGATGCACTTGAGGCCTGAAGAAACTAACACACACCATTTACTAAATTGATGTTTTGCCTGATCTATCTCACAAACAATGCTAACTTTGAAGTCATAACCAAGTCCATACAAACAAAGATGGTGGCACGCCAACAGGAATCAGTTCCTTTCAAGATTTTCTGCTGATTCCACAAAGGGGATATTCCAGAGAAGATAGCAACACTATTCAGTCTTCATCTGAGTGAGATGGAAGCAGGCAAAAAATGGCCACTGGGAAGCCAGGTTCTCCAGGGTAAGTGACTTAAAGTAGTAGAGTTCAAAGAGGGTGGCCACATTCTAGTTCAGACTTGTCTCCTTTGGATTTTGACTTTCACGGTGTGGGGGACATCTTGGCTTGAGAAATATGCGCCACCGCTTCCCATCCCTGATACATCTTAGAATTATAGAATGATTACTTGAATCTGCATTCAGTATTAATCACTTGGAAACAACATTGAAGCTATAAATGTTCTGAATGACTAAATGTAAAAACTATAAATATACCTCATGCTCATGACCATCTACTTTGATAAGCCCCTGTCAAAACAGCTCGCCTACTCTGACCACAATTAGTGTGTTGATGTTACAGACAGTATCCCCCACCACCCCCACACCCTGCCCCAGGCACAGTCACTATGCCTGGCTTGTTTGGTTGAGAATCATTAAATTTCTTTACTAATCTAGGTGCATGCTTATGTGTAACTTGTTACCAAGATCTTTCTTCCACTGCAAATCACTTCGAAATACTGTAGTGTACCACAATGCAGGGTTGGTTTTACCGCTGGTAGCACCCAGTGCGGCAATCTTTGTTGGTGCCCCCAATTGTCCTATGCCAAGGATTCCCTCACTACTATCTTCCAACAGTGTCCCTCCTTTCTCCATAGCCCACACTCACACATATTCCATTAGTTTTATAGTGCTACTCATAGTAGTGCAGGGTATCAGAGCACTTTACATCAAACACACATATACAGACACAATTCATCTTACCTAGGTAAATCAGTGTTTAGGAAATGTTACATGAGACAATGGGGCAGATGTATCAAAATACCTATTTGCGATTCTCAAATAGCAATTTTATGAGAATCGCTATTTGTGAATTGCAAAATGGTATGTATGTAGAAATTCGCAATTTTTTTTGCGATTTCTTCAAATTCCTTAATTGCGATTCGCAAATTGCAATTGGGGAATATTTTCCCATTCATTTCTATGGGCCAGGAGGCCCATAGGAAGGAATGGGAAGTTATTCTCAATTTGCGATTCGCAATTTGCAAATCGCAAATTGAGAATAATTTCAAGGGTGCAAGGGTGTCTTAAGGACACCCTGCTGCACCCCTGAAATTGACATGTGTGCGCATTTGGCGCACATACATGCCCTAAGAGAATATATGAGCGCCCGATGGCACCTTTACAAATGCCAAAAACGTGAATTTGTAAAAGGAATCGCAAATTACCACCAACTACAAGTTGGTGGTAATTTGCGATTTCTTAAGGTGAAATCGCAAAAATTAAATGTTTCTTACATAGCATTTAAGGAATCGCAATTTGCGATTCCTTAAATGCTTACGCAAAATTAAGGAATCGCAAAATTTGCGATTCCTTAATTTTTGCATCATACATACCATTTTGAGAATTTTTACGAATCCCTTGATACATCTGCCCCAATGAGAACTACGGGTGTAGGAGTCACACGCCAGCCATACTGGTAGGCAGTATTGTTTTAAGTGCTTGGTCTGGAGAAGCACAAACTCGGAACTTAAAACGTAACACAGCAAATGAGTTTGGCTTTACTAATAAGAATTTAATTCTTTCCAAAAGAACCCTTCTAAGCAACATTAGGATAAGAAAAGACTGGGGAAAACAATACAATGTTATAACCTATATATTGCAGTTCACATGCAGCTCTTTGATGACAGTTCATAGGTCACTGTGCTGTATTAAGAGTGTAACCTATAAACTGCAAGTAACAAATGGATCTCTCTGACACAAGTAGTAAACCACTAACCCTCTGTGCTCCATTATGATGATTCAAAACGGCACTAGCAAAATTCAGATCTCTCCAGCAGTTACATTAATCACCAGAGTTATCACCAGAGTTATCTTTACATCTTTACATTTTTATTGCTGCCTGCAAATTGCTGGAAATGCAATAAACTCTGCAGCAGGTGCTTTTAAAGCCACAAAATATTTCAAAACATAGCGCCCAAAAACTCGGTGCTCAGTGCGGTGACTCCGGTCGTACTGCACTAAAGAAGGCCCTGCTGTAATGTACCTAGGAATCTAGAATGCTCTCAATTTCTACATCATCAAAACTTTGTTTCGGTTCATTCAGACATAAAAGTGCATAGTAAAAATATAAACTCACCAAGCAATTGTATTAAATGACAGGCAAAACCATTACATTAAATAGAATTGCTTTTGAACATAATACATCCCTTGGCACTAAGGTATCTTCCACATCAAAAGAAAACCAAAGTGACAAAAACCTCCAAAAAAGTCCTTAAAAATAGGCTAAAAAAAGGGTCAATTAAAATGTGATTAATTCAATAGCTGCCGTCCTCTAATCACAAATTCCCGAAAGGTACAGAGTAAAGTTGACAAATGCATATATAAAAACATCTATAGCCCTAAACTTCAATTTTGTTCAAAATTTGAGTTCTTCAACTACTGCATTTCTTTCAAAATAAAATATCCAAATAATTTAATTGACACGGCGTGTTACCTCATAAAAATGTGGAGTTTTTTAATGCTTTTATCTAATGTGCCATTTCGACGACAAGTCGCTTGTAACTGAGAAAACAATATAGTCTTTAGTATTAACATGGCAAGCACCGCACGGTGCCTGCCATGTTGTGCATGGAACTGCTGGGGGGTACCCCCCATGTGCACCCCCACCCCTTAGAGTACCGCGGGCCCTCGAAGTCTATTCCTGCATGTCTTTGCCGCCACTGAAAGGCATCTTTCCGCACCCATGTTAATTTGGGTGGCGGTGTCTAACAGACACCGCCACCATATTAAACCCTTTTCCGCCCGGTCAAATCGTTGACGGGGCGGAAAAGCGGTGGACGGTCTTTCCGTCAGCCACGGTCCCCCCGCCATAGTAATATGGCGGGGGGGAATGGGTGGCGGGCGGTGTCGGATCACGGGCGGATCGCCACCGCCATGCAGGTGATGGCGATCCGCCGGTGATCCTAACAGGCCCCCATGTACTTAGTTTTATTGCTATTTATTTCCAAGCCATGTTCTTTGCAGAAAAGGCAACATCTTTTTCAGAAGTGTGGATAAGCTCCTCGCAGTTTCGCAGTGTCATCTGTGAAAAGGAAGTCCGGTATTTTGCGCTGTGACATTTTTGATTAATCATTCTTGTAGTATAGGAGATAGTGAATACATCCATTGATGTATAAAAGTGGGGGGAGGTCCAACACGCATCCCTGTCTAATGCCTCTTCTGATGGGGATATCTTCCATCTGCTCCCCTACTGTACCCCACCTAAACTTGCAAAATTCTCAGTATACAATGCCTGTATTAAAGACAACAAACTCAAGGGGTCCCCCATCCTTTTCAACACCTCTCAAAGTTTTGCCCTCGGGACAAGATCAAATGCAGCACGGAGATCCATGAAGGCAACAAAAAGGGAACCCTCGTTAGCAACAGTCTTCCATTTAATAACCAGAAACAGCATAATCTGATCGATTGTGCTAGTATTTAGTTTGAATCACGCCTGGAAGTGTGTTAGCACTTGCCTAAGGAGTTTCAGTCCCACAGCCTTGTTAAAATTTGCATACGGTATATTTTTTCTATGCTGTCGATTAGACCTGTAAATTCCCAGGGCAGGTTTATCCCCCTTTTTGAATATAGGTATTGTTTCAGTTCCTTTCCAGGAGCTCAGTATAGGGGCGCCATCCATTAAAGAATTCCATAGAGAATTTATATAGGGACCCCAAACCTGCCACTCAGAGTGGAATAGGTCCACTGACGGTCTCCTGTGCAAACCTAGTGCTTTCCCTGGTTTCTGAGCTCGGACTGCAGCATTTGTTTACTCTAGCGTAAAGGGGTTAATATTGTCACCAACAATCTCAAAAGGGGTGGATGGAAAAAAATCAATTCTGCATAAAGGGCTGGGTAATGATTGAACCAGTGCCCTGCAGAAATATGGCAGTCAGGGCTCTCAACTTAATATTCTTGATTAGACATACTACAATAGATGACAATAGATGAAGGAGGCTGCAACAGAGGAGTCTTGTTCCTCACTGTGGTTTTTTAAAATTTCAAATAAGTTTTATTAACAAGCATATCAGAAATAAGGGAGACAAAGTAACCACAGGGAGGTACTCATACGTACATGTAGGATAGCGAATCATAAGATCTCTTGGAAAGGGCTGCCAAAGTACATGGTTGTATACATACTCAATATTAGAATAAGTTAAAATAATCAAGTCTGGGTGAGGATACAGAACAGAATCGTAATGAGAGGGTTGCAATATAAGGGTACAAACTTCAATGAGAAATCTCATTCTTCCCTTAGAGGTATAGGGGATAGCTTAATCCAGTCGAGATTATAGGGGAAATTGCATACAGTTTATGGCGGAAACATCCATTACACCGCAGGCACTATATTGTAATGCCCTTACAACGCAACTATTACAATGCAGGTGACATTACATCGCATGCCATTATAACGCACGTGCCATTACAACGCATGCCGTTTCAACACATTGTAATGTAAGCAATGTTGGTAAGTGAGGTAAGTGTTCATTTTTGATTCTTTTTTATATGTTTGTATTTTAGGTAAGTAATATAGGTAAGTTTTTAATTTTGATTATTTTATATATATATACCTGTGGCAACTGGCGGTAGCAGCACGAAGGGACTCAGGACAGTGGCCGTGGACTTCTTTTTGCCTTGAGGATCCCTTTACCACTCACCTGTAAGCACGCACCGACCCATTGTTGTTGTTCACTCCCCCATGTCACCTACTCAGTTCTGCCGACACAGTGCCTTCTGGGATTTGAAGTTCAATACACTCACCATGAACTTCTACAGGTGTGCTGACAGCATTAGGGTGAGGAGACTAGGATGCATGCACGTATTTTAACCAGGATTGAGTTAATTGGTGAAGGACTTGTTACAGTGCAGGGCGCTGAGGAAGCCAGCTTTTGCCGAAATGCATTCGCCACCACTGGGACAATTTGAATAAAACGTGTTACCTTCCCTGTTTTCCCCTCTGGCCTCTGATTTCTTCTCCTAAGGAATTTTTCTTCATTCATATATATATATATATATTTACTGAAAAAACCATAGGTTTCACACCAGTTATAGTTAGGAATTAGCATTTAAAAAACCTATTAAATTCACTGACAAAACCATAGGTTTCACACCAGTTATAGTTAGCTGGAAATTTTACTGACATAAAACCATTGAAATTCCCACGTTATAGTTAGTTGGACTCACTATAACTCGCGCGCCCGCAATGCACTGCTGATGATGTCACATATTACATCATTCATGACATGGTTAGTGACATCACTGATGACATCTCAAATGACATCACTGATGACATCACTGATGACATCTCAATGGGCATCACTGATGACATCACTGATGACATCTCAATGGACATCACTGATGACATCACATCCCCCGGGCGCGTAGCGTGAGCGCGTCGGGTTATGTGACCTGAAAATAACACTTTTCATTGGTTCAGAACAGTTTTGGTTTCCAAATGATGAAAGCCCGGGTCATGTGACCTGAAAATAACACTTTTCATTGGTTCAGAACAGTTTGGTTTTCCAAATGATGAAAGCCCCTACCTTTTTTCCTCATTCTCACTTTGTTCTTTGAGTGAGGAAGACCTGCTTCTATTCATAGAGAAATGGCTACAGTAGCAGCAGCAGCCGGAGCATCTGCACCACCACCACCACCACAAGGACCACCACACCACCACATTGGTGGTGAAGAAGAAGAGGAGGAGGAGGAGGAGGAAGAGGAGAGGCAGTTCCTGCCTGAAGACAATACCTCCTATAAACCTAAGGAGCACTTTGTGTGGGAGTTTTTTAAAATCCCAAAGGACCAAAAGAAAGTCAATGTGCCAAAGGTGACCTGTCTCATCTGTGGCGCTGTACTTTCCAGGGGGAACCCTGCAAAAAAAATATTCATTTGGGAACCACACAATGCTTCGCCACATGCTACGAAGGCACCCCAACAACTATGCTGCAGCAGAGGTCAGAGAACTGACCAGAAACCCTCCCCAATCTTCTCCGAGCACCTCCAAACAACCCACTCCATCGGGTCCAGAGACTAGAGAGACGTTCCTAAACATCCAACGCCAGTTTGGAGATTACAAGATTACTTGTATATTTTGCGGAACTACAATTTCTTATGGGGAGCAGAGCATCAAACTAATAAACCGTGCTGGAGACAACCACAAGTGCCGAAAGAAGCCTTAATTTTTTCCTGATTTTTTTTGCTCCAGATGAGCCGTTTACAAATCCCTGTTTTTTGTTTGTCCCCATAAAAAATACAAAAAAAATATAAAATTGTTCATAAAAGCCAACAAAAGGAAAAAAATTCAAAAAAACAATAAAAATATATAAAACAACAAAAAGAATTAAAAAAACAGTTCTTTTTAGAACTACCTCCAATTTATAAAAAAATGCTACATTTTTTAAAAACTGTCTTTCTTTTTTCTCCATGGTACGCTCCCCGGTACGCTCCCCGGTGCGCGTACCGGGCGCTCCCCCCGCGTAAATCGAAAAAAAAAAATAATAATTTGCCCCGCGGGGCCCTTTTATGGCCCCCACATCAAACCTAGGAGGTCAGGGGGGGTCTACCCTGCCCCCTTTTGGTCATTTCCCCCTTTGTTTTTGCCACCTCTTGTGTCTCGATCCTACCGAGACACAAGATGGCGGCCGCCCCGGACTGTTTGGAATGTTGACAGACACCCGCGAGCCAATCAGCTTTCCGCTTGCGAACTCGCGTAGCGCGCTGGTGCGCGCCCCGGTGCGCATACCGGGGCGTGCTTATAGATATATATATTTTTTTAACGTAAATTACTCAAAATCCACTGGAGCACATATCTTGAGACATAGCAAAGGCACATCGGGCTACCAGTCCCTACAATTTTGCCAAGTTGGGAGGAAATACATTCAGCCGTTCGGGCTAAAAGTGAGTCCAACCGCCCTATGGAAATTAACATGGGGAAAACACGTTTTGGGAACCCCCTTTTATCTTGGCACCTGCTTCACGAACCCCCCCAAATTTTCAGGGAAGGAGCAGAGCAAAGCTGGCCATTTTCTTGGAGAAATTCAGCCAATTCCATCCATCAACGCCAAAGTTATTCCCAATAGAATGTTGCGGATTTCCTATGGAAACTAGGTCCTAACTATAACTACCTACTGGCGACCGCCAGTAGGTAATATATTAGAAGGTTTTGCATGAACTGGGCAAACTCGTCAATTAGACGCTGGAGGTCAATAGGAGTACGGACCATTAGTACCACGTCATCGGCATGAAAAAGAGCTGGTAGAGGCCGATGTCACACCTGAGGTAGGCCACACATTTGCTTGCCAGTATGTTGCCTACACTATTAAGATAGAGATTAAACAGGAAGGGGGCGAGTACTCATCCCTGGCGTACCCCTCTTCCTATTTTAAATGGCCCGGTACAGTTGCTATCGAGGCCTTAGAGAACTCTACCCCTGCCTTGGGTGTACAGATCTCTGAGATAGTACAGTCCACACACATGTTAGCCATGATTGACCATAACTTATCGTGAGCCACTAAATGAAACGCAGAAGACAAATCTACAAAACCTAAAAATAAATTGCCACCTTTTACATGCACGTATTTACCAATTAGTAAATCTAGATTAATGGCCTGTCCTACAGTCCCAAGCCCAGCCCTAAAACCATGCTGAAGGTCTGGGAGGATATTGTTTGTTTCTTCCCAGTCCTGGAGTTGTCATAAAAGAATACGACCAGCCACCTATACTAAACAATCCAGAAGAGAAAAATGCCTGCATTGCGCTGGGTTGTTACTGTCACCCTTCATGAATATAGGGACAATAGGCGACTCAGGCCAGGTGGATAAAAAACCTTGTTCCCGACAGGCTCTGAAGAGCAAGGTAAGGATGGGGCCCCAAAGATCAGTGTTAGGTCAATAGGGACCCCATCTGTCCCTGTGGCTCTACCCCCCTTTCTTGCTTTCAGTGCCAGAACAACTTTGACCAAGGACATTTTTTGATATGTCAAGTTGTTTAAAGGTCCAGTAGAATTGGAAACGTTGGTGAGAGGCGCGTGCCTAGTGTGAACGGAAAAGGGGGGGAGGGGATTGCAATGTCTTAGGAAAATACAAATTAGTAAAATGTGCTATCCATGCAGCCTCTGTGATGGCTATTTCTGCTCGAGGGCAGTCTGGGGAATTATGGGAAGGAGAGTTGATGACACGCCAAAACGTGGTGTTATCATTGGAAAAACTAGCATCGAGTAATCTGTTCAACATTTCCTCCTTCAAGTTTCTTTTCAATTGTTTAATGGCTAGTTTATAAGCTAGTCTGCATTCCCGGACCTCATTAACAGATCTTGGTTGTTTAGCTATGGCTAATTTTAAATTTCTGTGAGTTTATGTGCAATCTGAATCAAACCAGCCACAATAATCCGCCTTTGCTATTTTCTGATTTACGTGGAGCCCCTCACCAATGCCCTTTTTTATGCGATTGAAAGCTAAAATAAACTTGTGTGCCTCTAGTTTCTTCTAGGCATACTTCAAAGGCCTCCATCTCTTTTTGAATTAGTTTCACAAAAAAGTTAGATGGATCCACCAGGGACCATCTTAACACATACCTGTTATGGCCGGAGATCACAATTTCCTCTAGAGCAGTAACTTTTTGTGCATCTCATAACTGGCCAAAAAGGTCGAAATTCAAGGCGACACTTTGGGGGAAATGATCGGCTGGTTGCTATGTCATAGATACAAAACTCCAAAACCAGTGCTGAATAGCGCTGAGGGAACAATAGGAAGTCTATCACACTGTTATCGCCCCTTCCATTGTAGGTACACCTCACTGTAACTGGTATACGGCTAAGTTCATTACAAAACCACACATTGTGTTTAAAAAGTAAATCATTTAGAGTATCTTCATACTCTGAATGAAGAAAGTGGCTAATCTCACAGTTATCAGGAGATGTCATGCCACACACCTTATTAGATGACACAGGCCAGAGACGTGTGTTAAATTCTCCGCCCCATAAGATAATTGGATTCCTACAATTGTTGGGAAAAGCTTTCTCCAGGTCATGGCCAAATTGGTGGAGAACTGTAATAATTTCCGATGTACACGCCTTATTATTAGAATTAACAATGGCCAGAGTGGCGTGAGCAGAGATTTGAAAAGAAACCATTTGAAAAAAACACTTTTATAGCAATCACTGTAGTGTTTAGAGGAGCCAACATGTTTGAAACATAAATACTCAGGCCCCCTTTGGGTCGCCAACAATTGGACCTAATCGCTGGCCTGTGAAATATTTTAAAGCCATTTAAGTGGATTGACTCCACTGCCCAAGTTTCCTGTAAGCAAAGAATGTTAAACTTAGACGTGAATTCAAACCATCCGTTCATAATACAGTTATGGCAAAAACCCACTATATTCCAATAAAGAACTGTGAGGGCTGCTGCAGGCATCTTAACCACAGCGAAACTAGGGAGTCATCCGCGAAACAAGGCCCAGGAATATCTAGGGACACAAATTCATCGTCTATCTCTGAACCTAGCCGCATCTCATGCACCAAAAGAGCCGCCAAACCACTCTGATTATCCCTGCTTAGATTATCCGTAGTCTTTAGTCAATCTACACCGTTTAATGTGGAAAGACAATAAAACCTGTTGTGGGTTTCAATTGGGTGTTGGTGCTCTAGCATATTCCCCAGGTGATGTGTAGAGACTGCTTGAGGCAATATTTGGAGGGGGCGGGAGGTTGATAGAAAAAGCCAAGTGGTAGGACCGCAATCTGCTTTATGGTGAGAGATGGTAAACTAGCTCTCTCAAAGATGAGTTTCACTAAATTAGGGGAAGCTAATGAGAGCACCACACAATCGCCTTCTAAAGTTTTGCTTCCTGTTCCCACCCATTTAATCCTCCTAATCATTTTCAGGTCTGCAAAAAGTGCCCTCCAAGACCTACCCTCACATTCAACCAATTTGAAGAGTTATTCCTGAGAGATTCACATGATTCATGCACAGAGCTAGAAGCACCCTGGATGTTCGCTAAAATTACTACATAGGGTGTAACTGCAGGCTGTAGCTCTAGAAAGTCAATTTTTGAGACAGGAAAGGTACGCACAGAGTCAGTAGTTGCATGATCAGTGCGAATTGAATTATGAAAAATGTTGTGTGATATGGTGGAGTGATTACTAATCTTGGGTCAGGGTAGTGGCGGCTGGGGAGGGAAATAGGGGCCACACCCTGATTGTTAGTGCTTGAAATGAAGCTAATCATGTCCCCTGTCCTATCAGGCACTGTGTGGTAGGGTTGATATATACCATGAGTGTTAAGAATAGGATCGGGCATCAACAGGGTTGGTCTGAAACATTATCATCTCTAATTTGCTGGGGATTTGCTGATAGTGACTGATTGGTCCAGTCGGGAAAGAATATCCCTCTCAATCCCTTTTAATTGTTCCAAATGCTAAATGCGACCCTAACTAACTCAGACAAGGACTGTACTAGGGCGGGCGGACAGGGCTAATGCTGGAGGGATTTAGGACAATTCGAAAGATGACGTTTTAAAGCGTTTACTTGGGGGTTTTATGGCAAATTGGGTATAAGGAGGGGCTATGCTAGGGGATTTTTCGGGACACTTCTCTAGTTCCTTATCTTCTCGCTGCCCAATTACCCGCAAACTATCAGAACTATCAGGTCTAGGACTTGGAGCAAGGGTAGGAATGACAGTTAAACCTGTTTCAGTAGGAATTAAAACTGAGATGTTATTGGTGCAATTTGTTAGAGACTCCTCCACACTCATAATCTGTCTCTCCAATACCCCCATTGCACCTGTAATATAGTTCAGAATGGAAGAGGGAAGGTGGGCACTACTCGGCGATTTAGGAACCTCGCCTGGATGTTTCCTTTTTCCCCTATCCAAAAGTTATAGCAAAACCAAGTGGGTAAAATTAACAGCTATTAAACTACAGAGGTAGACCACTACTGACCCACTACAGACCCACAACAAGTCCCCCAATTTCAAATGTCAAAGCCAATAATCATAAGCAGTATAGTGATTGGTTTATAATAGGCTGTAGGGTGAAAGCAGAGGGCCTTATAATGAATCCCATGTATCTGTATAGATATCAACATGATAGAAGTACAAAGACAGATTTGAAGACTAAGGCAACAATTTCAGAAAATGTAGTGTTTGGGTTTTAATTAGTTAACATGGTAATTAACACTCACCCGCAAGCTACAGAAAATCCAGAACGCCGCTGCAGGTCTTCAACCTGTCAAGACACTGCCACATCTCCCAGCACCTGCGCACATTCCACTGGCTCCCCATGGAGGCTAGGATCACCTTCAAGATGCTCACCCACGCACACATGGCCCTCCACAACACCGGACCAGCATACCTGAACAGCGGAATCAAATTCCACACACCCCAAAGGACCCAACAATAAGCCCAGCTCTCCTACGCCGTGGTGCCCCACACTAGAAAGCCGAGATCGGGAGGCTGCTCCTTCTCCTTTCTCGCGGCCTGAGCCTTTGACGCCCTTCCGCTCCACCTCAGACAGACAACATCGCTCCCCATCTTCGCAAGAAACCTCCAAACATGGCTCTTCGATAGACCCCCTCCTTGATGGACTGGAACCTGCACCCCCTCCACCCCCAGCACCTAGAGACCCTTACGGGTGAGTAGTCGCGCTCTACAAACGCTTGATTGATTGATTAATTGACTAATGTGCGATATTTAATGAGAAACATAATTAACTTCTCCTGAGTTCCGGCATCTCAGACTGAAATCTAATAAGTGGAATTGATGATTATCACACCGATTTCTGAATGTTTTGCAGTTATGTTGAAGCATTTTAATATGGTAGATTTCCTTTGTCTTTATCTAGGGCAATCTGCCAGGAGAAAATTGCAGATGTGGTAACTGTTGTATAACTTCTGTCATTGGTGCAAAGATTCATCTATGCCTGAATAGGAATTTAAAACCCAACTTTGAATCAAGGTCTGAGTAAAACATGAATGTTTATTAAAGGAAGGGGTAGTTGATGTCAATAGTAATTTGCCTAGCTCTGTATTGCTACTATTAGGGACTCACAGTACTGTAGTGTTTGAGTATGTTGTATTGTATTGCACTTGTATCTATATAGCATTTCTAACTCCTAACAGGACTCCAAAGCACATTTGTGGATGGGAGAATTCTACTCTTTGGAGTGCCATAGATGGAACAGTATATGTTTATTGTGTAGCTTATATGGGCAGTTTTTTTCTATCATGAATCAGGACCAAAGGTATGCCGTTAATGCCCCGGTTACTTACAGGTAATCTTCATTACTCTGAGTTAGTCTACCTCGCCACATGAGTTCCCATCTCTCCCTCCCTGTCTGGCTATCGGCTTCATGTTTGTGCTTGGTAGTTTCAGGCTTTGGATTTGGGCCTGCCCGCCTCTTATAGTGGTCATGGAGTGTATGAGGCGGCCATATTGGGGAGGCATGGGAGGCTAACTTTTGCTTTGGAGGGTTCTGGTGTGGAGCTGAGGCTCACTTCGTTAGTTATGTGGCGAGGAAGACTAACGAGGAGGTAATATGTTTTGCTGTTATGCCGCTACATGAATTTGAAGAGAAAATGATTGACAACTAGGTTGCACTGATTTTACCTGCTGGGTTTTCTGGCTTGTAAAATCTGGTTTGTTTTTACTGCAGCCAGTAAATCCCGTAGTCGGAACTCTGTACCTCTTATAATTGTGTGGTATGGAACTCTGCACAGGAATTCCGCTCCGCCCAGTTCCCCAACACGGCCCATGGGCACCTTGCAAGTGGACTGATTAGGCACAGAGTGAGCACAACAACACGAGGCACCAGAACCAATGGAAATAAAACAAAGCCTCCTCTACCTGTAAATGGCCGTTGGACGATCTTAGTGGTTAAAGTGGGCGGTATCTGTTAGGAACAACATGACCAATCTTTTAATTTTTGCAACAACAGCTGGCATACTAAAAAATGTAAATAAAAATAACAACCATTCCAGAACTTACAATGCTGGGCTACAGGTGCCCGTGGATTAAAAGGAAGGGAGGTGGTCACCTGCTCTGTGAAGCCAAGGTAGAGGCAGAAGGCAAAAGAAGACACACGCCTGCTCAACAGGGTGCCTGCTATCTGATATAGATGTAAATGTGCGCAATTGGTTGTTAGACAAGTCTAAAGTCTGCTTGAGAGCCAGTATTTCGCTTTAGTTGAGGGATTCACATGGTGATTAAGGTTTATTCTTCTTGAGGGGTAATGCAGTGGTGTTATCGGTGACATTCTGGTGTGCATGCTTCTAGTGAAAACGTATTAAAGGTGTCCTTCTTGTGCTCAATTCAAGGTATGCACTATGTACAGTCATATTGTGTCTTACTACAAATATTTCTTTTTAACACGTTTGCTTTAACTTAAACTTAAAAGCCTAATGTATCAAATGTCCACTGGCAAAAAGTGGATGCAAATTACATGAAGGAAAAGATTTTTGTGAAACGACCTATGTACTAATAGATCTATTTGCGAAATTGTAAATAGTAATGTGTCACAATCAAATCTACCTCATCAATATTCATGAAGCAGGGTGCAAATTGCAACTCAGTATGATTGTATGCCATCACAGGGATGGATGGCGCCTGCTGGGGTCATCGGAGTACCATGTCTTTGATTGCATCGTAATAAAGGTAACTCTTTTTTTCAAAAGCAGTCTGTTATTCTTAAAGGAAACAGGTGTGCCTTTAAAAAAGAAACGTTTTTAAAGTTTATTTGAGAATTGGCAGTGGCCCCTTGGGCAACTGCCAACTCTCCAACAAACTTTGTTTTTTACATTCACATTTGCTAAAGTTTTACCATTTCACCTCAGGAGTCCGTAACTTTTCAAAGTTTTGTAACCGAATTTCAGTTGCAGACCATTATAACATGCCATAACAAATCACTATTTGGAAAGGATGCAATGAACACACCACTTCCGATAAGTGATTCATTATCCCTTTCTAAACCCATTAAGTGATTTAGCAACCTGTTACTGAATTGCAAAAAAGGTTTAGTACATTCAAAAACCTCTTAGTGGTCAAAGGCTCTGTAATTTTCAAAATCACAGGCTTTCTGACTGCAAAAATATTTTTATACATCATTGTGAAAAGGTAGGGCCGAATTCGACCAAAAACCCTTCAGTATTTGCCCGGCGTTAGTCGCCTCTCATACCATTCGAGATTACCAAACAAGAGGCAGGCGCTGGAGACAGGAAGACGAGAAACAGGAGTTTATTCCGACGGAGCAGAACACGTCAAATCAGACAACAGGGTATCTTCTCGAGGTGCTCTAACTGCATCTCTGAGGCCTGGCCTCTTATACACAGGTTTATGGCTTTATTACATACACTGCATCCGTAATGTTTCTTTGAAGTACAGAAAAGACATCCTTGGAATCCCCGGTCCAGGCCCGTTCCCACACACATCTACAGTAGAGTTCCCACCCCGGTCTCAGCATGTGGTGGTTATCGCGCAGCTGGACATTCCGCTGGGAACGGGGATGTGTGTGATCAGTCGGATCTTCGGGGTGCGAAAGCATTGATTAATCCCCGTTCCTTTGTGAGGCGAGGTCCTACTGTAGGGGGCAATAAACTGCATCTGTTGGGCTAGGTGATGGCCTGGGATCAGGCCGGACAATTGGGCAGGGAGGAAGAGGTTATCAAAAAGGGCCTGTTCTTTGAATGAGATGAAAGAGCGAGGGGGTTCAGTACGGGATGTGGCTCGGAGACAGGGTCGCGTTAGAGGTGCATTTATGGCCCAAGCAGGAGAGACCGGGGGGTGTCGGGGGGTGTCAGGGCGCGGGGGAATGCTTGCGAGGCCGGGGAGTGAGGGGGAGAGACGCGCAGGCTATTGGCAGTGGGCAGAGAGGCCACGACACACAAAATGGCTGCCACTTACGTGCATGATGGGGCCTAAAAGGGACAAGATGGCGTGGCCACTGTTTCTCGATTTTCACTTTACTTTCAACAGTGGCTGTGGTGAACATAAATGAACGCCGCTTATAGATACCTAATTTTAGTCATTTTCCACAGTCCCCAGTTTTTATCATAAGTTAGTTCATTCCTGTTCATGTCACAGGTGAGGATGTACAAGCTGACATTAGTTATACAATTCGCCTTGGTAGCCCATATGTATGACAGGCAGATGGAAATAATTCTGCTATCAATGCAGACAGAATCGTACATAACCATATGTAGTCAATGTGGTGGGCGGGGAGAAAGTGCATACAAAATTACATTAGCTGTGTCATACGTTAGACCTTGGAGGCGGGGACATTACATTAGACGATGTAGGAGATTCGTTCGAATACAAACATGATGTCATACAAAAATGTCCTGGTAGGTTAAGGGCTATTATCACTTGAGGTCTGGACTCCATGGGGGTCAAAACTAGACAGTATGTTCATGTGCATAACTGGTGTTCTACAATCATCAAGATACAGAGTTAACGCCTTCTTAGTTATCCATGTACAGTTGAAAAGTGACCGATGTAAGGTTTCGAAAGCTCAATTGGGTGATAATCAATACAAAGCGGTTGGGAGAGGAATTCAACTTAATGCAAGGGACAGTCAAGAGGTGGCAATGTTAAAAAAAAAAGGTTCGTCTTTCCAGTGTCTTTTTACAGCGAGCCATCACTGGTAGGCTCTCATTGTTTTTCTTCTTTCGTTGGCACTGTTGAGCACCGGCGGTGGAGCTATGCGTCCAGCTCGGATTCAGATTTCGCGTTGCAGGGTGTGGCCACTCTTTGCGCTCGGACCACAGTCCTGTTTGTCCTGTTACCTAACTAATCTACCATGGGTACTTTAGTCGGGGTACCCGTATTCCGTTCTTCTTTCGGGACAAACCCTAATCTATCTTTTGTGCTGTGTTTCTTCTTTAAGTCAAGTTCAAAAACTCCATATGGAAAAGGGGTGTTGGGGGCGTGCTTCGGGAGGCCGAGGGAAAAGAGGGTGGAGTGGGATCAGGTCTGAAACGGACCAAGGAGGGCAGAAATTTCAAGCAAGTGGGCCCATCAATCGGGCACAATGGGCTGGGACTTTTGGCACGAGCTCATCAACATGCAGAGGCTTCTGGACAGCCCTTCTTTCCTTCACTTTCCACGTTGAGAATGGTGCCTTGTCCCGCAACTCTTTGCTCTGTGGCTCCACCTTGGTCGAGGTCATAGATATTCCCCGATCTGCAGCCAGGCTGTGTATCACGTCCGGCCCCTCTCCTCCGACAACCGCACGTTATCTTTAAATGAGTACAAAAAAACAAGTCTTAAAGAACTGGCAGGGGAAGATGTTTACACACTTTAATTTCTCTCCCAACCCCAAGTAGTTGGGGAAACGTTTATTGGTCACAATAGGGTGGATGCTTAGTAATCCTTACACCGGTGTATGCTGTTAACTCATGCATCATTGCTGTGGTGCATGTCTGCAAGTATCTTTCTATTTTCAAACATCATGTCTGTCTGGTGTTTATTCCTGCTATATTCGCGAGCGTGGCAAGAAGTCTGATATCTAACAATTACATGGTTCATCGAATTCAAACCGGCTCCTCCAGTAGAGACTCGTGTTTTTCTAAAACAAATCCTGTTGAGCTATTTTCTTCAAGGTCTGCTAATTCATAAAAAGTGTGAAGTGCTTATTATCATGGGCTTACAGCTACTTTTTCCAGGGAAGGACATACGTTAAGTATTTTTTTCTTTTCTGATAGCAATGGCTAACTTTTATCAGTTTTTGGACGATTTATCTTTAAAAACAAGGTCGTCAGCTACAGTCTTTAAGATTTTCTGGGACGGCTGGTTTACAGAACTGGGACCATTCTGGAAAAACGGGGACGTTTCGGACATTCTACTTTTGTGCAATGGGCGGTGGTAATCCGAATGATGAGGGTGGTGTTACTAAAGCACAAAAACAAAAGCCACTGACATATAGTTCCCTTTTAAGGGTCAGATTAGGGGACATTAGTCGTCTTACCTGTCCTTTCTTTCTCAGCCAATTAAGTTCCATCATTTTACAGAAAGGAGAGGTAGTAATATGGCAAAATACGATCGTTTTGTTTCTGTCAATTTGTTCAAACACTGTCGGCCAATTATACCTGTGCCGGCGAGGTACAGTGTCGTCATTTATTCAGAAGGGAGCAAGGGAGCCCTCAGAGAGAGAGAGCGTCGTGTGCACCAAATAGGCTATTAGTACACGTACAACATAAAGAGAGAGAGAGAGAGAGAGAGACGTGTATAATAATAGGTTATTCAGTGCACACACATATAGAACAGTACGGGTCGGTTTCACGTATAAAACACAAGCTGAGGGAAAACATAAATTCATAGTTTACGTACACACAAATACCAGATAGGGTGCGACAGTACATAAATCAAGTACGGAAACCTAAGACAGAACACAGAGCTATTTTGGGCAAAAAAACTTTGTCATGCATGTTGCGTATTCTCAGTATTCCCTTTAATTTATTTTGGGGGTCGAGCTCTTTGTTCTCCTTCCTTCCTAATAGTAGACAATTTTTGTTGGTAACCTCGCTTCAAAAATACTTACTCCTTTTTAATTGGTCGGACACTAGTCCAGTCGTGCTTATACTCACGGTGGGGTCTTCCAACATCTAGCAAATGATGATCCAAGCTGAGGTAAAGGAGGGGTGTCAGTCGGACGTGCGATGGTACAATTCTGACTTTTCTACGAGGGTGGAAGGAGAAGGGGTAAATCTAAAAAAAATAACAATATCCCTAATATCTGGGCTGAGGGGGATTTTGGATGAACCCCAACCCGGGGTACTCTTAACTTTTCTTATTTAGTCAGCACATAAATTGACTCACTGGTGCGCATTATTTTGGGTGTACATTTGGGATATCGGTTGGGGTTGGGTTCGTCGTACTGAAATAAGCCTTCAAGTTTCTGGTGCAGGCCACTCTCCCATTCGTTAGCTCCAGAGAGAGTCGTTCCTAAGTAAGGAAAGTGCTATATTTTTATCCGTACCATGTTCGGGCTTAATTTTCCTATCCCATTAACCGTTCGATCAACGCCTCAATCATACAAAAAGCATTCTTTTATTGACCCAGACGTGTGCCACACATACGCATTCATACCATACAAATCAGGGCCCATGCGCACATTCATACCATACAATTTTTCACGCTCCCAGAGATAGCTCTTACATATAATGTACCGTCTCACAGAGCTAGCCTATTTTCCACGCGTGGAACACGGTGCGGTTTTAGGTCTTCTCCATACTTCAGCTGAAATTCCGATGTAACCTGCAAAAAGAGAAAAAGAGGGGGGGGGGGCAGCGTTCAAAGCATATCAGCGCGCATAAACACGAAAATGTTTTTACCTACCACGTACTTGACTTATCTCTCTGGGATGCAGTCCCTTATGTCTCGGCATTGAAGCCCAGAGGAACTGGTAGTGCGGCAAAGATAACCAATGGTAGTCTGTTCATTACATAGATCGCCCGAGGGCGGTAGTACAGACCGAGTGTAGGGGAGGGTCAAAGGCCAGGGGTATTCAGTATAAGGGGGGGGTGACGGATTCCTGTTTTCATTCGAGGAAAAGAAATGGTTTACGGTGGTATAGGGTCGTTCTTGTTCGCAGAGCATGGTATTTAAAAAAACAACCCTATCAATCTAAATGACTGTTATGATGCTAGTTCCATATATATTTTTCTTTTAAAACCTTGATTGCAAAAATGTCAGCATTCAAATACGGGCCTCCAACCATACAGGCCGGCCACGGGGCAGACGGGAAATGCATGAGGTAAGGAGAGATTACACTGTAGTATAGGAGTACGTAACGAGCGAGCCATTTTAATTGAAAAAACTAAACGTGACAAACGGTTGCAGGATCAGTGAAGGTTGATTTTATAATTGAAAGTATAACAGGGTCAGTTACAATAAAATCGTCCATACACACACCATAGGCGAATATCATGAGTAACATTACTTCGGAGCTTTAATAATACAATAATCAACGGTAAAAAACGACATCAATAGGGTTGTCCGCATGCCCAGCCAGTACTCTTCCCCGCCCGCCATGTGCACAAAGACCGCATACATCCCCCATAACATCAAGGCTAAGTAACTAGAATCGTCATAAGGAGTTGCAAGTCCCGCACATACTGGCGCCATTTTGGTCGAGGCCAGGCGGGTCGAGTATAGTTCAAATGCCTCCAATAACTAGCGGCCGGACCAGAATCCCTTTCGGCAGTTCAAAGAATTCCGTTAACGCCAGCAGAAAGGACAGGCGGCATGAGCCGCGACTTAAAGGCGAGGAAGGCAAAATCTTCCCTACCGGCTCACGCTGAGGTCCCACCGGAGCTGATCTAGTTGGCAGTCTACAGTGTCTCTTAGTGATTCGGACAAAAGCTGGTGTCAGCATGAGAGCACCACCATCTTGTGACAACGTTGTGGCCACTCTGGAGAGCGGGACAGCAGGCGTATCCCTCCACAGATGCGCTGAATCAGTCTTTCCTACGGCACCAGATGTGGATAAGGCGGCGGTCGCCCGGGGCAGCGGCATATCCATGGGGGATAGTCGAGCAACAGTGGCGGTTGCCCCCACCGGAAGCCCGCGGGAGTCGAGGGCCAACGACTCTCGTAGAATCTTTAAAACTGAGAGGACGTCTTCAAGAGTGGGGCTCATGCCCGAGCAGGCAAGCACCCGAGTTCCATGGTAGCCCAGAGCCATCCTAGTGGACCAGGCCCAAATCCGGGGAGCCGGCCGCCATCTTGAGAGCCCCCCAGCAGCTGCCCTTCACCATGGCCACCGGAGCGGCCCCTCTCGGTCAGCCAGCCGTGGGGGGGGTCCGCGAGTGGAACGCGAATGGCAGTCTTGGTGCAGGAGAGGAACCTCCATCTGGAGGTGGAGGGGGCTGTCCGCGCCGTCTCTCCGCGGGCGCCCCATGCCATCTGCTGGCGTAGGTATAAAAAATGGCTGGACCAGGCAACAAAGGGGGGAGCCATCAGCAAGGCATCCCCCGCACACAACTTGCTGGACATCACCTCTGGATGATCCGGGGACGGGCCTCGACGCGTTGGGTTGCCTCCGGCCTATTCGCACAACGGTCCTCCACCCCAGGCCGCCACCGACGCTACCACGCCGGCTGATGGCTTTTGTAGACTTTCTTATAGCCCAAAGCCTACTAAAAAGTAGCCCAACATTGCTACAGCGTCAAGCAGACGGCGAATGCATGGGGATCGATGTTACAGCCGGCTGCCATGTAAATAGTTGTATAATAAATAGTTGTATAATAAAACGTTTTAACATTTTACTTTGCTGGAGTGTTGTATATATTTATAATAGTTACATAGGGTTTGTCGTTATTTGGGCGGGGTGGGCGGCGGAGTCGAGCTGTCTTGCGGCCATCATGGCGTCGAGCTCGGCTCTTCTCACTAGTTTCATATTTCTCATGAGGGGTTGTTCCTAATGTTTCTATTTTAGCGGGGTGAAAAAGATCCCATCAGTGGCCTACTGATTTTGCTCGATTCCTTTTGTTTTCCCTAATGATTTTTATGTAATAGTTTGCTAGCAAGATACAGCGGCTAATCCGTATTTTTATATATATGTCCTTTTTATTAGGGGTGTCCTCCGGTAGAGCCGGATGATCTACCTCTAATAAGCGGTCCGGGCTGAACCAACTACCAACAAACGGGGCGAAGATAGGCATGACGGGTTACGAAGGGGACAAAAGTCTGCACTACCTATCCTTCACTATCCGCAAAGACTAAACAGAGTATTGCGACTCTGTGCTTATTTGTGAATAGAGAATAACCCAAAGAGAACCAATTCCGAACGATAAATGTTCGGATAAACAATCAATCAAATGAGGGATAAAAATAGGCACGACGGATTACAACGGGGGCAAAAGCCTGCGTTACCTATCCTTCACTATCTGCAAAGACTAAACAGAGTATTGCGACTCTGTGCTTGTTTGCAAATAGAGAATGATCCAAAGAGAACCAATTCCAAAACAGTAAATGCTTGGATAACAATCAATCAAATGGAGAGGGAAGCAGGCACGACGGATTACAAAGGGGGCAAAGGCCTGCGTTACCTACCCTTCGCTATCTGCAAAGACTAAACAGAGTATTGCGACTCTGTGCTTGTTTGCAAATAGAGAATCTCTCAGAAACAATCAAATGAGTAATACTAGTTTTTTCAAACAATCAAACAATCAATTCGCAATTTGTCGTGTTACACGACCTTACCCGGACCGCATGGACAGTTTGTCGTCTTCCGCTTCTAGCACCTGATCGTCCTCTATTCTCCGTAATTGCTGTGGCACTCCTGATGGTTCCCAGTCAGGACCGTAGATCACTCGAGAGAGGTCTGCTCGGAACCAGTGAAGTTCGGATGATCGGCTGCCAGACGAGGGTCTATCGGGCTGGTGCACTTCCCGATCGTTGCAGTCGTTCACTTTGTCGTTGGGACCTCTCCCACTGGATCCACGTGTCGCTGATGGGCCCAACGTTGGGCACCAATTGTGAAAAGGTAGGGCCGAATTCGACCAAGAACCCTTCAGTATTTGCCCGGCGTTAGTCGCCTCTCATACCATTCGAGATTACCAAACAAGAGGCAGGTGCTGGAGACAGGAAGACGAGAAACAGGAGTTTATTACGATGGAGCAGAACACGTCAAATCAGACAACAGGGTATCTTCTCGAGGTGCTCTAACCGCATCTCTGAGGCCTGGCCTCTTATACACAGGTTCATGGCTTTATTACATACACTGCATCCGTAATGTTTCTTTGAAAGACAGAAAAGACATCCTTGGAATCCCCGGTCCAGGCCCGTTCCCACACACATCTACAGTAGAGTTCCCACCCCGGTCTCAGCATGTGGTGGTTATCGCGCAACTGGATATTCCGCTGGGAACGGGGATGTGTGTGATCAGTCGGATCTTCGGGGTGCGAAAGCATTGATTAATCCCCGTTCCTTTGATGTGAGGCGAGGTCCTACTGTAGGGGGCAATAAACTGCATCTGTTGGGCTAGGTGATGGCCTGGGATCAGGCCGGACAATTGGGCAGGGAGAAAGAAGTTATCAAAAAGGGCCTGTTCTTTGAATGAGATGAAAGAGCGAGGGGGTTCAGTACGGGATGTGGCTCGGAGACAGGGTCGCGTTAGAGGTGCATTTATGGCCCAAGCAGGAGAGACCGGGGGGTGTCGGGGCGCGGGGGAATGCTTGCGAGGCCGGGGAGTGAGTGGGAGAGACGCGCAGGCTATTGGCAGTGGGCAGAGAGGCCACGACACACAAAATGGCTGCCACTTACGTGCATGATGGGGCCTAAAAGGGACAAGATGGCGTGGCCACTGTTTCTCGATTTTCACTTTACTTTCAACAGTGGCGAACATAAATGAACGCCGCTTATAGATACCTAATTTTAGTCATTTTCCACATCCGCACCAAAGTCTCTTTGAATATTTTTTTGCAGTCTATCTTATACTGTATGGAATTGAATTTTAAAATAATGACTTGTATATATACAATGCTTTAATTCGCAGACTGGGACCTTGTTACAATATCAATACACGCCACTCTTCCCTGGTGCACCAACCAGAATTGAGTTGTGTGACTGTCTGTTGCGTGTGTTATATATTCATTTACACAAAGGTGAATGGCCAACTAAATAGTTGAGGAATATTTTTTTCTTTTTTAGCCAGATATCTGGACAAGTCACCTTTGCACTCAGGATCATGGTTTCTCAGACCTGTTTTATGCACTTCAGCCTCTGGATGTCCTTTGAAATTCTTTGTAAGAGGCTGTCATTGAGCCGCATTACCATTGCAGCCCAACATACAGCATCTGAAGAATTATGCCGGTTCACTGCTTATGGCCAGCACACTTAGCAGTGTTTAATTTGAGCTGGTGGTTTCTGGTGCTCGGCACCGGTACTTAGTTATCAACACCGGGACTTATGACACTTCTAGCCATCTTTTCTGTCTGTTCCCGAGTCTCAGAAAAGCACTCTGAGACCTTTGGGTGAAATATGCACTCTACAAAAACAGTAGATAGACATAGACATGACACCCAGCCACATGGTGGCACTATTTTCCAATTTTGTGATGAACACAACAACAGTTGTTTAATAATTCTACATACATTAAAATTACTCATATCTGCCACCCAAAGCCTCAAAAATAGCTTGGGTGGCAGATATTAGTAATTTTTTTGTTAAAATAATTTTTATTTAAGAAGAAGAACACATAAATACAAATATAATATTGCATTCAGAAGAGTAAATATATAACAGAAATTATACAGTACTACAATCTATAGAAATAATATAAAAAATATGAAATCAGAAGATTGCTTATACATCTCATAATACACTTAAGAGCAATTGTAGAACTGAACATTACAGTAAAATACTGTGTTCTAAAATAGATATTAGTAATTTTTTATGTATAAAAAGTCTGAATTGTCAGTAGCAGCGGTTGCTGTGGTCTCCTGGTGATGGCCCTGGCTCCTATTTATTTACAAATTAAGGACTGATGCCTAGTAACTACTTTGCAAACTGCAGCCAGACCATTGCTGGGGTTGAAAGCCGATGGAGGCTCACTGTCATCCTTCCATTAGACCCCTGCTACCTTTCAGTGCACACGGCAGCTCCATTTTATCCTCCTGCTGGCTTGTTGCTAGTTGTCAGTACTCTTGGAAGCTCCTTTTGGCCTTGCTGCCAAACATATACAGCACCACTCCACTCTGCGACTCTGGGCAATAGCTTGCTTAATCTCCACAACGGCCCCTCGCGGCTGGATGCCTGGCTTTCACCTTGCGGATACCCTGCCGGGGTTATCTCACAGGGGAATACCAGGATGGGTTCCCTTAGCAAGCGCTTAGAAACCGCTTGGTGATTTGCGCTATATAAATTCCTGTACATTTACATTTAATGACACTGGGCAGCTGCTGGTGTTCAGCTTACCTGCTAATGGCTTTGCCAATCCTTGTTCCTAAGGTTGGCCAGAGAAGACAACAGACTGACTACACTGTCCCGGACCAGGTGCCCGCAAGGTAGAGTTTGGAAACCCACTAGATCCATTGCAAACAGTGCTGAAAATGGAAACAATATGACTCGCAGAATGCAGACATTGAGGGAGTGTTGTTGAGGGGCGTACTCATGAGGGCAGCACCAGGAGGGATGGAGGGGATGACAATCAAACTGCATTATTCTTTTTTTTGTTGCAAATTTCTAACAGACTGCATATCAAGTAAGCTTAGTGGGTTAATGCCCCTCCTACAACAACGTACGTGTTTTAAGGAATACTACAGGTAGTACTGCCATGAATAATACCCTTACTGGAGAGATCTGCGTGGATTCCCTAGTTACTGGGTGAATCCTCATAAAATAGCTCAGATGGTTAATGTGCCTGCGGCTGAGAAAAGGATGTTCGTGTAGGTTACAGATTCCTCTTTTAAGTAAGATAATCCTGTAGTTTAATGCTATTGCTCCAGAGATCTTCACAGTCTCATGGTTTCACTGCAGGCATGTCTGGGCTTTGAATCTGCTCTGTCTTGCCCAGTGCATAATTTGAGCGGGTGGTTTCCGGTGCTCAGCACCAGGACTTAATTGTCAACACCAGTGCTTTGGAGGTGGCGCTGTCTGGCCAATTTAGGGATGACCACAACAACAGTTACTTTATAATTAAATATATATAAAAAGAAGACTATTCCTGCCTCCAAATTGCTTGGGTGGCCATTATCGCATTTGTAGGATTGTGCTGGTTAGTGCATTATCATTGTCTGCGCTGGCAGGGGCAAGCTGCAGTAGCCTCCTGCCAAGAGCCCTGGCACTTAATGTTTTACAAATTAAGCACCCATGGGAATTGGGAAGTCACACGTCACTGAGCAGCACATCTCTTGGACTTGGTATAGATTTATCTGATGCATTTGAGGCCTGTGGAAACTAACAAACACCAATTACTAAACTGATTTTTTGCCTGAACTATCTCACAAACAATGCTAACTTGGAAGTAAAAGTCAAGTCCATACAAACAAAGATGGTGGCACGCCAACAGGAATCAGTTCCTTTCAAGATTTTCAGCTGATTCCACAAAGGGGATATTGCAGAGAAGATAGCAACACTATTCAGTCTTCATCTGAGTGAGATGGGAGCAGGCAAAAAATGGCCACTGGGAAGCAAGGTTCTCCAGGGTAAGTGACTTAAAGTAGTAGAGTTCAAAGAGGGTGACCACGTTCTAGTTCACACGTGTCTCCTTTGGATCTTGACTTTCACGGTGTAAGGGACATCTTGGCTTGAGAAATATGCACCACCGCTTCCCATTCCTGATTTATCTTAGAATTATAGAATGATTACTTGAATCTGCATTCAGTATTAATTATTTGAAAACAACATTGAAGCTATAAATGTTCTGAATGACTAAATGTAATAAACTATAAATGCATCTCATGCTCATGACCATCTACTTTGATAAGCCCCTGTCACAACAGCTCGCCTACTCTGACCACAAGTACTGTGTTGATGTTACAGACAGTATCCCCCACCACCCCCACACCCTGCCCCAGGCACAGTCACTATGCCTGGCTTGTTTGGTTGAGAATCATTACATTTCTTTACTAATCTAGGTGCATGCTTATGTATAACTTGTTCCCAAGAGCTTTCTTCCACGGCAAATCACTTCGAAATACTGTAGTGTACCACAATGCAGGGTTGGCTTTACCGCTGGTAGCACCCAGTGCGGCAATCTTTGTTGGTGCCCCCAATTGTCCTATCCAAGGATTCCCTCACTACCATCTTCCAACAGTGTCCCTCCTTTCTCCATAGCCCACACTCACACATATTCCATTTGTTTTATAGTGCTACTCATAGTAGTGCAGGGTATCAGAGCACTTTACATCAAACACACATATACAGACACAATTCATCTTACCTAGGTAGATCAGTGTTTACGAAATGTTACATGAGACAATGAGAACTACGGGTGTAGGAGTCACACGCCAGCCATACATGTAGACAGTATTGTTTAAGTGCTTGGTCTGGAGAAGCACAAACTCGGAACTTAAAACGTAACACAGCAATTGGGTTTGGCTTTACTAATAAGAATTTAATTCTTTCCAAAAGAACCCTTTTAAGCAACATTAGGATAAGGAAAGACTGAGGAAATCAATACAATGTTCTAACCTATATCTTGCAGTGTACATGCAGCTCTTTGATGACAGTTCATAGGTCACTGTGCTATATTAAGCGTGTAACCTATAAACTGCAAGTAACAAATGGATCTCTCTGACACAAGTAGTAAACCTCTAACCCTCTGTGCTCCATTATGATGATTCAAAGCTTGTACCACTTTGCAGAAACCTAGGTGTTAGAATGTGTTCACATGCTATTAGAATTCTAAAGACAGACACTTCAAGTCTTATCGTATTTGCATTTTCCAAGAATTTATTAGCCATGTGGACAAAGAGCCATCAACTAGTAGATATTGAATGTTAAGCATAAAACATCTTGATCCTTTTTATACTGTAAATACGTTTTCTATGCATGTAAGGAATTCTATGGTATCTATGCAATGAATTTTATCATTATTTCCTCTGTATTATGTATTTATTACTGCTCTTTTATGGCCTCAAATGGCCGAAATAAAGAATTTTTTAATTGAATTGAATTGATTCAAAACGGCACTAGCAAAACTCAGATCTCTCCAGCAGTTACATTAATCACCAGAGTTATCTCTACTTTTTATTGCTGCCTGCAAATTGCTGGAAATACAATGAATTCTGCAGCAGGTGCTTTTAAAGCAACAAAATATTTCAAAACATAGCGCTCAAAAACTCGGTGCTCAGTGCGGTGACTCCGGTCGTTCTGCACTAAAGCTGGCCCTGCTGTAATGTACCTAGGACTCTAGAATGCTCTCAACTTCTACATCATCAAAACTTTGTTTCGGTTCATTCAGTCATAAAAGTGCATAGTAAAAAAATAAAATCACCAATCAATTGTATTAAATGACAGCCAAAACCATTACATTAAATAGAATTGCTTTTGAACATAATACACCCCTTGGCACTAAGGTATCTTCCAACTGAAAAGAAAACCAAAGTGCCAAAAAAACTCAAAAAAGTCCTTAAAAATAGGCCAAAAAAAGGGTTCGTCATGCCATCTGAAAATTCTAACAATTTCAGGTACCTTGGGAATAGAGCCAACAGTTCCATGTGCCTTAGAGAGATGTTATGCTAGCTTAAAGTGCACAACGCAGTTCATTGTCAACATTCCATTGAGTTAGTTCAGTAAGACCATACAAATGCAGATAAAACAAATTAAAAATGAACATGTTCATTTACCAAAAAGACTACATATGCTGCTAAAATAAAATATAAATTAAAATTTGATTACTTCAATAGCTGCCTCCCTCTAATCACAAATTCCCGAAAGGTACAGAGTAAAGCTGACAAATGCATATATAAAAACATCTATAGCCCTAAACTTCAATTTTGTTCAAAATTTGAGATCTTCAAATACTGCATTTCTTTCAAAATAAAATATCCAAATCATTTAATTGACACGGCGTGTTACCTCATAAAAATGTGGAGTTTTTTAATGCTTTTATCCAATGTGCAATATCGACGACAAGTTGCTTGTAATTGAGAAAACAATAGTCTTTAGTATTTTTTTTTGCATGTTCTTAAAGCGGTGTGCCGATCATTAAAGCCCAGAAGTCTACAAAGGGGGATAATCCTCTTTGAGTGTTGTTTTGCATACACTTTACAAAAAAATGAGACGCCTTCATCATTCTCTATAACCTGACACCCCGTCGGACATAGACTAAGTGTGTTTGTTTTTTTTTGGTTCAAGAACGAGTAAACAAAGCCAATGGTAAAATCCCCAGAATAAATTATATACAAAAAAGTGCTTGTGCAGTTGGATTAATAACACAGGGGCCTATTAGCAAGAAATAACAATATTTATCGCTAAACGTGGTTAGCGACTTTTTTTATCGCTGGCTATTGCTGGAAATTTTAGCGGAGAAAACATGCTATTAGCAACGTTTTTCTCCATTGTGCTAAAATATCCAGCGATAGAGGCGAAATGCGAAAATACCGCTGCAAATCCAGCGATATTCTCGCATTAACGCCAATGGGGGCTTATTCTGATAATCCACCCCCATCTATACTAATATAATAAAGAGAGAGCCCAAACCTTTGAGGCGGGTAATCTCAGGAACCATAGCACCAATCACAACACCCAATAAAGCGTTGGAAAGGGCAGTTGCAGCAGAAGGACATAGGCTATGCAGACACCCACCATATACGTTTAAAAGGTAAAAGAACCGTGCCAGCAAAGTAGTCCCTTGTGGGCGTGTCTGCGTTGTGGGGGCGTGACAAACGCTGGGTGTGTGTGGTACGTTCCGCCCTTCATGCCATGTCTCATATCTTGTGCTGTGGGCGTGTGCTAGGGGCGTAGGCGTGTGCGGGGCGCGGGATTACGGGAAAAAAAAGTGAGCGTTGTGCTCAATATTTCATTGTTTTTTCTTCCCAGGTTCTGTACATTCCAGCTCCGGGTGTCCACCCTGCTCCCTTTAAAACCCCCTGCACCCCATAATCATAACCCACCCTTACTCCTTAAAATACCCCAACACCCTTAAACACTAACCCATCTTAACCCTATAAATATACCCTGTACCCCAAAACCCAAACTTATCCCTAAACCCTAAAAATACCCCCGTACCCCAAAACCCAAACCTAGCCCTGAACACTAAATATACCCCTGTATCTCAAAACCCAAACCTACCTCTGAACCCTAAAAATACCCCTGTACCCCAAAACCCAAACCTACCCCTGAACCCTAAAATACCCCTGTACCCCAAAACCCAAACCTAGCCCTGAACCATAAAAATAACCCTGTACCCCAAAACCCAAACCTAGCCCTGAACCCTAAAAATACCCCTGTACCCCAAAACCCAAACCTAGCCCTGAACCCTTAAAATACCCCTGTACCCCAAAACCCAAACCTATCCCTGAACCCTATAAATACCCCTATACCCCAAAACCTAAACCTAGCTCTGAACCCTAAAAATACTCCTGTACCCCAAAACCCATACCTAACCCTAAACCCTAAAACTACCCCTGTACCCCATAACCCAAAACTATATCTGAACCCTTAAAATACCCAAACACCCCAAAACATATACTTCAGTACCCCAAAACATATACCCTATACCCATACTTACCTTATCCAAACATTAAAAAAAAACATGCTTTTACCATTCATGCATTTACAACGAATTTCGTTGTAAATGTATGCGTGGTAAAAGCATATACAATATAATGCTATGCGTTATAATGGCATTGCGGAGTCATGGTACTTTCGTAATGAAAGTATGCGGAGTGATGGGATGCGGAAAGAAAGTTGCGGAATAATGGGTGTTTACCCTCCCCCGGTAAGTACCTTGGTGGCACGGGGGCCCACATCTCCAGCAACATACTCATATTTTTTCACCACCGATTTGAAAAATGCACAGGTCTCTGCATGTCATTTCCTGCTCTCGCAAAGCCCCCCCCTGGCGATCCTCCCACCACAGATTTAATATCGGAGAAAGTATGTGCCGCGCTCTGCACTGGGCCCGGGTTCATGTGGACAAACTGCTGACAAAGTCCATGGGAAGGAGCAAAATCAGGAACTCCAGAACAGCTTCATTTAGGGGACTCACTGAGAAGAGGTTGATGTAGTCATCAAAGGGTTTAAGCCCCCACCCCCATTGGCATCAGAGGGCTTCAGCCCCCACTCATCCCCCCCCCCGTCGGGTGTGGCAGCCCGGGACCGCTCACAGTCGCACCCGAGCACTTCACAGGTCTTTAAAGACCTTGTGCATGTTAATAGGCCCTATTAACATGCACAAGGTCTTTAAAGACCTGTGAAGTTCTCGGCAGAGTCGAGCTGCAGGGGCTATAATAGGGCTTTGTTGTTGTTTCACCCCTTCTAAGAGCCCCTGAAGCTCGACTCTGCCGATTCCCGGCAGAAGTCATCTCATCGCGCGACACACCTACGGTTGGGGCGCGACACAGTAATGTGTCGCGCCACACAGTTTGAAAAGCTGTGCTGTAGTGGATTAAGAGGAACCCCAATGATGAATCATGCCACCCTGGGGGGTGAGGGGTATCTAGAAAAAAAGTATTTTTTCTAGATAAGTGATTACAATGAAATCTTGTTGTATCCTATCTAATTCTCTAAGGGCAGGTTTTCTTCAAAATACTCAATTTTTGTCTTACTACGTAACTGATAGGAGGATAAACCCAGCCACTGTATCTGCCTCCGTCTCTACTTTGGTAACTCCTCAGTCAGCCCCCAGGTGCCGGCGGTGCCCACAGTAATCGCCCGAGTCCAATAGGCCTCAACTCTGATGTGTGGGTGCAGCAGGCTCGCTCAAGTTCAGTTATACAGTCCTACCTTCGTGGGCCCGAAGCCACGGCACCCGTGCCGTCTCACAAGGAGTTCCGGGCCACCTCCACTATCGCCCGGTCGTCTCTGCGTTCACAGACGCCAGGCAGCTACCCAGGCTGGCGCCACCTGTCTCCTGTGCCCAACAATCACCGTCAGCTTCCCCTCTCTTGGCCAGGCCGCAAGTCCTCAACGGTGGTCTGCAGGCCCCCCCAGCTTCAGGACAGCACGGCACGGGGGAGCAGAGCAGCACTGGATGACCCCACAAGTTTGTAGATGCCGCACCTGGGGTTTGATAAATGTCAGATAAAGGGGATGTGTGACGAAGCAACATTAAGGTGTGTCCACTATCTCGGCCTTACAAGCCATGCCCCCATCTCTCAGTGATAATTTCTACAATGAAGGTAAACATCCAACTCAACTACCACCTTCAGGACATGATGCTTTAAAGGCTGCAGAAGGATACGCTTGCAGGACTTACATTAGAATTACTTTTGAAAGTAAATAAAATAACAACTTAAGTTGTTGATATTGTCATATTCCCATGGTCTGCCCATGTAGCCAAGCAGCTTATTTCTTACATTGCCGTCCAATAACATTTACAGCTGTGACCTTTTGCACATATTTGCGTGTACAACAATGTTGGATTGGTTTCCCTGAAACTAAACTTGTTTACCCATCTACCTTCACGCAACATTTTCTCAATGCCCTGAACATCATGTGCAAGGTCTTGTTTTGGACTATTTACAAATGTTATCTCTATCTTCATCCATGGGACGATAGGGCTATCTACATATCTATAACATTGTTAATCTATGTGCCCATTGCAAGGCTGCTCTCTATTATAAAAGATGACCATCCCAATAGATTAGTAAGGAGGCACTTCCATGGACACCAAGGATGCTTGAATGCTGAACAATCCTCATGCAGTGAGTGATCTGACATCTCATGAGGGGTGTCCAGTTCGTGACCAAGTTAGGGTCCTTCATTCTATCCCATCAGGTAATGGGGTTGGATCGTCCCTCTGCGCAATTGTTGGCTTTACAGCTACACACACTGTAGGTACACTTAGAGTCAGGACCGCTTTGTAGGATTACGTTTGATTATTTGTGCGTTTTATATGCCTTCAAATATACACTGTTTTAGCACTATGGTAGAACTATATCTATTATTTACGCTTTTTGTGCTTCTAATCACGTCTATCTGCTTCTGTCTATTAATCATTGCAGCACACGTATTTTGCAAGAATAACGTTGGTTCTATAAATTTATTGAAAACATCCCACTGTGTAGTCTCTGTATGCTTCCCTGAAAGGAAGTAAGCACAAGTGACTGAGCGAAAGGTTCTGTACTGTTTCCACGATCCCTGGGGGGGGTGTCTGGGTTGTCATGTTCAGTAGTTGCCAGAAACCATTTGCTCCCTGGTAGGGTCTGGGGCCTCATGTGGCACTGTAAGCTATTTGGTCTATCGGCCGACATATTCTGCGGGGGTGTCCAGAATCAGTCTAGACACCAAGCTCCTATTTTATGTTGTCCAAATAATGTGCAGATCCTATGGATTAGTAGGAACTACACAACAATATGTTTACTTTTTTGTTTACATTAACATGAAACACATAATGCATCTGCTCATAGTAAGATACTTACTCATTATTTCATGGACGCAGTAGGGATCACAAGGACGCCATTGTGCAGGAAGTGTCCCATGTCTATTTTTAAACATGAACCAGAGCTGTTACTCTCTTTTAAGGTGGAATGATGGTGTGCCTTCACACTGAACATTCTCCTTTTTAAGTTAACATATCAGTGTTTCATTCAGCCTTAAAATAATATAAATAAATGTTTCCACTCCCCCCTCAGCTTTGTTTCACTGTCCAGTTTTGTTTTGCCATAAATGAACTCCCAGAAGCTAGCCATGAGTCTGATCCACAAAAATGGGGACTAGTACAAAAAGGGTAATCAAATCTTCTTTGTGAATCAAACCGAAACATGCAACTCTCTAATAATAAAGTAGTGAGGAGGACACAGTCCCTTCTTCCCATTTTTATCAATTTTTTGATTTATTGTGGCCAATTCACACAGGTATATAAAAGCACTTAAAAGAGCACTGCAGGAGTGTCAGCTGTCCATTGACAGATCTGGAGAGAGGCTGTTTGTTATGACAAACAGCGTTATTCTTTTTTACTTTCTTGGGGTGAATTTCTATCTTGTGCTTTAATTGCCTCCCACCCACACCCTAAACCCTTCCTTGAACCCAATGGCATTTGGGTCCTCCTTGGGCCTTCTTATCTCCGGCAAGACTCTAATTCATGGTGGGCTCTACAGCATTCCATCTGCAAAGAAGAATGATCAATAGTAGAGAAGGGTGTTGCCCTTGCAGCCAGTCTCCTTTGCTTTTTTCTAACCCGAAGCCCTTCCTCTCTTTTAACCTCCCCTTACATTCTCATTGGTGGAGGAACATTCTTGCCACTACTTCTCCCTTCACCATTGGTCCTCCTCTCATGTGGCTCTGCTCCCTGTAAAACTTCAGGCTCTGCCCTCTTCTCCTCACCAACACCCCTGAAACCTGCCTGTTCTCTTTCCAGGTGAGTTTGCTCTCCCATTCTGGAACATGTATTCTGGTGAGAAATAAGCATAGATATTCTGTTTCAGCATGCTACAACTTAGTGTTCTCTCCTGTTGATGGTAACCTCTAATTCTCCCACTACAGGTCTTCCTGGCCCAGACATTTCTCTCTCGGGAAATTGGTTCTTGGGTAGCCTACATTAAACTCCTCACATTCATTCCCTCTTAAACCAGGATGATCAGTCAGGACAACTTCATGAATCCTTCACAAATAATCTACTGTACCCATCAGTTTTCCTGGTTGCCAGCTGCGGCCCGTGCAGGTAGGAGTGGTGGGGCAGGATTGGCAGAGGTGGATTTGACAGATGACCACAAGGGATAATTAAATAAATGATTCATTTTTCCTTGTCGTCGTCTGTTGAAATCCACTCCTCCCCATCCCACCTGGCCCTACTGCTCTTACCTGCATGGACCGCGGCTGCTGGTTGCTGATTTATTGAGAAGGAATAAGATTATAATGCTAGGAGCCATTGTAACACTGGATTGTTGCTATCCTTATTCTGAACTAACTGGGTCAATGGAGCATGGTCAGTTATGACTTCAAAATGTCCATCTAAGACATAATATTTCTATACCACCAAGGCTCATTGAATCGCCAGACATTCTTTCTCAGTGGTTGCATATGAGACTTCAATAGGCAGTAACTGTCTACTAATATATACTGTTGAGTGTTCATTATCCTCAAATTCCTTTAACCAAACTGCCCCAAGCCCAAATCCCAGAAGCATCTGTCTGCAACACAAAGGGTGGTTTAATATCTAGATAACTTAGCACTGGGTCCATAACTAGAGCTGTTTTTAGTTCTCTAAATGGATTCTCTTGTTCTTGACCCCAAGGTAATTGATTTGCAGGGCACTTTTTTAACAACGCTTTGATTGGTTCAGCTAAAGTCAAAAAGTGTGGAACAAATCGCCGGTAGAGTCCCACAAAACCCATGAAGGAATAAACCTTCTTCCTATTTATAGGTCCCTGTATCATACTACACGCTTCAATTTTCTTCAACTGAGGACAAACCCTTCTATTTCCAATACAGTAACCCACGTTTTATACTTGAGTTACCGCTATGGTGCACTTAGCCGGATCAACCATTAACCCTGCTTGTTCTAATGCTTCCAGTACAGACCCCAAATGCTTGAAATGAGACTTCCAATCCGGACTGAAAATAGCAACCTCATCCAGGTAGACACCATGAAAAACTTTTGTGAGGTCTTAGAATGGGATTCATGAGCCATTGAATTGTGATTGGAGCTCCATGCTGCCCAAATGGAGGCCCATGAAACTGAAACAGGGAAAATAGTGTAGAAATTACAAGTTTTTCCCTCTCTGAGGTCTAGAAAGGAATCTGCTGGTATCCCTTTGTGAGATGTAGCATGCTAATCTATTGGGCCGACCCCAGTCACTTAATGAGATCATCCACTCTGTGCATAGGATATGCATCACAAGAAGATACCTTATAAACTTGGCAAACATTGATGGGAAAATGGATGGCTCCATTTGATTTTGCCACCAGTACAATAGCTATCAACCATTCACACATGGATGGCTCTATTTTATCCAAAGACAACATGAACTCAATCTTCTCTTTTACTGCCCCTCTCTGTGCTTCCCGAATACAATAGGGCTTATTCTGGATTTTAACTCCTGCGGAGTAACAACAGCATGCTCTACTTTACTACAGTTGTATAACCTGGAAGACATTCAAAAATTCTTTCTTGTTTCCTAGGTAGTTTGATTACCTCTCCCCTCCCCCTTTCCTGTCCAGGGGCCAGATGTAGGTCGGTCGGTAATGGCCGAAAATCGGTATTTTCGGCCGTTACCGACCGGTAAATAAGATTTGGTATGTAGGGCCCAGAATTTTACAGATTCAATAAATTTACCGATCTGTAAATTTACCGAATCTGTAAAATACCGAATCGGTATTCATACCTATTCGGTATTTTTGCTATGTAGGTGGGACTCTTCTGAGTCCCACAACCCTTACCGATTCGGTATTTTACCATCAAATATATTTGATGGTAAAATACCGATTCAGGTGTGCATGCAGATGTGTGCATGCACACCTGTGCCATATGACAGACAGACCTGCCCTTAGGGCAGGTATGCCTGCCACATGGCCCCCGAATCTTTTTTGGGGGTGCTAGAGGGTGTCAAAGTGACACCCCCTGCACCCTTGTCAAAATCGGTTCGGTAAAAGGAACATCTGGATGTTCCTACATCTCCACCCCTTAGATTTACTGATTTTTAATTACCGAATCGGTATGATTCGGTAATTAAAAATCGGTAAATCTATTTTACCTACATCGGGCCCCAGGTGCCTTAGTCTATCAAAATCTCCTCTAGCAGTCCCACACATGAAAACTAGGGTATAAGGATACTGGAAACATGCGTAGATAATGTTTGTAGAGGAAATGCCTCAGAGTACCAGGTAGCATAGTTAGGTGATTTTTGAAGTACTATGCATTCTTCTATAGTGACAGGATAGATTCTCCCATGAGGAATCTAAGCTACAAGGACAAAGTCCATACGATAAATATATGGACAGCGAGGATGGAATTGATTGCCCAACCTTCTTACTGAATTCATCCTGGAACTCTTTATAACCTTCTTGTACCATTAAATAGTCTGGATTTTGATAGTGGCATAGCAGATTATAGGAAGGACACAGTTCAATCCTTCTCTGTGGAAGCAACTTAGATGAAATTGAGATGGTCTGTGCTCCCTGGTAAATTAGATTATGTTTGTGAAACAATTGAGTTCTTATAACTACAGAAAATAAAAGGGTATCAATGAGGTCAATGGGTCAATTAGGTCTAGTTAGTCAATTAGTGAGATCGGATGGGTCCTATTCTGTGGAATGGGTCAACTGGGTCAATTATGTCAGATGATATGCACATGTCCATTCTCCAATGTCATTCCTATACAGAGTGTTTCCCAGCATACTTCCTCTGATACCACCAAGGCCTAAAATTGCTCAGGAGTTTTCCTTGGTTTCCATTGCCTTCTAAAGCAGAAGGCAATGTTCATTATGAAATCTTTGGCACATAAAATAGCCAAACATTCCACAATAAATTAAAACCTGGATGTTTAAGTGCCCTTGGGCTGTAAGAAGCCTTACTGGAAATTGAAAATGGTCTTTTACATATTCTTCACACTATGGTTCAAACCTCTGAGTGGGAAAGGGACTCAGCCAGGTATTGCTGGTTATGATCAAGTCAGAAGTTTCCCCCTGTTGTGGACAATCTTTAACAATTGTTTCAAGTCTTTTCATCTGTGCTTAACGATTTCCTGATACTTCCAAACTGCATCAGGTCTGGCCACCTCTTCCTTGCCTGATTCCGTTTATACTTCCATGGGATTTTGTCAAGGATACCATCTCCTTTCTTGACACTGCTGATTTTGCTGTTCATTGAGCTGTAAGGTTAGATCTATTAGGGCAGTTGATGTGGTAGGTCTGTATTGCACATCTAATTAGGGCTCCTTTAATTGTTGTCTGAGGCCCTGGCAAAATGCTGCTGCAGTCCAAGCAGTGTCAGCCACCAGTTGATATAAATGACTGATGTACAAAATTAACATCTTAATTTTTTGGCATAAGGTAAGGAACCCTGAATGGGCTGGTGATCAAGTCGGTTTCTTCTCAAGTAGCTGGAGAGCTACAGTTCCTGATTTAAAATTAGCAGGGTAGGCCATGGTAAAGCGTCTTCGCTGAGGTAGAATAACACAAATATGACTTTGCCGCGCTCTGGTGAAAACTGCTCTAGTTTTGGAAGGAATGCGATATATAATTGAGTCACGAATGACTGAAAGCTGTGAGAGTCTCATGAAAATGATTCAGGTTGTGATATACCTATAGCAACGGAGGGTAGAGCCAAAGGATGACACAACCTGGAGCTTCTACTCCAAAGCCTGACTGAGTAGGCTTACTGGAAGGGGTGATGGAAGAAGCTCCACCTTCACTGGAAGCAACCAGGGGGTCTATGACTTAATTAAACCTATGAAGTAATATGAAGTGAAATTGCATGATTGTCCAATACCTTAGTTCTCGCTTTCCCCACTGCCTGCAGGGGACTCACAGTGGAATCCATTTTTGAATGGTCTGCAAATTAGTCACGATTGTAAGGCATATAACATCTAGGTGAATCCCTCTGATTTTTTCTATGGGTCCATTCCCCCCCTGTAGTAATCTCGGGGACTGTGAATAGGACCCAAGTGGAAGTGAAAAAGAAGCTATGGAGAGGGAGTAAAAGAGATACACTCCTACACACTCATACAGGTCGCATGATGGAAAAACCAAATGGGCAGAATATGGCAAAGTGATTTTATCTCCTGTGGGATACCTACATTTTCTACTAGAGCTGTGTAACCTGGAAGAGATTAAAGTACTCTTTCTTGTTTCCTAAGTAGTTTGATCAACCCCCTTTCCTAGGTCCTGGCTTATCCTCCCTGGGGAAGGAAAGCAGAGTCACAGAAGGGTAACGCACATAAGGGCTATACACATGGGTATCACATGAAGAGTAGCTAGACTTATTTGGGGCAGCATGTAGACACTGTGTAACTAGCTCCAAGCACACCTAGAGCCCCTTCAAATGTGAATCACGATGAAAATAGCATTCGCTGCAGAACTGGTCATCATTAAATCTTGGAGTAGGGTGATAAAGCTAACAGACACAGGATACCAACAAGGCATAGGAGCAATAAGGTTAAGCGAACTAATGGGAATCGAGAAGTGAGAAAACATAAAAAGTGAGAGGGCGAGTAGGCTGAGTGTGAACTGTAGCATTAGCAAAATAGTGATAACAACTGGGGTTCACAAACAACTTTCTTCTGCACATGAAATTTCTTCCTCTACTGACCCAAAAGAGCTACTGCTACATCTAATCCTAATATGGATGGTGCAGTGCAAACAGACCTGCTGGGATTGTAAGGATTCTATCCTCCTATGCCTGTCTGTATTTTCTATTGGCATGTTCTCCACCTTCTCCAGTGTTGCTTCTGTTTCAGCTACTTTGTCTTGTGTCTTGACACGTTATTAACGAGGTGCTAGCCCACTTTGTCCTGGCTAGAGCTGTGTGTCAAGGAACCGTGCAATAGTAGTAGGACAATACGACGTGGGCCAACACTCTATGCTTCTAGACGTGTATTGAGTCAAGTGGCCATTTTGTGCTCCATTGAAAGATTTATGGTACATATTCCAGTGACAGGCTAGCCATTTTGAGAGGAATCTTGGAGTTCGAACTGCCCATCACAGGGATGCTGTCAAATGTGTAAACTCCTCGATTAAAGCCGGCTATGGGCTGACCTGGAGACTGTGACAGATGGCCTAGTGGTTGCTGGGGAGGTAAACGAGGGTGTAGTCATACGGCAGCATAGATCAGCACTTGGAGGACAAGGTGGAAAGACCAAGAAGATTCTGAAAGCACTGGAGCATTCTGGAAGACCCAGAAAATTCCAGAAGGAGCCAGAAGATTTGGGATTCTTCTGGTTCAGTAGCATCTGGGAAGATTTGAGCACCAGTCACAATATTACACTTTGCCTGGCAACATCCGTTGATGGGTGCCCTACTCCAGTAGCATATTTTGCACTGTTGGCGTTCCCTGCACCGTTTTTGTGTTGCTCCTCTTCGGTTCCCTGAGATGACTAGGGCATCTCAGGTTAACCCTGCCATCGACAGACACTGACATTTTACAGAAGCAGATGTCACACATACTTCTCATCGTGGAGCATATGTACTCTAACGTTGATACTTTTTGATGGATGAAAAAATCCTTGTTCTTCATTATACAATAACATTTCGAAGAACCAGTAATGTCCACATACAATTCAGAGCCCTGAAGAAGTCCTTGTAGGACGAAACGCGCTGGCTACTGTCTGTTGGTGGGACTTTTTAAAAAGAAGAAAACAAATAAAGAATCTTTGAATAAAGAAACTTTCGTGATATGCATTTGTCATATGCATGATATTCAGTGGATAAGAATACTTATGTTCTGCACATGCCAAAGTTAATTTTCAACATCTACGTGGCCCCCCTCCCAGTCATCGTCACACGTCACAGTCTCAACATAGTTTCCTATGCCGATGACACCCAGCTCATCCTCTTCCCTCAATAGGCACCCAACCACCGCAAAACTCAGCTTCCAGAGAGAAAAACAAGACGTCGCAGTCTGGATGACCAACAGCTGCCTAACACTTAACGCAGAAAAGACAGAAGTCCTCGTCCTCGGAACCACCCCTTCAGCATGGTACAACACCTGGTGGCTCACCGCCCTCAGAATCTCTCCTACCCCCTCAGGCCATGCCTAAAACCTCGGCATCGTACTCGATTCATCACTCGCCATGACCCGACAGGTCAACGCCGTCACCTCCAGCTGCTTCGACACCCTCCGCATCTTTCGAAAGACCTTAAAAATGGATCCTCCCTAAGTCAAGGAAGACAATCACCCAAGCACTCATCACCAGCAAAATCAACTATGGAAACGCTCTCTACGCCGGCATCAACAAATCCCTACTCCACAAAATCCAGACGATACAGAACACTGCAGCCATACTCTCCCTCGGCATCCCACCGCCCAAACACATCAGCCAACACCTGCAGAGACTCCACTGGGTCCCGGGGGAGAAGAGAGACCTCTTCAAAATCCTCACCCACGCCTACAAATGCCTTCACAAAAGCAGCCCCAAATACCTTAACGACAGAATAAATTTCCACATGCCCAAATGAAAACCTCCGATCTGCCAACCTCGCACTAGCTGAAACCTCACACATCCACAGAACAAGAGCAGGCGGAAGACCGTTATCCCACATTGCAGCCAAAACCTGGAACGAGCTACCGACAGATATCAGATGCGCCCCCTCCCTGAACACCTTCAAGAAGACCCTCAAGTCCTGGCTCTTCGGCTGAAACTGATCTGCATACCCCTCTCCCCCCCAGCGTCTCAAGACCCTCACGGGTGAGTAGAGTGCTTTATAAATCCCTGATTGATTGATTGATTGATTGAAGATGCATGTTGAAATACAAATGCTTTTGTAAATGTTAAATTTTGAGTGCTGAACCACCGATATTGCATGTTAGATACTGAGATTTGCTTGCTGTCTTTCTGGAGCTCCTGCTCCAATTTCTAGCACTCCAAATCATCCTGGCTCCCAGAATCTCTACTACTGGAGGTGAATGTTTGTATTTGATTCTCGGGACTGTATCATGGTCATCTGGGTGATAGTCACATCCCCTCCACTTCCATACACTAGTAATACCAATAGTGCTCGAAGAGGCAAGTCAGTTGTCATGTGTACTTTTTGGGGGCCTGAGTTTCTATTATACAGGAAGAACATATAGTTTTTTAAATCAAACACTGAGAAGGCTTTGCACAGCACACATCCTGAAGTCATGTATTTCGAGGTTCTCTTATGTGATAATTAAGAAAATAGAGGGAAAGTGAAATAAAATAATTGCCTAGGATTACATAATTTGGTTAAGCAGAGAAGCAGGGATTAATACCAAATTTTTGGTTTCACATTGTGCAGTTCAGACACTAGATGTATTCGCCTAGCTTTCCTTACACCTACCTTACCACAAAACCCTCCAGAAAACCAGACCACCACCTTTCTGGTATCAATGTGGCCTTGGTCACCTCACTGACCAAATTTGTAGCCCCGTAGAAAATGTTTGTGAGTACCCATGGTTTACATGCTTGGTGCCTGGGGGAAAGTTCTTCTAAGTCAGAACAGTGTGGCTTTGTGCCTAGTATGGGCCTGCCCACTAGCCCTTCCTTGGCAGCCATACATCCTTCTCAGTATAGTCTCTGATCAAAGATGGAATTGTGAACCATTAATTGCCGCTATTTTGTTTGCCACTGTGCGGAGGTATTCTATTTCATTCAAGACAACTCCTCTGATGTTATATTTCTCACTGAAACCTGGCTAGCCCTACAACTACTGCTGGACCTCTTGTAGCCCTGCCCTCAAGTTTTAGCATCACAAGATGTGACAGGCTCAGCGACAGGAGGGGCGGCATCTATACATCTAGGATAGCCTGTAAATTGGACCTCTGCCCTGTTCAAGACTCCAAAAGTGCCCTTTTCCAGATATCCGTGAATAACATTGTTACTTTTTCCGGCCTTCAAATTTATAGAACCTTTGGCCCCATCAAAGCCTTTAGCAATAATTAACCAGGTGATTACCTTAGCTCTTAAATGCTCAAATGTTATCATTTTAGGTAATCATAACTTTCACTTGGAACAGCCCAATGATGTTGGATCCCACGAACTGTTGGATGACTTAGCTGCGCTCTAGCTTGTTCAAGTAGTAAGAGTTCCCCTGCACACACAGCTTTCGCACCTTCTGGATACAGTTTTTTCTAAACTGCCCAATTTACAGGTTGCACTTCCATGATCTATGAGCTTGTCGAACTATTGTCTGATCCCCATGTCCTGCAACATTGATCAATAGTAATTCTCTCACCGGAAATATTACTATGAAAAGGCGTTGGCACAAATGAAATCTGGCAGAATTTAGCAGCTAAGCTACCTGCCACCAGCCCCGAGTTAGATACCAATGCCGATTGTGCTGATTCCATGGTCAAAGATTGTCTCACCTCAGCCCTTGACAAGTTTTTACCCCCCTGTCAAGTTTTAACCAGAAGCAGGCCCTCTCCCCCTTGGTTCAACGTGGAGTTGGTGGCAGAGGGAATAAAACTGCATAGTGCTCAAGTGAGCCTGGAGAAAGTGCTCTGATGTAGTGGCAAAAAATAAAGTACGAGTACAATCAAAGCCTACTGCAAAGCAATGAGGAAAGTGCAAGCAGAATTCCTTTCCAATAAGATCTTAAATTTTAAAAAAACTCAAAAGAAATATTTATTGTAAACAGGTTTATGAAACCTGTCATGATGACCAGGTGAGGCCTCAAATGAACACTGCAATAACATAGCCAACTTTTTCATTGAAAAGATCGATACTGTTTACTCCCATTTTCCGCTCAAGATCTGTCCCTTCTGATACTGAGGCTTCTCCTGTCCATTTAGCCAAATTTAAGCCTGGGCCAGAACTGACTGAACTAGCTCTCCATGATCTGCCCTCTTTCTCCACTCTGTGCCTCACAGTGAAATCAGGCTCCCCAGATGATCCCCGTTAACCAGACTTTGTCAATACATTCCCCGAGGCCATCCTTCCCAAATTTCTTGAGGTGGCCAATCTATTCCAGTCTTCGACCACTATTCCACAGGCGTGAAAGCAGGTTCAGGAGATACCTCTGATGTAGCTAGTATCTCTTGACCCTACTAAACCTTAAAAATATCGCCCTATCCCCCTGCTCCCTTACCTAGCTAAAGTTGTGGAAAAACATGTCAACAAACTCTTAATGGCGTTCCTTGAAAAGAACACATTTTGGATACGTCCCAAAGTGGTTTGAGGTCGAACCACAGATCTGGATTGAAGAGTAGCTGATGGGGGACGTTCTGCATCCGTTATTATCTTGGACTTGAGTCCCATATTCAACACCATATCACATAAGATGTTCCTTCAGCACCTCTGCGAAGGGAAACAACCATTACAACACAGTCATTACAACGCACTACATTTACAACACAGCTGTTACAATGCAACTGCCTTTACATTGCATGCCATTACAACGTATGATACTACAATGCATGCCATTACAACTCATACCATTACAACACATGCCATTACAACTCATACCATTACAACACATGCCATTACAACTCATACCATTACAACACATGCCATTACAACTTATGCCATTACAACGCATTATAAGGTAAGTAAAGGAGATTTTCTGGTTTTAGAGTTGATATGGGTTTTGGGCTACATGGGAATAGTAATTTTAACCCCTACACTATCCAACACTTTCCCTACTGTTGCACTCACTGGAGTAGGAATAGTAATTTTTACCGCTACACTATCCAACACTTACCCTACTGTTGCACTCACTGGAGTGGGAATAGTAATTTTTACCCTACACTTTCCAACACTTACCCCACTGTTACCCTAAAAGCATTATGCGCTGTAATGCTATGCATTGTAATGGTATGCGTTGTAATGGTAGTTTTAAAAAATGTGTTGTAATTGCATGCATTGTGAAATTATGCGATGTAATGGTAGTTGCTATGTAAAAACCGTGTTGCAAAGGCATGCGTTTTAATTGTTTGCGTTGTAACGTCACATATTCCATCTTGTATATGGGTTGTAAAAAATAAACTCTGAAGAAGTTGCAATCAGTTTGGATGTTGCAGCCCGACTTCTGTTTTGTCCTTCTAGGTTTTGTCTCTCATCGGTACTCCTTCTAAAGCTCCACTGGTTTCCGATTGAGAAGCGCATCCAGTTTACAGTTCTCAGTACCACTCATAAGATCATGCACTTCTCAGGAGCCTCCACCCTCTCAGAACTTGAGCTGGCTTATTTTCCTACCAGAGCTCTTCACTCTGCAGAACTCAATCTGGCATTGGTCCCCCCATTTAAGAAAAAGAAACTGGGTGGTCGCACCCTTTGGGTGTTGGTACTTGTCCATTTCATCAGCATGTGTCATGATCTAAGGACTACACCGAGCAATCTTTGCTTTAGAAAAAACTTAAAACATGGCTGTTCGCTACTCAGATATCTCAGTATCTTCTTTGTCCTTCCTGTTACTTTTCCGGATTACAGGGCCCAGCGCTGGAAAGCCCTGTTGTTGGGGCAGCCATACACTCTACAAATCTCATTACCATATAACATAACATAAAATAACTTAACATAACATACAAATCTACTCATACTAAGTGGCTCTCACACTCACGTATAAATACACCTACACACATTCACACTCACTGAGCAGGAATCTGGCTCTGAATATTCGAACCAGCAAGCTAGACAGAGCATCAAGGCCAGGTTTGAAAAGTGGAAGCCTCACCACAATTCCTCTCCTAGTTTCTTGATAGGACTGGAAGCACAGCCCTAGAAGAAGCTGGAAAAGTACTGACAGACACATTTTAGCAGAAATACTGTGCTGCTGAGGTATGCACAGTATGGCTGATGGTTAAAACAGACCCCGCCTATGTGAGGGGATCCCAGTAGAATCACGCCTCTCGTACATGCACAGTTGAGACATGCACCTACCAAGTGTCATGTTTTTAAACGCAATTCTGTAGTTGGGTCATGCCTAGAAGCCCCAAGCCCCCTTCCGCCTGTCATCAAACAAGGGTGAGAGGGCTGACCTGCTCACTGGCAGTGTTCATAAAAACCTAAAAGTCGTGTTTTGATGAACACTTCTCAGTTAAATAATTAGAAATTGCGGCAAGAGGCACTAAGTGATACCCCACAGGAGGCATGACTATGCCCTGAAGCCCCTGATGACGAGCCACCACTGCATATTACTGACATGTATGTTCTTTTCTGTTCTCCCCTCGGTGTCGTTCCATGGAACATTTCTAGCTATGATAATCGTTTAAATGTTCGGTTTATATCCTGGTTTAGGGCATATTTGATTTGGAGAGAAAGGATACACATTTATAATATATAATGAATAGCACCATGTGTGCCTCTTCATAAAAAAACACTGGCAAAACCAATAGGTCTTGGCTTTGAAACCCAATGGATATGCTAATGTCTCTTGGCGAAGTTATACAGCTCTGAGAGGATGCGGTGAAGTGTGGTGATGGAGCGAGATAGAGAATAACTTTTTATTCCAACTCGTGAAGTTATACTTCCATAAAATAAAATAATCTTATTAATGATTTGTGATGTATTCGTACTAAATCAACTTAGATTAAACTTTTACACGTGGGAAAACTAACACATGTGCTCATAAATGTGCATAACTGTTGCATCTTTTTGTTCGTGAAAAATAATAAATTAATTTTGTTGTTCTGTCATGTCATAACTAACTGCAGCTGAATTTAAAAAGTGGCATGTGCTTATTTTGCTTTCCTTGTCTATGAGATGTCATTCTACTCTCTAAAGGTGCATAAAGGATTTTGTGGATTTTGTGGAATAATGAAGACTGGTAGATATAAAATGCTGCTTTATTTGTTTGCTTTGTGCTAGGTAATATTATACTAACGGGTGGGTTAAATAATTAGCAAACAAAGGGTGGAAACAGAATGAATAATATTTCTTTCATTAATTATTTTCTTGTGTTTGTTTATACATTAGAGAAATTAAGTTGACTGCTTTGGGCCTAGTTCACTCGAGTTTACTAAAAGATGAATTTAATTTCTGCACGAAGCCTGAGATGTCCTTTCTAAAGTTTTCCATCGAAGTAACATTTGTTGAACTGTGATGAGGCTCTTACATTATTCTGGTCGGACGTGGCCAAGGCCAGGAACCGGCAGAAAGAACATTTGATAATTTGGCATCCGAGGAAGTGAAATGAAACTAGTGAAAAACTATGGCAAAATTGTTGCAAGCAAAGGAAGCCTCGGATCACGTACAGTAGAGACAATGGAGTCTAAGAAAGTGACGGAACTGATGTTTTGAAATATGGGGTGACATGTCACTTGTCACTCATGAGCCAATGGGACATCGACTTTTGCGGAAAGTTTTACTTTTACTTAGATTAGCTTAGCACAGAAAGGTATAAAGATCCATGCCCCGTGGATGGGTCACGCTGCGGCTTTCTAACCTTTGGATGAGGGTGTCGTGCTGTCGGACTTTACTTGGAGCACGTAAGAAATCCCTAAAGACTTTACTTTATTTCCATTTATTTAGCTTATTTAGGGACTTAGGTTCTGGAAAATGCTAAACTTATAATTCTTTGCAAATAATCTGAATTCTATATGATGCTTACAAATATGCTTATGACAATTCTAATAAAATGCTTAAATAAAACTATATTCTTACAATTCAAATAAATAGCTAATAAAATCTTACTTTTGAAAACAAGCTGGTCTTGTCATTTCGGGAGTGCAGGTTATCATTAGCTAGATACCATCGCCAATGGTGGCCAATTAAATAGTTAGGATTTGTTTGAATAATGTCTTTATTTTCTGCGGATGTATATAAATGTATATAAGTTGTATATAAGTTTAATTAGGCCACATGATTCAGTTGGTCAAAATATGTCAGGTTTTGTTAATGGGTCCATGTTTTTAAGTGGTGATTTTTAGAGTGCGTGGTGTAGTTAGGTAGTGTATTTTATGACATATTTTCTATAGGCCGCTGGATCAATTCTTCTGGTAGCAGATTTTGATGGTTGCTATGGTAATCAATGTATTATGGTATGAAAATAGGATCGATGTTTAACACATGTTGAGTTTGTTTTTCGTGCTATATGTGAGTTGTACCGGTACAGATAGTGTGATGAGAAGGTAGTCACACAGTACATTTGATCTGTTTCAGTGTAGTGGTATCGCCGTGTATCACTGGTGTTGTGGCCGTGCAACACATGTTAGGGCTAGGTGTGAATGTTGTATAGTGAGGATTATCTAAGAAATTTGAACAGCATGAGTATAGGGACAATGTGCCCGTTCTAAAACTCACTGTGATAAGAGTAATAGTATATATTCGAACTTAAATGAAGGGTAGGATAACGTCGGTACATGATTATCTATAAATAGGTGAAAGTCCTGTAGGGATACATGTTTCATATCTATAAACAGGTGAAAGTCCTGTACGGATAACGTCGTTTATTTTATTAACGGTGCATGATATCTATAAACAGGTGAGAGTCCTGTACGGATTTCATGTGTGTTTGATTTTAGGGTCTTTCCGTTTGAAAGTGCGTGAATGTTTTGTAATTGTGTTCAAGTCGAACTTTCGAATTAAGTCACTTAATTGTGCATTCTAGAGGGAAAACGAGTTCATTAATTACTTGCTTGGAGGGTAGAGTAAGAGTTGCTCTACTGGCAATTGAAAATTATTCTATGAGAATAGGGCCGACTATTCCAAGCTGAGAATACTTGAATGAATGTAATTCTGTCACTTATTAGAGAAACAGACAGATGAGTCTTTCTTGTCAAAAATTAATTTTCACCGAAAGAGCGTTCTTAAAATGGCGCTGTGAAAAGATTTTGTGAAGGAGGGGTGAGCGCTGGGAGTGAGACGCGAGAAACCGCAGCTGCTGTGTACGTCACAGAGCCGCTCTATGATTGGGTGACATACGTCACAAGCTGTGTTCTGGTTGGCTCTTGAATCTCAGACGAGCTAATAGCTGATTGGCTCTTCAGTAAAATTCTATTTCTATTGGGTGAGCAAAGTGGTGACGTAGCTCAATCCTGATTGGCTTGTTGGTGTGTTTCGCGCACGGATTGGCTGGATTTTGCGGAACATCCCGGAAATAATTTTAAAACAATTTTATTAATTGAATTAGACTCTTAAAAATGAGTTATCATTTTAAACATGTTGAGAAAAAGCCTACATTATTTCAGAAACTTAAAAATTTTATTTCACCGGACAAGAAAATAGAAACGCGAGGTGGTAAATTACTTCATAAATATAAAACACCTGCAGCGTATATGGAAGGTGAATATGGTTATCATACTGTTTTGTGGTTTGATATTTGGAAACACTATACAAAAGATGATGGTGTTTTGACTTGGCCGGACGATGGTTCTTTTAATGTAAAGGTTTTAAGAAATTTAAGAGAAAAGATGAATGCTCTTGTACCAAAGCCGAGACCTACTCAATTTGAAGCTTTAGTTGAATGGGAGGATGAAATGTTTCAACTACAAAGAGAAGCGAGTGGTATTAAAAGACCTCCTAAAATACCAAGCTATAGAAGAGAAACTCATGAAGATAGAATGCGAATGTGGAGACAGGGAAGCATGAGCGATGGACTTTATTTAATTAGAGAAATGGTTTTAGGTTCTCCTAGTGAAAAAAGAAGTGAGACTGAAGATGCAGTTTTAGAAGAAATTTTCACTTCTAACAAAAGAAATGAGCCTTTGAGACCTCCCCAATCATGGTCTGCTCCGATGGTTTCTACAGATACTACACCGAGTGCACCTCCGATTAGTGAATCTTCTAAATTATATCCAAATAATTCTGAATCTTTTGAAACCCCAGAAAAATTAGAAATTAGGACAAATGCTGATGTCTGTATTGGAGGTAAACATTTTTCGTTAATTCCAAGAGAAAGGGAAGCTCCAAAAAATTATATGAGAGAAATAAAAAATGAAGAAGTTGAAAATTCTTCTGAATATTTCCGATCAAAAGAAGAATTAATTCGATAAATGACAAAAAGCTTGGAAGCTGTGACAGTTCCAGTAACGATTGGTCCTGTTCAGCCTGTTTTTGAACGAAATGAAATTAACAAAACAGGTTTAACAATTCCTCTAAATGCTGAAATTCAAAGGGTTGCTGAAAAACTTTACTCAGATATATCTGAAGTTAATTCGGGAAAAACAAGAATGCCTGATCTGACTTTTAATGAAGGTTCTTTTTCCAAAACACCGATGGGTGCAGAATCTGATGCTGAATCTTCTGATGCTAGAAAACAAAATTCTAAACTTGATGTTGCAAAATTAAAAGCTAATCTGGAGGAATTAATTATTGGTACAATTGGTCCTGATAGTTTAAAATTTTAACGTGATGATGAACTCCTGTTCATCTGCAAGAGTATTCAGTGGAAAACAAAAAATAAATACGATCAATTGGAAGAACTGGCGGCAGAACTTGAAATTGATTTGAACAGGCAAAAGAATTTTGGAAAACATTATAGATTAGATTTTTCAGAAAAGGATATTGAACACTTAAATTCAATGGGAAGAATAATGCATATAAAAGAATTAATTGTTTACATCAAAACATTAGGTGAGTTGAGTAAGTGGAGAGTTAAATGGACAAGAAAGAAGGAAGATGAGAAATTAGAAAAATTGTCAAAACAGTTTCCAATGAGAGAGATTGCAGGTGGAGGGTATGTTCATGTCCCTTGGTCAAGACAAGACATTCTGTTGTTTACAAATGACTTTCCTAGATTAAGAGAAAAACCTGTCGAGTGGTATCGTCAGGTAGACAGATTTATAAAAGTCTCAAAAGTTCTGTGGATTGATCTGGATGGATTCTTTGACATTGTTGTTCCATCAGATCTTTGGACAGAATGTAAAATTTCTATAAGTTGGCCAAAGGAGGAACCTGAACGAATTAAAGAAACAGGTGCTCCAGCTCCGATAGTAATGGATTTTTATGAAAAAGTGATTTTATGGTTAAAACAAAAAATTCCACCAAAAGAGGTTGATTGGGTCAAAATAGATAGAACTAATCAAGAACCGAAAGAATCAGTTCATTCATTTTATGAGAGGTTATTGTTAGTTTTTAAACAATACAGTGGCTATGAGAAATTGGATGAAAAGGATATGAGTCATTTTATATATAGATTTGTTTATGGTCTCAGACCAGAGGTTGGAGAAATGATCAGAAATAATATTGTGGGTTGGCAATCACTTTCAGTTGATGACATTTTAAGAAAAGCTAAATACTGCAGTGATGAGTTAGAAGTGAAACAGAAAAAGCTTAAGGAGAAAGCAATGTGGGCTCAAGTGAAAGTGGCTGAGCAACAAATTGCTAGTCTTGGAAATAAAAATACTAATTTTATTCAAACTCAAAATTCAAATCAAGGTCAAGGAAAATTTAAATTTAATATTAACAGAAAATGTAATCCTAAAGTTGAAGAATTAAAACTGAAATTACCTTGTTTCAATTGTGGAGAAATTGGACATTGGAGAGACGAGTGTAAGAAACCACCTAGAAATTTAAAGAGTCCATTGTTAAAACCACAGATGCAGAGTGATGTTGATCTGCAGCGACAGCTACAGTTGCAACAAAATCTAAATGATTTGAGTCTTCAGCGACAGCTGCAAAACCAATTGAATCACCAGCAAAATCAAATTCCGCAACCTCCTTTCCCTAATTGTGGGGGAAGTCAAAAATATAATCCAAGTGTGGGATTTCAAGGAGATGATCAGGTAATAAGAAACCATAGGCAAATTGTGCAAAATGCTTCAGGACAGTTTTTATTAACAGAGCAACAAGAAAGTGATTCTGATGATTACTTCTGACGGTGCCCGAGAGAGGGGGAAGAGTGTGTTATTGGAGCCACTCTTGAGGTTGACCAGTCTGGTCCATTTGTAAATGGGAAAGTTAATGATGTAGACATCACTTTCTTAGTGGACACTGGTGCTACCCGTTCTACTGTTAGATCAGTGGAAAGTGAAAACCTACCTCTCTCTGGGGAAACCATTCAAGTAATCGGTGTAAGTAATCAACAAATCAAAACGGATCTAACTGATCCAGTACCAGTTGAAATTGGAAATTTCAAAGACAAACACAGATTTGTGGTTTGTAACAGCAGTCCTGTGAATTTGTATTCGGAGGGATATATTGTGCAAAATGAATTGTAGAATATATTGTTCTCCTGAGGGAGTTGAACTACAAACAATGGAGGAAGATGGTTTGTATCGAATGACTATGATGTTAGTAGAAACAGAAGAATCAAAATTGTTTCCTACTTTTGAAAAAGATAATTTACCAAAAGAGCTCAAAGAAACAGTAAAAGCTGAAATTTGGGATTTGACTGGAAATGAGATGGGTCTGATGAAACATGTCGATCTAGTCAAAATATCTTTAAAACAGGGAATAGAATTTCCAAATATCCCTCAGTATAAAATGAAAGCAGAGACAGTTAAAGGAGTTATTCCTGTGATTGAAAAATTCATTAAACAAGGTATTTTAAAAGAAATTGAGAGTAGTCCTTGTAATTCACCGATTATGGGAATCAAGAAATCAAATGGAACATATAGGATTGTTCAGGATTTGAGAAAAATTAATCAGATTGTTATTCCATGCTGTCCTGTGGTTCCAAATCCTGAAGTTATTTTGTACCAGATTCCACATGATGCAGAATGGTATACTGTTATTGATCTCTGCAATGCGTTCTTTACTGTACCATTACATCCCTAGAGTCAAGAAATTTTTGCTTTCAGATTTCAGAGTAGGACCCTCGCATGGTGTAGAATTCCTCAAGGGTATATACAGAGAGTCCTTCTATCTTTAATGAGTTGTTAAAAAGATCTTTGGAAGATCTAGATTTACCTGGCAGGTCAACGTTGGTGCAGTATATTGACGATTTGTTGATAGCTGCTAAAACAAGAGAAAATTGTGTGACAGACACAATTATACTGTTAAATCATCTAGCAGATGAGGGACATAAGGTATCTCCAGCTAAGTTGCAGTTTTGTAAACAGCAGGTAAAATATCTAGGTCACAGAATTGCAAAGGGAAAGAGACAAGTGACAGTTGAGATAATTAAAATGATTCAAGCAATGCAACCTCCAAGAACACAAAGACAAGTCAGAATGTTTCTAGGAATGGTTGGTTACTGTCGACAATGGATAAGTGGATTTTCTGTAATTGCGAAACCACTACAGAGATTGACAAAATCAGATGTAAAAGACATGAAGCTGAATTTGAGTCTTTTGAAAATCTAAAAAGAAGCTTGTGTGAAGCTCCAGCTTTAGGCATGCCAAATTATGAAAAAGGTTTTGAATTATATTGCAGTGAGAGAGAGGGATGTGCTTTGTCTGTGCTTTGTCTGTGTTAATACAAAGACATGGGAATTTAAAGAAGCCCATTGCATATTTCTCTGCAGTTCTTGATCCAGTTGCTAAAGCCTTACCAGGTTGTTTAAAAGCAGTTGCTGCAACAAGTGTCAGTCTTGAACAAAGTGAAGGAATCATAATGGGATTTCCTGTGAAAGTTTTCGTGCCTCATTCAGTTGAAATATTACTGACAAGAGGTAAAACTCAGCATTTAACTAGTAGTAGGTTGACCAAATATGAAAAAATTATTCTGGGAGCAGATAATGTTTCTATTGCAAGATGCATGAATCTTAATCCTTCCACATTGTTACCTGATTCTGAAATTATTGATGAAAATGATGTGGAACATGAGTGCTTGGATGTTATGGAATATTGCACCAAGCCTAGGCAGGACATTAAGGATGTTCCTTTGCCTGAATCAGATTTTGTTTACTTTGTAGATGGTTCTTGTTTGAGGTCAGAAGGAGGTATTTTAAAAGCAGCCTATTCAGTTTGTACAGTTGCTGATGTTGAAGAAGCATCATGTCTTGAAGGAATTCGTTCAGCACAGGTGGCTGAATTAATTGCTTTAATTCGTGCCTGCGAAATTTCAAAGGATTTGAGAGTTACCATAATAACTGACAGCCAGTATGGGTACGGAGTTGTGCATGATTATGGACAGCTTTGGTCTCAGAGGGGCTATTTAACTTCAGCAGGGTCACCAATTAAAAATGCAGTGTTTATTAAAAAATTAATTGACGCAATACAGTTACCTAAAGAAATTGCTGTAGTTAAGTGTGCAGCACATACAAAAGGTGTAGATTTTAAAGGCAATGCTTATGCAGACGTGCCAAAAATTGTCGTGCATACAATCGGGAAAAAAGCAAAGAATGTGATTCAAATTCATTGATGCTAACATCAGTAGTGGAAACATGGCAGGAAATCAGGGATTTGCAAAATGAAGCTGATGATGAGGAAAAAGATTCGTGGTTAAGAGCAGAATGTAGACCACGTCATGAGGATGGAGTATGGACTTACAAAGATGGCAGAGTAGTTTTACCAAATTGTTTGATTGCTGACATGGCCAGATTATATCATGGTCCTGGCCATATTGGAAGAGATTCCATGATCAGACTTTTTAAAGAAACTTGGTTTAATACAAAATTTAGAACTATTGCTGAATCTTTTTGTCAGAGGTGTTTATCTTGCCAGCAAATGAACCCAAACAGAAAGTCAATAGTGGGTACAGGAATTATAGGTCGAGAAGGTGGTCCTTTCACCAGATTGCAAATGGATTTCATTGAGATGCCCTTACACAACTGTTTGAAATATGTTCTTGTGATTGTTTGTTTATTTTCAAGATGGGTAGAAGCTTTTCCTACTCGACATTGTGATTCAATTACAGTTGCAAAACTGTTACTTAGAGAAATCATTCCAAGGTACGGTTTTCCTGTCACTATTGAAAGTGATGGAGGGAGCCATTTTGATAACAAACTTATGAAGTTAATTTGTGAAGCATTAAATATTGAGCAGAAAATACACTGTGCATACAGACCAGAGGCATCTGGAGTTGTTGAGCAAATTAATGGAACAATTAAGAACAGGATTGGAAAAATGTGTCTAGATACAGGTGTAAAGTGGACAGATGCTCTTCCACTAGTTCTAATGTCATTAAGGAGTACACCTGATAAGAAGACAGGTCTGAGTCCTCATGAGATTTTAATGGGCAGGGTCATGAGGCAAGCTTTTGTTCCAGTTGGCAAATTGTTGAGTATTAATGACAGTGCTATTTTGGAATATTGCAAGAGACTGTCTGACGTAGTGACTTCTGTGTCTAATCAGGTGGGAACTGAAGCACAATCTGATGAAAAAGTACAGACTCATGATCTGAGACCTGGAGATTGGGTCAGGACAAAAGTTCATCGAAGAAGAAATTGTTTGGTCCCTAGGTGGCAGAAGCCTAGGCAGATAATTTTAGTCACTACGAATGCAGTAAAATGTGAAGGATTGAAAAGGTGGATTCATCCCAGCCACACTATTCCAATTCCTACTCCTGAAAACTCTGATGAAGAGAGTGATTCTACAGATGATTCTGATTCCGAAATAGAAGGTGAAAGAAATCCAGATTCTGAAGATCGACAGAGAGGTCGACATCTGGAAAATCTGCAAGTGAATAAAGACTTGAATAAAGAAGATTTGGGAATCATTGAAATAGACTCTGAAAGTGATGAAGATCTGATTAAAAGAAATTCAGCAGAAGAGTCTGTCAAGAAAGTGAATAGAGTAAAGACTATTGAAAATTTTGAAGACAGAGAAGCTGAATCAATTGAAATTTCTGACCAGGAGAGTATTGAAAAGCAGAGGATAAGCTCTGGAAGAAGGAACAAGAAACCAGAAACTGGGAAGTTGAAGGTAATTGAAGAGGAGGAGGAGAACGAATTACCAAGTACCAGTGATGGAAGACAAAGTATAGTTCCTAACGGAGTGAAACTGCCGAGTAGAAAAGTTCCTGTGTCAAGAATCGAAATTTCTGACAGTGACTCTGGAGAAAGTGACGTGTATGATGAAGATGGAAAAGTAAAGAAAAGATATTGGAAGTCAGAAACAAATGTTTCAGAACCGAAAAGAAAGATCTTGAAAAAGGGTGATTTGTGGCCAAGCGAAAGTGGAAAATTGAGAGTCAGGCTAATTAAAAATTCTAAGGAGCAGGTGGATGAAATCACTAGTCAAAAAGAGCCTGAAAAGAAAGCTGAAAAAGGGAGGAAAATAGAAGTAGTGTCTAGAAAAACTAAGAGAGTTGTGAAGCCTAATCAGAAATGCATCTGAATTGCAGATTGCATTGAAGAAATCTCCCCCTGTTCTGGGTTGCGACATGGATAATAACGCGCTTGTAACTCATACATGGTTAGAGAAGGCGGTTGATACTTGCCTGCCCCTTGCTAGGTGTAGAGGGAATGTTCATCGTCCACCTGCTCCCTGGTACACTGAAAGTCTTAAAATAGAAAAATCTAAGTGTAAGGTGCATGAAAGACAATGGCGTAAACACTATGACCCTTTAAAAAAAGAGACCTATCGCAAGGCTAGAAATCTTTATCATTCGGCCTGCACGAAAGCTAAAGCCTGTTATGTAATGGAAACCATCAATACTGCTGCAAATAGATCACGTACCCTTTTTTTATTTTTTTATTTTTATTTAAAAACCTTTATTGTGAAAAGTAGGAGATACATGCGTAAGCCCACAACCATCGTGGCCGGCCACAAAGACAGTCAATAAAAACAGGATAACCGTAGATGAATCTACACTCATGATAGTACAAAATACACCAGACGTGATTGCGGGGTGCGCTACACAGGATATGAGGGTTTCATTTTAAATTTAGAAGAAGAGAGGGGGCTGCAACAACAAGGACTACACACCATACATAAGGGGATACAGTAGAAACAAGGGGGAACCACCCCATTTACCATCAGAGATAGGCTATGAGTTCGGCAAGTATAGAATTTGAGCAGCCGCAGCGGTAAGACTGGACAACAAGCAGTTTTACAGAATCAACATTTCTGGGTGTAAACCCAGAGAGCCCACCCCCAAGAACAGGAAAGAAAAGCTTGCGAAGACACAGAAAAGAAGAAGGTGTGCGACCCAGAGACAGCCAACCCTAGTAAAGAGGAAAGAACCCTCCCAAAGCCGGAAAAGAGCGATAGAGACCATAGAACAAAACAAACTAAAATAACAACCCCCCCCCGCACCCTCCACCCCGCACCCCTGTAATGGCTATGGCCAAACCCACTAACAGTGTGCCTGTCGCCCCGGAACTGCCCCACAGTAGGGAAAAAATATAAAGAGTGGAGGAGGAGAGAAACAGACTCGCTCCCGGGCATTCAGCGCCCCCAGCCGGCAATCAAAACCTAAACGTACAAGGGGTCATCATTGAGCAAGATGTAGACAGACGGGACTATTGCGAGCGGAGCGGAAGCAGTAATAAGCATGGAACAGGATCGGCTAAAAAAACAGCACATTCCGCCCCCCATATCAGCAACATCCACTATAGCAACCATGTTATGAAAACAATACCCAATGCAGCATAAACCAAAAACAAAAATAAAAAGCAAAGTTACAGCAGACCCTCGGCCTCTCCTCACATAATCATTATAGTCACACAGGATGGGAACCAAAGCAGCAAAAGTCAGATCTGCACCGACCCCCTCCACCACGGTCAAAACACTTGGGGTCAAAATTAACAGCCAACTCACTCTTCATTCACAAATTAGCTCTGTGGTGTCCTCTTGTTTCCTCTCTCTCCGCACTATCCGCACTGTTTCCCGCTTCTTTTCCCCCCAGGCACTCAGGATCATCATGGCCGCACTTGTAATATCCAAATTGGACTACGCAAACGCTCTTTACCACGGCATCCCTGCTTATAGTTTGCGTAGACTCCAGACCGTTCAGAATCAAGCGGCCCGGCTTGTGTACGGCCTCCCTCGATATCACCATTCCACCCCCCTTCTCAGGGAGCTCCACTGGCTCCCCATAAAGGAACGGGCTCTATTCAAGATCGGGTGCATGGTTTTCCAGGCCCGTCAGGGCTCTGCCCCTGCCTTCATCTCCTCACTAATCAAGTCCTATGTACCTGCAAGAGAACTTCGGTCTTCCTCCAGGTCCCTCCTCCAGATCCCTCGCTTCACTCGCAAAAAGTGGGGCGGGGCTAATTTCTCCACCCTAGCCCCAACCTTCTGGAACTCACTTCCTGACCACCTCCGCTCTGCTACTCAGTATCTCCCTTTTCGCAGAGAACTAAAAACGTTTCTTTTTAGTCAGGCTTTCCCCACTTAAAAAACTCCCTCAATATTTTTATTTTTATTTTTTTTGTTTTTTTTTCATCTCTCCCTGGTCCCTTTTCATCTCAGTTGCCGATCCCCCCAGCGCCAAGAAACCGCAAGGTGTACGCTGCGCTCTACAAGTATTTTAAATTAGAAATTAGAAATTAGAAATTAGAATTAGTAAACAAGTCGCAAGGGACAAAATCAACCCAGCGCAGCATTAAGGAAGGCAACGTGTCGCGTAACCCTCACAGCCCCCAGCCCAAAAGATGAGGACCCGAAGGAGAGTTAGTCATCCCTGTCCAGTCTTTCGTATATCACCAGATCCAGCAACATTACCAAACTCCAGCAAGTGCGACGGGCAAGACCCAGCTAGAAAACAGACCTCCCACACATCATGCAACGAGGTAACACAGGAGAACAACACGGCAATGTCCAAAAACGACAGGAGCAGCACCAGGATCTCCGGCAGCAGGTCGCAGGAAAAGGGTCCATAAGTCAGATGCAGTCCAGCGCCGCTGAACTGTCCAGTGCATCCAATAGCACGATCATAGAATGTTACGAGGCACGGTGGTTCTGATCCTCCGGCTGCAGTAATGGGCGCCATCTTAAAGCTTCTGGGTGCCGAAGACGGCGTCTCGCCATGTGCTGACGGGTCCGCCGATCTCATTCGTTTCACCGCGAGGGCCACCCCGTCCAACTTGCCCCCCAGTAATCGGGCGCCCTGAACCAAGGTGTCACGGAGGGCAGCTAGGGAAGCCATCAAATCGCCAAGATGTAGATCCGGTCCGTGCCCCCGTGTATCATGTACCCCTTCTCCATAGTTGCACGGGGCCGAGCAGGGCCGGAGCGGGGCCGCGACACAGGCAGCAAGGCGGCAAGCGGTGTAACCAAGAGCAAGCAAAAGGCACCGCCGGGGTTAGTTCAGCTGAGCGGCGGCTCGTTGGAAATTCGGGAGCCTCCCGCCATGAGCGGGACAAAACACTTCTCGGCGGAGAACTATCGAAGACCGTGTCGCACCATCCGTCCACATGGAGGCAGAATGATATGCACGGTCCTCACACTTGCGCACAGTACGCCAATATGGGCCCGCCAGAAAAACTGCCGCTACACACCACCACGGAGCTGACCGGTTCCTCCAGGTCACCGGCGGCCGCTGTTATGCACTCAGGGACCCGCTTCAGTCCAGCCGAGGCCCCGGTCTCAAGGCCTTCGCGGGATGCAAACTTCGCCGACCCTAACTCGCCTCCAGAAGCAGGCACGGACCTCGGAGCCTCACCCTCGGGAAGCGGACGCTTTCATGTCCCCGCGCGCACCGTCTTGCTGCGGTAGTGCATACAGGATGTGGTCTCAGGATGAGATGGTGATCGGAGCCGAGGGACTAAGCAGCCATTGCGGTTGCCGGCTTGGCTCCTCCTCCCACGTACCCTTTTTAATACGGTGAAAGAACTAGCTGGAGCTAACTCAATGGCTGCTGCGTGTCCTCTTACTACCCAGAAATGTCGAGACTTGGCCACTTACTTTGTGGAAAAAATTGAGACCATCATCACTAACATTAATCCTCCTACTACGGATGACAGAGAGGACCTTCCTCCGATCACAACTGGAGGGTGTCGGCTTGAGTCTTGGCCTCTTATTACGCTGGACACTTTGAAATCTCTAGCTACCTCCATCAAGTCAGGTTCCCCATGTGATCCTCTTCCTATCAGTATTCTGAGCCAGTTGGATGACCCCGCCCTGACTATCGTTTCTGAGACACTTAATGCCTCTATTCGATTCGCGAAAGTTCCAGCGGCATGGAAACACGCCATGGTGAGCCCTTAGCTGAAGAAGCCTACTGCCGACCCTGAGGTGTTAGCCAATTACCGTCCTATCTCCCTACTTCCTGCCTTCTCAAAAATCTTGGAGAAGCATATTCACAGTGCTCTCAGCACATTTACGGAAAAAAACGGCTTGCTCCATTTCTCCCAGTCAGGCTTCAGGGCTGGACATTCCACCGAGTCCGCCCTTCTGGGAGTTACTGAGAAGATTAGGGAGCTCTTGGACGATGGGCAAACGGTTGCACTTGTCCTGCTCGATCTTAGTGCGGCCTTCGATACCATCTCTCACTCCAGACTGCTTGCCAGGCTGGGTGAGGATGGTGTCGGAGGGGCAGCGCTGGATTGGATTGAATCCTATCTTTGCAACCGTACCTTCCAGATCGCGTCATCTCAGGCTCAGTCGGACATTTTCAGCTCGCCCCATGGCGTGCCTCAGGGTTCAATTCTGAGCCCGCTATTTTTTAATCTGTACCTTCGTCCCCTCGCTGACTTAGTGGAGCGAGTTGGCTTAGAATTAATGACTTATGCGGATGATTCGCAGATTATTTTTCTCTCTCAGAATCTGACCCTTCATCTCCATCTGTGCTTAAACTTGGCCTTCATGAAGTCTTCAGCTGGATGTCAAATAACCAGCTGAAGCTCAATGGGGAAAAGACTTAGATTCTTCTCTTAGGTAAAAATAGGGACCTCTGGAAGGACACTCATTGGCCGCCATCCCTGGGTGCTTTTCCTACACCAGCTACCCAGGTTAGAAACTTAGGGGTGCACATCGATGACACATTATCGATGAAACAACAGGCCAATAAAGTAGCTGGCATCTGCTTTACAATTCTTAAATGGCTGCGCAAGATTATATGGATGCTGCCCTTGGTCACCCAGAAGACCGTAGTCAATGCCCTCATTACATCACGGCTTGACTACGGTAACATACTTTACCTGGGTTCCAACCAAGCTGTTATTAGACGTCTCCAGCTTGTCCAGAATTCTGCAGCCAGGCTGTTGTGCAAAATCCCTAGAACAGCGAGGATTTCTAAACACCTTAAGGACTTACATTGGCTCAGGGTGGAAAACCGGGTACGGTTCAAGGCCCTGAGTTATATGTTTAAAATAAAGGCAGGTACCGCACCAAAGTATCTGCAAAAACTGGTTAGGCCTTATCTCCCCACACGCAATCTCCGCTCCTTAAATGCAGCGAATTTTGCAGTGCCCAGATTTAGACTGGCTAGAGTCGGAGGGAGGTCCTTTTCCTTTTTGGGACCGACCCTTTGGAACTCCCTTCCTCTTGTTATACGAAAGGAGGAAAACTTTGCCAACTTCAGGAAAAGCATTAAGACCTGGCTTTTCAATAAATAATCTGGTCTCTAGTCGTTTTTGCTTTTGTACAGCTCTGGTTCCATAGGCCTGGCGCCGGGAAACCCTTTGTGGGTATCTGTGCGCCTTACAAATGCAAAAAATAAATAAATAAATAAATAAATAAATATAGGTCTCCTGAATGGACTTATCTGATAATTCCTCCTGTTATTGAGATTAATAGTAGCAGCCAGGAAGATGAAATTGAAGAAATTAGTGACAATGATTGAAGTACTGATTTATTAAATTGGGTTTTTTCTTTTTATTATTTGGCAAAAGGCCGAAGAAATTTTGTTAGGTGACACAAGGTCGAAGAAAACTTGTTTAGCTGTGAAATTGTTTGTGACATAAGGTCGAAGATACATTGTTAGGGCTAAGTTAAAAAAAAAAAAATCTTTTAAAAGGGGGGTGTACAATTTAGAAATTAATATTTTAAAATAATTTTTGTTTCTTTTTATCTTCTAAAAAAAAAAAAATGCCTTACGTTATGGAACGGAGTACTTCAAAGTGTTCTATATTCAAGAGATGCTGTAAGATGACTCTGGTATGTGTGCTCGTGTTAATTTTGCTCTGGTTAGTACTAGCTGTTGTTATTCCTTTTGAAATCAACAAAAATTTACACAAGGTCAATATGACAAGCAAAGCTTCAATTAGTTAAAACAAACATAGTGTAACAGGCAAAGTTATTGATCACAAACCTGAAATTCATCAGGACAAATCTATTAGTGATTTTTCAAGCAATACATTCACAAGGCTTTTAGGAGAATATGTTAAAGTAATGGATGCTAAAGATTGCTATGTTTGTGTAAAATTACCTGCTTCTGTTTCTGAGGGAGTAACATATAATATGCTTCCTCTTACATATGGTATAACATGTAGTGTGTTAGCTAGTTTGTTCTATCAGACTGGACGTTTAGAATACTATTATTCAAATTTTGACGAAATGTTTGCGAATTTAAAAATTGAGAGTGTTTTGAATAAACATAAGAAAGCTAAACAGATGAGGGAATTTTTCTTAGTAACTAACGAACTCACTTATGAGTATGCTTATAAGAATAATCTAACTTGTAAACTAAGTACTGAAGGCAAGAATTTCCTTTTTTTTTTATTTCAAATCATTTTTATTGAAGTAGAAGAAAGCAAAAGAAACACAGTACAGTAATTCTTCCGTTACATAAATGACTGATGCATTTAGCGATGTACAATTACACAAAAGCAAAGAATATAAAATATAAAGTAAGACAATGCTTGCTAAGTTGAGGTACAATTACATACATAACGCTCAGTGCGTGGATGTAGAGGCATAGGGTCCTTAGGAGAACAAATAGAGCATTCTCAAATACCACAGGGGGAACGTGACTGTACCAACCGCGACTGCCTCAGGGAGGCTTATAGTGAAATGAGGAGGCGTTATAGTGAAATGAGGAGGCGAAGGCAAGAATTTCCTGAACCTTGTTGAGGAGAGAAGAGCAATTTATAAAAGAAACGAATTAGTTAAGCAGACTAAATCTAGGTTCTGGCAAAAAGAAGATGAGAAGCTTAATGGTAAAACTTTTGATAATGTTGCAATTCACATAGATAAAGTTAGTGGTAAGCTTTGTATTAGAAGAGATAATACACTTTTTGATAATTATTTTGTGGGTGCTAGTAATTGTGAAGACACAGATTATGGGTGGTTGGGGATTCAAAGGTGGCAACGATCCAATTTTTCCTGGAATTTATTTTATTTGTGGTGACAAAGCTTATTATAATCTCCCAGATCACTGGTATGGGACTTGTTTTGTTGGAATTGTTTTTCCAAAAATATTTCATGTTGACAGAAATACAGAAGGATTGTTCAAAATTAATAATCATGTAAATAGATATAGAAGAGAAAGTTTCACAGAAATTTTGGGAGATATTTTTGAAGCAGTGATACCCATAGTGGGTATAACCTTGAATGCAGGGAAGATTAGAACATTATCCACAATTGTTGATAGATTGTCCACTGATACAGCAGATGGTTTCCAATTAGTGAATGTTGAAGTCATTGCAATTAGAACTATGGAGATGCAAGATCGCCTTGCTTTGGATATACTACTAGCAAAAGAGGGAGGAGTTTGTGGCATTCTACATGTACAACATTGTTGTACCTACATACCAGACAAAAGTAAGAATATTGATATGTACATTAAGAATATTACAGAAATACATTCAGAGATAGTTCCATTAGAAGAGGATGATTTCTCAGAGCGACTTTCAAAAAGGTTTCAAGCTATAAAAACATGGTTTCAAGAAATAGGTGGTTCAGTTCTTGGCAAGATTTTAACACCTTTGATTGTGATAATATTTATAATAGTTCTATCGAAAATTGGTTGTTTATTACACAAGAGAAAGAAACAAATGAAGGAAAAGAAGAGAATTTATAAAATAAAAAAGGAAGGAGAAAATGAAATAGAATTACAAGAATTACATAGGGCTCGTTATGATAATTGCAGAGATTTTGCAGAAACAAATTTTTAGAATACTAACTCAAGTGAATTTGAATCATTTTCTATTTTAGTTAACATTTTCTAAATTTTGGGTGTGGTGTGGTGATTTGTTAATCACCAGATGAGGGAGTTGATGGAGCGAGATAGAGAATAACTTTTTATTCCAACTCGTGAAGTTATACTTCCATAAAATAAAATAATCTTATTAATGATTTGTGATGTATTCGTACTAAATCAACTTAGATTAAACTTTTACACGTGGGAAAACTAACACATGTGCTCATAAATGTGCATAACTGTTGCATCTTTTTGTTCGTGAAAAAATAATAAATTAATTTTGTGGTTCTGTCATGTCATAACTAACTGCAGCTGAATTTAAAAAGTGGCATGTGCTTATTTTGCTTTCCTTGTCTATGAGATGTCATTCTACTCTCTAAAGGTGCATAAAGGATTTTGTGGATTTTGTGGAATAATGAAGACTGGTAGATATAAAATGCTGCTTTATTTGTTTGCTTTGTGCTAGGTAATATTATACTAACGGGTGGGTTAAATAATTAGCAAACAAAGGGTGGAAACAGAATGAATAATATTTCTTTCATTCATTATTTTCGTGTGTTTGTTTATACATTAGAGAAATTAAGTTGACTGCTTGGGCCTAGTTCACTCGAGTTTACTAAAAGATGAATTTAATTTCTGCACGAAGCCTGAGATGTCCTTTCTAAAGTTTTCCATCGAAGTAACATTTGTTGAACTGTGATGAGGCTCTTACATTATTCTGGTCAGACGTGGCCAAGGCCAGGAACCGGCAGAAAGAACATTTGATAATTTGGCATCCGAGGAAGTGAAATGAAACTAGTGAAAAACTATGGCAAAATTGTTGCAAGCAAAGGAAGCCTCGGATCACGTACAGTAGAGACAATGGAGTCTAAGAAAGTGACGGAACTGATGTTTTGAAATATGGGGTGACATGTCACTTGTCACTCATGAGCCAATGGGACATCGACTTTTGCGGAAAGTTTTACTTTTACTTAGATTAGCTTAGCGCAGAAAGGTATAAAGATCCTTGCCCCGTGGATGGGTCACGCTGCTGCTTTCTAACCTTTGGATGAGGGTGTCGTGCTGTCGGACTTTACTTGGAGCACGTAAGAAATCCCTAAAGACTTTACTTTATTTCCATTTATTTAGCTTATTTAGGGACTTAGGTTCTGGAAAATGCTAAACTTATAATTCTTTGCAAATAATCTGAATTCTATATGATGCTTACAAATATGCTTATGACAATTCTAATAAAATGCTTAAATAAAACTATATTCTTACAATTCAAATAAATAGCTAATAAAATCTTACTTTTGAAAACAAGCTGGTCTTGTCATTTCGGGAGTGCAGGTTATCATTAGCTAGATACCATCGCCAATGGTGGCCAATTAAATAGTTAGGATTTGTTTGAATAATGTCTTTATTTTCTGCGGATGTATATAAATGTATATAAGTTGTATATAAGTTTAATTAGGCCACATGATTCAGTTGGTCAAAATATCTCAGGTTTTGTTAATGGGTCCATGTTTTTAAGTGGTGATTTTTAGAGTGCGTGGTGTAGTTAGGTAGTGTATTTTATGACATATTTTCTATAGGCCGCTGGATCAGTGGCCAAGAGTATTAAAGAAAATTAAAGGCCGCAATATCACAGCCGTACCGTTGGGTAAGTTCATGCCTCATGATGACATGGACACCATTTTTATTTACCTATTTGAGATGGATCAGTAAAAAGAAAATGAAAAATAAATATTGCTAAAGCTATTTGTTAAGGCAATGGAGATGGCAGCTATTTGATTCCCGGTCTCACCCATTCCCACCAAAAAATGGAGGACGGGGGGGTGAGGGGGGTGGGGGGAGGGTCAATGGAGAGTGTGTGGAGAAGGGGACACAGGAGAGAGCTTGCAACACCAGGGAGACACCAACATAGAGCATGGAGGGGGGAAGCACACAAGGAATAGAGCTCGAAAACAGATAGAAGTGAGAGGAAGGATAGAAACCAGCCAATCCGAGAGATGGTGAAGAGGATAGGGTCCAGGGAAGGACAAATACTATGGGCAAGCCGGGACAAGGAAAGCCACTGAAACAGAAGCGAGCAAATGAGATTGACAATAAGGCCAGCTAATGCTGGAATTTTGGCTACAGAAATGAGGCATCTGATCTTGTAGCCATTTATAACATGCTTCTATCTTTCTATGTTCTTTGACAAGGTATGGTCAGTGATGCTCAGTGACTCAAATATGATGAGCAGTTGATCTTTAAATCTCTGTTTTTTTCAGACAGGAAGACTTTTCGTGAGCTATTATTGTCTTTCCAGTGAAAAATGAGTGTTGTTTTTCCTGATTACACTGTTTTTTAAATATTTTATTGAGAGTTCATAGCAAGTACAACATGATATTTACGATTATAAATACATAATGCGAGATATTGAGGAAATGAAGGATTGGCTTAAATTTAAAGTGCAAAGTATTATAATATTAAAAATACTCATTCCAAAAAAATACAATCATAATATTCCCCTTACACAGTAAAAGATCATAATGAGTTAAAATGCCGAGTGCTGAATCAGAATACATATGTACATGCATATTCTGTCTTTTTATACCAGATCCTAAAAAATGTGCAGCAAAAGATCCCCATTATTATACGAAATGAAGTGCAAAATACTTTATAACAAATAAACGCCTCCGCATTGATTTAATCATCTTATCCCAACTATAAGCTGTTATCCTATATTTCAAACACACTCCAATATTTTTCATACTTTCTTAGTGCTCCTGATCTTATTGCATATTTCCTTTCCATTTCTTGAACTTTAAACAGTTTTGCTTTCCATGCGTTAACACTGTTGATATTTCTTCTATTGGGGTGTGTCAGCCCACTGTGGCTGGTGACACCACAGTGGGCTGACAACTCCTGAGATGAAATTTAAGAACTTCTCTCATCTTCTCTAGACTAACTGATTTCAGTGTCTCACTTTCATTCGTCATCATATGAATATCATTTTTGTCGCTTGAGATCTTAACAGAGCGGCCCAATTAAATGCCAGGTCCAAAATTCTTTACTGTGTCAGAAAAATAGGGTCCAGACTTGATAATGTTGCCATTTAGGCACCTCAGTGGTGGCCATGAGCCAACTGGTTGGCAGGGCTAAAGATGATGACTGGTAACCTGGTCTGAAGCAAATCTCTCCCAGCAGAGGCTTGCGGCATACTTTTCCCTCTCCTAGTCATAACGTTGTGCATCCTACACTTTTGTGACAATCCAGAAGACACAGTTGTGTGATCGTTGCGAAATATCTTCCTAGCTCAAGTAGAGCAGCTGTCAATGAGAAGACACCATAACAGAAAAAAAGACTGGGAATTCAGGACAACCCTGGAATTTGTTTAGCCAAATGACAGTCTTAATAAGGATGGTATTGTTCTTATATCCTTGCTTGGTGAGCAGAACAACCAAGAACCTGATTAAGATCTTGGCGAATGGAATACTCCATCACAAACCTGATGGATATTTTGTCCACCATATTACTATTTCCATAAGATATTATGGAATTGTAATTTGGACGATGGAATATCAGTCATGATTGTGACGGAGTAACCCTGTCTGCCAAACTCACAATCAATCCCACCCGACTCCAATCTTTCCCAATCCATTCCAGTCCACCACACTCCACTCAAATCTACCCCACTCTGCTCCAATCTACCCCACTCCACTAAAATCAACACCAACCTACCCCACTCCACTCCAAACTACTCCAGTCCAAACTATCTCACTCCATTCCAATTTACCCCACTCCACTCCAAACTCCACTACAATCTATCCAACTCCTCTCAACCCCAACCCACCACAATCTACCCTACTCCAGTCTACCATAATCTACCCCTCTCCACTCAAATCTACCACACTCCAATCTACCCCTCCCACACTACCCAAATCTACCCCACTCCACCTCACTACAATCTACCCCATTCCAATTTACCACACTCCTCTCAAATCTACCCCACTACACTCTAATTTAATACACTCCACCCCAATCCACCCCACTCCAATCTACCTCACCTCACTCCACCCCAATCTATCCCACTCCACCCTACCCCACCCCATTGCAATGTACCCCATCTAACTCTACCCCACGCCAACCCTCTCTACCTCACTCCAATCACTCCCCTCTAATCTACCCCACTTTACTCCAATCTACCGCACTCCAAACTACCCCACTGCAATCATACCTCTTCAATCTACCCCACTTCAATCTTCCCCACTCCATTCCAATCTACCCTACTCTAATCCACTCTAATACCCCACTCCACTCTTCCCCAACCTATCTCACTCCACTCCAAATTTGACTTCACTCCAATCTATCCAACTCCACTCAACCCCACTCCACTCTAACCCCAGGCAGAGACCTCTGCTCTGCCCGTAGAGTGTGCTGAGATTTGCCTTCTCCGTGTTCCACAGAGAAGGAAAATCTCCACACACTCCACAGTGGAGCAGAGTTGGCAAGCCCCCGCCTCCACCCCCCATTATAAAAAGTAATTAAACATTAAAAAAATAAATGTAGAACCACTTACCTGGCATGTGGCGTCCCCGGGTTGCCCTCCTCCTCTTCTTCGCCCTATCAGTAATCCTTGTGAAAACTGCGCATGCACGCGTGCATGTGTGTGTGCAGTTCTCACAAGAATTAGCTAGACAACGAAGAAGAGGAGGAGGGCAGCCCGGGGATACCGCATGCCAGGAGAGTGGTTTTACATTTATTTTTTAATAATGTTTAATTACTTTTTTATAATGGGGTTTGGAGGCGGGTGGCATTGTAGAGTTCCACGGAGTTTGTTTTCAACTCCGTCGACCTCTGCGTAGCCCCGCTACGCACAATACACTCGTAGTTACTTCACTCTACACCAATCTTCCTACTCCAATCCACCCAATCTACCCCCACTTCACTCCACCCCAAACTGCCCCACTTCACTCTACCCCAATCTATCCCACTCCAATCTACCCAACCCCACGCCACCACAAACTACCTTACTCCAATCTAACTCATCCGTTCCACCCCACTCTATCTACACCACTCCAACCTACCCCAATATACTACACTCTAAACTGCCCCACTCAAGACCAATCTACACCACTCTACCCCAATCTACCCCACTCCAGCCCACTCCAGTCTAACCCACATCATCCCAATCTACCCCACACAACCCCAATCTACCACACTTCCCCAATATATCCCACTCCACCACAACTTAATCTACACCTAACTACACCAATCTACCCAACTCCATTCCATTCTACCACACTATATTTGACCCAGTCTACCCCACTACAATCAGCCCAACTCCACTCCAGTCTAACCCACTTCATTTTAATCTATCCCAATCCACCCCAATCCACTCTTCCACAATTTACTCCACTTCACTCAAAGCTACTCCAATATATCCCTCTCCACTTTACCACAATCTACCCCAATCTATCCCACTCCTATCTAGCCCATTCCTACGTATCCCCAGTCTAATCTACCCCAATCTATTCTACTCTGATCTACCCCACTCCACCCCACACTATCCCAATGTAATCTACCCCACTCCAATCTACCATGCTAATCTACCCAACTCCCCCAATCCAGTCTACCCAATCCACCCCACTCTAACTCCACTACACTCTACACCAATTAACCCCATTTCACTCTACCACAATCTACTCCACTCCAATCTAACCCACTCCACGCCACTAACTTTTAGCCATGCTGAACAGCATTCACACTGGTGTACATAATGGCTAAAACACCTTGCCAAAGCCAATGGCTCTCACATAAGCGAGACCTATTGGCTTTGCGAATGATCGTTTTAAAAACTCACTTGTGTCCTTAACCACATCGATGCTCAGCATATTCCCCTCCTGTGCTGAGATTTGTTGATTCCCATTGTTTCATGACGAGCTGGGCTCGTCATGAGCGTGCGAGGAGGCTACCTCATGACGAGCCCAGCTCGTCATGAGTGTGGAAGGGGTTAAGGCTACCTTTGCATAGCATTCAGGAAACAAACACAAATCCCAGAAATAACACAGTGTGTCTTGGAAACCAGAACCCCTCACGTATTTTAACATCAGTTACTGATTGGGCTTAGGTGGTGGAATAGTCCCTTCTCATCTCAGAGTTCAGGTCACCTTGTCCCTGTACAGTGTGATGAACCCAGTATGGTCCCAGCTGCCCAGGAGAGAGGAGGGCTCTGAGAGCTCCCCATATTACATAGCTGTCAGAAAGTTAGAGAAAGCCTAACCCCCCTTTATTGTATCTTTGTTTTCTTCCCCAAGTATGTCCCAATGAGCCGATAACGCACTCACGTCCTCCCACTTTGCCTTCCCTGTCCAAGACATACCCTTCTTACATTATCTCCTGTATTATAAGGATGTCACCAATATGCCGTGCTGATGTTTAAGAACTAGGATAGCGAAGAGATTACAGGTGATTGCTGGTGTTATTGCAGACAATATCTTTATTTTTAGCTTTCATTTGATTGCAAGTGTTATTGCAGACCATAGCAGCCAATATCTTTATTTTTAGCTTTCATTTTATTGCAGGTATTATTGCAGACCATATTTTGTTTTAGCTTACATTTTATTGCAGGAATTATTGCAGACCATATTTTTATTTTAGCTTTCATTTGATTGTGGGTTTTATTGCATGCCATATCTTTACTTTTCGCTTTAATTAGGTTTGAGCCAGCAAGAGCATGCGCTGTATACAGAAAAGGACTTTGAGCCTGCCTGTTGCTTACCATTCTGGCACTCTTCTCGTCGCCTCATAATTTGTCAAAGCAGGCCTAGCATCATTTACGTTCCTCTCTGTGGAGCAGGGACCAAGCACTGATTGATTCAACTTAATCAGTGCCCATCTGCTGCTCCAGATGTGCTTGAGATATCACTTTGTTCTTTTTAACCTTTAGTGCCCTGCAAACAGAAGGTGTGTGATTGACAAAAATGTGCACAGCAGGACAAACAAAATTGCAAATATTTATTTTGGATAGTTAACTTTCTTTTAATTTGGCAAGTCTTTTCTCACTTTGCACTCATGTTTTCTTTTGTTTTTGATCGTGGGCACTGTCCTCAAAAGACGAAGATTATGTTACTACAAAGGGACATTGTTTCTTTCTTATTTGTAATATCTGAAATAATGCTTTAACACACAATCATGCAGTACAACCCAATCGACCCAACTCCGATCCACACCAATCCACCCCACCTCACCCCACACCAATCCACCCCACTCAATCCATCACACTCCAATCCAAACCACTCACCACAAACCAATTCAGTACAATTCACCACAGTCTAGTCCTTCCAACCCACCCACTCAAATCTGCCCCACTCCAATTTTCCCCACTTCAATTCGCCCCACTCCATTCCAAAACAATCTGCCCCACTCCAATCCAAAACAATCTACCACACTCCAGTCCAAAAGAATCTGCCCCAGTCCAAAACAATCTGCCCACTACAATATGTCCCACTCCAACGCACAATAATCTGCCCCACTCCAATCCAAAACAATCTGTCCCACTCCAGTCCAAAACAGTCAGCTTTAATCCAAAACAGTCTGCCCCACTCCAATCTGCCCAATCTAAAACAATCTGCCCCACTCCAATTCAAAACAGTCTGCCCCACTCCAATCCAAAACAATCTGCTGCACTCAAATTCGCACCATTCCAATCCGCCCAACTCCAATCCATCCCAATCCAATCCTAAACAATCTTTTCACTCTAATCTACCCCACTCCAATACAAAACAATCTGCCTCAATCCAATCCATCGCACTAAAATCTGCCCTACTCTAATCTAAAACAATCTGCCCCACTCCAATCTGCCTCACTTCAATCAGCCTCACACCAATCCATCCCACTCAATCCAAAACAGTCTACCCCATTCTAATCCATCTCACTCCAATCTGCCCGACTCCAATTCAAAACAATCTATCCACTCCAATCTACCCACTCCAATCCAAAACAGTCCATCTCACTCCAATCTGCCCCGCTCAAATCCAATCCACCCTACACCAATTCAATCCAACCCAATCCAGCACAATCCAATCTACCCCACTCCAGTCCAATCCACCTCACTCCAATCCAAAACAATTTACCCAGTCCAATTTGCCCCACACCATTCTGCCCCACTCAAGACCAAAACAACCTGTCCCACTCCAATCCAAAACAATTTCCCCCACTACAATTCAAAACAATCTGCTCTACTCAATCCATAACAATCTGCCTGCTCCAATCTGCCCCAGTCCAATTCAAAACATTCTGCCTGAGACCAATCTGCCCCACTTCAAACCACAACAATCAACCCCACTCAAATCCAAAACAACCTTCCCCTCTCCAATCCAAAACAATTTGCCTCACTCCTATATTTCCGACTCCAATCCAAAACAATCTGCCCCTCTCCAACCCAAGACAAATTGCCCCACTCCAATATGCCCCACTCCAATCCAAAACAATCTGCTCCATTCAAACCTAGCCCACTCTAATCCAAAAAAATACCGCCCCATTGCAATCCATCCCCATCCAATCCACCTCACCCCAATCCAATCCACTTCACCCCCAATCCAATCCACCAATCCAATTTACCCCACTCCAATCCAATCCACAGCGCTCAGAACCAATCCAGCTCACACCAATCCACCCCACCCCAATTCAATCCACACCACCCCACTCCAGTTCACCCAACCCCAATCCACCTCATTCCACTGGCAATAAACACAGCAATGTGCTAAAGAACATGTATAATTATCCCCGTCTTTGTAATTGTATGACCTACATTTGGGCTCTTAGTGCTTGGTACTGCCACTGAAGACTCATAATTCTGTCTGGGCATCTCCCACTGCCATTGATGTCTGGGTTGTGAACTTGGTAAATATTAACATTTACAACCAGATATGCCTCTGGGAGTCTGCGGCTGCCACTGAGGACCCACACAGGTTTCCTGGCTCATGGCATTACCATTAGTGCCCCCACATTAGACTTGGTTGCTGCCACTGCCAAGGATGTCCTCCTCTTTGGCAGGAACTACCACTGCCAACGAGACCCCAGATTAGCATCTGGGTATTTGCTACTACAAAGATAAAACACCCACATATATTCCATATCTCTTCTGCACCTTTTTCTTAAAATATTACCCCATCTTGGAATATAGTTTTTAACATACTTGTCTGGCGATGTTTCCATATAGATTCTGACAGGAGGGCACCTATAGCTGTAAGATCACGAAATAATTAAAGGATGGATGCCTTTTTCAATATCCCCACAGGCATATATTTTATTAATATCATGACTGAAGGCATTGCTGTCCTTAAAGATGGGCATTTTAGCAAACAAGCTCACCTTTCAATAAAGTGTACCAGTCACATGATATAGCCTCTTTTATGATCCGTTTGATTGTTTGTATTCTTACTGAAGCTTGAAACAATTTCTTAGCAAACACTTCGGAGGCACTTCTATATTTTCACTATGTCATTCAGGATATGTATGGTACCTGATCACCACAAGCTAACAGCTGGCGCGGAGGAACTGAAGCTCTCACGTCAGAAAACGATGCTGTATCAGGCCAGGAACAGAAAGTTTTAACTTCATGCCTTTAGGTAAGAGGATCTACTTTCAGTTTTAAGGCAAGAAGCAGATTATTCCACAAAATGGCTGCTTGAATCAATAGTAATCACTAAAACAGCATTTGCAATGCAATATGTCTCGCATTTTCGAGATTTAGAGCTATCTATTAGAAATGCAAATGACAATGTTTTTTATCTATGTGTTTTGGTTTAGAGTGGATTGGATGTATGTTGTTTGGAGTGGAATTATGTGGTTTGAATTGGAATTGTGAGCTGTGAAATTGTGTAGGGTGTTTTTGTGTGGTGGTAGGTGTATTAGTATAGTTGAATTGTGTGGCATGGTTTATAGACAGGGGTGAGAGCTGCCCAGCATAGAGAGAAAGGAAGATAGAGAGGGATAGGTAGTTTGTGTGTGAAGTAGTGAATGTACTCTAGATAGAGGAGCAGAAAGAGTGTGTGAGAAAGGGGAGAGGTGTGTGTGTGAGAGAGAGAGAGGGACGAGAAGAAGGGGCACCCAGAGGTTGGGGGGCGGGAGGTGGACTTTTGCTCAGTGCATGGTGGTACAGGAAGGTAGCATGTGTCAGCAGGCAGTACAGAAAGGAGCTAGGGAGTGTGAGGGAGGGGTGAGAGCGGCTAGTGGCAGTGTGATGACAGGGCAAATGGGTGCGTGAGGGAGATATGACAGGGTTGGTGTTTAAATGTGTGGCGTTGAATGAAATTGTGCTTATTGGAATTATGTGTCATGGTGTGAAGTGAATTTATGGGGATTGCTTGTATGTGGTATGGAGGGCATTTATGTGGGGTGTTTTTATGTTGAGTCATTTGATTGTAAATATGCAGAGTTTATGTATGTTACACTGAGTGTTACTATGTGGGGTGTCATTATGTTGTGTGGTGCTGAGATGGTAGTGCTGCACTGTGCTGAGGTGCTACTCAGGTGGTGTTGGGGATGTTGAGTTGGTGCTGTCCTGAGGTGGTGCTGGGGTGGGGATGTGGTGGGGTTGCACTGGCGGTGATGCAGTGATGCGGAGGTGGTGCTGTGGTGATGCTGAGATGGTGGTGTGCTGAGGTGGTGCTGTGCTGGTGCTAAAGTGGTGCCGTGCTGGTGCTGAGTAATGGTGAGGTGGTGCTGAGTGTTGCTGAGGTGGTGTGGGGTGGTGCTGCTCTGGTGGTGCACTGATGCAAAGGTGGTGCTGTGCTGAGATGGTGCTGTGCTGATGCTGAGATGGTGCTGTGGGGGGCTGTGGTTGTGTTGAGTGATGCTAAGGAGATGTGGTGATGGTGCTGAGATGGTGCTCAGTCTTGCTGAGGTGGTGCAGAGTGATGTTGAGGTGGTGCTCATTTAGCATTTAAAAATTGCTGAGGATTATAACCTAGAAATTAGAAAGCATGCTTCATTTAACGTATTGCAAATTGCATAAGTGCATGGAGAAACTAATCTAATGACTAGTAATGTTGATGAAGAACAATGAGAATATGACCATCTGTCTCGCTGCGTCAGGTTATAGCACCACATCACATTATAACCTTTGAAAGGTCTGTCTCTGCCATTTGAATTTTTAGAATTAAAAAAACCAAGCCTTCTCTACATGTGCCTTTTAATGAGCCTTGAAGGTAAATTATAAGTGCTTCTTCATATCCCACCCACCTAAAAATTAAACAAGACAGGACGACTCTAAACGATAACAGATGTTTAGACTACTGTTTGTTTCAAATGCTTCCTAGTTTTTCAGCCTTCCCCCCAGAATCCAGCAGAATTGTGAAACATGCAGTAAACCATCCATCTTGGCAAACACATTTAATATTAGGGCTCATGAAGTTGCATATTGAGCAAGATCAACTTCTTTGATAAGTCAGCCCTGAATAGCAGGCAATGAAATGTGGGGGCAGCAGGATGGAGGCTCATGGTGGCCGAAGCCTTCACCTGCTGTTTCCAGGTTAAATGAAAACACAAGGCTGACGCTCACACGGTCAAATATGCAGGTAAGTAGGAGAACTTAGCAATAACGCAGTCACCTCATAGTACTGACCTCGACTTATCTTAATACACTGTAACGAATAAACAGGGTTTGCGCTTTTACTTTTTGCAGATCTTCCAATGTCTCGATGTCTTCGTATTTTCATTAAGGTTATTACAATGATTAAGGGGCAGATGTATCAAAATACCTATTTGCGATTCTCAAATAGCAATATTTTGAGAATCGCTATTTGAGAAATGCAAAATGGTATGTATGTAGATATTCGCATTTTTTTTGCGATTTCTTAAAATTCCGTAATTGCGATTAGCAAATTGCGAATTGCAATTAAGGAATATTTTCCCATTCATTTCTATGGGCCAGGACGCCCATAGGAAGGAATGGGAAGTTATTCTCAATTTGCGATTGGCAATATGCTAATCGCAAATTGAGAATAATTTCAAGGGTGCAAGGGTGTCTTAATGACACCCTGCTGCACCCCTGAAATTTACATGTGTGCGCATCTGGCGCACATACATGCCCAAAGGGCATGTATGAGCGCCACATGGCACCTTTACAAATGCCAAAAAGTGCATTTGTAAAAGGAATCGCGAATTACCACCAACTACTTGTTGGTGGTAATTTGTGATTTCTTAAGGTAAAATCGCGTAACTAAAATGTTTCTTACATAGCATTTTGATTCCTTAAATGCTTATGCAAAATTAAGCAATCGCAAAATGTACAATTCCTTAATTTTTGCATCATACATACCATTTTGCGAATTTTTAGTCGCAAACGCTGCTTTTTTGCGAATCGCAGCGTTTGCGACTAAAAATTCCTTTGATACATCTGCCCCTAAGTGCCGCATGTCCGTGGTTTGATCACTTTAAAACTGAAAATGATCATGGCATCCCTTGTGGAGCATTTACAGAATTACTGTGGATAGAAATGTAATCCCGTCCTCTCTGCAGTATGTACCATCTGAGGAGGTTTTCCAGCACAGCACAGCACAGCTCTTCTCAGACTCGCTTCTCAAGTATCTCTGCCTTTGATGTGCTTTCCTGTATGCCAGGAGCGGGCAGTAAGCATTACTTGGAGTGCAAATAATGTTTGCATGTTCCTAAAAGAATTATCTAGCAGTGTCTCTGTCTCACAAGGAGCGACAGGTGGGTGGTAGGGACGCCACAGACGTGTGCAAAGCATGAAGCAATGCAATTTAAAAACAAGCATTTGCAATGCAATAGGTCTCGCATTAGGAAAGTTTGAGCTATTGCTATTGTAAATGACACATTTTTTATTTTTGTGTTGGTTTTGAAAATAGCGAAATTAATAGCTTTGTCATTTACAATGCCAATAGTTTTAACTTTTGCAAATGTGACACCTATAGCATTTGTACTGCAATATGTGTTGTATTTACGTGACTTAGATGTATTGATATTACAAATAACAATGGCTTTTAATTTTTTTAATAATTCATACTTAAATAAGTTATTGTAATTTATAATGGCAATATATTAAACTTTTGTAAATAACTTTTGTGAAGATTCAGTTCAGTGTATTTTATTGTGACGAAATCCAAGAACAGAGGTGAAATATTTTTGTTTTGTTTGTTTTTTGTGCCATTTGTAATAAAGCTTGAAACATTGAGGAAACATATTTGAACCAGTTGTTGAATGGTTGCGCAGATTGATGCTGTAGTGGCGCTGAGTGATGTGGTGGCTACGAGTGATGTTGTGGCATTCAGTGATGCTGTGTTACCGCATAGTGATGTTGTGGTGCCCCTGAGTGATAGATAGAGGGAGGTTGCTAGATAGAGAGAAGGCGATAGATGGAGGGAGGGCGATGGATGGAGGGTGATGGATAGAGGGAGGGCGATGGAGGGAGGGCGATGGATGGATGGAGGGAGAGCGATGGATGGATGGAGGGAGGGCGATGGATGGATGGAGGGAGGGCTATGGAAGGATGGAGGGAGGTGGATGGATGGAGGGAGGGCCCCACTGAGGACCCCGCCTAGCAGACCCGGCAGCAAGAAGGCCCCATGGTTCACCGACGAACTCAAGAGCTCCAAGAAGAACTGCCGAGCCCTCGAGAAAGTCTGGAGGAGGGAACCGACACCGGTCAGCAGGACCTCCTTCAAACTTGCCACCCGGAAACACCACCAGCTGATCCGCGCCGCCAAGAAAACAGCATTCAAGGACCGGTTGGACAACAACGCACACAACTGCAAGGAACTCTTCAACATCGTGAAAGAGCTTTCCAACCCCAGCGCAGGTAACAACGACATCACCCCATCGCAAGACCTCTGCAACTCCCTCGCTTCATACTTCCACAACAAGATCGCGGATATACACAACAGCTTCAACAACCAACCTGCGCACACCAGGACCGAACAACCACCCCCCACCACCACCCTCCACGCCTGGACCCCGATCAGCACCGAAGACACCATCCGCACGATGAACTCCATCCACTCCGGATCACCGACCGACCCCTGCCCTCACCACGTCTTCAACAAGGCCGACGCTGTCATCGCACCCCACCTGCGAGACATCATCAACACATCCTTCGACACCACCATCTTCCCGGAGAGCTGGAAACACGCCGAACTCAGCGCTCTACTCAAGAAACCAACAGCGGACCCCACCGACCTCAAGAATTACCGACCCATCTCGCTCCTCCCGTTTCCAGCCAAGGTCATCGAGAAGACCGTCAACAAGCAGATGGCCGCCTTCCTCGAGACGAACGGATCCCTCGACCCCTCACAGTCTGGCTTCCGTGCCAATCACAGCACCGAGACCGCCCTCATCGCCGCCACCGATGACATCCGAGCCCTGATGGACAAGGGAGAAACAGCGGCCCTCATCCTCCTAGACCTCTCCGCGGCTTTCGACACGGTCTGCCACCGCACCCTAGTACAGCGTCTCAACAACGCCGGAATCCAGGGGAAGGCACTGGAATGGATCATCTCCTTCCTCGACGGAAGAACACAGAGAGTTCGCCTACCACCGTACAAGTCAGAGGCCTCCGAAGTCATCTGCGGCGTCCCCCAAGGATCATCTCTGAGCCCCACCCTCTTCAACGTCTACATGAGCCCCCTCGCGGCCATCGTACGCAAACACAACCTCAGCATAATCTCCTACGCCGACGATACCCAGCTGATCCTCTCCCTGACCAACGACCCCGCCGCCGCCAGAACCAACCTGCACGAAGGGATGAAAGAGGTAGCCGAGTGGATGATGACCAGCCGCCTGAAACTGAACTCGGACAAGACGGAGGTCCTCATCCTGGGCTCCTCGCCCTCCGCCTGGGACAACTCCTGGTGGCCCCCCGCCCTGGGCACCGCACCCAAACCTACAGACCATGCACGCAACCTGGGCTTCATCCTGGACGCCTCCCTCTCCATGACCAGGCAAGTCAACAGCGTCTCCTCGGCGTGCTTCAACATCCTACGCATGCTACGGAAGATCTTCTGGTGGATCCCCACCGAGACCAGGAAGACCGTCACCCAGGCCCTCGTCACCAGCCGACTGGACTACGGCAACGCCCTCTACGCCGGTACCACCGCCAAGCTCCAGAAGAGACTCCAGCGGATCCAGAACGCCTCAGCCAGACTCATCCTCGACATCCCACGTACCAGCCACATCTCCGGACACCTGAGAGACCTTCACTGGCTCCCCGTCAACAAAAGAATCACCTTCCGCCTCCTCACCCACGCACACAAAGCCCTACACGACCAAGGCCCGAGCTACCTCAACAGCCGAGTCAACTTCTACGCTCCCAAGCGCCACCTCCGATCAGCCAACCACGCCCTCGCCGCCGTCCCCCGCATCCGAAGAACGACTACAGGAGGAAGGTCCTTCTCCTACCTGGCCGCCAAGACCTGGAACTCCCTCCCGACCGACCTGCGCCTGACCCAAGACCACCTCTCCTTCAGGAAGAAGCTGAAGACCTGGCTGTTCGAGCAGTAGCGGCACCCCCCCCCCCCCCAGCGCCTTGAGACCCTACGGGTAGGTAGCGCGCTCTATAAGTGTCAATGATTGATTGATTGAAGGAGGGCGACGGATGGATGGATGGAGGGAGGGCGACGAATGGAGAAAGGGCGATGGATGGATGGATGGAGGCCGATGGATGGATGGAGGGAGGGCGATGGATGGATGGAGGGAGGGCGATGGATGGATGGAGGGAGGGCAATGGATGGATGGAGGGAGGGCGATGGATGGATGGAGGGAGGGCGATGGATGGATGGAGGGAGGGCGATGGATGGATGGAGGGAGGGCGACGGATGGATGGATGGAGGGCGATGGATGGATGATGGATGGAGGACGATGGATGGATGGAGGGAGGGCAATGGATGGATGGAGGGAGGGCAATGGATGGATGGAGGGAGGGCGATGGATGGATGGATGGAGGGAGGGCGATGGATGGATGGATGGAGGGAGGGCGACGAATGGAGGGAGGGCGATGGATGGATGGAGGGAGGGCGATGGATGGATGATGGATGGAGGGCGATGGATGCATGGAGGGAGGGTGCGGGATGGATGGAGGGAGGGCAATGGATGGATGGAGGGAGGGTGATGGATGGATGGATGGAGGAAGGGCGATGGATGGATGGTTGGCGGGAGGGCGATGGATGGATGGAGGGAGGGCGATGGATGGATGGAGGGAGGGCAATGGATGGATGGAGGGAGGGCGATGGATGGATGGAGGGAGGGCGATGGATGGGTGGATGGCGCTGGATGGATGGATGCATGGCGATGGATGGATGGAGGGATAGCGATGGATGGATGGAGGGAGGGCGATGGATAGATGGAGGGAGGGCGATGGATGGATGGAGGGAGGGCAATGAATAGATGGAGGGAGGGTGATGGATGGATGGAGGGAGGGCGATGGATGGGTGGATGGCGATGGATGGATGGACGCATGGCAATGGATGGATGGAGGGATAGCGATGGATGGATGGAGGGAGGGCGATGGATGGATGGAGGGAGAGCGATGGATGAATGGATGGATAGAGGGCGGTGGATGGATGGATGGATGGAGGGAGATGGATGGATAGATTGATGGAGGGAGGGCGATGGATGGATGGATGGATGGAGGGAGGACGATGGATGGATGGATGATGATGGATGGATGGAGGAAGGGCGATGGATCGATGGATGGAGGGAGGGAGGGCGATGGATGGATTGAGGGAGGGCGATGGATGAATGGATGGCGGGAGGGCGATGGATGGATGGAGGGAGGGAGGGCGATGGATGGATGGAGGGAGGGCGATGGATGGATGGAGGGAGGGCGATGGATGAATGGATGGATAGAGGGCGGTGGATGGATGGATGGATGGAGGGAGATGGATGGATAGATTGATGGAGGGAGGGCGATGGATGGATGGATGGATGGAGGGAGGACGATGGATGGATGGATGATGATGGATGGATGGAGGAAGGGCGATGGATCGATGGATGGAGGGAGGGAGGGCGATGGATGGATTGAGGGAGGGCGATGGATGAATGGATGGCGGGAGGGCGATGGATGGATGGAGGGAGGGTGATGGATGGATGGAGGGAGGGCGATGTATGGATGGATGGAGGGAGGGAGGGCAATGGATGGATGGATGGATGGATGGAGGGAGGGCGATGGATGGCGATAGATAGATAAATGGATGGATGGAGGGAGGGCGATAGATAGATGGATGGATGGAGGGCCATGGATGGATGGAGGGCCATGGATGGATGGATGGAGGGAGGGCCATGGATGGATGGAGGGAGGGCCATGGATGGATGGATGGAGGGAGGGCCATGGATGGATGGATGGAGGGCCATGGATGGATGGAGGGCAATGGATGGATGGATTGATGGATGGATGGATGGAGGGCGATGGATGGATGGATGGATGGATGAAGGGAGGGAGGGCGATGGATGGATGGATGGAGGGAGGGCGATGGATGGATGGATGGGTGGATGGAGGGATTGCGATGAATAGATGGAAGGAGGGAGGGCGATGGATGGATGGATGGATGGTGGGAGGGGGATGGATGGATGGAGGGAGGACGATGAATGGATGGATGGAGGGAGGGCGATGGATGGATGGATGGCGGGAGGGCGATGGATGGATGGCGGGAGGGTGATGGATGGAGGGAGAGCGATGGATAGATGGAGGGAGGGCGATGGATGGATGGAAGGAGGGCGATGGATGGATGGATGGAGGGAGGGAGATGGATGGGTGGATGGAGGGGGGGAGATAGATGGTTGGATGGAGGGAGGGCGATAGATGGATGGATAGATAGAGGGCAATAGATGGAGTTGTGGTGCCGGGCACTGTGGGGCGGGACACCACAGATAAAGGGCAAGGGTGATTTGCACATGGGGGGTGGGGGTTAGAGGCACCAGTTCTGCAATATGGGGAACCACTGGATTGTGTGGTTTACGCTGCTGTAAGAAGGGGAGAGAATGCAACTTGTGGCAGCAGGGGCCTGCGTTATGCCCCTGACTCAAGGTATGGTGGTCTGTGTGGTGCAACAAAGCTTGGTAAAAATATGCCCTCCTTATCTTAATTAAACTCCGCTGTGTGTCCGTTTAAGCTCTACTGTTGTATGTACTCCAAGCAACGCAGGGCACGTTAAATATCTAAATAGGCACAACAGTCGTGTCCTACTTTCTCACGCTCTCTTCAATGAAAACAAAAAGAAAAAGGACGTATTGTAAATGAAAGTGCTCGGGAAATTCCGTTAATTCACCCACTGCGGCATAGTAAAATAAAACAAATCCCGGGGTAGACATGTTAAGGGTGTGTTGGCTAAATCCAGAAAACTTATAAAGAAATCGCAATAGGCCTCGCCACCACATCAGAGCCAAAACAAGGCTAATTACATAATTGTGGCAACTGTTGCACAGAGACAAAGCTTTTAGTAAAAAAATGTAATGTGCCTCGCAGACAACCAGGACAGCAGTCACAAACGAGGCTTAAGTCAGTGAAAACATCTGTCCTACGTGATCAGACCCCAGCTACTTCAGGACTTTGCTAAAAAAATAAAAACAACTACTTGAGAGTGGTGCAAGCATATGGGAACCTTCGAGGTGATGCTTGCAGAAAGGAACTCGCGCTGGACTAAATAAAAGTGGCCTGGGGGAGTGCCTTTCACGTTTAGCTTACAAGCTTAAACAAGCTCTCAAGCATATGGGAACCTTCGAGGTGATGCGTGCAGAAAGGAACTTGCGCTGGACTAAATAAAAGTGGCCTGGTGGAGTGCCTTTCACATTTAGCTTACGAGCTTAAACAAGCTCTCAAGCATATGGGAACCTTCGAGGTGATGCGTGCAGAAAGGAACTTGCACTGGACTAAATAAAAGTGGCTTGGGGGAGTGCCTTTCACGTTTAGCTTAGAAGCTTAATCAAGCTCTCGGCATTGCTGTGAGGGAGGCGGGGGAGCGGAATGCATTCCTTTGAAATCTGATGCGAGGCAGACAAATGGTAGTGTGTGATGTGGCTGGTTTGTGCACGCGCCTTTCTCACATGAACTGTGACTAATCCGCCCTTGGCAGACTTTTCGGATCGCTTACTAGAAATCTCGACAAAAAAAAGGCTAAATAAATGAATACATAAATAATAAATAAAACAAAGATTTGGGCGTGGATGCGATATAATGGCTGGAGCGGTCGAGCTCTGGAAACGGGTTCTAGTCTCGACAGGGACGCTCAGCTCAACATCCTGTGATTCTGTGCAAATCTCCCAGTGCCTAAAAAATGATTGTGTGTCTGTAAAGTGCTCTGATACACTCGGGTCGAGTATGCGCTATATAAAACAACAAGACACACGGCTGAAATGGAAGAAAAAAATTTGAACGAGCGGCAGCCGGTTACCTGTTTTACGTAGCAGGTGGCTGTAGAGAAGTGACTGCAGCAGTAAAGCAAGCAGTAATAGGAAGTTATGGTGTGGGGAGAGCATCGCAAGGCGTGAGCTGATCTGCAAGGACAGGCAGAAAGCTACAGGAAGTGCCAACACACAAAACAAGGAGGATTAACAAGCTCTTGGCATGCTGTGGGGGGGCGGGAGCGCATTGCTTTGAAGTCTGATGCAGGGGGCGGGGGAGCAGCTTGGGAGCGCATTCCATTGAAGTCTGATGCTAGGCTGATGGGGTTGATGTGCACGCGCGTGTCTCACACGACTGCATCACATGAACTGGACGTAATCCGCAGTTGGTAGAGATTTTGTTTGGCCTACTGTATACTCGCCTATTTATCCCTGCGGGATATAATAGTTGAGACCTAAAAAAGAGTTCACCCAAATAACACATAAGCTACCTAAGCAAAACGCAACTGTACTTGGCCTGTGCTCCTCTAGATAAAAAAGGGAAGTGACATATCCCTGCTTAAGCCAGTTACGAGGCAACAATGAAGACTGACACTGCACTGAACAAATGGTAAGCAGCAGACGGGAGCTACATCCTTTACTGAATACTACATGTCTAGCAGACAGCCCATGCGCACTGTCTAGGCTGAACCAAACAAAAAGAGCTTTGGTTCTTAACCTGTGGATCACAGGTATAGTTTGTGACTCCTTTCGAGGGGGATGCATGACGTTAGAACGCATACATTGACAACGCGTACCTTTACAACGCGTTCGTAACAACGAAAGTTGTCACCACGCATTGCGCTGGGGGGCGCAAAATTGATTAATTTAATTTACTATTCCAACACCAGTCCCCATGGATAGTAGGGAAGGTGTTGGGATAGTAAATTAAATCATTTACTATCCTTGAGCGCCCCCCAGGTCAATGCGTGGTAACAACTTTTGTTGTTACGCCCGCTTTGTAAAGGTATTCCGTGGTAATGCTTGCGTTCTAAATGCTGCATACCTTCGAGGGTGTCTGCAACTGTTAGAAAATAAAATAATTGTCCTGACGAGAACTCCCCTTAATTGAGGGAGTTCGAAACGCGTAGACCAGTTCTTCTTACAGCCTTAGGAGTGTGCCTATAAGATATGAGATATAAACCAGACAATTACTAAAATGATTTCCCATGGCTGTGTTTTGTAAATAACTTGTAAATGTATATATTGTTTTTGTAAAAAAGAAATCTTTGGATATGTTGTTGGGTGTATGTATGAATGGATGAAAAGGAATGTGAGAAGGAGAGAGAGTGAATGTAATTCAATTTTTCTAGGATGTGTTAAGGTGCAAATGTTAATCATGTGTTTATAAATAGAGAAAAAAAGAAAAGTTCTTTTGATAGGAAAAATTAAATAAAAGAAATTGATTTACTTCAGACTGAAAAAGAGGTCCATGGTACATATTGTTTCAAATCCATACGTCCCCTTTAAAAAGAGATCAGAATAGAGTGGCAGTACTGGCATGTATTTTGTCGTTCAGTTACATGAGGCTTGGCCTTACGGTTTTGAGCCCTACCCAGTTTTGGTTTCAGGATTCTCTCTGATGGCATCGGAAATTTCCAGCCCAAATGCCAGTCCCAGACAACCATGCAATTCCCTGCTTGGAGGGCCGGAAGTTTCATGCTTTGCACCTTGGCAGGGTTGTTACTGGCAGGCGTTGTTGCTGGGTACTCGTCGATGCAGATTGGAACCAGGTGCCAGGTAAGCCTGGTGGGGAGGCTGCCATGAATCCGTTCCTGAAACATAAGAGCAATTGTGGCAATTAGTGTTCTGCTGTGGGGGATGGGGACAGTTGTGCCAGTACTCCCTTAGAAATTGATTTAAGCATCATTCCTGGATCTTCCCATTATCTATGCTGATTCAGAGCAATTTGTTCAATGTCCACATGAACCTTTCCACTTCGTCAATGGCTTACAACCATTGTGGCATGGTTTTCTTGTTTCTGATGCCCAGAGCCCCATTGTCAGTTTGAACCTTTCTGGGGAGGCCAAAAGGGGCAAAGACCTTCGGTTGAATGGGCCTCACCCAGAAGAATGACATTGAGGGTGTTACTGCGACAATTGGATACTTGTAATAGCTGTCCAGCAACACTAACGTGAGTCACCCATTTAGGAGGCTCCCATAATCGGCGCTGGCGTTTGTCCATGAACTGCTGCATGGATCCCCAGTTGTGGAATTTTAGTTCGTGTATTGAACATCATCTACGCCATCTTGCAGACCCACGTACGAGCATACACGACAGCCATTTTAGGTACCATGGTCTCCCTGTTCACGATCGCTCATCAGCGCACTTCCCTGACCCTGCAAGCGTTCCCCATGCACCCTGACTGCCCCCGCTCTCTCATGCACAAGTCATGAGCCCTCCCCTCCCGCATGACTCTGTCCCAGGGAATCGCACCCCGCGCCTGACCAACACCTCCTTTCCGTCCATGAATACCCCTCCTTTGATGACCCCTTCCTCTGAGCCCGAACGTCAGCACGGATCGCTGGTCATCCTTTAGCCCGAGGATACAGTTTATTGCCCACTACTGTATGCACTCGCCTCTCCTGAAAGGAGCCACTATTGATCACGACCCTCCACCCTCAGAGATTCGATCAGGCGCACACATTCCAAAGGAATCGGCAGAACACTCAGCTGCGTGATAGCCCCCTCCCAATCATATGAGGGGAAAGAGTCTCTACTGTTGTCATGTGTTGGAATGGGCTGGAACTGGGGGGTGTCGGGGATATCGTTCTGATGTCATTCTCATGCTTCATAAATGCCCTTATTGTAATTAAGAGCGTCCACATGTCTTGAACCAGTGTATAAAAGACCAGGTCTCAGAGAGGTAGAGAGAGCACCTCGAGACGATACCTTGTTGTCCGATCTGACGTGTTCTACTCCGTCGGAATAAAACTTGTTTCCTGTCTTCCAGTCTCCAGCGCCTGCCTCTTTATTGAATAACTTCGTATGGTATTAGAGGCGTTTTTGTGCCGGGCAAACTTAACTTAGGAAACAACTACTGAAATCGCCTGACCATTGTAAATTGATCTTTATCAATTGGCGTCCCAAACGTGGGGCCCATCAGCGACACGTGGATCCAGTGGGAGAGGTCCCGACGACAGAGTGAACGACTGCAACGATCGGAAGAGCTCCTGTCCGATAGACCCTCGTCTGACAGCCGATCATCTGAACTTCACTGATTCCGAGCAGACCTCTCCCGAGTGATCTACGGTCCTGACTGGGAACCACCAGGAGTGCCGCGATAGCAACAGAGAATAGAGGACGATCGGGCGCTGGAAGCGGAAGACAAGAAACTGTCCATGCGGTCCGGGTAAGGTCGTGACACACGACAAATTGCGAAATTGATTGATTGATTGATTGTTTGAAAATACTAGTATTACCTATTGATTGCTTCTGGGAGATTCTCTATTTGCAAACAAACACAGAATCACCATACTCTGTTTAGTCTTTGCAGATAGTGAAGGGTAGGCAACGCAAAACTTTAACACGTCGTGCCTATTTTTTTCTCCCCATTGATTGATTGATTGAATCGAGCATTGAATTGTTCGAAGTTGGTTCTCTTAGGGATCTTCTCTGCCTGCAAACGGGGAAGAATAGGAATATTCTCTCTCCCTTTGCAGAGAGTGAAGGGTAGGTAACGCAAACCTTTAACACGTCGTACCTATTTCGTTCCTCATTGATTGATTGTTTGTCCAAACATTGACTGTTTGGAATTGGTTCTTTCTGGAGGTATTCTCTGTTTGCAAATAGCGTAGAATAGACTATTCTGTCCAGTCTTTGCAAATAGTGAAAAGATAGGTAGTGCAGGCTTTTGCCCCCCATTGTAATCCGTCATGCCTATCTTCTCCCCATTGGCTCATAGTTGGGTCAACCCGGACCGCTTATTAGAGATGAACCATCCAGCTCCACTGGAAGGCACCCCTTATAAGGACATGTTTACTAAGCAAGGACTAGTCGCTATAGCTTATAGTAAGTTATGGCATAAATATACAAAAAGGGATCCTAAAAACCAGTGGCCACTGATAGGTTCTTTTGATGAAAACAAAATAAAAACACTAGAAGCAGCTGTAAAAATAAATAAGGTAACGCCCACTATGCTCGTTAGTATTGGCATGTGGCGCAAAGAAGCAGACCATCGCAGGAAAAGAGAGGAAGTAAAAACAGTGAAAGAATTACGAAAAGCAGCCCATCTGGCCGCAAAAGAACTAGATGAAGAAATAAGAAGAAGAGAGGAAGTTAAACAAACGCAAGAATCAGGACTGACAGGTCAATGCCCTGTCAGGACCACCGCTGCGCTCTACCCGGAGATTCCCTCCGAACAGCGGGCAAATGACGAGTTACTGCTCGGTCCTCCAATTATCTACATGCCTCCTCCTTATGCTCCCAGCCAACCTCTAGCACAACACTCACCAGTTCACAATACAGGTGTGAGTAACCCTAGCGCTAGTGCCCCGGCTCTTACGGCCTTCGCACCAACCGCGTTGGTAACAACAGCAGATGAGCATGAGACCGGCAGGCATCTAACAGCCAGACCAAACAGGTTGAGCAAAGATGAGCGGGATGGAATCGACCAAATAGCAAAAACCCTGGTAGAACGAAAGGAGAGCGAAGAATATACGATGAATATGCACAACTCGCATGCCGGTAGTCACAGACGGCATTTTATTTTACGGTTCAGCTACCACACCCTGAACGCGTATGAGGATAGGTACCAGACTAAGGGTCCTGCTAAAGTGACGGCTCTATATAGAAGGGTTGATGTCGGAGATGGGGCTGAAAGCGATGTGACGGACCTCTTCATGCAAACGCTTGAGGTCTTCCGCCACCTCGCGGAACAGAAACCAGAGGTCAAGATCACAGTCCCTGAGACGATTGAGCCCTCATTAGAAGCAGCCAACACCATGATGCCTATCAGAGAAGCTGCCCCCTATTGGGTTCCCCCAAGAGGTCAGGGAACAAACGATGATATCAACCATGCAGATGCCAAAGGGAGGGTTGTGTACAACTGGGTTTACCAACCATGGGATCGGCAAGATATTTTAACTTTTAGACAAACCCTGCCCGATTTAAGAAAGAACCCTACAGCATTCTATACCGAATTAGGCACAGCCTTGGGCTCAACCATAATGACTCTAGCGGACATGGATTTGTTTTTCGGGTTGTGTCTGCCGGCTGATGTGTGGAAGCAAATCCGGAGAGCCGACCACACAGATCTGTTCGGACACACCTGGACAAAACTCGATGAACTAGATAGGCAGCGAGAGCCCGGAAAGAAACCTGTAAAAGACATATTGGAACTCCCCGACAAAATAGTGCAGAAGCTAAAAACATTGATCCCAGAAAAGAAGGTAGACTGGTCGATAGTCACGGCCTGCCACCAGAAACCTCAGGAGGACGTATCAGAATACTTCTCACGATTTGAAACAGTGTTCTCCGACTACAGTGGCCAAGACATGACCACCGCAACCGGACAACACCTATTTGTGCAGAACTACGTAAAGGGGCTATCACAAGAGGTCTCCCAAAAGTTACAGACTAGCGAAAGTAGTTGGGGAGCCTCTAAACCTGCAGCTATCCTTCAGATGGCTCAGTATTACGAACACCAAAAGAACGAGAACGAAAGGGCAACTGAGAAAAAGAAAAAGGACCTAAAGGAACGAGTAATGATTGCACAACTACAGGGAGTGACCACAGGGAGGGAACGGTATAGGGGAAACTACCAGTCAAATGCCCCTAGGAATTCGACCCCTAGAGACCGCAACCCCACCCCTGGCGCTCCACGAACCGACCTTGATGAGAACCAATGTGCATTTTGTAAAGAATTTGGACATTGGAAGTCTCAATGCCTAGCCCTTCGGGAACTGATTAAAAATAAAGAGACAAGGGACATGGCAAATGGCCCCAAAACTGGAGGGCAGGGACGAGGACAGACCCACGACACCACCAATGACCGATCTGGTAGACCAAACACATTTGACCACCCCCGACCGAATCAGTGCCAACAGTCCGATGGCTACAATAATCACGACTCTGCATAGGACTGCCAGGGGCAAGGGAGGGATCCAGTCGAGCTCTGTGTTGACCAGCAAGGTCCTTATGTCACTGCTAAGGTCCTGGGTACAAAGTCTCCATTTTTGGTAGACACTGGAGCGACACGTAGTGTGTTATCAAAACGACTGATTCCAAGGGCACCCTTGTCTGGCTCACACATTACCTCGATAGGTTTCAATGGGACGCCCTCCACTAATCCCCTGTCTGTACCTATCTCCTTTGACCTAGGAAACAATCCCACTGACACGACGTTTCTGCTCTCCTCCAACTCCCCTGACGCTATTATGGGTATTGATTTACTGAAACATTTCCGAGCTACTATTAGGTGTTCCCCGGAAGGAGTCCGAGTCATCCTGTATGACAACCCGAACATGTCCAGACCCTACCCCGCACGACATATGTACACTTTAACAGATGCTGACCTATCCTTGCTCGATTCGCTACCCCTGCACCTATGGGCCAGAAACGACTCGATGTAGGACGAATGATGATCGATCCTGTACACATAACTGTTCGACCAGATGCAATACTCCCGAAACTCCCACAGTACCGGATATCGCCCGAAGGCGAGAAGGCATTGGTAGCGATTATTCAGTCCTTGGTAGGTGCAGGAGTGGTAGAGGAAGTGGTCAGTAATGTCTGCAATAGTCCTATCCTACCCATTGTTAAGAAGCAAGGTGAGGGGGATGAGAAAGCGTACCGCTTCATCATCGACCTGCGAGAAGTCAACAAAGTGGTGGTGCCACAGTACCCCGTAGTCTCAGACATCGCCAACATTCTGACCCTCATCCCGTCCACTGCCACCACCTTCACCGTTATAGATCTTAAAAATGCATTTTTCTCTATCCCCATCCATCCAGACAGCCGTTATCTCTTCGGCTTCACTTTAAAAAACCGTTCATACCGATTTTGTAGAGCTCCCCAGGGCTACACTGAAAGTCCCAGCATTTACAGCCAGGCCCTAAAAAGGCAGCTGGATGCCGTCCAGCTACCAGATGGAGTGGTGTTCATCCAATATGTCGATGATATCCTTTTGGCGGCCGACACCACTCCACTTGCAATCACAGCCACTATCCAACTCTTGCACTTTCTCGCGGAGAATGGCCACAAAGTCTCCAAAAAGAAACTGCAGTTCTGTCAGTCCCAAGTAACATACCTAGGTCATCTCCTGTCCAAAGAAGGGAGAAAACTTACACTCGACCGAATCCAAACCATCCTAGACACCCCTATTCCGAAAACACAGAAGCAAGTCCGTTCATTAGTAGGCCTTACTTCTTTCTGCCGACAATGGCTACCAAATTTCAGTCTCATTATAAAACCCTTACTTTCCCTGTTGGCCAAAGATGTTCCGTTCCCACTCCCGTGGACCCCCGAATGCCAAGCATCCTTTAAGGAGTTGCGAGATGCCCTTTGCTCGGCACCCGTTCTAGGAACACCAGATTACTCCAAACCCTTCTCCCTCTTCACTCACGAAAGGGAGGGATGCACATTGTCTGTTCTAACTCAGCCCATCGGCGCCAAACAACGCCCTTGTGCCTACTTCTCTGCCACTCTTGATCCAGTCGCCAGAGCTCTACCAGCCTGCCTTCGAGCAGTAGCTGCTGCTGCTGTCTCTATCCGACAGAGTGAGGGAATTGTACTTTCGAACTCTCTCACGGTATTAGTACCCCATGCAGTTGACACCCTTTTGAACCAGACCAAGACTCAACACTTGACTAGTGCACGACTGACAGGATACGAATTGACTTTGCTTGCGCCCCACATCACTCTGAAAAGATGCACGACATCAAATCCTGCTACACTGTTACCCTTGCCCGAAAATGACCCCGATGTGCCCCCTATACACGACTGTGTGACTCTCACGGACAAACAGACTAGGAGTAGAATTGACCTCCGAGACATTGCTTTCACAGATCCTGACGGAGAACTATGGGTAGATGGCTCTTGCATCAAACTCCCAGACGGCACCACTTCTGCTGCCTATGCGGTAACAACTGCTCGAACAGTAGTTGAAACAGCTTGCATCACACAACGATCCGCACAGGCAGCAGAACTAATTGCCCTCACGCGAGCATGTATCATAGCAGCAGGAACCACGGCGAACATTTACACGGACAGCCAGTACGCCTTCGGGGTAGTTCATCATTTTGGGATCCTGTGGAGGGAAAGGGGATTCCTGACGTTCCATGGTACACCCATCCTTCACGGAGATTTAGTCTCCGCCCTGATTGAAGCAGTCCTTCTCCCCACACTATTAGCAGTGATCAAATGTCAGGCACACAAGAAGGTGACAGATTTAGTTGGACAGGGAAACGCACTAGCCGACATCACTGCCCGAACCACAGCTGAGAATAGGGCCACGACACGCATGTATGTGACCAGGTCACAAGCAGAAAAATGGACCAACGCTAGGGAAACGATCAGGGATATCCAATCGACCAGCACACCACACGAACTGACTGAGTGGGCACGGGTGGGTCTAAGGGACGATGAAGTCTGCTGGCGGACAAAGGACACGAACAAATGGTTGCTGCCTGATGCATACTTGATCCCCATACTGACAATGGCACATTACCCTGCACACATAGGTTCTGCCCCCATGATCGAACTCATTTCCAAAGTCTGGCACAACGGCAAGATCCCTGACTCAGCCAAACGCCTAGTCCAACAGTGCCTTATCTGCTTACAACACAACCCCGGGAAAGGAACTGTGGTACCCCGGGGAGGGTTTGGGATCCCCGACCACCCCTTTGAGGTCCTCCAGATGGATTACATCCAATTAGAGAGGTGCCAAGGCTTGAAGTACGTATTAGTCATTGTATGTGCCTTCAGCAAATGGGTGGAAGCCTATCCGACCCGTGATAACACTGCCATGACTACTGCCAAAGTACTACTGAAGGAGTTTTTCCCTCGCTACGGCCTTTGTCGAATTTTATGGAGCGACAATGGCCCCCACTTCATAGCTGAAGTTATCCAACTTATCCTGAAGGGGTTGGGGGTCAAACAAAGGTTCCATGCGGTCTTCCACCCCCAATCCGCTGGCCTGGTTGAACGACACAACGCTACACTGAAACTGAAACTGTCGAAAATAGTGGCCACCACAGGACTTAAATGGCCAGATGCCCTTCCACTGGCATTACTATCGATGCGCTCCACCCCCACTAAGCATCACTTGACCCCCTACGAAGTTGTGTTTGGGCGGCCTATGAACCTCTGGACTGCCCCCAAACCAACCTCCATTCATGACGTCCCTGACGTCCTGTTGTCAGATTATTTGTACAAGTTAACTAAGACATTGTCTGTCATTCATCAACAGGTGCAGCAGGCCATCCCCGATGCTTCCAGGTGTCCCGGTCACGATATCCAACCGGGTGACTACATCCTAGTCCGGAACTTTCAACGAGCGAAGAGTCTGGAACCCCGGTGGACGGGCCCCTGGCAAGTACTGATCACCACTCGGACGGCTCTTCGAGTGGAGGGGAAGAAGCACTGGCTGCACGCCCATCACTGCAAAAATATTTCCTCAACCCTGGCCACGACAGACAACGTCAGCACCCAGGAAGAGCTCCTGAACAAAGACCGACCATCATTGAACTGCTATCCTGATACCGAGGCACTTGAACTTGCAAAACACTCTGATCCCACTGTGCCATCTCGAGAAGGGTATTTCCTGCGTCGAAAGGAGGGAGCTTCGGCTAAGTAGGCCACTGACTAAGTTAAAAATCTCAGAACGGTGACCCAAAGCAACCAAGGGTTACCTGGAGAGAAGCTAAACTAAGTCTGTGGTTCTGCCCACTACCGAGCACCTTGAAGATGAAGATGATGGAAGCGCCAGATAAGAAGATGATGGAAGCGCCAGATAAGAAAACGTCGAAAGCAACAGGAAATACCCACTATAGGAATCCAAAAACTGACAATTTGCACAAATCAAAGACAATCGCCTTCTTCATTGTCTTCCTGTTCTGCCTCCTCCTCATGACTTCCTTCTGGATCCTGGAGGAAAGCACGCCCGCTCACCAAATGTTGCCAACCACTGTCCAGCCAACCACCGTGAAAGAGCACCACCTGATCACCCTTTCACCTCAGCTTCGAGAAAGGCGTAGGGAATTCTGGAACAATTCCTTTGTGCAACTGTTGCACCAGCACAACCTTGCTGCAAATGCCACAAACTGCTGGATCTGTGGGTTGCTCCCACATGCTACCGGACACTCCATCCCCTTTATTCCTTCACCTTTCTCAGTTCACGGCTCTTGCCTCGCCTGGTTGATCCTCATGCAAGAAAGCCACAAGGACAACGCCACTTCTGGTCAGACAGTGTCGCACTTCTACTATGGGTTCTGGCCGAACAACACAGGAAAGCCCTTTTGTCCCGCAATTTCAGGTTCAACCTTCCTTACGAACATCCCTGCCAAAGAAAGGGTCGAAATGCAGGTGCTCCACAATCCAGCCAGATCCACCTTCTCCCACCTGCGGAAACAAACGGCTGCCACCCTGACTGCGGCCCTGTCTGTCATCAATGTCACAGGACTCGTGTGCCTCAAAGGACAAGGAACGCAGCTGGTGGGTCACAGTTCTTGCCACATCACCAAAACATTGGCCTCAGCTGACCCCCCCTCCTTTGTTGCTTCCCCGAATATGTACTTCGTTTGTGGCACCAAAGCTTACACGTGGCTCCCAAAAGGCTGGAAGGGTACGTGCTACATCGCCTTCATTCTTCCTCCCACGTATGTGGCTCCAGCCAACCACCACCGGCAAAAGCGCGCTGGAGATGTTGAACAAGCCGACTCCACCGGAGCACAGTTCCTGGACGCAGCAAAGGGACTTGTTCCTCTGTGGGGACCAATGGCCAATAGCCGCGCAATCCGACACCTAACTCAGGCATTAGAAACAACCATCAATATCACCGCTGGCATCCTCGCCAACAACACGGCTGAACTTCAGGCAGTCCGCCTGGTGGCTCTTCAAAACTGTCTTGTTCTAGATGTGGTTCTGGCCGACCGTGGAGGTGCATGCCGTATCATCGGCTCCAGCTGTTGCACCTACGTGCCAGATAACTCACCTTCAGTCTACAAAGCAATCGAACACCTCCACAGACTGTCCTCGGAGGTTCACCATGAACAGGAAGGATGGTCGCTTGGAGGCTGGTTCTGGGACACTTTAAAGAACTGGGGATGGAGACTGTTCACGTTTTTACTAATACCAATCATGATACTATGTGGGTGTTGTTTAGGTATTCAATGTTTACCATCTTTATGTGCACTCATTTCCAACTGTATGTGCCCGAAGACTTTGAACTTTAAACCTGAGCACATGAGTCCCCTATACGAAATAGAGGTGCGTGGTCTCATGGGGATCGATCCGAACTGACAAGCTGGCGAGACATGTTAAAGGGAGGACTGTGGAATTTTAGTTCGTGTATTGAACATCATCTACGCCATCTTGCAGACCCACGTACGAGCATACACGACAGCCATTTTAGGTACCATGGTCTCCCTGTTCACGATCGCTCATCAGCGCACTTCCCTGACCCTGCAAGCGTTCCCCATGCACCCTGACTGCCCCCGCTCTCTCATGCACAAGTCATGAGCCCTCCCCTCCCGCATGACTCTGTCCCAGGGAATCGCACCCCGCGCCTGACCAACACCTCCTTTCCGTCCATGAATACCCCTCCTTTGATGACCCCTTCCTCTGAGCCCGAACGTCAGCACGGACCGCTGGTCATCCTTTAGCCCGAGGATACAGTTTATTGCCCACTACTGTATGCACTCGCCTCTCCTGAAAGGAGCCACTATTGATCACGACCCTCCACCCCCAGAGATTCGATCCGGCGCACACATTCCAAAGGAATCGGCAGAACACTCAGCTGCGTGATAGCCCCCTCCCAATCATATGAGGGGAAAGAGTCTCTACTGTTGTCATGTGTTGGAATGGGCTGGAACTGGGGGGTGTCGGGGATATCGTTCTGATGTCATTCTCATGCTTCATAAATGCCCTTATTGTAATTAAGAGCGTCCACATGTCTTGAACCAGTGTATAAAAGACCAGGTCTCAGAGAGGTAGAGAGAGCACCTCGAGACGATACCTTGTTGTCCGATCAGACGTGTTCTACTCCGTCGGAATAAAACTTGTTTCCTGTCTTCCAGTCTCCAGCGCCTGCCTCTTTATTGAATAACTTCGTATGGTATTAGAGGCGTTTTTGCGCCGGGCAAACTTAACTTAGGAAACAACTACTGAAATCGCCTGACCATTGTAAATTGATCTTTATCACAGTGATGACAGGGGCTGGGTGTGGCTCACCTCCCATGATCTGGCATTGATTGCAAACCCTGACCCTGCTATTGCTGGCAGCATCCGAGCCAGGGAACCAGACTTTGTCCTAGAGCCTCGCTTTCTTCTTGGCAGCCCCTTGTTTTCAGTGGTGGGCCAACTCAGCGGTCATTTCCATAGTGACTGGCAAAATAGCACCATGACTCTGCAGCAGGGGCTATCTGCTGTGCAGATGAGTTCATCCCAAACTCCCCAGAGCTGCATCATTACTAACTTTGACTTCACGCTCTTGCTCTTGGCTTTGTCAAGGGAGCTTTTCCACTAGTGGTGTTGCATTGAGTGTCTAGCCTTCTTCAAACAGCTGCCATCGATCATTGTGATGCGGATTTTGTCAGGCATCATCACCTTTAGACAGGCACCCTGGGCAATGTTGTGTGCAAATACTTCCTCCTGCTCAGAGTCCCTATTCTTCAAAGGCTGAGGGTGCCACAATAGATAGTCTGCAAGGTTTCTTGCGCTGTGGTGGTAGATGACTATGAAGTTGCAAAGGTGCAGTTCTACCGCCCACTGTTTGATCCGAATTAGCGAATGGTGGGAGGTGCCGGCGAATAGGAGAACCAATGGCTTGTGGTTAGTGACCACCAAGAACTCCCTTCTGTATAAGTAAAGATGGAAATGTTGACAGCCATTTCGATCTGGGCGTATTTTGTCTCTGTCCCAGTCATGTGTGGTGGCACATGAAATGAAGACCTATACACCATGCGACACTTCCTATTTCAGCACTGCACCCTGGCCCATGGGGATCACTTCTATAAGAGGTTTGTTACTGTGGCGGGGGTTGAAGTATGCCATCATATCGTATCAAAGGAGGGCATTTGTGATGTCCTCAAAGGAGTCCCAGTTCCAAACTGCTTTGGCCTTTGTGAGAGTGCAAAGGGGTTCAGACATCATGGGCAGGTATGGCATGAACCTTGCACAATAGGTGGACATCACCACTGAACTGCAAACTGTCATGGGTTCTGGGGTGCCAGAGTATTTTGGATGGAGTCCGCCTTATAGGGGTCATCCTGAATGCCTTCTTTTAAAATTATGTATCCAAAGAACTCAATGGTGGTCTCAAAGAATGAGCACTTCTGCCGGTGTAGTGTGAGTCTATGTTCAGCCAGTCATGCTAGAGTAGCATAGAAGCGCTGATGGTAGTCTTATAGCATTGTAGAGTAACTCAATATGGCATCACTTAGGTTGATAATGTCCTCTGGACCACACAATGTTTCTTATATGGCAGTTTGGAAGACCTCGGCTGCCGAGAATATTCCGAAGCTTAGTCGCTTGTATCTTTGTAGTCCCAAGTGAGGGGAGAAGGTTGTGTTAAAGCGGCTGCCTGGATCTGGCTCTAGGTGATGATGTCAACCATTCAAATCTAACTTTGAAAACCACTGAAACCCATTTAAATCAGCTATAATATCATCCATGGCCAATGTCAGATGCTGTTCCCCCATATTGCCTTGTTGGGGAGCCTCATGTCTACACATAGCGTGTTGGCGCCAGGGTTGCTTCGGCACAACCACCAGTGGAGGCACTCTCAGAGTGGTCCCTGATACTTTCTCAATGACTCCTTGTTCCACTAGCCTTTGTAGTTCTTTCTCTACCAGAGGGCAGAAATGGAATGGCACTCGCCCGTGCCGGAGTGCAGTTGGTCATAATGAGTGTCAATGTGAAGTTTGGGGAGTAGTCCCTTCAGGTACCCTGTTATAGCTGGAGAAACTCCTTCAGAATCTCATATTCTTTGTGATTTTGTATTTGGCTAGTGACGTAGACTAGGTACAAGTCCTCCTCAGTGTGACCCACAATGAGGGTACCCTCATCCTCACTTGTGATATTGAACTGGATTTTCTTCTGCATATCCTAGTTTCTGGCTACGACTTCTATCACTTGGGCCAGAGGAAAGGTGCTCTCTCTCCATATGCATATATCTTTGTGCTGGAACATTGCAGCGGTGTTCTTGGGCCTACATAGTCTTTCCCTCCACTATGATGGTGTACATGAGAGGGGGTCACCTTCCTCTGACATACAGCTGTGGCCCATGCATGTAAGAGCAGTGTGATGGTCGGGTTGGGTTGGGGGGGATTCGACAGACGACCATGAGGTAAATTAAATAAATAAATAATTTTCCCTTGTATGTCGAACACCCCCCTCACCTGGCCCCACCACCCCATCACGCTTACCTGCATGGGCGCGGCTGCTGAGATACCACCTTGCTGAGGACCTCCTCTTCTGAGGCAGGCAGCCTTGGGTCTCCCTGGTTGGGTCAGTGGTCATAAGGGTCAGCTTGGATGTGTGGATGTGGGGCTCAGTTGCGCCTGCAACCTTTCACCTTTTTCACTGTTCAGGCAAAGTCATTCTGCTTTCCACACTGGGAACATGCCTTTCCTTTTGCTGGACAGTTATCTGGCGTGTGGGGCTCTAGCCCGCGGTTATACAAATGTCTCGACTTTGATGCCCCCAGGTCTGGTGAGGGCTGGGGCTGCAGGCCATTTTCCCAAGGTTAGCTCCATATTATCAGCATGGCTGTTGGAGATCCTTTTAAAGAATGTTCTTATAAAGGTGTGTGTAAAATCACTAACCTATTTGCCAAACTGAAAATCTAGTTTGAGGAATATCTGAGAACACAATGATCTTTTTGCCAGATTGCGTTCCTTATGACATTAGTTACGAGCTGACTGATAACATGAAATAAAATCAGACTCGAGTAATATGAACTATAGATCTGTTGTATGATCTACATTTGGGACAAGGATTGCGGAATTTATTAAATAGTGAATAAACAGGGACTTCAATGATCATACCGATAAAATGGATAACTTGTATTGGCACTAACGAGGTATTGGTAGTTTCAAGATGGCGCCCATTCCTAAAATTACAATGTGTTATTTGACCTCGTTACGCGGTAACCTCATTAGTGGGAACCCGAGAATCTCTCTATGTATGGAGAATGAAAACAGATTGCATGTATAAAGATTTGTCATGTTATTTGGCCTTTGGCCGAATGGCACCTTAGACACCGGGCTGCACAATCTTTTGATCTCTTGTGAAAGTGTGGGTCTTCAGCAACTAGTCAGAGAATCCACCCATAAAGCAGGGCATCGGCTTGACCTTATTTTTTCGTTCCCACAGCTTGTACACCTGGACGAAATCTTGCCCATGGGTTGATCTGATCATTCCCTTCTTAAATTCCATATTAATAGTAAGGGGGTTAGAATGCAGGCACATGGCATCACCTCTGAATTTATGTACAGAGACTGGAGAGCTCTTGAAAGGCTGAGAACTACTGAGGCTGTGTTCAATGTGGACGACAGCTTCTCCCCGGACCGTCAAGTTGATGACAATTACGAGGCTTTGTATCTCAGGATAACCACGAGGGTTGACTCCGATGCTCCATTAAAAAAACGCAGGCATAAGGGCAGAGTGTCGTCCCCATGGTTCAATGACTCTCTAAAAGCTCTAAAACTTGCCTGTAAACAGGCGGAAAGGAAATGGAGGCAGGGTTACACCGATGCCAGCAAACTGCTCTGGAAAATGAAACTCTCCGAATATAAAGCCTTGATCCAGAAATCTAAATCTGACTATTTTTGCTCAACAATATGTACAGCAGCAAATAGTTCCAAAAGCATTTTTCAGATTCTGAACAGTCTTACCCACCCTGACTGCTCAAAAAAATCGACCCTTCCCACACAGGCCCTCTGCGATAATCTAGCTCTGTTTTTTAATGAGAAAATAGAAACCATTATTCGCAGCTTGAGTACTACCCCTACCATGGTCTGTACCCCCTACTCGGGGGAAGGTATTATAGACATCGGTGCGGGGAACCCAGGTTGGCAGCCTGCGGATTGTCTACTGGAGCTCCCCCCTATCACTGAGGCGGACTTCGATAGATTGGCTTGCGGTATCTCATCTGGATCTCCTCTGGAGCCTATCCCCCACAAAATTTGGAAGGCCTCCGGAGAGGAACTCTTTCATACTCTCTGCAGGATCTGTAATCAATCTCTGCACAGTGGCACAGTTCCTGCTTCTTGGAAGCAGGCTCTCGTTTCGCCACTTCTAAAAAAAACCTCCCTAAATCCAGAGTGCCTACAGAATTACAGACCCATCTCCTTGCTACCGTTCCCTGCAAAAATCATTGAGCGTTGGGTGAGCTCATGTCTCTCCAAACATTTGGAGCAGCATTTATTTCTGGATGAAATACAATTCGGTTTCCGCCCAGCCCACGGCACCGAAACAGACCTACTCACTGCTATGGAGGACCTTCGATTGCGTGCAGACAGGGGTCAGGCAGTAGCTTTGATTCTACTGGACCTGTCTGCCGCATTCGATACGGTTAATCATGGGATTCTACTGGAGAGACTGAGGGAAGCCGGGGTGGGTGGCATTGCCTTGCACTGGTTTCGTTCCTTCCTGCAGGATAGGAAGCCGGCTGTATCCCTTCCTCCGTTTTCAATCGGCATTCACCCCGGTATCTCATGGGGTGCCCCAAGGCTCGTCCATCAGCCCGATTTTATTTAACGTGTACCTCAAACCATTGATCACGTTGATAAAATCTTACCGGCTGAAGGCTATCAATTACGCAGACGACACTCAACTCATCCTCTCTTGGGAGGGTGAGGAATCAATTCCTCTGGAATCCTTTGATGACTGTCTGCGAGACACGGCTGGCTGGTTACACAACAACTCACTGCAGTTTAACGCCTCCAAAACTGAGGTCTTGTGCTGTGCCGGAAGCCGGATCCCTCGCCCTTTCCCGATGGATTTTTGGCCCCCTGAATCCTCGGAAAAACCCCAGCCGGTCACTACTGTTCGCAACCTGGGTGTTATGATGAACAACAAACTCAGCATGGAAGCCCAGGTTGCGAAAACAGTGTCCACCTGTTCGGTCCTCATTCGATCTCTACGTAAGATCCTGCCATTACTTCCCTTACAGGCCCGGGCTTTAATAGTCAGGTGTACTATTTTAAGTCGCCTCGACTATTGCAACGCGCTGCTACTCGAGTCTCCAGCCTTGCTGTTAGACAGACTTCAAAGAGTACAAACTGCCGCTTCTAAACTGGCCCTTGGTTGGCCGAGGAGATCCTCGGCCACAGCAGCGTTGGCCGAACTCCACTGGCTCCCGTTGAAACAGCAAGTGGCCTTTAAATCCCTCTGTCTCGTTTTCAAGGCCTTGCACGGATTCGGGCCCAGCTCTCTGCAAGCCATGTTTGACTGGTACTCTCCAACCAGAGCACTTCGCTCTACTACGGCATGTCTTGTAAAAGTGCAGAGATTCAAAAAAGTTTGGACCGGAGGCATATCTTTCAGAGTTGCGGCTGCTAAACTCTTGAACAGTCTGCCCCTGGATATCCGCCATACAAAAGAACTCCTTCCTTTTAGGAAATGTGTCAAAACCTGGCTGTTTCCTAAATGTTAACGTACTGGCCACTGTACTGCTGCTCCCCCCGTGCTTCCCCCCTGGAGATATCTCAGCGCCAGGATGCCTGTAAGGTGACAGCCGCGCTATACAAATGTTTTAAATAAATAAATAATAAATATTAACATTACAATTGGCGCGAACCCGGGATGTAAATCATGACTTCGGATTACATTGTGCGATACAGTGAACAATGGGAGATTTTAACTTATTTTTCGTTGCCACAAAATAATTATTTTATTGGTGACAAATATTTTAAACAGCAAGTTTGCAAGTGTGTTATTTGAGGTTTTGTTCAGACTTTGTTTTAATATATTTACCACTCTGAAATGGCGCCGGTTTTGAGATAAATATGACGTATTTTGGATGCGACTAATTAAACTGAAATTAATGTGATAAGTGATTAATTGGTGTTTTAATTGATTGTAGTACGCCTATAAATACACTGGTCTCTCAGTAAATGAGTGAACCAGACGACCACATTATGACCGAATACTACGCGCATTTGCGGTGAGTAGGGGCGGCGAGCAAGCATGTAATACTGATATGGCGAGTTATTACAAGAATTTCTTTTTAATTCTCAATAGTCCAGTGATACTTTAACAACATTTCTTTTGATGATTATTTGTTAGTGGTTGGGATAAGCAATGCCAGTATTAGGTAATCAGTAGCGTATAATACGGCACCCTTTCAATATGGATGCCGTGGATTACCCTAAATCTGTGTCTATGTTCTTTAGAGGTCGCGGTTACGGTTTTTAAGAAATACGATCGTAGTTTTAATATAGACAAGTCGAAAAAAACGGTTATCAAAAAAACGGTTACAAGAAGAACATACAAATCTGTAGACCGCATAAATAGAGTAACAGACAATAAAGACTGCATTCTGCTCTAGATATTAGCAGTGATGATCGGGATTACGTTATAGGGCCCTTTTAAAGATGTCTGCCATGTTCTCACGAAAACATGTTATGAGTCTTAATTTAATGTATGCCTTGTCATATTTAGGAAAATAACGAGCATAAATAGAAAATGTAAATCTATGTCTTGGATTGCTTTACATTTATAGATGACTATCTTAAATAAGCTAGGATTCAAAAATTATCATATCAATTTTGTCTCGTGTTTAGGCTTTACTATTTGCCTGAAAACACCAATATTGAATTTATCGTCAAATCACTGAAGACCTCTTTTTCTACTCAAAAAAAGAATATAAATAAGTGAGTATTAAGATATAGCAAGTGTAATTTTTCACATTAGTGGCCAATCTTTGTGAATCAGATAGCTTTAACTGTTGTGTGAGGACCCCTTTATTATGTAGGGCCCTTGAGACATTTATCCTTTGTGAAATTTTGCCTTAATGAACTTTCCAGCTAAACAGAAGGGTAAGATGGTGTAATGTCTAACTTATGGAATATGCAATGTGTAGCACGTGTTCTATTTTCGTATACACTAATGAGGACTATTACATCAACAGATTAATAAACAATCAGCGGTATGAACTGTACCTGAATCTGTCTTTGATACGTTCTGTTCAGGTATATCACAATCAACCCTTTCTTTTTCTATGTACTGTGTTAAATTATGTTTGGTGTTCTTTGAATTAACTATTGATGGCACTTAGGAGTGAACAAATGATATAGACCTCAAGAGAATATGTGAAATAGTGTCATCGTGTACTTATCCGACTATATATCCTCTAGAATATAAATATTTGTAAAAAATATGAAGGTTGAGGTCTACATTGTCATTAATGCCAGTCTAGAATGTTTTCACAAGCAATCTTAAATAGAAACATAAATAACCTTGTTAAGTTCTGGTTCTTGGACTATAGCTAAATAGTTTTTTATATGTTTGTAAATAGCACTTTGTAAATATGTATTTTTGTATTTTGCACTATGTATAGCCCTGAAGAAGTCTGGTCATGGACAAAACGCGTTGGCTATCTGGCTTTCTGCAATTTTAAGAAAACTGAATAAAGAACTGAATTGAAGTGAAGATTCTTCGTTTGCTGTTTCTTTGGGAAAACACATGAAATACTCTGTATCTACTAAGGGTTGCTATTATAAAACACTTTTTTGTAGTTTGTAATAAGGAATTGAATTTTGAAGGGTGCAGACCAAATCTCAGGTGTATGTTGTTAAGGAACTAGAGTTTTCTCTATTCCCTGTTAGGACCGTATAGGGATTACGCTCCAGGTTCTAGCACCTTCAATACTGACTTAGTTGTGGTACTCTAATAGTAGTGCAAGCCATTTTGCCTTAATCCCTAGATTGTTGCTGCTGTTTGGCTGTTGGAGAGGTTGTGTGACCTTGCCAATACGAGAATGGCCTTTAGTTTCATGCCTGGTTGGTACAGAATTAGGCGACGTAATGCACATGAGTGACACTCATGAATCAGTTGTGCCCTGACCTCTTTTGGCTAATCATCATTAATTACAATGATCTTTAGTGCCCTGAGCCATGCATGGAAGCTGTTGATTATTTATTTGTCAAGATGTCTTGCCTGATAAAGCTTAAACCACTCAAAATCTGGGTTTAGCTGTGGGTCGTAATTTGCTTTGAGTTCCACCAAGGCAGCCTCATAGTGATTGTCTTCATCTTTTCCAAGGAGGTTCTCAAACACTGAGTAAACCTCCTCTTCCCCTGAAGTGCAGCAGCAAATACCTTTTTACACCACCTTTGGTTTCCATCATGTTGCAAAAATACTGTTGAGTCTCCCTACCCATGTATTCCAAAGGGGGACAGCTTTTGCAGGGTCCATCAGCTCACTAAACGGGGGGAGCACTGCAATGGAGGTGTGAATACTTGCCTCAGACACCAACTTATAGGCAGAAGAGCAGCAGACAGGGGAAGGCCATACACCTGCAGTGTTATCGACCCACCCCAAGGGGCTGCTCCCACAGCATGTTTCTGCCTAATTCTCCCAGGACATGGGGGCAACAATCATCAATGCAGTGCGGCTCCACTGTCAATTGGGATTAGCTGGGAGCTGGCAGGTCGTGGCACACCTGTGCTGGAGCCGAGCTGCAGGGGCCGGTCCAAGTGAGGCAGGAGGCACCAACAGGTCATGTGGGAAGGAGAGCTGCACCCACTGCAAGCAGAGCGTTCGTGCCACCAATGTAGGAGAGCGCTTGCTGGAGCATGGCAGGCAAAAAAAACAATTGATGGACAGAATGCAAAACAATCTCATACATTCACCCCAGTACCGAGATTAGGGAGCACCGTTAGGCAGCACTCACCAGCACAAGTGACAGAGCGAGGGCAGTCGGAGGTCTGCCCGAGTCACCAATGTGGTACCCCTGTGGGTAGACCTGCCAGATGCAGGCCACTCGGTGCCTCTGTCAGTAATAACAATACATGGAACACTCTGGTACTCTGGTATGGATGTGTCTGCAACAGTGGCGCCCGGTAATTTTGGCAGGTGGGGCAGGCTACAAACACATATACATATATACATATTCACTCACACCCATGCATTCACACATGCGCACACACACCCATTCACACACTATCAACAAATGTATACATTTATACACACACACACATGCGCCAAACATTCAAAACCATAACACTTACCTACCTGTCCAGCAGATCCTGGAGCAGAAATCCTTGGAGGTCCCAGGAGACTTGGGACTGCTACCTTCCCTCATTGGCTGACCTTAGGTCAGAGAATGAGGGAAGGCAGCAGTCCCGTCAAAAAGTGGGATGGGGTCAGTGAAACCACTGACCCCACCCCAATCTGTCATAATGTATCACTGATTTACACAACCATGGGCACAGCAGGTCTAAAAGTGAAGCGCCCAGGTCTGAGGCAATCAGCTCATGAGGGGGAGGGCTGCAAGGAACGGTTGCCAGGCTGAGGGGGTCACGCTCACAGGGCTGTGAAACCTCAGCCTGGCAAAGTTCAGCTCAGTCAGCCTGGAGACTGCTCATTCAGTGCATGTCTAGGTCCAAGCTGCCTGACCTGAACAAGTGTTTATCAGACTGACCTTTGCTCAGCATGACGGACACTCTTCTCCTCTGAAGAAGTTGAGGGGGTGTGACCCCTTCACCAGTATAGACAGGCTGCGGCTGGTCTACAACCCTTTTATTGGCATCCGTGGCCATGCCCAGCCTCAAATTGCATAATGCATCATATCCCCTGCGGTAGAGGCTGAGTGACACTCTACAGAATCATCCAAGCAGCCTGAATCCTCCTCGAGGGAGAAGTGAGAGCCGGATCTAACCACAACGCTAAATGATGCCACATGGACAAACCGCTGTCAGCCGCTCCAGAGAACATCACTTAACAGCAGATACAGATTAATTAATTTTAAATACTTACATAGGATGCACTACACACCAGCTCGGCTGCACGCCATTAGGCCTTACCACAAATCCCAGTTGTTCTCAATGCCACTGCACAGGGGCTAACTACTGCCGTATGGCATGGTCTTGCCCACCCACCTTCTCATTCTTAGCGGGATATTCAAGATACTTCCTGAAATTATGGCTCCCCTGCCCCCTCTCTTGTCCAAACTCCATTTACGCTACGATAAGGATGTTCTGAAGCCCTCAGGACCAGGGCCGGACTGGCTGTAGCGGCCTCAGGCGTTTTCCCGGGGGGCTAGAAGGGTGGGGCTGTTTTTTCAGCAGTGTGGGCCAGTTTTATGTTATTGGGGGCCAGTTTTGCAGCGGTGCTGCAATATCGGCCACCAGTACCAAAAGCAGCTGTGCTTCTCCCTTGCACCCCAAATTACCCCTGCCCCCTCCACCCCCAGCTCCTCCTGGGCTGGTCCTACAAAGTGGCCAGAGCTGCTTTGGATTCCTAGTCCGGCCCTGGTCAGGGCGATGAACAGCGTTAGCTCTTCTCCTTGCCAAGCACAGGGTTGCCATGAGATGGGGTTGAGACCTCCTCCCTAAGGATGCAGATTTGATTAAGGATGAGAGAGCACAACTCTGAAAAATGTAGAAGTGCACCATATTTACAAGCACGTTGTATTAGTCTAGTAGATAATATACAAGAATGTCAAACTTATATAGAGAAAATATATACATGAGTGTTTAATTAGAATAGGGATGCATATATCAGTGTGAAAAACTAATGTAGAGGTGTAGAAATGTTAGAATGATGTTGGAGTCTCACGTTATGGGGCTGTGTGAAAAAGAAATGTAATTCTGCAAACCATGGAAATGTGTAGGCCACATGGCATTTCACAAGAAACGAAAGATGCTGCTACACTTTTAAGTAACTTGGATTCTAATGTCATTTTACTATAGAGTATTATTAATCATAGAATTGAAATAATGTTTTAAATAGATGTGTTACATTATAGTAATGTGTGTTAGTTAGAATACTGTTTAAACAAAGAAATTAAATGTGCATATTGCAGAGGCCCGTTTCATGTAATTCTAGTAGGCCTGAATAGATAAAGTCGCTTCTTTGATCTGCATGTGCTCGTTAAGGAGAGGTCGCATAGAGCACGAACGAAAAGTCTGTAACATGGTTTACGACTTTTAGATATGGTGGAAGGCCGGAATTTGGGGCCTACTGAGAAAGTGTCTGTTTGCAGGTGCGAGGGGGGCTTTATCAGAAATGATGAATAGACTTTTGTTCAGAGACGCCAGGCACAGGCCTGTAGGAGTCTTCAGGAATTTTAGGGGGTACCGCCTGGTCGGAGAGAAGCCTGGGAAGCAAGGTCAACTTTAATGAAGGGTCCCGAGGAGCACCAGCATGGAATTTGCCGCCAGAAACTACACCACGTGAGAGGCGTCTCCAGGGGCGTTCCTATTGGAAATGTGATTTTGTATTAGGGACAGCACCCCGGGGTGGAGTTAGAGCAGATGATCTGAGGAACCTAAGAGAGCGGATGGGTAGGCAGATAGGGAACTGCAAGACTTCGACTTTGAGACAAAGACTAAGGGAAGTGTGTGATCTTCTTTGGAAGTCACCACTGCTGACACCTTTTTAGGTAAAGATCTTGTTAAGTAGGGATGTCACTTAGTCTAGTGTAGGGACAGTCTAACCTGAACTTTTCCTTTCTGTAAATGACTCTCAAGTTGCAACTCATAGCGATTCTTGCAACTCTCATGGTATTTGAGATATTTTTGATAATTTCCTTTTGTCGATTAGGAGCATTCAGAGAATATCTTTTTATATTGATACCCGTATATCTTTTGAACCTTATTCTGAGATGTTTGTAACTCCAGATACTTTTGGCTTTATAATAAACTTTAAAACCTTTTCTAGTGGTAAGTGGTTCTTTAGAGTGGTGTACGTTCTTTCTTGATTAACCTAGAAGTGGATTGCCTTTTACTCAATGACAGGTACCAACGATTCAGTCGACCTGAGCTGGGATCTGGTAAGGTAACAATAGACCAGAAATCCCGCGTCAGCAGTTGGTAGCAGAGTGAGGATGGTTATCTTCTTGAGGAAGGTAATCTAGGCTAGGTTAGTTTACCCCAAGGTCCCTAGAGTTCGAGAGGTGGCCTGCCGAAGAAGGCACTGACGGAGAGAGAAAAGCAGCAGTATCGGACGAGAGTGAGTATAAAAAGGGTCATGCGTGAACAGATTGCGGTTTTGTGTTGTATTTGTATTGTAATGTCATGCGGAGTTGAATGCCTGTAGTGTGATTGTGAGAAGGTTGTGAGCGCGCGCAACCTGGTAAAATCTTAAGTTCGGGGTAGAGCTTAAGTGGTTCGGGTGTATCGAACATCCAGAGTAATTGTCGACCAGAGTAAGGAGGTCATGAGGTACCATTGACCGCCGCAGGACCGAGATAGGGGGAACGCAAGAGTGTATGTGTGAGTAACGGACGCAGGTCGAAAGTTACTGTGTGTAAGTAACCTATCAGAGAAGGCGATTGTCTGGACGTAAACGGAAAGACATTTCGTCAGTTAAGGCGACAATTACAGATAGACTGTGGGCGTACAGTCAAAGAAAAGTGATCGCTTGGACGGAAGTAATCATTTTTCGGGGTATGAATGGGACGCATGCATGACCGCGGAGACGAGCTGAGAAAGGAGGGGAACTGCTGCGAAGGGGGACGAGTGACGTCAGCGAGAGTCACGCTGAGATAGGCCGGTTAGTGAGAAGCCGTGCCGTGATAGGGCGGTTGGTGTGACGTCAGTGAAAAGCCGCGTTCTGATAGGGCAGTTAGCAAGAACCGTGCTGAGATTGGTGGATTGTCATCAGGAAGTAAACAGACGCGGAGAAAAATAGACATTTTGTAGGTTTTGAACATGAAGTGTTTTAAATGTTTGAGAGGGATTTTTAAGAGAAAAAGAAGGAACTCTTATTACGGGGAAGAGGCACCGCCAGAGGGTACACCAGCTTACTATATGGCAGCGAATGTTGGCTTGCATACGATACTATGGATTAGTGAATGGAATAAGATTTCGGAAGGGAATGAGGAACTGACGTTTCCTAAGTATGGAACGTTCACGTTAGAGGCGTTACATCGGCTGAAATCAATTATGTCCTCATTGAATCCTCCGCCTAGACCAACACAGTTTGAGGCCCTTAATGCGTGGCTTAGGGCGGCACACAACAGAAATCTGAACAGGCGCCAAGAAAGGTTGAAGCGATCAGTAAGGGCAGTGCGAGATGCCCAATGGGATGCGGACGCCAAGAGATGGAGGGTACAGGCTATTGAGGTGGATAAGTTATACCCAGTGAGAGAGGAGACAGGAGAACAGAGGCTCATGGAAGAGGATGAGGAGAGAGAGTCGGAGGACAACTTGATAAATAGGTTGCTGATAGATAGACCGCCTCCGAACGTTGGGAGAATGGAGGATAGGGGACTCGCAAGGGATGATGGGGCTGCCATAGAGGGGTATATACCACTCCCTATATCGGAGTGGACACCGACCAAAGGTGAGGAGACACCTCAGCCTAGTACAGTACAGAGTGTAGTCGGAAGGTTTGTGGTGCAGAAGGTGCCAGAAACAGAGAGGGTTGAGTCTTACGGGTTGCCAGACGCTCTACAAGTACCCGTTACCATAGGTCCTATAGTATCGATTTACAACCCCGAGAGAGACAGAGAGGAAGAACAGATGAGGTTAGATAGAGAGAGAGCTGAAATGGAAAGGAGAAATAACATGACAAATGCCTGGAGGCAATTGCCAGGACCAGTGACGTGGAGCACCCCATTTGATTCAGCAGAGGGTTCCGCAGCAGAACAGGGGGGCCAGAGAGGACCGATGGACCTGAGGGGACCACGGCCGAAATCCTTTAAGGAGCTGAGAGCTGACTTGAGAGAATGGGATGGGTCCACAGAAGTACCAGCCCACAGGTCAAGAACAGAGGCTGATTGGGGAAGTCGAAGCAATGGAACATTGTCTCACTGCGGGGCTAGCGCAAGCAGTCAGGAGTGGGATGGTAACAGTCCGGAGGGTAGAGGAGTTATACGTCATACTGCCGGTGGGAATGAGCAAGAGAGACGTGAGAGAAGTACAGGATGTGGAGAGACGTCCCGTCTCATAACAAGTGAGGGAGACCGAAGGACACAAGAATACAGGGATAGGTTTAGATGTACTCACCACGCACCTGATGATAATGTACAGCACTGGAGTCGTGGGAGCATGGGGAACAGTGAAGGATCTTGCCATGGGTCGAGAGATCAGAGACCACCGGCAAATGATGAAGAAAGGGGGAATAACGGAATGTCTTACCATACATCTAGGGAAACCATGCAGGATGGGACTTGTGGGATTATGAGAAATGGGAAAGTGTTTCACCACACACCCAGAGAGGATGGAACTGCATGGGACCTGGAGAGATGGGAACATGGGAGGACTCCCCATAACTCGCCTGAGCCTAGACGTAGGACTCGGAGCTGGGATGGGAGAGATGGGAATGGACCCCCTAGAGCTAGCATACTGAAAGCTGCAGTAAAGGCCAGAAGACTTGATGTCACTAGTTTAAAAAATGATCTGGACGAGATAATAGATGGGACGTTAGCCTTAGAAAGGATTGACCTATACGAACAAGATGAGTTACTGTTTATAGCAAAGGATATTACCCGAAAGGCAAGAGCAATTCATGAGAAACTGTCTGAACTGGCAGAGAAGTATATGGTGGACTTGTCCAGAACAAAGACATTACAGAGTAACCATAGGTTGCAGTATTCAGACCAAGACTTAGATGAGAAGAGAACTACAGGATTAAAGACACACATAAGGGAGCTGATAACAGGAATAAGAGCGTGGAGAGATCTGGACAAATGGGAAGAGAGGTGGTCCAAAAGGGGTACTGTCAGGCGGAGCACGAGTGTGATGTCTCCGGAAAGAAGGGTAATGCAGATGGAGGCATTTCCTTTGAGAGAAATATCGAATGGGAACTATGTACATGTGCCCTGGAGTAGAGGAGATTTGGCTGCATTTACCAATTCATTTCCGAAGTTAAGGGACAATCCCGTTGAGTGGTACAAGCAGGTAGAAAGGTTTGTGAAAATCTCAAAGGTATTGTGGATTGATTTGAACACCTTGTTTGACATTGTGGTGCCAGGAGATTTGTGGACAGCATGCAAGACTAGTGTCGAGTGGCCAACTGTAGAACCAGAAAGGAATGCTGCTACAAATGGACCGTCTGAAACTGTAATGTTGAAATATGAAAGAGTAATCACCTGGTTGAAGGAAAAGGTCCCACCACAAGACATAGATTGGGTAAAAATAGACCGAACAAGACAGGAACCCAAGGAGACAGTTCATGAGTTTTATGAGAGATTCTTGAAAACATTCAAACAATACAGTGGACTCGATGTAATGGACCCCAAGGACATAGGGCAGTTTGTGTCAAAGTTTGTTTTGGGGTTGAGACCTGATATTTGTTTGATGATTCAGCAACATTTAATTTGTTGGCAAAACAGACCATTAGATGAGATTTTGAGGTATGCAAGGTACTGCAGTGACGAAATAGATTCCAAAGCAAAGAAGCTAAAAGAGAAGCTGATGGTAGTACAGATGCAGTCAGCTGGAAAGGGTGGACAGCGCCAACAGGGAACAGGGACAATGGGACGAAAACCAAACGGACAGAATAGAGACAGCGAGGAAAACCCGAGACCTAGAATAGACCTTGCTACGTTGAAGAAAACGACAAAGTGCCACCAGTGTCATCAGGTGGGACATTGGAGACGCGAGTGTCCCTATAACCCTGAAAACGGAGAACTAGAAGTAGAGGAGGAGGTTCCAGAGGTTCCAGTTCAAGGGGTGCCAGTGCCGAGAATCAAGGTGGCCAAAGGGGGGACTTCGGCTCCACGAGCTCAGTTTCCGCAGCCACCAAAGATTTCGACTGGGGAAAAGGTTTTTAGACAAATGCCTCTTTTCGTAGACGAAGAAAAATGTTACTACATTGATCCATTGACAGGACAATGTGTAAGCAAAGAAGAGGACTGCACCCTCGGGGCAGTTCTGGAAGTGGATCAAAGAGGACCATTTCTAGAGGCAGAAGTGGCAGGGTGTCCCACAACATTCTTGGTGGATACCGGAGCTACTCGATCAACTTTGAGATCAGCAGTGGTTCCGGATCTACCAATGTCGGGGGAAACGATTCAGGTGGTAGGAGTCGCAAACAAGAGAATGACTAGCCCTTTGACGGAACCAGTGTCAGTGAAGATCGGAAACTACATGAATGAACATCAGTTTGTGGTGTGCGATTCTAGTCCTGTGTGTCTGTTAGGAAGGGACTTATTGTGCAAGCTGAACTGTACCATATACTGCACACCACAGGGAGTAGAGGTAGAGACGACAGATGATGACGCTACCTTCAAAATTGTGAATTCAAGAACATGCATAGAACTGTATCCCACTCTGACTGTGGAGGACCTTCCTTGGGACTTACGCGAGGCAGTATCATCAGAAGTATGGGATTTTACAGGAGAAGAGATAGGATTGGTCAAAGGGGTAGAGCCAGTGAAGATCATAGTGTAACCAAATGTTGATTATCCAAGAACGCCACAATACAAGCTGTCTCAAGAGATGATTGCAGGAATAAAACCCGTGATCGACTCTATGATTAAACAGGGAATAATGAAGGAAATCGTGGGAAGCCCATGCAACTCCCCGATTATGGGTTTGCAGAAACCTAGTGGGAAATTTAGGATAGTACAGGACCTTCGGAAAATTAATAACATTGTTGTTTCATGTTGTCCAGTGGTACCGAATCCATCAGTGATACTGTTTCAGACACCATTCCAAGCTGAGTGGTTCACAGTGATAGATCTTTGTCAGGCTTTCTTTTCAATCCCATTAGACGAAGAGAGCCAGTATCTCTTCGCTTTTAAAATGGAGAGTCGCGTCTTAACATGGTGTAGAATCCCACAAGGGTTCACAGATAGCCCTTCAATCTTCAACCAGCTGTTGAAAAAGAACCTTGAAAGTCTAGTGCTGCCACAGAATTCGGTTCTGGTCCAGTACATAGACGACCTACTTGTTGCGTCAGAAACAGAAGAGGCTTGTAAGACAGATACCATCGCCTTGCTGAACCATTTAGCTGAAAATGGACACAAGGTATCCCCGAACAAATTGCAGTACTGTCTGACAGAAGTACAGTACTTGGGTCACCGGATAGAAAAAGGAAAGCGCAAGGTGTCACCAGATAGAATAGAGGCAATCATGAAGATGAACTCGCCTACAACACAGAGAGAAGTCAGGATGTTTCTAGGAATGGTTGGTTATTGCCGACAGTGGATAGCTAACTTTTCACTGAAAGCAAAACCCTTACAGAAACTGACGCACAAGGAGGTGAGCGATCCGGTACCATGGGACAATGAGTGCTTGATGGCGTTCCTACAGCTGAGAGATGACTTGTGTCGTGCTCCGGCTCTGGGGATGCCGGACTATGAGAGGCCATTTTCCCTCTATTGCTGCGAAAGGGAGGGCTGTGCTTTGTCAGTTTTAGTGCAAGTCCATGGAAATGCCCGTAGACCAGTTGCTTACTTTTCGGCTACCTTAGATCCAGTAGCCGCAGCGTTGCCCGGATGTCTCAAATCCGTTGCTGCAACAGGTGTCAGCATTGAGCGTTGCGAAAGCATTGTGATGGGACACCAGTTAGTGGTGTATGTACCTCATTCTGTGGAACTGTTAATGACCAGGACCAAGACCCAGCACTTGACTAACAGTAGGCTCACGCGCTATGAGCAAGTTATTCTTGCTGCGGAGAACGTGACCCTTAAGAGGTGCTCTGTCTTGAATCCTGCTACACTGATGCCACTCCCTAATGACATTGAAAGCGAAGACTGTGAAGATCACGATTGCCTTGATGTGACTGAACTATGTACGAAGCCAAGACCAGATATTGTGGATGAACCATTGATCGACCCCGATGAAATTTACTTTGTCGATGGTTCATGTTTAAGAGATGATACTGGTCGGTTGAGAGCAGCTTATGCTGTTTGCACCATTACTGGAGTTGTGGAAGCCGCTTGCCTGGAAGGAGGACACTCCGCACAGGTAGCAGAAATCGTTGCATTGACACGTGCCTGTACAGCAGGCAAGAAAATTAGAGTCACCGAATATACTGATAGCCAATATGGTTTCGGTGTAGTTCATGATTTCGGGCAATTGTGGTCTCAGAGGGGTTACATGACCTCCTCTGGTTCGCCAATCAGAAATGGAGAATTTGTGCGGCTGTTGTTAGAAGCATTACAGGGTCCAACTGCAATCGCGGTTGTAAAATGTGTAGCTCATACGAAAAATACAGATTTTGTGTCACAAGGAAATAGATATGCAGACGAAGTTGCCCGCTATTGTGCGGAGCATGGTTATTCTTTCCCGGAGGTGGAAGTAGGTGGGGCTCAGGAAAGGACAGAATTAAGCATGATGTTAGAAACGGTTGATACTTGGGAAGATTTGAAACAAATGCAAGACAATGCACCAGAATCTGAGAAGCAGGCTTGGAAACAGCAGGGTGTGTGAGAAGCGAAATGGATTTTTGGGTTTCAGCAGATGGAAGGGCAGTGTTACCTGAGGAGTTAGCGAGCCCAATGGCACGACAGATACATGGTCCAGTGCATTTAGGAAGAGATGCCATGCTGAGGGTGTTCAGGCAGACTTGGTATTGCCCAAAATTTAGGATTGCAGCAGAAGCAGTGTGTAAGCGATGTGTTACTTGTCAGCAGTTGAACATAGGGAAAAGAACACCAGTTACACTGAGTCACATTGGGAGGTCTGGGGGGCCTTTCAACAGAATGCAATTAGATTTTATTGAAATGCCAAAAGTCAACCGCCTTAGGTATGTTCTGGTGGTAGTATGCATATTTTCCAGATGGGTTGAAGTGTCGTGTATTTCTATAGGTCCTGAATCGATCCCCCTATTCCTGACCCTATTCTGGTTAAACTAACTAGCTAGTTAACTAACAGTCAGCCCATGAGGCAAGAACAGCCCCCATGATGCAGATACCGTTATCTGACGCAGTCACACTACGGCACAGGAACGTGTTATCTGATTAGGTCATAACGCTTGAGATCTAATTAGACAAGCGACATTCCTCCAGCCCCTGATAAGGCATACGACGTTCTCATAACAAATCAAACCTATGACAACCTGGATAATCCGTGCGGCCATTGTTTTGATTTCACAGAGAACTTTTGCAAAAGAATGTGCTAACGAGCAAGTCGTATGACATCTTTATTGACGTACCTATGTCCATCCTTACGTCAATCTCGGCACCTTTAAGGTATAAATATTGCCGACCTTGCCCTATGCAAACACACGCGTGGTGACAAGACGGAGCAGCCATACTTGCCGAAGCCGAGAGCAGAAGCAGACCCCGCTGGCAGCAGCCCCGCCTTCCTGACGCGCTGAGAGACGCGCTGCTATCTCAAGCCGAGAGACCCAGCACCGGCGCTTCTGGGCAGCCCTCGCAGGCAGCCTGGAATATCGAGAGCAGAGAACGAGATACCATTCCTCATTCATCCTAAATTCCAGGTACAGAACTGAATAACCCCTCACAGAGAATTCCTTAGTTATTCACTTGGCAAAAACAAACTTAACTTAAACTGTAACTTTCTATTCCCGCCCACGCATTAGACTTAGGTCAGGTACACGGGGTAGGCGTATTTAGAAACACCAGTTGAGTACGTTTAGTCAAATGTATATGTGTATGTAAATATATTTTAATCATTTTAAAACATCATATGGCTCAGAAACCATATCAATGTTTTTACAGTATTATTTTATACTATTGCTTTAAATTTACTTAACTATAAGTATTGCAATAATATCGATCCATTTCTCATGTATGAGAAAAGAGACTGATCAATAAATAACACCTTTTATTGAACACGCCCGTCTCTTCCTTTTCTCTACATTCTGATGAGACTAAGAATGCACGTACTGACTGAGTAAAATAATTGCCTTGTGCTCACACGACTCTTGAGATTGACTCTTGATTAGGGGAGAGCAAAGTTGTCATGTTCTATGGTTGTCAGAAACTAAATCCCTTCTTGTCTAATCAGGGGAGTTAATCCTTCCTTGAACATTCGAGAAAGTTTCTAGCGAACTCTGAGCTGAGCTGGCAAACCCAAAAATTAAGTCTAGTATCGACAGTAGTAGACCTAGTTAACGTCTGGTCTAGGCCTTTACTGCTGTAGGTATTATTCCAATGCGCAGAGCCTATTGGGAAAATAGGAGCTACACTACAGAAGCATACCCTACACGCAGGTGCGATACACTCACAGTAGCAAAGTTGTTGCTTAGAGAGTTGATACCGCGCTTCGGGGTGCCTGCCTCTCTGGAATCGGACAGAGGGACACATTTTAACAGCGAAGTTGTGAAGATGCTTTGCTCTGCATTGAACATTGATCAGAAATTGCATTGTAGCTATCGACCAGAGGCTTCAGGTATCGTGGAGCAGATAAATGGGACGTTGAAATGTCGACTGGCTAAAGTGTGTTCATCAACTTCCTTAAGTTGGCCTGATGCTCTTCCTTTGGTCCTTATGAGTATGCGTAGCACACCCGACAGGAGGACAGGTCTCTCTCCACACGAGGTGCTGATGGGGAGGGCAATGAGACTTCCAACGGTCCCAACAACTGCATTACTGAACATTACAGATGACCTGATCCTGGATTATTGCAAGGGGTTGTCTGACGCCATTCATTCTGTGTCTCTTCAGGTACAGGCCGCAGAAGTTCCACCTTCCAGAAATCAGTGCCACGACCTGTGCCCAGGAGACTGGGTGCTGGTGAAGAAGCACGTCCGGAAGAACTGTTTGGACGTGCGCTGGAAGGGGCCTTACCAGATAATCTTAACCACGAACACTGCCGTGAAGTGCGGAGGACTGCCAAATTGGATCCACGCTTCCCATACTCGAAGAGTTCCCGCACCTCTTGAAGAAACAGCTCCTCTCACAGACGAAAATCCAGTAGTGGAAGAAGAATCACAAGAGGGGATCGGTCAAGCTGTGGGGGTGTCTGAAGAAGTTGGGAGTGTCACAGAAGACGAAGAAAGGCAGGACGGCAGTGAAACCGAAGTTGCCACGGAAGGAGAAAGCTGTTGCGAAACCAACTCAGAGACAGAACAAATTCAGAGTGATCAAGAACTGAGTGAACGGACAAGAGATAGGAGAACAAGGCGTGGAGCAGCTACCTGGCCTGAAAGAAAAAGGAGGCCAAGCTTGAAGCCAGCTCGAGAGGAAACTCTTGCTCCTATATCCGAAGACTCAGATCCAGAAGAAAGTGCACAAGGACAAGAGCAGGAAGGTCCGAGAAGGTCAAGGAGGGTGCGAGTGCCTTGCAGAAGATACGCTACTCCCGAGTGGACCTACCTCGCTACAGATGTCCTCAGCGGGACGCAGAACTGGGAGGGTGAGGAAAGTGACCCTGACCAGAACTGACCCCTTCATAACAGTGGAAGTAGAGTTGGTGGTACCAGGAGTGGAGGTCGAGAGACTGCTGACACTTAACATCGTCTATCCTCCTCTCCTGAGCGGAATAAGAAAATTGATTCTAGAGACAGTTGAATTTCCATGTTGTTGTTCAAGGTGTCCAATACTTGAGGGAATCCTTCTTCGTATGGAAATATTTGAGCAAGTGGTGGAAGTTCTTGGAACACGCATAGTTTCGGATTACTAAAGACTTTGCAAAGAACTTTGTAAATACAGATTGAGAGATAACCTAGTACCAAGAAGAAGAAGAAGAAATTAGGGATTTCCATTTTAGAGGATGGAGAAGGACTAAGGTTGTCTATTGCTACAGAACTTAGAGACTGTTTTGCGGAGGGGATTTTCAGCTTCCAGGTGTGGTTCGAAAGATTGGAGAAGCAAAGAAAAGAGACTTGTATTGTGAAAGAAAACCAGAACTACACTGTCTTGAGACCATGGAGGCTGGCAACCCGAACCGCAGGACAAAATGCATAATAGGCACACTTTTAGTGGTAGTGATTTCTCTTATAGTTTTAATGGTTACTGTATCATATGTAGTGGGACATGAAAATGATGTGAAAGCAGAAAAGGAAGCAAAAAGTGCATCAACACAGAAGTCTCCTACGATTGGCAAACAGGGGGAAAACACAGCGAAGGAGAAAGCTTTGTTAGATGCTGAAATAAAAAGATTACATGCAGATGAATCACAGGGGAATTTTAAAACAAATGCTTATGCCAAATTGCTTTATGAATATATTGATGTCATGGAGGCGAAGAACTGCTACGTCTGTATGCAGTTGCCAGCTTCTGTAGATGAAGGCATCAGATATCACCATTTTCCATTGACTTATGGAATATCATGTAGTTTATTGCTGAGCATATTTTATGAACGTGAGGGGTTTGAGTATTACTTCTCGAACTTCGATTCGGTATTGCCAGAGGTGCCGAATTATAAACACCTAAATAAGTGGGATTATTATAAGTGTGAAGACAGGTTACAGAAGTTTTTCCTTCCATGGAGAACTTTAGATACTTCACATGCCCGAAGAAATAATTTGACTTGTAAAGTATCCGAAATTGAGAAAAAGTTTATAGGGCAGGTGGATGATCGATATAGAAGACAAAAGATCCTAAAAGCTTCAGGACAATGGAAAACAGATTGGACCCAGGAAGTAAGAGAACACCAAAGAAAGGGTAGCAGTGGTCCAATAGCTTTAGACCGAGAGAAAAGGGGAAAGCTATGTATACACAGAAGTCGAACATATTATGAGAATGTGTTTGTGGGAGAAGTCAGTTGTGAACATGCTTTCCAATTAGAGTACTATTCTAAGGATTTCCTGAAGGAAAGGCAGGCGATCCCGAATGTGTATTTTGTTTGTGGAAGAAATGCATACGTGAAACTACCAGATAATTGGTATGGATCATGTTATTTAGCTATTGTCTTCCCCAAAATATACCATGCTGAGGACTTAGAAACCAAAAAGAGGGGAAAACAAACTAGGAGAAGGAGGGGCGTAAGCGCTGAGGAGGTAGTTGGAGATGTATTTGGTGCTATGTTCCCTATTTTGGGAATAGCACTAAATGATGTTAAGATAAGAAGATTGGCAACAGTTGTAGATAGACTATCCGCCAGTACTGCTAGATCTTTAATGCTGGTGGAGGGAGAGATGCAATCAATAAGGGCAATGGTTCTTCAAAACCGACTTGCTCTAGACGTTCTGTTGGCCAAAGAGGGCGGAGTCTGTAAGGCTTTGAAGGTCCAGGAATGTTGCACTTACATTCCAGACAATTCAAAACCTCTAGAAAAGTACATTCGAAATATTACTGAAATACACCATGAGATAGAAGATTTGACTAAGGTAACAGTGTGGGAAAAAGTAGGTCAAGCAATGGGTAAAGTTGGAGGTTGGTTTGCCAACCTGGGAAAGAATATCATTTGGTACATATTGAAACCTATCATCATAATAGTGATTTGTGTAATCACTTTGTGGGGGTTGGTGAGGCTGTACAAATGGTATCGAGCAAACAGATTGCAGAGGTCCATGCGAGAGCAGGGGAGGAAACTAGCTGCGATGCAGGAGAATCAGTACAGGAGTCTGAGGGCTCTAGAGGAGATGAAACGAGGGAAGGTTGCAACGACTTCAGTTTGATACTCTATACTTTAGAGAGGGTGTTGTGATGATGATGACTACTGTAAGTCATCAAAGGGGGGATTGAGAGAGCACAAATCTGAAAAATTTAGAACTGCACCATATTTACAAGCACGTTGTATTAGTCTAGTAGATAATATACAAGAATGTCAAACTTATATAGAGAAAATATATACATGAGTGTTTAATTAGAATAGGGATACATATATCAGTGTGAAAAACTAATGTAGAGGTGTAGAAATGTTAGAATGATGTTGGAGTCTCACGTTATGGGGCTGTGTGAAAAAGAAATGTAATTCTGCAAACCATGGAAATGTGTAGGCCACATGGCATTTCACAAGAAACGAAAGATGCTGCTACACTTTTAAGTAACTTGGATTCTAATGTCATTTTACTATAGAGTATTATTAATCATAGAATTGAAATAATGTTTTAAATAGATGTGTTACATTATAGTAATGTGTGTTAGTTAGAATACTGTTTAAACAAAGAAATTAAATGTGCATATTGCAGAGGCCCGTTTCATGTAATTCTAGTAGGCCTGAATAGATAAAGTCGCTTCTTTGATCTGCATGTGCTCGTTAAGGAGAGGTCGCATAGAGCACGAACGAAAAGTCTGTAACATGGTTTACGACTTTTAGATATGGTGGAAGGCCGGAATTTGGGGCCTACCGAGAAAGTGTCTGTTTGCAGGTGCGAGGGGGGCTTTATCAGAAATGATGAATAGACTTTTGTTCAGAGACGCCAGGCACAGGCCTGTAGGAGTCTTCAGGAATTTTAGGGGGTACCGCCTGGTCGGAGAGAAGCCTGGGAAGCAAGGTCAACTTTAATGAAGGGTCCCGAGGAGCACCAGCATGGAATTTGCCGCCAGAAACTACACCACGTAAGAGGCGTCTCCAGGGGCGTTCCTATTGGAAATGTGATTTTGTATTAGGGACAGCACCCCGGGGTGGAGTTAGAGCAGATGATCTGAGGAACCTAAGAGAGCGGATGGGTAGGCAGATAGGGAACTGCAAGACTTCGACTTTGAGACAAAGACTAAGGGAAGTGTGTGATCTTCTTTGGAAGTCACCACTGCTGACACCTTTTTAGGTAAAGATCTTGTTAAGTAGGGATGTCACTTAGTCTAGTGTAGGGACAGTCTAACCTGAACTTTTCCTTTCTGTAAATGACTCTCAAGTTGCAACTCATAGCGATTCTTGCAACTCTCATGGTATTTGAGATATTTTTGATAATTTCCTTTTGCCGATTAAGAGCATTCTATATTGATACCCATATATCTTTTGAACCTTATTCTGAGATGTTTGTATCTCCAGATACTTTTGGCTTTATAATAAACTTTTAAACCTTTTCTAGTGGTAAGTGGTTCTTTAGAGTGGTGTACGTTCTTTCTTGATTAACCTAGAAGTGGATTGCCTTTTACTCAATGACAGGTACCAACGATTCAGTCGACCTGAGCTGGGATCTGGTAAGGTAACAATAGACCAGAAATCCCGCGTCAGCAAGGACCTGGTTTACTGTAATGACAATATGGATATTTAGGCATTTATGCTTCCTCACATCCCTCCCTCTAATTGTATGTGGCTCATATCTTGTCACTAACTTGCTGCTTGATGTTGTTTGTATGTATGACAACAGCTCTAGTTTAACCCCACGCTCTTGGAACGGCCCCTCTTTTTCACTTTGTATATCACTTTCTCAGTTTGGAACATTCCATTCTTCATCGAGTTTGCATACTAAATGCTAAATTAAAGTTTAAAAAAAATAAAGTACATATACTTAAAAAGCAAAATGTGAGAATTGAAAATTTTAAAATGCTCTGTAAATGTGAAGGAACGTGAATTAGGAAGTTAAAAACTGAATGGTGCACTCAGCTTGATTCGTTATAGCAGCACAAATCCAGCTCCTCACAGGTGGGATGGGTGGCCTCAAATGAAGCACTGGTTTGTTTCGACACGAACAGAGCATGAACTGCGAGCAACATAAAGCAGTATGGTTGTTTCAAGCACGTTGCTGACTGACTGGTCATCCTACATACTCCACCCGATGGAGTAGCTAAACGCACGAGTTTTGGTTTACCCATTGCAGGAGAAATTTCATTTTATATGCACTAATATACAAACGATGCATATAATCCGTAAACGTTTTAATCTTGTATTAATTATGCACCCCCATAATGAAAATGATTACATATATGTATATTTATTAAACTACTACCCGATCTGCTTTGCCCACAGCCTATAAGCACCAAGGTGAGCACGAATATACGCAGTGGCAACTATTTCTAGAAGCCACACTCCTTTTCGGGGTAAGATTATCTTACGTTATGGGAAAGAAGTAGAACCATCAACAATTTTATAAATGGCTGCAACTTTCATGGGATGATCTGTTGAGCATCTTGCAGTGCAACATGGACAGTAACTCGACAGCAGTGGTCTCTAACCCTTTCCGTGCTGATGACGGAACCGCTCCGTCATCAGCCATGGTGGCGCTGTGCTGATGACGGAGCGGTTCCGTCATGGCCCGACCGATGCGCCTGCGCGGCGCTGATTTCGCACATGCGTGGCGCGTTCTATTAAGCGGGCAGGGCCATGACGGAACCGCTCCGTCATGAGCACAGCTCAACCGCGGCTGGTGACGGAGCGGTTCCGTCACCAGCATGGGCGCGCCGCGCGGCCCCCCTGCCCTCTTAGCGCTGCGGCGGAATAGCCGCCGCAGGGATGAGGTTAAATGAAGCGTGAATAACGAACGTCTAAATGTATTGCCAAAGGTGTGTTGTCAATAAACAGTTTCATATGTATCCCAAAAAAATAGTTTATGCGGCTACTAATCTTTTTCTATTTTAACAGTGGCCTGTATCATAAACTTATTTATCAGGGAAAATGTAGCTTTATTGTGTGTACTCCTAGTAGAACCCACTCACTCTCTGGACAAAATTTAGAAACGTCATTTTGTAGTACGTAAAGTGGTACTCTGTTACTGCAAAATGAAATTTGTACCCCTATGGGTGGAAAGCTCCACTTTTGCTCCACCTGCCTTTTCTGTGCCAAGATCTCCGCCATGGTGGTGGCGATTGCCATACACCTAAGCATACTATTTTGTATCAGATACTATTTTGTATCAGATCAGTAAACCTCAGCAATTCCGCTGACCACTGTAAATCTGAACTCTCGTCTCAAGCCGACCAGGACGAGGTTCAAACACTCACTGACGCCTACAATGCGACCATTACCAACATCATGGATGACATTGTACCACTCCAGCTTAAAAATGACTTCTCCAATTTATCCAAACCGTGGTATAACGACAACTTAAACACAGAACGTCGCAACCTTAGAGCAGCTGAATGCTCTTGGCGATTAAATCCCTCCTCGGACCAACTAAAACTTCTGAGAGAGGTCAGGAACCTCTACAACAAATTGATCAACAGAGCTAAGGCTGACTATTTCGGATGTATGATAGTACAACGCGGTATAAAACACCGCAGACCATCACAACGCAGGTTTTATAACGCAAGTCGTTACGACGACTTGCATTGGAGGGCGCTGGACTAAGGTGTAGTGTAATTTACTATTCCAACTCCAGTCTACATACAGTAGGGAAGGTGTTGGATAGTAAATTACACTATTCCTTGTCCTAGAGCGCCCTCCAGCGCAAGTCGTGGTAACGACTTGAGTTGTGAAACCTGCGTTGTAATGGCACTGCGGTGTCATTACTGCGTCGTAAAGGATGTTTCCCACTATTTCAGACTACAATTAGACCAAGCAGCGAACCGTCCCAAGAAACTTTTCGAACTGGTCAAACAGCAATCGGTTTCTACTCCAATTCTCTCAGATCCAGTTGGCAACCATCCCTCCTGTGAAGATTTTGATGCCTTCTTCACGGAGAAATCGCAGCTCATTTCTATTGACCTCGCCTCTACGAAGACACTATTACCCTCCTCTATTGCAGCCTCACCCACTGACCTCTTTGAAAAATATAACTCGCCCCTCCTAATCGCTAAGAACAATGCGTCATGGGGCTCCTTTTCCCCATTTACTGAAAAAGACATCGACAAAATTCTCCAGACTATCAACCCGTCCAACCACTTCGGTGACACATTGCCCACAACCATATTCAAAGAGATCAAGTTTGCTCTCATCCCTACCGGGAAGAAAATTGTAAATGCTTCCTTATTGAAAGGCATGGTCCCGGACTGCTTAAAAGCAGCTCAGGGCTCACCTATTCTAAAAAAAACAACACTGACAAATCTGATCTCAATAACTTCCATCCCATCTCCAACATCCCTACTCTAGCGAAACTCCCTGAAAAATGTGTTCAACCCCAAATTTGTGCTCACGTAGAGAAGTATCAACTGTTAGACCAGCATCAATCCAGTTTTCAGAGGGGGCACAGCACCGAATCGGCCCTCACACACGTTATGGATGACATTTTGAAAATGCTTGATCATAATGAATCTTGCCTACTGATACTCTTGGACCTTTCCTCAACTTTCGACAGTTAATCATGACAACCTCCTATCCATCTTGCAATATAGAATGGGTTTCTCAGATTTGGTGCTTCAATGGTTCTCATCCTTAATCCAGCACAGATCACAAAGATTCAAGTCAAACCACTCCGTCTCCCAGCCTTCTCCAGTAATCATTGGGGGTCCCCCAAGGGTCCGCCCTTTCTCCCATCCTCTTCAACCTCTTCTTGGAACTGCTTGCTAACGCACTAAACTCAACAAAAATTTTCTTACACATGTATACTGATGACACACAACTCTACCTGAAAATTTCATCCCTGGAAAATATCATCTCACTCATTACTATCATAACGTCTACTCAAAATTGGTTAACCAAGAACCATCTCCTACTTAACACTGCCAACGGAGTTCCTGCTCATCTCCCCTCCGAAACACATCCCCAATCTAGACCTCTGGCTGACTCACTTCACTGCTTTCAACTGCACTCCGATTATCATAGACTCAGCCAAATCGCTCGTAATCACCATGGACAAGCACCTGCATATGAACAATCACATCAACAATGTTAGTAAAGGGGCAAACCACTTGATAAGGACTCTTAGAAATATCAAACCTTTCCTGTCACAAAATGATTTCAAGCATGTGGTACAAGCACTTGTCCTGTCAAGACTAGACTATGGCAGTGCTACTCTCTGTTGCCTTCCCAAATACGCCTTGACGCCACTAAGGGCCTCAATGAACTCCGCAGCCAGACTAGTTACTGGCGCCAAATGAAATGAGCACATTTTACCAGTCCTTAAATCTCTCAACTGGCTACCCTATGAAGCACAAATTCAGCTGAAGATTTCAGTTCTAGCACACAAAGCCCTTCACTTCAATACTTCCTACTACTTTTTGGAGTATTCTTTTAAAGACGCAGACATTTCAAAATCAAATTTTACCTTTACTGTCAAGTCAGAGGGATGATGATTGTGCTGCCACTGGTGGAGAAAAAGAAGGGGACATGGATAGCAAAATGCTCCTTCATTGGAAACAGGGAGAGAAGAAATTGTAATTAAAGCAACACATCCAGATGAGGTATTGTTTATGAGCCAAGTAGGGCTCTGAAGGGTTGTCCAGATTACTGAAACCTTTACTGGACCCAACAAGAATAGCGTTATTATTTCTTGCGATGGACAACTATCGATCCCAACTAACAATCCACTTTCTCACACCTCCACTGTACACATACCCTTATTCTTGTTCATTATCTCTCCCTCTCTGTCTCTCTCCCTCACTTTCTATCTCTCTCTTGCCCTATATTTGTCTCTATCTCTCTCTTTTCTTCCACCTCTCTGCAGTTAAACATCTCCACTGGAACACAACCTGTTTCAAATGTTTTACAAGGTGTTCAATTAGTTCGACCAAAACACAGTTGACTATTAGTTCAGAGTGTGTGAAATGTTTACATATTGGTGTAAGCAAGATTCTGGAGGGACTAACTGGTCAATTGTGGAGCCCAGATCCTTTCTGCTGAAGAAAAGAGAAAGCATGGACATGTCGACCAGTGTCCAAAGTTAAAGAGCGGAGAAAACATTGACAAATATGCAGCAATATTTGGAGGATGTGAAGATCGCACCAACCAGTCCTCCAAATAGTGATATATGTCATTCCATGTTGTAAGAAGACTCCAACTGATGCCATGCCTTTGGAAAAAAATATTAATTCTGAGTCTAGGTCGGACTGGAACATCTTGTACTTATTATTCACCTCCAACAAAACTTCTATCTTCCTTTGAGGTTGTCAAACAAGAATGTGAATCTGCAAACTAGATATTCCAAAATCCAATGCTTCTTGAGGAATGAGAGACTCCAGGCCAATGCGGCTATTAAGAAAGATGCTCGAAAGGAAGATGGTGATTTGAACTCCATACATGCAACAGATGTGACCCAGGGATCCTGGGTGATCTTTTTTACAGCTATGCAGTTTGCCATTCTGTTCTTCTCCAGAGGTGGATTGATACTTGATTAGCTGGAAAGTAGAATGTCCTGAGGAGGTCAGGATATTATGTGCAAAATGTCTGTCCACACATAAAGGCTTATGGGTGGAGACTTCAGCCCCCGCAAGTGGCGTTCGGTATCGGCAACCAGTCTTCTAGTCAGGGCTGGCCAGCAGCGAGAAGGGTAGTGGAGGTTTTAAGGGATTGTGGCACAGTGGCAGCATAAGAACTGTGAATCAAGAAAGGCCATGCACCCTGAAGTAATGCTAAAGTCACTCTACAAAGGTATTTATAGAGGGTTAACCGTTCACTATTTAGCTGCTTAGTCAATATGAATTAATTAGATGGACTCTTGATGGACTAAGGAAGAGTAGGCCAAGGTTTGGAGGTGAGGAAGGAGAAGCATTCTTTTACAAGCAATAGCTGTGACAATAAAGTGGGAATGATTGTAACTAGTGGATCAGACTATCAGAGTTTCAAAACTGTCACTTCCTGGTGTAAAGCTTGACTGCTTGAGTTTGGTAAGTTGATATGGGAAAGGTTACTTTTCATCAAAGGCTAGACACTAAGGGGTCGATTAGGATGGCGGACGGAAATGGGTACTGTCCGCCATGGTGGGGGAAATTTTACTCCCGGCTGCGCCGCGGAGAAACCGCGGTTGGGATTAGGATATTCATGTCACGAAACTCCGACCGCGGCGGACGGATCACAACCAACACCGTCCGCGGTGGACGGAACACAACCAAGTCCGTCCGCGGCGGACGGAGTCCAATGAACAACCACTGCCGCGGACGGAAATGACCGCGGAAAATAAAACATGTACCGCCATACCTGAGAATACTCCGTGGCCGCAATTAGGATAAATCCGCCCGTACCACGGAACTCACAGCCATCCACGTCCGCGGCGGAAACAATGCTACGAGAACCACAGCATCAGGGCGGAAGGCCAACACGCACAACATCCCTAGCGCCTAACAAATGTATGAAAGTGCACCGCAAGTCCTAAGCAAACATACGAACATTGACAAGGCCCCCCCCCCAAGCACAAGCCACCATGACACGTCCCAATTATCCAATAATGCACACAAGTCAACACGCCCACCTACCACCTGACTCGCAACAACCATTGAGACACGACTACAAAAAGACACCCCCACACAACCACAATCCCTTGCACCACAGCATTGCTGCCAGCAAGAGGGCCATTCGAGACACTGCTAACTCACATAAAATCACATAGAAGACACCCACCCACCACCCTACCACACAAACACCCACCACACAAATCCTACACATCACACACCACACACCTGCACCTCCCAACTCACTCAACTCACACACTGAGCACCACACACTATGGCACCCAAAAAAAACCCCAAATTCACGGAGACAGAGTTGCGGGTAATGGTAGATGAAATTATCCGTGTGGAGCCCAACATCTTCGGGGCCCAAGTCCAGCAGACGACCGTGGCGCAAAAGAACCACATGTGGGACAGGATCGTCACTCGGGTGAATGCGTCGGGGACTGTGCCGAGGACCAAGCACGACATTCAGAGGCGGTGGCATGACCTTAAGACCAGGGTCAAGGGCATCCGAGCGAAAAACCACGCCAGAGCCAATCTTACTGGCGGTGGCACACCCCCGGAGCCCATACCCTACACCGATTGGGAGGAGAAGGTGCTGGTGATACTACACCCAGAGAGCCTAGACGGCCTTGACGAAGGAGAAGAGACTGGTGAGTACAAACCAAGCACCACGATCAGCACGACATGGTCAGGCTCACACAACTGAGAAGAAACATCCCCCACGCCCCAACCCATGCACGTCGGACACCAACACACTAACATGTCCATGGCTCCCAACAGGCCCCCATGTTCACGGGGAGGGTGGTGGTGGTGGTGGTGGTGGAGGGTGGGGTGTGTGAGAGGCCCAAACTACAACTCCCAACAGGCCCCCATGTGCACGGGGAGGGTGGTGGTGGTGGTGGTGGTGGAGGGTGGGGTGTGTGAGAGGCCCAAACTACAACTCCCAACAGGCCCCCATGTGCACGGGGAGGGTGGTGGTGGTGGTGGTGGTGGAGGGTGGGGTGTGTGAGAGGACCAAACTACAACTCCCAACAGGCCCCCATGTGCACGGGGAGGGTGGTGGTGGTGGTGGTGGTGGAGGGTGGGGTGTGTGCGACAGGAAACAGAAATGTCTACAAATCAATGTAACCATGTACTGTCCACATTACTGACCAGCTCGATCTTGTCCCTCAGGTGATCGTCAACTGACTGGGGAAAGCAGTACCCGGCCGCCAGCCTCGCCTCCCACACCTACAGGACTCTCTGCTGACGACGACACAGGCAGCTCCGGGGCGGAGGATGGAGCGGGACCAAGCACGCAGCCAGGGCCATCTGGCTCACAGGGACTCCCGGGACCGACCAACGTCGCATGTGTGACTCCCGCGGCACCTGTCTCTGTGATCTGCACAGTCCCCACCACCACCAGTACCACCAGTACCACCAGTACCACCAGTACCACCACTACCACCAGCACCACGACTCCTGCCGGTGCCACCCAGCATGACCCAGCGCGCAACGCTGGTCCAACGGCCCCACACACAAGCAGGGTGAGTGGGCCACAAACACAGGCAACGGGACAACTGCCAATCAGGCGAGCCACACACCGCCGGTCAGAGGAGGGACAGCTACCCGAGCCAGTGGCACAGTCCCTACAAGCTCTTGCCAGGTGCCAGGCCTCATACGACCGGTCCCAGGCAAACGCTGATCGTGTTCACCAGGACTCAGTGGACAACACCAACATCCTGCGCGAGATCTCTGGCATCCTTGGCCAGATGTTGGTGATCATGGGCCAGCAGGCAACGATGTGGAGGGAATGGGTTGGCGGGAACAACCCCCCCCCCCCCTCCACCAAGTGTGGCAGCGCCACCGCCACCGTCACCTCCGCCTCCCCCGTCACCTCCGCCTTCGCCTCCACCGCCGCCACCACCACCTGAGCCCCTGGCGACGGATGTGGCCCATCACCAACCTGCCCTCCCAGCTGACTCTGTACCACCTCCGAGACGGAGGGGGCGGCCGAGGCAGGAAGTGGCTGAGAGCAGTGTTGGAGCGCCAGGCACACGCTCCAAGAGGGGACGACCTTGACAATGCCACTGCCTGTGCCAGACATTCACCCTGCTAACCATCCTGTCCCACATAGACAATCATTGCCACTGGTCTGCTGGACTAGCCTGACACCCCCCAATGTGGTGTCAGCACGGACATTTCATCTGCCATTACCTTCAACTCCAACTCCCTCCCCCCCACTTACTTGTAAATATTCACCAGCACAAAAGCACAACCTGTCAATAAATTGCATTTACTCACACAATGATGTTTTGCCTCCATGTTTATTCACATGATTGCCATCAGATACAGACGTAAACAGGTACAGGGATCATAGTCGCACATGATCATGGCGCTGCGGGAGTGACCTAGAGAAAACCAGAGACAGCAAACACACGTCACTAAAGAGATTCACACACATCGCAACACAATGCACAGCAACATTACACAAACGACAACCATCACACAAGCATGGGATGGGAGCACACACATCATGGACACTCCTATGTCCAAAGACATGAAGACACACATGTGCAACCATCACAAACCACACCCAGCTGATTAACCCCATATCCACACAACACCAGAAAACATACATGAGCCATTGTCAACCGCCACTAGAGGTAGATACTCACATTCAAGGGAAGTAGCGATCAATGAGCTGGCGCCTCTGGTCCACACCTTCCTCCTCACCACTATCCTCATCAGTCGACATGGGTGGGATGGGAGGCCGAGAAACTCCTTCGTCTTCAGGGTCCAACAGCAGTTCAATGTTATTGCGTACTGCCAGGTTGTGGAGCATGCAGCAGGCAATCACGATCTTGCATACTTTTCCTGGTGAGTAAGGCAGGGCCCCTCCGGTCTTATCGAGGCACCGAAACCTAGACTTGAGCAGTCCAAAGGTACGTTCGATGACTCTCCGTGTCCTTCCATGTGCCTCATTGTACCGCATTTCACCCGCCGTCCTCGGATTACGTAGGGGACTGAGGAGCCAGGGCCGGTTTGGGTAAGCCGAGTCGCCTATGTAGGGGGATGACAGAGACAAACATCAGAACAAGATATGGTGGGTACCCCATGCAACACAGAGATCACAAGAGTCCCCACTGCACACTCACCAACAAGCCACGCTTGACCGGGTGGCAGATTTGCCATGAGTCGTGGGACATTGCTGGTTCGCATGATGTGGGCGTCATGTGCGGATCCAGGAAATCTTGCACACACATGGGAGATGATGTTGCTCGCCAGGCACACCACCTGCACGTTCAGCGAATGAAAGTGTTTGCGATTCCTGAACACTTGTTCGCGTGCCCGTGGTGGAATGAGCGCGATGTGCGTGCCATCAATTGAGCCCACAACGTGAGGTATGTGGCCCAGTGCATAGAAACCAGCTTTGACAGCTGGCAACTCTTCCGGACGTGGGAAATGTATGTACTCATCCTTGTACAGCATCATAGCTGTTAACACATCCCGAAGAACCGTGCTGAACATGGCCTGTGACATGCCCCCGGCACCTCCAACTGTATACTGAAATGTGCCAGTAGCGAAGAAATGTAGTACCGCCATGACCTGTGCAGTGGGTGTAAACGAGCCAGGATACGTTCTACGTGGCTGCAGATGAGGAGACAATTGAGCCACAAGCTCCAGCAACCGACGTCGATCCAGCCGGAATTTCCGAATCACCTCCTCGTCTACCATATCCTCCAGCAGAGTGTATGGGCGATGCACATTTGGAGCCCTCCTGTGTGGGAGAGAGATGTAACTTAGGTCAACTTACAAACGACGCATACGTGTACAACTCCATCACATGTGTACCTTACTGACAAAACTTCAGTCGTCACCCTAATGTATCGTAGACACATCACAGACACTCATGCAACTGCATGCACACAAACGATAAGTTTACACACGCCATGTCATCAAGCACAAATGCCACCACCAATGATGATGTGCATACGGTAATGACATGCATGGTGACAGAACGTATAAATCACATACACGGAATGCATGTGTACCACCACCACTGTAGTCACCTCGACACAACAAGAAACTGACAACAGATGCATTAATTGGCCACACAGCCGTGATGTACTGTGTAGTTGTGAAGATGTAACAACGTCTGTAGGGTCAAACCCGACGTCAACACGTACAAATGCACATCTGTTGCCCATTGTGTGCCGACCGATGTCCATTGTATGGACACACATGCTATATTGTATGACATATGACCTTTCACAATCACGCTCACATCCCTCATGACGCAACTGCACACAACACATCACGGTGCAGCGTCTGACAAGATCACATATTTGGCGCCGCCATGGCGGTGCTCAACTTCCGCTACTTCCCAAAGGCCATATGCGGCCTGCGTCCCTCTTCCCATTGGCTGCATGTGCAGGGACCGTCACGGGCACACATCGGCAACCGCACGTGCAAGCTTCAGGCACGGAAGCTTCAGTTGCAACAATGTACTATCACTGGCGCCTCCATGGCGGTGCACGTACACAGCGGGGGAGGTGCAGGCCTATACACCCTGCAGATGTACTCAATGGACATGCCAGTTCATGACCCCCCTTACAGTCACCTTGCATCATCCACCGTACACCGGCCGGAGCGGCCGGCCCATGAACAACCGCCGGTCCCGGCCATGAACAACCGCCGTGCCCGGCCATGAACAACCGCCGGTCCCGGCCATGAACAACCGCCGTGCCCGGCCATGAACAACCGCCGTGCCCGGCCATGAACAACCGCCGTGCCCGGCCATGAACAACCGCCGGTCCCGGCCATGAACAACCGCCGGTCCCGGCCTTGAACAACCGCCGTGCCCGGCCATGAACAACCGCCGGTCCCGGCCATGGCGGTTGTGTTCATGGCCGGGCACGGCGGTTGTTCATGGCCGGGCACGGCGGTTGTTCATGGCCGGGCACGGCGGTTGTTCATGGCCGGGACCGGCGGTTGTTCATGGCCGGGCACGGCGGTTGTTCATGGCCGGGACCGGCGGTTGTTCATGGCCGGGCACGGCGGTTGTTCATGGCCGGGACCGGCGGTTGTTCATGGGCCGGCCGCTCCGGCCGGTGTACGGTGGATGATGCAAGGTGACTGTAAGGGGGGTCATGAACTGGCATGTCCATTGAGTACATCTGCAGGGTGTATAGGCCTGCACCTCCCCCGCTGTGTACGTGCACCGCCATGGAGGCGCCAGTGATAGTACATTGTTGCAACTGAAGCTTCCGTGCCTGAAGCTTGCACGTGCGGTTGCCGATGTGTGCCCGTGACGGTCCCTGCACATGCAGCCAATGGGAAGAGGGACGCTGGCCGCATACGGCCAATCGCAAGTAGCGGAAGCTGTGCACCGCAACAACAGGGCCAGTCATTGGCCCATTTCACGATCACGCTTCCAGGGCTGACCAATTGCTGGCGACGTATGCCACTGACACGTGCTGAGGGCCCTATATATGTGTCTTGGCCAAAATGAAACTTCCTACCCTGGGGACCAGTGCTGCCTGTGACCATCACCTCGACCTGCTGCTGCTGCTGCTGCTGAGCTGACCACCGACTGCTGCCTGTGACCATCACCTCGACCTGCTGCTGCTGCTGCTGAGCTGACCACCGACTGCTGCCTGTGACCATCACCTCGACCTGCTGCTGCTGCTGCTGAGCTGACCACCGACTGCTGCTCTAGTGCCATACTCCGTGATCTTGCCATGTCGAGTGGCAAAGAGATCCGGTCTCGACCCTTCACCGCCGCGGAGCTTGATGTCCTCGTGGACGGTGTACTCCGCAACTATGGACGCCTCTACGGCGCACCGGGACGGGTGGTAAGTGCAGTGTGGGACATGTTGGTGTTCATGAGGGGGCCAAATGATCAGGCCTATTTCTATCTTAGCTGTGTAGTGTGGGCTAGACATATGTTCCTGATTGTGCATGGCTGCTGACAGTAACGTCTTGCCCCTATGTGTGTGACAGGCCACCTGTCCACTGACTTAAACCCTTTTGTCTCCCATCATGGTAGGTCAAGCTGCACCTTCGCAAGGACCTGTGGAGGACCATAGCACGGGAAGTACGGGCATTGGGGGTGTGCAACAGACGACATACACACTGCCACAAACGCTGGGACGACATTTCCAGGCTGAGCAAGAATGTAGCGGAAGTAACACTGGGCCTGATTCCAAGGACGCCCCGTCTGGCCCGACGCTCCATGACCCCTCTCATGCACCGTATCATTGCAGTGATGCATCCTGAACTGGCCGAACGTCTGAGTGCCGATCAACAGCAAACTAGCGGTGAGCATACTGTCTGTGTAGGAAACTTGTGAGTGCTATGCATGTATTGGTGCACAGACACACTATTGAGTTCCGTGTTGCGTATGTATGCCTGTGATGGCATTTTGGTCCCATTGGGTGGTACTCATTTGACATCCAGGTCCGCCATGTTGACACGCCACTTGCTTAGTAGTTGAGTGTTAAGGCACATCCCCTAGTGGTCCATGGCCCCATGGCAGAAAATGTGAGGATGACTGGTAGGGGTGGGCCATGTGCAGGATGAGGGCTCATGAACCTTTGTCTGCTATGTGATTTGGCTATCCTGTTCCTTCTGTACGTGAGTGTGCCCATGACTCACACATCTTTTCTGTGCATTTCAGCTTTGACAGAGGACACTCAGCCACAGACGGTGGAGAGTAGCCGAGGAAATGAGTCCGGCTCAGACTTCGCACACACGCAGACTGACACGGAGGAGGCCAGCGCCGGAGAGGGGGACAGGACCGTCCCTGAGGACTCGCATGTGGAGACACCATCGTCCTCCTCGTCGGACACTCTTGGTGAGCCTGCACTGTTGTCACAGACTGGGAGTGGGCACTCATCACCTTCTGTCGGAAGACAGCACACAGGGCCCACACTTCCGCCAACTGCACCATGTATTGTTCGTGGCCGGAGGAGTAGGGGGAGCAGAGTGGCGTTCGGTGCAGGCACCGCTGCCCCTGCCACGGTGAGCCAAAATGCACTGTGTGCTGAGGCCGTTGATCTGCTGCGACAGCTGTGTGTGGGTCAGACCAATATGACAAATGCTTTCCAGGACCATGATAGGAAGTTGGGGCAGGTGGTGGCATTCATGGAAGGGATGCATGGCGATCTTGCAGGTCTACACAGGACAGTGCAGTCATTGGCAAGCAGTGTGTCGTCTGCAATAGTACAGTCGAATGAACAGGGTGCTACTTCTGTTTCCCCATCTACACCGCTGGATGTCTCAGGGGGTAGTGATTATTCAGAGCAGGACTCAAATACAGGTTATTGCACTAGAAGCAGCGTCAGACAGCACGTCAGGGCACGCAGGGCACAGACCCCATCCCCTAGATCAGCTAAATCTGTTCACGTAGACGACGTCAGATGCACTGGAGTACACACACAGGATCCACAAGTGTTGTTGGGGGACATGCCTTCCGGAGCTACACAGGCATTCAACACGAAAGGTACTCCGAAGGCAAGGGATACTCACATGTCCATGGACTGTTCCTTGGACAAGGCCAGTCAGAAGACAAAGGCACCTACTAAGAGCAGGGAGACTCCCAAGAGCAGGCCCACAGCAGAGGTAAGGGACACTCCCAAGGACAGTGAGAAGACTAAGGCACCTACTGAGAGCAGGGAGACTCCCAAGAGCAGGCCCACAGCAGAGGTAAGGGACACTCCCAAGGACAGTGAGAAGACTAAGGCACCTACTGAGAGCAGGGAGACTCCCAAGAGCAGGCCCACAGCAGAGGTAAGGGACACTCCCAAGGACAGTGAGAAGACTAAGGCACCTACTAAGAGCAGGGAGACTCCCAAGAGCAGGCCCACAGCAGTGGATAGGAACACTCCCAAGGACACTGAGAAGACTAAGGCACCTACTAAGAGCAGGGAGACTCCCAAGAGCAGGCCCACAGCAGTGGATAGGAACACTCCCAAGGACACTGAGAAGACTAAGGCACCTACTAAGAGCAGGGAGACTCCCAAGAGCAGGCCCACAGCAGTGGATAGGAACACTCCCAAGGGCAGGGACACACACAGGGAGCAGGTGTCTGCTGGAGGCAGGTGCACCACAGACGACAAGTCTGCTGGCAGGAACAGGGCGGCGAGCAGGGCACAGGCTACATCCAGAGACAACACTCCACCTAAGGATAAGGCACAACCTACGGACAAGGCATCTAGCATGGACAATGGCGCTATCAAGGACAGGCATACTTCACCCCTGGCTGCACTGAGGCTGATGTTTTCTACTAAACGCCAAACTGATGTCTCCGCGGCGGAGTCCCCCCATACCTCCACTCCCATCCAGGCCAGTCAGAAGCAGAGGAGGGTGTCCCCTGTTGTTGCATCCCCCATTACACATCATTCCGAGTCCAGGCGGCAGGCACAGAGCAAACGACAAGCAGGCTCCAGCACCTCCCCCGAAACCAGATCCCCGGCAGCAGTTGCTCCACCTATGCTGGGTGGTGATTCTTTGGAGTCCCCACCACTTGGCAGTCCAGTCCTGTCCAGGGTGCACTCACACCTCCCTAAGAAACGCAGACACACACCATTGACACCTGCCAACCCCGATTTGGCTCTAGGTGAGCTATCCCCAGCTCCCAGGCCCACCCTGCCTCCTGGCCCATACAGCCCTGTGGCTCATCATTTCAGTTGTCCCAGTGGCGCTGGTGCAGTTGACTCTCATGTATCAGATGGTGGCACAGTGTCAGTTGTGCCCTCTCCTGTTGCAGGTCCTGGCAGTGTATCTGGGTCTATGGCTCACGTGTCAGTTAGAAGATCTGTGGCTGTGTTGCACACTCCTGTTTCTGGTGCTGGCAGTCTGTCTGGGTCAGTGGCTCACGTGTCAGTGACTACATCTGTGGCTGTGTCTCACACTCCTGTTGCTGGTGCTGCCAGTGTGTCTGGGTCCGTGGCCCATATGTGTGTCACTCGGGCTGTGGCTGTGTCTCACACTCCTGTTGCTGGTGCTGCCAGTGTGTCTGGGTCCGTGGCCCATGTGTGTGTCACTCGGGCTGTGGCTGTGTCTCACACTCCTGTTGCTGGTGCTGCCAGTGTGTCTGGGTCCGTGGCCCATGTGTGTGTCACTCGGGCTGTGGCTGTGTCTCACACTCCTGTTGCTGGTGCTGCCAGTGTGTCCGAGGCAGGTAGTTCACGCAGTCCCCCTGAATCTGTGATGTGAGGTGCTGAACACTTCACTCAAATGTTACTTCACATGGTGTGTCCATTGAGAACTGCGTGGCACTCTTGTGGTCCCTGTGACGGGTTGGTAGGGACACGTAGTTGTGCTGCCTATGATGTACCTGCTCTGTACTCTACAATGCCCTGTTGATGCTCTGATACTGCATACTGCCCTCTCGTTTACTGCCTCTGATGTACCTGCTCTGTACTCCACAATGCCCTGTTGCTGTTCTCTTGCTGCTGTATGCCCTGTGTTGTACTGCCTCTGATGTACCTGCTCTGGTGTCCACACTGCCCTGTTGTTGTTCACATGCTGCTGTATGCCCTCTCATGTGCTGCCTCTGATGGACCTGTTCTGTGCAATGGACTGTTGATGCACTTTGCCCCTCTCACGTGCTGCCTCTGATGGACCTGTTCTGTGCAATGGACTGTTGATGCACTTTGCCCCTCTCACGTGCTGCCTCTGATGGACCTGTTCTGTGCAATGGACTGTTGATGCACTTTGCCCCTGTCACGTGCTGCCTCTGATGGACCTGTTCTGTGCAATGGACTGTTGATGCACTTTGCCCCTCTCACGTGCTGCCTCTGATGGACCTGTTCTGTGCAATGGACTGTTGATGCACTTAGCCCCTCTCACGTGCTGCCTCTGATGGACCTGACTGTGCAATGGACTGTTGATGCACTTTGCCCCTCTCACGTGCTGCCTCTGATGGACCTGTTCTGTGCAATGGACTGTTGATGCACTTTGCCCCTCTCACGTGCTGCCTCTGATAGGGCCTGTTCTGTGCAATGGACTGTTGATGCACTTAGCCCCTCCCACGTGCTGCCTCTGATGGACCTGCTCTGTACTCTACAATGCCCTGTTGATGCTCTGATACTGCATGCTGCCCTCTCGTTACCTGCTGTGATGTACCTGCTCTGTACTGCACAATGCCCTGTTGATGCTCTGATACTGCATGCTGCCCTCTCGTTACCTGCTGTGATGTACCTGCTCTGTACTGCACAATGCCCTGTTGATGCTCTGATACTGCATGCTGCCCTCTCGTTACCTGCTGTGATGTACCTGCTCTGTACTGCACAATGCCCTGTTGATGCTCTGATACTGCATGCTGCCCTCTCGTTACCTGCTGTGATGTACCTGCTCTGTACTGCACAATGCCCTGTTGATGCTCTGATACTGCATGCTGCCCTCTCGTTACCTGCTCTGATGTACCTGCTCTGTACTGCACAATGCACTGTTGATGCTCTGATACTGCATGCTGCCCTCTCGTTGCCTGCTATGTTGTACCTGCTCTGGTGCCCACTTTGCCCATGCTCACGCATACACTGTGATTTGACCCCTATTTTGGACAATAAAGGTAGTCTATCAAGTCTCGTGGTCTGTCGTTGCCATTCCTGCTTGCGTACTGCAAATGTGTATTCGTATATGGTTCTCATCAGTGGTTTCGATAACATGACACTCCCCCTCCCTACGTCACGTCCCTTGCTGGTATTCCCCTCCAGACAGCCAATGGTTTGTACCTTACCTGCGTCGTCGTCCATAGTAGGCCATGACTAGGACGTGGTGGATCGCGAAGAGCATCGGGAAAGCGTGTAGCGCCGGGTCCATGGTGGTGGTCAGCTTGCGGTGGGTATCTCGGCTGTGTCACCTATGTTCGCTGTGGGGATTCCGCCGTGTTAAGACAGGTTGTTTTTCCGCTGCGGTTTTATGTGTGTTTTCCGCCATCTTGATTTGGGGGACGGTCTTAGACGTAAGTGCGTACGGCGGAGCGTCCGGATGTGTTACGTCCGCCGCGTGGTCGTGTGTAGTTGGCCGGCGGAGCGTGCTTTTCCGTCGCGGACGGAAATTTGACACGTTTTCCTATCCTGATATGGCGGACGGAGTATCCGCGGCAGGCGGACACGGAAGAGGCTTTTTCCGCCTACTCCAGGGCCGCGGTGGCTCTTCCGTCCGCCATCCTAATCGGCCCCAAGGTTTTGAAGGTATTGCAAAAGAGATATTTATTTGACCCATTCCGAGAATTCAGGAAGAGGTGTAGTACCTGGAATCAAAACTTTAAAAAGTATGTTTAATGAGTCTAATTTTTATTTATTGTTTATTAAAAAGTTCATTTAAAAAACAAAACGTGATCTACAAAATAACAATCTATTAGAAGCTAGTGAAAGTTCACTTACAATGTGCCAACACAATTCTTCCTCAAAAGTAGCTTTTAAACTGTCATAATTGCTTTTGAGCCCATTGGCAGCTCCTCTGTTAAGATGGAGGAGCTGCGCACCACTGAACTCTCAGCAGTGGAAACATAAAAAATGAACTGATAACAAAACAGGTTATTATCATTTTATTTTTCCTCACTGAGCCGAGTCTAGGACGGTGTGGGCGGGGCTGGGCCATCCTGATGGACAGTTCCTGCAGCAGGGAGGAAGAGTGGTGAGCACTGCTGAAAGTGCAGCATTTCTGTTTGGCCGGCTGTCATAGGATGGCCAAACCGACATGCGCACTTAGATCTCTCCACCCGAGCTGTGCTGCACGCCAGGTGGAGAACAGGCATAGGCTCCCAAGCCCCGACTGAGCGTCAAACCAGCCTGCTGAGACCAATCCCATCACTTCTCTCATGCTGGGTAATAGTATTCCCAGCATGAGAGCAGATTCTGTATTGGCATAGGGGAGCCTGTGAACATGTGCATGGACTACTGGGAGCCTAGAGAAGCAGACGAGCAACTAGCCAGGAGGTAAGTACTATTTTTTCCCTGTGTTTTTCTCCCCCTACATGTCCACCACTTTTCTTTCACGAGCAGCCGCCACTGTTTGAGCCAAATTTAATGAATAGACTCTTTGCGGTAATGCTGCATACATAATTCGAGATGACCATCTTTTTAGAAAGATGCATTTCCTCATATATAATAAGGCTGGTCCTCTCCATTACCATCTGCCAAAAAGATGAAATTCTAGATCAGGTCAGCAAGAAATGCTTACGATAGACCATCTCCTTGTTTACATTTACAGCAATCCCAAAGTCAATCAACGTCACCCGCTTCATTTTCTCCCTTGCCACATGCAGTCCATAACATGTGGGGATACAGGTGGTTAGTTATCAACAACGGGGTTGTTTTCTACCAAGAGGTTCCAAATGATATGTATAAGACAGCGAGAGAAGTCAATGATGCCACTTGAAACCACAAGGTGTAGGACTCTGCTTTATTACAAATTATCTATCAACAAATGTATGCTATGCCATCCTAAATACCTCTCCTCTGCACAGAGGAAGAAGGTGCATGGGAGAGCAAAGCACACACTGGCGTCATCTCCTTCACCTACCTCCCCCAATTATATTTAAAAAAAATTGGCAGATACATGGTTTCCTTCAATCTACATCCCCTTGTTAGTGCCTGCCACTCCCTTAAATATACAGAATATTTCTGGTATTTTGCCATCCTGCTGCAACATTATCACAAGACCCTTCCCTGTCCTGCAATTCAAAGAGAAGACCAATAATGTCTACCCTGCCATTCTACGCAACCATACATGGTTTCTTCTACCCTCATTACCCCATATAGTTTAAGAAAATGCACGTTGCTCTGCCACTCATCACCCTCAGCAACTTCCCTCCCCTCATCCGCCACCGTCCTAAAATTAATACCTGAGCTCCTGCCACCGACCCACACTACCCACTGCTACTTTCCCCCTCAATGTGACTAAAGAATAACTGAATGAATAAGTTAGACCGTGCACCAGCTGCTCTATTCAGGGTGTTCCAGCGCTAACATAAGCAGACAGCAAACCAAACAAAGGAATTAAGAGGCATATTAACAACGTCCAGAGATAATCATCGCTGGCCGTGCTTAGCGAAAATTATATTATCGCAGGCAATCTCTGGTATTTATCGCCCTGGTAGCATGTAATTAACAACACGTTACTCCAGGGCGATACAAATTCCAGAGATAGCGAGGTCATCGCCCTTTTGCAGGGAACATCGCTGGTTTTCCAGCGATGTTCCCTGCAAAACGGCGATAACCATGCTGATACAACCCACAGGGTCGTATCAGCATAATCCACCCCCTATGTTAGGGATGTCTAAGTCAGGATTTTAGCAGACGTTAGATTTTGGCAAAAATTGCAGTTTTTGCCAAAATCTAATGTGTGCTAAAATCTTGTGGGCTGCCTTGTAAATATCGCAATGTAAACATCAGCGATATTTGCAAGGTAGTCCATCTGGGGTACGCCCAGTAATGCCCACTTTGCATCTCATTGGAGATGCAAAGTGAGGCGTTGGGAAAAAGGGTGCTAACATGCGATTATGCATGTTAGCACCCTCTTGTAAATAGGGCGCTGATTTTATCTCCGCTTTTTTGGCTTTGTAAGCCAAAAAAGCAGGGACTCTTCAGAAGCAGCACACTGGATGATCTGCGGGATTGGTGGGACAATAAAGAGTAAGGGTCTGATTTAGAGTTTGGCCATGGGTACTCCATCACAAACGTGACGGATATTGCATCTTCTGTATTACAAGTGCCAAAGGATATGATGCACTCAGTGGCATAACAATAGCCCCAGCAGCCTTTGCGATGTGTGGGGTCCGAGCTCCAGGAGGCCCCTACAGCATGGCGCATGGGCGGCGGGACCCAGGCCTGAGAGCTCCTGACTGGGTTCAAGCCCCCTCCATGTACTGTTCAGAGGGGCCCACTCAAGTTTCATTATGCCACTGAATGCACTTGCAATATGGCGGAGGAGATATCTGTCACATTTGTGTTGGAGTATCCCATTCGGCAAAGTCTAGATCAGGTCCTAAGTCTCTTAATAAGATATTTTTGGCCATCGTAAAGGCCTGCTCAAGTATTAAAGGCCCGATCTGAAAGTGAGGGCCTTTAACAAGAGAGCGGTCCTTAATGGCCGGTAGAGCCCGCTACATAGGGCTTCAACGCTATTAGAACATTAGTCCCCTAGAGGTCCGAATGTTCTTAATTGTAAAACAGAGGCCCCATGGAGCCCGAGGTGGTTGAAATCCCCTCGGGATCTATGACGCCTTTGATCACAGCTGTTGCTGAGAATTAACATTGGAATGTTGAGGCTCCGGGCTTTCACCAGCCATTTGAAGCCTGGGGGACTCCATTGTCGTCAATGGAGCGCTCAACATTTGCATGTTCTAAAATGGATTAGTTTATGCACTGGGAGCAAATGAAACATTTTGAGGTGATTTGTGATTGCCTAGAGGCATGGTATGTTCGGAACAGTGGAGGCTGCTTCCAATAGAACATGGTGAGTCAGCGTGGTGGGGCAGAATATATTTTTTTAAAGGACCGACCTGATGTGCCAGGGTCCCACTTATTCCATGAGTGCAGTCCAGCTCCCAGACTCCTCATCCAATCCGGACTCTGCTTTCATGCTATTACCCAGCACCAGAGAAGCGCCAGGGTCGATCTGATCAGGCTCGTCTGATGCTCGCTCAGGGACCTGGGCCTCTTCTCCACCGGGCGGTGCAACACTGCTGGGTTGGAGAAATGTAAGTTTGCCTGTTGGATTGGCCGTCATAAGATGGCCGGCCAAATCGACATGTCCACTTGCAGTGCCCACCACTCCTCCTCCCTGCTGCAGTCCCTAGAGGATGGCCACATCCCGTCCTAGACTTGGGCCACTTAGCGGACTCAGCTTAGCGGACTAAGAGGATGAATCTGGCAGTCGAAGCGGTGCTTTCCACTCTCCATCAGGGCCAAGCGCTGACCCTATGAGCACAGGCTGTGACAGAGGAGCGGTTACCTCAGCCTGGAACCAATGCATGGAACAATGCTGACCCGTGCTGACCGGGAAGCAGGGGTTGGCATTCCCCCACCTCTCTTTGCACTGCAAAGATCCAAGAGAAGCAGGCGATGGAGGTAATGCGGGGGTAACAGCAATGGCAGACTTCCAACAACCTTTAAAACACCTCCCCCCCTTTCTCTGCAACAACGGTCAAGGCCCGGCCGGTGACACAAAAGCAGTGTAAGCAAATTATATGTTTCCACTGTTACTAAGTAAAATCAAACAATTCCCGGATTCAGAACCCAGTATTCGCACCAGTGACTCTCTATGAGAGCAATAAAGTGAGTTTGTGTTGATCTCCAACATACAATTCACAAAGGTTACACTACTATGCAAAAAATGTTAAGTGGGTTCTGAAGCGCCCATTGGCAGCAGGGCTCCTCTCTAAAGTAAAGGCAATGGCCTTCGTTCGAATTAAATAGGGAGGGACCAGAAGAAAAGTTTTTAGGTTGTTGCTAGTTTGAAAGCGAACAATTGATCTGCATAGCTGTCAAAGGATTCCCCCCTCAACGTGAACTGCCCTAAGGCCTGGGCACTGGCTGGATGCTGAGAATAGTATCATCTCGGAACCAGATTGACAAGTTTAGCATCTTCAGTTTTATTGTCTTGTCACACGTATCTTTAGAAACGGTTGCACATAGCCAGACACCAACATGCCTCCTGGCAGTCGGTGTACCCACAGGGCTCCTAGGAAATGCCCAAGACTCCGAGCAGTAGGCAGACAAAGGTTCAATAGAAACATTAAAGATGGTTGCTAAGCACTCTTGTTTGTGTGTGTTTTTTTCAATCTTGCTGCAAGGAGACACCAATGAAGTATTGCGTGAGTACGGTGAGGCCATTTTAAATATAGGGTTGCCTCTTTTAGGCCTTCTAAAGGTTCAGGTAAAAGCTAGTGCCCCATCACAAGTAATTGTTTTAGAAAAAGTAGCAACATCAAGGTATTGAGGCAATCATTGGAGCACTGAGGTGGGTCGGGCTGGGACAGAAAAAAGGCTCGACAACAGTCACAATGTCCCTTTAACTACAGCTGTTTGAGAGACAGACTGTGACATTACTCCAGCAAGAAGCAGGTCTACCACTGGCAGCTCTGCAACTTTATGAACCTCCTTGTGCTATAAACACACAAAGTGTTTATAACACTGCTTTAGGTTGAGGCCTAAATCTGGTTTGCAAAGACTTCTTGTTGACGGTCTGAAAGATTCCCCGGCAAAGCATTCCACCCGTTGCTTACTATTGGCTTTGTAGTTTGTAACTCACACATTCTTGCTTCCTTTTTGCTGACTTTATTTGTTTTAGGCTGTCCTGCATGTCTATGTCCCGCCCGTTGAACATAGCCTGTTTACTGTATTCTTCCATGAGCGCTCACTTTTCTGTAAACAGACCTTTACATTTTGTTCTTATCTTGTCAAATTTACTGTGCATTCAAAGAAAGACATCAAATGTGAGGTTCTGTGTTCTGGGGGAGCTTGATATTTACTTTTCATTCTCTGACTTTAACCCCTTCGCTGCGGCGGCTATTCCGCCGCAGCGCTAAGGGGGCGGGGCGGCAGCGCGGCGGTCCCGTGCTCGTGACGGAACCGCTCCGTCACGGCACGCGGGTGAGCTGTGCTTGTGACGGAACGGTTCCTTCACGGCCCCGCCCGCTCAATAGAACGCGCTGCGCAGGCGCAAAATCAGCGCCGCGCAGGCGCAAAATCAGCGCCGCCCAGGCGCGGCGGCGGGGCCGTGACGGAACCGTTCCGTCGCCAGCACAGTCCACCCGAGGCTCGTGACGGAACGGTTCTGTCACGAGCATGGGAGGGGTTAAAGTGAGAACATTTATCTGACAATCTAGGGGTGTGAAAGGAAAAACTTTCTTCTAGCACACAACAAAATGTAAATGTCTGTAAATGAGCTGTAGAAATATTTTAGAATATATCAGAATTAGCAAAGAACAAATGAACACATATTTTTTTGTAATTCTAAAATGTGGTGGAAACAAATACTTTAATAGTATTAAAACAAATGCACCAGGCGATGCCATTTCCACACATTGTCGTTGGTGCACTGTATAGTTTTGTCAGTGAAACTGTATGTGTGTGCAAATGTATTGGTCATTTCAATTGAAAATGTGTAGTCTGTAATGTCAGTGCACTACAACACTATGCATACTCCTCTAAACGCCACTGTACTCTATGACACTCAATGGCACTCTACGCCACTCTACACACTCCATGAAACTCCACATCAGTACACTCCAAAACACTAAATGCCACTCTACTCCACTGTACGCCACTCTACTCAACTCTACGCCACTCCACTTCCCTCCACTCTGCTCTATGCCATGCTACACCACTTTATCCCACTCAATTGCACTCTATGCCACTGTATGCCACTCCACTTTACGACATTTCGCTCAATGACACTTCACACTCTATGTCACTCTAGGACACTCCACGACACTCAACGACACTGCTCCACTCTATGCCACTTCACTCTACAACACTCTACTCCACTCTTTCCCACTCCACTCTATGCCACTCTACATAAATCCACTGTACAACCCTCTACTCTACGACACTCCACAACACTCTATGCCACTCTGCTCTACACCATTCTATGCCACTCTGCAACACTCTAGGCCACTTCAGTCTAAGCACTCTACTCCCCTCTATGTCACTCTACGACATTCCACTCTATAACTCTCCACTCCATTCCATGACACTTAACTCCACTCTACTTTACGACAACCCACTCTACAACACTCTATGACACTCTGTGCCACTCCACCCTACTACACTCCACACCACTTTATGTCACTCTACAACACTTCCACTGGATGAGAAACCTGAGACAGATCCCCTTGGAAGAACTAGAAGAAAGACTGAGCACAGTCTTCCCCTCCAAAGTAGGAGAAAGGTCCACAGTAGAAATTACCTCACAATATAATGAGGCTCTGACCGACATGCTGGACAAAATAGCACCCCTGAAACAGAAAAAGAGCAAGACCCTACCATCGAGATTGTGGTCAACACTGAACTAAACCTAGAAAGAAGGCAACTAAGAGCAGCTGAAAGACTGTGGCACAACAACCCCTCGACAACCCACCTCGAACTACTCAAAAAGGAACGTAGGAAATACAATAAGCACATCACGCATGGAAAATCCTCCTTCTTTTGCGACACACTGAATAATGTGAAAAACCGCCCCAAAGAACTCTTCAACATTATCAGACAGCAAACATTCAAACCAACACCGGCTGCAATTCCAGCCTCCAAAGACCTATGTAACAAATTTGTCAAATTCTTCAATGAAAAAATACTAAAGATTGAGCTGTCACTGATGGACCACTCTCATCCCTCAATGGCAGACCCGCTACTCATCAAAGAAGATATAAAGCCACCGAGCCAATCAACCAACAACTGGCTAACCTTTGCACCCACCACTGAAACGGAAATTATTGAGCTAACTACCGGATCCAAACCCTCATCGCACCTTAAGGACCCCCCTCCCCGCTCAACTGGCAAAAAAACTCAAACAATCCTTAGCCCCTGTCTGGACTGAGATTATAAACAGCTCCCTGGAAACTGGAATCATGCTTGACTTCCTCAAAATAGGCCAAGTAACATCATTAATAAAAAAGGCAGGTGCCGACCCTAATGATCTCAACAACTACAGGTCTGTCTCCAATCTTCCTTTCCTAGCAAAATTACTAGAAAAATGTGTTCTCCGTACACTCACCCACCACATGGACATTAACAACCTCCTCGACCCACACCAATAAGGCTTCAGAAAAGGATGTAGCACAGAGACTGCCATCTTAAATGTCATAGATGATGTTCACAAATCACTGGACAAGAACCGCTGCTGTCTACTCATACTCCTTGACATCTCGGCGGCCTTTGACACCGTTGACCACAAACTACTCATCAACACTCTCCAAGACAGGGTAGGAGCAAAAGGGGTGGTCTCACAATGGTTCACCTCCTTCCTACAAAACCGCTCCGAAAGAAGAAAATAGGATAACTCCACGTCCGGCCTATACCCTATAATCAGAGATGTTCCCCAAGGCTCATTTCTTTAACCCGCTCTGTTCAACATCTACATGGAGCCACTCACCATCATCCTCCAAAAAGCCAACATTCCCTTCCACCTCTATGCCGACGACACCCAGATCTACCTAGAAACCTCCTCCATAGCAGACATGCAAAGTCTAAACAACACCCTAAGAGAAGTACAAAAGTGGCTGTCCCTAAACCATCTGAAACTAAATCAAGACAAAACGGAAATCCTTCTCATAGCCAACAAAGAACAGACCCCCCAATCACGGAATGGATAAAGTCTATTGATGCTCTCGACTGTACTCTCATCCCAGCAGACTCAGTGAAGTCATTGGGTATCACTCTAGATCCCAACCTGGATATGATCAAACACATCAAGAACACCGCAAGAGGCGCCTTCTTCAACTTAAAGCTACTGAGCAAAATCAAACCCTTCATCCCACCAACTGACCTTAAGCAAGCCACGCAATCCCTCGTTCTATCCAGATTAGACTATGGGATCGCCACCCTCACAGACACAGCTAAACTTCACCTTGCTCCTCTCAGAACAACTCTAAATGCAGCAGCCAGAATGGTGACGGGAGTAAAGAAATACAAACACATCACCCCCGCTCTAAAAGAGGTTAAGTGGCTCCCAATAGAAATGTGGACCAATTCCAGAACTGCTTGCCTCACACACAAAGTGCTGCACACAGGCAAACCCACCTATCTAGCTGCCAAACTCCAAAAAGCGGGACAGACAAGAAACCTCAGAAGCACCAACTCTCTGCTACTCATTCCCCCAAAATCCTGCAAACAAAAGACCTTATCTAGGTCCTTTACCGGAAATGCACCCAAAATCTGGAATGCCATCCTCATACATATTAGCACACACCCTTCCCACAAAGCATTCAAGAGCCAGCTCAAAGCGCTCTTCCTCAATCGAGCCCTCACCATGTTACAACGGACCTACTTGAAGTTCCTACCTCAAGACAGAGGACCCAGCAACTACGTTAAGATCACTCCTTACAACACTTCCCCCTTTCCCGCACCCTACTCCCCCCTATCTGTACCACAATCTTTCAACTCTGCATCGAATGCTACTTGACGTGTACGGATTAATGACCCTCCTTGGAATCAATGTTTTCCTGGACACTCTTGGTGTACTAGACTGTTATGTACAAATGTTGTAAAGCGCTCCGATACCTCCGGGTCTGACTAGTGCTGTATAAAACTCCAAAAATAAATAAATAAAACACCCCACACAATGCCAGCCCACTCTATAACACTTTACTCGTCTCTACTATATGCCACTACACCCCACTCTACTCCTCTTCATTCTGTGGCACTTCACTCTATGCCACTCCATTCTACCACACTTTACTCCACTCTTCATCATTTTACTCCTCTCTATGGTATGCCACTCTACTCCATTCCATTCTAGGGCAACTATACTCTACAACACTTTACTCCACTGTACTTCACATTACGCCACTCAACTCTAAGAAACTCTACTGCACTCTTTGCCACTCTACTCCTCTCTGCACCGTTCTACTCCACTCTACTCTATACCTCTCCTCTATACAACATTCCACTCTACACCACACCACTTCACGACACTCCACTCTACACTCTGCAACACTCCACACCACTTCATTCCTTGACTTGGAAACACTTGGGATAATTGGAAAAGTACTTGAATGGCTGTCCTCCTTTTTAGAAAATATATGATTTCAGTTTAGGGAAGGCCTTCATCTGTCAGATGTTCAGCAGCTTAAATGTGGTGTGCCTCAGGGCTCTCCCTGAGCCCCACAATTTTCAATGTATATGTCGACCCCTTGCAGATTTCATCTGCTCTTCTGGCCTTACTATGGTGTCCTGTGCTGATGTTGCCTAAATTGTTGTCTCTCTGACACCTACTATCAGTCAAGCTGCGATGAATTTGAGTACCTTCGTCGTACAAGTTAATAATTGGATGGCCTCCAGTCTCCTTGAGTTAAATGGCGACAAGACGGAAGTCTTGGTGGTGGGGAATGACCCTTCTTTGTGGAACCAGCTTATCTGGCCTCAATGTCTGGGGGATCGCCCGCCCCCCACACCAGAGGTCAAGAGCCTGAGAATCCATCTGGACTCTCGTCCTACTGTGGCCACCCAAGCAAAAAAAGTGGCAGGGGCATGCTTCGGCCTATTAAGTGCATTGAGGAAGACTCTGAAATGGCTCCCAGGCGAATCAAGACGAATTGTGGTACAGGGCCTTATACTCTTGTGGCTTGACTACTGCAATTCCCTCTTCTGTAGCAGTCCAGCCTATGTGATAAAAACGTTACAGATCATTCAAAATGCTGCTGTTTGCGTTCTACTGAATATTCCCAAATCTCACTCTGAACGCACAGCCCTGGCAAGTCTTCATTGTCTCCCACTAAAGAGACCGATTAAGTTCAAGGTCTTATGCATTGCACACAAGATCTAATGGGCTCAGGGCCTACATATTTTAAACCACACACCAGCTCACAAGACTTGAGGTCGAACAATTGCTCCTTCCTGGTGATCCCAAAGATCAAAAGAACCAGAGGTGGATAAAGGTCCTTCATATACTTGGCATCTAAACTATGGAACTCCCTCCCCATACACTTGAAAGCAAACCACAATCTCCTGAGTTTTAGAAAGAAATTAAGGACACACCTGTTTAGTTAGTCATCTCAAATCTCTTGTCATTATGTCTGCTACCACTGAGAAACCAGAGTTTAGGTAGCCATGCGCTCAATAAAACTAGGTAATATAACATTACATAATGCTCTACTCCACTCTATGTCGCTCCACTCTACACCACTCTATGCGTTCTCCTCCACTCTACTGCACTCTACGAAACTTCGCTTTATGAAACTCCACTCTGCACTCTACGACACACTACAACACTCCACAACACTCTACGACACTACTACACTCTATGCCACTTCACTCTACGAATTTCTACTCCACTTTATGCCACTCCACTCTAGGCCACTCTATACCACTCTACTCCCCGCTAAACCACTCCACCCTCCTCTACGACACTGTATTCCACTCTCCACTAAGCCCCATTAAGCTTTGAGAAGCTCTACACCACCCCACTAAGCCCCATTAAGCTTTGAGAAGGTAGTGCACAGAGCGCTGCTGGTGACATCCTTTCCTACTTTTTAGAAAACGTTTTCAATCTTTAAATTCGTTTTTAGCTTCTTTAATTGTGATTGTGTGGAACTCTTATACTGCAACTATTGTTTTTACTTTGTATTTCTGCTGGTTGCATTTTAAATCCGCCACCTTCGTTAGAGGTCCCCTACTGCTCCCCATCCCATTCCACCACACCAGCCAGGCTGGTGATTGAGTGGAGGGAGTTGTTCTTCTCTCCAGGAAGTTGGTGTTTCCATCCACTTCCGCTGGGCCACTACACGGCAGTCATCTTTGAGGTGAGATGCTCTAGTCTACCTCCAATTTGCTTTAAGGCTCCGGGTATACCAGCGGCGCACCAAAGGCAAGCCCGTCTACGCCCGCCCACATCCGGCCGGGGCCTGGGGCGACCCCCCTGCAGGTTCTAACTCATTCCACCTTTTTTATTCCCCAGAGCTACTGAGGAGATTAACGATATCTCCCAGCAAGAATTGCCTTCATTCCATTTGTCCACTTCCCTCTCCAAAACCCTCCTGGGTACCTGCCTCCTCCTCAGCCTACAAAATGCTGTCTATAAACTATAGATCACTACCTAAACACGTTGCACAAATCTCCATCTTACTACAGGAAGAATGCCCTGACGTTTTATTCCTCACAGAAACCTGGCTCCATGCTGAGTCAGAACCAGACCTAGTCCAATGTCTCCCACCAGGTTATTATATCCTGAGGAAAGACCAGGAAAAGGGGTGGGGAGGAGGCATTGCCATCATCCTAAAAGATGGTTTTAAATGCCGCACCATCCCCCGTTATCCTCCCTGATTGTGAGAACCTCTCTTTTTCCAACTCACACATTCTCAGGCATTCTTATATATCGCCTTCCTGGACCACATGGACAACTGTTTAAAACGTTACCAGAAGTTGTTGCCAATCTGGCAAATTCTTTTTCTTACTTTATTGTACTGGGGGATCTCAACTTGTATTTCGATGACCCCTCAGACCCAGTAGTGAGTGATATTACCCAAAATCTTCAGGCTCTTCAGATAAAACAAAAGGTTACGAGCCCCACTCACAAAAAAGGGCACTTTTTAGAACCCATATTCTCCAACTGTAATAAAATCTCAGTCAGAGACCCAGTCCCAGTTCCATGGCCCGACCACTTCCAGGTCACCTTCTCATGGGATCTAACCAAAGCCTCCCCAACACTGGCACAATAAGTAGCTGGAAACGCCTCTGGTCCAACCTCCAGCTGGACTCCTGGTATGCAGCTCTGGAAAACAACATACCCATCTTAGATCCCAGCCTCACGGTCGCGAATGACCAATTTAACCAGTGGAACAACACCGCCCTGGACTCAGCTACACCTAGGAAACATATCCATAAAAAAATCAGGAACAACCCCTTTCCATGGCACTCCTCTAAGCTGCATGAATACAAACAAATCTGAAAAAGACTAGAAATGTACCAATCTAAAGTGAAGGAGGCACGAGCACTATACGATGAGGAACATAAATACTCCGCCTCAAACTCCCTACGCGAAATATTTAAGATAGCTAAGCACCTCCTAAAACTCACAGCCAGGGATGTCCCATCCGACAGCTCAAAGACACGTTGCAACAAACTTGGTGTGTACTTTTCCAATAAAATCAAGGATTTCTACAACTCCTTCCTCCCCCTCCTCCCCTACCATCAATCAGCAGCTCACCGAGCATCCCATGTCTGCTGAGCATCTTCTCAGGAAGATTCCCTTGATGGACATGGACACCCTAGTGAATATATGCGCCTCAGTAAAATCTGGCTCTTCCAATGATCCAACACCTCCCCAAATCTTAAGTAAGGCCGGGGATACAATCTTCCCAGTGTTGCTGAAGCTGATGAACTCCTCCATGTCGACAGGTTTAGCACCCCCACCATGGAAATACGCCATGGTGAGGGTACTATTGAAGAAACCCAGCCCGATCCTGATACACTTGGGAATTTTCGCCCAATTTCCCTCCTCCCCAGTGTCAGCAAAATGCTAGAGAAGCATGTTAATTCAGTAGTCTCTGCTTTTCTTGAATCCAACAATATACTCCACCAGTCACAAACTGGATTTCACTCCCAACACAGGACTGAAACTGCACTACTTGCAGTGGTTAAAAAGGCCAAAAAGATCCTGGATGAAGGAGGATCGAAGACTGTCATCCTTTTGGACCTCAGTGCTGCCTACGCCACTATTAATTACACCATCCTGCTCCACAGGCTGAGGAATGTTGGTCTATCAGGTAGTATCATCATCATCTGGCTGCAGTCCTTTCTCAAGGACAGGTGTTTTCAAGTCTTTGAAGGAGACAACTCTTCAGATCGAATCCCACTTGGATGCAGCGTCCCTCAGGGTTCATCCCTGAGCCCAACATTATTCAATGTCTATATGAGCCCACTGGCACAGATCGTCCTTCCCTTTGGGATAGACATTGTTACGTACGCCAATGACACCCAATTAGTGGTGGCCCTAAACTTTCCAGGATCCATCTTGTCCAGTATAGGCCCCTGCCTGGAAAGCGTCACCAAATGGATGGAACTCTCCTCCATTAAATTAAATGGAGACAAAACACAGCTCATGCTGCTAGGCAATTCATCTATTTCTGGTATTGGCACAGCATGGCCATGCTGTCTCGGCTCCCCACCCATACCCAGAAACCAGATCAAAAGTCTAGGTATGTGGCTAGATCATTCACTCACTTTTGATCATCAGACTACAAAATTGGCTGCATCCTGCTACAGCGTCCTGCGGATGCTCCGTAAAGCTCTCCTGCTTCTTCCCTTTTCAGCAAGAAGACTAGTTCAGGCCTTAATTCTTTCTCGCCTCGACTATGGAAATGCTTTATTCTTAGGTGCTCCCAGAACTACCACTAACAGACTGCAAGTCATCCAGAAATGTGCAGTACAGATGCTCTTAATGACTCCTAACAGCCACTCTGTAAGTCCTGCCATGAAAACCCTACACTGGCTTTCGGTTGTGGACAGAATAACATTTTAAATCTCCATGCATTGCCCATAAATCTTTCTGGAAGAAAGGCCCCCCATCCTCCAAGCCACTATGTCCCCTTACCATCCAAGTAGACGCCTTTGATCACCAAGTCTCCACTTAGCCACGGTCCCTAAAACCAACAGGATGAGAAGTGGTGGTCAATCTTTCTGTTTCACCGCTGCTAGGCTCTGGAACACTCTTCCCATCCACTTACGCTCAGAACCTAATCTCCTTCCGTTCCGTAAACTTCTGAAAACTTGGCTTTTTCAAAACCCCACCTATTAAGCTGCTCTGACCTCCCTCTCTCTGCTAGCGCCGGTACTCCGTCGGGTAGCTATGCACTGTACAAATATCCATAACATAACACTCTATGACACTCTGCTCCACTCTATGACACTCGACTCTAAGCCACTCTATGACTCTCTACCCTACTTTACTATAGGTCACTCCACCCAACTCCAATATATGACACTATACGATTGCACTTTACAACACTCCACTTTATGATGCTGTATGATGCTCAATGACTCTGAATGCCACTCTATGCCACTCCACTCTACTCTACTCCACTCCACGAGACTTCACTCTATGAAACTCTACGTATGCTACGCCTCTCCACTTTACTCCACTCTACTCCACTCCACTCTACAACACTTTATTCCACTGTACAAAGCAAGCATGACCACTGCCTGCCTGCTCTTAAAAAAACTTTTGATTTATTTCTTTTAAACGCTACCCATTTTCCTGCATTTTAAAATTGTAATTGCTTTATTGAAAAGCAATCACAGACATAGTCATCTGCTGACCCTAGTAGGCCACCATCCCATGATTTTAGTGATTCCTAGGGGGTCTCAAATTGCAATCTACCTCATTAGTAGTAATTGGTTGTATTTTGGAAAAACAAGTTCCTCAGCAATGACTACCTTAACAATGCAGTCTCTACAACAACTGTGTCTCAACCATGATTTTTTTACCACGCATTTCTTTACCACAAGATTTTGTGATAAAGGCATGCATGGTAAACGGCCCCCAACCTCTGCCAAACTACCCCAATCCCCCCCACCACCTACTAACTATCCCATGCCCAACCCCTAAAACTACCCCAAACACCCCACCCCTAAAAACTACCACAAACTCCCACCCCCTAAAATCTAACCCAAACCCGCCCACCCCCTAAAAACTAACCTAAACCCTCCACCCCCTAAGAACTATTCCTTACCCCTCCCACCCCCTAAAAACAACCCCAAACCCCATTCCCTAAAAACAGACCTGAATCTCTTCCACTCCCTAAAAACTAACCCAAACCCCTCACACCCCAAAAAAATTACCCTGTACCCCCACTCCCTAAAAACTAACCTGAACCCCTTAAAACTACCCCAAACACCCTACCCCCTAACAACTACCCTGAACCCCTCCCACCCCCTGAAAACTACTCTAAACCCCTCTTACCTGTCCTGTTCCTGTTCGACGTTCCTCTCTCCCCGTCCAACCCGAACACTAGACAGACTCAGCCTTAACCACGCACATGCGTGGTTAAGGCTAAGTCGTTGTTCTAGCAAGTCGTTGTTTGGCTCACTTGACTCCGGAACTCGATGTTCTGGATATTTCGCATAGTAAGGAGGATAACATAATATCGATTCATAGAACGTTGCAATTAGGCAATTGCTATTCCTAATGTTCATACACGTGGCCCTATGACACTCCATTCTACTCTACGACACATTAGCACACCCCACTACACTACTCCACTCTACATCACTCCACTCTATACCATCCCATTCTAAGACACTCTATGCCACTCCACTTCTCAACATTCCATTCTACTCCATGACACTTCACTGTACTCCACAAGACTCCACTGAACTCTATTACACATCAATCTGATCCATGACAGTCTATGACACTTCACTCCACCTCACTCTTCTCTATGCCACTAACTTTTAGTCATGCTGAAGAGCAAGAGCAACCATACTGGGGTACAACATTGCTAAAAAAGATTGGCAAACCAATAGCTCTTGCCTAGGCAAGAGCTATTGGCTTTGCCAACGTTTGTTGTAAATTGTATATTACCTAACTCTACCTTCGCCTCCCAGACATGTCTCTCTGTGTTCTAGAGATTGAGGATAATGGTCTATCCAACCTTCGCTCTGAGAGAATGACCTCCCCCCCCCGCCATGATCCCGCCCTTTTCACTATTCCACTTGACACTTTGAGAGGACTTCCATTGATGTTTGTACTGCATTTTCGTACAAAACCGAAAAGGAGCATGTCCCCTTAAATACTCTACCCATTTCATATCTAATTGTGTCAAAACACACATCTACCCATGGCAGTCTCCTAGAACATCTAAGACCCTTTTCATTTGCAACAGTTCTGTTTCTCATACATTTCAAGAATAAGTGTTATTTAGCCCCATATGCAGTTCACTGATTTTGACTAGTGAATGTACAGAACATAATGTAACTATTTCAGCAGTAGCTGGGCTGAGTTGACATGTTTATTGTTGTGTTCCCCTTCCTCACAAGTCCAGTCTGTCTTTGCCAAACAATTGGGCTTACCAACATTTTATTTTCCTCCCATTAATATAAAGACTTGCCTCACCAATGGCACTCTTCAATAAAAAATGAACTGTTAACATTGTCACATTTCATAAAAAATGAAACCAAAGATTGGTAAAATCCACAAACCGGTCCTTGCTGGTGCATCTTCAATTTTTAATGCAAGAACATGTCACAAAATAACCTGAAAAGAAACCATGCAGCCACCTAAACGTCATGCGTTCACAATAAAAATGTAAAAAGTATTAAGCCAGCACCCTAGTGGCCACGTAACTAGTACATTTTTTGTAATAAACCTTTCAGTTGTGCTATGCATTTTGTTATATTGTATATGTATTGTAATACTTTTTCAATTTTATTTATATAGCACTTACTACCCCTGATGAGTTAATATTATTGTTATTATTTGTGAAGGAGACAAGAATCGCCCACAAAACGAGCACTCACGTTGCAGACAGCTACAATATTACTGTGCCACTTTGACAGTTTATCTTTAGAAAGACGACAAAAAACAGATCGTCTTCTAGCTGGGTACCCTATGTGCGGGCAAAATAAATAGCTGGTATTTAAAGATAATATATAAAAAAACAAATAATGCACCCTTTAAGCCAGCTTTGTCCTTGAAGAGAAAGGAACTATTTTGAGGCGAATGTGAACAATGGAATATGTGTTGTTTAGTCACTCAAAGGCAAGGGAGCCCGTGGGCAAAGTGGGCTGACTCATTGCCCCATGCACTCCGCTGCAAGTGAGTAGAAGCAAAATCTGAATGAGAGTTTAACCGACTAATTAATAAAGTCCACTTACCAAAAGGACCTCTCTATGTATATTATGTAGGATTGTTTTGGGAACAAAATAGCCTGGCGAGGCAAATAAAAAATAGGAAGGTGCATTTCATGCGAGCTTCAATCAATTACATTCACTTCACATAATGAGATATGTCTTGCCTGAACATACATAATAGTGAAGAATGTATTGCCCCGGGAGTTCTGCTGTTGGTGAGGCCAGCAGTACAATTGCAGAAGAGGAGTGAGCTCTCAGACTCTGAGGTTAGATTTGTGGTGGTCACTGGCAGTTTGGCGGGGCGCAACCTAGCGGTAATGAGGATTATGCTCCGAATATTTACCTGGGTGGTTCTTTACTTAGCTGTTGGCCCCATACCTGACACAAAAGGTATTACCCGGGGGGGACTTTGGGAGCTGGTCAACTTGCCCTTGATCGCTCCCATCTGCCCCTGCGAGACTCCCCGGTGTCTCAGCTGGTGCACATTTGTTCGGATTGGCAGAGGCAATGAGGGTTGGAAGATTCCTGGAGACTTCTCCACCCTTTGCCCCAAGACTACTCATTCTATTCTGGTATGCACAAACTTCATTTTCACCTTGACACTTTCATGTGTACACCCGCTGTCAATAGGACCATAATCCGGTGTTCCTGTCTCTGAAGTGGGAGCTCGAGACCCCCTGCATCACTGATTGGTGATTATGGGTAGGCTCTGGGCAACCCGGTTGTTCAACATACTATTGGGGAGGTCATCTCCAATTACTTTGCTGATAATACGGGGGCCAATACCTCCCCTCTGATCGAGTGGGACGACTTTAAAATTGCTGTCCATGGCCACTGTTTGACGAAATAGTTGGAGGCCAATGCACTTAAGTGTTCAAGGTCGAGGATCAGGAGAAAAACTATTACAACAAAACTAAAATGTACATTTAGCAATACAATAAATACAGTGGGGAAAATGTTGGATAGCGACATAATTAAATTTACTATTGCAACTGCAATGAGTGCACCAGTAGGGAACGTTTTAGTAAGCGCTGGGGTAACAATTACTATTCCCACTCCAAAGAGTGCGGCAGTAGGGAAAGTGTTAGATAGCGGATGGGTAAAATTTACTATTCCCACTCCAGTGAGTGCAACAGTAGGGAAAATGCTGGATAGCAAATGGGTCAAAATTACTATTACCACGCCAATGAGTACAACAATAGGGAAAGTGCTGGATAGTGGATGGCTAAAAAGTACTATTCCCACTCCAGTGAGTGCAAACAGTAGGGAAAGTATTGGATAGCGGAGGGGCAAAAATTACTATTCCCACTCCAATGAGTGCAACAATAAGAAAAACCTTGGATAGCGGAGGGGTAAAAATTACTATTCCCACTCCAGTGAGTGCAACAGTAGGGAAAGTGCTGGATAGCGAAAGGGTGAAAATTACTATTCCCATCCAGTGAGTGCAACAGTAAGGAATGTATTGGATAGCAGAGTGGTAAAAATTACTATTCCCACTCCAATGAGTGCAACAGTAGGGAAACTATTGGATAGTAGAGAAACAAAAATTACTATTAACATTTAAACAATTAAAAAACAATCTTACAAATAAATGAACAATATTTTAAAAGTATACAATTAAATATATTAAACATGTTAAAAAACACATATTATAATGTTATTTACAAATAACAAAAAGGTACAAATATTATTTAAAAAAGTAATAAATGTATTTATAAACAATATTTATTTGAAAGGAGCAAATATTCACAAACAAATTATTTAAAACGTAAATGTATTTATTTTATTTTCTACACTATAACACCAAACCAAAAAAAAGACGTCAACGTTTTTATAATTAACATAATAAATAATGAATTTAAAATATATTATTAATAAATAAAAATAATAAACCTTCATTGATTACACATTCTTTAACACTATAATATCCACAACACACACATAAAAATAAATACACAATTACCATAATTAATTACTAATTAATTAATTTCAATTAATTAACAAATAATTAATAATTCATCAATAAAAAACAAATTACTTTGCACCCTTCATACAATTTACACCTATAAACACCACAACACACACCTAAAATTAATTATACATCTACCATAATTAATTACTAATTAATTAATTCAAGTTAATTCACAACTAATAATCAATAAATTCATTTACACATTTAACACTTAAACATTACAATTATTCAATACAGCTTATATAATAGAATTACTTCCCACCCTATTCCACTTTAAGACCACAAACTGCTACGTAACTAAAAACGCAAATTTCAAATAAAAAAAAATGAATAATCACTATAACTAATCAATACATTTTGTATAATTAAATTACTTCCCACCCTATTTCCCTATAAACCGACAACCCGCTACGGAACTAAAAATGCAAAATTAAATTACAAAAAATTAACAATTCCTTACCAAAAAAACAAACATCACACAGATATAAAATATATACTAAAATACATAACAGTAATAAAAAAATCGATATTTTTAACAACTATCAGGCATATGCATCAAAGTAAATACCGGGAGCAAAGGGGCAGATGCATCATCCCAAATGCAAAAATCACAATTTAAGGAATCTCTAAATTGAGATTCCTTAAATTGCGATTGCATTTAAGGAATCCCAAATTGAGATTCCTTAAATGCAATGCATAAAAGTTAAAAAATTAGCGATTCCGCTAATAAGAGTAGCAAATTATCATGAAGTTGAACTTCATGGTAATTTGCTAAAAGTTTGAAAAAAGCACTTTTGTGCATTTTTCAAAGTGTCATGTTGCGCACACACATGCCCGTAAGGCATGTGTGTGTGCAACATATGTGCAGAGATCAATTTCAGGGGTGCAACAGGGTGTCATTTCGACACCCTTGCACCCTTGAAATTGCATGAGCAATTTGCGAGCACCTACTGGTACTCGCACATTGCTCATGCAATCTCCAATTCATTCCTATGGGCCTGTCGGCCCATGGGAATGAATGGGACAGCATTCCTTACTAGCAATTTGGGAGTAGCAATTAAGGAATGTTTAGGAATCCCTATTTTAATAGCGATTCCTACATGCATAGGCTTTTGCTATTCCTAAATAGCGATTCCTTAAAAATCGCTATTTAGGAATAGCAAAAGGCTACGTTGATGCATCTGCCAGTATTTGTTTACAAATGATATTAAACACTTCGAAATTTTTATATCGATGTTACTTACCTAAAATCTATATTCTTGACCACGATATTTTGTCTGACGATATTTCTTACCCACAATATTTTTACCTCGATATTTGTGCAAGTTGATATTTTTACAAATTCTTACTCAGCACCCCGCACTCACATTGTTAAGTCTCTGACACACCATACGGTGAAATAGGACACGGATTTGGAATTACAGATTACAGATGTGGACTGGGGCAGAACACTGGAGAATTTCCCCACCATTTCCCATAATGCCAGGTTCGAACTCATTAACATTTACTACCTACACATATCTTGCCTCACACCTGGCAGGGTTGATAGGTTTTATACTATAACAGTGGCCATATGTCCTCAATGTGGGGAATTTAGGGAGGAGATGTTCCATATGGTGTGGGCCTGCCCCTCCATAGCGGGGTATTGGGATATAGTGATAGAATGCATTAATAATGTCCGGGCGGTCCCTTGCACACCTTTGGCTTGCCTCCTTGAGGGATTCTCACGCTCATCCAAATGCAAAACGACCACTAGGTTCACTGACCTGGCACTGATCCTGGTGAAAAGGAAACTCACTATGCAGTGGAGAGCCCGAGGAGACTGAGGCTAGTTAAATGGCGAGAGGAACTCACCAAGTGGGCTGGGCTTGAAAGTGCTGTGTTATTCAGGGAGCTGAAGAGAAGATGGGGAACAATTGACAGGACTAGAGGATGAGAACAACTGATGGATTGTTTTATGGCCCCAGACACGAACACAGACACCAACACACCACACAGCTCTCACGCGACAATGGAGGGGTCAGGGAGGGACAGCGCCTGACCGTATTTGCATTGAAGGGTGGACAGTGGGAGAAGGGGCTAAACGTTGGGAAGATGCTCTAGAACACTTTTAACCAGTGTGGGAATGTATACGCAACAGCATGGCAGGGGGTAGGAGGGAGAGAGAGGTAGTGGTAGGGGGTGCATTCAATGGTAGTGGGAGGGGAAACATCCATTCTACTCTGCAATCGTGCACTGCATAAATGTTGACTATCTAAACTGTGATTTGTTTAATCTGCTGCTGATGTATGTTATAGGTCAATATTAATGAAAAATGTGAAAATAATAGTTAAGAATTTAGATGCATGGGGATACGAGGCAAGAGAGTGACCGAGCAGTCAGCTGTGTAAACTCTCCAACTCGGTCAACCCCTCCTGTCATGTAAGGAGTATTAATGAAAGATTGACACAAAGGCTTTTTAAATTCCGTCTAAACTTCTGGTCTAACAAGAAGTAGCAATTTCAACGCTGACCTCCATGTACTAAGGAATAGAAGATGACTCTAACTGCTTTATAGGCAAACATTGATACCAAGGCTTTTGATCGCTTTTTGATAATCTTCTCAACAATACATGAGAAACGATTTCCCCTAATCAGCCCTGATGATGTCCCATTAGGGACGAAGCGCGTAGGCTGTTGATTGCTTTGTGTCAAGGAACATTGATACAACATATATTCAAGATTGGATTTTGAATATTTGACTGAATTGTTTGCTTGTGATATAATGAACGCTTATGTTGGAAACTGAACCATTATCGTTGAATAAATGAATATGGACTTCAACATGGACCGTTAATCGTGAATTCATCAATTTGGGTGCTCCTTTCATTAATACTCCTTTCATGGTTCATGTGTGGGGTCTTGACGGTGGACCTAAGAAAGAAGAGTATCCGCCCTACTAATAAGAGACTATCAGAACTACAATTATTTTTGTACACTTCTCCCTGGTGCATGCGGAGGTTTGCCCCCACCGTTGCTTCTTCTTTTTCTCTTTTTTCCCTCCTGTCATGTCTTAATCCATTGCTGGGGCTGGATGTCCCGCTTTATGGCTGCGGAATAACTCAATATGATCTGGGCTGCCCGTAGTGCTGCCAAAGACGGCGAGAGGAGCCAAGGTTCACGGTTCAGCGGACGTTTCGGTGTTAGCGAAGGGTGATGATGAAGTGGAGCGCGCTGGCTGACACTGCCTCTGAGAAAATATGATGCACTGGACCCGGGAAAAAGTCCAACCGGGGATTCTTTGAACTTAAACTTAAAGTGTCACATTTACCATCTAAAGAGAACTAAGCTATTTCTACCATTTTTAAAGTACAGTATTGTGGATTTTTGTCGTTTTTGCTCTTGTGTTAAGTCTATAGAAAAGTACTTATTTTTATACTACAACTTGTGTGATGCCCAGCTGTAGTGTTGCCACTGTATTACTGTATGTGTTCACAAATGCTTAACACACTGCCTCTGAGATAAGCCTGCCTGCTCATGCCAAGCTACCAAAAGGGTGAGCAGGGGTTATTTTAGGAGTGTACCCCCTTACCCTGACTAGACGCAAGGGTCCCTATTTGGTCAAAGGTACCTACCTCTGCCAACTAGAGACCCCCAAATCTAACACAGTACATGTGTTAATGAGAACCGGTGGGCAGAGGCTGGTGTTACAGGTCAGAGTGCTGAGGTGAGCCTACCCACTGAGGATAATTTGAACAAAGTTGCAGGGCATGACGGGGCACTGGAGGGGCTATAGAGGGGAGCTCTGATGGTTCAGTGCTAGGTCCTACACCTGTATCTTCAATAATGCTGAGCAAAGACGCAATTGACCAAGGTGAACACTCACAAGTAGCCCCGATAAAGGAGAAATCTTTAAAAGTAACATCCAAAAAGAAATTGAAGAAGGCTAAGACATTGGACAGTAAAGGTCAGCACTGGGCGGAGCAAGTTGGCAGTCTTGATGTCATAAAGGAGACAGATTCTGGAGAGAAATCTTTCTCCCTTTCAGATCCGTCCAATTCTTCAGGGGATGAGGTCTCTTATGCCTCAAAGCGGTTTAAGGGGTAGAGTTGCCAGGTAGTGGATTGAGTGAATCGAGCGGCCTACACTTGGAGGAAGAGGACACTGGCAGTAAAAATGCTGAATCGGGCACTGTACGGAAAAAGAAAGGATTACCTGATGCAGTGGAACAAAGAGAAGAAGCAGGGGCATGCTCACATTACTCATTCTCTTCTTCACTTTGTGCTGATGGGCCTTGAATGCCAATGCAGACTATTCCAGGTGTCCAAGAGAGTTCAGAAGAAGTATCACTCTCATCACTTTCTGTTATCTACCAAAGCATCATGGCACACAGGGAAGAGAATAGGACAAAGAGCCTAAGAACTTAAGCGGCTTGCCGCAAAATGCAGAGCTCTATTCAGTGAGGTGCCAAGACGTGCTCAGAAATTGCTGAGAGGATTAGTGAAGCTGAGAATCGAATTTCAATGCTAGAAGATGAGCTTGCAGCCAAGAAAACCTGAACTGATACGCTAAGGTCTCAGAAGGACGATACGCAGTAGAAGCTGACGGATTTGGAGAATCGTATTCGACTAAGTAACCTCAGAGTTCTTGGTATACCAGAGGGGATGGAAGAATCAGATGTCCAGAAATTAATTGTTGAACTCTTTACAGAAGCGTTCACCAAACGTATGCAATGGTACTGGGATCTTGAAGTTCAGGGAGCTCATCTTTTTCTTTTGATGGGAATCTTCTGTTAGATTTTTCATTTGTTAGTCATATCAGGCAATGGATAGTACAATTCCTGGAAATCAATCGTAACACTACTGCTTGTGTGGTGGTATGGGATGCGTTAAAGGCAGGTCTTCGGGGGAAAGTTCTCAGATTTGGTGTGTATATACAGAGACAGCATAAGCTCCTGATACAGGGCTTTTATGATGATCTGAGGAAGGCTAGCAGAAATTAGTACAATGCCTGCAGGAGAATTTGTAAATTACTTCGACATAAATAGAGGTTGCCCATGGTGGGGCCAGAATCAATCTACATTGGTCTAAGGAGAATGCTCATAAATACTACTTGTGCAATAAGGAATGCTACGATTATGGTGAGGCTGGGGTAAATGCTTGGCAAAACAGATTAGGTGCAATGATGTCGAGCTTGTGATAGCCTCTATTGGAGATTCTTCAGGTAGGCTAGATGGGACACTACGAGATTCTTACAGGGTTTAGGACATTATATGAAGAATTGTATACAGAGGAAGCAATAAACGGGAACTCTGGTTACAATGAATTGTTACAAGGTTTGTGTATACAGAGACTTAGTATTGAGGACAGTGATCATTTGGATCCTCCTATCACACTTGAAGAGCTCGCGAAGGCCATTAACTCATTAGGTATAGAGAGAGAGAGAGAAACTCTGTTTATTTAGACCTTAGTCTTTATAACCAAATCGAGTCAAATTCAGGGTATTATACATAATTAATTATTGTTGAGTTGTGCACAATCACTTGACAAACTAACCGTGATCAACACAGCGGAGGCTGTCGAAACGCGTTGGTCTATTGCTTTGTTTTTGAAACCCCATGGATTGAAGAATAAATAAACATAAACATTATCCTGTGTGACTTGCGACTATTTGCTTGCGACTCCAAGTTTTCTCTACTCGAGGAATCGTTTTTGTGACTTATAGCGGTTGGGCTCAACCGCAGGAGTAACACGGCCTCGCCTAGCAGCGCCTATCGGGAGAGGAAAGGGAGCCATACGGTTGGATAATTAATTATTAGTAAAACAATATACAGCTTTTGTTAAAATCTTTAAAAGGTATAAAAACATACAAAACATTCTACTTAAAAGCTGAATCGTCTTGGACTTTTAAAGTTAAGGCTATTCATTATCTTCAGCAGTCCACCATTACAGTAAGGAGATTTAAAAGATATTAAAACCCATAGGACTTGTCCCGCCTAAGTTACTCTTCTTCTTTTATTATATACAGGGTAAATGGTGTTTATCACTACACTTCTTTGAGCTTTCCCCTGACCATTTGATTTATTTATTTCAGGTAGTAACCCAGAGCTATCGCTATTTCTAGATATTCCATTCTTAGTATTAAATTGATTGCTTGGGCTCTCACTCTTGTGTCATATTTTATGAATATGAGTCGCAGAATCCGTTTTCTCACTTCAACACACATGAGACAATCAAGAAGAATGTGCATTATCTCACACTTAGTCCCCATACCGCATTTGCATAAACCATCTGGGTACATCATTTCTGCCGTGACTTTCTCTTCCACTCGCCAGGGGATAATGCCAATTCTCATTTTTAAAATATCCCACCTAAATCCATAGATCGGGAGTGCTTCTAGGTATGGATATCCTGTATCGGTTTCCCATACTTCTATCATGTTTTTTACCGATTTTTTGGTTCTTAGATAACCTAGGTCCTGCATTCTCGAGTGCTCCCTTCCTTGTGCTCTAAGTGTCACTTTTGTAAAGACTACTTCTAAGGGGTTTTGGGTTGTACCCACATCTAGGCAACAAATTGTCTCTTTTATCTTCTTTTTTGCCTCCGCTGCCCATCTTAGGTTGCTGTGTTGTATTACCTCACTACACCAATGTGACACCTTTTGAGCTTCCTCTAGAGATTGACGTTTCCAGAATCTAGCCACCGCCATTCTGGCCTGGGTATTCCACCTTACCAATCCTGTTTCGAGTCTAATTGCCTGTAGCATGGCTGACTTTGGTAAGGACAATAGCGTTTTTACAGCTTTACCTTCCTCCCGATTCCAATCCCCTTTACCACTAAGGAATATGACCTCTGCCCCATATAGTACTTGTGGGGGGACCATGGCTGAGAAAGCTTTTATCATGGGTTTATGTGACATCTCTCCGTAGGTTTTATTGAATTTTTTCAAACCACAAATGGAGGAAGAAGCTTTTGCATTTTGGTTTTCTACATGTTTGTTCCATTTTAAGGATGATTCAAACCATAGGCCCAGATATTTATATTCTTTTACTATTTCTAATTTAGTTTTATCTAGATACCAGCAGAAGCTCTTTGGCCTTTTACCAAAGCACATAACCTTTGTTTTGTCCATATTTACTATTAGCAGTTTACTCTTGCAGTATTCATTAAAAGCATTTAATTTTCTCATTAGGTATAGGCAAGGCTGCCGGTCCCGACAAGCTGCCTTTAGAATTCTACAAAACCTTCTTTCAAGATTTAAAAAAAGGCATACTGATAACTTTTCAGGAGGCACAGGCTCCATTATCTTGGGATTCGGCTAACATTGTCATTTTTAAAAAAAAGGGATATGCCATCTACATTACCGGGGTTATACAGACCCATTTCCCTATTGAATTGTGATGATAAAATGTACGCAAGGATGTATGTCAGTACAACGCGATCTAAAAGATCGCGGTACTTGACAACGCGGGCATTACAACGCTAGTCGTTACAACGACTTGCGTTGGAGGGCGCGAATTTTGGAATATTATAATTTTATATTCCAACACCAGTCCACGTAACAGTAGGGAAGGTGTTGGAATACAAAATTACAACATTCCTTGCCCAACAGCGCCATCCAGCGCAAGTCGTAGTAACGACTTGCGTTGTAATGGCATCGTTGTAAAGGCACTGCGGTGTAAACACCGTGTTGTAAACAATGTTTACCGTACGCAAAGATTCTGGCTATGTGCTTAGCTAGGGTTAAAACCCCTTTGGTCTCGCTCCGGCAGCATGGCTTCATCCCGGGAAGAGGCATGGTCAATCATACAAGCAGGGTGGTTACCTTACTTGATCTGGCTAATGTACATCAAGCTCCGTTTGAATCGGTGGTTCTCAATGCCAAAAAGTCATTTGACCGTGTCTCCTAAGAGTTTTTGTGGGCAATCATCAGCTGGCAAGGCTTTGGGCCAGGTTTCATCAATGCAATAAGGACCATGTATAGAACACCTTCTGCCCCAATTTGTGTAATTGGCCTAGAATCAGAGCTCGTACCTATCTCAAGTGGGACAAGACAAGGCTGCCCTTGCTCCCCTTTATTTTTCACTTTATATATTAACCCATTTTTGACTATGCTGGAATGTATCCCTATTATTAAATCTGTTCAGCATGGACAGGAAAGTTATTGGATGTTTGCATGCCAACGATGTTGCTATTGTCACTCCAGAACCGACAGTGGCAAAGCCTGTAATTGAGCGGTTGGCCCACCACTTCAGGCAGTGTTCCTGGTATAAATTAAATATATCCAAAACCCAGATCATTTTAACTAATCAAGCCCTTTTTAATGACACAAGGATCACTGAGGATGCAGTGTCACTCGGTATCAAAATAGGAACTTGCTTGGACAAATTGATAGCTGCCAACTGGTTTCCTATTCTGGCTAGAATTAAAAGTGAGCTTGACAGAATGGAATATTTACATATCTCGTTGGTCGGAAGTTGCAATGTTTTAAAAAGAATATACTGTATAAAGTATTTTTTTAGGTGTGTACCACTGGACCTTGGTAAAATCCTGCTGCAGAAACTACAGTCGATCTGTGGTAGTTTAATGTGTGGTCAAAAGAAACCTCACAGGGCAATAAAATATATGACTCTACCTAGAATCCGAGGAGGGCTGGGCGATGCCCAATTTTTACATTTTATTACTGGGCTTGTCTCTTACAGCACTTGCGGTTCTTACTCACAGGGGAGGAGAATACAGATGTGGCAGACGCCCTATCTATATATCAAATTCTACTGGACTCGGAGGGAAAGAGGTGTTTATTAAAGATGGGTGAACCGAGTTACCATAAGAAGACCGGATTTAAGGTTCTCACGGCAGCCAGCTTATAAAGCTTGGAAGCAGGTCCGAAAATGTCTCCAGCTCGGTAGGATCTGGCATTATACATCCACGTCATCATCACTATTACTTCCTCCTATCTTCTGGGATACCATTATGGTTAGATGGAGATGAAAGGGGATAAGGATATTCGGAGATTATATAAAGATTATACTATGTCATTCTCCGAGTTGGCAGAAAATAATTCACCGTCAAAAATAGATTTTTTAAAGTTTCTACAGATTTGGGATTCTATACAGAGAAAGCAAAATAAGGTTACAATATCTAAAAACAGTTTGATTGAGGCAATTAGACGGAGAGGCAGATTCGGTAGCCAATATATTGGACGCTCAAAATCTTAAATGGACTGCCAGATTGAGTCAAGGCGGCACATTTCTGCAGGAATCTATTTCAATGGGGGAGAAGATTTTAATTTCTTCCATCTGAAGACACAGCATTATAAATCAATTTTTAATCTCTCATATACCCCAGTCAAAATATTTAAATGGGGTGGGACAAATGATGGAAAATGTACTCGCTGTGGGGCCGATCAAGCTGACATTCTTCACATGTTTTTTATGTGTCCTAAATTAAGACAGCTAATTGGGGGAATGGACATTTTTTTGACAGATATAAATGGTGCAGAAATTATCATCGCACCCACAGCAATGCTCTTAGGTCTGCTAGACGAGTCTCTGACTAATCGGGCAGTACAGCATGGCAGGTACTTGCTCTTTATGGCAACCAAAGTTATGCATAGCCTCAATTTGGCTGCAGAAAGAGACCCCCGTCCTTTGAAATGTGGAGAGCAAGATTGTATGCCATCTGTAGCCTTGAGCATAGTTTATACTCTCTCAAGGGGCCAATCAAACATACACTGGGCGCAAGGGTTTGGGATCGATGTTAGGTCAAATTAATTATTAAGTTTGTGGCCAGCACAGAGGGTTATTGCAAAATGAGTACAATTTAAGGCTATGATTGAAATCTGTGCCTCTCTTTCTTAATCTGCTCTCTCACTGTGTGGATTGTTTTAAGTACCTACTGCATGAATCTGTAAGAATTGCTGCTATAATGTAATGTGGTTTGCTAGATGCTTTTCTCATGCTCCATGCAAAATGTTTTGTATAACTGTGCTACTTATTGGCTCGCTTATATAAAAAATAAAATAAAAAATAAAACATGTAGACGCATGGGGAGTAAGCATTAAACTGTCAATTTAAATGCAAAGTAAATAGTTCGCAAGAGATGTACGTTTATGTCTGAATTAAGGTCCTACATTCTCTAAAGTAAATGTTTCTTGTACTGCAATTTTAATGTTCAGGGTTTGCCTGACCTCAGTGCTCTATAAGTGGTGATTAATAACTGGGGCCGGCGCTAGGCGTGGGCAGTGCGGGAAGCTGCCCAGAGCCCTGTGCTCAGCCCTCCAAAATGGGCCCCGTGGCAGTGCGCCACGGCCAAGTCACGGCTTCCCACACTAAATCCTCTTGTGCCCGCCCCCCTCCCCATCCAAATGAGAGTGGCGTGTGCCTTGCTGCTTTGGCCCAGGGAAGAGGACTCCCCGCTGTCACGTGTAGGAATAGGAGAGGGAGTGCCCCTCCTTGCAGCACCAGACCATGGCCTTAGGTCCCAGGGGAGGAGACAGAAGGCCAGAGGAGGGGCACACGTCAGGGGTGATTGGCCCACAGGGGCGCCAGGGCGTATACTCGCCAACACAAGCAGATACAGAATAAGCTGCTGTTCAGGGGCGGATTGGCACTGTGGGCACTAGGGCATGGGCCGAAGGGCCGGTGTCTCAGTGCACTCTGTGGGTCATTTTTTCCCCTCTTTCCCAGTCCACAGAGAGCACTGACAGGGAGAGGAAAGCATTCGCTGTGAGGCCAGCATTCAGCGCTGATCAGCTATGGCCTCTCCTTGACCCCCTGCCCTGCCAAACAATCATGCTGATGGTGGGCTGGGGTGGGGTGATTCTGTGCCAGAATCAGCCTCCCAGGGTGCCAGGTGTTGCTCAGGCCTATGAGCGATTTTCACCTCGGCCCCCCTCGGGCCCACGCAGCCCAGAAACAGTGCTTGCATTAACACCTCGCCCACAGCCCTTCTCATTCAGGGCATTGTGGGCGAAGAAGAATGGGTCTCACCATGGGGGCCAGGTGATGTGGGGAACTCGCACCATCTTCACCTTAGCCTCCCCCATCCCCATGGATGGCCCAGAAGCTGTATTTCTGCTTTAGTCCCTCTGCTGCCACACCATTGCCCTGAGGCAGTGAAGGGCTGGGGATGGCTGAGTAATTTACAAATAGCTGGGGCCTCCTGTTTTTCAGGTGCTCCTGCGCTGGAGGGTTGGGGAATAATTTTTTAAGAGAAAGGGGCCTCGCTGTTTTCAGGTGCTCCTGCGCTGGAGGGCTGGGAAATATTTTTTAAGAGAAAGGGGCCTCGCTGTTTTCAGGTGCTCCTGCGCTGGAGGGTTGGGGAATAATTTTTTAAGAGAAAGGGGCCTCGCTGTTTTCAGGTGCCCCTGCGCTGGAGGGCTGGGAAATATTTTTTAAGAGAAAGGGGCCTCGCTGTTTTCAGGTGCTCCTGCGCTGGAGGGTTGGGGAATAATGTTTTAAGAGAAAGGGGCCTCGCTGTTTTCAGGTGCCCCTGCGCTGGAGGGCTGGGAAATATTTTTTTAAGAGAAAGGGGCCTCGCTGTTTTTAGGTGCTCTTGCGCTGGAGGGCTGGGGAATAATTTTTTAATAGAAAGGAGCCTCGCTGTTTTCAGATGCTCCTGCGCTGGATGGCTGGGTAATAATTTTGTAAGAGAAATGGGCCTCGCTGTTTTCAGATGCTCCTGCGCTGGAGGGCTGGGGAATACTTTTTTAATATAAAGGGGCCTCGCTATTTTCAGATGCTCCTGCGCTGGAGTGTTGGGGAATATTTTTTCAGGTGAAATGGGCCTCTGTTTTTCAGGTGCTCCTGCGCTGGAGGGCTGAAGAATAATTTTGTAATAGAAAGGGGCCACACTGTTTTTCAGGTCCTCAGCTTGTAGGACATTGTCACCTTTGCTCTTTGTCCTTCACAAGCACAATATCCTCCCACTTACATTCCTTGTGTGTTTCATGAAAGGGCACGCCCGCGAATGTGGGCCCGGCCCGTGAATGTGGGCCACTTTTTTCATCAGTGCCCGGACCAAAATGTATAGGTTTGCTAAATTTCATTAGGTGTCGGCAGAGCTAGTGTTCACTGTAAAAATGTGGTGTGCCCATGTTTCGTTTTGGCCTGTGTCCTGTTGATGTTCTATGCAGCTTGGTGCAGCTGAAAAGCAAATTCACGAAATGACAAGTATGTCATTTTGTCTCTTTTCATTCCCAAGGCCTGTGTTGCTGACAGTGCGAAGTGCGCAAGTCCAAAGCACAGGCAGGGACTACAGCAGGGCAAAAATGGTTTGCGCATGTGTGAAGTGCGTTTTATTCATTTCAGCCCCTTTCATGCATTCGCTATCCATAAACATGCTGTGCATGTCCAGTACAGAAGAGGTGTGTTAACAATGGGAGCCTACTCGGGCGGTAACAAATTTTGGATGTATGACGGTACAATGTGCGGTATTACCACGCGTACCGTTACACCGTGTTTTTTACAACACAAGTCGCTACCACGGCTTGCACTGTAGGGGTGCTGGACCAGCCTACGTACAGTAGAGAAGGTGTTGGAATGGTAAATCTACTAATCCTTGTCCTTGAGTGCCCTCCAGCGCAAGTCGTGGTTACGACTTGCTTTGTAAAAGACGCGTCGTAACTGTAGTGCGGGGTAACATCCGCGTTGTAAAGGATGTTCCCCACAAATTTTCATCATAGCCTCCCCAAGTTCCTTTGAGAACACAGGCTAAAGCAGGAATGGGGATCCTTGCTCTACACCACCTTCTCAGAGGGTAGTCAGTAAGCAACAATCAATCCCACGAACTTATGGAGCCCACCTGAATCACAAGGGAACAGCCCCACTAGCGCTTGTGCAATAACCACGCTCCACACTGTTGTGATAGCGTAAAAGGCCATTTATTACAACAAGGTTGCTTACAAACTAGGTGAACTTTATTATCTTTAACAATACTTTTAAATATGAATCATTAACATAACCCAGACAGTTACATTCTCCCTTCCCTATTCATCAGTGGCCCGCTTACATGTACCTCAAAAGACCATATCCTTTGTTCCACTGTTTACCCTCTCAATCACTGACCTCATTCGATCTACTTAAACTTTCCTTCACTCGCCTGCCAAACATCCTCCCTTGAAGACTTTCCCCTTGCTCATCGCATCCCGTGCCCGCAATCAGTTCCCTGTGCACTCTTCCTCTCCTGAGGGGTGAATATGCCTGTATGTGACCCACCACCCTCCCAAACTACCGCCTAAGCCCTGCAACCCATCCTAAACTGGCAACGCCCAACCATGTCTCTACCACACTTTTCTGCCTACAGCATGTAGGGTGGGTGGGAGGCCCAAGACAAACTCCCAGGCCAGTGATGTTCAGATGTCAGGAATAGACCGGATCTTCCTCTCCTGACACCTTTATACCCTATTTGAACCGGCCCCTTCCCCCTAACTAAGCCTATCCGCCACCCTGTCCTATTGGCCCTTGCACAAATCACCCAGAGGGAAGACTGGTCTGCGACCTTCACTTCCCCCAGGGTCCTTCATTGCTCCAGCTAAGAACCCGCATGGCCTGAATGGATACACCACACCAAAATCCTAGTCCAGCAGCACCTAAGCGGACATCACTGGCCCAGAGAACACGCACACATGCCAATAGACCCGATTCCGGCAGGAGATCCCTGATTTTTCATGCCAAAAATGGCTTTAATTTGGCTGTCCACCGCCTGAAATTGCCTCTGCTTCGATAGAAGTCAACAGAAAAAACAAATTCTTCCAATTATTTAAAAAAAAATCTCTAACTTTACTCTTCTAAAATGTTCTCATGTATGATAACACATGCTCCCCTGCACCTTTGACACAGGGCTGTGTGCACCTTAGCCACCTCTCATGGGAAATGAAAGCCCGGGAGATTTCTTAAAGGAAGAAACTTTTTGACATAAATACGCTTTTCCACATGATTTCATCATATGGCATTTGGTCATCAAGCATACACTGGATGTATTTGTTAACTCCCCGGACTCCTCAGAATACAATTATTGACAAGGTGTGACCGAACAGCCAGAGCTTTCCACCCTGCAACAGGGGAAGAGGTTCGAGTCCTGGCATCAGCTCAACACTCTGTGATTTTGGGCAACTCATTTTAACTCAAGGTCGATTGGGATCACAATTAAGCCTGGTCACTCCTGAAAAAGTGGCCCATTTTCCCCGATCGTGACATTTCATTAAACACAATTTGGTTTGTCTCATTTGACTTGTTTGTAGAGAAATGTTTGGTAAATGAGGCACTTTAAAGCTAATATCCAGTAACATTGGTGACATCGTGGAAGACAGTAAGGCTATTTTGGGCGGTTGAGCGAGGTCTTAAAAACAGCCTACAGGTGACCAATAGGTGTGGGCCCAATGCCCGACTGCCCCCCATTCTTATCCCAACGCTTCTTAAACTCACTGTGCCTAAAAAAAACCAAATAGGAGTCTGACCTTGTATAACCTCTTCGGTGCTTATGACAGAATGGTTCCGTCATGAGCACCAGTGCTCCTGTGCTCATGACGGAGCCATTCCCTCATGTACTCAGGCACACAAACTCCCTCTACTGCAGACAAGAGGGATTTCCTTTTTTAAAATTTTGCCTCAGGAGGTTGGGGAAGAGCTTCCCCAACCTCCTGAGCCTTTTTTTTTGTTCAATGTAATGACGATCGCGTGCATGGCGTGCTGACACCATTACATTGAAAATGAAACTGAAACTTTGTTTCAGTTTCATTGTTTCGGTGCTCGTGGGGCTATCACAGCCACCAGAGTACCAAATTACATGGGAGAGGTATTGTTGGAAACAAGAGAATCTCCCCTTTCCAATGGTATCCTTTCCTAGTGGATTCTTGCTTGGCTATTGCTGTTGGAGGGTGTGCCCCAAGCAGGGTCCACCCACTAGGCCGCAGGGAGGGGGGAACGGCCCGTAGACACCAGAGATTCTTTTTTTTTTGGTCAGGGGGGGGGGGCTTCCCAGAATGGGCATACCATTGCCCCCACCCTTCCACCCCAAAAAATGCAAAAGTCTTTCTGCCCCCCCCCCCAGGAGGCAGATAGGGGGTAATAGCCCCTGATCTGCCCGCGGGGGTGGAAAGCCCATTAGGCAACAGGGATTCGTTTTTTTAATTTATTGCTAGGGGGGCTGCCCAGAATGGGCCTGCCAATGCCCCCACCCCAAAAAATGCCACAGTTTTTCTGCCCTCCCTGCCCTCCCTGGAGGCAGATGCGGGCAATAGCCCCTGATCTGCTCCCTGGGGGGGCAGAGAGTCCACTAGGCACCAGGGATTATGCAGGCTTTTTTTTATTCGTAGGAATGGGGGCTGCAAATGCCCCCACCCCCCAAAAAATAGCCACAGTCTTTCTGCCCCTCTTGGGGGCATATCGGGGCAATAGCCCCCAATCTCCACAACCACCAGGACGGCAGAAAGCCCACTAGGCACTGACTTCTTTTTTCACAATGTGCCTAGCTATGGATTTTGGGCCCTAATGCAGCCGGCACCTAAGGAAACCTAGCAAAACTGTACATTTTTGAAAGCTAGACAACAAGGGGAGTCCAAAATGGGGTGACTTGTGTGTCTCCCACCAGGTTCTGTTACCCAGAATCCCTTGCAAACTTCAAACTTAAAAAACTAATTTTCCTCACATTTCTGTGATGGAAAGTTCTAGAATCTCTACGAATCCACAAGCTTCCACTCACCCAGCATTCCCCAAAGTTTCCTGATAAAAATAGTCCCTCACTTGTGTCGGTAGGTCTAATACCTGCAACACAAAACAGCCCAAAACACAACATGGACACATCATATTTTTCCAGGGAAAACTGACCCTTTTTTGTAATGTGCCTAGCTGTGGATTTTGGATTCTAGTTCTGCTGGCACCTAAGGAAACCTAGCAAACCTATACATTTTTAAAAACTAGACACCCAGAGGAATCCAGGACGTGGTGATTTGTGTGGCTCTCACCAGGCTCTGTTACCCAAAATCCCGTGCAAACCTCAAACATTGTCAAAAACACATTTTCCTCATATTTCTGTGATGTAAAGTTCCAGAATCTGGGTGGGAAAGTGGAGTGATCACTGGGCTAACACAAAGTTTCTACCACCCCACGTTCCCTCAGGTCTCCCGATACAAATGGTACCTCACTTCTATGGGTGGGCCAAGCACCTTCGACAGGCAATGGCCTAAAACATATTGTGCAGACTTCAAAATTATCTATCACAATACGACCTGGTTTTGCATGGGGAAAACATGCGTTTTTGGTCCCCGGCTCAGCGGCCCTCTAGGGAAACCTACCAAACCCAGACATTTCTGGAGTCCAGGGAGATATGGCTTGAGTGGGTCCCTCAACATTTTCCTACCCAGAATCCCCACAAACCTCAAATTTAGCTGAAAAAAACAATTTTTTCTCAAATTTCTGTGTGGTAAAGTTGTCCAATGCAGAATCTGTTAAAAACGTATTTTGTAAAAAATGTAGCGCTTAGAATTCGCTGTGCTGTACCCTCAATCGCTATGTTTTTGCCCCTTCCCAGTCACAGGCCCTTGGCCCACCCACACAAGTGAGGTATCATTTTACTCGCGAGAACAAGGGGAATGCTGGGTGGTCAGACATTTGTGCGGGCACAGTGATCCCACACAAAAATGTGATTATTTCAGCTAAATTTGAGGTTTGCAGGGGGTAAGACATACGCCCCAGGACTCCCCCGGGTCCCTTGTTTTCAGAAATGTGTGGGTTGGGTAGGTTTCCCTAGATGGCTGCCGAGCCGGGGGCCAAAACCCCAGGTGACCCCCTCTTGCAAAACCAGGTTGTTTTGATGTCTCCACAATACATTTTGGACCCTGGCCTGTCGCGGGTACTTGGACCACCCACACGAGTGAGGTACAATTTTTATCGCGAGACCTGGGGAAATGCTGGCTGGTAGGAAATTTGTGTCAGCCCGGTGATCCTACAACTTTCCCACACAGAAATTTGAGAAAAATTTGATTTTTTCAAATAAATTTGAAGTTTGTAGGGGATTCTGGGTAGAAAAATGTTGGGTGGTTCGCACAAGCCATACCTCTCTGAACTCCACTAGGTGTCGAGTTTTTAAAGATGTCTGGGTTTGGTAGGTTTCTCTAAATGTCTGCTGAGCGCGGGACAAAAACCCAGGTGAGCCCCTTTGCGAAAGCAGGTCGTTTTGTGGTAGGCAATTTTGATGTCTTCACCATACGTTTTGGGCCCTTCTCTGCTGCGGGCACTTAGCCCACACACACAAGTAAGGTAACATTTTTATTGGAAGACTTTGGAGAATGCGGGTGGGTGGAAATTTGTGGACTCACGCAGAATCCTGAACTCTCTATCACATGAATGTTGGGAAATGTGTTCTGTTTTTACAATGTTTGAGGTCTGCAAGAGATTCTGTGTAACAGAACCTGGTTGGAGCCACACAAGTCACCTCATCCTGGATTCCCCTGGGTGTCTAGTTTTCAGAAATGTATAGGTGTGCTAGGTTTCCCTAGGTTCCAGCAGAGCTAGGGTTCAAAATCCACAGCTAGGCACTTTGAAAAAAGGGTCGGTTTTCACTGTAAAAATGTGGTATGTCCATGTTGCATTTTGGCCTGTTTCCTGTCACGTGCTCTAGGCCTACCCACACAAGTGAGGTGTCATTTATATACAAAAGACTTTGGGGAATGCAAGATGCATGGAAATTTGTGATCCACGCAGATTCCAGAACTTTCCATCACGGAAATGTGAGGAAAATTTGTTTTTGTGACAAAGTTTGAGGTTTGCAATAGATTCTGGGTAGCAGAACCTGGTGAAAGTCACACAAGTCACCCCCTCTAGGATTCCCTTGGGTGTCTAGTTTTCAAAAATTTATAGGTTTGCTAAATTTTCCTAGGTGCCGGCAGAGCTAGTGTTCACTGTAAAAATGTGGTGTGCCCATATTGCGTTTTGGCCTGTTTCCTGTCATGGGCACTAGGCTTACCCACACAAGTGAGGTACCGTTTTCATTAGAAGACTTTGGGGAATGCGAGGTGGGTAGAATTTTTTGGATCCACGCAGATTCCAGAACTTTACATCACAGAAATGGGAAGAAAATGCGTTTATTCTTTTACAAAGTTTGAGGTTTGCAAGGAATTCTGGGTAACAGAACCTGGTCAAAGCCACACAAGTCACCCTCTCCTAGATTCCTCTAGGTGTCTGTTTTTCAAAAATGTATAGGGTTGCTAGATTGCCCAAGGTGCCGCCTGAGCTAGGGTTCAAAATAAACAGCTAGGCACTTCGCAAAAAAAGGGTCTGCATTTTGGGCCATTTTCTGTCGCGGGCACTAAGCCTACTCACACAAGTGAGGTACCATTTTTATGGGAGATGTAGGGGAACATGTAATTGTAGATCACCTGTTATTACCTATTGACTTTCTATGCATTTCTGCTTTCCAAATGTAAGACAATGTGTAAAAAAAGAAGTCACTTTGAAAAATGTCCTAAAATTCACATGCTAGTATGGGTACACACAATTTCAGAGATGTACAAATAGTGACTGCTTCTAAACTCTATATTTCGTTCCTATTTCGGTAATGCATAGGTGTCCTCGGTACCTATTTTTCACTCTTTATTTATTGCTATATACCCGGTACACAATGAAAATCTATTGCAAGACGCAGCTCAGTTATTGGCTCTTTTTCCTCGGGTTCTTGGTGAACCTACAAGTCCTATATATCCCAACAACCAGAAGAGTCCAGCGGATGTAACGGTATATTGCTTTAAAAAATCTGTCATACTTCAAAGAAGTTACCGGTGCAAACGTTGGCACAAATGGCTGTTTTTTTCAACTCATTTTCAATTTTTCTTATATTCAACTGTTAGTTCCTATAAAAAAACCTTAAAAGATTTATGCAAATGACTCCTGGCTTAATTCAGAATGTTTTCTACTTTTCAGAAATGGATAGCCTTCCTGGATCCATTATTGCTTTCTTACCTATTTCTACCACTAACTGGAAGGAGTTTGAAAGCACAAAAAATAGCAAAAATGGGCTATGTCCCAGTAAAATGCCAAAACTGTGTGCAAAAGTTTGTTTTTCTGACAAAAGTCTGTCTGTCCCTGAAAGCTGCTGATTTCAGCACCACCAACCCTTTGTTGTTATAATTTGCAGGGGAAAAAACCAGGGGGAATATTATCAAGGACCAGTGTTAAAATTATCACTGTTTTATCGTCAGGAAACTGCCGATAAAACGGCGATAATGGGCTTGATAATACGCCCTTGTTAATTCCCATAGAAGCCCATGTTCTGGTGTTAACATGGGCTTCTATGGTAATTAACAAGGGCGTATTATCAAGCCCATTATTGCCGTTTTATCGGCGGTTTCCTGCCGATAAAACGGCGATAATTTTAACACCGGTCCTTGATAATATGCCCCCAGATGCTTTCTTCTGCAGCACTTTTTTCCCATTTAACAAAAAAAAACGTTGCTGTATTTTGGCTAATTTTTGGGTCCCCTCCAGGGTAATCAACAAACCCTGAGTACCTTTAAAATCCCCATGATATTGGAAGAAAAGGATGCAATTTTGGCATGAATACCTTATTTGGACAAAGAGTTACAGGGGCCTAAGTGCGAAGAGGCGAAGGGAAAGGCCTAGCAGCGAAAGGTTTAATGTAATCCAGTGCTTGTGTAAAGCGCTCCAATATCCTTAACCCAGGTTTGCGCTATATAAAAAAACAGAGATGTAAAACATGACAGTCACTATGTAATTCATCAATATAACATATTCTCCGCAATATTTAAGCATGGCTCTGTAGTCCCATGTTGTGTTTATTTTAGAAGGAGAGTTTCATAATAAATATTTCCGTGTGCATGTAATGTAGGAGCACGTTTTCAGCATTTGAAAAGAAAACAGATCCTACCAGCCAATTTGTAGTATATTTTGGGTAATCGATCCCTTTAAGCATTGCCATTCACTATCTTATCAACAGCCTGTTTTGTACAGAGTGTCCTCAACCACGCCATGCTCGTATCTGCTAAAGGATGTGTGATTTCCAAAACTTGTCCAGTGACTGACATTCTTATAATGTGTCTTCCAAAACGTGTATTGTCATGTATATTGGACTTTATCTTTTTGCACGATGTTTCATGTCCATGCTCTGTACAATGTGCCTCGCAGGCCTGTCCTTTGAAAAGTGTTTTTCACAACCCTAACTGTGGGGTATATTATCAAGGGTGGCGATAGTGAATTTTCGCCGCTTTAGCGCCCGTTTTCAACCGCTAAGCAGCGATAATTCTATCGTCCTATTAGCAAGCTGTCACTAACAGCAGTTAGCGACAGCTTTTAGGTGATAGCGAGCAGTTTGGGGCCCACTTTGCATGTTAGCGATATTTATCACTAATGACATGCAAAGTGGGCGTACCCAAACTGTTAGCGACCGAAAACAGTCGCTAACATCGCTATCGCTTATTAGCAAGGCAGGCGTAGCGATGGAAATATTCGCGCTAAGCGCGAATATCTCCAAATACTAACACCTGCCCAGACCAGTTCTTAGCCATGTTATCCAATGGGAGGTGGATAACATGGCTAAGAGCATTTTGTCGCTAATGCGTGAATATCTCTGTATTCTCAGCGATATTCACGCATTCCGCCGTTATCGCCGGAAAATGTATCGCTTTGGAGATAAACGTTGCTAATAGCATGTTATCTCAGCGATAAATTCCGGTGATTCTCAGCCATAAAAAAATCGTCGCTAAGCCTATTTAGCGATAAATATCGCTTCTTGTTGGTAATATGCTCCTGTGTCTTTTACACAAAGTATGTGAGGGATGTTTTTGCACACTTATTGTTTTCACTTTAATCTTAACGGGTTCTTTCAAGCTTCTGATTGTTGGTTCATCTGACAATTAAAAAGCATGTTGGTAAGGGTTAAACTAACAAAGGACATAAAAGCAATATGCATGGCTGCCTCCATAGCTAATATTCATTACTTTTTCAGTTCAAGAATATGGAGACAAGGGGTGGTTTCTTCCAGGCAATGAACATTATAAACACAATTTGTGGATGCAGAAGGGGGACGCTGTTATATTCCCATTGTTCAATAGATTGATGGGGAGGAATTAAGTCAATAGTAACGTAATAATTATGAGTGTAGGTGAGTTATACAGCATGGCCCTTGTTACAAAGCAATGGAGTTCTGAACAAAGATAGTTTTACTTGGCGTGTACAAAGCTGGAAAGGCCTGTCTTGTAAATTTCCAAAAACAGTAAAATCTTTTTTTTTAAGTGTGAAGCTTTCATGATTTTAAATGAAACAGGGATACAGATTGATGCATCTTCAGTCAGCATCCACAGTATAGGAAAAGGTTCCCGCCAACACTCAGGAAGATGAATGTCAGGAAGTGACCAACCACTGCTGGCGCTATAGCCTCCAAGGAGCAGGACTTCTAGTGGTAGAGAATGCCTGGTGTGCAGCTGCTGAGCCTCTCTCTCTGAGATGAAGTGGATTGTCTGTAGGGGCAATACCAGTGTGAGCTGTGATGTGAACTGTGAGATGATCTGGGCTGCTGCCATCAATGGATTGTGGGTGGGTATTAAGATGAGCTGTTAGGTGGTCAGAAACAGACCGAAGAAGGAGGAAAGATTAAGAGAGGGAGGAAGGTCAGTGAGAAAAAACGACATAAATGGATGTGTTGTAAAAAAGGGAGATGTAAGTCTAAAAGGTAAAGAAAAAATGGTTCAAGGAAGAAAATGGAAATAAAGGCAAATGATTAAATAAAAAATATGGAGATAGGACATGTGGAAAAAGTAAAACCAAAATGATGGCAAAAAAAAATAAAGCACAGAAAAAAACATGGGAATCTTAAAATGGGCAAACTGAATATGCATGCATTTGTGTGTTTCGGTGATTGGTGAGTGTGACATTTCTGTGATGTTGGAGTTGAGAGGGTGGATTGTTTGGGGTGGTTGTCGGGGGAGTTATGGTGCCATTTTATTTTTATATATTGTGGCTTTTTGCTGATGACTGGTTGTAGGTGACAAAGTGATGTCCTTCCATGACATTCTGTCTGCGTCCTTCGTATATATATCTGGCTATATGTTAGATAAAGGTGGCCCTGGGAAACTGATGCATAATACTCATGAAAATCTCTGCAATATGATGGGTATCAATAGCATTTGATGATGATAATAAAAAAATATGAATAAAATCGGACCAGGTATTAGAAGTGCTGGGGAAAGTGATAAGTCTCTCCCTAGGATGAAATCAGTATTTGTGGAAAATTAAAGTAAAAACTTGCTTTTGGGAACATTATATAGTATGGTAAAAGTGAGCGTATTCATGCAAAAATGCAAAGCTGAGTATGTCTTGGTGAAATGTCTTTTTTTTCGGAAACTGTCAAGAGCATTCTTCAGAGAAAATTATTACATTTATAAGACTTACTTAATGTTATCATTTGAGGGATCATTTGTGCCGAAAGCTGGAGGCTTATTGTTTATTTTGTTGCTTTGTACCAAAGAACACTTACTGCGGTGGCTATTTCATGACCTGTATTGTGTGGAGGCAATTAATTTTCTATATGGATAAAACATTTTAAGTAGTGTTGTCAAATACGTCAGGATGTGCAATTGGTGTAACTTGTCTGAAAAAGTTAGATTTTTTAGCAGTTGAACAGTAGCATTGCATTAACCCGTAAGACTTGTTGAGCTTGTTTATTTTAACCCTGTGATTGTGAAATATGTATTACCTGATTTTTCCATTGTGCCCCTTCTAAGCGAGAACTTAATCGTAACCAGGGCCACTGGAATTATGCGAGTGTGCGGCTGCCGCGTTTATGCATAAATAGAGATTTGCTGCATTTGCCACGTAATCCATCATCAGTGGAAATGTTTTTGCTGATTTTAACAACAAAAAATATGTCTAGCTCATAAGGTTCAAAAGCTGCTAAAAATGCTGCAACGTGTTTCTGTGCATTGGAAGGCCCTTTGTAAAGGTTGAGAGGTCAGATTTCTGTTTGTTTCTTTTGTAACCCCTTTGCTGCGGCGGCAATTCTGCTGCAGCGCTAGGGGCGAGGAGGGCCGCGTGGCGCTCCCATGCTCATGACGGAACCGCTCTGTCACGAGCCTCGGGCGCGCTGTGCTTGTGACGGAGCGGTTCCGTCACGGCCCCGCCCGCTTAATAGAACGTGCCGTGCAGGCGCGAAATCAGCGCCGAGCGGGCCGTGACGGTACCGCTCCGTCACCAGCACAGCTCGACAGAGGCTGGTGACGGAGCGGCTCCGTCACCAGCATGGGAGGGCTTAAACTATGTGAGAAGATCCGTGCATCCGAAACTGGTTCCATTGAAAACCTGTGCTGGAAAGAAATTGAGGCACAAAAAGAGAAGAAAATACAAGGCTATTGGGGTTGCTATTTAAACAAGGGAATAGAGGATATTTGTGCGAAAGACATTTGGAACTCCAGCATTGGGAAAGAGGCCTTCAACTAAGCAATTAACCGAACAAAAAACTCCTGTCACATTCCACAGACAAGAACACTCTATTACAAAGACATCATGCTTGGACGGTGATTAACTCCTACTGTACTAGGAAGCCTCAGGAATATATATTAGCTCACTTCTCATTGGCCTTAAAGCATCAATTCATGATATTTCACTCTGGCATGTTGGTTAAGACTTTATTGCTTGATTAGTTAAAACCTTTACAATGTGGGGGGCGCGTGGCTTGCGCGCCGCTGTGGTATGGCGACTTGCGCTTGAGCTCCAGGGGGACTGAGGGCCGTTGGAGGTTTTCGCCCGCTTCCAGGTGCCCCTGTTCATCACAACAGCTCTCCTGACCCTCGGAACATGCCGGGAGCCGTTTGCGAGCATTTCAGTCGGATTTTGGCTACGGAGGTGTGATTTCTGACAGGCTGAGGTGGCGCTCGTTATCTCTACGGGCGGCCGCCATTTTAGCTGATTGTGACGGACGTCAGCTTCTCTTCTCAGCAAAGCCGTCATGGATACTTTCTTGCCAGTTCGGCGGAATACCAGGTGCTTGTGACTACATTTGGATACTTTTTCATTTTTTCTTCCTCACTTTTTCCCTCGCGCTGCTTGGCTGGTTATTCTGTGGCTCTTTATGCTTGCACACGTTTTGGCTTGCCTTGGTACAGCAGTTTGAGCCCTGAGCTGCGTTCTATCTATTCGTTGGGTCTCTGCTTTAGCCTGCTGGACTCTGGAAGGTGCTTTTACTAATTCCTTCAAAGGTTTGTCATATAAGTCCGCCCTTTTAGCTTATTCTGATTTATCTGCTTTCAGTGCGCTCTCTTCTCTTATTTTTGGTGGGGAAGACACTTCCTTTAACCTTTTTTGCCTGCCTCTATTTTTCCTCAAGTGGTTTTATATATTTTTTTTCTCTGTGTCTGTTGTTCCATGGCCGCCAATATGGGCCGTTCATCATCTGTTAAAGACTCAAAAGATTCAGGTGCCTCGCTTAAAAGACTCAAACAATTGTCTCCTACGCCTGAGTCTTCTCACACAGACACTAATACCACTCTTGACGCAATTTTAACGCGCCTCAATGAGGTTCATGAGATTGCGCAGTCAACAAAGACTAACGCAGATTTACTGCAAGTGGAGATGTCCGCTATCAGGAATGATTTCAAGGCTCTCTCTATTCGTGTTTCGACCACGGAGACACGTATTAGTGGAGCAGAGGACCATCTGCAGAAGCAATCTCGGTCTCTTACCCACTTAGAGCACTCAATGGCATTGTGCAGAGATCTCACTGAACAGGAGGATCCTAATTGCAGATCTAATCTGCGCATTTTTGGTCTGCCGGAAGATGCAGAGAAAACATCCTCTTCAATGATTGATTTTTTATACCAATGGCTTCCTTCTACTCTACAAATCTCTTTCCAGAGAGACTTTGAACTAGAAAGGGCACATCGTGTTCCCACCTTCCGATCTAAATCTGCCACACAGCTAAGAGCTGTAATTTTTAAACCATTACGTCATCAACAACGGAGCACATTCTTGCCCACATGAGGAAAATTAAAGTGGTTTCCTGGGAAGGTCATCGAATTTCAATCTCTCAAGACTTCACCAGGGATACAGTGATAAGGAGGAAGGGCTTTCTTAATCTTTGGAAACACCTTTCTGAAATGAACATTCCCTTATCCTTTTCTGGGCCACCGAAATTTCGTATTACCTTCAAAGGTCGTTCCAGAATTTTTGATGAACCCGCAGATCTAGCTTCTTTTTTGGACAATCAGATGGAACTGCAAATGGAACTTCAAATGGCAGCTTCACTTGAACCTGGTGCTTCTGGCACATGAAGTGTATATCTGTACCTCCTTTGTTCTCTCTTTTTCAGATCTATTGACTTAGTTGTCTTTTATGATCGGTTTGGTGGTTTTATGTTTCTCTATAACTAGTATTGTGGTGCTGTCTGTTTGTGGCTCTACCCATGGTAGTTTGGGTTTGTTTCCTGTGTGTTCTCTCTTTATTTTTCGCCTTTTCTGGGGTGGTCTGTTTGTCAGTTTCTTCTTTTTCCTCTCTTGTTTTACGGTGTGTTTCTTCTTCCTAATTTTTTCTGTGTCTCTAGATACGGTTCTTATTCTTTTATTGATTACTCTATCCTTTAATATGGGCTCTTTTTTGTTTGTTCTTTCCTTATTTATCATGCTTTTGTACTCTCTTTTCATGACTTTCTAGACTTTATTGCATGTGTCCTTATCTCAGTCTGGAATACTTTTCCTGTTGCTCCTAATCCACTGCTAATTGTTTTCATTGTTGTTTGCTTCTCTTCCGTCCTCGATTATCTCCGTCTCCATTCCTGGTTTTTGCCTTCTTTGACAGATGCGTCTTCGCTTTTATCTCACTTATCATTAGTATTCTATACCCCTATGTAGTTAGTTAGGTACTGTTTTAGGATGCTTCTCCTTATTGTTTTCTCTATTTTTCTAGAATTTTTGTTTCATTGCATTGGATGTTCTTTTCTTTATATCCCGCTATCTCTTTTTCTCGCTCGTTACCCTTGCACATTTTTATTAGTCTCTAGATTTTGAAGGTGATATACTTACATATGGTTCTGTTCAGAGTTACACTGTTTTTTCATGAGGTTCTTTCTTTTTCTATTTAATGATAATTACTTTTGCATGCTATGGTTTTTCCTGTTGTATGGATTTCTACTAGCTGTTGCCTATTTATTGTGTTCTTATTTAATGTTTTTATTATCAATGACGACTTACTGTCTGTTACTTCGCCTGCTTCTCACATACTTTTTCTATCATATGACTACTTTTTTATATTTCTATTGTATCTTTTTCATTTTTCTTTTATGCTTCTTTATTATATTTACTCTCTCTTCACTCACATGATAGTCTATTTTAATACTTTGCTTGAGTATTTTGTTATATTTGATGCTTCTTCAAGATATTTTTCTGTAAATTAGTTGTTTCAAGACATAATTTTTATTGGGGCTGATGTTGCTGAATCTATTTCTCCTCATAACGGCGTCCTTGATCCCCCTTTTCACATTCCCCCTAGTATGAATATGGTCTTTTTCAGACTTCACTTCCTTGCTCTTCTTCCCCTTTTTCTTTCTTTTCTCTTGCTTTCTTTTTTTCCTCGATCTTCTCCTCTTTTTTCTCCTCTCTCTGCTTTTTTCTCTTCTCTTGGGCTCCTTTATTAACCTTCCCCTTTTTAACGTATCTGCTTAGTGTTTGGAAGATTATTTCTATTCTGCTTGTTCATATATTATCTTCTAGGTCTTCTCTGTCTTATCTTCTACATGATTCATGCCTGGCTTAAATGTATTATCCCTTAATGCTAAGGGTCTAAATCACCCAGTTAAAAGGTCGAACATTTTGGACTACTGCAAATCTCTTTCTTCGGATCTTGTACTGTTACAGGAAACAAAGGTTTCGGCCAAGGACTCACTTTTCCTGAGAAAGGAGTGGGTATCAGATGTTGCTTGTTCAGATGCGTGTGGCAAAAGAAATGGGGTCATTACGTTGATTTCTAAAAAATCTGGTTTGTCTACTGTCTCTTCTGAACAGGATACAGAGGGTCGTTGGCTGTTATCTAAATTGTCTGATGGTAATGTTGATCTTTTTGTCATGAATATTTATGCTCCGAATAAGGATGATCCGTTATTTTGGACAACAGTAACAAAAAAATTGCATGACACTCCTCATTCTGGTAATTTGCTGGTGGGTGGAGATTTTAATTTGCCAATGGATCCCATCCTAGATAGGAATTCTGCCTTTCATTTTTGTCCTCCGAAGTCACATAAACAAATGACTAATATGTGTTCTCTGCTCCATCTTCAGGATGTCTGGCGTCTCTTTAATCCCACTGGTAGTGATTTTTCCTTTTTCTCCTCCCCTCATTCTACTTTCTCGCGTATTGACTACCTTTTGGTACACTCCTCCCTTCTTCAATGTTCCTCCTCTCCTCCTATTCATCCTATTTTGATTTCGGACCATGCTGCGATTTCTTTCACGCTGCTGTCCTTTGCTCCCACGACAAAATCAAGGTCATGGAGGCTAAATACAAAAATGTTGTATGATGACTCGCAGGTTTGTGAGTTTTCTAAGGAGATTGGAACTTTTTTCCTTGACAATGAAGGTTCAGTTGATTCACCAGTGGTGCTCTGGGATTCCTTTAAATGTACTTTCCGGGGTCAGGTCATTAAATGTATGTCAAGGAGGAATGCTGCTATTAGAAAGGAACTAACAGATTTAGCTGATGAGATTAAAAGACAAGAATCTCTTTTTCGTCAATCTAAGGATAAATCCTGTCTACAATCCATTAAACACTTAAAATACACATATAATACTATTATTACCAGACGGGCTCATATTGGTCTTCAGGCTCAGAAATCTAAAGCACTCTTATTAAAAAATCGAGCTGGCAAGATTCTTGCAGCTACATTAAAATTTCAGGAATCTTCTTGTAAATCTCCCAGGATTTCTTCTATTGTTGACCATTTGGGTCATAAGAAATTTCAGACTGAGGAGATTCTTGGGGTATTTCGTGATTTTTATGATAAATTATATACTCCCTCTAATCAGGTATCTTTTGAGCAATGCCAAGACTTTTTAAAGACAATTCCAATAAAATCGATATCAGTGGAAGATAGTTCCTTTTTGAATCGCCCTATTTCTTCTGACGAAATTACTGCTGCAATTAAAGATACTCGTTCTGGGAAAGCTCCAGGTCCTGATGGCTACCCTATTCTATTTTACAAAACCTTTCTTCCTGTAATTGTTCCCAAATTACAATCCGTCTTTGATGCTTTTATTAAGGATGGCTCTGTCTCTGGTTCTGCCGCTGATGCTACAATTGTAGTGATTCCGAAAGAAGGTAAGGATCATTCCGACCCCAAAATTTTTCGTCCTATTTCTCTTCTTAACATGGAAGCTAAAGTTTTTGCGAAAATCTTAGCTAAACGTTTAGAATCCTTTATCGCTCATCTGATACATCCCTCGCAAACAGGTTTTGTAAAAGGTCGGTTGGCACGTGACAATATTCGAACATTCTGTCACATTCTTGGATCAGCTAAACGTTCTCAACTTCCAGCTGCGGCCTTGGCACTCGATGCTGAGAAGGCCTTTGATAAGGTTTCTTGGCCTTTCCTGCGTGCGATTTTATGTGCCCATAATCTTGGGGACTCCTTTATTCAGATGGTTATGTCTGTTTATTCTCGCCCTAGAGCTAACATAAGAGTTAATGGTGCTACATCATCCTTTTTTAACCTTCGCCAAGGTACTAGACAGGGTTGCCCTTTATCCCCTCTTTTATTTTTATTATCCATTGACCCTCTTCTCAGACTGATTGACCTCCACCCAGATATTAAAGGCTTTTCTTTTGGTTCGCATTGTTTCAAAACAGTTGCCTATGCAGATGATGTCCTTATTTTCTCTGATGACATTGCATTGGCCATCCCTGCTATTTCTGACACGATTTCTCTCTTTTCAAAGGTCTCTGGATACACCTTGAATAGGGATAAAACGGCGATGTTCCCTTTGAATGCGTACTGTTTTTCTCATCATATGGGTTCTGCTGGCTTTAAGTGGCAAACTAAACAATTGAAATATTTGGGTATTTATTTTTGTTCTTCCTTAGCTGCTACAGTCTCTTATAATGAATCCCAAACCATTCTTAAAGTGTGGCGTCTTTTGGAAACCTGGTCTCCGAAACACATTTCTTGGTGGGGTCGCCTGCAAACACTTAAGATGATGATTACCCCTATTATTAATTTTGTCTCCTCTATGCTTCCGGTTAAACTTTCTGCTTCCTTCTTTCATGAAATTGATGTTCTCACTTCTAAATTCTTATGGAATGATAAACGGGCTAGGATTGCCTATAAATCTTTACGTCAACCTTGTGACATGGGTGGATGTAATCTTCCTGACTGGGAGAAGTACCAAGTTGCCTTCTTGGCGTCTCAAGGTGCTTTATGGTTTTCTTCCCCCTCTATTCATATTCCATCTTGGCTGTTGATAGAACAAACTCTGGCCTCCCCACTACCGATCGCTTCTTTATGACTACGAACACCCTTTCTATCCTTTTCTCCCGTTCCATTATTTTAGATACTATTGCTGCGGTCCGCAAGATTGATAGAAGGGTTGCGGTTCCATTGCATAAATCTAGATGGTCGTCTATTTGGCGAAATTCTAAAATAAAAATCAATATTGATCCTTCTCTGGTGTCCTATTGGGCTAACAAAGGGATTTCGCTTGTTAAACATCTTTATGATGCTGATGATCAACCGTTGTATTGTATTGTATTGTAAGGTGAGCTTGTAAAGCGCACTGACACCGTGGGTTTCCTGGCGCTGGTTGAATGCTGAAGGACCAGAGGGATTTAGCCAGATTGAGGGAAGAGCCATGTTTTTAGGGATTTACGGAAAAGAATGAGAGAGTTAGAGGTTTTGAGAGAGAGGGGAAAGGAGTTCCAAAGTTTAGGGGCCAGGAATGCGAATCTCCGGCCTCCAGATCTGCAAAGTTTGATGGGGGGGATGAGTAGGAAGTGAAGGTGGGAAGATCTCAGGTTCCGTGAAGGACAATAGGGCCTGATAAGAGATTTCAGAAAGACGGGACAGGAGCCAGATAAAGATTTAAAGGTGAGGCAGCCGATCTTAAAGGCTGCCCTCGAGATGACAGGGAGCCAATGCAGTTTAGAAAGAAGGGGTTTGGCGGATTGCCATTTCGGAATCCCAAGGGCCAGTCTCGCCACTTGATTTTGAACAGATTGTAGTCTGGAGAGAGATGTTTTAGGCAGACCGTGGTAAATAGAGTTCGAAAAATCTAAGCGGGAGAGGACAAGGGCCATAATTACTTGCAGAAGAGCTTCAGGAGTGAGGAGATAGGCCACCTTCCTGATCCTGTGCACCTGGAACATGCAGGAGGAGACCACCGTCCCCACTTGGGGCCCAAGGGAGAGGCCGGAGTCAATAGGAACCCGAGACTTTTTACCGAGGCCACAGGGGTGGGGGGGGCCAAGTTCTGCCGGCCAAAAGTACGGACCCCAGTGGGTAGAGCTCCTGCCAGGAAGAAGGAGCTCCGTCTTTCCGGGATTCAATTTGAGCTGGTTTTGACACATCCACTGTAGGATGTGGGACATGGCTGCCTGGAAGTTAGGAATAGCAGAGGGGGAATCGAGAGGAAAGATGAGTTGCAGGTCGTCCGCGTAGTTAAAAACGGTGACGTCCCACTGCCTCAGAGAAAAAAGGAGGGGTCGAAGATAGAGGTTAAAGAGAAGAGGGGATAAGGAGGAGCCCTGAGGGACCCCGCAGGGCAAGTGCTCCCTAGGAGCTCTAAGAGTGCCCAGGCTGAGGGTCTGAGACCTCCCGGTCAGGAAGGATTTGACCCATGCCAGCGCCAGGCCCTGGATGCCAGCCTGCTCGACACGGTGGAGGAGGATGTTGTGGTCCACCGTGTCGAAAGCGGCTGACAGATCTAATAAAACCAAGGCCTGGGGGGTACCATTGTCAGCGCCGTCTCTCAAGGCATCCAGCACGGCCAAGATCACAGTCTCCGTGGATTGGCCGGGTCTGAAGCCGGCCTGATTGGCCTCGAGAAAGTTGGAGCTCTCGATAAACTGTGAGAGACAGGCGGTGGCGTGGGCTTCCAGGATTTTAGAGAAGAAAGGCAAGAGAGAGATGGGGCGGTAGTTCGCCGGAACGGCGGGATCAGCCCCAGGCTTCTTCAGTAGAGGCACCAGAACGGCCTCCTTGAAGGAGCAGGGTACCGTACCGGACGAGAGAGAGGAATTCAGCAGGGGAAGGATGCAGTCGGGTAGAGAATGGCAGATGTCTCGTAGTATGGTGGGGGGACAACAGTCGTCTGGAGATCCAGACTTAATACGGGTAGCCAATGTGGCCAGGGAAGTGGGATCTAAGGGAGGAAACTGAGTGAAAGAGAGGGCATTGTGAGGGGGAGAGACGGAACCCGCGCCAGGGGGAGTAGCCGGGATGGTGTCTTTAATCAAAGCAATTTTCTGAATAAAAAAAGTACTTAGCGCGTTACAAGATTCCTGTGTGGGGGCCTGAGTCGGAAGTGTCCTGGGGTCGGAAGTGAATTCGTTAAGGACTTTAAAAATCGCTTTGGACTTGCAAGGGGCGGATAAGATTTTTTCTGAGGCGTAAGCTTTTTTGGCTGCGGAGATGGCTGTTTTGTACTTATTGCGCGCGGCCACATATACGCCTCTACTAGACGAGCAATAGTCTCTCCTCCACCTGCGCTCAGATCGGCGGAGTTCCAATTGCAGGGTCTTGAGGTGGGGGGTGAACCATTTGTGGGAGTGGAAATGTCGGGATCGGGGGAACTTAGTTAGAGGGGCAAAAATATCGCTGGCTGTCGTGAGCCAGTCAGAAATATGCCTCTGAAGCTCGCTGGTGCTTAAATCGTTGGGGAGCAGGGGACGGGTTAGAGAGAGGTGAGATAGAAGTTTAGAGGAGTCGGCGGCTCTCCACTTGCGGGCGGTGCCGCCCTCCTGCAGTGGGATCCTGATCTGACCGACAGCCGAGAAAGTGGTGTCAATCAAAAAGTGATCGGACCACACACACGGTGTTATAAGCGGACAGGAGGACTTGACCCCGTGGACCCAAATGTGGTCCAGGATGTGGCCGCCACTGTGAGTGGCGGACCTGACTAATTGAGTGAAGTTCAGGCTCGAGAGGGCCTCGAACAGTTCGATGGCATGGGGGCCAGCGTCCTCGTTCTGAAACCAGTAGTTAAAGTCACCAACAATGACAGTGCGGGGGGAGGAGGTAGCAAGGTTAGTCAACTGTTCAATAAAAGAGGAGGGGAAGGAAGGCATGGGGTGGGGGGGGCGATAAAGTACCATTAGGGTAACTGCACCTACCTCGGTCCCAAGACGGAGGACCAGGTTATCCACTTCAGGTAGGGTCATGGAGGCGGAGGCGATAATCTTAAGATTCTTGCGTATAACCGCTGCCACCCCTCCACCGGAGCGGCCCCCAGGACGGTTGGTGTTCAACAGAAAATAATCTGGGGGTAACGCAGCGAGGATGTCAGGGAGGGAATCGTCGGTGAGCCAGGTCTCAGATAGTAAGAGAACGTCTGGCCTCTCCGTCATGAGAAGATGGAAAATATCGGCTTGATGCCTGACCAAAGAGCGAGTGTTTAGGTATAATACCCGGAGCTGCGGCTCAACAAGAGCAGGGGCAATGAGAGGTAGCGCCGGCCCCAGATGAGGGGGGAGTACCCTGCAATCCCCAGTGAGGAGATCCTGGCCCAGGTATCAAGAGATAGGGGGCAAGCAGAGGCTTGTAGGCTCATAAGAGCAGAGGGGGAGTAAGAAATAGCAGTGGCGGCATCCCTGGCCCCTGGGCCCGTCCGGCCGCGGACGGGCGCAGACGGGCAGGACTCTGGCGTGACTCCGGCGTGCGACCGGCGCACCCGCTGAACGCGTCCGCTGCGCTGAGCCATGAGTGAATGATTTTATAGGCGCCCGAGTGACAGGAGGGAAAGCCCACTCCAAGATGTCCGCCACTGAGCTTTTCTCTCGGTCCCTCGGTAATGACGGCCCTAAGTCGGCCGGAGGGTGAGGGGAAGGCACGTAGTCTGCCAAAACCGAGCAGAGTCAAAAATTGCAATTAATAAGAGACCAAAACGAGTCCTGAAACTTCAATATGAAGCGCGAGTGAAAGCGCCGAAATGACAAGCAGCGTGGAGCGCTGTAGCTGGTGTGGGAAGGACACAAAGGGAGGGGTGAATCAGGGTTTTTAAAAGCAGTTTAAAAAGCAACCACCCGGCTCAAGCCTCAGGGGTCGAGTATCAGCAATCTACTGAGACAGAGTCCTTCTACAGTTTTTATAGGCGCCCGAGTGACAGGAGGGAAAGCCCACTCCAAGATGTCCGCCACTGAGCTTTTCTCTCGGTCCCTCGGTAATGACGGCCCTAAGTCGGACGGAGGGTGAGGGGAAGGCACGTAGTCTGCCAAAACCGAGCAGAGTCAAAAATTGCAATTAATAAGAGACCAAAACGAGTCCTGAAACTCCAATATGAAGCGCGAGTGAAAGCGCCGAAATGACAAGCAGTGTGGAGCGCTGTAGCTGGTGTGGGAAGGACACAAAGGGAGGGGTGAATCAGGGTTTTTAAAAGCAGTTTAAAAAGCAACCACCCGGCTCAAGCCTCAGGGGTCGAGTATCTTCCTTGGCAAGTCAATTCTCTTTAACTAACTTGGATTTTTATACCTTCCTTAAGATTAAAGTGGCACTTGCCAAGGTGCTCCTTCATCCTTCTTCCCCCACAATCACCCTTTTTCACTTATGGGTACGGTCTGGACATGTAGCCTCCAGAATTTATAAATTCTTATCATCTTCTTTATTACCTACCCCAACTGTTACACTACGGAAATGGTTGCATCATTTTGATCATGGCGTTACGGCTCATGTTTCTCCCGACACCTGGCAGCTTATTGGTAAGCTCTCTCTTCGTAATAAAATTGCCTATTCACTAATGCAATCTAAATTTTTCTCTATGAATCTCCTTCATTGGACTCCTACTCGCTTACATTCGCTAAATCTTAAAGATGATAACTTGTGTTGGAGTTGTGGTTTGTTATCTGGGGATTTCCAGCATATGTTCTTTGGGTGCTCCCTCCTCCAACCCTTTTGGGATCTAATACACAAACATCTTATGCTTATTTTTGGTATTAAATTCCACCTTTCTTTTCCATTAATTCTATTAGGCCCGTTAGCTGCCCCGGTCCCTCTTCCTTTGGATTCTACGGAATTGCAATTGTTGGACCTGTTGTTAACTGTTGCAGTGAAAATCATTCTCATGGAATGGAAGTCTTTTTCTTCACTTTCCCATCATACCTGGTGGGCTTGGGTCTCCTTTTTACGGAGTGCTCATACTTCAGTTGATCATGCTCATCTTTCTCCTTCCATATCTGCTGGTGTTTGGTCTGCCTTAGATTCATACATGGATTCAGCCTCGAAAGGGTTGGTAGCTCAATTTCCCTTTGATTTGTCTGTTTAAATGATGTTCTCCTTTTTAGGAAGGTGCTTTGGAAGTCCTTTTTCTCTCGTTCTCATCTCTTTCTTCCTTTCTCTATCCTCTTTTTTTGCTGCTTTCCTGCTCCCTCTTCCTTTCTCTTTTTCTTTTTTCCTCTTTTCTCTTCTTTCTTCTCCCCCCCTTTTTCCCTTAATATACTACCTGATAGTGTTACTTTTGACAGTTACGTCTACTGACTATTAATTTTTCTCCTTTTCTTGATTTATCTACCTGACTTCAGTAGACTTAGTGTATTAGACATATGTATCGAGCTAATTATTTTTAGCCTCATATGTTGTTTGTACTTGTCTGATTTCAATGGTATCACTAATGTTTGTACCTTATTTCCTTATGTGCTCCTTCAAAATAATAAACTCTTTTGAAATGAAAAAAAAAAAAAACCTTTACAATGTGAAAAGGTGGCATCAGATCACAGTTTGCGTATTCCATAAGCTTATTTCTTTTAAAATGCAGGTTTAAAACAATAAAAGTTAAGAAATCAGCGAGTCACATAGGCCGATATTACTTGTTGCTAACACAATGGTGCTAGAATAAAAAGTGGATGCATATGTTAAATGGCAAGAAGTTGAAATAATGTACTCTAAATGAGAAAATGTGATGTAAATATATGGAAAGTTTGTCCGAGTAGATAACACCTACAGTGCGTAACACTTTTGTATGGACTGGAGCATGTCTCTTAGTCGGTTGTATGTCATTACAACGCGGGCTTTTACCCCGCATGCCATTACAACGCGGGGATTACAACGAAGGTCGTTACAACGACTTTCGCTGGAGGGTGCTGGATAGAGGAATAGTTGAATTTTCTATTCCAACTCCAGCCCACGTTGACAGTAGGGAAGGTGTTGGATAGAAAATTAAACTATTCCCTATCCAACAGCGCCCTCCAGCGAAAGACGTTGTAACGACTTTCGTTGTAATCCCCACGTTGTAATGGTAGTGCGGGGTAATCCCCGCGTTGTAATGGCTGTTCTCCCTGTTAGTCACTAAGCAGAAGAAGGAGGGGAACGACATTAGGGAGGAGTAGTCGGTTGCGGGGGCCCAATGGTAGACGAGTTATCTGTAAGCCCATCGCGAGCACGAATCTGAGCCTCAATCTTCCTAGAGAAGCGGTCCATAAATTGAACCAAGGCATAATTCAGGATGGTATTTGAAGGGTCGAAGCAGGCCAGGACTGCTCCCCTGCAGGATCTTATGTTGTTTAGCTATCCAGCTCCTTCTTAGCAAAGCCTTTCTATCGTCTAGAAGGATGGGGCACAGGCACAAGATGTGTGTTATGTCCTCTTTATGTTGATTGCAGAGCCGACACATTGCCTCAACCTTGCCCCTTTTCCACGCTGAAAGGTGCCAGGCAGTGGGGATCACCCCATTCTAAACTTCATGAACTGTAGCCTGGTCATTTCGTTGTAGGGGTTATCTAAGTAACACTGGAGTGTCAGTTGTTTACAGGTGCATAGGGTCATCCAACCATGGGACCATGCAGGGAGACTGGCCCTGTCTTCTATTGAAGAGAGCCGTTTCGTGCTAATTTTTGCCAGTCTTTTAAATTCATGATAGCTGGTGTGTAAGTCCTCGGTGGGACCCAAGTCAAGTGTGCTGAGTGCTTGGGTCAGATAGTGGTTGCCCGATGTTGACCTATAGTTTGAGGCCAAGTCCATCCATAAGTGGTGTGCAAGGGAGCCTTCCTTGGAGGCCCTAAGTTTGTGACAGCTAATACCAAAGGCAGCCTTGCGAGGCAGCGCCTGTCTACAAATTCCGATTTCCAGTCTTATTTGCACTGGCGATGTGTAAGAAGAGAGCTGGAAAACTGATCTGTAGATCTTTGTGAGCGTTTTGTTGAGTGCCTCGCTCTCCTGCCCTTTCAGAACCTCCCACCCATATCTAACAGTTGGGAGAACCTTCACCTGAGCATCCTGAAGGATCAGTATAAAGGTGAGGCCTTTTAGTTTTGTGTGTGCGGATAAGAGAGCAAACAAAAGTGCAGTGCCTTTCTTTTTTATTTCTATCATCTGGCTTGCATATCTGCCATCATCATTAAAAAGGACGCCTAGATACTTGTGGCAGTTGGTTGCTTCTAATTTCTCCTGGTCGAGGCACCATGTTGGTTTTTGGATCCTGGCAACTTGGACCGCGAGAATCTTGGTTTTCTTTTTGTTTATTTGCAGGCCATTCCTTTTGGAGAATGTGGAAGTTTCATCCAGGAGGTGTTGCAGACCAATCTTTGTTTTGCTGATAAGAACCAGGTCATTTGCATAGAGTAGATTTGAGAGGCAGAGTCCTCCTAGTTTGGGTTGGTGCAAGTTTACGGAGTTGAGGACCAGAGACAGATCGGATAAGAGTATGATGAACTGAGTGGGGGAAGGAGGCAACCTTGCTTAAGGCCTTGCATTATGGGCTGTGCAGGCATGATCTATCCCTGATCTTAATTCTGACCAAGATATCATGGTGTAGAAGCTGCTGAGCCCAGAGCAAGGTGTCAAGGATGTTGAGGAGGGCAGGTTTCTGCCAGAGCTTCCCTGTATGGACCCTGTTGAATACAGACTTCTGGTCTATAAACCCCATATATAAGGAGCAGGTGTTTGATTCCGCCTGGTCGATCAAGAAGGAGAGTGCTGTTAGCTTCACTGTTGTCCTAGTGTGCCTTGTGAATCCAGTTTGGTTTGGGGGTATGATTTTATTTATCTCAGCTTATGATTGTAGAGAATCCTTTGCTTCATTATCTATTAGGGCTATCATACTGTAGTTCCCGGGCGATTTTTTGTCACCCTTTGAAAATTGGGGCAAGTATCAAACCACTCCACTAAGGGGGGATGCAGTACTTTTCCAGAATGGATGAATAGAACGGGGCCAGTTGGGTGGCCCAGAATGCCGGGTCGTCCTTATATATAGCAGGTGGTATTCCCCCTGGGCCAGGAATTGCACCCCAGCGTCCCTTGGTGGTTTGTTTTTGGATTAGGTCTTCTGGAATGTAGAACCCAACAGTTGCTTGGTCGTGGCTCTCGGTTGTAATTTCCCGGACACCGTTGGCCGCATAGCGTTCCTCCTGTGCGAGGAATTGGTCTGGTGATGGTTGGGCATTGAAATGATCATTTAGGAAGTGGTACCACACTGGCTCTGTTGTTGGTAGAAGCCACCTTAGGGAGAGAGCCTCCTAGTCCATTTATGGTGCACCAAAAGTTTGGGGAGTTGTTTGTCCTGATATCGTGTAGTAGTTTAGTTCAGAAGGAGTTCCCGATTTTCCTTTGGATTTCACGTTTTGCTGTCTTTAGCTGTTTTTGAGCCTCTCTGAGCTTGCTTATTACTTTTGGGTCCATTAGTGACCTTTTGAGATTACTCCACAACCGGTTGACATTTGTTTTGCCATAACTTATGGGATGACAGAAGCCTCCCCCATGTGAGACAGGCAGCATTCCTTTGCCCCGTACCGGTTTTGCAAACTGGTCTGCCAGTTTTTCCGAGAACATTGACCATCTGAAGATTGGATCTCCCTCTGATTCGTGGATGCTGGATAGTAGCAATTTGACCAGGGTCGGGAGGCTGTTGATGGAACACTTGATGAGTTTTAGTTTAATAGTGTGGCTTTCAAAACCTCGGTCAGCTGCCACTTTGTATTGGTTCATCCGGTTGTTAATGGTGAGCTCTTGAGGGTGATGGTCATTGTCCATGTTTTCACAGAACCCAAATGCAGTGATTTGAATCAACAAGGGAAGGCTGACAAATGTATAGTCAATAAAGGAAGCCACAGTCTTGGACAAGTGTGATAGGCCAGGTGGCTTATCGGGGTGAAATCGGCCATTGAGGGCTCTTAGACCAAGGTGTTCCGGATTTCCTTGGAGGACCCATCCTCTTGGGTGGTCATCTTTGCCCCACCTGGGGTGATCCTGGGATGGAATAGCCCAATCACCTTCTTGTGACTGCATTATCTAATTTGCGGGAAGATTGATCATGAGTCACATATTAAAGTCTCCCGAGATTATAATGTCTGTGCTGGGGTTTTCTGATCTGAGGTTTAAGACTGTGGAGGTCAGTTTCTTTTTGATCGCTGCCCTTATGCCAGACTTTGGATGGATGTAAACGTTTATCAAAGTTAGATTCTTGACTGGCTGTTGTCGGTTCCAAACGAGATGCCTACTGCTTGCCGCTCTAAGGTGTCGCTCACTTGTTCCCAAGAGTGAATTGTGCCATTGGCCAATACATAGATTGCTAGGCCTCTACTACTTCGGCCGAAGTTCAGTCGTTTAAATGCAGGAATATGATGGTTTATGAAATCTTATAGTTGATATGCTGTCTGTAGCCATGTCTCTTGAAGTAAGATGATTTGAAAGGAGCATAAGTAATATGTAAGTATGGGCGAATTTTGCGAATTCGCGGTTCGCGAATTCGTGCGAATTTGCTGTTTTTGCCAGTTCGCGAGGGTTTTGTACAAGTTCGGGAACGCAAACTTACTTGTGTGGTCGCAGCGATCCCGATCATGTTGTTTCTACGTGTCCATCCTGTTAGCGACCCTGTGGTTCCTCCCTGCCACCCTTTGGTTCATCACTGCACCTTCTGGTTTGCCACTGCCACCCTCTGGATCATCACTGTCCCCCTCCGGTTTATCACAGCACCCTCTGGTTCTCCACTACCTCTGTAGATTATGGGGGGAAAGCAAAGCACACCTTCCCAGCCTCAACTGAGATGAATTAATTTGGGGCTGGTTAATGTGTCACTGAATTTGTGCTTCAAGTCTGGCACCTGCTTCCTTAGCTGTAAGACCTTCCTGTTGCAGTTATTTTTTTTACATACTTGTAACTATTCTCTGACCCTGCTTTGAGGGTCAGAGCAGGGTCAGAGAATAGTTGAAAGTAGGCAACTAAACTCTGGAGGGGGACCTCAGGAAGCACTACAGGGAATGGTTACAAATTAGTTTGAACTTTTGCACCTGCTAAGTGCTTTCAGTTTTCCAAAATTTGTATTTCTTCCATTTCGCGAGATTTGCGGGACGCGAAATCGAACTTGCAATCCGCAAATTCGTGCGAATTTGCTGATTTCTCTTTTTTTTGCATGTTCGGGCGTTTTTTTTTTTTTGGGTGTTCGGGCGTTTTTTTGCTTCTTCCCGGGCCGCTTGCAGTGCACCGACTCCGAGGTTGCCCATGAGGTCATGTACGGGCGCGGCCATCTTGTTTGGTTGACGTGTTTCCGTTTCCGGCCGCTCGTTGCAAGTTCGCGTCGTATGCGGCGCGCGATTACGTATTCTTGGGCGTTTTTGCGTGCTCGCGGGGGAAATATCGCGCAAACTTACCCACGCGGTCCTCTATGGGCGCGGCCATCTTGTTTTTCATTCACTGCTATGGTTTTGGGCATGCTACCTTTCTATCCACCTTACATCTTTGCAATCTTATGTTTTTCTGAACTTTTTTTGTTATTTTTTGCTTATTATCTCTCTCTTCAATTTCCTACATCTATATTTTGTGTTTTTTTTTACTTTTTTGTTACTTTATTACCTACTTTATTTCTTTTTCTCTCTCTCTTATTTTTTTTTCACACCTATTCTTCTTTCCTTCTTCTAGTGCCCAGGACCATGGCTAAGGGAGGCAACAAGGGCAAGGGCCCCGCCCCACGTACCCGGCTCTCTTGCGGGCATTGGAGGGGGAAAGAAGTGCAGCCCAGGGAGATCTTTTCTGCGGTGGAGGTGGCCGCCTTGCTGGTTTTTGTCCAGGTCCACCTCCCTAAGACCGTGGCAGTAGGTGGGCGGATTGCTTCCGGTTACGGCCTCCGGGAGCGTCGCGAGCTGTGGGACACGGTGTGCCGGCGCATGCATATGGAGTCTGGGGTCCGGCGCACCTACCACCAACTGACGCACCGGTGGAGTGACATCTTGGACCGGGAGCATGAACTGGTCGACCTGTTTGGTGTGGAGATCCCTGGGCTTGGTAAGTAGCTATTTAATACCTACTTTTTTTCCTTTTGCTCTGTTATATTGCTAATCTATTTTTTTCCTGAAGAGTACGAATGCTGCTGATTAGATTACACATCAGGTAAATTAATGTTTAAATAGCTTCTGTTATTGCAGGTGCTCGCCTGGTTATTGGCGTTGCTACTATGCTTACCTGTTTGCAACTTTTTAGTCATTTGAGAGCATTACTACGTAATGCTAGAGACAGTAGACTCAAGTCTAGTCCTTCTTTGTACTCCTGCTGCTGCCACTTTGAAGAGATAGTGGTGGATTGATACGTTGAGTATACTATTTATTACTTGTTCTAGGACATTTGTTAGTGGTCTGCAATCATGATGACGGACTGTGTCTGTCACGCGACGTCTCGTGCTGCTAAGTGATGGCAGTCGTAGTAGAACCTTTTTGTTGTTGATGTAGTTAGTGAATTACATAACTTTCCTATTAGACGGTCTGCGAATCCTGCAATACTGTACTACTATCCTCTTAGTTGACCAGATCAGATGCAATTGATGTTAATTTGTTACCCCGACATAGTTTTAGATTGAGTACAAAGAAATCAAATATTTCCCAAAAAACAATCATCCATGTTGTGTTTCTTTATTTCATGATCACCAGAAGCAACTCCCAGGGGCAATGCGACGGCGGCGACAGAGACTCCGGTGGCAAAAGTTGGACAGGATCAGTCCCTTCCAGGCTCTTCTGCTGGCCCCAGTAAGTTGTCTTATTGTTATCTTAATACTTATACTTCCCTAACTTTTACAGCCCCTATTTATTATACACTGGTTCCTAATAATTCTATGTTTTACAAAATAGTCTTGGATCTTCTTCTAATGTAGACTACTTTCTACATTCTTATCCTGCCTCTACCATCACTCTCTGTGCTACTACTATTTACAATTATGAGTCGGTCTGTGTAGGTAGCTAAGCTTGCCCATTCGGCAAACGGTGTGAAACAAAACTCTGATACAGCAATAGCTCTAGGCACTGAGTGTAGTCCTCTGGGTTGCCCTTGCTGTCTATTCCAGTCTTCTTAATGTAAGTGCTTTGACAATTTGCAACAACAAAATGTAATTGTTTACACCAAGTAAAAGGTAGCAGTGTCCTTTTTGATTTGAGAGGAGCACATCCCATACCGCTAGTGTTTCAGGGACTATTCTGCACACAAAGAAGTATGGACAAGATGATAGGTGCAGTTCGTCTTTCGACATACCTCAGTCCGAACAGAAGTTGAACCCCCAATCCCCTGACCGACTATCTAGAATGTCTGACCAATGATTTTTACGACCCAGAAGAACTGAAGAAGACTACCTCCGAGCCCCGGCCTATCTGAGTCACTGAAACATGACTGCCAAGTGCAGTAGTTCAAACCTTTCCGCTCACTCACTCGTAAACAAAAACCACACAGTGTTTGTTAGTTTTAAAGTTTTATTTTCAATTAAGAAATGAAAACACAGTACTGCTGGTGATGACTTACTAGTAGTTGGAGTATTGTCTGGCAGAAGGGCAATGGAATCTTCTTTCTGTAATGAGAAAAATGGTGCCTGTTAAGCAAGCATTCATCAGTTGTCATAAGAACAAGTGTAGCATTTAATGGATTAAGCATATAAAAGGTTAACACCCTCCCCAAAACCGTTACTTTTTTTCAATCCCAGTAATAAAAAAAATGTGTTATGTAACATTTTCTTCCGTTACGAGACAAAATAGGGGGTTGTGTATGGCATCTGAAAATATGACATGTTTTTCCTAGACGTCACAACATCTGACGCGGCACAGATGACAACCAGTGCCGGGCCAGCAGTGCGGAGGGGTCCACTCAGGATGGGGCGGCGCCAACAGGAGGAGCTGGGGGGGAAGACTCAGCGGCGGCGGACGGTGGTAAGTTATTATACTCCTTACGTATTGAAATTCTTTTGAGTAGACGAATCAGCTAGAACCTCGACAGTACCCGGTAGTAGGGTCGGAATTAGAACCGGCTGAGAGCACCTAGCCATTGTGGCAATAGCTTTGGAACCTCTGCCCGCGGGAGCCCTGATGAAGTCGCGGACCACTAGCCCTGACGAAACACGTGTTGGCTGGGCGTGGTGGATAAAATCTGAATTGAAGAAAAACTTCTATCAAGACTACTTCCACATTGTTTGTCTGGTTGTGTTGTTTGATTACCAACAGCATTTACTCTGTAAAAGGCGACGTGTGCACAGATACCTGCTGTATCAATTATGTTTGGATCTTGGTCCTAATTGGAGGTTTAGGTTCTTCCTCCTATCTGGGGCACCCTCAAAATAATGGTTAGAAATTATAAATAACGTCACTTACGGGAGGCGCCAGTTGCGGATCGACAATAAAAAAAAACCTGGGCCGTTATCTTAAAAATGTTATACTGTGTTTGCTACTTGCTGGTGTTACTTATGCTGGTGTTACTGAGTGTCAACTTTCTGTTGAATTATTTTGACTTTATGGTAAAGACTATTGGCTACAGTTTTTTTCTTTCTTTTTTCATAGATGCTACTCCCAAAAAGCTCACCCGTAAGGAGATGGCTGTCCGGGCCAGGGCCCGTAAGCTGGAGGCTATTTGTGTCGAGTATCGACGGTTGTGGGCTCGGGAGCATGAGAAGGAAACTACAACAACCTCCACATCCTCCTCCACTGCCCCCGGGTCCACCAGCCACAAGCCTCCAGCCAAACGGAGCCGTGGTCCGACAGCCTCCCGCCGCCGCACAGCAGCAAAAACAACAGCTGCCCCCCCAGAGCCTGGATGGTACGCCAGCGCCGCCTCCGAAAGCGAGTGGACTACCTGGAGCGCCAGGTCCGGGACCTCCGCAAAGAGCTGCGGGACGTGCAGCACCAGCTCTCTAAACGCCACCGGAGGAAGTGACTGTCCCTTGTCTCTCTTTTAAAGACAGTTGGGGGGGGGAATTGGGTTTTTGGGAAAGGGTACTTTTTGATTTTTGGACATTGATTTGGTTAGGGAGGGGGGTGAGTTGGGGTAATTCTATTTTTGTGATGACAACAACATCCATACATACTGGACGTTTGGTTTTTCAAACTTACCAGCATGAATGAAACATCTTGTCCTAAATGTACCAACATGCAAATAACCGAGTTAGTCAATTCAGTAGCCCTACTACTGTACTTTACTAGTAGTACTGTTAGTCTCTGCTCTCCTCCAAATTTAGTCCTAGCCCATTATTCTACTACCTCCCCAATATGCTTATCTTACCTGTGATTTGCGAATCACGGTTGGAGAATAAGGTTGGTTGTTGACTTGAATCCTCGACGGATGCAATATCATTGTTGTGCTGGTAGCAGTAGTGGTACACACTGGCAGTATCACCATATGAAAAAAAAGAGGAAATTAAACATTGAGTGGCCTGAGCGTAGCATTAGAAACAGTACAATATAGATAGTACGGTACAGAACAGTGCCCTAAATTGTAGCCTAAGCAGTGCCAACGTAAGGTAAGCATTAAGGTTTAGATTGTTCACGTCGTGTAGGAGGAGGATGTTCTTATTATCAATCCAGGATGGCGCACATGAACTTCTGGATGCTTTGACCTTATCCTCCCCAGCAAGTGTGTGGAATTTATTGTTGTTGTCAGTCACACATCAATGAAATACCACACAGCCCGGGGGAAGAGGGTTAGGGTTTGAAAATTGGATGGGAATGGTTTTTTTTTTGGGGAAAGTTTGGTAGAGAGGAAAAAAACCACAACATGGTCAGTAAAACTACAAATGAAGAGAAACAAATCTTTGGATTTGAAGATATCGATAAACCTTTAAAGGGACATAAAGAAAGTGCACTACTGCATGCGAGAAGTTGTTTGGTAAATGGATGGTTAGCTTACTGAAAAGTAGTACTACTACTTACTGCAACTTACTAGTAACTATGAAGGAACAAGTTGGCAAACTTGGCAGTACAGGGCTGCAGTCATTACGCAATTTCACTTGCCTCTCTGCCCTCAGACAAAAAACACTTAGAACATTAAATTAGTGTTAAACATAGCAAAGACGTATCAAATAGCTGGAGGGATGAATTTGAAGCAGAGATCAAACAAACGCACAGAGTCACACTCGTAGAAATAAGTTCAAGTTCACAAGAATATCATTGAAAAGATAAGGAGAATTTTGGATACTGTTACTGTTTTTTGTAGTGGTCCCGTTGAATTTGTGAAGTCGATGCATCCAGCCATTCCTCTTACTCGCGGTACTCCTTCATTCCATCGGATGCTCCGTCGATCAATCTTGGTGACCAGACACACTGTCCACTGCCTGCCTGATGCGGATTTGCGGATCGCTAATTGTACGCCTGAGTAGTACATCGATGACACAGGGTAAAAGCCTGCCTGTAATTGATGATGGAAAAATAAAACAGTGAGTGTTAAAGACACCTCGGAGAAAAAAATATGTAAGGCACGCTGTGTAGTGCAAAAATTATACTGTCACTTTCAGAGATGACAATCCCCAAAATCTAGAACACCCCCCATTACCCTCCCAAAAACGTGCAGAATACTGCTGCTACCTCACAGAGGCCTAATTTCAAATCGTGTCAAAATGCACTCAGAAAGTATGGCCAAAACCCCCCTTTTCCACCATGGATTATGTTCAAACGACTTGCAATCAAAATTAGACATTACAACAAGTTTTCCAAGACCCCACCCAGTCGTAAAAATCTATAACCCCCGCCCAAACACATGCAATACAATACTGCTAACCCTAACGAGCCCTAAGTTAAAAATAGTGGCAAATGCTTTCTTTCTCTAGGCAAAATCCACCCTTTCCCACCATGGATTTTCTTCAAACCACTAGTTGCAACCAAGATTACACATTCCCACGAGTGCTGTAAGACCCCAGAACCCAGTTGCAAAAATCTAGAACCCCCCCAAACACATGGAATACTGCTGCTAGTGCTAACCCTAACTAACCCTAAGTTACAAAAAATGCCACCATGGATTTTCTTCAAACAACTTGCAACCAAGATTACACATTCCCACGAGTGCTGTAAGACCCCAGAACCCAGTTTCAAAAATCTAGAACACCCCAAAACTCATGGAATACTGCTGCTAGTGTTAACCCTAACAAACCCTAAGTTACAAAAAATGCCAAAAGGCTTTTCAGCATGGATTTGGTCCAAACCAGTTCTATCCGGTATTAGACCTTCCCAGCAATGCCCCAAGACCCGCCAACCCACCCGCAAAAAAGCACAACACCCCCAAACAGGCAAAAACCAAAAATGGAAAATCTCATACTTACAATATTTTTTGGCCTTCTTTCAATTCTGTCCAAACGCGCTGTGCAGCTAGGCCATAACTCCCGTTTTCCACCATGGATTTCCTGAAAAACAAATGCAATCAAAATTAGACTGTGCCAGCAGTGCTCCCAGACCCCAAAACCCACCCACAAACACCCGGAACCCCCCCAAAGAGCACCTCAAAGACAAGCAAGTCAGCAAAAACGCAAAAAAGTTTTCGCCGCCGATTTGGTCCAAACCAGTTTTATCCGGTATTAGAGCTTCCCAGCAATGGCCCCAGAGCCGTCAACCCAGGCGAAAACAAGTAGAAGACCCCCAAACAGCCAAAAAGCAAAAATCCAAAAAATGGGCACTTAGTCATTTTCTGGGCAATTTCCAAAATCACTCCGCGCGCGCTCTGCAGCTAGGCCCTAACTCCCCTCTGCCACCATGGATTTTCTTCAAACCTCTTGCTATCAAAACTATCCATACCCAGCAGTGCTCCCAGACCCCGAAACCCACCCACAAACACCAGGAAGCCCCCCAAACCGGCCCCCGAAAACGCTACATTGATCGAAATCCTCATGGATTTGGTCCAAACCAGTTTTATCCGGTATTAGACCTTCCCAGCAATGCCCCAAGACCCGCCAACCCACTCGCAAAAAGGCACAACACCCCCAAACAGCCAAAAACCAAAAATGGAAAATCTCATACAATATTTTTCGGCCTTCTGTGCCGCTAGGTCATAACTCCCATTTTCCACCATGGATTTACTGAAAAACAAATGCAATCAAAATTAGACTGTGCCAGCAGTGCTCCCAGATCACAAAACCCACCCACAAACACCCGGAACCCCCCCAAACAGCACCTCAAAGACAAGCAAGTCAGCAAAAACGCAAAGAAAATTTTGCCTCCGAATTTGTCCAACCCACCTTTATCCGGTATTAGGCCTTCCCAGCAATGGCCCCAGAGCCGTCAACTCACCCGCAAAGAAGTAGAACACCCCCACAAGTGCAGAGTCTTTCTTCATTGGGCGTAATCCAGCCCTCTGCTTTCAGGGAAATAGGAGTCTGGAGGAGGAGGATTGAGGAGCATGTTCTTGTGAACTTGTGAACCTGAGGAATGCAGACTGCGGCACCTTCAAATCAATAAGCAAATAAGAGAAGACAGTTCTGCTGATGGGCTTGTTTTTGTGATTAGGTGATTACATTTTTTATTTATATTGACTTTGCAAAACAAAGAAAGACATACACACAGGAATAAAAGTGAATAAGGACGAAAAAGAAAGTTATTGATTCATTGGCTCATTTTCAGGGCTCGGTGTCGGGGAAGCAGAGTTGGTCCTCGTCTTCTTCCGGCGTGTATTCTCGTACTTTGTAATCTGGTGGTATGAGGTGCTGATGCATCTTGATCATTGTTAACCTCTCCACATTTTTGGGCGAGAGACGGGTCCTTTTGCAAGTTACAATGCCACCAGCAGCACTGAAAACACGTTCAGAAAACACGCTTGCGAGTGGGCAAGACAAGTAATTTATAGCCAGATTGGTGATCTCTGGCCACAATTCTCTTTTCCCATGCCAATACGCCAATGGGTCATCATGAATATAGACCTCTGTTGGGTCATTCAGATAGTCCTGCACCATTGACTCAAGGTTCTGCAGGGTTCCTCCACTTTGCTTACTTTTTGCTGGGACCTTTTCAGAAGCAATCCCAAGCTGAGTTAGCCAATCGTCTTCTTCACAGAATGGTACTGTTCTGTCTGGTGCAGATGATCCGGTTGCTGGTGTCTTTAACGGCTGAGAGGTCACTTCTGCCACAGCCACAGGTGCAGGAGTGGATTCTTTGGACTCCGGATGGCCTGCTAATGCTGATGTACTGTCTTTTCCTTCAATTTCCTGCCGTTCTCTTTCAAACCTCATGGCTGACAGAGCTAGCCAACGGTTGTACTTTGAAACTTCTGCGTCACCAAAAGCAAACAATGCTCGGCCTGCCAGTGCCTTTTTGTAGCATGGATACAGAATAGTAGCACAAATGTAATGCTGTTCTGTGTGGATCTTTTGAAGACGTTCATCGCAAAGTAGGAGCTGTAATAATTTCTCCGCCAAATCAAAAGCTTCTTGGTGCTCTAGCATGCGCAACAATGGGATAGCTTTTCCCAAACTACAGTCCTCCCTGCTGACTGCACGCGTGAAGACCTCAAAAGGACGAAGCTTGTCTGTCAGGCTTTTAACTAGCTCCCATTGCTCCGCATGTAACCTCAGGTCCTTCACAGCTGTACCCAGTGTAAGGAAATACTGATCGAGAACCGTAAACTGCTCATACAGACGCTCAAGCATGTAGAAGGTTGAGTTCCAACGTGTTGCCACCTCCTGGATGAGTGCTTTCACTGGCAGTCGACGTTCATGTAGCAGGCCCCTCAGATGCTTCCGGGCCTTAAAAGAATGGCTGAAATGTGTGCACATTCTTCGGCAGGTGGTCAGTAACTCGCACGCTGGACTTTCTTCACTCAAGAATTTTTTAACAACCAGGTTTATACAGTGCGCCAAACACGGCACTCTGAAATAGTTACCCTTATCCATGGCCTTAACTACATTGGCGCCGTTATCCGTGGAAACATAACCAATCATAAGTTTTTGGGGGGACAGCCATTGAAAGACCTTTGTGTTAAACTCCTGCAAAATGTTTTCTGCTGTATGACTAGACTCCATGCCAAACATGGCTAGTGTTGCATGTTTCCGAGCAGCTTTAAAAACGTTGTCCGTGTGAACACCTGCCCTTAGCTTTGCTGTAACTCCTGAAAAAGAGACCCAGTGTGCAGTGATGCACATGGAATCAGTGCCTGAGCCACTGGTCCACATGTCTGTTGTCAGATGTATAGTGTGAACAGCACTCTTCTTCAAAGCTGCCCAAATCGCCTCCAGCACATCTGCATGTATTGCTGGAACCGCAACTCTGGCAAAATAGAACCGGATAGGAACCTTCCATTTAGGGCAGAGCGTTGCCACTAATTCAAGAAAACCAACCCCTTCCACAAAAGAAAAAGGGAGAAGGTCCAGCGCTAGCATTTTAGCCAGCTTGAGTGTTATACAGACGCGCCATTGGGTGGTTGCGTTCAAATGGCGCATCTGAAAACAACATGCTTCTAATGGTGGGCTGGGCCATTTTTTTACGGGAAGATGATGACTTCTTCGACCCAGTTACGCTCGGTGATGACGTTTTTCGCATTGGTGTCTCACTCTCTCCCACACTCTTAGTGTGGCGCACAGGGGGTGTGCTGCTGACAGGGGTACTGGGTGTAGGTGAAGAAACGTTTGACGCTTCTTCCTCCTCGTCATCATCAGATTAAACATCAACGGATACAGTTTGTTGACTTCCAATTCGGGCTTCCTTGATCTCCTTTAGGTGCGCAAGCCATTGGACAGTGTGCTGTCTCTTAAGATGACCTCTCTGGCCTCCGGTACCATAGTTGGTACCAATCTTACCACGACTAACTGCAAGCTTACAAATGCTACAAATGGCTATGTTTTCCCTTTTTGGGCAAACACTAAAGAAGTCCCAAACTGCGGACTTCAAATTTCTGTGGGGGGCGGAGGAGGCGATACTGGTGGTCATGCTGCTAATGGCAGATGAAGTGGAGGATGTATGTTGCCGAACTTTACTACGTTGTGCACTTGCACCACCACTAATTGAGGTGGAGGTGGATGGAGGTCCCTTCTGGCGAGAAAAAAATATAGAAGCAGTAGGTGGTGGTGTACTAGTTAACTCCAATGATGGTGTTCCCATTGCCTCCTCGTCGACAACATGACGCTCAGCTGCTTTTCGGGCTAGGGTCGAAATGTCTGTTTGCTGCATGCCCGCTGAGGCTGGAGTGACGTGTATGATGACTGCGTCGTCGTCGTGAGAGTCTTCATCAGCAGGAGTAGTATACGCCACTTCTTCTTCAGCACCACACTCCATAAGTACGAGAGTTTCGGGGACCTTCCTTTTACGCTTAGCTACCTTTGTCAGATCATGGTGTGCCTCACTCTCAGACGGCAGTGGTGGTTCCCAAGTTTCATCCATATCATCAGAAGGAAGGGGGCTTGAAGAAGATGTAGACACCATCCTTGATCTTTTCCTTGCTGGGGATCTAGAAGACAATGAATCATCAGGAGGAGTGGCTTCCTCATGTGATACTGTAGTGTGTTTTATCTAGGTACCTGAATCAATATCCTATTCTTTGCCCTTGTCCGGTTATAAATCAATAATATCCCTGCAACGGCGTAGAAACCCTTTTTCATAATTCAGTCATAGTGCATGCTGTCACATTAAGCAAGCCTATTTCTCCAGCCCCCTAGAAAGCACACCGAGTTCTTAAACAAATCCAAGCCTCCAGCAACCTGGGAAATCCCCGCTGCTTTGTTTTGATTTCGTCCGAAGAACTCCTGTAAAGCACTGTAAGAACGACCAGTTCTTAGTGACAGCTTTATTGACGTCTTATGTCCAGCCTTACGTCAAACCCGGCACCTTTCAGGTATAAATATACCAACGTTGCCTTAAGCAAAAACACGGTGGTGATGAATCTGGAGCAGCTACTACTTGCCCGAGAGCCCAGCTGATGCCAGAGCCCACGGACGCTGCCCCTCCCTTTTGACGCTGTCTTTTCTCTTGCCGAGAAATCCATCCTCCGGCGTTTCCAGCCTACCCTTGCGGGTGACTGGGATACCGAGTCCTGAACTGACTAAACCCTTACAGAGAATTCTTGAGTCAGATTCTTGGCAAAACAAACTTAACTTAAACTGCTACTTACTTACTCCTTCCCACGTATTAGGCTTAGGTCAGGTACACCGGGGTAGGCGTAGTTAGAAGCACGAATTGAGTACGATTAGTCAATGTATATATGTATGTATCTATTTTATCCATTTTAAAGTATCATATGGCTAAGAAACCATATCAATGCTTTTACAGTATTATTTTATAATCCTGCTTTTACTGTATGCACTTTACTTAACTATTAGTATTGCAATTGTAGCAATTCATTTCTCTTGTATGAGGAAAGAGACTGCTCAATAAATAACACCTTTTATTGAAAACGCCCGTCTCTCTTTTTCTCTACAATCTGGTGAAACTAAGTACGCACCTTTGACTGAGTGAAATAGCTGTCTTTTGTTTTCACACGACTCTAGAGATATACTCTTATTCAGGGAGAGCAAAGTTGTCATGTTTTATGGTTGTAAAAATTGTAAATTGATACTTGTATAGCGCACTACTCACCCGCAAGGGTCTCAAGGCGCTTGTACGAATACCGCTGTGGAACCCATCCTGGCTTTCCCTGTGAGGTGTCCACTCCTGGGAACCACCAAGGTGGAGGCCAGGCATCCTTAGCGTTGTGGGGGCCGTTGTGGAGATTAAGCAAGCTATTGCCCAGAGTTTCAGAGTTGGACATTATGATTGGAATAGGCACCGAGCGAGAATTATCAGGTCCGTGGAATTTTGAGCCCAAGTCCCGCCGAGGCGGGGAATTGAACCCTGGTCCCGGGCTAGACCTCTGCATCAGGGTCTGCCGCTCTAACCATTGAGCCACACTTCTCCACGTTGTCAGAAACTAAATCCCTTCTTGTCTATCCAGGGAGGTTAAACTCCTCCTCGCCTATTCGAGAAAGTTTCTAGTGAACTCTGAGCTAGCTGGCACAAAACTTAAGTCTAATATAGTCAGTAGAGACCTAGTTAACCTCAGTCCTACGTCTACACTACTGAAGATATTATTCCAATGCGCAGAGCCTATTGGGACTATAGGAACTACACTACATGGCGCCCAATGTTTGGTAAGGCGATAAATCTAACGCAAGACGTTAGAGTAACTCAGTCGTGCTTTTTCACACAGACCCTTTCTCCCGTAAATACTCCAAAGACGTCTGGAGTGGGTCAAAGGTTAAAATCCGCCGGAACTTAGTAGGAAGAGATTTCTATGTATAGTTTTTGGTTTATTCAACGTTGAAGGATACAGTGTTCCAAAATATTGTGCACCTAATCTTTGTTTCCTTGAAAACTTAATCTGCAACAAAAAACCTTCTTGTCACTAAAATGTCAGACAATGAAGAAGAAAGGGAGGCAGCTAGAATAGCAGCTCGTCTCCTAGAGGAAGACACAAGTCTCCTACAGCAAGACCCGGATGCAATACTCATCCCGGTCAGCATAAGAAAAACTATAACTCTTAAACTAATAGAAAATGGACTAACATCGAGAGGTGGTACAGTCATATTCGTAATTGAGGCACATGAATATCGGCAGACAGAGGTATTCTATTCATGGATAAACTTTCCAGCAGCAAACGCTGTCACACATGAGTTCCACTATTACAAAATAGAGGAACCACCGGATATCTACACTCCTTTCGAGGAGGTGGAAATCCCATTAAAATACCAAGAGCACCTGCTCTGGTTTAAAGGCGCCCTAAAACATAATAATCACATCACCAGGCTCGGTCCACTAGGTAGACCAGGAGCAACGTGGCCAGTTCTAGCGAGCTACACACCACATCCAGACATTGAAAAAATGTCAATACCAGAACTTTTGGTACAGTTAAAACAACTGATTAAAATACATAGACAATTAGTCCAATATGTAATGCGGACTTCAACAGTCCAACCAGCTATCAACATTCCACAGCTGACCCCTCATCAGGGGAATACAAATAAAATAACACCACAGAACATACAGTCGTTTCTGGGTAAAGTACCCGCAAAACGGGAACAAATTCCATTCTGGTTAGCACAAAAAATCACTCAAATAGAGGCAGTATTTCCGGATACTAGCCCTGCTGAGAAACACAGAATTCTGACTATCTGTCTTCCAATGGGGATCGCACCACATGTGGAGGACTGTGACACTTGGGGCACAGTCTTTGCTTCCATTTACACAAAAACACATGGTGTTCCGTCCATGGCGGTAATACCAGATGTGCTAAGACAAATTCAAAACGAATACGGTCCAGAACCTGCTTTAACTCTGGGTATGAAATTACTGAAAGACTTCAAGCAGGTCTCAGCTTTATTATTATCTAACATAAAAGGAGAAGCAGCATCTGTGGCGATCCGTCAGAAACTGAAGGAGACAGATATAGCAGAACAGCCATTTGAACTTGCCAGAATCATAGAAAAATCCTATGAAGAGCTAGGAAGAGATAGATTGGGGGGGAAACCAGTAAAACCCTAACTAACAAAATCCTGAAAAGATATTTATTAAAAATAATCTAAACACTCCAAAAAAGAGTTGGGATGGAAATAAACAATCCACTCCCAAAGAAAAAAGATTCCAGTCCAGAGGAAGGTCTCCTCGGCGGAGAGAAACATCTCCGGACCAAGGACACAAGTCTCCCCAGAGGGAGCCCTCTGAGAAAAGATACAACCTTAGAAATAGGGATAATTTGAAAAAACCTGATAGATATCAAGATATTGATACACGTCCCTCTCGATCTTTTCAGACTTCCTCGCAGAAATCGGAAAGAAGAGGACGGTCAGAACACAGGGAAGAGCACGTCAAGTCCAAAGACAAGGAACCTGCTCATCAAAGTAAAAAACTACAATTTCCAAAAAAGAAGGTAGCCAGCATTAAAATAATCAAACATGCGGAGGATCCTGAGGACACAGCTGAAAAACGGAGAGTGGGCTCAGACAATGCTAGACAGCGCAGCAAAAGTGAGCATAGCTCGCAAGATCCTGATGAATCATCTGGAGACAGTGGACACGAATGAATACATTCAGGTGGAAACTGCAGACACCAGAGTAAGCAAACCTCATAAAATATACGAAATAACGTTACGTATAGAGGGAGATAAGACTACGAAAATGAGGGGTCTATTTTGGGATAACCTCTCCAAAGGCTATGACATCGTTTTAGCTGAAAAAGACTGTCCACCGGAGTTTGTCAGGGAGTGCCCTCATGGCGAAGAAATGATTATGCCTGCCTTCTCAAATCACATTCCAATTCATAAAAAATATACACTTGCAAGAAAGTGGGCAGTAGCCTAAGCTCCTGCATTATATAAAAACATGTTGGATGGGATGAGGACTCTCCTCCTCACAAAATCCAGTTAAAAAATCAACCAACTGCACAAAGGCAGTACCCAATTAAGCAAGAAGCTAAAAAACAGGTCAAGGAGATCTTAGATCAACTTAAATACCAGGGGGTGATTGAAACATGCACCTCACAAATGAATAGCCCTTTGTTTCCTGTCTCCAAGCCAGACGATTCATATCGTCTAGTTTTGGACTACAGACACCTTAACTCATGTTACAAAACTTTTGCAGTACAAAACTCACACAGTGCAGCACTAATGAATAACATCGTGCGCAAAAAATACAAAACAACATTAGACATCTCTAATGGATTATTTTGTCAAAATATAGCACCTGAAAGCAGGTATTTGACCGCTTTCTCAATAATGGGCTCGCTGAAAATTCTGTCGGATCCCACAGGGGTTCAAGAACAGCCCAGGATTATTCTCAGCAAGAGTAACAGAGTTACTACAAATGTATGATGATGAGGCATTATCTTATGTCGATGACATCTATCTAACAGATGATGACTTGGATACTCACTTGAAAAGAGTGAACACCATAATTCGCAGCAGAGGGTTACAAATTCAACTTTAAAAAGTCACGAATTGCCCATCTAACTGTCCTGTTTTTAGGATATGAATTATCAAGTGAAGGCAAAAGCCTGGCAGACAATTTCTTAGAGAAATGTGCTGTAATCCAAGCACCAAGAACGCTGAAAAACTTACAATCAATTCTAGGTTTCCTGAATTTCGGAAGAACTTACATTCTAAATTATGTAGAGAGAGTTAAACCTCTCTATGAACTAATAAGACCAGATTTTAAAACAATCAATTGGACTCAAAAACACACAGAAATTTTGAGATCATTGCAAACAACCATGTTAACTAAAACAAAATTGCAAACACGCGATAACACTCGCAACCTTGTAATCCGAGTCATCCCAGGAAGATGCGGATTCACGTACCTAACCTCTAATGAGGGAGAAACAGTACCAATAGCATACAAATCACATTTGTACACAGAAGCTGAAAAAACATTCAGCATTAAGGAAAACATTGTTCATGCGGTTCAAACAGCTGTAGCAAAAGAAAGAGACCAAGCTGATGGCAGACAGATTACTGTTAGAACAGCAGAATCAGCCTTTGAGGCATTAACAAGCCCATGTAATTTACCTACTGTGGCATTAAATCTAAAATGGATACAATGGGAAAATTCTCTTGCTACAGACAAAGTGAAATACTATTTCGACCCGGAAATGAAAAAATTAAAAAATCTAGAATATGAAAGAGAATATCCTCTGCCAATCGACATTCGGCCCATACAACAGTACGCCTGTGTAATATATACAGACGGACATGCACAACCCGCAGTTTGGGGAAAACAAGCCTATAACGCCACATGCGAGATTGTTAAATACGTGTGGCGCGGAGATAAATTAAGACCTCTGGTAACAAAATCACACTCTGTGGAAAATAATTCAGATAAACAAACTGAATTAATAGCGTTGAAAATGGCGCTAGATAATGCGGATCGCGAATTCCCGACAATAATAGTGTGCGATTCATATTACTGCGTCAAATCATACAATAACGACTTGCAGAAATGGGTTCAAAACGGTTACAAAGATGACACAGGTGCCACAATAAAGCAAAAAACGCTTTGGGATCAAGTAGTTCTTTTACAGAAAGAACTACCAAAGACTCACGTGATACATTCATTGAGTCATGAACGTGATGGCGTTCACGTTCCAGGGAATTCATTGGCTGAGACAGCCACAGCGGAAGCAACTAAGTTGGCTTCCGTAGCTACAAAAAGCAATCAGGAAAATACGTAGACAGGGAAACAATGCTGGCGGTAAAAACCTCATCAAAAGGCGACTGTTCAGCGCTACCTGTCAACTATCCACTCAATTATACATACGTAATCGATGCAAACTCCGTTCCTTTTGCTCAAATCCCTGGAGTGGGGGATATAGTGATTCCAAACACGAACAGGAGAAACTTATTAGTGGCAGACGCACATATGGGTGAGGGTCTAAGACACCTTAAGATTAAGGAATCTCTGAAACAATTACAATCAATATACTGGTGGCCGGGAATGAGCCTGCAAAACTACAAATTTGCATTTTACTGTAAAAACTGCAACAGAGACCGCAGTGGCGAAATGCCCGGAGCACTACCAATGCCCTTCTTTTAGAGATCACATAAATTCCCATAAAAAATGCGTTCCATTAATAATATCATTTCAGACTAGTTTCACTTAAAATGTAGACCCCAGCACTCGGCTGACGCCTGAACTGTTATAAAAAGATTTGCGAGTCTATAGCGGCATAGACGCAATTGGCATGCTACACTCTGATCAGGGTCCTGCTTTTAGCTCTCGAGCTTATGAGGAGGATGTGACCAGCATGGGCATTGCATTGTGGGAATCTTATCACTTCCTTCCTGAGGGAAATGGGATGGTGGAAAGAAAAAACCGAGACATAAAGCAATCTATAACGGCTAAGGTATTAGGTTCGGGGGTTGGGTGGGTCAAACATTTAATAAGTGTCCAACGTAGTCTTAATAATCTGCCAAGAAATTCTCTAAAAGGTTTCAGTCCGTACGAACTATTGTTCGGGACTAGAATGCATATCCAGGACCGCGATAGTCAAACTTCAGTGGTAGAAAGAAAATGCTTTGATATCAAAGATCATTTGGCTATTTTACAGGACTTAAATGAAACAAGAAAAGACCTGAGCAACATAAAGTTGAAACAACAGCCAACAGCCACTGAAGAGAAACCACCTGTCCCAGCAAGACCTGTCTGGATTCCAAAGATTGAGGATCTGGTCAGAGAGAAAATCGCGGTGAAGAAGGAATTTAAAACCTTCTTACAGAAAAGCAGTACCTGTCTTAGCTGTCAACGGAACAAGATCAGTTGTACTACCGCCCCTTGCTGGTAAAAAGGAGAACCGAGTTGTATCCATCGACCTGGTTAAACCACAATCATGTGGCCAATAATAAGTAGTAGGCCAAGTGGACTCCCAAGAAGTAGCAGAACACCAAAGTTTGCTACAAATCAAGAGGTTCAAACTGAGAGACTAATCACATTTGATAAACCTACAGTGAATCAACAAGGACTATGCAACAAAGCCATGGAACTTATGCCTCTTGAAACCCAAATTAGAACAATTCGTCAAGAAACACCTGTCTACAACGATGTAGCCACAGACTATGCTAATAAAACAAGGAAAAATCCAGAAGCAATCCCAATAATTGCCAGAACTGCATCAGGCTAATTCATCAACTTCGATGACTTTTCTGAGGATCCGAGCGAACCTGAGGAACAGCCGACAAAAACAACAACTTTTAAAGACAAGACTAAAGAACTCTTTCATCAACTAAAAGAAACCTATCTGATTTCTCCATGGATTGAATTTTGGGTGGTGCTAGGTGTACTTTTCCTCCTGCTTTGGCTCATCATGGTGCTATGCTTGGGACACTTCATTGAGGGAAAATATGTTACAATGGACACAGCAAGCCAGAATATCAACCTGGTCCTAAAGCCACACAAGTCTTCACACATCGAGAAAAGAGAACTTACTTCAGTAAACTTCACAGCCAATCCATTACCCGGTGGGGTAGCATGGGACAGAACAGAGTACGATATATATGGCTCGGTCGAGCTCTTGAAGTATCCTCATCAATTTAAGGTTTCATTAAGTGACTTTGTAAAACCGAGTACATTCTCTGATGATTGGGACTTTGAAAGTATTAATGATATGATGTCAGACTTAGTTATGTCAGCAAAATTTACAGAACATGATTATTTACAGGGTTCATCAAATTATGATCAGATGTACTGCTACAACCACTATGGTAACCATTATTTAAATAGATCTGCTCAGCCTAGAAATGTTTTAAATTATAATCAATGGGAACATTGTGCAACTCCACCAAAAGGTAGTTCAAAAACATTCTATGAGAAATTCCCATACTTCTCAGGGTTTAACACAAGTGAAGCAGAAACATTTTATTTCAAATTGTTAAATAAGACAGGAATGAAAACCATGCTAACAAATACAAAATTAATCTATTCAGAATCATTTTATGAAAAAATGAATACATTTGGTTTTGATTTTTGGAAAAATAACATTGAAACGAAAACAATCTGGGGTACTAAAGACTGGCAAGTCCAAGGTATAGAATCACTATTCAGTGCCTGCATGATCCCAGAACAAATTATATTTCTGAATGACACAATTCAACAAACAACCTGTCTTGGCCTAGCCAAAATTAAAGACTTAAACAAACCGTCTATTCCAAAGCCATCACCTGATAGTAATAGCACTACAGATGTTGAGATAGACGTATCCCATATTTTTAACCAAAACAGAACACATCCTGATTGGAAGAAATGGTTGATCTGGCCCACAGACACAAATAACTGTCAAGATAGATTCCTGAACAAAATACAGGGGTTCAAGTTGACCAGGCCAGACCCTAGATACTCCCAGCGACAACATCCAGGGATTGTAACAACATACAGTGTAGGTAAACTATGCCTTGAATGGCTACATACATCCACACTGGCAGAAATTAAGCAACACTTAACTTTACTTAAAGAAGGTGCTGACTTGCGTGATTTCATTATGGGACCACGCAAACAGCGTCAAAAACGCTTCATAGCGGCCTCTATATATGCAGCTTATAACGAAGTTTGGAAAAAAACTCAAATTAAAACAGCAGAGAAAATACGGGAAATTGACCGTATTAATTTGGAAAAATCACTTTCTGTTGTGGACAACGGGTTAATGACTCTGTCTTCCAGAATATATTCACTGGACAGGATTGTATCATCTGCAATCGATATAATAGAACAGGACATGCTAATGTTACAACATGGTCAGTCCCAATTGCGTTCTATTGTACAGCTTGGCTGGACGTTACAAAATCTGCGTTCGGGCTACGTGCCTTGGCGTTTAATCAACACAACGTCACTGTTCTCTATCTTTAACCTTACTGATATACAAATCAGCTTGGCACAAAAGGGAGCAGAATATACAATTCTGAGCATTGAAAAACTTGAGAGATTACCATTGACAATGTCAGAACGACCTGTCATTGAATGGATAATACACGGGATAATAACTATTACGATAACAACTTTCCAATTTCGATACTGCCAACAGTATATACAGGCAGGCCAGTATGAAAGGTTGGGTAAAGGATACATCAAGTCATCATGGAAATTACCTTACACTCACACATGTTATAGTGAAAAAGGACAGAATGTATTTCTTAGTGGTGATAATTGTGAAACATCACTAAGTGGTACACTTCTGTGTCAGGGTATAAATCTACATGGGTCCTGTGAGGGGACTTCAAATAACCTTTCATGTCACCAGCTTGGCACACCTGCAACTCGAATAGAGCCATTCTTTAGACGGCTTTCAAACGGGAGCTACATTCTAATAATGGACCACAGATGTTGTGGCTTGGTGCCAGGAAAAGCTTATCTGGTAAGCGTAACGTCCAGGGTCACTTGCTGTGAGCAAGTATTGTATCCCAACGACACTCCAGACAGGGAGGGAAAAATTTGGCCCAGTTTGAAAATCTCTTCTATTCGAATTGATACTTTAAGCAGAATGAAGTCTGTTCTTCTACAGACGCCAGTGCACTTGACGTCATTAAAAGAAACGTATGATCTCCAAGTTGCAAGGACAACGGCAAAGATACATAACCTTTTATCAACAAATTGCCCCCTACACTTCGCAGAAATGCTAAATGAAATCTTAAACATTTCTGATACGAATGGTATCGCGAGTGTATTTAAGACAATTTTTTTGGGACTGTTGACACCTTTCAAAGCAGGCCTGGGCATCTTTTCCTAATTTTGTCCATTCACTCCTTGGCGGCCTTCCACTCCTGTTGGGACTCGTAGCAGGCATTTTATTTTTGATTCTCCTGCTTCGTTATGGCAAGCCACGTCACAGACAAAACTCCAGCAACAATGGAAGAAACGATCCTAGCTATACGTTATCGGACCGCATAACTAAAGTCCTTGGATTAGCCCAGCTAAGAGATCTGAATATGACCAGGTTTCTTTCATTCAGACCCATCTGGCAGAACTGTATCTTACCTGTGTTAAGATGTATGCTGTGCGGAGAAGAATGCGTGTTAGACGTCTGTCTCACACTACAATCAGAAGTACCATTGGATACAGATACTTTGCTAAGTCCAGTAAAGGCTCATGCATCGTGTTGTCCCCAGCGGTTACCCATCCTGATGACGGCATTCGTTGAGACTTCACCACTGCGATTAAAGGGTAGTGAAGTGCAAGATGAGAGCAGCATCAACCAGGTACGACCTTCTGTGAGCACTGCTGATCCTGTCATCGATGATAACAATCATTCTCACGACTGCACAGTTGCGGCATTTTCCAACTTTCACCTGAAGCGGTAAACTGCTTTTTTGAAAGTCTGTCTGAAATGATGTTCTCCCCCGAACAGAAAGAATAAACTTTTAAGCAAACGAGCACTCAGCGTTCCCTGAACTCTGAATTTGGCCTTCAGCTTTGAAAAAACAAAAGCTTCTGAAAATATTTGGAACTGTTTTGACTTCTTCCCTTGAAAAACGAAACTATTTTTCCCCGATTCCAAAATATTTACCTTTTTTTTAGGCACTCATCCTCTGCTTAAAGTAGAACTATTCTTAGAGAACATAGCTTCTATTTTTAGGAACTCTAGAGACAATATATTACCTCAGCCTCTAGCATACTTACAAATAAATGTATTTATATGTGATGGAATGGTCTCGCACTTTCTTTTCTGTATTAAGAGCCATTTCATGTGTAATTTTCGCAAATCATTCGTGCTGATATATATGTGCATCCTTTTTAATGCATGATTACACTGCTTGAAAGCATACAGTACCTATACTCATTTTTAGTGTATTTCGCATATGCTATTTCAGATGCAAAAAAATGTATTTTGGGGTGGATCGGTATACACATGCACCGTTAGATATGTTTACTATTGCTTAGTTTAGTAATTATGGACATGAATTCATGGAGTGGGTGTAGTGTGTTTTATCTAGGTACCTGAATCAATATCCTATTCTTTGCCCTTGTCCGGTTATAAATCAATAATATCCCTGCAATGGCGTAGAAACCCTTTTTCATAATTCAGTCATAGCGCATGCTGTCACATTAAGCAAGCCTATTTCTCCAGCCCCCTAGAAAGCACACCGAGTTCTTAAACAAATCCAAGCCTCCAGCAACCTGGGAAATCCCCGCTGCTTTGTTTTGATTTCGTCCGAAGAACTCCTGTAAAGCACTGTAAGAACGACCAGTTCTTAGTGACATCTTTATTGACGTCTTATGTCCAGCCTTACGTCAAACCCGGCACCTTTCAAGTATAAATATACCAACGTTGCCTTAAGCAAACACACGGTGGTGATGAATCTGGAGAAGCTACTACTTGCCCGAGAGCCCAGCTGATGCGAGAGCCCACGGACGCTGCCCCTCCCTTTTGACGCGCTGAGAAAGACGCTGTCTTTTCTCTTGCCGAGAAATCCAGCCTCCGGCGTTTCCAGCCTACCCTTGCGGGTGACTGGGATACCGAGTCCTGAGAGAGAGATAGCAGCCCTCCTGCCTTCTAATACCCAGGTACTGAACTGACTAAACCCTTACAGAGAATTCTTGAGTCAGATTCTTGGCAAAACAAACTTAACTTAAACTGCTACTTACTTACTCCTTCCCACGTATTAGGCTTAGGTCAGGTACACCGGGGTAGGCGTAGTTAGAAGCACCAGTTGAGTACGATTAGTCAATGTACATATGTATGTATCTATTTTATCCATTTTAAAGTATCATATGGCTAAGAAACCATATCAATGCTTTTACAGTATTATTTTATAATCCTGCTTTTACTGTATGCACTTTACTTAACTATAAGTATTGCAATTGTAGCAATTCATTTCTCTTGTATGAGGAAAGAGACTGCTCAATAAATAACACCTTTTATTGAAAACGCCCATCTCTCTTTTTCTCTACATCTGGTGAAACTAAGTACGCACCTTTGACTGAGTGAAATAGCTGTCTTTTGTTTTCACACGACTCTAGACATATACTCTTATTCAGGTAGAGCTAAGTTGTCATGTTTTATGGTTGTCAGAAACTAAATCCCTTCTTGTCAATCCAGGGAGGTTAAACTCCTCCTCGCCTATTCGAGAAAGTTTCTAGTGAACTCTGAGCTAGCTGGCACAAAACTTAAGTCTAATATAGTCAGTAGAGACCTAGTTAACCTCAGTCCTACGTCTACACTACTGAAGATATTATTCCAATGCACAGAGCCTATTGGGACTATAGGAACTACACTACAATACCTCGGCTTGAATGTCGATTTCCTGATGTGCCCCTACTTCGGGAGGAACAACTATTGTGGGCACTTGTGCCGCTCCACGCACCTCTGCTTGCGCATCTCCTTGCGCTGCCTCTCCTTCCACATGTACTTGGGCTTGTACATGCACATGTGGTTGTTGTTGCGGCTGTGGCTGTTGAACACTCGTCAGATGAGTTACAACAACCTGTGTTGATTGAGGGACATTGCTGCTACTTTCTTGCGATGAGCCAACATCACTGGTCGATGGTGATTGAACAACTATACTGGCGGCCTCTAAAGCACTCAAGGGCTTGGACCTAAGTTGGCGTGGTGGTGGTGGCACTGAGCCCAATGGAGCGGGGGTGCTGCTCCCGGCAGCTTGGTCCCCAGCAAACCCTGCTGCTGCTGCAGGCGTACTTATTTTTTTCCCAAAAAATGTGGCGGTTGGCACACCAGTCTCCTTGGTAAGTGGCGCCACTTGCTTCTTCTGCTCCTTACTGGCAACTTTCTTGCTAGAGGAGCTACGGGGAACTTTTTTTGGGGCCATCTTCTTCAGAGGTCAGTACATCAGGCCGCAGTTGCACGAGTTGCAGAGTTGTCTTGTCTGTGGCCACACGTGACGTCGCGTGACGTTATGCTGCACACACACCGCTGCAGGACTTCTTCCTGGCACTGGTGGTTCTCTTGTGCACCTAAAAGCAATGGAAGACAGAGGAACATCAGTTATACACCCCAAAAAGTCGAAAAACACATAAAAATCAGCACAATCCCATGCCATCCATGCCCTCAATGATGTTTAAATTCAAGAAGACACCCCACAGAAAGACTAGGCCCATGCACCTCTCACTACCCCTGGGCATAATGGATGAAAGCTAGGCAAAATGGGTGCAGGCCTGAGAACACTGCCTGCCTTCAAAATGGCCCCTTGCACCCCAAGCACATGGCCAGGGCCTGCCTGTACCAGCACTCAAAATGGCCCCCACCCACATGGCCAGTCCCCATCAACAGTACACCCCATAAAAACGAAAAACACACATAAATCACCACAATCCAATGCCATCCATGATGTTTACATTAAAGAGACCCCACAGACAGACTCAGTCCATGCACCACTCAATACCCCTGGGCATAATGGATGAAAGCTAGGCAAAATAGGTGCAGGCCTGACAACACTGCCTGTCTTCAAAATGGCCCCTTGCACCCCAAGCACATGGCCAGGGCCTGCCTGTACCAGCACTCAAAATGGCCTCCACCCACATGGCCAGTCCCCATCAACAGTACACCCCAAAAAAACGAAAAACACACAAAAATCACCACAATCCAATGCCATCCATGATGTTTACATTAAAGAGACCACACAGACGGACTCAGTCCATGCACCACTCACTACCCCTGGGCATAATGGATGAAAGCTAGGCAAAATGGGTGCAGGCCTGACAACACTGCCTGCATTCAAAATGGCCCCTTTCACCCCAAGCACATGGCCAGGGCCTGCCTGTACCAGCACTCAAAATGGCCCCCACCCACATGGCCAGTCCCCATCAACAGTACACCCCAAAAAAACGAAAAACACACAAAAATCACCACAATCCAATGCCAACCATGATGTTTACATTAAAGAGACCCCACAGACAGACTCAGTCCATGCACCACTCACTACCCCTGGGCATAATGGATGAAAGCTAGGCAAAATGGGGGCAGGCCTGACAACACTGCCTGCCTTCAAAATGGCCCCTTGCACCCCAAGCACATGACCAGGGCCTGCCTGTACCAGCACTCAAAATGGCCCCCCACCCACATTGCCAGTCCCCATCGACAGTACACCCTTAAAAAAACGAAAAACACACACAAATCACCACAATCCAATGCCATCCATGATGTTTACATTAAAGAGACCCCACAGACAGACTCAGTCCATGCACCACTCACTACCCCTTGGCATAATGAATGAAAGCTAGGCAAAATGGGTGCAGGCCTGACAACACTGCCTGCATTCAAAATGGCCCCTTGGACCCCAAGCACATGGCCAGGGCCTGCCTGTACCAGCACTCAAAATGGCCCCCACCCACATGGCCAGTCCCCATCAACAGTACACCCCAAAAAAACGAAAAACACACAAAAATCACCACAATCCAATGCCATCCATGATGTTTACATTAAAGAGACCCCACAGACAGACTCAGTCCATGCACCACTCACTACCCCTGGGCATAATGGATGAAAGCTAGGCAAAATGGGTGCAGGCCTGACAACACTACCTGCATTCAAAATGGCCCCTTGCACCCCACGCACATGGCCAGGGCCTGCCTTTACCAGCACTCAAAATGGCCCCCACCCACATGGCCAGTCCCCATCAACAGGAAACCCCAAAAAAATGAAAAACACACAAAAATCACCACAATCCAATGCCATCCATGATGTTTACATTAAAGAGACCCCACAGACAGACTCAGTCCATGCACCACTCACTACCCCTAGGCATAATGGATGAAAGCTAGGCAAAATGGTTGCAGGCCTGACAACACTGCCTGCATTCAAAATGGCCCCTTGCACCCCAAGCACATGGCCAGGGCCTGCCTGTACCAGCACTCAAAATGGTCCCCACCCACATGGCCAGTCCCTATCAACAGTACACCCCAAAAAAACAAAAAACACACATAAATCACCACAATCCAATGCCATCCATGATGTGTACATTAAAGAGACCCCATAGACAGACTCAGCCCATGCACCACTCACTACCCCTGGGCATAATGGATGAAAGCTAGGCAAAATGGGTGCAGGCCTGACAACACTGCCTGCATTCAAAATGGCCCCTTGCACCCTAAGCACATGGCCAGGGCCTGCCTGTACCAGCACTCAAAATGGCCCCCACCCACATGGCCAGTCCCCATCAACAGTACACCCCCAAAAAAAAACGAAAAACACACAAAAATCACCACAATCCAATGCCATCCATGATGTTTACATTAAAGAGACCCCACAGACAGACTCAGTCCATGCACCACTCACTACCCCTGGGCAAAAGGCCCCAACAGCAGCCCAAAACATCAAAAAACACAAAAAACAGCACAATCCCATGCCATCCATGCCCTCAATGATGTTTAAATTCAACAAAACAGTTGCATCATGCACCCATAACTAACCCTGGTCCTACTGGATACTGTGGCTACCCACAATATATTTTATTTAATGTTCTGAAAAAGTTCCAAAATTGTAGTTGCAGCAACTGTAATGCCCCAAACAAACTTACTTGTGAAAGTTGATTTCTAATCCAAAAGTGATCCAAAGAAAGTCAAAAAGGCCTCAAATCCAAATATCCAGCAGCATCCACAAAAAGTAATCCTTCCAGGTCAAGATCCAAATGAAAGTGACCAGCACATGAAGAAAGCACTGGGAGGAGCCTGCTGGACAGGAACAGGAAGTTGGAGACTGTGGGGCACTTCCTTCCTCCCCCGCCCCCAAAATGGACTCCTTGCAAAAAAAAGTGCAGGCAAATGTCAACCGTAGGAGTTATTCTGATAAAAATCATCATTTTCAGAAAGTTTATGCTGCTTGCTGATGGATTTCTTGTGCAGAATTGCAAATTTTGCAATTTCGCGAGTGCAAGATTGTTGCTGCCCGCCGCATCTACGTGTTCGCAATTGTTTACTCCCGCGATGCGTGAACACGAGCCTTTATGACGTACTCGCGTTGACAAACTCTTGCTGTGCAAGGTGGCGGGCGCGAATTTACAAATTTTCGACAAATTTGTGAGAATTCGCGGAATGCGAATTTACCAAAAATCCGCAAATTCCGCGAGCGGAACAGATTTTACGCCCATGCTTAGTAATATGTGGTGCTCTGATTGCCTAGTTTGTTTGCCAAACCGTTGCTGTTCCAGGAGCATATCTTAAGTGGGCTTCCCGAGTGTACGTCAGATTGAGTTCAGGGTCTCAGACAGCCATGCCCAGTTTTCTGCTCCTACAGGTTCCGTGGTTAGGGTTTTGTGGCCACCCTTTGTATCCCTGGATCGAGAGATCGGGGTTTTACTTAGGGCTCCTCTAAGGACCGAGTAGACCAGTCTTGGTAGCACAGCTGGACTGACCGCAGCCTGCGAGCTGTCAAGAATGTGTGTAACCCGGTTCCTTGCGGGGGTGCTGGAGATACCCCACTGCTTGAAGATGTCCGTGTGATTCAGAATTTTAGATGCTAGCTCCTTGGATCACCAGTTAACCGTAGTTGTTTGGTTGCTCTGGCCATGCCACGGTGCGATAAACTCAACAAATACGATCTTGTGCGATGTAACTTCTTCATTCAGGCCTGCTGCTTGGATTAGCTTGAGGATGTTTCCACAATTTAGAACATCAAATTTACCTCTGGACTTGTATTCCAGGTAGAATAGTGTGCAGGCGGTTGGTACTTGTGGATGCCTTGTATTGATACGACCATCTCGGTGACTTGCAGGTGTTTTGTTGGTCAGATCTGAGGGAGCATGACATGTTTGATTGAGTTGGCTCAATAACAGAGGACCTGACCAGTCAGAGGCTGCTCCTGATAGGCCGTGAGAGGAGCTTGTCATTCCCAGAATTAAGGTGGTCCGATTGTTGGAGTCTGGAGGTGGGCCTACTGCATGCATGTTAGCAACTAGACCAAAATTTGCAGGTTTAAAAGGCAAGTTTATTACAATTCTGGGCTCCTTTGGTCTTGTTGGGGCTAAGTCTTTGTTGATTTGCCTGTCACTTGCATGATTAATTCAATTCAATTGCATCATCTTTATTCGGATATAAAATATTAATAAAAGCACAGTTCAAGAATACCAGCAACAGTTCGACTTTTTGTTAAAAACACAATATAAATACAATAAGTAAAGAAAGGGATAGTTGAAAACGGGCAGATAGCAGCATAATAATCTTGAGCACTTTCAAAGTTTCGACAAACAGATAGCAGCATATTTCAATAAAGTGCAGTTGATTGTAAACGATTTTAGCAGCATGATATAAGGTTCAACAAACAAATAGCAGCATATTATAATAAAGTGCAGTTGGTTGTAAACAGTTTTAGTAGCATGATATTTTTGTGTTCGATTTTAGATTCCGTATGCATTACCCTTATATAGGTATAATTCGCAGTGCCCTTATATAGGCATAGAAATCCAGTCCTTATTTAGGCATAGTCCATGCTACCCAAATACAGGCATGGCTACTTACATCCGTTCATCTACGTCACAATGGGTTCTAGGAAAACCAGACTCTTAAGCCGTTGGGACTTTCCTCCTACTTGAATATTGATTTCTCCAAGTACTCATTTATTATGCATGAACATCTATTCCTTAGGGCTTCATTCATGACATTCATATGCCCGACTTTTACGTCAATACTGGCATCCCTAAGCACCTTCAAGGTATAAATATACCTTCACTTGCTATGGCAAAGGACGGTGTGGTTCGGTGCAGTTTGACTACCTACTTGCACGATGCAGCTCGCTACAGCAAGTGCCAAACGAAGCCAACTCCCCAGCTGACACACTGACCAGAAGCTGTCATCCTCCTGCCGAGAATCCAGCTCCAGTGTTTCTAACTCCCCTTGCGGGGTGTTGGGAAATCGAGTCCAGAGAAAGAGTTACCAACCTCTCTCATTCTAAGGTATGGAGCTGATAAGAACCTAGAGAAACCTTTTGCAATTCTTGGTAAAACTAACCAATAGCTAAAGACATCACCTACTTTTATTTTATTTATTTTATTTTATTTAATGAGTTTTATATAGCGCTGGCTAGACCCAAAGGTATCAGAGCGCTTTACCTGAGAATCAACAAAGTAGCAGAAAAAGATCAACAAGTACACAATACATCAAAAAATAGGCAATACAATTAGGTGAGGAGAGAAAGGAGAGAGAAAAGTAGTGGAGGGGACAGGGGAGGTGAGAAAACGGGGGAAAGGGAAGAGACAAGGAGAGACGAAAGGAAGTCTGTCTAAAGACCGACTGGGTAGGTGACGACCATGGAGGGAATCCACAGCCCATCTCCCCTATAGCAAAACCAGGTAGCTCCATCGGGCATCAGACAAAATAGTTCAGTCTCAATACATTGAGAGAGGAAAGAAGGAGAGACATAAATAGAGGGAGGATACGGGAGGAGACGACAGGATAGACGAAAGAAAGTCTGTCTAAAGACCGACTGGGTAGGTGACGTCCAAGGAGGGAATCCCTAGCCTGTCTCCCCTATAGCTAAACCAGGTAGCTCCATCGGGCATCAGACAAAATAGTTCAGTCTCAATACATTGAGAGAGGAGAGAAGGAGAGACATAAATATAGGGAGGATGCGGCAGAAGACGACAGGAGAGACGAAAGGAAGTCTGTCTAAAGACCGACTGGGTAGTTGACGTCCAAGGAGGGAATCCCCGGCTTGTCTCTCCTATGGCTAAACCAGGTAGCTCCATCGGGCATCAGACAAAATAGCTAGATTTCAATTGACGCGGGAAAATTCACAGATAAACAGGATGGGGACTAAGGGTCAGGACAGGTGAGGGCAAAGTTCAGTAGCAGGAAAGTGGAGAAGAGTAGAGCGGAGAGGGGGAGGAGGGAGATAAGGTCAGGAGAGACACAGGAGGGTTTGTTGCGGCCGTCATTTTAGGCAGGTACAGGTAGTATTTACATGACGATCAGAGTTACAGGTTACAAGTTACATTTGTTCCAAGAGCAAAATAAACATAAGAAAAAAAAGTTACGGATATTCGTCAGGGGAGGGATGTGAGAAAAAACAGGGAGACGGGGAGAAACTGTGCCCAATGTCCGGCTGGGTAGGTGACGGCTGAGGGGATGAACCCGGTCCAGACTCATCTATAGCTGAACCGAGCAGCTCCACCGGGCATCGGACATAGTGCTCGGACTCCGCTGTCAGGATAATGATCAGGTGCAATCAGAGAATGTCATAATAAAGCGGGGGAGTTGGAGAGATGAGATACCGCAGTCCAAACAAAAACCAGATGCCATCTTGAGGTCAGGCACTGTCCTGAGAGGGCTCTATAAGGAATATTTCGGCTTAGAATAAAAAGTGTAGGGGGTCCCCAGGCACCTCCATAGTGATGCCACTCCACCACTTCCCAGGGGGCGTTCCTCCTTCTTCAGAAGAAAAACAGCATGTGCCCCTCATCAACACTGGGGACCAGGTTCAAACCCTTCAAAAACTAAAGCTGGCACCCATTTCCACCGATGGGGGTGGAGATCTCAAAGCTCCTGCTTGACGCTGGTCAACAACTCCGAGCAGGCCTTATAAGGGTGCCATCTCTTCTGGCACCTAGCGACTCTTGAAAACATAAGATAAACATTGGCCGGAGCCAGACTTCGAATTTACAATCAGAGCTGGACGGAGCAGCTGCAGGGCCATTGTTAGTTCAGACCTCGTGCCCGCACCGGACTAAATTAAGGTTTAGACCTAGATTCGGTACTTTGGGGTAGGCGTATTTTAGAAGCACCAGTTGAGTATTTTAGCCTGTGATATTTATGTATGTATTTTTATATATGTCATAGCACAAGACAATGCTATTCCAGTATTATTTTATATTACTGTTTATGCTGTACACATTATACTTCACATTCTGTCTAACGATTGTAGCAGTTCACCTCTCTTGCATGAGAAAGAAGACTGTTCAATAAACCCTTTTTATTGAAACGCCCGTCTATCCATTTCTGTGCAACTCTGCAGAAACGAAGCATGCACGATTTTATAATAGATAGTTATCTATTGTTTCCACAACTCTGAAGATATTGTTCCGGTTCTAGGGGAAACAAAGTTGTCATGTTTATGAGGTTGTCAGAGACTATTCCCTTCTTGTTTATTCAAGAAAGTTTCTAGTGACCTCTGAGTTAGCTGCACACACAATTAAGTTTAATGTACTTGATAGAGACATACTGACCTCAGTCCTATGTCAAATCTATAGTGTATATTATTCCAATGCGCAGAGCCTATTGGGAATATAGGAACTACACTACATGGCGCCCAACGGTTTGGTAAGGCACTAATTTAACGCTAGATACTGAAGTAACGCAGTCGTGCTTTTCTCAGAGACTCCCTACTCATAATAGTCCAATAGACATCTGGAGTGGGTAAGGGCTAATATCCGCCATAGCTGAGTAGGACGAAAAATCCTATGTATTAGTTTTTGGTTTGTTCAACGTTGAAGGATACAGTGTTCCAAAATATTGTGCACCTTATGTTTGTTTCCTTGAAGCTTGCTCTGCAAACTTTCAGTCTACAAAATGGCCGACGAAGATAATTCCGGGGTCAGTGGAGCTACAGGCTACAGCGCCGACAGAGTTTTAACTCCTTCCATGCTCATGACGGAATGGTTCCGTAATGAGCATCGGTGCTCCTGTGCTGATGACGGAACCAATTCCGTCATGGCCAGGGGCACGAAATTCCTCTGCTGCAGACAGCAGAGGGATTTCCTTTTCACCCCTGTGACCTTGGGAGCTGGGGAAGAGCTTGCCCAGCTCCTGAGGCCCCCTCCCTGGTTTCTGTTCAATGACGATCAGCGCGCACGTCGCGCTGTCGTCATTGAACACAAACCGAAACTAAAATGAGCCTTTAGGCTCATTTCAGTTTCACTTTCTACATGCTCAGTGGGCTATCTCAGCACCCTGAGCACGTAGAAAGACGGGAGAGGTGTCATTGGAAAGGGGAGAATCTCCCCTTCCAATGGTACCCCTCCCGAGTGGATCCCCAAGCAGTGGTCCATCCACTAGACACCAGGGAGGGGTGAGCGACCCATTGGGCAAGGGCCTTCACTCCCCCCATAATTACATTTTTAGTATTTAGTCTTTGTGCCCCCCCTGGGGGGCAGATGGGGCAGTAGTCCCCCACTTTATTTAGGGTGGGGGCTGCCCGAAATGGGCGCGCCAATGCCACCACCCCCCGGCACCATTATAGCCTTTCTGCCCCCCCCTGGGTGGCAAATGGGAGCAGTAGCACCCAATTTGCCCCCCCGGGGGGGCAGAAAGCCCACTATGCACCATGGATTTTTTTGTGTGCACTTTTTTTTAGGATGGGGGCTGCCCGAAACTGGCACGCCAATGCCCCCCCCCCCCACCACCACTACAGACTTTCTGCCCCCCTGGGGGACAGATGGGGCAGTAGTCCCCAATCTGCCCCCCCGAGGGGGGGCAGAAAGCCCACTATGCACCAGGGATTTTTTTTGTGCACTTGTTTTATTAGGGTGGGGGCTGCCCGAAACGGGCACGCCAATGCCCCCACCCCCGCCACCATTATAGCCTTTCTGCCCCCCCCATGGGGGACAAATGGGGGCAGTAGCCCCCAATTTTCCCCCCCGGGGGCAAAAGCCCACTATGCCCAGGGATTTTTTTGTGTGCACTTTTTTTTAGGGTGGGGGCTGCTCGAAACGGGCACGCCAATGTCCCCACCCCCCGCTACCATTACAGACTTTCTGCCCCCCCTGGGGGACAGATGGGGGCAGTAGCCCCCGGGGGGGGGGCAGAAAGCCCACTTGACACCAGGGATTTTTTTTGTGCAATTTTTTTAGGGTGGGGGATGCCCGAAACGGGCACGCCAATGCCCCCACCCCCAGCACCATCACAGCCTTTCTGCCCCCCCGGGGGGCAGATGGAGGCAGTAGCCCCCAATCTGCACCCTGGGAGGGGCAAAAAGCCCACTGGACGCCAGGGATATTTTGGGGCAAATCTGAATTAGGGTGGGGGCTGCCCAAAATGGGCATGCCAATGCCCCTACCCCCCCGCAAAAATTGCAGCCTTTTGCCCCCTGAGGGGGCAGATGGGGGCATTAGCACCCAATCTGCCCACAGGGGGGGGGCAAAAAGGCCAGTAGAGGTCAGGGATTTTTTGGGCAAATGTTAATTAGTGTGGGGGCATTATCATGCCCATTTTGGGCAGCCCCCACCCTAATTAAAATTTGCCCAAAAAACTCCCTGGCGTCAAGTGGATTTTCTGCCCTCCCTGGGGGGCAGTTGGGGGCATTAGCCCTCAATCTGCCCCACCAGGGGGGGGCAAAAAGCCCACTAGACTCCAGGTTTTTTTTGAGGGGGCAAATATGAAATAGTGTGTGGCTGCCCAAAACGGGCATGCCCATGCCCCCACTTCCTCCCCGCAACAATTACAGCCTTCCTGCCCCCCCCCCCTGGGGGGCAGATGGGGCAGTAGCCCCCAATCTGCACCCTGGGAGGGGCAAAAAGCCCACTAGACACCAGGGATTGTTTTGGGCAAATGTTTATTAAGTTGGGGGCATTGGCATGCTCGTTTTGGGCAGACTCCACCCTAATTAAAATTTGCCCAAAAAACTCCCTGGCGTCTAGTGGACTTTCTGACCCCCCTGGGGGCAGATGGGGGCATTACCCCCAATCTGCCTTGCCGGGGGGGCAAAAAGCCCACTAGACGCCAGGGATTTTTTGGGGGGACAAATTTGAAATAGGTTGGGGCTGCCCAAAACTGGCATGCCCATGCCCCACCCCCTCCCCCACTAAAATAACAGCCTTCCTGGCTCCCCTGGGGGCTGATGGGGCAGTAGCCTCAATCTGCCCCCCCTGGGGGGCAAAAAGCTCACTAGACACCAGGGATTTTTTTAGGCAAATTTTTATTAGGTTGGGGGCTGCCAAAAACAGGCATGCCAATGCCCCCGCCGCCCAACCGCAACAATGACAGCCTTTCTGCCCCCCCCCCTGGAGGGAGGATGGGGGCAATAGCCCCGATTCTGCCCCCCCCCGGGGGGGGGCAAAAAGCCCACTTGACGCCAACGATTAAGCTGACTTTTTTATGTGTGGGGGTGGGGGCTGCCCAGAATGGGCATACCAATGCCCCCACCCCCAAAATATAAAGCCACAATGTTTCTGCCCCCCACTGGGGCATATCGGGGCAACCCCAGCCCCGATATCTTCCCCCCAAGGCAGCAGAAAGCCGACTAGGCACGGATTTGTTTTTAGCAATATGCCTACCTGTGGATTATCGGCCCTAGCGCAGCCGCCACATAGAGAAACCTAGCAAACCTGTAAATTTTTGAAAACTAGACACACAGGAAAATCCAGAATGGGGTGACTTGACTGGCTCTCAAAAGGTTCTGTTACCCAGAATCCCTTGCAAACCTAAAAATTGGTCCAAAAATACAAATGTTCCTCACATTTCTGCGTTGGAAAGTTCTGGAATCTGCGTGAATCCACAAAATTCCACCCACTCCATGGTTCCCAAAGCCTTCCAAGAAAAATGGTACCTCACTTGTGTGGGTAGGCCTAGTGCCCGTGACAGGAAAGGGCCAAAAACCTATTGAGGCGACATCAAAATGACCTAACACAAAATAACCTGGTTTTGCAAGGGGGGTCCCATGAGTTTTTGGCCCCAGGCTTGGCGGCCATCCGGGGAAACCTACCAAACCCACAAATTTCTGAAAACTAGATATCCAGGGGAGTCCAGCAAAGCAAGACTTGCGTGGGTCCCCTAACGTTTTCCTACCCAGAATCCCATGCAAACTCAAATTTAGCTGAAAAAATCACTTTTTTCTCAAATTTCTGTGTGGGAAAGTTCTGGAATCTACATGGATCCACAAATTTCATCCCACCCAGCGTTCCCCCAGGTCTCTCGATAAAAATGATACCTCACTCGCGTTGGTGGGTCAAGGACCCGCAACAGGCAAGGGCCCAAAACCTAATGAGGAGACATCAAAATTACCTATCACAAACCAACCTGGTTTTCCAAGGGGGTTCCCATGAGTTTTTGGCCTGGGGCTCAGCGGCCATGTAGGGAAACCTACCTAACCCATACATTTCTGGAAACTAGAGACCCCGGGGAGTCCAGCGAGGTATGGCTTGCGTGGGTCCCTCATCATTCTCCTACCCAGAATCCACTGCAAACCTCAAATTTCACAACACAAAAAAATCGCTTTTGTCTCACATTTCTGTGTGGTAAAGTTGTGCCAACTGGCACAGGCAATATTCACAAGGGATTACGTACAGGACAGGGCCACATGGGCCACTGTCAGAATCAACACTTTTAGAAATAGCACTTCTAGAACTTAGAATAAGTATAGCACAAAATAACAGTTATAAATCACTACCAGTAACTACTGGTAACAGGTAAGTACCACCTACGCAACCCTAACCACCTTAGGAGAATGTCACGCAGGGAACCAGGACCTCACTAGGACCACGTGTACTGGAAAGAATAACCACCTAAGAATAAAATACACTTAGGGGTGTAAGCAAGAACACATTACACATGATGCATAAAAACATTCAGAGGTGCAACACAGGGAAAACACATGATGCATAAAAACACATTCAGAGGTGCAAGGAAAGAGAACACATGATGCATAAAAATACATTCAGAGGTGCAAGGAAAGAAAACACATGATGCATAAAAATACATTCAGAGGTGCAAGGAAAGAAAACACATGATGCCTAAAACATTCAGAGGTGTAAGGAAAGAAAACACATGATGCTTAAAAACACATTCAGCGGTGTAATAACAAGACACATGATGCATCAAAAACATTCAGAGGTGCCAGAACAAGGAAGACACCTGATGCATAAAAACATTCAGAGGTGCCAGAACACAACTCAATAGCGCAAAAACACATGATGCCTAAAACATTCAGAGGTGCAAGGAAAAACCACACAATTGAGCAAAAACTTACATAAGCCACCACCTGTGGCAGTCCCTAGGCCAACTGGCCTTGTTGGGGCTAGGACGCCCTGTGTCCAAATGTCAGGGGCCTAAACGTTGCAGCAGCCCACAAATTGCTGGGCAGCTGTGAACAGTCCCAAGCGCCTAAACGGTGCAGCTGCCCACTAATTGCTGGGCAGCTGGGAATCAGCAAAACTGCGCCAGGGCCCTCACTGGCCCTAGAACCAAAGCTGCTCCCAGCTGGAGCCACACAGGCTCTGTAAATAACTTTGCGCAGAAAGTTGGAGCCACACAGGCTCTGAAAAACACTTGTGTCCCCCAAGAGCCTCACTGGGCTCTAAATATAACACTCGCAGGCAGGAGGGGGCGGGCGCTGGCAATGTGCCCCGGTGCTCCCTCTAACTAAAAATGGCCAAACGCTGGAGCCACTCAGGCTCTAAAACAAATATGCCCCAAGTCCCTCGGGAGACTCTAAAAATCAATATGGGCCTTGGAGCACCTTGGCTCCTCTCACAAGTAAGGGGGGCGGGGGGAGCCACTTCAGCTCCTTAGACAGACATGCCCCCGGAGCCCCTCGGAGCTCGAAATACAACTTGCCCTCATGAGCCTCTCATGGCCCGACAATGCCCACTGCCCCCAAGAGCCTCCGTGGCTCTAAAACAAAAATATGGGCAGGGAGCCTCTCTGGCTTTCAATCAAGGAAATGCCCAACTCGTGGGAGCGGCCCTCTTACAACCGGGGCTGCTCTAAGCACAATGCAGAACTGTCCCGCACTCACCGGTACGGAGGAGGCACTCCTCGGGTGCGGCGGAGCTCTTCTCCTGTGGCTCGCCTTCTCCTCTCCGCCGGCAGCTGCGGGGCTCTCCCAACACCACGGGGGCCCCGCTGCGGGCCGGGCGGTGTCACCTCTTTTCCCGGGGCTCACTCAGCACACGGGAGCCCCGCACCAGCCCACACTTCTCCTTCCTCGGCCCGGCGGCGGCGGGCGGGACTTCCGGCTGGGCCGTGCTGCCATTGGCCGGCCGGCCGGCCAACCACTTCCGGGTCGTCACGGGCAGCGCAGCGGCCCGTTTCAGGCACTTGTAGGCTGGGGGATAATTAACCAAGGGGTGGGCTCCCTTGAGTTAAATTAAAATATGAAAATAGCGGCCAGGCCCCTGGCGGGGTGAGCACCTGCCAGGGGACAACATCATAAAAAATAAGTGAGGTGGGCACTCGCAAAATAATTAAATAAACGGGGTGGCACCCGTAATTAAAATATAAGCAGGGCTTAACGCAGGGTGGCCACACAAAGGGCAGGAGCGCTTCCCTCAGGGGGAAAACCACGGCGCTCTGCCCAGTAATGGAAACAAAGCGCTCTCAAGCGCTGGGGGGGAAATAAAGCGCTCCAAAGCGCTAGATGCCCAAAATGAAGCACCAAAGTCCTTCAGGAGTCCAGGACCTCAGCAGTCCAGGACATAAGGTGGAGCCCAGCAGCTCTCAGAACAGGAAAGTCCATCAGGTGTCATGGGGCTGGGCAGGGCTCAGGGAGGCAAGCCTTCCCCTGAGCCCAAGCAGCAGCACGCCTGTTCTGCTTGATTTTTCCGGCCCTCTTTTGAGGAAAGGTGATTGAAGGTGACTTCAGTCTCTTATCATTCCAGTGCAAGGGTTAGAGTAGTGAATAGAGCCTATTTACTAGGCACTTCGATATAATTCTGTATTCTCCTCCTTAGATTAGGGCTTATACACATACGCTAGGGGATAGATTCGCTAGTACTAGGGATAATCTGTCCTTTAGTTAGGGTATTATTATACTTTCCATGGAGTTATGCTGAATTTGGACCTGGTAGGCCTCAAACGGGAGAGACTCCATCTTTCTTTCTGCTCCGGCAGCTTGGGATGCTTCTAGGTCAAGTGTAATGTTTTAGGTATGAGGTGTTGTTCGCTTGGAGAGAACCGGTTCAGGCCGGCCCTTGTCGAAGGATTGTATTTTTCTCCGGGCCGAAGACACAACACCAGGCCGGCCGGCTGGGAACGTGTCCTTGGTACGGGGAGGTACAAGAATTTGGTGGGCGGTAGGTTACTGGCCGGAATTTTCCATGAAGAAACACGCTTCTATATTAGCAAAAGCCCGAGGCAGTTGGTGAGTCAGTCCGTAGGCGGCATCTAGCCGTTAGCAGCAAAACTATTAATTATTCCAGGGAAGACAGGTGCCATCCAAAAGGGCGGAGAAGAATCGAGAAACAAATACTCTCTTAGCAGAACAGCCAGGGGAGAGAGAGTAGCCGATGAGAGGAAGGTCCCAGTGACTTGGAGAAGGGTGAAGAGAACAGCGCATAGCGGTGTAGACGCATACCCGTGATTGCGGAGGTGTGACGTCAAGACGAGCCAAGGCACAGACGAGAGGGGAACCTAGATGACGGCTGAGTGCAGACTTCATATTAATAAGGTGATGTTGACCCTTTGTCATTAGAGTGCACAATCTAATCCTTCACTTCTCTTTGCAGGTTATGTGTTGTAGTATGATGTTATGTGATTGTTTATTGTACGGAGAAATAAAGTACCCCAGTTCTTAGTGAACCGACATGTGCTTCGTATTCTTGTATGAGAGGGTAACCTATTCTTCTAGTCAGATGCAACTATGTGAACAGATGCTAACCCTGATCAGGTAAGTGGTAACTGAATAAGGGAGAGAGGAGCCCCTTGAATTAGAGAATAAGTTGTACATTACCAAAATTGGCAACCATTGTGTGATCTGTAATACTGTAGTTCCATACCCCTGATGAATAGTGAGACTGATTCCTTTATGTAATGATAATCATAGGATAAACTGCCATTAGGTAGAGAGGTCTGGGTTCGTATGGGACCGCGAGGCCGCCGACTCTGACACTGTGCTGATACTGCCATCTGGGTAGAGAGGTCTGGGTTCGTATGGGACCGCGAGGCCGCCGATTCTGATACTGTGCTGATACTGCCGTCTGGGTAGAGAGATCAGGGTTCGTATGGGACCGCGAGGCCGCCGACTCTGATCTGATACTGTGCTGATACTGCCGTCTGGGTAGAGAGGTCTGGGTTCGTATGGGACCGCGAGGCAGCCGACTCTGATCTGATACTGCCGTCTGGGTAGAGAGGTCTGGGTTCGTATGGGACCGCGAGGCCGCCGACTGTGCTGATACTGCCGTCTGGGTAGAGAGGTCTGGGTTCGTATGGGACCGCGAGGCCGCCGATTGCCGATTCTGATACTGCCGTCTGGGTAGAGAGGTCTGGGTTCGTATGGGACCGCGAGGCCGCCGATTCTGATACTGTGCTGATACTGCCGTCTGGGTAGAGAGGTCTGGGTTCGTATGGGACCGCGAGGCCGCCGATTCTGATACTGTGCTGATACTGCCGTCTGATACTGTGCTGATACTGCCGTCTGGGTAGAGAGGTCTGGGTTCGTATGGGACCGCGAGGCCGCCGACTCTGATACTGTGCTAATACTGCCGTCTGGGTAGAGAGGTCGGGGTTCGTATGGGACCGCGAGGCCACCGATTGCCGATATTATAAGAAGTCTGGGTATGCTTCTTAGGAATTCCCTGTCCTTAGGTGGTAGATATAAGTGGTCACCTGGTGTAAATAGGCCCTAGGGAGGGGGAGGTGGCAACGTTCTGGCTGAGTTGGTAGCGCTCTGCTGAGCTGGTCCTATCCAATCTGAGAAACCAGGCAGAACAACGCCCCTGGCAGGATTCAAGTCAGAAACAAAAACATTTTTAGAGTGTCACAGCACCCTTTTTATACCCAAAATCGTTTGTCTAAAGGGTGCAGGCAGTGTGAGAACCAGCTAGAACTGCTTATAGGGAATTCCTTTTACTGACCAGGCTAGGGACATGAGACGCACCCCAGGGGGTGGAGCCAGCATTGTGTGGGGAAAACCCAGCCTCACTCAGGACCCTCAAACCAGACGGTCAATCCACAAGCAGGCCCAGGCTCACTCCTCCCCTCACATCAGCATGCTAAACACTCCATTCACCACCGGGGCAGACCCACCCAGACTCTCGGAGCCAGGCTCACCAGCCAGCCTCAGCCAATCACACACCAGGCACAAATTACACAAATATGCCAACTTCTAAAAGTGGCACTTCTACACTAGACACAATCATGCCGCATACATCATTACGCAGCATTCAATCTCACGAGTTCGCACATACCAAACTCGACCCTGCACTCCCCACACATCAGGAACTACCAAGGGCATACATATTCCCCATTCAGTCATATCGGAGGGCAGGTCACTCACTACACATACACAGAGAGCTCACGCATTTTACACTGTTCCACAGTGAAAAAGTGCGCAGAGGCCTAAGATCACCAACACCAGGTCACAGAAACAGGCTAGGAAAAAGCAAAAAGTTTCGGGGTGAACCTGCCAAAAGGGCCAGGTCCAACAACACCATTATGCCAGCCTTCTCCAATCATATTCCAATTCATTTACAGTATACTTATGCCAGGGAATGGGCAATAGTCCAAGCCCCAGCATTATACAAAAATCATGTAGGATAGGATGAGGACTCTCCCTCACCATAAAAACCAGTTGAAAAATCATCCAACTGCGCAAAGGCCGTACCCAGTTGAGCAAGAAGCTAAAAACCAGGCCAGGGAGATATTAGATCAACTTGAATATCAAGGGGTGATTGAAACATGCATCTTGTCAATGAACCATCCTTTGTTTTCTGTATCCAAACCAGACAATACATATCGTCTAGTATTGTATTACAGACATCTAAACTATTGTTGCAAAACATTTGCAGTGCAAAATGCACACATACAGCATTAATGAATAACATTGTGCGTAAAAAATATAAAACCACATTAGATATTTCTAATGGTTTCTTTTGTTAAAATATAGCACCTGAAAGCAGGTATTTGACCCCTTTCTCAATTATGGGGATACACCGTCACTTCTGTCGTCTCCCTCAAGGATTCAAGAATAGTCCGGGGTTATTCTCAGCGAGGGTAACAGAGTTACTACAAACTTATAATGATGAGGCATTGTCATAGGTCGATGACATCTACATTACAGATGATGACCTGGATAGGCACTTGAACAGGATGAATACCATTGTACTTGGATTCGCCTCTGAGGGTTATAAATTCAATTTTAATAAATCGAGAATTGCCCATCTCAACGTCCTTTTCCTAGGATATGAACTTTCAAGTGAAGGCAAAAGCTTGGCAGCAAACTTTTTAGAAAAGTGTGCGCTGCTCCAACTTCCAAAAACTCTGAAAAACTTACAGTCAATTCTAGGATTCCTAAATTTCGGAAGAACGTACATTCTTAACTACGCAGAAAGAGTTAAACCTCTCTACGAATTAATCAAACCTGATTTTAACACAGTAAATTGGACACAAAAACACACAGAAATGTAGCGTTTGCTACAAACAGACATGTTAGCAACTAAACATTTACAAACAAGCGTAAACATATGAAACTTAGTGAACCGAATCATTCCGGGTCAATGCGGATTCACCCATTTAACTTTTAATGAGGGTGAAAAAGTACCAATCGCATACAAATCACATTTGTATACACAAGCAGAAACGAAATTCACTTCTACAGGAAAAATTCTGAAAGTGGTTCAAACTGCTGTAGCAAGAGAAAGAGCTCTAGCAAAGGGGAAACGCATTATGGTCGTAACTCCTGTACCTGCCTTAGAGGCAGTGACAAAAGCGAGCATTCCAAATGCTAACACTTTACATCCGAGATGGATACAATGGGTTAATTCTCTTACTGTAACGGATGTTGAATATGTTTTTGATCCATATTGAAAAACACAAGCATTTCTACAATACAAACAAGAATGTCCTCTGCCTACTTAATTTCTGCCTCTAGACCAGCATGAATGTATAATTTATACTGACTGATCAGCTCAGCCCGCTACGGTGGGTAAACAAGCTTATAGTGCTGCATGCGCGATTGTTAAAGGTCATATGCGCGATGGCAAATTCAGACCAATGGTGACAAAAACACTATCTCTAGGAGATTGTATAGCTCAGCGAGCTGAACTACAAGCATTCACAATGGCACTTGAAAATACGGATCGCGAATTCCCCACACTCATAGTGTGCGATTCTTTCTATTGTGTCCAATCTTACAATTAATATTTACAGAATTGGCTGCAGAACGGTTTCAAAGATGCAAAAGGTTGGAACAAACGGGGGAGGAGCCTAGCCCGCGGACGTAATGGCCGCCTTTTAGCTCGGCTCCGTCGACCCTCCGGCTAACTTCGACTATCCTGTCATATATCCTGCACTGCGACGCTACTTCCATACAGAATTCGAACTTTGAACACCCACTCTTACTCACCGTCTGATCCGGAGGTCCCTGGGTGCTGTGGATCCGTAGCTGTGCTCTCGGTGAGATTGGGGCCTCCGGGCGTCCGAGACCGGGACCTCGCCTGCGGGACCTGACCAGCGGAGAAGAGATTCCTGCGAGACCCGACCGGCGGAGAAGAGATTGCCGGCCCCGGCCGTGAAAGTGAGCCACTGGTGGGAACCGTTGTGCGTGTGCCCCGGAGATCCTGAACCGGCCCGATGACTGGGCCGTGCGGCTGGAGTGGGACGAGCTGTGTTGGGGGCTGACCGTGTGAAGGGGTCCCTTCGCCTTTGTCCTGTCCGGCGGTCCTGGACCCCGCGCCTGGCTCTCGCCTGTGGGGCCTGCCGCTGTTCGGAGAGGACCCCCCCCATCGGGCGCTCTCCCATCCTGTGCCGGTGATGCCGTTGTTGGGAGCCTCCGGGGGTCTGTAAAGTCCTACATTTGGGAACTGTTTGGGGGCCCACGGTGGAGTGTGGGGCGGCGAAACTCGCAAGATGGCTGCCGACAACGTGGGGGACACTCCGCTCTGCACCGATGCTCCTTGCCGGCCGGATTGTGCAGAGGCCTGGGTGTGTACTCGAGCGCCCACGCCCGGAGATGTCCTGGACGCCTTGATGTCATTGTATGCTGTCTTGGCCCCCGGTACCTCTGCTGACCCCGTGTGGCTCGCCGCCATTTTGGGCCGCCGCTCTTTCATGCACCCCTATCGCCCTGATGCCGCCATTGCCTCACCCCCTTCGGCTGCGCCAGGAGTTGCTGTTGTCGTTCTTCGGCCGCTGGATGGGCCGGTGACTTTTGACCCTCTGCTTCCTCGTCGCCTGGATTCTGAGGACTTCCACACGCCGCGGAGATCTGCTCCTTCCCGGGTGCCTGGGACTTATGGTGGGCCGCTGTTTGCTCCCGCTTTGTTGGATTTGAACTTTTGTTCTGGAGGGATACCTTTGTACTGTCGAACTGCGCACCTGGACTCCGGCTTGCCTTTGCTTGCCTTGTCGTTACTGCTACAATTGACTTGCTTAATTGACTTTTTGTATTCCCTCCGTACGAAAGCTCTACCTGATTTATATCATTACCGTGACTCTGGACTACGTTATGATTATTTTTTGCTGGGTGGTCCGCTCCACATTATCCTTGATTGGGTTGGTTTCGTGATCAGGAAGGGTTGGGGGTGAGTTGCATGACATGATAGTTTGCTGGTCTACCGGCCCGTTGCATTGATGTCTGTATTCCCGACACGGGGAAACGTTACGATCTCTTCCTCCTCCCCCTCCCTGTGGTTTTTGCTGTATGTGAAGGTGTAGTATTGATTTGATACTTATTCATTTGTTGGCCGGGGAGGGTCGTGGCCGAATGTGTTTGCTCATATCCTCTGGCTCCTCCCTCACACTTTATTTTTTGTTTTGTATTTCATCTCCTTCTCTTTTTGTCTTCTTCCTTTACTTTTCTTTCACTATATTTCGGGTTTCGGATTAGGGCGACAGGCACGCTGTTTGGAGGGTAGGCCGTAGCCTTCTGCAGGGGTGCGGGGTGGGACGGGTTGGTGGGGTCTTTCAGATGTTTTCTTTTGGTTCTATGGCCCTTTTCTATCCCTTTATAGCGGTGCCGCTTCTGTCCTCGCTTCTCAGGCTTAGGTGGGTTGGGGTTTCTTGCTTTGCCACTTTTCTCGGTTTCGAAGTTTCGTTGCGATTGCCATACCCTTCTTTTCGCCAGCTACCACTTTCTTCTGTACTATTAGCCACGGGTTGCTTGGCCCGGGGTGGCGCCCGTCTCGCACGATTGTGTTTCACTTTTATTCTTCTTATTTTGTTCTTCTCCCTTCCTTTCCCTCCTCTTTTTCTGTCCTTTTTTGGTTTCCTCCCCCTAGTTTGCTTCCTATTTTTCCCCCCCCTTCTCTTCTCGCCCCCCCTTCCCCCCCTTCCCCCTTTTTCCCAGGCTCGTATTGTGAGTAGTGGGCTTGCTTCGTACATTTTTCCGTTCCCCTTGCCTCCGTTAGCGTGTTATTGGGTGGGGGTCATTAGATCTTGGTAGCACTTGTATGCTTCTCCACTACATTTTGCGTCTGTTTTGTGCTATGGTCGTGTCATGCCCTTACATCCTCCTCCCCCCCCCCCTTCTCCTCTCGTTCTGGCATGGGTATAATCCTGTTTCTGGGTTTTTCCGTATTTGTGAGTCAGCCATGAGCGGTGTCCCCTCATTATAAAATAGACCTCATTGATCCTGATGTTGGGCCGTTATTGCTGCTTATCCCATTTCTAGCATTGTTCGATTATGTTTGCTTGCCTGCCACCTGGCCTCGTGTTGCCCTTTTTTGCCTCTTGTTTGTCTTTGATTTGTGGCCGGCCGGATTGGTTGTAGGCCCGTACATGTTTATCCTAATGATGCAAATAAAGGTCTTCAAAAAAAAAAAAAAAGATGCAAAAGGTGGCTCAATTAAGCATAAAACGCTTTGGGAACAAGTAGTTCAGTTACGAGAAGGACTATAAAACACTCACATGATACACACGCTGAGTCATCAACGTGATGGCGTTCACGTTGAAGGGAATTCATTGGCTGATGAAGCTGCAAAGGGGGCTGTGCAAACGGCTTCCGTAGCTGCAACCACACGTTCAAAAACTAAAATAGACAGTGAAAGAATGCTGGCTGGCAATGCTACAAGCAAAGGCAGCAGTAGTACATTACCTAAAGGGTTTCCACTCAAAAACTCTTATATAACTGACGCGAACAATGTTCTGTTTGCTCGAATCCCTGGAGTGGGGGATAGGGTAATTACAAACAGGGAACATATATTAGGACTTATCCTAGCATCAAATGAAAGGGCTCGCCTCTGCACATGCAGGTGTTTCCGCCACAATATCATTATTCAAATAGAGGTACTGGTGGCAAGGCATTAGGAAACAGACCCGGAACTATGTTTTGGATTGTGAAATATGTCAGAAGATGAAAGTGTGTACTGTGAAACGTCCTGCGCAGACGCCCCTGTTAATTTCAGATGAACCATTAGTGTGTGTTTACCTGGACCACTGCGGTCCCCTACAAAGGGATGCTAACTATAAATATATCATGGCCGCAGTGGATTCGTGTTCAATGTTCCTTTGGATGTGGCCTCAGCGCTCGGCTGACGCTCGAACTGTTATAAAAGATTTGCGAGTCTTTATCGGCACATACTCAATTGGCACGCTAACTTCTGACCAGGGTCCTGCGTTTAGCTCTCTAGCTTACAAAGAAGCCATGGCCAGTTTGGGCATTGCATTGCGGTATTTTAGTCCATTCCATCCTGAGGGAAATTCGGTTGTGGAGAGAAAAAAACTGGATATAAAGCAATCTGTAACAGCTAGGGTATTAGGTTCAGGTGACGGTTGGGTCAAACATCTAATAAGTGTCCAACGTAGTCTTAATAACTTGCCAAGAAGTTCTCTAGGGGACATCACTCCTCTTTGGGACAAGAATGTTAGTCTCGGACCTTGATTGTCATGCTTCAGTGGTGGAACAAAGGAATTTTGATATCAAAGATCGTTTGGCTGTTTTACAGGACTTAAATGAACTAAGAACTAAACAAAGCAACGTGTTCTTGAAGCCAACCACTACTGGGGAAAAACCAACTGTCCCAGCAAAGCCTGTCTGTATCTCAAAGCTTGGGGATCTAGTCAGAGAAAAGATCGCAGACAAGAAGGAATTTGGGCCTTCTTAAAGACCACCAGTTCCTGTCCTAGCAATCCACGGATCAAGAACAGTTTTACTGCCACCCCTTGCTGGTAAAAAGGAGAACAGGTTTTTGTCTTTCGACCTGATCAAACCACACTATGTGGCCGATACTAAGCAATAGGCCAAGTGGCAGACGCACTCCTCTAGCTACAATCCAAGAGGTTCAAACCGAGAGGCTCATCGCCTTTGAAGAATCTGCAGTAAGAAAAGAAGGACTATGCAACAAAGCTATGGAACTTGTACCTCTTAAGACCCAAATAACAGTTTGTCATGAAACACCTGTCTACAACGAAGTAACAAGTGATCAAGTGGTTCCAGTGATTTCAACAAATCTGGATGCAATCCCCACCATTGACAGAACTGTCTCTGGCTATTTCATTAACTTTGATACGTTTTCCGAGGATCCCAGCGAACCTGAAACGACGCCAGCAAAAGAACTTTCAAAGAACAAGCAACTGACTTTTTTCATCACCTGGAAAATACTTATCTGGTTTCTCCCTAGATTGAATTTTGGATTGTGTTGGGAATATTTTTTCTTCTACTTTGTTTAGGTCTGGTAATAACTCTGGGTATGCTGATAAATGGAAGATATGTCAAAATGGACACAGCAAGTAAGCAGGCCAACTTATTCTTCAAACCAGACAAATCATCTCATTGTGAACAAAGAGACTTGTCAGCAGTGAACATCACAGCCATTCCTATACCTGATGGTATAGCTTGGGACAGAACAGAATATGACATTTTAGGCCCGTCAGAGCTGTTGAAGATTCCACACCAATTCAAGATTTCATTAGGTGACTTTGTTTCATCTAGTACCTTTTCTGATGATTGGGACATCGAGACTGTTAATAATATGATATCAGATTTAGAAATGTCTGCAGTATTCACAGATCATGAATATTTAGAAGGTTCATCAGACTATGAACAAATGTATTGTTATAACCACTATGGTCATCCTTTCTTGCACAAATCATCAGTGCCTAGAAATGTATATATGTATAACCAATGGGAACATTGTCCTACGCCACCAAAGGGTAGCTCAAAAACTTTTGCGAATACGTTTCCATATTTTTCAGGGTTTAATGTATCCAATTCAGAATCATTTTATTTTAAAAAAGTAAAGAAAACAGGCCTGAAAAGTATGTTGACAAACACCAAACAGATTTATTCTGCAGCCTTTTTTGCCCAACTGCCTAGACTAGGTTTTGACTTTTGGAAAGACAACATTGAGACAAAAACTCTCTGGGGCACACAAGATTGGCAAGTGAAGGGGATAGAAGCTATGTTTAGAGCCTGTATCATCCCTGAGCAAAATATGTTTTTGAATTACACCGTCCGACAGATGTCTTGCCTTGGGTTAGCCAAGATCAAAGACATGAACAACCCGTCCATACCTACACCTACACCTGATAGTAAAGACACTTCAGAGGGGGAGGTCAACGTATATACTATTTTGCTTCACAACAGAACAGATCCAGATTGGAAACAATGGTTGCTCTGGCCCAAAGACACAAACAACTGTCAAGATAGATTCCTGAACAAAACACAAATATTTAAAATCAATAGGCCAGATCCAAGATATGTTCAAAGGCAGCATCCTGGAATAGGAACAACATACAGTGTAGGGAAGCTCTGTCTTGATTGGCTACAAAGATTTACACTTAAGGATGTAAAGCAACACTTATCTTTACTTAAAGATGGCGCAGACCATAGGGAATCCTTGCTAGGACCAAGAAAACTGTGTCAAAAACGTTTCATATATGCCGCTATATATGCTGCACATAACGAACTTTGGAAGATTACGCAAGCAGACACTGCAGAACGAATACGAGAAATTGATCGTATTAGTTTAGAGAAATCTCTCTCTGTAGTTGACAATGCGTTAACAACTCTGTCATCCAGAATATATTCATTGGACAGCATAGTATCTTCTGCCATAGACATCATGGAACAGGACTTGGTCATGTTGCAACAAGGTCAGTCGCAACTGCGTTCTCTCATGCTTTCAGGCTGAACGTTGCAACACCTTTGTTCAGGCTATGTGCCTTGGCGTTTAATCAATACAACATCACTGTTTTCAGAATTCAATCTCACTGATAAACAGATCAAACTTGCACAAAGGGGAGCAGACTATACTGTGCTGAGCATTGAAAAACTGGAAAGATTGCCATTTATGGTAGCAGAAAAAACAGCTACTGAATGGATAATACACGGAACATTCACTCTGCCTGTTACAATTTTTAATTTTCAGTATTGCCTAAAACACATACCAGAAGGCACATATGAAAAGTTGGGTAATACATCCTGGGATTAACCATACACACGCAGATGTTGGAGTGGGGGACGTGAAGTGTTTCTTAGCGTTACAAACTATGAAAACGCACTAAGAGGTTCTCTCCTTTGTCAGGGTATTAATTTACATGAGGCCTGCGATGGTTCCTCTAACAACTTATCCTGTCACCTGCAAGGTTCACCAGCTGCAGTGAATGATCCAATTTTTGGACAACTTTCGAATGGGAGTTACCTCATGTTGAACGATCACAGCTGCTGTGGCATGTTGCCAGGTATACCATATCTAGTAACTATGTCATCCAGGGTCACTTGCTGTATGCAAGTATTGCTTCCACAGACCAACATAGACAGGGAGTCGCCTTTATGGCCTTCACTGGACATCTCTTCTATACGAATTGATACTCTAAGCAGAATGCAAGCCATTCTTTTGCAAAAAACTGTGCCATTGACCTCGGCCAAAGAGACCTATGAGCTACAAGTCGCAAGGACTTCTGCCAAGATACATGCCCTTTTGAATACAAACTGCCCCATACATTTGTCAGAACTGTTAAGTCGTATCTTAAACATGTCTGATACGATTGATATTGTACATCTATTTAAGAACATATGTTCCGGACAGTTAGCACCTTTTCAAGCAGTCCTCGGAATATTTCCAAACTTCTTGCACTCTGTGTTTGGCGGACTGCCCCTCCTTTTAGGACTCGTTGCAGGGATACTATTTTTGCTCATTCTGCTATGATATGGCAAGCCAAATCACAAGCGCCACTCCAAGCACCATAGAGAGATCTCTATAGGAGATGAAGTGTTGTGAGCGCACCGTCCAAAATTGGGGTTATCTTGTCTACGAGAATTAAATACCACATGGTTTCTGTCATTCAGACCAATCTGGCAAGATTGCATCTTACCTGTTCTACGCTGCATGCTATGCGGAGAAGAATGCGTGCTAGACATCTGTCTAACACTCCCATCAGTCATGCCAACGGATGTTGATAATTTGCTTGAACCGGCAAAGGCCCATGCTCTGTGTTGTCCCCAGCGGCTACCATTTCTGATGACCTCATTCATTGAGATCTCACAGACGCAAAATGCTGATACTGAGGTACGAGAGGAAACTTCAGGCGCAGAGGTACCATCCAGTTTGAACATTGCTAATGCGACCAATGCTGAAGGCGATGCTTCACGTCTAAGTGCGGTTAATCTTCTTCACGAGGGAATCCAACTTTCGCCTACAATGATAGATGATTTTTTGTCAACAGACATAGAAGATTTCATGTTTTCTCCAAGCCCTAACACTGACTTTTGATTTTGGCACACAGTGTTCTGAGAGACTTTGAATTTGACCTTCATTTTTTGAAAGCAAAGAACTTTTTCCTATGATTATTTTTTTTCTTCCAAGTTTGTATTTTTCATTTTTTGGCACAAGTAATCTGCTTATAGTAGAATTATTCATAGAGAACAAGAATTATTTGAATACTTCCAGAGACAATATATGACCTTGTCCACAAACATACCGTTTTATGTAATTTGACATGCAATGGTTTCAGCCTTTTTTCTTCTGTATTTACGAGACATTTCATAAATGTATATTTTTATGATTCATTCACTACATATGCTAAGAATGAAACATTGCTTTAATGTGTACAGCACCAATGCATTTTGTATGCTTACAACCAGTTCTAATGCATTTTTATGTATTTTGGAGGGGTTTTAGCACTTCATGTTTTAGATATTTTTTATATATGTTTAGACATGTTTAGTCGTACATGTGAAAGTGGAGTGGGTGTTGTGTTCGATAATAGATTCCGTATGCATTTCCCGTTTTATGCCCTTATATAGGTATATTTCACCTAGCCCTTATATAGGCATAGAAATCCAGTCCTTAACCCCTTCCATGCTGATGACGAACCCCAGCCGTCATGCACTAGGGTGCTCGTGTGCTGATGACGGCTGGGGTTCGTCACGGCTCGCCCTGTTCGTGTGTTTACCGCACAGCAGGAGAATTGCGGCCGGATGGAAGGGGTTAATTAGGCATAGCCCATGCTACCCAAATACAGGCATGGCTACTTACATCCGTTCATCTATGTCACAACGAGTTCTAGGAAAACCAGACTCTTAAGCCTTTGGGACTTTCCCCCTGCTTGAATATTGATTTCTCCAAGAACTCATTTATTATGCATGAACATCTATTCCTTAGAGTTTCATTCATGACGTTCATATGCCCGACTTTTACGTCAATACTGGCATTCCTAAGCACCTTCAAGGTATAAATATACCTTCACTTGCTATGGCAAAGGATGGTGTGGTTTGGTGCAGTTCAACTACCTACCTGCACGACGCAGCTTGCTACAGCAAGTGCCGAAGGAAGCCAACTCCCCAGCTGACTCACTGACCAGAAGCTGTCATCCTCCTGTCGAGAATCCAGCTCCAGTGTTTCTGGCTCCCCTTGCGGGGTGTTGGGAAATCGAGTCCCGAGAAAGAGATACCAACCTCTCTCATTCTAAGGTATGGAGCTGATTAGAACCTAGAGAAACCTTGGGCAATTCTTAGCAAAACTAAACTATAGCTAAAGACAGCACCTACTTCTTCCCTGGTATTTGACCTAGGTTAGGTACATTGGGGTAGGCATATTTTAGAAGCACCAGTTGAGAATGTTAGCCTGTGTATTTATGTATGTATTTTTATATATGTCATAGCACCAGACAATGCTATTCCAGTATTATTTTATATTACTGTTTACGCTGTACGCATTATACTTCGCATTTTGTCTAACGATTGTAGCAGTTCACCTCTCTTGCATGAGAAAGAAGACTGTTCAATAAACCCTTTTTATTGAAACGCCCGTCTCTCCATTTCTGTGCAACTCTGTAGAAATGAAGCATGCACAATAGACTGAGTGAAATAGTTATCTATTGTTTCCACGACTCTGAAGATATTGTTCCGGTTCTAGGGGAAACAAAGTTGTCATGTTTATACGATTGTCAGAGACTAATCCCTTCTTGTTTATTCAAGAAAGTTTCTAGTGGCCTCTGAGTTAGCTGGCACACACAATTAAGTTTAATGTACTCGATAGAGACATACTGACCTCAGTCCTATGTCAAATCTATAGCGTATATTATTCCAATGTGCAGAGCCTATTGGGAATATAGAAACTACATTACAATATAACGTGCAGTTTAGGTTAAATCTTTTAGGGTAGTCCAGTCCACAGGTAATGATTTTGTTTGGTGTTCCGCGCTCGAAGGTATAAGTATACTTGCTTCATTAAGTTCCTCGGTGTGGGCTGTTTGAAGCCCAGGGTCTTTGTTTTTGCCGGTTGGTGAGATGGTCAGCCAAGTGCTGTTTCCCCCAGCACTTGATTCTAGGCTATGATAGCCATAACTTGCCTTGGGGTTTTGGCATGGCTCGCCAGCGGCATGGGGGTCCTAGATGCTGTTGTAGCCGAGTCTGCTTCCACTGCCATGGTCCTCTCTTCGATGGGCATCATGACGCTGATTTTTTGCTTTACTGCAGGTTTCAGGTTTCAAATTAGGTAATCTGTTGCTCCTGCTGGGCCGCTTGGTGGTGGCCTCCCCCGTTCCGCTCCACGGCCACCGAAGTCATCTGCGGCGTCCCGCAGGGATCCTCACTCAGCCCCACCCTATTCAACATCTACATGAGCCCTCTCTCAACTACCGCTCGCCAACACAACCTCAACATCATCTCCTACGCTGACAACACCCAGCTGATCCTCTCCCTCACCAACGACCCCGCCACCGCCAAAGCCAATCTCCAGGAAGGAATGAAAGAAGTCGCAGAATGGATGAAGATCAGCCGTCTGAAACTGAACTCAGTCAAGACGGAAGTCCTCATCCTCGGACCATCTCCCTCTGCCTGGGACGACTCCTGGTGGCCCCCTGCCCTGGGCTTAGCACCCAAACCAATGGACCACGCACGCAACCTGGGCTTCATCCTGGACTCCTCCCTCTCGATGACCAAGCAAGTAAACGCCGTCTCGTCATCCTGCTTCAACACCCTGCGCATGCTCCGAAAGATCTTCCGGTGGATCCCCACCGAAACCAGGAAGACGGTCACCCAGGCCCTCGTCACCAGCCGGCTGGACTACGGGAACATCCTCTACGCAGGAACCACAGCCAAACTCCAGAAAAGATTCCAGCGCATTCAGAACGCCTCAGCATGACTCATCCTGGACACACCTCGCCGCAGCCACATCTCTGCCCACCTGAACGACCTGCACTGGCTCCCCATCAACAAGAGGATCACGTTCAGACTCCTCACCCACGCACACAAGGCTCTCCACGACACAGGACCGAAGTACCTCAACAGACGCCTCACATTCTACATGCCCACCCGCCAACTCCGATCTGCCAGCCTCGCCCTCGCCTCCATCCCACGAATCCGAAAATCCACCGCCGGAGGACGCTCCTTCTCCTACCTGGCAGCCAAGACATGGAACTCCCTCCCCACTCACCTACGGCTGACCCTGGACCACCTCTCCTTCAGGAAACAACTCAATACCTGGCTGTTCGAGCAGTAGCGACCCCCCCCCCCCTCAGCGCCTTGAGACCCTTACGGGTGAGTAGCGCGCTTTACAAATTCTGGTGATTGATTGATTGATAAATCATTGTACCAGATGGTATCATCACAGTACTGAGTTTTAAATAGGGGTAGATGGTAAATCTGTGCTTGATGGTGCGGGTTTTGTTGCGGCCCTTTCTCCTTTATCCTCGCTTGCCCTTGGAGTCTGCTTCTTCAGCATGGTGTGCCCCGTTGTCACTGGGTGAGGATGTGGGATTGGGCCCAGAGCTTTTGGCTGTGACAGTCACATGCGAGCAGCTGCTGTCTGCACTGCAATCCATTTTTGCCGGGAGCTGCACTGAGTAGACTGCAGCAGACTCCTCTATCCCGTATTTTGACTCTTCTTGTTTTTTTGTTGAGTTAACGCCTCTATCCTCAGTCTTGCCTTTGGGGATTGGTGGTTTTGGGATGGTTATTTCCTTCAGCTCTCGTACTAGCTTTGCCATCACCTCCGGAAGTGCACTTAGTTTGTCTAGGACTGGCGAGCAGTTACAGGCTTGCAGGGGTTGATCAGCATCTGCCTGGGCCCATTTTAGTAGGTTGTTCAAGTTTGTGATCTTTTCATCGATGATGGCAATGTACAGTGGCAGAGTATTTAAAACGCTTATCTGTATGTCCATTTTGTTGACTTGAAATGACATTGCATCCACTAACCTCTGTAGGATGTCTAGGGCTGTGGTCCAGGCCGACTCTTGTTGGGCTTTGCCCTCCTCATTTGGGGTGGCTGAAGGGCTTGTGTTGTTGGTGGCTTCTTACCATATAATGACAACATAATTTCCCATTCCTTAGATCACAGATAGGATAGGTCCTTTGTGAGGTGATAAGAATCTTCCTCATAAGGAGATAGTTGGGGTCGCTTGGGCATGTGGGAAACAAAGGATCTCATCCCTTCCTGGAAAGACCAGAACCAAAATCAATACTGCAGATTGTGTGACTATAAACAAGAATCTCTACAACATATTCTCTGTGCATGCCCAAAGGTTATTGAAGAAATAGAAAATATTACTTAAGTACACTTTTATCAACATGAACATTAGAACATGCAAAGAAGCTGTAACCACCTGGTTAGGCAGGTCCTCAATCCCCTTGGTTTGCAATGGGGGTAACATTTTAAAATCTATAATTAAAGAACTAGGTCAAATTCCAGTGGAACCCCAAAACTGATTGTTAGAATTTATGGAAATCTCTAAAATAATTTACGGATAGCAAACAGTATTTTGCTACCAATGTTAAAAAAATGAGCCACAGTCGTATACATTGTTTTTTATTATGATGGCGATTTTAAGGTTAAAGCACTTTACAGACAATAGAACTTTAATTCCAGTTCGCTTAACGTCCAATAAGGATTTATGGTTTTAACTTTCTATTAATAATTTTTACTAGGATGTTATATGTATGTAAAATGTGTTGTTTTTGGTGCAATGATTTTAAAAGACCGAACACTTAAATACATTTCAATAAAAAAAATGTAAAAAAATTCTGTCTGTTGTGACTTTTTTCCCTTTTATTTTGTCAACATGGCGGAGCGTTAGTGGCAGGAGTGGATTGGGTCCTGTGATTTATCCCAGGGCAATACAGTGCAGTGCCTCGAGCCAGCCAGCATGGCCCCTCGCAACGCCTCGAGCCAGCCAGCATGGTTCCCTCTGCGTCCTTTTAATTTTCACAGTATTTGCATTGCATGGCCATTTGGTGGCTACTTAGGGAAAGTTCAATAGGCAAACTATGAAAGTTCATTCGAATTTGTAAAAGTTGCATTGGAAATAGACAAAATACATCCAAATATTGGCAGAGATCACAAGTTGTCCCTTGTGAAGTGTGATAGTATAATTAGTTTACTTTTTTCCTTCTCATTTTAGGACTTGTAATCCTCCATGTGTAACATTAAATACAGTACTACAATTACCAGAATGCCAAGCGAACTTCACTGAGGCGCTCTTCTCCAGACTCTTGAGATGTTTTAAATGTGTGAGATCAGCCCCTGCTTGTTTAATTTACAGGGCACAACTTTAGATTCTTGTTCTAAATAATCGAACTCAAAGAAATTTACCCCGCGTGCAAGATCCAGCCAAAGCGTTGGAAACATAAATAACAAGCATTTCCAATGCAATGTGCCTAACAAAAATGAATGTGTCCTCGTGTAATGCGTCTGGTGCTATGTAAAGCGCTCTGATACCCGATTCAGGTCAAGATTGCGCTACATAATACTCTGAAAAAAATGCAGTAGGTCTCGTATTTGCGAGAGTTTGAGCTATTGGCATTGTAAATGACAAAGCCTTTTATTTAGGCGTTTTGGAAACCTGCACTTTGGAACTCATAGGCCTTGCTTATGAGAAGCAAGGCTGGCAGCATAAGAGGCGCAGTAATTGCGCGCCATGCTTCCCATAAGCAAGGACTATAAGTACAAATTGTGTGTTTACGCACCGCTTGCAAGTTTTCAAAACACGTAAATAAATCAAAGGCATTGTCATTTACAATGCCAATAGCTCAAATTCTCGCAAATGCGAGACCTATTGCATTGCAAATGCTTGTTATTCATTATATTTTAAAACTATGTTTTGGAGGAGTAGCTTTGTTTGTTAGTTCCCAACCTTTATAGTTCCTTATGTTTAGGATGATGCTAAGCCCTTCCTTGTTGGTATATCACTTTGTAATAGTAATGTTCTTTATCGTTACATTATTGCCTTATATGTACCAACACTGTATCATTTTTTGTTTGTCTTGTTATCTTAAAACCTAATAAAATATTTTGAACAGGAAATGCCACTGGCACCAACATAATAGTGTAAGTTATTCAATTCAATTCAATAATCTTTATTCGGATGCAAAAATCCATAAAAGCACAATTCAATCACCACCATCAGAAATACAATTCTTATTAAAAACCGCGGTGCATAGCGCTAGGTAATAAATAGCTTCTGGTAAAAAAAGAGACAATTGTGTACAACGTTAAAAAGGCATAATATATGACAACAATATTATAATTAAAATGTACAAGTTAATAAACAAAATTGGTGCATTAAACAGGGGTTGGAGAAGCATTTAGCAGCAACGTCATATTAAGATACGATGCAAGTAGTTGTAAACAGTATTAGCAACATGGTACAAGTGCAATAGAATTGTTTGGGCTTTTGGGATTTACAGGCCTACAAGTAGCGCTTTAATTGGTGTACAGCTAAGAAGATAAAAGTGACTATTTATGAGGGAAGTTTATTATATGTGCGAATGCCCTTAACACATTAAAAATCGCTCATGGAGATACGTAAGCAGACTACCGCCTTCAGAAACGAGCTTGCACGAAAAATCAAGTCGTCGCTTTCGAGTCTAAGAATCTCGAGATGCGCTGTTCTATAATCAGTGTTAGGAAATGCCTTTTAAATACGGAATCAAATATTGTTTTGTGTACTTTCTGTAAAAGTTACAAAAATGTAAGAAGTGTACTACCGTTTGGTTGCTGCCAGTGCCACATGGACAGGGCATTTGCTCAAGATTATTGTTAAATCCCAGGGGGAAGCAAAGTGAGTATTTTATATTGCCATCCCTAAGGCGAAAGAGCAGACTCCTCTCCCATCGTACAATGCTCTTCAAAAGGTATTTAGATGGCATATGCATTTGGGAGCTATTTATCTCCAATAGGGACATGTACCTGGCGACTAGGGGGCATATTACCAACAACTAGCGATAATTATCGCTATGTTGGCTAAGCGGCAATATTTTTATCGCCGAGCTGCGGGGATTTTTATTGCTTAGGAACCTTGCTATTATCAAGGTTTATCTCCTAAGCGATAAAAATCGGCCGAAATGCATGAATATCGCTGAAAAGTCCGCGATATTCATGCATTACCGAGCTAATGCTCTTAGCCATGTTATCCACCTACCATTGGATAACATGGCTAAGAACTGCTCAGGGGCAGGTGTTAGCTTTTAGAGATATTCGCGCTTAGCGCAAATATCTCCAAAAGTTGGTAATAGGAGATAGCGATGTTAGCGACTGTTTCCAGTCGCTAACATCTTGGCACGCCCACTTTGCATGTCATTAGTGATAAATTTCTCTGACATGCAAAGCGGGGCCCAAGATGGTCGCTATCTCCTACTAGCTGTCGCTAACTGGTGTTAGCGACAGCTAGGTAATAGGGAGATAATTTTATCTCCGCTTTCTTGGCTTTTAAAGCCAAAAAAGCAGAGATAAACCCCCTTGATAATATGCCCCTGAAAGTTTTAGCTGCTCTGTAGTGTGTCGTTCATTGTTATAAGATTCATACAATACACCCATGAGGGATCTTTTATTCATGTCCTCTAATGCTAATGGGTGTAGGAAATTATGTTGAAGGTTCACGCTGGTTAGACTTTTTCTAACAGCAAAAAGCCAGAGTATGGCTCCTCCCTTGTCGCAATTAAGGCAGTCTATGATGATCTCCCTTGTTAAGGTTGTTGCTGGAGTGAGCCATATTTTTAACCTAAATATAGCTGGGCGTGACCTAATAAAATCTTCTATATAATACAGATTTAGTTTCTTATGGCATACATAGTCCGAGGAGGAAATTTGGGCCCCTAAGATTTTCCTGCAGAATCTGTTTTCCTCTCTTTGGATCCTGCGGCAATTTATAAGACCCCAGACTTCAGCGCAATATGTGGCGGTGGGGATGCACAGTGATTTATAAATCTTCATTAAGGGTAAGGCTACCTCTGCCTGTTTTGGTTGGGGAAGACTCAATTTTTTTTAGTTATAAGCCCCCCCCCCACATGATTTTCCACTCAGACATCACCATTAAATATATTTTGGAAATTAAAATATGTGTTAGTCCATGACGTCCGTCTGGGATCTTTTTTTCTGCAATTTTATATAGCGTGAATTCAACTCGAAGGCTTTAGAGCGCTTTACATGAGGGCCGGAGATACGTTACACAATGTTACAATCATTTTTAAACATGGGGATGAAGCGATTTGCCCAGAATCACAGGATGTTGAGCCGACGCCGAGATTCGAACCTGATTCCGCAGTGAGTCGGCAGCTCTGCCTTAAGGCACATCCTCTCTGTCCCATGGGCTTTTCTCTTGCATTCATGCTTTCATGATAACCGCCTTTCAGGGTCACCCGTTGTTCCATGAGTCTATAAAATCCCACCCACCTGCCCCCCAAGAGTACACCCCTATCTATCGTGCAGAAGTGTTTCATGAGACCCTCTAGTGATGGCACGTCCCGCCGCTAGGCTGTTTCCAGCCAACTGCCCAACGGGCCCCCGTTCTGAGTTTCGCTCACTCTGCTGTTGCTGCTTGGGGCTAGGGCGGGAGTCACCGTGGCTTGCAAAATGACACCTGGACTGAGGCCTTCGATGCCTGTCCGCGCGGCTGCTCTGTCTCGTCTCTCACAGTGCCCGCGAGGCAGAACTTGGTGTACTGGCGGACACGACAGAAGGGCGTGGAAGGCACTGCATTTCTATGGGTGGGGAGGGACAGACAGCGTGGGTGACTCCAGGAACTAAAGCACCAGCCCAACAATTTCACGAAAGAAAGTGATAACGACTTTGAAATTAAATGTTTTAACACGTTTTTAGGGTCTCAATTAAGTGTACTCCATGCCCTGATGACGTTGCTGTGAGTTACCCAAAACGTGCCAGTTTGCCACGTTCTATATTTATATCGCTCATATAGTTACTAAAATTGAAGCGAGATTATTTTATGCTAATCATATGTAAGTGAGGTTTTTGTATAGTGCTGATCCTGCACTGAATTACTTCAATGCACTTGCAAACCGGTCGGTGAAGGCACAAGATGCACAGGGAAGTAAAGCGATAGATTAGGGATCACACAGTTGTCAAATGGGAAGCCAGGATTTGAGCCCAGGATTCTGGTTTGCAGACTGTGCAGATCAGAGGCTGTAGGTTCCATCCTTCGCGTTCCGTCTGTCACCAAAGTCAGGGCTTTGTGTTCAGTTATGTGATTATTATCAATCAATTAGTGGTAGTATATGGTGCTCAATAAACGCACTTAACACCAGGGCCCTCTTTAGTGCGGTGCGACCGGTGCAGATGCACCTGGCGCTGACCTGCTGTTTTCAAAAATAACTTATGAGTGAAAAGCACATGCTACAGAGGGGCATATGTACAAGCCCCTATCGCCACGGGAATGTCACTTTTTGTGATGTTCCCGTGACGATAGGGGCCTTGCCTGATGTGCAAGGCAGCGTTAAGCCACTAAACGCCGCATTATACATAAGGCACCCTTTCACGCTAACTTAGCGTGAAAGGGACGTGCAGTGGGTGTTGTGGTGGGCGTTCCACCAAAACACCAGTTGTATTTGACGCTGCCTCCTATGTACAAATATGGCGTACCTAGGAGGCAGCACAGGAGAATCCTGGTCTTAAGTTGGCGAAACGAGGAGAAATTAATTATTTCTTCTAATTTTAGCTTTTTCCATGTATGCTGCCTTGTGCAGCACACATGTAAAAAGCAAAATGCCATGGTTTGTTTATGTACAGGAAGGTGACCCTTCCTGTACATGAACAAACCTTTTTTTTAAATGCAATTTTTGTAACTTTCATGTGTGCTGCACGAAGCAGCACACGTAAACGTTACAAAATGGCATTTTAGGATTCTTTATGTGCAGGAAAGAACACCTTCCTACACATAACCAATCGTCCCTTTGGTGCAAGGTTGCCTGGGTTGGCACTAAGTTAATAAATTTAGCGCCATCGCGGTGGGAAACGCAAGGCTGCACCACATTCTTGTAAATATGGTGCAGCCTTGCGTTTCTGAAGTGGCAGAGCGTGTCGTTAAGCCAAGGAGGCTAACGGCACGCTCCGCCACTTCATTGTACATATCCCCCAGAGTTCCTTGTGGGTCCAGCAGTTTTCAGGCAACAATAAAAATATCAAGGTAACTCTGGTGATTCATATTCTGCTGTAGAGATGTGAGTTTTGTCTAGTGGCAGTTGTAGCTCATCACGAAGTAGCGCAGAGGGCAATGTCCCTTCTGCAAAGAACGTGTGCCACGTGGATCACAGAACTGGGTGTGAGTGAAAAATGAGTAGCGCTTTAAAAAATGAAATGCATGTCAGAGAGGGGCTAAGCAGAGAGATGGAACTGTTGGAGCCAGGTACTGAGGGGGGAGGGAATTTGTGGGCAAGGAGGTCCATGGGGGGGGAGGATGCAGAAAGAGACAATCACACCTGGTGCGACCAGCGCTAACACCGGCTCTACTTTTCAAGCTTTAGGTCAAACTCACACTACACGCACATATATATCTGTGGATAATCATTAGATTTTAAGGTGTGACTTTCTGTTTTAAATCTTTCCACAGACAATGAAGGGCACACACAGTGACAGAACATCTCTGTCTGAAATCATACTGCACTTCTCAAGTGTTTACTTGAGGAGCTATTACAAGGCCCACTGGAATTATCCGACAGGAGAGGGCCAAATTATGTGGTAGGTTTATGTGGCAACAAAAGGTAAATTATGCATGTAATGTAAACTATTTTGTTATAGTAAAGTAAAGTCCACATTTGTAAAGCGCACAATCACCCGTTAGGGTCTCTAGGCGCTGGGGGCCGTCGGGAAGATTAAGCGAGCTATTGCCCAGAGTCACATGGTGCTGGGCTAACCTGCCGCCGGAGCCGGGGATCGAACCGTGGTCCCCAGATTCCAGCGTCAGTCGCCCTGGCCGCGGCGCCACACCTCTCCCTATACTACTGCGTTATTATGTCTTTTCTCAAAAATGTTCATTCTGTCTGGGCACATCTAATTAGTATAAATGTATTATCTCCGTGCACACCTATTTCAACTATGTAATTAATAGATCAATTAGTTTTGGCGCTGTCCTTGACGCACTGTGTCTCTCAGTGCCATCATATAATAGCGAGTTGTGTTATAGTGTTATCACAAAGGGCGCGCTCCTTTAACATGAAACTCAATGGTTTCTTAACTGCTTTCTTGTGGAGATATGTTCATCAATCACAGTCAATCATTTGATTATTTGTAACATTCTTTCTTTATTCGATCACTTGGTATTCACCAATTCAAAGATTTTGATGATTCATTATAATCATGAATTCATAAATTGCGTTTCATTATACCCAATGCATTTCGGGTTATCAAACTAACCCTTCATCAGGGGTCTGTGGAAAAAACATACAGGACCTTAGTATTCAGGACATAACATATGTATACACTTAATGTACTACAGACTCGGGAGTAGTGAAAAAATACTTTTTCCACTTAGACCACTAAATAGTGGGTTCTCCTGGAGAGGACAGGAAGAAGGGAGGCAGTGTAATATTATGCATAATGACAGCAGGCAACATTTGCACTGTGTTAGATAATAGAATCGAATATACCTATAAGATCACAAATAATCAGCAGACTTATTCATACAATTTTCCAGGTAACCAAATCAGTAAAACACAATAACCCCAAATAAATTACCAAATTAATCATAGTACTCCTGAAGAATATTAGTTTTAATTGAGACTTGTTGCCCGGGTGTGCCTATCACCTTTGAGGAAGCAAGCGACAGTAATGTTGCTTGTTAGGTATTAGGCCCTTAGTTACAGGGTGTGCCTGTCACCGCAAACTCGTTCGCCTCGTTGCCAAATGTAGTCATTGAAGTCGTGCACACAGACAGCTGATCCAACGTGAAGTTTATTCAAAGTTTAAGCAATACAGGGAAATGTGCCTGCCACCTCAAATGCAGGAGGTAAACTGCTCATACATATGCATTAATTTCGATTTATTGTGGTCTTATATAGTGCAAACTTTACCCGAAGGTGTTAGAGTGCTTTACAAAAAGACCAGTTACCTTTCATAAGGACTTCGGACTACATGAGTTACATAAAAGTTACAAACAGATAAACTCTAACTAAACGCACATAAGAATGGTAGTAAGTGCAAAAGTCTACTACAGATACTAGTGGTTAGAGTTACACATATACAAGATGCAAAATCACTCAAAATTACATTTTAAGAAGCGATTAGGCTTGGACAATTATATATCACATATTTACAGAGCATGAACTTCTTGTCGTTTTTCAGCCAGTCCTTCGGGCGGTGTTGCACTCACGGGCGGTGGTCTTTGGCCTGGAGGGATCCCCAAGGTGGTGATGGCCGTGGGGTGGTAGTGGGGGAAGTTATTGTTACTGTTATCAGCTTTTGATTTGATTGGGATCTAGGGTGGGAGGCTCCTTCTTAGACCTCTTTTGGAAATGCATTTGAAACCCCTCAAGGTAGGTTCTACACACTAAGCATTGGTACAGTATAATACACCAGGATACCACACACACCTCATTAGTAACAGTTTTACACTCAAATACAGCAATAGGCACATAGAAGTTAACCAGTCCACTTTTCTGAGGGCCTTCCACTACGTAGCAAAATGTGTTAGAGCATTTTTAGTAAACTTTTTTCCATTTGAGTTAGAAACACATTTGTTTTAGGTCGAATCTGCAAATTATAGAGCCCATGATGGATCATATGGTAAATGGGGGAAATCCATAATCATGCAGAAAACGCCACCGCTACGGAATCGCATAATTCTAGTGGCCCTTGCTGTACCCTAAGGAGCCCACTCTGTTGGGGCTTGAGCCCTTTTGGTGTTTCTGCTAATAGTTTAATTGAGGTTATTGAGGTGGTGAGCGTCTCCTAAATCTTTCTGTTTCTCAAGTCAAGCAAGCCAAGGGAACTAGTAATAACTTTAACATAACATCGCATCTCCTTTTACCCTTACTCCACTGGCTCACCAGACATGACAAAAAAGTACTATTGTAGGAGAGGCTCAATTCCACACTGACTACAATTAAATGGTTAACAAGAGTAAGAGGTCTTGGGGCCCCATCAGGAACTGGGTAGGGCACAGCACCTCAAGCAGACAGGTGATGTGCAGGATGGCCTCAGAGACATCTTCTGTCTGCAACTATCTATTCTTCAGTTTCCACTTCAGAATCTGAGGTGGGGTGATATTGTCTTCTGTATCTCATGTCCACTCCAAAATATGGGATGGAATGATCCCCCGGTTCCTCACAGTTCCTACGCTCTAAGGCGCGATGTATAATTCTGTGAGGGCCAAGTGGCACTCAGTTTCCTGCACATATCTCCATATTTATTCCCGGCATAGTCCCTGCTCAGATCCCCACAGACGTCACTGGTCAGGACCCATTGCTCACGCCTGCAACCGCTCTTTGAGGGAGCCGCCTCCTGTAGTGTATGGATCACCCGATCAGTGGCCCATTCAAGGATGGAGAATTCAGTTGTAGGGAAGAGGACCACCTTGTGACCCAGTGATGCAGTGCTACAGTCTCATCCAAAAGCCCATCAAGAAAGGCCCTAGTCTGATTCCGGAGTTAACTTGGTCATAGTGCATTAACCAGATACTTGACCGTATGCTTGTCAGCGCCATCGCTAGGCTTGGACTGTGTGGGAGGTAGCCCAGAGCCCCATTCTCAGCCCAACAATATGAAACCCCCTCCGAGGGCCTAGTGAGGAATTTTCAGATTTGTCTGCAACTTGTGTCCCCACAGAAACACTGTGGGTGGTCATTAGCTCACATTTTAATTCTCCCTCTTTCTTAACCCTCTCTTAGGAGATCAACTCACGCTCTTCCAGTTTTTCATCAGCTGAAAAAGAGGTGCTTGGCGGTGGCTGGAAGAGAGGGGCAGCATCACAGGAGGGGCCCTGCACAAACCAGCAGCAAGAGCACTGACACTTTTACTTAGCTTAATGGCCCCAGGGGCCATTCCTAACCTACTTTACCCTTTGTCAATGGGCTTTGCAGTGCTGGATCATGGTGGCAAGGCTTTTGGGATGAGGCTTCTCTGAGGGGTGGAGGTAGGCCTCAGTAGTGCAGCAGGCATAGTGACACAAGTACTCAGAGATTTTAGGAACCAATGCACCTAAATGATGGCCATGGCCATGTTTTACTGTTCAACATTATTTGTTTCCATTAGGGCCCATGGCACCATTACCATGCCGCTGGTTCTTCATGCACCTCATAGTCTCAAAGCCATAACCAAGAGTTATGAGGCCCATGGAAGGCCAATCATCCCCTCAGCCTTGCAGCTATGGACAGTGGTGACGGCATACGTCGTAAAACGGAAGCAGAAGTTTCTTTCCGTTTCCTCTTATACGACGCCGATTGCCTGCACATCTCGACTTCAGGTTTGTTTTTTGTTTTTTTGGGGGGGAGCCCCCCCAAAACCCCCTTCTTTTAATTGGACCCTTTACCACACATGCCTTTACTACGTACCTCGTAGTAAACGTATGCGTGGTAAAGGCTTTCGTTGTAACCACGCATGCGTTGTAATGCATGCGTGGTTAAGGTTTTCGTCGAAACGGCCGCGCTGTAGTGGCCGTTTCCCGTCCTATGGCATTATGCGATATGGAGCCAACATCTGGGCATCCCCATTGCACTTAGGAAGAGTCAGTGAAAAGAAGAAAAAGGTGAATGATAGAATATTTTGAATAAATTCAGTCCCTGATAATTATTGTAAGCATTCCAGGCTATTCATTTGACAATTGTGCTACTGACGAAAACCATATGTAAATCAGCTATGGTCCTTCCATAGAAAACATATACAAATACTAGCTTTTGTTCCTTGATGCATATTTTCTTCTAGTTTAGACATGACAAATACTGTTCATGCTGGAAAAATACTGGCCAGGTGTAACTCCAGATGCCTGTCCTCTCTCCCCTGGACCTCACATTCATAGTCCAGCCCTATGAAACCAAAGAAAATATACAAGGTAGTGAGACTTCTTGCAGCATCATTCAATTGCATTTGGATGTGTGCTTTCCAAGTGTGCTGTGAAATTGGGAAAACAATCGACATGAAGCAGTTGAAAGCATATATATATCTAAAAACATTAATTGCGTCTGCATCATACTAAATTACAAAAGACAATGCATTTTGGAACCACCTAAGTGTATACTAATAATTGGCATTCGTAAGGGTGAAGGAGCCATGGCTCAGGACACATGCTATTAACCTTTTTTAGTATACATCTATTGTGTTCTGGTAATTTCCAGCATTTTATGGTTACTTGAGTAATGCATTCTATAGAAGGTAAGCTATTTTCATCTGCTTTGTTTGCTTTCTTTTCATTGTTGGTAAGATATTTTTTGTGCAACACATCTTACCTTGTACTGGGAATGTCAATCCATGCTGGCTCCTCTTGAGGGCATCCTACATGCTATAGCACATCTCATTAGGGCCTACAGAAATATGACTACATAACCCCACTCTGATGAAAGTCTGCACCTATGCACCTAGAGACTTATTTACAAGCCTCTTGCGCCACTTTTGTGTCATTTTTAACATGGGAAAAGTGACGTACGTCTGCTTGTAAATTACCCCCCTAGTATCTGGAACCAGATTCTCCATACCCAACCGGACAGCCCCAACCCAGTGCCAATTTAGGAAACACCTGAATGCTCAACTCTTTAAAGAACACTACATCACGATGCATTGTTTACAAACCAACTACCCCTCTGTTGGCTTGCACTATGTAAACACCACACACATACCTGTATATATGCATCTTAATCCACTAATCTGGAAACAATTTGTTAACATTTGATTAAAGCTATAAGTTTTGGGGAGACTGAGGCTAAATTATTCACCTGTGTGTCTAATATAATGTATTTCCACTTGATTGAATTTTAGAATATATCTGCTATCTATAGATATTCATTAGTTCTGCTTAACAAATGTACATATTACTGATAGTTACATTAGACTATGTTTTTAACATGTATATAAGTGACTGTATTAATAAATAAATATTAGTATCATAACTATTTATCTACAACTGCTTGATCTACAAATATATATAAATAAATACATAAATACAACTAATTTAAAGTAAAACAACACATGAAAGCCAGAGTTTATTTAATGCATCTTTAATCTGCAGATACTTCCTACTTTATGCATCTATATACCTTCCATGCACTTATGGATTTATATCTTTATTACTTTTGAATCTATTTATTTATTACTTCTACTTATTATTACTGTTCTTCTAATTCAGCCTATCCAACCCACTATCCTATTTTTCACCCTATACTGCTCTCAATATATCCTCTACCTCAACTCTCTGACTCATCTCAAACCTCTTTCTACTACTCTTTCCAATGCACTACCCTATTTCTCACCCTACAACTCTATCAATATATCCCATATCTCCACTCTCATTCATCCCAAACAACATACAACAACTACGAGTCACAAAATAAACCTTTCAAGATTCTTCCCTACCCCACCCCTCCTGCATCCCTTCATACCTCTTTTTACTATTCCGAATACTCAAAACAAGCCTTTCTAAACCCACCCTCTGACTCTTCCCCCTCCCCCTCCCATTGACTCATTTCCCTCCACCTCCCTTTCACTCACCTCCTACTGCAAAGAGCTCCAAATCAAACAAAAAACAATTCTCATTCCGACCCTTCTATCCCTCCACTATCATTTTCAATCCAAATAACAGACTAACATGTCCACCACTCAAATTATTTCATATTTCACTATACTAATTCTGCACTAATCCTTTATGTTTTCCGGAGTAGTGTGCTACTTGCCGAAAAAGCACTTCAACACCTCATCAGGGATAGCAAATGCTATGTAAGAGCAAATTTGTATACCTCTTCTTCCCATTTGCTATCCTTCTCAATCCAAATAACTGACTAACATATGCACCACTAAAATGACTTTCATATTTCACTATACTAATGCACCACTAACACTGTATGAGTTTCGGAATAGCAAACTACTCGCCAAAAAAGCACTTCAACACCCCATCAGAGGTAGAAAGCGCTATATAAATGCAAACCTTTTTCCCTTCTCTATACCTCCACTATCCTTCTCAATCCAAATATCCAAATAACGGACTAACATATGCACCATTCAAATAACTTTCATATTTCACTATACTAATTCACCACTAACACTGTATGAGATCCAGAGAAGCACGCTACTCGCTAAAAAAGCACTTCAACACCCCATCAGGGGTAGAAAGCGTGATATAAATGCAAACCTTTTTTCCCTTCTCTATCCCTCCACTATCCTTCTCAATCCAAATAACCGACTAGCATATCCACCACCCAAATAACTTTCATATTTTCATTATGCTAATTCACCACTAATCCTTTATGGGTTCTGAAGTAGCGTGCTACTCGTTGAAAAAATGCTTAACACCCCATCAAGGATAGCAAGCTCATATAAATACAAACCTTTTCCCTCTTCTATTCCTTCACTATCCTTCTTAATCCAAATAACATACCCACCACTCAAATCACTTTCATATTTTCACTATACTAATTCATAACTATCCCTTATGGGTTTCAGAGTAGCGTGCTACTCGACAAAAAAGCACTTTGTATGTATTGCGACTTATATAGCGCACTTAACACCCGAAGGTATCAAGGCGCTTGCTTAGGGAACCCGTCCTGGTATTCCCCTGTGAGATACCCCGGCAGGGTATCCACAAGGTGAAAGCCAGGCATCCCGCCACGAGGGGCCATAGTGGAGTTTAAGCTAGCTATTGCCCAGAGTCGCAGAGTGTGACCCCGTGAGTCGAGTAGGCACCGGAGCGAGAATTGTCGAGTCCGTGGAATTTTGAGCCCGAGACCCGCCGAGGCGGGGAATCGAACCCTGGTCCACGGCCGATCTCAGCTTTCGGGTCTGCCGCCTCTAACCACTGAGCCACGCTTCAGCCATATTTATTTTGTGGCATGTGCATCAAATCTCAAATCATGTTTGCACTCTTGCCTTTTGCAACTAACACAAATTCAATACAGTAGAAGTACAAACAAACAATGGCAAGCCAATACGTCTCACTTTCTTAAACAAACAAAGTCAAAGCCAATACGTTTGACTTGTAATTGAAAATGCAAACCAGACCTAACAGCTTTGCTGAGGCTTGTTACTAGAGATCACGCCAATCAGACATGTTGATTCTACAGCAAGCCACAGTGCTCTGTTTAGTTACTAGAAGTCTCTGAAGCCCAGATACAAATCTTTTCTGTAATAGACTCCAGTAATTTCAATCATAACTGTGGTGGACTGAAGGGTGAGGACAGTTATTTAGGTTCGAAGATGACGGAGGGGTCAAGTCCATTCCGCGGTTATCTAGGCTGTCAAGGAAATGAGCCAAGTCGACTGAGTGGGCGTAGTCCTTTGAGTTACCATCCACTGTTATCCACGTGTTGCAGATTGAAAGAGGCCAAATTAATGTTCCATTTGCACAGCTTAGGCCGAAGTGCCAGAAATGCCGTCTGTTTGGCGCAGGTCTCCACCGAGAAATCTGCAGCGATCTGGATCATGGGGTTTTCTAGCTCATAGGTACCATGCTTCTGGGCTGCGGAAAGGACCTAACAAGTCTTTATGTGGTAAAGCAAACAGGCAATGATCAGTAAGGGCAGTGGCATCCTGCAACGATTGCCGTGAGAGTTTTCTGTAGACCCTTTGTTATTCAAATGAGGCATGAAAGTCCTGCCTCACCTCAGGGAAAGTAGATGCCCTAGCAGGCCCCGGACGTCATTCTGATGTTCCATTTTCTCTGGGAAACCATGGAATTGGATATTGTCTCTTCAGCCCATGTCTTCCAGGTCCACCACTTTTTGCTTGAGGTGCCAGATATCTGGACCCTCATAAGCGTCAATATTTCATCCACATGAAATGATCTCCTTCAGGATAAGATCCATAGAGGCTTCTGGCTGACCTCTCTGGCTGCTTCGCTGAACCAGAAGTAGGGAAGAGGCCAGCTCAAACTTAACCCTGTAGGCCTAATGGCTCCTATGCCACATGGAGAGCATAGTCCGGCAGCTGAGAGGGTATCAGCTCCTAGGCTAGGAAAGAGAACGCTGGCCCGTGTGTTTTGAGGGCCCCTGGCACAGGCAATCACATTCCTAACACTGTCATTTGTAGGAGATACATTTACCTCCAGAATCATTTACTTTCATTGGAGCACACAGCAACGAATACAAGAGTCAATTGCTATGGTACATAGGCGGGTACAATACGGCAGGTTTGGAGTGTAGTTCCCTGTGACTTTTACTATGGTGTTGCAAGTTATGGGATCATAAGTGGGGCTCCTTTCATCCATAGAGGTCTGGGACAACTGCAGGGTACTGGAGTTATGACTGAGAAGTAGGGCACCTATACTCCAGGGCGGAGTGCATGGGTTAATTGTGTGTCAAAAGGGGCAGTTGGGCCCGTAACTCACCACATGGTGGCCTCAGGCAGTGCTCCAATGTTTTGTGTTGGTGGGGTTGGGATGTGGCCACAGGCACCAGGTATACGGGAGGGCAAGGACTCTATGTAGAATTGCGGTCGGCTACAGAGTGCAGTAGGACGTAAGTAGACATTTTGAGTATTGTGCGGCCCACCTGGGGTTACCTATTCCACGCCCATATAAAAGCGGGTGTGTACAGGCTGCTCAGGAGGTGCGGTGTTGTCCTTGCACCTCAGGGGGTGGGGACTCAGTGGCGGCTGACAGTGGCTTACACAGTTCAGTTCTCTCCCTCCACATAACAGGGGGTGCCGTGGGCACTGGATAGGCAGTGTAGGCGGCCTCATGCTCCGTGGCCAAGCAGAGCTCTACAGTGAGGTGCCCATCACTGTCGGTGGTCAAGCTCCACTCCAACAAATCCTTTCTTACGTTTTTACTAGAGGTCTCCAAAGTCAGAAATATATCTTTCCTGAAGAGGGTGTGGTAATTAGGCCGTTACTAAATGTCCCTGGAGTTAGACACAAATCCTTTTCTGAAGCAAGGAGTCAAGGGAGTAGCCAGAAAAATAAAATACCCTCCACTTAGAGCCACATGGAACGAAATGTCCTAGCAAAGTGAGTGATCACAACCCTTTTTATTAAGGAGACAGTGGGTATTGTTGCCCAAAAGAAAAAGCTTCAGAACAATGCATTTTACAGCATGATTTGAAAAGAATGTAGACCAAATCTGCACATTTACCAGCATTGACTTCTTTTTTTCTTTGATATATTCTTTCCTTTTGTCTCTCTCATTTTGTTTTTCCATCTTTGTTTTGTTCTGTCCAGCCTTCTTTCAGGTGTCTTTTCAGCTCTCTCTCCTTCCTTACATACATGTTAAATTTTTCTTCCTGCTTTCCATCTTTCCTTTCCTTTGTCCCATTCTTACATTCTGGTTCCTTCCTTTCTTTTTATCATCTCCTGTACGTCGTTGGCCCCTTCTCTCATCCCTCTTTCTTCTTGAATTCCTTCCATTTGCTAATTCTTTATTTTCGTTGGTTCCACTGACCTTCCACCTGCCTCCCATTTTCTTCTTTCCAATATGTAATTTTATTTTCAGCTGCTTTCCGATCTTTCTCTCCTCCCATTTTTATTTCTTTGTTTTTTTCCTGCTACCCCTTTTTCCAAGTTTCATTCTTCTCTTCCTCATCCCATTGTTTTTCCCTTTCAGTCCTTCTCTCCTCCTTTCCATTATTCTTTTGAGCCTACGTTCCACCCTACTATTCTTTTACTTTTCTTCTTTCTGTTCTTTTTTAATTTTCTTTGCTTCCTTCAAGTTATTTCATTGCTTTTGTCACAGATGTATTTTTCTTTAATATTCAAAACACTTCTCCTCCACTCTGCCAACCTTTTAAGCTTTTTTTTTAACTCCTCCACTGCTTCCCCATCCCATAGTTGTAATTGATGGGTCTTTCCTTCTGCCTTCCAATGACCTGCAAGCTAGAGATGAAAGTTGAGAAGAACCGTAAAAAAATTGTATCTGTCCCAGGCACCCCTGCTTAAGCTGGCAAAGCGGGGGCTTTGCTACGCCCTTGCAGGAAGTATAGGTCCTTAGAACCAAAAGCAAATCCTTGCTTAAGTCATCACTTGAGGGTCCTAAAGTCAGAAATACATCTTTCCTGAAGGGAAGGTGCTGTACCTATGGTTATTATGAGTGGTCCCTGGATTTTGCCATAAATGTTTTTTTGAAGAAGGAAGTTGTATCATCGGTCATTTATTCTTTTGTTACTAGAGGTACCTGATGTGAGAAATACAACTTTCCTTAAAGAGAGTTCAGTGCCTTAGACCCTGAACAGGGGTCCCTGGAGTTAACACAAATCACTTCTGAAGCAGAGAGAGAGTAGTACCTTAGGTCATTAGCATAGGTCCCTAGAATCAAAATATGCTGCCTGGTCCATAAGTCCTTAAATAGTAATGGGCCCAAATATTTAGCCAATAAACTGATTAGATACAAACCAGCAAGACTCCTCAGCTCGTTGAGCAAACTCCTCCTAGCCATACCTAAAGTGCGCACAGTCAGAAACCGAGGCAGCGCTTTCTTCAAAATTGGCCCTGGAACTTGGAATGCCCTAACATCTTCGTGCAGAACAAAACCACAAGAGATTTGGCAAACTACTGAAAACCTGGCTCTTCCAGCATTAACGAGTGACCATTCACAGGCTATCTGAGTACTCCGCTGGCGCTGCGAGACCTACAGGTGATACACGCGCCTAACAAATACCAAACACAAAGCAAATCCTTCCATACGCCATTACTTGGGGGGGCGGGGGCTTAAAGTCTGAAATACATTTTTCATGAAGGGAGTGTGCAGCAACATAGGTCATCACTAGAAGTTCCTGGTGGGATTTAGACATAAATCACTTTAGGTGATTATTAGATGTCCCTGATGTCAGAAACAAAACATTTCGGTAGCAGACTTCAGTGCCTTAGATCATCACTCAAAGGACTGCAGTCCCCAGTGTGTCCTCTTTATAATAAACTTGCAATTCCTTGTGTCATTGCTTGAGGTCCATAAGTATCCATTACTGACTCTTTCATCTCAGGATACCAGAGAATTATTACTACTGCAGTTTCCGTTGAATGCCGTTTTGAAAGTGGAAAGACACAATAGCAGAAGATGGGCTGTGAGGTATAGATGTAAGTTAGGGGTCTCCAGGGGTCGCCGCTGCGACCTCTGGCACTGCCTTTGCAACTCCCGGCTTCAGGGGTGGCAAAATAGGGGGCAAGAATACAGGGGCGGCTCCGCATTCTTTGTTGTCTGCCTGCTTTTCATAATAGTAATAGTGATTAATACTCTATTATTCACTATTATAATCTATTATTCACTATTTGTGTAATAAAAATACAGCACACGTAGCAGGGATGGAAACTTTGCTGGCAGCTGTGGTTCGTAAAAATGGTTTATGATGTGTTTGTGGGTGAGAGTGTGTGTGTAGAAGTGTGGCTCAATGGTTAGAGCGGCAGACCCTGATGCAGAGGTCTAGCCTGGGACCAGGGTTCAATTCCCCGCCTCGGTGGCTCTTGGGCTCAAAAAATCCATGGACCTGATAATTCGCGCCTCGGTGCCTATTCCAATCATGGAGTCCCACTCTGCAACTCTGGGCAATAGCTTGCTTAATCTCCACAACGGCCCCAACAGTGCTAGGATGCCTGGCCTCCACCTTGGGGGTGCCCAGGAGTGGACACCTCACAGGGAAAGCCAGTATGGGTTCCACAGCAGTATTTGTACAAGCGCCTTGAGACCCTTGCGGGTGAGTAGTGTGCTATACACGTATCAATATACATTTACAGCATGTGTCTACATTTGTAAGCATGTGTGTATGACTGAAAGTGAGTGAGACGTAGTAAGTGAGATTGTTTGATACTGGGGCCCAGATTTAATAATCCAAGCTCATCTTTTCTCCCCCTATGCGCTGGTGCACTTTCGGCATCCGTGTGCCAATGCATACACCCTTGCGCTATATTAAAAGGGTGCGTGCATTCTCTGAAGCGCACGCATTGTACTGTAAGGCATCCCTTCCGCTACAAAAACAATGTCTCAAGGTTTTTTTCCTCTTTTTATGTGTGCTGTACAATGCAGCATACATGTAAAGTTCTAAAAATGAGGAGAAATAAAAACAGTTATCTTTGTTACACCTGCCTCAAGGGGGCATAAGATTTTGGGACAAATTCCTGAATACCAGCGTTTGTGGATAGGATCTGTGTCCTGAGGACAGCCCTTGACCAATGAGGGTCTTTGGAAAAGAGCTCTGAAACCAGGGCCACCAGGCCTTTTATTCCACTGGGCATTAGCCTGATGGGCTGGGGCCCTTGGAGGCCACTGAAGCCAGCGCCACTCCTGGTGCATCTCCTTTTTCCCAGCCCCCCCAGGGTTCATTGCAGTGGGCACAGGGAGGCTTCAAGACTGAGAGAGGGGGAAGTAGAGGGACAACAATGAGATTGGAAGAAGAGAGAAGAGAGAAAAAGAGAAGATGGGTAGAAAGAGACAGATAGTGCAAGGAGATAAGGCAGTGGGCTGCATTAAGAATAGTTTGCCTGGGCTGCATTTGGTTCCCAATCCAGCCCTCTCTGAAGCATGTCACACAGATGACAGGCAGTGACATAGATATGCCCCCTAGTCTGTAGGTCTAGCTGGACTGTGCAGCTGCATTCAAGACATATTGCTACCAGTTCATTAAAATAGACACTCGGTAGACTTTTGCTTCACCCAGAGGAGTACCCCTCTCCCACTTCCCTGTTATTGGCTATTTAGTGTATAAATTCACCTTCGAATACCTCCTTTGGAATGTATGAGGGACTATTTTACACATTACAAATACGCTAAATCACCACTCTGTTCATCACAATTAATTATGTATCTCCTATATGCCTTCAGTGCACAATGCAATCCTTTTTTGCTCCTTTTTCCCAAGCTCACTGGCAAAGCTAGCAGAAAAGGCCTTGATGCGATAAACTACATTTGTGCATGCAGTGTCTGCAAATAACATTTGTGAATGCCTGTGTTTACATTTGTTGGCACGTTGAAACCAGACATATTAGCTTTAGTAATGCTTTATATAGTCTTGTGTCAAGGCAGTAAGACTAAAGGATACCTGGAGTAGGCCACCCTCAGACAAATATATTCATTCTCAATCCCTTCTAGGATCATAGCCATTCTCAGACTGATCATGGGGGGATCAGAATATGCTGGGATGCCTTCCAGTGCTAGAAGGAGGTCCCGGTGATGAAGCATGGCACTCACAATGGATCAAAGTTTATCATCCTGCATAAGGTCTTCTTGCAAATGTCCAAGGGCCATATGTATCATGCAAATTCGCAATCGCAAAAGCCGAAATTCGCAGAATTTCTGCCTTTGCGAATGCGAATTTGCTAAATGGAATGTATGAAGCAAAACTGGTGCAAATTAAGGAATCGCAAAATTTGCGATTCCTTATTTTGCAATTGCATTTAAGGAATCACACATTTTGCGATTCCTTAAATGCAATGTATGTAGCAAAAAAAATTAGCAAAATGCCCTTAAGGAATCGCAAATTACCACCAACTTCTAGTTGGTGGTAAGTTGCGAATTCCTTGAAAAATGCACATTTTTGCATTTTTCAAATCGCCATGTGACGCACATACATGTGCACCCATGCATATTTCAGGGGTGCAACAGGGTGTCCTTTGGACACCCCTGCACCCTTGAAATTATTCTCAATATGTGATTAGCAAATTGCGAACCGCAAAATGAGAATAACTTCCCATTCATTCCTATGGGCCTCCTGGCCCATAGAAATGAATGGGAAAGTATTCCTTAATTGCGATTTTGTTCATACATACCCATTTGCGATTCTCAAATAGCGATTTCTTAAAAATCGCTATTTGAGAATCGCAAATGGGTATCTTGATACATATGGCCCCTAATCCCTAGGTTTGGCACCTTGTTTTTGCAAATGTTTATTAGAGTTACAAAACTTCTCTGCACTGCCCCATCTTGAGGGATGTGCTTCTCTTTGTGCAACGGTGGCTGCTACGAGAGCTCAGACACATGCGGGCCTTGGGAGCGGTGTGCCGCAAGTAAGCAGTTGATACAGTCACTCCCAGTTTCTCGAACCCCTGCATATTGCCGTCTGTGGTGACCGAGCACACTTGCTCTCGCAGCAGAAGAGCGACCAGGCATTCTCAGGGAGATAGTGAGATCTTCAGAGTCGTGTGGGTCAATAACAGGAATCAACACAAATGGTGCAACACATGCAAGGATGCGACCAGGAGGGCAGAGCGAGTGCCAGACTCGGAGGGAGGAAGAGCACCTCATATGAGACGCTCGTCAGAGTGGCCCTACCTAGAGGTTTCAGAGCCTCGCTATAAGATGCTCCTTGTAGCAGTTGCTTGGTGGCTGGGGATCCTACACTTGCTGCTGTCTGGTCAAATGACTAAATTACTATTTCTTCATCCAACTGTGCCTGGTTTTGTTTGTTGAGTTTGCGCTCTCACAGGGGACCAACCAGTGCCTCACGGCTGGTGCAGAAGCTGAATGTCTTTAGGGGATCTGATCAAGTTCATTTGCATCTTGCTCAATGTTCAGTGTGTCTCTTGTCAACAAGCATGCTATAAAATATAAAAATCCCAGAAGGTGTTAGCAATGCCATGACTTTTCTGGTTGGTCAAACATGGTCTGAGCACCCACTTTCCACATTACCCTCAATATCACCCCCTTACCCCACCTCCCTCCAGGAAAGATTAATTTTCAATGATGCCACTGCTGCCGCGGTAGTGATTAATCCATCTAACAGGTTCATACATTTCTCCTGGTCCTCAATCTAGGAATGGGACGCGTTAACCTTTTCCCATCCAAGTCGATTTTGTATGTTTGTTTCAATAACTATAGCTCACACGCCATCTTTCCTTTGCCCACTAGACCTTCTCTCTCTACTCTCTCCTTTCTTGGGTGGTCAAGGAGAGGGGCAACAGTGAACATGAATGCAACGTGATTACAAGGGACGCAGTAACTGTGCCATCGCATGACTTGACGTAGGCATGTTGATGGTACACGAATCTGATTGACTCATCTTTGACTCAGTAACTCCAGTCGAATTCTATGCCCACAGACTAATTCTGATGGTTCATACTCCCTGGCACTGGAGTTCTACTCACCTGTCTTACAGGCAGAACAATGGCGGCGAGGATCAGGCACAACATACTGCAGGATTCCAAAATGTCTGCATTGTCTGTTGTGCCAGGATGACTTTGGTTGAAATAGAAATTTCCTGCGGAACCTCTGAATTCAACGCTCTCTGCTCAAGAATCAAAGTACCATATATTCATAAAAGTGTGGTATGCAGGGATTCTTTCATATTCCATCCACATTTCCTGGAGGCACAGTCGAATTTTCTGCAGGGGCTTGGATACCACATTGGGTTGACTGGACCAATGCATCTCCCGCCCCGCAGAATAATGACAGCACATTCTATGAGTGAAAAATTTGGGGCCAGATGTACCAAAGGTTTTCGTGGTCTTTAACCCTCCGATACAGTGGAAAACGGGACTTGCATTTGCAAAACCCCTTTTACATCTGTTAGAACCTTATTTTGGGATCTGCAAAAAGTTAAAAGAATCACAAAATGGGATTAGAAATAATTACCGGATTGCAATTTGGAAGGGGCATGTAAGGGGTGTTCCATATAATTTAAGATTTCATAGCCATTGTATCAAAGGTTTCAGACCGTAATTCTGGTCGCAAACCACCGGTCAGTTATTGACTCAAATTGGGATGGTAACTGACACGCAAAAAGGCCGATTTCGGACCCTTTCTCCTATTGGAATCGGGGTGGCAGCTTCAGGGGGAGCACATACCGCTGCCTGCTCTCTCTCACTTAATTTCCTCTCACTTGTTTTTAAAGTCCGCCACAGTCACAAAATAAAAACACTTTTTTGCTAAATGTGGGGCGCCATCTGCCACCGCTTTTTCTGACCAGTTGGTAGGTACATCGGCCCTGTAGTTTTAACTGCACATAGCTGTGCTTCTGAAATTACCCAGCACGTCTTATTCACTTTGAACGGTGCTGCTCAAGAGTCACGATGAGTTGCACCAGCACGCGCCTACGGCAATATTTCATACCAAACTGTTTTTGAAGGTTATTGTTGATTAGGTATGTTTTTTACTTCAGGCAGGAACCTAGAAACCGTTCTTTTGAGCCTTCAGCAGTTATGTTTATCAAAGTCTGTGGGACCTGTCAGTTTTAAGTGAGTGGAATGCAGGTGCCCTCTGCAGGGGCCGGAAACCCCAACTGGGTGTGAACCTGAAAGATAATTTCCGTTTGTTTTGACACCGACCTTTGGGGCATATTTTAAAGGGCTTTATCTCTGCTTTTTTTGGCTTAAAAAGCCAAAAAAGCGGAGATAAAAATATCGCCCTATTTACAAGAGGGTGCTAACATGCATAATCGCATGTTAGCACCCTTTTGCACTACGCTTACCTTTGCATCTCTAATGAGATGCAGAGTGGGCGTTCCTGACATACATTACATGTCAGGACATCAATAGAGCGGCTTCGCGCTATCAGCAAGGATGCCCTAGCATTTTAGCAGACGTTTTCTCCAAAAACTAACGTCTGCTAAATTCTTGATTTAGCCACCCCTAACATAGGGGGTGGATTGTGCTGATACGACCCTGTGGGTCGTATCAGCAAGGTTATTGCCCTTTTGCAGGGAACATCGCTGGAAAACCAGCGATGTTCCCTGCAAAAGGCAGATAACCTCGCTATCTCTGGAATTTTTATCACGCTGGAGTAACGTGTTGTTAATTACGCGCTACCAGTGCGATAAAAAGCAGAGATAGCCTGCGATGATCTAATTATCGCTAAGCACAACCAGCGATAATTATCACTGGCCGTTGCTAATATGCTCCTTACTCTTCACTGGCACAGTACGCATAGCACAATCGTTTGTCATGAAAAGGTTGAGTTTTACATAGTTGTTTGGTTTCACCTCATTGTGACATCTGTCCTGCATGTTCATCTGCTCTTGGAAGGGACCTTTAGGAGTCTAAAGCTCAGTACATATAAGCAATAACAAGCATTGGTAATGCGAATAGGCCTGGATTTAAAAGTCAATGGCAGTCCAGGGAACAAAAGCATGGAACTACCTACCCTTCCAACTGAGCCTCACACAGCTGGAATCCATGTTTAAGTATGGACTGAAAACCTGGATCTTCGCAGTACCAGATAGTCTGGCCTTATCTCTCATCTGATAACTGCGCCATCCGAGGTCACGCTCCTTAACACTCAGTTTACCGGCTTTCAGCGCCAAGATGCTCCTTCAGAGTGATAGCCTGTGCTTTACAAATTACTTCATTCATTCATTCAATAACAGGCATTGGCAATGCCAACAGGCCTGGATTTAAAAGAATGCTGTATTGTAATGTTATGCATTTAAAGTAGATGGATTGGGAATGGATATGTATTTGTGTAGAAGCGAAGAACTCCTTCATTTGAGCGGAGGAGCGTCGCCTCACAAGCCCCAGAGCTGGAAAATCAAATGGTAATAACGTTTATTTATTACCATTTTATTTTTCAGCAAACCTGTCCCAAACTAAGTGTCAGGACCTAGCAGAGCTAGTGCTGCCAAGTGGCAGCAGCTGGGAGCTGTGTGCTTTAAAATGCGCGTGTCTCTTTGGTCGGTGGCTCGCGATGGCCAGCCAAAAATTTTGAAGTTCTCTAACCCGGCTGTCTTACACTGAGAGAGCCTGCTCTTTCCTATACTGGCGCTGCTCTCATGCTGTGAGAGCAGCGCCAGGATTGGGTAGTGCAGTTTCCTGGTTTTGGAGAAGGCACCCATGGGAGAATGACTTTGGATTTTATTTATTTTATTATATTTTATGGTGCCTCCACGACCCCACCACCATTCAATACATGCCAGCTGTCACTGGAAGAACTGTAGAATAATATTGGTGTAGTTTAAAAGGTGAGGTGAAAGTTACACTATCAAGCCAGACTTAAAATCCATGGAGGTTAATGACCGCCCTCTTTCCATCTGTGCTACTGCCACAGAAAAACTCCATAAACTATCGAGTTATTCACAACACTTTAGTAGCATTAAAAAACTACCCCTTCAAGTTCAACCTCAGGCAGCTGGGTGGATAAATAAACAAAATGATCACAGACGTGTGGAGGGCAAGCACTTTTTTTGTGGATGCGCACAGATTCTGCTCAATCAAACCATGTACTCTTGGCTCGCAACATGTGGGCGGAGAAAAAAGCCCTTCTGGTGAATCTCACGTAATTGCATGGCAACAGTTGTGCTGTGAAGGCATACCATAAAACACATTAGTGGGACCATCTGTCAACCTCGCACAACACACACCATTACCATAAAGGAGATCTCTTAACAGCACAACAGCAGAAGCAATGGAAAATGGTCTACCCAAACGAGACAGCACTTACCACAAAGATTCCACCCAAGCTCAGGACTACACTGTGTTTGTCCGACTGAGCCAATAGTAACATAACCAAACACAACATAAACACATACTCAAAAACCGAGCAACAAGGCCAGTCACAGACTGCCCAGAGTTCTAAACAGCAATACCAGTATCCAAGCCAACATTTCTGATCAAAGTCACTGAGAAAACAGTTGCATCCCAACATAATTTGCTTACAACTTTGGCACTGTTTGATCATTTATTGTCGTGCATGGCAAGTGGTTGGGAAGTAATACCCAGTAATGGCGGCTCCTCCGCTAAGGCAGAGGAGCCTCGCCCAACTGTTTTTAACCCCGTCCCTGCTTATGATGCAACCACGCCGTCATGAGCCACGGGCGGCGTGTGCTCAGGCAATTCTTAGCAAAACTAAACTATAGCTAAAGACAGCACCTACTTCTTCCCTGGTATTTGACCTAGGTTAGGTACATTAGGGTAGGCATATTTTAGAAGCACCAGTTGAGAATGTTAGCCTGTGTATTTATGTATGTATTTTTATATATGTCATAGCACCAGACAATGCTATTCCAGTATTATTTTATATCACTGTTTACGCTGTACGCATTATACTTTGTATTTTGTCTAACAATTGTAGCAGTTCACCTCTCTTGCATGAGAAAGAAGACTGTTCAATAAACTCTTTTTATTGAAACACCCGTCGCTCCTATTCTGTGCAACTCTGTAGAAACGAAGCATGCACAATTGACTGAGTGAAATAGTTATCTATTGTTTCCACCTGAAGATATTGTTCCAGTTCTAGGGGAAACAAAGTTGTCATGTTTATGCGGTTCACTTCCTTATATAAAAAATTGGGATTGAAATAATACTGATTACTCTCCCATACACAACAATAAAAATTGGTGGAGGCACCCACCCGTTACCCCCACCCTTGCACCATGGAGACTGAACTTGCATTTAATGAAGATGCATATGCAGAGATTTTGAGAACACCATCGCTACTAGCAGAAACAGTGGTAGCAAACACGGTCAGACATTCGGACGAATGGGAAAGTCTAACATCCAAGAAAAAGGAATAAATACGCACAGCCCTACATGGGGCATTCATGACTGAATATCTCAGGAAGAATGCAGCACCGATGGGCCTTGTCGTCACCAACGAACCAATACTTTTTTTTAAATAACAGAGAGTTCCGCATTAATTGGTCTGGCATTGCATGGAAATGCACCAAGGATTGGTTAGTCCTGATCATTAATACTGCTAGACAGCTGGCAGACACTCTACTTATAGAGATTCAACAAAGCGAGAACGCTCTTAAAACTAGTATTGACATTAAAATCTTCAAAAAGAAGTTAGACGACATTAACAAAGACCACTTCGAGTATAGTGAATTTTTAACACAGTCAAAGATCACCAAACTCAAAAAGGATGTCCTTAAATTTAAGAGGGATACAATCTATCCATATACCACTGATGAGTACTACGATAAGGCACCAGAACCACTATCAAACAAAAGACAAGAGCGGGCCAGACCTACACCTCAGAACTGGTCCTTCAGCTCAGGATATGATCGTAGCTCTTCTGGCAGCAGCGACGAAGGTGGTGTACCATCGCCACATCAAGGGCGACGACCTGGACAATACCCTAACCAACAGATGTTTGCACCACCTATGGCCCTATATGGCTTTTGGCAGCAACCATACTATCCACCAGGGTTTGGTTTCCCAACTGGACCCCAGCCTTTTTTATTCAGGGGCAGGGGGAGGGGACGAGGCAAACAAAGACCACGAAGAGGACCCAGGGTACACTGGGAGGATCCCGTGGAAGAAACCACAGGGGCTGTAACAAGGAGCAGAGGCAGGGGCAATGTCCCCTCAACGAGCCGGACATAACAAATATTGATAATCTAAGTAAACATCAACTCTCTAACAATGAGGAATCCGTCCTACAAAAGGGATTAGGTTTTGTCCCCACCCCGCAGAATGACCCTTTCACTCTTCAAGCTGAGCTAGCCCAGTTTTTTCGAAAAATCAAACTTAGGGCATTTTTTGGAGATTCAGATATGGACACCACTGAAGTAGACGGACACACCAACCTTAGAAACAAGTCCTGCTTTTCACCTCCAACTCAGAACATACCATGCAACGTCCTAGCATTTGAACAAGCAGTTCTCACTTAGATTGAAATTATCAATTTCAATGATATGAAGGGATTCCAAAATCTCAACAGAGGAGAAAGACTGGCCTTACAAGATTTAAAACAAAACCAAGAGATTGTAATAAAACCCGCGGATAAAGGCGGAGCGACGGTCATATTGGATGCAACCATGTACCGAGAAGAATGCCTGAGGCTTCTCGCAGATGACAACAGTTACGAGATCCATCAGAGAGACCCAACCAACATCCTTCTAAATAGGATTAAGATCATTGTACATGAAGCTCTAACAAATGACTGGATAACAAGGAATGAGGCAGACTTCCTCATCAATGAGGACCCCAGGATGCCCAGGTTCTATACCTTGCCAAAAATACATAAAAATGTATTGCTACCCCCTGGTCGACCCATAGTATCGGGCATAAACTCGGTGCTAGAACCTCTTTCGCAGTTCTGCGATTGGTTTTGAAACCGATAGTTCGAACATCTAGGTCATACCTACGAGACACCAAAGATGTCCTCTGCCATTACGAGACATGGATGTCAACCAGGAGGAAGACATCTTTATCACCATGGACATAGAGGCGCTTTATACAAGCATCCCGCAGCGACGAACATTGGAAGTGGTTGAACAAATACTTCTCGACCAGGAATGGGATTATGTCACACCACAGCATTTTGTAATGCAATGTGCAGAGATTGCCCTAACGGAGAATTTCTTTGAATTTGATAACATCATATACCATCAGATACAAGGCACGTCAATGGGGAGCACATTTGCTCCCAGTCTGGCGTGCCTATATGTCTGGCAATTTGAGAAGGACAACATCTTCAATGACATTAATCCATTCTCTTTGAACCTGAAAACATGGAAGAGATTCATAGATGATGTCTTCATAGTATGGAAAGGCACTACGGAGGAAGCACTCCTGTTCTTGAATTGGGTGAATGGAATTGATCCTCACCTGAGGTTTACCTACAAGATCGAAGAAAAACATGCCATATTCCTAGACTTGGACATCAGTCTTACTTCCGAAGGAATACGTACCAAGGTCCATAACAAACCTACAGACAGAAATAGTCTGCTACTTTACGAATGTTTCCATCCTAAAGCCTTGAGACAAAACCTTCCAGTGGGTCAATTCCTTAGGATCCGTAGAAACTGTTCAGACCTAACGGACTTTACAACACAAGCAAATGATCTGGAGAAGAAATTGCTCACTAGACATTATCCAAAGAAACTGATAAGCAGAGCTAAAAAGAGAGCTGGAAATAACCATCGTGAATCTCTACTTGAAATTACACAAAAAGGGAAAACAGACAGACCTGTCTGTGTAACAACCTTCACGCCTGTTTCTAACAAAATCCAGAACATTATTCGCAAGAAATTGCATATCCTCAACTCAGGCCAGATGAAATGGGAACAACCACTTTTTGCCTTCAAACGGAGTCGTAACATCAAAGATGAACTTGTACACACAACAAGCAAGACACAGGGGAGAGACAACCTAATAACGCTTTGGGGCCATCAACGACCAGTGGGCCATTTCCCTTGTGGTGGCTGTGTTGCATGCCAATTCACTGATGCCGTGAAAGAAGTAGATATAGGTACTGGTAGACCTTGGACCCTTAAGAATTTCAGTAACTGCAATACTGAATGTGTGGTATATATGTTGACCTGCCCATGCAGGAAAATATACATTGGCATGACCACAAGAAAGGCTAAGATCCGGATCAGTGAGCACCGCAGTACCTTCAGAAGACGAAAGGATAATACCAAGCTCACTAGACATTTCCGGGAAAACAAGCATACAGACTCAGACCTGAAATGGACTGTACTCGAAGTACTGAGAAATGAAACTGCGAACCGCACACACGCACTTCATGTAAGAGAACAGCGCTGGGTATTCAGGCTCAACACTTCTAAATCTGGCTTGAACGATGATATTCCATGGTTACAAATGAACAAGTGATCAGATGAAATCAATAGTCGTTTTTTATCATGATGCTTTAAGATTTTGAGACAGTGCCGACTACGGCCTCTTCCCAAACTTTTGACTGATGATCAAACTACAGCTTCACATCTAACTATACACTACATTGAAAAAACAACAGTATGCCATCCGTGAATAGATAGACAATGATTCCGAATAGAATAATGTGCAATAATATACTCTGTGTAATACACTATTCCTGCTTTTCCCTAACACTTTATTCGACTCCTGGCTTTGTCCACTGGTGTGCGAGCAACACCCGAACATATTGTGTTGTAGAACAGAGTGAAAAAACATCGCAAAATTAAGTGCACAGCCTTTAATATTTCCGGCTGCTCGGTTTCAATCAGTAACGAATCGTATACAAGGAGTCAGATGTAGGAGGGCGCATATACCTCCAGTCTATAATATCCTGCACGGGGACACGGTCCTCCGTGTTACTGAGCATTTTCTGTCTCCATGACAACACCAATAAGAACGCACTATGCAGAGCGTTCTCACCCGTGACCACGTGTCCTTTTTTCCTCCAATACGAATAGGGCTGACTAAGCAAAAACACGCCAGCCACATTCTTCCTCCTATCACTCTCCGGGAGACATCCATGACTTTACTGAACTTTGAGCTCATACCGCCCTCCGATTTTGGCGATTTTGTGCTCTTTGGGGGCTCGCACAGTAATTACAACCAACACGTATTAAGTCCAGGCATCTCATACACGCCTACCTGGGACACCGGCCGCTCTCCGTTTTTTACCATGCGCCATGTCTCCTAGCACAGATTGATTCTTGACCACGCCCCGACCCAGGCAATAGAACGCGATCAGGCTCGGTTTTCATCGAGTCCTCCACGGACTCGGGAAACAATACGTCAGAAGGGTGTGTCCACACCAATGACCACCACTTCACCTGTACATCATTATTTCTTGATTGACCACACTATATAAACTGCTAGCCTGGAATCCCCATTTGTCGTCGGGGAGGAATAGAGAGTGGTACAGCCTAGGTGATCTCACGGGAAACCGCCCCACACACAGTAAGTCTTGATCTCTGTGTTCCAATGCTGTAACTATCCATACCGTGATCCTGTTAGTTCAGATTACGGTTTATACTTCATTGTTTACTTTTCTCTCTCCAGTGAGTGTGATCACGGGGGATCCCCTAACCCTCGCCTCCCATGGGGCAAATCGTTCTCACCTAAAGGGTAAGATTATTGTTGCCCTTGTAGCTTGGTTTCCAGTATATATTACTGTGAACATAAGTAATTTGTATTTAAGATTACAACTCCAGTTGGAGTTCAGTATCTTATTTACCATACCAAGTACATCTGAACATTATTTGCACATATATAGAATTGTTTGCACTGTTTTGTTCTTTTTATATTTTCACAGGTCAATGGACCTCTTGAGTGGATAAGGACTATAGGTCATATCCACAGAGTGGCACTACCTATACAGCAGGGTAAGATTGGAGCCCCCATCCCGGTCCTAATGAAAGCCATGTACCCTAGGGACATTATAGCTGAAACATGTTGACCTTTTTTTAAAAAAAACTCACGTAGCGGTGATTGGATGATTGCTTTCTTATTCTCCGCACTTCTGTTTTTAGATCCCAAATGTTCCCTCACTAAATAAAGTTTCATTGGGGAACTCTTGATGGCTTTTTTAACTCACTATTCCCTTAGGGCCCCCACTCACTTTAGAAAGTGCATCCCTGTCGTCAGGTGCATGCCCGTCCTCCACCAAACGGGGTTTCTGGAGGGCGAGGACTGGCAGATGATGAAGCATGACACCTGGTGGTGTGTGATGCCAGTCCATCACTTTTTGTGAGATGCCCTTAGTACTGCTTGGCAATCCACATTCACTTGGTTATTTTCTAGAAATGGTCTATATTTGTGATACATGATTTAACTGAAGGCTGACCTACTTCTAGAGCCCTATTGCCTCTTGTTCCCTCCTCTGGTCATTACCTGAGTTTTTTGTGGTTTCCTATGTTTATGCGGTTGTCAGAGACTAATCCCTTCTTGTTTATTCGAGAAAGTTTCTAGTGACCTCTGAGTTAGCTGGCACTCACAATTAAGTTTAATGTACTCGATAGAGACATACTGACCTCAGTCCTATGTCAAATCTATAGTGTATATTATTAGAATGCGCAGAGCCTATTGGGAATATAGAAACTACATTACAATATAAAGTGCAGTTTAGGTCAAATCTTTTAGGGTAGTCCAGTCTACAGGTAACGATTTTGTTTGGTGTTCCGCGCTATAAGGTATAAGTATATGTTAGACCTGTCAGCCTTAGGGTGGTCTCCCCTACATTTTTGCCCTTTTTGCCTCCCATTTTTATCCTATATTTTGTTGGACTTAGGACTCTGGGCGCCTCACCACTGCTAAACAGTACTGAGGTGCAGGTGCTCTTCCCTAAAACCTTGTGAGGCTGGCATATCTGCCACAAGCCACTGCTACCGCAGTAAGGTTTAATCCTCCAATAGGCTAACATTGGGAACCTCCCCTTATGGAATAACTTCTGACAGGGACCTAATAAGTCTATCATGTTTGGTCTTGTGGGACTCGGGGCGGGGAACCCTTTCCAATGCTATATAGGGTTTGGGCATTACTACGCTAGGGATCCCACTTTTATAAAGGGGACCTTTTCCTGCCTACACTTAGATTAGGCTGCAGACTCCCCCCTCCCCTCTGCGTACTGATAGCCTGCCTGGGTTGGGAGGTGGGAGTGGTGATTCACACCTTCTTCCCTGGGATGAGCTGTGAGGGACTGCCCACTGTAGCCTTAACGGCCTGTCTCTCATCACTGTAACAGCCAGGCCAGGGAAGGCAGGGAACATACCAGAACACCCTGGACTCTTCCAGAAGCCCCTGCCCCGAGACCCTTCCAGAGACTTCCACCACTTTCTAGCCCTTAGACTAAAAAGATATATAAGGGAGGGCCCTGGCCTCACATTCTTGTTACACTGCTGGACCTGGAAGAATCCCTGCTGGAGTGAGGACTGCTGCGCAAGAGGATTGCCACTGGGAAGGAGGCTGACTGCTCCAAGGAACTGCTGCCCCACAACCTGCTGAGCTGCCCTTCTGTCTGCTGATCCTGCCCTGCATGGGAGACTGCAACATCACCACCAGAGTGTCTCCACAACATCCCAAAGGAACTACTTTTCTTTGAACAGCATTTTAAAGAGTCTTCAACCTTTTAAAGATTGCCTTTTTGGGACTGCACCCTTTTGAAGCTAAAGGAAACTACCTGTCCTTGGACCACAGCGTTTTAAAGACTGCCCTTTGGAACAGCAACAACACTCTCAAGATTTGCCCTGCAACGCTGTGCCTGCCCTCAGCACTGCTTGCCCCGTGATCCTCCCAGGGCTCTGTGATTGCCTCTGCTTCTGGCGCAAGCCCACTGAAACTGGCCCTGAGGTCACCGCCACTGGGACCGGAGCGCGCTGGGTAGCGCTGAGAAGCGAATCGCTGTGTGGCAGGAGGCTCCGTCGTTGCCCAGGACTTGGAGGCACTGTTAAGCGCTGTGCTGAAGGAGCGCTGTGTGGCTGTGACCCCCACCCGTGCAGCGCCTGCTGAGCCCAAGGCCCCAGGGGGAGAGGAGCCTCGCACCTGCGTCCACAACCACCACCCCAGGTAACGCCTCAGTGCAACCAGGCTGCTGCGAAGGGGCGGGGTGCGGGTTGGCCGGGTACCTGGAGTGTGAGCTTTGTGCTTGGCTGGGAACCGTCCTTCACTGACTGGCCTACGGGGGCATAATTACTTGGTAATTGACACTGGGGCATTATTTAGCATTACCAGCAGCGCCTGGGCAGCCGCACTTCCCACGCTGGGAGCATCATTTCTATGAGAGGCACACTTATTACGCTACAAGGGAACTTTGGCCTAAGAACCTTCCCCCAGTGAATTTTGACCATAAGAACCTACCTCAAGTGTACTTTTACCATCCAAGGACACTGTGAGAAAGACATTACCAGCAAGAGCCCTTGGCACACATGAGCTTTTGGTGATTTGATCAGGCCTGGGAACTGGATTCATTCTTATTGGTTATTGATCTTGCTTGGAAACTGGAATCCTTTTTATTATTGATTAGGCCTGGGAACTGGATTCATTCCTATTGATTATTGATCCTGCTTGGAAACTGGAATCCTTTTTATTATTGATCTTGACTGGAGCTGGATTTACCTGCTTTTGGTTCTCGCATAATTTTTAGATAAAGAAATTCTTATTCTTATACAAAACTGGTGTGGTTTTCCTTTTGTGAGTGTTTTTACTGTGTCATCGCCGTTGTGTATTACACAAGTACTTTACACATTGCCTCTGAAGTTACGCCTTTGCTGCTCTGCGCCAAGCTACCAGGTCGGAAGCGGTGGTCCCTACTTGGACTAGGGTGCATACCCCTGCCAACTAGAGACTCCGGTTCTAACATTGGTGAATGAGCGGTGGGATAGGACTTGTGCTTGTGTAACACCACGCAGCGACGCAGTGTACACCGCAACCCTACACCTGACTCTACTGAATTTTTGTCTACGCTCTCCAATTGGCATTTTTGAATTTTTTTTAAATTCTCCCTGACTGGCTGCTCTTTTTAAAAGTCCTTTTGCCTAAGTCCCATTTGGTTTTCTCTACAAACGTCTGAGGCCCCACCTAGCAACATGGAATTCGAGCTGGCCAATCTGGAAGTTTACACAGTGGCGCAACTCAAAGAGTTCTGCGAGGAGAAAGGGGTGCCCTTCAAGCGAAGCGCCAAGAAGGCAGAGCTTCAGAAAGCTTTGAGAGCATGGGTAACATCCCACTCAGAAGGAGATGGGGACGAGCAAGGACCAGAGCATGACGCCACAGGAAACCTTGACCTACTGCACTTGGCGGGAAATGGTAATTTGTTACCAGGTACAAGGGTACCTTCCAGGGCAGGCAGTAGTGTGTCAGTGAAGAACCTGTCCGTAGAGGACCTGGAGGACAGGAGGGAGGAGAGACAGCTCAAGTTGGAGCTTGCCAAGCTGGAGAAAGAGCGGGAAAGAGAAAGGTGGGCCATGGAGCAGGATCGCGAGAACAAGCGACTGGCTATGCGAGAAAAAGAACTTGCCCATGAGCTCAGCCTGAAGGAACTGGAAATCCGGGCCCTAGAAGTAGGGGCCAACAGCAACAAGAATGGTGGCAGCGTACCTATGGAAGCTTCACGTGAGTCCAGGGTCTTTATGCCTAAAGATGTGATGGCCAGTTTTAAGGTGGGGGATAATATTGATAAGTGGTTAGCCGCCTATGAGGTATCTTTAAGAGCCCATGGGGTCCCAGAGAGTTATTGGGGGGGGTGGTTTGTATAAGTACCTACCTCCAGATGTTAGGGACACCCTCCTTTACCTAGAGAAGGAAGACCAGACTAACTATTCTGTCATGAAAGCCGCATTGCTTAAGAGGTTCGGTCTTACCCCTGAGAGGTATAGGCAGAGGTTTAGGAATAGCCACAAACTTCCCACACAGAACTGGGTAGACTTCCTGGACTACGCTAGTAAAGCTTTAGATGGTTGGGTGCGGGGCAGCAATGTGCATGACTATGAAGGGTTGTATGACTTGTTTTTAAGAGAGCACCTTCTAGAGAAATGTTTTCCAGAGCTGCGCCAACACCTGGTTGACCGCAAGTTGACCAATCCTAGGAAGCTTGCGAAGGAGTCGGACACCTGGGTCAGTACCAAGGTGTCCAACAAGGGTTCTGGGGGGACTCCCAAAGGGGTGGTCAGGGATCCTACCAGAAGAAAGAGGGGGGAGATAAAAAGAAAGAGTTTCCCAAAGGCCCCCAAAATAATTCACAAGGGAAAGGGTCTAGGTCCCAGCCCCAATCTGGCCACCAGAAGCCCACTTATCCTGACAAAGGTCAGCAGCCCAGAATTGTCCGGTGCTATGAGTGTGGTGAACTTGGACACTACAAGGGGGATTCCAAGTGTCGCAAGAGAGCACCACAGCCCACTGGAGGTAAAAACCCCGGGGTGGCTAGTGTAGCGCTTGGGGAGGAGCTGTCCCTAGATGATGGGAGTGAGGGGGCAGGGCTTGTCCTAGTGTCTCTGGGAGACAGTGAGATGGTTCCCAAGGTCCATGTGCCCTCAAATACTACCAAGTATAGGCAGTGGGTCACCCTCAATGGTCGGGGGTGGAGGCCCTGAGGGACACAGGTGCCAGCATGACTATGGTAAGGAGTCAGCTGGTGTCCCCAGAGCAAATAATTCCCGATGCAGTCCATCCAGTTGTGATGGCTGACAACAGGGGGGGTCACTATCCCATAGCACAGGTTCCATTTGAGTGTGGAGGGGTTTCAGGCCTTTTAAGAGTTGCTGTGAGCCCTGCCATGCCAGTGGACTGTCTGTTAGGGAATGACCTAGAGCATATTGCCTGGAAGGAGGTAGAGCTCAAAGCGCATGTGGAGATGCTGGGGTTACCGGAGTGGATTTGTGCTACCACACGGTCTATGGCTGCCCGGAAAGGGAGTCAGCCAGGGCTGGAGACTGGAAAAATGGCCCAGCCAGCTGCTAAGAAGGGAGGAGCCCGAGGGCATGGGAAGCCCGCCCCGGGGCAGTCACCCCGTGAGATGGATGGGGCACCTGAGGAGGTTACACCGGAGTCCACGGAGGGGGACGTTGCTTCCTTGGGGGACCTACCTACCCCTGCAGGGTGGCAGGTGGAAGGCAATGCCTCCGCGAAGTATCATATTTACTGGGAGGATGGGCTCCTTTACAGTGAGCCCAAGGCTCCTGTGCATGGGTCATCAAGGGCCTTAGTGGTCCCCCAGTGCTACAGGGCCTTTCCTTTGGAACTGGCTCATGAGATCCCATTGGCAGGACACTTGGGCCAAGACAAGACCTTTGCTAGGCTTGTCCCACATTTTTATTGGCCGCAGATGAGGATCTCCTCAGATACATTCTGCAGGACCTGTCTGACCTGCCAAGCTAGTGGGAAAACAGGGACTAAGCTGAAGGCTCCCCTGGAACCGCTGCCTGTCGTTAGCACCCCCTTTGAGAGGGTGGGCATCGACATTGTTGTGCCCATGGATCCACCGACTTCTTCTGGTCACAGGTTTATCTTGGTTCTGGTGGACCACGCCACCCGGTACCCAGAAGCTATTCCTCTGAGAACCATCACTGCACCTGCAGTGGCACGGGCCCTGATGGGGATTTTTACCAGAGTGGGTTTTCCCAAAGAGGTGGTGTCCGACAGGGGTACCAACTTTATGTCTGCCTACATGCAAGCCATGTGGAAGGAGTGTGGGGTTACTTATAAGTTCTCCACCCCTTACCACCCACAAACCAATGGTCTCGTGGAGAGATTTAACAAGACACTAAAAGGCATGATCAGGAGTCTGCCTGAGGGCCTGAGGAAAAAGTGGGACATCCTCTTGCCCTGTTTGCTGTTTTCCTACAGGGAGGTACCGCAGAAGGGGGTGGGTTTCAGCCCCTTCGAGCTTTTGTACGGTCACCCTGTTAGGGGGCCTCTCAGTTTAGTGAAGGATGGGTGGGAGAAGACTCCAAGGAGGCTTCCCCAGGATGTAGTGAGCTACATGCTGGCCTTCCATAGCCAAATGGCTAAGTTGTGGAAACAAGCTTCTGACAACTTAGAGGCCAGCCAGGCGGTAATGAAGGAATGGTACGACCAGAATTCTCACCCTGTGGAGCTAAAACCTGGACAGAAGGTGTGGGTCATGGAGCCTGGAGAGCTTAGTGCCCTCCAGGATCGCTGGACAGGCCCTTATGAGATATTGGAAAAGAAGGGCAAGGCCACTTACCTAGTGGACCTTAAAACCCCCAGGCAGCCCCACAGGGTGCTACACGCCAACCGCCTCAAACCCCACCATGAGAGGTCTGAGCTTACCTTACTGATGGTAACTGAAGGGGCCGAGGAAGAGGAAAGTGAACCTCTCCCGGACCTCTTTGCTTCCAAAGAGAAGGATGGATCGGTGGAGGGAGTGGTCCTCTCCCCATCCTTGACTCCTGAGCAACAGAGGGACTGCCGCCAGGTCCTGGGGCAGTTCTCCTCAGTGTTCTCCCTTATCCCTGGGATTACCCACCTGTGTACCCATGATGTGGACACAGGAGACAGCCTCCCTGTCAAGTCCAAGTCTTACAGGTTGTCAGATAAGGTGAAGGCCAGCATCCAGAGTGAGGTCACTAAGATGCTGGAGTTGGGGGTGATAGAGCCCTCCAACAGCCCTTGGTCCAGTCCGGTGGTTCTGGTACCAAAAGCTGCCCCACCGGGCACCACACCAGAACTTAGGTTCTGTGTGGATTACAGGGGACTGAACTCTGTGACCAAGACTGACGCTCATCCTATCCCGAGGGCGGATGAGCTCATTGACAGGCTGGGGGCTGCCCGATACCTGAGTACCTTTGACCTCACGTCAGGGTACTGGCAGATCGCCCTAACAGATGGAGCTAAAGAGAGGTCCGCCTTTTCCACCCCAGAGGGCCACTACCAGTTTAGGGTGATGCCCTTTGGACTGAAAAATGCTCCTGCCACCTTCCAGCGGCTGGTGAACCGGGTCCTCTCCGGTTTAGAGGCCTTCTCTGCTGCCTACCTGGACGACATAGCTGTCTTCAGTAGCAGCTGGGAGGACCATTTGGGTCACCTCCAGGAAGTGCTTCAGGCTCTGCAGCAGGCAGGCCTGACTATCAAAGCTAGCAAATGCCAGATAGGGCAGGGGTCGGTAGTCTACCTAGGACATTTGGTAGGAGGGGGCAAGGTGCAGCCCCTACAGGCCAAGATAGAAACCATCCTGGCTTGGGAGCCTCCCAAAACACAGACTGAGGTCAGGGCGTTCCTGGGCCTCACAGGATACTACTGCAGATTTGTCAAGGGTTATGGCACTATTGTGGCCCCCTTGACTGAGCTAACCTCTAAGAAACAACCTAGAAAAGTGATCTGGACAGAGGCTTGCCAAAAAGCCTTTGACTCTCTAAAGCAGGCCATGTGCACCGCTCCTGTGCTCAGGGCCCCTGACTTCTCCAAAGAGTTCATTGTCCAAACGGACGCCTCAGAGCATGGCATAGGGGCAGTACTTTCGCAACTCAATGAGAAGGGAAGGGACCAACCAGTAGCCTTCATCTCCAGGAGGCTGCTCCCCCGAGAACAGCGGTGGAGTGCGATAGAGAGAGAAGCCTTCGCGGTGGTCTGGGCTGTGAAGAAGCTGAGGCCATATTTGTTTGGCTCCCACTTCCTGATCCAGACTGACCACCGGCCCCTCAGATGGCTCATGCAAATGAGGGGCGAGAATCCCAAATTGCTGAGGTGGTCCATTTCCCTACAGGGGATGGACTTCAGGGTGGAACACAGACCCGGAGTAGACCACGCCAATGCTGAAGGTCTCTCTCGGTTTTTCCGCCTTAGTGATGAGAACTCCCTGGAGGTTAGACCTGTCAGCCTTAGGGTGGTCTCCCCTACATTTTTGCCCTTTTTGCCTCCCATTTTTATCCTATATTTTGTTGGACTTAGGACTCTGGGCGCCTCACCACTGCTAAACAGTGCTGAGGTGCAGGTGCTCTTCCCTAAAACCTTGTGAGGCTGGCATATCTGCCACAAGCCACTGCTACCGCAGTAAGGTTTAATCCTCCAATAGGCTAACATTGGGAACCTCCCCTTATGGAATAACTTCTGACAGGGACCTAATAAGTCTATCATGTTTGGTCTTGTTGGACTCGGGGCGGGGAACCCTTTCCAATGATATATAGGGTTTGGGCATTACTACGCTAGGGATCCCACTTTTATAAAGGGGACCTTTTCCTGCCTACACTTAGATTAGGCTGCAGACTCCCCCCTCCCCTCTGCGTACTGATAGCCTGCCTGGGTTGGGAGGTGGGAGTGGTGATTCACACCTTCTTCCCTGGGATGAGCTGTGATGGGCTGCCCACTGTAGCCTTAACGGCCTGTCTCTCGTCACTGTGACAGCTAGGTCAGGGAAGGCAGGGAACATACCAGAACACCCTGGACTCTTCCAGAAGCCCCTGCCCCCAGACCCTTCCAGAGACTTCCACCACTTTCTAGCCCTTAGACTAAAAAGATATATAAGGGAGGGTCCTGGCCTCACATTCTTGTTACATTGCTGGACCTGGAAGAATCCCTGCTGGAGTGAGGACTGCTGCGCAACAGGATTGCCACTGGGAAGGAGGCTGACTGCTCCAAGGAACTGCTGCCGCACAACCTGCTGAGCTGCCCTACTGTCTGCTGATCCTGCCCTGCATGGGAGACTGCAACATCACCACCAGAGTGTCTCCACAACATCCCAAAGGAACTACTTTTCTTTGAACAGCATTTTAAAGAGTCTTCAACCTTTTAAAGATTGCCTTTTTGGGACTGCACCCTTTTGAAGCTAAAGGAAACTACCTGTCCTTGGACCACAGCGTTTTAAAGACTGCCCTTTGGAACAGCAACAACACTCTAAAGATTTGCCCTGCAACGCTGTGCCTGCCCTCAGCACTGCTTGCCCCGTGATCCTCCCAGGGCTCTGTGATTGCCTCTGCTTCTGGCGCAAGGCCACTGAAACTGGCCCTGAGGTCACCGCCACTGGGACCGGAGCGCGCTGTGTAGCGCTGAGAAGCTAAGCGCTGTGTGGCAGGAGGCTCCGTCGTTGCCCAGGACTTGGAGGCACTGTTAAGCGCTGTGCTAATGGAGCGCTGTGTGGCTGTGACCCCCACCCGTGCAGCGCCTGCTGAGCCCAAGGCTCCAGGGGGAGAGGAGCCTCGCACCTGCGTCCGCAACCACCACCCCAGGTAACGCCTCAGTGCAACCAGGCTGCTGCGAAGGGGCGGGGTGCGGGTTGGCTGGGTACCTGGAGTGTGAGCTTTGTGCTTGGCTGGGAACCGTCCTTCACTGACTGGCCTACGGGGGCATAATTACTTGGTAATTGACACTGGGGCATTATTTAGCATTACCAGCAGCGCCTGGGCAGCCGCACTTCCTACGCTGGGAGCATCATTTCTATGAGAGGCACACTTATTACGCTACAAGGGAACTTTGGCCTAAGAACCTTCCCCCAGTGAATTTTGACCATAAGAACCTACCTCAAGTGTACTTTTACCATCCAAGGACACTGCGAGAAAGACATTACCAGCAAGAGCCCTTGGCACACATGAGCTTTTGGTGATTTGATCAGGCCTGGGAACTGGATTCATTCTTATTGGTTATTGATCTTGCTTGGAAACTGGAATCCTTTTTATTATTGATCAGGCCTGGGAACTGGATTCATTCTTATTGATTATTGATCCTGCTTGGAAACTGGAATCCTTTTTATTATTGATCTTGCCTGGAGCTGGATTTACCTGCTTTTGGTTCTCGCATAATTTTTAGATAAAGAAATTCTTATTCTTATACAAAACTGGTGTGGTTTTCCTTTTGTGAGTGTTTTTACTGTGTCATCGCCGTTGTGTATTACACAAGTACTTTACACATTGCCTCTGAAGTTACGCCTTTGCTGCTCTGCGCCAAGCTACCAGGTCGGAAGCGGTGGTCCCTACTTGGACTAGGGTGCATACCCCTGCCAACTAGAGACCCCGGTTCTAACAGTATACTTGCTTCATTACGTTCCTCGGTGTGGGCTGTTTGAAGCCCAGTGTCTTTGTTTTTGTTGGTTGGCGGGATGGTCAGCCAAGTGCTGTTTCCCCCAGCACTTGATTCTAGGCTACGATAGCCGCAACTTGCCTTGGGGTTTTGGCATGGCTCGCAGGCGGCATGGGGGTCCTAGATGCTGTTGTAGCCGAGTCTGCTCCCACTGCCATGGTCCTCTCTTCGATGGGCATGACGCTGCTTTTTTGCTTTACTGCAGGTTCCAGGTTTCAAATGAGGTAATCTGTTGCTCCTGCTGGGCCGCTCGGTGGCGGTAAATCATTGTACCAGATGGTATCATCACAGTACTGAGTTTTAAATAGGGGTAGATGGTAAAGTTGTGCTTGATGGTGCGGGTTTTGTTGCGGCCCTTTCTCCTTTATCCTCCTTGGAGTCTGCTTCTTCAGCGTGGTGTGCCCCGTTGTCACTGGGTGAGGATCTGTTATTGGGCCCAGAGCCTTTGGCCGTGACAGTCGCACGCGAGCAGCTGCTGTCTGCAATGCAATCCATTTTTGCCTGGAGCTGCACCGAGTAGACTGCAGCAGCCCCCTCTAACCCGTATTTTGACTCACCTTGTTTTTTTGTTGAGTTAACGCCTAGATCCACAGTCTTGCCTTTGGAGATTGGTGGTTTTGGGATGGTTATTTCCTTCAGCTCTCGTATTAGCTTTGCCAACACCTCTGGAAGTGCACTTAGTTTGTCTAGGACTGGTGAGCAGTTACAGGCTTGGAGGGGTTGATCGGCATCTGCCTGGGCCCATTTTATTAGGTTGCTCGGTAAACATCACTTACAACGAAACTTTTACAACGCACTACCATTACAACGCGGTCATTACAACGCAAACTATTACAACGCATTGCGCTTGGGGGCGCTCTAGGATAGGGAATAGGTTAATTTACTATCCAATAACCTTCCCTAGTGTCCACGGGGACTGGAGTTGGAATAGTAAATTAAACTATTCACTATCCAGCACCCAAAAGTGCTATGCGTTGTAATGGTATGCGATGTAAAAACCGCGTTGTAAAGGCAGGCGTTGTAATAGCCTGCGTTGTAACGTCATACATCCGGTTGCTCAAGTTTGTGATCTTTTCATCGATGATGGCAATGTACAGGGGCAGAGTATTTAAAACGCTTATCTGTATGTCCATTTTGTTGGCTTGAAATGACATTGCTTCCACTAACCTCTGTAGGATGTCTAGGGCTGTGGTCCAGTTCGACTCTTGTTGGGCTTTGCCCTCCTCATTTGGGGTGGCTGAAGGGCTTGTATTGTTGGTGGCTTCTTACCATATAATGACAACATAATTTCCCATTCCTTAGATCACAGATAGGATAGGTCATTTGTGAGGTGATAAGAATCTTCCTCATAAGGAGATAGTTGGGGTCGCTTTGGCATGTGGGAAACAAAGGATCTCATTCCTTCCTGGAAAGACCAGAACCAAAATCAATGCTGCAGATTGTGTGACTATAAACAAGAATCTCTACAACATATTCTCTGTGCATGCCCAAAGTCCATTAAATAAATAGAAAATATTACTAAATTACACTTTTATCAACATGAACATTAGATCATGCAGAGAAGCTGTAACCACCTGGTTAGGCAGGTCCTCAATCCCCTTGGTTTGCAATGGGGTAACATTTTAAAATCTATAATTAAAGAACTAGGTCAAATTCCAGTAGAACCCCAAAACTGATTGTTAGAATTTATGGAAATTTCTAAAATAATTTACGGATAGCAAACAGTATTTTGCTACCAATGTTCAAAAAATGAGCCACAGTTGTATACATTGTTTTTTATTATGATGGCGATTTTAAGGTTAAAGCACTTTTTTTTTAAGTCCAAAAACCTTTATTCGTGATCACATAGTTAACACCGCTCTAAGCTAACAACCCGGAGGCAGGAAGCAACGCAATACTATTATCGTACAATTCTATATTACACAGCCAGAATGCCGACAACACACCCTGTCCGGCGGCGAGTTGCGTCAAATGGATCAAATATAGCAGTTATATGTGTGATGCATATATATTTGAACAAAAAGAAGCATAGAGAATATATAAAGTTATAACAATACCTATGAACCTATCCCCACACTCAACCACTTCATACCCTATCCTAATATTAAAGCTATTTGTTATCTGTCTAGAATAGAAAGGCACGGCCAATGTACCCCATAGCACTCAACACATCCCATCCTTATATAGCATATCACACATTCAACATCTCAATAATACCCGACATTTCTCCTATATCCACACCCTATACATCCCCCCCGTCCCTCACAACCATGCTCTGTCCACACAGGTCCGAGCCCGTCCGTCCCAGCCATCCCACCAAAGGCTCCCATATATCTACAGGTCTAGATCTTTGTGGCATAAGTTCCCAATACGACGTTAATTGGTCTTTGCAATAAATAGCTGATTTTATCCAACCCGGCACTGTCGCTGGGTCTGCTCTCTTCCAGTGCAGCTCAATCAGTCGCTTAGCTAGTAATAGCAAAAGGGCCACCAGTTTTCGGGAACCGCAAGGTATTTCCATAACAAAACCCTAGAGCGCTATAAGAGGATCTACTTGTAAGTCCAGTTCAACAATGTGCCCTATATGCCGCAGCACCTCAACCCAGTACCTCTCTATCCGTCCACATTCCCAGGTCAGATGGAAGAACGTTGCTCCCTGTTCCCCACATCGCCAGCATTCTGTATTGTTTTGAAGTCCCATTCGAAAAAGCTGTTTCGTCGTGCGATAGGTTCTATGCAGATAATTGAAATGTATGAGCCTCAACCGATAATTAGGCGAAAGATTTTCAAGCTGTGAGCAGCAAAATAGCCACTGTTTATAAGTTATTACTATATTGGCTTCCCTCTCCCAGTCCGATCTTGATGAACACACTAGTACTGGAGCGGTATCCTGGGTAATACTATATATACGCGTTATCAACTTGCGAGGTGAGCCGTTAGCTAGAAGGTCCTCCAGCGCAGGCAAAAGTGGCGGTATCGTTGGAAAATCTGGGTATCTAGCCTTACATGCCACTCGTAGTTAATAGAATAGTAACATGTCAGAGGCAGTAGGGTCATTCGGCTCGCACATTTTCTGCAATGATAAAAAGGAATTATCCGGGTATAGGTCACCTGCGGTGTCTAGCCCGCGTTTGTGTGCTCTGTCCGTCACCGCACTGTCCATTAATGGTCCTAATGGTGGGTTTCCCCTATCGGCATCAACGGTGCAAAGAGCTCCGTAAGACCAGCACGCCTAGGTATTTTCATCCATGCCCACCTCACGGTTTCAACCATGTTTATATCAGTCGGTGATCTCCTATTTGGGTGATAGACAGTAACATTAAGTGGGGTAGGTGCCGCTACATCCATTTCAATAGCCACGTGGGGTTGAAAAGGGATCGGGTGATGCCAATAATGCAGGTATTGGGCCTGTTCACTGTAAGCGTATAATTCAAAGTCAGGAGCTGCAAGCCCCCCTGACTAAATGGAAGTGTCAAGACGTTCCACGATACCCTAGGCTGTCTCCCCACCCAGACCAATTCCAAGATGACTGTCTTCAGACGTTTAAAAAATTGCCCTGTGATTGGCAGGGGGATATTTACAAACAAATACAGCAGTTTAGGCAAGACGACTATTTTTGTTATTGCTAAACGACCCGTCAAGGAGAGTGGCAACGTTTTCCACCTCTGTACCTTGACTTCCAGACAATCCATTGCTATACAATAGTTAGGTAGCCATATTTCCTGTATTGACCTGCTGAATCTAATGCCCAAATATTTGACCTCTTCCGTAGCCGATTCTATGGGAAATTCAGTACTGTATTGTATAGTGTCATCTGTCAGTGGTAGCATTACTGATTTCGTCCAGTTGTTGTTTATGCCTGTGAGGCCGCCATATCGCACGAACTCTCTCATCAGTGGGTCAAAGTTGTCGGCAGGGTTAGTCATATAAATGGTCATGTCATCGGCATACATAGAGATAGGCAGACCTCTTGAGGTGAAGCCAATGCTACGTTGTGTGTGGTGCTGTCTCAAACGGGCCGCGAGTGGTTCAGTGGCAATAGCAAATAATAGCGGCGATAAAGGGCATCCCTGTCTTGACCCTTCGTGATGTTAATTGGTCCCAAAATTTGCCCATTTACCCTCACTCTTGCCGTAGGGGTATTGTACAATAGCTTTATCTGTTGTATAAATAGTGGACTGAACCCCATATGCATGAACAGGGCAAATAGAAACCTCCATTCAAGTGAGTAAAAGGCCTTGGTAGCATTCAATAATGCAGCAGCCGCCTGCACCCGGGGGTCCAAATAGTGCAATAAACCAAACAACACTCTCAAATTGTGAGATGTCGACCTGCCCAGAATGAAGCCTGATTGGTCAGACAAAGCTATTTGGGGTAACATAGGCTTCAATCTGTTCGCAAATAACTTCGCATATATCTTCGCATCTAAGTTAATTAATGAAATCAGGGCAAGTCGGATCTTTATTGGGCTTCAATAGTGGTATTATCATTGCCTCCCGTAGCGTTGGTGGCAAAATTCTGTTACCATGGATTCTATATATACCCGGTATAACCTGGGTGCAATTATATCTATATATTCTTTGTAAAAGGCCGCTGTTAGGCCATCCGGCCCTGAGGCTTTGTCAGCGGGCATGCCCGCTATTACTTCCCGAATGTCCTCTACTACAATCAGGAGTTCCATGTACTTCCTTGCTCCGTCATTAAACCACGCCAAGGCAATCGTGTCTAAATAGTCTGTTATGTCCCTCTGTCCCGGGGTAGTCTGAGAAGTGTAGAGCGACCTATAATAGTCTGTCATTGTGTTCAATATGTCCAGTGGCGTTCTAGCTGTCCCTCCATCAGTACCTCGTGTGCAGTGATATAGTCCACCCCTCTGGGTGCACGCAATAGGGAGGCTAGCGTTTTCCCTGCACGATCCCCTTCACCATACCTCCTAGCCTGAGCATATTTGTTAAGGAATTCAGTTTCTCTCTAGGCTTCCTCCTGATATTGTGTGAGTTTGGCCCTGAATTCAGCCTGTGTGGAAGATGAGGGGAGCTCCGCGAGCGCAGCCTCCAGCCTCACCAGATTCTTCTCCAATCGCTCTAGAGTGTCCCTGATGGATCTAAGTACACCTGTTTTGAGAGCCATGCAGTTACCTCTTGTCACCACCTTGAAAGCTTCCCATAGTGTGCCCGGCGATTCTACCGATCCCTCATTCAGCTCAAAGTACTCCACTAACTTCTCGCGTAGTTCTTCACGGAATACCTGGTCCAGCAATGCCCTGGAGGGGAACCGCCACCTAAATGGTTGCACATGTTGCGGCGGTATAGTGAGTGTCACTCGTACTGGTGCATGATCTGAGAGCGACCTTGGAAGGTGATCAGCATCTGCCACCTGAGAGTGTAAGTCTCTGGACAGTAGCCAGTAGTCTAGACTCGACCATGCATTTCTATGTTCTGTCACACATGTGCCTACCCGAAAACCCGGATGAAGGGCCCTCCATGAATCTATCAAACTAGCTTCTGACATAATATTGCCCAACACCTCTGCCGCTTTGGGGTGATGCTCACGCAGCACTCCTTGTCTGTCAACTGAGGGGGACAGTACCACATTGAAGTCACCACCCCAAAGCACCGCCGCTTGGCCACACACACTTGCTTTATGCCACACAGTTTGAAAAAAGGAGGAGCAAACTGTGTTAGGGCCATACACACCTGGATGCCGCACAACGTACCCAAGAGCAATATAAATCTGTCTTCTGGGTCAATTATCTTGGAATGGGTTTTCCACTGTAAGCCTCTACGAATTAATATGGCCACCCCCTGGCATAGCTTGAATAAGGAGCCCCCACTATTTCTCCCCATCTACCATGTCTTAGCATGGGTGTACTGACAGTTGCCAAATGTGTTTCTTGTAACAAGCAAATATCCACTTCCTTTCGCAACATATAGTACTGCACCAATCTCGCCTTTCTGCGGTCATTCATCCCCCGCACGTTCCATGACATACATGTAATGGTCTTCACAGGGGATCAAGATCTAACATATAAGCCAGAGCACATGAACTCACTACTTCAAACAAATACTGTCTAATGCTTATAAACATACCAACTAAAGCACTAGCAATGCACATAAACATTCTAACCAGCTCTCTAGGCTGTCCTTGCTTCCTTTCATGAGAAATCAGTGGTGAGTGTATCTTAGAATAGAGTAGGTATAAAGTAAACCACAGTAATTTAAGTGCTGCCCCCCTCCCCAACATTCCCCCCGCAACTCTCAACTTCATGCTCCCTCCCGCTCCACCCACACCAACCCCCCAATTAGGTTGTGTACTTCCCTTCCCTTGTACCCACACCCATACCCCACACAAAAACAAAATCCAGACAGTGGGATTCATCCCAGGTGGTTCGCAGGGTGGCTGCCATACTTCCCCGTTTTCATGACAGGGTGGCCGAGCTGCTAGTGCCACACTTCATCTCTAGGACCTACCCATTTCGGGGTGGGTAACCAAGCTCGAAGAAGAAATTAAGGCATCTTCGATAGGTGATCAAGATGGCACAACCCAGCTGTAAGGAAGAGACAATGATCTCAGCTACCCCGGCCCCGAAATCCAGTCATACTACCATATCACATAGATTTACACAGATTATTCAATATCACTTAGCCTTTCAGTTGAGTCTTGCTCCTGCGACGTCTTCTGCTGTCTTTGGTCTTTTACCAATTGCTTAGCATAGTTCAACGCTGCCTTTGCATCAACAAAGAAGGTAGGTCTACCCGGGCCCTGACCCGCAGCTTAGCTGGGTATATCAGCGCATATTTCGTACCCGTTTGCCGAAATATTTTCTTCGCCGGTATAAATTCCCTGCGGGCAGCCTGTACTTGCAGGGTAAAATCCGGGTAAAGTGATATGTCATTCCCACTGTATTGTATCTTGTCTTTTTCTCTCGCAAGGCGCAATATTGTGTCCCGGTCCCTATAGTTTAGCACTCTGGCCAAGATCGGCCTGGGTGGAGCGCCCGGTTTAGGTCTAGGGCCCAGAGATCTGTGAGCTCTCTCAATCAGGAACATCGGAGACAAACTGTCACCAAATAAGTCCTTCATCATAGTCTCAATATAGCATTCCATATTGGAAATGTCTGTCGATTCAGCAATGCCTGTAATACGTATGTTGTTGCGCCTCGATCTCGCTTCCAAGTCCTCATTCTTCTGTTGGATTAGAGCAAGCACTTTATCCATACCCTTCACTTTCTTTTCAAGGTCAGTCTGACCTTCCTCCGTCTCAGTGACTCGTGTTTCCAAGACACCAACCCTGCACTCCTGCTTATCCATCCGGTGCGTAATACCGTCCATACGCGCGGCCAAGGAGTCCATTTTGGAATCTTTACTTTTAAATCTTTATTTCGGTAGATTTTTACCATAAAAGACATAGCAACATTTCATAAACATATTAAAATATAAAAATTAGACTTTGTCATTGAAATGCATTAAAAAATTTCTTAGTACAAATGTCACATTTTGATACGGTAGAGTCAGTAACCAGCCTTAAGGCAATTTCTTCTCAGGGACCACATTGCGCCTAGAAATTTAGCCACAGCAAAGACAATATGGTCCGACAGGTCTGTTTTGAGAACCTTGAAGGCGGCCAAACACTCTGCAAATCCCAAATTTCTGCATAGAGGGACAATCCATTTCTTACGAGTCTCCTTATAGGCCGGGCAAAAAAAGATTATGTGGAGCTCAGATTCATTGGCCACTCTACATGCTGGACATACACTGAGTGTTTGTTCACACCACTTACTTGTGAGTTCTCGTAGTGGAAGGGACCCATGCCTCCATTGAAAATAGAGTTTCCTAAGCGAGGGTGGATACAGTTTGTCTAGGGCTGGCTCAAAGCTGTAGTTATCCTTAGTACGTAAAAATGACTCAGTTAGAGTCCCGTGGTTTTGCCGACGGCAGAGCGCAATTAGTTTACTGTCGTGGAATACCTTTGCCAGTGACTTTTTGGGAAATAGTGGACAAGTATATAAAGGGTCAGACCACAACTTCAGGAGGCCCAGGCCCTCCAGCTCAGTTTTGATATATTTCAGCCATTTAATTTTCCCTGCATTAGGCATAGCAAGCACCTCCTGGAATCCCTGTCTATAGCTAATCAGTTCTGAAACAGACCACAACCTGCGCCAGTAAGCCAGGGGTCGGAAAGCCAGTTCTTCATCAAGAGGTCGCATCCCTAAATCTAACCTTAAGGGGACAAGTGGCGTGCTGGGGGGAAGTGCTACCAGCCTCCGAATGAACTTGTTCTCCTCTTTCACCAGGTCAGGAGAGACTGCGTGACCCCAAAGCTCACACCCATACATGGCAGCCCCCCTTGCCTGTACCCTATAGATCTGAAGAGGTGGACCGACGGGCCGGATAGATTTGTTTTTGCTCACGAGCTTCATAGTTCCACCCGAAAACTGAATCAGTTTAAGGAGTGCTTTCTCTTGGTGCGTGCCCCAGGACATTCTCTCATTTAGCATAACTCAGAGGTACTCAGAGGTTCTCACCCTTTTGAGTCTGCTCTGTCCAATGTTGGGGCTAGAGTGGAATTTTGGTGGGGGATTAAACACCATGAATTTAGTCTTTAGGGTGTTAATTTCTAGCCCATATTCCCCACAAAAGTCCACAAAACCATCGAGGACATGCTGGATAGCCATCGCAGACTTTGAGAGCAACAGGGTGTCATCAGCGAACATGATCGCCGACACCCTGGAGCCTGCCAACTTAGGAGCATCGGAGTTAACAACTCCATTCAGGTGAGAGATGACCCCGTTGACGTAGAGGCAGAACAGGGTTGGGGCAAGCACACAACCCTGCCTTACCCCCCTGTCAACGGGGAATCTATTTGACAACGCTCCCTCCTTGCCACACCTCACCTGTGCAAAGTTGGCAGTGTGGAGACGAATAATCATCTCCAACAAGCCCTTAGGGACCCCCAGTTTGGCCAGCACCTCCCAAAGCTTTCTACGAGGGACCAGGTCGAAGGCCGCCCTCAGGTCCACGAATACAGTGTAAAGGCTGCCACCCCCCAACTGTACCGTTTTCCAAAAGATGAGGGCAAGCCAAAAGACCTGGTCTATAGTTGAGACCTTCTTTCTAAAGCCCGGTTGGAGGGGACTCTGAATATGATATTCCGTCATCCACTCCAATAGACGGTCCAAGAGTACCCTGGTGAAAAGCTTTTGTGAAACGTCTATCAGGCTTATTGGCCTATAATTGACTGGGAGCAGAGGAGAGCCCTTCTTGAAAATAGGGACTATCTCTGCCCCCAGCCAAGTTGGGGGGATCATCATGCCACTCAGAGTCGCGTTGAACAACACCCTAAAATACGGGGCCCAGATTTTGACTTCGTGTCTATATAGGTCACCAGGAAGCCTATCTAAGCCTGGCGCTTTTCCAGCAGCAAGGCCCAAGATCGCCGTACTGACTTCTTCCAAAGTGAATCCATCCATGGGAGCCACACTTTCAGTTATTGGAACCATTATGAGTTCAGCTGGGGTCACCAGTTGGTCCGGGTTATACGCACTGTACAGGGTTTTAAAATGGTCCTCCCAGACAGCAGATGCTATGTTCGCCTCTACTGCCGCAAGGGGTTCAGCTGAGCCATGCTTAACGATTTGCCAAAATTTTTGGCCATCTCGCATTGCAAGGGCAGCTGTCATTTCAGACCAATTTTCCTCGTCCCATTCTATTTTAGCATTACGTAGAATGGACTTATAGGCCAACCGCTTTTCCCTGATCTTACTAGGGGTTTCCCGAATTTTAAGGGACTCTAGTCGGACAGCCTTTGCTCTACTGCAAGAAGCATTGAACCATGAGGCTCTTCTCCCTGTGGACTTCTTCGACCTGGCCACCGGGTTCAGTACTTCTGCTAGGTTAGAGCGTAGCTCAGAATGAATGTTCCCAAGCACAGTAAACTCAGGAGTAGTGGCTAGCTGGGTGGTGAGTGCGTTGACTTTTACTATGGCAGGTGGCTCAGTGGCAATAGCCAGCTGAGGAATGAGGACCTCAACTTTTTCTAGGGCAGGGACCACTGTCGCATACAACCTTTGGATGTTATTGGGATTCTCCAGAAGTTTTAACCATTTAATTCTGCGTCTGTTACTGGTTGCAACTAAGCCGACTGGGAATGCTAAGTTTTCTTCTACGATGTCCGTTGGCAAACCCTGGACCACAAATTTCAATGAAAGTAGATTGTGGTCACTGTCAGTCCTAGCGACTATCCCGAAGTCCCTCACTTTAGCCCAGTCCTTCACTGTGACTAGGATATAATCTATTCGTGACTCATACCCTGGTCTATTGAAGGTGTATTTTGGTGGAACATCTCCCTTGATTCGGCCATTGCAGGCCCTCAGCGAATGGCAGAGCGTAAAAGATGTTATTTGAGTGACAAGGGGTGACCAAGACTTTACAGGGGGGCCCACCAAGGTGGGGATCTCCCAAAGATCATCCTCTTCGCTAACTACTCCTGCCAGATGATCCGGGAGGGGCTCATACTGAGTGTTAAAGTCTCCGCCAACTATAAGTGAAGGACATAGAGTGGCGGAATCAAGGAACGATGCTAGATCCTCTATTGTCCCCGAAGTACCAGCTATCCCTACCGCTCTTGAATATACATTAATCAATGCTACACTTGCACCACATGCCCACTCTAGGACAACGCACTGGAAGTCTGCCGAGTTGGTTTCAAGAATTCTCGCCCTACAACCAAGATGGGAACCCACCCAGATCAGAAGGCCCCCAGAAGTTCGTCCCTTCCCACCCCATTTTGCCAGAATTTCGAAGGAAGCAAATCCTGTACAGGACTGCTTTTCCCTGGCCCATGTTTCTTGAAACAAGCATATGTCATGGCCTTCAATTAATTCCGCCCACTCAGGAGATTCTAATTTATTGGCCAACCCGGCGACGTTCCAAGAAAGTATGGAAACTACGCCAGGAGCCACCATCTTATCAGTGTCATTACATACCAGAGTACACCTGTTTGTCCTAGACTGGCCTTGCTGGTAAGAGGACCATCCTTCCTTTACCAACGAGCTTGTTTTAAACTGGACCTCAGAAAGGAGGTTGTCTTTATTATTTTGATCGACCTTAACTTTGTCTATGTGAGTGATTCTATCAGTAATTGGCTCGGTTAGTGAGGTGCCCGCAGAGTATTCAACAGCATCCCCATCTTTGTGACTAATCTCACCTGTAGTTTGGTTACAATCCCCAGGTAGATGTTGTAATGGCGGTGGGGCAGATCGACCCAAGGAATAAGCTGAACAGCAGGCTAGGTCTGCCAGTGATGGTGTATCATTAGACCTGTGTGGAAGTCAATCCACTTCCTCAAAGCAGCCAAATCTGTTGTAAGTGGGTGCCCCAGTCCACCCACCATGTGTATCTTGCCAATAATTGGGTAACCCACCCTGTACCCCTTTTCTCTCCGGGATCCAGTTCCAATTCCCTCCCGTATTAAAGTGTAGGCGTGGCGGGTAAAAATAAGTTAAAGGTCTAGATGCTATGGGCGAATTTACACCATTATTGCTCCAGGAATGGATGAATTGTGCAGTGTTAGGAACTTCAAATGAGACAATTACGCAATCACCTGTAATGGACTTGGGCGTGGTGCCTATCCAAGGCACCCGTCGCACCATGAGGATCTTACTTCTCAGGTGGTTGGGTATTGGCCTGTTGGCATTAAGCCAATGGATCACTTTATTTTTTAGTGATCCAAAGTCTTCCTGCTGATGATATGACAGTTGCGGCACCCCTGTTAACACAACTACGTTTGGAATCAATGCCCTGCAAGCTGGTCTTCAGCTCTTGAAACATGGATCTGATATCCGCCGCTGGCAGTTGACTGGCTCCATCTTCCGTCACTTCCCATTCCGCGGTTTCCATTTCAGGCTGCTTAGATGTCTTCTTATCGAAGGTTATTTGGGCTGTCATGTCTCCGGCTTACCCATCTCGACACATAGGCGACTGTGCCGATCACAGATCCGGCTGAACACCTACCCATCAAAATGTTCCACACCTGCACTACAGCGATGTCGCAGTGCAAATGTACAGATCCCGGTCTGTACCGCCCAATCCAGCAATCTCCACGTGGCACACAGCAACCAATATTCCGTTTCGCCAACGTGTCTTTATGAGAGAACACGGTCCCAACGCACTTCAGGGGGCAATGCCATGTCACAGGCCATCAACACCACAGGCATTTCACCACCCCACACAATCGGCAGGGCCGATCATAGTCCAGAGGCATGGGGCCAAGGGTTATACGACCACTCTCCTCACCCACACATTTGGTTACACCGGCACAGGCTTCTACTTGCAGCTTTAGAGGAGTGGGCGAGTCCCTAGCGTTGGTTCCATATCCCCTCCAGTGCAAACCGTCCACCAGAGCATATCTTGTGGGAACGAAGGACGCTATCAGGGTGCAGTGCGTGTCTCAGCATAAATCACAGCTACACACACCAGAATCCCGTTATGCAGATCGACCGCCGGGGACCCACCAGCAATGAAGGCCAACGCCGAGGGGGCACAGTCAGTAGAGTCACAAGGCAGGAAATGTATTATATTGGCGGGCGCTATGCGTGTAGCGTGGCATTAGCATCCGTAGTATCAGCTAGCAACCAAGCAAGGCTGCAGATAGCACGTCTCCGCTACTGATGCTGCGGTTTAAGCTCCTGCACAAATGCGCCAAATTTGCAAGAATCCCACTGGCCCACTCCCATTCTGCCCCCGCCAGCCAAGGCGCACAATTCAGAGGAGACGACAAGGGGAGAACGGGAAGACAACTGGAATCGACATCAAGACATGTCAGATACATCAACAATGAAAGGAGAAGTTCATCACGAGGGTCAGGCGAAGAAGAGGAAGAAGTGAAAGTGGAAAGACTATACCACATGTCGGAGGTGCGCATCGAGCGGAGCGAGGAAGAAGAAACAGGAGAGACAACACAGCCAGCAGACAGAAGCACCAGAAGAAAGATGGACGAAGCAAAGATAAGAGTAGGAGCGCATGAAACAGACTTTATACTGGACAGTGGTGCAACATGCAATGTCATGTGTATATCGGAATACGAGAGAATGGAAATAAAGAAGGCCCTGAGAGCGTCCCAGGTAAAGATTTTTACCTGGGGGGCAAGGAAAGGAATAACAAACTGCGGAAAATTCACAGAGGAACTGAGATACAAGGACACAATAAAAAGAGAAGACATTCATGTTCTACAAGGCGATGTCCCAGGGCCATGCCTGATGAGCAACAGCACAGCGAAAACGATGGGCCTTATAACGATGATATATAACAAAAATAATAGACCTGCTGAGAACAAGCAAAGAGAAGACTCAGGGAACAAAGAAAGAGGAAGAGAACAAAAAAGAGGAAGAGAACAAAAAAAAGTAATTGAAGGAACAAATACAACAAAGGGCGGCGGTAGAAAGAAAGGAACGCGAAGCAAAACAGAGGGCCGAGAACAACGACAAAGACGACGAGAGACTGACAAAAAGGGAGCAGAAGGAGGGCCATGGAAGAACAGAAACAAGGCAAAAAGGGGAAAGCAACGACGAAGAAAAAGAGCGGGTGGTGCACTGAGAGCAGACGGAGGACAACAGAAAAGCAGGAACAAAGCTGATGGCAGATCTGGACAATCAAAGAAAGAAAGCAAGGAAACAAAGAAAGTATGTAGAAAAAAGTAGGAAGCAGAGACTGGGGAGAAGGGCCGACGAGACGGACAAAAACATCTCTCTCTCTCTCTCTCTCTCTCTCTCTCTCTCTCTCTCTCTCTCTCTCTCTCTCTCTCTCTCTTCTCTTTTGTCATCACCACAACAAGCAAATGCAGTCAAGGACTGAAGGGGCGGAAATGGTCAGGAAAGGAACATCATGAATATTTTGTTTATAACAAAGGGGGAGATGTGGCGACCTGACAAGCAGGGACAGAGGACAGGACACTAGGACCCTGTGGGTCATGAGGGAGGTGACCAGGTCACCAGACACGACATCCGGTCAGGGGACAGGAAGGGAGCAGACCAGACCAGGGCGACCAAGGGGACGGACGTGGATACGACCAGCTGCAACTAAGATAACAATAAAGAAACGTAATTATACCAACCTGTGTACTGTGGATCATTGTCCTGTGTGGTGCCCACAACGAAGACACGACACCTCGCAGCGCCTCGAGCCAGCCAGCATGGTTCCCTCGGCTTCCTTTTAATTTTCACAGTATTTGCATTGCATGGCCATTTGGTGGCTAGTTACGGAAAGTTCAATAGGCAAACTATGAAAGTTCATTCGAATTTGTAAAAGTTGCATTGGAAATAGACAAAATACATCCAAATATTGGCAGAGATCACAAGTTGTCCCTTGTGAAGTGTGATAGTATAATTAGTTTACTTTTTTCCTTCTCATTTTAGGACTTGTATTCCTCCATGTGTAACATTAAATACAGTACTACAATTACCAGAATGCCAAGCGAACTTCACTGAGGCGCTCTTCTCCAGACTCTTGAGATGTTTTAAATGTGTGAGATCAGCCCCTGCTTGTTTAATTTACAGGGCACAACTTTAGATTCTTGTTCTAAATAAGCGAACTCAAAGAAATTTACCCCGCGTGCAAGATCCAGCCAAAGCGTTGGAAACATAAATAACAAGCATTTCCAAAGCAATGTGCCTAACAAAAATTAATGTGTCCTCGTGTAATGCGTCTGGTGCTATGTAAAGCACTCTGATACCCGATTCAGGTCAAGATTGCGCTATATAATACTCTGAAAAAAATGCAGTAGGTCTCGTATTTGCGAGAGTTTGAGCTATTGGCATTGTAAATGACAAAGCCTTTTATTTAGGCGTTTTGGAAACCTGCACTTTGGAACTTATAGGCCTTGCTTATGAGAAGCAAGGCTGGTAGCATAAGAGGCACAGTAATTGCGCGCCATGCTTCTCATAAGCAAGGACTATAAGTACAAATTGTGTGTTTACGCACTGCTTGCAGGTTTTCAAAACACGTAAATAAATCAAAGGCATTGTCATTTACAATGCCAATAGCTCAAATTCTCGCAAATGCGAGACCTATTGCATTGCAAATGCTTGTTATTCATTATATTTTAAAACTATGTTTTTGAGGAGTAGCTTTGTTTGTTAGTTCCCAACCTTTATAATTCCTTATGTTTAGGATGATGCTAAGCCCTTCCTTGTTGGTATATCACTTTGTAATAGTAATGTTCTTTATTGTTACATTATTGCTTTATATGTACCAACACTGTATCATTTTTTGTTTGTCTTGTTATTTTAAAACCTAATAAAATATGTTGAACAGGAAATGCCACTGGCACCAACGTAATAGGGTAAGTTATTCAATTCAATTCAATAATCTTTATTCGGATGCAAAAATCCATAAAAGCACAATTCAATCACCACCAACAGAAATACAATTCTTATTAAAACCCGCGGTGCATAAAGCTAGGTAAGAAATAGCTTCCAGTAAAAAATAGAGACAATTGTGTACAACGTTAAAAAGGCATAATATACGACAACAATATCATAATTAAAATGTACAAGTTAATAAACAAAATCGTGCATTAAAAAGGGGTTGGAGAAGCATTTAGCAGCAACGTCATATTAAGATACGATGCAATTAGTTGTAAACAGTATTAGCAACATGGTACAAGTGCAATAGAATTTTTTGGGCTTTTGGGATTTACTGGCCTACAAGTAGCGCTTTAATTGGTGTACAGCTAAGAAGATAAAAGTGACTATTTATGAGGGAAGTTTATTATATGTGCGAATGCCCTTAACACATTAAAAATCGCTCATGGAGATACGTAAGCAGACTACCGCCTTCAGAAACGAGCTTGCATGAAAAATCAAGTCGTCGCTTTCGAGTCTAAGAATCTCGAGATGCGCTGTTCTATAATCAGTGTTAGGAAATGCCTTTTAAATACGGATTCAAATATTGTTTCGTGTACTTTCTGTAAAAGTTACAAAAAAGCAAGAAGTGTACTACCGTTTGGTTGCTGCCAGTGCCACATGGACAGGGCATTTGCTCAAGGTTATTTTTAAATCCCAGGGGGAAGCAAAGTGAGTATTTTAGATTGCCGTCCCTAAGGCGAAAGAGCAGACTCCTCTCCCATCGTCCAATGCTCTTCAAAAGGTATTTAGATTGCATATGCATTTGGGAGCTATTTATCTCCAATAGGGACATGTACCCGGCGACTGAAAGTTTTAGCTGCTCTGTAGTGTGTCGTTCATTGTTATAAGATTCATACAATTCACCCATGAGGGCTTTTTTATTCATGTCCTCTAATGCTAATGGGTGTAGGAAAATATGTTCAAGGTTCACGCTGGTTAGACTTTTCTAACAGCAAAAAGCCAGGGTATGGATCCTCCCTTGTCGCAATTAAGGCAGTCTATGATGATCTCCCTTGTTAAGGTTGTTGCTGGAGTTAGCCATATTATAGCTGGGCGTGACCTAATAAAATCTTCTATATAATACAGATTTAGTTCCTTATGGCCCCTAGGATTTTCCTGCAGAATCTGTTTTCCTCTCTTTGGATTCCGCGGCAATTTATAAGACCCCAGACTTCAGCGCAATATGTGGCGGTGGGGATGCACAGTGATTTATAAATCTTCATTAAGGGTAAGGCTACCTCTGCCTGTTTTGGTTGGGGAAGACTCAATTTTTTTAGTTATAAGCCCCCCCCCCCTTGCCTAATGCCACATGATTTCCCACTCAGACATCACCATTAAATATATTTTGGAAATTAAAATATGTGTTAGTCCATGACGTCCGTCTGGGATCTTTTTTTCTGCAATTTTATGTAGCGTGAATTCAACTCGAAGGCTTTAGAGCGCTTTACATGAGGGCCAGAGATACATTACACAATGTTACAATCATTTTTAATCATGGGGATGAAGCGATTTGCCCAGAATCACAGGATGTTGAGCCGACGCCGAGATTCGAACCTGATTCCGCAGTCGGCAGCTCTGCCTCTAAGGCACATCCTCTCTGTCCCATGGGCTTTTCTCTTGCATTCATGCTTTCATGATAACGGCCTTTCATAGTCCACCGTTGTTTCATGAGTCTATAAAATCCCACCCACCTGCCCCCCAAGAGTACACCCCTATCTATCGTGCAGAAGTGTTTCATGAGACCCTTTAGTGCTGGCACGTGCCGCCGCTAGGCTGTTTCCAGCCAACGGGCGCCCGACCCAACGGGCCCCCGTTCTGAGTTTCGCTCACTCTGCTGTTGCTGCTTGGGGCTAGGGCGGGAGTCACCCTGGCTTGCAAAATGTCACCTGGACTGAGGCCTTCGATGCCTGTCCGCGCGGCTGCTCTGTCTCGTCTCTCACAGTGCCCGCGAGGCAGAACTTGGTGTACTGGCGGACACGACAGAAGGGCGTAGAAGGCACTGCATTTCTATGGGTGGGGAGGGACAGACAGCGTGGGTGACTCTAGGAACTAAAGCACCAGCACAACACCAAAGATCAGGGCTTTGTGTTCAGTTATGTGATTATTATCAATCAATTAGTGGTAGTATATGGTGCTCAATAAACACACATCACCAGGGCCCTCTTTAGTGCGGTGCGACCGGTGCAGATGCACCTGGCGCTGACCTGCTGTTTTTAAAAATAACTTATGGGTGAAAAGCACATGCTACAGAGGGGCATATGTACAAGCCCCTATCGCCACGGGAATGTCACTTTTTGTGATGTTCCCGTGACAATAGGGGCCTTACCTGATGTACAAGGCAGCGTTAAGCCACTTAACGTGGTTTAACGCTGCCTTATACATAAGGCACCCTTTCACGCTAACTTAGCGAGAACGGGGCGTGCAGTGCGTGTTGTGGTGGGCTTTCCACCGAAACACCCATTGTATTTGATGCTGCCCCCTATGTACAAGAATGGCGTACATAGGAGGCGGTGTGAAGGAAACAGGAGTGAAAACCCATCAACCTTGTTGGGATTGGGGTAAGAAGATATATACAAAAAACAATATCCCAACTGGTATTATTCATAGACAATTACTTAGGATATCTATACAGTATTATCCAAAGGAAGCAAGGAGACTCGATTAAGTTATCATATGTATTCAAAACATCATTTATGCTTATGAATGAGGAAATTCTCGAAGTAGCCGAAGTGAATCTGTCCACAGTAACGCCGGGACAGCGCTTCATTCGCCGACTTGGATTTACAGCGGAAGATTGACTCACCGCCCACTCCGTTTCCACACCTAGATTCACTTCGGCTACTTCGAGAATTTCCTCATTCATAAGCTTGACATCGAGGGAATCCAGGTTGTTACCTGGTAATTCACCACCTACCAGCACCTGATTGCCCCACTGATTCTTGCAACGTGGGCACAATCCAGCTGCCAGACGCACTGCGTCCAGCCCCACAGTCCTGATGATGATCCCAATTACTAGGGATCGAAACGCCGTCGACTTTCCAGCGATAATTTAGGCGCCCTTTATCCAGTGGCTGTCAGAAAACAGAAAATTTGGAAATTGAACTGTTTGAATTTTATGCTGTTTTCATGCACTGTATACAATTCTTCACATTTCACCCTGCGCTGTCCACGCTGTTTGTTCACTGTCACTTGCGTCGCCGTAGTGCCACCCACCTTTGCACTCATGCACCTAGTACAACTCTGGGCTGTTATCTGTTATTGAATAATTACAGTGCTGCTATTAACCGTAATTGTGTTTGTTCTCCATTCAAATCCTTTTTGATAAACTGATATAAATGATGTTTTGAATACATATGATAACTTAATCGAGTCTCCTTGTTTCCTTTGGATAATACTGTATAGATATCCTAATTAATTGTCTATGAATAATACCAGTTGGGATATTGTTTTTTGTGTACATAGGAGGCAGCGCCACATTTAAGACCAGGAAAATCCTGGTCTTAAGTTGGCGAAACGTTTAGCTTTTCCATGTATGCTGCCTTGTGCAGCACACATGTAAAAAGCAAAATGCCATGGTTTGTTTATGTACAGGAAGGTGTTTCTTCCTGTACATGAACAAACCTTTTTTAAAAATGCAATTTTTGTAATCTTCATGTGTGCTGCACGAAGCAGCACACATAAACATTACAAAATGGCATTTTAGGATTGTTTATGTGCAGGAAGCAACACCTTCCTACCCATAACCAATCGTCCCTGTGGTGTAAGGTTGCCTGTGTTGGCGCTAAGTTGCTAAATTTAGCGCTATCGCGGTGGGAAATGCAAGGCTGTACCACATTCTTGTAAATATGGTGCAGCCTTGCGTTTCTGAAGTGGCAGAGCGTGTCGTTAAGCCAAGGAGGCTAACGGCACGCTCCGCCACTTCATTGTACGTGTCCCCCAGAGTTCCTTGTGGGTCCAGCAGTTTTCAGGCAACAATAAAAATATCAAGGTAACTCCGGTGACTCATATTCTGCTGTAGAGTTGGGAGTTTTGTCTAGTGGCAGTTGTAGCTCATCACGAAGTAGCGCAGAGGGCAATGTCCCTTCTGCAAAGAACGTGTGCCACGTGGATCACAGAACTGGGTGTGAGTGAAAAATGAGTAGCGCTTTAAAAAATGAAATGCATGTCAGAGAGGGGCTAAGCAGAGAGATGGAACTGTTGGAGCCAGGTAGTGAGGGGGGAGGGAATTTGTGGACAAGGAGGTCATGAGGGGGTGAAAGAGACTATCACACCTGATGCGACCAGCGCTAACACCGGCTCTACTTTTCAAGCTTTAGGTCAAACTCACACTACACGCACATATATATCTGTGGATAGTCATTAGATTTTAAGGTGTGACTTTCTGTTTTAAATGTTTCCACAGACACTGAAGGGCACACACAGTGACAGAACATCTCTGTCTGAAATCATACTGCACTTCTCAAGTGTTTACTTGAGGAGCTATTACAAGGCCCACTGGAATTATCCGACAGGAGAGGGCCAAATTATGTGGTAAGTTTATGTGGAAAAAAAAAATGCAAATTATGCATGTAATGTAAACTATTTTGTTATAGTATTACTGCATTGTTATGTCTTTTCTCAAAAATGTTCATTCTGTCTGGGCACATCTAATTAGTAACAGCACTTAATGTACCTCAGACTCGTGAGTAGTGAAAAAATGCTTTTTCCATTTAGACCACTAAATAGTGGGTTCTCCTGGAGAGGACAGGAAGAAGGGAGGCGGCGTAATATTATGCATAATGACAGAAGGCAAAATTTGCACTGTGTTAGATAATAGAATCGAATATACCTATAAGATCACAAATATGGAGACTTATTCATACAATTTTACAGGTAACCAAATCAGTAAAACACAATAACTCCAAATAAATGACCAAATAAATCATATTACTCCTGAAGAATAATAGTTTTAATTGAGACTTGTTGCCCGGGTGTGCCTATCACCTTTGAAGAAGCAAGTGACAGTAATGTTGCTTGTTAGATATTAGGCCCTTAGTTACAGGGTGTGCCTGTCACCGCAAACTCGCTCGCCTCGTTGCCAAATGTAGTCATTGAAGTCGTGCACACAGACAGCTGATCCAACGTGAAGTTTATTCAAAGTTTAAGCAATACAGGGAAATGTACCAAATGTACCAGCCACCTCAAATGCAGGAGGTAAACTGCCCTTACATATTTATTTTTTGCGATTTTATATAGAGCAAACTTTACCCGAAGGTGTTAGAGTGCTTTACAAAAAGACCAGTTACATTACATAAGAACTTCAGATTACATGAATCACATAAAAGATACAAACAGAACATCTCTAAACTCACATAAGAATGGTAGTAAAGTACGAAATTCTACTACAGATACTAGTGGTTAGAGTTACACATATACAAGATGCAAAATCACTCAAAATTACATTTTAAGAAGCGATTAGGCTTGGACACAGGGGCGTAACACAGGCCCCCGCAGCCCACGTGGTGCGGTGGGGGGGGGGGGCCCTAGCTCCAAGGGGCCCCCTTGACACTGTACTCTGGCCGGAGAGCTCATGATTGAGCCCGGAGGGGGCCCCTCTAAGTACTGTGCAGGGAGGACCCCTCATTTTTCGTTACGCCAGTGCTTGGACAATTATATATCACATATTTACAGAGCATGAACTTCTTGCCGTTTTTCAGCCAGGCCTTCAGGTGGTGTTGCTCTCACGGGCGGTGGTCTTTGGCCTGGAGTTGGTGATGGCAGTGGGCGGAGGTTATTGTTACTGTTATCAGCTTTTGTTTTGATTGGGATCTAGGGTGGGAGGCTCCTTCTTAGACCTCTTTTGAAAATGCATTTGAAACCCCTCAAGGTACATTCTACACACTAAGCATTGGTACAGTATATATATATATATTTTTTTTTTTGTGGAGTTTTATATAGCGCTAACTAGACCCGAACCGAATCAGGTATCAGAGCGCTTTACATAGCACAAGTTACGTTTTTTACATGAGGACACACTTTCATTTTTGTTTTTTAGGCACGGGGAGATTAAGTGATTTGCCCAGAATCACAGGAGGTTTTGGTGTCGTTACCGAGACTCGAACCCAGATCCCCAGGTCCGAGGTCGAGCGCCTTAGCCGTTAGGATATACACCAGGATACCACACACACCTCATTAGTAACAGTTTAACACTCAAATACAGCAATAGGCACATAGAAGTTAACCAGTCCACTTTTCTGAGGGCCTTCCACTATGTAGCAAAATGTGTCAGAGCAAATTTGTTTTATGTAGAATCAGCAAATTATAGAGCCCATAATGGATCATGTGGCAAATGATGGAAATCCATAATCAAGCAGAAAACACCATCGCTACGAAATCGCATAATTCTAGTGGCCCTTGCTGTAACCTAGGAGGACACTCTGTAGGGGCTTGAGCCCCTTTGGTCTTTCGGCTAATAGTTCAATTGAGGACATTGAGGTGGTGAGCGTCTCCTAAATCTTTCTGTTTCACAAGTCAAGCAAGGCAGGGGAACTAGTAATAACTTTAACATAACATCGCATCTCCTGTTACCCTTACTCGAATGGCTCGCCACACATGACAAAAAAGAACTATTGTGGGAGAGACTCAATTCCACTTTGATTAAAATTTAATTATAAACAAATGTAAGGGGTCTTGGAGCCCCATCAGGGACTGGGTTGGACACAGCACCTCAAGCAGACAGGTGATGTGCAGGATGGCCTCAAAAACATCTTCTGTCTACAACTATTTCTTCTTCAGTTTCCACTTCTTAGGCACGATGTATAATTCTGTGAGGGCCAAGTGGCGCGCAGTTTCCTGCACATATCTCAGATTTATTCACGGCACAGTCCCGGCTCAGATCCCCAAAGACGTTGCTGGTCAGGACCCATTGTTCACGCCTTCCACCGGTCTTTGAGGGAGCTGCCTCCTGTAGTGTGTGGATCACCTGATCAGTGGCCCATCCAGGGATAGTGAATTCAGTTGTAGAGAAGAGGAACACTGTTGTAAATAGAAATCCTTGAGCCAGGTGAACAAAACAGGATACATTTATTTGAGCTTAGTTCCAGGTTAAGTTCCAAGTAGGTAAGTAAGAGATAGCAAAACCCCATCAGGAGCAGCCTCCCTGCTATTCAGCCTGCCTACCTTCAACTAACACTCCACACACAAGCCAGGCACTCAAACATTCCATGATGTCACCATGCATTCTACCACTCACACTAGCTGAGCAACAGGGAAGTCACGGCCAGGGAAATGAAAGACACAAGTCAATTATAACATATCCCCCTTCCTTGGGTAAACAACAAAACTGAAGTTAAGGAAAGAAACATAAATATCAATATATACAATACATTCTAAAAGAAAAACATTTACATTGCGTTCTCAAATATAACAACATTGAGATTAGTCCCATACCCTTTCCTTGGGGAAAATTGAATTAAACATTGATGCCACTAATTGGCATATCGCTCAAAACTTGAAGAATTAGGTAAACATTTAGAAATGATCCTTATGATCCAGCACTGGGACACTCAGGTCCCAAAACCTCTAAAATTGAATTCGGGCACACTGCTCCCACAACCTCCACACCATAGGGCAACATCACCATACGATCCAGTACTGGGGCACGTAGCTCCCAAGACCTCTGAAAATTGAACTGGGGCACTGAGCTCCCAAAACCTCACTGCAAAGGGTAGGGAAATACTGCTCCCTATGACCCACAACTGGGCCAATTAGCTCCCAACACCTCTTAAAATTGAACTGGGGCACTTAGCTCCCACAACCTCACCGCAAAGGGCACTCATTGCCCTAGGAACAGAACTGGGGCACTTAGCTACACCATCCACAACCTAACACACCATAACACCATAGGGAATATGTCCCCTAGAAAAAACTGACCTCACCATGGCAGGATACAACATCCCCAAACCAGGGTACACCATATGGTGCACTGAATAGTGGCACCAAACGCCCCCACAACCTGACACAGAAGAAATACACTTTCCGATAAGTCAGCACCGGGGCGCTAAATGCCACACAACCTCACACAATGCCACACAAGGTCAACGTAAAAGGGTACACACTGACCCACACACAACAGTGTTTAGTAATAAAAACAAAAGACAGTCGTTCACTCCGGTGAGCGACCTCTCACCCGAAGTCCTCACCCAAATTGAAGTCCTTGCCCATCAGCTCCATGTAGCTGTAATGCAATACAGTGAGATCCACCTCCCAGTTGATGTCTCACTTATTGAGTGAATAATAATTAAAGATGTGCTCTGTCTTTCAAAGTACCACACAAACTGCAGGCCAGGTCCAGTGTCCTTCATGTGCTTCATAACTAAGAGGCTTTTAGTAACAACCCAAAATCCGAGACTCACAAGAGATTCAATCCAACCCTCAGTAATGTTGCACTTACTCTAAAGGGGTATTCGCATCCTACGACACCTTCAATTCGAGAAATGCCACAATCCTGGTCATGACAAGGACGTTCCAATTGACCTAGAAACGAGGTTGGCAGTAACGAACTCCACCGCAGGATACAAAGTAATACTGCGCGCTTCATGTACTACCTCCAAGCACAAAATGGGCGCACGTTTGTGGCGTTGAGCCGGGTGGCTCGGGGCGCATTGCTGCATGCAGGCGTCACTAGGCAGTGGAAAGGAACGACGAAGCAAGGGCTTGATGATGGATTTCTCTGTTGTTCCAAGAAAACGGTACGGTGCACAAGGAACATTTTGAAAGAAAATGGTGTGCAACAGTTCCCAATTGTTGAGCTAGACATAAAGGCAAGTTGGAAAACAAGTGAAAACAGTAGAAACACCAAACACCGCACACTCTTCACACTTATCGGCAGGTCAGCACTTTTAAACAAGTAGAGCGGCAACTCGTCTTCCATGCCGTTCAAATTGTGCCTCTTGAAATGAGTTTGAGAGACTCAATAGTCAGTCCTACTGACGGGGCACACAGACTGCAGAGCTTCTCCCAGACTAAAGTTACAGGGGTTGTGGCTCTCGAGGACACTTGGCAGACACTCTCAAACGAATGCCTTTACAGTTCCCCATTCATCAAACAGTCTTGGTCACACAGCTCATAGTAAGATGTGCAGCGCACGGAAACCTTTACCTTATGGAACCTCTGGTACACTCTCTTGTTACTGGAGACACTGTTCCCATGTGTCAGGGCAGGAATAACTCTTCAAGGCAGCAGAATGACAGCACGCTCCATAGTAAAGTGTTTGAAGGGTGGTAGTAGAAGGTCAAATGCCCTAGGCTGCAGGCTGTCCTGTTGATAAGGGATACTGGTGGGGTTGACCAGGGCGTTAATCCTCAGTTATGTTTCCTTTCCTTAAAGTATCAGTTCTTATGTTCCAATCTCTTTAATTAGCTCCTTAATTCCAGTATCTCAGTAGAGTATTCACAGTCTTCCTTCCTCAATCCGTGAGTTCTTAAAATCGTCGCCAAAAATGTTGTAAATAGATGATCCTTGAGCCAGGTGTACAAAACAGGATAGATTTATTCGAACTTAGTTACAGGTTAAGTTCCAAGTAAGTAAGTAAGAGATAGCAAAACCCCACCAGAAGCAGCCTCCCTGCTGCTAAGCCTGCATGCCTTCAACTGCCACTCCATAAACATGCCAGGCACCCAAACATTCCATGATGTCACCATGCATTCTACCACTCACACTAGCTGAGTAACAGGGAAGTCACAGCCAGGGAAATGAAAGACACAAGTCAATTATAACAAACACTTTGTGACCCAGTGATGCAGTGCTACAGTCTCATTCAAAAGGCCATCAAGAAAGGCCCTAGTCTGATGCAGGGGCCAACTTGGTCATGGTGTATAAACCGGATACTTGATCCGTATGCTTGTCAGCGCCATTGCTGGGCATGGGCTGTGTGGGCGGCGGCCCAGAGCCCCATGCTCAGAACATCAGTATGAAACCTCCTATGAGGGCCTAGGGTGGAATTTACAGGGTTGTCTGCAACTTGTGTCCACACAGAAACACTGTGGGTGTTCATTAGCTCACATTTTAATTCTCCCTCTGTCTTAACCCTCTCTTAGGAGATCAACTCATGCTCTTCCAGTTTTTCATCAGCTGAAAAAAAGGTTCTTTTCGGTGGCTGGAAGAGAGGGGCAGCATCACAGGAGGGGCCCTGCACAAACCAGCAGCAAGAGCATCTTCAGCTAATGAAATGCAAACAACTCTGACACTTTTACTTTGCTTAATGGCCCCTGGGACCATTCCTACCCTACTTTACTCATTGCCAATGGGCTTTGCAGTGCTGGATCATGGTGGCAAGGCTATTGGGATGGTGCTTCTCTGAGGGGTGTAGGCATCAGTAGTGCAGCAGGCATGGTGGCAAAAGTACTCAGAGATTTTAGAAACCAATGAACCTAAATGATGGCCATGTTTTACTGTCCAACATTATTTGTTTCCATTAGGGCCTATGACATCATTACTATGCCACTGGTTCTTCTCCCATGCACCTCAGAGAGATAACTCAGAGTTGAGAAGCCCAAGGAAGGCCAATCCTCTCCTCAGCCTTGCAACTATGGGCCGGTGCAACCAGGCCCAAGGGAAGGAGCCTCCATCCCTGGGCCTCGCAGCACTGGACCATGGCTCTGAGGCCAATGGGAGGAGGGTTGTCCAAGAGGTGTAGCTATCAAAACAGTGTCAAGTGCAGAGGTATCATGGCCCTGGGAATGGGCCCAATGCACCCTAATTATGGCTGCCTTTTACTATCTATCGATATCCAGGCGGGTGAATTAAAAAGCTACCTTGAACCAGGACCTAAGGGTGTTAAGGGCCCAGTTTTCCCTGACTATGTATGTATATTACATCCAGCCAGTGGACGCAGCAGAAAGAGTGACCCCTTTGCCCTGCTGGCACTAGGGGCCATGGCAGTATTGCTATGCACATGTCCCAACTCTCCTGGAGAGACGCCCACTTACACAGCAAAGTAGGGTGGCAGAGTGCCCAATTGTCCCTCATCTTAGATGTTTGTCCTGCATTCTACACTGAGCTCCTACAGGACGCTAAATGTCAAATGTGTTTTGCTCGTCAAGGAACTGATGCTGGGAAGCAGGACAATCAATAAGAAATATAAAACACACAGGCCATCTGAGAAGCCTGGAGCTATCCAGACCAGTGGCAAGTCCCAACTCTGACTTGGGAACAACCACTGAGCAGAGGTGCGAGGGGCCAGCATTTGTTAAGATAGTAGCTGGGACCCAGGACTTGTAGCATGGCAGGTGACGCACCCAGACCACCTTATTAAAATGTTTTCCATTAGGGGTTTAGATTGGGGCTTTCAGACAAGAAGGTCCAAAAACAGTTTCTTGAATTAATCTATACGCTGGTCATCACTTTGGGGAAATATATTCACTGTGTGTAACTACTGTCAGGGGACAACCTTATCCAACTCTGTCTTGGTTTAAGACTCTTTACTTCTCCTCAGTGAGATGCAGATTGTGTCCTATGGCCTAATGAGATATGGAGCCAACATCTGGGCATCCCAATTGCACTTAGGAAGATTCAGGTAAAAGAAGAAAAAGGTGAATGATAGAATATTTTAATTAAATTCAGTCCCTGATAATTATTGTAAGCATTCCAAGCTATTCGTTTGCCTATTGTGCTACTGACGAAAACCATATGTATATCAGCTGTGGTCCTTTCATAGAAAACATATACAAATACTAGCTAGTGTTCCTTGATGAACCTTTTCTTCTAGTTTAGACATGACAAATACTGTCCATGCTGGGAAAATACTGGCCAGGTGTAACTCCAGATGCCTGGCCTCTCTCCCCTGGGCCTCACATTCATAGTTCAGCCCTATGAAGCCAAAGAAAATATACAAGTATACAAGGTTACAAGGTAGTGAGACTTCTTGCAGCATCATTCAATTGCATTTGGATGTGTGCTTTCCAAGTGTGCTGCAAAATTGGGACATAAATCGACATAAAGCAGTCGAAAGCATATATATATATACATATATATATATATATATATATATATATGTATATATATATATATATATATATATATGTATATATATATATATATATATATATCTAAAAAACATTAATGGCATCTGCATCATACTAAATTACAAAAGACAATGCACTTTGGAACCACCTAAGTGTATACTAATAATTCGCATTCGTAGGGGTGTCGTAGCCATGGCTCAGGACCCATGCTATTAGCATTTTTATAGTGTACATCTATTGGTGTTATGGTAATATCTAGCATTTTATGGTTACTTGAGTAATTCATTCTTTAGAAGGTACGCTATTTTCATCTGCTTTGTTTGCTTTCTTATAATTGTTGGTAAAATATTTTTTGTGCAACCCATCTTAGCTTGTACTGGGAATGTCAATCCATACTGGCTCCTCTAAGGGCATCCAACATGCTATAGCACATATCATTAGAGCCTACAGAAATATGACTACATTACCCCACCCTGATGAAAGTCTTCACCTATGCACCTAGAGGCTTGTTTACGAGCCTCTTGCGCCACTTTGGGTCATTTTTAACATGGGAAAAGTGACGTTCGTGTGGCGCACTGGCTTGTAAATAAGCCCCCTAGTATCTGGAACCAGATTCTCCATCCCCAACCGGACAGCTCAGTGCCAATTTAGGAACCACCTGAATGCTCAACTCTTTAAAGAACACTACTTCATGATGCATAGTTCAAAAACCAACTACCCCTCTAGTCATATGTTGACTTGGCTTGCACTATGTAAACAGCACATGCATACCTGTATACATGCATCTTAATCCACTAATCTGGAAACAATTTGTGAAAATTTGATGAGGTCAAATTATTCACCTGTGTGTCTAATATATTTCTGCTTAACAAATGTACATATTACTGATAGTAACATTAGTCTATCTTTTTATTATGTATATAAGTGACTGCATAAATAAATAAATCTTTATATCATAACTATTTATCTGCAATTGCTTCACTATTGATCTACAAATATATATAAATAAATACATAAATAAAACTAATTTAAAGTAAAACAACACACGAAAGCCAGAGTTTATTTAATGCATCTTTAATCTGCAGATACTTCCTCGTTTATGCATTAATATACCTTCCATGTACTTATGGATCTTTATCTTTATTACTTTGGATCTATTTGTTTATTACTTCTACTTATTATTACTGTTCTTCTAGATCAGCCTTTCCAACGCACTATCCTATTTTTCACCCTATAGCGCTCTCAATATATCTTCTACCTCAACTCTCGGACTCACCTCAAACCTCTTTCTACTACTATTTCCAATACACTACCCTATTTCTCACCCTGTAACCCTATTATTATATACATTATCTCCACTTTCTCATTCATCCCAAACCCCAATCCCCTAATACGATTCACAAAAAAACCCTTTCAAGATTCTTCCCTACTCCACCCCTCCCTGCATCCCTACATACCTCTTTTTATTACCCCGAATACCCAAATCAAGCCTTTCTAAACCCACCCTCTGACTCTACCTCCTCCACTTCCCATTTACTCATTTCCCTCCACCCCCCTTTCACTCACCTCCTACTGCAAAGAGCTCCAAAACAAACAAAAAAGCACAACACATTCTAAATCCTTCCCTTCTATCCCTCCACTATCCTTTTCAATCCAAATAACAGACTAACATGGCCACCAGTCAAATTAATTAAATATTTCACTATACTAATTCACCACTAATCCTTAATGTTTTCCAGAGTAATGAGCTACTCACCAAAAAAGCACTTCAATACCTCATCAGGGATAGCAATTGCTATATAAGAGCAAATTTGTTTACCTCTTCTACCCCTTTGCAATCCTTCTCAATCTAAATAACTGACTAACATATGCACCACTAGAATTACTTTCATATTTCACTATACCAATTCACCACTAACACTGTATGGGTTCCAGAGTAGCAAGCTACTCGCCAAAAAAGCACTTCAACACCCTATCAGGGGTAGAAAGCTCTATATAAATGCAAACCTTTTTCCCTTCTCTATCCCTCCACTATCCTTCTCAATCCAAATATCCAAATAACAGACTAACATATGCACCACTCAAATTACTTTCATATTTCACTATACTAATTCACCACTAACACTGTATGGATTCCAGAGAAGCAAGCTACTCGCTAAAAAAGCAATTCAACACCCCATCAGGGGTAGAAAGCGCTATATAAATGCAAACCTTTTTCTCTTCTCTATCCCTCCACTATCCTTCTAAATCCAAATAACTAACTACCATATCCACCACCCAAATTACTTTCATATTTTCATTATGCTAATTCACCACTAATCCTTTATGGATTCTGAAGTAGCATGCTACTCGTTGAAAAAATGCTTTAACATCCCATCAAGGGTAGCAAGCCCTATATACATAAAAACCTTTTCCCCTCTACTATCCCTTCACCATCCTTCTTAATCCAAATAACTGACTAACATTTCCACCACTCAAATTACTTTCATACAATACTACTTCACCACTAATCCTTTATGGGTTCCGGAGTAGCGTGCCACTCGCCGGAAAAGCATTTTGACGTCTCGTCAAGGGTAGTAAGAGCTATATAAATGCAATTACAAAACAATACAATACTTATTTATTTATGTTTATTATGCAGTTTCTTCACCAGGAAAAATGCTTCTTGCAAAGTTGCTTCAGCAATGCCGCAGGACTAATAGTCATTTGATGGCACTTCCCGCGATGTCATTTTTTGTGACAACACATCATAGGAAAATTAGGAGGGCCTTGCACATTCCTTTTCTGCTTGGAGCCCCAAAGCTCTTAAAACCATCCCTGGTCCTCGGTGTCTGTCGCCTCCTAGGCACGTCCCGCAGCATCCGGGGCTCCGGACTGTGTCAGTTGTTTATGGGGAACCAGCCGGGAGATGGTATCTTGCGAGCTGCAGATCCCCGCCACCAGCCCTCACCGCCACAAGTAGTCAACAGCAGTGCTTTAGATAAAAATATAGAAGTGCAGACAGAAACCTGTTTGGTACTGAGATGTGCTGGTAAACTCCCACTAAAAGTATTGCACCAGTGCTGAACAGTGCTGGTACTCTCCCTTTCAAACTGAACAAATGCAGGTACTCAGTACCGGACAGTACCTGCCCATTTAAAGCACTGTTCTACAGCGGCCGCCCACATCATCACTGGGCAGTATCATCTGCATAGGTTCTCTGTCCACCAGGCATAGGCCCGGGACCAGGGCAAACTCTGTCGTCCATTGAGCAGAGATGACATGCCCCACATCTGACATTGTTATTAAATGGGTTTTGTTAAGCGCAGACTACCCGGAGGCCTCGTAGCGCTGAGTATGACTGGGGGGCAAGTGAGGATAGTGAGATTTAAGTGAAGAGGATGGTTTTTAGTTCCTTCCGGAATTTTAGGAGGTTAGGTTCGCTGCGCAGGGAGTCCGGCAGGGAGTTCCATGTCTTGGCCGCATTCCAGGAAAAGGAGCGGCCCCCCCATCTGGCACGTTTTACTTTGTTCTCAGTAGCCAAAAAGGCTGTACTGGAGCGCAGCGACCTGCGAGGGAGATATGGAGTAGCCAGCGAGCAGATCATTGCTGGTGCTTCCTTCCACATGGCCTTATGCATAAAGCACATTGATTTAAACAATATTCTGGCCTTAATGGGCAGCCAGTGGAGTCTTTTTAGGGCAGCAGTCCCTGAGTCCCGCCTATTGAGGCCCAGCATGAGGCGGGCTGCTGCGTTTTGCGTGACCTGGAGCTTCTTCGTTGTAGTGGCCGGAGCCCCTAGGTACAGCGCATTCCCGTAGTCCAAACGGGACAGAATGATGGCTTGCACCATGTTGTCACGTGCAGGAGCAAACATGGTCCCCTTTGTGGTCAATTTGTCAGTGCCTGGTTCAGATTCCAATGCAATATTTTGGCAGTAGCCTGGTGGCCATCAGGGGTTGCAGGTCTTCACCCCTTTGTATTCAGGAAGGCCTACATTGAACCTGGCCTTTAACTAATGGAAATGGAAAAAGAACTTAATTAAGCGCACTGCGGCCAAGCGGCTTCCTGGCACTGCGGGTTTAACCAGACTCACAAAGGGGGCGCGGGAGAACTAGCAAGGGAATGCTTGTGAAAACAGGAAGGTTTTGAGAGCTTTGCGGAAGTGGGTATAGATAGGGATAGAGCGAATGGACAGACGGAGACTATTCCAGATCCGGGGGGCTAGAACCGAAAATCGGGTACCTCCCGTTCTGGATTTACGGAAGCGGGGGACGTGAAGAAGGGAAAGAGAGGAGGAACGGAGGGTGCGGCTGGGGACGTGAGGGGTGATGAGAGATCCGATAAAGAAGGGAGCTGAATGGGTGTGAGCGCGAAAGGCCAGACAGGCCAATTTGAAAATAGATCTGGAATGCACAGGAAGCCAATGAAGAGACTTGAGTGCAGGGGTGATGTGGGAAGATTTGGGAAGGCGAAGAATGAGGCGGGCAGCCTGGTTTTGAATGGCCTGAAGACGGCGGGTTTCGTAGGCAGGTATGCCCACGTACAAGCCATTCCCATAGTCAAGGCGGGAGGTGATAAGGGCCATGACTATGGTTTTAAGGGCTTCCGCAGAAAAATACCGAGAGATCTTCCGGATGAGGCGGAGGGACAGCAAACAAGAAAATACTACGGAACTGACTTGGGCATGCATAGTCAGATCATGGCTGACCTTGATGCCCAAGGTCCGAACAGAAGAAACCGGTGAAGGGGGGGAACCGAAGGAAGGGGGCCAATAAACCGCGGACCAGGGATTAGAGGGGCCACCCGTGAGGACAAGCTCCGTCGTGTCCGGATTGAGCTTCAAGTGATTGAAGCTCATCCATTCAGATATAAAGACTAAGGTGGAACAAAACTTAGGAAGCGAAACAGAGGGGGAAGAAAGATCAAAGACAAGCTGGAGGTCATCCGCGTAGTTGTATACAGAGACCCTCAACTCAAGAAGAGAAATAATAAGAGGATAGATATAAAGATTGAAAAGGAGAGGAGAAAGTGAGGAACCTTGGGGGACCCCACAGGTGACCAGGCGAGGAGGAGCAGAGAAGCCTGAAAGATGAACCGCTTGGGTCCTGCCCTGAAGAAAGGACGCAAGCCAGGAGAAGGCGGCGCCCCGGATGCCCGCTGCGCTGACACGGCCGAGAAGGATAGAATGATCAACCGTGTCAAACGCAGCGGACAAATCGAGGAGGACCAAGGCCTGGGGGAGATTGATGTCTGCTTTCCCTTTGAGTTCGTCCAGGACTGCGATGATCACTGACTCCGTGGAGTGGCCTGGGCGAAAACCTGCCTGATGGGAGGCCAGGAGGTGGTTCTCCTCGATATAGTTGGACAGGCAAGATGTAATATAGCTTTCAAGGATCTTGCCCAAGTAAGGGAGAAGAGAAATAGGCCTGAAGTTAGAAGGAAGAGAGGGGTCCAGACCAGTTTTTTTAAGGATAGGAAAAACTATAGCAGATTTAAAAGATGAAGGAACAGAACCCAAAGCTAAAGAAGCGTTAAGGAGAGCAAGAGGGGGAGCAGGACAGCTGGTGAAAAGAGTTTTAAGAATCCGTGCAGGAGCACAGTCCGCCGGAGAGCCAGACTTAACTTTTATAAGTAGTTTAAGGAAGCAGTCCGAGGAAATGGGTGGGAAGTGGTCCAAAGAGGAGGGGGGCAGGGGGAGGGCGCAGGGGAAGCCAGCTTGGGGCACTGTAGGGATATTAGCCTTGATGTTAGTGATCTTATTAATGAAATAATCATTGAGTGAAGAGCAGAGGGTCTGAGATGGAACAGGACTGGCATTTGTGCGGTCAGAGGTAGCTAGGTTGTGGACCAGGGAAAAGATTTCTCGGGATTTATTGGCAGAGAGGGCAACTTTTTCGGTAAAATATTTGGTTTTGGCCGCGAGAATCGCTCTTTTGTAGTTGTTCAGGAGAAGTCTATATTTAGCACGAAGATTGGGGCAGTAGTTCCGTTTCCAATGACGCTCCGACCGCCTGAGATCAAGTTTGAGAGCTTTGAGCTCCTTAGTGAACCATTTGTGCGCATCGTAAGGGCGGGCGGATTTGATCTTTTTAAGCGGGGCGACCTGATACCTTAGTAATGCATCTGCTCACGAAAACTGTCTGATCTCATGGCCACACATTACAATCTTGATGAGTGCACTCAGCATTTTATGGTCCTAACGTCGTTGATACAAGGATTGCTGTTTAGTTGGGAAACAATAAACGCTAAGAAGGTAAAGCAGCCTGCACTAGGACACACTATCTATTAGTTGCATTGATGTTTGAGATTGTATTTTATTAACGTTTAACATGTAATGTATTTTGCTGTGGTTTTTAATGTTTGTGAGCCATATTTATTTTGTGGCATGTGCATCAAATCTCAAATCATGTTTGCACTCTTGCCTTTTGCAACTAACATAAATTCAATACAGTAGAAGTACAAACAAACATTGGCAAGCCAATGCGTCCCACTTTCTTAAACAAGCAAAGTCAAAGCCAATACGTTTGACTTGTAATTGAAAATGCAAACCAGACCTAACAGCTTTGCTGAGGCTTGTTACTAGAGATCACGCCAATCAGACATGTTGATTCTACAGCAAGCCACAGTGCTCTGTTTAGTTACTAGAAGTCTCTGAAGCCCAGATACAAATCTTTTCTGTAATAGACTCCAGTCATTTCAATCATAACTGTGGTGGGCTGAAGGGTGAGGACAGTTATCTAGGTTCGAAGATGAAGGAGGGGTCAAGTTCATTCCGCGGTTATCGAGGCTGTCAAGGAAATGAGCCAAGTCAACTGAGTGGGCGTAGTCCTTTGAGTTACCATCCACTGTTATCCAAGTGTTGCAGATTGAAAGAGGCCATATTAATGTTCCATTTGCACAGCTTAGGTCGAAGTGCCAGAAATGCCGTCTGTTGGGCATAGGTCTCTACCGAGAAATCTGCAGCGATCTGGATCTTGGGGTTTTCTAGCCCATAGGTACCATGCTTCTGGGCTGCGGAAAGGACCTGACAAGTCTGTTAGTGGTTAAGCAAACAGGCAATGATCAGTAAGGGCAGTGGCATCCTGCGACGATTGCCGTGACAGTATTCTGTGGACCCTTTGTTATTCAAATGAGGCATGAAAGTCCTGCCTCACCTGAGGGAAAGTAGATGCCCTAGCAGGCCCCGGACGACAATCCGATGTTCCATTTTCTCTGGGATACCATGGAATTGGATATTGTCCCTTCAGCCCATGTCTTCCAAATCCACCACTTTTTGCTTGAGGTGCCAGATATCTGGACCCTCATTAGCGTCAATATTTCATCCACATGAAATGATCTCCTTCAGGATAAGATCCATAGAGGCTTCTGGCTGACCTCTCTGGCTGCTTCGCTGAACCAGAAGTAGGGAAGAGGCCGGCTCAAACTTGCCCCTGTAGGTCTTATGACTCCCATGCCAGATGGAGAGCATAGTCCGGCAGCTGAGAGGGTATCAGCTCCTAGGATAGGAAAGCGGACGCTGGCCCGAGTGTTTTGAGGGCCCCTGGCACAGGCAATCACATTCCTAACACTGTCATTTGTAGGAGATACATTTATCTCCAGAATCATGTACTTTCACTGGAGCACACAGCAACGAATACAAGAGTCAATTGCAATGGTACATCGGCGGGTACAATACGGCAGGTATTGGAGTGTAGTCCCCTGTGACTTTTACTATGGTGTTGCAAGTTATGGGACCATAAGTGGGGCTCCTTTCATCCATAGATGTCTGGGACAACTCCGGGGTACTGGAGTTATGACTGAGAAGTAGGGCACCTATGCTCCAGGGCGGGGTGCATGGGTTAATTATGTGTCAAAAGGGGCAGGTGGGCCTGTAACTCACCAAATGGTGGCCTCAGGCAGTGCTCCAATGTTTTGTGTTGTTGGGGTTGGGATGTGGCCGCAGGCACCAGGTATACGGGAGGGCGAGGACTCTATGTAGAATTGCGGTCGGCTCCAGAGTGCAGTAGGACGTAAGCAGACATTTTGAGTATTGTGCGGCCCACCTGGGGTGAACCTTGCCACGCCCATATAAAAGTGGGTGTGTACAGGCTGCTCGGGAGGTGCGGTGTTGTCCTTGCACCTCAGGAGGTGGGGCTCAGTGGCGGCCGACAGTGGCTTCCTTGGTTCAGTTCTCTCCCTCCACATAACAGGGGGTGCCGTGGGCACTGGATAGGCAGTGTAGGCGGCCTCATGCTCAGTGGCCAAGCAGAGCTCTACAGTGAGGTGCCCATCACTGTCGGCTGTCAGGGTCCGCTCCAACAAATGCTTTCTTATGTTTTTACTAGAGGTCTCTAAAGTCAGAAATATATCTTTCCTGAAGAGGGTGTGGTAATTAGGCCGTTACTAAATGTCCCTGGAGTTAGAGACAAATCCTTTGCTGAAGCTGGAAGTCAAGGGAGTAGCCAGAAAAATAAAATACCCTCCACTTAGAGCCACATGGAACGAAATGTCCTAGCAAAGTGAGTGATCACAACCCTTTTTATTAAAGAAACAGTGGGTATTGTTGCCCAAAAGAAAAAGCTTCAGAACAATGCATTTTACAGCATGATTTGAAAAGAATGTGGACCAAATATTGCACATTGACCAGCATTTACTTCTTTTTTTACTTTGATATATTCTTTCCTTTTGTCTCTCTTTCTTTCCCAATTTCTATTAATTTCTTTCCTCCCTTTTTATTCTACTGTCATTTTGTTTTTCCATCTTTGTTTTGTTCTGTCCATCCTTCTTTCAGGTGTCGTTTGAGCTCTCTCTCCTTCCTTACATACATGTGAAATTTTTCTTCCTGCTTTCCATCTTTCCTTTCCTTTGTCCCATTCTTACATTCTGGTTCCTTCCTTTCTTTTTATCATCTCCTGTACGTCGTTGGCCCCTTCTCTCATCCCTCTTTCTTCTTGAATTCCTTCCATTTGCTAATTCTTTATTTTCGTTGCTTCCACTGACCTTCCACCTGCCTCCCATTTTCTTCTTTCCAATATATAATTTTATTTTCAGCTGCTTTCCGATCTTTCTCTCCTCCCATTTTTATTTCTTTGTTTTTTCCTGCTACCCCTTTTTCCAAGTTTCATTCTTCTCTTCCTCATCCCATTGTTTTTCCCTTTCAGTCCTTCTCTCCTCCTTTCCATTATTCTTTTGTGCCTACGTTCCACCCTACTATTCTTTTACTTTTCTTCTTTCTGTTCTTTTTTAATTTTCTTTGCTTCCTTCAAGTTATTTCATTGCTTTTGTCACAGATGTATTTTTCTTTCATATTCAAAACACTTCTCCTCCACTCTGCCAACCTTTTAAGCTTTTTTTTTAACTCCTCCACTGCTTCCCCATCCCATAGTTGTAATTGATGGGTCTTTCCTTCTGCCTTCCAATGACCTGCAAGCTAGAGATGAAAGTTGAGAAGAACCGTAAAAAAATTGTATCTGTCCCAGGCACCCCTGCTTAAGTTGGCAAAGCGGGGGCTTTGCTACGCCCTTGCAGGAAGTATAGGTCCTTAGAACCAAAAGCAAATCCTTGCTTAAGTCATCACTTGAGGGTCCTAAAGTCAGAAATACATCTTTCCTGAAGGGAAGGTGCAGTACCTATGGTTATTATGAGTGGTCCCTGGATTTTGCCATAAATGTTTTTTTGAAGAAGGAAGTTGTATCATCGGTCATTTATTCTTTCGTTACTAGAGGTCCCTGATGTGAGAAATACAACTTTCCTTAAAGAGAGTTCAGTGCCTTAGACCCTGAACAGGGGTCCCTGGAGTTAACACAAATCACTTCTGAAGCAGAGAGAGAGTAGTACCTTAGGTCATTAGCATAGGTCCCTAGAATCAAAATATGCTGCCTGGTCCATAAGTCCTTAAATAGTAATGGGCCCAAATATTTAGCCAATAAACTGATTAGATACAAACCAGCAAGACTCCTCAGCTCGTCGAGCAAACTCCTCCTAGCCATACCTAAAGTGCGCACAGTCAGAAACCGAGGCAGCGCTTTCTTCAAAATTGGCCCTGGAACTTGGAATGCCCTTCCCCGACATCTTCGTGCAGAACAAAACCACAAGAGATTTGGCAAACTACTGAAAACCTGGCTCTTCCAGCATTAACAAGTGACCATTCACAGGCTATCTGAGTATTCCATTGGCACTGCGAGACCTACGGGTGATACACGCGCCTAACAAATACCAAACACAAAGCAAATCCTTCCATACGCCATTACTTGGGGGGGCGGGGGCTTAAAATCTGAAATAAATTTTTCATGAAGGGAGTGTGCAGCAACATAGGTCATCACTAGAAGTTCCTGGTGGGATTTAGACATAAATCACTTTAGGTGATTATTAGATGTCCCTGATGTCAGAAACAAAACATTTCGGTAGCAGACTTCAGTGCCTTAGATCATCACTCAAAGGACTGCAGTCCCCAGTGTGTCCTCTTTATAATAAACTTGCAATTCCTTGTGTCATTGCTTGAGGTCCATAAGTATCCATTACTGACTCTTTCATCTCAGGATACCAGAGAATTATTACTACTGCAGTTTCCGTTGAATGCCGTTTTGAAAGTGGAAAGACACAGTAGCAGAAGATGGGCTGTGAGGTATAGATGTAAGTTAGGGGTCTCCAGGGGTCGCCGCTGCGACCTCTGGCACTGCCTTTGCAACTCCCGGCTTCAGGGGTGGCAAAATAGGGGGCAAGAATACAGGGGCGGCTCCGCATTCTTTGTTGTCTGCCTGCTTTTCATAATAGTAATAGTGATTAATACTCTATTATTCACTATTATAATCTATTATTCACTATTTGTGTAATAAAAATACAGCACACGTAGCTGGGATGGAAACTTTGCTGGCAGCTGTGGTTCGTAAAAATGGTTTATGATGTGTTTGTGGGTGAGAGTGTGTGTGTAGAAGTGTGGCTCAATGGTTAGAGCGGCAGACCCTGATGCAGAGGTCTAGCCTAGGACCAGGGTTCAATTCCCCGCCTCGGTGGCTCTTGGGCTCAAAAAATCCACGGACCTGATAATTCTCGCCTCGGTGCCTATTCTAATCATGGGTTCCACTCTGCAACTCTGGGCAATAGCTTGCTTAATCTCCACAACGGCCCCAACAGTGCTAGGATGCCTGGCCTCCACCTTGGGGGTGCCCAGGAGTGGACACCTCACAGGGAAAGCCAGTATGGGTTCCACAGCAGTATTTGTACAAGCGCCTTGAGACCCTTGCGGGTGAGTAGTGTGCTATACACGTATCAATATACATTTACAGCATGTGTCTACATTTGTAAGCATGTGTGTATGACTGAAAGTGAGTGAGAGGTAGTAAGTGAGATTGTTTGATACTGGGGCCCAGATTTAATAATCCAAGCTCTTCTTTTCTCCCCCTATGCGCTGGTGCACTTTCGGCATCCGTGTGCCAATGCATACACCCTTGCGCTATATTAAAAGGGTGCGTGCATTCACTGAAGCGCACGCATTGTACTGTAAGGCATCCCTTCCGCTACAAAAACAATGTCTTAAGGTTTTTCCCTCTTTTTATGTGTGCTGTACAATGCAGCATACATGTAAAGTTCTAAAAATGAGGAGAAATAAAAACAGTTATCTTTGTTACACCTGCCCCAAGGGGGCATAAGATTTTGGCACAAATTCCTGAATACCAGCGTTTGTGGATAGGATCTGTGTCCTGAGGACAGCCCTTGACCAATGAGGGTCTTTGGAAAAGAGCTCTGAAACCAGACCACCAGGCCTTTTATTCCACTGGGCATTAGCCTGATGGGCTGGGGCCCTTGGAGGCCACTGAAGCCAGCGCCACTCCTGGTGCATCTCTTTTTCCCAGCCCCCCCAGGGTTCATTGCAGTGGGCACAGGGAGGCTTCAAGACAGAGAGAGGGGGAAGTAGAGGGACAACAATGAGATAGGAAGAAGAGAGAAGAGAGAAAAAGAGAAGATGGGTAGAAAGAGACAGATAGTGCAAGGAGATAAGGCAGTGGGCTGCATTAAGAATAGTTTGCCTGGGCTGCATTTGGTTCCCAATCCAGCCCTCTCTGAAGCATGTCACACAGATGACAGGCAGCGACATAGATATGCCCCCTAGTCTGTAGGTCTAGCTGGACTGTGCAGCTGCATTCAAGACATATTGCTACCAGTTCATTAAAATAGACACTCGGTAGACTTTTGCTTCACCCAGAGGAGTATCCCTCTCCCACTTCCCTGTTATTGGCTATTTAGTGTATAAATTCACCTTCCAATACCTCCTTTGGAATGTATGAGGGACTATTTTACACTTTAAAAATACGCTAAATCACCACTCTGTTCATCACAATTAATTATGTATCTCCTATATGCCTTCAGTGCACAATGCAATCCTTTTTTGCTCCTTTTTCCCAAGCTCACTGGCAAAGCTAGCAGAAAAGGCCTTGATGCGATAAACTACATTTGTGCATGCAGTGTCTGCAAATAACATTTGTGAATGCCTGTGTTTACATTTGTTGGCACGTTGAAACCAGACATATTAGCTTTAGTAATGCTTTATATAGTCTTGTGTCAAGGCAGTAAGACTAAAGGATACCTGGAGTAGGCCACCCTCAGACAAATATATTCATTCTCAATCCCTTCTAGGATCATAGCCATTCTCAGACTGATCATGGGGGGATCAGAATATGCTGGGATGCCTTCCAGTGCTAGAAGGAGGTCCCGGTGATGAAGCATGGCACTCACAATGGATCAAAGTTTATCATCCTGCATAAGGTCTTCTTGCAAATGTCCAAGGGCCATATGTATCATGCAAATTCGCAATCGCAAAAGCCGAAATTCGCAGAATTTCTGCCTTTGCGAATGCGAATTTGCTAAATGGAATGTATGAAGCAAAACTGGTGCAAATTAAGGAATCGCAAAATTTGCGATTCCTTATTTTGCAATTGCATTTAAGGAATCACACATTTTGCGATTCCTTAAATGCAATGTATGTAGCAAAAAAATTAGCAAAATGCCCTTAAGGAATCGCAAATTACCACCAACTTCTAGTTGGTGGTAAGTTGCGAATTCCTTGAAAAATGCACATTTTTGCATTTTTCAAATCGCCATGTGACGCACATACATGTGCACCCATGCATATTTCAGGGGTGCAACAGGGTGTCCTTTGGACACCCCTGCACCCTTGAAATTATTCTCAATATGTGATTAGCAAATTGCGAACCGCAAATTGAGAATAACTTCCCATTCATTCCTATGGGCCTCCTGGCCCAAAGAAATGAATGGGAAAGTATTCCTTAATTGCGATTTTGTTCATACATACCCATTTGCGATTCTCAAATAGCGATTTCTTAAAAATCGCTATTTGAGAATCGCAAATGGGTATCTTGATACATATGGCCCCTAATCCCTAGGTTTGGCACCTTGTTTTTGCAAATGTTTATTAGAGTTACAAAACTTCTCTGCACTGCCCCATCTTGAGGGATGTGCTTCTCTTTGTGCAACGGTGGCTGCTACGAGAGCTCAGACACATGCAGGCCTTGGGAGCGGTGTGCCGCAAGTAAGCAGTTGATACAGTCACTCCCAGTTTCTCGAACCCCTGCATATTGCCGTCTGTGGTGACCGAGCACACTTGCTCTCGCAGCAGAAGAGCGACCAGGCATTCTCAGGGAGATAGTGAGATCTTCAGAGTCGTGTGGGTCAATAACAGGAATCAACACAAATGGTGCAACACATGCAAGGATGCGACCAGGAGGGCAGAGCGAGTGCCAGACTCGGAGGGAGGAAGAGCACCTCATATGAGACGCTCGTCAGAGTGGCCCTACCTAGAGGTTTCAGAGCCTCGCTATAAGATGCTCCTTGTAGCAGTTGCTTGGTGGCTGGGGATCCTACACTTGCTGCTGTCTGGTCAAATGACTAAATTACTATTTCTTCATCCAACTGTGCCTGGTTTTGTTTGTTGAGTTTGCGCTCTCACAGGGGACCAACCAGTGCCTCACGGCTGGTGCAGAAGCTGAATGTCTTTAGGGGGTCTGATCAAGTTCATTTGCATCTTGCTCAATGTTCAGTGTGTCTCTTGTCAACAAGCATGCTATAAAATATAAAAATCCCAGAAGGTGTTAGCAATGCCATGACTTTTCTGGTTGGTCAAACATGGTCTGAGCACCCACTTTCCACCTTACCCTCAATATCACCCCCTTACCCCACCTCCCTCCAGGAAAGATTAATTTTCAATGATGGCACTGCTGCCGCGGTAGTGATTAATCCATCTAACAGGTTCATACATTTCTCCTGGTCCTCAATCTAGGAATGGGACGCGTTAACCTTTTCCCATCCAAGTCGATTTTGTATGTTTATTTCAATAACTATAGCTCACACGCCATCTTTCCTTTGCCCACTAGACCTTCTCTCTCTACTCTCTCCTTTCTTGGGTGGTCAAGGAGAGGGGCAACAGTGAACATTAATGCAACGTGATTACAAGGGACGCAGTAACTGTGCCATCGCATGACTTGACGTAGGCATGTTGATGGTACACGAATCTGATTGACACGTCTTTGACTCAGTAACTCCAGTCGAATTCTATGCCCACAGACTAATTCTGATGGTTTACTCCCTGGCACTGGAGTTCTACTCACCTGTCTTACAGGCAGAACAATGGCGGCGAGGATCAGGCACAACATACTGCAGGATTCCAAAATGTCTGCATTGTCTGTTGTGCCAGGATGACTTTGGTTGAAATAGAAATTTCCTGCGGAACCTCTGAATTCAACGCTCTCTGCTCAAGAATCAAAGTACCATATATTCATAAAAGTGTGGTATGCAGGGATTCTTTCATATTCCATCCACATTTCCTGGAGGCGCAGTCGATTTGTCTGCAGGGGCTTGGATACCACATTGGGTGGGCTGGACCAATGCATCTCCCGCCCCGCAGAATAATGACAGCACATTCTATGAGTGAAAAATTTGGGGCCAGATGTACCAAAGGTTTTCGTGGTCTTTAACCCTCCGATACAGTGGAAAACGGGACTTGCATTTGCAAAAACCCTTTTACATCTGTTAGAACCTTATTTTGAGTTCTGCAAAAAGTTAAAAGAATCACAAAATGGGATTAGAAATAATTACCGGATTGCAATTTGGAAGGGGCATGTAAGGGGTGTTCCATATAATTTAAGATTTCATAGCCATTGTATCAAAGGTTTCAGACCGTAATTCTGGTCGCAAACCACCGGTCAGTTATTGACTCAAATTGGGATGGTAACTGACACGCAAAAAGGCCGATTTCGGACCCTTTCTCCTATTGGAATCGGGGTGGCAGCTTCAGGGGGAGCACATACCGCTGCCTGCTCTCTCTCACTTAATTTCCTCTCACTTGTTTTTAAAGTCCGCCACAGTCACAAAATAAAAAAACTTTTTTGCTAAATGTGGGGCGCCATCTGCCACCGCTTTTTCTGACCAGTTTGTAGGTACATCGGCCCTGTAGTTTCAACTGCACATAGTTGTGCTTCTGAAATGACCCAGCACGTCTTATTCACTTTGAACGGTGCTGCTCAAGAGTCACGATGAGTTGCACCAGCACGCGCCTACGGCAATATTTCATACCAAACTGTTTTTGAAGGTTATTGTTGATTAGGTATGTTTTTTACTTCAGGCAGGAACCTAGAAACCGTTCTTTTGAGCCTTCAGCAGTTATGTTTATCAAAGTCTGTGGGACCTGTCAGTTTTAAGTGAGTGGAATGTAGGTGCCCTCTGCAGGGGCCGGGAAAACCCGACTGGGTGTGAACCTGAAAGATAAATTCAGTTTGTTTTTACACTGACCTTTGGGGCATATTTAAAAGGGCTTTAACTTCGCATTTTTAGCTTAAAAAGCCAAAAAAGCGGAAATAAAAATATCGCCCTGTTTAAAAGAGGGTGCTAACGTGCATAATCGCATGTTAGCACCCTTTTGCACTACGCCTACCTTTGCATCTCTAATGAGATGCAAAGTGGGCGTTCCTGACATGCACTACATGTTAGGACATCAATAGTGCGGATTCGCGCTATCAGCAAGGATGCCCTAGCATTTTAGCAGACGTTAGTTTTTGGAGAAAACTGCTGTTTTCTCCAAAAACTAACGTCGGCTAAATTCTTTATTTAGCCACCCCTAACATAGGGGGTGGATTGTGCTGAAACGACCCTGTGGGTCGCATATGCAAGGTTATCGCCTTTTTGCTGGGAACATTGCTGGAAAACCAGCAATGTTCCCTGCAAAAGGGAGATAACCTCGCTATCTCTGGAATTTTTATCACTCTGGAGTAACGTGTTGTTAATTACGCGCTACCAGGGTGATAAAAAGCAGAGAAAGCCTGCGATAATCTAATTATCTCTAAGCATGGCCAGCGATAATTATCGCCGGCCGGCTAATATGCTCCTTACTCTGCACTGGCACAGCACACATAGCACAATTGTTTGTCATGAAAAGGTTGAGTTTTACATCGTTGTTTGGTTTCACCTCATTGTGACATCTGTCCTGCATGTACATCTGCTCTTGGAAGGGACCTTTGTGAGTCTAAAGCTCAGTACATATAAGCAATAACAAGCATAGGTAATGCGAATAGGCCTGGATTTAAAAGGGTGTTGTATTGTAATGTTAAGCATTTCAAGTAGATAGATTGGGAATGGATATATATATGTGTAGAAGCGAAGAACTCCTTCATTTGAGCGGAGGAGCGTCGCCTCACAAGCCCCAGAGCTGAAAAATAAAATGGTAATAACGTTTATTTATTACCATTTTATTTTTCTCACGCACTTCCGTCCGCCGTCCTGGAGTACGCGGAAAATGCCTTTACCGTGTCCGCCTGCCGCGGACAGTCCGTCGTCATATTAGGATGGGAAACACTGTCAAAACTCCGTACGCGGCGGAAGAGAACGCACCGCCGCAGAAGTACACCCGACCCCGCGGCGGACGTAACCAATCCAGAGACACCGCCGTACGGAATGACGTCTCCGACCGTGTCCCAAATCACGATGGCGGCAAACACACATAAAACCGCTGCGGAAAAACAACCTGCCTGAACACGGCTGTATCCCCACAGCGAACACACCACACATTGCTAAGATACCCACCACAAGCAGCTCGCCCACATGGACCCAGCGCTACAAGCTTTTCCGATACTCTTCGCGATCCTCCACCAGCAAGTCATGGACCATCATCGACGACAACGCAGGTACGCCAACTCACTTATTGCTGCCGGAAGGGGAGTACTTGCCAGGGCTGTGACGTTTGAAGGGGCAGTGGCATGTGATAGGAAATACATTGATGATCTCACAACAATATACACAATTGAAGTACACAAACAGGAATGACAACGACATACCACAAAACATGATTTATTAGCTTCATTCAACATATTAGGTGCATAATATCAGTATATCCAAGAGCATGGGCATTGGGTACAACAGATCATGTACATCATTGGCATCATATGAGAGGGGCTAAGTGCATCAACAGTCCATTGCACAGAACAGGTCCATCAGAGGCAGCACATGAGAGGGGATAAGTGCATCAACAGTCCATTGCACAGAACAGGTCCATCAGAGGCAGCACATGAGAGGGGCTAAGTGCATCAACAGTCCATGGCAAGGCACAGGTCCATCAGAGGCAGCACATGAGAGGGGCTAAGTGCATCAACAGTCCATGGCAAGGCACAGGTCCATCAGAGGCAGCACATGAGAGGGGCTAAGTGCATCAACAGTCCATGGCAAGGCACAGGTCCATCAGAGGCAGCACATGAGAGGGGCTAAGTGCATCAACAGTCCATTGCACAGAACAGGTCCATCAGAGGCAGCACATGAGAGGGGCTAAGTGCATCAACAGTCCATTGCACAGAACAGGTCCATCAGAGGCAGCACATGAGAGGGGCTAAGTGCATCAACAGTCCATGGCAAGGCACAGGTCCATCAGAGGCAGCACATGAGAGGGGCTAAGTGCATCAACAGTCCATGGCAAGGCACAGGTCCATCAGAGGCAGCACATGAGAGGGGCTAAGTGCATCGACAGTCCATTGCACAGAACAGCAACATCACAGGCAGCACATGAGAGGGGGTAAGTGCATCGACAGTCCATAGCACAGAGCAGGTACATCATTGGCAGCAAATGAGAGGGCACAATGCAGTATCAGAACAGCAACAGGGCATTGTGGACAACAGAGTAGGTACATCATTGGCAGCACGTGAGAGGGCAAAATGCAGTATCAAAACAGCAACAGGGCATTGTGGACAACAGAGCAGGTACATCATTGGCAGCAAATGAGAGGGCAGAATGCAATATCAGAACAGCAACAGGGCATTGTGGACAAGAGAGCAGGTACATCATTGGCAGCACGTGAGAGGGCAGAATGCAGTATCAGAACAGCAACAGGGCATTGTGGACAACAGAGCAGGTACATCATTGGCAGCACGTGAGAGGGCACAATGCAGTATCAGAACAGCAAGAGGGCATTGTGGACAACAGAGCAGGTACATCATTGGCAGCACGTGAGAGGGCACAATGCAGTATCAGAACAGCAACAGGGCATTGTGGACAACAGAGCAGGTACATCACTAGCAACACCAGTACGTGGGTCAAGCTACCCGTCCCAATGACAACAACAGTGCAAGGCTGGTTACAATGGACAATGTACACACCAAGTCAAATCACATGGGAGTGAAGTGAACAGCACCTCACATCACAGAATCAGGTAGACTGCTTGAACTACCTGCCTCGGACACACTGCCAGCACCAGAAACAGGAGTGTGAGACACAGCCACAGATCTACTGACTGACACATGAGCCACAGACCCCGACACACTGCCAGCACCAGAAACAGGAATGTGAGACACAGCCACAGATCTACTGACTGACACATGAGCCACAGACCCAGACACACTGCCAGCACCAGAAACAGGAATGTGAAACACAGCCACAGCTCGAGTGACTTACACGTGAGCCACAGACCCTGACACACTGCCAGCACCAGAAACAGGAATGTGAGACACAGCCACAGCTCGAGTGACTGACACGTGAGCCACAGACCCTGACACACTGCCAGCACCAGAAACAGGAGTGTGAGACACAGCCACAGATCTACTGACTGACACATGAGCCACAGACCCAGACACACTGCCAGCACCAGAAATAGTAGAGGGCACAACAGAGACAGTGCTACTACATGAAGCATGACAGCAAACAACAGACACAGTGCCACCATCTGACACATGAGAGTCAACTGCAGCTGCGCCACTGGGACCAGTGAAATGATGAGCCACAGGGCTGTATGGGCCAGGAGGCAGGGTGGCCCTGGGAGTTGGGGATAGCTGTACTTGAGCGACATCGGGGTGTTCAGGTGTCAATTGTGTGTGTCTACGTTTCTTAGGGATATGTGAGTGCACCCTGGACATGACTGGACTGGTAAGTGGTGTGGCCTCATCTGAAACATCACCCAGCGCAGGTGGATCATCTGCTGGTGGGGGTCTGCTCTCTGGGGACGTGCTGGACCCTGCTTGTCGTTTGCTCTGGCCCTGCCTTCTGCCCTCTAAATCATGTGTAATGGGGGATGCGACTACAGGGTACTCCTTCCTCTGCTTCTGACGGGCGTGGATGGGAGTAGAGGTATGGGGGGACTCCACCGCAGACACATCTTTACTACGTTCCTTCAACAACATCAGCCTCAGTGCAGCCAGGGGTGATGTATGCCTGTCCTTGATGGAGCTAGTGTCTATGGGAGAAGCCCTGTCCCTTGGATGTGCCTTGGCCGTAGGAGGTGTCCTGTCCCTGGAAGTTCCCTGATCCCTGGGCGGTGCCCTGCCCCTGGGTGCAGACTTTTCCCTTGTAGTGTACCTGTCTCTAGAAGCAACCTTGTCCCTGGGAGTGTCCCTGCTTTTGGGAGTTGCCCCTTCCTTTGTAGTGTCCTTGTCCCTGGGAGTGTCTCTTCTCTTGGGAGTTGCCCCTTCCTTTGTAGTGTCCTTGTCCCTGGGAGTGTCTCTTCTCTTGGGAGTTGCCCCTTCCTTTGTAGTGTCCTTGTCCTTGGGAGTGTCCTTGCTCTTGGGAGTTGCCCCTTTCTTTGTAGTGTCCTTGTCCTTGGGAGTGTCCCTGCTCTTGGGAGTTGCCCCTTCCTTTGTAGTGTCCTTGTCCCTGGGAGTGTCTCTTCTCTTGGGAGTTGCCCCTACCTTTGTAGTGTCCTTGTCCTTGGGAGTGTCCCTGCTCTTTTGAGGTGGCCTTGCCTTTGTAGTGTTCTTGTCCCTGGGAGTGTCCCTGCTCTTAGGAGTTGAACCTTCCTTCGTGGTGTCCTTGGTAGTGTCCCTGGACTTGGGAGTTGCCCTTCCCTTGGGACTACCTTTTGTGGGTGATGCCTGTGTAGCATGTGAAGCCATTTCCACCCACACCCCTTGAGGATCCTGTGTGTCAACTCCAGTGTAGCTCACGTTGTCTTTGGTGCCAGATTTACCAGTCCTAGGGGATGGGGTGCTTGCTCTCCGTGCCCTGCCCTGCTGCCTGTGGCTGCTCCTAGTGTAATAACCTGTAAAAGAGTCCTGCTCTGAGAAGTCACTCCCCCCTGAGACATCAAGTGGTGTGGATGGGGGAACAGAAGTAGCACCCTGTCTTTGCGACTGTACAATGGCAGAAGACACAGTGTTTGCCAATGACTGAACTGTTCTGTGTAGACCAGCAACATCGCCATGCATACCCTCCATGAATGCCACCACCTGCCCCAACTTCCTATCATGGTCTTGGAATGCATTGATTATGTTGGTCTGCCCTACACACAGCTGTCACAGCAGATCTACAGCCTCTGCACAAAGTGCACTTTGTGTCACCGGGGCAGGGGCGGCGGTTCCTGCACCGAAGGCAACTCTGCTCCCCCTCCTCTGGTGAGCACGAGCAGTACATGTTGCAGTGGGTGGCGTGTGGGCCCTGTGTGCTGTGTCCCGACTGAAGGTGTCGATTGCCCACTCCCTGTCTGTGCCAACAGTGAGGACTCACCAACACTTTCTGAGGATGAGGGCGAAGGTGTTTCCACATGTGAGTCCTCAGGGACGGTCCTGTCCCCCTCTCCGGGGCTGCCCTCTTCAGTGTCAGTCTGCGTGTGTGTGACCTCTGATCCGGAAGCATTGCCACCACTCATCTCCGTCGTCTGTGGGTCAGTGCCCTCTGCCACAGCTGAAAAAGAGAGAAACAAGGTGTGAGTAGGTGCCACACTCACGTACTGAAGGACAACAGATCTAGAATTCCATTACATACATAGTACATGTAGCACACATCCTGCACATGTCCCACCCTTACCAATCATCCTCACATCAAGGAACCGGCATTGGCTGTCAAACATGTACATCATACGAACATGGCAAGTGCCTGTAGATCTGCACACATGTCATGCCAGGGGACCACAGACCTCAACGGCATGTCCTGGAACCCTCAACCACTAAGCAAGTGGGCTGTCCACCTGGCGGACATGGATGCCAACGCTCACTCCGCTAATGGCACCAGCATGGTATTTCAGCTAAACATACGCACCACGGAAGTCACTACTGTGTCTGAGCACCAATACATGCATTGCAGGCCCAAGTAACATACACATACATTCTGCTTACCACTAGTTTGCTGTGGATCCCCACTCAGCCGGGCGGACAGCTCAGGATGCGTCACAGCAATGATACGGTGCATAAGAGGGGTCATGGTGCGGCGGGCCAGACGTGTAGATCTTGGAATCATCCCCAGTGTCATCTCCGCCACATTCTTGCTAAGCCTGGATATGTCGTCCCAGCGCTTGTGGCAGTGTGTGTGTGTCGTCTATTGCACCCCCCCACTGCCCGTACATCACGTGCTATGGTCCTCCACACGGCCTTGCGAAGGTGCAGCTTGACCTACCATGATGGGAGACAAGAGGGTAACGTAAGTGGATAGTATGACATGCACAAACATCGTAGTAACACGTTTCTACATGCAGCCATGCTCAGCACTACACATGTGAAGCTCCCACAGCACACCGCCGGGCATGCAGAAGACAGGAGCCACTGAACACCTCATGTCCAACAACATGTACACCACTGAACTTACCACTTGTCCGGGTGCACCTTAGAGCCGTTGGTAGTGGCTGAGCACACCGTCCACAAGGACATCCAGCTTCGCTGCGGTGAAGGGACGAGACCGGGTCTCTCGCACTCCCTGCATGGCAAGGTCCTGGACTGTGGCACAGCAGCAGCAGCCGTTGGTCAGCTCAGCAGGAGCACGTCGAGGTGATGGTCACAGGCAGCAGCCGTTGGTCAGCTCAGCAGCAGCAGGTCGAGGTGATGGTCACAGGCAGCAGCCGTTGGTCAGCTCAGCAGCAGCAGGTCGAGGTGATGGTCACAGGCAGCAGCCATTGGTCAGCTCAGCAGCAGCAGGTCGAGGTGATGGTCACAGGCAGCACTGGATCAAAGCAGTGAATGTGTGCTTGTGAAAGTCACACATATCTAGGGCCCTGAGCCCATGTCAGTGGCACACGTCGCCAGCTATTGGTTCCCCCTGGATGCCTCATTCGAAAAGGGCCAATGACAGGCCCTGGTGTGGCGGTGCACGGCTTCCGCCATTGTCGATGACTACCACGACGGTGCTGCATTTGGAAAAATACAATCAGTGGCGTCATCTTGGCGGTGCACGGCTTCCGCCATTGTCGATGGCGCATACGCGCCCCGCGGTACCTCTTCCCATTGGCTGCCTGTGCACGTGCCGTCACGGACACACATCAGCAACCGCAAGTGCGCACTTCCGCGACGGTTGCATCTTTTGCAACAATGTTCAATCAGTGGCGCCACCATGGCGGTGCACGCCTTCCGCGGGGGAGGTGCAGGCCAACACATACTTGTGATCATGGAAATCAGAAAGGCCGTTCATGACCCCCCTTACAGTCACATTGCATCATCCACCGTAAACCTACCGTTCCAGCCCGGTCACCCACCGCCGTGGCAGCCCGGCGGTGGGTGACCGGGCTGGGACGGCGGTGGGTGACCGGGCTGGGACGGCGGTGGGTGACCGGGCTGCCACGGCGGTGGGTGACCGGGCTGACACGGCGGTGGGTGACCGGGCTGCCACGGCGGTGGGTGACCGGGCTGGCACGGTCGGTCTACGGTGGATGATGCAATGTGACTGTAAGGGGGGTCATGAACTGCCATTTTGATTTCCATGATCACAAGTATGTGTTGGCCTGCACCTCCCCCGCCGAAGGCGTCCACCGCCATGGTGGCGCCACTGATTGAACATTGTTGCAAAAGATGCAACCGTCGCGGAAGTGCGCACTTGCGGTTGCCGATGTGTGTCCATGATGGCACATGCACAGGCAGCCCATGGGAAGAGGTACAGCGGGGCGCGTATGCGCCATCGACAATGGCGGAAGCCGTGCACCGCCATGTCGACGCCACTGATTGTATTTTTCCAAATGCAGCACCGTCGTGGTAGTCCGCACATGCGTAATGAGGGGTGTGACCGTGATGGCTAAACAGCATATGTCATGCACTATATCATGTGTGTTCACACTATGGACATTGATGTGCACCCAATTTGCTACACATGTGCATGTCTACGTGTCGACTTCTTGTTTTTCCGTATACACGTTTCAACTCATACACATCTACACACTACATCAAGACTGTCTGGCCACATTCAGGATCTGTTGTGAGTGTGTGGTTTGTGCGTGCAAGTAACAATGGTGGGGGTACACATGCATTCAGTGTATGCGTATGTGTGTTGCCTCTTGTGTGACCATGCATGTAATGTGAGGATGCTCACCATTGTAGGAGTGGTGATTGGTGCATGAAGACATGGAGTGTGTGTAGCATTTTTATATTGTGTGTGCACGTGCATGTGTGTCTGTGATGACGCTTGTCCACATTAGGGTCATTAGGCATGTCTTGTTGGTGGTTCTTCTGACGTGTGAGTACGTTACATTGTACATGTTGGCACACATCATGTTGTTAGTGGCTGCACATTGTTTGCATGCTACTCTGTATTGTAGGTAATTTCAGGCATGTCACACATATGATAATTGTCGACGACATTTCTCATTTTGATTGTGTTGGCCTACATGTGATAGAGTTGCACAGCTATGCGTTGCTGGTAAATTGACATCTACTACATCTACTCCCACACAGGAGGGCTCCAAATGTGCATCGCCCATACACTGTGCTGGAGGACATGGTTGACGAGGAGGTGATCAGGAAATTCCGGCTTGATCGACGTAGATTGCTGGAGCTTGTAGACCAATTGTCTCCTCATATACAGCCACGGAGAACATATCCTGGTTCCATTACACCCACAGCAAAGGTGATGGCGGCACTTCACTTCTTTGCAACTGGCACCTTCCAGTACACAGTTGGACGTGCCGGGAGGATGTCACAGTCCATGTTCAGCATGGTACTGCGGGATGTTCTCAAAGCCATGATGATTTACAAGGATGATTACATCCATTTTCCACGGGCGGCAGAGTTGGCAGCAGTCAAAGCAGACTTCTATGCACTGGGCCAGATACCACACGTAGTGGGTTCCATTGATGGCACCCATATCGGTCTCATTCCACCCCGGGCACGTGAGCCTGTATATCGAATCGGAAACACTTTCATTCGCTCAACGTGCAGGTGGTGTGCCTGGCTGACAACATCATATCCCATGTGTGTGCCAGATTTCCAGGCTCCGCACATGACTCCCACATCAGTGGGCGGAGCAGCATTGTCCCCCAACTGATGGCAAATCTGCGTCCAGAATGTGCGTGGCTGAGTATGCTGTGGGGACAGTTGTGTATTCTGTGTGGCATAGAGTACCCACCAATCCTGGTAGTGATATCTGTGTCTGTCATCCCCCCACATAGGCGATTCTGCATACCCAAACCGGCCCTGGCTGCTGAGTCCCATACGTAATCCAACTACAGCTGGTGAAATGCGATACAATGATGCCCATGGAAGGACATGTAGAGTGGTGGAACGTACTTTTTGTCTGCTAAAGTCTAGGTTTCGATGCCTGGATAAAACCGGAGGAGTCCTGCCTTACTCACCAGGCAAAGTATGCAGGATGGTGATTGCCTGCTGCATGCTCCACAACCTGGCCTTGCGCAATGACATTGAACTGATCTTGGACCCTGAAGACCAACAAGTCCCTCGGCCTCCCATACCACCCATGTCGACTGATGAGGATAGTGGTGAGGAAGAAGGTGTGGACCAGAGGCGTCAGCTCATTGATCGCTATTTTCCTTGAAGGTGAGTGACTACCTCTTGTGCAGGTTGACAATGCGTGATGTATGTTTGCTGGTGGTGTGTGGATGTGGTGTTTGAAAGCTGGCTGTTCTGGTATGTTATGTTTGCATGTGTGTGTTGTATTTATTGTGGACATGCAAGGCTCCATGATGTGTGTCCTCTCATCCACAGATTTGGTGGTGAGTGTGGTTTGTGGTATGTTGCAGTACAGTGTGTTGTGATGGGTGTGAATCAGTTTCCTGACGTGTGTTTGTTGTCTCTCATTTTCCCTAGGTCACTCCCACTGAGGCATAATTCTCACCGACATACTTCCCTGCACCTTGTGACGTCAGATTCTGAGACAATCATGTGATTAAAACATGGAGGCAACAAATCATTGAGTGTGTAAGTGAAATTTATTTACAGGTTGTGAATTGATGCTGGTGGATATTTACAAGTAAGTGTTGGGTGGGGGAGTGTGAGTTGAAGGTCATGGTAGATGAAAAGACCGTGGTGACACCACATTGGGTGATGTCCAGCTAGTCCAGCAGACCGGTGCCAATACTTGGTGTTGTGGGACGGGATAGTCGGCGGGTGAATGGCAGGGCCAGGCAAGGTTAATGTCATTGGCGGCCCCTCTTTGAGCGGGTGGATGGTGCATCCCCGCTGCTCTCACCTACTTCCAGCCTCGGACGGCCCCTCCGTCTTGTAGCCGGAGCGGAGACAGCTGGGGGGCAGGTTGGTCAGGGGCCACATCCGTGTCCATGGGCTCAGGTGGCGGTGGCGGTGGTGTTGGCGACCGTGGCGGCTGGGCACTTGGCTGAGGGGGGGGTGGTGCGGGATAACCAGTCCCTCCACAGTGCTGTTACCTGGCCCATGATGTCCACTAGTTGCCCTATGCGCCTGTCAATTGACCGCAACTGGTTTGTGTTCTCCACTGAGTCCTGGTGGGCACGATCAGCCTGTGCCTGCCCCCGGTCATAGGAGGCCTGGACTCTGGCTGGGGCTTCCAGTGTTTCTGCAGCAGGATGGGGTGGGTGTCCTTCCACACCTCGCCGGTGAGAAGCACTCCTGTTGGTGAGATGTACCCTCTGGTCTGTCCTTTCCCATCCACTCTCCCTGCTTGGCTGGGATGTAGATGGCCCTGCGTCGTGCGATGGGTCAGGCAGGGTGGCACAGGCAGGAGTGGTGGTACTGGTGGTGGTGGAGGTGGTGGTGGTGGTGGCTGCACAGGTCACTATGGCAGGTGTTGTTGGGGTGACCCAGGCGAAGGTTGTGGAGGCAGGGATGTCCTGTGAGCCTGATGGCCCTGGGAGTCGGCTTGGGTCCGCTTCGTCCTCTGCACCGGAGCTGACAGTGGGATCGTCCCCAGAGTGTCCGTGCTGTGAGTGGGGCAACTGTTGCAGGCGGTTGCTGGTTTCGCCAGTCAGGTTGCGATCACCTGAGGGACAAGATTTTAATGATTAATGCAGTGGACATGACATGTTTTCATCTTTGCAACATTACATATCACTGACCTCTCTACACACCCCACCCACCTCCCAACACATCCCACCACCCTCCCTGTGGACATGTGGGCCTGTTGGGAGTTGTAGTGCTGGTCTCTCACACACCCCACCCACCTCCCAACACACCCCACCCACCTCCCAACACACACCACCCACCTCCCAACACACACCACCCACCTCCCAACACACCCCACCACCCTCCCTGTGGACATGGGGGCCTGTTGGGAGTTGTAGTGCTGGTTTCTCACACACCCCACCCACCTCCCAACACACCCCACCCACCTCCCAACACACACCACACACCTCCCAACACACACCACCACCCTCCCTGTGGACATGGGGGCCTGTTGGGAGTTGTAGTGCTGGTCTCTCACACACCCCACCCACCTCCCAACACATACCACCCACCTCCCAACACACACCACCACCCTCCCTGTGGACATGGGGGCCTGTTGGGAGTCATAGTGCTGGTCTCTCACATACCCCACCCACCTCCCAACACACCCCACCACCCTCCCTGTGGACATGGGGGCCTGTTGGGAGTCGTTCACATTTTGGTGAGTATGTGGCCCACATGCATGGTTTGGGGCCTTGGGGATGTGTCCTCTCAGTTGTGTGAGGCAGACCATGTCGGTGTGATAGAGGTGCTTGGTTTGTACTTACCAGCCTCTTCTCCCTCGTCGATTCCTTCAAGGCTCACTGGGTGCAGTATACCCAGCACCTTTTCCTCCCATTCTGCATAGGGTATGGGCTCCGGGGGTGTGCCGCCGCCAGTGTGGTGTGCCCGCAGGTGATTTTTGGCTCGGATCCCTTTGACCCTTGTTTTGAGGTCGTGCCACCGCCTCTGGATGTCGTGCTTGGTTGGTGGCACGGTCCCTGACGCATTCACCCGATGACTATCCTGTCCCACATGTGGTTTTTGGTTGCCACGGTGGTCTGCTGGACTAGTGTGCCGAATAGGTGGGGTTCGACACGGATGATTTCATCCACCAGGACCTTCGACTCTGTGTCAGTGAATTTAGGATTTTTCTTTGGTGCCATGGTGTGTGATGTGCAAGGTGTGGGTGGAGTGGGTTGGGATGTGCAGGTGTGTGGTGTGTAGGAATGGTGTGGTGTGTGTTTGTGTGGTGGGTGTGTTTGTGTGCAGGTTGTATGTGTAGACTTTTGCATCTGCTGTTAGTCGTATTGGGCCTCTTGCTTGCAGCTATGCTGTGGTGCAAAGGATTGTGGTAGTGGGTGGGAATCTTTTTATACTCGGTGTCGTGGTAGTGTCCCAATGGTTGTTGCCAGTCAGGTGCTAGGTGGGTGTGTTGACTTCAGTGGATTTTTAGGTGCTTGGGGGGGTGTCATTGTGGCTTGTGATTGGTGTGGGTGTTTCAGGTGGGTGGGTGTCCTGTGTAGTGTGTTTTGTATTTACTTCCGTCAGCCATTTGTAAATTGGTTTGACGGTAGGGATGGTGTTCGTGTTGTCCTTCCGCTGGGATGCTGCGTTTATCGTTTTATTGTTTCCGCAGCGGTCGTGGATGGAGGTGAGTTCCGTGGGACTGGCAGCGCTATCCTAATCGCGGGCACGGAGCCTCCGCAGGTATTGCGGTGGCTGTGCCTGTTCCCGCGGTCATGTTCTTCCGCGGCGGACGGTGTTTTTTAGGTTCCGTCCGCTTGCGGCGGTCTCAGGTGTACTCCGTCTGCTGTGGATGGGGTTTGATGTACTCCGTCCGCCGCGGACGGAGTTTCATGACATTATTATCCTAATCGCAATGGCGGTTTATCCGCGGAGTGGTCGGGAGTATCTTGGTTGCGTCCTTGGCGGACGGAACCCGTTTCCGTCCGCCATCATAATCGGCTCCTAAGTGTCAGGACCTAGCAGGGCCAGTGCTGCCAAGTGGCAGCAGCTGGGAGCTGTGTGCTCTAAAATGCGCGTGTATCTTTGGCCGGTGGCTCGTGATGGCCAGTCAGACATTGGTACGGAGGCACACCAGAGGGCAGTGCGCTAGAATAGGTCCATTCACCTTCCAGGGCACAGCAAAGTCGGACAAGGTAGTGAGGCGGCCTAACTCTGGGACAACGGATATCCCCTTCTCGCGCAGAGGAAGCGTAAGAAAGTCCAACCTACAAAAGAACAGCCCCAGCAATATCAAGGAAATGTATAATGACATAACATGCAATTGCGAAATATATACCTGTTTCCTTGTAACCCTAATAAACTGCGGCCAACAAATGACCTCCACAAATACAAAAAGTGTAGTGGCTTTCTTGGCGGGAGGGGAAGTGCGGAAAGGAAAAGGTATTGGGATCACATGTGGTAGTGGGGCAGAGTGCGGGGGTTATTCACTTTGAACGGTGCTGCTCAAGAGTCATGATGAGTTGCACCAGCACGCGCTTACGGTAATATTTCATACCAAACTGTTTTTGAAGGTTATTGTTGATTAGGTATGTTTTTAACCTGGTGACAGGAACCTAGAAACTGTTCTTTTGAGCTATCAGCAGTTATGTTAATCAAAGTCTGTGGGACCTGTCAGTTTTAAGTGAGTGGAATGCAGGTGCCCTCTGCAGTGGCAATGGCAGTTCAGGGAACAAAAGCATGGAACTACCTACCCTTCCAACTGAGACTCACACAGCTGGAATCCATGTTTAAGTAAAGAGTGAAAACCTGGATCTTCGCAGTACCAGATAGGCTGGCCTTATCTCTCATCTGATAACTGCGCCATCAGAGGTCACGCTCCTTGACACTCAGTTTACCCACTTTCAGCACCAAGATGCTCCTTCGGAGTGATAGCCTGTGCTTTACAAATGACTTCATTCATTCATTCAATAACAAGAATTGGCAATGCCAACGGCCTGGATTTAAAAGAGTGCTGTATTGTAATGTTAGGGAATTGATATGTATTTGTGTAGAAGCGAAGAACTCCTTCATTTGAGCGGCGGAGCGGCGCCTCACAAGCCCCAGAGCTGAAAAATAAAATGGTAATAATGTTTATTTATTACCATTTTATTTTTCAGCAAACCTGTCCCAAACCAAGGGGCATATTTACAATAACTGGCGCATCCCTGCAAATCAGCAGGGATGCGCCAGTTATTCTGCGCCACAGCTCCGCCATCATGCGGCGTACCATGGGGCAAAAACGGCACAGATGCGTGACGCATCTGTGCAGTAAAAGTGACGCATTGCTGGTGCTGCATCGCAAGCGCGACGCAGCTCCAGCAATGCTCTGGGGGCCCTATCTAGTTAATGCTGCGTCAAGGGTTTTGACGCAGCATGGGCCTAAAAGTGACTGAGTGAAATCTTGTAGATTTCACTCAGCCACTTTTAGGAGGCGTTCCTGCGCCGGAACGCCCCCTCCTACACAGGAACGCCTGCATGTGGCGCAGGGCATTACAACGTGATGCATCTCCCAGATGCGTCACGTTGTAAGTACCCCCGCACCATGGAGCAGGATTTGCGCTGTCGCTGCGTCACAAAAGTGATGCAACGGCGGCGTAAATGAGGCGCAAGGCACTTGTAAATCTGCCCCTAAGTGTCAGGACCTAGCAGGGCCAGTGCTGCCAAGTGGCAGCAGCTGGGAGCTGTGTGCTTTAAAATGCGTGTGTCTCTTTAGCCGGTGGATGGCGATGGCCAGTCAGACATTTTGAAGTTCCCTAACCCGGCTGTCGTAGACAGTTGGGTTGGAGAAATTGCAGGCCTGCAATGCTCTTAGGACCACTGAGAGAGCCGTCTCTATCCTATACAGGCGCTGCTCTCATGCTGAGAGAGCAGCGCCAGGATTGGGTAGTGCAGTTTCCTGGTTTCGGAGAAGGCACCCATGGGAGAATGATGTTGGATTTTATTTATTTTATTATATTTTATTGTGCCTCCACCACCTCACCACCCTCAGTACATGCAAGCTGTCACTGGAAGAACTGTAGAATAATATTGGTGTAGTTTAAAAGGTAAGGTGAAAGTTGCACTATCAAGCCGGACTTAAAATCCATGGAGGTTAATGACCACCTTCTTTCCATCTGTGCTACTGCCACAGAAAAACTCCATCAACTATCGAGCTATTTACAACACTTTAATAGCATAAAAAAACTACCCCTTCAAGTTTAACCTCAGGCAGCTGGATAAATAAACAAAATGATCACAGCGGTGTGGAGGGCAAGCACTTTTTTGTGAATGCATACAGCTTTTGCTCAATCAAAACATGTACTCCAGGCTCGCAACATGTGGGAAGAGAAAAAAGCCCTTCTCCTGGTGAATCTCATGTAATTGCATGGCAGCAGTTGTGCTGTGAAGGCATACCATAAAACACATTAGTGGGACCATCTGTCACCCTCGCACAACACACACCATTACCATAAAGGAGATCTCTTAACAGTACAACCGCAGATGCAATGGAAAATGGTCTACCCAAACCAGACAGCACTTACCACAAAGATTCCACCCAAGCTCAGGACTACACTGTGTTTGTCTGACTGAGCCAATAGTAACATAAACAAACACAACATAAACACATACTCAAGAAGCGAGCAACAAGGCCATGCACAGACTGCCTAGAGTTCTAAACAGCAATACCAGTATCCAAGCCAACATTTCTTATCAAAGTCACTGAGAAAAAAGTTGCATCTCAACTTCATTTGCTTATAACTTTGGCACTGTTTGATCATTTATTGTCGTGCATGGCAAGTGTTTGGGAAGTAATACCCAGTAATGGCGGCTCCTCCGCTAAGGCAGAGGAGCCTCGCCCAACTGCTTTTAACCCTTTCCCTGATTATGACGGAACCACGCCGTCATAAGCCATGGGCGGCGTGTGCTCACGACGGCGTGGTTCCGTCATGCTGCGGCCGCTCCGCCCACGCCGCACTTATTCCCCGCCTGTGCGGGCGAATTAGTGAGTGGGCGGAGTTGTGATGGAACCACGCCGTCATGAGCACAGCTCTCCCGTAACTCGTGACGGTGTGGAGCCGCCACGAGCATGGCGGGCCGGTGCTCACCCCCACCTACCCAGTGCCGCGGCGGAATCACCACCGTGGCCAAGGGGTTAAGCAGTGTGAGGAAAGGAAAAATAAAATGATAAAAACTTCTTGTTATTATCATTTCATTATTTCCAGCTGCTTTGCGGGAAGGCGGAGCATGGGAGGAGTGGTTTGCTCGCTCCAAGTGTGCATGAATGCTTGGCCTGCCAAACATTCATGTGCACTTTGCATGCTATCCATGCAGGCTGCGTTACAGCCTGCATGGAGAACATTCCCAGGTGCCCATTCCCTGGCTGATCGCTGATCTACAGTGCTCAGACCAATCACAACACTGCATTGCAGCATTGTGACTGGTATGGGGAGCCTGGGTGTGCTTCCTGGTGGCACTATGGCCGAAGTTCCACAGAAGAGAGACAGTGCGGAGACGCGGCGACAAGGTAAGTTTTTATTTTATTTATTTTTTACATTCCCCTTCCTACTCCAATCCCCCGGTACCCCTGCCACCCCCATCGTGCTAGCCTCCACTGATATCCAATACAGTTGTAATAGGTTCCATGAAGATCCAATGGGGCAAGCAAAGTTAAAGGGGGGATTGAGTCTAAAGTATTTTGGATTTGATTTAATTCTAAATTAGCATCTGCTTCATTGAACTGCGCACTATATATCATTTTAAGTTCATACAGATCAACCAAGGGCAGGCGTTGGAGTTTAAAACGTGACTGCCCACAGTATCTATCTATCTATCTATCTATCTATCTATCTATCTATCTATCTATCTATCTATCTATCTATCTATCTATCTATCTATCTATCTATCTATCTATCTATCTATCTATCTATCTATCTATCTATCTATCTATCTATCTATCTATCTATCTGTCTGTCTGTCTGTCTGTCTGTCTGTCTGTCTGTCTGTCTGTCTGTCTGTCTGTCTATCTATCTATCTATCTATCTATCTTTGATGTTGGGATGTGGCCGCAGACGGAAGGTATACGGGAGGGCGAGGCCACCATGTGGAGCGAGGGTCGGCTCCAGTGCGCAGTAGACCGTAAGCAAAGGTCTTGAGTATTGTGTGGCATACCTGCGTCAATCTAGGCCAAGCCCATATAAAAGCGGGTGTGTACAGGTTGCAGGGGAGGTGCGGTGTTGTCCTTGCACCTCAGGGGGTGGGGGCTCAGTGGCGGCTGACAGTGGCTCCCTGGGTTGAGTGCTCTCCCTCCACACTGCAGTGGGTGCCGTGGGCACTGGAAACGCAGTGTATGCGGCCTCATGCTCCGTGGCCAAGCAGGGCTCTACAGTGAGGTGCCCATCACTGTCGGCGGTCAGGCTCCACTCCAACAAATGCTTTCTTATGTTTTTACTAGAGGTCTCTAAAGTCAGAAAAAAAATCTTTTCTGAAGAGGGTGTAGTAATTAGGCCGTTACTAGATGTCTCTGGAGTTAGACACAAATCATTTGCTGAAGCAGGGAGTCAAGGGAGTATCCAGAAAAATAAATGGTTGATCTTGAAAAGAATGTGGCCAAAAACTGCACATTTACCAGCATTGACTTCTTTTTTTCTTTGATTTATTCTTTCCTTTTTCTCCCTTTCTGTCTTACTTTCTATGTATTTATTTCCTCCCTTTTCATTTTGTTCTCATTCTGTTTTTCCATCTTTCTTTTGTTCTGCCTATCCTTCTTTCAGGTGTGTTTTAAGATCTCTCTCCTTCCTTACATACATGTTTAATTGTTCTTCCTGGTTTCCATCTTTCCTTTCCTTGGTCCCATTCTCACAATCTTGTTCCTTCCTTTTTTTATCATCTCATGTACTTCCTTGGTCCCTTCTCTCATCCCTCTTTCTTCTTGAATTCATTCCATTTGCTAATTCTTTATTTTTTCCTGGTACTCAATTTTGGAAAGGGGCGTGTTAACGTTTTCCCATCCAAGTCGATTTTGTTTGTTTGTTTCAATAAATATAGCTCACACGCCATCTTTCCTTTGCCCTCTAGAACCTCTCTCTCGACTCTCTCCTTTCTTGGGTGGTCAAGGAGAGGGGCAACAGTGAACATTAATGCACCCTGATTACAAGGGACGCAGTGACTGTGCCATCGCATGACTTGACGTAGGCATGTTGATGGTACAGCGACTGATTGACACGTCTTTGACTCAGTAACTCCAGTCGAATTCTATGAACTGTGTATCACATGACTTGAGGTAGGCATTTTTTTTGTGCATATTATATATAGCGCGAACTTGACCCGAAGGTATTGGAGCGCTTTACATGAGCACCGTATTTACATTACACATTCAGGCACGGGGAGATTAAGTGATTTGCCAAGAATCACAGGATGTGGACGCGACCTCGAGGCTCGAACCCTTGTTTCCAGCACCAAAGTCGGGCGACTCTGAATGACTCATCTTTGACTCAGTAACTCCAGTCCAATTCTATGCCCACAAACTAATTCTGATGGCTTATTCCCTGACACAGGAGTTCTACGCACCTGTCTTACAGGCAGAACAATGTCGACGAGGACCAGACACCATACCCTGCAGGATTCCAAAATTGCTGCTTCGTCTGTTGTGCCAGGATGGCTTTGTTTGAAATAAGACATTTCCTGCAGAACCGCTGAATTCAACGCTCTCTGCTGAAGAATCAAACTAGCATACATTCCTAAAAGTGTGGTATGAAGGGATTCTTTCAAATTATATCCATTTTTCCTGAAGGCGCAGTCGATTTCTCTGTAGGGGGCTTGGATGCCACTTTGGGTGGATTGCACCCACGCATCTTCTGCCCTGCAGAATAATGACAGCACATTCTATGAGTAAAAAATGTGGGGCCAGATGTACCAAAGGCTTTCGTGGGCTTAAACTCTCCGATACAGTAGAAAACGAGGCTTGCATTTGCAAAAACTAACCCTGGCAAAGCACTATGCTACGCTCGCGTAGTTTGCAAAGTTTGCGCTACAACGCACTACGCGAACTGCACGTAGCACAGTGCAAACATGCGTAGCATACTGCAGCGGTCATTTTTTGCTTGCTCGAGGTCCTCAAAGTCAAGTTGGCCACCGCGAGCAAGCAAAATGACATCCTTGCGAGACTTTTTCCTTTTTAGTGATCGCGAGCATGCAAAATAAACCTCCTGGCGAGATTCTCAACCGCTCGCGATGAGAAACTACCAGTCCACGTTGAGAAAGCTGCAGCCGAGTAAAAATCTACTCGAGCGGCAGAAAAGTACAGCTCACACTGTGCAAGATGCCATTTTCAATGATTGCACTGTGCCGTATGTTTATGCGCACTGTGCAATCATTAAAAACGACATCTTGCACAGTGCGAACATGCTACTACGCAGTTCGCGAAGTGCTACGCGTAGCTCGCATAGTGCGAAGTGCACTTTGCGTAGCTACGCGTAGCGCTACTACGCGAACTACGCCCACCCCTAGCAAAAACCCTTTTACATCTGTTAGAACCTTATTTTGGTGATCTGGAAAAGGTTAAAGAAATCACAAAATGGGATTAGAATTCATTACCAGATTGCAATTTGGAAGGGACACGTTAGGGGCATTCCATATAATTTAAGATTTCATAGCCATGTATCAAAGGCTTCAAACCGTAATTCTGGTCGCAAACCTCCGGTCAATTATTGACTCAAATTGGAATGGTAACTTGTAGTATTCTGTGTTTGTGCCCCCATGGCACTGGTAGTTGGAACCCTGAGTGTTGGGAGTTCTGAGGCTGGGAGGTGGAATGCTGACCGTTTGTCAGTTGAAGGCTGGACTGTGTTGCTGTCGCTGTGCTGCTCTTGAGCAGAATAAAACTACCTTCAAGCTTCTCATGTCTATGGACTTTCATTAACACTACAAAAATAATGGCGACGATGCTCAAGAGCATCCAACGAACCTGCAGACTCACCTCGCAATTTTGCTGACCGAGAGAGAAAGTTGGAGCGTTTCAGCACCGGAGAAGGAGAAGAAGCCCATTTTTAAGCGAGGAACCGATCCCCTTGTCAAGAAGAGCATTTGGACGAGGAGCCGATCCCCATGTCAGGAAGAGCGGAGGACACGACGACGGACACTGCCAGATAAGTGTCCCGTTTATTTTATCACACTGCGCGTCCATCTAAGGGGTAGAGGGCTCCTGCGCAACGTCGTGGTTGGCGCTCAGCAAGCGAGTGGTTGGCAGCGTTAGGCACGTTGCTGACGTCTACTGCGCATCCATCTGAGGGGTAGAAGAATCCTGCACAACGGTCGTGGTTGGCACTTATCAAGCGTGTGGCTGGCAGCGTTAGTCACGTTGCGGACGTCTTGTTAGCTGTTTCAAGTGGAGCCAAAGTTCATTCATGACGTCTGTGGTTGGCAACGCGAGACCACGCACGCAGCGGCCATTTTGACTTTCGTGATTGGCAAAAAGAACAGACAAACAGACACTGTTGTGCGTTACACTTTCTGGGGCAAAGATCAAAAAAAAAAAAAAATAAATGTTTTCTCCATAACGCTTTGCTGTTTCTTGAACAACAAGTAGAATCTATAGGATACTAAATTAAAGGAAACGAGTGTTTTCTGTGACATTCAGTTCTGTTACCAACCTGATTAAAAAGAAAAAAGGCATTGAGACATTTACTGCTGCACTCAATATTTCTACATAGTCCTCAGGACATTCATAAGTCAACATTGTAAGTCAACATTTTTCAATTAGCACAGCGACATCACAATATATATATATATATATATATATATATATAAAAAAAATTATTATTTTTTTTTTTCTCTTTCTCGCCATGCAGTCAGTTTCACCTCCGCCTCCTTTCCTGGAGTCGCCAGGAAATCCACCGATAATTTGGAGGAAGTGGTTTTACGCTTTCGAGACCTATCTGGGTGCCATAGGCGCTTCTAGATATCGCGCAGAAAGGAAGAAGTGTCTTCTGTTGCATTCATTGGGTTTCGAAGGGAGGGAAATTTTTAAACATTTGCCTCCTATTGCGAGAAATAACGAAGATGACATCGATGAGTATGTTGAGACAAGGATGAAATTGGAATTGAGGTTTGATGTAAAACCAAGCCTCGTTGTGATCCGACACAAGTTTTTCAAAAGGGATCAACTTCCAGGCGAAGATGTGGAAACGTATGTTTCCATTCTGAGACAATTGAGTGCAGAGTGCGAGTTTGAAGGATTCAGAGAACAATTGATTAGGGATCAGTACATCTGCAAGTGCACTGACAAGTCGATCCAACAGAAGCTGCTTACATTAGGAAATCCTACTCTGGAAGAAATGATCCGCACGGCCAAAAGTATTGAATTATCAAAGAAAGAGGTTAAGGAACTTGAAAGGAAGAACGATGAGACAGTCTCCATTGTGAGGTCCAAGGAGAACAGAGAGACCAGAACTAGTACTGGTCAACAACCTTTTGAGAAGAGCTATTCTCCTAATCAACAACGCAACGAAAGAAATGTGTTTTCTAGACGTGACATTTGTTATAGATGTGGGAATCCTTCCCATAATAAGAATAATAAGTTTTGTCCGGCTAGGAGTGCTACTTGTCGCACCTGTGGCAAATATGGTCATTTTGCAAAGATTTGCCAAAATCCAAGACAGGGAAATTGAAGTTTTGTCAACAGATCTCAGAGTCAAGCTAGCGCTACAGGGGTAGGAAGTGTTGCAGAGTGCTATGAAAACACCAACAGGGGGCAAGATCCCATTAATACCATTCAAGATGACCTTAGGGACATGGTTGTTGTGGTTCGTGAGGGGAAGATTCCCATTGATGTATCCAACAAAGTTGACAAAGACATGGTCATAGCTGTGCGGGAGGATGGTGTCATTGTTGGAGATCCTTCGGATTGTGTTGATCCTTACGAAAAATTTGGTGTGGGTGATAAAGTCATTTCTTTATTAGTGGATTCAGGTGCAAGGGTCACTATGATCACCCAAGAGTTGTTTAATGAGACTTGGCCAGGGAGAAAACTAGAACCTCCTGACAGAGCTCCTGTATCCTTTGAGGGGCGCAGAATAGCTTTGGATGGGTATTTTGAGGATGTCATTCAGTTCAGGGGGAGGAAAATTTTTGGGAAAATTTATGTGGCAATCAAGTGTCTAAATATTCTGGGTTGGTTCCATGGCGGTTTGTTTCGGTTAGTATTAAGACCCGGGGCCAAAGAACAAGTTGGAATGGAAGAGGATGGTTTTGTTTTTGAGAGTTTAGCAGTTGTAGAAACTGATGACTATGTTGTAGGATTGGCCAATAGGTTTCCTTTTGTTTTTAGTAAAGAACTTGGTACGATTAAAGACTTCAAACACGAAATAAGAGTTAAGGAGGGAGCTATTCCTGTCAAGCATAAAGTTAGGGGGGTTCCTTTCAGTGTCAGAGAGAGCCTTGAAAAAGAACTTATGGATCTGTGCAAAAAAGGAATTATCGAGCCTATTGAGTCATCGTTATGGTTATCTCCCCTTGTAGTTGCTAGGAAAAGGAATGGAGATCTGCGTGTCTGTGTCGACTTACGCAGCCTTAACAGAAATATCTGGGTTGACTCGCACCCTTTACCTAAGATTACTGATTTACTATCTCTTACCAGGGGTGCTAGGTGGTTCACCAAGTTGGATCTAGCATCCGCATATCACCAGGTGGTCTTGAGTGAGTCCTCAAGGCATTTAACTGCTTTTGTATCGCCTTTCGGCAGTTTCCAATACTGTAGGATGCCATTTGGTCTTGCCTCGGCGGCTGCAGTTTTTCAGAGGTTAATGAGTCAAATGTTCAAGGACACTCCCGGGGTAATTGTTTTCCAAGACGATGTCTTAATTTTTGGGCAAAGCAAAGAGGAACATGATGTTTCTTTAAATCAAGTGTTAAACATTATGCAATGTAAAGGTGTTGTCCTTAAGAGAGAGAAATGCGTTTTTCTCAAAGAGAAAATGGAATTCCTTGGGCATGTAGTCTCATACAATGGGGTTGAACCACGTCCAGGTTTAGTAAAAGCCATTGTTGATGCCTCTCCTCCCATGGATAAATCTGGTTTAAAATCCTTCATAGGTTTGAGTGAATTTTATTCCAGATTCATCAAAGACTACGCATCAAAAGTTCAACCTTTAACCAACATGCTCAAGAAAAATGTACCTTTTGTGTGGAGTGAGAACTGTGATGAAATGTTTCGATGGATCAAGTCTCAACTGGTGGGTGATAGTGTTCTTAGAGCTTTTGATCCCAATAAGGAATGTGTGGTGACTGTTGATGCAAGCGGGTTTGGTCTAGGGGCTGTGCTCACCCAGAAGAATGGTCAGGTTGACAACACCATAGCTTATGCATCAAGAGTTTTGCGTGATGCCGAGATGAACTTCTCGGTTATCGAGAAAGAGTTGTTGGCCTGCTGGTGGGCGGTCAGGAAGTTCAATTCTTTTCTCTGGGGCAGTCATTTCACCATACGCACGGATCATAGTCCTTTGGTCTCAATTTTGTCTGGTGAAAAGATTAAGGAGCACACCCCTAGGATTGCCAGATTGTCAACGAAGCTACTTCAGTATGATTTCGACATTGCTTATCTGCCAGGAGCAAAAAATGTCAGGGCAGACTACTTCTCACGCTTTCCCATCTCTGGTAATGACTCTGAGGTTGAGAGGGAAGATGATCAGGAGGATTGTTTTGTAGCGGCGTTAGACTTAGAGGGCATGTGTGCTGTGAATGAAACTGAATGGAGAGGAGAATTGGCAAAGGATGTTGTTCTTACTCGTGTCATTGGATATTTGAAGTCAGGTTGGCCGAGGGAGAAGTATGTCTCTGGACCGTTTCAGACGTATGTTAAAGTTGCCGATGAGCTCACTGTAGAGGATGGTATCCTTTTGCGATGCGGTAGGCTGATTCCTCCAGAAGGTTTGAGAGAACGGCTTATGGATGGTGCGCATGAAGGTCACTTAGGGAAAACTTTCACCAAACGCAGGTTACGGGACGTATTTTGGTGGCCTCAGAGGGATGTGTGTGTGGATTCAATGATTGAGGGTTGTGTTATATGCAACCATTCCGACAAAAGTCTTAAAGTGAGGACGCCTCCTTTGGAACCTGTCCAACTTCCAGAGAGAGCATGGGAAAAAATTGGTGTTGACCTAGTTGGTCCCTTTAACCTTTTACCCCCATCTTCACGATTCGCAATCGTGGCCATTGATTATTATTCGAAATGGCCTGAGGTTCGGTTAATCAGTGAGCCTTCCTCGGCAAATGTCATTCTTTTCCTGAAAGATATTTTTCTCAGAGAAGGTTTTCCTTCATGTGTCATGACCGACAATGGAGTACAATTTGTTAGTTCTGATTTTGAGTGTTTTCTCAGACAAAGTGGCGTTACTCACAAGAAGAGTTCCTTGTACCACCCCCAGGCCAATGGTCTTGTCGAGAGGATGAACCGTGTGTTGAATAATTGTGTGCAGTGGGCCATCGCCAGTAAATGTGTACTCGAGAATGCTGTTCGCTCCATGTTATGGTTCTACCGCAGCACTGCACATTCTTCCACTGGTTTCTCCCCTTTCGAACTTTTAAGAGGGAGGAGACCGTCGACTAAGATTTGTCCAGGTTGGATGTCCAAGTGGGTCAAGATGAATGTCATAGATGGCATTGATGGTCTTGTAAGAGAAAACGTTATCCGAGCACAGACTAGGCAGAAAAGTCAGTTTGATGAGAGAAAAAGGGTGGTGTCTCATAGTTTCTGTGCTGGTGATGTTGTTCGCATCAAGAATCCTGTTCATGTCACCAAAGGCAGGAGTAAGTTCTCTGAACCGGTTGTTGTCAACAAGGTGTGTGGCAATGCCGTGCGAGTTAACAACAACAATTGGTGGAATGTCTGTAAAGTTGTCAAAGTTAAAAATGTTTCCTCTGAAACCACCAACTCTGGTAACAATTGTTGTAATGATAATTTGTCGCCCACACTTCGCAGGAGTTTGAGGGTACCCAGGATTCCTGCCAGGTTCAGATAGCTCAATTTCTTTTCTTTGCCATGCTACGTTAGCTTTTATTGTGTTTAGTGTCTTGCTTTGTTTTCTTTCTTTCTCTCGTCTTTCCTTTGTTTCTCTGTCTTCTCTATATTTTTTATGTTCTTTCTCTTCCTTCTTTTTGTTGCAGAAATGAGGATAATGTAGTATTCTGTGTTTGTGCCCCCATGGCACTGGTAGTTGGAACCCTGAGTGTTGGGAGTTCTGAGGCTGGGAGGTGGAATGCTGACCGTTTGTCAGTTGAAGGCTGGACTGTGTTGCTGTCGCTGTGCTGCTCTTGAGCAGAATAAAACTACCTTCAAGCTTCTCATGTCTATGGACTTTCATTAACACTACATAACTACCGCGCAAAAAGGCCAATTTTGGACCCTTTCCCCTATTGGAATCGGGATAGCAACTTCAAGGGGAGCACAGACCTCTGCCTGCTCTCTCTCACTTAACTTTTTCAAAATGGAAAACATGTTTTTACAGTCCGCTACAGTCACAAAATAAAAACTTTTTGGCTAAATGTGGGGCGCCATCTGCCACCGCTTTTTCTGACCAGTTTGTACGTACATCGGCCCTGTAGTTTTAACTGCACATAGTTGTGCTTCTGAAATGAACCAGCACGTCTTATTCACTTTGAACGGTGCTGCTCAAGAGTCACGATGAGTTGCACCAGCACGCGCTTATCACGGCAATGTTGTATGCCAAACTGTTTTTGAAGGTTATTGTTGATTGTGTTTGTTTTTACCTGGGGACAGGAACCTAGAAACCGTTCTTTGGAGCCATCAGCAGTTATGTTTATCGAAGAGGGAGGTACCTGTTAGTTTTAAGTAATTGGAATGCAGGTGCCCTCTGCAGGGGCCGGGAAAACCCGACTGGGTGTGATCCTGAAAGGTAAGTTCCGTTTGTTTTGACACCGACCTTTCTCTTCACGGGCCAGAACGCATAGCACAATTGTTTGTCATGAAAAGGTTGAGTTTTACATAGTTGTTTGGTTTCACCTCATTGGGACATCTGTCCTGCATGTTCATCTGCTCTTGGAAGGGACCTTTGGGAGTCTAAAGCATAGTACACATAAGCAATAACATGCACTGGCAATGCCAATAGCCCTGATTTTAAAAGTCAATTTGCAGTCCTGGGAACAAAAGCATGGAACTACCTACCCATCCAACTGAGACTCACACAGCTGGAATCCATGTTTAAGAAAAGACTGAAAACCTGGCACTTCGCAGTACCAGATAGTCTGGCCTTATCTCTCATCTGATAACCGCGTCATCAGAGACCACGCTCCTTGACATTTAGTTTACCCGCTTTCAGCGCCAAGATGCTCCTTCAGAGTGATAGCCTGCGCTTTACAAATGACTTCATTCATTCATTCAATAACAAGCATTGGCCATGCCAACAGGCCTGGATTTAAAAGAATGCTGTAATGTAATGTTAAGCATTACACGTAGATAGATTGGAAACGGATATGTATTGATGTAGAAGCGAAGAACTCCTTCATTATAGCGGAGGAGCGTCGCCGCACAAGCCCCACAAGCTGAAAAATAAAATGGTAATAAAGTTTATTTATTACTGTTTTATTTTTCAGCAAACCTGCCCCAAACTAAGTGTCAGGACCTAGCAGGGCCAGTGCTGCCAAGTGGCAGCAGCTGGGAGCTTTAAAATGCGCATGTCTCTTTGGCCAGTGGTTCGCGACGGCCAGTCAGCCATTTTGAAGTTCTCTAACCCGGCTGTCTTAGACAGCTGGGTTAGAGAAAGCGCAGGCCTGCTCTTAGGAGCACTGAGAGAGCCTGCTCTCTCCTATACTGGTGCTGCTCTCATGCTGTGAGAGCCGCGCCAGGATTGAGTAGTGTTGTTTCCTGGTTTCGGAGAAGGCACCCAAGGGAGAATGGCGTTTGATTTTATTTATTTTAATATACTTTATTGTGCCTCCACCACCTCACCAACCTCAGTGCATGCCAGCTGCCACTGGAATAACTGTAGAATAATATTGGTGTAGTTTAAAAGGTCAGGTGAAAGCCTGACTTAAAATCCATGGAGGATAATGACTGCCCTCTTTCCATCTGTGCTACTGCCACAGAAAAACACCATAAACTATTGAGTTATTTATGACACTTTAATAGCATTAAAATCTCAGTGTATGTCCCTTCGAGTTCAAGCTCAGGCAGCTGGATAAATAAACAAAATGATCACAGCCGTGTGGAGGGCAAGCACTTTTTTGTGGATGCACACAGCTTCTGCTCAGTCAAAACATGTACTCCTGGCTCGCAACATGTGGGCAGAGAAAAAAGCCTTTCTCCTGGTGAATCTCATGTAATTTCATGGCAACAGTTGTTCTGTGAAGGCATACCATAACAAGCATTGGCATAGACAATAGGTTTGGCTTTTTGGATCTTATAAGTATTTAGTTATGCAGGACAATATCCTAGGTGCAAAAACATTAAATGTTGCATGGTTAAACACTTATAAGGTCCCAAAGGCGAGACCTATTGGCTATGCCAATGCTTGTTTGTTAGTTGGTACCACCTGTACAAGTAATGGTTGACACAAAAAACATTGTTCCTCCTTACAGAGCAGGTTATTGCAAATATGTTTAGTCAGTGAAACAAATGTAATTTGTTAACTCCAATTGTGTTTTAATCTGACTGACACATAATGCACATTTGCACTAGTACGATTCTGCTACAGATTAAATACCAGCCTCCAGTGGCAATGAATCCTTAGTGCCAGGTTGATCTACAGGTCGCCATCACTGCAATGGGTGACAAACAGCGGGAAAATATGCCATCACAACAAAGTAAGAGCGAGACTACCCTGAAAGAGCAAAAACAGTTACAAAATATATGATATTAGAAAAAAAATATATAAAAATAAGATATTTTCCATGCACAAAAAATACCCGTTATGAGTAAACCTTATCTTAATAAACCTTAATGACCAACCCTCAATGGGTAAAAAGGACAATATATATTGGCTAATCAAAAAGTAATAAGTCAGCCTATCTCCAACTGCCGCCAATGTGGCTCTCTTTATCCCTGACTGTCCCCAAAGAGACCTTTATCTCGCACATGGTGTCTGTACTTTGAAGAGCCAGGCTCCGACAGTTTGCATTTTAATGGCCTGTAATTTGAAGCTCAAATTCACAACCGGCTTAGCCGAGGGAAAAAGTGCCAGAATCTTCTACAAAGTGCAGAGCTAATTAACTGATGGGATCTTTCAAGCCTCTCTGGCCACAGATTAACTAAAGATGAAGAAAAACATATCTGTGAATTCTCAACTCAATCTACTTTTGTTCCTCACTGGAAGTGTCTGGAATGGGGAGCTGGACAAGACATTACAGGGCCATCTGTTACTCACACACAGCTTGCTCAAAGAAATGGATGGCCACACCATTTGTGTGGATTTGCTGACGGGATTAAAAATGTGGTTTTGGAGAACACCAATAGAAGCGGCTGGACATGCTGCTCTTGATGTTTACCAAGTGAAGTGCTTCAATATCTGCTGGTTAGTACTGTGCACACTGCATACTACTCTAGACGGGATGGGCATCATTAGACACCATTTAATAGGTGAGAGTGGATAAGCTCCCTGAAAGAGTGTTCATGATCATCTTATTCCATGGGTGATTTCTGATATCAGCGCATGTCTATAGTGAGAAAGTTACTGCTAGCTTTTGACCACTTGTTACAAATGAGCAGTGATGACCCAGCGAAAGGGTGTCTCTAACTGATGCTTTCATAGCTCCCTTCCTCTCACATCCCTGACTTCACATTGGAAGGGAGGAGCCCGGCTCTATAGTTTTCCTTCCAGTCAAAGAGCTGGGCCTTGCGACCTCTGGCTCACAGGAGAGGTGGCAACAGCAAGAGACGCACACTTCAGCTTGCTCAGCTGCCTCATACTGCTTTTCAGTGACAATTACGGCTGTGAAGGAAGAGCTGGTTAAAAAAGCATGTCAGTGTTGGCTAAAAAAATAAGGGTGCGAGCCTCGCGCGGCAGCAGTGGGAGGGGAGACAGGAGGGGTCCTACGCAGGTTTCCCTTGCGGGAGTGAACAGCAAGGCGCGATAATTGCTAATATATGGTGCTGCTGCTCGCCCCTGCAAGGGAATCGCCAAACGTGCACGCAATGCCATTAAAAGCAATGCAGCGCGTGCCCGTTTTTGCCTGCAAAAGTGTAGCAAAGGCTAAAGGTCTTTTTCTTATGCAGCGCATGTGCGCTGCGTAGGCGAGAACTAAAAACACATTAATGGGACCATCTGTCACCCTCGCACAACACACACCATTACAATATAGGAGACCTCTTAATAGCACAACAGCAGAAGCAATGGAAAATGGTCTGCCCAAACGAGACAGCACTTACCACAAAGATTCCACCCAAGCTCAGGACTTCACTGTGTTTGTCCCACTGAGCCAATAGTAACATAACCATACACAACATAAACACATACTCAAGAACCGAGCAACAAGGCCAGTCACAGACTGCCCAGAGTTCTAAACGGCAATACCAGTGAAGAACTGTAATCTTCATTCTCAGGGGCCTCACTAATACAAAAGAACTTGGCACAGAAGCTGAAATATTAAAAGACATCTTTATTAAACTTAATTAAGTGAGACTATGTCACACAGGAGCCTTTAGCACCTGAATGAGGCAGTCTAAAGAATACAGAACACAGAGGTCTTTTATATGCTTAGGATTACAAACTCAGCATAAAAGAAAGGGGCAGTCCTAGCTTCTGCAAGCATGCAAAATACTTAATATGGACATACACGATCTGCAAAATATTAGCCAATAGAAAAACATCATGTAACCAGAATGTCCCCCTTACGTCATATTTCTGCCCAACCCATAAGTAAATCAATTACAGCACTTATAGGTCAATCAGTAATGGCAGAACATGTCTGTATGCAGTTAGGCCAGCTGGTGTCTGAGATTGATTTCAAAGCAAGGACAGATGGTGGTTTTCTACACGTTGCAGTCCAAAGGGCAGAAACACTTCATGAATAGAACAGCCTGTGTAAAGGCAACGCAAATTGATGACAAATGTAAGATGGAGTCAAAATTAAAGAACCTCAGGCCCTCCTTTTGCTATTACACAGGCAAATCCTAAAATTATTTTGCAAACATTATGTATTTCAGTAACTATTGACAATGCCAATAAAACAATAAGAATCAGTCTCCAAACACCCATTCTATGCAATCGCATGGGAAATACCCAGAGTCCGTCGAAGCCTCTCTGGCCGACTTCTATTGTCCATCAAAATCTGTTTTTGTTGTTTTCTTCCGCATGGGCCTCTTCATTCAGAACTTTCATGAAAATGATGTTTCTCAGTATCCGTTGGAGTGCCTACCTGGCAAACACTCAAAGCTCACTTGAAAGTCTCAATGTCTCAATGCAGTGCACCAATATTTCCTGTGCTGCAGGCACTACAGATAGTGTGCTCTTCATTGATCATGGGCACAGATCATCTCATGCAGACCCAAGTACTATTAATCGGAAAGGAGCAACAGACTGTCACTCTCAGCAACACTTTCAGGCTCCAACACTCTCTATTCAGTGTCAGAGGATGCTCGGGCTGCTCTTCCATTTAATCATAGGTACCACAATGTAGTGCCTTTTTCCAATCTTGGATCCTCCGGTGCACTGCACTTCCGTTGGAGCAAAGAAAAGGGGGTGTGTGACCAAAACTCAGGCCAAGGGGCTCAAGGGACTGCACACTGTCAGAGGTTGCCAGCACATGACAGGTCGCTCTTTTGCACTGAAACTCTGGTTCTGTGGCAAAACCAGCTCCTCCTTCTTTTCTGATGTTCAACGCCTTCTGATGAAGCAAGTACAATACTTTGGAGATACAGTTGATGAAGCACTTTCTGGGTGTTGGGACTGTTCATCTGTTAGCTGTCACTGATGGGATTGTGGGTGAGTTCCGCAGGTTATTATGACTTAATCCCGCAGAACCTAGTGACCTAGGAAATGGGACACATTTGTTATTTTCCTTCAATTTAGTATAAAAACAGTTTGTTTTTAACAAGAGGATTGCAAGCAGGTGGCCTGCAATCTGCGAGGGAGTGGCCTTACGCCATGAGACAATTCTAGTCTAGAACACACTGTCATTCTCATAGAATACAAAGACAAAGGCAATAAGCAAAACAGTGCCTCTAATTTCTTCAATTGGGTTTCCATGTGAGAGCATATCCTCTATCATCTAAGGGTAGATAACTGTATGAGAATTTGTTCTAAATGGATGTCCTCACACATAGTGACATCGTCTAATGGGGTAAACAAATTTTTTCTCTCAATGATTAAGTCTTGGTGTTCCTAAATTCCTTATCTAGAACATCTCAAAAGAGAAATCACATGATACAGATTATCAGGGACATGTAGATACCTCCCTTTTAATAACTGTGCATCAAGTGCACTATACAATACAAAGGCTAATGATCAAATGTGGAAACAAAAGACAAGAACTAGAGAGTCCTGGTATTTCCATTATTAAAACACATCTGGTCCATCAAAAATTAAAGCAGCAGAAAAAAGGAACTAAAAACCAAATTAGAATAGGCATTGAATTTGTCATATTCAAAAAAACGTAAGGTGTCTCCTATTGAGGTGGAGAACTTATCTTACTATAGTATCAAGTCAGTTAACCAGTCCATCACTACCCTGACAGTCAGACTGGAAAACATCAAAGTAGGCCTAAGGAAAAATCTTTAAAAAAAATCTGGTTATACAAAAGGGATTTATACATAATATGGGGTTCCTAGTACATTACTGCAATCTGGAAGTGTGAACCTAATACAATAATAACAATAAAAGAAGGCTAACTGGTGAAAGGAATATGGAAAAGGGAAAATGGGACTAGGACACAGCTAAAATCCCCAATTACTAGGCACAATGTGACATCAATCAGGGGAGAAATGTCAAAAGAAAAATCTATAGGAAGAACAAGAAATGACTCAGGTGATAGTCAAGTTTGTGACACAATACCAAGAGTATGGGTGATATACAAAAAGTCAAAATAGTACACAAATTTAAACTCTACTGCTGGCCGCTACACCATATACGGTAATCTCAGCTAATGTTCCAATTCCTTTTCCAGAGAAAAAAATGAAAAGTTCAGGTCACCTTTAGCAAGAGCCACAACCCAAAACAGAATATTCAGGCCTGCTTAATTTGTCAGGCTTAAAATCCTCACCCTCCTTTTGACAGCAGATCACCAGTTAGTGGAGATTTGGCTTTCAAACACAACTAACAATGTCGCTGCTGACACACAGGACCAGCAGGAACAATTCATAAAAGGATAAAATGCAAAGATATGTAAAACACTGCACACACACAAAATATCAACTGTTACCAACCATCTTTTGAAAACATGCTAAACCACCCCAATTTTGACGTCCCAAAAACTCTTTCACAGACACTCTGCGTGTCCCGTGCGCCAACACCCTTTGAGGCCCTGCTTTTCCAAGCAATCATTTCTCCATCGTTTTACACTTACTCCTAACTCCCACCTTACTGACCTTAAGGTCAAAATCTGCCATGCGGGCTCCTCAGCCCTCTATCGCTTCCTCACTCTTAAGGCTGAAAAAAGACAAAAAACCTTCCCAACTCTTTCTAACCTGCAATAACCAACCCTATTTAAAAACACATGATATATATATTACTCCTGTTAGGGGCTACAATGTATTTCTATACTTAGATTATTAAAACAGTTACTGTGACTAATTCGCAAAACATAATAACACACATACCAGTTTTTAGAACAAATGCTTGTTTGCAATGGTACTAATTTCATCAACCTTAAATGGATGAAGGTCTGAGTTAGGTCCAGCAAAAGTTAAAACCTTCCACCCTGATATTAAACTCAAACCTCTGCACCAGGCACATTGGCTCACTGAGCCATTTAGAAGCAAACCCAAATGGGTACAGCCTGCAAATTTGTATTATACCTAAATGTATCCATTTACTGAAGCCCAAAGCACTTTAAAGCTATTGTAAATGGCAAAAATGCCCACATTTTACCCAAATTCGACTTTGATATTTGGGGCACTTAAAAATAAAGATCCTACAATTGCATTACTTATTAATCATCCTCAGAATGTTCTTTACAAATTGCAGAGATTGGACATTAGACATATCTCATGCAAATCCTGAGAAAAATGAGTTTTTCACGCCTGCGTCAAGTGAAATTCTATATGCTAATGTCCTCATTATGCAGTATACCATAACTTAAATTAAATTATAATGCTAGGAGGTCACAGTATAAGTATTAAGCTTCATGAATAGAAAAAAATGAATTTTGTAGCACTTATTTTTATAACCCTATCATTTTTGATAATTCCACATATTAAGGCTCCGTAATTCCTCGAACAAGGTGGCCTGGCCTCCCCAGGTCATGTACACATTAACCAGTTTTAAACTGTAAGAAACTAACTTCTTCACCCGAAACTGACCTCGCAAAACCAATTTCCTTGATTGGTCTTTATCTGAGATTGCCAATCAATGTTCAAGACATCGTTAACTTTTTAGTTTCCTTGGACTTGCCTTATCTTGTTTCAGCATCTGTTACCGTTTCTTTCTTGTTAAATGTTTCTTCATTACACGGGTTAATTATTATTTAGCAACTGAGCCAAGAATATACTTACAGAAATCCTTAAAGAGAGGAAAACCCTTAATTGAAATGTCTTCCTATAATACAAAATAATGAACCTTAGTTTTGAAACCTTTTTAAAACAACATTCTGAAATGCAAAGTTTCACCCGTGCAACTGAGGGCAAAGTCCTGGTTGAATAAATATTCCTGTTTATTTAGCTTGTCTCTCAAGGTTTATAACATGAGCAGCTGGCAGTCTTTTTCAAACTAAAACATATCAATGCGTGTTCTATAATATTTTAAGTTCAGCAGGAATTTACTTCAGCTGATCTGTTTGCCTGTTAATATCTAATACAATATATCTAAGGAAAATGCTGTAAGTTTATTTATTTTTTGCAAAACACCCAATTTCGTTTTTGGGGACTTTTTTATTCCTAGTGAATGTGAATTTACATTTTAGTTTTTAAGCATTTAGACATTTTTGCTTAATAGACTGAAAACATCAAAAAGAAACACAAACACACATTTGAGCTCATTTCAGACATAAACAGAAAGGGGTCAAACACTCAGGACACACAATACGGCGCGCTTTAGCCATGCATTTTATAAATAGCGCCAACGCTATTAACTTACAGAAATTGCACTAATGGAAAACCACATAAACATTTAAACACACATTTAACCCACAAACCAATTCTCAGGACTAAAACAAAGGACAGCCCACAGACTGTACTTAAACCAAACCATTTGTAAATACTAGTTGTAAGTCATATTTACAAGAAACGCTTCTCAATTGTGTTCCAAAAGACTACAAAAACAGAATGCTACATATCCAAGAAGCCAAAACACACTCAATTCACTAGCTTTGGCTAGCAGAACACCAAAAATCGCTCTGCATATCTTCATTTATAAAATTGCGCAGAACAAAGGATCCTTGTTTTGTATTATGTCTTATTTTAATTCCCTGGGGATATAAAATCACCAAGGAAGAAATATGTTTGTATACTTAAACCTATTTAAGTATTCCTTCTAGGAGAGCCGGCTAATTAATTTCACATCACACTATGGTACCGCCAAGAAAAAGCAACACATTTTTCCATGTGAGCCTATACAAATTGCAATTTGCATATCCAAAATCCAAAACATATCTAAAGTTGGCCAACACAAATTCCAAAATTCCAAAGTTACAGTCCTAAATTTGCTAAGACCAGGCATCTTATAGCTCACTAATCTAGCTTCAAACTTCAAGGGGTTATCAAAAACGATATACTCGCAAATATACAAATCCCTCGGCTTTGGTAATTGCAATAACCAAATCAAAACGAAGAAACCAAACAAAGTCGTGGGAGCGACCCACTTGTACTTCTTATTCTTACTAATCAAAAGGTTAACCAAATTCTAACTGTCAAGTTCTACATGACCTAACGGTCTTTTTTTTTTTTTTTTTAATACTCACGCCAAAAAGGTTCTCAGTCAGGAGTGACATCATGTGGAGGATCAAAATCAGGAAGAGCAGAAATATACTGGGCTGCAGAGATGAAGAATCTCCAGAATCCCTGTGCACAGAGTACCTCCTTAGTAGAATCCTGTTCTGTCCTCCTCAGTAGATTTCAGTCTTCTGACAAGATCACTCCCACAGAAAGTCACTTCTCTGATGAAGCCCGCGTTGGCCGCGCCATCTGAAGAACTGTAATCTTCATTCTCAGGGGTCTCACTAATACAAAAGAACTTGGCACAGAAGCTGAAATATTAAAAGATATCTTTATTAAACTTAATTAAGTGAGACTATGTCACACAGGAGCCTTTAGCACCTGAATGAGGCAGTCTAAAGAATACAGAACACAGAGGTCCTTTATATGCTTAGGATTACAAACTCAGCATAAAAGAAAGGGGCAGTCCTAGCTTCTGCAAGCATGCAAAATACCTAATATGGACATACAAGATCTGCAAAATGTTAGCCAATAGAAAAACATCATGTAACCAGAATGTCCCCCTTACGTCATATTTCTGCCCAACCCATAAGTAAATCAATTACAGCACTTATAGGTCAATCAGTAATGGTAGAACATGTCTGTATGCAGTTAGGCCAGCTGGTGTCTGAGATTGATTTCAAAGCAAGGACAGAGGGGGGTTTTCTACACGTTGCAGTCCAAAGGGCAGAAACACTTCATGAATAGAACAGCCTGTGTAAAGGCAACGCAAATTGATGACAAATGTAAGATGGAGTCAAAATTAAAGAACCTCACCAGTATCCAAGCCAACATTTCTGATCAAAGTCACTGAGAAAAAAGTTGCATCTCAACTTCATTTGCTTACAACTTTGGCACTGTTTGATCATTTATTGTCATGCATGGCAAGTGGTTAGGAAGTAATACCCAGCAATGGCGACTCCTCCGCTAAGGCGTAGGAGCCTCGCCAAACTGCTTTTAAGCAGTGTGAGGAAAGGAAAAATAAAATGATAATAACTTCTTGTTATTATCATTTTATTAATTCCAGCTCCTTTGCGGGCAAGCGGGGCATGGGAGGACTGGTTTGCTCACTCCAAGTGTGCATGAATGCTTGGCCGGCCAAACATTCATGCGCACTTTGCATGTTATCCACGCAGGCTGCGTGACAACTTCTGCATGGAGAACATTCCAAGGCCCCCATTCCCTGCTGGCCTCCACTGATACCCAATTTAGTTATAATAGGTTCCATGCAGATCCAATGGGGCGAGCACAGTTAAAGGGGGTGGAGTCGAAATTATTTCAGATTTGATTTAATTCTAAATTAGCAACTGCTCCATTGAACTGCACACTATATATTGTTTTAAGTTCATGCAGATCAACCAAGGGCAGGCGTTGGAGTTTAAAACGTGACTGCCCACAACATGTATGTATGTATGTATGTATCTGTCTATCTGTCTGTCTGTCTGTCTGTCTGTCTGTCTGTCTATCTATCTATCTATCATTGAGGTTGGGATGTGGCCGCAGACGGCAGGTATTAGGGAGGGCGGGGCCACCATGTGGAGCGAGGGTTTGTGCGCAGTAGGCCGTAAGCAGAGGTCTCGAGTATTGTGTGGCATACCTGTGTCAAACGAGGCCATGCCCATATAAAAGCGGGTGTGTACAGGTTGCAAGGGAGGTGCGGTGTTGTTCTTGCACCTCAAGGGGTGGGGGCTCAGTGACGGCTGACAGTGGCTCCCTTGGTTTAGTGCTCTCCCTCCGCACTACAGGGGGTGCCATGCGCACTGGCTACGCAATGTATGCGGCCTCATGCACTGTGGCCAAGAAAAGCTCTACTGTGAGGTGCCCATCACTGTCGGCGGTCAGGCTCCACTCCAACAAATGCTTTCTTATGTTTTTACTAGAGGTCTCTAAAGTCAGAAAAAAAATCAATTCTGAAGAGGGTGTAGTAATTAGGCCGTTACTAGATGTCTCTGGAGTTAGACACAAATCATTTGCTGAAGCAGGGAGTCAAGGGAGTAGCCAGAAAAATAAAGTTCACCATGATTTGAAAAGAATGCGGCCACAAACTGCACATTTACCAGCATTGACTTCTTTTTTTCTTTGATTTATTCTTTCCTTTTTTCTCTCTTTCTGTCTTACTTTCTATGTATTTATTTCCTCCATTTTCATTCTGCTCTCATTCTGTTTTTCCATCTTTCTTTTGTTCTGCCTATCCTTCTTTCAGGTGTGTTTTAAGATCTCTCTCCTTCCTTACATACACGTTTAATTGTTCTTCCTGGTTTCCATCTTTCCTTTCCTTGGTCCCATTCTCACAATCTTGTTCCTTCCTTTTTTTTTATCATCTTAGGTACTTCCTTGGTCCCTTCTCTCATCCGTCTTTCTTCTTGAATTCATTCCATTTGCTAATTCTTTATTTTTTCCTGCTACTCAATTTTGGAATGGGACGCGTTAACGTTTTTCCATCCAAGTCGTTTTTTTAGGGCTCGACCTTTGGCAATGCACATTGCAGATGTCGAGACATATTGGGGCTTATCCAGAGCTTAACCAAACGGGCGATTTGATGCTGTGCCCGTGAAAAAAGCACGTGCACGCATCAAAGCCACCAGCCTCCCTCCCATAAGCTTCCCCCAGCGTGCGCTCTGGCATTTCTCCTCCCCTAATTATTCACTGCCCACGGCCGGCCGGCACATCAAAGGCTGCTGCTCCCCGTGCGTCTCGTCACCCTTACTCTCCCAATTCTTCCCTTCTTGTCTTTTCAGTCTGCCATTTCAATAGCACCCCTCTTATTTTTCACGTGGAACTGTTTTCATGCAGCTTCCTTCCCAGGCACGCTGCGCTTGCCAAATGCTTACATTTCCCGTGCTTAGTTGTCCCTTTTGCTTGTCTTGCCATTAGGTTTCCTTTTGCGTTGTTTTTTTCTGTCAGTACTTCATCTTGCCTTTCAGTTTCTCTTACTCCTACTCTTTTCCTCCCTTAAACTTTATTTCTGCTTTTTATTTACTGTTTTTTGCATTCTGTAGTTCTTTCTCACCTTTTCCTTTGTCTCTACCAAGTCTACAGCCTTGTTTCTGTAAACAATTAAATCTGCTGTGTTCCCTGAAATGAACGCATTACCTCAGACCACCCCCATTGTCAGACAGCACCGCCGCAGCCTGCTGCACCCCCTTTGCGCTGAACTTTGTCCCACGTGGATGCTTTTTCCCCTGTTAAAGTCATACAACCTCTGCCGCTTTTTCCGAGTTCCTCGTGGCTCCAGAGAGAAACTCGCATTTCCTTCCCTTTCACAAGCCTCACTGTGCGCCCAGAGGTGCAGGCGCAGCGCTAGAGTGGAGCTCGGGGGAGAGGCAGCGGCAGCACAAGAAAACTGAGACTGCACCAGGAACCGCTCAATTCAGCCCGTCAGCTCAGCCAGCCTCCCTCACGGCCCCGGTAATGAGAACGATAACCTGTTTTATGTAGCGCTTCAATGCACTTGCCTGGTTTCTAACCGCGGTAAAAAATAGCACATTCCAGAGAACCCTCCTTACGGTGCCCACGCGTCAACCATACAGGAGCCCTCTGCAATATTAACCTCTTTTATATAGCGCTTCAACCCCAGTGGTGTGGTTTCTAAGTGCTGTAAAACAATAGGGCATCACAGCACAGCATCCTATCACTGGCTACACACCTTGTCTAGACACCCAAACATATTAATATAAATGGTATTTCTAAATAGTGTTTGAAGCGGCTTTGCTGCGGTTTCTTACCTCGGTAAACAGCGCGACTGTCACCTTACTACGCATCACCTTCCTCCTGCCCATCCCTTGCTGTGACCACCCCCCCAAAAAAATCAAAAACGTGTTTTCGTTAAATAGCGCCTCACTGACAGTTTGTCGTTTTTCACCGTCATAAATACGAGTTGCACCATGTTTGTAGTCATCGGAGTTTTTTTAAACCAAATAATTAGTTTAAAAACAGAAAGTGAAGAACTCTTATTTTTTTATTTTGGGATTCCGCCTGTCACCTTCAACGGTGTGAGTGAAAAAAGGACTGTCTGCTAAAGGCCAGTTTCTCTCAAGGACGTTCGGCAATCAAAGATACATTTTGCTCTGTTTGCGGCTCACCAGTCTGATGGAGGCACTCGACGGTGCAGGTATCATTTTATGGGCGAACAACCTTTACAACGCAACTTTTACAACGCACTACCATTACAACGAAACTTTTACAACGCAAAAACCATTACAACGCATGTATTTACAACGCATGTTTTTACAACGCAAGTACCTTTACAGCGCATACTATTACAACGTAAGTATTGGTAAGTATATAATTATATTTAAAATGTTATATGTTTGGTTTTTTTTAAGGGGTATTTTTAGGGTTTAGGGTCAGTTTTGGGTTTTTGGGTAAAAGGGTATTTTTAGGGTTCAGGGTCAGTTTTGTGTTTTTGGGTAAAGGGATATTTTTAGGGTTCAGGGTCAGTTTCGGGTTTTTGGGTAAAGGGGTATTTTTAGGGTTCAGGGTCAGTTTTGGGTTTTTGGGTAAAAGGGTATTTTTAGGGTTCAGGGTCAGTTTTGAGTTTTTGGGTAAAAGGGTATTTTTAGGGTTCAGGGTCAGTTTTGGGTTTTTGGGTAAAAGGGTATTTTTAGGGTTCAGGGTCAGTTTTGGGTTTTTGGGTAAAGGGGTATTTTTAGGGTTCAGGGTCAGTTTTGGGTTTTTGGGTAAAGGGGTATTTTTAGGATTCAGGGTCAGTTTTTGGGTTTTTGGTTAAAGGGGTATTTTTAGGGTTCAGGGTCAGTTTTGGGTTTTTGGGTAAAAGGGTATTTTTAGGGTTCAGGGTCAGTTTTGGGTTTTTGGGTAAAAGGGTATTTTAGGGTTCAGGGTCAGTTTGGGGTTTTTGGGGTACAGGGGTATTTTTAGGGTTCAGGGTCAGTTTTGGGTTTTTGGGTAAAGGGGTATTTTTAGGGTTCAGGGTCAGTTTTGGGTTTTTGGGTAAAAGGGTATTTTAGGGTTCAGGGTCAGTTTGGGGTTTTTGGGGTACAGGGGTATTTTTAGGGTTCAGGGTCAGTTTTGGGTTTTTGGGGTACAGGGGTACAGGGTAAAAATAAAATAAAATACAATTTAAATTAAATTAATTAAATTAAATTAAATTAAATTAAATTAAATTAAATTATATTAATTTCAAATAATTTAAATTAATGTGTAATTAAATTAAATTAAATTAAATTAAATTAAATTAAATTATATTAATTTCAATTAATTTAAATTAAAAAAATTAATATATACTTACCAATACTTACGTTGTAATGGTATGCGTTGTAAAGGTACCTGCGTTGTAAAAACATGCGTTGTAAATACATGCGTTGTAATAGTTTTTGCGTTGTAAAAATTTTGTTGTAAAGGTATGCGTTGTAAAAGTATGCGTTGTAACGTCATACATCCCATTTTATGATCTGCATTTGCATCCACCCTCGTTGTTTTGTATTTTGTACTGCACACAGTGTGCTCGCACATGGCTCTCTGTGCTCTGCCTTCACCAGCGTAAACCGCTCTGGCCACGTGTCCCGCGCTATATAACATCAAAAATAAATAAGCCACGGAGAGCAGTTCTTGGGTGTAGGGGAGGGGCTGTTTCCTATAGGACAGGTTTTTAGGGCTCGACCTCACCAAATAATAGTGAGTAAAGATACTCCACTGCCCACAACAGAAGAACTGAAATGAGGAATGCGTGGCTCCTCTTATCTCTCCGCTCTCCTTCCTCTCACCACTCTCCCCTCCCTCTCTCGCCTCCCTCTCACCTCAATCTCCCCTCTCCTCACTATCCTCACTATCCCCACTCTCCCCTCTCTCCCCCTCACTCCCCTCTCCCCTCCCTCTCCCCTCTCCTCACTCTCCCCTCTCCTCACTCTCCAATCCCTCCCTCTCTCTTTCCCCTCTCCCCCCACTCCCCTCTCTCCTCACTACCCTCTCTCTTCACTCCCTCTCTCCTCACTCCCCTCTCTCCTCTCCATCTCCCCTCTCCTCACTCAACCCTCTCCTCACTCAACTCTCTCCTCACTCTCCCCTCTCCTTACTCTCCTCTCTCCCCTCTCTTATTCTGTCTTACCTCTCTTCTCCTATCTACTCTCTACCCTCTTACCTCTCTCCTCTCATCCCGCTCCCCTCAGCGCCCCCACAGCATCACTCAGGGGCACCACAACATCACTATGCGCCACTACAGCATCACTGAACGCCACAGCATTACTCATCGCCACCACAGCATCACTCAGCACCACCCCAGCATCACTCAGCACCACCACAGCACCACTCATCATCACCACATCATCACTTAGCGCTACCCCAGCATCACTCAGCAACACCACATTATCACTCAGCACCACCACATTATCACTCAGCGCAACCCCAGCATCACTCAGTGCCACCCCAGCATTACTCAGCACCACCCCAGCATCACTCATCGCAACCACAGCATCACTCAGCGCAACCACAGCATCACTCAGCGCAACCACAGCATCACTCAGCGCAACCACTGCATCACTCTGCGCAACCACTGCATCACTCAGCACCACCACAGCATCACTCAGCACCACCACAGCATCACTCAGCACCACCACAGCACCACTCAGCACCACCCCAGCATCACTCAGCACCACCCCAGCATCACTCAGCACCACCCCAGTATCACTCAGCACCACCACAGCACCACTCAGCATCACCACAGCACCACTCAGCACCACCACAGCATCACTCAGCACCACCACAGCATCACTCAACGCAACCACAGCATCACTCGGCGCAACCACAGCATCACTCAGCACAACCACAGCATCACTCAGCGCAACCACAGCATCACTGGTTCAAATATGTTCTTTCAATGTTTCAAGCTGTTTTCAAGCTTTCACGCTTTATTACAAATCACAAAAATATGTTAATATTTCACTTCTGTTCTTGGATTTTCGTCACAATAAAAAACACTGAGCTATTGCCATTACAAATTAAATAAATTATTTAAGTATTAATTATTAAAAAAAATTAAAAGCCATTGTTATTTGTAATATCAATACATCTGAGTCACGTAAATACAAAACATGTTGCATTACAAATGCTATAGGTGTCACATTTGCAAAAGTTATAACTATTGGCATTGTAAATGACAAAGCTATTAATTTAGCTATTTTAAAATATAACACATAAATAAAAAAAATTAATTTATAAGACCAATAGCTCAAACTTTCCTAATGCGAGCCCTATTGCATTTTCAATGCTTGTTTATGTTTGTTGCAAAAAATATAGCTCACACGCCATCTTTCCTTTGCCCTCTAGACCCTCTCTCTCCACTCTCTCCTTTCTTGGGTGGTCAAGGAGAGGGGCAACAGTGAACATTAATGCACCGTGATTACAAGGGACGCAGTAACTGTTGTTCCATCGCATGACTTAGGCATGTTGAAGGTACAGCGACTCTGATTGACACGTCTTTGACTCAGTAACTCCAGTCGAATTCTATGCCCACAGACTAATTCTGATGGTTTACTCCCTGGCATAGGAGTTCTACTCACCTGTCTTACAGGCAGAACAATGGCGACGAACCCAGACACAATACACTGCAGGATTCCAAAATGTCTGCATTGTCTGTTGTGCCAGGATGACTTTGGTTGAAATAAGACATTTCCTACAGAACCGCTGAATTCAACGCTCTCTGCTCAAGAATCAAAGTACCATTTATTCTTAATAGCGGTACGAAAGAATTCTTTCAAATTATATCCATTTTGTTTTGGAGGCGCAGTAGATTTCTCTGCAGGGTGCTCGGATGTCAAATTGGGTCGACAGAACTCACGCATCTTCCGCCCTGCAGAATAATTATGGGGCCAGATGCACAAGAGGTTTTTGCGGCCGTAAACCACCGGATATAGTAAAATACGGGACTTGCATTTGCAAAAATCCTTTTACATATTTATAAACCTTATTTTGTGATCCGGAAAAAGTTATGACGAATCAGAAAATGGGATTAGAAATCATTATCGAATCGCAATTTGGAAGGGGTATGTAAGGGACGTTCCATTCAATTTAAGATTTAAAGACCTCTGTACCAAAGGTTTCAAACCTTAATTTTGGTCGCAAACCATTGATCAGTTAATGACTCTCATATTGGGATGGTAACTGAGGCGCAAAAAGGCCAACCCTGGACCCTTTCCCCTTCCCCTTTGGGAATCGAGGTGGCAGCTTCAAGGGGAGTACAGACCGCTTCCCGCTCTCACGTAAATTTTCCAAAATGGAAAACATTTTTGTAAAAGCCGCTTCAGTCACAAAATAAAATAGTTTTGCAAAATTTGTGCACTATCTATGACCGCCTTTTGTGGTCAGTTTGTAGGTACATCTGCCATGTACTTTTAACTGCACAGAGAGATGCTTCTGAAATTACCCAGTGGGGCTTATTCACTTTGAAACGTGTTGTTTAAGAGTCACGATGCGTTGTTATTATGGATTACGTTTGTTTTTTACTTCAGGCAGGAACCTAGAAACCGCTCTTTTGAGCCATCAGCAATTATGTTTATCAAAGTCTGAGGGACCTGTCAGTTTTAAGTGAGTGGAATGTAGGTGCCTTGCGGGGGCCGGGGAAACCCCAACTGGGTGAACCTGAAAGGTAAGTTCAGTTTGTTTTGACACCGACCTTTCTCTTCATGGACGTAGCACACGTAGCACAATTGTTTATCATGAAAAGGTTGACAGTTTTTCGGTCTCGCAGAGTAAGCGCGCCTACGCTGGTGGAGAGACATTTAGTAGCTGCTTTGGGACGTGCTCCCAAAGCAGCGACCAGCGTGCTAGAACGTGCAACAAGCACGTGTGCTTGCGCGCGCATCCCTTGTTAACCTACCAATGTCTATGGGCTGTATGCCTGCCTTCCCTCCTTTGAACCTACCGATGTCTTGGGGGCCATTGTTCCTTTCCCGCTTTCCCCGACTAAAACCTCTCTCAACTCAGCATATTCTGCCCCTTGCCCTTTCACCACCTCTCTCGAGCCGTACACTGACATTTACTGTATTCATCATCTTAACACTTCACCAGCGGCCACTCACCCGCATACACTGCGTGTCAAGGATGCTATCCAGTGCAGGCAAGGAACATCGTCCCATCTGAGGAACATCGTCCCATCTGTTGAAGTAGCGATATTCAACCATAATCGGATACAGAGGCTCTCTTATGCCCCTGGGCTCCCTTACCAACGCACCTGCTACTTTATTGATTTCACCGACCTTGCCCTCCCTCCCTCCTGTGCCTTTTCTTTCACCCTTCAGGCCTTGGGCCTCACTCCTTTACGCCTTCATTGCCCCTTCACCCGCCACTCTTTCCTTTGAACCTTACCTGTTATCCATCCATCCAGTCTTATATTATATCCTCTCTTCTCGCATACTTTCACAAACTGCCACTGACATGTCTCTCGTCCCATAATCCCTGTTTCTTGCGCCTCTGTGGCCTCACACTCACCCCTTGCCTTTGGCTCCCCCTTGCCCTTTCGCACCATCTCCTGCCCCTTCGAAGTCTGTTTGATTCCCCTTCAGCTTCGGGCACACACCACCACTGCCCTGCTCTCTCCTGGGCTCCCGCTCTCCCATCTCCTTGGTGATGCTGATGTCATGGTCGCACCTGCATGAGCTTTTACTGTGCAGCTCACCTGTGTCTAATTGTTTTGTTTGAACTCTTTGTGCAGGCAGCAGCATCCCCCGGGAAGGCCACTCAGACTGACGCGTCCCACGCTGATGCTGCACGGAGGCATGGAGGCACGCAGGTGGGCAGGGACAGGCTGAGGCCCACTGGCCTACAGGGAAATTAGTAAATTAGCACATTTTTATGTCAACGAGTGTATTTTCAATGACTAGCGTGGGAGGACTGGGAGTCACCTGCTAGGCCAACTCAAGAGATGTCACCCCAGACCGTAGTCTCTGAATGAACGGCGGGACACAGACAGAATCAGTTGATATTGAATTCTTTTCAGCCTGCTATACCACAGAAAAGTAATGCGTAGGATTGTCACGATCCGGGAGTCCCCCTAGAGTCGTAGTAGTCTGATTTCCAAATTATTGGGGCAAGGACTTGCTCCAATACACCAACAAAAATGTTTGTGCTGCATAACTGAATACTTATAAGGTCCCAAAAGCGAGACTTATTGGCTATGCCAATGCTTGTTCATAGTTGTGTTTGGTTTCACCTGATTATTACATCTGTCCTGTCTGTTCAGCTGCACTTGGAAGGGACCATTGGGAGTCTAAAGCTTGGTACAAATAAGCAAAACAAGCATTTGCAATGCCAAATGTGCCCGGATTTGAAAGAACGTTGTATTGTAATGTCAAGCATTACAAGTAGTTAGACTGGGATTGGATATGCATTTGGGTTGAAGCGAGGAACTGTAAAATAATATTGGTGTCGTTTAAAAGGTCAGGTGAAAGTTGCACTAACAAGCCAGACTTAAGGTGCATGGAGGTTAATGAATGCCCTCTTTCCATCTGTGCTGCTGCCACAGAAAAACATCATAAACTATCTGGTTATTTATGACACTTAATAGCATTAAAATCTCACCTGTGTGCCCCTGAAAGTTCAACCTCAGACAGTTGGATAAATAAAAGGATCACAGCTGTGCGGAGGGCAAGCACTTTTTTTTTGGAAGTGCACAACTTCTACTCAATCAAAACATGTACTCCTGACTCACAACATGTGGGCGAAACTAAAGCCCTTCTCCTTGTGAGTCTCACATAAATGTCAGGCAACAGCTGCGCTGCCAAGTCAAACCATAAAAACACATCAGTGAGACCATCTGGCACCCTCGCACAACACACCATTATCCTTTAGAAACCCTCTTAACAGCACAACAGCAGAAGCAATGGACAATGGCCCACGCAAACGAGACAGCACTTACCACAAAGATTCCACCCAAGCTCAGGACTAAATGGTGTTTGTCCCACTAAACTAATAGTAACATAACCAAAACAATTCAAACACAATCTTAAGAACCAAGCAACAAGGTCAATCACAAAGTGCCTGGCGTTCTAAGGGGTGATACGAGTATCCAAGCCAACATTCCTGATCAAAGCCATTGAGAAAACAGTTGCAGCTCAACTTCATTTGTTTACAACTTTGGCACTGCCGCGGCCGACGGTGACGAGGGAAAGGGGAGGGGCAGGGTGGGGGGTAGTAATGTATGAATTACTGAGTTTTACAGGTAAGTAAACATTTAATAAATAAAACGAACTTCGTTGAGTACACTGCATACCAAAATGCGATGCAGTGCGCGCAACGAAAGTCGTTTTTATTTATTTAAAAGTTTACTTACCTGTAAAACTCTGTAATCCACACATTACTACCCCCTCCCTGCCCCTCCCTCTCCCCACGTCACCGCCCTGCATTTACTCCCACTGCCGGCCGCGGCTGCTGTTTGATCAATCAGTGTCATGCATGGCACGTGGTTAGGAAGTAATACCCAGTGCAGTTGTAATGTGTTTTGTGAAGATCCAATCGAGCGGACAAAGTTAAAGGGGGTGGTGAGTCAAAAATATTTTGGCTTTGATTTACTTATAACTTTGCGACTGTTTGATTGAACTACACTATATTTGTCCTTTTAAGTTCATGCAGATCCACCAAGGGTGTGTGTTGGAGTCAGTCTGTCTGTCTAGCTACTCTAGCTAAGTATCAATCCAGTAAACAAAACAAGAGTATACTGGGGTGTAAGAGTGTCCCATTACCCTGTCTCTCCTTTTGTTCTGATATAGCTACTCTAGCTACCTACTTGTCTGTCTGTATCTGTGGCTCAGGAAGATTTAGTTGTTGCTATAAGAGTCTGAGCTCAATTTTAAAGACTACCAGTACTTTACACATAGAGCACTATTTTTGGCACACAGCCCTCCAGATAGTTTGTGGTATGGGTATGTCTGGGGAGGTAATAAAGGGTCCCACTGGCAAAATGTGTCAGCTTACGCAATGGACACATTAATGTACTGGGAAGAGCAATCAATGTACTGTTGTAATGGTTTCAGCTTGCTAAGGACCAGGGCATAAGTCAGTGTTTGGTAGGTTGGAAGGGGACATGAGGGCGGTTCCCGTAAGTGTTTAGAAGTTGGTATCTAGCACCAACTGCTGTAGTTCATCTGGTCTCCAGGGGCAAAGCGTGTTTGATATGTACTCCAATGTTTAAAGACAATTGTGTTGCGATGAGAGTGCCTAAAAGGTTAACAAGGCAAACAGCTCAGCTAATTGACATGTTGCTAAATGTAAACATTTTCAAAGTCATTATCCCCATCAAGGAAGGACAGACTGTAAGTTGTAGTTCTTGTCTTGCCCTGCAGCATGAATATTAGGTGGTGTTGCTGACCTGTAATGGCCATGTTTAGGACTAAGAAAGAAACACAGGTGGTGTGTGCATAACTTGTACTCTCTTGTTTGCCAGACCTCTCTCTGCGTGCCTTCGACCGGCATTATACATGCAATTTAACTCTCTATCTGACCCATGCATCAAGCAAAATACTCCTCGCTAAATTTGGGAATCGTTAAAATAGGCTGTTAGCGAGCGCAAAACAACATATTCCAATGTATCAACGCCAATAGCGAAAAAACAACATAATCGCAAAAAAAGGCCCCGGTAATTTACAGAATCGCAAATTAGCGATTCGAAAATAGCAAAAACATCAATTGCGCGTGCAAATAGCAATTAGCAAATAAAGAATCGCAAAGGAATGAATAAAAAATCGCAAATTCCGAATTTCATCATAATCGCAATTTAGCATGAGCAGAATAAGGGGAATCTCAACCAGGAGGTAAAGTTGATAAAACACACCAAAATATTTATATTTCACATGAGTAAACTATCTGAAACCCTTCAAAAATGGCACTGGAGACCCTGTAAGTTTTTCAAAATGGCAGCCCTTTATGTGCTTGCAAGGAGGATGAGAATAAATGCAGCAGCACAGCACTGGAGGAGAATCCAGGAGAGGGTATTCAGAGTGCGCATTACATTGCTGGGCCAAAATGACGAGGAAGTATATGACAAGTACTGTCTGAATTGTGCCATGATAATGTGCCTAATTGTTGACCTGGAACCACTACTGCAGCACCAGACCCATAGGACCAATGCCATTCCTGCGCAAGTCAATGTCCTCTGCAGCCTGCACCTACTGGTGTCTGGAAGTTTCCAGGGGGTCGTAGCGGTAGCCGGAGGCGTCTCACAAAGCACACTTTCACCCTTCTTCCGTAAATTTATTGATGCCATGCTGGCAATGATACATACCCACATCACCTTCCCCACAACCACACAGCAGTTGAACCAGACCAAACTGGAGTCCTACTAGGTGGCCCAATTCTTCCATGTCATAGGATGCATTGACTGCACGCATGTCCCCATCTGTCCCCCTCAGCCAACTAGTACATCTTCCGTAACAGGAAGTCCTATCACTCATCAACATCCAGGTCGTGTGCAGTGCCAAGCACATAATTACGGACATAGTGGCTGCAAGTACTATTTGCTCACCTGCATGCAGCTCTTGAGCATGTTTTGATTGTACATACCCTATCCTATAGTATGTCCACCATGCAATGGTTGCATGCCATGCACTGCTTCAACTGGCTTGGACAATAGTCAGTGAAGGGTTATGCGCCTGTCTCCGCATATTCGTTTCTAAGCAAGTTAGCAACACAGGTCATGCGATCTAGGTATGTCGCCTGGGTCTGGTTCATATTTCGGTCAGGTGAGTGAGTGGGCCCGTCAGCCTGGTTCTGCCATATAGTGCGAGAATCCACCAGAAACGCCTCCCAGCACCCTGCGAGTGGCTGTTTACGATTGAATGTCTTACAGGGATGTTAAGGCCTACTTAGGGCTGACTTTATAATAATGTCAAAAAAGGTTTAATTTGACAGGTCACATTTGCAGTCAAAACATGTACCACTGTGTTAAATATGGTAGGCCTGCAGTCATGTCTGCCTTGTGAATGCAGTGGGTGGCAAAATATGCAGCCCACTGGTGACATTTAACTTTCAGGTCCTGAGTACACTTTATATATATATATATACTAAGGACTTATGAGTAGTAAAAGATGGCAATTATAGGTATGCCAATTTTATCGGTTTGAAAGGTGGAGCACAGGCACTTTAGCACTGATTAACAGGGGTAAAGTATAGAGGGTTCTTCAGCAAAAAAGTAACTGTGGAAACTGTTGGTATACCATGCAAAAGATGATAATTTCCAACAATATACTATATACTACATCGGTAGTACTAAGAATGCAACAAGAAGAATATGGCTAGTGTGCAAGGAAAATTGCAACAAGATAAGAATATATGAGGTACCATTCTTTAGAATTGTTTCTTAACATGTAAGGAGTGACGAAAAAAATATTATATGTGATTGAAAAGGCCAGCGGTAGCAAAAGTAAAGCGTTTGGAGCAAAGAATTTGCTTTGATTTTTTGGAATCCAAGAAAACTAGTAATAATTCTAAAAGTCTTTTACGCTTGAGGCAGGTGGGTCAGATTAACTAATTGGTACAAGGGAGCACTGGTGTCTCTCACCACAGTGCACCCAAATGTTTGCAGAAGGGAGGACGCTTTGACGAAAAAAATCTGCGGTGAGTTTTCTTGTCTGGGAATTAGGGCTGATCATGATGGACGCAGCTCTTAGAGTCAGCGCACAGAAACAATTTATCTTATGTGACAGTTTTCTTTAACACAAATTTTATTCATTTTCAAGTTTTGTATAGGCACAGTACATCTGACAGTGGTTACAGCTTCTTTCTAACGAATTGCATGAACAAGAATTCCAAGTTTTGGTATATGTATATGTTAAACAGACTAAGGCTAGATGTAGGTAATTCTATTTTACCACTTCTTAAATACCGAATTTTACCGATTCGGTAAATACCGATTCCAGCAAGGGTGCAGGGGGTGTCACTTTGACACCCTCTAGCACCCCAAATACAGGCATGTGCGCCATGTGGCACACAGACATGCCCTAAGGGCATGTCTGTCTGTCACATGGCATAGGTGTGCATGCACAGATGTGCATGCACACCTGAATTCGGTATTTTACCACACAATAGGATTGTGTGGTAAAATACAGAATTTTGAAGGCCTGTAGCACTGTAAACAGTGCTACCTACATCTTGGATTTACCGAATCGGTAAAATTACTGATTCTGTATTTTACAGATTCGGTAAATTTACCGATTCGGTAAATTCACCGAATCTGTAAAATGATGCCCCTACATCACAAATACCCATTTACCGGTCAGTAACGGGCGAAATCGGCCGTTACCGGTCGGTAAATGGCCTCCTACATCTGGCCCTTAGTCATTGCAACATATTTCTTGCATTAGTATGCATGATGAGAGGCTTACATACAATTGTCTGGATATACATTCAAGGTAATACATTTTCATAACTCTAACTGTCATGCCCCTACCCCCCCAATAAAAAAGAAAAACCCCTCCCAAGAACATTAAAACGATGCCGCTATGGTCAGAACACCTGAGTATTATAGTACACCCTTACGGGGTGACAAAGGTGAAGCAGTAGGGCTAGGGAAGGTGGAGGTTCGGGGGGGGCGGAAAAGGAACAAGAGGATCCAGGTTGGGGAGGGGGGGTACATGATCAATTCAACATATAATGGCCATTTTTAATAGGTGTCCGTACAAATAGGCACAGGCTGAGACCGCAAGGTGGGGCGGGGGGGCCTGATATGCTGTAAATCTTCAGGATCAGCTGTGGTATGTGACCTGAAATGTTCTACCTGTTGTGCCCATTCCATTGAAATCGACTTTTTCCTCAGTCCTCTATACTCCTCGCGCTGCAGCGCCACTCTGTCGGCAGGAGGCCATTTGATAGCTTCTTCTCTCTACTTTCCCTCGCGTGGCGCAGTGCGAGATTTCCAGCGCTGCATGATTAGCCACTTGGCCAGCATCAAGGAGAGCCCTGTAAAGCAGCATAGTACTTTTTGGGGAGCAGGGAAAGACCCAAGAGGCTGGCCTCTATAGTGGTCCAAGAGTAGCGCTCAGTAATTTGAGTGAGGCCCTGTGTAATTTCAGTCCAAAATCCTTTCAGAGTTGGGCAAGCCCGCATCATGTGGATGAAGTCAGCATCCGGTCGCCAAAACCTAGGACAGTCTGAAGATGCGGTCAGGTACATGCCGCGTTTCGCATGGCATAGGTAAGCCCTGTGTAGTATTAGAAGCTGTATAGATTTAAGTCGCACATTGCGGGAGACTCATCTGGGGTGTTGTAGGATCTGCACCCATTCTCTGTCACTGAAGTCAATGGCTATCGCAGTTTCCCACTTCAGGCGAAGGGACAGTAGTGAAGTGCCCATATGTACACGTATCCCCTGGTATAACCATCCAACCAGATGGCTCCCATGGCCCATTATGTGAAGTGCCTGCAATAGTTGGAAGGTAGGGGGCTCCTTCTGGTCCACCAACCAGTGCCGGCGTATGAAATGTGTGATTGCAGCATGGGTAAAGAACAGCTTACCTGGAACAGCATTAGCTCGTACAAACTCATCATGGGGCATCAAATTTCTGTTTAAGAATAAATTGCCCACTGTCTCGACTCCGGCTTCTGCCCAGCTCCATAACCCAGCAGTTGATAGTATTACCCGCAAAGTTGGTAGGCCATAAAGTGCTACATTTGGGGCATATGGGGTGGCCACTTTAGGCATATTTCAGTGCCAGCTTCCAATATTGGAGTGCTATATGGAGAAGGAAGGGAGGGTCTCTTACCCGTCCTGCACCGGGGCATAGTAATGGCTGTAATGATCCAAGTTTTTGCCACTCCGGAGAGTGACCAATTTCGAATAGGTTATGGTCGGCCAGCCAGTATGACAACTATTGCAATTGCCCGGCTACACAGTATGCCTTAAAATCCGGTGCCCCCATGCCCCCTTCGGTGCTCGGCAACTGCATTTTGGCAAGGGCCAATCTATGTCGGCCGGGCCCCCAGATCAATGACGTTAGTAATGTGTCAAGTGCTTTGAAGATCCTTGCCGCAAGGGCTACTAGAAGGTTCACAAACTGGTATAAGAGTCTGGGTAGCATCACCATCTTAGATACCGCAAGTCGACCAGCTGTCGTTAGTGGCAGGCTTTTCCAGAACGCCACCTGAGATTTTATGGAATTGAGCGTTCAAACCACATTTCCATCCATGGTATCAGAAGTGGTCCTGTAGATATGGATGCTCAGATATTTAAATGTGATTGTATCTAGCCTGAAATGCAGTAGGCCAAAATGTTGTGTGACAGTTTAGAAAGGATTTTATCTTACAAAATTATATTTTCAAGTAAAAGAGTCCATATAGTTAAATCTACAATTTATATGGGAACACGCTATGTTGCACGGCATTGATATGAGGAGGCATATTTGTGATAATAGATTACATCAGAAACCAAGGAGGGAGGATGCTTGGACGAGCAAAAGTAGTGATTTTTGGCCATGAAATGATCTTTTCAAGGATATTCATGCCCGACGAGTCAGCGTAAAGATACAGTTAGACTGGCAGTCAGAGGTTCACGACTAGAAATCACATATGGTGATACACCATTATGAATTGCATCAGTGTGAGTTAGATGGTCTGAGTCATGCATGTAATTATAGGGTGTATGGAAATCTCAAATCCGGTTAAATAATCATCTCCAGATAACTGCTATGAAACAGTTAGACCAACAATGCCTCCTAATGTTTATGTATGAGGGAAATAACAATAATATATGAGGCAAAATAATAAGATTCTATACTAGGTGCAACAATGTAGATGTCTGCACCGTTAAATTTGAAGCAAACAAATAGGATGTGAATAAAGTAATGAGGTGACCTACCCCCTCAGTAAAATATATAGAAATTTCAATGGCAAAAATTGAAATTGTCAGGTATCATCTTTTGGAAGACAGGAATTCAGAGCTTGTGATTATTCTCTGAATTATCCCATATCATGGGCATTAAGCTGTCGAACCAGGACACACACTTAAACTTGGTGCGAGCTGGGGCACAGCGTTTATAACTGATGTAATGTGATAAGGTAAGAAAGGGGCTCTTAACATGGATCTAAAATGGGAATGGCGAAATAGAAGTGGACAGACTAACATGTGTATACATTTCTGTTTATTCTAAAAGGGATTCTTAAGAGATATAAAGACAACCATGAGGATACTGAATATTAATAATGTGTATCTAATGATGAAAAGAGAAAGGAGGATTGCATTATTACTTCATACTAGAGTACGTTTTCAATTTCTATCTTTGTGGGCAAAGCAGACTGGAATAGATTCCCAAAATGGAAGTGTAATGGTTATTAATTGTTACTTGCAGAATACACTTGGACATCATTGTCACATTTCGAGGCCAGATGGGGTACATTTGTTTATCCTGGATCTAGTGCTCTAAAAGAGAGCAACTTTACTTAAGGTAATTGCTTAGGAAATGTAACATTGAATTTGAATTTGGAAATGAGAACTGATCAGAGAACAGGATTACGTTCTGCGTCACTGCTGCAAATAAATAATGTAAAGGGAATTACAATACTGTTCCCTAGAGAGAACTATGTAAACAAGCATTTGCAATGCAATAGGTCTCGCATTCACACAAGTTTGAGCTATCGGCATTGTAAATGACAACGCCTTTTATTTATGTTTTGGATTTTAAAACAGGCTTTGTCATTTACAAGTGTTAGAAATATAGAGAGAGACCCCTTATGAACCAGGGGATTGGAGTACTTAAACAGTAAAGTAGAGATTATCCCTTGGCTAGCGTACTAGTATTCGCATACTCATGCACATACGTTCTTGTATACACACTAAACTGTATGGGTTCCAAAACTATCCACACTTCTATTGAAAATTTACAGAAAAGAATTTTTATTTTGTTAAAAAAAAGGGGAACAGGTGTTTATACACAGATACACATTTGATTAAAACATATGAAACTAGTAAATCATGATCATAAATCACATTCACATGAATAACATGGTTACAATACAGTTTTAAAAACAATTCATTGACACAATTTAATACAATAAAAATGAACTAAAAAACAATTGTAAACTTTTTACACAAAATTCCATTCAATTTATAGACAGAGTAAAAAATCACATTGGGGGAGAGACAAACAAAAGACATCAACTTTTAGTCATCAAAGTTACACCTCTGAGAACCTTCTTATTTGGAATCTAAACCTAGGCCTAATATCTTCTAGACTTCCAGGTCAGATAGGTTCTCTCGATTGTGTATTTTCCTGCGTTGACGCGTTTCGATGGCGATTTAGTGATATACTGCCATCTTTTTCAAGACTTCGTAATTAGTCTCTCCTGTATTCTGGGCACTGGATGGTTGCCACTGTCAAATAATTACCTTTTCACATGACAATTAACATTCTAGAAGGGTGTTTTCTCGATGCTCCGGACATTTGGTTCCTCTAAAGAAGCGGCAATCTTATTTTAATGAACAGGGTTCTTCGAATCCGCCTTTCCTTATGCTTCGTTTATTGCACAGGCTGCTGTTCCTACAGACTGCTTGTCCACTCATATTTAAATGATCTTCCTAGAGGTATCTTCTCTGACGGACTCTAGTTCTTTGATCTGGGTAACTCCAGTTGGTAAGAAACCTCCCTGTTTCTTTCTTATAAACAGTAGGTGTACCCCCTGATGGGTAGTGGTATCGGTATCCGGTTTCTTAAGGTAAAATCGGCAGGCTATATTAGCCTTTGTCTTGCCCGGCTATCTTGGGTGCATCAGCGTTCCACTCCCTTCTCTCGCTTGCGGTTCAGCTCTGACGGCTCGGCATCGGTGAAAAAAATGTTGTCATTTACAATACTAATAGCTTCAACTCTCACAACCGCTTGTTAGATTGTAAATATCAGAGAAAGAGACCGGCCTGCGAAGTCTTCAAAGTAGTGATAAACCGTGCCTCGTGCCCTGGGCTAGTGAGCTTGGATTGAATAAATCCCTACATTCTTGTGTTGTAGCTTTGGTTCACTACAAGTGGTACGAGACATCGCTGAACAACACATTGTAAAATCCAAGTTAGGGACTGGAAACGTGCTGGCCTAGAATCACTGGAGTTATTCTTCTTGGCGCCTCATTGCCCCCTTCCGGTACAGCTACCACCAACCTTGTCCCCAGTCCTGGGCTTCCATTTGACAGCCTAGTGCATTCTGGGGTTTGAAGTCTTGGCTTACTCACACAGAACCAACTAGGATAAACACAAACAGGGGGCTCTTCTCACTGCATGTTAAGACTGAAATGTTCTCTTTCCTGGGCTGGGCTTTCACCTACAAATCACTTCTGCTGGTCTGGTTCCAATTACCATAATGCATTAGGTCGTCACATGAAAGCTGAGGACTGGAAAGTATGCACACACTGACAAGGCCTCCCCACGAGATAACACTGATTGTAGCAGAATTCACTAATACAGCGGGTCACTCGATGTGTAAGGGGCACATGAAATAGTGGTGGGTGTACTGGAGATGCACTGTAGGATGGCATCTCCAGCAAGCACTTCTCACTTCCAAGGCTAGCCTAGAGCCCAGACGCACCCAACATGAAAGGCCCACGCACTCACCCAGGTTAACGAAGCTCATGACTATGTCGGCGTCGGTGAGGAAGTTCCTATCCTGCAGGCTGATGGCAGGTGGGCCCTGGGTAGTGAAGAAGGGCTGGTAGGGGAAGCCGCCGTTCACCTCCTTCTCCACGGCCATGGCCATGGCTTTGTAGATGTCATATAGCACATATATTACTAACACATACATACAGAAATGAAAGCAACCTTAGTGCTAATGATCTCGATTTGTCTAATGGAATACTTATGGGGATCACAAGCTCTTGGGCAGAAGAGGCATACATACCACTACCCTTCCCTGCGACCCTGCGAAATCACGGCCAAGAAGACAAGCCAGCAATGCACAGCACCTCCTCCCTGCTATGGTTTTATATATTACCCTACCTGTCACTATATCTGCTAACCTCCAGGTAGCAGCACAGCCACCCAACAACATGACACCCTTTACAAGGGTGCATACATGTTGCCAGTCCAACATTGCGCGTGTCACGGATGCAGCCCCCACCATCAATGACATGTCAGAGATGTGTACCTGTTTCCAAGCTCACTCCCAGCCAGCCGCCGGCTCCTTCCAAGCCTCCTTCACTAGTATAGCCGCCGAGAAGCCCAGCCCAAGCAGCCTGAGCACACATCACTGGCCCTGCCTCCTGCTGCTGGTGTAACCAATGGAGGACACTGAGGGGTCCGCAGTCCCAACCTGCAGGAAAATGATGGCCAATACCAACACACAGAGCAGCACGAGATAGGTGGTGACCTTTCCAAGGCTTGGCTATGCTTGGAATACCTGGGATTACCTACTGCCCAGACATATACCTGGCACAGCATACACCCCCGGATACGACATCCAATTGCATCAAACATCACCTCCTGCCCAAACATATACCTGTCTCAGAATAAATCGTTGGCTACGACATCCGAGCGCATCAAACGTCAACCTCCTATTTAGGGTTATGCCAGCATCAAACGTGTTTACTAAGATCAGAGACAGATTTAAATTATCCATTAAGGGGCTCCAGAGTTGTCAACGTACCTGCTTTGACTGACCAATGGCGCAAGAAGGGCAGTCACCACACAATCACAGGGCTCTGAAATGGCAGCTGCCAGGAGGCCTTTGGGCGGGATAAACAGAGGTCTCTGTGGAAGAGCTCAGATAGAAAAAGTGAAAGCACGCCATGCGCGTTGTGCCTGCCTGCAGTGGGAAAAACTCATTATGACAGCAGTCTTCCAAACGATCCAGTCCGGGTGGGTGGGGCCTAAAGGAGACAGGGCGGTCACCAAAAAGCCTCACTTTCAATCGGAGGCCTGCGATTACCATAAAGGATGATGTGTGCCAATTAAAAGCATAGGTGGAGCGTCAACCCCACTTCCAAAAGCAACCCGACGACAATAGATCTCGCTGAGCGAGCAACACATGCGCTGCAACGCTAGGCGAGACCCAAAAATGGTCATATAAATACCATCAAAAGATCACTGTGAGAGATATGGCGGGAAGCATTAAAAAACAGAGAGAGGGAAAAAACACCAGAAATAAGGGTTTCTCTTAAACAGCTAGTCAATAGTTAGCATAGGTGGCAATGAAAAACTAATGTGGCCTCTAGAGCAGAGGTTTTTAGAAAGCTAATCATGTAAGAGGTGTCATAAAAAAAAGAATCATAACTAATGAGGTCAAACGTTTGCTGTGTCAAGATGTCCTAGATTCTTACCGTGCAGCTGACAAACCAGAGAGCACACCATTTATGATAAACTGCATGTTATTGGTGGGACTAATTATTCAATAAGAAATAGTTTATGGATTGGAACCGTATTGCAAGTAATATGTCAATGGGCAAAGGAATAAGATTCCATAAACCAACACCTCTGACAGAATTGCGTGGTTGTTATGAAGGACAACTATATGACACATGATCATACTGAAAATGAAACAATAACTCTAAATTCAAGAAACAACTAGTGACCTAAAGGTATTGTCGTGTTTAAACCTGAAAAAAGAGTAGGGCTTAGCAAGGAAATTCGAACTACTTCATGCCCTCTGGGCACCGCGGGCAATCCCCGTTCCTCTCAGCCAGATATCACTCAATGAGTAGCAGCTGTCCTTCTCCCTAGCCCACGTGTTGAACTTTCCTTCTGTGTGCTCTGTACAAGGACAACCCTAGTTAAATTAAGGACAAATGAGTCACATTGAACTTTAGTGTACTAGCATTGAAGCGGTGGCCTCACAGCACATCTATGGTAGGGAAATAATCACCAGATACCACATGTATGGTAGAGAAACAGTCACCCAATGACACACATGCTGTCGAGAAATTGTCGCTCTATAGTACATGTATTGTACATGTATGGTAGTGAAATGTGGAACATGTTAGATAATATGTCATCTAAGGACACTGACCCCAAGCGGAGGGTGGAGCAGGAGAACTGACACTGGGGTTTAACAAATACAGAGAATTTTAGACACCACAAAAATGCCAATACTTTATATTTCAGAAATTACAAAAGTATTTATGAATTGAAACGACAAATAAAATGGGCCAGTTCCGAACTGATTTTAACATGTGTAATGACGGAGGTGGCATATGTCTCTTCGAGCATAAAAAGGCTTGGTTAGGGAGAAAAGGCTCGACAAGTATGAAAACACATTTTGAACAAGGCATACAAGCTACACGTAGCTTTTTACAAAAAAATAAATAACAAAATCAACCTCCTTCGAAAGTCGGAATAAAAAAAATATCCATCGATCTAATTACTATTTCAAAGAACAAAGCAAACCGATTACACTAGAGTAATAATTAGGAACACAGTTAACCAATTATCTCTTTCCCATGATGTGCGCTTTATCTCAGCCTGTATCAAACCTTCTCGCTGTCAATCTGCCTTTCTGCCTAGCTAGGAATGGACAGCTGAATGGTTGAGGCCACTTCTGACCCGAAGACAGCACCTGGTCAAATAAACCCGATCAATGTTTGCCCTCGCTAATTTGCATAATTTTCGAAAATCAATAAAAGCACTGCAGGGAAAGCAGAGCACACTCAACAACTAGACATTTCGTAAGCAGGAAAGTTGTGGGATTCTAATGTCATGTTAAAGCAACAAAACGCAGTTGTGGGCTATGTTGGCCTGGATGTGAATGCTCATTCGGTGCAAGTGAGCTCCTACAGACGTGAATGTTTAAAGTTGTTTACGACTGACTACCATGCATAATAACAACCATGTTTACAGCCACAAACAAGCAAACAAATCCCCCGGCCCTCACTTACCTACCTCCGGCCACAGAAACGCTGCAACACGTACACCACAAGTCGGCCTGGAGCGCGCCTCGGGAGGACAGGAGCGTGACGCGCGTGAACGTGCACATTGACGTTCCCGCGCGTTCACGGACCTGAGTCGGCTCGTGCACAGGTCTGGAGCTGCTCGTTCACAGCTCTCACTCCCTTGGCAGGGAGGAAGGTGACTATAGTCGAGCTGGCGGGAGCGCTTCGCGCTCCAACGCCAGCTCGACCTAAAAATGGACATTTAGTAATGTAGAATATGGTATGTGAATAATAAGTTGTGTATATGTTGTCTTGGAGAGAATTATTTATTTTAATAAACACGGCACATTCGAAAACAGAAGATAATTTTTTTGAGTATATCTTTTTAGGTAGTGTATGACTAATATGTTTTTTGTGTATGTTATTTAAATGAAAAATTACTGATTTACATTCTTTGTTTGTAACAGCCCTGAAGAAGCATAGTTTGCACAAAACATGTGATGCCTGTTTTTGCTGTATAAAGTTATTCCAGAACTAATCAAATATAGGAAGAACAGTGAAAACATTGAAAGAATGCTTATCGTGTGATTTTGGCATTATCTCAATACTGCTATTACCTACCGGCGGTCGCCAGTAGGTAGTTATAGTTAGAACCTAGTTTCCATAGGAAAGGCGTTTTTTTGATTTGCTAATAACTTTGGCGTCAAAGACGAATCTTTGCGAAATTCTAAAAAAAAGTCTATCCAGGTCAGCTCCTATACTGAAAGTTTGTGGGTGATTTGTTAAGCGGGGGCTGAGAAAAAAGGGGGGGTCCCAAAACGCGTTTTCCCCATGTTAATTTCCTTAGGAAATTTTGCGATGAGCTACAGCCCGAACTGCTGAACGGAATTACCCCAAATTTGGCAAAAAGGTAGAGCTTGGCCTTTTTTTAAAATGGTGTAAATCCGTTCAGTAGTTTTTGAGAAAATCAAAAAATAAGAGTAAAACAATCAATTTCCCATAGGAAACTTTGTGCAAGGCTACAGCCGAAACTACTGAACGGAATTACCCCAAATTTGGCAAAAAGGTAGTGCTTGGGTCAGAAAGCGATCTTTTTTTAAATGGTGTCAATCCGTTCAGTAGTTGCTGAGAAATTAGAAAAATAAAAGTTTCGATAACTGGGCGGAGCCTAAGTCCCAAGCACCAGCTTCACTCTGATTGGCTGTCAACACTTCAAGCCAGGAAGTGTTGGCAGCCATCTTGTGACTCGGTAGAAGCGAGTCACCAGAAAACAGAGAAACAAAGATATAAAACAAGAGAAGGGGGCAGGGTAGAAACACCCTGACCCCCTAGGCCTGCTCAGGGGGTCCCAGAACGCCCACAGGGCCCCAAAAAATAATTAAAAAAATAATAATTCAGCGCAATTCACTCGGGTTCTCGCGTTTTATTTTAATGAGACCTCTGGGTGGGCTAGGTTCTGGGGGCATTTCTTAAAAAATAATAGCGAGGGCTCGCTGGGTTTGGGGGACCCGCCGGGGCACCCGCAACCTCGTGGCTTCACTCATGTTGAGTGGGGGGTTGCACGGCCCCTGTTCTGGAGCCCTCCATGTGCTTATAACTTTGACATCGTTAGACTAATCTTTACGAAATTTACCAAAAGTTTTTCTTTTTTGATCTGCTCTTATCTTAAAAAATTGGGGGTGATTGGTCAAGGGGAGGCGGGGAGGCTGAGAAAAAAGGGGGTCCCAAAATGTGTTTTCTCAATGCATTTTCCATATGAAATTTTAGACGAGGCAATATGTCAAACTGCTGAACGGAATTACGCTAAATTTGGCAGGGAAAAAGGTCTTGGTCCAGAAAGTGCGCTTTTGTTTAAATGGTGTAAATCCGTTCAGTAGTTTTTGTGAGATATCAATATATTTGACAGATATCGATATTTGGGAATTGTGACATGTGATTGGCTGAAGGGTTACGAGCACAAGCTTGTGGTTGATTGGCTGGGAACGGTTGAAACTAGGAAGTGTTGCTAGCCACTTTGTGATTTAGTCTATGAGCTGGCATCTCTCCCTCCACAAGCCATTGGGGCCATAGTTATACCTCTGTTAGGCAACACTCAAAATATACCGCAGCTCTGTCTGTGCGAGATACCACTTTCACGATCCCTCTCCCCACATCACCGGCTCGCGGCTCGCTCCCCACGTCACAGGAAACCAGGACCTCAGTATGTTGTGGTGTACCAAAAACACGCCTCAGTGCACAGAAACCCCTATCTGGCTAGCTATAGTATGTCATTCGTTTTCCAAACTGCAGTTGAGCTACCAATAATTCATTTAATTTTCAATCTTTATTTCGATCTTTCGATCATAAAAGATATACAAACAATTTAAAATCAAACTAACAAGTAGTACAAACCAATAAAACAAGGATAAAAAACTTTGCAGTTGACATTATAAAGCTATTGCAAGACATTCAAGTTAAAACAGAATCAGAAGACTTGAATTATTACAGTTCTATGTCTGCCTTCATAATACGGGTGCGAGTGTGCCACATCGCTGTTAAAAATGTTGCCACCGCGAACACAATTGGAGGTGATACATCCGTCTTTAATATTCTGTAAGCTGGATGGTAGTGCCTGCAACCCAGATTTTTTACAAGTGGGACAAGCCAATGCTTTCTAGCTCTTTGATATGCATTACAGAAAAATATCACGTCCAAATCATTTTCCTGGTGATGTGAGCATGCCGGGCATTGCTCTGTGGACGGGGGCTGAAACCAACAGCTAGTAAAAGACCTAAGAGGGAGTGTATTGTATCTCCACTGCAGGAATACAAAACAGGACTAATGCCATCAAGGACATGTTCCAAGTTATAAGAATCTTTGAATAGGGTGAATACATTTGTCAGGGACCCCTCCCGTATACTCCTTAGAGAGGTGATTAAATTTAGCTCATAATAATCCTTTGAAAGGAGTTTACATGGGATTCTGCTGCATGCGTTCGCCGGATCGAGCCATAGTTCTGGCTTTCCTAGGCTCTCGCATGTCCTTTTTATATAACTTAACCTTGGGATATTTGTTGCATTAGGTAGGCGTAAAATCTCTTGGAGCTCAATCCTGTAGCTCGTAAGTTCTGGGGCACTCCAGATTCTACGCCAGAATGTTAATGGTTTTAGTCCCAGCTCTTCTGCTATTGGTCTAATACCTAGGTCTAATCTCAACGGGAGGAGCGGAGTACTTGGAGGTAGAGCTGCCAGCTGCCTGATGAATTTGTTTTTAGTAATCAACAGGTTTTGGGCAGATATGTGTCCCCACATTTCCCCCCCGTATGTGACAGCACCCCGTGCCTGAATTTTATAAATTTGTAGCACTGGACTAAGGGGTTTGTAGGATGATCGATTTGACATCCTACAAATACCGCCTGTTAGCTGCACCAGTTTAATATTGGCCTTAGTCCTATGTGCGTCCCAGGTCATATTTTGGTTGATGGTTACCCCCAAGTACTCGAATGTAAAAACCCTCTCTAATCTCAATGAGCCTATGGATGGGTTGGGGCGTGTTGAAGGTCGGGGATTGAGAATCATGTATTTAGTTTTTAGGGCATTGATTTCGAGCCTCCTCTCCACACAGAAAGTCGAAAACCCATCCAGGACCCATTGTATTCCCATTGGGGACTTCAACAGCAGCAGGGTGTCATCCGCAAACATTATAGCGGGCACCCTGCTGCCGTTGAGCTTTGGAGCGTCTATATCAGCAATCCTGGTCAATGGGCAATTACCCCGTTGACAAAGAGGCAGAACAGGGTCGGTGCAAGCATGCAACCCTGTCTCACCCCCCTGTCAACTGGGAATTTACCTGAAAGTGCCCCATTCTGTGGTTCTGAAATTCTGGACCCTACTGTTGTCCCGGTATCGAGGTCCGATACCCGTGTCCCGAAACATCAACGTACCATGACGAATTTGGTGTCGACTAACCGATAATGATTAGGACATCATTCCTATGCATTTGCGTCATGATCGAGACATGCTAACACCCCTGAATCGTAGTTTCCGTCCCGACCCCTCAGACTCCATTTTGTAAACGGTATCCATCTTGTGTCTTGCCCTCATGATAAGTCAATTAAAGGTCGAGCTTGATCTAAAAGGACACGTCCACCTTCCCTGACTCCCCCCTGACCTGTCCCAACTGACTCCCTTGCCTCCAGCCAAACCTGTTTGGGCAGCTCCTCGCCCAGTGGCCAAACACGATAGCATCAATGCACAACATACCACAAACCATTCACCTCTTACAGATCATGTTTTCTACACACATACAAACCTGTCCACGCTCCCTGTTTATGGCCAGTTTTATGACTAGGAGGTGCCTTCTTTTATTGGGGCTTCACCGATATCTGATGGGAGTTCCGGGCCTGGCTAGGTAATCTATCACAAATTGGACATCTAAAATACGGGCTTGCCTACATGACTTCGCTCTTTTGTATTATTGTAGAAATATGTGTATAGCCATATCATAAACTCAAGAATTCTTGCTTGCAGCTATTATTTCTGTATATAAGGAGAAGGCTGGTTCTGTAAAAACGAACAGTCTCCTGAGAACACATGACCCGTGTTTGTCGTGCTTCTAGGACACCTGTTACTTGGTAGCTATCAATAAAACTTGATCTCTGACTCGACTAGAAGACTCCATGTTTCTGTGGTCCGGAACAGGGAGAACTCAGAGGTCTTCGGGTGTTATCCCCTGGCACCAAACGGGTTCCTAAAAACCCGTTACCTCAGTTGGCGCCCAACTCGGGGCGGTATCAAGCGGCGACGGTCCAAGCCAGATGTTCGTGAGGAGCTTTGTGTGAAAATTCCAGAGGATGGCCAGCCACTTCAGCGACCCCTGTATGTCGACGTGGTTCCGAAGGTCTTTGCTGCGAGGTTCCCCGCGTCCCGCCGGCTACGAAGGACTGCTGCCCTGACTATCGCCTTGTTTTGGACCCAGTGATCCTTGGTAGAGCGAAACGATAGACGAGTCTTCTAGCGACGTCACCGATCTTCAAATACTTCAGTTAAGTATAGTGGAGCGTCTCCCAGTCCTTAGTTTGTCCTTAGTTTTTGGTATCCTTGAGATACGCTTTGATTTGGTACTTGCAAGCCCCAAAGCCGAAGGACTTGTGTATTCACGAGAAATATCGTAACAGATAATCCTTTGAAGTTTGAAGCTAGACTAGTGAGCAAAGATGCCTGGTTTTAGCAGACTTGGAAACTTGTTTTGTCTTGGTTATAGTAAGGACTCCCGATTAGAGGATTCCTGTCCGGTTCCTCCGATTGGAACTCCAACATATGAGCTCTATGTAAAGCACGGCATAGGTCCTATCACATATAATGAAGTGTGGATAAAATACACCCGCAAGGATGGTGTTTTAAAATGGCCCCAATATGGTAGTTTAGACTCAGAAATATTAGATAACCTAGAGGTCAAATTATTTAAGAGAAAAGCCCGGCCGGCGATGTTTGACTCTTTCCGCTTATGGCGCAAAGAAGCCAAACAGAAAGAAATACAATTAGCAAAAAGGAATAAAAGAGGTATGTCAATGGTGCAAGCTGCCGTTGCATACAGGGATAACGAGGAAGAGCAGGAAAACGAACAAATACTTAGGAGCAAGAAACTAGCAGTAGATAAATGCTACCCGATGTTACCAAATAAGGGACAAGGTCAAGAGGTGAGATCCGAGAAAGATCCACTAATGTCCCACTTATTAAGCTCACCTCCACCGTATGCGTTAAACGCTACTACAACACCAAAGCATTTTACTATACCGCGCCCCAGCGCACATAACCCAGCTCTTGCACGAACGCCAGCTCCTCTTCAGCTGGTTTCTACTTCTCCGGCGCAGCCTTCTCAAGGGCCGCCATCTTCGCTACCTACTCCATCTACTTCTACGACTTTGCCTACAGCTCCAGCTATTGTCTATGATACTACGTCTGCTACTACTTCAACTTCATCTGCTTTTGCCTCTACTTCTTCTTTGCCTCAGCCTGTTTTTTCCGATGCACTTGCTCCTCCGCAAGGTTCTCCTTCTATTAGACAAAGGGTGACAGGTACCGTCACTGGTCTGCTTTCACCTTTCTTCGGGTCGCCTAAAACGACCCCTAAAACAGAAGATAGACAGTCCCGTAGTCAACTGCCTGATTACGAGGAAAGAAAAGTGCTGAATGAACTAGCCCGTAAATGGATTACGGATACTGTTAGATATGATGTTCAGTCTGTTATGGAAGTTTTCCGTCAATGGAATGCACCCACTCAGAGATACGTATTCGAAGAAATGTGTGTATATCTGGCCGAAGATGTGAAGACAAATGATCCCAAATACACAATGAACGAACTATGGCGTACACGCTTTAAGTTCTATGAAGGTATGATTATAGGTGCAGATGTTGAGAAAGCGATAGAGTTATTGCTCTCTTATAGGAGTAAGGGAAACGTCTCTAGATCATGTCACGAAGACGATGCACCAGACGGGAAAAGAGCGAGACAGTACCCCATGAGAGAGGTTCCTCCGGTTTGGAGGGAAGGCGATGCGAATGCGAAACCACCAATTCTACCCCATTTCCAGCCTGTATGGGTACATGTCCCCTGGAAAAGATCCGATGTCTTAGCACTCAAGCAGACACTGCCTGATCCTCGTAAAAACCCGACTGGGTATTGTAAGGAGTTATCACAAACTGTAAGCTCATGCATAATGAATTTAGCGGATATCGACATGTTGTTTGGGAACGTTGTTCCACATCCGTTATGGAGCAAAATACGTCATACGAACCATGACCAAGAACTAGGTGACTCATGGGCGAACATTGCCGCTATAGATGCTAGACAAATAGGGGGTTCTAAACCTGAGCCGTTAATAGCTGAACTTCCCGGTAGAATTATCGCTTACATGAAAACGATAATGCCTGAAGTACGCGTAAATTGGGACAAGCTATCTGCGTGCAAGCAGAAGAAAGATGAGAATGTGTCTGACTTTTTCACAAGATTTGAGGAAACTTTCACCGATCATAGTGGTCAGGATATGGCTACCGAGGGTGGTCAAAGATTGTTTGTAGACAAATTCGTACATAATTTAATCCCTGAACTGTGTAATAAACTGAAAGATTCAGAGAGTGCTTGGGCTGTCTCTACGTCAGCGCAAATTTTAGCTACAGCCCAGTACTACGAAAATAGGCGGAAAGACGAGCTAGATAAAGTCGACAAAAAGACAAAAGATTTAAAAACTAAAGTTCTTCCGCCTCGTACGGCTAGTCAGCCCAATTATCAACAACAACAGCAGTATTCGAGAAACGCGCAAGGGAACGGGTTTTCCCATCAGTGTATTGCTTATGGCCCGAATCAATGTGCGTATTGCAAGGAAGAGGGTCACTTTAAAGGTAATTGTCTGGCTATTGCGCGACGTTCGAGCGGTGCTTCAGGTGTAAGGGGAAGAGGTGTTCAACATGCCCCTAGAGGTAGGGTCCGTGGAAATTTCACCCAGAATACAACTTCTTTTCCGCCTCAGAATTCGATGAACAGCTTTGACCAACAGAATAATGCGTCGTCTAGGTCAGCTCAGTACTATGCTGACGACTATTACACCGAACACGAAAATGAGGGTAACGATTGCTAGGACAGCCATGGACAAAGAGAGGGAGTTATTTCAGTTCCAGTAGATCAGAATGGGCCTTATGTCAAGGTAATTACCTCAGGAGTGTCAGAGCCATTTCTGCTGGATACTGGTGCTACAAAACGTTCTATCATGCACTCGAAACTTCCTAGCGCACCTTTGTCTGGCGAAATGAATGTTTCAGTAGGTTTCTCTGGCGCCCCTGTTAGAAACCCGATCTCCAGTCCTATATCCCTTTCTATTGGCCCGTGCGAATTAGAAGCACCCCTCATTCTTACAACAGGTTGCGGTGAAAATTTGTTAGGTTTGGATTTGCTAAAAAGGTTATATGCGACTTTGTACTGTTCCTCCTTGGGAGTACAACTTACTTTAGGTAAGAAAGTTATTTCTCCAATGTATTTGTCAAAGGACAATATTCCGACTGAATTGTCGTCACTTCCTGATATACTTTGGGCTAATGGCTCTAATGATGTAGGTCGTTTGGAGATAGCACCGTATGTCATAACATTGAAAGCCAACGTTAGGTTGCCACGTATTCCCCAATACAAAATATCTAGCGAATGCGAAAATGCATTATTGACGATTGTTTATGACCTGATTGATAAAGACGTCATCGAAGAAACAACAGGAAATGTTTGTAACAGTCCAGTTCTGCCCGTCTTAAAGCGTACTGATCCTTTACAACCGCCTGTGTACAGGTTCGTGATCGACCTCAGAGAAGTGAACAAGATAGTTATACCACAGTTTCCAGTTGTCCCCGACATTACTGCTTTATTGACGATGGTTCCAGCTTCAGCAAATTGGTTCTCGGTGATCGACCTGAAGAACGCTTTCTTCAGCATCCCGATTGCCGAGGAGAGTAGAGATATTTTCGGATTCCATTTAGGAGGACGAAGCTTCCGCTTCAAGTGCGCTCCTCAAGGCTACTGCGAAAGCCCATCAATATTCAGTCAGGCCCTGAAAACACAACTAGACACGATTGTTCTACCGAATGGTTCAACTCTGATTCAGTACGTAGAGGATCTGCTGATCGCTGCAGACACTGAAGAGATTTGCAAGAAAGCTACGTTATCATTATTACGTAAGTTATGTGACATGAAGCACAAAGTCTCTCTTTCCAAACTACAATTCTGCCGACAAGAAGTAACCTACTTAGGTCACATCTTGTCGAAGGAGGGAAGGAGACTGACACCAGAAAGAATACAGGCAATTGCAGAACTGAGTGCCCCAAGGACACAGAGAGAGGTTCGAGCCTTCTTGGGCATTACATCGTACTGTAGACAATGGATACCGAATTTCTCACTACTAGCTAAACCCTTGCTGGCACTACTCTGCAAAGACACGCCAAATCCTATGCCTTGGTCTGAAGATTGCCAGACGAGTTTCCACGAGTTGCGTGATGCATTATGTTCGGCTCCTGTGTTGGGAAACCCCAACTACAGTAAGCCTTTTACATTATATGTCCATGAGAAGGAAGGTTGTGCATTATCAGTTTTAACACAACATTTTGGGGACAAACAGCGCCCATGCGCATATTTTTCGGCAACTCTAGACCCTGTGGCTAAAGCCCTACCAAGTTGTCTGAGGGCTACCGCCGCAGCAGCTGTCTGCATCCGACAATCCGCTGGATTAGTCATGAACAATACTCTGATCGTTATGGTTCCGCATGCAGTAGACATTTTACTAAACAGGACAAAGACACAACACCTTACTAGCGCTCGACTATCCAGTTACGAACTTACACTGCTAGCAACTCACATCCACATAAAGAGGTGCGATACACTGAATCCCGCAACGTTATTACCCATTCCGACAGAAACAGACAAGATTGATAACCATGACTGCTGTTTTAGGACAGAAGAAGAGACAAAAGGGAGAGTAGACTTACAGGACACTCCCCTTCCTGAATGCAACGATACTTTATGGGTTGATGGTTCATGTTTCAAGCTGCCGAATGGTGATACGACTGCAGCATATGCCGTAACGACATTACACACCATTATAGAGACCGCGCGCATTTCCCATAATTCTGCACAAGCTGCAGAGCTAATTGCGCTTACCAGAGCATGTGTGTTGGCGAAAGGAAAGCGAGTGAATGTGTACACTGACAGCCAATACGCCTTTGGTGTGGCTCACAGTTTTGGGAGATTGTGGCGTGAACGTGGGTTTCTTACGTCACATGATGCAAAGATACAACCTGGTCAGTTAGTTAATGAACTCCTCCAGTCACTGACGTTGCCACTACAAGTTGCCATTGTAAAATGCAGTGCACACAAAAAGATTCAGGATGATGTTGGCCGCGGGAATGCATTTGCAGACGAGGTTGCGAAAGAGACTGCAAGGAACACAATGAGTCGGATGTATGTTGTAGGTCCCGCTAGATGGATTACTGATGTGGGAATGTGGGAGGATACCATCGAAAGCGTGAAATCTATACAAGCCGAGGCAACTGAGAAAGAGGTGAATGAATGGAGATAAAGTAAGGGTAGGTTAGATACGAATGGTTGTTGGGTCGAATTGTCAGAACACCAGCGATGGCTATTACCTAACGCCTATGTACTTGCAGTAGTAACAATGGCTCATGGATTTGCGCACATCAGTTCGAAAGGAATCTGTAAAGTATTGGCCCCAGTATGGCAAAATAGCAATATCCCGAAATATGCAGAGAATGTGGTCAGAAACTGTATGGTGTGTTTGAAGTACAATCCCGGTAGGGGAACCCCAACTCCAGCTGGTCATTTTGCACCTCCAACGTATCCGTTCGAGGTTTTGCAGCTCGATTTCATTCACATGGAGAGATGCAACAATATGAAGTATGTGCTCGTTGTTGTTTGCGCTTTCTCCAGGTGGGTGGAAGCATACCCCTTAAGGACAATACTGCCTTGTCAACTGCCAAAGCTCTTGTCAAAGAGTTCTTCCCGAGATTCGGCATGCCTAGAATCGTCTGGAGTGATAATGGAAGTGAATTCGTAGGACGCGTGATGAAGAGAGTGTGTGAGTGTTTAGGCATACACCAAAAGTTCCACTCTGCGAATCACCCCCAATCAGCTGGATTAGTAGAGTGCTACAATGGCACTTTAAAGCTCAAATTAGCCAAGATCCAAGCCTGTACAGGTCTTAAATGGCCTGACGCCTTGCCCCTAGCACTCTTGTCAACAAGAATGACAGTCCATTCCAGGTTAGGACTTAGCCCCCATGAGATAGTGTTTGGCCGCCCAGCCAACGTCTGGGGCGTGCCAAGGCCAAAGAAACTCAGCGAAATAGAGCACCCCGTACTGCTTGACTATTTGTGCGAATTGACAACTAAATTGCGTGTTTTACACCAACAGGTTCACAGTTCCTCTCCACCAGCCTCTGACGATCCAGGTCACTCCATCGAACCCGGCACGTGGGTCTTGGTGCGGAATTTCCAGCACACAAACAACGGACAGCCGAGGTGGACCGGACCATACCTGGTACTTCTTTCCACGAGATCAGCTCTTCGGGTCAAAGGCAAAAAGAACTGGGTGCACGGGACCCATTGTAAACGGGTCCCTCTGCCCCTTCCATACGACCGGTGGGTCAACGAAGGAATTGCCGACTCCGAGACAGAATCCATACCTCGTTTTATCCCTTTCAGCGATGCACGTTTAAAAGAAACTGGTACCGAAAAGGAGAGTGATCATATTTTACAAGGACTTGTGCCACCGTCTATGCAGTTGGACACTACCGAACCTGAGACATTGTTTGAAGACCACACCGTACCTGGGAAACAACAATATAATCTAAGGTCAAGACAAAGAGACAAATAAAAAGCAAACCAATGTGATTTCCCTTCCCCCAAGAACTATTTTTGATTTTTTCAGCTCTCTCACTCTCAGGAAACTTGCTCATTTTTGATTTTCGAACCGCCATCCGGTTCTGCTGCTAGGGTCGCGGTTGAAGTCTGGGGAGTGCAACTGGGGACGTCTAGGTCAACGGTTCTGGTTGGTCCAAGGGAGTTACCCCGGACTGAACAGAGCGCACTCCCTGGCAGAACCAACCTACCACCGCGGGCAGCAACTAGAGGATGGAGTTTCCTAGGGTAAAGAGACCTGCCAGACTCACGAACTTTGAAAGACAATTATGCACTGTACTGGCCAAAAGAAGGTTTTTGATAACATGTATTTTAATGTTGTGTAGCATAACGATGTTTTTGACTGGTTATACTCTATTCGTATTCCAAGTTACTTTTTCAAATGACACCCGGCCACCAACTCCTCCTACTATCTCTCCACACTACTTTCACCCTCTACCTGAACACGAGTCTGCCAGAAGACTCGAATTTGTAAATAACTCATTCATTCAACTTCTACACCAACACCAGTCCATAATGAACACATCAAACTGTTGGGTATGCGGACTCATGCCGCACACGACGGATAAGGGTATCCCATACTTCATCCTGCCATTCAGTTATTATGGTTCTCTGTGGGCTTTCCAGACCATGTTCCTATTCGCCCTAGAACCATACCAGACCCGTTCTACTGAGAGTGATTCCAGTAACAAGGCACTAATTGCAGGGATAGGAAATATAAGCAGAGAGTTCGACACCTATCTTACGATTCCCAAAGATGAACTCACTCCGTACACTCGTTGGAACGTAACTAAATATGGGGTTTACCTGAGTAAGAGCCAGACAGCAAAGAAATCCCGCCCAGTTTGGATAGTACCCAACCGAGGTCACTTATGTATACAAGGTATCGGCAGGGATCCCAAAGCACAATTAGGAAAGAGTATATGCACGGAAACATATGTGTTCGCTTCCCGAACTTCCCCTATACTATTAGCAGCCAAAGGCACGTATTTCGTCTGCCATGACCAAGCCTACACCTGGTTGCCCCCTGACTTCTCAGGTACATGTTTTATCTCATTTCTGCTGCCTCCCACCTACACGGCCAGAGCAGATTACCATCGGACAAGGACAGCTAGAGGTGTCGTGAGTAAAGACGACACCGCGGGTCAGGAATTCGCTGACTTCGCAAAGGGTCGAATTGTCAGAACACCAGCGATGGCTATTACCTAACGCCTATGTACTTGCAGTAGTAACAATGGCTCATGGATTTGCGCACATCAGTTCGAAAGGAATCTGTAAAGTATTGGCCCCAGTATGGCAAAATAGCAATATCCCGAAATATGCAGAGAATGTGGTCAGAAACTGTATGGTGTGTTTGAAGTACAATCCCGGTAGGGGAACCCCAACTCCAGCTGGTCATTTTGCACCTCCAACGTATCCGTTCGAGGTTTTGCAGCTCGATTTCATTCACATGGAGAGATGCAACAATATGAAGTATGTGCTCGTTGTTGTTTGCGCTTTCTCCAGGTGGGTGGAAGCATACCCCTTAAGGACAATACTGCCTTGTCAACTGCCAAAGCTCTTGTCAAAGAGTTCTTCCCGAGATTCGGCATGCCTAGAATCGTCTGGAGTGATAATGGAAGTGAATTCGTAGGACGCGTGATGAAGAGAGTGTGTGAGTGTTTAGGCATACACCAAAAGTTCCACTCTGCGAATCACCCCCAATCAGCTGGATTAGTAGAGTGCTACAATGTCACTTTAAAGCTCAAATTAGCCAAGATCCAAGCCTGTACAGGTCTTAAATGGCCTGACGCCTTGCCCCTAGCACTCTTGTCAACAAGAATGACAGTCCATTCCAGGTTAGGACTTAGCCCCCATGAGATAGTGTTTGGCCGCCCAGCCAACGTCTGGGGCGTGCCAAGGCCAAAGAAACTCAGCGAAATAGAGCACCCCGTACTGCTTGACTATTTGTGCGAATTGACAACTAAATTGCGTGTTTTACACCAACAGGTTCACAGTTCCTCTCCACCAGCCTCTGACGATCCAGGTCACTCCATCGAACCCGGCACGTGGGTCTTGGTGCGGAATTTCCAGCACACAAACAACGGACAGCCGAGGTGGACCGGACCATACCTGGTACTTCTTTCCACGAGATCAGCTCTTCGGGTCAAAGGCAAAAAGAACTGGGTGCACGGGACCCATTGTAAACGGGTCCCTCTGCCCCTTCCATACGACCGGTGGGTCAACGAAGGAATTGCCGACTCCGAGACAGAATCCATACCTCGTTTTATCCCTTTCAGCGATGCACGTTTAAAAGAAACTGGTACCGAAAAGGAGAGTGATCATATTTTACAAGGACTTGTGCCACCGTCTATGCAGTTGGACACTACCGAACCTGAGACATTGTTTGAAGACCACACCGTACCTGGGAAACAACAATATAATCTAAGGTCAAGACAAAGAGACAAATAAAAAGCAAACCAATGTGATTTCCCTTCCCCCAAGAACTATTTTTGATTTTTTCAGCTCTCTCACTCTCAGGAAACTTGCTCATTTTTGATTTTCGAACCGCCATCCGGTTCTGCTGCTAGGGTCGCGGTTGAAGTCTGGGGAGTGCAACTGGGGACGTCTAGGTCAACGGTTCTGGTTGGTCCAAGGGAGTTACCCCGGACTGAACAGAGCGCACTCCCTGGCAGAACCAACCTACCACCGCGGGCAGCAACTAGAGGATGGAGTTTCCTAGGGTAAAGAGACCTGCCAGACTCACGAACTTTGAAAGACAATTATGCACTGTACTGGCCAAAAGAAGGTTTTTGATAACATGTATTTTAATGTTGTGTAGCATAACGATGTTTTTGACTGGTTATACTCTATTCGTATTCCAAGTTACTTTTTCAAATGACACCCGGCCACCAACTCCTCCTACTATCTCTCCACACTACTTTCACCCTCTACCTGAACACGAGTCTGCCAGAAGACTCGAATTTGTAAATAACTCATTCATTCAACTTCTACACCAACACCAGTCCATAATGAACACATCAAACTGTTGGGTATGCGGACTCATGCCGCACACGACGGATAAGGGTATCCCATACTTCATCCTGCCATTCAGTTATTATGGTTCTCTGTGGGCTTTCCAGACCATGTTCCTATTCGCCCTAGAACCATACCAGACCCGTTCTACTGAGAGTGATTCCAGTAACAAGGCACTAATTGCAGGGATAGGAAATATGAGCAGAGAGTTCGACACCTATCTTACGATTCCCAAAGATGAACTCACTCCGTACACTCGTTGGAACGTAACTAAATATGGGGTTTACCTGAGTAAGAGCCAGACAGCAAAGAAATCCCGCCCAGTTTGGATAGTACCCAACCGAGGTCACTTATGTATACAAGGTATCGGCAGGGATCCCAAAGCACAATTAGGAAAGAGTATATGCACGGAAACATATGTGTTCGCTTCCCGAACTTCCCCTATACTATTAGCAGCCAAAGGCACGTATTTCGTCTGCCATGACCAAGCCTACACCTGGTTGCCCCCTGACTTCTCAGGTACATGTTTTATCTCATTTCTGCTGCCTCCCACCTACACGGCCAGAGCAGATTACCATCGGACAAGGACAGCTAGAGGTGTCGTGAGTAAAGACGACACCGCGGGTCAGGAATTCGCTGACTTCGCAAAGGGTCGAATTGTCAGAACACCAGCGATGGCTATTACCTAACGCCTATGTACTTGCAGTAGTAACAATGGCTCATGGATTTGCGCACATCAGTTCGAAAGGAATCTGTAAAGTATTGGCCCCAGTATGGCAAAATAGCAATATCCCGAAATATGCAGAGAATGTGGTCAGAAACTGTATGGTGTGTTTGAAGTACAATCCCGGTAGGGGAACCCCAACTCCAGCTGGTCATTTTGCACCTCCAACGTATCCGTTCGAGGTTTTGCAGCTCGATTTCATTCACATGGAGAGATGCAACAATATGAAGTATGTGCTCGTTGTTGTTTGCGCTTTCTCCAGGTGGGTGGAAGCATACCCCTTAAGGACAATACTGCCTTGTCAACTGCCAAAGCTCTTGTCAAAGAGTTCTTCCCGAGATTCGGCATGCCTAGAATCGTCTGGAGTGATAATGGAAGTGAATTCGTAGGACGCGTGATGAAGAGAGTGTGTGAGTGTTTAGGCATACACCAAAAGTTCCACTCTGCGAATCACCCCCAATCAGCTGGATTAGTAGAGTGCTACAACGGCACTTTAAAGCTCAAATTAGCCAAGATCCAAGCCTGTACAGGTCTTAAATGGCCTGACGCCTTGCCCCTAGCACTCTTGTCAACAAGAATGACAGTCCATTCCAGGTTAGGACTTAGCCCCCATGAGATAGTGTTTGGCCGCCCAGCCAACATCTGGGGCGTGCCAAGGCCAAAGAAACTCAGAGAAATAGAGCACCCCGTACTGCTTGACTATTTGTGCGAATTGACAACTAAATTGCGTGTTTTACACCAACAGGTTCACAGTTCCTCTCCACCAGCCTCTGACGATCCAGGTCACTCCATCGAACCCGGCACGTGGGTCTTGGTGCGGAATTTCCAGCACACAAACAACGGACAGCCGAGGTGGACCGGACCATACCTGGTACTTCTTTCCACGAGATCAGCTCTTCGGGTCAAAGGCAAAAAGAACTGGGTGCACGGGACCCATTGTAAACGGGTCCCTCTGCCCCTTCCATACGACCGGTGGGTCAACGAAGGAATTGCCGACTCCGAGACAGAATCCATACCTCGTTTTATCCCTTTCAGCGATGCACGTTTAAAAGAAACTGGTACCGAAAAGGAGAGTGATCATATTTTACAAGGACTTGTGCCACCGTCTATGCAGTTGGACACTACCGAACCTGAGACATTGTTTGAAGACCACACCGTACCTGGGAAACAACAATATAATCTAAGGTCAAGACAAAGAGACAAATAAAAAGCAAACCAATGTGATTTCCCTTCCCCCAAGAACTATTTTTGATTTTTTCAGCTCTCTCACTCTCAGGAAACTTGCTCATTTTTGATTTTCGAACCGCCATCCGGTTCTGCTGCTAGGGTCGCGGTTGAAGTCTGGGGAGTGCAACTGGGGACGTCTAGGTCAACGGTTCTGGTTGGTCCAAGGGAGTTACCCCGGACTGAACAGAGCGCACTCCCTGGCAGAACCAACCTACCACCGCGGGCAGCAACTAGAGGATGGAGTTTCCTAGGGTAAAGAGACCTGCCAGACTCACGAACTTTGAAAGACAATTATGCACTGTACTGGCCAAAAGAAGGTTTTTGATAACATGTATTTTAATGTTGTGTAGCATAACGATGTTTTTGACTGGTTATACTCTATTCGTATTCCAAGTTACTTTTTCAAATGACACCCGGCCACCAACTCCTCCTACTATCTCTCCACACTACTTTCACCCTCTACCTGAACACGAGTCTGCCAGAAGACTCGAATTTGTAAATAACTCATTCATTCAACTTCTACACCAACACCAGTCCATAATGAACACATCAAACTGTTGGGTATGCGGACTCATGCCGCACACGACGGATAAGGGTATCCCATACTTCATCCTGCCATTCAGTTATTATGGTTCTCTGTGGGCTTTCCAGACCAAGTTCCTATTCGCCCTAGAACCATACCAGACCCGTTCTACTGAGAGTGATTCCAGTAACAAGGCACTAATTGCAGGGATAGGAAATATGAGCAGAGAGTTCGACACCTATCTTACGATTCCCAAAGATGAACTCACTCCGTACACTCGTTGGAACGTAACTAAATATGGGGTTTACCTGAGTAAGAGCCAGACAGCAAAGAAATCCCGCCCAGTTTGGATAGTACCCAACCGAGGTCACTTATGTATACAAGGTATCGGCAGGGATCCCAAAGCACAATTAGGAAAGAGTATATGCACGGAAACATATGTGTTCGCTTCCCGAACTTCCCCTATACTATTAGCAGCCAAAGGCACGTATTTCGTCTGCCATGACCAAGCCTACACCTGGTTGCCCCCTGACTTCTCAGGTACATGTTTTATCTCAATTCTGCTGCCTCCCACCTACACGGCCAGAGCAGATTACCATCGGACAAGGACAGCTAGAGGTGTCGTGAGTAAAGACGACACCGCGGGTCAGGAATTCGCTGACTTCGCAAAGGGTCGAATTGTCAGAACACCAGCGATGGCTATTACCTAACGCCTATGTACTTGCAGTAGTAACAATGGCTCATGGATTTGTGCACATCAGTTCGAAAGGAATCTGTAAAGTATTGGCCCCAGTATGGCAAAATAGCAATATCCCGAAATATGCAGAGAATGTGGTCAGAAACTGTATGGTGTGTTTGAAGTACAATCCCGGTAGGGGAACCCCAACTCCAGCTGGTCATTTTGCACCTCCAACGTATCCGTTCGAGGTTTTGCAGCTCGATTTCATTCACATGGAGAGATGCAACAATATGAAGTATGTGCTCGTTGTTGTTTGCGCTTTCTCCAGGTGGGTGGAAGCATACCCCTTAAGGACAATACTGCCTTGTCAACTGCCAAAGCTCTTGTCAAAGAGTTCTTCCCGAGATTCGGCATGCCTAGAATCGTCTGGAGTGATAATGGAAGTGAATTCGTAGGACGCGTGATGAAGAGAGTGTGTGAGTGTTTAGGCATACACCAAAAGTTCCACTCTGCGAATCACCCCCAATCAGCTGGATTAGTAGAGTGCTACAACGGCACTTTAAAGCTCAAATTAGCCAAGATCCAAGCCTGTACAGGTCTTAAATGGCCTGACGCCTTGCCCCTAGCACTCTTGTCAACAAGAATGACAGTCCATTCCAGGTTAGGACTTAGCCCCCATGAGATAGTGTTTGGCCGCCCAGCCAACGTCTGGGGCGTGCCAAGGCCAAAGAAACTCAGAGAAATAGAGCACCCCGTACTGCTTGACTATTTGTGCGAATTGACAACTAAATTGCGTGTTTTACACCAACAGGTTCACAGTTCCTCTCCACCAGCCTCTGATGATCCAGGTCACTCCATCGAACCCGGCACGTGGGTCTTGGTGCGGAATTTCCAGCACACAAACAACGGACAGCCGAGGTGGACCGGACCATACCTGGTACTTCTTTCCACGAGATCAGCTCTTCGTGTCAAAGGCAAAAAGAACTGGGTGCACGGGACCCATTGTAAACGGGTCCCTCTGCCCCTTCCATACGACCGGTGGGTCAACGAAGGAATTGCCGACTCCGAGACAGAATCCATACCTCGTTTTATCCCTTTCAGCGATGCACGTTTAAAAGAAACTGGTACCGAAAAGGAGAGTGATCATATTTTACAAGGACTTGTGCCACCGTCTATGCAGTTGGACACTACCGAACCTGAGACATTGTTTGAAGACCACACCGTACCTGGGAAACAACAATATAATCTAAGGTCAAGACAAAGAGACAAATAAAAAGCAAACCAATGTGATTTCCCTTCCCCCAAGAACTATTTTTGATTTTTTCAGCTCTCTCACTCTCAGGAAACTTGCTCATTTTTGATTTTCGAACCGCCATCCGGTTCTGCTGCTAGGGTCGCGGTTGAAGTCTGGGGAGTGCAACTGGGGACGTCTAGGTCAACGGTTCTGGTTGGTCCAAGGGAGTTACCCCGGACTGAACAGAGCGCACTCCCTGGCAGAACCAACCTACCACCGCGGGCAGCAACTAGAGGATGGAGTTTCCTAGGGTAAAGAGACCTGCCAGACTCACGAACTTTGAAAGACAATTATGCACTGTACTGGCCAAAAGAAGGTTTTTGATAACATGTATTTTAATGTTGTGTAGCATAACGATGTTTTTGACTGGTTATACTCTATTCGTATTCCAAGTTACTTTTTCAAATGACACCCGGCCACCAACTCCTCCTACTATCTCTCCACACTACTTTCACCCTCTACCTGAACACGAGTCTGCCAGAAGACTCGAATTTGTAAATAACTCATTCATTCAACTTCTACACCAACACCAGTCCATAATGAACACATCAAACTGTTGGGTATGCGGACTCATGCCGCACACGACGGATAAGGGTATCCCATACTTCATCCTGCCATTCAGTTATTATGGTTCTCTGTGGGCTTTCCAGACCATGTTCCTATTCGCCCTAGAACCATACCAGACCCGTTCTACTGAGAGTGATTCCAGTAACAAGGCACTAATTGCAGGGATAGGAAATATGAGCAGAGAGTTCGACACCTATCTTACGATTCCCAAAGATGAACTCACTCCGTACACTCGTTGGAACGTAACTAAATATGGGGTTTACCTGAGTAAGAGCCAGACAGCAAAGAAATCCCGCCCAGTTTGGATAGTACCCAACCGAGGTCACTTATGTATACAAGGTATCGGCAGGGATCCCAAAGCACAATTAGGAAAGAGTATATGCACGGAAACATATGTGTTCGCTTCCCGAACTTCCCCTATACTATTAGCAGCCAAAGGCACGTATTTCGTCTGCCATGACCAAGCCTACACCTGGTTGCCCCCTGACTTCTCAGGTACATGTTTTATCTCATTTCTGCTGCCTCCCACCTACACGGCCAGAGCAGATTACCATCGGACAAGGACAGCTAGAGGTGTCGTGAGTAAAGACGACACCGCGGGTCAGGAATTCGCTGACTTCGCAAAGGGTCGAATTGTCAGAACACCAGCGATGGCTATTACCTAACGCCTATGTACTTGCAGTAGTAACAATGGCTCATGGATTTGCGCACATCAGTTCGAAAGGAATCTGTAAAGTATTGGCCCCAGTATGGCAAAATAGCAATATCCCGAAATATGCAGAGAATGTGGTCAGAAACTGTATGGTGTGTTTGAAGTACAATCCCGGTAGGGGAACCCCAACTCCAGCTGGTCATTTTGCACCTCCAACGTATCCGTTCGAGGTTTTGCAGCTCGATTTCATTCACATGGAGAGATGCAACAATATGAAGTATGTGCTCGTTGTTGTTTGCGCTTTCTCCAGGTGGGTGGAAGCATACCCCTTAAGGACAATACTGCCTTGTCAACTGCCAAAGCTCTTGTCAAAGAGTTCTTCCCGAGATTCGGCATGCCTAGAATCGTCTGGAGTGATAATGGAAGTGAATTCGTAGGACGCGTGATGAAGAGAGTGTGTGAGTGTTTAGGCATACACCAAAAGTTCCACTCTGCGAATCACCCCCAATCAGCTGGATTAGTAGAGTGCTACAACGGCACTTTAAAGCTCAAATTAGCCAAGATCCAAGCCTGTACAGGTCTTAAATGGCCTGACGCCTTGCCCCTAGCACTCTTGTCAACAAGAATGACAGTCCATTCCAGGTTAGGACTTAGCCCCCATGAGATAGTGTTTGGCCGCCCAGCCAACATTTGGGGCGTGCCAAGGCCAAAGAAACTCAGAGAAATAGAGCACCCCGTACTGCTTGACTATTTGTGCGAATTGACAACTAAATTGCGTGTTTTACACCAACAGGTTCACAGTTCCTCTCCACCAGCCTCTGACGATCCAGGTCACTCCATCGAACCCGGCACGTGGGTCTTGGTGCGGAATTTCCAGCACACAAACAACGGACAGCCGAGGTGGACCGGACCATACCTGGTACTTCTTTCCACGAGATCAGCTCTTCGGGTCAAAGGCAAAAAGAACTGGGTGCACGGGACCCATTGTAAACGGGTCCCTCTGCCCCTTCCATACGACCGGTGGGTCAACGAAGGAATTGCCGACTCCGAGACAGAATCCATACCTCGTTTTATCCCTTTCAGCGATGCACGTTTAAAAGAAACTGGTACCGAAAAGGAGAGTGATCATATTTTACAAGGACTTGTGCCACCGTCTATGCAGTTGGACACTACCGAACCTGAGACATTGTTTGAAGACCACACCGTACCTGGGAAACAACAATATAATCTAAGGTCAAGACAAAGAGACAAATAAAAAGCAAACCAATGTGATTTCCCTTCCCCCAAGAACTATTTTTGATTTTTTCAGCTCTCTCACTCTCAGGAAACTTGCTCATTTTTGATTTTCGAACCGCCATCCGGTTCTGCTGCTAGGGTCGCGGTTGAAGTCTGGGGAGTGCAACTGGGGACGTCTAGGTCAACGGTTCTGGTTGGTCCAAGGGAGTTACCCCGGACTGAACAGAGCGCACTCCCTGGCAGAACCAACCTACCACCGCGGGCAGCAACTAGAGGATGGAGTTTCCTAGGGTAAAGAGACCTGCCAGACTCACGAACTTTGAAAGACAATTATGCACTGTACTGGCCAAAAGAAGGTTTTTGATAACATGTATTTTAATGTTGTGTAGCATAACGATGTTTTTGACTGGTTATACTCTATTCGTATTCCAAGTTACTTTTTCAAATGACACCCGGCCACCAACTCCTCCTACTATCTCTCCACACTACTTTCACCCTCTACCTGAACACGAGTCTGCCAGAAGACTCGAATTTGTAAATAACTCATTCATTCAACTTCTACACCAACACCAGTCCATAATGAACACATCAAACTGTTGGGTATGCGGACTCATGCCGCACACGACGGATAAGGGTATCCCATACTTCATCCTGCCATTCAGTTATTATGGTTCTCTGTGGGCTTTCCAGACCAAGTTCCTATTCGCCCTAGAACCATACCAGACCCGTTCTACTGAGAGTGATTCCAGTAACAAGGCACTAATTGCAGGGATAGGAAATATGAGCAGAGAGTTCGACACCTATCTTACGATTCCCAAAGATGAACTCACTCCGTACACTCGTTGGAACGTAACTAAATATGGGGTTTACCTGAGTAAGAGCCAGACAGCAAAGAAATCCCGCCCAGTTTGGATAGTACCCAACCGAGGTCACTTATGTATACAAGGTATCGGCAGGGATCCCAAAGCACAATTAGGAAAGAGTATATGCACGGAAACATATGTGTTCGCTTCCCGAACTTCCCCTATACTATTAGCAGCCAAAGGCACGTATTTCGTCTGCCATGACCAAGCCTACACCTGGTTGCCCCCTGACTTCTCAGGTACATGTTTTATCTCATTTCTGCTGCCTCCCACCTACACGGCCAGAGCAGATTACCATCGGACAAGGACAGCTAGAGGTGTCGTGAGTAAAGACGACACCGCGGGTCAGGAATTCGCTGACTTCGCAAAGGGTCGAATTGTCAGAACACCAGCGATGGCTATTACCTAACGCCTATGTACTTGCAGTAGTAACAATGGCTCATGGATTTGCGCACATCAGTTCGAAAGGAATCTGTAAAGTATTGGCCCCAGTATGGCAAAATAGCAATATCCCGAAATATGCAGAGAATGTGGTCAGAAACTGTATGGTGTGTTTGAAGTACAATCCCGGTAGGGGAACCCCAACTCCAGCTGGTCATTTTGCACCTCCAACGTATCCGTTCGAGGTTTTGCAGCTCGATTTCATTCACATGGAGAGATGCAACAATATGAAGTATGTGCTCGTTGTTGTTTGCGCTTTCTCCAGGTGGGTGGAAGCATACCCCTTAAGGACAATACTGCCTTGTCAACTGCCAAAGCTCTTGTCAAAGAGCTCTTCCCGAGATTCGGCATGCCTAGAATCGTCTGGAGTGATAATGGAAGTGAATTCGTAGGACGCGTGATGAAGAGAGTGTGTGAGTGTTTAGGCATACACCAAAAGTTCCACTCTGCGAATCACCCCCAATCAGCTGGATTAGTAGAGTGCTACAACGGCACTTTAAAGCTCAAATTAGCCAAGATCCAAGCCTGTACAGGTCTTAAATGGCCTGACGCCTTGCCCCTAGCACTCTTGTCAACAAGAATGACAGTCCATTCCAGGTTAGGACTTAGCCCCCATGAGATAGTGTTTGGCCGCCCAGCCAACATCTGGGGCGTGCCAAGGCCAAAGAAACTCAGAGAAATAGAGCACCCCGTACTGCTTGACTATTTGTGCGAATTGACAACTAAATTGCGTGTTTTACACCAACAGGTTCACAGTTCCTCTCCACCAGCCTCTGATGATCCAGGTCACTCCATCGAACCCGGCACGTGGGTCTTGGTGCGGAATTTCCAGCACACAAACAACGGACAGCCGAGGTGGACCGGACCATACCTGGTACTTCTTTCCACGAGATCAGCTCTTCGTGTCAAAGGCAAAAAGAACTGGGTGCACGGGACCCATTGTAAACGGGTCCCTCTGCCCCTTCCATACGACCGGTGGGTCAACGAAGGAATTGCCGACTCCGAGACAGAATCCATACCTCGTTTTATCCCTTTCAGCGATGCACGTTTAAAAGAAACTGGTACCGAAAAGGAGAGTGATCATATTTTACAAGGACTTGTGCCACCGTCTATGCAGTTGGACACTACCGAACCTGAGACATTGTTTGAAGACCACACCGTACCTGGGAAACAACAATATAATCTAAGGTCAAGACAAAGAGACAAATAAAAAGCAAACCAATGTGATTTCCCTTCCCCCAAGAACTATTTTTGATTTTTTCAGCTCTCTCACTCTCAGGAAACTTGCTCATTTTTGATTTTCGAACCGCCATCCGGTTCTGCTGCTAGGGTCGCGGTTGAAGTCTGGGGAGTGCAACTGGGGACGTCTAGGTCAACGGTTCTGGTTGGTCCAAGGGAGTTACCCCGGACTGAACAGAGCGCACTCCCTGGCAGAACCAACCTACCACCGCGGGCAGCAACTAGAGGATGGAGTTTCCTAGGGTAAAGAGACCTGCCAGACTCACGAACTTTGAAAGACAATTATGCACTGTACTGGCCAAAAGAAGGTTTTTGATAACATGTATTTTAATGTTGTGTAGCATAACGATGTTTTTGACTGGTTATACTCTATTCGTATTCCAAGTTACTTTTTCAAATGACACCCGGCCACCAACTCCTCCTACTATCTCTCCACACTACTTTCACCCTCTACCTGAACACGAGTCTGCCAGAAGACTCGAATTTGTAAATAACTCATTCATTCAACTTCTACACCAACACCAGTCCATAATGAACACATCTAACTGTTGGGTATGCGGACTCATGCCGCACACGACGGATAAGGGTATCCCATACTTCATCCTGCCATTCAGTTATTATGGTTCTCTGTGGGCTTTCCAGACCATGTTCCTATTCGCCCTAGAACCATACCAGACCCGTTCTACTGAGAGTGATTCCAGTAACAAGGCACTAATTGCAGGGATAGGAAATATGAGCAGAGAGTTCGACACCTATCTTACGATTCCCAAAGATGAACTCACTCCGTACACTCGTTGGAACGTAACTAAATATGGGGTTTACCTGAGTAAGAGCCAGACAGCAAAGAAATCCCGCCCAGTTTGGATAGTACCCAACCGAGGTCACTTATGTATACAAGGTATCGGCAGGGATCCCAAAGCACAATTAGGAAAGAGTATATGCACGGAAACATATGTGTTCGCTTCCCGAACTTCCCCTATACTATTAGCAGCCAAAGGCACGTATTTCGTCTGCCATGACCAAGCCTACACCTGGTTGCCCCCTGACTTCTCAGGTACATGTTTTATCTCATTTCTGCTGCCTCCCACCTACACGGCCAGAGCAGATTACCATCGGACAAGGACAGCTAGAGGTGTCGTGACTAAAGACGACACCGCGGGTCAGGAATTCGCTGACTTCGCAAAGGGTTTTCGGCCATTTTGGGGGCCTATGGTGAACAGCAGGAATATTCGCCAGTTATCGAGGATAGTTGAATCCGCCGTGATTACAACGGCCGGAGCCCTTGGCAATTTGACGACCGAACTTCAGTCGGATCGACTTATGACCCTTCAGAACCGAGTTGCCCTAGATATCATACTCGCCGATCGTGGTGGTGTGTGTAGAGTGATCCAATCCAGTTGTTGCATTTTCATCCCTAATAACGCACCGACAGTGCACCAGGCCATCTCTAAGCTACACGAGATATCTGGTTCCCTTCACGTAGATAAAGGGGACTGGTCCTTACTAGGGTGGTTCTGGGAACTGATCGCTACCTGGGGATGGAAAACACTGATCTTCATTGGGATGATCTTAGCACTTCTGTTTATGTTCTGTCTGTGTGTACAGTGCGCTCCTGCACTATGTGGCCTTTGTGCTACCTCATGTGTACGGAAGCCTGTGTCAAGGGACGAACAGAGCAACAGAATGATGCTACAGCAGCATCTCCACGAATTCCTTCATACAGACTTAGACTCGGATTAACATGAATTATTGCCTTATATGAGGGCAAAAGGAGGGTCTGTGGTTCTGAAATTCTGGACCCTACTGTTGTCCCGGTATCGAGGTCCGATACCCGTGTCCCGAAACATCAACGTACCATGACGAATTTGGTGTCGACGAACCGATAATGATTAGGACATCATTCCTATGCATTTGCGTCATGATCGAGACATGCTAACACCCCTGAATCGTAGTTTCCGTCCCGACCCCTCAGACTCCATTTTGTAAACGGTATCCATCTTGTGTCTTGCCCTCATGATAAGTCAATTAAAGGTCGAGCTTGATCTAAAAGGACACGTCCACCTTCCCTGACTCCCCCCTGACCTGTCCCAACTGACTCCCTTGCCTCCAGCCAAACCTGTTTGGGCAGCTCCTCGCCCAGTGGCCAAACACGATAGCATCAATGCACAACATACCACAAACCATTCACCTCTTACAGATCATGTTTTCTACACACATACACACCTGTCCACGCTCCCTGTTTATGGCCAGTTTTATGACTAGGAGGTGCCTTCTTTTATTGGGGCTTCACCGATATCTGATGGGAGTTCCGGGCCTGGCTAGGTAATCTATCACAAATTGGACATCTAAAATACGGGCTTGCCTACATGACTTCGCTCTTTTGTATTATTGTAAAAATATGTGTATAGCCATATCATAAACTCAAGAATTCTTGCTTGCAGCTATTATTTCTGTATATAAGGAGAAGGCTGGTTCTGTAAAAACGAACAGTCTCCTGAGAACACATGACCCGTGTTTGTCGTGCTTCTAGGACACCTGTTACTTGGTAGCTATCAATAAAACTTGATCTCTGACTCGACTAGAAGACTCCGTGTTTCTGTGGTCCGGAACAGGGAGAACTCAGAGGTCTTCGGGTGTTATCCCCTGGCACCAAACGGGTTCCTAAAAACCCGTTACCTCAATTCCTGCCGCGACCTAACTCGTGCGAAGTTTTTCTGATGTAATTTTATCAAGATGGTCAGGATATCTGCAGGAATAAAACACACAAAAAAGTTTAGAGAGGGTCAAAGGCCAGAGTTTAAAGACCAACTGGAATATGCAGCCCCAAACTGACATGTAAACACAAAATATATACCAGCGTCTAATGATAAGAGAAAGAAAGGATAATTCCTCAGCAAGATTCAAAATGTGTAATATAACAAAATAACATAAAGTTTATGTGTCTGGATTATCCAGCCCTCACTCTCTGCCTCCTCCACAATAGTTGATATTTCTCTTTTAATTCTTTCTGTGGGATCTTGTTTGAGGGGTCGATAAGCATTTCTCATGCCCAATTGTCGTAGACACTCATTACGATAGACCTCTGTGTCAAGGAGGACAATCGCTCCCCCTTTATCCGCCGGCTTAATGGTAACAGTGGTGTCTGACATTAGGCTACGGAGTGCTAGATGTTCTTCCTTAGTTAAGTTAGAAAACTTCTTACGTTCCTTCTGAAGAGTAAGGGTAAGGTCCCTACTTACTGCTTTTTCAAAAGCGAGCACTTGGGGAGGTACAAGATTAGTGGGAGGACAGAATGTCGATGGCTGTCTCAACCCTGTGTTAGTGTCTGTCTTACCTTACGAAAAAAATTATCCATTTCCCAATTTGCTTTAAAAGGGCCGCCGTGGGTGGTACTGACGAACCCCAAGCCTCTGTTGAGTATCTTTTCTTCGTTTACAGTAAGAACTTTAGAGCTCAGATTGATGACTAGTCCGACTCGTTGCTCGTCCCTGATTGTCCCGGCTTCTTCTTGGAACTCTGCAGAGTGCGAGGTGAAGGAGGTGGACTCCAATGGACCTGTGCTCTCTGGTTTCTGTGTCTGCCCCTCTGCTGCCCTCGGCCATACCCTAAAAAAGACTGATTAGGGAAATTGCTTTGAAAATTCTGGTAGGGTATCATTGGACCCATAGGTCCCATGGGTCCAGGCGGAAAGGGTGGTTGCCAAGGATTAGGTTGCTACCACCCAGGAAATTGATGAGTAGTACCTCCTCGCCATTTTTGTTGGCTTCTGCCTCTACCTCTACCTCGCTGTTGTCAGCCTTGGGCAGATGAATCAGAATCACTAGAGTCTGTTTTGTCATCAGATGATGAACCATAACTAGACCCGAGTTTGCGTCCTTTGTTATTAAACTCAGGTGCAACATATCCATCACTTGTGTATGGATATATTTTGTCAAATTTAAATTTTGTCAAACCTTGATCGTGACAGACATCAATAAAATTCACAGTCTGTTAATGCATCAATTTTATATATTTTTCACTTCACATTTTGCACTGCACTTAAAACTTGATCCCATATACTCTATCTTGCTCATCTTGGTAACCATACCTTTTGACATCCAAGAGCTCTGATATCCATAGAGCAGGAATGTCATTTTATACAAAAGGATACCCAAATGATGAAGCTAATCACCAGGCTCGGTGAATGATGGGAATCCAGACACATAAACTTTATGTTATTTTGTTATATTACACATTTAGAATCTTGCTGAGGAATTATCCTTTCTTTCTCTTATCATTAAACGCTGGTATATATTTTGTGTTTACATATATGCAGGAATACCCAAGTCCGCCAGCACAGTCCAAAGTCTGAATCTTGGCACCAAATCGAAGGCGGCACGCAAGTCCACAAATACTGTGTACAAGCTGCCACCCTCGATTACGGCGGTCTTCCAGAACAAAAGATTCAGACGAAAAATCTGGTCCGTTGTCGAGACCCCCCTTCTGAATCCTGCCTGGTAGGGACTTAGAATAGAAAATTCTTCCATCCAATTTTGGAGGCGATCTAATATCAACCTACCAAATAACTTTTGTGAGACGTCAATGAGGCTGATGTGCCTATAGTTGGCTGGAAGCAGAGGTGATCCCTTCTTAAATATGGGAACGATCTCTGCGCCCAGCCAAGTACAGGGCACCTTCATACCCCCCAGAACAGCATTAAATATCGTCAACAAGTAGGGGGCCCATACGTCTGGTTCCTGCTTAAATAGATCGCCAGGGAGGCCATCCAGTCCAGGGGCTTTACCTGATGACAACCCTGAAATAGCGGCTCGTACCTCTGCATCTGTGAAGGGGTCCCCCTCTGACTGCAAACTAGTAATAGAAAACGAATGGGTCGAGGCCCCGTCATCATCCCTATATAGGGACTGAAAATGATCTTGCCATGCCTTGGCTGAGATGTTAAGTTCGATGGCCGAGGCTAGCTCCTCAGATCCCGTGTTGACTATACGCCAAAATTTGCGGGGATCCCTATCGGCTAGTGAGGTGGTGAGGTTTTCCCATTTCTCTTGATCCCACTCGATTTTGGCATGGGTAAGCAGGCTCTTGTAGTCCCTTCTCCTGGCCTGGATCACATATCTGTTTTTACCCTCCTTGATGGAGGACAACAGATCTGATTTAGCCTTTCGGCATGCGGCATTGTACCAGGTGGGGTGGGTAAAAGAACCGCCTGCTCTCTTTCCTCTTTTGGAAAAGAGGACCTCAGCCGCGGACTGGATAAGATCCTCATGCACCAACCATAATTACGTTTGGGTATCCTGGTTACTGGGATACTCCAATAATACACGCACCTTTTCCAGTGTGGGGATAACCCGGGCATAAAGCCCAGAAAGCTTCTCTGAGTCGCTAACTAGCTTTTCCCATCTCACTCGCCGTCTATTGTTCGCCAGGACCAGCCTAGGGGCGGGCGCTTCTACAGCGGCCCCCAATTCATCCATGCCAGGGAGGGCATATTCCAATTCAAGGGCATTGTGGTCACTGTCCTCCCTATCTGTCACCCTAAAGTCGTTAATGTGCGACCACAAGGACAGTTGGACTAAGATATAATCCAATCTTGACTCCCTACCCACTTTATTGAAAGTACATTTGGGAGGAATATCAGATTTTGTACGTCCATTGCCAGACCGCACACCGTGTTTAAGGGTTAGGGCAGTGATCTGTACCGTAAGGGGCGTCCAGGCCCTGGGTGGAGGGGCCGCCGTAGGGGGTATTGACCACACTGCGTCCTCCTCTAGGGATGACCCGTCCAGTAGACCTGAGAGGGGCTCGAAGTGACAATTTAAGTCCCCTCCCACCAGGAAGGGTATACCCTGGGGGATGTCACTAAGAAAAATGGAAAGTTCCTCAATGGTACGCGAATCTTGAGATGCGTTTACCGGTCTGGAGTAGACATTTACAACGGCCAGTCTGCTAGAGTTTGACCACTCCAACAGGATACCTAAAATATCCCCAGAAACTATAGGGAGTGGTGTGCCCTTACAACCCAGATGAGTTGCCACCCAGATCGCGAGTCCTCCAGAGGGACGCCCCCGGCCCCCCCCACCTAGCAGGAATGGAGAATACTGCAAAACCTGGACGAGAGTATTCCGCTCTCGCCCAGGTTTCTTGGAACAGGCAGATGTCTTTGCACTCAATAAATGAACTCCAGTCCTGACAATTTAATTTACTTCCCAGGCCTGCCACATTTCAGGATTTTATCTTTAAAAAAGGCAGTCTGGGATTCAAAGTGGGAGTTGGAAAGGTACCCATGTTGTTTGGACTAGCCAGTGATATAACATTTAGATCCTCTTCCACTTGTTCGTCTATGGTTTCCCTGGTACTAAGTAAGGGCCCTGGTGTAGACAATTGCACCTCCCTCGTGTGAAATAGCTCCCCACAGTGGACAGTCCCGACTGTTTTGGTAAGGCATTGGGAAGGGGGGATGGTCTTCCCAGCATCCCTGAGTCGACAGTGGTACTCCCCCCTCCTGGGCGAACAATGTCAATCCACCATGTCGAGACAGCTGAACCTATTAAATGTTGGAAAGTAGGCAGGCTGCTGGACTCTTGGACGGTAAAGATCTCTTCTAACATTTCCCCCCCACCTGCCCCCCCTCCTGTGCACTGTTTCCCATCCCTCCTCCTCGCGGACATAAGTCAGCGGTGGATGGAAAAAGGAAAGGGGTAGGGACTGAATAGATGTCCCTTGTTCGGGGTGCAACCAACTGCATATGTGGGAGACAGTCCTGGGATCCCTAAAATTTATCAGGACACAATCTCCGTTAATTGATTTACTTCTGTTTCCTACCCATGGGGCTCTTCTTACCATTAATACCTCGCTCGATATTCCTTGGGGCAGAGGTCTATTTGTAGAAAGCCAGTTCACCACCTTATTCATTAGAGGGGCAGCGTGTTCTATGTAATCAGGTTTTAACTCCGGTACCCCAGCTAAAATAACTATGTATGGGCTCGCTTCGGGCGGCAAGTTCACTGTTCTGGACTTTTTGATGGCAGGATGCCCTACCTCTATGCCTCCTGCTCTATTCTCAATGTGGGTAGGAGATGCAGCCACAACAGCAGACTGTGTAATGACAGGATGTGTGGGGGGCAGGTGCGTATGTAACACATTAGGGACTGAGCTAGCAACCTTCACTGGAGAAGCTGGTGTGCCTCTCTTGTTCTTAAGATCGGGACCACCCCTGCCGGCCTTATTATCTACTTTAAAACGGTCGACAAGTTGCACCGTTGATTTTTCGATAATCGCTAGCCTGGCTTCGATCTTTAATAGGCGGGCTTCGATGTTGGCAATATTAATATCGTCACCTGTGGTTGCTCTGGGACAAACATTAATATGTTCTGGTGTCAGTAGAGGTAAGTTCACTGTAGGTGTCCCCGGGATTTTATCCGGTGGGGAACTTCCCTCTTTGGTTTTTCCACGACTTTTTACCTCCGCTACGGGGTTATGCTTTGCAACTTTTGCCTTCCGCCCCCCTGGGTTTTGTGGCCCTCTTTTCCTTTTCGGTATAGCACCTTCCCTGTCACCCAGTAATAAGCAACTATCTCTGTCAATAACCCTATCATTGTTAGAAACAGTAACATGATGGGGGGGGGAATGGGATGTATTAGTGTCCGGGGTAGGGTTAATAGACTTGATTCCTCGGGGCCATCGGGGTCCTTGTCCTCGTTACCAGAGGTAGGAATTGTTAAATCAGCCATAGATAGCGTCTCATAGACCCCGTTTAGCCCATTGTCTGAATCTATACGTTCAAGTCTGTTCTCAGGAGTCCTCGCCTGCGCAATGGTACCCATGGAAGATCTTCTTACCCATTCTATTTCCTGCGATATACGCCTTTCAAGCACAGAGATTTCATCGAGCAGTAGAGACCCTGATTTCACTAAATAATTGTCCAAAGTACCTTTAGCTGCTCCGGCTGCCAGCGTGCTTTTAGTCCTTGTCTCTCCTGTGGCCATGATCCAGCGAATTTGGCGCAAAAAGACTATCTTAGGAATATGAGCAAGGAGCCAAAGGTGGATAGGCCCAGTCCCGGTCTCAACCGTTCTCGAACAGCCTCAAACGGCACGCCCTTTGCCCGGGCGTCGCCCCGTGCTCTGACCCGCGCGCGTCCCACTTGCGCGTGGGCAAGCCCGATTAAGTAAAAGGAGGTGGGGGCGGGAAGAGGACCAGCTGCGGCAGATTGAACGCCGCACTGCCTGCTGGTCCTCGCAGTCCCGCTGGGATCCGGGGTCAGTCTCCTCCTCAGTGTGCAGAGTCAAACAATCAGCTTTCCCCTCACGAGCGTCTCCCGCGGAGCGGGGGCCGCGAAAAGTCGATGTAATCCGAGGATGAAAGGTCCGTAGGAGCAACAGTCCCGCAGGTCAGCAGCAGAACTCCCTGGACACTTCTTGCCACAACAACACCCAATAATTAGATATCCTAGAAAAATGCGACTCAGGTCCTCTCAGAATTTGTGGGAACAAGACACTCTTTCGGTTAGACACTCATACCTGTTCAGAATGTGAGTAACAAGAGACTTTGTATAGTTTAACATGTTTATTTCAACTAACGAGCTCTGTAATGTAGTACACGTGCTAAGGTGAGCAAAGAAATGCATGTAAACAATACAATCAGCATAGTTACAATTGCATAAAGTGTGATTCGGGAAAGGATATTATAATGTCAGTGGATTAAGGCAAATAGTGCTTAACACCCTCCGTATTCTACAAACTATGTTTATTATATTAGTGGAAGACCTCTGGCTGATTCGTTCTCCGTACTACAGCGGAGCTACCAATGATTAGATATCCTAGAACAATGCGACTGATGTTGTCTCACAATTTGTGGGAACAAGACAGTCTTTCGCTTAGACACTAATACCTGTTCACAATGTGAGTAACTAGAGACTTTGTATAGGTTAAAATGTTTATTTCAACTAACGTGCTCTGTAAAATACTAGTACACGTGGTAAGGTGAGCAAATAAATGCATGTAAACAATCCAATCAGCATAGTTACAATTGTATAAAGTACGAATGGGGAAAGTATATTATATTGTCAGTGGATTAAGCTAAATAGCGCTTAACACCCTCCCCGTGCTACAAGCCATGATTATTATATCAGTGGAAGACCTCAGGGCTTGGACAGCGGAATCCCCTACCTCAAGTCTTATATGATAGGATTTAAATCTCCGGACAAGTGCAGCTCTTTCTCAGGAAAGATTGTCCTCTAAGTATGTGTCATTTGCATTCTGTGCAATATTAAAAACACTCTAAATATCAGAAGCGGAAGTTTGTTCCATGTTATGTTTATATGTGCGTGGGACGGTCCAAAGCTGTATAATCAGCAATGTTGTTTTCTGTTCTTGAATACGGCGTACAGACGAGAACTCAGTGCACAGCAAAAATAGTGAAAGGCAGACAGTTCCCATGCAAAGCAGCGGAAACAGAAGTGTTTACGAGGAGCAATGCATTTAGAGTCATGTGGAAAAGGCGGCTAAAATGGCTATGATGCAAAGCTATGAACTCTTAACTTAGGAATGTTCGTTGGCATCTTGTAACTCCCACGAAAATTAATCCATCAGTGTGTAAGAGCAGTAAGCTGCAATAGCTTCCAACAAGAAATCATTATTTTCGTCTGCAAAAGTAGACGTCATCCAATTCAGCAATTCAAAGGAGCAAACATGCTCATTGATTATCGGTACTTCCAGCACCATAGCAGGGAAACTTGCTTGGTACTCGATGTAACTCTGTTGGAGAACATCTTGTGCAGCCGTACATACGTCCCACTGAGCTAGTACACCAAGTGCAGCAGCATATGCCATGAAACCAATACAGGAACATTCACACTCATGATTCACCAAAGGGTTCATCAGTAAAGGAAAATCCAGTTCAGGTGACGCTGTGTTTGTGAGGCATAGATCCAAAGCCCATTGGAAGGGAAAGCACATGCATGCGAACACGGGCAGGATGCAAATATACCAGGGATAGCGGAAAGGCAAATTATAAGCCACGCTGAGAGTGGCCAGCGGCAAGGTACCATAATAGTCAAGCATGCAGTTGCAAAGTAGCTGTAGTAGGGCTGGGTTGTGAACTCGCACAAGTGGAGCAGCCATTTCTGAGCATGCAGATCAAGAAGAAAACTCCGGTAGCCAAAGCTAGTCAAAGTGGCAACCTGCCGAAAACACTCGAGAAAATAGAATGAATGAAAGCTGGGATCACACCAAAAATTGTTTGAAAACATGTTACAAGGCCAGATCTCAGAAGCTAAAAAAAATGCACTAGCCTTGTTGTATACAAAGCATTGAAAATAGAATGAATTAGTTCAGCAAAATGTTGTGGGAGATCAGTGTTTAAAAGATTATGAACTTCTGTTATTGTGTTGGCCACCTGCAGGACATAAGTCTCAAGGTCAGAAGTGAAAGAAAGATCTTTCTGGGACAATAAGGCTCTTATTCGGCTCAGCTTGTGGAAGTCTGCCTTCAAGGTCGGAATGGAAGGCCAAATCTAAGTATCGAAACTACCTTTTAAGATGCAGCAGAATTTTTCATTATTCCAGAGCAAATAAGTGCCATTGCACAACATTGTTTTGTGTGTTGTTGATATTGTAGAGGATGATGTATGTGTGTTATATCATGGTCAGAATCAATTGCGGCTCGCGGTTATGCCTTTAGAAACCAGTGCATCGGCTCACACCGGTTGCCATCCAGTTAGCTCGTAGGTGTGTCTCTGCTAGCAGGCCCGACGGCCCGTAGCTCTCCCTCTGCAAGCCGATATATATATTCACTGAAAAAAACATAGGTTTTACAGATGTGATAGCTAGAAATTAGCATTTAAAAAAACATTCAAATTCACTGAAAAAACCATAGGTTTCAGGCACGTTATATTTAGAAATTTGCATTTAAAAAACCTTAGAAATTCACTGAAAAAAACATAGGTTTCAGAGACGTTATAGTTAGTTGGACATTTCACTCATACAAAACCAGAGAAATTCCCTTGTAATAGGTAGTTGAGCTAACTATAACTTGTGCCCCCGCAATGCACTGCTAATGCCGGCACATATTACATGAGGCTCCCCCAGCAGTCCCAATTCAAACTGAGTACACTGGGGGCACCCAGGAGAAATGGCCAGGCCCCTGAGATCTCCCTCCCATTTGTAAATGGCCATGCCCAGGGATTGGATCCCCGGGGCCAAAATCGTACCAGGGAGGGGGGCCGTGCAGCCTGCCTCACTATTAAAATCAATTTTGAAAAAGACTGGGTCCTTGTGTTTTTTTTTTAAATAGGCCAGCCCCTTGTTAAGTTGTCAGAGGCTCACCACTTTCTCAACCACTCTGCAAAGGGGCCTCCTGGCACACAGTGGGTTGAGGAGTGAAGTCCCCTCGGCTGATGAGGGTCCTAGGAGGCCAACACCCCCTCCTGTTACATCCAATAAGACCCACACAGTGGGATTGCTGGTACCTTATGGGAGGCCCCGCCCCATTTCATCATAACTCTGCAAACGTGCCTCCTGGTGCACTATTGCTTGGGGGATGAAGTCCCTTTTAATTCAGAGATGCTTGGGGGCCAGGAACCCCTCCTGTTCTTGCAGTAAGTCTAACACAGCAGGATTGCTGAGAGCTCATCCAAGACCCTGATCCCTTTACCCACACTCTGTAAACACACCTACTGGTTGGAGTATGAAGTTCCCTTGGATGCTGAGGGTCCTTGAGGGTAAAGAACCTCTCCTGTTACCTCCAGTAAGTCCTACACAGCGGGTCTGCTGAGAGATCATCAAAGCCCTACCCCTTTTGCACTAGTGAGGAAAAAGAATTAGAAAACCAGAGAAATTCACTTAAATAAGCAAAGGTTATAGTTATAGTTTGGAATTCACATTAACAAACCTTGGAAACTCACTGGAAAAACCAGAGGTTACAGGGACGTTATCGTATGGGAAAGGAATTTTAAAAACCTAGAAATTCACTGAAAAAACAATGGTTACAGGGATGTTATAGTTCAGCTCAGATTTCTCTTGTCCAAAACCAGTTAAATTCAGCAGTAATAGTTACCTGACTGTCCCGAGGGGGTCGGGACGTGGGGGAGTTCGACTACTGAACTTGCTCTGATGGGAGGTGCAGGGGAAAAGAGGAACACTGGCGCCTTCAGTAGAGGTTTCAAAGAGGGTTTTATTGGTATGTAAGTCTTTTTCATCAATGGGACTGTTCGTTCTCTAGTATACACTGCAGGGTCCAAAGTAAAGGCAGCTTTCTCCAGCTTGCGTAGTCCTGGTATCTGGACAGGTGTGGTCGTGTTCCGGTCGAGGACGTCTCTCCCCTAGGGGTTCCACTCCGGTACCGAAAAGAAAAGGAAACTAGGGTCAGATATTTGTGAGGTTCCGGAAACATTCAGGGCCGGGAGTGAGGGAAACAACCGTGATCCGGTGAACACTTCTCAGGCAACAGGGTGTGTGGGGAAGTGCACGTGAAGAGGTAGGGGGAGTCTTAGGGCTGTACACTTTACACACGGGGCTGTCTCCTCCGCCCGACCCAACCCGCTACCCGGCCCCGTACCTCTTGTAGCCACGCTCCTCCCGTGGGAACGTGGCGGGGCGAAGCGTTGAACCGTTGGCCTCCAGGCGTGTCGCTCTCGGTTTCTCTCGGCTCCAAACACCTCCGTTCGTCTTCCACGATAACTGCTGCCTCCTGGGAAACGCCGTCCGTCGATTCTCTGCTACTTCCTGCTTTTGACGTGGATACGCTGTCGAGGGGTGGAGCCACGTCATCAGGGTCCGTGTTCTTAAAGGGGCCCCACGAGTTATTGTCATCTGTCCAACCGGACTCGGGTTCCTCGATCCATGAACAAGGTGGTAGCTGTGGGGAAAAGGGGCTTGGTGAAAGGGGGGTGGCGGACCACCAGTCCGTAGTGATAGTCATTTCCGGTCCGCAAGCCCCGTCACACTGGCCTATCTATAACTTATGACCCTGTAATGCACTGCTTATGACCTCACATATAAAATCACTTCTGACAGGCACATTCACGTGCCGTTTCAAAAACCATAATTTTCTTAGACTCACTGGACTCATTTTTTGAAAAATGTTTGGTAACTTAACCATTTTAAAGCCTTTGGAATTAGTAAAATGGTTGAAAACTAAAAAGACTGCATTTTGGTGAAGAGAGAGAGGTGAAATAAAATGGCTCATGGGCTACAATACCTGGCTGTTTTTTTCATGACCTGTATTTTAATATCTTGGCCAGTGCAAAAATGAAGAAAAATGTGAAAGTATATTTTTCCTCTGATCAGTATGTAAACAGTCAAAGTAATTTGAAAGTGCTTTAAATATGTTCAAAAACTGGTTTACTCAACTGTGACTAATAGTTAAAGTGAAAAAAGACAGAAAACAAAGACATGTTCATGTTAAAAATGAATATGGATATTTGTATAATGCTCTGGCCCTTGAAGAATCTTATAACAAATAAATTGCAGATTAATTTCCTAATTGCTCGTTTATAGTTTTACACAAGCTGAACTCGGCACAAGGGCATTGGAGCGATTTACATGAGCAGCAGTTATACTACACAAGATCTAATTTAATTTTACTTTAGATAGTGCTGTAGCAAAGGGTCGCGGGGTGGTCTGCCCCGGGCAGCAGGAGTTTTTGTGGCAGCGGCCTCACCCCCACTCTTACATGCGTTTGCCGTGGGGCGTCAAAACAGCGACCGCACCCCCTCTCTTACATGCGGCAGCCACAGGGCTGCAAAGGCAGGGACCGCCATGGGCGGCAAAGTGGCTAGCTATACCAATGACTTCAGGTACTGGAGATTATGTGATTTGCCAAGAATCACAGGATGTTTGGCTGATGCTGGGACTGTAACATGGTCTCCGACTGCCAAGGTAGCCTGCTGTGGCCCAACCCCACATCCTCTCCAGTTTAGTAAAAGCCTACTAAAGGTTACCTCACAGCGAAGCCTATGCAAATACACACACACCCTCAAGGAAGGCTTCTCTTAGTTCACTCCCTCCCCCACCCTCCATAGCCTCAGAGTGATGACCTTTTGGTGGAAGGGGTGAAGGAAAAGGACCCAGCTACTGCTGCTCCAGTGGGGACTGAGGTGTAGATCGCTCATATCCAATAATCCTGCTCCCCCAGTGAGGCTCCTTCATACTCCCACCCGCCCCCACCCACCATTGCCTGAATGTGATGGCCCGGCAGAGGAGGGGTCAGGGGCAAGACACTGCTTCGCGACCCCATTGGGGGGCAGATGTAAGAATGACCCAAAGAATAGAACTACACCTCGAAACCATTAAGGCAGATTGTCACACTTAACCCCTTGACCCCGCACACCGTAGCCTGAAGTGCGATGGCCTGGGAGGGCCAGAATGAAGCAGAGGCGCTTTAGAAACTGTCCCACCTGTCACCCTTAGGCACTGGCCCATCGGCCAATGCCTGACTGCCCGCCTTCCCAACCCAACCCTGGATACTGATCACAATCTGATCAGATTGCTGATGCAGTGCTTTCATTACCACTGATTTGTCAGCACTAAATGAGCTTAAACAGGAGAGAGAAACTGATCACAAAACATGATACAAGAAGGAATATGACCAAAAAACACGATGAACTTATCTGAAAATGCTCATCAGCTTCTCACCACTTCACTAAAATGTATTAGTCATACAAATTAGCTTCTATACATTGTCTGCAGCTGATTTTCAGAGTACTCGAGGGCTGTAGCAGAAAGCCTTATGAGTTCGAGCCTGGGCAGCGCATGCGCTGCTCTGCGAGCTATGCTGTATTGGAGTTTGTCCTTGAAATCCCACCCACTCACTGCCCATATTTGTCATTGGCTTGTGTCATTATCCTTCATAAATGCTGGCTTCTGATTCGTTAATAGGCTTGTTAGTCCCGCCTTAGTACTGCCTTGTCTTCATTTGAGGACTGTCCCTTTTACTTCGGTTGTTACACAGTACATCTTCTTTAGTCTGTAAGCACTATTTTCTTTAATGAGTTTCTCTTACTGCAGGAGGGCAAGAGGGTCTCTTATGTGCAGTTGTGGCCACCAGCTTGTTTAACTCGTAGCAAACGGAGAGCTCTTCAGGGGCCATGGGAGACAGAAGGGGACAACTCAGCAATGCCTTTAGGGAGGTCAAAGGTGCGTGATGTAATTTACAACAGATCTGGTGTGTTTATTTTCTGAGCTAACATCAATGTTAAATATGAATATGCTGTAGGTTTGCTCATTTGCTAAAAACCATGACGTCAACAAAGGGCTTTTACCACCTTTTCTCAATTTGTTCCTCTGTGAAATGGATCCAACAAAGAAGGAAATTCTTTAGCTGCAAATGTCTCTTTGGACACACTCTCCGGTAACCGCAACCGCGGACCCAACTGGAAGGTATTGGAACTAATTACTGAGCAGTTCTCCAGTTCCAAAGTGGCAGCTCGCAGCACTTTGCTTCTCTGGTCAGATTGCCTGTAAAGGGTGTGCTTTCACATCCAGCTTAACATTGCTCTCACTCATTTGCTTTTCTCCCCTGCCTGCCTCATTGCTCTGTCTATCGTTTGCTTCCGTATGCCCTCCATGCCCCTTCCCCACCACACCATCATTTTTGCTTCCCCACACCCTCAGTTTTGCTTCTCCACACCCTCCCCGTCTGTGTTCCTTCTGCTACCCTCTGTTTGCACCCCCCGAAAAAAAAACACTTTTAAACAAACACTTAGAATGCAATAGATCCCACATTTGCGAGAGTTTAAGCTTATGGCATTGGAAATGATATTGCCTTTTATTTATGTTTTAAAAAACAAAAGGCATTGTCATTTACAATGCCAGTAGCTCAAACTCACGTAAATGCGAGACCTATTGCCTACAATGACCTCCACAACATTGGACCACAATATCTCAATGACTGAATGTCCTTCCTCGCCCCCAAGAGAAGCCTTCGCTCAACCGACCTTGCCCTAGCCACCTTCCCAGGCTATCAGGACCACTGCAGCCAGAAGATCCTTCTCCTAGCTAGCAGCCAAGTCCAGGAACAAGCTCCCACTTCACCTCCGACGAAGCCCAACATTGCATCAGTTCAGGAAGGACCTCAAGCCCTGGCTCTTCGACTGACAAATCAATCAATCAATCAATTGGGGATTTGTGAAGCGTGCTACTCACCTGTGAGAGTCTCAAGGCGCTGGGGGGAGTGTGTGGGCGTGCAGCTCTGAGTCAACTGAAAAGCCAGGTCTTGAGGCTCTTCTTGAAGGTATGCATAGTGGAGGAATGGCTGATGCTGAGTGGGAGTCCTATGGAGCGGCCCACCCCTCTCCCATAGTGCCCTGAGACTCTCACAGGTGAGGACTGCACTTCACAAATACTGATTGATTGATTGATTGATTGATGCAGACGCTTGTTTTATGTTTTAAAATGTGTGGAAAGTGATTTTACTTTCATTGCCTTTCACTTTTGTGCCTCACACAATGTGGAAACTGCAAAACGTGACCTCAGAAAGATAAGCAAACAGTCTTTAGCAAAGGGCATTTTGCTTCAAACAGAGGGCCTTACATATGCCCAGAAAGGAAAATATTATCCTTTTGTAGTTGAACAACGAATTAGGACTTTCCCACCTACAGCTGTCAAGTTTTGTGACATTTCCATAGTTTCAGTGTATTTACAAATGCCATTCTACTGCCAAATCTGTGACACTTTGAATGACACTTTCTCACTAGTAAAACTAAGTAGGTTGGCCAAATTCAACAAATTAGAATGCTAAACCAACATTTCTTTTTAAGCATCTTATAAGTCCTAATGCAAACATTGCACAAAAGCTTTACTCAATTACAGATGTTTAAACCATAATGCTACCATAAATATAACCTATTACTTTTATACAGCATAACCACAAAGTGAATATTCTCTTGACTTACTCATGTCAGCTTCTGTTCGTATATTAAATCAGGCCACATTTAATGCAATTTCACCAACATAAAATTACTGAATATCATCTTGTCTATTTATCTATGTCTTAAATTCATGACACCCTGTAAAGGCTTAGTTGTATATGCACTATTTCTAGTAAAACATGATAGGTGTTTAAAACGAACAATGCAACAGAGCTGGACAGACGTCTGCTGAATTTTTCCAGCCTGGGCAAGATTCGCTCTCGGTGTACTGCCAATGCTGCTCTTTTCTCTTCAATTCGGAGGAGTCCTCAAATAATTTTTGCAAAAGGAGAGAAAGGGAAACACACCACAAGGACAAAGAAATTTATCAAAGATAGAATTATTTGCTAATTTGTTATATACAAAAAATAATAATAAATATGACTGTCAAAGAAACATTGAATTACGGTGATACAGTAGTGACTGTAGTGCAGGATAAGTGACATGTAGTGATACGTGTGATCAACAGTGCTTTACAAGTATAACAAACATGAGTGACACAAATGTAGTGGATTCAGGAACTTATTTCTTTCTGCCCATTAGTTTACACATGAATACAAGACCCAAGTATAATTTTAAGTTCGGGTCAAGGAGTCCGTATGGACTAGTGTGACAATAACATTGACGTTTTGACCCTTGAGGATAGCGTAGCTTAATACGTGTCAGAAGCGGGTCTTCTTCAGGACTGTGAGGGGGGTTGGTTGGTGGAAAGCATGTGGGATTAATTAGAGACAAGAAATCAGTGGCAGATGCCCTCTGCAGAAGCCACACAGCAGAGGTCCTAGGTCTGGTCACCTTTGCATACGCTGTAAAAACTTTCCAGACGGACGAGATATTGGACCAGTTTCCTGACCTCGGTTGTTTGAAGGCTCCCCCAGTCAAACTGTATATTGATAAATCTGTCAAGCCAGTAGCACTTCGGCACAGCCGAATACCATTCCATCTGAGGCCCTTGTTCGAATAAGAACTCGAACAACAAGGAGTAATAAAGAAGGGTTCTAGTTCAACGCCGTGCGTGTCATCCACGGTGATAGCTGAAAAACCAAAACAACCTGGAAAAAGATGGCTGTGCTTAGACCTGTGCCTCCCGAATCACGTAATTAAAAGAGAGAGACACAGAACGTTCATGATGGATAACATAATAGCTGACCTCAATGGCTCACAATAGTTCTCTAAATTGGACTGCAACACTGGGCATCAACAACTAATGCTGGCAAAGGAAAGCCATTACATAACTACATTCTCGACTCACTTAGGACTACAGTGGTACAAATGGCAAAACTTCGGAATCTCATTAGCGGCAGACGTTTTTCAGGATGCAATCTGAGAGACCCTCTCTGGTCTGCAGGGGGTACTGAATGTCAGTGAAGGCATCTTGATATATTCATCATCTATCAAAGAAAAAACCCAGCACCTTAGTCCAGCATTGAAGTGCCTGATCACGGCTTTACACTCCATAAGGGCAAGTGCTCGTTCTTTCAGAACTCCATTGAGTTCTATGGCTACGTGTTCACCCAGGAAGGAGTTCAGGTAGACCGTCGCAAGTCCCACACCATCAAGCAAGCACCAGCTCCGACCACCGTGTCTGAAGTGCGCAGCTTCCTGGGAATGGCCACGTACTGTGGCATATTCATTCCCAATCTAACAACCATGGCGGAACATCTACGGGCGCTAACTAAAAAAGATGCTGCATGGAAGTGGGACTGTAGCGAAGAAGAGGCTTTTCACAACATAAAGGAGGCACTGCTCAGCAAGACAACCAGTTCCTATTTTGATGCCAAGAAGAACACAGAACTACTAGTCAAAGCCAGTCCTGTAGGCCTAGGGGCAGTGATAACCCAAGAAGTGGAACCAGGGAAATGGGCACCCCTCGCATTCGCCAGCAAAGCCCTCACGCCACATGTAGGACTGTACTCTCAAATAGAAAGGGAGGCACTTGCGATCAAGTCGGCATGTAGTCATTTCCACCTCTACCTCAGCAGACAACCATTGTGTGTAGTCACTGACCAGCAGCCGCTTGTTCCCTTATTCTGAGGTACAGCACCACACCCTCCACTGTAAATTGAACCCTGGGTGATCCAGTTGCAACACTACTGAATGGATCTAGTCTACAGACCTGGCATGAAAAACCCTGCTAAGTTCCTTTCCCAGTACCGGCAGATTCTGGCAGAAGGTGACACCGACAGCACCAACACCATGGAAGACTATGTAAATATGGTGTCTCAAGGAGCATGTCCACACATGCTCACCATCAAGGAAATCAGCGAGGTGACTAGATTTGGAAGAGTCATAATGAGAGTCATAGACGCCCTCCCACAAGGCTTTTGGCACAACTTCCTACTAGATGCAAATAACTGGTGTGGCCCAGAAAAAGAGTGCGTTGCAATGATGTGGAGGGTGCGTGATGACTTCAGTGCCACGGCAGACGGCCTTGGATTACGAGGGTCTTGCATCATAATCCCTGAAAGTCTCCAGGCCCCTGTAATGACCCTTGCCCGCGGAGGCCATCAAGGGACGGTTCCGGACTGGAAGCACTGTGGATGACTTTGTGCGACAATGCCCAGCCTGCCAGATGACAAGAACTCAAGAACACCCAGCGCCTATCATCACCGAAGAACCATACAAAATCCCCTGGTCCCAGATAAACCTCGACTTCAGGAGCTTTCCAGATGGAAGAATCACTGTAGTAATGATCAACAGCTACACCAAATACCCGATAGTTGAAGTGATAGATGCAGATTTCACAAATGTGGCCCTAATGCGGGAGAAAACTTTTGCGCTACTGGGGCTCCCCAATGGACCACCATTTCAAGGGTCGACTTCAGGGATCTACTAATATCTATAGCTCTATTAGATGGAAATACATTACATTCATCAAATTGGCAGAAAAAACTTGGTCCCCAAAACTGAAATGATTACAACATTGTTCATTAATCGTTTCCAGCAGGGTATGATTAACATTCCAAGTCAGATTTTCCGAGAGCTATGATGTGGGACAGCAAGTGACTCACCAGCCCTTCCTTCGTGCCAGTAAAGTTCAAGATAAGGCATTTGGTTTTCAGGAAGCATAGGGGATCAATACAAACAGATAAATTCTAGATCAGGTGAGTGATCTACAAGAGCAGCAGCAAACGGTGCACAGACATAATATCGACTCCAAAATATCGTCTGGACAGAATATCGAGTTTTAAATATCGTTTGGAGAAAATATCGACTAGACAGAATATCGACAGCCAAAATATCGTTTTTAAGGTAAGTGAAGTAATATCGACTGTAAATAATATAGACAGTGAAAATATCCAAGTATATAATCTAGATAGTAAAAAATATAGTTTTTTAAATAATATTTAATTATTTATAGTGTGTTTATGTTATAATATGTGTGAAAAGTGTCAATTTATTTTATTATTTTTTTTAATTAATTATTTTTTTAATTATTGTGTAATTTAATTCTGTAGCGGGTTGTGGGTTTATAGGGGAATAGGGTGGGAAGTAATTTAATTATAATTAATTAAATATGTAAATTTATTAATTGGTAGTAATAATTAATTAATTGGTAATTAAATAATATATGTTAATTATTTAAAATTTAATTGGTAATTAATTTTATGTAATTGATTAATTGCTAATTATGTCAATTAAAATAATTTATTTTCTCTAGCGGGTTGTGGGTTATAGGGGAATAGGGTGGGAAGTAATTTAATTATAATTAATTAAATATGTAAATTTATTAATTGGTAGTAATAATTAATTAATTGGTAATTAAATACTATATGTTAATTATTTAAAATTTAATTGGTAATTAATTTTATTTAATTGATTAATTGCTAATTATGTCAATTAAAATAATTTATTTTCTCTAGCGGGTTGTGGGTTTATAGGGGAATAGGGTGGGAAGTAATTTAATTATAATTAATTAAATATGTAAATTTATTAATTGGTAGTAATAATTAATTAATTGGTAATTAAATAATATATGTTAATTATTTAAAATTTAATTGGTAATTAATTTTATTTAATTGATTAATTGCTAATTATGTCAATTAAAATAATGTATTTTCTCTAGCGGGTTGTGGGTTTATAGGGGAATAGGGAGGGAAGTAATTTAATTATAATTAATTAAATATGTTAATTTAATAATTGGTAGTAATATTTAATTAATTGTTAATTAAAAAATGTTTGTTAATTAATTAAAATGTAATTGGTAATTAATTTTATTTAATTGATTAATTGCTAATTATGTTAAATGAAAGGGGTATTTTTAGGGTTCAGGGTCAGTTTTTAGTTTTTGGGTAAAGGGGTATTTTTAGGGTTCAGGGTCAGTTTTCAGTTTTTGGGTAAAGGGGTATTTTTAGGGTTCAGGGTCAGTTTTCAGTTTTTGGGTAAAGGGGTATTTTTAGGGTTCAGGGTCAGTTTTTAGTTTTTGGGTAAAGGGGTATTTTTAGGGTTCAGGGTCAGTTTTCAGTTTTTGGGTAAAGGGGTATTTTTAGGGTTCAGGGTCAGTTTTCAGTTTTTGGGTAAAGGGGTATTTTTAGGGTTCAGGGTCAGTTTTTAGTTTTTGGGTAAAGGGGTATTTTTAGGGTTCAGGGTCAGTTTTCAGTTTTTGGGTAAAGGGGTATTTTTAGGGTTCAGGGTCAGTTTTCAGTTTTTGGGTAAAGGGGTATTTTTAGGGTTCAGGGTCAGTTTTCAGTTTTTGGGTCAAGGGGTATTTTTAGGGTTCAGGGTCAGTTTTCAGTTTTTGGGTAAAGGGGTATTTTTAGGGTTCAGGGTCAGTTTTCAGTTTTTGGGTAAAGGGTTATTTTTAGGGTTCAGGGTCAGTTTTTAGTTTTTGGGTAAAGGGGTATTTTTAGGGATCAGGGTCAGTTTTGGGTTTTTGGGGTACATATACAATATTGCCTATTATTTAATTAAATGTTGTTACTATATATATATGTTTTAAGAAATATGATTAAAAATATATTTTTTTTTACTTTCATTAAATATTTAATTATTAAAAGTTATTTTAAGTATTGTTAATTATATTTTAGTAATTAATTTTTTATATTAATGTAATTAAACATTGTTTTTAGTAAAGTCGATATTTTTTACAACAATATTTTTGTAAACGATATTTTGTAGTCGATATTTTTGTACTTACCTGTTTGTACATACAAACTCGATATTTTTGTAGTAGATATTTTCACCTCGATATTTTGGGTACTCGATATTGTGGTAGTCGATATTCTTTCAGTGATCCGCAGCAAACAATAGATAGCACAGATTCTAAAAGATAAAAAGAGGAGACAGAACAAACGTCATACACAGGTGGAGCGGCTACTGTTTTGGAATTCAGTCGCACCATAGGTTGAACCACGCCAGGACAATGGGGCACATAAACACAGCAATCAGTCTCAAACTCAATTTTTAAGAGATGCAAAGAGTTGAACTAATTTAAAGATATACAGACCAGATGGCTGAAAGGAAAACAGTTTTTGGCCATGGAAATAAGGTTGTCAAAGTTATACTTGGGTCCAGTCACTAGAGATACATTAAAGCAACAACACAAAATGGCTTACTCTAAGAGGTTCTTTGCTCTCTACAGCTATATGGAAAGGAAATGCAGCAATGTGGAAGAAGTACGTTGGGAGAGGTGTTGCCTGACTTGCACATCAAATGCTAAAGTAATACCAAAGACTTACAGTTTAAATACAAAATTACATCATGTCTCCCTAATAACTGAGAAGGAACATGGCAAATAGACTGTTATGTTGTTTGCTGATTCTGCTCATGTATATCAACCTCTCCCCTCCATACTCTGTATTTCTCTTTTTTTCTTTATTGATAAAGGCATCGCAATATGAATCAACAAAATACATATAAACACATAAACATTTGAAATAGTCCTTTCCAGAAACTAAAGAAAGAAAAAAAAGGAAAAAACCAGTAGAAATACATAAATAAAAAATTGATGGTGGATTTTTGCATTTTTCCTGCATTGCGGATTAAAAACTGTATGTATTATCATTAAGAAAAATAAACCCCATTTTGCCATGCACTTGGTCATTGACCGCATCCCTCTAGTCCGGCTTGTGAGAATTCCATATCATATATATGCCTCACTAAGAGCCACCAATCCGTCACAGTTGGAGGTTTCGGGGATGTCCACACCCTAGCTATTGTTTAGGGGTGGGCGTAAAATCCGTTCCGCTCGCGGACTTTGCGGATTTTCGGTAAATCTGCAATCCGCGAACTCTCGCGGATTTACCGAAAATCCGCAAATCCGCGCGCTGCGGATTTTTTGCTTGTGTTTGCACTGCTCGCGGTCCGCGTTGCGGGCAGCAACAATCTCGCACTCGCGAAATTACAAAAATTACAATTGGGGAGGGGTGAAGGAAGTGGCCCAGTCTCCAACTTCCTGTTCCTGTCCAGCAAGCTCCTCCCATTGGAGTGGGGTGAAGGAAGTGCCCCAGTCTCCAACTTCCTATTCCTGTCCAGCAAGCTCCTCCCATTGCTTAGTCCATTTCCTGGCCACTTTGAATTCGATCTTGACTGGGAAGGATTACTTTTTGTGGATGCTGCTGGATATTTGGATTTGAGGCCTTTTGGATTACTTTTGGATTCGAAATTTGATTTCACAAGTAAGTTGATAAGTTGATGTTGTTTGTTTGTGGTGATTTTTGTGTGTATTTTTCGACTTTTTGGGGTGGGGTTGGGGGCTGGCTATGTTGGTGGGGGGCCATTTTGAGGCATGGTCCTGCAGGTCCTGGTCATGTGGATGGGGTCAAGCGGCCATTTTGAAGTCAGGCAGTGTCCTTTGTGCCCTAGGCCCACCCAGTCTGCTCTGATTTCTTTCATTATGCCCAGGGGGCCTAGAACTCCCGCGGATTTACCGAAAATTTGATTTTTTTGCTTGTGTTCGCACTGCTCGCGTCCCGCGCAGCAACAATCTCGCACTCGCGAAATTGTAAAAATTACAATTCTGCACATGAATTGAAAACCACCAGGCTTAGTTATGGGTGCATGCATGATACAACTGTTTTGTTGAATTTTAACATGATTCTGGCCAGGGCATGGATGGCATTGGATTGTGGTGATTTTTGTGTGTTTTACGACTTTTTGGGGTGGTGTTGGGGGCTTGCTATGTGGGTGGGGGCCATTTTATTGCCTGGTCCCGTGTGGGTGGGGGTCTAGGGGCCATTTTTAAGCCAGTTTGTGTGCTTTGTGCCATAGGCCTGCACCCAGTGTGCTCTGATTTCATCCATTATGCCCAGGGGGCCCAGAATCGGTCTGTTCGCGGATTTTGCGGGTTTTTCGCCACGTTCGCGTCGTGAAGCAACAGTCTCGCACTCGCGAAATTGCAAAAATTGCCATTCTGCACCAGAAAACCACCAGCAGGCAGCATAAACCTTCTGAAACTTGATGGATGGCATTGGATTGTGGTGATTTGTGTTGTGTTTTTTGACTTTTTGGAGTAGGGGTTGGGGGCTGGCTATGTTGGTGGGGGCCATTTTGAGGCATGGTCCTGGCCATGTGGATGGGGGTCAAGCGGCCATTTTGAAGGCAGGCAGTGAGCTTTGTGCCATAGGCCTGCACCCATTTTGCCTTGCTTTCACCCATTGTGCCCAGGGGGAGTCAGTGGTACATGAAACTACAACCCTCTCTGTGTGCTCTCTTGGATCAATGTTAAATTCCTGTTTCCCAAAAATTTAGCAATTCTTATTTTTGATATTTCCATATTGTGGTGTGCACGTGTGTATTCATAAATGCCTACTTGCAAACTATTAATTGAAGCGCTACATATGCAACATATATTTAACTGATGTTCCTCTGTCTTCGTTTGCTTTTAGGTGCACAAAGTCAATAACTCCGCATCATCGTTGAGCATCAGTGCCAGGAAGAAGTCCTGCTGCGGCCTGCTGTTCCGACATCTGAAGAAGATGGCTCCAAAAAGAGGTGCCCGTAGCTCCTCTTGCAAGAAAGATGTCTCTACTAAGAAGAAGAAGAAGCAAGTGGCACCACTTACCAAGGAGACTGGTGGCTCGACCACTAAATTTTTGTGGAAAAAACAACAGTCCACCATGAGTGCTGCACAGGTAGCCTGTTTAGTAGTTCAATCACCAACGACCAGTGATGTTGGCTCATCGCAAGAAAGTAGCAGCACACAATCAACACAGGTTGTAACTCATCTCACAAGTACTATTCAACAACCAAAGCCGCAACAACAACTGCATGGGCTACTAGTACAAGCACAAGTACATGCGCAAGGAGCTGTCCGAGAAGGAGCTGTCCGAGAAGGAGCTGTCCGAGAAGGAGCTGTCCGAGAAGGAGCTGTCCGAGAAGGAGCTGGCCGAGAAGGAGAAGGCAGAGAAGGAGAAGGCCGAGAAGGAGCTGGCCGAGAAGGAGAAGGCCGAGAAGGAGAAGGCCGAGAAGGAGAAGGCCGAGAAGGAGAGGTCCATGGAGAGTTGCAAGTAGAGGTCAGTGAAGAGGCCCATGTAGCGGCGCATGGAGCGGTGCAAGTGCCCACAATGGTTGTTCTTCCAGAAGTAGGGGCACAGGAGGAAATTGACTTTGGAGCCGGGGTATCATGTCAGGAAGACGAAGCCCTCCTCCTGATGATTCATTTTCTCCCAGCTCCCCAGCAAGGAAAAGATCAAGGAGGCAGTGTAGAAGTTCCTTTTCAAGCCCCGCTCCATCAGATGATCTGGATCTAGATTGGCAACCATCTCCGATGTCTGAGAGGGAGGCACACCATGAGCTGAGAAAGGTATCAAATGTTAAAAGGAAGGGCCCCGGAAAGCTCATACTTATGGATCCGAACATCGGACTTGATGAAGTGGTGCATTCTGATGTTGTTGAACAGGATGACAGCAATGACCTAGTCATCACACACGTCATTCCAGCCACACCGGCCATGCAGCAGACAGACATTTATACCCTATCCTGACGTCATGCTGAGCGTGACCCTGGCGACGTGGCACTGGTAGCACCACCAACGCAGTCAAGTAGTACAACAAGTTCAACAAAACCTACAGCTCCCATATTTTCTCCCCAGAGGGGAACTCCATCCAGCTCGACTCCCTCAAGTAGGGTTGCTGCAATAATTGCACAACCCAGTAGATGTCTGCAAGGCTCATCCACCACTGCTTCATCTGGCATTGGCAGTATCACCTCGTGCGGCAAAACTAGAAGTTTCCAGTCCCCAGTTTGGAACCTTTTTAGTGTCCATGCAAAGTATGATAACATAGCCATTTGTTCCATTTGTAAGACTAGACTTAGCCGTGGTAAACCTGGTACCAACTATGGTACCGGAGGCCAGATAGGTCATCTTCCAAGAAGGCACAGTATGGAATGGTTTGCGCACCTAGCAAACATCGAGGGAAAGCAATCCCAAAGGGGAAAGTGGCCAAAATATACCTGTACTAGATGTTTCATCTGAAGATGACGGGGAGGTAGAAGAAGCGTCAGACATTTGTCCGGTTGCACCCAGTACCCCTGGCAGCACCACACCCTTCGCAACACATAGGAGGCACACTGAGAGTCTGGGAGACACACCAATGCCGAAAATGTCAACACTGAGCAGAACTGGGTCGAAGAAGGCATCAGCATCATCCAGTAAATTTGTCCAGCGCACCATTACAGCCATGTTCTCCTCAGATGCGCCATTTCAACGCAACCACCCAATTGTGCGCCTGTATAACACTAAGCTGGCTAAAATGCTAGCGGTGGACCTTCTCCCTTTTTCGTTTGTCAAAGGTGTGGGTTTCCTTGAACTCGTGGCAACACTGGCCCCTAAATGGAAGGTTCCTAGCCGGTTCTATTTTGCCAGGGTTGCTGTTCCAGCACTACATAAAGAGGTGCTTGAGTTGATTGGGGCAGCTTTGCAGAAGAGTGCTGTTCACACTATACACCTGACAACAGACATGTGGACCAGTTGCCAAGCCCTTGATTACATGTGCATCACTGCACACTGGGTCTATTTTTCCGGGGTTGCAAAACAGATAAATGCAGGTGGTGACTTGGTCGAGATTTTTAAGGGTGCTCGTAAACATGCAACATTAGCCATGTTTGGCATGGAGAAAACTCATACTGCAGACAACATTTTGGATGACTTTAACAAAAAGGTCTCGCAATGGCTGCCCCCAAGAAAATGCAAGGTTGGTTATGTTTCTACTGATAATGGCAGCAATGTAGTTAAGGCCATGGAGGACGGTGACTATTTCAGAGTGGCGTGTTTGGCGCACTGTATAAACCTGGTCGTGCAAAAGTTCTTGAAAAAAGAAATTGCAGTCGACAAAATACTGACCATCTGCAGAAGAATATGCACACATTTCAACCATTCTTTTAAGGCCCGGAAGGAGCTGAGGCGCAAGCAAAATGAACGTAGTATGCCAGTGAAAGCACTTATCCAGGAGGTGGCAACACGTTGGAACTCAACCTTCTACATGCTTGAGCGTCTGCATGAGCTGTTTCCAGTAGTCAATGAGTATGTCTACAACCTGGGTGGTGGTACGACAGAAATGATGCTAGCGGTGGAGCAATGGCAGCTAGTTAAAAGCCTGACAGACATGCTTCGTCCTTTTGAGGTCTTCACGCGTGAAGTCAGCAGGGAGGACTGTTCTTTGAGCAAAGCTATCCCATTGTTGCTGAAGCTCGAGCACCAAGTCAAGGTGGTGTCTTCAAAATTAAAGGATGCTGGAAAGAATAAGGCATATGAGTTGGCGCAGAGATTATTACAATGCCTAGTTAGCAATGAACGGCTTGTAAATATCAAGAAACAACAGCACTACATTTGTGCTACTATTCTGGATCCACGTTACAAAAAGCCATTGTTTGGCAAAGTATTAATTCCTTTTGAAACATCAGATGTTACAGAGTACAAAGGTTGGCTAGCTCAGTCAGCCATTCGTTTTGAAAGAGAGCGGAAGGAAACTGTAGGAGAAGACAGTACTACTAGTGAATCAGCAGGCCATCAGGCGTCCCAAAAAAGCACTTCTGCATCTATGCCTGTGGCAGAAGTGAGTGTCTTTTCCTCTGAGCCGTTAACCACACCAGCAACCGTATCATCTGCACCAGGCCCAGGCGATATGTCTGAAGAGGATTGGCTAAGTCAGCTAGGGTTTCCTTGTCCCAGAAAGGACACAGAAGTGCAAAGTACAGGAATCCGGGAGAACATTGTTTCAATGGTGCAGGCCTATCTGGATGACTCAACAGCGGTCAATATTACTGAGGACCCATTGGCGTATTGGCATGGGAAAAGAAACATATGGCGAGAGCTCACCAACCTGGCTATCAATTACTTGTCTTGCCCACTCGCAAGCGTGTCTTCAGAACGTGTTTTTAGTTCTGCTGGTGGCATTGTGACTTCCAAAAGGTCCCGCCTCTTGCCCGCAAATTTGGAGCGGCTCACCATGATGAAGATGAACCAGCACTTCATACCACCAGATTACAAAGTACGAGAATGCACGCAGGAAGAAGAGGACACCGACCTACCTGAGGGAAGTTTTCCTCAGTTACCAGAAGTACTACCGACTCAATTTGCAGAGTTTGAGGACGAGCTCTGCTTCCCTGACTACGAGTTCTGAAAATGAGTCAATGATTCATTAACTTTATTTTTCGTCCTTATTCACTTTTATTCCTGTGTGTCTGTCTTTCTTTGTTTAGCAAGTGCTTGATCACATTCACAACAAAACTGTAATCACCCCATCACAACAACAAGCCCATCAGCAGAACTGTCTTGATTTTGATGCCGCAGCATTCCTCATTTGGCAAATTACACGTGAACCAACACGATGACAGTGTTCAGTAAAACGAACTTACTGCAAAACCACCACCCACCAGGCTCAAAAGTAGTAAAAAACAGGTATGCTCAGATAAAGTTTGAAAAAGTATATTTTTATATCCCTAACAAAATAATCTCCCGCAAGACCCTCCCTAACTCCAACAAATAAATAGTCCTTCAAAAGTCCCCAAAAACCCCAACTCCCAATTCCCACCCCCCAAAAGTCTCTAAAAAAGGGGCAAGGGACACTCTAGGGATGCATGCTGTGGACTTTGGCCTCCAGGGCATCATGCCTTAGGGCCAGGGCATCGTACTGCTCCCGGAGGATGGCGTGGTCTAAGCGGAGGCCCTCCAACAAATTTTGATGTTCCTTCAACTTGCGGACCTCCGCCTCCAGGTCGGACACTCTGTGGGTTGCACGGCGCAAGCGAGCCTTGAGAGTACTGTGAGGGGCAGCCTTTGCTGCTCGGCGGTGGCGTCTGCCAGCCCGGCTCCGTACCGCCGGAGCACTGCGCTGACCGGCAGAACGTGGGGGCGCGGAGGAGGATGCAGGTGTCCCATTAGATGTACTGGACTGCGTGTCCTCCCCCTACAGTTCCACCAGCCGCCGATATTCTGCAACAGTGGCATCCAGCCTCCGTTGCCGGGCCAGTAGAGCCTGCATACTCCTGCATGGTTTGGATGTTTTAGTACGAACAACTATATGAAGAAAGAAATACATAATCTGTAACCAATGCTCTTTAAGAATATGATTAACACAAAATGATTCAGCAGAAAGTTGTGTCACAATACAACTAGCAACTAGCCAGCGCAGTACAAAACTATTGAGGCCAGTATCATGGGCGTCCGCAGGGAGTGGCAAGGGGGCAAAATTGTTTGGTACGTTATCTGCAAGCCGGCATAATGCCAGCGCAGTGAACTTGCACCCGAGAAAAATAACAGACGCACGCCATGATGAGTGACATACACTTGCGTTACTGTACCGGTCCAGTACATGCAGGTGGTGAAGCTCTTACTTTTCTATTACGGGTGGCACTGAGAATACTCTGTTACAAGGGCTACTGCTTAATTAATTTAACTTTCACCCTACAGTGCAAATGAGTACTAGGAAAGGAAAATCAAGGAGATAAATAATGGGATTATCTATCACTTCACATGGGATGTATTTGCTTACATATGGGATGACTTCAGGTGCTTTGCTTTTTATTGAGTGACCAGTGATGCATCCACACATGAATGACGTACCACTACTAAAATTATTAAGAGGTGGGGAGTGGCCACCGTACTATTAACCGGATATATGCTGTGCTTGCAATAAAAACTACTGCTACTATTCATGGTAGTTTTTTGACAAAATTACAACTACTTTTCCTTGCCTTTCCTACACTGGAACGGACGTGCGGGTGCGGTGTTACATGCTCTTCAAAGTAACACGTAGTTCATCCAGTGACCGTCTACTCTCTGTAGATACACATCATATGCTATCTAAGAGTCAGATAGTACCATGATCCAGCTTACCTCTACCCGCCACCACCACTGTCTGCTTCCTCACAGTATCTTCTTGGGCCACTTGCGCCGCCTCCTCCCCAGAGTTGTCCTCGGAGTCGACCACCACCACCACATCCGAGCTGGCCCTGCCACCAGATGTTCCACCTACAAAGTAGATTTAAGAATGTTAGATTACACCACTCACTAGTATTTGGTCTAGGAATGAAGAAATGTGAAAACAACAGAAAAAGTAATTGACTGTCTAATCTAAAGTAAAAATGTCCCTCCTTCCACGGAAAGGCTGTTGTCTTGCTGCACTTTTTTGTCACAATTGATGAATGCTTGCTTAATTTTAACACACACCATTTTTCTCTGAACAGACAGAAGCTGGACTTCTAAGGACAAGAGCAACATCAACTTCAAACCAGGTGAAAGCTCGGCTCGACCACAAGAAATGTGTTCCATTACTCATCAACTCAGCACCAAGCACTTTTCCATTTCCAGCTAACTTAATTTTAATATATGTGTTTATTTTTAATAAAGCTTTTAAACTTGAATAGACTCTGTGGTTTTTGGTCCTCCAGACTAGAGTGACTGAGCGAAAGGTTTTGCAATTTTTGCAAGGAGGAGTCCGTGCCTCTGACACTACCAGGTTTATACAGTGCGCCAAACACGCCACTCTGAAATATTATTACTCTGGTGTTTAGTGTCCATAGTTCGGTTTGTGGAGAATTGTCCCTGCAACAGTAGTATTATGGATTGTGCTCCTATCTAAACACTATTTCGAAAAAATTAAATTAGGAACGCTTGGACAACAATAGGTCCTCTATATTTAAATGAAAACTTACTGGGGCCAGCAAAGGAGCACTCGCCGCCCTGGCCTGCATCCTCCTCCTCCTCTGGAGCCACAGCATCCTCCTGTTCCGTCCGCTTGCCCCTGGGGGGACCTGACGTACAACATGAAAGAAAGAACAGAAAACATTGATGATTGCTGCTTGTCGATGTCCTTGTCAACCAAATCAAACATTTAGAAAGAACAAGAACCAACTATTTCAGCCAAAAAGAGGGCTACAAAGGAAGGACTGCACCTGAGCCTCTACTCTAGGGGCAAATTTACAAGCCCCTTGCAGCTCTTTTGCTACGTTCTTGCGTCACTTTTGTGACGCAGCGCCACAACAAGAGAGGCGCCATGGTGTGGCGTATATTAACAACGTGACGCATATGGGAGATGCATCCCATTCTAAAGCCCTGCGCCATAAGGGAGCGTTCCAGCGCAAGGGAGGGCGTTCCTGCGCAGGAACGCATGCTAAAAGTGGCTATGGAGAATATATAAAATTTCAATCAGTCATTTAGGACAATGGTGCGTCACTCAAACCCTGCGCCTGCATGAAGCAGACGTACGGCTTGACGCAGCATTGCTGGAGCTGTGCCATCGTTGCAACGCAACTCCATCAATGTGCCGCCTTACGGCACCGATGCGTAACGCTTCGGTGACGTTTTGGGACCATGGTGTGCCGCATTGTAAATACGGCGCACCATGGGTGGTGCTGGCGTGCCGCACACTTTGCAGGGATGCGCAGGTAATTGCAAATCTGACACTTAGGGGCATACTTACGAGTTCTGGGCTGCACACCTCCAGAGGTGCGCCAGAACAAATGCGTAACGCAAAACTAACCTTGCGTCACGGTAGATGCGCCGCAATTACAATGCAGCACACCCTGGCGCAAGGGTAGGCAGATGCGTGACGCATCTCGTGACGAAAGAGGGGCGCATCTCTAGAGTTGCGTCGCAGGCGCAATGCAACTCTAGCAATGCTCAGGGCTGCCCAACACTCAACATACCGCATCAGTCCTTACGCCTGCTTCAAGCAAGCAGGCATAAAGAATTGACGTAGCAGCGTCGCGGAAGTGCCTGCGTTATATCTTGTAGATTTCACGCAGGCACTTTTGCGAGGCGCACAGCTGCCTGACCGTCCCCCCCCCCCCTGCGTGGGAACGCACCCATTGTGGCGCAGGCCCAGGCCTTAACGTGGCGCATCTCCCTAGATGCATCACGTTGTACATGACTCGCAGGGATGCGCCAAGTTTACGTCGCTGTTGCGTCAGGTAAGGTAGCGTAAACGTGGCGCAAGGGGCTTGTAAATCTGCCCCTTTGTGTCTAGCATTACGCAGTTCTGTAAAGTACACTCATACATTACTCAGCACAATTAAATGAACACAAAATAGAAAACAAATAAGCAGTGGCACCGCCACAGAGAAGGAGAGCAGTGCACCTGAAATGCACAGAAGATTTTGAAATATTAATTTACCTCTACTATCAATGTAATCGGCAGCATTATTGCTCTTTGTGAAAAAGTTAAAACAAACATTTGCAATATAACACACAGAGCAGGAGAAAAAACAGAGTAGTGAGTGATGAAAAATTTGCTACTACTACTCACCAAGCCCGGGGACCTCCACTCCCAGCAGGTCGAGCAGGTCGCGCTCCCGGTCCAGGAGATCCGTCCAGCGGTGGGTCACCTGGTTGTAGGTGCGCTGGACCCCCGAGATGTCAAACAGGGCCCGGCACACCTCCTCCCACCGCTTCCGTCGCTCCTGGAGGTTGTAGCCACCAGCGATCCTGCCGCCTGCCGCGATGGTCCTGGGGAGGCGGCGCTGTACAAAGTAAACCAGTGCTCCCACCTCCTCAGGGCTGAAGATGTCCCTGGGCACCACCATTTCCGCCCTCAAACGGCCACACGGGAGCCGGGCACGGGCTGCGGGGCCCGTCTTGGGCAGCTTGACTGATGGCTTCACCATGGTCTGGGCAGGTGGTAGCAACAAGGAGAAAAAATGAAAAAGAATAAGACTAGGGAAGAAGAAAATAAAAGTTTAAAAAAGTAGTTGAAAAGTAAACAAAAGTAACCTAAAACACAAAAATATAGAGCTAGAAAACTAGAGGGATAAATAATAAGTTAAATAGATCAAAAAAATATTAAAACAAGCAAAGGATGGCAGCGATATAGAGAGGATAGAAACACCATGCCCAGACACATAGGAATGAATGAAAAACAAGATGGCGGCCCGATCACGTGCGCGTAAGTAAGTTCGCACGCGATTTCTCTCGCGAACTCGTGCGAACTTGTATTCGCAAGGCGCTCATTCCGCGAGATTACACATAGCGGGCGGAAACGGAAATACGTCACGCAAACAAAATGGCGGCGCCCATACTCGACCTTGGGGTAATTCGCACAAGTTCGCGGCTTCCACGGTCGATTTCGCACGACAGCGCGCCTCGCGAATAGCGCGAAATTACTGAAAAACGATTTTTGCAAAAGCAAAACCAATGAGCAGGTGCAAAAGTTCAAGCTCATCATTTGTAACCATTCCCTGTAGTGCTTCCTGAAGGGGCCCTCCAGAATTCGGTTGCCTACTTGCAACTATTGTGTGACCCTGCTCTGACAGTCACAGAATAGTTACAAGTATGCCATTGCCAACAAAGATCCTGTTAAAAAAAATTACATTGCAACACAAAGTAAAGGGAGCAGACAAGCAGGTGCCAGCCTTCATTAATGTCAGTTGGGGCAGGGCAGGTGTTGTTGTAATTTAATTTAGCTAAACTTAAAGCACTTAGCAGGTGTGCTTTGCTTTGCCACAATAATGTACACTGACTGGTCAACCAGAGGGTGCTGTGATGACACCGAGGGTGGCATGGGTGTGCCAGCCAGAGGGTGGCATGGGTGAACCAGAGTGCCAGTGTTGACATAGGATGGCAGTGCTTTGCTTTCCCCCAATAATGTACACTGGTGAACCAGAGGGTGCTGTGATGACACAGAGGGTGACATGGGTGAGCCAGAGGGTGGCATGGGTGAACAAAGAGAGTGCCAGTGGTGACAGAGGGTGGCAGTGATGAAGAAAGGCTTTCAAACAGGCTGGGCACGTAGAAACAACAAGTTCGCAAAACTGGCGACCCGACAAGTAAGTTCGCAATTTGCGAAATTGTACGAAACCCTCGCGAACTTGCAGAAACCCGTGCGAACACAAAAAAAAAAGAATCCGCAAAATCCGCGAGAATTCACGGATTTTGCGGATTTTCGCAATCCGCAAATTCGCAAATCCGCAAATTCGCGGATTGCGAAATCCGCCCATGCTTACTATTGTTAGTCTAGCTGCTACTAACAAAACCTCAGACATCTGTAGAGGTACTCCTATCCCTAGTTTTTGGAGTAAAATATCTTCTACTTTCTGCCAAAATGTTGTCAGTTCTGGACACAGTAGAAACATATGCTTAATATCTGCCACGTATAACCCACATTTCAGGAATTTAGTCCGCTCATTATTAACGTTGTTACCTGATGACTATTTTGCAATTCTATCCGGAGTGTATTATAACAAACAGATCATGCAATGTTGCTGCAGTCTCAAGTTAGTTGCATGTACAACCTTGTGTATGGTATTAAGGGCCTGAGAGATTGTACCAGTCGTCACTATTATCCCCATAATCCTACTCCACTTTTCCGCTAATCTATCGCAGTCATCCAGTCTCCCAGTACTAAGCCACTTGTATGGTCTACTTATCATAGATTTTAATCCCCCAGTATAGAAGAGGCCCCATATCTCCGAGTCCTTTGTATTCTCCATTTTTAGTTGTTTCACAAAAAAATATCTAATCTGATAATAATTAAAAAGCAGAGACCCCGGTAATTTATATTTTTCCTGTAACCTTTCAAATGAAACAAATCCATTATAATCATATAAATATCCCATACATATGACCCCGCTGTTATCAAATTTTTTTCCTACCAAATCATGAAATATCTTGGGTAACCCTGGGTTCTGCCAAAGAGGTAGCTCCTTATGATAAAATTAAATATTTTTACTTAACACAATTGAATGGCAAGTAAAAACCTCGTCTCGTAGAGTCTTAAATTTGACCCTTTTAAAATAATTAGGATTGTTAAGTCTGTACAAAAACATGTGACTCTCTATCCCCAAAATAAACTTATGACCAAACATTGTGTTAGCTGGGTTGATGAGACTACGTAGTTGTATGAACCAAGCTGACCAAAAATATGTTTTAAAATCAGGAAACTCTAGACCACCCTGGCAATACGGAAGTTTTAGACGATCAATCGCTCGCCGTGCCTTCCTATACCCCCATATGAAGCTGCTTAATACGCCTTCTAGTTTAAAAAAAATATGTTTGGAACAGGGAGCAGTATGGTTCGAAAAAGATATGGAAATTTTGGCAAGATTTTCATTTCGATAATATTAACTCTACCAATTATCCCAATTGGTAGTGAATGCCATTTTTTTAAAGACTGGCTCGTCTTTTTTAGTAGTTCATCATAGTTTAATGAGATTATTTGATCAATCTTTGCTGTTATTTTAACCCCTAAATATGTAGCAATCAGGCAAGCATCTAGTATAGGTCGCTCTGGTTTATAATTAAGAAGAATTTGTGTTTTGTTGACATTTAGCTGATAACCAGACACTGATCCAAACTGTTCTGCTGCTTCAGTTATTATTTTTAATGCTTCCCCTAGTTCTGTTGAAAAGACCGCGATATTATCTGCATAGGCGACAACCTTCAGGGAGCTTGCCCCTGATTTAAGATCCCTTATTCGCAAATCATTTTGTAACTTAACAATAAACGGCTCTATATATAGAGCAAATAATAGGGGTGATAAGGGGCATCCCTGACGAGTGCCGCATAACACTGATAATTTAGATGATTGGAGATCTAAATAAGCCAATTTAGCGCAAGGTTTCTCATATAGTGCTTGTATCTGTAGCAAAAATTGTCTTTTAAATCCAAACTGTGTCAACATAGCCCATAAAAATTCCCACTCCACTCGATCAAACGCCTTTTCTGCGTCTAATAAGATCATACCAAGTGGGGTGGGACTGATATTAGCAAAATCAAATGCACGTATTGCAGTATTTATATGCGAGGTAGTATCTCTCCCTTGAATATACCCATGTTGACGGGTGGAGACTAAGTTGGACATTATGGGGGCTAAGCGGTTAGCCAGGATTTTAGGGTAAAACTTCGCATCTATGTTTATCAATGAAATAGGTCTATATGACCCACATTCATCTGCTGGTTTGCCCTTTTTAAAAAAGAATATTATTTTTGTCATATGCCATGAATCAGGTGTTTTTCAATTACTTCCAATTTCCTTAATAACCGGGCTAAACAGCTCCAACATAGTATCCTTAGAAACTTTATTAAATTCTAGTGGTATGGCGTCTTCTCCCAAAGCCCTACCTGAGGGTAGCCCACCCATTGCTATTTCTATCTCATTGTCTGAAATACTTTCTTCTAAACGGTCAGAATCCTCTCCCTCCATCTTTTTAACAGGGTTATATTGTATATAGCTACAAATATCATCTTGTTTAGGCTGTATAGTTGGAGTGTAAAGTGTACTATAGTAGAGAGCAAATTGATCTAAAATCTGCAAGGGTTGCTCCTACTTTTTGTCATCTATGCCCCTTATTTCTTTAATATGAACCTTAGCCTGATCATCTGCGACCTTGTATGCAAGTATTTTACCTATACTTTCCCCAAACTCATATTGCATTACCTTATCCTTATTTTATCTAGCGACATTTTTTTTCTTTCCATACCTTCTTCAGAACAGATGGTAGTTCTATTAGTTTAAAATCTAGCTGTTCAATATCCCCTGATCCCTTTTTGAGAGCTTCAGCGTGCTGGGCCTCCAATTTTCAAATTTCAAGTGTCGTTGTATATTTGCTCTGTTTTTTTTTTGTTGCCATATATATTGCTGGGTAAATCCTCTGATAACTGCCTTATAGGTATCCCATACTATTCTAGGGGCAGCAGATCCTACGTTTTCCCTAAAAAAATTCTCCTGTTGGCCCCTGGCTGTGGCCACGTACTCCTGATCTGTAAGCAGGTTTCTAGGAAATGAAAATGACCTCATGACCCTATTTGTATCTGTCATTTTAATTATAGGAAGTATGGGGTTGTGATCAGAGGTCACTTTTGGGCACATTTCCATATCACTAAACCATACAATAGTATCAGAAGCCCAGGCCATATCGATACGGGAATATAACCTATGAGGAATTGAATAATATGTGTGGCCTGGCATGGTCGGATATAATGTTCTCCAAACATCCCTAAGCCCCTGCAACCGCCCTAATTCTTTTATTGCAGCTCTCGTTTTTCTCATTCTCGTCGCGTTTTATCAATATTATAGTCCATAATACAATTAAAATCCCCCATCACAACTCTCTCCCCTACCCAGTTTATCATCTCAGTATTTATTATTTCAAAAATAGCAGGTTCATCAATATTTGGGCCATATAGTACACAAAATATATAGCTCTTTCCTTTTATCGTCATCTGAGCCATTGCCCACCTACCACCCTTATCTGCCTTTGTATTACCAATTTCCCCCTCCGCCCTCTTATGTTTCAAAATAGCGACCCCTCTCATAGAGGCACTTTGTGTAGTGCATACTACCATCTCATACCCCAACTGCTTCAATAATCCACGATCTTTATATGAGAGGTGGGTCTTGGTTAACATAACAACTTGAGGTTTGTACATCTTCAGTTCCTCTGCCACTTATTGCCGCTTAATCTTGTTGTTCACTCCGGCCACAATACATGCCAAACATACTCTGTATTTCACGTCATCTTTTGCCCAAACTATCACCTATGATAGCTGGGTCAGCCCCATGTTATATCTAATTCCCCCCTGTATCATCTCCTCCTTCACCTCTCAACTCTTCCCATGGATCTTACCTTTTCTTTCTGATTCTTTCACTCCTATATCCATGTTGTTATGTTATGTGTATTTGTAAAGTGCACTCAGGAGGGTATTTTGGCACTGAATGCGAGGGATGTGTGCAAATCGGAATTCTGCAGAGGGGAAGTGGGAATGCAAGATTAAGGATAAGTTTAAGAAAGACGTGAAACATAAACATGTTTTGAATTGCTGATATGAATTACCTTAATATTTTCATATCCTTCATTCAGAAGCAAGAGTCTCTTTGCCTCTAATTTTCAGGACATGAATATAGTGCCCAAAAGAGACCCATTTCAATGTCTGTTTTTCTTGAATAGCAGGTCTGAGACCCGGACACTTAAAGCCTGTCAGTTCTGTGTGGGAGGTTGACGATGAGTTCTGGATGGTTTGTAGTCTTCTAGCAAGTTGATTGGAGATCCCGCCTTAGAGGGTGTTCCCATAGTCCAACTTGTTGGTGACTAGGACGTGAGTGACCTTTTTTAGTGTTGCTAAGGAGCCACCTGATGATCTTCCTCAGCATCTTCATGGTGTGGAAGCAGGGTGCAGAGACGGCGTTGATTTGTGCAGTCATGTTCAGTTTTCTGTTGATGATTATTTTGAGTTTCTTGGCGTGGGTTCTGGGTGTTGGTCAGAGTTTGGCTGGCCACTAGTTGGAGTCCCATGTTGAGGTGTTCTTGCCATCTTTTCTCTCAATGCTTTACTATGTAATAGACTACAATTTACTCCATATGTAATAAGAATCTAGCCCATACAAAGAGTACACATGAACCAGGACATGCCTTTTAATCAGGACCAACGGAATTATGCATTTTCGCTGTTGCTGCATTTTTCACATATTTATGGATTTGCCACATAAGCCGTCTTCTGGATAATCTGCAGCTTTTAACAAAAAAAGTTGTTTTCTAGTTCAAACTGTTCAAACTTTACAAAACATTAAGCAGCACTTGTTGCTGCACAATGGAAAGCCCTTTGTAAAAGTTGACTAGTTCTCTTTCTTGTGCTTATTGCTGTATTTGGGTGTTAGACTGCCACTAATGTGATTAAACCATTGCCCAGAAAGTAACAATATGTAAATATGTGCTGTAATATGCCACATAATTAGCTTAATCTTGCTGCATAAGATAGTAAACCCTGCCATTTGATTTGGTCCTTCCTATGTACACAATTCTGGTGGCTCTGCTCTAAATTCACTAATGCCTTTACCATGAGGGCGGGTACAGGAATGTTTCTCATTGCACGTTAAAAACTCTCACTTTTAATAAATACATCTCACTTGAGTGATATAATCCAGTGTACTAAGTTAAAATGCTTCTGTGTGTTAAAGAAATATTTTATTTTTTTCAAATTTTGATGACATGTCTCCCTTTCCTCCTTGGTGAGTAACAGCATCTGGTGATGGGACATGATTCTTTCTTTTGTTTTGAGCCCTGCAGACACCCTGCTTTTCATTCACAGGGAAGGGCTCACTTAACAACTAAGGGCACTTCAAGCCCCCCTCTAATCGCTGTTATTTCATGCAGATTCAGCAATTAGATTTCTGAAACCCTTTCAGCCCATGGCTTCAAGACCCAGGGGAGGGTCCCCTTCCCTGACCCCTGGGGCTCGCAGTGCTGAATCTCTGCAACTCCGTGGGCCTCATAGCACTGGAGGCTTGATGAAGACGGTACTCTGGTGGGGCCCCTGTGGTTGTGAGCGGGGGCCGGGCAGCAGCCCACACTGCCCATGCCTCGCACAGGCCCATAACGTCATGCCACCTCGAGGAAAGAAGAGCTAGGTGAAGAGAATGAGGGCTTGTGGGTATGTACTAAGTAATTGATGTATTATTATTATTATTATGGAGATTTCTAAAGCGCGTGGTTACGCGCACCGGCGTGTCCCCGCGCTGTGGTGAGAGACAGTGTATAGGCCACAAGCCACTAATCAAGTGTAGAGCGGAATAAGTGGGTTTTAAGAGCTCTGGGGAACTTAGCCTCTGAAGGTTCAAGACGCAGCTCCATCGGGAGCTTGTTCCAGCTCTTAGCTGCAAGGTGTCTAAATGATCTGCCTCCCATTCACACTTTCTTGATCTTGGGAACCACCACCAAACCAACACTAGTGGATCTGAGTACCCGATTAGGTCTGTAAGGTGTGATGAGGCTCAGTAAGGGGATGGGCGCCTTGCCCCCAATAATGCGGTGACGGGAAACATCACTTACAACGCAACTTTTACCACGCAATGCTTTTACATCGCAGCTTTTACAACGCAAACCATTACAACGCATTGCGCTGGGGGGCTCTCTAGGATAGGGAATATATTTAATTTACTATCCAACACCTTCCCTACTATCCACGGGGACTGGAGTTGGAATTGTAAATTAAATAATTCACTATCCAGCGCCCCAAAGCACTATGCGTTGTAATGGTATGCGTTGTAAAACTCGCGTTGTAAAAGCATGCGATGTAAAAGCATGCGTTGTAATGTCGTACATCCTGCGGTGACATATGCATAGCGCCTTAAAAGCAATCCTTTCCCTGACAGGAAGCCAGTGGAGAGCCTTCAAGGCGGCCTTGGAGGCTGCTCTTTTAGAGAGCCTTAGTACCAGCCGGGCTGCGGCATTCTGTAACACCTGCAGACGATTCAGGCCTTTAACCGTGGTCCCCAGATAGAGAAGATTAGCATAATCTAGTCGTGAAGTCACAAGGGCGTGCACCAGCGTCCGTCTTGCACCAACAGGAAGCAAATCCAGAGTCTTCCGCAGGTTTTTGAGAACGCCAACGCACGTCCCAACCACACGACCAATCTGGGGAGTGAATGAAAGGTCTGAGTCAAACATTACCCCAAGATTTGTAGCCTGCTGACAGGGTACAGGAGTGTAGCCGAAGGTATGATGATTAAGTAGGTGTATTGATGAATTATAAGTCTGAATCATAGAATCATAAAAGCCCCACCAGGAGCAGCTCCCTTGCTGCTAAGACCTTTCTCCCAACTGACACTCATCCACCAGACATCACCAACATTCTATCATCTCATCACACATACCAACATTCCACTGACATCCACACTGCCTGAGCAGCAAGACAGGTAAGCAGGGAAGATACATTGCACCTAAACCAAGATACAACAAGGTAGGAGGGTGTAATAGTGTGCTTCTATGATGTCATCCGTGTACTCTGTGAAGCTGAATCTGTCAGTTCAGCTGATGGCTGTGCCTGGCCTAACGGCGCATGAGGTGACGCCACTGATGACTAAAGCTACTTTATTTTCATCTGCAAAAGATATACTTCTTTAACTACAACAGAGGGTAAGGAGAACAGGGATTAAAAAGGGGGGTAGCTGAGGGATAAGGTTGGAAAGGAAAGCTGGGGTAAAAGAGGGAGTGTGAAGCTGGAGTGTAACAGGGGGATTACATGAACTGCTTAGCTTGGGGAGAAAAAGGGAATACAGATTTATAAGAAATGAGGGAAAGGGGAGCTGAGGTGAACTGGGAGAGTTGGACCCAATGTCAAAACACTCAACCCAGGTAGTGATGAACTTACACCCTCTGTTGCCCTCTGCTTGCTAGGACATTTAAGCATGATCTTATTGGCATCTGTTGTCCGCAGTTTTCCAAGCTGCAAATCCCAGATCATCCTGGTTTTTGTTTTGTATTCTGAGACTTGCAGTCCTGAAAACATAGGCGATAAAACAGAATTGCAGGTTCCAGGATACAAAGCGAAATATTCGGAGTGGATAAATCCCTGAATCACAGACATTAGAGCTTCAGAGATGTGTGTCAGTCAGGTGGTGGGATTTGGTCCAGACAGTAGTTGCACAGGACGGATCCATAAAGGGGATAAACAACTAGCATTGATATAAGCCACTTTCAGGAATGTAAATCCCTGAGGCGTAAAGGGAGAGGGGAAGGCATTGAGCAGTATTCCCACATTTCTCAACTTTGCTAAGTTTTTGTAGAGTAGACCATCTTGTTCATAATCAGAACTTCTACACAGCTGCAGAAAGATTGAAACACCAATTCAGAGGTCTTGAGAGTACAGTATATACCTTAGAGAGTCCCTGTTTCTAATCCAAAGTCACTATGTGAGGGAACACTGTCCTGTTTTCCTACAGTGGTTTTATTTAGCACAACAGCCACTTCTGACGTGGGGAGTAAAACGGTGGCGATGTGCAAGTAAAAGGAATAAGAGAAGGCGTACACCAGCAGATCTAAGGAGCCTTCAAACACAATTTTCCATGTACTTCTCAAAATAAGTTTTCTTCTTGATAACTCAAGTTCCCAGCCCTGCTGTTATGAATGTGTTTTTTAAATCATATTCATATTAAGTTTTGACAGTTATTGGCCCAGCTTTGGATAAAATGAATATTTTCAAACCAATCCTTCTCTGAGGTAGCATTTTATCTCTAAACACTACTCCATTACATCTATTGTCAATGATACTGCGTGCTTTGAAATCAACAATTGCAAAAGAAACAATTGATGGACGGAATGCTGGACAATGCAAACATTCACCCCAGTCACACGTATCTGGGTTTAATCCATCATTATTTTGCTCACCACACCACCCCAGTTTGGACAAAGCCATATGCAAATCAGTCTTGACCCTGTTCCTTGTTGGAACAGTCCAGCCCGAACTGCCAAGCCAGATCCTCCCTGGACCGGCAACAAGAATGCTGGGACCGGTTTCTGGGCATCACCCTTCATCAGCCAGGCAAGCTTGAATCCAGTGGTGTAGTGAGCATGGGACCCACATCTGGGTATACCCTTCCCACTTAGGGTGACTGCCTGCAGTTCGGGCTGGACTGTTCCCATTGGGCGCAGGGTTAAGACTGATTTGTATATGACTGGGTCAAACTGGAAAGGCATGTTGAGCAAACAAGCGATGGATTTAGGCCCAGATCTCTGTACTGGGTAAATGTATGACATTGTTCTGCATTCTGTCCATCAATTGTTCTTTTTGCATTTGTCACCCCAAATAGGACGGGTATACCCAGACGTGCGTCCTGTGCTCTCCATGCCACTGGAGTCAAGCTATCCTGGCTAATGAGGGGTGAAACCCCGAAACTGGTCCTAGGATGCTTGTTTCCAGTCCAGGGAGGACCTGGCCAGGCAGTTTGGGCTGGACTGTTCCCATTGGGTGCAGGGTCAACACTGATTTGCATATGGCTGGGTCCAAACTGGAAAGGCATGGTGAGCAAAAAAACAATGGATTTAGACCCAAATCTCTGTACTGGGGTGAATGTATGACATCGTTCTGCATTCTGTCCATCAATTGTCCTTTTTGCATTTGTCACCCCAAGTGGGATGGGTATGCCCAGGCATGGGTCCCGTGCTCTCCATGCTACTGGAGTCAAGCTATCCTGGCTGATGAGGGGTGAATCCCCAAAAGCGGTCCTAGAATTCTTGTTTTCTGACCAGAAAAAGCCCTTACTAAAAAAAAACACTTTAGATCCTGGGATATTAAAGAACTTTCGTCCCATTTCCCTTCTCGCTGCCCCTGCTAAACTCATGGAGACTTATCTTAACTCTCATCTGAGTGCTTTCCTTGACAATACCAATGCTCTGGATCCCTCACAACATGGCTTTCGCAAGATTCACAGCACTGAGTCGGCGCTTACAGTGGTTGTCGATGGCATCCGGTCTAAGGTCGACACCGGCCACACCACCTTGCTGGTGTTATTAGACCTCACGGCGGCCTTCGACACCCTGTCCCCTACCATTCTGGCAAACCGACTCAGTGAGCTGGGAGTCAAGGGCCCTGCACTTAGTCTTTTATCATCTTTCCTTGTTCAACGGAAACAGAGGGTTCAGCTGGGCGAATTTATGTCACCCATCAAGCCTGTGAAGTGTGGGGTGCCTCAGGGCTCTTCTTTGAGCCCAACGCTTTTTAACGTCTACGTTGCCCCACTCGCCAGGCTTATAAGATCTTTTGGGTTGGAAGCTCTTTCCTACGCCGACGACACGCAGATTATGGTCTCCATTTCTCAATCTGTGACCATAACTGCCCATAATTTTAAAAACTGTATGGAGGCGGTCGCCGGATGGATGGTCAAGAACGTCCTTATATTGAATGGGGAGAAGACGGAGGTCCTCTTTTTTGGGGGTAAGAGTGAGATTTGGTCTATGGACTGGTGGCCTTCTGTTCTTGGCACCTGCCCCATGCCGTCCCTCTTTGCTCGCAATCTTGGGGTCATCCTGGACACCACTCTCTCGCTTGAGAAGCAGGTCAGCAGGACTGTGTCCACCTGTTGCAATGCTCTGAGGATTCTCAGGAAAATTATTCATTACCTCTCTCCTGATGCACGCAAACAGGTTGCAGCTGCGCTTATTGCATCTAGGCTAGAATATTGCAATGCGCTTTATTTGGGCATTAGCAATGGTCTGGTCCAGCGCCTTCAGACTGTGCAGAATGCGGCTGCCCAGTTTGTTGTGGGGGCTCCTAAACGCTCCTCGGGCACGGCTATTAGAATGAACCTGCATTGGCTTCCCATGCAGGCGAGGATTAATTTTAAGGCTCTTTGCCTTACACATCGTGCCCTTAATGAGTCTGGGCCTGAAGCCATTCGTGCTCTTGTGGCCTATTACACCCCCGGTAGAGCACTTCGCTCCTCTAGTAAAAATCTGCTGGCTGTTCCCCGAATATCTAAAGCTAGATGGGGGGGGGGGGGCTTTCGTTTCCTTGCACCCAGACTCTGGAATATGCTCCCTAGTGAGCTTAAGGGGATCTCCTCCCATATCTTGTTCCGCAAAGCTCTTAAGACCTGGCTATTTCAAAAAGCATATCTGTAACCTTTTCCTTCGGTGACTCTTGAGTTCTTGAGCTGTCTTTTTACCATCCTCTAGCGCCTTGATGCCTACGGGTTAAGTTGCGCTTTATAAATCCCTATTAATAATAATAATAAAAGGTAGGACCTGGCCTGGCAGTTCGGGCTGGACAGTTCCCATTTGGTGCAGGGTCAAGACTGAATTGCATATGGCTGGGTCCAACCTGGAAAGGCATGGTGAGCAAAAAAACGATGGATTTAGGCCCAGATCGCTGTATTGGTATTGTATATGGCAAGCACTCGGCAAGCACTCGGCAGCGATCATCATTCTGCCAAATATCTTGTGAGAGGGCAGGCAAAATCGTTTGTGCTGCATACTTTGTCAGAGGACTTGGCAAAGTTGTAGGAGTATTAATTAGAATCGTTTTTAAAAATTACCATTTATGAATAACAATTGTGTTTCTGTGTTTTAAAATATCACAAAATTGCATTCAGCATACCTGTCGCCCACACGCAGTCACCCCAGCACTCACACGCTCGTTTCCTGCCGATTTAGGGCAAGGCTCCGAGCAGCAGGGAAAATTGTGGCGGCCATTTTGGGGCGGGATAGAGCGGTGAGAGCGCTCTAGTCTCGGCTTCATAAGGAGCACCCAGGCAGTGTCTTGCGAGTTAGCAAGCACTCGGCAGCGATCATCATTCTGCCAAATATCTTGTGAGAGGGCAGGCAAAATCGTTTGTGCTGCATACTTTGTCAGAGGACTTGGCAAAGTTGTAGGAGTATTAATTAGAATCGTTTTAAAAAATTACCATTTATGAATAACAATTGTGTTTCTGTGTTTTAAAATATCACAAAATTGCATTCAGCATACCTGTCGCCCACACGCAGTCACCCCAGCACTCACACGCTCGTTTCCTGCCGATTTAGGGCAAGGCTCCGAGCAGCAGGGAAAATTGTGGCGGCCATTTTGGGGCGGGATAGAGCGGTGAGAGCGCTCTAGTCTCGGCTTCATAAGGAGCACCCAGGCAGTGTCTTGCGAGTTAGCAAGCACTCGGCAGCGATCATCATTCTGCCAAATATCTTGTGAGAGGGCAGGCAAAATCGTTTGTGCTGCATACTTTGTCAGAGGACTTGGCAAAGTTGTAGGAGTATTAATTAGAATCGTTTTTAAAAATTACCATTTATGAATAACAATTGTGTTTCTGTGTTTTAAAATATCACAAAATTGCATTCAGCATACCTGTCGCCCACACGCAGTCACCCCAGCACTCACACGCTCGTTTCCTGCCGATTTAGGGCAAGGCTCCGAGCAGCAGGGAAAATTGTGGCGGCCATTTTGGGGCGGGATAGAGCGGTGAGAGCGCTCTAGTCTCGGCTTCATAAGGAAACGGTCTGTTTCCGCGTTAGCGGACGCGTTTTGAGCGGACGCGCCTCGTCTTCGCCGGAGTCCAGCCAGAGTCAGCCCGTCTGTGCCCGTCCGGGCCAGACCGGGACATAGGGCATAAATCTCTGTCCTTCCCAGTTTACAGGTGTTGTATAGCTCCTATATATCCTTATATCGTGTTAAGTTAGCATAGGTACATTTCAGATTTAAACGCCATTTTTCCTTTCTTGCAACTTCTGCACACGACCCTTAATTGTTGACTTAGCTTTCAACCTAGTGGTTTGCCGTGGTGTATGTGAGAATAATATGTTATTGCTCTGATATCAGTCTTGTTTAATAAACCATGTCTGCACGGAGAGTGCTGAAGTTTCAGGAGCAACACGATATGGAATTGTTATGAGGTCTGATCTCCACGCCTTCATAGTCATAACACAAGTGCAGCCTTTGCCAACTTGGGCTTGAGGCGGGATTGATATTGCTTTGCACGAGAATTGTTAACACACTTGATGCGGTGCACATGCAGAGAGAGCTGGTGTATGCTGATGTGATTCCTTCATGCTAGGACACTAAGGTATGGGCCCGCCCTAAAACAACCCAAAGAGACCTTCTTAGCTAATAATATAATATATGTGTCAGGGAGGGTGAGATATAAGTGTTGTTAACTCTTATTCATTACAGCATGTTAACATGCTGTCACCATTCGCTTTTTATGTCTTAGTAACTATGCTGATAATTTTGCTACTGATAATAAGTATACTTGTATTATCAAAGATACTGCGCCTGAGAAGACGGCATTAGTAAATAAACATTTCAAATGCACATGTGTCTTCTTTACTCCATGTTCTGGTTTGTAATGATAATATAACGAAAGAGTGTTCATGAGTCCCACGTACCCTGAGGTACTGTAAGTTCATGTTCTGGTTTGTCTAAACATTGGGTGTTTGATATGTCCAATGAGACACTGTAGCTAGCTCGGTAAGGGGTGAGTTGGTTGCTAAGGTAAGTTTTGGGACATCCTAATTTGCCGAGGTTCCACTCCTCTGTGCACAGTTCTGTGTGAGTACAGAAACCCTGCAACATGGCGCCCAACGGTTTCGGTGGTCTTATATCATGACACTCGAGTAGTTTATCGTTCATGCCTTAACCCCTTCACGTCCGTTTCCGGAAAACGGGGTGTTGGTGAAACCTACCTATTTTTTGAAATAGGTCTTTATTCAAGCTTGATTCTTACTTAAACGGTTTCTTTGAGTTACTACCCAGTTGTGCTACAAAGTATTCTTTGTGTTTACTTGTTTCCAATTCTGTGATGGCGGCAGCGGTGGCTATTGCACAGCATAGTCGCGTAGCGGTACGCAACCATCTTCAGACGTACCAGGTCCCAGTAGATGGGATGGCTGTGATTTTCGTGGTAAGTGCAGATCCGGCGTTTCCTTACGAGTTGTTTTACTCTTGGGTTACGTTTCCGGCTGTGGACGCTAATTCTGGTTTGTACCACTCCTACACCGCCTCGGATGTCCCGGCTGAATATACGCCATACAGGGCATTGGAAATACCTATTGATCATTGGCAGCATCGAGTTTGGTTTGATGGCGCCCTCCCCCACTCTTTGTCCCGTGCGAGGTTAGGTCCACTCTCAATTCCAGGTACTAATTGGCCTGCATTGGGTGGCTTTACCCCGCACCCGAATCACGGGGCTTGTACCCTGGCAGAAATTCGCAGGCTACATGTAGTTTCCATTTCCGTGATTCGTGCTTTAGTGCAATACATTGGTCGACATCTTCCTGGTGGTCCCCAGGGGGGTGCGGCCGCTCCCATGGAACGAGGCGGAATGCGTCTCAATCCAGTGATGGTAAATTCGGTTTTTGGTGCGCGTCCTGTTGACAACGATGACTTCCCATTCTGGCTAGCAGAGAAGTTTGATCAACTGGAAGCGGTTTTTCCGAATTCTACTCCGGCTGATAAACATAGAATGTTAACGATTACTCTACCGAAGGATATTACTCCTGAACTTGCTGACTGTGACAGCTGGGGAAAAACATTTGCGGCAGTTTATACAAGGTGCTTCGGCACCCCGTCTATGACTGCCCTGCCTGAAATCGTTAGACGTGTTCAGAATGATCACGGTCCAGAGGCAGCGGTTGAATTGGGTATGCGCCTGTGTGGTTCATTTGAGATTGTAAGTGATCTCATTCTCTCCAATGTTAAAGGAGATGCAGTTAACTTTCAGGTGTCGAATGCTTTGGCTGCTCTGCCCGATGCCGACAAACCCCGCCAGTTAGCAAAGATTGTGGTGGCCGCTTATAAAACGATTGGCCGCACAAGTAGAGGTCTGAAATATTTTCCAGTAAAGGAGAAAAAACAACCACAGGGACAATCTGCAGTGACAGATGCCCAGCCCAAGTCCAAGAAATCGAATTGGCCTAAAAAACAGACACAGGGGAAGCAGACAATGCAGACTCAGGGTACTTTTCCTGCAATACAAGCTCCTGCGCCATCCGAAAAAGTTTATGATTTGCGCGACCGCGCGATGATTAAATCACCTGATCGTTTTCAGGGTTCTGATCAACGCTCTCCTCGTTCCTTTCAGGACACATCGGCCCCGAAGACCGGTGGAGGAGGAGGGGGTGGACGTGGACGTGGTGGCCAACAAGGACGTGGTCAGTCCCGCCAGACGGACGGCGCAGTGAAGCAGGAGGATTCTACGCCTAGGCGTCCGCAGTTTGCGAAAAAGAAAGTCGCAGCCTTAACAGCGCATCGATATGCCACAGATAGTGAGAACGCGGCTTCGGAATCTGACGTGGGCTCTGACCTTGCTGGACAGCGCGGCGGAGATAACCATAGTCAGAGAGGCGCTGCGTCCACTACTGAGGGTGACAGCGACTGATGTCTACGTTGTGATAGAAACAGCGGATACGAGACTTGCTCCCCCTGAAAGACTATATGAAATTGTCCTGTTAATTGAAGGTGACATACAGCGTACCGTTAAAGGTGTATTTTGGGAGAATCTGTCTTCTACATATGATATTTTGCTTTCGGAGGCTGACTGGCCCCCACCTTTTGTGCTCGCGGCGCCGCGAGGGGAGGAGGTGATCCTACCCAGTTTCGCGAACACTGTCTCGAAAGAGCATGCGCAGCATTTTGCAGAAGAGTGGGCTCGGGCTCTCGCACCGGCTCTGTACCGTAACCAATGTGGTTGGGATAAATTGTCGCCTTGCCACGAAATTCCGTTGCGGTCTCAGCCGCAGCCTCAACCTCAATATCCCATTCGGCGTGAAGCAAAATCTTCCGTCGCGGAAATCCTTGAACAATTGGAATATCAGGGAGTTATTGAAACGTGTGTGTCACCGATGAATAATCCCCTTTTTACTGTGAATAAACCTGACGGATCATATCGTTTGGTTTTGGATTACCGACATTTAAACTCGCATTGCCGTAACTGTGCAGTACAGAATACCCACGGCTCTGCCCTAGTGGATAGTCTCGTGCGTAAGCGTTTCAAGACAACGCTTGACATATCCAATGGTTTTTATGCCCACAGATTGGACAGCTTTAGCTCCCAATGGACCAGTTTTACAAGCGCTGGAGTCCAAAAGCAATTCCGGCGTCTTCCAATGGGCTACAAGAATAGTCCTGGTATATTTACCGCTCGAATTGTCTCTATTCTGGAGGCACTAGACCCTGATGCTTTTTCGTATGTGGATGACATATATCTCACAGACGACGATATTTGGGAGCATCTGTGTCGTGTAAATTCTCTTGTTTGCAACTTCGCAGACATGGGTTACAAATTCAACTTTGCAAAATCGCACATTGCTGAACACACAGTGTTGTTTTTGGGCTATGAGCTCAACAATGAAGGTAGAGGTTTGGCTCCTCACTTCTTAGAGAAGTGCGCACAATTGCGCGCACCAACGACACTGAAAAAATTACAGTCTTTACTGGGCTTTTTGAATTTCGGCAGAACTTACATTCCGGAATATGCCCAGCGTATCAAGCCTTTGTATGCTTTGATACAACCAACTTTCTCAAAATCATGCTGGCTGCCTGAGCATTCAGCCATTTTGCAATCCTTGCAGGCTGATCTGCTCGCTTCTAAATATTTACTGACTCGTGATAACCACACCAACCTGGTCATAAGAATAATTCCTGGGACGGTGGGTTTCACGTACCTCACTTTTAATGAAGGTGACACGGTACCTATTGCTTACAAGTCACACTTGTACACTTCGGCTGAGATGCGGTTTCCCACCGTGGAAAAGGTTTTAACTGCTGTACAGATGGCAATTCTAAAAGAACGTGCTCTGTCACAGGGGAAGCGCATGCTAGTGGTAACACCCTGTCCTCATTTAGAGGCAGTCACGAAAGCCAGTGTACCAAATTCAAAGGCTTTGCACCCTCGGTGGATTCAGTGGGCTGCGTCATTGTCATCCGCAGATGTCATGTTTATTTTTGACGCTTCCTTACGGTCGCAGGAGTACTTGCAGTATGAATTCGTTCATCCTGCTCCTCTGGCGATGCGACCTTTGGAAGACTTCCATTGCATCATTTACACTGATGGGTCGGCGCAGGTTGCGCATGGCTCTAAACATGCCTACGTTTCCGCATGCGCCATTGTGGTCGGTGCTATGTTGAATGATGAGTTCATTTCCAGGGAGGTACACACGTTGCCCCTGGGCGATTGCACCGCACAATTGGCAGAGCTTCGTGCTCTCTTACTAGCTTTGGAGTACGCAGATCCAGGTGTTACTACTCTAATTGTAAGTGATTCTTACTACTGTGTCCAGTCTTACAATGAAAACTTGTTCTTTTGGATTCAAAATGATTTTCATGATTCCAAGGGTAGCACAATAAAACATAAAATGATCTGGGTTCGAGTGGCAGAGCTTAAGGCTATGTTGCCACTCGTTTATGTGATTCATACTCTCGGTCATCAGCGCGTGGGAGTACACGCTGTTGGCAACTCGCTTGCTGATGAAGCGGCGAAATCAGCGGTATCTACATACTTAGTTGCAGCAGTTACTAGGTCTAAAACCAAGATTGATAGCGACATCTTGGCAGCGGTTGCTGCCTCTGAGAAGGGAAGTAAACATCCTTCGGGATTCCCTTCGAAGTATAAATACCACTTAAGTCCCGAAAAGGTTCCTTTTGTGACAATTCCTGATGTTGGGGAACGGCTGATTCCCAACACGGATCGCAGAACAGACTTGATTACAGCGGCTCATGAAGGTGTGGCGTCTGCGCATGCGGGCGTCTCAGCCACTGTAACGCAACTACAACAACGTTTCTGGTGGCGGGGACTGTACAAACAGACGCGTGATTATGTCCTTCTTTGTGACATATGCCAGCAGATTAAACCTTCAACTGCTACGCGTCCGCCTCAGACTCAGTTGTACATTTCTAATAAACCGCTAGGCTGTGTTTATTTAGATCACTGCGGTCCATTTTCATCTGATACTGCGTATAAATACATCTTAGTAGCAGTTGACTCATGCACACGCTTTGTGTGGGTATGGCCACATCGCAGCGCTGATTCCCGGACTGTCATCAGAGATTTGCGTATCTTTATAGGGATTTTTGCCTGTGGTACCTTCCATTCGGATCAGGGTCCGGCTTTCGCCTCTAAGGCGTATAAGGATGCCATGACTTCGATGGGGGTCCAAGTCAAGTTTTCGTCACCCTACAGACCTGAGGGTAATAGTGTAGTTGAACGAATGAACCGTGATTTAAAGCAATCTTTGACAGCCCGAGTTATAGGCACTGGCAGAAACTGGCTGGCTCACCTCTATGGCGTGCAGCGTGCTCTTAATAATCTCCCTAGAAGGTCTCTGGGTGGGCGGACCCCATACGAAATGCTCTTTGGCATCAAGATGTTCGTCCCTGACCTTGACGGTCTAGACTCAGTGGTTCGCGCCACTTCCTTTGACGCAGATGAACATTGCAATGTTTTACAGAATCTACAAAAGACCAGAGACACTCTTGCAAAGGAACATTTGCCCTCCACATCGGATGATGCGTTGCAGATCCCGGTAGTTGGCTGGCTACCCCAAGTTGGCGAACTGGTTCGAGAGAAGATCGACAACAAGAAAGAGTTTGGTCCCTCCTATCGAGCTCCAGTCCCAGTGCTTGGAGTGAAGGGCACAAGAACAGTCATTCTACCACCACTTCCAGGTCGTAAGGAAAACAGGTTTATTTCTATTGACAATGTCAAGATACACAGAGTGGCCGATTCTTCTTAGCATGACACCGGCTGTTTCCTGTCCTTCCATTGTGAGAAATTCAATTATGCCCACTGCTTCTAATAATGAACCTGAGGTGGCCATCGAATTACCTGCTGTTTCCAGTCCATTATTGAATAATTTACCAGGAACTAACCTTGATGAGACAGACTATGCATACCCCACTGATTTGTCCATGCCTGACCTGCAAGCTCGTTTAGCCACGGAATCCAGATTTTCATTTGTCTCTGCTTCCCTTGCCTCGAAAATACCCTCTAAAATTGCAGTATATGCTAGCCTGTTTAAAAAACATTTTTTGATACCTCCTTGGATATACATTTGGCTGGTCCTTTTTTCAGTTTACCTTTTTATGTCAATTGGTTTTGTGTTTTATTTTTTTCGGATTATGAATGGACACTATGTCGAGGAGAGAACTTGCATTACTCATTTAAATGGAACATTGGCCCCACTTTCCTCTTCACATTCTACACACAGATTAAAAAGAGACTTGACTTTGGTTAACATCACAGCATGGCCTGTTCTGGATGGAATCGCGTGGGATGCAGTTCGTTTTCAGATTCATGGTCCAACGGAAGTCGTTAATGTTCCTAATGTACTGAGAGTTAATATGGGGGATGTGGTGAAACAAAACATTCGTTCTGATGATTGGGATGTTAATGCTGTGGAAATTTTGTTTTCTGATTTGAAATACTATGCTGCTTTTGATGCTGAGGATTTATATTTAGAATCTGCTAATTATGGTGAATTGTTCTGTTACCAACATTATGGCAATCACTTCTTACACAAGACATCTTCCCGAAGGGATGCAGTTAATTTTACTCAGTGGGAACATTGCCCAGCACCTACACAAGGGAGTTCAGAAACGTTTCTTAAAAAGTATACTTATTTCACTGACTTTAATCAGTCCAATCCCGAGTCATTTTATTTTAAATTTAACAAACAGCCACTGTCCAAGGTTCGACTTACAAATACAAAATTGTTGTATTCGAAGGCCTTCCTAGATCGATTAGTTACTGGGGGGTATGAGTTATGGAAGGATACTATAGACCTTAAATCAGTTTGGGGCTCAAGGGCCTGGCAGGTACGAGGCACTGAGGCTTTGCACCGTGCATGTCTCATCCCAAATCATATGTGGTTTTTAAATGAAACCATTTCCCAGACCACATGCTTTGGATTGGCTACATCTAAAAGGTTAAACACCCCGTCTTTCCCGGAGTTGGAGGAATATGAGAATTGGAGAAATTTTACTAAATTGTCCATTAGAGATATACAGACTCTGCTTCTGAATTCCTCCTTTAACATTTCCAGTATGAATCCCAAGGGTTGGCTGCTTTGGCACCGTAGTGCTGATTCTTGCCAAAAGAGATTTTTAAATATAACTGACGGTTTTAAGGCTGTTAGATCTGATCCCCGTTTTGATTTGAGTCATACTGTCACCTCTTACTCTGTTGGCAAGTTGTGTCAAGCTTGGCTGAAACATTCAACTTTACCTGCGGTTAAGTATCACCTTTCCAAACTGAATGCAGACGTGGATTTGAATGATTTCATTAAGGGCCCAGCTAGTGGCAGGTCGAAAAGGTGGTTATATGGTGTTTACAATGAAATTTGGAAACTCTCACAGATTGAGGCTGCTTCACGCCTTAGGGCTATTGATCAGGCGAATCTTGAGAAAGTGCTTGCAGTTGTTGACAATAGCATTAACGTGCTTTCCTCTAGAATTTACACATTAGATAATATTGTGTCGTCTGTTGTTGATATTGTACATGATGAAGTATCTGTATTATACCATGGTCAAAATCAATTACGTTCGATCATGCAGTTTGCATGGACACTTCAGACTCTGAAAATGGGTAAAGTTCCCTGGGGATACATGAATGTTTCTTCTTTATTTGCACCGTTTAATTTGACAGACAAACAACGCTTGCTTTCAATGCGTGATGCTTCCTTTTCTATGCTCCATATTGAAAGGTTGGAATCTTTACCTTTTTCTGTGGCAGAGGCCACTGCTGCTACGTGGCTTATCCACGGTTTAATAACACTGCCTTTTGCTTTATATAAGTTTTCAAATTGTATGAAATATGTGCCAATAGGTCGTTTTGAACCCTTAGGTAGCGGTTTTCTTCATGAGGTCTGGTCACTCCCATACACATACAGATGTTTCAAGGATGAACAAGAGGTTTATCTAACAGGGGATGAGTGTACTGAGACGCCAGATCATTCTTTAATGTGCAGACACATACAGTTACACGGTTCATGTAACAAGGACCGACCGAATATGGCTTGCGTTTTACAGGGCACGCCAGTTCCTGCTATCATCCCCACGTTTAAATTGTTAGAGAATGGTAGTTATTTAATGCTCAATAATGAAAACTGTTGTGGTTTAATTAAAGGTATAGCTTTCATAGTAACAGTTAGTGAGCGAGTTATTTGCTGCAGAAATGTTCTTTATCCTCCCACACGTGAACATAGGGAGTCTTCCATTTGGCCACAGATACCGACCTTGGGAGCAGAATTCAGCGGCATGGCTAGAATAAGAGCTCTATTGTCCCAGAAAGAGGTGGCCTTGAGCTCGGCCCGTGAAACTTTCGTGCTTCACATTGCTAACACCCGCACGGAGGTTCAGGCTCTTTTAAACACTGATTTGCCCTTGCATTTCGGAGCCATGGTCCGTTCTATCTTTAACGCATCCTCCACAACGGGCCTAGCACATTTTTTTAAAGTTGTTAGCGGTGGTCTCGTGACTTCCTTTGAGAAGATTTTTGGAGTCATCCCTGCTTTCTTCCATTCTATTTTTTCATCCTTATTTGGAGGGTTCCCGTTTTTACTTGCTTTAGCGGCTGGCGCATTGGTGGTTTTCTGCCTTTTCAAATATGGATGCCCTTCCTGTGCAAGTCCACGCACAGCTACTACTGACGCGGTTTCGCAACCGCATGCTTGATTATTATGGCACACTGCCGTTGGCGACTCTAAGCACGGCTTTTGGATTATCTTTTCGGTTCTCCTATTTCACCTGTGTCCAGCCTGTATTTCGCTGCCTGACCTGTGATTTCCTTTGGGCCATTGATTTGTGTCTCTGCGGACCAATATCTGCTGACGTCGATTTTGATCAACTGATGAGTCCTATCATTGCTCACGAGTTGGTTTGTTCTGACGAAAGGATTATGGCCTTGGCGGTGGCACATGGACTAATGGGTCCCTGGGATGTGTTGTCGGCAGCGCAAAGTTTCTTGGAACGAAGTTTTCTTGAAAACCCACCGAGCTGTCCTCTGATGGTTATAGAGGATCCGGTGCTGGAAGATCACGTATGTTCCTTTCAACTTTTAAATTGGATGGCTGAACTGTTTTCGGATGAGGACAGTGACTTCCTCCTGGAGGCTGTTGCAGCTTACTTTTCATATACAGTCTTATCATAGACATTGCCTCAAATTGGCATGCTGATTGATAGCATTTCCTTGATTTTATTGACTTTTGGTCAAGACATTTTATTTTTGCTTGCCTATGGGCTTGAGCCACATTATATTTGTGGGCTATTTTTTAGCATTAGTTTTTATTATTGAATTTTTATTCATGCTCGTTTATAAATGGATTCTGCTCTCATGTGATGGCACTTCTGTTACCTTATTTAGTCCGTTCTCGGATCATGGGGGGGTGTTGTATAGCTCCTATATATCCTTATATCGTGTTAAGTTAGCATAGGTACATTTCAGATTTAAACGCCATTTTTCCTTTCTTGCAACTTCTGCACACGACCCTTAATTGTTGACTTAGCTTTCAACCTAGTGGTTTGCCGTGGTGTATGTGAGAATAATATGTTATTGCTCTGATATCAGTCTTGTTTAATAAACCATGTCTGCACGGAGAGTGCTGAAGTTTCAGGAGCAACACGATATGGAATTGTTATGAGGTCTGATCTCCACGCCTTCATAGTCATAACACAAGTGCAGCCTTTGCCAACTTGGGCTTGAGGCGGGATTGATATTGCTTTGCACGAGAATTGTTAACACACTTGATGCGGTGCACATGCAGAGAGAGCTGGTGTATGCTGATGTGATTCCTTCATGCTAGGACACTAAGGTATGGGCCCGCCCTAAAACAACCCAAAGAGACCTTCTTAGCTAATAATATAATATATGTGTCAGGGAGGGTGAGATATAAGTGTTGTTAACTCTTATTCATTACAGCATGTTAACATGCTGTCACCATTCGCTTTTTATGTCTTAGTAACTATGCTGATAATTTTGCTACTGATAATAAGTATACTTGTATTATCAAAGATACTGCGCCTGAGAAGACGGCATTAGTAAATAAACATTTCAAATGCACATGTGTCTTCTTTACTCCATGTTCTGGTTTGTAATGATAATATAACGAAAGAGTGTTCATGAGTCCCACGTACCCTGAGGTACTGTAAGTTCATGTTCTGGTTTGTCTAAACATTGGGTGTTTGATATGTCCAATGAGACACTGTAGCTAGCTCGGTAAGGGGTGAGTTGGTTGCTAAGGTAAGTTTTGGGACATCCTAATTTGCCGAGGTTCCACTCCTCTGTGCACAGTTCTGTGTGAGTACAGAAACCCTGCAACACAGGTATGCTATCAGGTGCTTTAATTAGGTCGTTACGCCCTATTAGTCATGACACCTGTATCACCTTGAACCCGCTACAAGCTGGTGCACAAATATGCCCGAAATGCACTTTTACTTTGACTAACTACCAGCCCTATCCCGATACCCCACAAGGTCCTGTGTTTAGACCCTACCAACAGAGAGAGAGTTCCAATGTTTCATCTTTTATCTGATAAATTGTCGCTCACTACCTCAGCACAAATTAGATATCTTCCACCTATTGACTGAAAATAAGCCCTGTGCTATATTTCTAACTGAGACGTGGCTTCATGATGGATCGGGCCCTGATGTTGCATCCGCCCTCCCCCCGAGCTATGCTATTACCAGGAGAGATCGGGTAGGCCAAACAGAAGGGGGTATTGCCATTATTCATAACAGAGACTATGTGTGCAATTTTGAACCTGCACTCATCCCAAACTGCGAAGCAGCATCTTTTAAAATTACCCTCAATCCTAATTTTACTTTTTCCGGCTTATTGCTATACCGACCGCCAGGAAATAATTCCTCCTGGTCAGAAAACTTGGCTGATTATATCTTACCCCTTCAGCTAAAAGCCCAAACTTTCACTCTATTAGGAGACCTGAATCTTCATTTAGAGGATGATAAGAACAAGACCTGCAAAAACTTAATAGATGACCTTACGGTGTTAGATATGACGCTACGAAATAGTGGTCCAACTCATAAAGCTGGACACTTGTTAGATCCTATAATATCGAATCTGAAAGAACTTTCATGGCTTAACACCACACCTGTTCTCTGATCAGATCATTTTCTACAAAGTTTCTCTATCTCACTTAAGCCCAAAAAAGGTCCAATTACGACATCCTCAGAATCTTTTAGAAGAAACTGGAAATCCCTTAACTTAGAGGACCTTAACAATGCCTTGAAGAAGGGTCACCCATGTTTAGAGGGAGATATGGATAGCATTGCAGAATCAACACATTTATGGTTAACTGGTGCTGTTGATACCTGCCTGCCTTTAGCCCGTTGCAAAGGGAAAGTACACCGCCCTCCCGCCCCCTGGTTTACAGAAGCCCTGAAGAAAGAAAAATCTACCTGCAAAACTCTAGAGAGGCAGTGGCGGAAAAATTATGACCTCTACCAAAAAGAAGTCTACCGAAAGGCCAGAAACTGTTACCATTCAGCATGCATGAAAGCCAAAGCATGCTATGTTACCAACACTATCAACATGGCCAAAAATAAATCTCAGACTCTCTTTAACATGGTAAAAGAATTAGCTGGGGAAAACTCTACAGCAGAACCTACCCCCCTTAATACCCAGCAATGCCAGGACCTGGCGTCTTTCTTTACGAACAAGATTGAGAACATTGTCTCTAATATTAAAAATGATAGCAGGACTACAGACAAGGAAGGTAACACTGCCCTAGTCCCTAGAGAAAAATGTCATCTCGAAGTCTGGCCCCCCATTAAATTGGATACACTGAAGGAACTACTTAAATCGATCAAATCGGGTTCCCCGCGTGACCCTATTCCCATCGGTATCATAAAAAATTTGGAGGACCCTGCTTTGAGTTCCATAGCAGAGATATTGAATACCTCCATGGAACAAGCTGCAGTTCCTGCTCTATGGAAACATGCGACGGTCAGCCCTCTACTTAAAAAACCAGGCACAGACCCGATGATAATGGCCAATTATCGCCCAATCTCATTATTGCCTGCTTTTTCAAAAATATTAGAGAGGCATATACACAAGGCACTTTCAACCTATGTGGAAAACAATGAGCTCCTGCATTTGTCCCAATCCGGGTTCAGGAGTGGCTTTTCTACCGAAACGGCGCTACTCGGGGTCACAGAAAAGATCAGGGAACATATGGATGACGGCCAAACAGTAGCACTGGTCTTGTTAGATCTTAGCGCGGCTTTCGACACCATTTCTCACTCTATACTGCTTGACAGACTGGGTGAGAGTGGTGTCGAGGGCAAAGCTCTGGAATGGATTAGATCTTACTTATCCCGCCGCACTTTCCAGATCTCCTCTTCGGAGGCATGTTCGGAGGTTTTCCACTCTCCTCATGGTGTGCCGCAGGGATCAATCCTGAGCCCTCTGTTTTTTAATTTGTACTTACGACCACTGGCCAATCTTGTAGAAAACTATGGTCTAAGTTTAATGACTTATGCAGATGACTCGCAAGTCCTGTTTTCACTCTCCAAATCTGACTTGTCTGTCCCTTCTGCATTAAAAGTAGGCCTCCAAGAAATATTCAGTTGGATGTCAGCCAACCAACTCAAATTGAATGGAGATAAGACAGAGGTCCTACTGTTAGGGAATAGTAAAGACCTTTGGAATGATTCCCATTGGCCATCGTCATTAGGCAAACTCCCACCTTTAGCCTCTCAGGTCAGAAACCTTGGTGTCATCATAGATGATAGTCTATCTATGACTCAACAAGCAAACAAAGTGGCAGGTATTTGCTTTACCATTCTTAAATGGTTACGCAAAATAGTCTGGATGTTGCCACCCACTACCCAGAAGACCGTGGTCAATGCCTTAGTGACATCTCGGCTTGATTACGGTAACATCTTATACCTGGGTTCAAACAAGGCAGTGATAAAGCGTCTACAATTAGTGCAGAACGCTGCGGCCAGATTGCTCTGCAAAATCCCTAGATCCGCTAGGATCACTAAACATCTTAGGGAATTGCATTGGCTTAAGGTTGAGAATCGTATTCGTTTCAAGGCCTTGAGTTATTTATTTAAAATCAAAGCTGGCACGGCCCCCAAATATCTACAGGCACTTGTTAAACCCTACCTCCCAAATCGTAGTCTTCGTTCAGGCACAGCGGCAAACTTTGTGGTACCAAGGTTTAAACGGGCCAGAATAGGCGGGAGATCTTTCTCCTACTTGGGCCCAACGTTGTGAAACTCACTGCCTACTCATATACGCAAGGAGGAAAGCTACATGAATTTCAGAAAAAGTGTAAAAACATGGTTATTCAATAAATAAATGTTTTGACTGTTCTCTCTCCAGTGATATCGTGTTATGCTGTTTCTGGCGCCGGGAAACCCTTTGTGGGTAGCTGTGCGCCTTACAAGTGCTATAAAATAATAATATAAATAAATAATAATAAATTGGTGTGAATGTGTGACATTGTTCTGCATTTTGTTCATCGATTGTTCTTTTTGCATTTGTCACCACGAGTGGGACGGCTATGCCCAGATGTGGGTCCTGTGCTTTCCATGCAACATGAGAGACAGGCTATCCTAGTCCTAGGATGCTTGTTTCCAGTCCAGGGAGGACCTGGCCTGGCAATTCCGGCTGGACTGTTCCAATTGGGCGCAGGGTCAAGACTGATTTGCATATGGCTGGGTCCAAACTGGAAAGGTATGGTGAGCAAAAAAACGATGGATTTAGGCCCAGATCTCTGTACTGGGGTGAATGTATGACATTGTTCTGCATTATGCCCATCAATTGTTCTTTTTGAATTTGGCACCCTGAGTGGGACGGGTAAGCACAGAAGTGAGTCCTGTGCTCTCCATGCAACTGGAGTCAAGCTATCGTGGCTGCTGAGGGGTGACACCCCAAAACCAGTCATAGGATGCTTGTATCCAGCCCAAGGAGGACCTGGCCTGGCAGTTCGGCCTGGACTGTTCCCATTGGGCGCAGGGTCAAGACTGATTTGAATCTGGCTGGGTCCATACTGGAAAGGCATGGTGAGCAAAAACTGATGGATTCATGCCCAAATCTCTGTATTGGGGTGAATGTATGACATTGTTCTGCATTCTGTCCATCAATAGTTCTTTTTGCATTTGTCACCCCGAGTGGATCTGGTATGCCCAGGCATGGGTCCCGTGCTCTCCATGCTACTGGAGTCAAGCTATCCTGGCTAAAGAGGGGTGAAGCCCTGAAACTGGTCCTAGGCTTCTTGTTTTCAGTCTAGGGAGGACCTGGCCTGGCAGTTCGGGCTGGGCAGTTCCCATTTGGCGCAGGGTCAAGACTGATATGGCTGGGCCCAACCTGGAAAGGCATGGTGAGTGAAAAAATTATGGATTTAGGCCCAGATCTCTGTACTGGGGTGAATGTATGAAATTGTTCTGCATTCTGCCCATCAATTGTTATTTTTGCATTTGTCACCCCGAGTGGGAAGGGTATGCCCAGACGTGGGTCCCTTGCTTTCCATGCCACTGGAGCCAAGCTATCCTGGCTGATGAGGGGTGGAACCCCGCAAACGGTCCTAGGGTGCTTGTTTCCAGTCCAGGGAGGACCTGGCCTGACAGTTCGGGCTGGACTGTTCCCATTGGGCGCAAGGTCAAGACTGCTTTGCATATGGCTAGGTCCAAACCGGAAATGTATGGTGAGCAAACAAGCATTGGCAAAGCCACTAGGTCTCACTTTTGGGACCTTATAAGTATTTAGTTATACAGCACAATAGCCTTGGTGCAACAACATCAACTGTTGCATGGCTAAAAACCTATAAGGTCCCAAAGGCGAGACCTATTGGCTATGGCAATGCTTGTTTTCACATGTTTTGGGGTTGTACTCATATCCAAAAGTACTAGAACAATGTTCTACAGATCATCAGGCAGGTCACGGGAAAGAACTTGAGTGTGCGCTACTAATATGTCCGTTGGGAGTGCCCCCGAGTTCTAAAAATTCTAAATGCACCATAAAATGTATAAGTCTGGCCTTCAGGCTAGTGAAAAGGAGTATAGTTAAGTCATGGAAAACCTAAACGCCACTCACCATCAGACAGTGGATGAAGGTATTGTAAGGTGGACGTGGGTCCAAATAGCAGCTAAGGTTTTCGCTAACAGACAACGGTGAAGGGGGCAGCACACACAGCTTGGGACTCACTGATGGTCAACTCACTGGAGGCATTATCAGACAAATACCCACATTGTGTGCACAGAAAAACAATGTTGTGCGAACAGATGGACATAGGCCTCAAAGTGCTCATTAAAGATAGTGGAAATTGGGTTGCTGTGTGAATATTAATAGTTGTCGTAGGTGTTTAAATTGTAATCGTAGCTAATAAGTGACAATGTAACTGTGGGAAACAGAATCACATTTTAATAGTAGAGAAAATATTGGCTTGAGATAATCGTCAAACTGTAGGAGACTGATATGACAAATGGGTGGGATGAACCTGTTGTTGTTATTGTTAAAAAGTGTATAGTTGTATGTAACTGAAAACATTCTTTGATTGTGCTCCACCTATGTTTTTCCAACACTCGAACACATCATTCTCATAGAAGACCAACCCCTGTAGCCTGCCCAAAAACAAAGATATGAACCATGGGAAAACCAAGGCCACAGTAACCAACCACATGGCAAGCTAAGAAACTTGTAGGGTGCCATTGCTGTGATGAAAGCCAACATCTTGTGTATACTCATGTAGTTTATCTTGTGATATGTGGGTGTTAGATCAAGTGTGATGAAGATCTTAGCACTCTCCAGACACACAAGCATATCTTTGATATTGGTGAGACTGAACAATTACAGTAGCGTAATGAGAGTAGTATCAGGTAGATGCTAAAATGATTATGCAGCCACACTACACTTTTCACAGTCAACCGCAGGTCTCTCACACTATGAGGCGCTCTTACCTGGGCTTCCGTAGAATATCCTAATCGGGCCCCGCTTTGATGTCGTAGGGTAATGGAGGAGGGGCACGAAGCGCAAGCACCAGCTGGGCAGGGTTTCAGACTGCCAGGCGGGGCCCTGCTTTGAAGTCGTAGCGTAATGGAGGAGGGGCACAAAGCGCAAGCACCAGCTGGGCAGGGTTTCAGACTGCCAGGCGGGTTCCCGGAGGCACGTGATGTATGGACGGCCTCTGAACTTTCAGCAAATCCTGCAAGAGATGGCCTATGCGTCGTGTGCACGGCGGAGTATCTCACATTTCGTATATACTCTCTCAGCCTTACCACTTCCATGGCCCATGTTGTGTAAGCAGACCGCCAGCAGTACCCGATCACTGCACACTAAAGGACTGATATGCCTACTTGATCTCCACGGCAACAGTGTACATTCATTGTGTGTCACAACAACGCGCTGTGACCCATAACTCGTCAGTCAGACGTAAACAGCACGGAACCCCTGTCCGGACACAGTCATGGTTATTTACGTTGCTCAGATGATAAGGCTGCTCTGGGGAACCACGTTTGAGTCTTGCTGTCCACTCAACATCCTGTGATTCTGGGCAAATCAATTCAATTCCCAGGCCCTGCCTTAACCAAGCATTGGCAGCGCTGCAGTAAAAGTAACGCCGCGCGCCTGTGAAAGTGAAAGTCATCGCGATCTCGATCACTGACAGCAAAAGTAATCGCGATGACGCGCTTAAGCATGCTAGGGATGCGCGCGCAGCAGCGCGCAAGCTTGTGCACGTGACAGTAAACTAATGGCCGCTTTAGAAGCACTTGTAAAAGCAGCTACTACATGTCTCGGCCAGACCAGCGCATGCGCTGGATCAGGCGAGACCCAAGGGATGCGCGCGCAGCAGCGCCGCGCGCTTGTGCGGGTGACAGTAAGCTGGTGGCCACTTTGGTAGCACTTGTAAAAGCAGCTACTAAATGTCTCGGCCAGACTAGCGCATGCGTTGGATCAGGCGAGACCTAAAAAATGATGGATTTAGGCCCATGTCTCTGTACTGGGGTGAATGAATGACATTGTTCTGCATTCTGTCCATCAATTGTTCTTTTTGCATTTGTCACCCCGAGTGGGACGGGGACGCCCAGAAGTGAGTCCTGTGCTCTCCATGCCACTGGAGTCAAGCTATCCTGGGTGATGAGGCGTGAAACCCCCGAAACCGGTCCTGGGATTCTTGTTTTCAGTCCAGGGAGGACCTGTCCTGGCAGTTTGGCCTGGACTGTTCCCATTTGGCGCCGGGTCGCGACTAATTTGCAAATGGGTGGGTCCAACCTGGAAAGGCACGGTGAGCAAAAAAACTATGGATTTAGGCCCAGATCTCTGTACTGGGGTGAATGTATGAAATTGTTCTGCATTCGGTCCATCAATTGTTATTTTTGCATTTGTCGCCCGAGTGGGACGAGTATACCCAGACATGGGTCCTGTGCTTTCCATGCCTCTGGAGCCACGCTATCATGGCTGATGAGGGGTGGCACCCACAACCGGTCCTAGGATGTTTGTTTCCAGTCCAGGGAGGACCTGCCCTGGCAGTTCAGGCTGGACTGTTCCCATTGGGCGCAGGGTCAAAACTGCTTTGCATATGACTGGGTCCAAACTGGTGAGAAAAAAACGATGGATTTAGGCCCAGATCTCTGTACTGGGGTGAATGTATGACATTGTTCTGCAGCCTGTCCATCAATTGTTCTTTTTGCATTTGTCACCTCGAGTAGGACGGGTATGCCCAGAAGTGAGTCCCGTGCTCTCCATGCCACTGGAGCCAAGCTATCCTGGCTGATGAGGAGTGAAACCCCAAAACCAGTCATATGATGCTTCCAGTCTAGGGAGGACCTGGCCTGGCAGTTTTAGCTGGACAGTTCCCATTGTGCGCAGGGTCAAGACTGATTTGCATATGGCTGGGTCTAACCTGGAAAGGCATGGTGAGCAATAAAACGATGGATTTAGGCCCAGGTCTCTGTACTGGGGTGAATGTATAACATTGTTCTGCATTCTGTCCATGAATTGTTCTTTTTGCATTTGTCACCCCGAGTGGGCCGGGTATGCACAGACGTGGGTCCCGGCCGGGTATGCACAGACGTGGGTCCCGTCCTCTCCATGCTACTGGAGCCAAGCTATCCTGGCTGATGAGGGGTGAAACCCCGCAACCAGCCCTAGGATGCTTGTTTCCAATCCAGGAGGGACCTGGCCTGGCAGTTCGGGCTGGACTGTTCCCATAGGGCACAGGGTCAGGACTGATTTGCATATGGCTGGGTCCAAACGAAAAGGCATGGTGAGCCAAAAAAAACAACGGATTTAGGTCCAGATCTCTGTACTGGGGTGAATGTATGACATTGTTCAGTACTCTGGTCATCAATTGTTCTTTTTGCATTTGTCACCCCGAGTGGGACGGGTATGCCCAGACGTGTGTCCCGTGCTCTCCATGCCACTGGAGTCAAGCTAGCCTGACTGATGAGGGGTGAAACCCCGAAACAAGTTCTAGGATGCTTGTTTTCAGTCCAGTGAGGACCTGGCCTGGCAGTTCGGCTGCACTGTTCCCATTGGGCGCTGGGTCAAGACTGATTTGCATGTGGCTTGGTCCAAACTGGAAAGAAATGGTGAGCAAAAAACGATGGATTTAGGCCCAGATATCTGTACTGGGGTGAATGTATGACATTGTTCTGCAGTCTGTCCATCAATTGTTCTTTTTGCATTTGTCACCCCGAGTGGGACGGGTATGCCCAGAAGTGAGTCCCGTGCTGTCCATGCCACTGGAGTCAAGCTATCCTGGCTGATGTGGGGTGAAACCCCAAAACCAGTCATATGATGCTTCCAGTCTAGGGAGGACCTGGCCTATCAGTTTTAGCTGCACAGTTCCCATTGTGCACAGGGTCAAGACTGATTTGCATTTGGCTGGGTCTAACCTGGAAAGGCATGGTGAGCAATAAAACGATGGATTTAGGCCCAAGTCTCTGTACTGGGGTGAATGTATAACATTGTTCTGCATTCTGTCCATCAATTGTTCTTTTTGCATTTGTCACCCCGAGTGGGCCGGGTATGCACAGACGTGGGTCCCGTCCTCTCCATGCTACTGGAGCCAAGCTATCCTGGCTGATGAGGGGTGAAACCCCGCAACCAGCCCTAGGATGCTTGTTTCCAATCCAGGAGGGACCTGGCCTGGCAGTTCGGGCTGGACTGTTCCCATAGGGCACAGGGTCAGGACTGATTTGCATATGGCTGGGTCCAAACGAAAAGGCATGGTGAGCCAAAAAAAACAACGGATTTAGGTCCAGATCTCTGTACTGGGGTGAATGTATGACATTGTTCAGTACTCTGGTCATCAATTGTTCTTTTTGCATTTGTCACCCCGAGTGGGACGGGTATGCCCAGACGTGTGTCCCGTGCTCTCCATGCCACTGGAGTCAAGCTAGCCTGACTGATGAGGGGTGAAACCCCGAAACAAGTTCTAGGATGCTTGTTTTCAGTCCAGTGAGGACCTGGCCTGGCAGTTCGGCTGCACTGTTCCCATTGGGCGCTGGGTCAAGACTGATTTGCATGTGGCTTGGTCCAAACTGGAAAGAAATGGTGAGCAAAAAACGATGGATTTAGGCCCAGATATCTGTACTGGGGTGAATGTATGACATTGTTCTGCAGTCTGTCCATCAATTGTTCTTTTTGCATTTGTCACCCCGAGTGGGACGGGTATGCCCAGAAGTGAGTCCCGTGCTGTCCATGCCACTGGAGTCAAGCTATCCTGGCTGATGTGGGGTGAAACCCCAAAACCAGTCATATGATGCTTCCAGTCTAGGGAGGACCTGGCCTATCAGTTTTAGCTGCACAGTTCCCATTGTGCACAGGGTCAAGACTGATTTGCATTTGGCTGGGTCTAACCTGGAAAGGCATGGTGAGCAATAAAACGATGGATTTAGGCCCAAGTCTCTGTACTGGGGTGAATGTATAACATTGTTCTGCATTCTGTCCATCAATTGTTCTTTTTGCATTTGTCACCCCGAGTGGGCCGGGTATGCACAGACGTGGGTCCCGTCCTCTCCATGCTACTGGAGCCAAGCTATCCTGGCTGATGAGGGGTGAAACCCCGCAACCAGCCCTAGGATGCTTGTTTCCAATCCAGGAGGGACCTGGCCTGGCAGTTCGGGCTGGACTGTTCCCATTGGGCACAGGGTCAGGACTGATTTGCATATGGCTGGGTCCAAACGAAAAGGCATGGTGAGCAAAAAAACGATGGATTTAGGCCCAGATCTCTGTACTGGGGTGAATGAATGAAATTGTTCTGCATTCTGTCCATCAATTGTTCTTTTTGCATTTGTCAACCCGAGTGGGATGGATAAGCACAAACGTGGGTTCCGTGCTCTCCATGCCACTGGAGACAAGCTGTTGTGGCTGATGAGGGTGAAACCCCGAAACCGGTCTTAGCGTGCTTGTTTCCAGTCCAGGGAGGACCTGTCCTGGCATTCAGTCTGGACTGTACCCATTGGGCGCAGGGTCAAGACTGATTTACATATGGCTGGGTCCAAACTGGAAAGGCATGTTGAGCAAAAAGACAATTGATTTAGGCCCAAATATCTGTACTGGGGTGAATGTATGACATTGCTCTGCTTTCTGTCCATCAATTGTTCTTTTAGCATTTGTCACCCCCATTGGGACGGGTATGACCAGACGTGGGTCCCATGTGCTCCATGCCACTATAGTAAAGCTATCCTGGCTGATGAGGGTGAAATCCCAAAACAGGTCCTAGGATGTTTGTTTCCAGTCCAGGGAGGACCTTGCCTGGCAGTTCGGGTGGACTGTTCCCATTGGGCGCAGGGTCAAGACTGATTTGCATATGGCTGGGTCCAATCTGGAGAGGCATGGTGAGCAAACAAAATATGGAATTAGGCCCAGATCTCTGTACTGGGGTGAATGTATGACATTGTTCTGCATTCTGTTCATCAATTATTCTTTTTGCATTTGACATTAACAATGTTCTACGACATCCGCAAAACCCTTCTTGAGATGGCAAATTCAAAGAGCTCTTTGAGCTGTTTCAGTTATGGCTACTGGCCAACTGTGTATCAAAGTAATCCATTTATCACACTATCGGTCATAAATTTCCCTGTAAAGTGATTAATGAGTCACATCTGTTCTGAGCAGTTTTACTTAAAATGCACAATGTACAAAAAGCCTTGGGGAGCCCATTCTTGTCATTCCTGCTCTGAAGCATCTTTGGAGCTTGCTTATGTTCACAGCAGGGCACGGATCTCACCTTAATTTTGGTGTTCAGAGGTCGACAGGTATGCAGCACCTTGCAGGCACTTCACTCAGTGGCTGCTGGTGACATTTGAAAGTGGAGAGGCGTAAATGTTGGGTATGAGTTTTACATAGCAAGCATAGTTTGAAAGGGATGACACTGACCTTTTTCAGCAGTGCTCCAGTGCTTTAAAAGGGAGAGGTCCAGTGCTCTGGTAAAAGGAGTGGCTTATGAAAATATTGAAGTCAAGTGTTAGAATTAGGCAATCTGAAGCCCTACTTCACACTGTGCTAATAAACTATAAACTTGTGGGAAAGTGTTAACCTGTGTGCTGAGTGACGGTGACAGACATGCTATTGCTGAATACTTACATTTACAGGTATTGTGTCCAAAATATAAATGGCTTATGGATTTCCATTCAGTTGGACTATCTTTTGTCAAATTAAACTACTGATAACATTAAAACCCTGATGCACACATTTTTAATGAGAGCCAGAAGCCCATTTACGCTGCCAAAAGGGAAATCCTTCTGCCTCCCAAGAGCCTAACCGCAGAGTAAGTACCTGCAGCTGCTTTTGTGTTCTCAAGTTTTGGAGCTTACTAACTAAAATAGTAAAAAAAAAACCGTTTTACATGTAAAGTGCTCTATTGCCCTGGGGCTGCGTTCAAGCTACATAAAACTGCAAAAACAATTGGAAAGTAGGACCAAGCACCCCCACCTACTTGACCGTGCATTTGGAATAGAATTTAATGGGAAAAATACCTTACTTAGGGCCAGATGTAGGTGGTCTATTACCGGTTGGTAACGACCGAAATAAACGAATTTCGACCGTTACCGACCGGCAATAGGCTTTTCTTATGTAGGGGGCCGAAATTAAGGATTCGGTAATTTACTGAATCGGTAATTTAAGGAATCGGTAAATTACCGATTTCTTAAATACCGATTCGGTAAATTACCGAATTCCTAATGTAGGGAGCACTTAAATGAGTGCTTATCCCATGTTAGGATTCGTTATTTACCACCAACTACAAGTTGGTGGTAAATAACGAAACCCCCCAAAAAGCAATTTAACGCAAATTGCTTCAGTGCCATGTTGCAGACATACATGCCCTTAGGGCATGTATGTCTGCAACATGTGCACCCATAAACAATTGAGGTGTGCAACAGGGTGTCAAAGTGACACCCTGCCACCCTTCAATGTTTTCCCCCTTTTACTGAATCGGTATTTACCGATTCGGTAATTGACATTTATTCCTATGGGACTCCAGGCCCATAGGAATGAATGGCAATTACTGAATCGGTAAATACCGATTTGGTAATTACCAAATCTTAACGATTCGGTAATTTTTACAGAATTTTTAGCTATATAGCATTTACCGATTCATAAATACCGAATTGGTAAAATTCGGTATTTAGGAATCGGTAAATACTATTTACCTACATCTAGCCCTTAGACTCTTAAGATACCTCCTCCCCCTTGTGTTTAAGGGCCATATGGGCATCCTTAGACAAGCTCCTAGACCCATACGAACCACCATGAACAGCAACAAAGCCACACTCCCCCACCAGACCAAAACTCCACCGAGAACTTAATAAGCTTACCAAGCTTAGACTATGCTACCATCTTTCTCTTTTTCTCTCTCCACCTTAATTTCCTACTTCTTCCCACTTTCACACCCTCCCTCCCACCTCTCTGGGATAGTCAAGCATAGATGTTGCAAACCTATACTACCAGCAACATAGCCAGGCTGGTCTGCTACCATGTACCAACAAAGCGCTGATGATTATGTATAAAAACTCCAATAAAAACTATTATAAAAAAAAGGGAAAAAAAGGCTCCCTTGAGCCACTGAGCTGACAAGCTCACCTGGGATGCACCTGTGTGCATGTGCAGTATTACTGGGACCTGCGAAGACTTGGGCAGCATTACAGCAACCCCAGATGACTTTTCTCTTTTCTCTACTACTTTTTCTCTCTACTGATGAAGGGCTAAACAAATGTCTAGAGATAACACCACTACCTGCACTAACTTTGGTGAAAAACTACAGAAACGTTTCAGTTAGCATACTACATTTACCAGATTACAATGGGGTGACTGTGCTGGGATGAGAGGCACTGTGCTCCGTCCCACCTTGTGTTTAAAAGGCTCCCTTGAGCCAAAAAGCTGACAAGCTCACCTGGGATGGACCCATGAGCCAGTGGAGTGGTACTGTCACCTGTGAAGACTTGGGCAACATTACAGCAAACCCAGATTACATTTCTCTTTTCTCTACTACTTATGCTCTCTACTGATAAAAGAGGCCTAGATACACGTGTCTAGAGGTAACAGCACTACCTGAACCAACTTTTGTGGAAAGCTACAGCAACTTGGAATCATATTACATTTGCAAGATTGCAATGCGGTGAACTGTGCTGGGATGGGAGGCAGTGTGCTCCCTACCCTTTTGTGTTTAAAAGGCTCCCTTGGGCCAATGATCTGCTGATCTCACCTAAGATGCACCTGTGTGCCTGTGGAGTTGTACTGTGACCGGTGAAGACTTGGGCAACATTTCAGCAACCCCAGACGACTTTTCTCTGCTCTCTACTACTTCTGCTATTTACTGATTAAGGGATCAACCCAGAAACAAGTGTCTAGAGATAACAGCACTACACCTACACCAATTTTGGTGAAAACATACCGCAAATTTGACTTGCGCGTTCTGCATTTACCAGATTGCAATGGTTTGAATTGTGCTGCGATGAAAGGCACGGTGCTCCATCCTCCCTTGCATATTCATATTAAGTTTGTTGTTGGCCCAGCTTTATGCAAAAAGAACATTTTCAAACCAGTCCTTAGATTAAAACATGTTATCCTTAAGCACTATGCAATTATTTCTATTGTTACTGATACTGCGTGCTTTAAAATTAGCAATGTCCCACAACATACACAAAACCCTTCTTGAGGGAAGAAATCCAAAGAGCACTCTGAGCTGTTTCAGTTATGATCAATGTTACTGGCCAACTGTGCATTAATGTAAACTATTAATCACACAATTGCTCATAAATTTCCCTGTACTGTGACTTATGAGTCAGATCTGTTCTGAGCAGTTGCACTTAAAATGCACAATGTACAAAAAGCCTAGGGGAGCCCATTCTCATCATTCCTGCTACGACACATCCTTGGGACTTGCTCAAGTTCACAGCAGGGCAAGAATTTTGCACTCATTTTGGTATTCAGCCGTTAACAGGTATGCAGCACCCTGTAGGCAGTTTCAGTGGCGGCTGGTGACATTTGAAAGTGGAGAAACGTAAAAGTTGGGGATGAGTTTTGTATAGCAAGCATACTTTGGAAGGGATGGTACTGACATTTCTCAGTGCTTTGAGAAGGAGTGTACCGGTGCTCTGGGACAAGGAGTGGCTTATGAAAATAATGAAGTAAAGTGTGAGAATTAGGCAATTACAGTCTGGAGCACTACTTCACAGTGTGCCAATAAACTATAAACCGGTGGGACAGTGATAACCTATGTGCTGAAGGATGGCCAGTCTATTGCTGAAACCTTACATTTACAGGGATTTTGCCCAAAATGTAAATGGATTATGGATTTCCATTCAGTTGGTCTATCTTTTTTCAAATTAAGCTACTGATAACATTAAATCCGTGATGCACACCTTTTTAATGAGAGCCAGAAATGCATTTGTACTGCCAGAAAAGGAAATCCTTCTGCTTCCCAAGGGCATAACCGCAGAGTAAAGTACCTGCATCTGCTTTTGTGCTCTTAAGTTTTGGAGCTTGCTAACTTAAATAATGAAAAATGTTTGGTTCGTGTTAAAGCACCATATTGCCTTGGGGCTGGGTTCATGCTATATCAAGCTGCAAGAACAATTAGGAAGTAGGACAAAGCGCCCCCACCTTCTTGACTATGCATTTGAAACAGAATTTAAAGTGAAAACCAATATATTTGGACTCTGAGACCTGGCCACCTGTGACTTGCCAATGGCCAGCCAGTGTGATCATCGACAGATGATTGATGACAGCATACTTAAGTTACCTCCCCTCATTGTGTTTAAAAGGCTCCCTTGAGCCAACCAGCTGACAGGCTCACCTGGCTTTGGAGGGGTACTGTGACCTGTGAAGACTTGGGCAGCATTTCAGCAACCCCAGAATACTTTTCTCTGCTCTCTTCTACTTTTGTCTCTTCTGATGAAGAGCTAAACCCAGAAACACATGTCTAGGGATAACAGCACAACCTGCACCAACTCTGGAGAAAATCCAATAGCAACTTTGAAGTAAGCGTACTGCAATTACCAGATTGCAAGAGGGTGAACTGCGCTGGGATGAGAGAAAGCATGTTCCTTTCCCCCTTGTGCTTAAAAGGGTCCCTTGAGTCAACAATCTTACAAGCTCACCTGGGATGCACCTATGTACCTGTGGAGTGGTACTTTGACCTGAGAAGACTGGGGCAGCATTTTAGCAACCCCAGATGCCTTTTCACTTCTCTGTGCTATTTATGTCTCTATTGACGAAGGGCTAAACCCTGAAAGTCATGTCTAGAAATCATACAACCACAGGCACCAAATATGGTTAAAAAAATGACAGCAACGTTAAAGCAAGCATAATGCATTTACCAGATTGCAATGGGGTGAACTGTGCTGGGATGATAGGCATTGTGCTCCCTCCCCCCTTATGTTTAAAAGGCTCCTTGAGCCAATGAGCTGATGAGCTCGACTGAGATACACCTGTGTGCCTATGTAGTGGTACTGTGAACTGTGAAGACTTGGTCAGAATTTCAGCAAACCCAGATGACATTTCGCTGCTCTCTACTACTTCTATCACTGATGATGAAGGGTTAAACTCTGATCTCAGACCTGGCCCTTGAATGGTTTAGATCGTTCTTGACCGGAAGATCCTTTCGTGTCTCCACTCCTCCATTTTTATCTCAGGCGCATCCGATTGAGCAGGGTGTCCCCCAGGGCTCGGGATTGAGCCCCACATTGTTCAATCTTTATGTTCAGCCACTAGCTGCTGTCGCCAGACAGTGGGACCGTACTATGGTCTCATATGCTGACGACACGCAGCTGGTGGTTGCTCTAACGGATGGCTCGAGCCTGAATGTCTCCAAGTTTAAAAGTGGCCTTACGGCCGTGGAAGATTGGATGACGTCTAATTGCTTGCAATTAAACGCAAACAAAACAGAAGTTTGGATATTCGGTAAGAACACTGACTTATGAGGTGACCATTGGTGGCCTAATGCCTTGGGTAAGGCCCCAAACCAAGGAACGAAGTCAAGAACTTGGGTGTGTGGATGGACACCTCTCTTAGTTTCTGCTTCCAAACTAAAAAAGTTGCTGCCACGTGTTTCGGCATTTTACGAGGTATTAAACCTATCCTAAAATTCTTTGATGCATCTACTAGACAGCTGATAATCCAGTCTACTTTTCTCTTTCACCTGGACTACGCTAGCTCTCTGCTTCTAGGGGCCAATCAAGCTGAGATCACCCGGATGCAGCGTATCCAGAACGCAGCAGCCAGAGCCTTAGTTGGCCTTCCCCGGTTCTGCTCCACCGCCGATACCATCCGGAGACTTCACTGGCTCCCTATAACACAGAGGATTCGGGTTTAAGACGCTTTGCCTGTCTTTTAAAATTCTGAAACTGGCTATGCCTAAAATGCTCGATAACCTGCTGATCCCGTATGTCCCTTCCCGTGCATTACGTTCTAGGGGGCAGCATTTGGTTACGGTGCCTCGGATAAAATGCTGCAGAGCGGGATGCCGCTCCTTCCGCTATCTGGCAGCAAAATTGTGGAACTCATTACCGGCCCACATACGAGAACTGGACGACCTGTTGACCTTCAGGAAGGCAGTCACAACTCACCTTAAGCTCTTAAAAAAATAATAAGTTATTTCTGGAATCTGTCTTACTGGGCTCCACCGTAGTATGCTGTTCTTCTATCTGCTGTAAGCGCCGGGACGCCCCTTTGCTGAGGCAGCTGAGCGCTACATAAGTAGTTATAACATAACATAACATAACATAACATAACATACGCGAGATAACAGAACTACATGCCTTAACTTTGGTAAAAACGACAGCAACTTTGAAGTAAGCGTACTGCTTTTACCAGACAGCAATGGGGTGAACAATGCTGGGGTGAGAGGCAGTGTGCTGAATACCCTTTTGTGCTTAAAAGGCTCCCTTGAGCCACTGAGCTGACAAGCTCACCTGGGATATACCTGTGTGCCTGTGAAGTAGTACTGTGACCTGTGAAGACTTGACAGCATTTCAGCAACCCCAGATGACTTTTCTCTGCTCTCTACTACTTCTTTCTTTACTGATGAAGGGCTAAATCCTGAAACATATGTCTAGAGATAACAGCACTTCCTGCACCAACGTTGGTGGAAAACTACAGCAATTTTGAAATAATCTCTTGGAAATCAGGACCTGTTTGCAATGTCCCCCAACTTTTTGCCCTCTTTGAGGCCCCTGGATGTCAGTTTTCTAACTATGAGGATGCCACGGGCACTACCTTTGCGGCCCAGTGCCCGTCTGAGGTGGAAAACATGCTGCGAATACATTTAAAACACCTACATACACTAAGGTACATTATAGGTTAGGGTACCCCTATGATTGGCATGTCCTCCAGTATTAAGCCATGGCCCGTTATATGGCATTGAAATTAAAACTACTTTTAAGTCCCTAGTATACAATGGGGCATGGCAGTTTAGAGGGCAGCAGCTTTTTCTGCACTTGCATGTGTACACTGATGAATCCTGAAGTCAGTTTAAAAGCAGCCCTGTGTTTCAGGACTGATTTTAAAATGAAGATTGTGCCCAAACTCGACTTTTGTGTTTGGGTCAGTTAAAAATGAATAACCTACACCATTCTGGCATATTAGGTACCACCAGAGTCTCCCCTAGGCGTCCGAGAGGTGGGGCATCAGGTACTTATTAGGAGAACCCTTAGAATATAGGTTTGATATGTGCTGGAGCTAATGACATTGCTCATTTCACCTCCCTCATTGTAGTAAAGTGCTTCCCAAAATTGTCTTTTGTGCTAGGAGCACTATGGAGTGATGATCTGTACTATTTGTACATATTCAGAACCCCTAATGTCTCCTTTAGGTGGTCCAGGGGTTTGGGTGGGGGTGTCCTGTAGATATAGGCAGGGTCCTTATAAATGACGTTTTATAAGCCCTGGTGTTAGATAAATTGCCCATTTCATTTTCCCCATTGCAGATTCCCAGCCCCTTAGGTTAACATGGCAATAAATTATTAATCGATAACTCCTGCCAGGAAACACAGAGAATATCATTATCATTCAAGGACTTAGTGGAATGGGTTTGAACATCCAAAAATATGCTCTTGTTGAATTTATTCTGAGTGTACAGCAAAGAAATGATGAGACTGTCTAGTCTGTAAACTAAAATGTAGCCTTCCAGTGATCTGTTCTGATTGGTCAGAGTTAAGTGGATTAGCCATGATGCTTTGATGAAGTGATAAGTGGCACCTTGGGTCGAGAGCCTTTCTGGGAGGAGAGGGTTCTGCTACATAAGAATGCCAGAGCAAAGGGGAGGGGTTGTAAACCATGTTCTTCAAAGAAAGGAGGGGACAGGCATAATAAGCCAATTTCATTTACATCCCTACCCTATGAAGCCAGCCAGATGGCAGGCTTAAGGAAGGAATGTGAAGATGCCAGGGGGAGGGAGATTATGGAAATGGGCATCCTGGAGGTTGGGTTAGCCAGCTCTTGCCTTAGCCATATTGATGTTTGGAGAAATAGTACTTTCTGGGAGACCATCGTGCCACACTTTGGAGAAAATGGTCATACTATTGGGTGTTGCTCTTCACTTTATTGGACACGAGTGCCCTCCTGTGTGACCCCATACAGACACTATATCTGAGAGGGGAACTGCCTCTCCGATCTGCTTGACACAATGGAAAGGTGAAGGGTCCATGCTGGAAGTTTGATTTGCCCCAACTAGGCCCTGCACTCTGACTGACTGCGTCTGCTTTACAATCTGGAACTACAGCCCACCGGATCTAACTTGCCTTAGGAAAAATAAAGAGTGGACTGCCTGCAAGCTACAGGTTAACAGTGCTCACCTGGACGATCACCACCAAGAATCCCCAGCCTGAAGCATTACCAGTTGATTTGTAAGGGTTTTGTCCAAGTGGGTTGTGGGACCGAAAGTCCCAAACTTTCAAGGACCATTTTGGAGCTTCCTGACCCTTGGAGTAAGTTCAGGAAGACGTTCCAGAAGTTTGGAGAATTACGGAGCAACTTTAAAAAAAAAACTCTCCAAGTGCACCGACTCAACCTGCCAGCCAATCCGGCGACCCTCAACTGCAAGCTAGACTGCCCTCCAGGTTTGTCCCACTGAAAAGCTCCGGAGGTCCGACTTCCAAAGTTTGACTGGGAGCTGGTCATAATTCAAGCCATTGAACCCTCACCAAATCTGGCATAATGAAGAGCATCAAGAGACCCAGGAGAAAAAGCTCTGTAAAGTCTGAATGTAAACAAGGTGACCAGGACCAACTGTGAGTCAAGCCGCCCACGTTCGACCGCAAGCAGGTCTGGATCTCTGGTTCATCCGGCTGGAAAGCCCCAGAGGTTTGACTTCCATAGGTTTGACCGGCAGCTCATTGCAAAGCAAGTTGGTGAATCCACACAAATCCGGACTAGCTGAGAGCTTAGAGGGACCCCAGGAAGAAAAGCTCCAGAAATGTCAGAACGTAAAAAGTTTGACCGAAGCCTACCACAAGGGGTAGCTGCCAGGGCTCCATCGTGGTCAACATGAAACTTTGACTTTGTCCCGGTCTAGCTCGACCAGCTGTCCCAATAGTCACTATATGTTTCTATGTGCTATATAGTTCTAAATCTTTAAGAATTCATATCTCCGGTTCCCTACATTGGATATTTTCTCGTTTTGATGTCATTATAAAGATTAAAATATTCCCTATTTTTATAAATTGGTGTTGAATTTTTATTGCGTGCTGTGTCTTAATTAATTACTGAACTGGTGTTTTTAAATGCTCTACATACCTGTCTCTAAAGTTAGGCCTGCCTGCTCACAGCCAATCTACCAAGGGTTGAGCATGGGAATACTTTTCCGAGACCTATTCTGAGCCCTAGACTGTGCTAGTGGCCTTATTGCCAGTGGTAGATGCACATTTAACACTACTATTAACACACTTTCCAACATAAGTATACTGCATTTACTGGATTGCAATGGGGTTTACTGTGTTGGGATTAGTGTGCTCCCTCCCCTCTTGCATATTCATATTAAGTTGTGATGGTTGTTAATGGCCTAGCTTTTGTTAAATTTAAACTTTTCAAACCAGTCCTTCTTTGAGGTAACATTTCATCTTTAAGCGCTATACAATTATGTCTAATGTTAATGATACTGCATGCTTTACAATTAACAGTATCCCACAACACACACAAAACCCTCCTTGAGGAAGGAAATCCAAAGAACAATTTGAGCCATTTCAGTTATGATCAACGCTGCTGTGCATTAAAATAAACTATTTATCACAGAATTGCCCTTAACTCCTCGCGTGCTCATGACGAGCTGAGCTCGTCATGAGGCACTGTGGTCGTGTGCTCATGACGAGCTGAGCTCGTCATGACACGCGTGGCAGTAATTTTGAGTCAAATGTGTTCTGATAATTTATACTTAAAACGCACAGTGTACAGCAAGTCTAGGCAAGCCACTTCCCTTCTTACCTGCTCAGACGCATCTTTGGAGCTTGCTCATGTTCACAGCAGAGTGGTAGGTAATAATGGGGTAAACCCTTACCTCATCGACCTGGGTTGGATCTAGGACGCTTGCCAGTCCACTCTAATGATACAATCGGATGGTTGTTCAAGTAAGTTTGGGACCTCCCCATGCTATGAGTCTTATCCTTTGTCTGTGTTTTTTTTAAAAACTCCTCCACATGAATAGAAAGACATGGAAACTTTTTTTATCAACAGATTCTAACACCCCGTCATCTGGGACGTCCATCATTGACTTTGGTCTTTATAAACTGAAGAACCTAGTAAGTTGTTTTCACCTCCCTCACCCTGCGTCATTCAAGGGCCGTTCTACGGTGACCTGCCTGCTAATCCTTCCTAATACAAATTTATTTCCCCCATAGAATAACCCGACAGGCGCAAGTCTCAATTCAGAAGGGACGCCACCCAAACGCCTGTACATGTAGGTACACCGTGCTTGTGGGACACTAAGTGTTTTCCAAACTATTAAGTAATTCTTTCGAGTGATACACATCTCTGTCTTCCTAGGTGCTCCATGTCACTGTTTTTAAACGTCCTGAAGAAGACCCCAAACTGAGGATTTACCCGCCCTTACATTGGGGGTCGAAACGTCGACAACACCATCAACACATACACGCCTTATTGAAATTTGCCATACTGGGCCCCCGTGCATAGTGTGTCTCTAGGGAACAACTTTGATCTGTCATGGACTAGAAATGTTATCTGCATAAGACAGAATTGTTTACAGGACACAATTCCTTTTCTTTGTCCCTTATTCTTTTCCAATCACACCCTATCCTACTAAAACCTCCCTTCTTCTCTGACAATCACCGAGCACTGATTAAAGAACTGTACGTAATTGCCATATATTGTATGAATATGAAATATAATATGTGTGAGACTGCAGAAAGCTGAATTAAATTCAGTTCAAGTGATACTTAACTGGTGTGTGTACCTTTATAATTGAATAATGGAATGTATAACTGTTTTGTAATCGACCACCCCCTTTTTTGATAACATGTTCACAGCAGGGCACGGATGTCAAACTCATGTTGACGTTCAGATGTAATAGTAATGCAGCAACCTGCAGGTACTTCACTCAGTGGCAGCTGGTGACATTTGAAAAAGGAATCGCATAAAACATGGCCATGAGTTTTATGTTACAAGCATAATTTGGAAGGGATATCATTGACACTTCTCTGTAGTGCTTTAAATGGGTGTGGGAGTGCGGGTCTAATATACAGGCAAGGAGGCTGGATGAATTTGCGAACAGGTAGAGTTTTATTTTCAACAAGCTTAGGTTCAGGTACAACAGATGTCCGGGCGTCACAATAATCCTCTTCCGGTGATTCTTCCTCTTTGAATATTTGGGCGGAGGGCAATGGTTCAGGCTCCTCGTCTTCGGAGTCGAAGGGTGTTCCCCAGAGGCTCATAAAAGAGGAAAAAGAAGGAGCCGTCAGACACCAGTTCCCTAAATATCAGGGGGTAACCTGTCACCGCACCGTGGATGTGTATTGTCTTAGGCACAATTAGGCTTGAAAACCAGTGCTATGGAAGGGGAACTGACCAGTGAGGGAAGGGAATTAAGGAAAAGGAGTAGGAAGCCCACGTCTCTAAAGTAGGATCCTAAACCCCAATGAATGCTATTATAGGCAGACTCGGGCCATCACAGTATCATGAGGAAATGAAGACATTAACCAAATTCAGGGTTGTTCACGGGTCGCATTTACATCAACAGGCAATAGTTTAACCAACAGTGTAATCTACAACCTACATTACGCTCCTCCCGCAACCCTCCGTTACCTTCCCACCTTCCTCCAATCCTCGTGGTAACCCCTCACTCACCGGCCCCTGCCGCAAACTCTCCTGAGTCCGCGGCCGCTCTTCAGCGTCCTTCGGTGGAATCCACCACTCTTCACTCCAAGGTTCGTCCGTTTCTTCCACCTCGATGCCTTCTCTCCTGGGCTTCTCCTCGCTGTTCGCTCCACAGGGCTTCTCCTTCTTCGTTGCTCCTTCCGACGTCCTCTCCCGCTCTCCAGCTTTGTGTAGATGCCCGCCCCTTTCCTCGTAGACCGCCGATTTCATTGGTCTTCCTTGAACACTTCCGGGGTTGCTGTCGTCCTCTTCCGGGTCCTGTCTCCCAGCTCTCTGTAGGGATACAAAAAGACAACATGGATCTGGATCGGGAGTTTCCTTGTCCATATCTGGAGCCTGATCACGATGGATTCCGGCCCATGGGACCGCATCGGTGAGTACTTCCTCACAATGGGAGAGTACAGGTGCTCTGGTACAAGAATTAGCCTATGAAAATAATGAAGTCAAGTGTGAGAACTAGGTACTTACATTGAGGAGCACTACTTCACAGTGTGCCAATAAACTGTAAACTGGTGGGAAAGTGTTAACCTGTGTGCTGAGGGATGACCATGCTACACCTACATTGTGCCCAAAATGTAAATTAGCTCATGGATTTCTTTTCATTTGTTCCACTTTTTCAATCGAAACTACTGATAACATTGGAACTGTAATGCACACATGTTTAATGAGAGCCAACCAGAAAGAGATATCCTTCTGCCTCCCAAGGGCATAACTGCAGAGTGAGTGTCCTGCAGCTGTTATTGTGATCCCAAGTATTTGAGCTTACTAGCTGCAATCAATCAGGGATTTGGCAATCAGGGATTTGAGTAGCTCACTGCTCCCCCAGGAGGGTTTCAAGGTGCTGGGGGAGGGGGCTTTCAGGCATCTCCAGTCATTAGAAAAGCCAGGTCTTGAGGCTCTTCCTGACTGCTTGCAGTGTCGGTCTTCATATGATGTTGAGGAGGAATTTGTTCCAGGTCTTGGTCACTATGTAGGTGAAGGAACTGCCTCCCATTCTGGTTCTGTGGATGCCGGGGATTTCGGCCAGGGCTAGGTCAGGAGAGTGGAGGTTTCGCTTGGGAGCATAGAAGGAGATACGTTCATTGAGGTAATGGGGTCCGTTGATGTGGAGGGCTTTGTAGGCCAGAGTAATCAGCTTGAATTTACTCTTATTTCAATAGGAGTCAGTGAAGGTCTCGTAGGTGCTGGGTGATGTGGTATTGTCGTGGGATTCTGAGGACGAGTCCGGATGTGGCGTTCTGGACGGTCTGAGGTTTGTGGAGTAGAGATTTGTTGATTCCGGCGTAGAGGTGAATTCCGCAGTCCAGCCTGCTGGTGATAAGTGCATGGGTGATGGTCTTCCTGGATTCGGGGATCCATTTGAAGGTCTTGCGGAGTATGTGGAAGGTGTTGAAGCTTAAATAATTAATAATGTCTGGTTCACATGTAAAGCACTCTATTGCTCTGGGACTGAGCTAATGCTATATAAACTGCAAGAACAACAGGGAAGTAGGACAACACCCCCCACCTTCTTGACCATGAATATGGAATAGATTTTAAAGTGAAAAACAACATATTTCGACTCCCAGACATGGCCAACTGTGAATTGCTGATGGCCAGTCAGTTAGATCAATGACAGACGGGCTGGTCACTCTTGATGACAACCTACTGAGGTTACCTCTTAGCTCAGTAATTGCTTTGTCATCAGGGAAGGAATATTTTTCAATTCACCCTTAACCTGTTGGACGCTCATGACGAGCTCAGCTCGTCATAACGGCCGCAGAACACCCACGTGGGGATAATTCCCCTCCTGTGCGGGGCGTTCCATTGAGTGGGGGGAGTCATGAGGAGCTCAGCTCGTCATGGGCACAGCACCACTGTGTGGGAATTATGTTATATGTTATAAACTGTTTTGTAACGCGCTCAATTACTACCGGAGTATCCTGGCGCGGTATACCGCTGGGGAACCCGTCCTGGCTTTCCCTGTGGGATGGTCCCTACTGGGAGTCCCCAAGGTGAAGCCAGGCATCCCCGGCATTGATGGGGCCGTTGTGGAGATTAGGCAAGCTAATGCCCAGAGTTGCCGAGTGGGACCCCTGGTTAGAGTAGGCACCGAGGCGAGAATTATCAAGTCCGCTGACCCTGGTCCACGACCCTGCCGCGTCGGGAATTGAACCCTGGTCCCGGGCCGACTCCTGGTTCCGGGTCTGCCGCCTCTAACCAGTGAGCCACACCACTCCACTATTAGCCCAGTGTGGAATATACTTATACTTAGGTGCCCAGTGTGGAAGGGGTTAAATACTCCCTTTTATTTAATACCCCCCAACAGAGTTAGACTGGGACAGAATAGTGGCCTGGGCACCAAAACAAAAGTAGCCCCCATTAGGGAACCAGATAACTAAAAAAGTGGCCCACATTTGTAAATCAGCCCAGTTTTGAGCTTGTAAAGACACTCTGCGTGGGTATTTTGCAAGGTATTGAAGACGACATGCAGTTGTGTTTGCTGCTGGCAAAGGTTCTGGTATTATCAAGGACACTGCCTGTCTGGCCTGTGATCAATCATGCCAATAATCAGACGCAGTAAACTGAAACTCTTCTGTGTGTTATTTTATTTGTTTAAATACATTCTGAAAATCTTATGTCATATCATAAGATTTGTTTGACTCATCCCTTACAAAATACCCTAAAGGCTCTGGTCGTGCACTGGTATTTAGAACCAGTGTCGACCTTTGAATCTCTGTGCCAGTTTGAAGGCTCACCCACGTCAAAACTGAACTTCGTTCTTCTCTCTCTTCCCATTGCCTGGAAAGGGTCACAGAAGGGGCTGAATGCTAAAAGGCTTTCCTGAGCTCTGCTGAGTCTGTCCATCCGGATTCTGTTGGAGTGCTTGGTAGAGCAGTGTGGTAAGCTGTGAACTGGATTCTGCCCAATGGGCCAATAAAGCTCAAGCTGAAACACTGCCCAGAATCCAGTGGTCAGGTTCCTAGCTATACAGTCTTTAAACCCACTCATCCCTTGCTCCTCACGAATGGGGTGGGGTCTGCGATGCTCCTTGACCCCACCCTTTGACAAGTTAGGGCAGGGTAGGGAGTGTGGCATGGCATCACTCCTTGGCTGACGTAAAGGCTTCAGCCTGTAGCACCAAGGGGTTTACTTTAACAAAAAGGCTCATCCCAGGAGGCTATCGATCTGCCTAGCAGATGATCTCACAGACCGAATGGATGTGAGTCAGTCAGCCCAGCATTTCCATTGATTGGAGCCAGGCTGTGCAAAGTGTGCCTGCGTGTAATCCACTGACTTCAGCAGACTTTATGTGACTGTAGCAGATGTGTTTTATGTGTGTGCATGGGTGCATTTGTGTGTGTGCATGTGTCAGGGGGACTGAGGCCACAAGTGAGTGAAACTATTTGTGTGGGTGCGTATTATGTGTCTTTTTTTTCCTCATTACGTTTTTAGGTCATGCCTAGGCAGCGTTTGCGCTGTCTCTTCGAGACATGCTGTATTTAGAATATGGGTATGAAGCCCTGCTCACTTTCCCTTCATCTTTTTATTTGGCTCCTGTCACTGTCCTTTGTAAATGGTGGCGTTTTATTGGTCAATAGGCGCAGTAGTCCATCCTTAGTAGTGCCTTTTCTCTTCTTGTAACCTCCCATGAGGACCCCCCCTGGTACATGTGTTATTTTTTTTTTTAATTCATTAATTTAAAAAGCGTGGCACGTTCTGCTCCAATAATGGCGGCTGCACTTTTATTTTCTTATTTGCGACACAGAACGTTGCATGCCTTTACTTACAATGGAGGCACTCACTCTTTAGTTTTAAACATCTTAAGCTAAAGCGCCGGTGCCGCAATTGCTTCAAAAGTAAAGAAATAGAAAAGCTTTTTTTTCTATTTCTTTACTTTTGAAACAATCGTGGCACCTGCGCTTCAGCTTAAGATGTTTAAACCTAAAGCGCAAGTGCCGCCAATTTAACAAAAGTAAATAAATAGAAAAAAAGTGTGGTGAATTTTTTTTCCTATTTCTTTACTCTTGTTACAATGGCGCACCCAAGCTTAAGCTGTGAACTTCTTAAGCTAAAGTGTGGGTGCTGCAGTTGCTTAAAACGTAAAGAAATAGAAAACAAAGCTTTTCTATTGTTTAACTTTGAAGAAATCGCGTCATCCGTGCTGTAGCTTCAAATGTTTATAACTGAAGAGCGAGCGCCGCATTGTTATGTTATATTATGTTAACTACAGCTTATATAGCGCCGAATCACCGTCAGGTCTCTAGGCGCTTATGACAGAAGAAGACAAAGTTTTTAGCAGAATGGAAAAAGGACAAAAAAGGTGTGTAGGACAGTGGCGCTAAGCAGTGCTTAAGGCTTCCCTGAACAGGAGTGTTTTTAGCGACTTCCTGAACTGCAGCAGGTCTGATTCCTTACGAAGAGACTCTGGAAGTTTGTTCCAGATCTGTGGAACCAACACTGAGAAGGATCTGCCACCCTTCGTTGCAAATTTGTAGCGAGGACAGGACAGCAGTTGAGTGTTCGAGGACCTTAATGAACGTGTGGGGTTATAAACCCCAAGGCGTTCTTTAATGTAGGCAGGTGCTTGACCATAGACTGCCTTATGGGCGATGCATAGACTCTTAAACTCCACCCGTTGTTTTATGGGGAGCCAGTGTAGCTTACACAGTAATGGAGAAGCATGAGTCCGTCTAGGTAGCCTAAAGATCAGCCTAGCTGCATCGTTCAGGACTAACTGTAGCCTGTTAATCAATGTTTTGGGCAGCCTAAATACAAGGCATTCCCATAATCTAGTTTTGAAATTATTGTAGTAGAAACAATTGTGCGAAGCGTGGAAAAAGAAAGAAGAGGGACAAGCTTACGTAACTGTCTGATTAAGTTTGTACAGGTCCCAACCACAGAGGAGATCTGACTAGCCATTGACAGCTCATGGTCGATTTTTATACCTAAACTTTTTACATTAGAGCATGGTTTCGGGGTAGGGCCAAGATCTTGAGGCCAAAACAAGTCACCCCAGGGGGAAGTTACTGTTGAAACCACCAGGATCTCCGTTTTGTCTGGATTGATCTTCAGCGAATTCGCTGTCATCCAGCTCACCGTATGTCTGAGAATTTTTTGGGCATGGGTCTGTGCAGATGCCGTGTTGTCAATACTAATTAAAAATTGAGTATCGTCGGCATAGTTAAAAGTTTTACAGCCCATGCTTACCAGGGAGTCAATTAAGGGCTACAGATAAAGGTTAAAAAGGAGTGGGGACAAAGCAGATCCCTGAGGAACTCCACATTTCAAGGTACCCAAATCTGATATACAGTCCCCCAATTGAATCCTTTGAGTTCTCCCAGAAAGAAAAGATGTTAGCCATTTATAGGCTATGTCTTGTATCCCGAAAGCGGCCAGTCTGTCCAAGAGCAGGGTGTGGCTGACAGTATTGAATGCCGCTGACAGATCTAATAATATCAGGGCACTCGGCTTCTTACTGTCAGCCATTCCTCTGAGCTCATCCAGCACTGAAAGCATCACCAATTCAGTGCTGTGGTACACTTATAGCTGTAATGTTTGGATGATGGCATGTTTTCTCTTTTTATTTTTGGATCCTATGCTTGCTATAAGCTTTTTTCTCTTTTTTTAAATAGAACTATTGCATCAGCCTGCCAAGTCCACACCGCTTGGCTTTGTAGCACTTGTTTTGGGTTTGTGGTGCTGTGAGCACCTGCTCAGTTACTGTGCTGCATTCGTAGCCCAGGTCACCTACAACCTTTGGGTGTAAAGGCAGTTGTTCCAGGACTCTGCCTCAGATACGAAGATTGCGGCAGCTTCAGAGCAACTATTTTATTAACAAAACTCCGGCCCTGACCCCTTTGTCCGAAACATCCAACGCAACTTCCTTCCTGAAATGGCCGCAGCTCCCTCATGAAAACATCTTGACCTATTGTTAGGAACACACTTTCCTTTCAAGGGTTCTTATATCATGCAGAGTGCATCTTGCTTGTGTCTCGTATGATTTTCTGTGGCTAATGTGGGCAGTGTTTGCCTCTCACCTGCTTATTTCAGCCTCATCACGGTTTCAAGGCCAGTTCCCTTGTCGGAACGTATCGCTGCAAGCTTAGGTGTCCATGTGCTTCACCAGCCGCTATTGTGTGGGACAGTGGCGTAGCAAAACTTGAAGGGGGCCCCCCTGCAAAGTACATGGCGGGCCCCCACCTTTTCTATGCGCCGGTCAAGAGCTCTCAGGCCAGTGACCCTCCATACTGCAGGGGCTGCGGGGCTTTTGTTAAGCCACTTTTACCAATACAGCCGTAATAAGTAACCTTGGATGGTGGAGTTAATAGTTGGGCTTTGTTTGCTGGCAGTCTTTCATAGGTGGTGGTGGTCCATCAGAATGCCGGGGAAGTTTGCCCTATTTTAGGTGGGTTTCCTGATGCAGGCTCCTGTCATGATATACAACATCGGGCCTACTCATCGTTCAGTTTTGCCAAAAGTGCATCCCCTGCTCCTTCTCTTACACACTTCCTTCCTCCCTCTTGCTTTCTATCTGTTCCTTTCCATTATTGCTGAGCATCCTATCTATTCTTCATTCTCATTCCAGTGTTTTTTTTTCTATTCTCTTTCACTTTTATCTCCAATTTCTGTCAAAATCATTCCACTATGCCTTTCCTATCTCCTGTGCAGTATTTCTCTCCCTTTCTCTGCTCTTTTTATGCTATCTGCTTTGTATTTCCATCGTCCATTTTCTCACCCTCTCCATTCGCCTACCTCTCATTTCTCTTTTCTTCTTTTATATCCCCAACCCTCTCTTCCCTATCAGCTTTCCAGCTGACCGTGTCCTTATAGCACCTCGTGATTTCTTACCTGCATATTTTTTCTCACTGTGTCCCTTGATTAGTGCATCCAGTGCATTCTTATCTATCACTATGTTCTTCATGAATTCTGTACAGACCTGGAGCCTTACCTCTGACCCATCACAAGCACTTGCCGCTGAGGTAATGCCACTCATCCCTGCCAAGCCTCTAGGTCTGGTGTGTATGAGTCGGTCTTTCAAATTCTGACTTCGTTTGAAGGAAAAAAGAGGTCTCTCTATACTTAGGCCCCCAGAGTTTAAAATCTTCCAATACCATTCGTCTGATTTGTTGTGACGCTGTATTAAAAGTGGAGACGAAAACTGGTTTGTTAGTCTGGGGTCTAATTGTCTTGGAAAAAAGGTAGTCACGGTTGGCATGTAAAGCCCGTTTCCTGGCTTTCTTAATGATCTTGGGCGGATACCCCCTCTGTTTTAGTTTCTGCGTGAGGGTGTCTGATTCCAGAATGAAGTCCGTTTTTTTCAAACAATTGCGGCGTATTCAGAAGAATTGTCGACACATTCTCAAACCCATCTTCACAGGAAACTCCACTACTTTCAGCCACACCTTCGAACTCCCATGGACAGACCATCGCTACATCCACTTCACCTTCAAAACAACCATCATCTGCAAACCTCCAATCCAGCTCCCGCGCAGGAACTGTAACAAGATCCTGACGACCAGATAATCACCTCCCTCAGCAGCTCCAATCCAGCCGCCCCAGCCAATGACCCAACCACCACAGCCAATACCCTGCACAATTGGATCACAGACTGCGCCAATACCATTGCCGCCCTCAAGAAAACTACCAACACACACGCCAAGAGAACCAGCTGGTTCTCCACCGAACTCCGATATTCCAGACAAACCTGCAGACGCCCGAAAAGATATGGAGGAGCACCAGAACAACAGCTAACCTCGACAACTTCAAAGCAGCCACCACCGCCCACCACATTCTCATCAGAAAGACAAGGAAGAAAGCTCTCCAGGACAGAATCGCCACCCTTGCACAAAACAGCCAGGAACTCTTCAGCATCATCAAAGAGTTCACCCAACCTAACAGTGTGTTTACCGACACCCCCCTTTCCAGAACCTCTGCAACAAACTCAGCTCCTTTTTCCACCACAAAATTCAGACCATCTACGACAACTTTGACGACAACAACAATCATGCAGAACCAACACCCCGCAGCCTTCACTTGACAGCTGGACCGCCCTTACCACTGAAGACACCCTGAAGACCAGGAAGTCAACCCACTCTGGGATCCCCATGGACCCCTGCCCCCACAACATCTACCACAGAGCCACCAACATCATCGCCTTGAGCTACAACAACTCATCAACTGTTCCTTTGAGACCGCCTCCTTCCCTGACGACTGAAAACACGCCGAGATCAACACGCTGCTGAAAAAACCCCTAGCAGACCCCACCGAACTCAAAAGCTTCAGACCCATCTCCTTACTCCTGTACCCAGCGAAAGTCATCAAAAAAGCCGTCACCAGTCAACTTGCCACCTTCATTGAAGAAAACAACCTCCTTGACACCTCCCAACTCCGCTTCAGGAAAAACCACAGCACGGAAACCGCCCTCCTCACCGCAACAGACGACATCCTATACCTCTTTGACAGCACCTCTCCACATACTTCGACACAGTCTCTCACCACACCCTAGCCCATAGACTCTAAAATGCAGGGATCCGGAACAAGGCCCTCAACTGGATCCACTCATTCCTCTCTCGCAGAATACAGCGGGTCAGAGTCCCACCCTTCCTCTCGGAACCCACCTGCAGAGTACCCCAAGGACCTTCCTTCAGCCCCACCCTCTTGTGGGTCTCTTTCACTCTTTATGTAACTCTCTGCCTTTCTCAGGCTCCTTATACTTTCTTTTTGGGGCTTTCTATCACCTATTGATCTTATATTTTTTCATACGGTAGAGTGTTTTTTCCTAAGTGCAAATAATACATTTTCCATAGCTCTAATCCTGTTTTCTTTCTCACTTGCACACATTTGTGCTCTTTAAATATTACTTTTTCCTCCCTGTTTATATATTCACATCTTGGGGTGGTTTAAGGTTTCTCAGATTTGGGTTCTTATATTTTGCTGTTACTCTCAAACACTGTAAACTTATTTCACTCTCCTTTGGTCTGCGGAACTCTCTGATAACCCTCTTCACCTCAGGGCACCTCTTATGATAAAGTGTTTCTATGTTCTGTATTTCTACTGTATCAAAGGGATTACTGTGCAAATTTACCAACCTCAAAAAGATAAAACTATGACTTGGCCTAGTTGAGATTCAAATTCATGAACAACAGATCACAATACATGTCTTCTCTTTTGATCTCTTCGCACGTAGAAGGGGAGAGGGTCAAGAAACTATCCTCTACCACCCCGAACCCCCAATGAATATCAGTTGAACACACTATAAGGGGGGAGAGCACAACACAACACATATAACAAAACAGAAAAAATCATCTGTTTTGAAAAACTGACCTCACTCACACACCGAAGTATGTGACATGCTTCATCATTGGGCCTGCTTACAATACGCCCTGGTATAGCCACACTCAGGGCAGAGCATAAGGGAGGGGAAAAAATAATAAAATATGCAAAAAACACACAACGTAAGACCACAGAACTCAACACGTAACATACAAAGTGATAGAGCAGTACATATCACCAAGTGACTGGAACTAGTGATGCAACATAAAGTGCAGTTAATAAGGATGTGGTTTAAAACTGGTTTGAGGATACCAAACCAAACTTTATTATACGGTTCCTCCACCAGGATTAAAAAATATAAGAAAGAGGATGGGTAGTGTCTAAAAGAGAAAAGTGAAGTTTCTCAAAACACCCCTCCTGGTACTGCTAGTGTCAACATGTTTCGACCGACTTACTGTGCCTGCAAAGGTCACCCCGGTCTTCTTCAGGACTAGTGTCGCTCTCAGTACCTCTTATGGCCCCACCGTATTTCGGTTGGTTTGCCACAAACAAACTTGAGCCGGTCTAGCTAGATCCTGGCCCTGTTGGTCACGTGTGGAAAGTACTCCCAATAATATAGTAGAACATAAACTAAATAGGGAACACAAAAACACACAACATAGCTAGTATAATCATGCTGTTGATCCGGTTGATTTCTTATCCCATCACCGTATTTTAAAACCACTGGTTGTGTTCCCCCTGTGGTCAAAGGTGTGATATTCACCCTTTAGGATCCTATCCCCAATATGGCATATAATCCCCTGGATATAGTAATGCCAAAAGAAACGAACAAATCTAAAGTTTTTTTGCAGTGCTGTAAATATTCATGTGTATCATATATCATCACATTCCATCTCCAAAGTTGTTCCCAAATACCCCCTCTCAGCTCCGACATCATATTTCAAAAAATGCGGTGAGGAGTGTCGATGTTATAGTCACACAGTACTTAAAGCATGGTAGATAGTATCCACTCTGTACTCACCGAGTTTATATAATATACAAACTAGAAATGATGTCCGTCAGGAGGGTATCCCGGGAACACAACATGGGTTGAAACGAGAGGAAAAATACAGAGTAAACTTTCCTCTCGCTGCTACAAACTCAGGCGCGTCCCTCCAATTTATCGGCTCTCTCCACACAGACTATGCTTGTTTAGAAAAACGGAAAGCCCTATAGGGTGCCAGTACTCCTCCCCCTAGGACCCGCAACCCTTTGGTCAGCTCCTTACTGTTCCGTAGGCTTGCCCTTTCCTCAGTGCCTGTAACCCGGATCACCGTGTAGACAACACGCGATCCGTTTTCTTGATCTTTTAATAGGAACACCCGTCTCCGGTAGACGTTCCGTACGCCCACGTGATTGCTCCGTCCAACGTCAAGCGTCGTGACGTGCCGGACCGGAAGAAGTCAATTTACTGGGAGTTGTAGTTTTTTTAGCCCAAATTATTCACGTAAGCACCACCCCTGGCTAATCGCCGGCTCGAGCAGAGTGATAACCTCGCCCCAAAGGGTCCGTCTGTATATATATGCTGCTTTTTAGTACTTCGCAATTGTGGTTTTTCTGTATACGTCTCTTTCTAACCAAAGTAAAACCAAAATAAAATAAATGAAATAAAGGACCTATCATTGAAGGGCTGATATTGTGTGTAGTAAAGAAGTTAATCTAACCCCTCAGATACGTCTCGGATGAAAAGCGGATAAAAAGGAACTATAAGTATTATACTTCTATGTATGTTAGTGTATGTGTATTTTCTGTAGAAAAAGACTATAATTATTGTATCATACTGCCATTTCCGGTAGATTTATTTAACCCCGTCGTTTCAGTTATAAGATCCCATATATCGGGGCTATTAATCAGATCTTTTTAATTCTATCAGTCATATTCGAAGGACCCTGACCTCAGTATTGTAGTTGAGGTCTAAGGTAGCAATATCAATTCCATATCCCCCAACGGTACCCAATTCTATAGATACTAATTTTCATCCTTCAATAAGTAGGCAGAGAGAGAAGTATACACATGTAACCAGAATAAAAACACACACACCTCTCTCATGGGCATAAAGGGAAACAAAAGGTCACACAAGACAAATGATCTAAAGGTTCAATAGTATATCCATAAGTTGTAATGTCAGCGCCCTTTTATCTCTATTGTCTCCCCAGGGATTGCCAAGGGATGTCATCATTCATCCCCACTATGTGGCTTTTTAGACGTAAGACCCATTTTTGTTCACGTAACAGAAGGGTTCTCTGGTCATCCGCCTGGTGCCTTCCAAGTGGTACCTTCTCAATTACTGTCCATTTTAAATCCTCAGTGGTATGCCCCCACTCCAAAAAGTGTGCAGTGAGTTTGCTATTAGATTTGCCGCACCTCACTGTGCTACGATGCTCTGTATTTCTCGTTCGCACCTTTCTGCTGGTCATACCCACATACATTTTGTTGCAAGGACAGGTGATCAAATAAATGACCCCCTGAGAATTACAATTTGTGTGGGATCTTTGTTCCCACGCCATGGAGAGTCCCAGATCGATAGATTGAGTATTACAAGTAAGGTGACATACACTGCATGAGCCACAACGTGTGTGGCCCATTATCCTGGGCAGGCCTGCCGCTGAGGTAATGCCACTCATCCCTGCCAAGCCTCTAGGTCTGGTGTGTATGAGTAGGTCTTTCAAATTCTGACTTCGTTTGAAGGAGAAAAGAGGTCTCTCCATACTTAGGCCCCCAGAGTTTAAAATCTTCCAATACCATTCGTCTGATTTGTTGTGACGCTGTATTAAAAGTGGAGACGAAAACTGGTTTGTTAGTCTGGGGTCTAATTGTCTTGGAAAAAAGGTAGTCACGGTTGGCATGTAAAGCCCGTTTCCTGGCTTTCTTAATGATCTTGGGCGGATACCCCCTCTGTTTTAGTTTCTGCGTGAGGGTGTCTGATTCCAGAATGAAGTCCGTTTTTTTCGAACAATTGCGGCGTATTCGGAAGAATTGTCGACACATTCTCAAACCCATCTTCACAGGAAACTCCACCACTTTCAGCCACACCTTCGAACTCCCATGGACAGACCATCGCTACATCCACTTCACCTTCAAAACAACCATCATCTGCAAACCTCCAATCTAGCTCCCGCGCAGGAACTGTAACAGGAACTGTAACAAGATCCTGACGACCAGATAATCACCTCCCTCAGCGGCTCCAATCCAGCCGCCCCAGCCAATGACCCAACCACCACAGCCAATACCCTGCACAATTGGATCACAGACTGCGCCAATACCATTGCCGCCCTCAAGAAAACTACCAACACACACGCCAAGAGAACCAGCTGGTTCTCCACCGAACTCCGACATTCCAGACAAACCTGCAGACGCCCGAAAAGATATGGAGGAGCACCAGAACAACAGCTAACCTCGACAACTTCAAAGCAGCCACCACCGCCCACCACATTCTCATCAGAAAGACAAGGAAGAAAGCTCTCCAGGACAGAATCGCCACCCTTGCACAAAACAGCCAGGAACTCTTCAGCATCATCAAAGAGTTCACCCAACCCAACAGTGTGTTTACCGACACCCCCCTTTCCAGAACCTCTGCAACAAACTCAGCTCCTTTTTCCACCACAAAATTCAGACCATCTACGACAACTTTGACGACAACAACAATCATGCAGAACCAACACCCCGCAGCCTTCACTTGACAGCTGGACCGCCCTTACCACTGAAGACACCCTGAAGACCAGGAAGTCAACCCACTCTGGGATCCCCATGGACCCCTGCCCCCACAACATCTACCACAGAGCCACCAACATCATCGCCTTGAGCTACAACAACTCATCAACTGTTCCTTTGAGACCGCCTCCTTCCCTGACGACTGAAAACACGCCGAGATCAACACGCTGCTGAAAAAACCCCTAGCAGACCCCACCGAACTCAAAAGCTTCAGACCCATCTCCTTACTCCCGTACCCAGCGAAAGTCATCGAAAAAGCTGTCACCAGTCAACTTGCCACCTTCATTGAAGAAAACAACCTCCTTGACACCTCCCAACTCCGCTTCAGGAAAAACCACAGCACGGAAACCGCCCTCCTCACCGCAACAGACGACATCCTATACCTCTTTGACAGCACCTCTCCACATACTTCGACACAGTCTCTCACCACACCCTAGCCCATAGACTCTAAAATGCAGGGATCCGGAACAAGGCCCTCAACTGGATCCACTCATTCCTCTCTCGCAGAATACAGCGGGTCAGAGTCCCACCCTTCCTCTCGGAACCCACCTGCAGAGTACCCCAAGGACCTTCCTTCAGCCCCACCCTCTTCAACATTTACTTGGCCCCTCACGCACCCATCATCAGACTGAACATTGTATGGTACGCAGGTGAAACCAAACTCATCCCCTCCCTATCCAATAAACCCAAATGTCTCTAAACACAACGTTCAAGAAGGAATGGAAGCGGTTGTCAAGAGGATGAGGAACAGCTGCCTACAACTCAACACAGACAAAACCGAAGTACTCATCATGGGCTCATACCCCGATACCTGCAACAACTCCGAGTCGCCCCCGCCCTGGGGAACCACCCACTCCCATGGACCATGCACGCAACCTTGGAATCATCCTGGACTCGGAACTGAAAATGTACTGCTAAATCAAGGCTGTCTCATCCTCCTGTTTCCCGACCCTCCGACTCCTATAAAAGACCTTAAATTTGATCCCTATTAAACAAAGGAAAATCATCACCCACGCCCTCATCAGAAGCAGACTCTATAGCAATGCTCTCTAAGCCAGAATCAACAAGAGCCTCACCCGCAAACTCCAGAACGTCCAGAACGCCTCCGCCAGACTTGTCCTCAACCTACATCATCACTGCCACATTACCCAACACCTGGAGGTGATTCTCTTCTCGATTGGTAGCCAATCGCGAAGAGAATCACCTTCAAGCTTCTCACCCACCAACACAAAGCCCTCTACAATACTGGACCTGCCTACTTGAACCACCGCCTCTCGTTCCACGCACCCCAAAGATCCCTCCGATCAGCCCAGCTCTCCCTCCCTACGGTGCCTCTCATCCAGAAGACCAGAACAGGAGGTCTCTCCTTCACCTTCCTCACGTCCAAGGCATGGAACACCCTCCCACTTGCCCTCAGACAGACGCCAATGATCTCCAAGTTCATGAAGGACCTCAAAACCTGGCTATTCAACGATCAACATGAACTTCCAGGATCTGCACATCCCCTCCTTATCCACCCCCAGCACCTTGTGACCCTTTCAGGGGAGTAGTTGTGCTTTAACACATCTATGATTGATTGGCATGGAACACAGTAATTGTGGTTTACATTCTTTACTCACACCTCCATAAGATGGGTTCCTAGTTTTGTTTTCCTGTCACTCTTTGCCAATGTTATGTAGCTTTGTCTCCAGGACATAGGTGCCTAACACTGTCGCCCAACACCAAGTATTCTGCACCTTTTTTCTCTGGTTTTACAGTGCTGTTTTACTGTAGCTCATTGCCAGCTTTGTCTCTAAATGTATGCTACTGTGGCATCTGCAGCTTTATCTCCAGGTTCTGTTTGGTGCCTTAGACTGTCACCTGCTGTCAGTTATTCTGCTGCTACATCACCGGACTTTGTTTTTCTTGGACTCTCACCTGCTGCACAAGATATGGCCACTCTACTTAGGTACATTTTAGACCTTCTCTTGTTGATTTATTTTTCATTGAACTTGCTGTCTCAGTTGCTACTCACAATAAGGTGCATCTGTTGTTGATTACTCTTTGATCTTTTTTAATTTTTATTGTAAAGTGAAGAGCCTCTTTGTTCACATTTGGTGCAACGGGAAAAGGAGTAAATTTAGCTTTTTATAAAATTCATCATTTGCCTCTTGGTCCGCCTTACTCCTTTTGACTAGTGTTTCATCCTTTGCTGGTTCTTTTTTGGCCCGAGGTGTCCAAATCTGCCACTCTCTCTTAATTTCTCTCCTGTGGTCTTTCACCTTTCGCTAGTTCATTCTTTTCCTGTGCCCACTCCCTCCCTCGCCCTATCAGTCAAACCTCATCTTACATTCTCTCACCTTCCACTAGTTCATTAGTCATATGTTTCTCACCCGGAGCCCTCTTTCTGCACCTCTATTGCTTCTTTCTGCGCCTCTTGCCTCTTTCCTCTTTCTGCGCTTCACTTCCCTTTTTCTGCACCTCACTTGCCTCTTTCTGCACTTCTTTCTCCTTCTTTCTGCTCCTCTTTCTTCCTCTTTCTGCACTTCTCTAGCATTGTTCATCATCCTCCTGCACTTCTCTTGCCTCTTTCTTCCTCTTTCTGCACCTCACTTGCTTCTTTCTGCACCAACTTGCTTGTTTCTGCGTCTCACCTGCTTCTTTCTGTGCCTCTGCCACCCCATTCTACAGTTGTCAACCTGTGCTTATACTTTCCTCATCTGTTTTTGGGAACTCCTGCTGTGCTAATTTCTGTCTCACACGCTACACTTTTTCATTCTTTGTTGATGGTTGTAGATTCTCAGTGTAGGTTTTCTGGGAGTCTGTGCAGAATCTCTGTAATCAATAAAATTCAGCCTTGCTTTTGGCTCCATGGAGTGCGAGCAGGTTGTTTAACCCAGTTCAGGGATTCTTCTTTTCTTCTTCTTTTCCATTTCAGTTCATTGTATCCCTGCCTTCTATGTAACTGGAACTCCTGCTCATGTTTACATGGCTTCCTTAGTGTGAGGTAATACTTTATTGACATTTCTAAATATGAAATTTATGCCAAAGCTCGGATTACTGTGTACATCTGGGAAGCATTACACAGGTAGAAACTATTTCTGTTGTGAATGATCCCAGACCCTGGGTATACCTAGCCTTATAGGACATCAGCCCATAGGTACCCCACAGTCTTCTTGTGTGTTTCCATTTTCTTAGTATGAGGGCGACCGAGCTGGTAAGTTGCAGATTAGCCAAGCAGAAGAATTCTTCACAACTTGTAGTGTAGCCAGGAAGGTGTCATTTGCTGCTACTGTCGCAAGGATTCTGTTCTCCTACAGAACTGTGCCTAGAGACTTGGAACCTCAGTGAGTTAGGGTGCGCCAAAACTCACCTTAGTACCCAAAATCCCCTTACCTGACTAGCAACAGTGTCTCATTGGTCATTACAAACTCCCAATACTTAGACAAACCAGAACATGGACTTAGATTACCTCAGGTAACGTGGAACACATGAACACTCTTTCGTTATACAATCATTTCAATTCAAAACAAGGAGTAAATGAGGATGCAAGCATATTTCAAATGTTTATTTACTAATGCAGGGTTCTCAAACGCAGTATCTTAGATAATACCAGCAAACATATTATAAGAAGCAAAATAATCAGCATAGTTACTAGTCCATAGAATGCAAAAGGTGACAACATGCTAAAATGCTGAAATGAATCGGGTTTAACAACACCTAATTCTCACCCTCCCTAACTAGCATATTATATTATATCTAAGAAGGTCTCATTGGGTTTTAGCAGGGCGGCCCCATACCTCAAGACCCTAGTGGTAAGGGATCACAACATCTTCCACCAGCTCTCTGCATGCGAAACACCATCAAGTGTGTTTTGGTGCGCTGCGTGAAGCAATATAAAACGTGCCTAAAGCCAGTATTTGGCTGCCGCAGCATGTATGTTAGGTCTAGGAAGGTGCGAAGATCAGACCTCACAACAACCACTGTGTCGAGTTATCCTTGAAGGCTTCAGCACTCACTGTACAGACACAGTTCACTAAGCAAAGCTGATATCAGAGTAATAACATATTATTCTCGTGTGAATCAAAAGCACTCTACTAGGCTCAAAGCTAAAACAACAGTTTATTTGTTGTGTGCAAAAGCAGCAGAAAGGAAAAATGGCGTTTAAACTTCTAATAAGCTCATGCTAACTTAACACAGCATATAGGCAAAGCGTATCTATATGACATCCCCCCATGATCCGAGCATGGATAAGACAAGATAAGATAAGGGGCTCATTTTTGAAGTGCAGAGTTCAAGAACAATAGTTAAAATTTGAGGATGTGAGAAAAAATATTTTTGCCACTCAAAAAACCAAAATCTCACCATCTGGACAATTTGAGCAAAGTCAATAGGTCTGGGACATGAAAATTTGAGATATAATTCCCCAAAAAATCGAATAAAATGTCAATGTCAACAAACGTCTCGATTGGTCTCAGGCCAGGACTGAATATGCAAAATAAGCAGCAACAGCTTCCAAAAGGAAGTCACTGTTATCATCCAAAAACAGTTCAGCCATCCAATCTAATATCGAGAAAGAACATTCATGTTCTTCAATTACCGGAGCCTCTAGCACCATCAGAGGACAACTCGGTGGGTTCTCAATGAAGCTGTGTGCCAAGAAATCTTGCGCCGCTGCAAATACATTCTATGGACCCAGTACTCCATGCATCGCTGCCAAGGCCATAATCCTTTCGTCGGAACAAAGCAACTCGTGAGCAACTAAGGGACTCATGACGTGATTAAAATCCACGTCAGGAGAAACCATCTTGCAGAGACACAAATCCAGGGCCCAATCGAAATCGCAGCTCAGGCAATGAAAGACAGGCTGGACACATGTAAAATAGGAAAATCGAAACGATAATCCATACGCTGCACTTAAGGTGGCGTGCGGCAGTGTGCCATAGTATTCAAGCATCCTGTTGCGAAACAGTGCCAGGCGAGACTGAGCGTCTTGAAACACAGACGGGCATCCATTTTTAACAAAACAAAATATCACCAGAATACCTGCAGCCAACGCCAGTAAAACAGGAAACCCACCAAACAGGCTTGAAGAGTTTGAATGGAAGAAAGCAGGAATGACTCCAAATATCTTTTCAAATGAAGTCACAAGACGGCTGCTAACTATTTTAAAAAAATGTGCGAGGCCCGATGTGGAGGACACGTTAAAGATTGTATGAATCAGTTCACTGAAATGCAATTGTAGGTCAGTATTCAATAAAGCTTGCACCTCTGTGCGGGTGTTGGCTATGTGAAGGACAAATGTTTCACGAGCTGAAGTCAGTGCAACTTCTTTTTGTGACAATAGGGCTCTTATTCTACTCATTCCATTGAACTCTGCCTTCAAGGTTGGAATTCGCGGCCAGATGGAAACATCCGAGTTCCCATGCGGAGGAGGATACAAAACATTTTTACAGCAAACCACACGCTCAGAGACTGTAACCACATAAGCGATGCCTTTTATCAACCCACAACAATCTTCATTATTTAAAAGTAAATAGCTGCCGTTTGCCAGTAATGTGAAAGTGGGGACTATTGCGGGAACGGGAGTACCTTTGAAAACACAGGCTAAATTAGGCTGCTCTTGGTTGCAAGAACCGTGCAATTGGATATGTCTACACATTAATGTGTGATCAGGCGTTTCTGTGCACTCCACACCTTTGAGATAAACTTCCCTCCCTTCTCTAAGGTATCTGTAAGTAAAAGGGAGCGACCAGGCTTCATGGAGGTATGAACTACCCAGTGGCTCGTATCTACCAATGGCAAAATATTTCATACAATTTGTAAATTTAAATAAAACAAACAGTAACGTAATTAAACCGTGGATAAGCCACGTCGCAGCCGTGTTCTCTGCCACAGAGAATGGTAAAGACTCCAACTTTTCAATGTGTAACATGGAAAAAGATGCATCTCTCAATGAAAGCAAACGCTGCTTGTCAGTCAAATTAAAAGGGGCAAAGAGAGAGGAGACATTCATGTAATTCCAAGGCACTTTTCCGGCCTTAAGTGTCTGCAGGGTCCATGCAAACTGCATAATGGAACGCAATTAATTCTGACCATGGTATAACACAGACACTTCATCTTGCACAATTTCAACAGACGAAACAATATTATCCAATGTGTAAATGCGGGAAGAAAGCGTGTTAATGCTATTATCTACAACTGCAAGCACTTTCTCCAAGTTAGCTTGATCAATAGCCCTAAGGCGAGTAGCCGCCTCAATCTGTGAAGTTTTCCAGATTTCATTATAAACCGCATATTTCCATCTTTTTGATCTAGCCGCGCCTTTTATAAAATCATTCAAATCAACATCACCCGTCAGTTTAGATTGATTCAGTTTAACTGATGCCAAGGTAGAATGTTGGAGCCAATTCTGACATAATTTGCTTATTGAATAAGTGGTGACAGAATGGTCATTCTCAAAACGGGGATCGGCCCTGATTTGTTTGAAGCCATCAGCTAAACCCAGAAAACGATGTTGGCACGAATCAGCACCTCTGTGCCACAACAGCCAACCATTAGGATCCAAACTGGATCTGTTAAGGGCGAGTTATGCAACAGAGTTTGCAATTCCCTAATGGAAAATTTTGTAAAATTACCCCAACCTGTATATTCTTCTATATCAGGGATGGAAGGAGTATTCAATTTTATAGAAGAAGCCAATCCAAAGCATGTCGTTTGAGAAATGGTAGAGTTCAAAAATAACATATGATTTGGGATGAGACATGCACGGTGCAAAGCCTCAGTGCCTTGCACCTGCCAACTTTTAGAACCCCAAATTGATTTAAGGTCAATCGTCTCCTTCCACAACTCGTAGCCTCCAACAGCTAACTGGTCTAGGAAGGACTTCGAATACAATAACTTAGTATCGGTAAGTCTAACCTTGGGCATGGATTTTTCTGTCATTTTAAAATAAAATGAAGCGGGATTGGACTGATTAAAGTCAGTAAAATAAGTGTACTTCTTCAAAAATGTACTTGAACTGACTTGTATAGGGGCTGGGCAATGCTCCCACTGTGTATAATTTACAGTGTTCCTCCTGGAACTTGTCTTGTGTAAGAAGTGGTTGCCAAAATGTTGGAAGCAAAATAAATCACCATAATGAGCAGAATCTAAATATAAATCTTCAGCATCAAATGCAGCACAATATTTCAAATCAGAAAACAATGCCTCCACGGCCTGAACATCCCAATCATCAGAACGTATGTTTTGTTTCACCACATCCCCGATGTTAACTCTAAGCACATTAGGGACATTAATGACTTCAGTGGGGCCATGGATTTGAAATTTAACAGCATCCCATACAATCCCATCTAGGACAGGCCAAGCAGTAATATTAACAAAATGCCAAGTCGCTCTTCAGTCTGTGGGCAGAATGTGAGGAGGAAAGGGGTGCCAATGTTCCATTTAGATGTCGAATGTATGTTCTCTCTTCGACATAGTGTCCGTTGACCAATTGGAAAAAATAAAACACAAAACCAATTGACATAAAAAGTTAAATTGAAAAAAGTACCAGCCAAACATATGTCCAAGGAGGAATTAAAAAATGTTTTTGGAATAAACTTGTATATATTGCAATCCGAGAGGGCTTTCCTGAAGTGTGCGAGACAGTGTCAAATGAAAATCTGGATTCAGTGGCCAAACGTCTTTGTAAATCAGGCATCGATAAGTCAGTTGGGTAAGTGTAGTCAATTTCATCAAGGTTAGTACCAGGCAATGTACTCAATAAAGGACTGGAAATTGTAGGCATCTCGATAGCCACCTCCGGCTCAGGATTAGAAGCAGTGGCCAAAACAGAATTTCCCACAATCGAAGGACAGGAGACTGCTGGTGTCATACTAAGAAGAATCGGCCACTCTGTGTATCTTGACATTGTCAATTGAGATAAACCTGTTTTCCTTACGACCAGGAAGTGGTGGTAAAATGACTGTTCTTCTGCCCTTCACACCAAGCACAGGAACCGGAGCTCGGTAGGAGGGACCAAATTCTTTCTTGTTCTCGATCTTCTCCTGAACCAGTTCTCCAACTTGGGGTAGCCAGCCAACTACCGGGATCTGCAATGCATCATCCGAAGTGGAGGGCAAATGCTCCTTTGCAAGACTGTCTCTTGTCTTTTGTAGAGTCTGTAAAACATTGCAATGTTCATCTATGTCAAAGGAGGCAGCGCTAGCCACCGAGTCTAGACCGTCAAGGTCCGGTACATACATCTTGATACCAAAGAGCATTTCGTATGGGGTCCGCCCACCCAGGGACCTTCTAGGGAGATTATTAAGAGCATGCTGCACGCCATTGAGATGGGCCAGCCAGTTCCTGCCAGTGCCTATAACTCGAGCTGTCAAAGATTGCTTTAAGTCACGGTTCATTCGCTCCACTATACTATTACCCTCAGGTCTGTATGGAGACGGAAACTTGACTTGGACCCCCATCGAAATCATGGCGAAAGCCGGACCCTGATCCGAATGAAAGGTACCACAGGCAAAAATCCCTACAAAGACGCGCAAATCCCTTATGATAGTCCGTGAATCAGCGCTGTGGTGGGGCAAGACCCAAACAAAGCGTGTGCATGAATCAACTGCGCCTAAGATGTACTTATATGCAGTATCAGAAGAAAAAGGACCGCAGTGATCTAAATAAACACATCCTGGTGGTTTATTAGAAATGTACAACTGTGTCTGGGGCGGACGCGCAGCAGTCGAAGGCTTAATCTGCTGGCAAATGTCGCATTGAAGGACATAATCGCGCGTCTGCTTGTACAGTCAGCACCACCAAAAACTTTGTTGTAACTGAGACACAGTGGGCGAACGCCCGCATGCGCAGACTCAACACCTTCATGTGCCGCTGTGATCAATGTATGTCTGCGATCCGAGTTGGGAATCAACCTCTCCCCAACTTCAGGAATTTTCACATAAGGAACCTTTTCGGGACTTAAAGTGGTATGTGTACTTCGAAGGGAACCCCGTAGGATATTTACCTCCCTTCTCAGTGGCAGCAACAGCCGCCAAGCTATCATCATCAATCTTACCTTTGGACTGTGTAACTGCTGCAACTAAATATGTCGATACCGCAGATTTCGCTGCCTCATCAGCAAGCGAGTTGCCAACAGCGTGTACTCCACCGCGCAGATGACCCAGAGTATGAATTATAAACACGAGTGGTAACCGCTCTTTAAGCTCAGCCACTCGGACCCAGATCATTTTATGTTTTATTGTGCTACCCTTGGAATCACGAAAGTCATTCTGAATCCAAAAGAACAAGTTCTCATTGTAAGACTGGACACAGTAGTAAGAATCACTCACAATAACAGTCGTCACACTAGGATCAGCGTACTCTAATGCACAAAGCTCTGCCAATTGTGAGGTGCAGTCCCCTAGTGTCTGCGTGTGCACGACACTGGACTTGAACTCATCGTTCACCATGGCACCGACCACAATGGCGCATGTGGAAACGTAGGCGTGTTTATAACCATGCACCACCTGCGCCGAACCATCAGTGTATATGATGCAATGGAAATCCTCCAAAGGCCTCATAGCTAAAGGAGCTGGATGAACAAATTCATACTGTAAATACTCCTGAGACCGTAAGGTGGCATAAAAAATAAACCTGACATCCGGGGACGTCAATGAAGCAGCCCATTGTATCCACCGAGGGTGCAAAGCTTTTGAACTAGGTACACTGGCTTTCGTAACTGCCTCCAACGCAGGACAAGGGGTAACAACCAACATGCGTTTTCCCTGTGACAGAGCACGTTCCTTAAGAATCGCCATCTGTACAGCCGTCAAAACTTTCTCCACAGGGGAAAATCGCATTTCAGCCGAAGTGTACAAGTGTGACTTGTAGGCAATAGGTACTGTGTCTCCTTCGTTAAAAGTCAGGTAAGTGAAACCCACCGTCCCAGGGATGTTTCTTAAGACCAGGTTGGTGTGGTTGTCACGAGTCAGTAAGAATTTAGAAGCGAGCAGATCAGCCTGCAAAGATTGCAGGATAGCTGAGTGCTCAGGCAGCCAGTTTGATTTGGTAAAAGTTGGTTGTATCAAAGCATACAAAGGTTTGATATGCTGGGCATATTCAGGAATGTATGTTCTTCCGAAGTTCAAAAATCCCAGCAAAGACTGTAATTTTTTCAGAGCTGTCGGAGCGCGCAGCTGTGCGCATTTCTCCAAGAAGTGAGAAGCCAATCCTCTACCTTCATTGTTGAGCTCGTAGCCCAACTGTGGCATATCTCGCTGGTAAAGCGGCGACTTTCTTCTTTTGAAACTGGGGTCTCTTCGGTGTAGAGCCGTCCTGCTTTCCTGCACTGTCTTTCGGGCGGGGCTGGTCGCGTCCTTGCTGGCCACCCCGACCCCTGCCGCCTCCTCCACCACCGGTCGCCGAGGCCGATGAATCCTGAAAAGAACGAGGAGAGCGTTGATCAGAAACCTGAAAACGATCAGGTGATTTATCCTTCGCGCGATCGCGCAAGTCATAAACACGTTCTGTGGGGGCAGGCAATGGAGACGCAGGACGAGACTCCTGTTTCTATTGCTGTTGCTTTCCCTGTTTTTGTTTTTTATGCCAATTTTGCTTTTTTTGGTCTTGGGCTGGACGTCAGTCTCTGACTTCTGCCCTTGGGTTCGGCCTCTCTTTAGTAGAAAGAGGCTTGAGACCCCTACTATTGCGGCCCACGGTCTTATAAGCCACCACAATAATCCACGCTAACTGATGGGGTTTCTCAGCATCGGGAAGCACCTGCAACGCATTGGCTACCTGGAAGTTCACTGCATCTCCCTTGACATTAGCAAGTACGAGATCGCAAACCACATCAAAGGTGCCACATAGGCGCATACCCAATTCAACCGCAGCCTCGGGTCCGTGCTCATCCTGAACACGCTTAAGGACCGTAGGCAGGACAGTCATAGACGGAGTGCCGTAACACCTCGCATAGACCGCCGCAAATGTTCTACCCCAGGTCTCGCAGTCACCGATTTCAGGGGCCAAGTCTTTAGGTAAGCTTATCGTAAGAATCCTGTGTTTTTCACCAGGAGTCGTGTTAGGAAATACTGCTTCCAGCTGGTCAATTTTCTCGGCAAGCCAGAAAGGAAAATCATCCTTATCCAGGGGACGCTTGCCCATCACTGCAATGACCATCACAGGACTGAGCTTCATGCCGCCCTGTCCTGCAGGAAGCGCCGCACCACCCGGCGCCCCGCCCGGGAGATTACGGGTTATGTATTGTACCAACGATCGAATAGCGCTAATTAAGACCACATGTAGTCGTCTTAACTCAACCACGGAACATGTGCCGTGTTGAGGGTGAGGAGTAAATCCAGCCAAAACATGCCAATTTGAGCCCGGAATGGACAAAGGACCTAACCTCGGAGCTGTTAAAGAGTGGGGGAGGGCGCCACCAAACCAAACGCGGTGCTGCCAAGTACCTATAGGTATTTCCTGTGCCCTATACGGAGTATATTCATTTGGCACAGGAGTGGGAGTGTAAGTGTGGAACACACCTGAAGTTCCGTCCACAGCCGGGAATGTCACCCACGAGTAAAAGATTTGGAAAGGGTAAGCTACCTCTGCACTTACCACCATTATCACGGCCATGCCAGCCACGGGAACATTATACTGCAGCAAATGGTTGCGCACCGCAATGCGACTATGCTGCAGAATGTCCACCGCGGCCATAACGACACAGGAAGATAAAAGGACGAAGTAAACTTTGTAGCACAACTGGGTTGTAATTCAAGGAAACCGTTTAGAAAGATTCAAGCTTGAAAAGACCTATTACAAAAATAGGTAGGTTTTTCCGACACCACCGTTTTCCGGAAACGATAGTGAAGGGGTTAAGGACTGAATGATGTACTACTCAAGTGTCATTTAATAAGACCACCGAAAACGTTGGGCGCCATGTCGCAGGGATCCTGTTCTCCTACAGAAATGTGCATAGAGACTTGGAACCTCAGTGAGTTAGGGTGCGCCAAAACTCACCTTAGTACCCAAAATCCCCTTACCTGACTAGCTACAGTGTCTCATTGGTCATTACAAACTCCCAATACTTAGACAAACCAGAACATGGACTTAGATTACCTCAGGTAACGTGGAACACATGAACACTCTTTCGTTATACAATCATTTCCATTCAAAACAAGGAGTAAATGAGGACGCAAGCATATTTGAAATGTTTATTTACTAATGCAGGGTTCTCAAACGTAGTATCTTAGATAATACCAGCAAACATATTATAAGAAGCAAAGTAATCAGCATAGTTACTAGTCCATAGAATGCAAAAGGTGACAACATGCTAAAATGCTGAAATGAATCGGGTTTAACAACACCTAATTCTCACCCTCCCTAACTAGCATATTATATTATATCTAAGAAGGTCTCATTGGGTTTTAGCAGGGCGGCCCCATACCTCAAGATCCTAGTTTTAAGGGATCACATCATCTTCCACCAGCTCTCTGCATGCAAAGCACCATCAAGTGTGTTTGGGTGCGCTGCGTGACGCAATATAAAACGTGCCTAAAGCCAGAATTTGGGTGCCGCGACATGTATGTTATGTCTAGGAAGGTGCGAAGATCAGACAACCACTGTGTCGAGTTATCCTTGAAGGCTTCAGCACTCACTGTACAGACACAGTTCACTAAGTAAAGCTGATATCAGAGTAATAACATATTATTCTCGTGTGAATCAAAAGCGATCTACTCGGCTCAAAGCTAAAACAACAGTTTATGTGTCATGTGCAAAAGCAGCAGAAAGGAAAAATGGCGTTTAAACTTCTAATAAGCTCATGCTAACTTAACACAGCATATAGACAAAGCGTATCTATATGACACTACCAGCAATGCGTTCCTATAATCCAGGTGACTGCTTATAAGAGCCTGGACTAGGAGAAGGGATCCTGGGAAAAACCTTTTTAATAACCTCATTGTGATAAGGCACTTACCGCATGTAGCATTAACTTGATATCTCATTGATAGTGTTTGATCGATTTTTACTCCCAAATTTCTCACCACTTGCTTGGGAGAAGGGACTGGGCCAAGGGCAGAGGGCCTCCAGTCAGCCGGCCAGAGCTTGTAAGCTTTGTCATATAGCACAATCTCAGATTTCTCACTATTCAGAGACAGTTGTTAACCATCCAGTCAGCAATTTTCCGCAAGCAGTGCACAAATTGGTGCTTCACCATGCCTGGATCAGGACCAAAAGAAAGGAGAAGTTGAGTGTCGTCTGCATACTTCAATATCTCCACACTGCAAGTCCTCACAATCTGTGCCAGAGATGCTACATAGATGTTGAATAGAGTTGGGCTCAGGCACAAACCCTTAGGGACCCCTTCATTGGTTAGCATCTTTCTTGGTTCACACAGATCCAGACAGACGTGTTGCATATGGTTATCAAGAAAGTCCCTGAGCCAAAGCAGCACTCTGCCATGGATACCTGCTTCATGTTGTCTGTGGATGAGAATGGAATAGGAGACTGTGACGAACGCTGCAGACAGATCCAACAATAGTAAAATAACCGGAGTTCCTGCATCTAGAGTCAGATGTTCTCAGTGACTGCCAACAATGCAGACTTCATACTACGTAGTGCTCTAAAACCCGATAATTGTGAGGGGTCTAGAAGCTTGTGTTTTTCTTGAAAGGATGTTATCTGTTTGTTAATGTGACTCTCTAGAATTTTTACGAGCAGATGTAAGAATGAGATAGGTCCGTAATTTGCAAGGACTTCAGGATTGATGTACAGATTTTTAAGAAGTGAGATACTTGTACACACTTCCAATAAGTTGGCACTTTAGCAAAAGTTAGGGAAAGATTAAAGAAAGTTCTTGCTAATGGAGCCAGGAAGTTGGCTAGTATGGTCATTACCCTATGTGGACAAAGATCTAAGGGGAACCTGATTTGGTAAGGGTTAGCATCTTCTGCACCTGCTCCGCAAAGTAAAGTTCAAAGACCTCCATCAGTCTTGGCATCTGGATGAGGTTGACTGAGGTTCAGTGCTCTTTCTAATTGTTCTAAACTGGCGGGTAAGCTCTTGTAGATGGTATTGATTTAGTCTTCAAAAAAATCTGCTAGTTAATTGCAGAGTTTCTGAGAAGTCAGAGTGATAGCAGCGCAGGTGCAAGGATTCAGGAAGCTATTCAACGTTTTCTAGAGTTCCTTTGCAGAATTGTCCACCAGGACCATGGTAGAAGCAATGTGCACTTTCCATGCCTCCCTGATCTTATTATGATAGTTTCTGAGAATGGCCTGGTAGGCTGATTTATCATCAGGAGATTTAGTGGGATGCCATCACCATTCGAGGAGTTTGCCTTTAGTGTTATCCTGACACAGGCTGTTAGTGTACCATGGTGCCTGGTTTTTTGGAGAAGATGAGAAAGAGGGTTTTTTAAGGTGGGACATTTGATTGAAATTAGTTGTTAGGGAATCGTGATAGGCAGCTTAAGCCATGTTAATATCTGGATGGGATATCAGAGTGGTATCCTTAAAAGCCTCCAAAAAGGAGGCAGGGGTGACCGCCTTTCTACGAACGGGGAGGTCTAGTGGCCTCTTTCTGGAGTTTTACTGGTATGTTCTTGATTGGAATAGAAAACATGATCCGCTAGCGGTCTGACCATGTAATGGGATGATGGGATTCACTTGTTACTACCACTAAATTTGTGAAAATAAGATCAAGAGTGTGCCCTACCTTATGCGTTGAGCCAGTGACTATTTGTTTAAGCCCTAAAGTTACCATATCAGTAAAGAGTTGAGGCACTCCTTGCTCATCAGTGTTCTCACCATGAAAGTTAAAATCACCCAGAAGATGAAACTTACCAGAAACTAAGATATGGGGTGCAATATAATCAGCTAATGTCTGTCTAAAGTTTGTCTTAGTGCCAGGTAGGCAAGAGATTAGAGCCTCTGCTGACTTCAGCCGCTGATCTTCAGATCCTAAAGATACACATCTCAATGTATTCCGAGAGTATGGAATCAAATAGTATGACTTTTACAGAGCCATGGAATGCAACACCCCCTCCCAGGCTCTTTGCCCTATTTAGTTTAACTAAGTAGCAATGTTCTGATAATGCAATTAAGATACTGGGGAGTGCAGTATTACATACCCAGGTGAAGAAACATAGCTTAGGGCAATGGCCAGAAATGAGATCCCATGTTTTCAGTGGAGTGCTTTGCCATATACCTGATGTTGCACATGAGGCTCTCTATCTTTTGTACTATCGTTGTGTATGAAAGAAGTAGTGCAAGCACTCTGCTAGGGAACCCTTATAGAAGAACCTTGACCTAGGCCCGACAAAGGGTGTATATGAGCCATCGGTTTTCCAACAATTGGTGTAGTCAAAAAGTTGCAGCATGAAAAAATAATTTTTTTCCAATAATAGATACAGTTGATTACAACATAAAGCGGGATTATTAGCTTCAATAAGGTCTCCATGAATTTTGATTTAGTTCAAGGAAAGAGCACTTCCATACTGTAGCACTGGCCATGTTGCCATAGATCTAAACAATCTGGGAAAAATAGGCATGTGTCCTGGTGTAATCCAGACATGGGTGGGGGCAGATGGACTTGCCTTTGTTGCGTATTTGGTGCATCCGAGCCATGCAGCTGCTTAAATAGAATTTCCTGTAAAGGGCCCAATGTCAACACACTGACCTGCCCCAAATCGTGGCGGTCTAGTGGCCCACATGAACTAAGAAATGAAGAAGACCAACTCCCTCTGCAACAAATGGCAAGGCTCCACGACAGAAGGGAGAGTGGTAAGTAACCAAATTGATTACAAAGTGATACAAACACTCAACAAATAGTAAAATAAAAGCAATCTTAAAAAACAACTTAACATTTTTAACAATGATTTTAAACCCTGACCTTGCCTGAATGCAGTGCTGTGCATCCGTAGGTGTGCAGGATTTCCTGTAAAGGGCAAAACGACTTGACTGCCAACCTGCTAAAAATGTATAGACTAAAACTGAGGGTCTCCCCTCCTAATTTCACCTTTTAATGAATTCCAGACTGCACATACATTATGTGCTTTCTCTATTACTTTCCATAAAGTCTGTTAACCATCTGTTCATGTGGGCTATATATTCTGAGTTAAAGAGTAGCCTCTAAATCATGCAGCAGCCACTACCTAGAGCTCGATTAGCAGCGGTTATGATCTGAAAATATCATTGGATGTCTCTCAATGCATGCTTCTCTATTTAGTCCTATCTAAGGACAACAGTGGCTTTAGGAGGTAACATGTGAACCACACATCTCACAGACATTTGTTCAACTTGTGTGCCACTGCTAACTGACAGCTTCAAGATGGCCCAGAAGAAAGGTGCTACCAAGAAAGTGGCCAATGAGAAGGAGCTTACCACAACCACTGGTATGTCGACCCAGACCTTTTTGGGGGAAAAAACTGTGTCTGTCTCACGGGCCCCTGGTACCAAGCTGTAAGCAGCACCCCTGCATCACTGGACCCACCCCAAACTCAGCTTAAGCCCATGTCTATCACAGAGACCACCAGTATAATCACGGCTACGCCGATGAGCAGTCATGTTGAAATTAACTTATCTCTATCGCAAAGTAGTACCCAATCATTGCTGGAAACTCAGGGCCATATTATCAAGGAAGCTGCAGAAGTTTATCACCGCTTTACCGGCAGGAAACTGCCGATAAAGCGGCGATAATGGGCTTGATAATATGCGATTCGAATTTCAATAGATGCCCAGGTTAGATGTCTGAACATCTAACCTGGGCTTCGATTGAAATTCGAATCGCATATTATCAAGGCCATTATCGCCGCTCTATCGACAGTTTCCTGCCGGTAAAGCGGCGATAAACTACCGCAGCTTCCTTGATAATATGGCCCTCAGAGAGGTAGATAACAACAACAGCCACAACCGCCAATAGTATCCCCCCCCAAGTAGGAGCAGTTCAGGAGATTGAGCTTCATGCTGAGGACGCAGAGGAAGCCGTTCTTTAAGAAGATCTATTGTCTTCCAGATCTCCAGCTAGAAAAAAGAGGACTAGTCTTCTCCAACCCCCCCCTTCTGATGATCTAGACACCACTTGGATCCACCTTAATCTGAGAGTGAGACACTCCTCAAGATGAGGCTAGGAAAGAGGAAGGTTACAGAAAGCCTTAGAGTTATGGAGGCAGATGTATAAGAGGAGGATGATTATGAGCCAGTCATCATGGATGCTGGCCCAGCTCCAGTGGACACCGACGTTACCCCATCCCAACTTGCTGGGAGGGACGTGGCACCACAGTTACCACCAACACCACTGCCAGCTGCCATATTTAAAAAGTTCCGGCACCTACATCCACAACCACCACAGTAGATGTAGGTACTGCAGAGAGTCAAATGTCAAAACACCCACCTACAGCCAGTTCATCTGACATTGGCAGTAGCACCAGCATCAGAAAATTGAGCTCCCCAGTTTGGGACTTCTTTATGGTTAGCCAGAAGGAGGTGAACATTGCTGTGTGCTCCCTTTGCAGAACAAGAGTTAGTCGGGATATGCTTGTTACAAACTATGGTACCGGGGACCAAACAACCCATTTGAGAAAGCACCGTATGATCCATTGGGAGGCACGCCTTAGCGCCCAAAAAACTGCAAGTGTTGTTGGTGATGGCGGTGAAAGACTGAGCAGGAAATCCGATCCGATCATGGTGGAAGATAAAGAAGAGGAAGACATTTTCATTTTCGTTACGCAAATTAGCCCAGCAGTGCAGTATTATCACCCACATCAGCAACATCGCAATGGCACAAGACTCAGTTTGAGACACCAAGGCAAGAGAATACAGTGACTGCCCTGCTGAAATGCACATTGAGCCTTCCACCGTTCTTCTCTCAAGAAGTCACCTGCATCCGTGGCACCAGAATAGAAAAAAATCCAGGCTACTATTCCTGGAAAGTTTAGGCCAGAGGGGCAGTATGAACGCAACCACCCAAAAGCACATTTGTACAATGCGAAGCTGGCTAAAATGTTAGCATTATACCTCCTCCCTTTTTTTCTTTTGTGGAAGCGGTTTGTTTTCTGGAATTTGTGGCAGCAATATGCCCTAAACTGAAGGTTCCAAGCCGGTCCCATTTCATGAGAGTTGCTGTTCCAGCGCTACATCACGATTTGCTGAAATTGCTTGGACAAGCTTTACAGCAGAGTCCTGTTCATAGTAGCCACTGACTACATGTTCATTACTGCACACTGTGTCTCTTTTGTGTGGGTTAGAGAAAAGACATCTGCAGGTGTTGACACTGCTGGGATTTATTATGCTGCTCAGAAGCATGAGACAGTAGCCATGTTCGCCATGGAGAAATCCCATACTGCCGCAAACATTTTGGAAGACTTTAACAACAATGACTTTGAATGGCTGTGACCAAGAGGGCTTAAAATTGGATTTATTGCCACGGACAATGGCAGTAATATAGTTAAGGCCAGGGACAATGGTGGCTATTTCAGGGTCCTGTGTTTGGCGCCCCACATCAACATCAGTGTACAGAACTTTCTCAACTTGCTGTCCACCTATAGAAGAATCTGCACTCATTTCAACCATTCATTTAAAACCCGGAAACAGCTGTAGGTCATTCAGCATGATAATAGAATGCCAGTTAAAGCACTCATGCAGGAGGTGCCAACATGTTGGAATTCAACATATTAAAAAAAAGTACTTGTACACTGCACAAATCGCCCCTGAAGGGGTATCTCGGCGCTGGGGGCCGTAGGGAAGATTAAGCGAGCTATTGCCCAGAGTCGCATGGTGCTGGGCAGACTCCTGCCGCCGGAGACAGGGATCGAACCTTGATCCCCAGCATCCAGCGTCAGTCGCCCTGGCCTCGGTGCCACACCTCTTCCCTTACATGCTTTAATATCTGTTTGATCAGTACAGACTGATCAATGAATATGTCATGCAAAGATGGGATGCAACTGTGAAAGGCATGATCATTTTAATGGACCAATGGGGCTTGATCAATTGCCTGACAAAGATGCTGCTTCCTTTTGAGGTGTTTACACGGGAAGTCAGCAGGGAGGATTGTACCATGGGCCAAGCTATCCCATTGTTGCACATGCTACAGGATCAGCTAAAGGAAGTGTCTGCACTGTAGGCAGGTGTGGAGAAGAAAAGATGTATGACTTAGTGGAGAGCTTGATCATTCGCTTATCTGTTAATACAAGGGGGCAAAGAGACATTGTTTCTAATCCTGGGCAAAGCACTACGCCATGCTCGCATAGTTTGCGAAGTTTGCGCAACTTCGCACTACGCGAACTGCACGTAGCACAGTGCAAACATGCGTAGCGTAGTGCAGCAGTCATTTTTTGCTTGCTTGCGGTCCTCAAAGTCAAGTTGGCGACCGCGAGCAAGCAAAATGACATTCTCACAAGACTTTTTCCTTGTTCGCGATCAGCAACATCAAGTTGCCGATTGCGAGCATGGAAAATAAACCTCCTGGCGAGATTCTCAACGCGGAGAGGTCAGGTTTCTCATTGCGAGTGGTCGCGCATGCTCGCAACCGCTCGCAATGAGAAACTACCAGTCCGCGTTGAGAAAGCTGCAGCTTTCAATGATTGCACAGTGCCGGATGCTTGTCCGCACTGTGCAATCATTAAAAACGACATCTTGCACAGTGCGAACATGCTACTACGCAGTTCGCGTAGTGCTACGCGCAGCTCGCATAGTGCGAAGTGCACTTTGCGTAGCTACATGTAGCGCTACTTCACAAACTACGCCCACCCCTTATTTGTTTCATACAAACATTACATCTGTGTTACAATTCTTTGATCCACAGAAAAAACCATTACTGTCCACTTTCATTCCTTGTTCAGACTGGGATGCTAGAAAATACAGAACAAGGATAGGTGAGCAAGCCAATGAGCTAAAAAAAGAACAGCAGGGAATTAGAGGTTCACTCCTCAAGGGCACAAGTTCTGCGGGGCAGCTTTCAAGTTCAGAGCCTTCGGGCAGTGCTGTTGGCTTACAGGATCCAAAACCAACAACAAGAACAGCATTAACAGCAAGAACAGGAGCATCAGCCCCAAAATCTACAAGTGAATGGTTTTTACTGGCAGGGCTTAAGTCCAGTGCAGAGGCGCAGGCAGAAGAGGTAAAGCAAAGTGGAGCACAAATCACCTTTGAGTGGATGTTCTGGGCCTATCTAGATGACCAAACAGTGTTCTTAATTGATCAAAACCCATTGGTGTATTGGTATGGGAAGAGGCGCCAATGGCCAGTGCTCAGCAGGCTGGCAATAAACTATTTGGCGTGCCCACTAGGCAGTGCCTCAGCTGAGTATGTTTTCAGGGCTGCTGGTACTACTGTCACAGTGGGAAGGACCTGTGTCTCGCCCCAAAACGTGGAGAGCTTAACAGTGATTAAAATGAATCAGTAATATATACCACCAGATTACTCCATACCCAAAGGACGAGAGGAGGAAGATGAGGGAGACTCAGGTCATGGAAGCAGTGTGTTAGATGACCTACTTTTGAGCAAACCAGCAGTGTCTGAGCCAAGTGCTACTTTACTGATTTCTAGGCCTGGGCCAACAACCATAGAAATTTCTCTCTCAGTCGCTATCGCTGATCTGCTTTCTTACATTGACGCTCACAAAAAAAAAGGTGTGGGTAGGGGAACATTATTTTCTTTTATTTGTTTGTGTCTGGTTGACTAATTAATCTCCACCATCTTACGCTTAGACACATTTTATTGCTGTACTGGAGTTGCAACAGTGTGCAGTCATTGTAGTAAAGAAGCCTATTGTTGTAGGTAACTGTAGACAGACATCTCCTTGATTTTACAATATCATTTTTGTTTTACAATCCGCATGTCTTCTCTTATCCTGCACCAAACTGGAAAAGCACCATAACACTCACGCTTACTTTACTGGACCACATGAGCCAGCACCCAAGATTAATGGACAGTCCAAGAAGAATGCAGCTGCAACTCCCAATTTGGCAATACAATACCATTTCTTCCTTTAATAATCTTCAGCTTTAAGTATAGCCCATGCAGGTCATAATAATTATTTACCAACCCATGCATAAAAAAAGTTCAATATTTTTAGAGGAACACAATTATCATCATCACCATTCAATCACTCTGTTGCATAAAGCTTTCCCTTATCCACTTCAACTTTGTCAACTTCATTTTGTAACTTTCATTAGCTCACCATAGATATGGCCTATTCAATTTAGCATTGCTCAAAATATTTCCTCTATTGTCTCCTCTTTTGTAGTAGACGAGTCTGGTGACTGTCTCAATTTTTGTAAGCTTGCTTATAATAGGGCATTAACTCATTTTTTGAATTTCAATTTAGTTAGTTCCCTGCTTTTGAAAATAAATACAAATGTGGAAAACTGGACATATGGTCTTGGTTTGCAAATGAAGTGGGGCTGTCCTCCTCATACTTCCTTCCAGCCATGGTGCACAGTTATCAGTTCACCAACTGCTGCTAATAATACTAGGCCTATGGTAAGAGATACAGCTTTGGGGTGTCCAACGTGACCATGGCCACTCTCTCGTTTTACTGATTGAGCATAGGCAAGTAAAAGAAAGTCTTCTCATCTCAACAAACATGTGTAGAATAGGGACAAGCAATCATCACTGAAGAGTAGTAGTGAGTCATCAATATGTTGTCTGAGTCTTTACAGTACCACCACCAGGCAGTCCACAAAATATATAAAGGGGCGAGGAAAGGCTGATTGACAAAGCATAACAAAGCTACAGACAGACCAGTACAGAGAGAGTTTAAAGTAAAGTACAGAAAATTGAAATATAGAAAATAAATGTGTAAATAAAATAATGCAGGGATACCAATAATTTAGAAACTAAGAGATGAAAGAGGATTTGGAAAGAAATTAAGAAATGGGCAGAAATAATAACTCAATATAAAGAGAAGTAAAAGTTAGGGAAATAAATATTAATGTTAGCAACAGGAGGACTTACTACGGCCAGCAGAGCCATCAGCTGAGTAACTTTTGGACTGAGAGGCACCTCCAGTACCCTTATCTGACTCAGTACTCTTCTTGCACCTGGATGCTGATATGAGTCAAAAAGACAAAAACACATTGGTGGTAAAAAAAATAATATCTCTAAAAATATTTTTTGCCAGGAAAAAGCAATCGCAATAACATTGAACCTTTCTAAATCTGATCGACTAGTAGTATGGTGAACCACCCTTTTCTATTCCAAATTTTCTGAAGCTACTTAGCCCTATTCCAAATTTAGTACACTACATTTTGGAATTACTAATAAATTGTAATGAATGATGTTTGCTTCTTCTCATCTCATTCGCAATCTCTCAACCCCTTTGACGGGTCAATTCACTAAGTCTGCATTTTTCTCTAAATGCATAGATGGACGCATGCATATACAACAAATTGGTTACTTGCCACTGTACAAGCTACAAAAAATGGCTCGCAGAGCTGAAGTGAGAGGAGGTGCCTCACTACACTACTAATACTAACTACCACTAGTATCTTAGGGGCTAATTCAGATGGAGGGCGGAGGCACATCCGCAGTGCTGGTGGACAATGTCATTTTCTGCACTCCAGCAGCGGTCCTTGCGCCTGCCATATTACAAGGGGCAAACATAGCCCATTTTCCATCTGCTGCGGAATGACGTGAACCGTCAGAAATTTGCCCCCGCCACCGCGGTGGAGTGAGCCAATAGACACACACCGCTGGGCAGAATGACATCCTATCTGCCGTACAAATCACCGCAGCAGAGAATCCACCCACCCAGAGACGGCAGAAGGACGACAGCGGAGCCCGAAACCAGACTCCCGATCCCCTTCACCCGGTCCTGACCACAATGGATCAAGCTCTTCAAGCCTTTCCGGTGCTGTACCTCATCCACTACCAGCAAATAATGCTCTGTCAAGGACAGCGCCGCAGGTACGCAAAAACACATCTCCGCACACAACCACAACACACAACTCCTGTGCTGACATACGGTTCCTGTTGACATCTGACACTCTGGTGGGGACAGGAGCATATCCCCCGGTGTACCCACACATGTCCTACCTGATAGAAACTCACCCCTTAGCATCCGGGTCACCCATCAACCGCGAAATCACTGCAATATATTGGCCACGTCACCGCAGCGGTGAAGATGCAGGAAAACCTGCACACAATGTAGTAGGCAGAGCCCGCGCCAGGCATAGGCAGTCTGCCAACATTTTCCGGGCTCCATCTTCACCCTGCCCACACTACGCTTCCCACACCCATTTGTTAACATGCTGTGTGCTCCCCCTTCACAATTAATCTGCCAGGTGTAGCAGACCTTACACCTCACACACCAAAGGACAAGGGAGCTTGACTTGAAAGATGGGGGTGAAGAGGAACACCCCGCACAGAAGCTGAGAGGCTGGACAACCCTCATCCTCACACCTACCTTACACTCATGTGAAGCAAACTAAGTATGATTACAACATGAAGACTCACAATGCCTATGAACATCCACTGAACTGTTCACACTGCCTGTCAAGTCACACACTCAACACTGACACCCAGCCACACACTCATACCATAGGTCAGCAGCAATGGAGGACAAGAAATGGACCAGCCAAAAGTGAAGTGTACAGTGCTGGCAAACCATGGAGCAAGCAATATTGCATCTGTACCTCACATGCAAGAGGAGGAACATATCACACCACCCTTAGGCCATCAAATCAGACATGGGTGGCCCAGTGAGTGAAATTAAACCAAAGTGACTTCTGTGCAACAACTCATCCAGACATCATGGCAAGCCATGCAGAGGCACATGAATGATAGGAAGTGACTGAAGTCATAAATTGACCCTCCACACATCTGTGTCAACTTACTTGACATGTGTATGTCATCAGCACAACACACATGGCTCATTGTTACACTCCCATGACTGTCAAGCACAAGTAGGACCTTCACACATACCCCTCCTCTACCCACCTTACACCTGCAACACTCAGCACCTGTGAGAAACACACAATGGTCAAAATTATGTCCTGTGAGTCCAGTGACAACCAATCACACTCCCTGTGGTGCATCCACAAACATCACACTCACACCCAGGGATGCCTGAAGCAATGCTGACACAAAAACAACAGCCAAAGACAAAGCTCACACACAACATCCACAGAAGTCCAACAAGCCCAGACATGTGTAGCCAAACAGTGTAAAGGCAATGTGACCCTAGACAGAACAGGAGTACACAGCATTGCCACTCAGGAACAATGCACAGACACCATACCCCAACACAAACAAGAATTGCATCATCAAAAAACAATCATGAACACCAACTGGGATCAGTGGGCCAAACAGACAGAGACAACACAGACAGAGACACCACACCACTCATGAAGTGAACATTGTGTCATGGTGTACCACAAGCATGCACATGCACAGTCCTGACAAGTGACAGGCCCAAAATAGGAGGCTAAACCACTAGTGTGCACTCAAAACAAGCTCATGAACAAGAATCCACCTTGCTGCATGTGACAGAAACACAGGTAATGCACACTAAACTTGCAACACATATCTGAATGTTACACACTGCAACAACTACCCAGACACAATGTCATGCAAATAGAACATCACACACACATATCATCTGTCAGTAGAAAGAGCCAACACAGGCCAAACACTGCATACATCCACAATAAAAACAACAGATGCACAGACCAATCCATCACATTGCAAACTCAGCTGGACTTCAGGGGGATGCACACCAGGCAAGTACAAGGTAACATACAATGACAGCACTGCATGCATGGGTTAGGGGGAACGGTGTTCAGATGGTTTGAGTCTTTTCTCTCGAATCGTCAACAGACGGTCTGGGCCCCGCCTTTTTCGGCCGCAGTACCGCCATTGGAGGTTGGAGTCCCCCAGGGGTCGATTCTAAGTCCCATCCTTTTTAACATTTATATGTCCCCTTTGGCGGTGCTGGCCGAGGCGTGTGGTGCCCAGATCGTCTCTTATGCTGATGACACCCAGCTTCTTTTCACCTGTGGCAAGAATAGGGACTTTGATGGAGAGCTGATTAAGAACTGCCTGGGTGCTGTGTTCGGCTGGTTTCATATAAACCAGCTGAAATGCAACCCAGATACATCTGAGGTCCTTTTTTTGGGTGCCCTCCTGACCCTTGTTGGAAGTCCTGGTGGCCGGCTGACATCCACTCCCCCTCTGTGGAGACGGGGATGGCAAAGAACCTGGGAGTCAAGATGGACACTGATTTGACCCTTAAACCGCATATCCTCGGCCTGGTGGGCCAATGTTTCAGGATACTGAGAATGCTCAGGAAATTCCTTCCTTTGCTGTCCATTGCCCACAGGAAAAGTACAGTGCAGGCGTTGGTGGGATCGAGGCTTGATTACGCTAATGTACTCTACCTCGGCCTCCCTGATATCTTCTCGCACGTCTGCAGGTGGTGCAGAACTCGGCCGCTCGCGCCATCTTCGGCCTTGGCAGGAGGTCCCATGCTGCGGGCCTGCTGAAATCCCTCCAGTGGCTTCCGATACGGAAACGCATCGAGTTTAAGACGTTGACCTTGGCATTTAAGGCACTTCATGGCTCTGGTGCAGGCTATCTAAGGAAGCGGTTGGGACTTTATATTCCATCCAGAGCACTTCGCTCTGCATCCCTTTCACTGGCCACTATCCCGGCAGTCAGGCGCGCTCGCATCGGGGGCCGCTCTTTTGGTTATCTTGCTCCCCGAGCCTGGAATGCACTGCCATTGTCACTTAGGAAATGCGGGACCCTTTTGTCCTTTAGGAAGGAGCTGAAGACGTGGTTGTTATGCAATTAACTCCCCTCGGCCGTGATGGTTGCGTTGTGTTGGGTCTGACAGCGCCGGGACACTCGGTCCGAGTAGCTGAGCGCTTAATAAAACTCGTTATAACATAACATAACATAACATGCACACCAAGCAGTGTGTGCACACAAACCAAACCAGTAGCACACACATCTGAGTGCCACACCATGAACTCCCACAACAAAAATCATCAAAGTACAAACATAACATCACACTCAGGAAGGGTAGCAGAACCTCAGCAAACAAACATACAGCTTACCCATCATCCACAGATGCACAACTCAGGGAAACCCAGATGCAAACAACATGACCTGAGGACCCTGCTGCTCAAACATATGTACTGCACATGAGCAACCATGACAGCAAAGCAGAAGAATAAAATAGCACATAACTAATTTGGAAATTGACCTGAGTGTCACATTGGTCCTGTATACAGTTCAGCCTCACACAGCATAGTGTTGCAGGGATTCTGCACATATACAGAACTATGCACAGGAAAACGGGACCTCAGTGAATAGGGGTGTACCAACCTACCACAGTAGTACCCAAAATCCCAAACCGACTAGCTATAGTGTCTCATTCATTCTCCGACTACAGTTAGAACATCAGAAACGGGACCTTTGGCTTTCCGCCAGATGGGATATTGGGGTTGAGGCTGAGGCATAGACTGCAATGGAATCTCTTGTGGCAGTGAATCTTTATCCCAGCCCACTTGATTACAGTACAGGGCCGGAACCAGGGCTAAAGCCCACCAAGGTGCAAAAGCTTCTGCATGTTTTTTGGGGATGTAACATGAAGAACTTGGAAGTTTCATGTCCTACCCCCGCACTGCGTCCAGAACAAAAGGTGGGGGCCAATCTGCCTCTGCTAACAAAATGTCATAGGAAGCGGTCAGATTCTCCCAATAAATCCCTGTGATGACACGCTCAATGCTTAAAACCATATTATACAACCGATCCGGGGGGGGCAACCCGGGTGTCAGCTGTCTCTACAGTAATGAAAGTTTCAGTTGCTGTCGCCTCCAGACAAGGACGCAGTTCCTCTCGCACTATTGTAACTTCTGCTGCGCTGTCTAGCAGGGTTACCGCCCAAGTCCAGTCCAGCAGTCAGGTTCTCACCATCTGAGGCATATCTCACTGTGAAAGCGGCAACTTTTTTCTTTTGAAACGGGGTACGGAAGCGTGGTTCCTCCTCTTTTACCTTGCTGTCAAATTGACGAGGCTGTGACACCCTGTGGCGCAGGATGATTTTTGCCACGATCTTGGAGTTCTCCACCACCGACCTGTAAGCTAGATGAGTCCTGTGAAGAACGAGTAGAACGCTGATCAGGGACCTGAACTCTATCAGGAGTCTTAATTTTCGTGCGGTCGCACAAGTCATAAGTACGCTCAGAAGCTGCAGGAGTCGGCGACCCAGCACACGACTCCTGCTTCTGCTGTTGCTGCCCCGCATTTTATTTTTCCAGTTCTTTTTTAGAAAACACTGGACGCCCATCTGTGTCAGATTGAGCTTTCTGTTGTGTTTGAGACTGTTTGCGCGTTTTAGCAAAAGGCTTAAGTCCCAAACTATTGCGGCCAAAAGTTTTATAAGCCGTTGCAATAATTTTTGGTAATTCGCGTGGTTTGTCCACATCAGGGATAGCCTCTAAGCCGTTAGCGACTTGAAAGCTTACTGCATCGCCCTTGACATTGGCAAGGATCAGATCAGCAACCACGTCGAATACTCCCCCCAGTCTCATCCCCAATTCCACAGCCGCTTTAGCACCATGCTCATCTTGAGCACGCTTAATCACGGAGGGGAGTACAGTCATAGAGGGATTGCCGAAACACTTCGAATACACAGCTGCAAACACCTTGCCCCAGGTGTTACAATCAGCTAACTCTGGATGTTAGTCTTTAGGCAAACTAATAGTTAAAATACGGTGTTTCTCTACAGGTGACGTATTACAAAAACAGCTTTAGCAGAAGTGATGGTATTGTGGACAAGCACAAGCACTACTCAAGCGTCTCACCGATAAGAACCAGACCAAACGTTTGCGGCGCCATGTTGCAGGGATTCTGCACATATACAGAACTTTGCACTGGAAAACGGAACCTCAGAGAATAGGGGTGTACCAACCTACCACATTAGTACCCAAAATCCCAAACCGACTAGCTATAGTGTCTCATTTGTTCTCCGACTACAGCGAAGCTACCAATGATTAGACAGCCCAGAACACGTCACTCTCTCTTGGGAATCACGGGAGCAGGACAACTCTTTTGCTCATTCACTCATACTTGTGCACAATGCAAATAAACAGAGACGGGGTTTAGTTTAAAATGTTTATTTTAACTAACGCGCTCTATTGTACAGTATACGTGCTGTTACTAGAAGCAAAATGCATACACACAATATAGTCAGCATTGTCACAATTCCATAGAATTCAAACGGGGATATGATTTTATAAAGACAGTGGAAAAGAGACTATGAGACCTAACTACCCTCCTCATTGTAAGAAATAGTTTATTATAAAAAAGAAGCCCTCCTGGGCTTCGTCAGCAGACCCTATACCTCAAGGCCTAGATGAAAGGTTCACATCACAGGAAAAGCACAGCTCTTCTCTCTGGAAAGGTGTCTCTCCAAGTGTGTCATTACATGTTTTGCTTGCAATATTAAATCACGCGATTTCCGGTAGTGCAGCTGTGGGTAGTATGTTATGTCTAGGTACGAGGGACTGACCAGAACAGAATAACAAGGGGCATTGTTGATCGACCTTGTACATCGTGTGCAGACTAAACCTCAGAGCACAGCAGAGAGCGCGAAAAGCAGACAGTTCTCATGTGAACGGGGCACAAACACAGTCTTGCGAAATATATGCTTGCAGTGTTGTGCGCAAAAGCAGTCTCATGGCAGCGAAGCTCATGCCACTTTAGCTAATGTCGACAATGGGCCCATAAGCTCTACTACAATAGTGTCAAACTATGAAGTGGTGGGGAGGCTCACACACTGGCAAGCCATGGGGTGGAAGACATGAGATTGAAGTGGTGTGTGCGTCAGTAGTGGACAGGTGAGGAGTGTACAGTACACAAACACATAGAAGAGTTACTCAACATGTGTAGGTATCAGAAGCACATACAGGGGATGGCATGACTCCACATACCACATACCATTCTGGAGCCAAAAATGGGTCAAGTGACAGCAATTCATGAGAAAACTCACAAAGAATGTCAGTGTGGCTGAGCAGGGCGGCACAGTGAGCACAAACAGTAACAAGACACATGGTTGATCAAAAAAACACAACACAGACTTGGCAGTCACAACTGGCAGCAACAACAAGAAGGTGTCTCCCAGGAGTGCAAGGACAGACCAACACGCTGCACAGTGTCCAACCTACAACTCTTACATGTGCCCACAATCTGAAGCACATGGCAGACAATTGAAACAAACAGACACTCATTAACTGGATCACACATGTGTGCAGTTGGCATTGCAGGGGCACACACAAATCAACACTATTGACAATGACAGCCCATTCATACTATATGACCACTTAAGTTCACATATTCAAATGTACCCATGTGACTAGGAAGACAGGCCTACAAAAGATGACCACACATCAACACTGCTCTACACACATCAAGAAAAATCACACAGATATGATGGACCCGGGCCACCCGCAAGTAATCCTGTGGATATAATTCACCTCTGTTGTGGTATTGCATCATAACATGACATGTGTACAATTTAGCAAACATGACCATAGAATGATTAGGATAACAGTAGATAATCACAAACACCAATCATTGCACCCTCAAGCCTCAGAGTCAACAAGAACTAAAGTGCCTGTCACCTCTGGCAAACTCTGAAAAGGTAAACAATCAATTGGCAATGGTAAAGTGGCATACAGAGCATGTGTCACGTGCAACCATACCCATACAGAAAACATTTTATTTAGCAAGGACACTGTCAAAGCAGACATCAGGAGTAACTGTCTTTATTACATATTACCCACATAGGCATCAAAATTAGAATGTGGAGGGCTGCCTTTCCACTTCTTGGGGATTCAATAGGTAATAACTGTCTTGGTAGGAGTGGGAAGTGGGGCGGGCACAAAAGCCTCACTCTCCACCAAAGGTGCATCAGGTGCAGGTGGCTCTCCCAATGGCGATTTGTTGGATCTGGTGTTATGCTTTGCCTGGCCCCTTCATCCCCTGTTGACCAGCTGAACCCCCCTGCTCTCCTATCCCAGCTTCACAGGGGTGTGGGTGGGAGATGAGGTTGTGTGTGAATCTACCTTAGAGAGCTGTTTGTGTGGACTCTTTGCAGGCACCAGCTTCACAGCAGGCAGGGCAACTGTTTGTTTGACTTTGGGAGCAGGTTTGGGGACGGAAGTGTCCTTGGATGGGGGTGATTTTGGATGCATGTAAGGCTGAGGTCTGCTTTTTGGCCCGATGGCCCTGAGTGTCACCTGAAGGGCTTTTGCGCCCCTGTGTGTCTGTTTTTTGTTTTGAGGATGGTGTAGGGCTGTTGTGTGTGGTCACTCTTGTCAGATGCTGCCACTGGCAGGGTGGTTGCCGAAGAGACTGGAACTGGACTCTGAGCCTGTGACAGCTGAATGGCTTCTGTCACTGTTGAGGAAAAAAGACAGGACAGTTCTGTGTAGCCCTCCCATGTCAGAATGAATGCCCTCCATGAAGGCAACAACCTGTGCCAACTTCTTGTCATGATCCTGGAAGGCATTCAGGAGAGTAGTCTGACCCACACACAGTTGGCGCAAACGGTCCACCGCCTCAACACTGAGGGCAGCAGGGGAGACGGGGCAGGGACAGCGGTGCCTGGGGGAAAGGACACTCTACCCTTCTTAGTGCTGCAGGCACGGGCAGCACAAGTGGTAGTAGCTGGAGGATGGGCACTGGATGAAGTGTGGTGGAAGAAGAGGCAGATTTCCCACTCCCTGTGTCCGCCAACATCGAGGAGTCACTGCTGGATTCAGATGATGATGAGGTTGGTGTTTCTGGGTGTGAGTCTTCCAGGGCGCTCCTGTCCCCCTCCGAGGAGCTGGTCACATCAGTGTCAGTGAGCTCACGTGTAGCAGTCGTGCCAGATGCTTCACCACTGGTGTCCGTCCCCTGTCCTTCTGTGCCCTCAGTAGATGCTGCAAATGACAGAGGTGTAGGTTCAGTATAGTGCCAAACTCACAAATATCATATGCAAGCAAAACTAGAATATGATAAACCCATGTTGCACACCACCCTGTGCAGTCTGCATGTGCAACCTTAATGCAAAACTCAGAAGATGCATGGAAACATCCATAGTCGGCATTAATGACCCATGTGACATTCACACAGCCAAAAAGCTGGCCCATGCCTCCTTGTAACCTGACATACTGATTTCTGTAAGCATACCTACGTGCCTTTAGGCGAGATAGATGTACATCTCAACATATTGTCACGGTCACATTTGGAGTCACTTTAAGGGGACAACACAGATACTGACTCCAGTATGTCCTCATACTATGGCCATGATATACTGATGTCCACCATGTTGAACTTTGAAGCACAACAACCATTGCACATTGGTGCCAGATGTGTAGTTCTCATAATTTTGAAGCCAGGCACTGCACACATCCACGAAAGCACACTAAGATGAGGTACACTGCTGTTCACTTCCTGGTGATGTCTATGACACCCACAATGCAGCAGATGTCATAAGGCCACATCTCATCTTGCAATATCAAGGGCCATTATATGAAACACATGAAAAAGCACATGTAGCAAAAATGCATGACAGCTGCACTCAACACAGAGGCCACTCACAAGCCATTGCATCACACTAGAAGCATCACAGAGCTCCACACTGGCTCAGGGTTGGGATACATGCAGTCACTCACACTCAAAATCACCCTTCGCAGAATACTCACCCCAAACTTGCTGCTGATGGGCCCTCAAACGTCCATCCAGCTCTGGCTGTGTCACTGCCAAGAAGCGGGCCATTAGTGGTGTCATGCTCCTGCGCGCCAACCTTCCAGTCCGTGGGCGCAACTCCAGCATCATCTCTGGCACATTTTTGCTCAGCCGGCATATGTCATCCCACCTCTTGTGACAGTGTGTGTGCCGTCAGTTGGAGACACCCAGAGCCCGCACCTTGCATGCAGTGGCCCTCCATAAGGCCTTACACTGGCGGACTTTAAGCTGCAGGCATGGGAGACAAGAAGAGGAAGTTTCAGTGACACTGGGGTATGTACCACTGTGTCTCAGTACAGGAGCATGCACAGACTTAGCACAGCTATACAGATATGTTTACCATAGGCCATACAGCATGACCTGTAGTACATCAGCATCAGATAATCGCATAGAAATGCATGCAGATATGAGGATGGGCACAGTACCTGGCCAACTCATACACCTGCAGAATCACAGCACAGAAAGCAATATGAAGAAGGCCCTCATCTGCGATGTAGTATGTGAGGGAGCAATACATACATTACATTGAAAATGGTGTGCCGGGGTAGACTCACTGTGAACAACACTACCCATCCCTCAATGTCCTTGGCCTGTGAATGGTCCACTGTGTCATGGAGGTCACATTTAGGGACATGATCTCACATTCTCACATCCTTCTCACAAGGTCTGTCTTGTGCAATCCACAGTCCTTAGATAAAACATTGATGAATAGGGTGGGAGACAACACATATGTCTCACTTTGTCCATTTACTGATGTGCCCTGGTCAAATTAGGCAGTATCTTTGCAGGCCAGGGGTCTCACACTGAGGTTAAACGTGGGCCATCAGAACATTCACATGCATGTACAATATGAGAGGCCAAACAGTGCCTACACATGCGAGCCAGCATACATAATAAAAACAAGGGAAGGAGGATGTTTTCAGAAGTACATTAATATGATGTGTCATAGGTGCATTTACACCAAGAGTGTCGACCTCAGGCCTTTCAATCTTGTGCAGTAGCACCCTATAGCCTCCCATACTGTGAAAGCACCTCGTCCATTAGGAACTCCAGCTCATCTGTGGTAAAGGGACGGGCCCGGAGGTTCTCAGTTCTCACCATCACTGGGTCCAGGAGACAGGTACAGCAGCAGTTGTTGGTGATGAATGTCAGGCAGCAGTGTCTGGATGCTGTGGAAATGTGTGTCTCTCTCCCAGACTTATATAGCCCCATGGCATTGTTTCAGTGGTACTCAGATGCTGCAATTGGTGTTCCCGATCATCTTTCTTCAAATGTAACCAATGACCGGCCCCGCGATAGCGGAGCACGCCTACCGCGATTTTCAAAATTGTATTTCACAACTGCAATTGCGGTTCCCATTGACAGAATGGGCATGGGCATTGGCGGTGTCACACCACGGGTCCCAGGCGGTCGCTACAGCAATCGTGCATCTTTCAATTGTAACCAATGACCGGCCCCGCAGTAGGGGAGAACGCCTACTGCGATTTTCAACATTGTATTTCACTACCCTGAATGCGGTTCCCATTGACTGAATGGGCATGGGCATGGGCATTGGCGGTGACACATAACGGGGCCCAAGCGGGGGCTTCCTTCCCAGCAGATCGATCAGTATATCGGCTGCAAATAGAGGGCAACCCACAGGAGGGGTGTTTCCTTTTTATTTCACCAAACTTTACGGCCGGTATGAGACACATTGGCTGATTAAGGTCTCTATGAATGGTGTGTCCATCTCTGATGCAGTGGCAAGAAATTTATAGCCCTGAAGAAATTGCCTGAAAGGTTGATAAGGCAGGGGGCGCTAGACCTGTATGGCCGCCATTGCGTAGAGCTCTCGCCAGGCCGGGAGTCTAAACCAACATAATCCTCATCCTGCCTTCATAACTTGGATCCTAACCTGCACTGACACGCGGCTGCAGACTTCCTGCTGCCGTGGGGCGAATTTTGGCCCGGAGGCTGCAACGTCCATCCAGACATCGGCCTGTGACTCCTCTGCGGCTGATCGAGGGGGACGCGCTGGAACTCGGTGACGGCCCGCGAAAGCACGCAAGACCGGGGTCAACTGGGCCGGCTGTATACAGCACAGCACGCACGGCGGAGCCCTTGGAGTCCGAGCGGGCTGCCCCCCTGCCCAGCGGGCACTGCAGCAATTCTGGTGGAGTTGCGGAGTGCACCGCGAACTGAAGAACGAGGTGAGGAGGGGGCAGCACGAGAGAGGAGCGGCGCAATCCTTGGAAGGGGAGCAGTGTGGCCGCCATTTTGCGGTGTCGGGCGCGCGGGCTCAGGGACCGGCCGCGCGCTGCCCGACTGGCCCTGGGAGAGGCCTTCACACACATGCAGTGAGCCCGGCACAAACAAATAGGAGAAGATTGGGCTGGGGCGGAGCGGCTCAGATCTGCCTGCGCGTCCGTGGGGCGGATAGTGTCGCATTTGAGGGGCAGCGCGATCGGCGCACTTGGGGGCCGCGTGGCATAGCCCCTAACAGCGGCAAACTCGGAGCAGCACCTACATCCCCCTGAATCAAAGCATAAGGCACATTGGACAGACTGTGGGGATAGAAGTATCCGGATCCTTCCGGCGGGAGGGGAGAGAGCCCTTTGGGCTTGGTGCGCGGCGGAGCTGCGGATATGCTGTGACCGGCTCCCTCCACACATGGCTGGACAGATACCCCCCTGGGCCTGCCGCTACTGTAATAACAACCGTTGAAGGGCAAGTGCGACACCAATACCCGGGGCCTCCTCATCATCAACCCTAGAGACAAGCCAGGATGGGCAAGACGGACACACGCAGAACGCCGGGCGCTACCTCCAATAGCCAGGGCACTGTTGACTCTCCTAAACCACAAGACGAAATCTGGAAGGCCCTCCTGGTCAGCATGCAGCAAAGCCTAACGTCCATAGACTCGAAAATAGACTCCATGACTCTCCGTTTGGACAACGTAGTTGCGAAACTGGACGGACACGACGAGCGTATTAAGGATGTGGAGCAGAGGGTGTTGGATTTGGACGACGGGGCAACGACCAGCAGAAAACACATGGCGCACATGGACAAACTCCTGAAAGTTATTGCTGACCGGAACGAGGAGTTGAAATCCCGTTCCCGACGCAATAATGTCCGCATGCTAGGCCTTGCCGAAACTACCAACACAGGGCGCCTAGAAGACTACATGGAACGCTTGCTGGTTGAACTCTTCGGTCACGACGCCTTTTCAGCGCACCTTGTTATCGAACGTGCACATCGCTCCCTGGCACCGAAACCCCCTCCAGGTGCAGCGCCACACCCGATTATTATGAAATTTCTTAATTACAGAGACAGGGACACACTTCTGCACCTGGCAAGAGAGAAGGGTGAGGTGAGACATGAAAATACCATAATGTCATTCTACCCTGACTTCACCCAATTGGTACAGGACGCCCGAAGAAAGTTCCTAGCGGTGAAAAAGCAACTCCAGTCCCGCAGTATCCAGTACGCGATGCTATACCCGGCGCGCCTACGCATCCATCATAGAGGCCGACAACACATCTTTTTGACACCACAGCAAGCTGAAGACTACCTGAAGCACAACAGGCGATCAACTTCCAGAGAGACAGCTGCGAGACGGAGATCACGCTCTAACTCACTATTGTCGGAACCCGCTTGAGAATTGGCACCAAAGTTGCAGAGACTGCGGGCCGGAGAGCCCTATGGCAACACCAGGTTGTGCATTGGGAGGGTGATGTATGACACTCTTATTGACTTTAAGGCATGTACTGACTCTTGGCCGCCCACCCCCGCCCCGTTGTATCGACCCCTGAGTCCCAGGAGGTTGTTGATGGGTGAAATAGGGAGGTGTGACGGTACTGACGGGAGCTCCTAGCGGCCCCCACTGAGGGCATTACCCTTTGCTTGGTTAACACTAACTTGTTTTTTTATTCAAGTTTACTGGGTCTTTTTGGGTGTAAGTTGACACCTAGGGGCATGTTCTTTGCTAGGGAGGGGAGGGATGTTATTCTCTGGCAGGTTGGGGCAGCCGGTGTGGGAGGAAATGGGTGGAAGGAGAAGTTGGGGAGGGGTTTAACGCAGGATGTTGAGTCATTGGAGGGAAGTAGTTGGGGTCAGCTTCAAGAGGGATGTTTGGTACGGACTGTTGAGTCGCAGAAGAAGGACAAGAAACTTCAGCAGGAGTTCAAATGTTGTATTCTTAAATGCAGGATAAACAGGTAGACGCTGCTCCAGGCGTTAGCGTTATGTCATGGAATGTGCGAGGGCTTAATGATCCCCAGAAACGGAGGCCAGTACTAGGTTATCTAGACAGACACCATGTCAACATTGCTTTCCTACAGGAAACGCACTTGATGAGGGGGTCCACCCCTAAATTTGCATCCAGGTAGGCTTCGAATGGATGCTACCCCTCATTTTCCTTGTACGCCAGAGGGGTGGCTATTTTGATTAAACGCGGGGTGCACTTTGTGGAGAGGGGAAGAGAAGAAGATCCGGATGGAAGGTACTGTTTGTTGTGGGGAGCCCTGCAGGCACATGATATTGCGTTGGTGAACTATTATGGACCTAATGTAGATGACCCTCACTACCTGCAACTGATAAATGGCAAGGTGAGAACACTGGGTTGTAGATATCTCATCTGGGGTTGGGATTTCAATACTGTGGTTGATCCGGCATGGGACAGGGCACACGCCGCACCGGCACACTATACCGCCTCTCAGCGTGCCTTGCAGGACATAGTAATAGAAGAGGGAATAATAGACACATGGCGCTTTTTACACTAGTCAAATCGGGAGGGCACACACCACTCCTCTGTCCATAACACCTGGGCTAGGTTAGATTATGTGTTCTTGGCGAAGGGAATGACAAACTGGTTCCAAAGAGCGACACACATGGCCAGGACATTTTCGGACCATTCCCCAGTGAAAATCTCCCTACACATACCTGTAGACACCGCTCCCTACCTTGGCTGGAGGTTGAACCCCTCACACTTACAGGATGCTGCTTTGAGGTCTGAATTGGAGCAAGAGATAACTGATTTCTTCCCTAGAAACACTGGCTCAGTTGCAAGTCTCACGACTGTCTGGGAGGCCTTCAAAGTGACTGTCAAAGGGTGGTGCATTGCTAAGGTTGGTGGCATACTGAGAGCCTTGCCCGGAACCCTGCATACTCTAGAGTCTGAATTGAGAGCGCTGGAACGAGAAGCTAAGAGCGCTGTAGATCCTACCCCCATACGGGTACGCATACGGGAGAAACTGTCGGAGTACACCGAAGAGGCAGAGCGCGAATGTAAATTCCGAGGGAAACAGGGAGAAGCAAGAAGATATGGGGAAGGCGATAGGCCGGGACGTTCCCTAGCTGGAGCAGCACGGCCTCCACGCTTTCAAAACTTTGTCACAGAACTGCAGGACGGTCAGGGGGGACGAGTAGGTCGCTACCGGAACAAATGGATATCCTGACTGACTATTATAAAACACTTTACACCTCACAGAGACAAACTACGCTACAATTGGAGGACTACTTCGAAGATGTAGCCCTTGCGTGGCTAGGCCCGGGGCAGCAAAAATTCTTAGTGTGCAACCTTGAAGTTGATGAAATTAAGGAGGCAATAATGGGCATGGCCTCCGGAAAATGCCCGTGATCAGATGGGATTACCATCAATATTTACAAAACCTACGTACACATCCTGGCCCCTATCCTTAAGGAAGTATATTATGAAGCGCTGGAAAAGGGCGTACTCCCAGACACCATGCGAGAAGCGCACATACTGTCCTTACTTAAGCCTGGTAAAGCCCCCGATCAATGCGACTCTTACCGTCCATTGTCCCTGCTAAATAGTGATACAAAAATATTGGCCAAAGTCCTCGCCACTAGACTGAACCTCCTTCTTGAAAAGATAGTCCTCCCGGACCAAGCGGGCTTTGTCCCCAATCGGGCCACCTCGCACAATTTGCGCACACTGCTTGCGATCCTCCAGGACATAAACCCCAAATGCGCGGCGGCGGCAGTCTTTCTTGACGCCACCAAAGCGTTTGACTCCCTGGAATGGGATTATATGTTTGGGACCCTGGCCGAAATGGGGATGCCGGGACGGTTTCTCAGGTGGGTTAGACTCCTGTATGAGGCGCCATTGGCCAGAGTACTGCTTAATAGGGCGCGCTCTGACCCCTTTCGGATAAATAGGGGGACAAGACAAGGGTGCCTACTGGCGCCTGTTTTATTTGCTATTGCCATTGAACCCCTTGCAGCTAAGCTGCATCAGCACCATAATCACAGAGGTCTCAACTACCCGTCCCGCCATGTGCTCGTCTCCCTCTACGCAGACGATATTACTCTTTATATTTGCAATCCAGGAGAAAACCTTAACCCTGTTTTGCGGGAAATTACGAAATTTGGAGCGTTTGCAGGAGTGCAAATGAATTGGGGTAAATCTGCTGTGTTCCCGTTGACTGATCGCACCGTCCCTCAACCCCTTGATTACCCACTACAGTGGGAAGAATCTGAATTTCGCTATCTGGGGATCTATATCTCCAGGGACAAAGACACACTAATGAGGACAAACTACGGTAGGGTCATGTCCAAAGTGACGGACAACATCACATCCTGGCTTAAGCTTCCGTTATCTATGGCAGGACGCATATCACTCATCAAAATGGTGATAGTGCCTAAATTCCTATACCTGTTTGTGAACATCCCTTACCACCCCGGGGCACATTTCTTCGCCACGCTGAGGACTCAGCTCATAAGGCTGATTTGGGGAGGGAAGCAGGCCCGCCTGAAGCTGGACTCACTGGCACTGCCATATAGATTTGGTGGGTTTGACGTTCCGGACTTCGAACAGTACTACCACAGTGCTCAGGCGCATTTCGCAGCATACTGGTTTCATCCCCCCCTTACATGCCCCACCTGGCGGTAGAAGACGGCCACATGACGCCTGTCCCCCGGCGGGGTATGTATTTGTCCCATATAAAGCGGGTAACCGAGACCCTACTACGGTGGACTGCACTGTGAAAGCAATGCACTGGCTGGCGAAAGCTGAGGGCATAACACACCTCTATTCCCCTAAAATATCGTTGCACGCGTGCCCGTTGTTAAAGGTTACCACCGAGAAAATATGTCAAAATATGCTTGTTCGACTAGGGTACTTCACGTGTGGCCTCCTTTTCCTAGACGGAAGGTTCCGGACACGGGAACAATTTTTTGGAGAAGACCCCCCCGCATTTATGGACTTTTTCCTTTATACAAGAATAAAACAGTGTATGAAGGACATATGCCCTGACTTCCCAACGGAACCGGAAGTATTCCACTCTCTGCATCTGATGTTGCAGGGAGAAACACTGAAACATGCCACGTCTGTATTATACGCTAGAAGCAGGTCGGTTCCCCCCCAGGAGCCGGCTAGGGCTAGAGCGGCCTGGGACAAAGATTTTCCCACCCCACCCACGGATGAGCAGTGGGAAATGGCATGCACACATATGGAACGCCTTTCCGGTAGTAGCAGGCTTTGGATACTCCACTTTAAATTTTTGCACAGACTATATCACACACACGCGTCTGCATGGGCAGGGGCTACGGCAGGATGATCGTTGCCATCGTTGCCGTCAGGGTCCGGCGGACTTCTTACATTTAGCTTGGAGCTGCCCTAAAGTGGCACTGTGTGTTGACGCCTGGATGATCTGCATGCTACTTAATATTAATTCATTATGCCTACCATAACTTACCTGTATTGTATGAGATGTTTATGCTCCTCTGCTGGAAACAGAAACTGATTGCTTTAATCATTTGGTTTTCTTTGTCGCATCATGCTTGACTCACATAACCAATGTATCTAGAACTTGCACTAGGAGACAGTGACATGGGAGGGTAAGGAGAGTTGTTGAAGGGGATTCCTGGTTCCTTTTTCTATTAAGGGGGAGGTGTAGGGGGAGTTAATTGTCATATGAATGTCTCAGGATGCCAGCTGACTACTATATGTTATATTTGTATCTTGTACTATTGAAACAAGCTATAAATAAAGTTTTAAAAAAAAAGGTTGATAAGGCAATGAAACATGTTGGCGTGTGGTACTGGTGTGTATGCTTAACAGCCAGCCCTGCTTTTTAAATTGATAGGGTGCATAAAGTAAAGAATAAAGTGTTAAAACCGTGCACACCTATGCATTTTAGCAACACTTTATGCGATTTTTCTATTTCCTCACCTTTTTTCACTGCACTTTCTTTTTCTATTACTCCTCTGTTGGACACATTCCTTTCTGGGCCTGATGACAGCCGATGATGAGAACAGGGTGCATCTGGTGAGTGTAAACAATGAGGATTAGGCCTATTGGCATTCCTAGTAATCAATGTTTCTTTTGTTTTGTCCTTTTTGCGAACTTACAGTCCTCCTGTAGCGTGCTGCTTGGTAACTGAGGGCTGCCTGTCCCTGAGACTCTGTTAATTGTTATGGAAAATGGTGCGTGATAGAAATATCACGTCCCTACCTTGCGCACAGCTTAATTTGTAATGTTTCCACCTCTTCTGATACTTTATCAATGCTTTTCAATTATTTGCTAGACTTCTAGTTTTACTTAATTATCACATTTATTGTGAAGTATTAATTCAAACAATGTCCAAAAATTATAGATAATCACTTTTCAATGCATTTACATTTCATTGTAGCCTCTAGATGTACTTAAAAATACATAGGTTGTATTAAACATCATACAAACAACGCTATACAATATAATGTTTGTTTCGACGATCGTTGAAATGATTGGCCCGATGCATTTCGGGACCAGCGTCCCTTCCTCAGGGGCCTCTGTAAAAAATCATATGTTTAACGTCAATTATGCATCAATAATACGTTTTGAGTTTCTACATTTCTATACTATTTAATCATAGGCCACTACTCGATAAAGAGCTCACCATTCGAAATATGGTTTTGAATTGTACACTCTGTTTTGTCAACAATCATGCTTGAATTCACATTGCATATAGTTCTATCACAAGGGTTAACATGGTAGTACTTGGTAATGAATTACTAAGTTGCATCCTAGTAGTGCGTATATTGATAACTGAACACATGCTGGGACATTATTAGATGTGGAAAAAACTCACATTGTTTATATGACTTGGGTAGTCTCTATCTTTGTAGGCAACGAGACTCGTCTGGATTTGTGCTCTGTATACAAGATAGGGAAAAAATTATAAAGAAACCACTGTGGTGTGATTGAATGATGAACGTAGTGACTCGTTTAACTAGCTACGAAAGATCATAAGGTTACCTGGTTTTGTTGGCGTATGGCACCCTTTCTGTAAACAAACCGAAAACGCACGTGTTAAAAAACGGGTTGAAACCGGGTTTAAAAGAGTAATATAAATGAGTGAATGTAAAGAACCGGGTGGCTCCTTGTAGCTGACGGCTTACCGCAAAGTTTAAGGACATAGGCGATTCTCGTATTCCTGGTTCACTCGATCAACTTAATACCGGTGTTTAGGTTGAACTACTCCGCTCTCGCGAGTGTTTAAGGAGTGCTCGTAATGTGGGGACTAGAATGTTAAACATAAACAACGGACTAAATCGTGGTAAGAATTGGCGTCGGCCATGTTGGATTCCCGTCGAAAAAGCGGACAAAATGGGAAAAGTTCACGTTTGAGATATGAACTCTCAAAATAATGGAAATGTTACTTAGAGAGAGTCAAGAAACTAAAAAAGAAGGGGGGATTGCATGAGTGTCTGTGTTGATGATTAAGGTGCTGATGGTTAAATATGTGAAGGAGGGTAGGATGTGTGTGTTACAAGCCTAATCAGAATGTGTGTTGTGAAGACCAAAGTGAACTTGAAGGCTATACATATATTACATGATTGAATATTCCTATGTCCAACATACAGCGAGAAACAATCTAATTAACCATATGTGATAAAAACATAATAAAACATTGCTATACATGTGTTGCGTGATTCAATATTACTGTATTTAACATATCACAGAAAGCACCCTAGATCCAATTTATCATTTAACCCCATGGGTTCCATTGTTTGGAATTTTTTGATTAACAACACTTCCCTTTGGGATAAGAGTTTGCGACTATCTGTCCCTTCTCTTATTTCAATTCTTTCCACAGCCATAAATCGAACTTGGGAGATGTTGTGCTTGTGAGTTATCCAGTGAGCTGCCAGATTGGACTTGATATTTTTGTTGCGTATCATGCTTTTGTGCTCACCTATTCTTATTTTTAATTTTCTTTCTGTTTTGCCTATATACATTAACCCACACGGGCATTTTATGCAATAAAGTACAAAGCTCGAGTTGCAATCGGCTGTGAACTTCAGACTCATTTTTTCCCCCGTTCTTGAATGGGTCACAAAATCTTGTTGCATCACATTATTGCAATGTACACAATTATTGCACTTTCGCATCCCTTTGTGAGTAACGTTGCTCGATTTTGTAGTGGGTTTCAGGTGTTCTTGTAGGTTACAACTTCTTGTGTACGCGAAGATGGGTTTAGACTGAAATATGTTATGAAAATCTTCATCGTTTTGTAACAATTCCCATCTTTTGGTGATGATTTTTCTGATACTCATTGATCTGGTCGAAAATTTGGATACAAATACACTACGATTTGTAGTTGCTGGTTTGTTTTTACTTATTAGCAAACTTTCCCGATTGATAGTTTTGATACGTGATTCTGCTTTTTCTATGCATGCCGAAGGGTAGCCTCGTTCTGTGAACCTCTTTTTCAATCTTTGTAGATCCTCTTCATGGGTTGCCTCTGTAGAACAGATTCTTTTGCTTCGTAACATTTGTGAAAAAGGCAAATTTTCAATTAATTTTGGAGAATGAAAACTTTGATAAAGTAAAGTATTGTTTCTGTCTGTGGGTTTTACATATGTTTGAGTTGATAACTCAGTACTTTTTTTGAATATTTTTACATCCAGAAACGCTATATCTGTTAGACTGATGGAGTGTGTGAATTTGATCCTTGTTTTTTTTTCATTCAATTCTCGGATGTTTTGTTCCAAAACTGACTGTGAATCATTCCAGATCAGAAAGATGTCATCAATGAATCTCTTATACAGAATCAAGTGTACTGACCATTGAGTCTTTGATAGAATGTGGAGTTCCTCAAATTGAGCCATAAAGATATTTGCATAAGTTGGGCCCCCCCCCCCCGAATCCCATGCTCATGCCACTTATTTGTAGATAGAAATCTTCTTTAAACTTGAAATAACTGTGTTGCAGACAAAATGTTAGAAGTTCTAGTAATAGAATTTTATTAGCACCTAGATCTTCCATCTGTAATAGAGCCCTTTCGGTTGCTCAATTCCTTCTTTGAGAGGGATCGACGTGTACAGAGCAGTCACATCAATTGTACACATTATCCATTGTTGACTGTTTGAAAGATCCAAGTTGTTCAAATGGTTCAAAAAGTCTGTGGTGTCTTTGATGTTGGTTTTCCAGTTTAAAACGAATTTTTGTAGAAAAAAGTCAATGTAGGTACCTAATGGTTCAAAAAGAGACCCTACGCCGGAAACGATGGGTCTGAAAAAAGGATCATACATATTTTTATGTACTTTGGGTAACATGTACATATACAGCCTTTTTGGGTTTTGTTTGATCAAAAACTGTTCTGTTTTCCCTGATATCCAGTCCATTTCTCTTGAATGTTGTAAGATGTCTTTCAAGGTAGCTGTAATCTCTTGGGTAGGATCTTTGTCCAAATGTAGATATGTCGTTTCATCAGCTAAATGTTCCTGGACCTTTGTGTTGTAATGTGCTGTGTCCATTACTATAAGTGCTCCCCCTTTGTCAGCTCGCTGAAATGTTAGTTCCTCCTGATTAGACAGTTGTTGCAGTATGCTTTTTCCTTTTTTAGAGAAATTAAAACTTTTTTTGGATTGAAAGTCTAATTTGTGTATGTCCAGCAGAACCAGTTTTTCAAACAAATCAATGGTTTTATGTGATACGGGAGCTACAAACGTACTTTTGGGTTTGAATTCCACATATTCCTTGGGCTCTGGTTGTTCGTGATCAGTGATGTTAGAGAAGAAGTGTCTCAATCGAATGTTTCTCATGAATTTATACAATGCAATTTCAGTTTCTGCTAGATTGGATTGATATGTGGGGACGAATGACGTACCTTTATTCAAAACTTTCATTTGTTGGCTTGTAAGTTGTGTTGTCCTGATGTTTGTTGATTTCCACTCGTCTTGGATGTTGGATCGGGTGGTTTCGTTGGTTGTTGACCCTGTTCTAAAAAAACCTCAGTGGATGTTGTTGCTTGGGGTGTGGTCAGTGTAGCAGCTGGCATATCTGTCGACCCAGCATCCAAGTCAAGTGGAAATCAACAAACATCAGGAGAAGCAAAACCAAAAGAAATCAACAAACGGTATCTAAGGAGCGGGAGAACATAGTCATCAACATCTCATCAACACAACTTACAAGCCAACAAATGAAAGTTTTGAATAAAGGTACGTCATTCATCCCCACATATCAATCCAATCTAGCAGAAACTGAAATTGCATTGTATAAATTCATGAGAAACATTCGATTGAGACACTTCTTCTCTAACATCACTGATCACGAACAACCAGAGCCCAAGGAATATGTGGAATTCAAACCCAAAAGTACGTGTGTAGCTCCCGTATCACATAAAACCATTGATTTGTTTGAAAAACTGGTTCTGCTGTACATACACAAATTAGACTTTCAATCCCAAAAAAGTTTTAATTTCTCTAAAAAAGAAAAAAGCATACTGCAACAACTGTCTAATCAGGAGGAACTAACATTTCAGCGAGCTGACAAAGGGGGATGTGTCCATTACTATAAGTGCTATAGTAATGGACACAGCACATTACAACACAAAGGTCCAGGAACATTTAGCTGATGAAACGACATATCTACATTTGGACAAAGATCCTACCCAAGAGATTACAGCTACCTTGAAAGACATCTTACAACATTCAAGAGAAATGGACTGGATATCAGGGAAAACAGAACAGTTTTTGATCAAACAAAACCCAAAAAGGCTGTATATGTACATGTTACCCAAAGTACATAAAAATATGTATGATCCTTTTTTCAGACCCATCGTTTCCGGCGTAGGGTCTCTTTTTGAACCATTAGATACCTACATTGACTTTTTTCTACAAAAATTCGTTTTAAACTGGAAAACCAACATCAAAGACACCACAGACTTTTTGAACCATTTGAACAACTTGGATCTTTCAAACAGTCAACAATGGATAATGTGTACAATTGATGTGACTGCTCTGTACACGTCGATCCCTCTCAAAGAAGGAATTGAAGCAACCGAATGGGCTTTATTACAGATGGAAGATCTGGGTGCTAATAAAATTCTATTACTAGAACTTCTAACATTTTGTCTGCAACACAGTTATTTCAAGTTTAAAGAAGATTTCTATCTACAAATAAGTGGCACGAGCATGGGATTCGGGGGGGCCCCAACTTATACAAATATCTTTATGGCTCAATTTGAGGAACTCCACATTCTATCAAAGACTCAATGGTCAGAACACTTGATTCTGTATAAGAGATTCATTGATGACATCTTTCTGATCTGGAATGATTCACAGTCAGTTTTGGAACAAAACATCCGAGAATTGAATGAAAAAAACCCAAGGATCAAATTCACACACTCCATCAGTCTAACAGATATAGCGTTTCTGGATGTAAAAATAATCAAAAAAAGTACTGAGTTATCAACTCAAACATATGTAAAACCCACAGACAGAAACAACACTTTACTTTATCAAAGTTTTCATTCTCCAAAATTAATAGAAAATTTGCCTTTTTTACAAATGTTACGAAGCAAAAGAATCTGTTCTACAGAGGCAACCCATGAAGAGGATCTACAAAGATTGAAAAAGAGGTTCACAGAACGAGGCTACCCTTCGGCATGCATAGAAAAAGCAGAATCACGTATCAAAACTATCAATCGGGAAAGTTTGCTAATAAGTAAAAACAAACCAGCAACTACAAATCGTAGTGTATTTGTATCCAAATTTTCGACCAGATCAATGAGTATCAGAAAAATCATCACCAAAAGATGGGAATTGTTACAAAACGATGAAGATTTTCATAACATATTTCAGTCTAAACCCATCTTCGCGTACACATGAAGTCGTAATCTACAAGAACACCTGAAACCCACTACAAAATCGAGCAACGTTACTCACAAAGGGATGCGAAAGTGCAATAATTGTGTACATTGCAATAATGTGATGCAACAAGATTTTGTGACCCATCCAAGAACGGGGGAAAAAATGAGCCTGAAGTTCACAGCCGATTGCAACTCGAGCTTTGTACTTTATTGCATAAAATGCCCGTGTGGGTTAATGTATATAGGCAAAACAGAAAGAAAATTAAAAATAAGAATAGGTGAGCACAAAAGCATGATACGCAACAAAAATACCAAGTCCAATCTGGCAGCTCACTGGATAATTCACAAGCACAACATCTCCCAAGTTCGATTTATGGCTGTGGAAAGAATTGAAATAAGAGAAGGGACAGATAGTCGCAAACTCTTATCCCAAAGGGAAGTGTTGTTAATCAAAAAATTCCAAACAATGGAACCCATGGGGTTAAATGATAAATTGGATCTAGGGTGCTTTCTGTGATATGTTAAATACAGTAATATTGAATCACGCAACACATGTATAGCAATGTTTTATTATGTTTTTATCACATATGGTTAATTCGATTGTTTCTCGCTGTATGTTGGACATAGGAATATTCAATCATGTAATATATGTATAGCCTTCAAGTTCACTTTGGTCTTCACAACACACATTCTGATTAGGCTTGTAACACACACATCCTACCCTCCTTCACATATTTAACCATCAGCACCTTAATCATCAACACAGACACTCATGCAATCCCCCCTTCTTTTTAAGTTTCTTGACTCTCTCTAAGTAACATTTCCATTATTTTGAGAGTTCATATCTCAAACGTGAACTTTTCCCATTTTGTCTGCTTTTTCGACAGGAATCCACCATGGCCGACGCCAATTCCTACCACGATTTAGTCCGTTGTTTATGTTTAACATTCTAGTCCCTACATTATGAGCACTCCTTAAACACTCGCGAGAGCGGAGTAGTTCAACCTAAACACCGGTATTAAGTTGATCGAGTGAACCAGGAATACGAGAATCGCCTATGTCCTTAAACTTTGCGGTAAGCCGTCAGCTACAAGGAGCCACCCGGTTCTTTACATTCGCTCATTTATATTACTTTTTTAAACCCGGTTTCAACCCGTTTTTTAACACGTGCGTTTTCGGTTTGTTTACAGAAAGGGTGCCATACGCCAACAAAACCAGGTAACCTCATGATCTTTCGTAGCTAGTTAAACGAGTCACTACGTTCATCATTCAATCACACCACAGTGGTTTCTTTATAATTTTTTCCCTATCTTGTATACAGAGCACAAATCCAGACGAGTCTCGTTGCCTACAAAGATAGAGACTACCCAAGTCATATAAACAATGTGAGTTTTTTCCACATCTAATAATGTCCCAACATGTGTTCAGTTATCAATATACGCACTACTAGGATGCAACTTAGTAATTCATTACCAAGTACTACCATGTTAACCCTTGTGATAGAACTATATGCAATGTGAATTCAAGCATGATTGTTGACAAAACAGAGTGTACAATTCAAAACCATATTTCGAATGGTGAGCTCTTTATCGAGTAGTGGCCTATGATTAAATAGTATAGAAATGTAGAAACTCAAAACGTATTATTGATGCATAATTGACGTTAAACATATGATTTTTTACAGAGGCCCCTGAGGAAGGGACGCTGGTCCCGAAATGCATCGGGCCAATCATTTCAACGATCGTCGAAACAAACATTATATTGTATAGCGTTGTTTGTATGATGTTTAATACAACCTATGTATTTTTAAGTACGTCTAGAGGCTACAATGAAATGTAAATGCATTGAAAAGTGATTATCTATAATTTTTGGACATTGTTTGAATTAATACTTCACAATAAATGTGATAATTAAGTAAAACTAGAAGTCTAGCAAATAATTGAAAAGCATTGATAAAGTATCAGAAGAGGTGGAAACATTAAAAATTAAGCTGTGCGCAAGGTAGGGACGTGATATTTCTATCATGCATCTGGTGAGTACCTACCAGATATCTCAATGGTGGTTCGCCCGTGAGGTGTCATCTTGCCTTCTCACACTTTTTTCACATTAGATTCACACTAATGTCATGCATACAGACTGTCTAGTTGGGATATAAGTTATTTTACAGTGGCAAAATAAACGTGATACTCTCTACCCTGAGGGGAGATCATTGTAAAAAATTGCAATATGTGGTACACGTATGAGATATGTGGAATTGCCTATAGGACCCAGTCATTGTTGTATTGGTGATTATATGAGTGGAGGGCGACTTGGGTTCTTTTTCCCTCTGTGCTCCTTATTGTGTATATCTTTACATTGGTGCCAATGGCCGTGATTGGGGTGGCGGGGCACGCCTAACGTGATTTTCAAAATTGTATTTCACTACCGTGATTGCAGTTCCCATTGGCTGAATGGGCATGGGCATGGGCATTGGCGGTGACACACCGTAGGACCCAGGCGGTCGCTACCGCGAATTGGCATCTTTACATTGGTGCCAATGGCTGTGATTGCGATAGCGGAGCACACCTACCGCGAATTTCAAAATTGTATTTCACAACTGCAATTGCGGTTCCCATTGACAGAATGGGCATGGGCATTGGCGGTGTCACACCACGGGTCCCAGACGGTCGCTACCGCAATCGTGCATCTTTCAATTGTAACCAATGACCGGCCCCGCAGTAGGGGAGCACGCCTACCGCAATTTTCAGCATTGTATTTCACTACCGCGATTGCGGTTCCCATTGGCTGAATGGGTATGGACATTGGCGGTGTCACACCGCGGGGCACAGGCGGTCTCTACCGCAATCGCGCATCTTTCAATTGTAACTTATGAAGGCTGGGGTAGTGGAGCACGCCTACCGTGATTTTCAAAATTGTATCTCACTACCGTGATTGCACTTCCCATTGGCTGAATGGGCATGGGCATTGGCGGTGACACACCGTAGGATCCAGGCGGTGGCTATCGCGAATTGGCATCTTTACATTGGTGCCAATGGCTGTGATTGCGATAGCGGAGCCCACCTACCGCGATTTTCAAAATTGTATTTCACAACTGCAATTGCGGTTCCCATTGACAGAATGGCATGGGCATTGACGGTGTCACACCACGGGTCCCAGGCGGTCGCTACCGCAATCATGCATCTTTCAATTGTAACCAATGACCGGCCTGCAGTAGGGGAGCACGCCTACTGTGATGTTCAACATTGTATTTCACTACCGCGATTGCAGTTCCCATTGGCTGAATGGGCATGGGCATTGCCGATGACACACCGTAGGACCCAGGCGGTCGCTACCGCGAATTGGCATCTTTACATTGGTGCCAATGGCTGTGATTGTGGTGGCGGAGCACACCTACTGCAATTTTCAAAATTGTATTTCACTACCACAATTGAGGTTCCCATTGGCTGAATGGGCATGGGCATTGGTGGTGAAACACCGCAGGGCCCATGCGGTCGCTACTGCAAATTGGCATCTTTACATTGGTGCCAATGGCCGTGATTGGGGTGGCGGAGCACGTCTAACATGTCTTTCAAAATTGTATTTCACTACTGTGATTGCGGTTCCCATTGGCTGAATGGGCATGGGCATTGGTGGTGACATACCGCGGGGCCCATGCGGTCGCTACCACGAATTGGCATCTTTACATTGGTGCCAATGGCCATGATTGTGGTGGCGTAGCATGCCTACCGTGATTTTCAAAATTGTATTTCACTACTACGATTGGGGCTCCCATTGGCTGAATGGGCATGGGCATTGGCGGTGACACACTGCGGGGCCCATGCGGTCGCTACCACAAATTGGTGCCAATGGCCGTGATTGCAGTGGCGGTGCACGCTTATGGCACCTATGGACACATCATGCTGTGGCAATGGTAATGGCCGGTTCTCAGCATGGAGCAATAGACATTTACAATGAATCATGACACCAGATAGTGTAATTCAATGTTAGTGTGACATTTAACTCACTGATGACTACACATGCCATGTCAGGGCACAGGATTACATGCATTGGCATGTACTCCCTCACATGTCACGTATGATGTTGTTGTGCATGTAGACGGATCTGTTGTGTGATGGACTCTCAAATATGTACACATGTCAATGTGTGAGATGGTTAAGCATCCCACAGTATTGATGGTCTGACTACATAATGTGCATAATTCACTGTGTAGATTGCTGGACTCATGTTTATACTAGATCTTTATGCACACACTGTGCTCATTGTGTTGGTAATGTGTGCCCTGTCCGACTTACGCAAAAAGGTGTGGCAGGTACAGCAGCTATGTAGAAACCAGCAGTGTTGCTGTTTCAGACGTGATGTGTCAACTACTCTCAGGGCTGGTGACATAAGATGTTGGAATGTACCTTTTGGCATTCACATAGTCTAAATCTGTGTTGGAGGTACTCACTATGTAAATACTGGACACGTGTACAACTACTTTAGATCTAGGTGTCTCTACATGTGACTTGTGCTTTAAGCTGTAGTTTTAGGCCAGTCATTGGTGCCGCTGTGTCAGTCAAAACGTAAGACGTTGGACACATCTCATAGGGGAATTGAATTGACATGAGTCCCCTTTCATCTGAAGAACCGGGCCTTATGGGCCTGGTGGCGCAGGGTACGCCTTAGATCTCCGAGTTCACCTGCCTTGTTGGACAGAGACAAGAGACACTCTGTTAAGCGTAGAAAATCAGGTTTATTAGCTGCACAGCACAGTTGTCCCAGAAGTACAAAGTAGGTTCTTAGGAGACTGCCACTTCAATTCCGTGGCGCACAATCTTTTATAGCACACATATTTACAACGTATACTCCCAATACATACAGGGCTAGCCAATAGACAAAGTTGGAAAACAAGCTATTGAATGTCTCAAATACACCCTTCTTTCAGACCCCATGTGTCAACCCTCCCCACAAGTTAATCAGTACTTGTGCCTGTAATCTAATTTGCAGGTGACAGGACATGTTTGTGTGCCTCAAAGGATAGTTGTGTAACAAGAGAATACAAGAGAAGAATAGCGAAGGCCAGTCGGATAAGATAGAATAAGGAAAGAATAGAGAAAGCCAAACAGTCAGTCGAGACAGGGATCAATCAGTCCAGACATGGATTAGTGGACTCGGCCAGACCCTGAAATCGGTTTCGTAAGCAAGGGCAGGAGGTTACTTTTTAACAGAAAAGAAACGTAGCAGCTGGAAATGGCAAAAAAACACTCCGGTCGCCGTGCTGCCTGAGTGAAGGCAATACAAAATGGTGACAGGGCACAAAATGGCAGCTGAATACAGAACGAAGTCAAAAATCAAAGAACCTCATATCTTACCTAGGAGGCGAACAACTGTGCATCATACATTCACATTTCTTGCGGACATGGAGGATGAGGACATCATACGGAAATTCCGTTTGGATCGACCTACACTCAGGACCTATGTGCTCAGTAGGAGCCCTATATGAGGCCTCGCAGAACCTATCTGACTGCTTTGACACCAACATGTAAGGTGATGGCGGCCGTGCATTTCTTTGCAACTGGTTCGTTCCAGTACACGGTGGCCAGCGCAGGTGCGATGTTACAGCCAGTGTTCAGCATGGTGCTACGTGATGTCCTGTCTGCTATGAGGACCTACAAGGACAGCTACATACATTTTCCCCAGAGACATGAATTGGCAGCTGTGAAGGTTGATTTTTATGACCTTGCCCACATCCCTAATGTTGTTGGTGCCATTGACTGCATTGGCTTGGTCCCACCACAGGCACGTGAGCACATCTACAGGAACAGGAAGCAGTTCTATTCCATTAAAGTGCAAGTGGTGTGCCAAGAGGATATGATAATCTCCCATGTCTGTGCCAAATTTCCAGCATCAACACATGACTCCTACATACTGCGTAACTGCATCGTACCACAGCTGACGGCAAATCTGCATCTGGACTGTGTGTGGATTGTGGGTGTCTACGCAGAGTCAAGTAGTGTGCTGTATGTGTGACATGCTGTCCTCTGCCACAGTTATATTACACAATTGGTCTGTGTATCCCATGGAAGGACATGTTGTGTGGTGGAGCGTACTTTTGGGTTTCTGAAGTCTAGATTCCAGTGTCTGGACAAGAGCAAAGGTGCACTTCTCTACTCTCCACAAAAGGTGTGTCAGATCATAGTTGCATGCTGCATGCTCCACAACCAGGCCTTGCGCAAAGAGATCCCGCTGTTCCTGGATGATGATGAGCAGCAGATGCCCCCCTGCAAGCCCACACATGTCCAGTGACAAGGATAGTGGAGAGGAGGAAGGTGTCAACCTGCTCCAACAGCTCATCAACCGCTACTTCCCTTGAGTGTGAGTGATATTGTACAACAGTACCATTTGTCTGCTGTCTTTGATGGTAGTGAAAATGGCCTAGAGGAGCTTTTTGACTGCTGCCTGTTATTGGCTCTGTGCTGAAGGCTGATGTGTGTGGCACAGTGTAGTCATGACCAGCTACATGATGTCTATATTGGGATTGTTTCTCATTGTGATGTGTGCTAGTTTGTGTACCTTGATGAATAGTGTTGTGTACTGGTGGTGATACCATCACCTGACAAGTAAATGTTGTTCTCTTGTATCTTTCTAGGTGCCTTCAGCCTCTCAATGCCTCATCAATGCCTCATCACAATCCGAGCTTCTGGTACATTGGGATCTGAGTCAACATTGTACATACTGTGATAAACATGGAGCTGAGACAAAGACATAGGTGTGTAAAGAGTGTTTATTTACAAAGAGTGTTTGTGACAAACAAGTGATGTTTCATAAAATGGTGCTAAGTGAATTAATGAGTTGTCAGTGATGGTAATCGAGACAATAGTGTAGTAATCACATTGATGAGGTGACACAGTCCAACAGACACCTGCCATCAACATGCCAGTGTGGGTAAGGATAGTCAACAAAGTCAATGTCAAGGTGCACAGAGGTGCCATCATGGCTGATTCTTTGACTTGTATTTGGCTGGTGCTTTGCCACGTGATCCTCAGGTGGTGTTTCTCGGATGGCCCTTTTGCATTTTCCAGAGGGGGCCCCTGCTGCTGCGGGCTCAGCGGTGTCTGAGGAGTCATCCTGTTGCAGCTCAACCCTCACTGTTGCCGCAGCTGAGGTGGTGGGAGTATCATCCTGTGGGCTACTGGAGAGGGTTTGACTGTCCTTTGGGCCGCATGAATGTCTCTCAGAACACCCACAAGCTGGCCCAAGAAGACCACAATTTGGCCCATACGCGTGTCCATAGACGTCAGCAGCAGGTGGAGCTCACGCACTTCTTCCGGAACCTGGCCCATGTGTCCCTGTGTTTGTTCGTATGCCCCAGGGACTCTGGCGATGTTGGCCAGGGCTTCGGTCCCAGTGTCCTCTCAATTTTGTCCCTCAGTTGCCCTCCCACCTGCCCTACTGTCCCAGACCTGTGGCGTTGCCACTCGATGCACCCGCAGACTCTCCCTGCCCTCCTCCGATTGTGTGATGGTTTTGATAACCACTGAGGCAGGGTGTGTGTTGCAGGCAGCACTGGTGGCTATTGAGGCTGCACAGGTCGTTGCAGCAGGGGTCAGAGCTGTTGTTGTTGCTGAGTTGGTGGTGGTGGGGACAGTGGGGGCCTGGGACTTGGTATGCCCTGGGAGTCTGGACGGGCAAGGTTTGGGCTCCTCTTCCGAGAAACGTATGGATTCTGCATCCGAGAGTCCATGTTCCGAGGGTGGAGAATGGCTCTGCAGGTTGGTGTTGTCTTCTGCAGTAGTCAGAAAAAGGGGGGGTTTCCTTTCTGTGTTTTTCTGTTAAATCTCATGTAATTATTATACAATATACAATATAAAAAACATTTAGAGTCCTAAATGTTTTTTATATTGTATAATAATTACATGAGACTGTATACTGTATGTTAAATTTTTTTTTACATTTGCCAACAAAGATCCATAGATCAATTTAGGACTGTATAGAACAAGAACATCTTTGTTTAGAGCAATTGAATGCATATTGTCTTCGTATTGTTTTTATATTGTTTTTAAATTTGTGTATTGTAATTTTTAACTTGGTTTTTCTAAAAATAAATTTGTTAGAAATATGCCTATAAAGTTTCTTTAGTATTTTATATTTCTTTCATGTCATGTGAAAATTGATTAAGTCTATCTGTTTTTTCCAAATGGTCTAGATTTAACTGAAAAACACAGAAAGGAAACCCCCCCTTTTTCTGATTACATATACCCAGTCCTTTCTGGTTTACTTGGGAAACTCTCTTCTTTGGAAGTCTTCTGCAGTAGTCAATTGTTGATCTCCTGTTGAACAGAGGTGAAATTGTCATTGAAGTACACCCCACAAGCTTGGTATTAGACGTTTGGATGTTACATGTGATACACCACACCGTTTACATTGATATCACTTTGTATGCCTTCAAGGTACTGTGCATCATGACATGATGTGTAGGTACCTACATTACTTGTCCATGGTCTGACATGTAAATAGATAACATGTTCCACGTACAGATTGCGTGAATACAAGGACATGTTGTCATATAACGACTTGCAGCACATCAACTTTATGTGATTTGTCTTTTTGGTTTCCTCTGCATGGAAGAAGTTACTGCTGAGCAAGAACTAGCCTTTGTAATCTTCTGCATACCTTTCTCATATCATGTACTTTACTTTACTTTACCAACTAACCATGCATGTTTTGTGTTCATATGGACCTTCATGCTCTGCCACCATGGCACTTACACATAGCATTCAGTGCTGTGCATGATTGTGCCCTGAATTTCTTCAACATGTGACTTTGTAGTTCAAACTTTAATTTCTGTGACACTTGCATACGCTTAGCTGTCTGCATACTGGAAGTGGCTATTGGGTCTATGCCAAGTTGGGTGACATGTGAGGGCTGCTGTGGTCATATGGTGCCATGCTTTTTTAGAGGAATAGCAGGGTGCCTGCACTGTCTACCTACCTGTTCAGTGACACAGTTGAGGGGAATTGCTGCCACATGGTTCTGGGTGTGGGGGGTGTACCATGCTGCTGAGCTGTGGGACAAGGGACCTGGTGGGAGTTGTAGTGCAGGCTTCCCACCCACAAACACCACCTTCCTGTTAAGATGGCTACCTACCTGTAAGTTTGTGGAGAGCAATGCAATGGTTTACACATGGTTGTGGGTGTGGGGGGGAGTGTTACATCCTGCTGAGCTTTGGGACAAGTGTGCCTTGTGGGAATTGTAGTGCAGGCTTCCCACCCACAAACACCTCTCCCTGTTAAGATGGCTACCTACCTGTTAGGTGAAGGTGAGCCATGCAATGGCTGACACATGCTTCTGGCTGGGGGTGTGTGTTCCATCCTGCTGAGCTGTGGGACTAGAATGCCTGGTGGGAGTTGTAGTGTAGGCTTCCCACCCACAAACACCCCTCCCTGTTAAGATGGCTACCTACCTGTTAGGTAAAGGTGAACAATGCAATGGCTGACACATGGTTGTGGGTGTGGGGTGGAGTGCTACATCCTGCTGAGCTTTGGGACAAATGGGCCTGGTGGGACCTATAGTGCAGGCTTCCCAACCACTGACACCTCTCCCTGTTAGGATGGCTACCTACCTGTAAGTTTATAGAGAGCTTTGGGACTGGGGTGCCTGGGAGGAGTTGTAGTGCTTGCTGGCTCCATGTACACATGCCCCCATGGAAATATTTCTAGCTACCTTTGGGGTGAATCAGAGGGAGTAAATGTTGGATCTGTGAGACGTGTTGGGGAGAGTGTGGTGCACATGAGTGCATTTGGGCCTAGGAGTTGTCGCTTTGTAGTTGTGCAAGACAGTACATAGCAGTGTATTGTATGCATTTGTTGGTACTTACCAGCCTCCACTCCCCCGGGAGTTCCTGTGAGGCTCTCTGGATGCAGTATGGCAAACACCTTCTCCTCCCATTCGGTGAATGTTCGTAGCGGAATAGGAGGGCCACCGCCAGTCATCTGAGCCAGCTTACGGTTCTTGTTGTTACACTATTTCACCTTGGTCTTGAGGTCATTCCACCTCTTCCTGATCTACATCTGGGTGCGCGGGATGGTCCCTACTGCATTGACCTTGTTGACTATCCTTGCCCACATTTGATTTTTGGTTTTGGTGGCTAATGGTGTCAGTTGGACCAGGTTTCCATACAAAAGTGGTTCTACTCTGATTACCTCAGCTACCATCACTGACAACTCATTGTCAGTGAATTTGGGTATTTTGTTCTGTGACATGGTGTGTGATGTGCAAATGGGTGAAAGGTGCAGGTGAGAAGGTGGTGCTGGTGATATGTGTGGTGTGTGTGTGGCTGTGTTGGTGTGATGTGTGCAGATTTGTCTCTCCTTCGTGCTGTGGGGTTGGGCCCTTCAGTTGTGGAGTAGTGCAAAGGATTCTGGGCAGGGAAAGGGCTTGTTTTATACTCAGCTATGTGGGTGGGTCAAAATGGAGTATTCCTGTCAGATGTGTTGTGTGGGTTGACCTGGGATTTGTATTTTTTACTTGCCATGGGATGTGTCTTTGGGGTGTGTTAGGTGTTTTTTGAGGCTGAGGCAGATTAATGGCCACACTTGGTAGCCTTGTTGTGTGTTTGCTTTCGACCACCAATACTCTTCTGGAGAGACCGCGGCGGTGGGAATACAACAGCCCATCCACCGGCTCTTCCATTCATCACTAGTTCCGATCACGGCGGTCGGAAACAGCTGATCGTTCCGCTGTCACTGCAATCGTATCCTAATTTCACGTGCAGTCAATCTGCTGGCCGTGCGGCAGTTTTGGGTCTTTCCACATCAAATCCGATCACCGCGGATAGATTTTCACCTGCTTTTGTGAAATCCGCCTGCCGCTGTCTGATTTTTCTGGTGGTTCATCCTAATCTGACCGCTGGTTTTCCCGCGGTACATGCGGACGGTTAATTTCTGCTACCACGGTGGTCGGAATGCTTTCCCGACCCCCATCCTAATCGACCCCAAAGTTTGGTAAAACCATGGACAGCCTCAGGTTGCGGGTCAAGTGCTGATAGGCAGGAGTTGATAAGATAAATGTTAGCCTTCGCTAATGTCTGAAACAGTTCAGTATTGTTAATACCTCACTAAATCAGTCTTAGGTTATCAGTAGAGGGTGACAGATTCCTGGCACCACATTCTGCCTCGAACGTGGACCAAGGAGATAGTCTTAACACTGTTTTAATTGGGTTATGATCCCCCTGGATTGTGGCAACGTCTTCAGATTTCAGCAAGTACTCCTCAAGGAGCGGGGAATAAAAACATAATCTATGGTCAATGCCCAGCCCCTCCCTCTGAATGTCGGCTCAGGATGGTTATTGACTGATGTTACACGGGCAATTTCAATGACATTAATAAGGTTATGTGTGTTCAGAAGTCCTGCCAGTTCCATGCCCCTGCGGCACATTTGCCCACTACTGCTGGGCCCTTTGCTATGTGTCGTGTCCGATATTTTTGCATTAAAATCTCCTCCTAGGCAAATGGCTGTTTTATTAAAATCTTTATGGCAATCTAGATCAGTAACTAAATCAAATAGTTTAATAAAATTCCTTTTAGGTATCGAGTGGAAATCATTATTATAAAAAATTAATTAAGAAAAAAGAGACGCCCCTTTTACATAATAGTACTTGTAAATTATTAATTTTAGAGAATAGGGCAATAATGCTTCCGCCTGCGGCGGTATTTATCCAAATTGATAGGCTACCCGAAGGTCGGCCAAACTTGGAAATGGGAACTAAGATATTATGGCATTCAAACCTGTCAAGATATAATTCTTGAGTTGCTCATGTCTCTTGGAACATGACTATATCTTGCTGTCTTACCAACTCTAACGAGTCTGGGTCCCTCAGCCGAGACTGGAGGCATGTCAATCATCGATCTCAGTTGCATATGGAGGGAGCACAAGCTCATAGGGAGCGTTAGTGATAGTCAGTCCAGGGTATCTAAATTAGATAGGGCTTGAAACTTATTTTGTAAAATGGGGGATACACATTCATTTGCAGGGGACCCGAGGATTGGTTCATAAAAAATAACCCAGCAAGAGGGAGCAAATGTTAGTCATGTGTTTAGATGTTAACTCATGGGCTTTCAATAAAGATCACGCCATGGGTGGCTTACGAAAATTAATCACGATGCAATCTTCATTTATGTTCTCTGTGGACATGCAAACCCACCCGACTCTGCGAACCATAATGATCTTGTTCATATCTGACAGGTGGAACCTCCTTTTCTTTGTTAACCAGTCTACACATGTTTTTTGTTACTTAGGCCGACCCAGGACTCCCTCTGATCCCTCTTAAGGGTTGGGACGCCAGCCAAAACTAGCACATATGGACAGGTGGCTGGTGGCAAGTTCAAGACATCTAAATTAGGCCTTGAATGGTTTTTACTTAGGGTGTCCATTGTGCTCCTACTGAGGTTGCCTGGCGGTATACCGGCAAGTATGCGATCAGGGTTGTTAGTACACCTGCGGTTGTGGTCAGGGGGCAAGGTTATGACAGGGTCATCACTATCTTGTCTGCATGTGCTATTGTCATAAGAACTGACAAGTGAGGGGGTAATGGGAACAGGACCAATAACCATGGTAGTTGGAATATTGGCTGATGCTAACAGTGGCATCAGCCCCCGGGACAATTGTAGGTTGAGCTGACATTGTCGACAAGCTAAGCTTCCTCACAACTATATCTAGATGGTTTATGCATTCAAAGAGGGGGATACATTTAGAATCTAATAGGTCATTGATTCGTTTGGACACAGTATCAATAACAAAGTTAGCAATAGTGTCCTCCCCCCCCCATTGTCCGGTTGTGCCTCAGTTTGTGTACTAATGGAGCGATGCAAGGGCGCCATTTAGTCCTTCATCAGAAAAAACAACGCTTAAGGATGACTGCATCCATGCAGACAAACAGTTACAGGAAGCACCCAATCTGGGTGGTTGTTTCCTTTTGGCGCAAACAGGTTTCCCACACTTCCTCTTGCATTTGGCAGACTGGTTTTCCACAATTGTGAGAGTGTCAGTGGTGGATGGAGGCTCACGTGTGTTACTGTCAATTGGACTCACACTGGCATGCAAGGTATTGGTGGTGCCAGGGTTAAGGGGATGCAGTGAATCCTGTGCGATTGCCGGACCCAGTTCAGATATAAGGGGGAGTTGGATGCCTCTCAGAGATGTCAATTAGTCAATGGATCCTCATTGCCCAGGGACAAATGGCGCTCAGTGAGTTCAGTGTCCCCTGATACGATGATAACCACTCTTTGCTGCTGGCAATAGGACGTGCAGTTGCAGTCTCAGTACACTTCCCCATAATGATATGATTACGGTCACTTCATAGCAGACAGGATAAGCCAAAATTTGATCTTGGGTTAGTCTTGAAAAGCACTCACCTGGATGCTGCAGGTGACTTGAAATGGAGGTGGCCCAGCCCTGCCTCATTCTGTCACTGCCAGGCGCATACAGGCCCGCACTTGGCCCGGGCTTTGCCTGGACTTTGCCCGAGCACTCCCGGCACGTCTCGCACTGTGGGGGCCTCGAGTTGAGTTTTTGCACCTCCGGGTGCACAAAACGGGCACCGGCACCTCCTGGCACAAGGCGTTCTGGGGATTGAAATCCCCTCTGCAGGCAAGTATGGCAAGTGTGGTGTCCCAGCTAATCAACAAATAGAGCTACCTATTAAAATAAGATAAATTAGATTAAAAAAACTAATATTACTAACAAATACTTTTCTCTTCACAGCTTCTACAAACTTTAACATACAACAACATCAATGAAATAAACTTCATCAACTAGAATTAGTAAGTATTTAATTTTTCTTCAATTAAATAAATATAATGACTTAAAAAACGATCTAAACAAATATTCTAAAACTATAATCTTTTATTTCACATTTCACAGATTACACTTCACCAAAGTTCCACCTCAAAAAGTCAAATCAAGGATTAACTTCAAAAACAAAGACTAAATCACCATTAAAAAAATATAAAACAAAGTAAGTATATATAATTAACCAACAAATATAACAAACTAATCAAAAACAATAAAACAAATTCAATCCAAATATAACTAACAAATATTTTTCTCTTCACAGCCTATACAAACTACAAAATACAACAGTCAACAGAAAAACGTCATCAACTAAGAATAAGTATTTTTTTCTCAACCAAATAAAATTAGAAACTAAATAAACCAAATAACATAATTAGATATAACCTTTTAATAAAAATAACATTTTGCTTTTCAACCAACAGAAAAAAAGCCAGTGAATAAACATCAACAATCAATAAAATAGACCCTTCATGTACTTGAATAATTGGGTTTTAGAGTTGAGGGCAGGAGTAGAAATGTAATCCTAAAGGTGACAAATATACTCAGGTGTGGTAAATCCCAAGAACCAGAGATCCTGGGGTCCTGCTTCTCTGCTGTGTGATAAATGACACAGAGTTTCCCACATATAAGAAAAACATAGAAACAGTGGATATTGTTATGTTTCTAATGTTTTCTTCACACTTGTGCTTTAAAACGCTATGTTTGGATCCCGTTTTTGCAACAATTTTCAGTTAATATGTGATGTAAAAGCCACCATGTGAATCCATTTTTTGCTAAATGTTCTTGCGGGTGTAAACCCCCCCCCCCTCCTGCCCCCCCACACCCTCCTTTTTCAGTTTGTTTTACTAGGATATAATTTTTCGCTGCACCACTTTCAAAATCTACCAGCCACAACTAGTGCTTTGAGTTATCTACACCTGTGCCTAATCCTTGCCTACTCCATATAGTGTTGGGAACTGTAGAAACAGAAACTCTACAATAGTGGGAAGGGGATGTATGACATTACAACGCATGGTTTTACCACGCATGCCTTTACATCGCAGTTTTTACAACGCATGCTGTTACAACGCATAACGTTAAGGGGTGCTGGATAGTGAATAGTTTCATTTACTATTCCAACTCCAGTCCCCGTTGATAGTAGGGAAGGTGTTGGATAGTAAATTAAATCTGTTCCCTATCCTAGAGCGCCCACCAGCGCTATGCGTTGTAAAAACATGCGTTGTAATAGTTGCGTCGTAAAGGCACTGCGTGGTAAAAGTTGCGTTGTAAAGGATGTTCCCCGTGGGAAGGAGCGAAGTGCTAAGGAGAAGGGGTGGTAATGCTTCCTTTTTGGATACAATTGACTAGTATCGTGTTGAGTAGTATTTTGTTTTTATTTGTGATTAGAGTTCTTTCCTTTTCCATAAAAGCTAAGCACTGTGTTGGTCATTATGTTATTGTGTCTGTTGATTGGCTGTTCAGTTCTGAGTTCTTGCCTGCCCCAAGATACCTTCCTGGGAAGCCTGTGACTGCTCACCCTCACTTCCCTCAGAGTCAGCTGTGGAAAGGGTTGTTATTGGCCCAGTCTAAAGACCAATAGTAGGACAGAACTCAGTCCCCGTGTGGCAAAAGACCTTCACTGCCACAGTTAGGGCCAAGTAGACGTTTCTGCCTTGTGGGCCCTCGAAAAGTGTCTGGCACCAGTGAGAGAGCAGCAGCAGCAGTAGGAGTGGAGAATAGCCTCCTGCTGTCACCATGATTGTAGTCATTCATTCACTCAAACAACGTCTGAGCCAATCATCCTCCCATAAACTCATAGATTTATCCTGCAATCTGTCCATGTTTTCAACCACAGCTTTATCCAGCCACACATGATGTGTGGATGAATGAATGATTCATTCAGTCATCAATTCATCCACACATCCAATCCTTCATCCAGTAATCCTTTGACTCATTTTCTCTGTCAGAAATTCACACATTGTCCAAAATCACCCATCAATGTAGAAGCACTTTCATTACAATAAAATGGCAATGTTTATTTCTTGTTTATGAGTTTACAAAAAAAGGCATTTAACCAATACCAGTTTTCAAGTGGTTAAATTAGTACAGTAAAGTAAAACCTCTAACATTAGCTGTGATTTAGGATTCCCATATGTGTATCCTGGATGGCCAACTAAGCCTTTCATGTTTTTGGGGTCAATAAACTGCATACGTAATAGCACCATATAAAAAGAAAACAGTAATGTGACATTGCATAATACAGAAAGTAACCAGCTACAAACAGAACGGTATCACCTGGAGCAGGTGTTTGGCAGGACAGACATACATCTACCAGGTGTGTGAGAAAAGGATTTTCAAGCCTCACGTATTCCAAGGATAGTCTCAGGAAAATATTTTCAGAAGCTTTCTCTTGTCTCGCCGTTTTTACTTACATCTTTTCTCTCTTCAGCTTTGTTACTTCTCCCCCTCTTTCTCCCCTACACTTTATTTATGGCTTAGTCTGCTTTCTGCTTGTCAGCTTTTTATTAAAAAACCCACTCTCGGTTCCCTTTTCTCTCTGCCTACATTTCTGATAGCTCTGGTCTTGAATATGTTTTGCATTTTCTTTAGAGCTTTAGCTTCACGTTATACAGAGCTCTCTCTCTCCACTCAAATTCCTACACCGCCCACTGTGCACTTTTGTAGTGCTTTCTGCAGAATCGTTCTCGTTATCTTTGCAGCGCCCCTCCTTCTGTCTCCAGCTCACTGCACTTCCCTAACGCTGTCTCCACCTATCCTAGGGCCATATGTATCAAGCAAATTAGCATTCGCAAAGGCCGAAATTCGCAGAATTTTGGCCTTTGCGAATGCTAATTGGCTAAATGGAATGTATGAAACATTTTCGCAGCAAAATAAGGAATCGCAAAATTTGCCATTCCTTATTTTGCGATTGCGCTTAAGGAATCGCAAATTTAGCGATTCCTTATATGCAATGTATCAAATAAAAATTAATGCAAAAATGCCCATAAGGATTCGCAAATTACCACCAACTTCTAGTTGGTGGTAAATTGCGAATTCTTTTGAAAAAGCAATTTATTTAAAATTCAGAGGTGGCATATGACGCTCATACATGCCCTTAGGCCATGTATGTGCGCCAAATGCCCACACATGTCATTTTCAGGGGTGCAGCAGGGTGTTCTTGTGACACCCCTGCACCCTTGAAAATATTCGCAATTTGCGATTAGCAAATTGCTAATCGCAAATATCCCCTTCATTCCTATGGGCCTCCTGGCCCATAGAAATGAATGGGAAAATTGAGATTAGCAATTTGCTAATCGCAATTTAGGAATGTGAAGGAATCGCTAAAAATAAGCGATTTCATACATACATACCGTATTGCGATTTCTAAATAGCGATTCCTTAAAATTCGCTATTTAGAAATCGCAAATGGTGAGGATGATTCTTCCGGGCTCCACGCTGCATAACGCCTTCTCTTTTAACTTCTCCTACAACTCTCTGTTCACTTTTGGTTTATCTCACTTTCTCCTTTTCCTCGACCCCCTCCCCCATCCCGGGTGCTCGGGCGTCTGCGACCCACAACTAGACAAAGATGTGGTGCTTGCTGGGAGGGTGTGGGGTGGTCCTCGGGTTTGCAGAAAGCTAGGAGGCAGTGGGTGGGGTTTACTAGTCAGAGTTGTTACAGTACAGGTGCCTTTTTACAGAGCACATTGTAACCCCATTTCCAAGTGCTGTATATACCCGAAATTTCTATTATCCAATTTACCTACGTCAGACTGATTAACTAACGGGTGTGTGCCTTGTGGGTACTCGAATTTGGGGTTCACATTACCAAAAGTTATCATTTTGCAGTGTTCGGTTCACTGAGCCACCCTGCCCTGGAGTACATTCCTTTCACCTCTCTGCCACAAACAGCCAAAACACCGGCCTACCCACTGACCTGTCAAACCAGCTCTTCGGGCCCTAATCGATTGCCCTGTTTCCCAGTCCGAGGCGGGGGTTTACAGTATAACCGAACAAGTTATTGTGCTGACAACAATATCTGAAAATGAATTGATTGCTGGAACAAACATAAAAATACAATAACAGTCAAGTGCAGCCTTCTCTATTGAACTTTTTGGAGTGTTAATGGAGGGTGAGGCACATTTGACTCACAGGTTAATGGGACAGTGAGTTCTTGTTTGTGGATTATCAGGACCCCCCAGAAGCTCTTTCCCTTCCTTCCCGATGAGCTAAAAGTATCGGTGGTCATTGCACTAGTATCATCGCCTTGAGTACTAATGCTCTGTATTCCAATGCCAGCCAGTATCCCCTCTATGAACTGCAGGTGACCCAGCATGCGGCTGCCTGGCTGATTTCGGGCGTTCCTCAACAGCTATCGGTGAGGGTGGGGCTGAGGACTCCCCGCTGGCTCCCAGTGAGGAGAAGGCTGATGTTCAAATCCCTGTCTAGTTTTTAAGGCATTTCCCCAGCAGGGCTCTGAGGGGCTTATTTATGAGCCCTTGCGTCACTTTTGCACCTCTGGTGTGTCACTTTTTGTGGCACACCAGCAGCGTAAAAATGCACCATGTTGCGTCATATTTACAAAAAGTGACGCATCTAGTTAGATACGTCACTTTGTAAACCCCTGCACCAGGTATAATGTATGCAGGGTGGGTGCTCTGATGCATGTAAGCCTCGTAGAAATGACGCAGTGAAATCTACGAGATTTCACTGCGTCACGTCTAGGACGCAAATGCGTCAATATCTTATGCCTGTCTCACAGCAGGAGTAAGAATGACGCAGTCACATTAGAAATGGGACTTGCCCGCTAGCGGAGGCAAGATGGCGGCCGCTTAGGACGGCCGGGCAGCAGTGAAACTGGAAAGATCCCGGCTTTAACAATGTGCGGTAATCAGGACTAAGAACCCACATCCTCGCATAACCCGTGAACTGTAACCAGAACACTGTAATCGCTGGAGGGGAAAAATCGCTGTATGCTTCTCACCTGTCACCAGCCGCTCAGGCGGCTTCTGCGGGAGCTAGCGCGGGCTGCAGGAAGGATTACGTCTGGAAGCGTGGCAGGGGCAGGCCTGCTTGCGGAGCTCACGGAGTTTGCCGAGTGGAGGCGGAGCTCGCGAGGCGGGCGGCGTTTGCTTCTCGGGAATCGGCAGAGGCAGAGACGTTTGAGATCCACGCAGACAAGCGCGCAGTTGCAATTGGAAAGTAGAAAATTACGGGGCACTCTGGAGGCAGCAATAAAAACTGAGGAAAGCAATTGGGACGACAAGGCATGTGGTAAGGAGCAGTTTGGGGACAAGGAGAGGAGGAAAGAGATCATGGCTCCGAAAATGAGTGCCAGTGCCAAAGCAGCTGCGAGAAGAAAAGCTGCCGCTGAACAGGCAGAGTCAGTGTCTGAAAGGGAGGTAGATGGAACTAAGAGGAATAATCTAACATCCCCCACTAAGAAAACAGTACAGCAACAAGGAGCAGCTAAGATTAATCATGGCACTACCCCAATCTCGAATATTTTCCAGAAAATAAGTAAAGAGAAAGAACCTTCTAACGAGTCTCTGGAGGTGGGGATATTGGAGGGTGGCAGCCCAAAAGGGAAAAAGATGGCTGCTGCTCAGATCATCGATACTGCAAAAGAAGAAGAACGTATGAAGGAAAAAGCTGAGGTAGTGGAAGAGACCGAAATAACTACAAAAGCTATCTCGAACCCGGAATCTGATACTCCCCTCCTAGCGTTGGAAGAGATGCCTGAAGAAGAGCCTATTTAAAGTACAGAGGATAAGAAAGAAGTCCCCAGTGAGGCTTTCTATTCAGTCTCAGAGGGGGGGGAATGGTCAGACGAAGATGAGGGCAGCTTGGATCGAGAGGATAGCGGTTCAGCCACCGATAGTGAACCTGAGAAGGAAGAAGATATCCCTCCAACAACTGCTGTAAAATCGAATATAGGACCAAGAATCTATGGACAGAGACGAGATCAGTCGGTGACTAATTCCCTTTTGGAGAGCCCTGGAGGGGAGGCAGCGCAAATGTCTCTTCTGGAGGTGATACACCAGGAAATAATTGCACAAAGGGAGGAGGCTCGACAGGAAAGCCGCAAATCACAGGCTGCTGTCAGGAAAATACAAGGAGCGGTAAGAAAATTGACAAAAGTATATACGAATTTGGGAGAGCGTGTCACCAATCTAGAAGAAAGGGTGGTTTCGACAGAAGCAGAGACGGCAGCAGCTTCTAACAAAGTAGATCTACAAGGGGAACAGATGACTGATGTACAGTGGAAACTTGAGGCGTTGGAGAATAGGTCACGGCAAAATAACCTTCGCATACTTGGGATACCGGAGGGTTCAGAAGATACGGACACGAGGGCCTTTGTAATAAAGCTGTTTGAACATGCCTTCACTGAACTGAAGGGATGGGATTGGGCGAAGGAGATTCAGAGGGCGCATCGTTTTCCTTTTAAAGTTCATAAAAACGCTAAAGAGGGAGACAAGCCCAGAGCGATTTTAATATTTCTTGGAAATTATAACCTGAGGCAGGCAATTTCTGAGAAGGCAAGACCGGACTCAAAAAAGAATGTTGATGGCTTCTCCTTCTTTGTTCGGCCGGATTTTTGTCATGTCACGGTGGAGAGACGCTGGAGACTAAGACAGATGATTAAACTATTTCAGGACAAGGGTATGCAGGCATACCTTATCAATCCGGCACAGTTGAAAATAATTAATGGGGGGAGAACCTTGTATTTCCCCTCTGAGATAAAAGCGAAGGACTATTTGGATACACAAGGTCCTTAGGCTATTCCACTGATATGAGCAGGAAATGTTATGGTAGAAGCACATATAAAGTCTGCAAAAGGGTAAACAGTAAGAACGGGTAGGGTGTTGAGTGGGATGGTGTGTAGGGTGGAGGGGACAATTAGAGTCACAGGAACTATGATGGTCTTAGTATAAATCTCTTCAGTTATCACTGCGAACCATCACATGCACAGACCGGCTGGTCTGAGCGCCTCTGAAAAGAGGTGGGTGGGGTGGAGAGGAGGGTGGGTGGGAGGGGCTGTAAGGGGGGAGGCCAGGGGAAGTGGGGAGGAGGGGGAGGTGTTGGGGGGAGAGGGAGGGTGGTGGGGGTGGAGGAGGGGAGCAAAAAGGGAAAAAAATTGAGATGGAAAAGGGTCTGATGTCGGTATACAGTAAATTCATGGATATTAGTCAGGTTGGAAGTAAAAACGATGTCATTAATGTCATGCATTAGGATATGCACTATCAACGTAGGGGGCCTAGATGACTGTAAGAAACGACAGAGATTGAGCCACTTTGTTAAGTTTAATAATATTGACGTACTGTGTATACAAGAAACCCATCTGCCATGGGCTAAAAGGAAACTATTTAATATCCCCGGATACAACCTGTTAGGCTCCTCGTCACAAACATCCACAATAAGAGGGGTGGCCATTATGGGGAAATGTAATCTGGGGGGGTGAGACGCACTAAAACGGACGGGTCCGGCAGATGGGTTTTGGTTGAATTGGACCTAGGCATCACAGTGTGTGTGATTTATGGCGCAAACGAAGATGAACCAGCAGTATTTGATGAGCTTGAGGGTGAACTAGCTAATTGGGGTACCCCTTTGGTGTTGTGTGGAGATATGAATATCTCGGTTAATTGGAGCCAAGGAGGTAAATATATAGGACGCAAACAGAAGGTATATAGAGCACTAAGCTCACTTTTAAGGTCTCATGGTCTGTCAGATGTTTGGTCGGAAAAAATACCCGGGGACCCGGGCCATACTTATTTCTCTTTTCCAGCTCAAAAATATTCTAAATTGGATTATTTCTTTATTTCAACGAGAGAATTATGTAAAGTCAGAATTGCTAAGCTTCCAAGATTAGTATCGGATCATAATCCCCTTATAATGACATATAAAGTTGATAATATACCCAGAAGAACAACTAAATGGACATTCGAAAGGAAACTTTTGAAAGATGATAGGTTTGTTAAACATATAAAGCAATGGGCGAAGGAGTTCTTCGATATAAATAGATATAGCTCATCCCGGAACGGGGTATGGGAAACTTTTAAGGCATCTTTAAGGGGGGAGACGATCAGTTGCTCCGCAAGACTAAGGAAGGAGGACAGAAGCAAGGTCGAAAAGCTCATGTCAGAGTTAGTAATATCAGAGAACCAACATACAGAGGAAATAGGATTAGGCAAGGATGGGAGTGAAACGGCTAAAACCATGGCGTTGATCAAGGGAGATATTTTAAAAGTAATCACGCAAAAGGAGACTAGGGAATACCAGACATCTCGAGTGAAACGTTATGAGACAGGTGAACAAGCCGGCAGAGCACTAGCGTTGCGCATAAGGCAAGATTCCAATAAAAACAATATCCAGAAGATTGAAGAGAATGGTATAGAATATTCGGATCCAAGAGAGATAATGGGTGTTTTCCAAAGATTTTACCAAAAACTATATGATCAGGAGGATAGATGGGTACCATCTAGACAAGATTCCGGAATTACATGTCCGACTTTAGATGATAAGGATAGAGAGCAGCTGGAAAAAGACATTTCATTAGAGGAGATTAGGATAGCCTTACAAGATCTTGCAGCAGGCAAAGCTGCAGGCCCAGATGGGATACCTATTGAGGTTTATAAAATTCTTGGGGAGGAAATTCTGCCTCTACTTTTAGACCTTTTTAACGGAATAATATGCTCAGGGAAGATCCCAGACTCATGGAAACAGACGAACATTGTGGTTTTTCATAAAAAAGGCAAACCAGAGGTAAATCCAGGCTCTTACCGGCCAATTTCATTGATAAACGTGGATACCAAACTGTATTCTAAGGTATGGGCAAAGAGGCTGGGGGGGTATATTGGCCAACTTGTCTCCCCATGGCAGCATGGGTTTGTTCCAGGGAGAGGCACGACAGACCACACCTCGCGTGCGATCTCGTTGTTTGATGTGACGGCTGCCATGGGGGGAGAAATGGCCATGATTCTCCTGGATGCTGAAAAAGCCTTCGACCGTGTGGTCTGGGAGTTCTTGTGGGAGGTATTGGACAGTAGAGGCTTTGGAGAGAAGTGTAGGAAAGCAATAAAAGCTATGTACTTAGATCCAGTAGCTAGAATTACAACTATGGGACTACAGTCAGAGGAAGTGGTAATTAGGAGAGGCACTCGTCAGGGGTGTCCTTGCTCTCCTATACTCTTCTCACTTTACATTGATCCATTAATAAGGGAAATTTTAGACTCAGACCAAATCACCCCTGTTATATTAAATGGACATACTACCAAATTATTGGCTTATGCGGATGATTTGGCTATAGTTACTATCAACCCGCAGATGGCTATGGTAGAATTGAGTCAATTAGCTAAAACATTTGGACTCCGCTCGGGTTATAAGCTAAATGAAGAAAAATCTATAATAATCAGTACTAAGAATATTTATAAAGCAGATCGGAGGTATGTGGAATCAGCAGTCTATCTTGGGGTGAGGATCAATGCGAATGTGGAGAAAATAATACAAGAAAATTATGTACCCTTGATCACAGCTATCGATAAAGAGCTAAGAAGAATAGACGTCTTACATTTATCCTTGATTGGTAGAGTGAACGTTCTGAAGATGTCCATGTTTCCGAAATTACTGTACCTCTTTCGTGCCATACCATTGCTAGTAGAAGAGGGCCTCCTGAAGAAAATGGAAGCTGTTTTTTCACAATTTGTGTGGCAATATGGGAAGATACGTAGATCTCTGGCTCGATTATCAGCACCATTAGAGGGAGGGGGCTTGACTGCACCAAATGTAAGGTTGTATCATTGGGCTTGTCTAATATTGCAAATGAATGTACAGTTTAAATTGGATGATATTGATGTATCAAACGATATAGCTAGAAACCCTACAATTTATGAATTAATAGTTGGTAGAAAAGCAGTGGGCCTACTTACTAGAGAAATTAACTGTAGATATTTTAAAAGGGGTAAAAGCAGAGTGATGTTGAGTGCCTGGGGCACATGGAAATCAATAATGAGGTATTTGAAGATTCCAAAAATTAATAGTATAGTAGATATATGGCGGTCAAATCCTTTCGCTCATCTTGGACTGAACAGTAATAGCAGGTTATGGAAGGAATCGGGGATCAAATGTCTGGGTGATGTTATGTATGAGGATGAACTACTCGGATTCGACATGCTTCAGCAAAAATTTGGTATACCTGCGTCCCAATGGTTGTTATACAGACAATTGGAACAAACAGTTAAGTCTATCAGACCCAGGATTGGTATTCAGGAGCTTAACCCAATTTTGAAGTATGTTATGAATGGCGGCAAAAGGATTAAAATCGGTTATAGTTACCTTTTGCAGGGCCTGGGGGATGACATTGGACAAATTGAATCAGATTGGGCGGAAAGAACTGGGGATCCAGATATAGATATTGATTTTGCCCTAGCGATGAATAAAAAGATTTTAAGAGCATCAAATTTAAAGGCTCAGCATTATAAGACTATTTTTAACTTTTATTATACGCCTGCTAAGTTGTTTAAGTGGGGTAAGAGAGAAAATGACAGATGCCCTAGATGTGATCAAGGTCCTGCAGATTTACCTAACATGTTTTATAACTGCCAGAATCTAATTCCTGTACATAATGAAATTGAAAGATTTTTAACGGGGCTGCTAGAGCAACAAATCACTCTATCCCCTACTACGGTTTTGATCGGCAGGGACGAAAGCTTAAATCTAGAGTTTGAAGCAGAAGCATTTATTTTTATATCTATGGCTGTTTTTAGGATTTTAATATCGGCTGGTTGGAAAGACTCTGTTGCTCCCACTTTCCAGATGTGGTTAACTAAACTATTGGGAACTCACAATACCGAGGAATGTTTGTATGACTTTAAAGGAAAGAGGATGAGGGAATTGGGTAAGAAGATATGGGCTCCGCTGAAAAACTGGAGAGAAACTAGATGATGAAGAACTTAAAGATTCACTTATGACAGTGAAAGTACCCCCTTATGTACAACTGATTGTAACAATTTTGGCTTTTTGATTCCTACGATTGTATTTATGAAATGTCTGTTGTACTTTTGTTTAAACATGATTTTATCCTGTTAAATTATGAATTTGTGTGATACCCGGAAACATCTCAATAAAAAATATAATAGAAAAAAAAAGAAATGGGACTTGCCCATATGTAATAACCCATTGATGGAGTTGCGTCACTTTTGTGGCACACTCCAGCAATGCGTCATTTTTGCGCCTGCAGATACATCAGAAATACTGACGTGGAGGGGCGTGGTCTGGCCACGCAGGAAGATGGCCGCCTGAGGGAAGAGCTCCGCCGAGGACCGGACCCCTAACGAGCTTTCCTCTTTTACCTGGCAGCCTGGGTCATGTTCTTCGTGTTCCACTATTTGCGGGGAATGTGTACTGCGCAGCGACAGTCTTTCTCGTGAACCAGCTCTGACTCCTTCTGCCCTTCGACATGGTGACAGCGTGACTGACTGCTCCGGTGCACCCATCAAGTTCCGTGTGCTGATGACGCTGCGCCTCCCCTCAGGGTAAGTCGTGCCTCTCGCTACTTCAGGGCCGGGCTTTTTTTATGCCTTTAGGCCGCACCCCCTCAGATGACGAGGCCGCGCTCCTTTGACAGTGAAAAACGATGTGACTAACATTATGTATATTCCTAACACACGGCGCCCTCTCTCAATGCATTTCTGAGTGGATTTATTCGAAACTCTGTGGTGGAGCCCTCTGAGGATTAATTTTACGCGGCGATCTTCACTATCTGGAGTCCATTTGCAGTATTTAACACAGGAATTTCTGCTCTGCCTCATTTTGCTTTTTGCTTTCTTCAAATGAGCATATTTCATTATACTGCCTTCAGTTACAGTTGGTGAAAATTAATTAACTCCTCCATTGGATTTCGTCATTTTCTTTTTGCTATTTTACGTGATCCTGCTCTCTCATGTTTAGTGATGTATTTTCTCAATGTGTACACACACTTTATCACCATTGCGTTTCTGGCCTGTTGTCGCTCTCATTTAATGTATTCACCTGCTCTGTTTCTGAGGTAGTTTTGGCATGTAATAATTTTTACTCCAGTATTGCACTGGTTTAGTGACACGCTACTTGTTATTTAGTGGCAATACTGTAGTGTTTTTCCAATTTCACACATTAACTGGATGCTATTTGTATTGGTCACTTGCTTGCTGCGCATATTTCATTACCCCTTTTGTTTTTTGATGCGTCATTGGTTTCATCATTGCCTCATATTCCAATATTTCATCTATTCGCTATTGTAGACCACCACTACAACTGTGCACTGACATGTCTAATAATAGAAATGGTGGTCGTGGACCTAAACAGACACTTTTCACTGAAGTGGTAAAACAACCCTCTACTTCGACAGCTAAAAGTAATGGCTCTGCGTCGCCACCTTCATCGCAAGCTGCAACACCTCAGAGCGACAAGTCCTTGTCTGACACTATGCAACGTATGTTGCAGGAACTCTCTGGGGTTAACCGTCGACTGGAGGGTCTGGATATTACCATGACGTCATTGGCTGCAGAGACTAAGTCTATTAGGGCAGAACTCACTACTTTTCATACAAGGATTGACGTCATTAACTCTAAAATAATGGATATGGAAAGTCGACTGGCTTCTGTTCAGGGTTCAGATCAAGACCTACTCTTTCTACACAATAAGATCATCGATTTGGAAGATCGCAGTCGTAGAGACAATATCCCTTTTTTTTGGCTTTCCAGAAAATATTGAAAAGCAAGATGTCAAGACCTTTCTCTGTGATGCCCTTCCCACCTTGACTGGTATTTCTTTTGCTCCTCCTCTTGAGATTCAACGTGCTCATAGACTGGGTCCACCACGTTCTGGTACCTCTGCAAGACCCAGGCCAAATATTGCCTGTTTTCTTCGACATGAGCAAACCAGACAGATTTTAACAATGGCTCGTTCACATGGCTCCTATCTGTTTCAAGGTCATACCATTCATATGGCTGCAGACTTCTCTAAAGAAATAAATGAAAGGCGGAAGGCGTTTCTTTCCTTACGACCCCAGCTTCGTCAAATGGACATCAAATATGGATTATTTGAGCCTGAACGTTTTCGTATTACCGGAAATGGAGAGTCCAAAGACTTTTATGACCCGGCACTTCTCCAGCAGTTTCTGGATGATATCAAGTCCAATGATATGGAAACCCAATCCTCTTCCTTTACTCAACCTCCTCAATCCAAGACATCATCTGCAAATTTGTCAACGTCTCTTCTGGATTCCTCTACTGACTCTAGGCAACGTGGTAGAGATCTAACCCGTCTGCCTCACTTTCAGGATGACAGAGCTTCAGCTCTACATACTGTCTCCTCCCTCACTAACACACCGCAAAGAGACAAGTCTAGATCGCCTCTCAAGAAGCCTTCTGATGCTGACTGAATTTCTTTTTATGCTCTAATGTTTTCTTTCTCTTATTCTATAAGCTTATAGCAGTACTTGCTGTTGGTAATGCTTTTGTTGATTGTTTCGCCAGCTGAGAATTCAAAGCATGGTATAATATAGTCACTTCTATTTCGTGTTTTATACAGTGATTTATGCCTTATTGTTATTCTATATTTTCTAATTGTACGCTATTTTCAGTTTTGAAGTTATTTATCTATTTTTTGGTTCTTCTTCTTATATACTATATGGATATCACCTCTCCCATGGGGGTTTTTTCTTCCTACTTGTTCATTCCCCTCGCTATGGTGATGTTATTGTTGTTAAGCCTATTACTATACATTTCATCCATTGGCTATTCCGCTCTTGTATGATGTCTATTTGTTTCATTGTTTTCTGTGTTTAGATTGAGCTTTGTCATTTACTTCCATTTCTCTTCTTCTGCATAACTTTGTTTTCTTTCTTCTTCTTCTATTTTCTGTTTCTCTCTTTCCTTTTCTATAGCATTGTTGGTTTGTTTCTTTTTGTATTTATCTTTCATATTTCCTCCACTCTACTTTTCACAATCTCTGCTATGTATCATGTTTTGTCTTTTATTTCACCTGCTTTGCTTTCTTTTCTCCTTGTTCTGTTATTCTCGTTTCGTTTTGTTTTTATGTTGTGTTTTTGTGATATGGTCACTTTTGTTTTCTATTTCATTTTGTGGTTTATGCCTTATTGTTATTTTGTGTTTTTAAACTGTGCATTTTTATTTTATTTTCTTTTTCAGCTTCCTAAAAGTATTTATTCATTCCAAGGTTTCACTCATAGATGTTGCCTCTTATATGGAGGTTCTTTTTCCTATACATTCCTCTCCCTATGATGATGTTCTTGTTGTTAAGCTTGATATTATATATATACTTACTTCATTGCATATTTCGCTCTGCACGATATATATTTATTTCGTTGTTTCATATATTTTTACAATGGGTATGATATTTTCTTATATTCTCTCATATGCATTGTCATATGTGTTTCCTTTCCCATCTTTTCTACTTTCTCTTTCTTTTTCTCCTCTGGTGATATTGGATCTATCTCTTCCTCTATTTTATCTTTCATGTTTCTTTAACTCTCTTTCACGCCTCTTCTATTATATACTATGTCTCTCTTTTATTTCATCTCCCTTACTTTCATTCTTCTCCTCATGTTCTTCTCTTATCGTATGGTTCTTATGTCACGTGATTTTTCTACTTTCCTGACTATATTTCGTGACAATATCTTATGTTTTTTTTTGTGATTTTGATGATGTAACTTTATTCCATGGCGTTTCACATATTCCGTATTATCATTTGTCCACTACATCCCCATTATTCTTTGCTCGGAGGGGGTCCGGCCTCCTTTGGCGCTGCTTTAAGTGCGCCCAGACCCGTAGTTAACAGTCTAGGTTTCTTTTCTCTTTTCTTTATCTTTTCCTCTTATATCCATCTTTAATACTTCTTTCCTACTATTTCTTCTTATTTTGTTTATTCCGGATCGTCATTTTGCTTTTCTAACCTACTTTTCTTTTCTTTTTCTCTTCCCTTTTCCCCTCTGTTTCCTCACTTCTATACACACTTTGTCTTCTAGTTCCCAGAGTAATATCTTTCTCCTCTTCTCTCTATTCCTTTTTTCCTTATTCCTTCCTTGTTGAATCCTATTGTCATGTCTTCTACTCATCCGCTATCTGTGATTTCCTGGAATGTTCATGGCCTCACCCATTATATAAAACGCAAGAAAGTTCTTTCCTATTTGCACTCTAAACATGTAGACGTTGCTTTACTGCAGGAAACTCATTTGGACGATGTTGAATCTAGTAAACTCAGCAGAGATTGGGTTGGTAAAGTCATTCATAGCAGTGTTTCTAAGCCTGATCCCAACAACCCCAACCCTGTTCGTAAATGTGGGGTAGCCATCCTTTTTCGGAAGCCACTCCCTTTTACGATCTCCAAGACATGGTCTGATCCGGAAGGTCGGTATGTATTTGTCAAGTTAAAACTTGGGAACTCTTTCATCTGTCTTGGTTCTGTATACGCTCCGCTAGGTTCCAAAAAACTATTTTTTCTTCGATTGAATCGTCTTCTCACAGAAATAAATGCTTCTCAAATTCTCATTGGAGGTGATTGGAATTTGGCTCCTGACCCTGCCCTTGACAGAACAGGTTGTCTTGATACCGTCAATGCCTCAGATAGAGCCATTTTGCGTGACATTCTTACTGATACTGGTCTTGTTGATCATTGGAGACTCAGTCACCCACAAGATGAAGAATACACTTTCTTTTCCTCTACTCACGGTACATTTTCACGTCTCGACTACTTTCTTCGTTTGTAACATTCAGTCCGGTTCGTTACAGAATCGAAAATTTTAGAAGCAGCCATATCTGATCACTCTCCTGTCCTCTTATCTCTTGATTTGGGTCTTTCCAGTCCGGGGCGCAAGTCATGGCGTTTAAATATCAACAGATATAAAACACCAACAGGTAAACTTCTTTTACAGTCACACCTGCGTGATTACCTTCTAAATAATGAGGACTCAATCTCCTCTAAGAGGATGGTCTAGGCAGCTGCTAAGGCAACTAACCGAGGTCAACTTATGCGGGACGCTGCTCTTTATAACAAGAAAAATGCTGCCAAACAGGTTGATCTGGAGAAAGACATTCGTCGGCTTTCTCAACTATATCTTTCGAAACCAACCCTCCAAAACCGTAAATTATTGGAACAGGCGCGCATGTCTCTTAATAGTCTTTTTACTTCTAAGGCTGAATATGCCTTACAAAAGATGAAAGGTCGTCACTACGAGCAGGGGGAGAAGGCTGGCTGGTTATTGGCTGCGCAACTGCGTCAGAATGAGGCCGCTATGGCAATTCTAGCTATCAAATCAAGTTGTGGTGATATCCTTACTCGACCGCAAGAAATCGTCGAAGAATTTGCCTCCTTTTACAGATCTCTTTACTCCCCAAGCACTCACGTAGATGCACTAGAGATGACAAAATTTTTGGATGCGATACATCTTCCGCGACTCTCAGATGGTGGTAGAGCCTTGCTTGAGGGTGTTATTACGAAGGAAGAAATTTCCTCAGCTATAACTGCCCTGCCGTATCATAAAGCTCCGGGTGATGATGGTTTTCCTCCTGAATTTTTTAAGTGGACTGGTCAGAGTATGATTGATACTTTACATGCCGCATTTCAGAAGGCCACGGAGGAATCTTCCCTTGGTTCTATTTCTAACAAGGCCATCATTGCTGTTTTACCAAAACCTGGTAAAGATCCTTTGTTGTGCGGTAGTTATCGCCCAATATCTCTCTTAAACTCTGACGTTAAGATTCGTGCTAGCATCCTCGCATCTCGTCTTCGTAAGGTTTTACCTTCTTTAATTCATAATTCACAAGTAGGTTTTGTTCCCGGTCATTCATCTCGGAACCACCTACGTACTCTCTCTCATGCTTTATGGTCAGCTAAACATCTTGCTAATGATGCCCTACTTCTTTCTCTGGATGCTGAAAAAGCATTTGATCGCATTGAACGGGAGTACCTTTTTACCATAATGCAACGATTTGGATTAGGTGATCAATTTATAGCTAAAGTACGACTGCTTTATGACAGTCCGTCAGCTCAAGTTAACTGCGGTGGCTTCCTTTCTTCTCCATTTCCAATTAGACGAGGTACTCGTCAAGGTTGTCCGCTTTCCCCTCTTCTTTTCCTTCTGTCAATGGAACCTCTGGCGGCTGCAATACGTCAATCGGCTGCAGTGATAGGCGTTCCTCTTTCAATTGGTCATTCCAAAATCTATTTATATGCGGATGATATTCTTCTCACACTTACTGATCTTCCCCGTTCTCTTCCTGCTCTCCTTCACATTATCAATGATTTCTCTTCCTTCTCCGGCTATAAGATAAACTGGGATAAGAGTGAGGCATTACCCATGTCCATTGGTACTAAAAAAGCTGCTATCTCTGGATTTCTATTTCATTGGCAATCATCCCGGCTTAAATATTTAGGGATATTGATTAACAGAGGATTGGATAATATAGTTATGGACAATTTAACACCTTTAATTGCGCAAATGCAAAGAGACTTTGATAAATGGAAGGTCCTCGGTTTATCCCTTTGGGGACGGGTTCAGGCGGTTAAGATGGTTACCCTACCACGATTTCCTTATGTTCTAGGTATGCTCCCTCTAAACATCCCCTTAACTACTCTTCGGTCCATCGACTCAAAAATTAAACTTTTTATCTGGGGTACGGCTAAACCGCGTCTTAACTTGGCCAAATTAAAATCTCACCAATTGCATGGTGGTTTGGGTCTTCCCTCTATCGAGCACTACTCACTTGCCCTTCATCTTTCACAACTTTCCTTCTTTCTGCCTAAATCTAAAGACATCCCTCAATGGGTCCCACTTGAACGCCACTTATTGGCTTCTGGTCCTGGTTTGTCCCTTTTATATGGTAAGGGTTCCAGGTCTTCCGATCCTAAAAATCCAATCTTATCTGCAATGCATAAATCTTGGCAAAGAAGTCATCGTATACTTAAATCTAATTCGCGGCTTCATGTCAAAGCTCCTCTATGGTTCAACTTGGCTATTCGCGTTCGTGGTCGCATCCTATCCTGGCCTCTGTGGCAGGAAGCTGGTGTTCATTCTCTGGAGCATTTATTTCATGATGACAACTTTAAATCTTTTCCCCAACTCAGGGAAGAATTCCATTTACCACCCACGCAATCCTGTAACTATACTCAACTTCAACAAGCCATCACAAAACATTTAGGTTCCCCACCTGAATTGTTACCCGTATCTCCTATTTTGTCTTATTTGCTTTTGTGGGGAAATTTTAAAGGTGTAACCTCTGGTCTTTATAAGACTTTCTTGCATCCTCTCTTTTCACAACCCCTCTCAAAGGCTTTTCAACTGAAATGGCACTCGCGCTTATCAGTTACATATTCCAATACTCAATGGGATCAAATTCTAGAAGGATTGCATAAGGGTGTTCGAGAAGCTCGTCTCAAATTTTGCATTTTTAAAATCATCCATGAATGGCACTAGTCTCCAGTTAAACTGCATCATGCTAAGTTGATATCACACTCTTTGTGTGGAGATGTTCTGCTTCCGGTTGTGATATTACGCACATTATTCGTGAATGTCCCCGTACTAGATCATTTTGGCTTTTTATACGAAAGACTCTGGCTAATACCATGTCATTACCTCTTCCCTTTACTTCTGCAAATATTATTTTACATGATTTTCGTGGCCTCCCGAAGCTTTCTAAACCACAGACTCGTCTTCTCCATACTGCTTTGGCTACGGCCAAAATGTGTGTATTACGCCATTGGAAGTCTTCCTTGTCTCCTTCTCAGGAAGAGTGGCTGGTGGCAATGGTACAAACAGCTTCTCATGAACGTATAATTTATAATTTGCAGGATCAAGCTTCCATTTTTCTTCAAACATGGTCCCCATTCCTGGAAACCACGGTGGATAGTGACTCTGTCTCCACTCCTTCCTCTTCGACGACTGCTATCCCCTTTTAATCGTATTCTTTTTTATGGCTCCCTTCTCCTGTTACTTTGCTCTTCTACTCTTCTCACCTTTCGTGGTACCATATCCCTTCCTCTTTGTTATTGTTGCTCTGGGGTTCTCCTTTCTTCTCTTTTTCTTCTCCCTTTCTTTATTTTCTTTTCCGTTCTCTTTCTTTCTCTCTTTCTTTCTTATTTATCCTTTTCTCTATTTTCCTCTCTTTTATTATACATCTCCTCGTATTTTCCTATTATCTTTGCTTTATAGATTATGGAATATGTTATATTATTGCTCCCTCTCATTTATCATATCTTATGTAACACAAAAGGAATTTTCTCATTTGTACTATGTTTCATTTATCAATCTCTTATTATGCTCTCTCCCTGCATTCGTATGTGTATTTGTACTTTCATCTAAAACTTTTTAATAAAGAATTTCAACACAAAAAAGAAATACTGACGTATCTGTAACTCCTTGCGCCATGATGCCTTATACTGTAAATATGACGCACCCAGCATGCCGCAAGGAGGGCACAATGAAAAGTGACGCATCACTGTTTTCACGCAGGGATGCGTCACTTTGCATAAATGAGGCCCTAACTATTTAAGATCCGTGTTCCCAGCAGACAGTTGAGATCGTCTGGTCAGAGGAAAGAGACTGTCCCTCGTTTTACGAAGTTGAGATGGGTTGAGCGTGCATTTTCGGTGGCAGCTGCTAGGTTATGGAACCCTTTCCCTGTACACAAACCCAGTATTTCCTCTTTCTCTGTTTTCCTCAAGACTTTGAAAACTCGGTCACATCTTTATTTGCCTTGGTCACTCCCTCTCATATGCTCCTGGCAGTTTAGCACTTTGACTTCTTGGTTTAATGCACTTCATACAACTAAATTACAAATTACATTATTTTGCAAATATGAACTCTTCTGGTTTTAATTTTTTATAAAAAATATTTTACTAGAACATACCTCCCCATTGAAAATTAAAGGCCTGATGTCTAGTTTGGACGCTGCGTTATTCCTCATTATATCGCATGTCACTTGATGCCCATGACGGTTGCTGCTCTGCAATTCCGATCCACCAGGTGGAATTACGGATCAAAGTATTACAGAAGTTATCTACCTGTTAATCCACCACTGACATGAGCTTGATTAGATGATGGGCAAAAGTCCAAACACGCAGTTTAGACAATCTAAGGGCGAAGATAAGGATTATTGTTTCTGTGGCAACTTATCAGAAACATTGTGCACTTTACCCAGCATATTTGTTATGGCACTGGATGGTTGGCAGGGATGTCAAATCCAGGTAATACGTGTATTATCAGCAAATATGACAGATCCACCGAGGCTAACCCTCACAATCTGCTGATGATAGGGACAAGCCTGTAAATTGGACAAAGATTGACGAAGTCAAATAAGGTAACATGAATTCTAATCTAAAGGTTGTGTATTAGGCCTCAATATCCACACTCAAACCCACTCCAGAAAAGTTAATACATCCAAGTTTATGAACCGTCCACCACTCAGCCCCCTCTGCAAGAACTCTCGTGCCTTGGACAATGTAGAGCACTCCGCTGCCTTTTCACTAGGTTCCTGCTATTAAAGTACTGTATACAAATATACATTAAACCTCTTCACATCACTACGCTGGCTCTGAAAAACAGAAAGACCTGCCAACTTTCAGGGAAGCTGTTAAAACCTGGCTTTTAAACAGTAATTCCCCCTTATACTACAAATCTCAGTTCACTCTTAACTTTTCTTACAATTCTCTGTTCACTTTTCTTATATCTCTTTTTCTAGTTTTCCTCGATCCCCTACCCCCTTTCTTTCTCAGCCATCTCGTTCTCTCTTGTCCCGACTCATCCCGGGTGCTCGGGGGTCTGTGACCTCTAACTATACAAAGATGTACTGCTTGCTGGGAGGGTGTGGGGTGGTCCTCGGGTTTACAGAAAGCTAGGAGACAGTGGATGGGGTTTGCTAGTTAGAGTTATTACAGTACAAGTGCCTTTTTACAGAGCACATTGCAACCTCATTTCTAAGCACTGTAAATAACCGATATTTCTATTACACAATTTACCCACTTCAGAATGATTAACGGCTGAGTGTGCCTTGTGGGTACTCAAATTTGGAGGTTCACATTGCCAAAAGTTATCAAGTTGTAGTGTTCAGTTCACTGAGCCACTCTGCCCTGCCTCCCCTTCACCTCTCTGCCACAAACGGCCCCAAAAAAACGGCCTACACGCTGACCGGTCAAACCAGCTATACTGGCCCTAATCGATTGCCCTGTGTCCAGGTCCGACTTTATTGTACCAACTGATTATTGTGCTGACAACAATATCTGAAAATGAATTGATTGCCAGGGAAAACGTAAACATACAACAACAGTCAAGTGCAGCCTTCTCTATTGAACTTTTTGGAGTGTTAATGGAGGGTGAGGCACATTTGACTCACAGGTTAATGGGACAGTGAGTTCTTGTTTGTGGATTATCAGGACCCCCCAGAAGCTCTTTCCCTTCCTTCCCGATGAGCTAAGAGTGTCCGTGGTCATTGCACTAGTATCATCGCCTTGAGTACTAATGCTCTGTATTTCAATGCCAGCCGGTATCCCCTCTATGAAGTGCAGGTGACCCAGCATGCGGCTGCCTGGCTGATTTCGGGCGTTCCTCGACAGCTATCGGTGAGGGAGGGGCTGAGGACTCCCGCAGTCTCCAAGGGCCATATGTATCAAGATACCCATTTGCGATTCTCAAATAGCGATTTTTAAGAAATCGCTATTTGAGAATCGCAAAAAATCGCTATTTGAGAATGGCAAATGGGTATGTTTGTACAAAATCGCATTTTTTTTAGATTCCTTAGAATTCCTCAATTGAGATTAGCAAATTGCGAATCGCAATTAAGGAATACTTTGCCATTCATTTCAATGGGCCAGGAGGCCCAGAGGAATGAATGGGAAGTTATTCTAAATTTGCGATTCGCAATTTGCTAATCGCAAATCAAGAATAATTTCAAGGGTGCACACCCTGTTGCACCCCTGAAATACGCATGGGTGCACATGCGGCGCACATACATGCCCTAAGGGCATGTATGTGCATCACATGGCACTTTGAAAAATGCAAAAATGTGCATTTTTCAAGGAATTCGGAACTTACCACCAACTACAAGTTGGTGGTAATTTGCGATTCCTTAAGGGCATTTTGCCAATTTTTTTTGCTACATACATTGCATTTAAGGGATCGCAATTTTTGCTATTCCTTATTTTGCGCCAGTTTTGCTTCATACATTCCATTTAGCAAATTTGCATTCGCAAAGGCCGAAATTCTGCGAATTTCGGCCTTTGCCATTGCGAATTTGCATGATACATATGTCCCCAAGTGAGGAGAAGGCTGATGTTCAAATCCCTGTGTCAGGTTATTAAGGCCCTTAACCAGCAGGGCTCTGACTATTTAGGAACCGCTGTCAGTTGGCATCTTCCCAGCAGACCGTTGGGATCGTCTGGTCAGGGGACAGTGGCTGTTCCTCGTTTTAGGAAGTTGAGATGGGCTGAGCGTGCATTTTCGGTGGCAGCTGCTAGGTTATGGAAACCTCTCCCTGTACACATAACAACTATTTCCTCTTACTCTGTTTTCTGCAAAACTGTAATCACAACTTTAATTGCCCTGGTTGCTCCCCCTCATATACTCCTGGCAGTTTAGCGCTTTGATGCCTTGGTTTAATGCACTTTATCCAGTTAAATTACAAATGACATTATTTTGCAAATATGAACTCTTCTGGTTTTAATTTTTAATAAAAAATATTTTATTAGAACATACCTCCCCATTGAAAATTAAAGGCCTGATGACGTTTGCTGCTCTGCAATTCTGATCCCCCAGATTTTACGGATCAAAATATTACAGAAGTTATCTACCTGTTAAGCCACCACTGACACGAGCTTGATTAGATGATGAGCAAAAGTCCAAACACGCAGTTTAGACAATCTAAGGGCGTAGATAAGGATTATTGTTTCTGTGGCAACTTATCAGGAAAATTGTGCACTTTACCCATCATATTTGTTATGGCACTGGATGGTTGGCAGAGATGTCAAACCCAGGTAATACATGTATTATCAGCAAATATGATAGATCCACAGAGGCTAACCTCTCACAATCTGCTGCTGATAGGGACAAGCCTGTAAATTTGACAAAGATTGACGTAGTCAAACAATGTAACATGAATTCTAATCTAATGGCTGTTCCTCAGGCCTCAATATCCACACTCAAACTCACTCAAGAAAAGTCCCACTCAGCCCCCTCTTCTAGGACTCTCCTGCATTTGACCATGTAGAACACTCCGCTGCCTTTTGACTAGGTTCCTGCTATATAAATACTGTACACGTACATACATTAAACCGCTTCACATCCATGTCGCTTGCTCTGAAAAAAGAAATAGACCTGCCAACTTTCAGGAAAGCTCTTAAAACCTGGCTTTTTAAACAGTAACTCTCCCTTACACTTCAAATCTCAGTTGAGACGGCTATCTTCCCATGAGTCTAGTACCTAGACTACCTTGGGTATTAGCGCACTCTACAAATTTCATTTTCATTTAATTTATTTACATCTACAAGGTGTAGTGAGAGGAAGGGATGGACTGCTGCAAAATCATGGAATGAGAAGTCTATAAGGGTAGGGGTTGCAGGAAGAATTTTTTGAAGATCTGAGGGCACATGGGACTTGAGAGAATAGGATCAGCTGGTGAGCCCTGGGAATTGAAAATAGAGTTGTAACATAGCTGGGTGGGGAGGGGGTGAAAGGGGGGGTGGAGAGGGTATGATGGAATTGCCTTACACTGAAGAATTGATAACTTCTGATTGTGTCAGTGTTATGTTCAAATGTCTTTATTGTTCTTGATAAATGCAAATAAACTTTAATATGATAAAATATACAAGGTGCTCCACAATTGTGTTAAGATGCTATCCTGCAGACGTCCCCTAGAATCACCATCAGTCTGACCACATCAAAGGAGGCTCATGTATGCTTATATTGTGGTAACTTCAGATCATACAAGGGGTCAGATTTGCTAGATTTTAATGCATCACAGGTCAGCAATCATAGTTGTCATGCTGCGTTACATTAGGAGGGCAGAAGATATGGGGTTGTTTGTTACTGTCATCTTCAGCACTGGTGCACAAACATGCTGCTTAGCACCACAAAATCACCTTTGCTTTCAAGTTGACACCAGTCTCAAAGAGGTGTTATTTTTGTGTGCAAAGCCCTGTCTACAAATATTTATAGATATGACTTTGCATCTAAAAATGGATGTGGGTTCTTTGAAACACCCATGTCCAACCCATGGTGCGCCTCTTTAACACAACATAACACAAAGTAGCTCATAGCACTAATACTACTACTTCTATAGGGTGGTCTTCCAGACCAAAACAAGGTTTGTGCTGGAAAGTAAATCCCAATTCTACCCTTTGCACCCATTTGTGTCATTTTTGTAATCAAACCAGGCACAATGTGTTAGTAAACCTGCCCCAAAATGTATCATAGAAATCAAAAAAGCTTCACTAATTCAGCATCGAATGTTGATACTCAGGTTTCACTGAATAGCAATGTCTTGGATTGTCAGTTATCAATATCTAATTTTACAACTTCTTCAGACAACCATCGTAGATGTAAAAAAAAACGATGGTGAGCCTTGCATTGCCTGTTCGAGGATGAGCAGGACGTAAAAGGGAGAAAGATATACTTTGAGGAAGAGAAAAGAAAAATGTGCCAAAACGCTTCTAAGTGCGGAAATCCTGCGGAAGGACCATGAGTTAAGGGTAAACAACCTTTACAACGCAACTTTTACCACGCAGTGCCTTTACAATGCAACCTTTACAACGCAATCCATTACAACGCATTGCGCTGCGGGGGGCTCTAGGTTAGGGAATGTGTTTAATGTACTATCCAACACCTTCCCTACTATCCACGGGGACTGGAGTTGGAATAGTAAATTAAACAATTCACTATCCAGCGCCTAAAAGCATTATGCGTTGTAAGGGTATTCGTTGTAAATACCGTGTTGTAAAGGCATGCGATGTAAAAGCATGCGTTGTAATGTCATACATCCTGAGTTAAGAGGGATAGGAGGCTAAGCTGAAACTCACTGGGAATAGTTTGTTGAATACTTTATATCAAGTTACGTAAGGGGTCTGTAGAATGCGTATCATCCCAACTTGGACAAATATTGAGGAAAGCAGCTTCATTTTTTGTCCTCAATATATATCGGAAGGGAAACATATCGTAGTTACTGGGAGTGAGAAACAACCATTACAACGCAGTCATTACAGCACACTACCTTTACAACACAGTCATTATAACGAAAGATCCTTTACAGCACATGCCATTACAACGTATGTCACTACAACGCATGCCATTACAACCCATGCCACTACAACGCATGCTATTACAACGCATGCCATTTCAAGGCATTATAAGGTAAGTAATGGGAAATAGGAATTTTTACCCCTACACTATCCAACACTTACCCTACTGTTGCTCTCACTGGAGTGGGAATAGTAATTTTTACCCCTACACTATCCAACATTTACCATACTGTTGCACTCACTAGAGTGGGACTAGTAATTTTTGCCCTTACGCTATCTAAAACGTACACTAGTGTTGCCCTAAAAGTATTATGCATTCTAATGGTATGCATTGTAATGGTATGCGTTGTAATGGTATGCATTGTAATGGAATGCGTTGTAAGTGTAGTTTCTAAAAATGCGTTGTGATGGCATGCATTGTAAAAACATGCATTGTAATATATGTTGCGATGTAAACACCACGTTGTAAAGGCCTTTTTTTGTAAAAGTGTGCGTTGTATCGTGCCCTATTCCTAGGAGCGCTATCTATTTCCTCTGTCTGACTATCAATGGTAATGTCCTGCTCATCAAACATTCCTGGTGAAGACATAATTAGGTAAAATCTATTCCAAGAAAGAAATGCTTGAAAACTCAAGGTCACTTTAATAGTAAATCAACTAAAATAATATGGAGCAGAAAGCAAACTGCGGAAATGGTTTAGCAAGAAAGGCATATCTGGTATAGGTAGATTGCTGTGGCAGACTCCAGTAATGCATTCAGATTTTAAAAGAAGAGCAGGAGGTGATGGGGGATTTCTGGGCACATTAATGGCCTCTTCCTCAAGTTGTAGAAATCGTAGAGTTGGCCCTGCCATCCCAGCACATCCCTCTCACTTCATTCTAGGAAGGGAAAACCTTTAAGATTGTACTTTTGTCTGTGTCTAATCATTTAATCAAATAAGTCCCTTTGCTTTACTTATTTAAATGGAAAACAAGCATGTGCTTCAGAGTTTAAGACTTTACACGAAGGTTATAAACTCCATGGAAAGACTAGTTGCATTTGGCTCTTAAAAATGTTCATAGGGAAATCAAGGCCTAACATAATTTGAAAAGCAATCTAGAAGATCTGGAAGTTGGGGGATCCACTATGGATGTTTGCGGAGAAATAAAATATATGGTTTACTCTATTCATCAATCCCTCCACCACAAAAAACTCAGAGTGTCTTAATTGCAAATTCTGGAAGCAGAATGTATGATAGCTAAACTATGTAGTTACACAAATTAAACAGTCAAATAAAACATTTTAAAATAAAAATAAAAACATTTATATAAGTCTGAGATAAGGAGAATTATTGCTGAATTGCTGCAAAGGTAATAATTTGAGGTTTGTTTGTACACAGTAATATTACTTTCTATAGTGGTGGGTGACACTCTTAGGTGGGCCCATAACCACCCCAAACCCTTTAAAATTCAGTCCATAATCTTGATGAGAAGACATACAGACCACAACTTGCTGAAAGCCATCATGAATGCCGAAAGCTGGATGACCACATGTGCCAACACCCGGGCTCCCCCCAAGAACAACCCAATGGCAAGAGCCCAACCACAGGCCAGTTGGTACACAGAGGAACTCAGGCAGACAAGACACAACTACAGGCAACCAGAGCGCAAATGAAGAACAAATCAGTACAACACTGATAGAGACATCTTCAAATCATCCCTAAGACGCTACTACCAGCAGATATGGAAGACCAACTACATTGCTATTGCAGATCTCATTGAAGTTGGCACTAACTGCAACAAAGGAATCTTTGTCTTCATCAAAGATTTTGGTGCGCTTTCTGCCGCCTCCAGCAACACCACCCCTTCATAAGACCTTTGCCATTAGCTCTCAGAATTCTTCTGTAACAAATTCACGGAAATATTCAGTAACTTTGAACCTCAACCGGACCCCTTCATCATCAGAACTCAACTTCCTATTGTGGCCATAGAACCTCATGACCAACCATCATCATCATCAAAATCATTTCGACCATGAAGACCATCCACTCGTGGGCTCCATCTGATCCTTGACCCAATGCCTTAACCAAAGGACTCCTACCAATCAATGAAGCACTAACATCCATTCTCAGGGCCTCCATCGACCCAGCCACATTGCTAGACACGTGGGAACAGGCACCTGTCATGCCCCTTCTCAAGAAACCATCCACTGACCCAGTCATGCTTTCTAACTACAGACCAATTTCCGACTATACTCAGCAAAAGTCTTAGAGAAGCTAATCAACAAAGGATTCACTGACTACCTCAGTCACCACTAGCTTCTTAACACCACACAGTCTGGATTTGGGCCCAACCACAGTAAAAAACAGCACTCATCACCGCAACAGACAACATCTGAATGATCCTTTTCACAGAAGACACAGCAGCCCTCATTATCCTGTACATCTCTATAGCAATTGACATGGTCTCACTTCCCATCCTCATCAGGCGCCTGCACGAAATTAGCACCCAAGGACCCAGTTTGTGCTGGATTTACTCCTCCTTAACAGATAGAACATAGGCTGTCAACCTGACACCTTACTGCTTGGAAGCCTGCAAACTCATCTGCGGAGTGTTTCAAGGTTCACCGCTCAGCCGCACCTCTTCAACCATACATGATCCTTCTGGACCAACATCATCTGCGCACACGGAATCAATATCCTCTCCTATGCTGATGACACACAACTCATACTCTCCCTCTCAGACAGGATATCTAACACAAGAAACAAGTTCACCAGCTGTATGGCCGAAGCCGCTAACTGGATAAATACACCTTTTTCAAGTTTAACAAGGACAAGGCAGAAGTAGTTATCTTCAGTAAGAACACCTCGCCATGGGACTCCAATGGGTGGCCAGCCAAACTCGCCCTCACTGCATCCTGCTTCCACACCTCTTCCACACCCTGAAGATTAGAAACATCTTCAAATGGTTCCCAAAGTACACTAGGAAAACTGTCACTCACCGTAGTCACATTGAACTTGGGCTACAGGAACACCACTAAAACAAGATCAACAAGCAACTCACTAGAAAACTATAAACCATCCCGAACAGCCTGACTCATCCTCAACCTCGCACACAGAACTCACTTCAAACCTCACCTCAGGGAGTTCCACTGTCTTCCGATACGCAAACACACTCATTTCAAACTCCTCACACACACTTTTAAGGCACTTCACAACTAAGGTCCCACCTACCTGAGCAGTCGCATCTCCCTTCACCAACCACCCAGAATCCTCCACTCCCCAGAAATACTACTAGTAATTATTCCATGCATACACAGAATCAGATCAGAAGGCCAGGTGTCTTCTTACATTGTTCATAAAGCATGGATTGGCCTCCCACTGCAGATCAGAGCCTCCCCCTGGTTTTTAAATTAGCCAACCTACTATAGGCAGGGCTAAGCACACACACCTGCTTAGTGCCAGAATACCCTCATAGTCTGCTTTAGAAATACACATAACATAACATTGTAATAATATGGTTCAGACTAAATTATGGATGCCAAATGTTTACACTCTGTATATAACCAATGTAGATCCCACCAATTTTTACCTTGACTCTCTCGCAAAAGTCTCTCTTGAGTAAAATAATGGAGGCACATTTTCTGGGGCATCTGGTTCAAATGGAATCCCTATATATATCTTTAAATGTAACCCAATGTTTTGATTGTGGCCACTGTCATTGCTTTTTGACATCCTGCTTGGAAATAAAGGTAATTCCATACTAATGGCATAGCTCAGCATTTCTTCCAGTTTTCAAAAAGTGGGACTTTAACACCCCACAAGACTATATTAATTGCACTATGAGCTATCGAAGCAAAGAGTTACTTGAAGATTTAACTGGAAGAAGTAGGACAGATGGGTTGAGGAAGGTACATTTCTACTGTGAGACTCTCAACACTTGCCACAATGGCTGATCAAACAGTTTGCCAACAGTAAAGTAGGCTTTATGTAAACAGCTATGTGCCTGCTTCCTGGATTACTCAATCCAATTGTTGGGAGTCAACCACGTCAAGTTGTGGAAAACAGTCTATTTTGAGGGAATGCCATCAGCCCTGCTCAAGCCAATATAATTAGTCCAATGGAACACCTGGGATACAACCAAGGTTGTCAACAGAATTCCTTTTGTGAACCCTAAACCGGTCCCAGGATGCTTGTTTCTGGTCCAGGGAAGACATGGCTTGGCAGTTCGGGCTGGACTGTTCCCATGGGGCACAGGGTCAGACTGATTTGCATATGGCCATGTCTGAACTGGGGTGGCAGAGTGAGCTAAAGAATGATGATGGATTAAACCCAGATCAGTTGACTGAGGGTGAGTGCTTGCAATATTCAACACTCCATTATCCCCTTTGGTTTTGCAACAGAATTAATTTCACCAACCTGTATACACACTAATCGTGGTCTGGAGAAGGGGTATGTTCTGATCCCACTTATATTTAGGGTGCAAGCTGCAGATATGGGTGGCGTGCTCCACACAGTTAGACATTTTCTCCAAAACCTGGGAGATCACCACATACGCCTGATACAGTATGCAGATGATACTGTTGTTTTGAATACAACACCAATTTGGTTAAAACAATCACTGGGAAAGGTGGATGAATTTAATCATGCAAAAGAGCTTGTGCTCAATATAAACAAAACCAAAATCATTGCTTTCAGCAGCTCTAGTAGAAATTTTAGTTAGACCTCTGGTGGTGCAAAGATTGACCCAGTCAATACAATTACCTACCTGGGAGAATAGCAGTGAAGCAAATCTAGATCCTAAACTCAACCAAATACAATAGGGGTTATTAAACATATTTGCAACACTCTTTAAGAAAGTTGTATGATATTTACAGAGCCCTAGAACTGAAGCCATTTTAACAGTAATGAAAGGGAAATGTGATTCAGTTGTTACTTATGGTGCCTATGTTTTGGAGATCATGGGAGTAATATTAGACTCATTGTTCATTAAGTACTGTTTTATGTTTCGCCTAGACCCGAAAAGATCCCTTAAACTGATCCTTTTGGCGGAAAAAGATAATAAAACAAAGGAAGGATAAATTAGGGATCAAAGCAATTTGGAAGAAGAGGATATCCCAAGCTCAATTTAGGTGTGGTGAAAGAAAGGGTATAAAGCCTTCCTTTAATGTAGACATGTCTTTTAACAAACTCGAAAGGGCTCAATTAATTAAATTTACTTATACATCTCCATTGCCTCAGTACTATTTGGCATATCCTGTATAGCAAAAAATGTTAATTGAGTTTATGACATTGCAGTTCCTTCTCCTTCCTGTAGCTGCCATATGACAGGGATGGTCTGAACTATCCAAATCTAAATACCATTGTTGTAGGCTGTATAAAGCTATAGTCAAATCCTTCTTCCTATCTTTATTTCATTTTCACAGTAGTGATCCATAAAGGAGCAAAAAGCTTCAGTAAAAAGGAATACACATACAGTAATCATAATCCCATTAACAGATATGAAAAACAAGCCTTAAAATGAAGGTAAAATAAGCAAAACCTGCAGGAGTTGCTCCTCAGTTAAGGTGGAGGAGCGTCGCCCCACTTCCTTAAAGCACGGCAAAAAGGGAAAATAAAACGATAATAACAAGATGTTATTATTTTATTTTTCTGTGCTGTGGCATTTTTATGGGGCGGGGCTAGGTTGCACAGGGGGGAAGAAGTGGAGGGACCTTGCTAAGTGCGCATGAATGTTTGGCTGACCCTGTGGGGCGTAGTAGCTCACAAATACATATTTGCATCCTTCACAACTGTTACATCTTAAAATATGCTACCCTTTCAGCTGCAGAGACCCAGAAGGTAAGAATACACATAAGAATTTTCTACTTGCATAACTTTCACATATGCAGCTGACAATTGAAAACAGACTATGTAACTATAAACACTCTCATTCTGTAGAACATGTGAAACATTATTTTGGTGTAGTGCTTTACTGACGTCAAACATTATTGTGGAATTTACTGAAGCACGAGGGATATTACCACCCAACAGATAAACATCTACCAGCCATCAAAGCCGGTAAACAGAAAGGGCAACTGCCAAAACTAAAGCAAGAATGTTCAGCCTTGCTGCACCATGTTAGCTTAAATCAAATCAAGGAACTATTTTAATCTTAGAGTGAAGCTACTAGTCCTCTAATTGTGCCCTAGCATCACTACCCTATCTTGAAGGCTACAGGGATTTTGATTCCTGCGTCGACTGGAGCCTAAGGCTCTAATGACCTCTGATCATTACCCTAGCTCTATGATCGTCCTTTCCAGGGTTTGTCAGGCATTAACATAGATGAGTTCTTTGCGTAACTGGCCTTGGTCTCAGGGAGGTTCGTCTATGTCAGTCAATCATCAGACTCAAAATTGATTTTGGTATGGTATGTCCAATCCAGGCCTGAATACTTTTAAATGACCTTTCTCTACCTTTCTTTGTCATTTTGAGGTAGTCATGTCTATGCTTTCATCCACAACATCAGGTACATTAACTTGCTCTGGTTCTTCCAACTCACTAACTTCTTTTATTGTCTCTGGTCTTTTTCAAGTTGCCAATTTTTTCTTCTAGGTCATCATAGTCTTTCGTCAGCCTTCCACAGTCATGCCTCGGTCTTAGAGGAGCTTGAGTTTTCTGTTTCTGATGAAGCTGATTCAGTCTTGAATATAGAACTCCCTTGCACTGTGCTGCCCTCTGACTCCTGCAATCATGCTTTGGCAAGTTTGTTTCAGCTTTCCACAATTTTCCACTATCTTGATAAAAGTTAATTCTCAAACCAGTAGTCAGTACCACAGTGGTTGCTGAAAAGACAGCCCCTCCACCTCACTCTTGTTCTGAATGATACTCTTTTGATTGAGACTGTGGGCCCTCTGACTGGTCTTCTTTTTCGTCAAAAGTGTTGGAAACTGCAAAAGAAGGATGACTCGAGGAGTTAGTGGATGTTGACTCCCTTTCTTCCACTTCCCCGGCTTGTTGTTGGAGGTATGTATCCAGTTCAGCAGACCAGCCTACTTGAAAGTAGTGTTGGTGACAAGGATCACCTGGTAAGGGCCTCACCAGTGCTCCTCCAGGACTTGCAAACATGTTTCCTTATGAGATCGTAATAATCAGGGTTCAAATATTGTCCTTGAGATTCTCGGACAGCTGGAGTAGCAGAGTCAGCCTGATGAGAGATAGAATGCAACACATCAGCCAATCCCTTAGGGTGCTCAAGAACTAGGTCATCTGTGATATCCACAAGAGAATCTGCAGGAACAGAAGGAAATTGCATAGATCACACCATTAACACCTCACGGGGAGAGAATCCTGTTTGCTTACAGGGAGTGCTTTGAATGCTTATCAGCACCAAAAAAAGTGTGTCACTCCATTTAAGTCCTCTGGATGCACAGGCCTTGACCAATTCAGCTTTGATTTTCCCATTCAGTCCTTCTACAATGCAGGATTCTTCAGGGCTATAACTGCAATGGAATTTCTGAAAAATCCTTAATGCTGTACATCGAGGCTACATCACCTCGCTTTTGAAGTGAGTTACTTGAACCAATTCAAGAGGAACTGCCATCCTGAATTGTGGTATCAATTACCGCAGCAATAGATTAGCAACTGTCAGACTTTCACATCTTTTGGTCGGATATGCCTCAACCCACTATGAGAATATATGCACAATGATGATGATATACCTCAATTGATTACACTGTGGCATCTCCACAAAATCAATCTGGAGACCGTTGAAGGGACCACCAAGCTTCCCAATGTGTTTCTTTGTGACCACAACCACTATCCCACATTGTTTGTGGAGAGAGAGTGCAACATTGACACAAGCTTTCTGCCATTGATTTGAAGTGGGGATTGTACTAATACAATGTGTGGGGCCATGCAAATGCCATACCATAACAGGCAATATAGAATCAGAGAGAACTGGCTTACCATCACTGGACACCTAAATGTCACTGCAATCTTCACACATCTCATCTTTCCCCATTTGGCCTTTTCTACTTTTGAGACAGTATGCTACAGTTCTATCAGCTCACTGAAGGTGTGTACAGTATTCAGTAGCATATTGGAAATGGTCTCTCCATCTACATGATATATGATATGATATGATAGGCATTTATATAGCGCACTACCACTCCAAGGAGCATCTTGGCGCTTAGACTCATATGCTAAAGATGGGCGGAAAAAGAGTTCTCAGACCGGGTGATTAGACCAGTAATTTGCAGACTGAGTCTGCCAGACTATAGATCCAGGTCTTGAGGAATTTCTTGAACTTTTTTTCGGGTGTGATGGTACGCAGTTGAGGAGACAGCGTGTTCCATGCCTTAGCGCCTAAAACTGCCAAGGACTTTCCTCCCTTTGTCATCAGTTTGAATTTTGAAACACTCATTAAATTGGCTGTGGCGGATCTAAGTTCTCGAGTGGGGTAATATCTATTAAAATGTTTAGAAAGATACAAAGGGCCATACTTATGAAAAGCCCTAAAGGCAATCGTCAACACCTTAAACAGGATGCGTTTCTGTATAGGAAGCCAATGAAGCTCCTTCAGTGCAGCAGAGGCCGAAGATTTCCTTGGCCATCTGAGCACCAGTCTTGCTGTAGCATGCTGAACCATCTGCAATTTATGCAGGGCAGATTTATTAACCCCTGCATACAGGCTGTTGCAGTAATCAAGTCTGGATGTGATCAATACCACTGCAACAGTACGCCTGGCAGATAGAGGTAGGAGGTCAAAAAATTTCCTAAGGCCCTTTATGATGTTGAAACATGATCCTGCCACTTCCTTTGCCTGCTGTTTAAACGAGAGAGTCTGGTCAAATTTTATGCCCAAATTTCGTGCTGCCACGATGGTATTGGGCGGGGCTTCTTCCTCTTTTGGACAGCAACTCTGGGGGGGAAGAAATTGTTGTGACCAAACGGCACAATTTCTGTTTTGGCCGAATTGCATTTCAGATGGTTATTTTTCATCCAGGCAAAGGTCGCCGTAAGACACTCTTTTAGGGTCTTTTCTTCATCGAAGGCCAAGACCAGTTGAGTGTCGTCGGCATACGCTATAGTGCTAATGCCGAAGGAGGAGATGAGTTCGATCAGAGGGACCATATACAGATTAAATAAAATGGGGCTCAAACTGGAGCCCTGCGGCACCTCAGACTGAATCACCATCTCCTCAGAACAGAACTGGCCTAGCATTGTAATCTGCCTTCTGTCCTTCAAAAAGTTTGTGAACCACTTTGACATGGTGCCCCCTATGCCAACACTCATAAGGCGATGTAATAGGATAGCATGGGACACCGTGTCAAACGCTGCCGAAAGATCTAACAGGATCAGGACAGCCCTCTGGCCCTGATCCAGTGCAGCTCTGATGGTCTCTGTGGTGTACAATAGTGCAGATCCTGTAGAGCGATGGGCTCTGAACCCGGCTTGGTTAGGATGAAGAATATGATTCTCCTCCAAATAAGCCACCAGCTGCTTATTAACACAGGCTTCGGCCATTTTACAGATAGCCGGGAGTAGCGAGATAGGCCGTAGGTTAGATAAAACTGTAGGATCCTGTAATGCTTTTTTCTGTAAGGGTCTTACGGCAGCAACTTTCCAGCAGGCTGGGATCTCTCCTGTTTGAAGTGATGAATTGAGCATTGAATTAATCTAAGGGTTTACCTCCTCTGTTATGGCTTTTAGCAGTGCCGGTGGACACGGATCAAATGGTGATCCTGACTTAATTTTAGATATAACTTTGGAGGATTCCTCCAAGGCGATCGGGTGAAGGTTTCCACACTACCGAGTGTGGCTTATTATTTTGAGGATTATAAGATTCCTTTGAAACTTCCAGATTAACCTGGGGAAAATCTTTGATGAGATTCATGACCTTCTGTTCAAAGAAGGTTGCTATCTCATTACAAAGGGCCTGAGATGGGGGAATTTCTTGTGAAAGTATTTTGGAGTTCCTAAAATTGTTGACAATTTGGAAAATTTCCTTTTGATTATTTTTAGAGGCTTCAATCAAATCTGTATAATAAATTGCTTTAGCGCCTTTAATGTCTGCATGGTAAGCTCTTCTGGCTGTTTTATAGGCCTCCTGATCATTACGGTTATAATGTCGGCGCCATGTTTGCTCTAGGACTCTCACTTTTCCTAGCGTATCTTTTAGTGTGCAAGTGAACCAAGGAGCAGATATTTTTCCTTGTCTTGGTTTAAACATGTCCCCTGAAATGTAATCCTTTCTCCTATGTTCCTCATCCAACTCTCATAGCTCTGATTATCCATGGTCGCGTGATGGCGGTCTACTTTCCTTCACCCAGGTGTTCAGGTCTGGGTGTTCTAAAATGTTCCCCCAGCACGGGGTCGGCGTCCTATTTTCAGGTATGACCCTCCTCATTGCCTTCTTGCCATCAGTTTTAAGGCTGAAAGCGATACATTTATGGTCCGACCAAGTTTGAGTCTGAGGGGATTCAACCTTCATTGTATCTAGATTAGAACTACATGGCATGGTTCATCCATGTGAAAGATGCTAGACTCTAGATCTCAATATTGGGCAAGTTCGTGTGCATAATGATTGCCTCTGGTGACAAACTCACTGCCACTCTTATGTGCAGCACACTTCACTAGTGAAATTGTAAGGCACCCAACAGATTGGAGACATACTGTCTATTTCTAATGGGAGACCCAGCAGATGTCATGAAACCTCATTGTGACCACAACTTTCCAAAGTCATGCCCAACTCTGAACCCATACTGGCTGTCGGTGTAGATGGTAACTTGTGAGCCTTTCGAAGTACAACACGGTCTAGGGCAATGATTTAATCTATTTGTGCAGACGCCACATGGCACTGGTAGGACGCTTCTACCACCCCACTCAGTGTAGATGCAACATAGGAAGCTCTTAAAGTACAGTGTTAGTCTCTCAAACAGGACCCATCATAAAGAGAGTTTGGTCAGATTCGGGAAGGAGTACATCCAGTATGTCGGGACTCAGTTTTGTGCACAACTCTGTAATGCTAGCACAGTTATGGTCGAAATCGCTCTCATCATATTTCTCTGGAGTTGGCATCAGAGAATCAGCGGTTTAGTGTGTCACATCTCCTGATGGAAACCTTTATTTCCAGCTGCCAGAATGATTCTCTCATAAAGGGTTAAGCGGCTGTTTGTCAAATGTTACATGCAGGTGTGAGTCATGAGAGTTTCAATCCAATGAGGGACCATAACAATCAGTAGATAACCCATTGCTATCCACTTTGAGACAACCAGACAACGCTGCTGCCACAGGGTCAAGAGTCGCTGAGAAATACCCAGTGGGGCACTTAAGTCTCCCCATTGGCTTGTGTTAGTACAGACAACGCACAGCCATCTCTTTCCCGGCAAGAGTAAAAATTCTTTAGTATAGTCTGGCATTCCAAGGGCAGGTGCGCTGTAAGGAAATTGTTTAAGCTCCTGGAGGGCTTCCATGCTTTTGTCATCCTTTGGTATCAGGTCATTGATGTCAGTGTGTGTCAGCCTCATTAACAGCTTTGCCACAAAGGAAAAGTTCAGGATCCACTACCTGAAATATCCAACCATATCCGGGAACATTTGCACTTCTCTCGGTGTAGTTAGGAATTTCATTTAAAAAACAGCCACTGTGAACTCATTGGACACTCGCCTCACTCCCTTCTGTGTCTGTTGTCCCCGGTACATGGCTTCCTTCTGACAGGTCTGTAACTTCTCAGGGAGAAACTCATGCCAATTCTCTGCCAGGCGTTTGAGCAGAGCAATCTTGTCTTGCTTTCACGCTTCCTTGGTCATCAATGCAATCAAAAGATCATTGATGTACTGAATCAGAGTTGAACTGCATGGAAGCTGCATAGTTTCTAGATTCTTTTTGAGTATCTGATTGAAGTCCTATGGAATTTCAGTATAGAACTGTGGAGCACAGCACCACACAAGAGTCTTTTCTTGGACCCAGAATGCAAAGAGAAACTGTTTCACTTTGTGTAAGGGAAACCTCGAAGAAGGCCGGACAGAGGTGAATAACTGTGTACCACTCGGCATCTGTGGGAATTTGGAAAAAAATCACAGTAGGTTCAGTACCACAGGATAACATGGAATACCAATTTGGTTATTTTTACGGCGATCCGGAACTATCCGCCTCTTTTGTTTGCTTTTCTTAAGGCCATGAATGGTGAGTTACATGGACTCTCGATAACTTTTTTAAACGCCCATTCTCATTCTATCATGCTTTTGATGACAGGTTCATTTTGTAAGAAGAGTTTGGAGGAAACTGGCATTGTCCCATAGGGTAATTTTCAGGGGATTGTCAGCATTAATCAATCCAATTACTCTCCCAGTGAAATCCCAGACCTCTCTGCTGACACTTTCCCTCAAATCAATTGGTAGATCGGCCTTGGTAATAACCAGATACAGTTTAATAACAAACTCCAAAGTTTGTAGCTAGGAATATGGTTCGGGGAAGACTTGGGCTTCCATGAGCAGATCAAGAGACTTTCAGGGGTTTGTTTGGCACACTTAAAGCCTTGAGAAGGTTATTTCCCCTGCTTCCCCGCTCTGCTAGAGAGACGGTGGCCAGGGCGCTCATTCTATCGCGTCTCGACTACGCTGACGCCCTTTACATCAGCATCCCGGGGTACCTCCTAGGAAAGCCGCAGGTTATTCAAAATGCAGTTTTCAGGCTCCTGTTTAATATCCCGAAGAGAATGAGCGTACGTCAGCAGCTAAGCAACTTGCATTGGCTTCCCGTTGCCCAGCGAGTGCGCTTCAAGGTTCTGACCATGAGGCATAAGGCACTTCATGGTCCAGGCCCTGCCTACATTAGCTCGAGGTTCGCTTTCTATTTTCCCAGGTGTCCTCTTCGCTCCGCCCTCCAACGCCGGCTGGTGGTCCCCAGATTTCGATGCTCGTGGCTTGAGGGGCAGTCCTTTGTGGTAAAGGCAACCACAATGTGGAATGCTCTGCCAGCTGACCTTCGGCATACTAAGGAACTTTCTATTTTCAAAAAACTCCTTAAAACTAATTTGTTCAAACAGTCATTCTAGCTCTTTTGCTCACCTCTGTCACTGTTCTCCTACGCGCCAGGACACTCTTGAGTGGCAGTGCGCGGTATAAATCCCCTTATAACATAACATAACATAACTCTGCATCGGCTACTTGAGTTTCAATTCCAGCTCCGTCCTCTGTACAGTAAATAACACAGTTAAGCTTGCAAAGAAAATCCCCTCCTAGCAAGTTAACCAGGTTTGAATCACATACTATGAACTGGGGCTGTGCCTTCATGTCTCCTATTTTCACAGGACAGGAGCTGTAATCTGGTTGGTGCGCTGTTGATTAGTGATGTCTACAACTTGAACTACCTTCCTGACAGGACTAGGTAGGGAGCTCAAATTTTCTGTTGAGCGAGTGGCTCCTGTGTTTTTAGGAAGGATACTGTATGTCCATTAACCTCTCCAATCATATATGGTCCACTCTGGTCCACTTCCAGGACTGCACGAAGTACAAAGTCCTCCTCCTTCCTCAGGCACCGTCAAAGATCTCGATAAAAATTTGAGGAAAACCTGACAGGAACCAGGCATTTTGGGGCATCATCGTATTGTGGGATATTCTATTGTTCAATTGGAAATGTGGAATCCCTCCTTCTTTCTGCATGGGGCCAGTGGGATTCAGTGGCATAACAAACATTGCGATCTTTGGGATTGACATTGGGGTCTAGGTGTTGGGGGAAGCTCTCCCTACTCCGCAAGATTTGCACCAAGGACATCAATCATAACTTGCTCTAAGTTATAATAAATAGGGGTGGGCAATAAATTCTGCTCCACTGGTAGAGTTCGAGGAGTTTTGCTTGTAACACAGAATTCTGGCAAAACTTCGCCAACTGCAGCAAAGCCACATGTAAAAGCTCGTAAAAAAATTGCAGGTCAAATATGTAACTTATGGTCTGATTAAATTCTTCAATGGAAACTGGGTGAGAAATTGTGATATTATCTGTCAAAATCGGGTGAGTGTTTATCATAGTGCATGCGTCATGGTTATAAGATAAAATAGACAACCAGAACCTGTGAAGAAAAACAAAAACAAAGGTTTCGTAATTTCAACGAGCTGCTCATGCAAGGAGAAGATCCCTAAATAATTGTAAGGGTCCCTGTGTTGGAGAGTGAGCGAACCCGTTGAAATTACGAAACCTTTGTTTTTGTTTTTCTTCACAGGTTCGGATTGTCACAGTTTCTTATCCAGTTTCCATTGAAGAATTTAATCAGACCATAAGTTACATATTTGACCTGCATTTTTAGGTTTTGCCTGCAAATGCTCACGTAGTGAGCATTCGCTAAAAAACCTATTGAGTTCTATATATGATCGATGACCCGCCTCTGCCTCTCATTGGCTAGCTCCATAAATGGAGGCTAGCCATTGGGAGACAGAGGCTGTCAATCGCGCTTTCTCCCGAAAACGCGATTCGGGGGCGTTTCTGGTGCTTTTTTTAAGCCCCGCCCCTTTGTCCCGGGCCGCGCTGCGATTGGCTGCCGGCCCGGGACACCCCCGTGACGTCATTCCCGGGCCGCGCTGTGATTGGCTGCCGGCCCGGGACACCCCCGTGACGTCAGCCAATCACAGCGCGGCCCGGGCCGGGACCTGACTTGTTCTATAACTGAAAGTAAATTTGATGAATCGCATGCTTCCTTTTTGTTGTTTTAATTAAAAACGCAATTTTTATGCATGTTACATCACTATTTGTGTAAAAGTTGATTAACATATACATACATATATATTTGCACTTAATTAAACTCTATCATTATACTTATAACGTTTAGAGTCTAATGATATCTATTCGGTGACAGTAAAAGCCGTTCAATAAAATAATTGCTTTATATGTAAATAAATATATATATAAATACTTTTTGAACGACCCGTCCTTTCCACTAAATTTAAATGCCTTTATTTCTCCGTTTCAAAATGGCCGCTTCATTCGCATGTATAAGCAGGGCTTAGGGGCGGGCCGTGGATGATTTTGATGCAGTCTTTTGCCCTTTCAAGTCCTTTTTCTGTGTTTACCCCTCCTTCTGCTGAGCTAGAAGAGGCCCGGTCTGAGAGTTCCTGGGGAATTGTACTGCGCCCTAAGTACCCCTTGGACCCCCAGTTTATTGAACGTGTCGGAGACGTGTGTGTGTGGGCTGTTCCTTGTCTTTTAAGCGAAAAGGTGCCAGAAGCTGAGAGGCTCCGTTACTAGACCCGGTTGTAAGCAGGTGTGTGTAAACGGATGCACAGCTCTTCACCCTAGGTACCCGAAAGCCACATCTGTGCCCTGCAAGCTCTTGCGCCATAGGGAGTTTCCGCTGACAATGTAGGGATTTCCGGTCAAAGCCTAGTGCAAGCTCAATTGTCGCAATCGCGTGGTTATTTCTATATGTGACTTATTGTAAAAGTAGATTTCTTTTCTCTCTCTGTGTTATAACCCGAAGCGTTCTGAACGTCATGGCGGATCCAGCGCAGGACGCTCCCCCTCCGCAGCAGCAGCAGGCGCCTGCTCCCGTGACCGGGGCTGTAACTTAAAGCGTATTTGGAACATAATGTGTTTCTGATAATAACATATAGATGCAATCAAATTGAGAAGAACATATTTAATTTATGTATTCAGGACTGACCATGGGTAGCATATTTATTTTAGGAGATATTTTATTGTTCCGTTGTATCTGTGTGTGTATTTGTATTTACACCTTGGCCCATCTGAACTTCGGCTGAAACGTCTTCAGGGCAATCTTTGATGAAGGCCCAGGGTTTGAACCTGTCACCCCAGTGCATAGACTTAATGTGATACCCGAATTGTTAAGGTCGGGTGTGTAAAAATCAGTTTAGAGGGGAAGACCTTTTTAATATGCAATTTTAGGTTATATCCCTGTTTGACAAATATGCACGTACTTCAGCTGCTCACAGGCCGTTTGTTGTCGTCTTGCTGGGATACTTGCTTAGATGTCAAGTGACATGCATTTTTATATTAAAGAAAAAGTAAACGTTTCCACCTGTATTCTCGAAGACAGTAATAAAGGTCACTTAACTGTATTTCAGTCAAAAGTTCAAGTTGGGCCAGCTTTTCAATATGATTTGAACTTTGATGAACGGAGAACCTCCAATTTTGGATTTAATATAATGGCTGGTGGGGTAATTTTCCCTTAAAATGTTAGGATTCGTTTCTATTTGCTTTTCCTCTAAAGTGGAGTGGCCCAGATATTTACATCCATTCTCCTCATGTTCTCAAATGTTGATACTTTTGGCCGAAGAGGGCGTGTATATCACGTTTATTGGCTACCTGCTAATGTATGTGTATGTCTTATTGGCCATCTGTACATGCAAACAAAACAGCAGGGCCTGTTCTGAATACTATGGAGCAGATTTACAATAACTGGCGCATCCCCAGGGATACGCCAGTTATTGTGCGCCGCAGCTCCGCCACCCATGGTGCGCCGCATTTATAATGCGGCGCACCATGGGGCAAAAACGTCACGGATACGTCACGCATCTGTGTCGTAAAGGCGGCGCATTGCTGGAGTTGCGTCGCAAGCACAGCGCAGCTCCAGCAATGCTCTCGGGGGCTCTATCTGTCCAATACTGTCAAGCCTTACGCCTGCTTCAAGCAGGCGCAGGGTTTTGACGCAGCATTGGCCTAAAAGTGACTGAGTGAAATCTTGTAGATTTCACTCAGCCACTTTTAGGAGGTGTTCCTGTGCAGGAACGCCACCCCTCCTCCCCCCTGCGCCGGAACGCCTCCTTCTGCCGCATGGCTTTACAACGTGACGCATCTCCCAGATGCGTCACGTTGTAAATACCCCGCACCATGGTGCATCCTTCGCGCCGCTGCTGCGTCACAAAAGTGACGCAGCGGCGGCGTAAAAGAGGCGCAAGGGGCTTGTAAATCTGCCCCTATAATTTTACAAGAAATCTCAAAGCTTGTGAAAGTCACTGTTTCAGTGTTCAAACCGGAACATCGCCCAGGATGTTCACATACTACAAGTTACTAAGGACCTGACTCTTTCAACAATGATTGCTTTAACATAATCATTGCTTTGATCTAATTTTCCCTCATCCATCTCTAGAGCTGATTTTCTTATCCGTCTCAACTACTCCTACACATCCCCGTGCATGTTTTCCACTTAAATTAGCATCTATGTTCCTAATCTATTAAGTCAATTAATTGCCTAATGAAGGAAAATTTGGCATACTGAGCCCATAACTGTACCACTAGTTCTGTATGAAAATCAAATATATATTGAGCTCGCCTGTGTTTTTTTGTTCTACAAAGCACCTGTATGTAATGTTTATATTATGTTTCTAGTCGTTGTCTAGTTTAAATGGCACCCTCTACTTCCCTTCTCACAGGCCTGGTACGGTGTTTCAAACTCTAAAGTATGTATTTTCATTGTTTAAGGCCAGACTATCATTTATTTGATAAACCTAATACAGCCATATGTAGCGCATCATATATGTTTTTAGTTCAAAGAGGGAGCGCATTGATTGTATTAAGAAACGTCAAGATGAAGAGGTTGGTTCTTATGTGAATTTTCATAATGAGCTGGATCTCTAGTTTGGCCTCATGGTGGCAGGTTTCCATGCACGCCTAGGCTTTTCTTCCTTCTCTCTTTTTTTTTTTTTTTTTTAGGTTTTGACTGGCGATGCGTACGCAGTGCGCATGCGCCAAAAAACCTTATGAGTTGTGTGTGCAGTCGGGTATACTCCCCCTCCTCCCATTGGCTAGCTCCATAAATGGAGGCTAGCCATTGGGAGAGGGCTCTGTCCGTCAATCTCGGACCAGATTCGGGGGCGTTCCCGAGAATTTTTGGCTTTTGGCAACGTCACGCTACGTCAGCCAAAAGCCGAGAACGCCCCCGAATCTGGTCCGCCATTGACGGCACTCGGCGCCCCCTCTACGAGTCCTGGGACCAGGTCCGCCTCACCTCGCAGCGCCCGATGGCAGCTTTAGGCAGAAGGGGCTGTCCGCTGCACGCCTTCTCTCGTTTGCTTTGTTGCCTGGTGTAGCACTGTGACGTCGGCACCCGTAGAAAGGTCTCGCGCAGCCAGAAAAGCGCTGCATTCCAGGAAGAGGCAACACACTGCAACAGAGTCAAGATGGTGAGATACAGGCGGGATCTGTAGAGCTAGGGAGGGGACCCAGAGCGCACAGGAAGGCCAGCGAGCTTAAAGGCTGTACAAACACGGCACCCCAGAGAGAAATATCTTTATGGCGTGTACGATTAAGGTTAGTGTAGGGTGTGGCTCTTCAAGACAGAGGGCAGTACACCGGAGCTCCGCCGACTGACATAGTTGCCCGTTCCCACCCCCTCTCCCGCTCTCCGTGTCTCCGGACCCAGTTCCCGCCCCCCTACCGCTGCCTCGGCTCCCAGTTCCCACCCCCCTACCGCTGCCTCGCTCCCCGTGTCTCCCCGGCCCCGTTCCCGCCCCCCCACCGCTGCCTCGGCTCCCAGTTCCCGCCCCCCTACCGCTGCCTCGCTCTCAAACATGACACTTTGCCATCATTGCTACTGCACGTAATGTGTGTTAATACGCGGCGTCATGTAGAACAGCACTGCATCATTGCAAGAGCAAGTATGCTTCGGCTTCGCCATACTCTCCGACCATGTTCTTGTGGTGATATTCACCCTGCTTGTATTTGAGAGTAGCACAGTAACCGCTATTAATTTAGTCCTTTTGAAGTATTTATAGAGCCCTTTATACGTAGTTGTGGGGCGCTGAGGAGTATTTTCGGACAGTACCCGGTTGAGGAGGTAGTTGTTAGCAGAGTGTTGCATTTGTTGTGAAAGTGTGCGGCTAGTGTTGCATTTATAGTGATAGTATGTGGGAAGCTGTCTGTGTGTGTGTGGGGCTCTGTGTGTGTGAGTGGGGGGGGCTCTGTGTGTTTGTGTGTGTCATTTGCGAGAGATAAAGCTAGTGGCATTGTAAATGACAATGCCATTTATTTATGTTAAAAAAAACATAAATAAAAATAATGTCAAGAGCAATGCCAATAGCTCTAACTTTAACAAAGGCAAAACCATTGCATTGTAAATGCTTGTTTTGTCATGCTTTCACATGTTATCTACATGCATGCTTTATGTTTCCAGATTAATCCCCTGATGAAGGGCTAGGCCCGAAATACATTGGGCACAAAACCCAAAAACATAGTGAAAACCACTTTGTCAAGTTCGCTAATGAAAGTAATTTACAGAAATGAAAGAAGATGATTAACAATGAATTCTTGGAAAATATTTACAAATGGTTTCAAGTTTATTGAAAAATTCGAAGAGTGCAATCGGGGACGTACTTCCCTGCTGGGAATTGCGCAAATCATTCTTATTTACTCTGAGGGATAACCAATTAGCACCAACTACATTCATACATTTGAGTACAAAGAATAAATAACCTGGAGTGTGAAGGTCCTTCCTCCATTTGGATCTAATCTAATACAATAAGAATGATAGCCATGGGTCATAATTTTGAATGTTTATATATAGAATTAATAGGCAAAATACATAGAATATGCCATCAATAGGTTTAGCAGCAAAGCATACAATTCATAAGTATAAAGAACTTAGTAAAGTTCCATATGAAATCCGGCACAGATTAGCCTTCTGAAGGTGGGAAGTAGGAAGGTTATGGGGTACAGAGAAAAGCACATCCTTTTATAGACAAAGACTTTCATGCATTTTTACACAAGTACATGCTTCTCAGGGTCTGCAAACTCCGCAAACTGGGAGAGCAAAGAGGACTTGTTCGCCCAGACCTACACTCAACCGAGGCCTAAGCACATGTTGAAAATCAGAAAGCATACAATTTTCATCATCCCAGATGGGTAACCTATTCAGAATCACATGCCTTATGACCTTTAACATCGAATCGATAAGGTAGATAGATCTGTTACAACAAGTGTTGTTCCTTTCCCCTTTCTTGAAAACTGGAATTATGGTAGATTCGGGGTGCAAAATCACAGAATAGCTACACTGATGGAACTGTTGATAACTTGAGTGAGCAAGTGGCCCAGTGCTATGGCTCAGAAAGATATAGGTAAGGGGGGATCCCATCAGGACCAGTGACTTTGTTTATACTTAGCCAAAAAACTGCATCATTCACTTCCTCTAATGAAAAGGAGATGTTAGAGAATCTTTTAAGTCAAGAAGGAACACCTGGGGAAGCATTCTGAGAAGTTTCATTATAAACTGCTAAGAAATGCTTAATCCATATCTCTGGGGGAATATGTGGGCAATGGTAAATATATCAGCTTGAGCGAACAGGGGCAGAGTGATAACCTCCCAAAATAGTGAACTATTAGAAAGGCAGCTAGCTTGAAGCAATTGGTTCCAGGCATCATCTTTCAAGAGTTTTTCCTGTGGTTGACCTCAGAACATTATCTCTGGCGACAAAAAAGGAAATCAAATCTCGTTCACTTGGAGCCACCTTCACATGTTTCATTCAAATCAAGCTGAACCCTTGAACAGTTACTGTCAAATGCCATGGGTGAAGGTTTTGGAGAATTAGAACAAGGTACTGTCAGATGATCGCCCACCATGATAAATATCATATTAAAGGGACTAAGCATCTCTCTTCACGATGAAACTTCATTAAGACAAATCTGATACTGTCTGGAGCTATTCAAGTAACATTTACACAGAAAATCTTCCGGTGCTACCTATGACCACTTCAGTAATCAGCCCCATCGGTAGTTATTAGACAGCCACCCTTGTAACCAAAAAAACTCCAAATGGCACTATGCTACCCCAAACCAAGGCAAATAGGATTATGGTTGCCAAAACCTGAACACAGGTTCTATAAGTTCATAATAAGGCTATAAAGGGGAGCTGAGGCAAAAATAAAATCAATAACCAATAAACAACCATGGTAGAGGGAATGTAATGCTGGGGATAAGAGGCAATTTTGTCAAACAAAAAGACAAGATTAAAATCACATAGCAAAGGATCTACAAACGAATTTAATACATCCCTCTACGTGTGCTGCATGTGTAGAGCACTTAATTCACTGATGGATGTATTTCCCCGAGAGAGTTTTCCCATGGAGGTAGTTTTGAACGGTGTACCATCTTCATGTCGGTGTACATGTAGTTCATGTGGGACGAGCGTGGAGTAACTTATATGTTTTCCACAGCCTTCCATCCCCAGACCAACTAGCCTGTGAAGAGATCAAAACACAACAATCCCCTGCACACGCCTGCAGTTGAAAGACAAAGTGATGACAGTAAAGTGATAACAACAATCCACTGCTTGGTTTTATGTTTCAGTGTAATGTTCTTCTTGTACACGGTTTTCATAGCCATAGCCAACACGTGTTTTGTTGCGCCTCATTGAAGTAAACCGCGACTTCTTCAGGGCAAAATTCCTGTAAATCGGGTCCTCTGCTTCGGTTGTAATTCCATCCCGAAAGATATCATCATTCGTACCGCCTTGTAAGCGACAGTCCCTGTCCAGGTGTGAAATAATCCTAAGTCGTTACCATGTAATGGTTCTCGTCATAGGCATCTGGTGTGCTAGAAATTTACAGTTATAGTAGTCCGTTAATCAAATGTTTCCTTTCTTGTTTTCCGTACAATTCCAGAAATGAGCAACTGTATTGCAGCGGCTGGTTGTCCGATCCGGGAACCACTCTGCTATCGAATCCGCATGTGCACTGGACGGCCTTTCAGCCTTGTGAAGAAAGAGTGGGAGCAAGCCCCGAGGAATCTCTCCCCCTCCCCACCCCAGGATGTTGTTAGCTACATGTTGGCTCTTGAGACTCAGATGATGGACTTCTGAAAAAAGTCGATAAACCTGGAAGCCAGCCAGGAGGTTATGAAACTCTGGTCTGACCAGAAGGCCACTCTGGTTAAGTTTCAGCCTGGTCAAATTGTGGGTAATAGTCCCAGTGGAGTCCCAGGCCTTGCAAGCCCCATGGTTTGGGCCCTATGAGGTGAAGGAGCACAAGGGGTATGTCAAATACTTGGTGGACTTCAAGACCTTAGGAACTCCTTGAGGGTCCTACATGTCAATTGCCTCAATCCCCACTAAGAGAAGTTTGAAATTACCATGCGCCTGGTGGCAGATAATAAAGTGATGGAGGAAAGTGAACTTCTCCCCGATCTCCTGTCTTCCCAGAAGCAACACGAGACAGTGGAAGGTGTCAACCTCTCTCCTACCCTGATCCCAGAGCAATAGAGGAACTGTTGACACTTCCTGGGGCATTTTGCCTCCTTGTTCACACTGACCCTCGGGCTCACCCATCTGTGTACCCATGATATTTCTACAGGGGACAGCATACCAGGCTTTCCGGTTCTGCATGGATTATGAAGGGCTCAACTCAGTCACCAAGACTGATGCACACCCCATCCCCTGAGTTGATGAGCTCCTAGATCGGTGTTGGAGCAGCCAAGTGCTTGAGCATGTTTGATTTGATGTACTGGTACTGGCAGATTGCCCAGAGAGGTCTGCATTCTCCAACCGAGAAGTCCAGTTTCAGTTTGAGGTGATGGCCCGCTGGGATGGAGAGCGTCAATGCCAGCTACCTGGGCGACATTGCGGTCTTCAGTTAAGCTGGGAAGAACATCTGATCGACTTCCGGGAAGTGCTTTGGGCCCAGCAACAGGCATGCCTGACTAACAAGGGAAGTAAGTGCCAGATAGGGCAGGGATCTGTGGTTTACTTGGGACACCAGGTTGGTGGGGACAAGGTGCAGCGCCTCCGAACCAAAATTTAGACCATCTTTGATGTGGACCCCCTCCAAGATTGAACTGAGGTGAAAGCCTTCTTGGGCATCACTAAATACTACAGGAGATTTGTCATGGTGTATGGGACCATTGTTGTCCCCTTTACTGAGCTGACTTCCATGAAGCATCCCAGAAAGGTGATCTGGACCGAGGCGTGCCAGAACACCTTTGACAATTTGAAGGAGGTTATGCATACAAAACCGATGCTCAAGGCCCCTGTAAGAAATTAATTGTAAAGACAGATGCCTCAGAGCATGGCTTAGAGGCTGTGCTCTCACAGCTGTATTAAGAAGGCCTAGAGCAGCCTGTTGTCTTAATAAGAAGGAGGCAACTTATCAGGGACCAGAGATGGAGTGTAATTGAAAAGGATGTCTTTTCTGTGGTCTGGGCGCGGAAGAAATTGAGATCATATTTGTTTGGGACTCACTTTGCAGTTCTGACAGACCACAGACCCCTCAGATGGCTAATGCAAATGAGGGATTGCGAGGGAATGGGGTGTATTATATGGTGTGAAGTGCAACCTCAATGTGTGATGCACTGACCAACCTCTTTAGGTCCAGTATGTTTCATCTGTACAACCCTATGGTCAACCCAGGCCCCAGCTGTGGCACTGGCACTGGCACTGAGCAGCAAGGCTTATGCAGAGTAACAAGTTCAAAGCATTTAAACAGCACCTAAATAATCGAAGAAGACATCGATACATAATACTCAATTTATAAAGATGCCCGATACCAAATATAAAAAAATAGACTGTATTTTTATCAGAAGTTAGCCACTAAAATGGAAATAAAACACTGGAGGGTTCCACATATATTGATTTTACAAGCAATAATAAAGCAAAGCAGTTTCATTCAACCGTGAACAAGCTTTGGCAAAGTCAATGGATTGGACACTTAGAAATGTATTATTGCGGTCAGCTAGAAGTACTCAAAGTGACCCCCTCTTGCTGGGAGAGAGTCAGGGGGACCAGCAAGGTCCTCTAGAACAGTTACCTCCACAGAAGAGGCAGTTCTCCAGCAGTTCCAGGTACTTTATCCATGTTTGCATGGATTCCTATGGAGTGGTCCTGATACCAGGGATCAAGGATTATGAAGATGCTCTAAGAATGTGGTGGATGTGATGCGGTCAACGAGGGTCTTCCTGAAGGGATTACTTGGTCCACGAAGATGATGAGGGGGTACCTGGATCAACATCCCACTAGGTACTCTCTGGTCTAGCTGAATTCCAGTCACCACTGGGCTATCAGTCATCCATTGTCGCGGTCACAGGCCAATCCTTCCTGGATTGATAACTCGCCTTCTGAGGGTCCCAGCAACTCTCCGATAGCACTCCTAGGTTTATCAAATTTGGGTGTAACTCTGTATGTTGGGTCATGGTCTTTGGTACTGCACGGCTGCGGTGATAATGGCTTGAAGACTTTGGGCTGCCAACTGGCTGCAGCAGGCTTCTTCAAGTGTTGTGTCCCTGTGCTGCATACAGGAAGCCAGGCTGCTTGCCCTTTGAGTCTCGTGGCTTGACTGGGCCCTGGAGACACCTTCTCCCTGAGCAGGACACGGCCGGCACAGTGCCTCTCTTTGCTAGCCACCTGGTACAGCAGATGCAGTATCCAATGGTGCAGCCTCTCTTTGTTGGTCCTTCAGTGCAGCAGACCAGTCCTTCCTTACTCCCTCTTCCAAGTCAGGTGGGATCTGAGGTCTGAGTGCCAGGGATGCCCCTATTATCCTTGGAAAGTGCCCTGAGAACAGGATGTGGTTGGTAGTCAATGAGCATCCAGGTTCCCTCCCACTTGGCTATCCAAAAATGCACCATTCTGCTCACTCCCAAGATGGTGAGACCCCGCTCTCTGTGTTCAGACATCCCTATCCTAGCCCCGGGGTGTGGCTACCTCAGGGCACACCCCTGGAGAAGCTGGTTTGGCAACTGGCTTCCCATTTCTGCTTATAGTGCCAGTCTGTCTACCTCAACAATGGGACAGCCCTCCCGCGGTGTTACACATCTGCCCTTCAAAATCAGCTTCACCTTTGAAGCCCACCTTTTGGGGCTAACATCTAAGTGGTTTCCGACAGGAGGGAAGTAACATCTCCCTGGCCTGAAATCCCTCATTGCTCTCCTTCCTGAGAGTCATTGGCATGTCTCGCCAGGAGGTCAGAAAGCTTTCTCGTGGAGCAGGATCCATGTTTGCCCAGGAAGGCACAGGAGTTTTAAGGCAACAAAGTGGCAGCTCTGCTAAAGCTGCACACTGCAACAAGTTACATTTCTTTCAACTTGAGATACAACCCAGGTTTAATGTAAAGAGTTGTTTGATACCTAAGAGTGCCGACTTGGTCTCACCGTTCAGGAGTTAGGACAGCTGAGGGGTTAGCGTGTAACCATGTACTCACCAATTGGGTGACCAAGTCTTTCCACAGCAAAAACAGTGGTTTTGTGTGCTTTACTGCCAAGGCATGCAAAGTACATGTCCTGCCTGTGCCATGTTTTGCACCCTGCCTTTAGGGCTCGGTAGGTCTTACAGAGGAGTAGCTTAGACACAGGTACTAGGGAAGTAGTAGCTTTGCCATTGATTTCAATGGCAAAGTCGGGCTAGCAGTGCATGACTGCTCCACCAATCTGCAGTGGCAAACTGGAGGACTTGTTTTACTTAGGGTACATCCAGGGTTGCACAATCAGTGCAGCAAGCCCTTGGGACCCCTCTAACTTACATAGTATGAGTACCTGGGTCCAATTTACTCAGGACTTACAGGTAATTTAGCCATTCCAATTGATTACAGCCAATTTGGCATACACTTTAGGGACAGGTTACTGGCACTGAGGTCTGGTTAGCAGGTCTCAGTGCACTCTCAGAGTTGAAAAGACAGGACCATCAGTCGAAAAACTTGGGGGTGACCACATGAATAGAGGCATTTCCTTACATGGGGAAAAATCCTAAACTGTTGAGGTTGTCCATCTCCCTGCAGAAAATGGACTTTACAGTAGAACATCGCCCTGGAACTGACTACACCAGCGCTGATGGTCTCTCCAGGTTCTTCGCCTTAGAAATGAGAACTCCTATGTGAGTGGGTAATTGTCCCTGCTTTCAGCTAGGAGGGGCACGTGTTATACCTGACAGTTGTGACATGGTTTTCCTCCCAAAAAATTTTCTTCACTCCTCCTGTTTGCTGAATTTGTTTCTCTTTGCTTCAGTGTATTTTACCACTGCTGACAAGTGCTCAAGTGCTTGTGCTCTCTCCCTCAAAAATGGTACATTTGACTTACACCTAACTGGCACATTTAATTTACTTGTAAGTCCCTAGTAAATGGGACTACAAGTACCCAGTGCCTGCAGGTTAAATGCTACTAGTAGGGCTACAGCATTTTTTTTCACCCACTGAAGTAGCTTTTTATGACATGTTTTAGGTTGGCAACTACAGTCTCTAGTCTGATTTTTAAACCTCCATTTTGACCAGGTAAAATAAACCTTTTGCCAAGCCTAAAGCTTCCTCTTTAATAATTATGTTACCCCTAAGGTAGACCCTAAAGGATCATAGGGAAGGGTGCATTTTATTAAAAAAGAAAGACATGTGGGTTTATGTTTTTTATGTCCTAGCATTGAAAAACCCCGAACATCATTTTTCACTGTTACAATGCCTATCTTTCCAATTGACTACACTTGTTACCTTATTACATTTAAGATTTGATTTTGGGCAGATAGAGATATGTTTCCATACTTAAATGAACTGTACTTTAAAATTTTCTTTAACCGCTTCCGTGCAGCGCCGATTCCCTCTCAGTGCTGGACATTCCAGAACAGGGTGCGGTCGTGACGGAACCGTTCCGTCATCAGCACAGCTCAACCGTGACTGATGACGGAATGGTTCCATCACAAGCATCGAAGGGGTTAATGTTAAATTCAGCTTTTAAGTCGAAAGTCTGAAAATGGCACTTTTAGAAAGCTGGTATTTTCTTGTCCTAACATTTATTGCCGTATGCCAGTTTTCCAACAGAGAAGCCATTTCCTATAAACTCCAACTGAATTTGATTAAAAATATGAGCCTTTCCAGGCTGAACATGGGATTCAAAGGAGGGTCTGAATGCCCACTTTGTAAAAGTTCACAAATTTCCAAGGCAAACCACACCTTGGAACACCAAGGAATGCCCTTAATCCCACCCGAGTGGGATTTATGTATATGGAGAACTCCATACTCATGGTGGATATCCTCTCCACCCGTAAAAAGACTTATATCTGCCAGTAATCCCTTTGTGAATTCCTGGCAGATGTAATTGAGGTAAACTTACATTTACAACTCAATTTCACTTTGTGAATAGGCCCAATGGGCCACATCAATTAATATAGTTTGATATAGCTACTATTGTTTTTAAAATCAGTTTTTTTGCCACTCCGCTTGATTTATTAATATGTTTTAATTGAGGTATATAGAAGAGGAACCATAAGATTATGACAGTTTGTGGTATAAATGATTTAGGTTTTCAGCATTGTGCTGTGTTCTGTGACACTGTGTCCTCCTCTTCAAACAAGTGCATATTTTGCATGTTAGACAAAGTGAAAATGGTAATATTCCATTGGCATACCACGTCAGCATACACCTTAAATAAAATATATGTGATGTAAAAAATAGATATTAACTGTGGTGTGGTGTTATATTAATCATTGGTGGGGTGTTATACTAATCATTCATGCAATTATTATACAACTTTAGCTCTGAAAATTAGTGTGATGTCATCAGGGTTTAGTTCATGTGACATCACTTCCTAGCAAGAATCAGGGTCAAAGGTCAAGCCATCACTTTCTGTAATATCATTGAGGTCAAAGGGTGTGTGATGTTACTGCTGCTACCCCTGACATTTTGGTAAATTTACAGCTATGGGTGCACCAATACAAAACAGAGCACTGAACTACCATAACTCTGTGAATGGCTCCCGGAAGCATCCAGTTCATTACTCAACCTTGGATCACTGCAGCAATGGGACAGTGAAAGTCGCTAATCATACCCACTACCTCCATGATCTGCTTCATGACACCTTGTGCAGAGTTACGGGGTCTCAGCTCAGTGCCCTATGTGCAACAACCTACTTTTTCCCCCAGAATTTTATATAGTGCAAACTTGACCCGAAGGATGAGATATCAAAGCGCTTTACACATACACCAATTGCATTACATGAGGAGACATTCATTTTTGTTAGGCACGTGGAGATTAAGTGATTTGCCCAGAATCACAGGATGTTGCACGTCCTTGCAGAGACTAGAATCCTGTTCCCAGATTTGAGGTTGACCGCCCGAGCCGTTAGGCTCCATCCTCTCCGTTAGGCTCCATCTGACCTCCTGTAGCCCCGAGGGAATTGGCGTACACCGCCGGTAATTAATCCGTAAAATTCCCAAAGTTCAGTACGCTCTCAGTGAAAAATCCACACACCAGCTCAAATTCCAAGGGTTTTTAATCCAAAAAACAACATGTTTCGGCTTCCCTGAAGCCTTGATCACGTTCAATGGAAAGTGCCCACAATCTTGTTAATAAAGCATTCGGTAGTCAACAGTTCACGTATAAAGTATAAACATTGTAAAAGGACTACACAGGCGTCGTGCCTTGCATCGAAATTGAGCCGCCATGATGGAATGGGACAATTTGCACATATTAAACAAAATATTCACCCAAAGTACATAGAATATATAAAGAAAATCAGGTGTTTATAAAGTATCAGCATAGAATACATAAGGAAAATCTAGTATTGATAAGGTATCTTGTGCTAAATTAAATAAAAGTTCAAATAAACTTATATTGTATTTCAGCTTAATGTTAGATTGGTCCATGTCTATCTGTGCTCTCAGGGCGTGCAACCACTCAAATTCATTCATTTGGTCTAAATGGGACACATAATAATCTTGTTAAATGCATTACACCATGGTTTCTATCAATATATTCAAATAAAAGTTCAAATAAACTAATATAACAGGCATTTCAAGTTAGTTTATATCAATCTCGTGCCCACTGGGCGAGTAGACACTTGAATTCATTCATTTGGCCAAATGACAAACATGATATTCTTGTTCAATGCATTACGCCATGTTTGCTTTAAGTATGTGGTGTTCCTCCTACTGTCAGTCAGACCAATATGTATACAATTGTGATACTTAGTGTAGACATCAGTGCAAATAGAATTGTGCACATGTAAAATACATGTTTGAATTGTTCACTATTCAAATGCGGCATCAGTTCAATATCCTGCCTAGAATACTTGCGCTTCGTTGGCCAGAATGCTGATCATTTTACAAAGTGCTCATGTGGTGAGGAAAAAGAGGATGGTGTGACCCGTGCTCAAAAGATACATTGCTCAATCAAATAATTTTCCTGTTGAGAGAAAAAGGAATCCGTTGATAATAATAAATACAATCCCATAAGTGCCACCAATTAAAATCAAAACATTTTCTCTCGTATGCACTGCACATTGGGGATACATGAGATGTTCTTGGAAAGTAGGCAGAAATAAGTCTATAATTCACAAGAGTATTCTCAGCTAGTCATGTTGATTGAAAGAGAATCTAAGAGATGTATCTGCGTGTAGGTCCATGGTGTGTCCCTCAGTAATGTAATACACCTGCAAATAAATGTTATTCTCTCAGGTGTATTGCCAGTTCTTCATCCTGGTTGAGCCCACCAGGTTCTTTGGTCTGAAAATCAACTATATACTTAGATTCTCCTTGCCTTAGCTTTAACATTCTGTTACCCACTCTAGGATTTTGTTTGATCTGCTCTAGAATGAAGAATCTAACTTTTGAGGTGTCAGAGAGATGTTTGTCCCTGTAATGGCGGGCAACTGGATATTTTTCATCGTTATTTTTGATTGCCCGTAGATGTTCTAAGACACGTTTTTCTGCAGCACAGTTTGTACTCCCTATGTACCATCTTTCACAGGGGCATGCTATAACATAAACAACGTGTGTGGTACTGCATGTCAAAAATTGTTGGATCTCCATGTGGTTCCCGTTTTACTGAATCTCCTTTGTGAGGACACTATTTTTGCAGGCCTTGCAATGGCCACGAGGAAAAAATGCCTTGAGGCCATGTTCGGAGCCTACCGCATAGGTGGTTACATCACTGTGGACAAGAAGATATCTTAAGCTTTTACCTTTCCTGTAGGTGACACTGGGTCTATTAGGCAATTCATCACCTATTACGTTGTCGCTCTTGAGGATGTTCCAATTTTTTGCCACAATCCTCTGTATATTCTGCGCTTCAGCATTATAGGTGAGAATCAATCTGGTCTCATTGGCCACTTGCTCATCTTTCTCTTTGGTCTTGTCAATGAGAGTGTCAGGTCTAGTAATAGTATCTGCCCTTTCTTTGGCTTTACGAAGTACCCAATTAGGATAACCTCTAGCAGAGAACCTAGTCAACATATTCTTACATTCCTCCTGGTAAGTTTCTTCAGTGTTACAGTTTCTTTTGGCCCTCAGCAGTTCCCCATAGGGGATGCTCCACTTGAGGGTATCCGTGTACCTGCTGAGGGCATGAAGAATACTGTTCCCGGCAGTACTTTTTCTAAAGAGGGTTGTCTGTAGTGTATTTTGTACGATGTTGATTTTGACATCTAAATACTCAGCTGTTTTATTGCTAGTATGACTCGTCAGTACTATGTTCTTGTCATTTTTGTTGAGAGTGTTAATAAAGGCAACGGCATCTTGTTCATTGCCATCCCAGATGACGAAGAGATCATCAATGTACCTCCACCATGTTATAGCATGCTGGAGGTACTGGGCACATGTGGGGTCGGCACTGATGTCCTGCTCCCAGCTTCCCATAAAAAGATTTGCGAAGCTGGGAGCAAAGCTCGAACCCATCGCCGTACCGACCACCTGCCTGTAGAGAACACCATCAAATAACATTTTTTTATTGGAGAGACAATATGTCATCAAGCTCAACAGAATTTTACTGTGTTCTCTATATCTGAGGGGACGTCTTGCCAAAAATTGGCCGCATGCTTCCAAACCATCCCTGCGCTCAATGATGGTATACAAGGATTGTACATCCAATGTAATCATCAGGTAGTTCTCCTCCCACTTGATGTTCTGTATTTTATTGAGGAAGTCTTTAGTGTCTCATATGTGACTGGGTAAACCAGCCACCCACTCCCTAAGGTAATGGTCCACGTATTTGGATACATGATCTGTTGCACTGCCTCTTGAGGACACTATTGGCCTGCCCGGAGGATTGAAGGGATCTTTATGTAGTTTGGGAAGCAGATACATAACAGGAAGGACCGGGAAGTCATTTTTAAGATAATTATATTCTTCCCATTCAAGTATGCCCTTGTCTTTCCACATCCTCAGTTCGTCCCATAACTCAGTTATGCTCTTGTTATAGATCTCACGAGATACAGGTAAATAAAATCTCTCATCTTTAAGTTGTTTGAGGGCCTCGTTGATGTACGTTTGTTTGTCTAGGATAACCACATTTCCGCCTTTGTCTGCGGGACGTATGACGATGCTATCATCCTCCATGAGAGATTTAAGTGCCTGCATTTGGGTGTAAGTCATGTTATTATTAAGACACTCTTTCCTATTCTTTTTGTGTTTGTAGGTGCAAAGTGCCTTGCTGGTGCTGTCCTGAAAAGTATCAAGGGAGTCATGTGGCAGGGGAGGGAGGAAAGTGGATTTGGGCTTGAAGCCCGAATTTGCACTAATATCAATGATAAATTCGGCTTCCTGGAGAATTTGGGTGTCTTGGGGGATAGCTGTGGTGTCGGATAATTGACTGGCATTTTCCGTACTGTGCTGTTCTAACAAAACCATATTGATGATGGTATCAGTGTCACTGATCATAATGTTGTCAGGCTAATCAGTGTGGATGATATCACTTCGTTTTGTCCATCCTAACATTTTAAGTTTATGCCATTTTCTCAACTTAAGTTTACGGGTAAACTTAAATAAATCAATTCGTGCCTCAGCATAGTTAAATGGCATTGATGGACAGAACGAAAGTCCTAAACATAATGTCAGTTTTTCAGTATCATTAATCACCTTATTTGATAAATTGATGACTGACTAGTTAGCCATATCTGTCTCCATTAGCGACCTCTTCTGGCCCGCATTTTGCTGTTCCCACGTGCGCCTCTTGCCTTGCCTCTTGCTCCACCTTTGCTGTAATCTTTTTCCTCCGTTGTTACGTTTCCCCTTCTTCTGCCACGACCACGGCCCCTTTGTCCTCTTGCTGTTGCTGCCGGAGTCTCCTTTACAGTCCGTCTGCTCCGGCGTAGATGACTGTATTCCTCTAAAAAATTCACCTGACGTGAGGGTTTCGCGATAGTAGTGCCGCCATCAATAGAAATATCAGACTCTGTTTCACTTGTTAGGGAAGGAGTAGTCTGACGGGGTGATTGTTCTTCATCAGGATCTTCTCCCACCGTGGCGGTAGATGTATACAGATAGTCATATTTGCGACTGAAGGTCAGTATTCTGCCGCTTTCGTAATCGTTATAATCACGATCTAGTTTTCTTTCTTTGCGAGTTTTTATATCTTCCTCATATTTTTTTAGACGATCTTTCACGGTGTTAATTAATTTCTCAGTAGCTTCGCCATCGGAAATGTTTTTAATTTCCTCCATCAGTTCCTGGATTTGTTTCAAAATAGCGTCCCGGTCGATCCAGGCATACTTGACTAAAATCTCAAGCATTCTCCTAGAGCTCAAGGCCGAGTTTTGCGACCATTCCGTGAGCATTGCGGGGTTAGGTGTGTCGTAAGTTGGCGTGGTGAATATCCTTAGCCCCCTTGGTACCATGTCCTGATCAATGTAGTTTTGAAGCGAAGTGGCCTCCCACCACTTCGAGATTTCATTCTTTTTAAGTTTTTCTAATTTGTTTATTTTGTCATTAATAGACTGTGGAGTGGTATCATTGTTGGCACTTGCAGTATATGTTTTCTTTTTTCTTGTGAATAGCAGTTGTGCTACTGCTCTTCTTTCGTTTTCTTCCTCCTTGGTAGTTCTAATAAGGCTGTGTGGAGATGCACCCTTGTAAAATACAAGTTATTCCTGCCACAGTGTTGTGAATGTTGTTAGTAGTTCAGCCGCGGTTCGTAAATCACACAGCGTTCAAGGAACCAGGTGGCGCGTATGAGTCCTACCCGCTGCTGTTTATAGAGTGTGGCGAGACAGGGGACTCGGGTAAATGCCGACCTCTTGTATTGCGTTGGTAATATGTGGCCGCGGAATCTAGAGGGAGTCACAGTATGGGGAGCCGCTCGGTCTGAATGCGGCTTCCCCGGGAAATGTTAACAAGCTCCATATCGCACAGAGCCTGTCTCCCACAACCCGTCAGGGCGAACATGCAAGACGCTGCTTCCCTGGCTCACCTCGTTTATCCGAAGCTCTCGTCTCCACATCTATAGTCGACAATTAGGCACACCACTCGGCCGGGCAAGTGAAGGTCTCGGTAAATCATATCCAACAAAGCGCTCCTTCTGACCTCCTGTAGCCCCGAGGGAACTGGCGTACACCGCCGGCGGAGCACGCCAGTAATTAATCAGTAAAATTCCCAAAGTTCAGTACGCTCTCAGTGAAAAATCCACATACCAGCTCAAATTCCAAGGGTTTTTAAAAAAGAAACTACACAGGCGTCGTGCCTTGCATCGAAATTGAGCAAAATATTCACGCAAAGTGCATAGAATATATAAAGAAAATCAGGTGTCTTTATATATTCTATGCACTTTGCGTGAATATTTTGTTTAATATGTGCAAATTGTCCCATTCCATCATGGCGGCTCAATTTCGATGCAAGGCACGACGCCTTTGTAGTCCTTTTACAATGTTTAGACTTTATACGTGAACTGTTGACTACCGAATGCTTTATTAACACGATTGTGGGTACTTTCCATTGAACGTGATAAAGGCTTCAGGGAAGCTGAAACATGTTGTTTTTTAGATTAAAAACCCTTGGAATTTGAGCTGGTGTGTGGATTTTTCACTGAGAGCATACTGAACTTTGGGAATTTTACATATATATATATTTTTGAAACAAAGGAGGCGGCACAATCAGGAATCGATTTAAAGCCTTATTTATTACAAGACTTCACCCCACCAACGCGTTTCGGCCTCACTCGGCCTTGCTCACGGTTGGTTAGTCCCTCTACAGTGTTTGTATTTATACTAGCCCATTTGTAGCCATTTATGAGGCATTATGGGAGATGTAGTTTCAGTGCATTTTAGTGATTCAATTAAAGAAAAGAAAGACTTTGCATGCTTTTAAATTATAGCACTTTGGTAACAGTCAGTGTTCATGATAGTGGGTTTAGTACCCATTGTCTTATCTTGATGTTTATTCTTTATCCATTGTTATTAAGGGTGTAGTACCCATTTTTATACTGAGATTCTTATTCCAGGTGAACATGCAGATCCTCTCCAAAGTTCATCCCCTTCGGGTGTTTGGTTCGGAGTCTGATTATCATGCGCGACTCCATCTGTCGCAGTCTTCTAACCACATCACCTCCTCTTTCCATTTTGTCCAGTACTTTTGCTCCAAAGAAATGCATTTGCCTCCAGTCGCCGTTCTGGCATGTACTCATGTGCTTCGCAGTGGCATATTGCATGTTGGAATTTTTTACTGCTCGAATATGTTCCAAAATCCTTTTCTTCAACATGCAAGTTGTGCACCCCACATATTTCATTCCACATTTACATTCGATTATGTAAATAACATTTTTTGAGGTGCATGAGATTTGTTGATCTATTCTCATTAACTTGCCATCTGGTTCCTCAATTACTTTCATACTTTTACCAATCTTGCAGGCTTTGCAAGTGTTGCAGGGTTGGAATCCTTTTCGCTGCATTTCTAGCCAGTTCTGTTTTGGCTTTTCTTGGAAGTGACTTTTGACCAATAGGTCTTTCAGTGAAGTGTTTTTTTTGTATGTTATTTGTGGTGAGTTGCCAATGGTACTGCCAATATCAGGATCATTTTTCAGAAGATGCCAATATTTTTTCATTATTCGGGCAATGTTGGAACTTTCTTTACTGTAGGTCATTATTAATCTTGGAGGTGTGTGAGTTTCACTTTTTTTTTTTGGTTGTTCCATCAATGTTTGGGTGCGTGTTTTTTGGTCGATTTTTCTTTTACACTTGGTTAACACTCTTTCTTCATAGCCTCTCGCTCTGAATCTGCATTTACTTTCTTCAATGATTTTCTCAGCATCTTCAGCTACCGAGCAATTCCTCTTTAGTCTTGTGAATTCGCCATACGGTATACTACGCAGGAGTGGTGTGGGATGAAAACTTGTCCCATGAAGTACACTATTTGTGGCTGTCTTTTTTCGAAATAGAGTTGATTCCAACTTTTCATTGAGCACATATATTTTGGTGTCCAAGAAATCTATCTCCTTAGTGCTGGTATTGCATGTGAATTGTAATCCGACATTGTTATTGTTAAGTTTATTGAAATATATCTGAAATTGCTCATTCGTGCCGTGCCAAATAATGAACAGGTCGTCGATGTACCGAACCCATAACATTATTCGTTCCAGATCTTGTTGATTTTCTTCATTCCATGCTATGGTTTTCTCCCACCACCCCATAGTGATGTTGGCGTAGTTCGGTGATAGAGAAATGCCCATGGCGGTGCCGCAGATTTGTTTGAATAGTTGCTTGTTGAAGAAAAAAACATTATTCTTCAAACATAGATCAATCATTGACATTAACATTTTCGAATGGTCCAGGTATGTGATATTCCGTTGTTTGAAATAGTATTCGCAGGCTTGCATTCCGATGTCGTGGCGGATTGAGGTGTAGAGTGAAACTACATCAATGGTTACTAGTAAAAATTCGGGGTTCCAGGTCACATTCATTAGAATTCTCAGAAAATCACCAGTGTCTTTTATATACGATGGGAGACTTTGGGCAATGGGGGCCAAAAATTTGTCAGCGTAATTGGAAATGTTTTCGTATAATGATCCACATGAAGAAACAATGGGCCTCCCTGGTGGCTGATTTAAGGTCTTATGAATTTTCGGGAGAAAATATATGCACGGTATTATTGGGTAATCAATGGTTAAATACTTTTGTTCGTCTTCATCTATTAGACCATTTTTGTGCCATGTTTCCAAATGTTCATGTAGCTCTTTTTTCATCTTTTCATACGGGTTTATTTCCAGTTTTTGATAGTTGTTTACCTGGTTTAATTGTCTCATTGCCTCTTCTATATAATCAGTTGTTTTCATCAGGACAATATTACCCCCCTTGTCCGCGGGTTTTATGGTGATTTTATCATTGTTCATTAATGTTTTGATTGCTGCACGCTCACTTTTCGAGAGATTTTCCCGTGTCTTGTTCTTGACTTTAGAGAGATTGTCCAGTTCTTTTACCATTGCTTCCGAGAATAGGTCTATTTTGTTCCCAGGTGACAGTGTCGGATAGTACCTTGATTTTCTCTTTAATCCTGTTGCTGGTCTGACGTCTGTAGGGATATTGAGCTCCTCTAACAGTTCGGCATCTGTTATAGAGGTACCATCTAAGTCAAATAATGATTCAAAACTGTTTTTCATATCTGGGATATCTGCAATGGTATTGAAAGGAACTTCCTCTGTGTTATCATCTACAGTGTTGCTGGGCTCTGTTTGTTTGTTGGCGTGCACTTTCGCTAGTTTTAACTTTCTCACATATCTGTAGAAATCTATCCGAGTTTCCGTGTAATCAAAATGTGCTTCGGGACAGAATGATAATCCCTTATTTAAAACACGCTTTTCAGTCTCTGTCAGTTGGTGGTCCGAAAGATTTACTATTAAGTTGGCCTCGGATTGCGATTGCGCAGTGGGTACTGGCGTTTTTCTTCGTTTTGCCCTGCGGGTTTTTCTGGCGCTGATGTGGGGGTTGTTTGATTTTGTTGCCCCCTTCCTCTTCCTCTGTGTCTTTGGTTGGGGTATGGTCGTCTCCCCCTTCCTCTTGCTCTTCCTCTGCCTCTCGCAATACTTTTTTCCAGATTGACCAATTCGACCTCCTCTAAAACTGACCAGTTTTTTGACTGGTAGGTGCTTCGTGTTGACCCATCATCACTAATGCTGGATTCACTTGCACTTGATACTAATTTTTGTATTGGATAGTTCTTTTTTAAATTATCATATTTTCTAGCAAAAGTCAATATTCTGCCATGAATGTAATCCTGTTCATCCCTTTGGAATTTCCGCTCTTTGCGTTCTTCGATTTCATTTTCATAAGAGTCTAATCTAGTTTCCATTTCCTTGCGGAGTTTGGCAACTTCATCTTGATTGGTCTCTTTTGTAATGTCATCTTCCAGCTCTTTGATCTTTAGTTTGATCTCATCTACCTCAATGCGTGCATGCTTTACAAGAATGCGCATCATGTTCAGAGAGCATTGGGTATTATTATCTATCCATTCTTCAATTAGTTCTTTCTTTACCTCTGTATGAGTTGGCATTGTAAATATCCTGAGCCCTCGAGGGATGCGTTTCACTTCTAAGTACTTTTCTAAAGCGATTGCCTCCCAACTTTTATTGATCTCTTTCTTGTATAATTTTTCTAAAGCGTTTAGCTGCTGCTTTAGAGTGTTGACAGGTATTGAGGACGCTGTCGAGGTTACTGGAGTTTCATCTGGCTTGCCCCCAGTTTTAAACATCGTGGTTACTTTTGAAGCTCTTTTTGCTATACGAGCCTCCATTGTTGTAGTTTAATGATGTGCTTCATGCAATTGTACCTTAAAGGGTGAAACAATGTTTTTAGTCTCTGTCGCTTTAAGGCTCAATCCTGATCTGACTATTCTTCGTGAAGCTGCCCGTTTTATTCACGGAGTCAGCATTTTCCATACGTAGATTTTGTCAGCCACTTCAAATTCCTGCTTGCATTCATGGGAGTTACACTCCGCTTACCTTATGCGGGACTGCTTCACTCGGAGGTTGCGCTGCGCAGCTTCTCCTTCAGTCCGGCAAGGTAATCACTCACACGCAGCCTTTCGGTGCAGGAAGTTGGGCGCGTCACTCGGCTTCATTTCTCAACATCCAAAGAGATCCAATAGCCATGTGGACGCGCTCTGCAGTGTGTGCTCTGCCCAGGGGTCGGATCCTGACCCAGGTAATTTTTGAAACAAAGGAGGCGGCACAATCAGGAATCGATTTAAAGCCTTATTTATTACAAGACTTCACCCCACCAACGCGTTTCGGCCTCACTCGGCCTTGCTCACGGTTGGTTAGTCCCTCTACAGTGTTTGTATTTATACTAGCCCATTTGTAGCCATTTATGAGGCCTTGCTCACGGTTGGTTAGTCCCTCTACAGTGTTTGTATTTATACTAGCCCATTTGTAGCCATTTATGAGGCATTATGGGAGATGTAGTTTCAGTGCATTTTAGTGATTCAATTAAAGAAAAGAAAGACTTTGCATGCTTTTAAATTATAGCACTTTGGTAACAGTCAGTGTTCAATGGATAAAGAATAAACATCAAGATAAGACAATGGGTACTAAACCCACTATCATGAACACTGACTGTTACCAAAGTGCTATAATTTAAAAGCATGCAAAGTCTTTCTTTTCTTTAATTGAATCACTAAAATGCACTGAAACTACATCTCCCATAATGCCTCATAAATGGCTACAAATGGGCTAGTATAAATACAAACACTGTAGAGGGACTAACCAACCGTGAGCAAGGCCGAGTGAGGCCGAAACGCGTTGGTGGGGTGAAGTCTTGTAATAAATAAGGCTTTAAATCGATTCCTGATTGTGCCGCCTCCTTTGTTTCAAAAATTACCTGGGTCAGGATCCGACCCCTGGGCAGAGCACACACTGCAGAGCGCGTCCACATGGCTATTGGATCTCTTTGGATGTTGAGAAATGAAGCCGAGTGACGCGCCCAACTTCCTGCACCGAAAGGCTGCGTGTGAGTGATTACCTTGCCGGACTGAAGGAGAAGCTGCGCAGCGCAACCTCCGAGTGAAGCAGTCCCGCATAAGGTAAGCGGAGTGTAACTCCCATGAATGCAAGCAGGAATTTGAAGTGGCTGACAAAATCTATGTATGGAAAATGCTGACTCCGTGAATAAAACGGGCAGCTTCACGAAGAATAGTCAGATCAGGATTGAGCCTTAAAGCGACAGAGACTAAAAACATTGTTTCACCCTTTAAGGTACAATTGCATGAAGCACATCATTAAACTACAACAATGGAGGCTCGTATAGCAAAAAGAGCTTCAAAAGTAACCACGATGTTTAAAACTGGGGGCAAGCCAGATGAAATTCCAGTAACCTCGACAGCGTCCTCAATACCTGTCAACACTCTAAAGCAGCAGCTAAACGCTTTAGAAAAATTATACAAGAAAGAGATCAATAAAAGTTGGGAGGCAATCGCTTTAGAAAAGTACTTAGAAGTGAAACGCATCCCTCGAGGGCTCAGGATATTTACAATGCCAACTCATACAGAGGTAAAGAAAGAACTAATTGAAGAATGGATAGATAATAATACCCAATGCTCTCTGAACATGATGCGCATTCTTGTAAAGCATGCACGCATTGAGGTAGATGAGATCAAACTAAAGATCAAAGAGCTGGAAGATGACATTACAAAAGAGACCAATCAAGATGAAGTTGCCAAACTCCGCAAGGAAATGGAAACTAGATTAGACTCTTATGAAAATGAAATCGAAGAACGCAAAGAGCGGAAATTCCAAAGGGATGAACAGGATTACATTCATGGCAGAATATTGACTTTTGCTAGAAAATATGATAATTTAAAAAAGAACTATCCAATACAAAAATTAGTATCAAGTGCAAGTGAATCCAGCATTAGTGATGATGGGTCAACACGAAGCACCTACCAGTCAAAAAACTGGTCAGTTTTAGAGGAGGTCGAATTGGTCAATCTGGAAAAAAGTATTGCGAGAGGCAGAGGAAGAGCAAGAGGAAGGGGGAGACGACCATACCCCAACCAAAGACACAGAGGAAGAGGAAGGGGGCAACAAAATCAAACAACCCCCACATCAGCGCCAGAAAAACCCGCAGGGCAAAACGAAGAAAAACGCCAGTACCCACTGCGCAATCGCAATCCGAGGCCAACTTAATAGTAAATCTTTCGGACCACCAACTGACAGAGACTGAAAAGCGTGTTTTAAATAAGGGATTATCATTCTGTCCCGAAGCACATTTTGATTACACGGAAACTCGGATAGATTTCTACAGATATGTGAGAAAGTTAAAACTAGCGAAAGTGCACGCCAACAAACAAACAGAGCCCAGCAACACTGTAGATGATAACACAGAGGAAGTTCCTTTCAATACCATTGCAGATATCCCAGATATGAAAAACAGTTTTGAATCATTATTTGACTTAGATGGTACCTCTATATCAGATGCCGAACTGTTAGAGGAGCTCAATATCCCTACAGACGTCAGACCAGCAACAGGATTAAAGAGAAAATCAAGGTACTATCCGACACTGTCACCTGGGAACAAAATAGACCTATTCTCGGAAGCAATGGTAAAAGAACTGGACAATCTCTCTAAAGTCAAGAACAAGACACGGGAAAATCTCTCGAAAAGTGAGCGTGCAGCAATCAAAACATTAATGAACAATGATAAAATCACCATAAAACCCGCGGACAAGGGGGGTAATATTGTCCTGATGAAAACAACTGATTATATAGAAGAGGCAATGAGACAATTAAACCAGGTAAACAACTATCAAAAACTGGAAATAAACCCGTATGAAAAGATGAAAAAAGAGCTACATGAACATTTGGAAACATGGCACAAAAATGGTCTAATAGATGAAGACGAACAAAAGTATTTAACCATTGATTACCCAATAATACCGTGCATATATTTTCTCCCGAAAATTCATAAGACCTTAAATCAGCCACCAGGGAGGCCCATTGTTTCTTCATGTGGATCATTATACGAAAACATTTCCAATTACGCTGACAAATTTTTGGCCCCCATTGCCCAAAGTCTCCCATCGTATATAAAAGACACTGGTGATTTTCTGAGAATTCTAATGAATGTGACCTGGAACCCCAAATTTTTACTAGTAACCATTGATGTAGTTTCACTCTACACCTCAATCCGCCACGACATCGGAATGCAAGCCTGCGAATACTATTTCAAACAACGGAATATCACATACCTGGACCATTCGAAAATGTTAATGTCAATGATTGATCTATGTTTGAAGAATAATGTTTTTTTCTTCAACAAGCAACTATTCAAACAAATCTGTGGCACCGCCATGGGCATTTCTCTATCACCGAACTACGCCAACATCACTATGGGGTGGTGGGAGAAAACCATAGCATGGAATGAAGAAAATCAACAAGATCTGGAACGAATAATGTTATGGGTTCGGTACATCGACGACCTGTTCATTATTTGGCACGGCACGAATGAGCAATTTCAGATATATTTCAATAAACTTAACAATAACAATGTCGGATTACAATTCACATGCAATACCAGCACTAAGGAGATAGATTTCTTGGACACCAAAATATATGTGCTCAATGAAAAGTTGGAATCAACTCTATTTCGAAAAAAGACAGCCACAAATAGTGTACTTCATGGGACAAGTTTTCATCCCACACCACTCCTGCGTAGTATACCGTATGGCGAATTCACAAGACTAAAGAGGAATTGCTCGGTAGCTGAAGATGCTGAGAAAATCATTGAAGAAAGTAAATGCAGATTCAGAGCGAGAGGGTATGAAGAAAGAGTGTTAACCAAGTGTAAAAGAAAAATCGACCAAAAAATACGCACCCAAACATTGATGGAACAACCAAAAAAAAGTGAAACTCACACACCTCCAAGATTAATAATGACCTACAGTAAAGAAAGTTCCAACATTGCCCGAATAATGAAAAAATATTGGCATCTTCTGAAAAATGATCCTGATATTGGCAGTACCATTGGCAACTCACCACAAATAACATACAAAAAAAACACTTCACTGAAAGACCTATTGGTCAAAAGTCACTTCCAAGAAAAGCCAAAACAGAACTGGCTAGAAATGCAGCGAAAAGGATTCCAACCCTGCAACACTTGCAAAGCCTGCAAGATTGGTAAAAGTATGAAAGTAATTGAGGAACCAGATGGCAAGTTAATGAGAATAGATCAACAAATCTCATGCACCTCAAAAAATGTTATTTACATAATCGAATGTAAATGTGGAATGAAATATGTGGGGTGCACAACTTGCATGTTGAAGAAAAGGATTTTGGAACATATTCGAGCAGTAAAAAATTCCAACATGCAATATGCCACTGCGAAGCACATGAGTACATGCCAGAACGGCGACTGGAGGCAAATGCATTTCTTTGGAGCAAAAGTACTGGACAAAATGGAAAGAGGAGGTGATGTGGTTAGAAGACTGCGACAGATGGAGTCGCGCATGATAATCAGACTCCGAACCAAACACCCGAAGGGGATGAACTTTGGAGAGGATCTGCATGTTCACCTGGAATAAGAATCTCAGTATAAAAATGGGTACTACACCCTTAATAACAATGGATAAAGAATAAACATCAAGATAAGACAATGGGTACTAAACCCACTATCATGAACACTGACTGTTACCAAAGTGCTATAATTTAAAAGCATGCAAAGTCTTTCTTTTCTTTACTTGAATCACTAAAATGCACTGAAACTACGTCTCCCATAATGCCTCATAAATGGCTACAAATGGGCTAGTATAAATACAAACACTGTAGAGGGACTAACCAACCGTGAGCAAGGCCGAGTGAGGCCGAAACGCGTTGGTGGGGTGAAGTCTTGTAATAAATAAGGCTTTAAATCGATTCCTGATTGTGCCGCCTCCTTTGTTTCAAAAATTACCTGGGTCAGGATCCGACCCCTGGGCAGAGCACACACTGCAGAGCGCGTCCACATGGCTATTGGATCTCTTTGGATGTTGAGATATATATATATATATATATATATATATATATATATATATATATATATATATATATATATATATATATATATATATATATATATATATATATTATTCGCCAACCTCCTTCTCATTTGCAAAGAAGCCCTGTCACTCCAGGGTGGGCGTGGCTTTATAAGTAACTTTATTAGCAACTGTTGCCTTCTGAGACGCGTTTCGGGAATCACACCCTTTGTCAATCAAAACGCGTTTGTTTAAAATTAATGCAAAAGTTCAAGTTCATTGTGAGTAAAAAATTAAAACACCACTCTCTGCTTTTTTCCAACCAGCTGGTGTTCAGGTAAACATTAAATTCCCAGATGGCTCAGAGTGTGCATGCTGATATCTTGATAAGCACAAAACAAACACGCTGGCAGTTCGTAAGACCTTGCAGTGCTGATAGTTTGTAGGTCGAGCCTATAGCAGTGTGCATGCGCTGCAATAGGAAAACGACCTCTTGCAGCTGACCAGGACTTTTCACAAGCTCGTGTTGTGGCATTTTTTCCACCAATTTTTCTATTGGTGTATGCATGCGTCTTCCTTAAAAGACAGCACGCAAGTGGGTAAAGGTGGGCGCATGTCCCGCCTTTCCCAGCCAATGTAACCGTTCATGGCCTAAGGCTTGCGGTTACGTGCACGAGCCACATCTGTTTTCAATTATCGTGCACCGACGCGGGCACGATAATTGAAAACAGATGGGCTGCTTGCTCTCCCAAGCGCGCAATCACCACTCGCGGGCTTTGTTCATCCGGTAACCGCTTGCGGCCTGGTAAAAGGTGACAGCTGTGCCCACGCTGTGAGACATCGTTGTCCCCCACTCTTGTTACTCGGATAATCTCCTTTGACTGATTTTGGGGTGACTGCATATTACGTTTGAGTCTTTAGTTTTTATGGGTACAGCTTTTGGCTATACGATAGGAAGATGCCCATTGCCCTCCATTTAAATTCCATCTGACCCCTTTGCTTGTTTTTGCAATGAAGCTGGGTTTTCTAAAGTGGTGGTACAAACCCTAACGTTTTAATGGCACTCTTCTAAGAACAAGTATTGGCATAGCCAATAGACCTCGCCTTTGGGACCTTATAAGTGTTTAGCCATTCAACGGTTGATATTGCCGCACCAAGGATATTGTGCTACGTAACTAAATAATTATAAGGTTCTAAAAGCGAGACCAATTGGCTATGCCAATGCTTGTTTTGTTACTTAGTTCTCAGGGCAGCCACTCACCCACCACTTCTCTGCCTTAACACAGAGCCCTGCTCCGTAATCCTCCAAAAGTGCAGGAAGGCTGAAGACTGGCTCAGATTCTCAGCGCCTGCTGATTTTCCTCGAGAGTATGTCCCAGCTGTGGCGAGCACTGTGAGCCCAATCCTCACTCGCCTGCCAAATATCAGTTACAGGGGCCAGATGGTTGCTCCTACACTTTTCCTCTCCTTGGATGGTCTGCCATCCTGCACCAGTTCGCAGGTGGTGCTCTAGGATTGAGGAGGAATTAATTCTCCAACTTAAAAGGCCACAGGGCGTGTTTGCAGACATGTCACCTCAGGCCACGCCCCCTTCCTTCACCATTATGCAAACGCGCCCTGTGTCGCGTTTTAAGTTGTGGAAATAATCCCCCTTCAATCCTGAGGGACCCTGGGGGCCAACTAGCCCACCAGGTGCTTCTAGTAAGTGCCACTGCACGGCGTTGCAGAGAGGTGGTCCAGGCCGTGCTACTTTTTACACCTCTCTGCAACGCAGCTCTGTGGCGCTTACTGGAGGTACCTAGTGGGCTAGTTGGACCCTAGGGACCCTCAGGATTCAAATTAACTTAATCTCCCAACTTAAAACGGCCACAGGACGTGTTTACACAGTGGTGAAGGGAGGGGACGAGGCCTGAGGTGTCGTGTGCAAACACACCCTGTGGCGCGTTTTAAGTTGGGGAAATAATTCCCCATCAATCTTGAGGGACCCTGGGGCCAACTAGCCCACCAGGAGCTTCCAGTAAGCGCCACTGCGCTGCGTTGCAGAGAGGTGGTCTAGGTCGGTGGGCGTAGTGGGCGTAGTGGGGCTCCGCGGAGCTACGCGAAGAGGGCGAGAAGCTACGCCCACTCCCGCACTCCGCGTAGCCCCACTACGCACCTCCCACCCGCTCTCCCCTACATGCATTATTTAAGCAATTACCCTGAATAAAACAACTTTAAAGCACTTACCTTGTCCGGGGCTCGTCCGGGGCTCCCTCTTTGAATAGCGTCCTTTCCTGGATACCAATGCGCATGCGCGGGCGGCCGCGCATGCGCATTTCTCCCAAGAAATGCGCATGCGCGGGCGACCGCGCATGCGCATTGGTATCCAGGAAAGGACGCTGTTCAAAGAGGGAGCCCCGGACGAGCCCCGGACGAGCCCCGGACGAGCCCCGGACAAGGTAAGTGCTTTAAAGTTGTTTTATTCAGGGTAATTGCTTAAATAATGTATCTAGGGGAGGGCGGGAGGGAGGCAGGTGGCGGCCGACTCGGCTACGCACACGGAGTGGGCGTAGTGTTGACGGCTACGCTGTCTACGCAAAATGCGTAGAAGGCAACACTACGCCTACTCCGTGGGCGTAGCCGATTCGGACGCCCAGGGTTACCCTTTTTACATCTCTCTGCAACACAGCTCTGTGGGGCTTACTGGAGGTACCTAGTGGGCTAGTTGGACCCTAGGGACCCTCAGGATTCAAGAGAACTTAATCTCCCAACTTAAAACGGCCACAGAGCGTGTTTGCACAGTGGTGAAGGAAAGGGACAGGGCCTTAGGTGACATGTGCAAACACGCCCTGAGGCACGTTTTAGGAGGTAGTTTTAATCCCCCTGCCCTATTATATACTAGCGGCTTACATAGGAAGTCATGCTAATCACAGGGGGACCCCAACGCATAGTGTTCCCTGGTGTATGTAGGTGTTTTCACTGTATTCTAAGTGTCTTTTAACATAGCACGGTCTCTAGGACTGGTTAGTCAGACTCAGTTGCCACCAGTATCCGTCTGAAAAAGTTGAGGGTACAGGATGATTTTGCAACAAGGCTTCTTTCTGCTCTTCTGTTTGTTCTTTCTGCACATTTTCCTTCTTCCTGCACTTTTTTTTGTCTTTGAGGGCTTCTGTTGCTTCTTTCTGCATTTCTTTTTATTCTTTCTGTTCGTTTTCTCTTCTTTCTTCACATGTCCTATCTCTGTAGGCATAGTTAGAAATTAGCATTTAAAAAACCTTTGAAATTCACTAAAAAAACATAGGTTTCGGGCAGGTTATAGTTAGGAATTAGCATTTAAAAAACCTTAGAAATTCACTGAAAAAAACATAGGTTTCAGGGGCGTTATAGTTAGCTGGACATTTCACTCGTACAAAACCATTGAAATTCCCCTGTTATAGTTAGTTCAGCTAACTATAACTCATGCGCCCGCAATCCACTGCTGATGACGTCACATATTACATCACTCATGACATTGTCAGTGACATCACTGATTACATCTCAAATTACATCACTGATGACATCACTGATGACATCATCCAGTGAATGTGTGTTTTTCTGAAAATTAAATATGTTTCATATATGTATATCTCAAGGTCAATGGAAGAATAAATGGGTATATAAGTGTCTAAATGGATGATTTTGTAATGAAAAACTGATTGTATAACTGACTGATTAAGTGTATCTTAGTGAATACATGGGTTAATGAGTAATGTTTAAATATATAAATATCTGTATCAGTCTCTCAATTTGTGTATAAGTGGCTGCATGGGTTGGTGAGTAGCTACATGAGTGTCTATATAGATTATTACTTGGTTTTTTGAGTATCAGTATGAGTGTCTGAGTGTCTGTATGATTCAGTGGGGGGGATTACTTAGTGCATACTTGCATGAATGAGTGAGTCACTATCTGTATGTGTTGAAGACAGTATGTGTGCAGGACTGTATGGGTGGATGAGTGTGTGTATGGGTGTGTTAGTGAGTGAATGACTGTCTCAATAGTGTCTTTATAAGTAACTACATATATTTTAAACTAGTATATGTGAGTATTGGTGTATATAAGTGGGTATATGTGAGAGTGAGAGACTGGAATAGTTCTGTATGAATAAGTATGTGTTTCTATAAGTGATTGTTCAAAAGAGTATGTATGTGTAAGTTTATGTAGAAGTAAGTGTGATGGTGTGTGTATAACTGTATATGCAAGTAAATGGATGCTTGATTCTTAATTAGCATGAGTGACTATGTGTGTGAGTAACTCTATGGATGAGTGGCGGTGTGTAACAGGATGTATATGTGTATGAGTACATATGATGAGTGAGTACATGTATGAGTGACTATTTAGGACAGTTGGTGAGTGGATGTATGTGTGTAGATCTTAGAATTCGTGAATAGGTTGTTGTAACTGGTATTGGTATGTCCATTGTTTTGAAAATTAATAAAAATATAAACTTAGGCCCAGCCCCAGGGGGTTGGGGTCCTTGGGGCAGAAATCGGCCTCTGGAAGGGGGCCCTGTGGGCTCCCTCCCATTTTAATGTAATAACAATATAAAAAATGTGTCAGGCCCTGTGGCGTAGAGTCTCTGGGGCCAAAAGGGTCAAGGGAAGGGGGCCCACACAGCCCTCTTCCTAAAATAAACAAGCATTGGAAATGCAATAGGTCTCGCATTAGAAAAGTTGGAGCTATTGGTCTTGTAAATGACAAATATTTTATTTATATGTTGGTTTTTAAAACTGCTAAATTGATAGCTTTGTCATTTACAATGCCAATAGTTATCATTTTCGTGAATGTGACACCTATAGCATTTGGAATGCAACACTGATTAAGAATTCTATTTTCAGACTGCCATGTGATGCTAAAAAGAAAGAAAATGAACGTTGTTATCAGGTAATTCGAAAAAACAAGTCCGGCAGCACAACAGGGGCTGAAAAAAAAGGGGAGGCTGAAAAAATAACACGGCCTGGCGGCCGTGAGAGAGAGGGGAGGTGCTGGCGGCTGGGGAGGGGGGAGGAGAAATGCTAGCAAAATAACACGGCCTGGCGGCCGTGAGAGAGAGGGGAGGTGCAGTTGGCTTCAAAGCAAAACAAGTACTAGCAGCATGGCGCCCATAATTGACAGCTATTGTTTCCTAAATTAGCACTCTAGTTCTTTCTCTAGCTGCTATGACGCAGGGCTTTTTTTGCATCAGGAATGGTATGTGATACCCTTGTCTGCTTCTGCGATTGGCCGTACATTTTAAAAAGCCCTTACAATGTGTGTCTGTGTGTGTGTGTAAATAGGAAAGCCGGATGAAGTTGGCAGTGGCTTCTGAGACATGAGCAAGATATTGCTTCCGGGTTTCTGCGAAGGTCTTTCTGTCAGAAGAGAAATGTACTGCCAGAGCTGAGGCTGGGCTAGAAGAGAGGGCGGGGACATAGCGGAGCTCTATGTAAAACCAGGTGCATGCGGAGGCAGAGAAAATGAAGAAATAAAACGAGACACGGCGCCAACAGGCGTGGAGCTGCATTCCGGGTATTAATTAAAGTGCAGCGTTTCGATCTGGTGTCAGGTCTCCCACAGAAAAGAGGGACATGAAGAGAAGCACCCCTTCAGTAGCGCGTGGTGTACCAGCGCTTACAGGGGAGAGGGAGGGAGTGAAGACATGGACGGGGCCCGCGAGATAGAGATATACAGGGATTGGTCATGAAAGAGAGTGAAATAAAGAGGGATATTGAGGACAAAAGAGTTACATAGATAGTTAATGAGAGAAAAAAAGATAAATGAATGAGAAAGAGAAATAGAATGCTTGAGAATAGTTATGTTCCATAGGGAGGAGTCAGCAGAGGGAGGAAAGTGCACTGAGGGGGAAGGGGTGGTAAGAAAGATATGACTGCATAATGAAAGGAATAGAAAAGTACAGGGATCACGCCGAGTGTAATGAAAGGCAGAGCGAGAGAGAGTGAAAGTGAAGCCGAAACAAAACGGCCGGCCGTGAATAATTAGGGGAGGAGCAACCAGGAGAGAGCAGGAGCGGAGGCGCCAAGCTGGGGAACAGATGGCTGACGATTTGATGCTGTGCACGCGCATTTTAGGTCAATGCGCTTGCGCATTGACCTAAAAGCGCACGGGCACAGCATCAAATCGCCAGTTAGTTAAAGTCTGTTTAAGCCCCCATAGTCTCACTTCGCTCAATGCGCATGCGCATTGAGAGGCGAGACCTAAAAATAAAAAAACAAAGCTGGCAACTCGCCAGAGGCCCGTCCCCTTTCTCCACTACTCTTCAAATGCGCATCCTGGCACGCTCTTGGTTGGGGGATGAAGTCCCTTTCGCTCCTGAGGGTTCTTAGGGGCCATCTAACCCACCTGTTACCTCCAGTAAGCTCTACACAGTGGGATTGCTGAGAGGTGGTAGGAGGCCATTCCCTTTTTACACTACTCTGTAAACAGGCCTCTTGTCACACTGCTGGTGGGGCAATGAGGTCCCCTTGTGTCCAGAGGGCCTCAGGACTAAAGTGGACTTCATCCCCCAAGCAGCAGTGTGCCAGGAGGCACTTTTGCACAGTGGTGGAGAAAAGGGGCATGGTCTCTGACCACCTCTCAGCAATCCAGCTGTTTGGGACTTACTGGAGGTAACATGAGGGCTAGTTGGCCCCAAAGGACCTTCAAGAGGCAAGGGGGCTTCATCCGCCAACCAGTAGTGCACCAGGAGGTGCGTTTGTAGAGTGGTGGAGTGGTGGTCAGACGAGTCCCAAACAAAAACATAAAACAAATGAGAAGGGGGCAGAGTAGAATACCCTGATGCCCTAGGCCTGCAGCTGGGGGTCCCTCAGGGACCTTGCTGGGGCCAAAAACAAGTCTGGGACAATCACAAAGATTTACAAATTCAAGCAAAATTATTTTTTTATATGCGTGGTCTCCCGCTCTTGTTTGTATTTGAGCCCCCAGGTGGGCCAGGTCCAGGTGGCGTAATATTATATGTATTATGGGGAAGGGAGAGCATGCGGCCCTCTCCCTATGACCGGGAAACAGCGTTTACAATGACCGCGTTGTTACCACACGTGGCTTTACATCGCAAGTCGTTTCTACAACTTGCGCTAGGTGGCGTGCAACACCAGGGAATGTGTTGGATTTTAAGTCCAACACATTCTCTGCTGTTGCGCTAACTGGAGTAGGAATAGTAATTTATACTATTCCTAAGTCCAGTGCACCATCTAGCGCAAGTCGTAGAAAAGGCTTGCGATGTAAAGCCACGCATGTTCACTCAGAAGGGCCTCTAGGGCACCCAGGATCAAGTGGCTGGGCCCGAGGGATGGGGACCCCAGGGCCAACCTGAGAGGGGCCAGGCAGCACACCACTCCTTCTTTAAAGTACAAATGATTCTAACTTCTTGGGCGTGGGGAAGGCAAAGCAAGTGTGTTTCCTCTTGTATTCCACATTCAAAAACAGGTGAAATCCTTAATGGAGGTGAATGCATCATTGATCCATTGGAGTGCAATCTGATTTGTAGTGACTGTGACGAGTGGTTTCTTTCTTGTTGTCTCCTGGTGAGAACAGAGTCCCTGGTTCTCCCTTTTAATTACCCTGAGCATGCAAATGCCCTAAATCTTCTGCAAACTCCACCCATTTGGTTCTGCCCCATTTTCGTTAGTAATATGCAATGGTCTTCCCACCTTTTTCCATGTTAATGGACAGCTTACCAAAAGGTTCCTAGGTGCGTTTCCTGCCAATTTTGGTGATTCATTCTTAAGGAATACGAGGACATCTCCACCAAGCAAAGAAGCACTTATCTCTTAACCCTTTCGACGCTGATGACGGAACCGCTCCGTCATCAGCTGCAGTGGCGCTGTGCTGATGACGGAGCGGTCAGCGTGCGGCCGCCGCGTGGCCGCCCCGCCTGTTTAGCACTGCGGCTGAATAGCTGCCGCAGTGAAGGTGTTAAAGTTGAGAGGAAGTACCCTTGTTTGGTGCAGATTCCCCTCTTTGTAGTCTCATCCTCTTCTCTAGCAAGGATTCATGTTATCAGAGATGTGTGAATCAAGACCTCAAGGAACAATCACATTTCTGAAATTGCATGCACACAACGTCACTGGAGACATTTCGTCATCATCCATTACGCAGCTGTAGAGTAGATGATGCACTACACATTTACCCAATGAGGTAGCATTTACTAAAAAGCCAATAGAAATTATTGGAATATAATACTTAATTTGGTTATTGAAAACCATCAAAGTATACACACACAGTAAAAAGCACAATAAAAATAAGACATAAAAGCATCAGTTGTGCAATAACAATTCATACGTACTTCATCCTAACCCAAATGAAGTATATGTTAAAATAAAAGTATAACTTTGTCTGTAATAAAATTAACCCTGGGCATAGTGCGCCTCGTCGCGCTACGCGAAGCTACGCGGAGATGTTCTTGCACTACGCAAGCTATGCGTAGCTTCACGAGCGTGCGTAGCAGCTTGTCGTGCCCGTTCGCGATGAGTTTTTCTATTTCGGGAGCACGTTGTGCCTGTTTGGGGCGCTGTTGGCGTCCTCGGGGATAGTAGCTTGAAAACTTTCCCATGCGGTCGCCTAAGGGCGCAGCCATCTTGTTTTTTCAATTGTCCCGCCCGCTCGCGATGCCTTATTTCCTGTTCCGGGTCGCGTATAGCATGTTCGCGCAGCACATATCATGTTCGTGAACGCTATTTACTTGTTTGCGACGACTAGTGCGTGCCCGCGGGAAATATTGCGCAAACTTACCCACGCTGTCCCGATGGGCGCGGCTATCTTGTTTTTTCACTCTATGCTATGGTTCTGGGCCTAGTTTTCTATCCTTACTGAATCTTTGCTGTGTTTTTTTAACTTTTCTACTGTTTTATTTTAGTTCATTCTTTGAGCTCCTACTTCTTCCCCCTAACTTTATTTTTCCCTTATAACTTTTCTTTTCCGCCTCCACCCCAGAACCATGGCCAAGGGCAGCAGTACCGGCTCCAAGGGAAAGGTGCCTGCGCCCAAGAGCCAGCTGCCTTGCGGCAGAATGCGCCCTGCAGGGGTGCAGGCCTGGCACCTTTTCGGAGAGGCGGAGGTGGCCGCCCTTGATTTTTATCCAGCACCACGTCCCCTTGACCTTGGCAGCAGGTCTAGCTCCGGGTACCCTACCCAAGAGCGTCACCGCCGGTGGGCGAAGGTGCGCCGGGCAGTGTTTTGCTGCTCAGCGATCCGGCGCACGCACAACCAGCTGGCCCACCGGTGGTCAGACATCCTGGACCGGGAGCAGGACCTGTAGGACCTGCTAGGTGTCGAGGTCGTGGGGCTTGGTGAGTAGCTAATATATAATACTCCACTTATCATAGCGCGGGGACACGCCTACGGGCGTAAACCAGGTGCTTTATAAATGCCCCTAATAATAATAATAATAGTATAAATATTGTGTATAGTGTTTTGACGAATAACAAGAGTACTGGTGCTTACACTGCAGGTAAATTACGTTTCAAAATCTTCTGTGATTGTAGGACACAGGTGCTCCGCACTACTCTTACTTGTTTGCAACTTTGCTCTAGCTTGGGTTGATTAATGTAAGAGTTTACTTTAGAGAACTGAAGTTAGTTAAGGCTATTGCTAGAGCGAGTCTAGTCCTTCCATTTTCCTTCTGTGAAATAGTGGTGGATGGATACTAGGTTTACTTAGTATTAATTCATATTTTTTTTTACAGTCTGTGTGATGCCTCCTCTGTCACTGAGTGCTGCTTACCCCAGTCCTCCGTAGAACCTTTTTTAGTTTGTTTGGTGAGTGGTAGGCTTAGCATTGTCAGTCAGTAGAAGAACATCATCAGACGCAAGTTTGTAACCAACCAACAATTTGGTGTATGCACAAATGTATGCATGTGCCCTCCATCTCATCTATGCATTTTTGAAGGCAAAAATATCATGGAAATGCAGACTTACTGAACAATTGGCCCATCTGGAATAGGTGGTCTAGGTCAGGTGGTACTTAGGCTTCGTTAGTATTCTGGAATCAGAATGATTATGGAACATTTGATTAGTGTTCATAAATAAGTAGACGGTCCGTGAATCCTGCAAGCCAGTAGTTGATCTGATTAGATAGGTCAATTTTGTTGCAATTGTTCACTAAGCACTCATTAATGTTTGTATCTTTCTTTTTTATTTCTTACATGATCAGCACCCAGGGGCAAGAAGACGGGGTCTGAGTCGGCGAGACAACCACCAGAGGACAGCTCCTCTACCGAGGGCCCTGCTGCTGGCCCCAGTAAGTCCTCCAGTGGTCATATTAACAATTATATTTCCATAACTGTCACTGCACCTTTTTTCCGAACTATTAATTACGGTTCCACTTCCTAATTCAATTTTTTACAAAAGCTTCTTTGACCTTGACTATCTGTTTCCAAATTCTGGTTATCCCTGCCTTTAAGTTCCTTCTAACTGCCTCTGCTATGACTCTCTGTACTACTACTATTAGTCTGTCTATACCTAAGTTTGCCCAGTTGGCCACTCTATATGTAAGGTTTTCTTTTGAATAAAGCTCAGCTAGACCAATAGCTCTAGGCACTGGGTCCACTCCTGTCCATTGGGTTGTCCTCTTTAATCTCGAGGCTTTGACAATTCCCATCAACAAAATGGCCAACCAGATGTTTGACTAGTATTTATGTTAGGATAGTCGTACATACTACTACTGTTTGGGGATTCTACACAGCCACATACAGAACTATGCACAAGAAAATAGGATGTTGGTGATGGGAGGTTGGACCTTACTCACACCTCAGTCAGAACTCAGAACCCACAATCCCCTGACCGACAAGCTATAGTGTCTCATTAGGTCCCGAACCCCCACACTAAGATACCCAATGATTACACAACCCAGAACATACCACCCGTTTGCTCACTCAGTCGTGTAAGTCCACAAAACCACACCAAATACCACAGAGTCTATGTGTTAGTTCAAAAGGTTTATTTATTTTAAAACAACAAGCTTTGTACGTTGTTCTATGAAATGACTACAGCCAGCTTCAACATGCAAAATGCATAAGATTAAAATAGTAAACATTTGTTACAAGTGCATGATAGAAGACAAAAGATCTGTGTGAATTCTGGGAGACCCCTCACCGTTCAACGTAGAAATACTGGTTACATGCATCGCCATAAGCTCTGCAAATCTTTGGTTTGTATAAGGGAATCTTCTGCCGATTATGAGAAAAATGGTGAACGTTAGACAGTATAATGCAATTATGGAAGCATTTTACAGTCATGCCAAAAAGTGTAACATTATGGCTAAGCAATAGGGACTAACCGAACTCCATAAAAAAATTGGCTTGTTTTTCAACCTATCCCCTTGTACGCAACACTCAAAGGCGTCTTACTGCACAACAAACTGCGAGGTAACATGCGCAAAAGAGTAGACATGAATCTAAAATGGTTACATGGCTCAGGCTAACTTTCCAAAGAGTAGAGTAGGAGTGGAGATGACCCTCGGGACCATAATACTACTAATGTCTGTCTACTGACTCTACTCTAGTACGCTTTTTGGACTAGTGATAATGTATGTTGTACTTTAACTGTCTTTTCAATCTTCCTAGAAAAAAAAAAAATAGGGGGAGGTGTTCAGGCATCTAAAAATGTGTAAACATTTTTCTAGGCGTACTACCAGTACCAACCATAAGTGCCGGCGGGGCCAGCGGCAATGGCGATGCTGCCATTCCGGAGGGGGCAGGAGATGCGGCACCTGGAGGAGCTCCATGAAGGGAGCCAACAGCAGTGGTGGGCGGTGGTAAGTTTTATTCATTAGTTATTGGCATTACTACTAGCTGGAAGGGGAACACTTCACTCACTGTACTGTGAGACTTATTAATTAAGTATGAACTTGAAGTTGTAGTGAACAATATACAACGGTTGAAGAAGACACCCTTTATTTAGCATTACCAATACATTAGCAATAGCATTACCAGCGTAAGTTGAGTAACCAATGGCCTCTTCTATCTGACTCAAACTCAGCTGTGAAAGTTTTATGGAGAAAACTAAAAGTCAGATCAGATGACCTTGATGGATGTGTTGAACAAAAAGGGAAAGAAGGGTGGAAGGAGGAAGGACGGGCAAGATGTAATACGTCTAGCAGAAAAGGATATTTTAGAAGCAGCATGCAGGTGGCTGATAGGAATCAGATGCATGGGTTGTTGAAGGATGGGTGGAAGGTGAAAGAAGATGCCTGCCTGGGTGGGTGACACAGTATGGGTGGATACTGGAAAGCTAGAATCATCAGTGGTGTTTGTGTCAAACTCAAAGCCAAGGCAAGGAGGGAAGGAGTGGATGCATGGATGGTTGTTGGTGAAACCAGCTAAGGTTTGTTAAGCGATATATAAAAAAGAATGATAGACATTTAATTTTAATGGATGGATGCCTGGATGTATTCATCATAGACAGCACTTTGAAGAGAATGTAAAAGAAACTGCGCCAGAGTAGCAAAGCAGAGGGGAATATAAAAGTAGTATTTTCAGAATACAGTTGACTCAGTAGTTTGCAAGCGCATCATATATGTATTATCAAGCGCCTTCCTCTGGCACCGAGGACCACTTCCTACCTATGTTAATTTATTTTCGATTGTGTGAGCCAGCCTGCAAAGGGTGGCCTATCAGTTGGTTACTCAATCAATGAACAAGGATCCTTATGCAGTAGCGGTCGATGGTGGGAGTGCTGGCGGGCAGTGATAGCGGGAGGGGCAGGGTGGGGCATAGTAAACTATGGATTATGAATGCAGTACGCGGAACAAAATGTGTTTTATTTATTTATATGTTAACTTACCAGTAATTGTCCGCAATCCATAGTTTACTACCCCCCACCCTGCCCCTCCCCCTCTCCACGTCACTACCCACCAGCACTCCCACCACTGACCTCTACTGTACTGATATGTCAACGTTCCATATATAAGCAATGATCATTGGATCAGATATATAATATTAATCTGCCTTTTTGTAGTATCCAGGACAGAGTGAAAGTGAAATTGAGCACTTGCCCTTCATGTAACAGAGAGATATGGCCAGTTCCAACCGTAATCGAAAAAAAATACGACCTTCCCCACCTGCAGACAGTAGTAAATAAAATGAACGGGAGTCTGTGTATTGACTCATGGACGCAAGCTTAGCTGACTGAGCTGGCATGCCGGCTACAACAAGGTTATGTAATTTAGCTAAACTAGAGATAAGAAAAAGACTGGTGTTCTGTGTACTGGAGTCCATAGTACTAGGGCAAGTGTAATGCCTGAAAAAAACTCCAACAAATGTTAGAGGGCGAGGAAGTGGGAGAATAGATACTTACCACAAATGTTATGTACTGCGCTTGATAGTGCTACTGTGCCAGTATGTGTTGAATTCATTTTGTGTTACTGTTTTGCTAAGAGTATTGGTTACAATTCTGTTTCTTTCTTTATAGATACTCTTTCCCATGAAAAACGAACACGGAAGGAGTTGGCAGCAAGGGCCCGGCGCCAGAAACTAGAGGCCATCTGCAAAGAATACTCAGGCAGAGGAGGAGGTGGAGGAGGCGGCAGCAGCTACAGCCTCTTCCAATGCCCCGGGCCCCCTGCCAGGCCCCCCCTCACGTGGTACGGCGCCACGGTAAGGCAGCCACCCACTGCTGCACATTTTCAACAACTGCTGCCCTCCATGGATGCAAATGCAAGTGCAGGGCATTTCGCCGCCAAATTCTCCTCCGGGTGGCAAAGCTAGAGGACCATTTAGAGGAGCGAGTAAAGATCATGGTGGACAAACACCTAAAAACCCGCCGAATGTAGGACCCCGTTACATTGCCCCTTTTTTATTACTTTTGTTGGTGGGTGGGAATTGGGTGTTGGGGTTTCACTTTCTGACTTTCTGGACATTGTTTATACTTTTTGATTCAGACAGTGGTTGGGGTTAGGGAGAGGGGAGGGTCAGGTGTGGGATAGTTCATTTTTGTTAGGGAAATACATTTTATTTATTTATACTTACACATACGATGTTAATGTTTTGTGGGGGGGTTACTGTTTTACGAACTTATTTTTCTGTCACATGATTTCCTTGCTGCTGCAGGGCAGCATCCAGTGTTGGATTGAAATAATCTTCCAATTTTGTAACACGCAAACAGATAGATGCAGTACCTCTCACTGAGTTATATTTGTCCTACTAGTACTGTCAGTCGCTCCTCCTAGTCCATTATACCTCCCAGCAAACTTATCTTACCTGTGATTGCTGATGATTAAGTTTGGCACAGCAATGGCTGCATGGTTTCCCAAGAGCATAGAGAAGATGCCATGGTTGTGGTGGTAGTTGACACTGGCACTAGCATTTGCAAACAAAAAAAAAGAGACAGTCACTTGCCTGAGAGAGAGTGTGGGAGTAGTAGAATGAAGTAAAGTACAGTACAGAAGAAGACTGCCAAACAAACAATATTGCAACTGCTAAAGTAAAATAAAACATAATGGTGGGAGGACAGCCTTGTACAAAAAGTTTTGAAGTTTTAATAAACTGTAGTTGGGTCGAGGGAGTGACTTAAGACAATCGTAATTCGTAAACTTTACTGCTGTGTGGTAGGATGTTGAATTTGATGAGGAATCCGATCAATGCCGGCAATTAATTATGATGTATTAGGCGGGTCCCTTAGGAAAAAAAATTGGCTTGTACATACTAGACTGAGCATGGGTGGGCAAGCAGAAGAAGATCCTCGCCCTGCCTTGAAATTTAATTAGTGTTGCTTTCACCACATCTGCCACAGCAAGCGAGTGATCAATTGTTGGTGTACATTTAATGTAGTCACATCACACCTCAATATAAATCACACAGCCCGGGGGAAGAGGGTTAGGGTTTGATGAATGTTATGTTATGTTATGTTATGTTATAGGTTTGTTGAAGCGCACAGCTGTCCCAGTTAAGGGGCGTTCCGTCGCTGACCGTTCCATTGTACAGGAGACTGATAGGCTAAAACAAAAAGGAACCTTAGTTCCGGGGAAAGAGAAAGGTCTTAATGGCTTTCCTGAATAGTAGAAGTTTGTCAATGCAGCGAATAGATGTAGGCAGAGAATTCCACAATTTGGCCGCAAGTAGCCGGAAAGAGCGGCCACCAACACGACAAAGTCTGAACTTAGGTATAGTCACCAAACGTTGGCCCAAGGAGCGCAGGTTACGTTGGGGAATGTAAGGAATTAAGAAAGGACAGAGAAGCTCAGGGCTAGTACCGTTAAGAATCCTAAACGCTGAACACAGCGTTTTGAACTGAATTCTTGCTTGGATCGGTAGCCAGTGTAAGGCACTAATAGTAGCTGTAACAGAACATCTACGTGGGAGTCCCACAATAGCACGAGCTGCAGAGTTCTGTACCCGCTGAAATCGTGAGATCTCGGCATTATTAGCGCCCAGAAGTAAAACACTGGCATAGTCCAAACGCGATAAGATTGTAGCCTGGATAATGAGCTGTCGGACGGGCGCATTAAAGAACCTCAGAATGGGGCGGAGGCCTCTCAGCAAGCCCACACAAGTCGCTGCCACCTTCTTCGTGTGGCACTGAAAGTTAAGGTCCACATCCAGCCAAACTCCCAAGTTCTTAACCACTGGTAGGTATAACGCCTAAGGATGTAGGTATGTAGGTATAACGCCTAAGGAGGTATAATGTAGGTATAACGCCTAAGGAGGCCGGCCACCAGTGTTCTCTCCAGAGGGAGATGTTCTTCCCTACCAACATCACTTCCATTTTTGTGGCATTCAATTGTAAACAGTTGTCAGCCAACCACTGAGCAACTGCAGTCATCCCATCACTGAACCTTGCGGCAGCAGCAGAGTGGCCCTCAGCCAAGGTGACAACCAGCTGAGTATCATCAGCATATGATACCAGTGTTAGGCCCCACTCTCTAGCTACAGCCGCAAGAGGTTGTACATAGAGGGTAAACAACGACGGGCTCAACGCAGAACCCTGCGGAACCCCTTGACGGATGGAATGAGCTTGAGATAAAAAAGGCGGTGCCGACACCCGGAAGGATCTGTCAGACAAAAAAGCACGGAACCATTCCGATGGTCTCCAAACGGTACAACAAGATGTCATGGGACACCGTATCAAAGGCAGCGCTAAGATCTAATAATATAAGCGCTGCACTCTGACCGGCGTCAAGAGTAGTTCTTAAATACTCGGTGGAGGCTAACAAGGCCGATTCGGTACTGTGACCCGGTCTGAAACCATTTTGCGATGGGTCCAGGATGTTATTGAGGGTCATGTGCCGAGATAACACCTCGTTCACGTGGGCCTCTGCCAGTTTGGAAACCCATGGGAGCAGGGAAATTGGCCCAAAGCTCTCAGGCAAAGAGGGGTCAAGTGTGGGCTTTTTAATAATAGGAGAAACCAGAGCTTGTTTCCAGGCCAAGGGTACTATGGCCGTGGTAAAGGATAGGTTAAGTATCTGACCTAATAGTTTCTGTACGAGCTCCATAGATTCCAAAAACTTAGCCGGCCTCATAGGGTCAGATGGGGAACCCGATTTGACCCTTTTACAAAGTTTCCCAAGTTCGACATGTGGAATCTCAGGTATTATGGTCAGAGTAGAAATACCCTCCTTGACCGTGACAGGACTCGGAATAGGAGGAAGCTGAGGGAAAGTAGCGTAAATTTTCTGCACTTTATTCGTGAAGAAAGAGGCCAGCTCCTCACATTGCTGTGCCGAGTCTACATGGGAAGTTGAAGTTTTTGTATTCTTCAGTTCCTGAACAACCTTGAAGATGTATTTCGTGGGGTTAGAACTGGCTTTAATTTTTTCGCGTAGAAGTTAGCTCGCGTAGAGCAAATCGTTTTGTGGTAATGTTTCAATTTGGCCAGATACACTGATTTAAGATCATTTTCATAATTCCTTCTCCAAATCCTCTCGGCTCTTTTACACTCCTTTCTAAGTACTCTAAGAGCATCTGAGAACCAAGGGTTGGAGATCGAATTTCTCCCCCTGATCCATCTGGCAGGGATGAGAGCGTCAAGCCCCCCCCCCCCAATCCAGTTACAGAAAGCGGTGTACGCCGTCGCAGGGTCAGCCAAATCTTCCACAAAGGTCTCTCTCAAGTAGGCATGAAATTCATTTAGATTAAGTTTGTGCCAAGGCCTTTTAAACGTCAGAGTGGTCTTGACTGTCTTAGGAGGTTGAATTAGCATCCAGCTAGCTTTGATCAAATAGTGGTCAGTCCAGCCCATAGGTACAGGACAATCAATCTGGACATCTGGAATGTTGGAAAAAATACGGTCCAGTATGTGTCCTGCTACATGTGTAGTGTCCTGCACCAAAAGATCCAATTGGAAGGCTGCCAGATCAGCAATTAGGTTACAAATGGCCTGATCCGACTTATGGTCAAAATGGATATTCAAGTCCCCTAAAATAGAGAAATTGGCAGACCTCACCACTAATGAGCTGACTAGCTCTAACAGGGCTTCACTGAATTTAAGCGCATGGCCTGGAGGGCGGTAGATATAAAGCCCAGAGAAGGAAAAATGCGGGGTCACATCTACTCTGAAGCGTGCACATTCACAGCCGCACAGTTTCTCTGCCGTAAAAAAGCAAGGATACTGTGCTCTGTAAATAACCGCTATTCCGCCTCCTCTAGAGTCGCGATTAAGAGTTTTAATCAAGTATCCATCCGGTAGGGATAGACCGGTTATCCCTACCATATCATCCCGCAGCCAGGTCTCACAAATAAAAAGAACATCGGGAGATCCATCACTAAGCAATGAGTGAACTTCCATGTAGTGTTTCGCTAAAGAGCGCACATTTAGTTGGTAGACAATAAATCGCGTTTGATTTCCTAGGACTTTAGTTGTCCGAATCCCAGAGGGAGTGCATGTGGAGAACGCACAAGACTGACACCTCAGCCTTGACTCACCTAACTGTGATGGCAGTTCTGTACAGGCTGTCGCACTAGACTTTAAATTCAAGAGTTGCTGTCTATCATACTTATAACATGAGAGCCGGTCCCGACCAGGGGTGGTGGCGAGAGGCGATGGACTGGCAATGACGGGCGCAGGCGGGCTTGCCTTTGGCGCGCCTTTGGCGCGCCGCCGGCCGGCCCGCTGCGCCCGCCCGCTGCGCCGTCTGGTCCATATGCACATATCATAGGGAGAAGCAGGGAAACGCCAAGCAACTAGAGCGCTGCCCTGGTGTCCACCTAAGATGGCGGCACCGTTTCTGCGAGCGCGTTACTACAATGCCAGTTCCACGATTAAAAAGGTCACGCTGTAAGCAGGTAAGGCGCAATAACAAAGTAAAGCACAACAATAAAATTTACACAAAGATTAGCGATAACAGCGTAAATGTAAAAATTAAAATAGAGGTGAGTAGCAGCCTAGAACCCCCGGCTCACGCCTCAGGGGAACAAGTACAATGAGCACAAGCGCGCGAGAGCGCAGCACGATTTAAATACAGCAGAGGCAGGGAAACGCCAAGTAACTAGAGTGCTGCCCTGATGTCCACCTAAGATGGCGGCACCATTTCTGCGAGCGCGTTACTACAATGCCAGTTCCACGATTAAAAAGGTCACGCTGTAAGCAGGTAAGGCGCAATAACAAAGTAAAGCACAACGATAAAATTTACACAAAGATTAGCGATAACAGCCTGAATGTAAAAATTAAAATAGAGGTGAGTAGCAGCCTAGAACTCCCGGCTCACGCCTCAGGGAAACAAGTACAATGAGCACAAGCGCGCGAGAGCGCAGCACGATTTAAATACAGCAGAGGCAGGGAAACGCCAAGCAACTAGAGCGCTGCCCTGGTGTCCACCTAAGATGGCGGCACCGTTTCTGCGAGCGCGTTACTACAATGCCAGTTCCACGATTAAAAAGGTCACGCTGTAAGCAGGTAAGGCGCAATAACAAAGTAAAGCACAACGATAAAATGGACACAAAGATTAGCGATAACAGCGTAAATGTAAAAATTCAAATAGAGGTGAGTAGCAGCCTGAATGGATGGGAAGGGGGGTTTTGGGAAAGGTTTGACAAAGAAAAACAGTACGCATGGACACAACAAAAGTAAAACACAATCTTTGAAGACGACGATGATCCACTACCCAATAAATCTATTAAAGGGAGAAAAAGGAAATGCATGCATGATGAAGATAACTTGATGGTTAATGAGTAGTATTTACTAACTACTACTACACAATTAGAGAATACAGGGCAGCAGTATTATATGAAATTTGCCTTGGCTGTATGCCCTCAGAGAGACCCAAATTACCTGCTGTACCAGGCTTACTTTTAAGCAAGCAAAGAAAATAAATAGTTGTAGGGATCAATTAGCAAACAAACAACAATGCAACAACACACAGTCGTAATGATTGAAGAGAAAAAAAGGAATCAAATTATTTACAAGACGAATGATGAATATGATACTAAAGTTACTGTATTATCCAGGTCCAATTGTGGAGTTGCATCTCGTCATTCATCGTGGTCCTCCCTTTCATGGACACTCTGCACATCATTCTTGGGTGCCACTGCTTGCCTGATGCAAACTGGTAAGGTAAATGTGAGTTGGTGCTCCCAGTATAATAGCACTGGTTAATGGCCGGCCTGCAAGTGTAGATGGAAAAACAAAAGGGGTATTACGGTGTAGTGCAAGACTCTTGAGCGAGAACACTTTCAGACTGAGGCGGCTTGGATACACCGTGTCTACTCTAGTATTTACACAGCATTAAACTATAACAACAACAGGACAGGAGCCAGCACAGAACAGGCCCACGGCACCGGGCCGGACCATGACCCACCCTCCATTTACCTTAGATTTTGACAGAGCCAGACAAAAGGCATATACAGCAACCTAGCATTTTCCAAATCAAGTGACTAAATCAATGCGCCACTGTCAGTCATAACACTATTCGACTACACAGACATGTAGCCTAGGTCTGCTGTGGTTCTTGTTAAATTGTTGTGTTTACCTTTTATGCCAGTTCATGAAACGCAGTTATTCCATCTATCATCTCCGATCCAATTGAATGACTGCGTGCAAATATAGTATGGTCATCATCATGGTGTGGCACGTGTTGTCCAACACCAACTCAGTCTGTAGTGAGTGACTCCGATTAAGTCCAGACTGCACCTGCAGTAGTAGGAGTACAATGTGGTTATTAAACAACAAGGAAACATTGACTGTCACTTGAGTCACTTTTACCTTGTAGATTAACTAGTATAGTTCGACTTCATGCACATTCGCTCAGAGTCAGCAAGCATCCAATCCAATGCATGGCATCATTCATTAATCATACCTGTCTTGCTCTTCTCTTTGGCTGTCAGATCAGATGCCTAGCCTTCTGACAGTGATGAGTTTACTTTTGGATGCCTGCTCAAGTTCTGACAGTGAAGAGTTGTGGATGCCTGCAGACACAGGCGGTAGCCTTAGGACAGTGATGAGTTTCGGTTTGGAAAGTACAAAAGAGAAGATAGCTATAGGCACATACGTTTCACTTCTTATGGAGGGACTGTTAGAGGCAACATTTATTGTACTATTTTCCATCTCCATCCAATGTCTGGCTTGATGGAAATGTATTTAGGGCGAGTCAGGAAGATGGAGCAGGACTCTGAGGAGTAGAGTGGACAGTTAAAGGCACAGACGTGCAACTTCAATAGGTAAATAAAAATAGGAGACGGTGGTGATGGATTTATTGTGATTTCATTTGAACCAGAAAGACAGATACACACACAAATAAAGGAAGGAAGAAAGTAACAATTTGAAAGCCTAGTTGTCAGGGAAGAGGAGCTTGTCCTCAAAGTCTGGTGGATCGGACAGAAGTAGGTCATGTAACCCACTACTTATGTCTTCGGAGTCGCTCTCCTCTTTCTCCTGCTGTGATTCGCGTATTTTGTACTCCGTTGGTATGAAGTGCTGATTAATTTTGATCATGGTTAACCTCTCCACGCTTTTGGGCGAGAGACTGGTCCTTTTCACAGTTACAATGGCACCAGCAGCACTGAAAACACGCTCAGAAGAGACACTTGTGACAGGGCAAGCCAGATACTTTATCGCCAGCCTGCTGAGCACTGGCCACTGGCTTCTTTCCCATACCAATACACTAATGGGCCTTGCTCCATGAAGACCTCTGTTGTGTCATCCTGATAGGCCTGGACCATCCACTCAATGTTCAGGGGTGCTCCGATTTGCTTGGCCTCTTTTAACTTTGCATCAGCAATGGACTTACCCATCCCTTTCCTTAGAAACCAATCAGTTACCATTTGGTTTGATGTGGCTGATGATCCTGTTGGTGCTGTTGTTGATGTTATTATTGGTAGTGTTGGTGACTGCTGGGAGGCAAATGCACTGCTCTCATGCTCCGAAGTAGAACTTGACTCTGGATGCCCTGTAGTACTTGCTCTGTCCTGGGGTGACGCCTCTAAATAAGAGCAGTTCATTTTCTAAATCAGTGGCTTCCTCGGCTATCAAAGATCTGTACTTGGCAACATCCACTTCCGAAAAAGGTATTACTGCATTACTGTTCAGAAATAATTTGTACAGGGGATCCAAAATTGTGACAGTAATGTAATGTCGATGTGACACAATCTTATTTTGAATCCTTGTATTTTCAGATAAGCGAACCCCTAAGGTGTTTACCAAATAAAATGCGTCTACTTTGTCATCCACACCTTCGTACATTTCAGACACCTCCTTCAGCGGTTGCTCTAGCATGTTCAACAATGGGATAGCTTGGCCCATAGTACAGTCCTCCCTGCTGACTGCACGTGTGAAGACCTCAAAAGGAAGTAGCATCTCTGTCAGGCATTTAACGAGGTCCCATTGGCCCATCTCAACGGTCTTGGCTTTTACAGTAGGATCCCCTAATCTTCATGACATGACATAAGCATTAAGCTCAAACAGACGATCAAGCATGTAATAAGTTGAATTCCAACGTTTTGGCATCTCCTGGATGAGTGCTTTGACTGGCATTTTACGTTCATGTTGCTTCCAGGCTTTAAAAGAATGGTTGAAATGTGTGCATATTCTTCTGCAGGTGGTCAGTAAGTGGCTGACTGTGCTTTAATTTTTCAGAAAGTCTTGAACAACAATGTTAATGCAGTGTGCCAAACAGGGGACCCTGAAATAGCCACAATATTTCATGGCCTTAACTACATTACTGCCATTGTCCGTGGCAACTAAACCAATGTTAAGCCCTCTTGATCGCAGCCACTCAAAGAATAAACTCATGCAAAATATTTGCAGCAGTATGAGATTTCTCCATAGCAAACATGGCTACAGTTGCATGTTTAGGAGTGTCATTAAAAATCTCAGCAGTGTCAACGCCTGCAGATATCTTTTCTCTAACACCCGAAAAAGAGATCTAATGTGCAGTGATGCACATGTAATCAGTGGCTTGGCAACTGGTCCACTTGTCTGTTGTCAGGTGGATACTCTGAACAGCACTTTGTTTTAAGGCTTTTCCCAGCAATTCGAGCACGTCGTGATGTAGTGCTGGAACAAAAACTCTGGCGAAATAGTAGCGGCTGGGAACCTTCCATTTTGGGCAGATGGTTGTCACAAATTCCAGAAAACCCACCCCTTCAACAAAAGAAAAAGGGAGAAGTGCTAACATTTTAGCCAGCTTCGCATTGTACAAACCTGCTATTGGGGGGTTGCGTTCGTACTGTCCCTCCTGCCTAGTAAACATGCTAAGAATGGTACGCTGCGTGGTATTCCTTTCTGTTCGGCTCGACACAGCACTTTTTTGCATTGCAGTACTCCTTGGTGTCTCAGGCTGACTCTTACTCTTGTGCCACTGAGATGTTGCTGATGCTGAGGATGTGGGGGGTACTACTACAGTACTGGGGACAGGGCTACTTTGTGTACCATTACCAGAGAGAATGTCTCCCTCTTCTTCTTCTTCCTGTTCCACCGTGAGCGGACCTTCTACTTGTTTATCCCCACCAACAGCCATGGTTCCAGTTTTTATGCGACAAAGGTGGTTCTCCCAGTTGATTACGTGGTGTTTTTTCAGATGGCTCATTTGGCTCCGGTACCATAGTTTGTACCAAGCTTACCGCGACTAACAGAGGTATGACAAATGGAGCATATAGCAATGTTCTCCTCCTTTACGCTAACCGTAAAGAAGTCCCACACTGGGGAGCTTAACTTTTGTCTCCTGCTGGAGGTGCCACTTCCAATGCCGGAAGAGCTGGAGGTTGTGTGTTGAATTTGACTCTGTGGCTGTGCAGTACCACTACCTACTTCTGCTGAGGTGGTGCTTGTGCTAGATATTGGACGCTGCCAACCCTTTGCTAATGTGAATATGGAATCTGGAGGTAGTGTTGGTGTAACCTGTGTTGGAGGTATGCGTGCTACATCCCTACTAGTCGCAGCCATTCTGGATAGGGTAATGATGTAGGTCTCCATGTCCTCGGGGCCGGGAGTGATCTTCGTGATGACTGGCTCATCATCATTATCCTGCTGTTCTACATTGACCTCCATAAGTCTAAGGCTTTCTGGAACCTTCTTTTTGCCTAGCCTCGTCTTGGGATGTGTCTCCCTCTCATGCTCATATTGTTGTGGCTCCCAAGTGAGATCTAGATCATCAGAAGGGATGCTTGGTGAAGAACTCAATGGACTAACCCTTCTTTTGAGTCTACTAGACAACGGAGAAACAGTTGCCCTCATTGTACTTGACCTCTCCGCAGCCTTCGACACAGTCTGTCATAGCACCCTCATACAACGCCTCAGCAACGTCGGAATACAAGGAAAAGCATTGGACTGGATCATCTCGTTCCTCGCCGGAAAAACCCAGAGAGTCCGCCTCCCCCCTTTCAGATCTGAAGCCAACGAAGACATCTGCGGCGTACCACAAGGATCATCACTCAGTCCCACCCTCTTCAACGTATACATGAGTCCCCTCGCATCCATCGCAGGCCGACACAACCTCAACATCATCTCCTACGCAGACGACACCCAGCTGATCCTCTCCCTCACCAAAGACCCAAACACCGCCAAAACCAACCTACACGAAGGAATGAAAGAAGTAGCCGAGTGGATGAAGAACAGCCGTCTAAAACTAAACTCGGACAAAACGGAAGTTCTCATCTTCAGTTCATCCCCCTCTGCCTGGGACGACTCATGGTGGCCACCGGCCCTAGGAACCGCACCCATACCTACGAACCACGCTCGTAACCTAGGCTTCATCCTGGACTCCTCCCTCTCGATGACCAGACAAGTCAACGCCGTATCATCATCATGCTTCAACATTCTACGCATGCTCAAAAATATCTTCCGTTGGATCCCCACCGAAACAAGGAAGACGGTCACCCACGCACTGGTCACAAGCCGACTGGATTATGGAAACACCCTTTACGCCGGAACCACAGCCAAACTACAGAATAAACTCCAACGCATCCAAAACGCCTCAGCCAGACTCATACTAGACATCCCCCGCCAAGCTCACATTTCCGGTCACCTGAAAGACCTCCACTGGCTCCCCGTCAACAAGAGAATAACGTTCCGTCTCCTCACCCATGCACACAAAGCCCTCTACGACCTAGGACCCGAATGCCTCAACACGCGCCTGTCCTTTTATACCCCCACCCGCCAACTACGATCGTCCAATCAAACCCTCGCCGCAATTCCGCGCATCCATAGATCCACCATGGGAGGAAGATCCTTCTCCTACTTAGCGGCCAAAACCTGGAATTCTCTCCCCACCTACCTCCGCCTTACACAGAACCACCTCTCCTTCAGAAAACAACTAAAAACTTGGATATTCGATAGATAAATTACCCCCCTTCCCTCAAGCGCCTTGAGACCCTCTGGGTGAGTAGTGCGCTATACAAATGTTAAACTTGAACTTGAAACTTGAACTTTTGCATGCTGGTTATTTGGAAGACAATGGATCTCCTGAATGAGTGGCTTCCTCTTCTTCTTCCTCTGCATGAGGCTCAATTTCCTGAACTGCCCCTACTTCGGGAGGAACAACAACTACTATTGCAGGCGGTGGTTGCGGCTGTTGTTGTTCACCACTTATCTGCTGTGTTCTCTCCTGCATTGATTGTGTACTACTTTGAGATAGGTCAGGCTCAGCATCACTGCTTTCCACCATTAGGTTGGCTACCTCTTCCACACTCATCTGCTTGGGCCTGGGTTGGTGGGTTGGGCCTGGGCCTACTGATGCGGAAGTGCTGCCCCCAGCTTGCCCCCCGGAGACCGCTGCTGCAGGCCTAATTTTTGTTTTCCCAAAAAAGGTTTTGGGGTCAACACCAGACTTAAGTGTCACTTCCTTCTTCTGTTCTTCCTTATTCTCAGCAACTTTCTTGGTCTTGGAGAACCTGGTACCTGCTTTCTTTGGGCCCATCTTCTTCAGATGTGAGCAGCACTCAGTTGCACAAGTTGCAGAGATGTTTGGTCAGGTCGCACCAGACGTCACGTTGCGTACAACAGCAGGACGTCTGTCTGGCAGTACAACGGGCGATGATGACAGACACCTCCTCCTCAGTCTTTTGTGCACCTATAAGCAAAAAAGCCAGATGAACATCAGTCAAACGTGGAATTTGTTGTGCTTTAAAAATTTAATTACTACTAGTGTACTGTGTACACTCAGGAAGAGTAAGAAAAGCAAAGAATAAAAATACAAATGTAGTGGAAGTGGAACCTGTTTGGCCTTAATTTGTGCATCATGTGGGATGAATGCTGAATCAGGGACCTGCAGCTGGCAATGGGGATAGAAGCAGTAAGCCAAGAGGAACAATGGAAAGACACACAGTCCTATGTGGCAAAAACAGCACACTACTACTACCACCACAAAACGGCCCCCAGCCACATGGTCACTCATCATCACAGGCACAAGGGCAAGGCCCGGAAAACAATGAACTCAAGCAGGCCTATATCCCTATATGGCCAGTCAAAGGATCGCTGTTACACAACGCAGCTTTAATGCAAAAAAGAAAATCCACAAGGCTAAAAAGGTTGGAAAGTTATACAACAACAACACACACACATGCAACAAAGGCATTTATTAACACACATTCAAAAAGTTAACTACACCCCAAAAACCACATTTTGGAATTCAATCCAATGCCACCCATGCCCTACATGATGTTTAAATTCAACAGACAACATAGAAACAGTTGCATCAAGCACCCCTGATGAGTACCTCTGTGAGTCTGGGCCTAGTGGCAGAATAGGCCATAAGTTTGGAGGCCTATGGTAAAAGCACAGTGGATGGTCCCTGCATACCTGAAAAATAAATGTATACCCTACACCCCTGTACGTTCCTTAAGGTCAAGTAATCAATTTCTATTATGTGTGCCCCGCGCAAAAAAGGCCAGGCACGGAGGCAGGGCTCTTTCTGTGGTTGGTCCGTATCTATGGAACAAGCTCCCTCTAGCTCTCAGACAGTGCTCAGACCATCTACTGTTTAGAAAGCAACTCAAAACGTTTCTGTTTCAAAACTAATCCATTTTCGTCTGGCTTCCCCTCTGACCGTGTTTTGCTGTGTTTCCTAGGGCGCAGAGATACTCCTCCGGGAGTCGATTCAAGCGCGATACAAACCCGCAAATAAATAAATAAGTAAATAAATGGCCGCCACCACATGGCCTGGCCACCCACAACAACTTGAAATGTGAGAGAAGACAGACAATGCAGGCCTAAGGCAAAAGCACAATGCTTGGTTTCACAAAATGGCCGCCACCCACATGGTTAGCCCACCCAAAATAACAAGAAAGTACATAAATTGGACAGGAACAGGAAGTTCCTTCCTCTTTTAAAAATATTTAACAGAAAAATGAATCCATGCTCCAAAAACTACAACCAAATGACAACCTGAGGAGTTTTTTTTAGCAAAATGAACAAAATCATCATTTTTTAGAAGGTTTTATGCAGCTTGAAGATATATTGTTCGCCAGATTGCAAATTCGGCGTGTTCGGCATTTCGAACTGTACAAAAAGTCTTATCATGTGCGCGAACATGCTGATTGAGGACACGAAGAAGACAAAAACTGTAAGTCCACGTTGTCGCGCTGTGCAGAGTTACCAAAACTACGCGAGCTGAACTCCTAGGGTTACCTACTGGCAGAAAGGCCCTATTTATTTAACACATCATCCAAAAACTGAAATTCCATCCCAAAAACCACATTTTTCAATTCAATCAAAAGTCATCCATGCCATACATGATGTTAAAAATTCAACAGAAAACACCCATGATGACTGATGATGACTCTGAGTAGTACCTGTGGGCCTACTGGCCAAAAGTCCTCAATAATCCAATCCAGTGATATGATGCAGCAGCCATACACAAAAAGTGATCCTTCCAGCTCCAAATCCAAATGAAAGTGAACAGCACATGGACAAAGCACTGGGAGGAGCCTGCTGGACAGGAACAGGAAGTTGGAGACTCAGGGGCCCTTCCTTTCTCTTGAAAAAAAAGAGCAGAAAAAAAGAGGACTCTTTGCACAAAACACTACAGCCAAATCACAATCGGAGGAGTTTCTCTGAGCAAAATGCACATTGTCGAGAAGGTTTTATCGTGCTCGAGAGATATTCTTTGCCATATTGTAGTTTCTGCGTGTTTGGGAACGCGATCTTACCAACACTGCCGTAGCGAGATTGCGCGTCCGATTGATGTGTTCACTTTCGCACAGTCTCGCGGAATCATGCGTCCATATTCCAAACCTCGTGGCGCACGCGACCGGGATAGAAAATCAAGTCGGCTAACGCATAATCACGGTAAGACGTTACTGCGCCCGCGAGAACGCATATTTAGCGCGCAAGGAAGAAAAACAACTACGCTACGCTGTAGATTGCATAGTATCAGCAACTTCGCTCTCTACACGAACCACGAAGTTACCAAACCTTCGCAAACTCCGCGAGCAGAGCGTAGTTCACCGATCAGGGTTTAATAAAATCTATAGAAGACACAGCTCGAATTTCATAGTGAGATATTACATCAATAGCAGCATCCTATGGGTTCTGAGAGCAACAATTTGGCAAATACAGTACAAGGAAGATTAATGCAGATAACTCCATCCAGGAGACATTGCAAAGTACAACCCTCAATTGTGTGCAAGGGCTAAGAAAATTTGGTGGCCTGTAGAGCAAGATACAGACAGGCATTAGACTATGCTAAGAAACAATGTGGTCCTTTCTACATAGTGCATTGGTAGCCAAAAGATAATAAGTCTTTTTGGGGGAAAGCATCCCGCTGTCTGAATGGACATATTATGTCTGCTCGGGAGCTTACAGTTCAGTCGGAAGGGTGGGTACCCATTTTGGGGGTCTATGCTTTAGGGAACATGGAGAAATTGGAGGTTGTAGGTATGAGAGAGAATATACTATCTGGCACGGTGAAAGCCCTCGAAATATCTCTTGAAGAAACCTGAGCAGCCATTAGCTCCTGTATCCCAGTCAAAGCTCCCAGCCCCGATCGAATCCCCAAGTACCTATATAGAGAAGATTTAGAAGTCTGGGCCCAATATAGTAAGATGTTAACCAGTGCTATTCTTTCAGGTATGGAAATCCCAATTTCCAGGAACTCAGCTGGGATCATATCTATTTATATGAAAGGAGATAGGGGAAACCCGGCCAGCTATAGACCTATTAGTCTAATTGACTCTTTGCAGAAAATTTTCTGCATGCAGCTATTTGCCCGTATTCAGGATTGGATCCTGGCGAATAATATCCTATCCGATTTTCAAGCGGGTTTTCCTGCAAATATTAGTACCCTGAACCAGGTCTTCCACTTTCTCTGCATCTATTGGAAAGAAGTTGTCATCAAAGGGGGGAATCTATATGTATGGTTAACTGTATGGGTGGAAGTCTCTGGGCTTAGGTGCTACAATTGTCCTGGCCCAATTGTGATGTGGCACATTCCTCACAAAAGGCTTCACTTAAGAGCCATTGTAAAGGTAAGTATAGAAGAAGGTGGAGGATTGTGCCCTCACAGTCTCTCAAAGGTGGTCCAAAAAGAAAGTTCAAGCTTTCTTTAGTGGTTTTGCATGTGTGGTTTTTATTTATTGTTGCATATGTGAAAGAGGAACAGCCGACACGTGTTTCGCCCTGGTGGCCTAATGGCCATGGGTTTTTTCAAGGCTGATAAGGTGTTACATGAAAGAAAGTCAAGAGCCGTAGTCGAGAAATTGATATTAACACATAGGATAGAAAGGCAAATGCCAAAGATAAAGCAAGGAAAGTTAGAGAGTAAACGTGAAGAAAGGGTGGGAAAGTAGAACACGACAGAATGTAAAAAGTCACAGAGGAAAGAGAGATAGAATATAGAAAACGCCAGAGTTGGGGAGAGGAAGGGAGATAAAGAAAAAAAAGGCGGGGAAAGGGAAAAGAAAGGGAAGGAGAAGGACAAAAGGGAGAATAGGTTACATATTCAAAAGAAAGGTGCAATGATGTCAGATATTGAACATGCTTTGTCACAAATTATTTTCTGTAGATACGTAAAGTCAAAATTAAAAGAAAGCAATGTGAAGTTAATTAAATGTGCATTCAATTAACATGCGTTGCCTGATCAGTAGGAAAAATATGCAATGGTATTTATAGCAAAGACTGTAGAAATATTGCAATGACAAATAGCACATTTGAATCACATTAGAACATCTACGTTCAAACGGTGAGCCCACCTGTGTTCTCACATAAATATTCAGATTGCATAAAAAGAGAGAGAAAGTGTTGTATGTTAAAGCAAAGGTGTTTAGAGTTCCAATGTGAGTGGTGGTGCTTAGTAATTCCATACTTAAAGGTGGTGTATGTATGGACATGAATCCAACTATTCAGAGTCTGGGTAAAAAGCAGCAGAATGTAGGCATTCCTAAAATATGAAGCTCACTATATGAAGCAGTACCGTTTTGAAAATGAGAAAGGCGTTTACCAAGAATCAAGTCTGTAGTCAGTTGAAGTTTTCGTAATTCTGGGGTAGAGACAAGAAGGAGTGAGTTCTCTATTAGTGCCTATTGCGTGTGAGAGGGCACGTTTATAAAGAGAAGATCTAAGGGGCCCTAGGGAGAACGAAGGACATTCCAACTAAAAAGGCGTAGCGTTACTTGCATTCCGTTCACTTTTATATTAGAAGGTGTGCTAGGAGGAGGCCCGGTTGATTGGAGTTAGGTAAACAAAAACACTGCTAGCTATCACATATATATAGATCAATGGCATGCGGGGAGGAGGGCCGGTTGGGAGAAGTTTGGAGAAACGCTGCTAAATATCACATATATTATAATGAATGGCATGCTGGGAGGAGGCCTGGTTGAAAGAGGTTAATATTACATACAAAGGCTAAAAATGATCCTTCAGAGCCTCGACCCGCGTTGCTAAATTAAGTGAGACAATGCTGTAATATAAACATGGGACCGCGCTTGATACGGGAGTGCCCACTAAAATAATTGCTCTGTTGTGTTCTAAAGAGCCTCAAGTCCTGTGTTGCTATCAGCGTTCGTATCTTAACTCTAACAGGCCGGTGTTTAGATTCCTGCAGTCCTTGAGTAATAAGAGTTTACTTCCCCGCCGTCAGATATACTGTGACTCATATCCTAACGTCAGAATTCGTTCAGTCATTCTGACGCTTGGCAGAAAACAAAGGCCACGGAAGAGTTACTATGCTCAGGAATTATGCTAGAGGGCCATAATTAAAGAACTATTTTATGGTAAAAGAGAGTCGGATTCACAAATGTTATATATTGAAACTGTAAAATAAGCTGATTTTGGATGCTGAGATTAAATGGAGTTCGAGGTCCATAAGTATTGTGACCAGGACAAACAGATTATTGACAGCATCTGCTAAGAAAAAACAATAACAAAGCAGATGAAGTAGATCTCCACTGGTATAATATCCCACTTAATCTGAGAGGGGAATTGGAGGTTGTAATTACTTTAGAGGGCCATAATTAGAGGACTATAGTGAAAGGGAGTCAGGTTCACAAAGGTTATGTGATAGGCGTGTAAGATATGCTAATTTTGGATGCTGAGATTATATGGAATTAGAGGGCCATAAATGTTAGGACCAGAAATGTATTTATTTATTTATTTATTTTTCACATTTTCAAAGCGCACTGTTACCCGGAGGTGTCCTGGCGCTGGATGATCACTAGTGAATGCGTGGAGCGGAATTAGTGCGTAAAGAGCCACGTCTTGAGGGCTCTCCTGAATGCCAGCAGGTCATGAAACTGTCTGAGGCTCTGTGGCAGTGCGTTCCAGGCTTTAGCTGCCCCCACCGAAAAGCTCCTGCCCCCCCAACGCGCTTTCCTGACTCTTGGGACTGACACCAGTCCCTGCTCGGCTGACCTTAGGGATCTTGCAGGCTTGTACCAATGGAAGAGTTGCTTCATACATTGGGGGCCTAGGCCGTGCAGTGCCATAAAGATCGTGCAGAGTGCTTTGAAAACTATTCTTTTACGAACTGGTAACCAGTGATGCTTCACCAGGTCCTGTGCTACCGAGGCAAACTTAGGGGTACCCGTGATCAGGCACGCTGCTGCATTCTGCAGGATCTGGAGTTTGTTTAGTAGTCCCTGTTGGGCATTCAGCAGGAGGCTGTTGCAGTAGTCTAATCGGGACAGCACCAATCCTGTTACCACTGTTTTCCTGTGTTCATCCGCCAGAAACGGCAGAACTTTACGAATGGTTTTTAAGACGTAGTGGGTTGTTGAGGATAGAGCATTAATTTGTGGTTTGAAGGACAACGACTCGTCCATAAGTACGCCCAGGTTTTTAACCTTCACCACCGGTGCAGGGTGGGTCCCCCAGTTCCTCTGGCCACCAGCGTGGGGTCCAGAAGTTGTCCTTGGACCCAAACAGAAGCACTTCCGTCTTTGCTGAATTGAGCTTGAGACAGTTTTGTGCCATCCAGTTTCTGACCTCTCGCATACAGCCTCTGAACCTGTCTGCAGTGCTTTCTGTTTCACCTGGGAGCAGCGACACGACACGACACGAAATGTCGTATTATTAACTGTATCAGCTAAGAGAAAGCAGGGCAGAGGAATATGTCTCCACTGGTATAGTATCCCGCCTAAACTGAGAGGGGAAACAGAGGTTGTAGTGGAGAAAAGGGGGTCCTAAATAAAATTGATGCAGCGTTCGGTCCAAAAGGGTGAATCCATATCATTTGCCACAGAATTTGTGTCGTGAACAACAGCAAAAGAAAGTAAGTAGGCCCAAGGTTGTCTCTAAACAGAGTTACCACATATAAGTAAGTAGATGGAAAACGTTGTGCAACTCCGATAATGATGAGGTATATATCCACTTAATTAGCAACCCGCAAAATTGAGAGCGGAGAGAAGGGCATAGTGAGAGAATTAAGAATACTTATCATGTATATTGCAGCGTTCAAGGCGATGTACAACTCATTTGGCATGGAATCTATAAAGGTAGGTAGTGAAAAAGGGGAGTGATAGAGCCCACGGTAGTTCCCAAAAAAAAAGAGTCACCACATGTGAGTTTATCAATTGAAAATATCATGTAAGTCTGATATGGAGTATACAGAAGCTAAAGGTAATTATTGACATAGCAAATGTGAGTCTAGGCTTAATGGATTAAGCCGTCATTCTGGTGAATTTTCCTTATTGGAGCAGACACATGTGTGGGGCCCTCTTCTTGGTACAACCAATAATGCATTTCTGCATCTTTGTTGAGCCCAAAGGTGGTGGTGTTTAAACGCATGATATATTCACTCTCTCTACGTCTCATGGTCAGCTCACGATTTCCACCTCTGTAAGCTGGTTTAACAATTTCCAGTCCAAAGAATTTGAAGGTCTTTTTGTGCGGATGAAATTCTTGGAAGTGTTCTGTTAGTGGTGGTCCCACCTCTTCCTTGTTGATATTCCGGTAGTGTTCCGTGATTCTTGTTTTAAGTGCTCTGATGGTGCTCCCATATAGATTTTGTTACAGGGGCAAAATATGACGAGGATTACATACATTGATGTGCATTTATTCCAATCCATGATTTGAATGGTAGTGTGTGAGTCATGTGACTGTGAGGGCACAATACTCCACCTTCTTCTATGGGAATCTATATGTAGCCTTTGGGGATCTGCTCATGGCCTTTGACCTGGTCCCTCAAGCTAAACTCTGGAAGGTGATGGCAGAGCTGGGACTCTCTTGAAATCTGCTAGATATTCTTATTTGTCTGCATTCAGCAAATACAGCCTAAGTTAGGTAGGGGGAGGATAGACAATGAACTGATTCCTTCATGATAAATCGTGGAGTGAGACAGGGATGCGTATTAGCGCTCACCGTGCTATTTATTAATGGGGTAGTAGACTTCCTTGACAGGAATGGATGCGATGCCCCAAAAGTGAGGGAGAGAAGAGTGCCCCCACTTCTCTTCGTTGTTGATACGTTATTAATATCAAAGTCCCCACAAGGGCTCCAACAACTTCAAAGTGGTTTTAAACTTTTCTGTGACAAGCCTGGTATGTAACTCAGCGAGGCAAAAATCAAGTACATGATATTCACTAAGAGTACTTCGAAGCCATCTAAGAGTCGCATGTATGTAGGGGACCGTACTAGAGAACTAGTCTCTGTCTTTGACTATTTGGGGATTCGTCTAACACCAAATCCATGGTGAGTACCTCATATTGTCGATGGAAGAACATGTTAAATCACTCTTGGGCACCTGCTTTGGGGCAATGAGAATGCTTAGGAAGATATTACCGTGGATTCCTCTTGCGGCCAGGCAGTCTCTGATTCAGTCACTCTTGATCAGTCGACAAGATTATGGCAACTCCCTGCTTTTGGGAATGAGGGAAGACCTGGCATCAAAACTGATGGTGGTCCAAAACACAGCAGCCCGCCTAGCCCTGAATAAGCCAGCATGTACGCTTTCCGCTCCTCTCTTACATCAACTGCACTGGCCCACCATCAGGAAACTGGCCATCTTTAAACTGCTATGTATGGTCTTTAAGTCTCTACAGGGGATTGGCCCTGCCTATTTGAAGAAATAAATTGAATGGTATCAACCAACACTACAGTTAAAGTCTAGCAACCGATCTCTACTGTGTACTTGAGAATCAGAAAGGTCAAAATAGGCGGCCGGGCTTTCTCTCTTCTCGCCCCACAGCACTGGAATAAGCTCCCAGAAGACATTTGGGCCTGCTCTACATTCGCATGTTTCAATAAGCTACTGAAAACGTGGATGTTTTAGATTTCACTGCCCTTTTTTGGAGTCCCTCTCTCAGGCGCCGAGAGATTCCCCTGGGGATGATTCAATGCGCCATACAAATGAGTAAAGTAATATAGATAAAATACAGTTGTCCTTAATCCAGCAGACTGCCCACATAAACATAGTCCATAGAAACACAGTGTCTAGGAAAGTGGCTCCAGCATTAGAAATATATTACATCAAAGTCTTAGGAGCAGTTTTATATGAAGCAGAATTGTGGGGTTGTGGGATCACCAATTGCCTTACTGTCACTGAGCATTGCTTTGTAAAATCCCTTTTCAATTTACCAATTAGCACTCCCTTGACCCCAATCTTCCTTGATCTGGCCTAAATAAAACTGGCTCATAAGCTGAGCTATAAGCACTTAATATTTTGTCATTGTCTATGGACAATTGAGGAGCTCGCCCTCTATCGAGTGACTATCAGGGACCTTCTGGCAGAGCCCAAGATAATTACAGTCCCCTGGCTCCGTACCCTGAGAGAGCTGTTGAGGAAATTGGGGATGGATGCGTATTGGTCAATACCAGAGGAGAGGTGTTCCATTACGAAGAGTCCCCAGGAGTTTATGAATTTTAAACCCCTCCCGCTCTTTGAGGAAACACTTGATGAAATTGTTCCATCCCTTTCAAGTAAACTATTCCTTCACTTTAGATACATGACCCTTCCCACTAAATTGTTTTGTAGTAACTGGTGAACTAATATATCCTCTGATTATAAATGTCCAGCCTGTAAAGGAAGCCCCAAATACCTAGTCCATTTGTTATTGCTTTAACCACATTATAAGAACCTGAGGGCCAAGTGGATAATCCCTTTGTGTAGGTTTATCGGTCTTGACACTATCTCGACGTGCTGAGAATTCTTTCTACAGACACCCTTAGAGTGATAATCTTCAGTCTAGCAAAATGTGTGTTAGCTCTATGGATCAAACGTTCAACCTGTATTGTATAATACCTTTTATTGCACTTTTTAATTGTATATACAGAAGAGAGGCTTTTTTTATGGCTCTTATCCTTTTATGATATTTTTAACTGTTTTCTTTATTATTTTTTTGATCTTTACATAAACATCCAGGTGTTTGTAACTTATGCTCGAATGTATATGGTTGTAATGTACTTTTTAAAATATTTTGTGATCGAAATAAAGTTATGAGGAGGATGACAATGTTAGAATCTTTAGAATTTTTTTTTCTTTTTAAATTAATGTAATAAAAGTTACAAGAGAAAAGATTACTGACAATATGCGCACAAGCATTAAATAACTGCTTTTAAAAAATATTGTTCCTTTTGTACCAAATTGCTTGTAAAAACCTGCTTATTGGAATAATGGAATTTTTGGAGAGGTACCACTTTTTAAGATCCTAAAGGCTACCAAGTGTCTAAATGTTATATCATGACAGATTGGATGAATCCTTTTGTGACAGGAAATCTGGACTCAGGGCAAAAAAACATGATGTGTATCTCATTCTCATCACTCAAGCCACACACTGGACAGGCGATATAATCTTGCTCAGAATGCCATTTATGAGTAAACAATCTTACCAGGAGGGTCCCATGGCAAAAGCGTATATACAGACTCTTGGCTAGAGGATAACATATTAATTCTTAGATTTGCTCAAAAACAGGAAGGGCTTAAAATGTAAAAACAGATTGGTCAGGGACCTTTTTGAGCTAATTGTTATGCAGCCATCATTAATAAAAGCCCAATCGCGTGCTTTCAAAATGCTAAGATTTGGTTTATGAATTGCAGTTGGCTCGACCCACTAACTTTGTAAACTCAATTTCCCCAACCAAGTACAAACCAATTTAATCCAAGGAAGAGTCATGGCTCCTGGAGCTTTTAGTAAGTCTTTAAGTGAATCCTTGTAGTCTCCTAGCTCAGGTGTGGTCCAAAGATGGACCCAATACACTAACGTTTTTAGTACAGCCAAGTCAGCAATTCTTTTCAATCGTACATCAAAATATAATATGGTAAGGGATGAGCTAACTGGGACAGAAAGCAACTTTCCAATAAAATTATTTTCAGCTATAGATAGTGAATAAGTGTCAACACAGCCCCAAATCTCAGCGCCATAAAGCACAGCACCTTGAGTCTTGGCATTATATATTTCCAGAGCTGATGAAACTAACTGCATGTGATGTGATTTGTTTGTGAAATAAAATAATAGCATTATACCTATGCTCAATTACAAGAGTACTCTTATTTAGCTAACTTGTCCACTTAAAGTTCTCCATAAATCTACTACCTTGATATTCAAAGTTATGTACCCTTTCTAAAATCTCACTGTCACTGTGAATCTTAATATCTTTACTTGTGCCTTTACCAAAGACCATAAATTTGGTTTTATTTACATTTAATTCTAGGCCCCTAGATCTGCAGAAACATAAAAATAGCCAATATAAAGTACTCTAGTTGGGTAGACATTTTGTGCAAAACAATGGAGTCTTGTTGGATAAAGGGGCAGGTGACATTCTCACATCGACTATCACACCCACACAGACACTCAGACACCTATTCACATATCCATTCAGCTACTCCTACATATACTCACAGACCCACACAGATACTCACACACCAACTCACATACCAATATAGTCGCTCACTCACCAACAAAACAACTCACACACCCACTCACATACCCATATAGTCACTCACTCACACACTCACACACTCACATATTCACTCACACACATCCACTTACAAACCCATATAGCCACCCACACCCACAGAGCCACTCACATACCCACTCACAGAACCATACAGCCACTCATACACCCATTCACATAACCCATACAGCCACTCTCACACCCAATCACTGACCCATACAGCTACTCACATACCCATCTAAAGACCCATACAGCCACTCACATTCACTCACAAACCTATACAGCTACTCATATGCCCAGTCACTGACACATACTGCTACTCACACACCTACATACAGACCCATACAGCTACTCACAGACCCATAAAACACTCACACAACATTCACAGACCCATATAACCACTCACACACCCACACTGACCTATACAGCCACTCACACACCAATTCTCAAAGGTAACAAGTTATAGTTAGGAAATATAATTTAAAAGCCTTCGAATTTCACAAAAAAAACAAAGTTTACAGGGATGGTATAGTTAGGAAATATCATTAAAAAACCTTAGCAATTCACTGAAAAAAACAGAAGTTACAGGAACGTTATAGCTATGCTCAGATTTCACATGCACAAAACCATAGGAATTCAGCAGTTATAGTTGTAATGTCATCAGTGAAATCACTGACCATGTCATCAGTAATCTAATATGTGAGGTCATAAGAGGTGTATTCCATGGGCTTAAGTTATAGTTTTTTATAAACTTTATTCACAATTTTTCACATCAAACTGGGCGGTCATGTACAGAATCCATCAAGAGAATATCGATCGACTTAATTCACTTCATGCATTAGAGTCCCAAGCACATTGCACAGTTAAATATGCTTTAAACTTTTCATGACTAAGCAGCAAGTTCATCATCGTGTACAATTAGGGTTGAGGCAAGCACCAACGTTTACATACTGTTACTACCATCAGACTCACTAGCCTGTTCACTGTCAGTCTCCGTTGGATTCAACAATTCTCTGCACAATTTACTATATCCTCTTCCAACTTTTAATCCTCGCGGCAGGCTTTCATATACAGTTCCTCCGCCAAAGACCACTCTCCCACATCTCTCATCCAGTTCACAAAAGAGGGAGCCCGCTCACCCATCCAGCAAATGGCAACCCTCCATTTAGCCAATGCCAGCGCTAGCTGTAGTATCTGGTTAGCCATTTTCCTTTTTTTGCGTTGCGGTACCAGCCCTAGGAGGCACTATTCAGGCATAACCACTAGTGCGATTTCTACCCCTCAATGAAGCCAATACTGATGAACTTCTGGTCATTCCCACGACAAATGCATAAATCCTGTATGGGCTCCATGACATCTAGAACAGTCATGCGAATGGGAGGCATCGATAAGGTGGAGCCATGCCGGGGTCATATACACCCGTTGCAAGAAGTTATAGTGCCACAACTTCAGTCGGGCATTGCAAGACACCTTACGCGTTAGTGTGCATAATCTCAACCAATCCCTCTCTGGCAATGGCACCTGCAATTCCTCGTTACAAGCATCTCATGCCCTAAGAGCTAAAGATCCTGAGTATGCCCTCATGACCTTGTACAACAAAGACACCAGTCTGCGCCCACCTCCACATGTTAGCAATTTGTGTACGGTGTCAGTGGTCCGGGGCATATCTGGATAAGTGGGCCATGTCACCTTGGCCCGTTCCATCAGGCCAGCATATTGAAGATATTGCCTGTGTCCCAGGCCAAACCCTTCACACGCCTGCTCAAAAGTGAGGTAAGTGTCGTAAGTCTACCAATACCATGCAGCCATCCTCTCTCCATGCCTGGTAAGACATGTTTCCCCCATCCTTCACACAGGAACTAACTGCCAGATGGACAATTCCGGGTGAAAGGGAGCCCGCCCCAACACTCGTTCCACAACTTTCTGCCTCAAGCAGGCCGTTTGCCTAACCACATATGGTAGTTCCACACTCACCCCAGCACCCTCCATTAAAGTCATTGGTAGATCCCCTGGCTGCACTCACCAATCAAGTAAACACTTTTCCCAATTATCACCCTCATCCAACCACTACACAGCATGCTAAAAGTATGCTGCAGACTTAAGTTATAGTAAGCTCAGGTAACTATACCTGTTGAATTTCTATGGTTTTGTGTGTGTGAAATCTGAGCTTAACTATAACGTCCCAGTAACCTTTGGTTTTACAGTGAATATATGTAATTAAAATTTAAGTATTTAACTTTTGCTAAAAACTTAAAGTTAATTCAAATGAATTCTACACCTAACATTGACCAAAATATAATACACATAATTTTTTTTTTTACTGTGGTTAGGTTTGGTAATTATTCTTTACTAAATATTTACATTATATATCTTAAATAATGACATTTTAACTAATTGAATGAATTAATGTGCTGCAAAATTGTATTTTATTATTTCTATGTGTGTAATACATATTTCAAATTAATTAACTATTATGCATTATGAGATAATATATTTACTTTTTTAAAGAATATTAAACTTTAATATTTTGCCTATACTTTCACATAGGGAGATTTCTGTCACGTTAGTGGAGCTATCCTACATGTGAAAAGTTACTAGTATTAACTTTACAATGATAAATTCAGTCTTAGATATCTCCACCCCGTGAATTGAGTTGATAAAGACATGTAAATCCATGTAAATCCACACTTAGGTATAGATCTAAACTCTGAAATAGTGATTAGCAAAAAAGTGTAAACGTACACTTAGATGTAAATATACATGTAAGTTAATCTACATGTATATATCTACCTTTGTGAATTGGCACCCAGGTGTGGCACTGGTCTTACTCCAAGGCTGGGATAGAGTGCATTACAATTGTTTTGGGACCTATTTGGCTGTAGTAACTTTAGAAGTTTAGTTGGGGAATATCACTGTGCTTACTCTTTTGTGAGTAGGTGTTTGTTTTGCATGTCTTTTCTCAAACCCCTCCTTTCCAAACCCTAAACACCACCCATTTAGGTTTAAGAAATCACTATTTACCAGCCACCTCCCTTCTTCTTCCCCATTTACTACTAACATGTATACCTAAAAGTTCAGAGATTTTTGCACACATGGCAAAGCTCTACGCACAGAAAGGACAGGGGTAGCAGCGGTGGAGAGTTTCAGCACCAAGGTTAGTCAATATCATTGTGTAGTACGTAAGTAGTACTACTGTAGTACTATTTCACTTACTACAAAATGCAGTTTGTGAATCTGGCCCCAAGTATTTAAAGCCAAAGCTTCACGCCCCCAGGCAAACCTTTTTAGGATCAGCAGGCTTTATTGGGTTGTGATATACTTCTGCCAAAGCTGATGCATCATTGACTTTTAGCTTTGGGTGTTTCTTGTTCATGAGAAGTGTTCTCAATGTATTTACAAGCATAACATTATGTCCTTGATCAGCAGGCTAGTACAACAGTGAACAGGTTTTTCCCGTCAAAGCACCAGAATAAACACTTTCTAAACAATCGTTAAAGTTACTTAGTGCCAACACCCTCAATGCACACTCATAACATTAAAGTCACACTTGTTTATAAAGGGCTGATTATAAAAAACCTAGGCTAAATAATTCTTTAATTCATCTCATGTTTTCTGATGTCAGGTGAGAATAAGCCAACCAGCCATGTTTTTAATCTACACTGGAGTTTCCCTACCTGAATAAACAAAAATTCAGGAATGCTAGCAAAAAACAAGACAATAGGGGCACTGACAACTGACTTGAGAACGAGGTCTGGTCTTGTTAGAGCGCCCAACCCTCTTTGTACTGCTCAAACGATAGACTTTTTTAACTCTGCAAACTTATTTTCTCTGAGTAAGATAGCTAATTGGATTGAGCAACAACTTCAGAAATATGTATGTACCTTTCAGGATGCATGCTGAAGCCCCCTCATAGATAGGTATAGGTGATGATACCTTCTATTATACATTATGTGCATTTGTGCAGTCTCCATAGAAACAAGCATTGGCAATGCCAATCGGTTTTGCCATATTACTGCGTGTGTATATGGTATTACGAGTGATAGCACTGCTGTTTTAGACATCGCAGATCAGTTGTGGTATTTTGAGTGATAGCACTGTTGTCTCAGTCCTTGTACATTAGTTGTGGTATGTGAAGAGACAGCACTGCAGTGTGTCTCCTCACATATTACAGTGTGTGTATTTTTAGAGTTTAGAGCTAGAGCTGCTAGCTTTGTTCTTACGATAAAATACAATTTTGAAAAACAGACAAAAAGAAGTTGGAAGCTGGAGATAAAACAACCAAACAACCATTGTCCATTTAGCTGGACTTTTTCCCGCTAAAGCGGCGATATTTTTATCGCCCTTTCAGCAAGCTGTCGCTAACAGCAGTTAGCGACAGCTTTTAGGCGATAGCGACCTTGCTGGATATTTTACCACAATGGAGAAAAACGTTGCTAATAGCATGTTTTCTCCGCTAACATATCCAGCGATAGGCAGCGATAAAAAAAAACCGCTAAGCGCGCTTTGTGATAAATATCACAATTCCTTGCTAATATGCCCCTGTGTGTGTATGCAAACGTAAACTTTTTGCACTTTATTAACATGCCTATTAACATGACGCGCTTGACCAAAAAACATATAGTACAATCTAATGTAATTTTTTTTAAAAACAGAAAAACAGTAAGCTGTTGTTATTTAAAAAAAATTGTATTTCCATTTGTAATGGATAGCGCATGTTTACCCACTACTAAAAGAAGGAAGCAAGCAAGCACCAGCAAAAAGGAAAAGCAGGCAGAGGCATCGACAAAAACAAACTTAGGCCATATGAGTACTGAGTTTCTATGTGTTATCTCGAGGGATAGCACACGAGAGAGTACCTGTGCAAAGTGTAATTTTTAATAATAATACAAACGCCACATGAAGTACATGCAACAAAATAATATGTATGTATGCAAAAAGGACCCAAACTAAGCAGCAGTTCAAAAGGTAGACGGATTTGTACTTGGGAAGCATACAATTAGAAGAGGCTGAAACATTGTTTACTTTATTAACTTTATGTGCTTGGCACAAATTGGTGCGTTGGACGGGGAGGGATAATTCTTTTAGCAATAGAGACAGTGAAAATGGAAACCCTTTAACCAACAGAAACAATACAGCCTTTCGAACATATGCATGCTGTTTTCAAAAGGTGTGAAGTACTTAGCTGCGGCTCCAAGAAGACGGACATGGCTACGCAGCTTCTTTGAAGGCCTTTGTCTCGTTCTGCTTGTAAAGCACACGATGTGCACGAAGACCTGTGAATGACTGGGGTGCGGCTTTAACACCAAGCCAAGCAGCAAGTTTGCAATTATGTGTTTGTTCGTACTACAAAAGCATATAATTAAAAGGAGATCGGTGAACTCCTTGACTGCGGCTACAATGAAACTGACGTTAAACCAGACACCAAGTTAGTAAAAAAAAACAAAATTGTTTCTATGTGCGTAGGAAGCACACTGTAGGAAGGAGCTTAAACATTTAGGGGCATATTACCAAGGGTGGCGATAGGCAATTATCACCAGTTTAGCGTCCGTTTTCGGCCGCTAAGCGGCAATAATTCTATCGCTCTATTAGCAAGCTGTCGCTAACTGATGTTAGTGACAGCTTTTAGGTGATAGCGAGCGGTTTGGGGCCCGCTTTGCATGTCAGCGATATTTATCGCTAATGACATGCAAAGTGGGCGTACCCAACCTGTTAGCGACTGAAAGCAGTCCCTAACATCGCTTTAGCCTATTAGCAAGGCAGGCGTAGCGATGGAAATATTCCCGCTATCGCCAAAAACTAACGCCTGCTCAGACCAGTTCTTATTCAAAAGGGTCCACCTCACGTTGGGTGAGTGTATGTCCAGATGTCAATGGAATACACCTTGTTTGTTAAAATACCCCTCACACACCAAAAGGGCCCTTGGTGTCATGCTTCATCATCGGGGTCTTCCCGTCCCGCTGCGGGGCGGGGCAGTCCTGCGACAAGCGACTACGCTGGAGCACCTTTAGATGGGGGTGCTATGTGTTGGGAGTGAGTGTCAGTGGGGTCAGGAGTGATATGAAGAGTGAAGTTAAAAAATACCTGGCCTAGTGGTAAGAAAAATTGTTTATTAAACACTGGCTGGTATTATTAAAACAAAAGTGAAGCGGAGAGAACGAGCTGATTAATGGGCTCTCTCTCCTGTGTGGGTCAACATGTTTCGAGGCGTGAAGCCTCTTCGTCAGGACCTGGGGGAAGATCCCCCTGTCACTCACTAGTGTTACTCCACAGAGGTAGTAAAAAGTGTATATACAGAAAAGTGAAAAAAAGGTCTATCTATGTGTGTAGCTATACATTTTATAATTACACATTTCGTACTACTGTCAAACTAATGATGTAGTATGCTTATCAAAGGAGGAGTCAATGCCTCATGAGCCAGTTCAAGACACATCCACGGAAGCCACGGACGAAGGAGGAAGCACCACTGTGCAGGGGGCTGATTGGGACCCCATATTACCCTTCTGTCTTGAACTGGCTCATGAGGCGCTGACAGTAGTACGAAATGTGTAATTATAAAATTTATAGCTACACACATAGATAGACCTTTTTTTCACTTTTCTGTATATACACTTTTTACTACCTCTGTGGAGTAACACTAGTGAGTGACAGGGGGGTCTTCCCCCAGGTCCTGACGAAGAGGCTTCACGCCTCAAAACATGTTGACCCACACAGGAGAGAGAGCCCATTAATCAGCTTGTTCTCTCCGCTTCACTTTTGTTTTAATAATACCAGCCAGTGTTTAATAAACAATTTTTCTTACCACTAGGCCAGGTATTTTTTAACTTCACTCTTCATATCACTCCTGACCCCACTGACACTCACTCCCAACACATAGCACCCCCATCTAAAGGTGCTCCAGCGTAGTCGCTTGTCGCAGCACTGCCCCGCCCCGCAGCGGGACGGGAAGACCCCGATGATGAAGCATGACACCAAGGGCCCTTTTGGTGTGTGAGGGGTATTTTAACAAACAAGGTGTATTCCATTGACATCTGGACATACACTCACCCAACGTGAGGTGGACCCTTTTGATTAATAGAATCCCAGATAAGAGGAGGACGTGCCCACCTTGGTGCCCATTGGCACCACCTCTTCACTCCCCCCTTTTTGATTTTCCTAGTCTACAGACCAGTTCTTAGCCATGTTATCCAATGGGAGGTGGATAACATGGCTAAGAGCATTTCGTCGCTAATGCGTGAATATCGCTGTATTCTCAGCGATATTCACGCATTTCACCTGATTTTTATCGCTTTTGAGATAAACCTTGCTAATTGCAAGTTATCTCAGCGATAAAAACCAGTGATGCGCGGCGATAAAAATATTGCCGCTAACCCTACTTAGCGATAAATATCGCTATTTGTTGGTAATATGCCCCTTAGTACTTTCATAATATTAAACGCTTGCCTGAAAAACAGCATAACATATAAATAAATGTTAATGTCGATAACACTATGTGTCTGTGTACCTGTAACGCTTTGGATTATTAAAGGCTGAAACATTATGCACTTTATAAGCATCACGCGCCTGCTTAAAAAACAACAGTATTGAAAAATGTAATTTTAAAAAATATGGAAACATAGTAATCAGATGTTTATTAAAAAAACAAGTATTGGCAAAGCCAACAGGTTTTGCAATGGCTTTTCCCTCCTATCCAAGCTGTATTGGTAACGTATTTTGCTCATTGCTTTACATTTCAGCAGGGACAATTGTAGGAAAGAGGCTAGTAAAATAAAGCTATTTTCTGGTAAAAAAAAAGAAAACAGAAATCTCCAGCTGCTGCTGAGTGTCCATAATGCAAAGAGCAGCAACATTTGCACAAACCACTTATGGCAAGATAAAACCAGCTTTTGGTAAAGTTCAATCATCGCGCAATTAAACCAGCTTTTGTAACGTAAATAAAAAAAAAGAGAAATGTAATCTTAAAAATCACGGAAAAACAGGTATTACCAGTGATAGTGCTGCAGTCTCAGTACGCACATATTATTTTTATAAACATTACACCAGCTCCAAAAACATCTATCTTTATGCCTACAAGGCAAACAGTAAAATCCGCTAATGCTGAGTGTCCGTAATGCAAACAACTTCAGCATTTGCACTTACCTCAGATCGCATGGTTTACCAGGACGAGAAAACCCTCCAGGACATAAAAGGCTTCATAAGCACAAGCAGCTGCTGCAGAGTGTCCATAATGCAAACAACAGCAGCATTTGCACTTACCTCTGATCGTGTGGTTTACCGGGACGAGTAAACACCCCGGGAGACAATAGGCTTAATAAGCACAAGCTGCTGCTGCTTAGTGTTAAACCTCAATGATTGCACGACAGTGGCGTAACGAAACCTGAGTGGGCCCCCCTGCAAAGTGCATGGAGGGGGCCCCCCCCCCGGCCCATGACTTACCGACTTACTACTTTGCCCCACTGCCAAAAGATCTGGTACATTTTTAAGTGAAACCTCCAACATTTAATGAAATGCCTTTATATTGCCTAGCTCAAACTTTGAATGAGAAAGTGAGAAAAACTCTTAACATATTAGCTACGCCATTAGTAACATTATTGTCAAGAGCAGATTATTTTTCTGAGACAGCAATCAGAACAATGCCAAGGAGCTGGCCTATTGCCTCAGGAACTGCGTATCGCTGAAGAACAAAGAACAACTACATAGGTGTCTGGATTAGCATTGACATGGATGGAAAATAACTTGGAACTTTGAAAGACAATCCCAAACCTGCAATTTCACCGACTCAACTGACAATATACATGAGTAGTACACAAGATATAACTCAGTAACCTGCCAGCACCAAGAGAAATAAACTGGTGTGAATTATCTGCATGCCACACACTTGCGTCTGCCAGGGAGTGTGTATGATAATAACCACTCTATAGTATTTAAAATGAACTAAGGCATCAATTTCAATTCCTACCATCATGGCTTATTAGTTAGCATGACAAAAGCAGGCAGGCAAACAAGGCTGAAGATGGAAACTGCTTGGATGCTTCAGAACATTGATGTAGATGTCTGTATTTATCATTTCTGTAGTGTAAACAATGCTAAGTACACAATTTAAGGTCCACATATTATAGACAAGTGCAAACATCACCATAAATAACACATCTTGTAGGATAAAACCAAACCACATCTGCAAGAACCTACTGACAGAATCTAAACTATCTGTAGCTGGTGAAGCAAAGGAAAAAATGCAAATACTAGCAAAGTGCATAATAAAACAATCAGAAATCAAGTAATATACATAATCCAAGTGTGTTTTGTAAAACAATCCTGTAATGATGTGTCTGAGACAGGAACTGCAGTTAAGATGTTTATTCAGGAGAGAAGAGAGCCGTCCAGCATGAAGGACAGGAAGGGCAGCTGCAACTGCCAAACAGGGAACACAGGAGGAGAATGTACAGTACAAGAAGAACTCACTGGTGACATCATGGAGGTCCAACAAGTATTGCATAATAACAAGTATTGCATAATACAGATCACCACACACCTCCCCCCTTTCTAAAGAAAAGACAAGATAAAACTACAATTAATGGTAAATCATACATAGTCACGAAATCTGTTGGGTTTAACAATCAACCTAGAGCTTTTCCTTAAACTATTATCAACTTGGATATTGGGGGTGGGAACAGTTGCACGAGAAGCACGAGAGGGATCTCTAGCAACGCGGGAGGTGCTCCACCAATTTCCATTTGACAATTTGACAGCATTTTTGCGAACTTCCACAACTTGTTGGGAATCAAGGAACTTTGAAAGACCTTTTTTAACAGTGACAGGGTTCTTAATCTTAACCCAGTCACCAGCATGAATACTATGAAAAGACCTCTTAACATGTTCCATATCACAAGGCAGAGAACTGGAAGATTTCTTGTTGGCACAATCCCATGCCAGTTCCAAGTCACAGCCTTTGTGGAGACTTTTGACCATCCAAAAGGGAAAAGCTTGGGAAGAAGCTTTCCTTCCTCTCATCAACTCAAATGGGGAGAAGCCTGTAGCAACATGTGGGGAAATTCTATAAGACCATACAAGATCTTTTACAGCTTGGAAAATACAGCTATTGGAATTGAAGGCAGCCTGCACACATTCAACAATAACTCTATTGAACCTCTCGGTTTTGCCATTGCTCCGAGGGTGATACAAGGGAGTTCTAGTGTGTTTGATGCAACAATTGTTCAAAAAGACACTCATTTCCTTGGAAATAAACTGAACTCCATTGTCAGTAAGGATTTCTTCTGGACAACCTTCTCTCAGAAAAATTTTAGTCAGGCAGTCAATAACACTCTTTGAATTGGGGATATTGATAGGTTCAACCTCAACCCACCTGGAGAGATGATCGACGAGGACCAAGAAATATTTGGAAGTGTTGGGAAGAACATGGAATGGACCCAGAAAGTCCAGGCCAATTTTTTGCCAAGCTCTGCTGGGTGGAGGAACAACAGAATCACAAACACCTTCTAAAACAAGGACTTTATCGCTGGTGTTACAGCGTGTGCAAAGTTTGACAGCATCTACAATTTGATTATCTATTCTTGGCCACCAGAAATTTGACCTGACATTTCTTTTGGTGATAGTGGCACCCAGATGACCAGAATGAGCATCAGCAATAATTTTTTCCCGGTAAATAGAGGGAGGAATGAATTTATTGCCCCTAACAATTTTGCCACTTTCTAAGGAAAGTTCGGAATTGATTTTCCAATAAATTTGAAGCTCAGGGGAAAGAGATTTTTCCTTGGGCCAACCTTTCTGTATGAAAGAGACAACATCCTTAAGTACAGTATCATTCTCAACAGCATTAACCCAATCATTCTCAGCAAAAGAAATGGAAATTTGTGAAATGTTGGCCACAAAACACTCTTCAATTTCTGTTTCCCACTCATTTTCGTTAGGTTCTTGTATGGGTAACCTGGAAAGACAGTCAGCACGTTTGTTTTTTGCCCCCAGGAATGTAAACAACTTTGAAGTTGTATTCTAAAAGTTTAGTGGAGAGTCTGGCCAACCGTGCGGTTGTGCGCTTGACATTTCTGCCGGAAAGAATGTCGACAAGAGGTCGGTGGTCAGTTTGAAGAACGAATGGTCTGCCCCATAAGTAAGATTTAAACTTTTCAACACTCCAAGCGCAGGCCAGCAGTTCTTTTTCAATAACTGAATATTTGCGCTCGACAGGACGAAGAGTCCTGGAGGCAAATCCCACAGTAAATTCTTTACCAAAGGCTAGTTGAGAGAGGACAGCTCCTAGGCCATATTCACAGGCGTCAACAGTAACAAAAGTTTCTCTGTTGCCTTTGAAGGGCTGAAGAGCAGGAGCTTTGGTGATGTGTTCTTTGATGAGCTGGAAACCTTTCTCACACTCATCAGACCAGCTAAAGGTGGCACCTTTCTTGAGTAAAAGTCTAAAACACTCAGTGGTCTTGGCGTAGTCTCTCATGAATTTGGAGTAGAACTCACAGAGACCGAGGAAGGACAGAAGCTGCTCTTTGTTAGAGGGAGCAGGAGCGTCAATGATACTCTTAACTAGACCCGGCCTGGGTTTAATACCACATTCCGAGATGGTATGACCAAGGTATTCTACTTCTCTAGTTTTGAACACACATTTACTCTTTTGTAGGGTAACACCTCTTTTGTCTAAGATGTTGAAAACTTGGTCAATGACCAAATTATGTTCGTGTTCAGTTTGGGTGAAGACAAGGATGTCATCCTGGAAGACGACAACATTAGAGAGTTCCTCAAACATTTCAGACATAATACGCTGAAAAACAGCGGCGGCAGACGCCAACCCAAAGGGAAGGCGACGAAACTGAAAAACCCCATCAGGAGTTACAAAAGCGGTGAGATGTCGAGAGAGTGGGTGTAACTCAATCTGGTGGTAAGCCGCCTTTAAATCAAGTTTAGAAAACCAAGTGGACGAACCTACTTTAGCTATCAAATCCTCAATGCGAGGGAGGGGAAAACCATCGACCCAGATAGCTTCATTAACACTGCGTAAGTCCACACACATCCTGAGATCGCCAGACCTTTTTCTGGCAAGAACAATGGGAGAAAGCCATAATGTGGATTCTACTTTTTCGATGATTTCTTGCTCGCATAATGATTTAAGGTGTTTGGACAAATCTTCTCTGATACTGAGGGGAACGTTCCTCAGCTTGTGTTTGATTGGGGAAACACCATCTTTGACCTTGATAAAGTGTTGGAAGTTGGTGATTTTGCCTAAGCGATCTTCAAAAATGTTTTCATATTTGTGCTCCCAAAATTCACTATTGAAAATGTTGCAGATGGGAGAAGATGCAGGAGAAGAAAGATTGCACCCTTCAATGAATACAGGATTGGGTAAGCCAGGTTTAATGGTGACACCAAATTCTGCCTGATGTATAAGCCCTAGAACATTGATACCACGTTTGGCAACATAGACTTTCCCCTTAATGGACTTGCCAAAGATGGAAATTTCAGCCAAGAAATAACCCAAAAGGTTAATTCTGCTTCCTTCAAAGGCTACAGAAAGGACATCGGGAGGAAGTAGACATTTATTTTGCCAAAATTGAGAATACTTTTCATAGGAAACAATGGTGATGCGAGCACCGGTGTCTACCAGTAGTAAGATATGGTGACTGTCGATGGTGGCATCAACTTCAGGATCAGGGACGAGAAAGGTACGGTTGATGGTGTCATTATCTTTCACTACAACAACATATTCCTGATTGGTCACATCACATTCAGAATGTTCAGTAGAGAATTCAAGGGGACTTGAGTCTTGAAAGGAATCATTTTCACACATGACGCTGCGTACATTACCTCTTCTTCCTCTCATGCAGACCCTTGAAAAATGACCATTCTTCCCACATTGAGTACATTGTTGATTGGCAGCAGGACAATTTTTAAAGTTGGAAGCATGATAAGAAGAGCCACATCTATAACAGAAAGTACTTTGGTTAAATTGTCTATTAGGAGTGAAGGGTCTTCTAAAACTGGTGTTTCCCATTCTTTTGAAATAGCCACGAGAGTCACGAGGAATTGAAATAGGAGATTTGGTGGTAAAGGGCACTTTAGTGGAAACAGCACTAGTACTAGCACTAGAAATGGAGGTATTGGAGAGAGAAACTTCCAATTGTTTTGAATCTTCTAAAGATGTTTCGATACTTTTGGCTATATCAATTGCCTTGTCAAGAGAGGGATCTTTGCAGGATAAAAGTTTCCCTTGGATTTGTTTGCAGGAGCAACGAGCAACAAGCTGGTCTCTGATAAGTTGAGAAGTGAAATTGTCAAATTCGCATTTAGACGCAAGAATTTTTAAAGCTGTAACAAAAGTATCAATGCTTTCTTCGGGCTTTTGAGCTCTAGTGAAAAATTTGTAACGGTGTACAACCATATTTTTTGTTTTAACAAAATACTTGTCTAACTTAGCTATGGCTATTTCAAATTCATCGGGAGTTTCGCCAGTAGGTGGAACATAGACTGGTAGATGGTCAAAAACATTTTGCCCCTCAACGCCAAGATGATAATACATTAGACTTTTTTTTCTTTCTGCACGGTATCTAAGACCATCAATTGCCCCTAAATAGGCCATAAAGGATCTCAACCAAAGTTTCCATTCTAGAGGAGGATCTCCAGGAGTCTGAAGAAAAGGGGCAGGAGGAGATACATTTTGCATTGCGAGATCTTCTATTTTTCCTTTAGGTTGAATGAATAAAATACAAAAGGAGAATAATAAATAACAGGAGAGAGAAGAAAAAAAATTTGTTGTTGTAAATATGGTAGTTCAGATACGTGCAGTAGCTGTGCACGTCAGCGTGTAGATAAAATACGTGCGGTAGCTGTGCACGTCAGCGTGTAGATAAAATGCGTGTAGTAGCTGTGCACGTCAGCGTGTAGATAAAATGCGTGCAGCAGCTGTGCACATCAGCGTGTAGATAAAATGCGTGCAATAGCTGTGCACGTCAGCGTGTGGATAATAAATGTTTCGGTGTGTTAGTGCTGAAAATAGGTTCAGTTAACAAAGACAAAGGTCCTTAGCTTACATATTTTGCAGGAAAAAAGATAAATTATAGACCATGATAGGCAACTATATTTGTCACTGTCCAGCCGAACAGGATATTTTTATTTTCAAGAAGTAAGACTTGTATTTCAAAGATAAGTCAAGAGGCACAATCCTGTACCAAGGAAATTCAGAGAACATACAAGGTGTTCGAAAGTTTTAAAGCAGGCAAAAAAATAAGAAAAGGGATGAGCAACATTGGCCACTTTTAAATCAGTGTTCAATTGAAGTGATGCCAAATAAGGCACCAGACACAACAGGATTTAACATAATAGTTTGGTTGTGAAGGTGCTTTTACAAAAGTCGACGTTTCGATCCCCTATGCTCAAATGTTTGGGATCATCATCAGGACTGACATATTTATACAGCTTTTGCCTGACAATTTATCATACACGAAATTTAACCGCCTGTAAGAAGGGGAGAGAAAGGAGAAAGAGGTAGGTAGCTTTAGAAAGATATGTACTCAACCTGGAAATGTAAGAAATAAGAGTTAATCCTGAATGTCCAATTGTTTCAAAGGACCATTATACTTATTCGGATTCGACTTACTGGTGCCTAATGTGTTGTGTACCACTCGTGTGGGGCCGGTCGAAGTGACTGTGACTTATGTGACTGTGTGGAGAACCACTCTACTGGCTATGTACAATTTTTAAAAAATTAAGCTTTATCTATTACCTTTCAGCCTTTCAGAATCAACAATTATTTGTACCCTCTGTAGAGAGTCAATTACATGGCTGTGAACAACATTTGGGACAGTTCCTATTTCATTGTACATTGGACCTTGGTTGATCACCTTTTATTTACTATTTATTTAACCCTTAGATGAGAAACAATCTTCTACCTATGACCACATTATAAAAAACATTTTGAACGCATTTTTTGCTCATTATAATGCATCATCCATTATTTGGCCCCTTGGTCGCATAATAAAAACATTGTTTACGTTTATGCTAAGGGTTTAAAAAACAATTTGAATAGTGCTCCTTGGCATGCACTTATACCCATTATGTGACGCTGCTACCATGCATCGGGTTACGATCGCGGATGCGTACGATATGAAGGGCTTACCCTGAATGGGGTTAATTAGTCCCAATAGCCAGGTGGTATTAATGCCGACCTGAAAAAAGAAGCGGGGAGAATGGTCAAGGTCAGGCCCGATCGGGAGCGGAGGCATAGGGCAAAGCGCGGCGCGGGCTATGGTCTACCTGGGCGCAGTCCTTCTGGAGTGAGGACTTCTCTGGAAATTCAGAAAGGCGGTGTGATTGTGCCGACCTGGAATGGAATAGGAGGGAATGGTCAAGGAAAAGCCCCGTGCGTGAGCGGAGGCTCGAGCTCAGAAAGCGGTGCAAATTGTAGTTTACCTGGGCGTTGTCCTTCTAGAGTAAGGACCTCTGTAGGGATGACTTGGGGCAGGTTAGATTAGCCGGATAGTCCTAAGGAGGAAAGGGGGTTGACAAGAAAGCGGATCATTACCGCGTCCAGTTGCACAGACTGCGTGAACAGTCCGTAGCGTTCTCGTTTAGTGCGAATCTTACCGTGCGGATGGTTTTGCAATGATGTGCAGTACCGGAGCTGGCGGAGCGGTGTCCTTCTATCAGCTACCGTGTTGCTCCGAGACTCATGCTTAAATACATTAGTGCCGAAGGGAAATTGAATGAGAAGACGGATCGGCGTTGGCCGCCATCTTGGTGGTGGGCGTGTGGGCATTAAGTCGCGCCATTTTGGGAGGGGATTCACGATTGTGAACAGTGCCTGGAAGGGATTGGATCGGTGTTGCCCGCCATCTTGGTGAGGGTATGCGTGGACATTCAGTCGCGCCCTTTTGGGAGGGGATTCACGAATGTGAAGCAGTGAGCAATATTAACATTTGGTGGTGACTTAACGTGAGAAAATAAATTAGTCAATAGTGCGGACGGCGCTTACGTGGGTGACTTTATAAAACCATATTTACAATATTTACACTGAATTATATTCATTAAGGCAAACAATAACTCATTATCATAGACAGTACAATAGAATTGGCCCAATGAATTATGGTTTGACCAGCTGCTTACTCATGTGGGCACCTTCGGCGCAGTTATAGGAGACTAGTCCAGTCTTCGAGGCGATTCAGGCCATTTTGGATGGTGTCGAATTTTATCATAGTCCTGAGTTCATCTCTGTTCAACAGTTGACCAATGTTCCCACCTCTTGGAGGAGGTTTTATCACCTTGAGAATAGTCCATTTAATATCATTTTCATTGTGTCCAAAATCGGTGTAGTGATCCACCAGGGGAGCGTTCGCCGTTCTGCAGCGTATTCGACTCCTGTGCTGGCAGATCCTGGTCTTCGCTTTCTGTGTCGTTTGACCCACGTAGAGTTTAGGGCAAGGGCACTCAATTGCATATATAACATTTGATGTATTACAATTGGAGAATGATCGTCTCTCATACGTGGTGCTTTGGTGCGTGAATTTTTTACCCTCCACCGTGAATTCGCATACACTGCAATTTCCGCATTTAGCATGACCAATAACAGGGGGTAAACCCCATGCTGATTCGAGTGTGTTGTCCTGCGGAGTGGTTGGTAAGGCTGCCCTTACTAGGTGATCCTTTAAGTTTTTGTTTTTGCGAAACGCAAAGAGTGGTTTATCAATTTTGATATTACCGACGTTTATGGTGGGCCAGTGTTTGAGGATCGATTTCCTAATTTTGTTCGATATTGGAGAGAAGGTTGTCACACATGCTATTCTTTCTCCCTTAGTCTTGTTTTTTGGCGATAGTAGGACTTCGCGGGGACAGTACCAAGCTCGCTTGGAGGCTTGCTTCACTATCCTCTTGGGGTAGCCTCTATCCTTGAGTTTATTCGAGAGTATTGCTGCCTCTCTAAAGTAGTCAGTTTTGCAGGAGCAGTTACGCCTTATCCTCAGAAACTGTGAGTAAGGTAGTGAGTCTCGAAGGGCCCTAGGGTGATTGCTTTTGTAATTGAGAAGCGTATTACGCTCTGTTGGTTTCCTAAAGAGTTTGGTTAGGAGTTCTCCTTCCGCATGAAAAATTGTAAGATCTAGGAACGCTATTGATGTTTTGTCATGGGTCAAGGTAAAGGTTAGCCCACAGCAATTGTTGTTTAGCCAGTGGAGAAACTGCAATAGAGTATCAGTATCTTGCCTCCAAATTAGGAAAATGTCGTCAATATAACGACGCCATAATTTTATTCCCGGGAGAAAGGGATTAGAAGGCATCAAAATGGAGCCAACCTCCAGTTGGTCCATAAAAAGTATGGCCAGGTTGGGGGCAAAAATAGCCCCCATAGATGTACCTTTGATCTGCTGATAGAAGATGTTATCAAAGCAGAAAAAATTCCTGGTCAAGCAGAGTTCCAGTAATTGGAGAATAAACAGAGAGGGAACTCTGTGTGGACGTGGCCGTGTGTCTAGGATGTTCTGGATAACTAACAGGGCTGCAGTCTGTGGAATATTAGTATACAACGATTCCACGTCGAGTGTGCAAAGTGTTTCATGCAAGGGGTTGAAGTCTAGATGTTCCACCATGTTGATCATGGACATGGTGTCCCTGATGTAACAGGTCGTGGGGGGCACAAAGTCCTTAATAAAAAAGTCGACATATGCTCCTAACGGTTCTAGAACAGAGCCACAGGCTGAGACAATTGGGCGCCCTGGTGGACTAGTGAGGTTTTTGTGTATTTTGGGGAGAGTGTAAATCACTGGGACACGTGGCGACTTAGTGTTGAGAAAGTTATATTCCTTTTTGCTCAAATAACCATCTGCACAGGCTTGGGACGTTACCCCCATGATGGCCTCCTGTATTTGTCTAGTGGGATTCCCCGGGAGTCTTTGGTAGTGTTCGGGGTTGTTCAATTGGCGTAAGATTTCAGCCTTGTAGGTCTCGATTTCCTGAATAACTATGCCCCCTCCCTTGTCTGCACTTTTAATAATTATGCTGTTGTTACTTTTGAGGGTTTCAATGGCAGTTTTTTCTTGAAACGAAATGTTGTATGGTACAAAAAGTTTCTGATTCTGCAGTAGTGTTAGGTCATTAAGTACGAGTTTTTCAAAAGTTACGATTTCAGGAGGTATCATAGATGATGTTGGTGAAAAGGTTGAAGGGGGTCTGAACGGGGTATATGAGTCCTGTATGGGACTTGGGTGTAGTTGGAAGAATGCTTTTAAGCGAACTGTTCGGAAAAATCTGAGCAATTCTGTTTGCAGTTCCATATAGTCAGGGCGTGTAGTTGGCACAAAAGAGAGGCCTTTTTTCAGAAGATCTAATTCTGTATTGAGTAGGGTGTGTTTAGAGAGGTTAAATATAGGAATCATCTCTTGCGGTGGGCTTATCACCATTGGTAAAAATTGTTCCTGGTTTTGCGCTCTCCAGGCGGGTTGTACCATCGCGGTTTCTTTACCCGACCGCGTTGCGGGGTGTTGGGCTGGCCTCTGGCTAAAAAATTAGATTGACCCCTTCCTCGGTTGCTCGTGGAGCTGGACCCTTCCCCCGGGTCAGAGCTGTCTGTGGACTCGGCTGATGTATCCGAGAAACCAACGAGGTTTTGACGACGATTATATCGTCCCCAGGGTTTGTTACCACGTGGGTTTGAGTAGCCTTTATTGGTATAGAAATCTTTTTGAAGATATGGGTACGTGTTTTCAGTATTATAGGCTTTGATGTCTTTTTTTACTTTATTAGCCTTTTTATTTTGCTCGATTCTATAGAAATCAGCTATAGTTTTCTCTAGCTGTTCCAGGAGTTTGTTCACATCAGTGGTGGGATTGGCGTCTTTTATTTGTTTTTCTAAATCGGCAATTTCGACCTCAAGGGATACAAGTGACTCGGTTGCTATGTCAATTCCCAAACACAACCAGTGCCTAGAACAGGTGGTACCAATGTAACTAAAGTTATTTATATATTTGGGATTGTCTGTAAATATTCCGGGAACATTACGTACTTGAAGGCCCATTGGGATTACATTGGCCTTGAGATAGTCAGTCAGCATTAAGACCATAAGCTGAAGACGGACTTGTTTTTTCCGGAGTTTTTCTAATTGCTCAGGTAAGGAGCTAGTGGCTGCAGTTGGAGTTTCGGAGGTATCTGAGAGAAGGGAAGGTCTCTCACAGATTCGTTTAATATAATCATCTGTGTATAATGGTGCGTGATCGGACATATCAGGTCTTTGGAAAACGTGAAGGAAGTAGGAAGTTTTAATATTTTTATTTTTAGTTTTTGGTGCTAGGGTGGCCTACCCCCGGCTGAGGGTGAGTGGATTTCCGAAAGAAAACCCTTGCAATCTAGTGATTGCGCTACAGTTTATTAATAAACACAAGGGAACCCAACTAGTTTGCTTAGGACCGTGGGTAGTTACTGTTAACAAAGACAAAGGTCCTTAGCTTACATATTTTGCAGGAAAAAAGATAAATTATAGACCATGATAGGCAACTATATTTGTCACTGTCCAGCCGAACAGGATATTTTTTGCCTGCTTTAAAACTTTCGAACACCTTGTATGTTCTCTGAATTTCCTTGGTACAGGATTGTGCCTCTTGACTTATCTTTGAAATACAAGTCTTACTTCTTGAAAATAAAAATATCCTGTTCGGCTGGACAGTGACAAATATAGTTGCCTATCATGGTCTATAATTTATCTTTTTTCCTGCAAAATATGTAAGCTAAGGACCTTTGTCTTTGTTAACAGTAACTACCCACGGTCCTAAGCAAACTAGTTGGGTTCCCTTGTGTTTATTAATAGAAAATAGGTTCAGGCCATGAAACAGGCTGTGTACATCAGCGTGAGAATGTAGGTTAACTTCCTTGTAGAATAGTTAAGCTGTGTGTTTGAGTTGCACACGTTAGCGTAGAAAAGTATTTAAAGCTGTGCACATCAGCGTATCAAGAGCTGTGTGCGTCGGTTGTGCGATGAGACAAAGGTGATGAAGATAAAAATAAAACACGAAGCTCTTATGACGTAAAGTCTTTGAGAGTCATAAGAAATGTCGAGATAACGTGGTGACTGGCACAAAAAGCGTCTTGCTGGTTGCTAGGGAAATAATGATGTTTTGCCTTGTGTGCTGGCGCTGAACGAACGTGCAGTTCTGGTTGCTGGGGAAACCAAATGCGCTGGAGCGTCTCGCAGGTCGCGTGCTAGCGTTGAATGGACGTGAAGTTCCACAACGTCATCATTCAGTGGCGGAGCTTGAGGGTGAAGGAACAAGCAGCGAGGAAGAACGCAGTGTCGGGTAAAAACACAGACGGCACTTGAAGGTGGTCGGAAAGGAGTCGGAAGGCACAGGCACACAGGCAGGCATCGAAGGTAACGAGGAAAAGTCACACGTAGTGTTGGGAGGAGTGCTGATGGCGCGAGGCAGTTGAACAGTGTGTGAGGAAGTGCGCTAGACAGGTTTGATTGGAGCGCAGGACGAGGCAAAAAGTAGAGGGAAATTGGATGGCTGCGACGGCTCTCTAGGATGGCGAGTGAGGATAAAAATGGGAAAGAGTACTCACAATGAAGTAGAAAGTAGATGTAGAAAATGTTCAGAAGTTCAAACCATTTCGTTTGGAGATGATCTGTGAGTGGATCCAACAGCTGAGGAACAGCTGACCATCCTTGTCGCCAGTGTAATGATGTGTCTGAGACAGGAACTGCAGTTAAGATGTTTATTCAGGAGAGAAGAGAGCCGTCCAGCATGAAGGACAGGAAGGGCAGCTGCAACTGCCAAACAGGGAACACAGGAGGAGAATGTACAGTACAAGAAGAACTCACTGGTGACATCATGGAGTTCCAACAAGTATTGCATAATAACAAGTATTGCATAATACAGATCACCACAAATCCTTTCTTCTTGCATCAAGGTGAAAACACTTTCAACGTGCATGATGATAAAAACAAGTCCAACAGTATGCAGAAATGAAGCCAGGTTGGTCAAACAATTCCCCCTTTGGTATGTGCATGAAGGCGCAAATATTTCAAAGTGACTGTTCAAACAATAACATGCACAGCAGAATACAAAAATCAAACCAGTTTAATCAAACTATGGCCCTTTGGTTTGTGCATGAAGGTGTAAATATGCCACAGTGACATTTTAAACAATAACAAGTACAGCAAGCAGCTGCATAAAAAGATCCATGTACTGTACCTTTCCAAGGCACATAAACAGCTAGCGTAATCACTACTCCTGCGCAGCACAGCACATCTACCTGAAGATGGCCAAGGGTGAGTCAAGCACACAGCAGCTGAGCTTTTAAAAAAGTGAGTGAGCCTGTAGGCCTCACTGCAGTGACACAGGGCAAAAAGGACCAGTTCCCTACTACTGATCACTACACAGTAAGCTGCCACCACCTCCCTTTTGCTGCTTAACTCCTGGTGAAGGCGGTAGCCTTCTTCCACTATTAGGGTAACACTTTGGGTGCCCCTTCTGGTCCAACAAGATCGCATTCCGTGAGACAGGGCTATGTCATGGTGCACCCACATGATCTGAACTAGGAAACGTATGAGAGTCTATTACACACATTTTGCATGGGATGTTTTATGCAAAATCCATAAAAAATAGTTTCTTTTAGATCACACTAAGTCCTCACAGAGGAGAAATGGGAGGACGTCACACAGATTATTTGCCGTAATATTAGTGAGCTGCTGCTGTGTATCAGTATTGAAAACACACATCACGATCCCTGAATAACATTTAGAATTTGAACCAGTGTGCCTGTACACTGCCCGTGGCATGAAAGCCCTGATATCGAATCAAAAATTCAAAGCTGCTCCGAACAGAGGACCCCAAAATCCTTAAGATGTCTCAGGTCCTTAATCATTGGTGCGGTGCTTGGCGTATATATCTGCAAGCAAATGAGGGCAATGAATTAGCTGATGTCTAAGAGCAAGCCCCTCTGAAGTAGCTAAATTCCACACGCACTACACTCTCACATCAAGTACAATTGCTTTGTGCCGGATCGTACCTATTTTTCTCACATGCATAGTTTAATTTCGCATTGCACCACTAACTTTATTTCTTTGGTGCAGACTTAATTTGAAAGATAGAAGTACAGAGTTTATAAAAATAAATAAATACTCCTGCATTGAGAAGTCATTGAGAGGAAGACGGAGAATACATAGCTTTAGAAGCCAAGGTGATGCAGCTTTTTCACAATCACCTGCAGACTCATTGCCAAGGCTTGACTTCCAGCTGAACAGCCCTGTCAAGTATCACGCATCAGATGTTAGACTAACGCATTTCAGTGTGGTGGTCCGCATCACCCCACTGAAAAGCATTGTAACGCATTTATAGCACCTCAGCTGTCTGCAGGAACACTGCTATTCAGCACCTCCACTGACTGCCAAAGCTCTTACCTTGAGGGATGGCTCAGCTCTTAGCGGCAGTCGTGGGGGCTGGCTTAGCTCACTGCTGGCTACAATGTTTCACCCAATACCCCGCAATTACTGAGGTCACCTCATGAGTCTTAATTTGCCCAATCAACATAGGGGCTGTGGGCGGGCGCGCCTGCGCTGCACAATTTCCGTTCTTTGGCAGCCTGTGCACTTCGGGCCTGCCGCTTCAGCTTGCCACACGTGGCCCGGTTGGTGTAATGATTCGGTCATGGTGATGCATCAGCATGACTGTTCAGCTGCTGCCTACAGTCCAGTGCAGCCAGTTCTGCCAATGCCACGAGATTCGGAGTGGAGTGTCCAATCTGGTCTGTGGCTGCGCTGCCCGGGACTGTACCAGGGCAAATGTCGCAGAGCTGGCCTGTATCTTCAATGACCGTGCTCGCAGTTGACACAGTAAGTGAAGTGTCAAGCTGCTATGTCTTCCTAATGTAATTTACTTTTAGGGGTGCTTCAGTTACAGACAGCAGCTCTGCACGCAGACAGTCTGTCTAACCAATACTCTGCTATCAGTGATAGAAGGTTAGAGGGTGGAGTCTGTCTTGATTGAATCAAGCTTATGATTTAAAGGTCAGACATGCATGTCTGTGAATAGACTGTATGCAAGCCCAGTTATTAATTATCATGCACATCAAGCCGAGACCGCCTCTGTGAGTGAGTACCTTAAAGCCTAACAGTTCCAATATCCTGCTGCGCTGTGTTGGCTCACTAGTTCATCTTCTCAATAGCGCTAATTCAACCTGAAAATAATGCAGGGCTGAGGGCTGCTTTGTAAAAAGGTAAGGGGAGAGGGGGCAGCCTCTCCTTACCTCCACGGGCCTGCCCAGTTGGAGTTGCAGCAAAGACAGCACAATGGTGAGCACTTTTTACCACGGGCGACACTCCCCGGACTGTGTACTCTTCAGAGTCTCCCTTCTCTTCCACCCCTGCAAAATCCTTTTCTCCCTCGCATGGGTCCTGGGGTGGCCATACACAGCTGTTGGAAGGGGGTAGAACCACCGTCAGTCACCTCCCAGACCCATATTTCCTGCAGACCACGAACATTTGCAACAGCACGCTCGCAGATCTCCAGCGATAGCCCCCAATTCCTGCTGAGGCCATGGGTCTATGGTCTGCCTAAGCAAGCGTTAGCACAAATGTGTGCACTAAAGTGGGGCACAATAAGAGGACTCCAGTTATCAAAATCCGCCACTCACCGGCCAGGTTAGTGACAAAACCATCATCGGGAGCGGGATAGTGGTGGGAAAAGAGAGGGGCATAAAAGGGTGGACACTGCCTCCCCTCTGGGCTGGGAACCAGCCTGGGCATGTTTAAATGTATATCCAACACTCAATCATTGCCTGTGTACACTGCACAGGAATGTGCGTGTTTTCATTAACAAAGACAAATGACCTATTGGTACCTCACACCCTCATATCAGGGCATATACGGAATTGCAACAACAACACATTGCAGTCAGCATCTTGAACTATGGCCCAATATAGGTGAGGTTGGGACATTAGGTCCAGTATTCATCATTCTGAGTATACTCCACAAATTACCTTAGAAGTACTTTAGAAGTACCGAAGAATTAATGATAAGTGAGGCAAAGGCGTACAGTAACTCTTGGTCAACCATTCTCCCAGGTGAAGGTTCAAGCCAGCCTGCCCATAGCTGCAAGGTTTCAGGTTGCTATGTGTAACATTTTCATAATGCCATTGTAATTATGAGTCAGCCATCAGTCCCTTGCACAAGTTTAAAATATACTTACAGTCCCTTGTTACTCAAATGGGTCTAATTTCTGACATTTTCATGTTTTCCTCATCTTCACTACTTGATTTGTTCCCAAGAAAGTGTCACTCATGGTCGTTGAAATGTCACTCATAATTCTATTGAAGTTATGAAAATGTCACACATCATTCTGAAACCTTGGCAGATATGGCTGAACAGTTTCTGACTGCTGTTTTGTGCTTATATTTCTTTACTGGATCTGGTTCGTAAAGTGAAACAGCTCCATACCCACATTAAAATACACGGACCTAACTTAGGGCCAGATGTAGGTAGCCAAATACCGGTCGGTAACGGCCGAATTCGGCCGTTACCGACCGGTATTTGGCTACCGAGATGTAGGGGCAGGTAAACTGGGCAAATCGGTAATTTTACCGAATCTGTAAATATACCGGTCGGTAAATTTACCGACCGGTATTTTTACAGAATCGGTAAAATTGATATGTAGGTGGGACTCTTCTGAGTCCCACAAGGCCTAAGAAATCGGTATTTTACCATCAAATTCAATTTGATGGTGAAATACCGATTCAGGTGTGCATGCACATGTGTGCATGCACACCTGTGCCATATGACAGGCAGACCTGCCCTTAGGGCAGGTATGCCTGCCATATGGCCCCCGAACCTTTTTTGGGGGTGCTAGAGGGTGTCAAAGTGACACCCCCTGCACCCTTGCCAAAAATCGGTATTTACCGATCGGTAAATACCGACCAGTAATGCCCCATTCATTCCTATGGGCTTCAAAGCCCATAGGAATGAATGGAGCATTACCGGTCGGTATTTACCGAATCGGTAAATACCGATTCTTAACGATTCGGTAAATGGAACATCTGGATGTTCCTACATACCCCCACTTCTTATTTACCGATTCCTAATTACCGAATCGGTAAAATTCGGTCATTAAGAATCGGTAAATAAGTTTTACCTACATCTGGCCCTTAGTTGCTTGCAGGCTTCTGTATGTCCATGGAGGCAGGCACAGACTGCTGGTGCTATCGCACATGCAGTTTACACTGTACTCATGACCCACTCTGCCCCACCCACCCTGCACGATGGTGCACTGATTGCGCACCAAATGTTAACGTGCCACCGTGCGGCTGGCCGGCTGCATGATCCCAGCCTCTGACTCTGACTCTGAGGTAAAGGGCCTGTTTTATTACTGGCCTGCCGCCTGTGCACAGAGCCAGCCTTTGCAGTGCATGGGCGGCAGGCCATTATCATTATTTAAATGTATCCTCTGCCTCGGAGACTGTGTCCAGCGGATGCGTGCGGTGACACTGACACTGTGTTGATATATTCTGAGCCAGTATGGAATGAGCTGAGGGGGGCCCTCTGGACCTCGAGGCCCCCCCGCACAGCGTGGGCTGCGGGGGCCTTTGTTACGCCCCTGGTGCACGATTAAACCAGCTTTTGTCAAACTTCAATGATCGCACGATGAAATTAAAACGGCGGCGGAGCTGTAGCTGAAACAAAAACATTGCCCGAAGCGAAATGCAAAAGTAAAACAAGCTTCCCTTCAAGTCCCCCCCCAAAAAAAGATCCACGCACAACAAACAGACACGAAACAAATGCAAGAATCCCATGTAAAGGAGCCAAAAGCCAGAGGTGGACTCAAGAGAGAAAAAGGAGGGACATAATACATGCTTAACAAATAGCAAGAAGCAGATTTAAAAAAAAACCTGAAGAACGAACCGGAAAACGGAGGCGGAGCCTCCCTCATTATACTGTATACAGCATCTCTCGACTAGACAGCGAATGCGCAGCCTAGGCGAGACCTAAAAAGGAAATTATTGAAGTAGATCTTGTTGCAGGTTTAGACATAACTGGGCACATCACCATACATTTGTACAATGATTTTGATTCACCAAAATGCCTGGATAGGATACTTGACATCACACACCCTTTGTTCCCTAATAACATCATAGGGTAGACCAGCTCTCCATCTCAAAACCTCCTATATGCTGCTGAGAGGCAAAGAGAATGGCAAGGTGTGGGACCTACAGAAAGTAAAGCTAGCTCTTATAACCATGTCACTGTCGTCATGCCTCCTAAAACCAAGAGAAGCCAGGGACAATGCAAGAGATAGCCAAAGACAAAGGCAAACCATGGCTACCCATATTTCAAACCTATGACTGTCTCCCCCAGCCCCTACTATCAGAACATACTAAGAAGTGACAGATACTCGGGTACGCATATGTACATTTTGGTGGGTCAAAGAAAACCTGTGCTCGGGCCAGCTGAAGTCAAATGGCCTGATTCAAAATGGTAAACTTACACTTTTGTGTAAGGCTACTGCTTTTCAGTATTCACAAACTATGTGTAGAGTTGTCTGACTCCAAATTTCCTATACCTATGTGTACTCAGTTCTCTGCCCTGATAACGGAGTTGTCGGGTGGGAAGAGCTCCATGTGCGGAGAACTCTGCACACATAAATACAGGAAGTGCAAAGTCATAAAACTCCGCACTTAGGGGGCGATTATGATGGCGGATGGACCTGAGTCCGTCCGCCACCATAGAGTAGGAGGGAACCTCCGCATGGCCTGTGGAGTTCCCTCCTGTGCAATTAGGATGTGACCGCCACCCTGGCGGCCACATCCTCTATTTTTACCATTGTGGCGGGTGCCGCTTCAAGCTGCATCTGCCGCAATGGTACAAATGCATAGATTGCATTTGTATGCAGAAAGCGGCAGGCACCGTGCGGTGCCTGCTGATTTCTGTATACAAATGCAGGGGGATACCATAGGTACCCCCCATGTGCACCTCCCACCCCCCTTCACCCAGGGGGCCTGCAACGGGCCCCCGAAGTGAAGGTCCGTATGCTTTTCCACGGCGGAAAAGCCGCCGTGGAAAAGCATACTTTCCACTCCATCATAATATGGCTGGCGGGGTCTGATTGACGCCGCCAGCCATGTTATAGCTTTTCCGCCGTGGTCGGAAGGCGACTGTGGCGGAAAAGCTGCGGACTGAAAAACAATCCCCCAGAGATCTTAATCTGGCGGGGGGTCTTTTTCAGTCGGCACGGTTTTCCCGCATCCTCCGGGCCGGCGGTGACTTCCGGAGGATGCGGGAAAACCGCCATCATAATCGGGCCCTTAGTTTGTGAATACCAAAAAGTAGTAAGCTTAAACAAAAGGATAGGCTTACCTTTGTAAACCAGGCCCAAAGTGTTTATCAACAAAAAAAAAATTACAGACCTGTGAATCATAGGAATGACTAACAAGGAGATCACTGAAAAACGGTTAAAATGAGCACTGCCAAGTGAAGGCAACACACAAATATAGCGAGCGTGATTCATAAAGGGAAACGTACACTTTTGTGTAAGTTTACTACTTTCCGATATTCACAAAGGTAGACTTATACCAAAAGTCTAACTTTTCTAACTTTACTACTTTTCGTTATTCACAAAGGTGAATTACTACTAGTAAAGTTAGACCTTTTATCTAAGTTTACCGTTGTGAATACCGAAAAGACTTTTGATCTAAGTTTACCTTCATGAATAAAGAAAAGTAGTAAAGTTAGACTTTTTGTCTAAGATTACCTTTGTGAATGGCAAGAAGTAATAAACACACAAAAGTGCAAGTTTACCATTGTGAATCGGGACCGTTGTATTTTAAAAACAAGGTTTCCATGAGAATCCCATGCTTACAGGAAGAAAAAGTGCTGGAGACTGAGATCATGAGAAAAGATGAAGAGGACATTAGGTTGTTACAAGAATGCTAAGATTTTTGGAAGAGCAAGCTAACCAACATTTTGGTTAATCAAGTGATGGACAACTTCACTGGTTTAAGAAAGTAGGGTTTTTGGTTGAGGAGGGTGGAAGCCCATCTCAGGCAACAACCACAATCCTTGTCTGGGTGAACCACAAAAGTCATTAAATTAACCTAAGCTTAATGTTCAGGGAACTTGCCAGAAAGCAGTCAGTCTTAACTAAGAGGCAATTTGCAAAGTATTTATGCAGCACACAAACAGTAATAAAGTGAAAAACACAACACAGGAAAATTCCAAACTAATTTAGAAAAATATTGTACATTTTAATAAATAAAATGATACCAAAATGACAAACAACCAATCGTTAGAACCAATTAGTAGCGCAGGTCCAGATCAGCTCACCCAAGGTCAGTCGCCTCCACTTCACTGCAGCCAGCAGCCGTACTCCTGCCCTGACCTGACAGCTAGCCAGCAGCAGCAAGTGCTGGTAAACAGCCTTCAGGTCCCAGTGCCACTATCTCCTCGAGGTTTCCTGTGTCCCCAGGAGCCTTGCCACCAGTTTTCCTCTCCGACTATTATTCCCGCCCTTTCGGCTCTACTGCTTCCCCACTCCCCAACGCCCCTCCCAGGACTTACTTAATGAAGGCAGCTCCATTGAGCAGGTCCAGACAAGCTCCCCTGAGGGCAGTCGTCTCCTCCTCACTGCTGCCAGCGGCCAACTCTTTCCATGACCTGACAGCCAGCCAGCAGCAGTAAGTGCTGGTAAAACAGCCTTTCAGGCCCCAGTACCACTATCCCCTCAAGGTGTCCAGTGGCCCCAGTACCCTTGCCACCTGTTTATCCTGCTGTCCCAAATTGCAGTTTTCCTGCCCTACTGTTTCCCACTCTCCAGATCTCCCATTTATCACCTCCCCAGCATCCCTACCCCCATCTCCCAGGACCTACTTAATGGAGGCCGCAGTGTGACCGTGCTGCCACCAAAGGTGTGCCAGTGGCAAAGCTGTCTGCACACATCTGCGGCTGACCCGCGCCCAGAGCCAGGAACCCTGGCCTTTTGGACTTCCACAGGTACTCTGCTGCTGATCTCCATACCCTAGACCATGGGCGCAACAACAGCTGCTGTCTCGCATCTCCCCGCTCTACAGTGGGAACGTTCACCTGTCTCCGCTACTGCCTCACCTGCACTATAGGACAGACCACCCTTGCAGGATCCCACACTATGCTGTCCCTACCAGCCAAAACTCCACCGGAATACCTCAGATGCCTCCTGATCAATGCCACAGTGCTACAAAAGCACACCACCCAAGTCTGGGACACCATTTCCACCAACGCATTGACTTGACCTTCATCACAGAGACCTGGCTCACGCCCACATCAGCCCCAGACATCGCTACTGCAATACCCAGCGGCTACATGATGAAATACCGCAACAACACTATCAGACACCATCGCCATCGTACACGGGGAAACATTCATGTGTACCACCGCAGAAGACGAAGTCACACCATTCAGGGTTCACCGGAATTTCCAGCTCCATAATGACAAAAAAAAAACACCATCAGAGGCACCCTCACATGCTGACTCGAAGGACCACGAACAGGAGTCAGAGATAACACTATTGAATTCACCATCCTACTCGCCATCAAATCTGAGCACTTCGTCTTCCTGGGAGAACTCAAGTTTCAACCTCACAGACTCCAACTACACTGACCCCCTTGAACCTATGGACAACATCATACACCACGTACAATGCTGGACACGCGGTTGAGACCACATTCACGTCCAGCAACAGAATCAGATACAGCCACACCATGAAACTCACCTGGTCCGATCAACCCATTGTACACTTTACCATCACCAAATCTCCTCGCACCACCCCCTACTGCCACATCACCCCTTTCTACAGCTGAACCATTGTCACTCAACATCAATGGACTGAAGCCCTCAGCCTCTCCCAGCCCGAAACCTAAACCAAGCAGTAGAGAACTTCAACGCCTGGATAACCTGCTCCGCTGACCAAGTCACCCCCACCAAACCAGCCAGAATGAACTCACCCACCAAATGAGCCAACTGTTACACCCCAGAACTCAGCATAGCGAAACACAGATGAAAACAACTGGAAAAAATGGCACTCCAGCAGAAACTACGTTGATTGAGCTATCTGACCTTAGCAACTACCACCACCTCCTCAAACCCGCAGAAAAGAAGGCCCTGACACATTGCATCAAGGCCAGAGCCAACCAGACGAAGGAACTCTTCGCCATTGTCAGAGAGTTCACCTGCCCATCAGCCACAGAAAACTCGATCATTTCTTCACAGTAACTAGCCACAATATACAGCAACTTTGATCCCAAAGCCATCAACCTCCTCCACTCCTGCAAAGACACCTGCCGACCACGCACTCACCACATGGGAACACTCAGCACAGTGAACACAAAAGCCCTAATGAACACCATCCACTCAGGAGCACCCACTGACCCTTGCCCCCATTGACTCTTCCACCTCAGAAGCAATGAGATGAGCCACCAGCTCATCACCATCTTCAACACATCCATCACCACAGCCTCGAAACACTCAGAAGTCCGGCCCTCCTCAAGAAACCCCTTTCAAACTCCAACCATCTCCAGAACTATCACCTCATATCCCTGCTCCCGTTTCCCGTTGTGAATGGCAAGAAGTAATAAACACACAAAAGTGCAAGTTTACCATTGTGAATCGGGACCGTTGTATTTTAAAAACAAGGTTTCCATGAGAATCCCATGCTTACAGGAAGAAAAAGTGCTGGAGACTGAGATCATGAGAAAAGATGAAGAGGACATTAGGTTGTTACAAGAATGCTAAGATTTTTGGAAGAGCAAGCTAACCAACATTTTGGTTAATCAAGTGATGGTATACTACACTGGTTTAAGAAAGTAGGGTTTTTGGTTGAGGAGGGTGGAAGCCCCCCTCAGGCAACAACCACAATCCTTGTCTGGGTGAACCACAAAAGTCATTAAATTAACCTAAGCTTAATGTTCAGGGAACTTGCCAGAAAGCAGTCTGTTAAAACGCGTGCTATGCACGCGTGGGTTCGAATCCCACCCTCGTCGCCAGTGTTAAAACGAAGTAATGGGGTAGACATCTCTTGTAGGTGGTATAAGTAGGTTTAATCAGGTAGAAGTCAGCAGGTAAATAGTTATAAGAAGATCCTTAGTATATTAGGTAGTCTCTGGTAAAGCCTGGAAATGCCCCACCAGGAGCAAGGTCTACTCTGCTCAGCCCATCTCACCAACTGATCTTGCCACTTACAAAGCCACTCTAACATTCCACATGACATCACAGCAGGCTGAGCAGGCAGATAGAGAACCAAAGAGGGGAGACATGAAAAGGGCAATAAGTACATTATAACACAGTCAGTCTTAACTAAGAGGCAATTTGCAAAGTATTTATGCAGCACACAAACAGTAATAAAGTGAAAAACACAACACAGGAAAATTCCAAACTAATTTAGAAAAATATTGTACATTTTAATAAATAAAATGATACCAAAATGACAAACAACCAATCGTTAGAACCAATTAGTAGCGCAGGTCCAGATCAGCTCACCCAAGGTCAGTCGCCTCCACTTCACTGCAGCCAGCAGCCGTACTCCTGCCCTGACCTGACAGCTAGCCAGCAGCAGCAAGTGCTGGTAAACAGCCTTCAGGTCCCAGTGCCACTATCTCCTCGAGGTTTCCTGTGTCCCCAGGAGCCTTGCCACCAGTTTTCCTCTCCGACTATTATTCCCGCCCTTTCGGCTCTACTGCTTCCCCACTCCCCAACGCCCCTCCCAGGACATACTTAATGAAGGCAGCTCCATTGAGCAGGTCCAGACAAGCTCTCCTGAGGGCAGTCGTCTCCTCCTCACTGCTGCCAGCGGCCAACTCTTTCCATGACCTGACAGCCAGCCAGCAGCAGTAAGTGCTGGTAAAACAGCCCTTCAGGCCCCAGTACCACTATCCCCTCAAGGTGTCCAGTGGCCCCAGTACCCTTGCCACCTGTTTATCCTGCTGTCCCAAATTGCAGTTTTCCTGCCCTACTGTTTCCCACTCTCCAGATCTCCCATTTATCACCTCCCCAGCATCCCTACCCCCATCTCCCAGGACCTACTTAATGGAGGCCGCAGTGTGACCGTGCTGCCACCAAAGGTGTGCCAGTGGCAAAGCTGTCTGCACACATCTGCGGCTGACCCGCGCCCAGAGCCAGGAACCCTGGCCTTTTGGACTTCCACAGGTACTCTGCTGCTGATCTCCATACCCTAGACCATGGGCGCAACAACAGCTGCTGTCTCGCATCTCCCCGCTCTACAGTGGGAACGTTCACCTGTCTCCACTGCTGCCTCACCTGCACTATAGGACAGACCACCCTTGCAGGATCCCACACTATGCTGTCCCTACCAGCCAAAACTCCACCGGAATACCTCAGATGCCTCCTGATCAATGCCACAGTGCTACAAAAGCACACCACCCAAGTCTGGGACACCATTTCCACCAACGCATTGACTTGACCTTCATCACAGAGACCTGGCTCACGCCCACATCAGCCCCAGACATCGCTACTGCAATACCCAGCGGCTACATGATGAAATACCGCAACAACACTATCAGACACCATCGCCATCGTACACGGGGAAACAATCATGTGTACCACCGCAGAAGACGAAGTCACACCATTCAGGGTTCACCGGAATTTCCAGCTCCATAATGACAAAAAAAAAACACCATCAGAGGCACCCTCACATGCTGACTCGAAGGACCACGAACAGGAGTCAGAGATAACACTATTGAATTCACCATCCTACTCGCCATCAAATCTGAGCACTTCGTCTTCCTGGGAGAACTCAAGTTTCAACCTCACAGACTCCAACTACACTGACCCCCTTGAACCTATGGACAACATCATACACCACGTACAATGCTGGACACGCGGTTGAGACCACATTCACGTCCAGCAACAGAATCAGATACAGCCACACCATGAAACTCACCTGGTCCGATCAATCCATTGTACACTTTACCATCACCAAATCTCCTCGCACCACCCCCTACTGCCACATCACCCCTTTCTACAGCTGAACCATTGTCACTCAACATCAATGGACTGAAGCCCTCAGCCTCTCCCAGCCCGAAACCTGAACCAAGCAGTAGAGAACTTCAACGCCTGGATAACCTGCTCCGCTGACCAAGTCACCCCCACCAAACCAGCCAGAATGAACTCACCCACCAAATAAGCCAACTGTTACACCCCAGAACTCAGCATAGCGAAACACAGATGAAAACAACTGGAAAAAATGGCACTCCAGTAGAAACTACGTTGATTGAGCTATCTGACCTTAGCAACTACCACCACCTCCTCAAACCCGCAGAAAAGAAGGCCCTGACACATTGCATCAAGGCCAGAGCCAACCAGACGAAGGAACTCTTCGCCATTGTCAGAGAGTTCACCTGCCCATCAGCCACAGAAAACTCGATCATTTCTTCACAGTAACTAGCCACAATATACAGCAACTTTGATCCCAAAGCCATCAACCTCCTCCACTCCTGCAAAGACACCTGCCGACCACGCACTCACCACATGGGAACACTCAGCACAGTGAACACAAAAGCCCTAATGAACACCATCCACTCAGGAGCACCCACTGACCCTTGCCCCCATTGACTCTTCCACCTCAGAAGCAATGAGATGAGCCACCAGCTCATCACCATCTTCAACACATCCATCACCACAGCCTCGAAACACTCAGAAGTCCGGCCCCTCCTCAAGAAACCCCTTTCAAACTCCAACCATCTCCAGAACTATCACCTCATATCACTGCTCCCGTTTCCCGCCAAAGTCTTGGAGAAGTTCATCAACCTACAACTCACTTAACACCTGGAGAGAAACAACGTTCTAGACCACTCCCGATCAGGATTCAAAGCCAACCACAGAACTGAAATGGCCCTGATCGCCGCATCAGACGACATCCGCAACATACTCGACAGAAGGGAACCAGCTTCCTCGATCCTTCTCAATCTCTCCACTGCCTTCGACACCATCTCCAACCACACACTCATCAACTGACTGCACCAGAGCGGAATCAAAGACTACGCTATTAGATGGATAATTACCCAAAACAGGGGCAGTCCTACCCCCTAAAACCCAGGTTTTTAGATGGATGGCATCCTTCCTGTCAGGGAACACACAGAAAATCCATCTCTGTCCCTTCACCTCACAGCCAGGGCACATCATCTGCGGAGTCTCGCAAGGCTTGTCCATCAGTCCCACCCTCTTGAACTTCTACATGATGCTGCTAGCAAACATCGTCAGAGCCCACAACATCAACATCATCTCCTACGTCGACAACACCCAACTTGTCCTCTCACTCTCAGCGGACCCTATGACGAAAACCTACTTTCACAACAAGAACGTCTCATCCTGGATGAAAGACAACTGCCTGAAACACAACACGGACAAAACCAAAGTACTAATATTTGGCAGCCACAACTCACTGTGAATGATCCAGGTGCCATCGGAACTCAGACCTACCCCCCTCCGAAAGATCACACCTGCAACCTGTGCATCTTTTTAGACAGCAAACTCTCCATGAAACAACAGGTCAGCACCATCCCCTCAGTGTGTTTCCACACGCTCTGCATAATTTTCAAATGCCTACCCACTGACACCAGAAAAATAGTGACGCAGGTCCTCATCACTAGCAAAGAACTCTTTGCAGGCACCACCAGCGAACTCATGAAAAGACTCCAGATGAAACAGAACGCAGCAGCAACACTGATCCTCAACTGACCGAGAAGACCCACATCTCCCAGCACCTGAGATACCTCCAGTGGCTTCACATCCAGAAGAGATGTCATTTCAAGCTTCTGACCCACACCTACAAAGCCCTCCATGACCAAGTACCAGCATACATGAACCACTACCTAAACTTCCACCAGTCAGCCAAAAACCTCCACTCCACTCACCTCACCCTCGCACAGACACCACACATTCACCGGAGGTCGAACCTGCTCCCACATTGCTGCCAAATCCTGAAACGCCCTTCCTTTCTACCTATAAACATCACACTCATTTGCGAACTTCAGGAAGGGACTCAAGACCTGGTTTTTGACTGAGACCCTCTGCCCAGTGTCTGGATACCCTCATGGGGGATAAATTGCACCATATTTGTCAAGTTTGAAGCAGTAGAACCAGAGCTATTCAATTTTGAAGTTTTATTTAGATAGAGCCTAAAAGCATAAAGTGCCAATAGCGGTCATCTTGTCGAGCTAGACTGGGAAAAAGTCACAAGTTCAGGCTGGCCATGATGGGCTAGATATAGTGACCAGGTAAGTCCAACCAAAAAAGCTACTTTATCAAAGTCTGGCACAAACTGCCCTGTTGATGGTGGTGGATGGCATGCGGAGTGGGGAAACCATTGTGGATGCTCATCGCTGTAGCGTAAAGGGCAGGCCATGAAGCATAGGCTGTTGTCACAGTAGCACGAATAGCCGGTCTGGCCTCGTGGAGGGTATTTGCTGAATCTTCGCATTGAAGGTCGCCATGGGCTGTTGTTGCTCTAGCACAAAGTGCATATCGCGCGTTGCCAGCCATTGGCAACAGCCACTGTAACGTGAAAAGTCAGGTTCACTGGAGTTTCACCTTAGCGATCTTTGCGGTAGGTAGTGGAAATGGACTAGTTCATAGCCGCGAAGACCCCGAAATGTCAGGATTTCACCTTTCTTTGCAGGAGGAGCTCAACCGGTGCCAGTTGAGGGTCCAGGACCAGTGGAAGGACTTCTTGAGACCAGGAACTCAATTCAGCCGAGTTCTGCAGGCCTTAGGCAGGCCAAATTGCAGGTTCAGGCATGTTCAGTGCAATAGGGGAGCTGGGCACTTTCACTTGCTTCTTATGTCCCTGCAGTGCAGACAGGAGGTCAGTCAATGGACCCTTTGAGTCACTCAGGTTAGCCTGGGAGAAGTGAGTACATCCAGTCTTCCTTCTGAGATAGCACGGCAGACCTCAAGCAGCAGGGAAGCCCTCTTGAGGTCAAGGGAGTCCTCAACTGGTAGGGAATCTCTGATAGCAGCAAATCATTCTTCAGGGTAGCAAGGCAGGCCTCAAGCAGCAGAACAATTATGTGGGGAGCACGGCAGTCCTTATGTAATGTCCACAGCTTCAAGAGTGTACTGATGAGTGGCTCTGGAGGTCCACAATTTATACTTGGTGCCAGTTTTTGATGCAGGGGCATCCCATGTACTATCACACATCTGGTTCTGGAAAGTTCTTCCCTTCCACTGTCAAGGCCCCAAGATTCTGGGGAGGCAAAAGACTGTCAGATTACTTTGTGTGTGCTTCAGGCAAGCCCTTTAAAGTGTAAGTGGGCAAGTCACAGTTCCACCCCAGTCATCCTGGCAGGATGGCCCATCATGCCCACACTAAGTTCTCTTTGGTCTCAGTGTCTGTAAATGACCACAGCAGAGCCATTCACAGTCAAGTATTTGTCCAGTCAGTTCCTGGTGTAAATCCCTTTCCAGGGTGGGAAAAGGAAAGATGACTGCCACATTTGATTAGAGTGTATGAAAAGGAGCTTCTCCATGGTTAAAAAAAGAATTCTCAGTGGAGAAAAAAATAATCAAAATAAATATGCATTTACACAGAGGAATCCATACCTCATGTATAGAGTTCTCTGCCACAGAGACCACCGCACAGAGGGCATAGTTTGAAAACCTGGAAATCATGTGATTTCCCTAGGATCCACATAGAAACCTGTGCCAGGTGCAGCTATCCATAAGGATTTTAATCAGAATTCTTGGTTTAAGAAATATAGATATCTGTGGACGCGAGTCCTTGCAGTGGACCCACAGATGTAACTAAAATTTGATTGGCTTCCAACATTTAAACCAGGAAGTATTGGCAGCCGTTTTGGGACTCAGTTTAAAGCTGTGCCCTACTAAAAACAGTTAAAAATAAGAAAAGGGGCAGGCTAGGAATACCCTGACTTCCCAGATATAAATATAAGTTTTATTTATTTTGGAGCAAATTCACGGGTTGATCCGCGGATCTGCAGCAAAATAAAAAAAAGACACGCGGGCTCCAACGTGCTTTTAAAAAAAGCCTACTGGTGGGCCAAATCCCAAGGGCATGTGAGAAATAAAGGAGGGGGCACATGGGACTCCCCTCCTAGGGTTTATTTAAACCCCAGGGACCACCACCTACCCAGGGATTATGTTTTGAATTTTGTGGGGCTGCCTGCAAGGCATACCTGCACACCCTGGAGACCACCATCTTCCTGGAGCTTGTTTACTTATTATATGGCTGGGGCCTCTCGGACCACATCCCAGCCCGGGGATTGACTTCTCCCCAGGACTTTACAAAAAATAATGCGGGGGCTGAATGGACACCCCCCACAGCCCCAGGGTTCACCACCACCTCAGGGTTTTAACTTTAAATAATGGGGGGCACGCGGGTCCCCCATCCCTAAATGTAAATGTAAATGTAAATGTAAATTTACAGGAATTTATATAGCGCAAATCACCGAGCGGTTTCTAAGCGCTTGCTTAGGGAACCCGTCCTGGTATTCCCCTGTGAGATAACCCCGGCAGGGTATCCACAAGGTGAAAGCCAGGCATCCCACCGCGAGGGGCCGTTGTGGAGATTAAGCAAGCTATTGCCCAGAGTCGCAGAGTGTGAACCCGTGAATTGAGTAGGCACCGGAGCGAGAATTGTCAAGTCCATGGACATTTTAGGACTCAAGACCCCGCCGAGCTGGGAATTGAACCCTGGTCCCGGGCTGACCTCTGCTTCCAGGTCTGACTCCTCTAACCAGTGAGCCACACTTCTCCCTGGGCACCGCCACCTCACTGGGGCTTTACTTACATTGCATATGTGGAGCCCAAGGGACAACCATCTCCCCAAATTCTCAAAAAAGGAGGGAGGCCTTCTTCATGGAGCCAACGATAGCCCTGGGGACCTCCACCCCCAGAGCAGGCTCCTGCTATGTCCCAATGTGCCCACGCCAGGGACATAGCTGTTTACTATGACTTGGCGGCAAATTGTGCTGTGCTCGCTTTCAGGAAGCGAGCACAGTGAAATGCTCTTGCTTGTTGAAAGCAAGCACAATTGCTTTGACAGAGAGGGAGCTGCATGTTAGCAGCTCCCTCTCTGTGGGGAGCCAGCAGGGACTGCAGGGGCCTTAAGGCTCCCGCTACAGCCCCAGTGGTTAGTGGGTGCTTTGGAGGCACCCACTTTAAATGGACAGGCCCGGGGATGGGGTCTCTGGGGCACAGTTTAAAAATTTAAAAAAATAAAGAAGTGACCAGGCCACGGAGATGGGGTCTCTTGGATTTAAAACAAAAAACTTTAAAAGGTCTGGGCCCCGGGGGATGTGGTCCCCGGGGCTAAAAGCTGAAATCGTCCCAAAGAAGAGGGCCATGCGGCTGCCCTCCTGTGATAAAGAAAAAAAATGGACTGGCAAGTTGCAGAATTGCTGAGAGGTGAGAGGTCATCGACCATGCCCCGTTCTACACTAGTCAGCAAAGTCCCCTTGGCTCCAGAGGGTCCTTTGAGGGGCAAGAAGCGCTCCTGCTACCTCCAGTGAGTTCAACACAGCAGGATTGCTATGAGGTCTTTGGAGGCCACACCCCTTTCTCCACCATTCAGCAAACAAACCTCCTGGTGCATTGATGGTTGGGGAGTGTAGTCCTCTTGTATTCTGAGGGTTCTTGGTGGCCCAGAAGCCCTCCTGTTACCTCCAGTAAGCTAGACATAGCAGGATTCCTGAGAGGCGGTCAGAGGCCTGACCCCTTGCTCCACCATTCTGCAAACATGAAAACTACTTTAGAAATCCATCGAAATACACTTTAAAAAAAAGATTACAGGGACGTTATAATTAGGACTTATAATGTATTTGCAAAAACGTATAAATTCTCTGAAAAAAACAAAGGTTTCAGGGCCATTATAGTTTGGAAATTCAATGAAAAAAAATTTGAAATTCACTGGAAAAAAAAAGGTTACAGGGTCAACAGTTTCCGATGAAAATTAACATGGAGAACAAGCGTTTTGGGACCCTCAATTTTTCTCACCCACCGCTGGACGGAGCCAAAGTTATTGGCAAATTTAAAAAGGCTAAGTCGTAACTATAACTACATATATATACATGTATGCCAAACACCTCCTTTGCACGAAAGAAGCGGAAGCCACAACGGGGGAACATCAAGGAGGCCGCTTTATTCAGCAGCGTTACACATAACAGGCAAATGCATTTCGGCATGGAGCCTTCTTCAGTGCCCGGTAAGTATGTCAGGAGGCGTGCACAAATCCCAAAGAAATGAGTCCCGCTCTGTTATGATAGGTTGAGGCCCACTGACTCCCCCTCCAAGTGGAAAACGTCAACCTAATTGCTGACCACTGTGTGGCAATGGACCGCAGGTCCCAGAATGCATTGTTCCAGTACTGGGAGACGCTGGGGTAGGTCACAACCAATATATATATATTACCTACTGGCGGTCGCCAGTAGGTATATATAGTTAGGATTTTTTCTCTATGGGATTTTTGAAAATTCTATGTCTAATAACTTTGGCGTTTGTGGACGGAATTGGCTGAAATTTTCAGGAAAATGGAACATTTTGTTTCTGAGCAGCCCCTGAAAATTTGGGGGGGGTTCGTCAAGGGGGGGCCGAGAAAAAAGGGGGGTCCCAAAATGTGTTTTTAACATTGAGTTTTCCATAGGGCGGTTGCCTCACTTTTAGCCCGAACGGCTGAATGGATTTGCACGAAACTTGGCAAAATTGTAGGGACTGGTAGCCCGATGTGCCTTTTGTAGGTCTCAATATATGTGCTCCAGTGGATTTTGAGAAATTAACGTTTAAAAAAAGATATATATCTGTAACAGCGGACCGGGCAGCGCTCCAGGACGCGTACTTTTCGCGCAACGGAGCTTTGTGAAGCGAAGCTGATTGGTTCTCCGGCGTCTGTCAACATTCCAAACAGTCCGTAGCGGCCGCCATCTTGTCTCTCGGTAGGATCGAGAGACAAGAGGAGGCCAAAGCGAAGGGGCAAATGACCATAAGGGGGAATAGTAGATCCTCGCTGACCCCCTACGTTTGATGTGGAGGTTTTAAAAGGGCTCGGCGGGGCAAAAAAAAAAAAAAATAATAATAATCGAACGGCTGAATGGATTTGCACGAAACTTGGCAAAATATTAGGGACTGGTAGCCCGATGTGCCTTTGCTAGGTCTCAATATATGTGCTCCAGTGGATTTTGAGAAATTAACGTTCAAAAAAAGATATATATCTGTAACAGCGCTCCGCTTCGCGTACTTTTCGCGTTACGGAGCTTTGCGAAGCTGATTGGTTCTCCGGCGTCTGTCAACATTCCAAACAGTCCGTAGCGGCCGTTATCTTGTCTCTCGGTAGGATTGAGAGACAAGAGGAGGCCAAAGCGAAGGGGGAAATGACCAAAAGGGGGCATAGTAGATCCTTCCTGACCTCTTAGGTTTGATGTACCATTTTGTCAAGTTTGGTGTAATTCCGTTCAGCCATTCAGGCTGTAGACGTATGTAAATGTCCTATGGAAAATTGCATGGGGAAAACACATTTGAAAGTGTTGAAATTTAGAACCAATTAAAATGTTACTTTGGTTTTGTATTTGTGTGTGATGAAAGTTAATTGGTTATGTATATATGTCAAATGAGAGGAAACCACAGCCATTTTGTGATACTACTGTCTGAGGTACATTTGTGAGGAATTTTTGGTGGTGAATTTCTGGTGTTTGATTTACACAGTACTAACACTTCTGCTACTTTTAAAAAGGTGAGTTGTTAATTTGTAAGGGGAACTATGTTGTACACTTGAAGATAATTTGAAAAATGTTTTCTGTTATTTATTTGCAGTCCTTCTGTTATACTAAATACTTGATCAAGTTAGTTTTATATTATGTATTACTAAAAACGATAAATGAAAGTGATTATTTTTTTCTGCAATTTACAGCAAGCAATTTCAAAATAAAATGGCTCACAGTGAAGAGACCGTGGCAATTTCTTTTGAATTGTCCACTACATTGATTGAAATTGAGAGCACCAATAATGAAATATTGTCACAAGGAGGACATGACTTGTATGATTCCATTAGATTGATTGAAATGGACAGCACCAAGAATGAAATATTGTCACAAGGAGATGACTTGAATGATTCCACTACATTGATTGAAATTGAGAGCACCAATAATGAAATATTGTCACAAGGAGGAGATGACTTGTATGATTCCATTAGATTGATTGAAATGGACAGCACCAATAATGAAATATTGTCACAAGGAGGAGATGACTTGAATGATTCCACTACATTGATTGAAATTGAGAGCACCAATAATGAAATATTGTCACGAGGAGATGACTTGAATGATTCCACTACATTGATTGAAATTGACAGCACCAATAATGAAATATTGTCACAAGGAGGAGATGACTTGAATGATTTTTTTGATCAATCTCTTGATGGCGAATTTATCGAGTGTTTGGAGACCATAGAGTTACAAGAATCATCATTGGAGACTTTTAATGAGGACATTGCTGATGAGGACATGTTACTAGTTCTTTCAAATTTAGAAAATTCTGAGGAATAAATTTATATTTAGAAATCAAAAATTGTTTGAGACATTATTCATTTTTATTTTTAATTTATGAGGTTGTAGCGAAGTGATTGTAGTATAAAATGAGACTTATAGTATAGAGTGCAACATTTTTATGTTACATGGTAAGTTTACTCATATTTACTTCCCTTCTGCCACTATATTATCTCCAATGTGTATTTGACATCTCTTCTTCATCTCCGGCCTCCTTTCTCTCACTGTGTGTCTCCGATGCATCTTATCGCTGCTATTTTGTGTAATTACAGAAGAGAGTAAAATAAAATAGTTCGGAACGTGAAAAGGGGGCAAAGTAGAGTACTCCTCACCCCCTAGGCCTTTTTAGGCGGTCCCAAAAGGATCAGTTTCTGCTTTCCTGAGAGATTATGGTATGAGTTCCATATACCACAATAACTTGCATTACAACATGCAAGATATCTATCTCCTATTACCAACTTTTGGAGATATTCGCGCTAAGCGCGAATATCTCCAAAAAGTAACACCTGCCCTGAGCAGTTCTTAGCCATGTTATCCAATGGGAGGTGGATAACATGGCTAAGAGCATTAGCTCGGTAATGCATGAATATCGCTGAGTTTTTAGCGATATTCATGCATTGCGGCCGTTTATTATCGCATTTGCGATAAACCTTGATAATAGCAAGGTTTATCTTCGATAATTTCTGACGATGCTTAGTGGTAAAAAATTGGTTGGTAAGCATCGTTAGCGATAAATATCGCTTAACTTTGGTAATATGCCCCAACGTCTGTTAACGTTCGATTCGAAGGAAATGAGGAAGTGTTGAAAAACATTGTCTGCGCCATCTTGCCTTTTTTGAAATGCCACACTTTTGTCGTGCACGGCAGCCGTTTTAGATGTCTTGACCAGACCCACTCTCTGCACGCTGTCGATTCGTAGCATGGCTCCTCACCCACGCAAGCATCTTCCCTAGGCACTGGTCACCACCGCTCTCTGTCTTATGCATGGGCAATAAACCTCCCCCCATCTGCGCTGCTCTTCCCTGAGAATCACACTCTGTGCCCGCCCGACACCTCCCTTTCGCCCTATTCACTACCGCACCCTCTGACACTCCTCTTTCTCTGTGTCCGATTGTCCAGGCTATCAACTAGCCCTGCAGATGTAGTTTATGGCCCCAGCTGTAAAGAATCACCCCTCTTCAAAGGAGTTATAGTAGATCAAGGCCCACACCCGATGAGATCCGTCACACCACACGTGTTCCTACTATCTGAAAACCATCCTGTATTGTGATTGGGGAGGGGACCGAGCCTGAAGCGGAAGATTCCAGGAATGACTCTTTGTACATCAAAGTTTTTACAATTATGTGTCACATTAAAAATATATAGCACTCCAACAAAGTAGTAGGAATATAAAACTTTAATAACATATAAATATATACAAGAAAACAAAAACAGTAAAAACATTTAAACAACGAAGAGACCGTGGCAATTTCTTTTGAATTATCCAATAGATTTATTGAAATTGACAGCACCAATAATGAAATATTCTTGTCAGTAGCGGTCTGTTGTGCGAATAGTTCCAAGGCAGCAGAACGCGCTGAAATCTAGATGGCACGAAAGTGATGTCTAGTAAGTTGCCGCCCAGCAAAAAACGGCGTGGGGCGCCGCGGGGGTGAGTGAGTCCAGTAGGCACCACAGCTATTCTTACCGGCATTGCAGAATTACTGCTGGGGACAATGCCTGTGCTGTAGCAGGGTCACAGCAGAAACAAAAAGGATTCTGTTGAAGATGTTGTTGGTTTTCAATTTGAAAACAGTTCTGGTGTCAACTGCTATGCTAATGTAGTGGTTAATGTTTTGTTTTCTCTAGAAAATGTAAAAGAGGGGGAGGCAGTCCAAAGTTCCGTTAAAAGGGCAAAGGAAAGGATCGGTGGTTTGAACTATCAGTCAAAAAGGGGAGGGGGTGCAATAATTTTTCCTACCGGGTCACACTGTGCTTTCACCGGAAGTGAGGTCTGCAGGATTCTAGTAATTCAAAGTGAGGCTGGCGCCAGCATGGGAGCGCCGACGTCCCGCGGATACAGTTTCGTCACTCCACGGGCGATCATGGCAGTCGTTCCCCATCGGGGGTCGGAGACTCCCGCGGCTCCTCTAGAATCTTCAAGGTCGTGGAGGACTACGGTGGTGGAGTCAACCAGTGACCGGGCCATTTCTTTATGCTGGGCCCGCTCTTGCCAGGTCGACCGCCATTTTGAGAGTTCGGCAGCTACCGGCGATCGCGGGGTCACATGAGCGGACGGGCTCCACCCTGCCGGGCGAGACGTTGCAGCATGGCCACAGTGGAAGAACCCTTTTCCGGGCGCCTGGAGCGCTGAGGGTGCAGCTGGGAAGCCTCGGGAGAGGCCTGTTCGCACCGTCTCTCCCTCCCAGTGCACCCCACGGCGTCTCGCTTGAGATTTGTTATGGCCGGACCAGGCGATGAGGACGAGGGGGGGGGGGTCGGAGGCATGTGCAAGACATCCCCCCCCAGTGTTGTCGCAGCCATTATAAAAGAAAGAAGTGTCCCGTCCGTCTTCGGGCCGGGCTTCCGGTGGATGTCGGCCGGACGCCCCTGGCTCTGGCCCCATGAACGGGTTTCTTGGTTTATCGGCTGCAGCCGATCCCGTCGGCCTCGGCCCCCTGACCGTTGGTGGCCAGACCGGAAGAGCATGTGGCGGGACTACCTGCAACTCTCAAGGGCCACCGCGGCCGGACTGGGAGAGAGAGGGGAGGGTCGAGGAGACATTCCCCCCCCCTGCAACTGTTCAGCGTTGTAAAGGCAATCCCCTGGCCGGGTCCCGCTGGCCTCGGCCTCTCCTCCGGCTACACCCTACGTTAGGATCTCCTGGCCGAGGCGTGGCAGCAGGACCTGCCTTATATGGGCTGCTCCCGGCTGGGCGTAGCCGGAACCCTGCCCCACCTTGGAAGTTTCCAGAGTGGGGGCGGATGTTCTACTGACTTGCATTTTCCCTAGTCTATCGATTTTTTTGGCGTGGCAGGCGGTGGGACAGCGAGGGGTGATTTGGTTTCTCTTACTGTTTTTCTGGTCTCTCACCACTGGCATATTTTAACGTTTTCTTGTTTCTAGGACATTAATAGGTTTTATCATTACGTTATGTTATCGTTTCTTTGTTCGTTGTTTAATAAAAGTTCATGTTCATCAGTGGCCTACTGATTTTCGTTTTCCTATTTTTTTCTTTCCAGGTTGTTTCATGGTAAAGTTTCTGTTAACAGGATACAGTGATCACTTCGTTATTATTGCATATGTCCTTTTCACTAGGGTTGCTCTCTGGTCGGGCCAGATGACGTATCTCTAGTAAATGGTCCGGGTGAAAAAGGTGCATCAATCAGTGGGGAGTAGATAGGCATGACAGATTACAACGGGGGAGAAAGGTCCGCATTACGTACCCTTTCACTACTTGCAAAGATTTTCCTACGTTTATTTGCAAACAGGGAATACCTCCAAAAAGAACTAATTCCCAAACAGTCAATGTTCGGACAATCAATCAATCAATGAGGAATGAAATAGGTACGACGTGTTAAAGGCTTGCGTTACCTACCCTTCACTATCTGCAAAGGGAGAGAGAATATTCCTATTCTTCCTCGTTTGCAGGTAGAGAAGATCCTTAAGAGAATTAACTTCGAACAATTCAATGCTCGATTGAAACAATCAACAAGGGGTACTGTGAACACAAATGAACGCCGCTTATGTACATACGCATTGCTATTTTCAACAGGTTGGGCCCGATTCACAGAACTAATTTAGGACAAAATCCTAAACTTACTACTTTTGGTATTCACAGAAGGCATTTAGTAGTAGTAAAGTTAGAATTTTGTCTTAAGTCTGTCTTAAGTCTGTCTTAAGTCTGTCTTAAGTCTGTCTTAAGTCTGTCCTAAATCTGTCTTAAGTCTATCTTTAGTCTGCCTTAAGTCTGTCCTAATTTTGTCTTAAGTTTGTCTTAAGACTGTCTGAAGTCTGTCTTAAGTCTTTCTTAAGTCTGTCTTAAGTCTGTCTTAAGTCAAACTTAAGATAAAATTCTAACTTTACTACTACTAAATGCCTTTTGTGAATACCAAAGTAGTAGGACAGACTTAAGACAGACTTAAGACAAGCTTAAGACAGACTTAAGACAAACTTAAGACAGACTTAAGACAGACTTAAGATAAAATCCTAACTTTACTACTACTAAATGCCTCTGTGAATTTCAAAAGTAGTAAGCTTATGATTTTGTCTTAAGTTAGTTCTGTGAATCGGGCCCGTTGTTCCTAATGTTTCTATTTTAGCGAGGTCAAAAAGAGATCCCATTAGTGGCCTACTGATTTTGCTCGATTCCTTTTGTTTTTTTACACGATTTTTCGCTATCTGCAAAGACTAAACAGAGTATTGCGACTCTGTGCTTGTTTGTAAATAGAGAATGAACCAAAGAGAACAATCAATCAAATGGAGAGAGAAGCAGGCACGACGGATTACAAAGGGGGCAAAGGGCTGCGTTAACTACCCTTCACTATCTGCAAAGAGAGAGTACTCCTAATAGAAATGAGGGGTGGGGGGCAGCATTCAAAGCAGATCAGTGTGCATAAACACGAAAATGTTTTTACTTACCACGTACTTGACATTCGACAGCTTATGATATTTGCTATTAAAAAACCATTGAAATTCACTGAAAAAACCATAGGTTATAGACCATATATAGTTAGGAATTAGCATTTACAAAACCTTGAAAATTCACTGAAAAAACCATAGGTTATACACCATATATAGTTAGGAATTAGCATTTAAAAAACCTTATTTTACTCACACAAAACCATTGAAATTCCATATATAGTTAGTTGCACTAACTATATATCGCGCACCCGCAATCCACTGCTGATCATGTCACATATTACATCATTCATGACATGGTCAGTGACATCACTGATGACATCACTGATGACATCTCAAATGACATCACTGATGAGATCACTGATGACATCATCCAGTGACTGTGTGTTTCTGTAAAGTTTAAATATGTTTTACATATTGAAGAATGAGTAGATGTATAAGTGTCTGGACGAAGGATTTAGTAGGTGCATGACTGAATGTATGAGTGAGTGATTAAATGTGTCTCACTGAGTGCATGGGTTAGTGACTAAACTGTCTTAATTTGTGCATCATTATGTCTGTTGTTCTGTAAACTGCTGCATGTGTTGATCAGTAGCTATATGATTAACTATATGGGTTATTGATTGATTGTCCAAGTATTTGTATAGGAGACTGAGTGTGTGTGTGGCTGGCTGGGAGGTGTGTGACTCTGTGCAGATCAATGTGTACTTGTATCAATGATTGTATAAGAAAGTAAGTATGTGTTAGTATATGTTTGAAAATGTAAGGTGCTCTATGTTTAACTGTATAGACAAGAATTTGGAAGTGTGATTGATTCTTTACAGGACTGACTAGGTGTGTGAGTAACTCCATGGATGAGTGGCAGAGTGTAAGTGTCTGTATAGGTGTATGAGTGCATATGATAGTGTTGTAAAGATGAGTGATTGTATGTATGAATGATTGTATGGGTGAATGAGTGAATGTGTGTGTAGACGTAGGAATCAGTGAGTACGTATGTAGTAACTAGTATTGGTGTGTCAATGGTTTCAAAAATTATACTCTGTATTTAACACTGGGTGAAACAGAGGTTATATTAAAACGTGAGGAGATGCATTGTATTGTCACATGAATGATATCATCAGTGATGTGGTCATTGATGTCAAATGAGATGTCATCAGTGATCTCATCAGTGATGTCATTTGAGATGTCATCAGTGATGTCATCAGTGATGTCACTGACCATGTCATGAATGATGTAATATGTGACATGATCAGCAGTGGATTGCGGGTGCGCGATATATAGTTAGTGCAACTAACTATATATGGAATTTCAATGGTTTTGTGTGAGTAAAATAAGGTTTTTTAAATGCTAATTCCTAACTATATATGGTGTATAACCTATGGTTTTTTCAGTGAATATATATATATATATATATATATATATATATATATATATATATATATATATATATAAAGTAGGTAGTTATAGTTAGGACCTATTATCCATAGGAAAATTGCAACTTTCTATTTGGAATAACTTTGGCGTCGCTTGATGAATCTTCTTGAAATTTTCCAAACTTTTGGCCAGCACAGTTCCACTCCTTGCCTGAATGTTTGGGGGTGATTGGTGAAGCGGGGGCTGAGAAAAAAGGGGGGTTCCAAAACGTGTTTTCCCCATGCAATTTCCCATAGGACCTTTAGACACGGCTACAGCCCGAACGGCTGAACGTACACCAAATTTGGCAGAGAGGTAGTCCTCAGTTCCGACTTGTGGCTTTTGCTTATATGGTGTCAATCTGTTCAGTAGTTTCTGAGAAAATTAAGGTTTAAACCATTTATATTCAGCAGATCAGCGGATTGTGGGAGGATTGGCATTGTAGCATAAGTGTACCGTCCCGATCACACACTGAATTCTAATTGGCTGTCAAGCAGTTGTATACATTCGAAAGCAGGAACTGTTGGCAGCCATTTTGTGCCTCAGTAGAAGCGAGGCTGAGAAAGTCAGTGAAAATTGTGTGCAAAACGTGAACAGGGGCAGGGTAGACACACCCTGACCCCCTAGGCCTGCTCAGGGGGTCTCATAAGGACCCGTAGGGCAAAAAAAAGTAAAAACATTTTTTTTTACTAAAAAAGTCATGGGATGCACGTAGGATCCACGCATTTCGCCGCAGAAAAAAATTAAGCATGTATTTTTGAGATATATATTTAGCTTATGTGTATAGATGTTGGGCGGCTCTAAAAAGAGCCCTTGTGTTTATTGAGAGATTTCAGTACTTACAAGTAAGTATCGATGCAGAGTTTAAAGTTCATGAGGAAGACTCTGTTCCCTTCATCTGTAAAATGTACACTATCTCTTCTATAGATGCTATGCATATTGAAACGCAGATTGTTGTGGTATATGGACACCATTCTATAGTCTCGTAGAAAAGTAGAAACATATTTATTCACATGTTTCCTAGCTTTCTCAATCTGTGGATAAAATTGTTGGGACTAGTTGCATTTCTGCCTTTGGCATATGTTAGAATAGTTGAAGGGAGTTTGGGGGAAAAGTGAAATTAAAACAGAAAAGAAATGATTGGTTGTTTGACAACATTCTACACAGAAAACTATGGTGCCTGTTTCTTTTTTTTAAAAGCATGATTCTTATTGGTTGTCAGAACGTGATTGAAAATAACATTATGTAGGATAAGGTTGTATATTGAGAAGTAGAGCACACTTGCTGTATTATTTAGGAAGATTGTGTGATGAACTTTTGCTTTCTTCGGGAGCCAGCATTGCTTTTTTGCATGGGTAGATGCTAATTTGTATGTGAAAATGCTATCTGCTTTGGATTTTGAAAGTGAGAATAGATTTCACTGCTCTGTCTTTCAAAATGCAAACTAAGTTTGCTATGGGAGGGCGGGAGTCGTGAGAGTCCAGCACTGTCAAAGCAAATAGCAGTATACTGGGGGTAGGTACCCCGGGACACTGCAGGAGCCCTTTGTGGTAGTTCCCAAGGCCCTCGAGGGGTCCAAGCGGAGGGCCACGCAGTCTGCCTCCCGTAATACACAAATTCCCGGGGGTGGTGATTTCCGGAGCTTGAGGGGGGTCGTTGAGGCCTACATACTTGTAATTTTGTAGGGGGGTGGACGCGAAAGTGGTGCAAGTGGGTTGTAAATCTGGTACACAGTGTTTTGTTTTACTTTGCTTTCCTTTCTGTCATGTAGAGGATCCTGGGTAAATATAATGTTTTTTGTACAACCAGTAACTTTTAACCCCACCCCCAAACGGCTTTCTACCTGTTACCATAGTAACAGTTCATGGAACACTTACTTGAGCACAGAGGTTAGAAGTTCACCACACTATGTTGCTAATGGCATTGTAGTTTTAAAACTTTTGAATTGGAATCATTATTTGTAGCTATAGACTCTGGTAAAGATCTGGTAAAGAGTTGGCCTCAGAATTATACTTCAAATTATAAATATCATTTCTATTGAGGACTGCTACCCCCACAAAAAAAAGATGTATGTACTTTTTTAATTTACTTTTATTAAAACAATAAATAACTGGAAATAGAACTAAATGATAACAATACAATAAATAACTAGAACCATAACTTTAACAAAACAATATAATAAACAACATATAATATGGATTCCAATAGAAGTACTGTAGTTAATCTGCAAAACAAAAAAGAAAATTAGTGTTTGAAATTAGATTGATGTGACTAAATGAGGTCAAACATTACAAGTCAAAGTAACACTTGACAATATTTACTGTTTTTTTAATGTGTGCATTGTGCCTGATAGATTTCACTTATCTTATAGGCCTGCATTCAAACGGTGTCTCTGTAGAAGTGCCTACTGCGTCATATTTATATTACAGATGAACAGGTCTTTAAAATGATTCAGAGAAGAGACAGAACATGGTGAGAGATCAAGTCATTATGCAGAACAATATTTTTTAGGGCTTTTTTACAAAACTCTTGTGCCAATTTTGTGTTACTTTTCTCATGTTGAAAGTGACGCAACAGTGGCGCAAGGGGTTTGTGAATAAGCTCTTTTATTTCTAATGGATTTAATCGAAGGCATTGTATATCTAGGTTGCTCTGCTTACTTTGTGTAAACACTGTGAACGGTAGAGTTCACAACTTCAACTCAGCTTTGGTTCTACACGTCAGAGTGGACAGCAGCGTCCATAACTTTAAAATAGAAAGAGAAACGATGTGAGAGAGAGAAACAGAGAGAAAATGACATTAAAACTGGGAGAGAGAGAAAGTTATAGTTAAAGCAGATTTAAACCCAGCCTCCACCACCCATGGACCTTCCTCCCCGTTGTTGCCACCTCCTTTGCTTTGCCATATTAATTAAATCTTTTCACTTGACCTTCGATGTACTCGCTCTCAAAATGCTTCCACTGGCCATTGTACATGCAGACTTTGGTCCACCCTTTTTATCCATTTTTTCACTTTGAGATATAACGTTCCGCCTCTGTTCTTCATCTCCTACTTTCTCTTTTCAAATTCTCTTGTATACAGCTTATCAAGCCTTCAAGAGAAAATGTAAGAAGGCTAGGAAACCACTTTATATGTGAGTTCTGTATGGCGTACTAATACCCAATCATGTAATTTCATTCCTACTACCTTTGTGTAATGCACTTCAGGTGCAGTGTCCCTTCTTATCTGGCTGTGCGTGTTACGACAATTAAAGGGACCATTTGTCTGCATATTTTTAATAAAGCATTTGACACAATGCATAGTGACACCGTATTTATTGAATGTTTTGAAATTAATTTCCACAAGTCTTAAAAAAGGTGAATGCAAGAAAAGTTACTTGCCGCATATGCAAGACTGCTTTCAAGAGGAGACCCCAATAAAGAGTACTGGTGTGGAACTGCAAGTATGCGGAAGCACTTGCAGACTAAGAATCCGGTCAACTTTGCAAGGGAAGAGTTAAGGAGATTGAGAGAGGCTCCTCCTGCTTCATGAGAAGGCCCAAGTACCAGTGGAGCAACACCGTCAACCTCTACTGCACAGCCTAATATTTGTCCCCAATTTGGAACCCTTTAGAGAAAAAGTAAGAAGGTTGGGAGCTCTGTATACCATCCTAATACCTAATTATCCATTAGTTATACAGAGATCAATCATGTATCAGACCCATCCGTACAAATGTGAAGTGGAGATTATCTGCCACCAAAAAACCCTCAAGTACTTATATCCGTTACTTTTTAACTTTGTTGACTAGTCATTTTGAGAGTATTTACCTTAAAGTTATCCATTAAAAAATTGTGAATCTTTCTGGCTTCTCACAACTAGTTCATGCTATATTTGAGACATCGGTGTTAGGAGCTGGAACAGGAGGATATACTTTCTTCAATCTCGGCAATTTGCTGCTGACTTATGTAACATTCTGCAAACTGAAAAAAGAGTTAAAAATGTATATGTTGTGCATATGTCCAAGGTTAATTTTAATGTACACAAAAAATTGTTCTCAATAGGATTGGGGAGCAAAATAGGAAATAGCATTGCATTATACAAATGTTAGGCCGAGATTGGTCACTCACTTCATTCACAAACTCCTGGCCTTGATCTGATAGAAGCCTTTTTGGACTTCCATGATCTAGAAATTGAGAAATAAACATCAAGAAAATTTGAAAGACACGTCTTCAAATAAAAAAATTCAAAACAACATTTTCACTTTGTATCTGAAGTCCAGGTTGAAAACGTATAACCAATATTTAAATGAGAAACATATGGGTTTCAGAAACAAACGTCTATAAGACTATCACAATGGAGATTTATTATTTATAAAAATATTTATAGAAGCAAGAAAAATCATAACTCATACATTGTTCAATTTCTAATGACATATTTGGCCAATAAAATCGGGAGGACTTGCTTTTTTTTCTCGTTTTGTTGATATAGGAATGCCCACTAATTCTACCATAATATGACAACAGCAGAATTATCTGTCTGCAAACACATGAAATTCACAAATGCTTATCTCAGAATGCTTTTCTATCATGAAATGTTGAAATCAAACCTGATAACTCCATTAGGTCCATTGCAGTATTCGGCTAATAACATATGGAGAGCAGTCAGTGGATCTGGTATGTCGAGTTGTTGACCACCACCTGGTATAGTGCATGGGCAGGAATAAACAGCTTGTGGCGACCAGTACATCCCATGGTTGAGATATCTGTATAATAAGATAGAACAGGGGACAAATCAAGTTTAAGGTTATTAAAAAAGTTGGAAAGCGTGCTAAAATACAATATTGGCCAATCGATTACATGTGCATTGCATGGGGAGGAAGCAGCACGTGGCGCACTACTTAAAAAAATTAAAGGTGGCAGGATTAAGTGATTTGCCCGGAAACATCGCGTACCAAGGCAAGATATTTGAGGTATAAGACCTGGAAACCGTGCTAAAATGCACTATTGCCGAAAACATTACTTTTGCAATGCAAAGGACACGTGACGCACTACTTACACGAGAAAAACTACATCGCATTAAGTTGAACAGCACGTAGCACACTGCTGCAGGAACGGCCACGTGGCGCTTGGCAAATTAAAGAAACGCAGCAGGATTAAGTGATTTGCCCGAAACAAAAGTTACCAATTCAACTTTAACAATATCAAAAAGCAGGAAAGCGTGCTTAAAAACAACATTGTCAAATCGAACAAAACTTTGTATTTACACTGTATTTAAAGATCGTTCAGATTAAATAATTTAATTACTATTAAAAAAAGTGCTCACCTACGAAGAAGTGGATACGAACACTATCAATGGCTGTGACTGCGCAATAGGAAAAGTTCGAGAAGGTTGGCAGGTTATAAATGCTTTGCAGAACGATTAATGGTTGAGCATGATGTCACTGGGTGTGAGAGCTGTGATTGGGCATGTTGTAATTGATCATACGCAAATAAAATGAAATACGTTAGGGGTACATAGCCAGACGTGGGATGTATTGTGCCCATGCGTAACATTAACACGCATGCGCTACTACAAAAATGCATGCGCAAAGTGAAGGCAACTCCTAGGGGGTACATACACAGATGGAGTTCGGATGTCGAGAGAACACCGGCTCCCGCTGGAGGCGGGGAGCCGGCGGGACAGTGGGGGAATTGGAGACCCTTGTGCGGTCACCAATGGTGATAGCCAAAATAAATAAAAGAAAAAGTCCGTCCCGGGGGAATGGGGTCTCCGGGGCCTTGAAGTGGCTTCAGGAGGGGGGCTATGCAGCCCTCCTCCATAAAATATTAATATATAATTAGCCATTGTCCGGGAGCTGGGGACACCGGTGTCTGGAATTGGCCATGGGAGGGGGGCCACACGGCCCCTTTCCCATGAAAAAATTGAATATGGATACTCCGCTTATTCTCATCGTACCATAAGCGCACCCTTCCGAACACGCGCTGAATGCTAATTGGCTGTCAAGTGGTTGTCAACATTCGAAACTAGAAACTCTTGGCAGCCATTTTGTATCTCGGTACAAGGGAGGCTCAAGAAGCATGTGAAATGTGTGTTTAAAATGTGAAAAGGGGGAGGGTAGACTCACCCTGATCCTCTAGGTCTGCTCATGGGGTCCCACAAGGGCGATATTGAAGAAAAAAATAAAGAGACATGGGCTTCCGTGTGTCTTTGGTAATTTGCATTCTTTCAACTGTTTAGAGGAGATGCAGCAGTGCTGGATCCAGGGTCCACCACTGAGTAAGAAAAGGTAAAGATAACACTATTTACCTGCTAAGTGAATTTCCTTTCATAGGCTAACATTGACTGGTTTCACTTGCAAATTCTTCTAAATGTGGATTTTTGGTACTTTAAAATATTCACCTAAAATCAGCCAAACAACGAATTCCAATTTACTCACCTGTTATCAGGAGAGATACCAGTGCTGCTTCTTTTAGCCCAGCACTGACCCTGAAAAGTAGTTCTAAGCATACTTACAAGTAACTTGTATTTCCTTCCATAGGAATCCCCTTCCTGTAAAAAAAATGAATACATTTACATTTGCAGGTCAGGCTCTAGAGGATGGGGTCCAGGGCCCCAAAAAAGTAAAAGGAAGGGGGGCCACACAATGTAATGTAATTTAAAAAATAAAATATCTAAAAATAAATAGTTTAAAAAAAATTTGTAAATCAGTATAAAAATAAATAAATATAAGAATAAATATATTTTAAAATTGCCATTTACAAAACCTTTAAAATTAACTGAAGAAACCATAGGTTTCAGACATTTTATAGTTAGGAATTAGCATTTAAAAAACCTTTGAAATTCACTGAAAAAAACATAGGTTTCAGACATGTTATAGTTAGGAATTAGCATTTAAAAAACCTCAGAAATCCACTGAAAAAAACTGAGGTTTCAGGGGTGTTATAGTTAGTTGGACATTTCACTCGTACAAAACCATTGAAATTCCCCCGTTATAGTTAGACAGATTGGGTGTTGTGCTCTACATTTCTTGCTTGTGAAAGACTTGTATGTTTGCAGAAAACAGTTTCCTTTGTCTTTAGCATATGCAGTAACTATTCATAAATCTCAAAGTTTAAGTTTGGACAGTGCTTTGGTAAATATTAGAAGTACTGTGTTCAAAGAGGGAATGGCATATGTTGCATTATGTGGAGTAAGAGCATTGTCTGGTTTGTATTTAATTAATTTCGATGACAGCAAGATTAGTGCTGATGTAAATTGTGTAAGAGAATATAATCGTTTAGAAGACTTTATAAACCAAATTTAGGTGAATATCCCATTTATGAGAAACGTGGTGTGTGTTCAAAATGAAAATATGTTAAAGAATCAAGTGTGGTTGAAAAAAATAAATGATTGAAGGGAAATGAAAAGGTGTAAAGAAACAGAAAATGGAAAGTGTTGATGATAATGTCAGATACCAGTTGGAAAATAGTTCAGGTATCAACTGTTATGCTAATGTAATTTTGAATGTTGTATTTTATTTACACGATCTTCTTCATGAAATTATAGGAAATCATGAAAAAAGATCATGTTCTGCACTACATTATGTATTTCAACAATTGACAACTGACAGAAGTAAAATCCATACTGCTTGTTGTATTCGCCAACTCTTGGATCAGTGGACTAATTATTTGACCTTCAGTCTTAATATACAACAATATGCACAAGAATTTCTAATGGTTCTGCTTGGAGTATTAGAAGATGGAGGAATATAGATTGAAAATTAATTTGGAGTAAGTTACAAATGGGATCATAAATGTGAACAGTTTTCATTAACGTCAAGCACTGAAGTTGACACAGAACGAATCTTATACTTAACACTTCCATACTGCAGATCTGTAGCTTTTAACAAACTAGTAAAATAGGCACATCATGATATGAAATGTTCTCATTGTAAATCAGAGATGTTATCTACATTACACATAGAAAGATATGGAAAATATCTGATTTTAATGCTGCAATGTTGTAGAGCAAATGCAAGAAAACTGGAAACCAGAATTAAAATGTTTGTTGCCAGTCAAATATCTATTTCTGGAAGAACTTTTACAACAGTGGCTATGATTTTCCATGCTGGACCTACTACAACATCTGGACACTATACTGTGTATTTAAAGTGTAATAAAGGATGGATACATTGCAATGATGCACACTTGGAAATAAAACACAGATTGCCTTACGAATTACCAAATTCATATTTGATATTTTTGAAGCCACAGTTTTGAATACATCATTCCGCCTATTGGGAAGATGTAAATATGCTTTAATAAATTCATATTGGATATTATGCAAACCAAAGTTTTGAATACATTATTTAGCCTATTGGGAAGATGTGAACAGATAGTAGAGAGCACTGTATACAATTACCAATTACAACTAGTGTTGGGACTATTATTTGTGCTTATTGGTATTCCAAATGGAAAAATTGCGTTGAAAGGCAAATAGTTTACATATTTGTTCTGTATATTGTAGGAGATGTAAAAGAGTGTATATTTTGCAAATATTCTTGAGATACATGAAAGACATTCTGTAGTAGAAGGATGTAATGAAAAAATTGTAAGGAGGAACACATATATGTACAGATATTTAAAAGAATGTTGTACGCTCATTGTTTTTTTTAACATTCTAGTTGATTGTTTTTTCCCCCCGCTGTTTCATGATGATACTACATTTACAACACTGTGTATAGTGAAGTTCAGTGGAATCTGAGTACAGCAAAAAAGGGAAAATTAAATGTTATGTAATTCTTAAATTATGTTGTAATCTTAAAAAAATAACAGTGTAATTTGTGTAGTATTTTATATTACATAACAGTTTTTTGGTTTATTTTATTGTACGCAGTGGAAAACTGAAACACGTTTTAATGATGAATAAATAGCACAATAGTACTTTGACATTTACTGAAAAAAACATAGGTTTCAGGGACATTATAATTAACAATTAGCATTTAAAAAAACCTTTGAAATTTATTAAATAAAACAGGTTTCAGGGACATCTTAGTTAGAAATTAGCATTTTAAAAAACCTTAGAAATTCACGGAAAAAAACACAGGTTTCAGGGACGTTATAGCTAGTTGGATATTTCTCTCATACAAAACCAGAGAAATTCTGCCGTTATGGTTAGTTGAGCTAACTATAACTCGCGCCCCCGCAATGCACTGCTGATGTCCCATATTACATCATTCATGACATGGTAAGTGACATCACTGATGACATAACTGAAGACATCTCAAATGACATCACTGATGATATCATCCATGTGATAATCCGATGCACCTCCTCTTACCCTAATATAACCTTTGATACACCCACTCTAAAATATAGACTACCATTTTCGAAACCATAGGCACACCAATACCAGTTCCTACATACCCACTCACTGATTCCTAGGTCTACACACACATCTACTCATTCACTCATACAGTCACTCATACATGCAGTCACTCATCAATACAGCACTATACAGATACTCACACACCACCACTCATCCATAGAGTTACTCACACACCTTGTCAGTCATGCAAAGAATCAATCACACTCCCATTTACTCACCTATACAGTTATACACACACCACCTCACTTATTCATACAGATACTAACACATACTTACTCTCTTATACAATCACTGGTACAAGCACACACTCATCCACACAGCCATGCTCACAATCACTCACTCTCATATATAGTCATTTATATACTCCAACACTCATATATACTGCCTTTAACATATGTAGTTACTTACACATGTACCACTGACACAACCATTCACTCACCAACATACCCATACACATACTCACCCACTAATACAGCCCTTCACACATGCAGTCTTGAACCCATATAGCCAGTGAATCACCCACTCACACATCTCTGCACAGAGTCACACCCCCCGCCCACCCACAGAGATTCTCAGGCACCCATGCAGATACTCAGGGCACCAATCAATAACCCATATAGACACTCATGTAGCTACTCATCAACCCATGCAGCCACTTACACACCAACTAACAGACTGATACAGACATTCACACAATTTAGTCACTAACCCATGCATTAAGTAAGACATGTTTCATCACTCACTTGTACAGTCATTCACGTACCTACTAAATCATCCATTCAGACACTCATACACCCACTCATTCTTCACTACACCTTGGCATTTACATATATAAAACATATTTAAACTTTACAGAAACCCAAAGTCACTGGATGATGTCATCAGTGATGTCATTTGAGAGGTCATCAGTGATGTCACTGACCATGTAATGAATGATTAGGCTGTCCTGTTTTCAGTTTCTATTTTTGGTAAATTCTGGTGGGGTTTTTTCAGTGTTTTCAATACCTTAAAAAACAGTTGTTATCAGTGGTTACACATTTTCACGCCACTAAAAACAACAGAAAAAGTGTTTTTCCGGTGTTTAGGGAACATTTTGCTTTTATGGTTGGTTGCTTTCTGCACTGAAGGAACATGGTATATAGACAGTGTACGTATAGTTTATATGAGGTCCAAAGAGATTTTTGCAAATTAATCTTATTGTAGCACACCATACAATACTTCTTCAGTGAGTATTTGGGGTAAACATCCTTTACAACGCAACTTTTACCATGCAGTGCCTTTACAACGCAAATTTTACAACGCAAACCATTACAACGCATTGCGCTGGGGGGCGCTCTAGGATAGGGAATACGTTTAATTTAATGTCCAACACCTTCCCTAGTGTCCACGGGGACTGGAGTTGGAATAGTAAATTAAACTATTCACTATCCAGCGCCCCAAAGCACTATGTGTTGTAAAGGTATTCGTTGTAAATACCGCGTTGTAAAGGCATACGATGTAAAAGTATGCGTTGTAACGTCATACATCCGTATTTGGTCATGTGCGCTCGCGCTTTCCTTCCCATGTAAACTTCTGTGAAAAGGACCTCTCAGCATTCATAGCCCCTTGGGCTGAGAACCATCAGCTAAGGGACACAGTTGGGATGGCTCTTTCTTTGATGCCACATAAAGCACGAAATGATAAATATTTGCATTTTAGTTCCTGGGCATAAAAAAACAGTGCACCAGAATGGACTAAAAAGTCAATAGCATCCCTCATTAACTCTGAAGATTGTAAAGATGCTTTCAGCATACCATCTAACAAGTGGGAATCACTTCAGCTCGAGTATCAATTTTGACAGGTCTCCACACAAATTTTTTATACACGTAGCTGAATCACTGCAAATACAAACAATATCACTCCAATCTTTGTTGAACTTGGAAAGAACCTTTTTTGCAGAGCATAACAAGTGACACTGCGTTCCATGTTTTCCAAAAGTCTGGTGTCACGTTTTCACCACTATCCCAGATGCTTGGTGATATATATACTTGTCACTATACCTTGCATTTAATGTTTAAAGCCGGAGGTGTTGGCAATTCACCTACTATCAATACTGACCCACTAGAAACTATGGTCTGATGTATTAACGGTTTTTACCCATTCTCTGTGGGTAAATGTGATGACACATATTAGGAAAGATTTTTATAAAACTATCCATTTTACCGATCAGTGAAAGAATCAAATGCAGCCAAAATATCAAAAATGAATAATGTTAGCCAGTCTTTCTTACTGCTAGCTTGTATAACAAAGTTACATTTTATTGACCCCTTCAGTAATAACAAAATAACTCTTTCACTTTCTTTTTCCTTTCTTTGAATGGCATTTAGTTTGTGGTTGTGAAGGTGTTTTTTCAGTGTTTATATGTTTTCCCCGGTGAGGGCTATTTTTCTTTCAGTGGGGTTTTATCAGTTATTATAGGTTTAAACCTAAAACCCCACAGCCTATGAATGATGTAACATGGGACGTCATCAGCAGTGCATTGCAGGGGCGCAAGTTATACTAACAATAACGGCTGAACTTCTATGGTTTTGAACGAGTGAAATGTCTAACTAATTATAACAACTCTGAAAGCTATGGATTTTTTCAGTGAATATACATACGGTCATGTCCTCTGAAAAGCAGACAAGAGGACACAGTGGGTCACAGAAAGGACTGTTTTATTTCAATGATGGCATGACGTGTTTTGGCGAAATATGCCTTTCTCAAATGCCTGAACACCCGGGTTTTTCATTGCAGTCCATTTTGAATGTGTTTCCTCACTCCTATTGGTGGGAACACAGCTGGTCCAAGTCCATAGGCAAAAGCACTTGCAGCACCTCTTTCCACACTGCATTACCAAACATGCATCTTCCTTGAGACCAGGGAGAGTGTCTCTTGTGAGCCCCATTAGTTAATGTCCTCATGGTGAGTACGGGTTGTTTTAATCTTGGAAGCGGTCATTAGTAGATCTTCATATTGCCCCGGATTGTATTACGAACATTTAAAACCATTTACTGGTCCCCTGCATCCTGCCACAATCCCGTTTTTCGGAGCATACCCGGGAACGACAATGCAGTGATTGTGTCTGCGTGAAATCACAGACTCATTTCTCAGCAGCACCTTGCTCTTTGTCCGTTGTAGCATTCCGAAGTTTTGCTTGAAGCAGCACCCGCCGCAATGTTAAAAATACAAGCAGTGCATTTGCATGCACAAAGCGGCAGGCACCGCGCGGTGCCTGCCGCTTCGTGCATGCAAATGCAGGGGGGTATATTAGAGCTTTTCCGCCGCGGTCTCGCGGCGGAAAAGCGGCGGATGGTCTCCACGTCCGCAGACGACCCACTGCCATCCTAATCTGACGGGGGGGTAATTTTTCACAACGAAGCGGTGAATCCGCATCCTCCGGGCGGGCGGTGGCTTCCGCCGGCCCAGAGGATGCGGATTCACCACAATCGTAATCGGGCCCGCAGTTTGGTTTTTCAGAACACACTGTCTTAAACTTTCTAATTTTTTCTTCCAACTGATCAATGCTAATCTCTTTCCCATGTTCTTCAACATCTGCAGTTGTCAAGCTCTTAGTTTCTTCACAGTGTTGTTCTGAACCAAAAAAACGAAATTCAATTTCATCACACATTTTTTCTGTGTAAAAGAGCTGTGTTCAGTTCACTTAAACATAATGCAGGAGTCTTTACATAGTACACTTTCCTTACAAACGTTCGCATTCCTGAGTGGTGTACTGCTTACATTCTTAAGTGCTGAAAAGTACTTTTACACACTTTTCTTGAAAAGACAAGCCAGAGAATGTCAGTGCTTATTAGTATATTGTCTTACATTACATAATTCTTGTCTTTGTAACAACATAATCTTCTGTTTAACACTTTTCTGTGCATATTGTCGTAAACAATTTTACATTATGTCAATAGATTCCTGTCGAATACTGCAAATACTCGTATAATCCCACTTAATACAGGTACTTTTCCCTTGCACTTCTTCAGCTATTAATTATTCTGCACTCATAACAACTATTTCTTCTTTTGGAATGGGACCACCATTCCGAACTTCATAACAGCGACCCGGAGTATCAACTGCAAGTGATAAATTATTTAGTTGAAAGTAGCTTTCATCATTAAAGAAAGGCTCACTAGTAGAAGTGTGTTTCCATTCACCACTGAAACTTTTACAAAAGTTACCTATATTAACAAGTCTTTTTCTTTCGCTCTTGTCATTCAGAAACTTCACTATTTTATTTAAAGATTTCATTCTTTTTAAAATCAAAATAAATAATTTTCGTTTCAACTTAAAAGCAGTATCTACCACAGTTTCAATCTGCTGTTTCTGTTTGTAAGCTAGTAATCTTCTTTCATACTTCTTACAATCTTTCAATACATTCTGTACTACTCTACTTCGAAAGAGTCATTGTTGAATCTCTTGAAATTGTTTTTGTCTTCGTGTAACTTGGGTTTTTCCCATATTTTTTTCCCATTTGAAGTGTCATTATCCTTCTCTTGTTTAGTGGTCTTACCTAAACAAACATTATCCTTGGTAACATTCGCATTTGTTTATTACACATTTTATTTCTTTTTCTTTAAGTAGATCTCTTTTTTTGTTTCCTTCACTTTTCATTTTTTTGCCATCTTGAATTTGTGATCAAAACAAAATATTTTTTCTGTAAAACAGAACAGTTTCAATAGTTTCTTACACCTATTCAGTATTTTTAAATAATTACATATGACTACTGATATTAACTACCAAGTGGTCCGGTTCCGGGGAGGAACATGGCGGCAGGCTGACGCCGGTCGCAAGAGCTCATCGGGGCAGCCCAGCACGTTTAATGGAAAACTGCGGAGAAATGGTGTGAAATTATGCCTCTAAACCTCCGAAACCCACCTGGTGAGAACGGGGTTTCGTTCTCTTTCCTTTGGTGCATTGTGGAGGGCTAAGTTGTTGTATTTTTTCCTTACCCCTTCGGTTTTCGGCTTCTGGCTGCCGCGAGTCCCTGTGGAAGGCACTAGGACCCAGGGGAAGACGCGGATGGGCAGAGAGGCGGAGCAAGCAGAGCGGGAGGCCGGGCCCATGCTGTTCATCGGACTCGGAGAGCGTTGGACCAGGCTCTGGATTCGGGCACGGGCTGCCTTAGCGGAAACAAGGTTTTGGGGACTGGAGTGCAGAGACCATTTGCAGCGAGCAGGGGCTGTTTCTTCATCGTGTCCCACACCGTCACAGTGTTCCACTATATTGCATCTGGACCCGGTAAGGTGGTTTCAGGCAGGGGGGAGAGGAAACAGGACTGCATGGATCAGGATTTAACCCTTGCCCATTCAGTTATTCCCTTACGGAGAAGGGGGGCAGCAGGAGGGGGGATACATTACAAAGTCCCTCCAACGGAGTGGGGAGGTCCAGCCAGCAGTTGGAGTCTAAGGGGAGTGGTGGCAAAGGTGGTGTTGAACCATTCATGCAGGGTCATCAGAAGGGATCACCTCCCCTTAGGAGAAACAGATACCATGTAAGATCCCAACAAGAGCTAAGGACCAAGGGGATTCTGGACGATTCAGAGGGGGTGGGAGTGACCACATTAACTCCAAGCAAAAAGCAAGCTGCAAAGTCTGGGGGCATTAATAAATTAAAGGGCCCTAAGGCAACTCGCCCTTCTCAGAAGAATACCGCGTCCCTTAAAACTTACTTTAAAATTATGGAGCAGGTTGCGGGTTCAGTTCGGGCCACGGAGACAGTCTTGTCTGCTCAATGCAGTGCCCCCCCCCCCATTGTGCTAGAAAATCGCTTCTCACCCCTGGAAAGTATAGCAGACTCGGAGAGGAGTTCAAATGGAGTGGCTAGGAAAAGTACCATGAATCTACTGGTGCCCAATCATGGGGATCCCTCCAGCCACTCCAGTAACAGTATCACTGGTAATGATATTATAATTACCCCTCCTTCTCTCGAGTGCCCTTTACCCCCTTTGCTCCCTAGCCCTTGCAGTAATTGGCAGGGGGAAACCCCCCCACGGACAGTACTATGCAGACATTAGGAGATGCTAATAAGGACTGGGGTAGTCTAGGCTCCCTGCTACAGGCATTAAGAGGGGACCTTTTTTCCAAATTTGAGATATCCGAAAGCAACCAGAAGGGTATTCATGACAAGTGTGACGCCCTTGAATTAAAACTGGATGATATATGCACACGTACGGGATCACTCGAACTTAAAGTTTCAACACAATCAGAAACTGTCCAAGGCAACTCCAAAGATATAGACGATTTAAAAATCCAGAACCGGTCCCTACAGATGGATATGGAGAGGCTGGAGATGCAGGCCCGCAGGAATAATCTTAGGATTTTAAAGATACCGGAGGGGGTCGAGATGGAGGATATAAAGGGGTTCGCATGTAAGCTGCTGAGAGAAGGGGTTCTAAAAGACTGACCAGATAATGATCTGGAGGCTGAAATACAAAGAGTGCAAAGGGACCCTTTTAGATTGCATCCGGACAGGAAAGCCCCCAGGAAAATCTTAGTTAATTTTCAGACCTACAGTTTTAAGGAGCTAATGTTAAACACGGTCTACTCTTCATTATCAGGCCACCCCCTACAAAAGTTGTTCAGATATTGGGGGGAGAACAGCACAAAGGCAGTGGGAGCTAGGCTCCAGAATGCCCGAATTAAGAACACTTGGGGCGCAGGTTCAAATGAAGTTTCCTGCGTTATTAAAAATAATGTGGAAAAACAAGATGTATAACTGCAGTCAGCCTGAGGATGTAGACGACCTCTTGTCCCAGATGAGGGGGTGAGGGGGATGCCATGTGGTAGGGTCTGGTACTGGGAGAAGAGGAGGAAGGGGAGGGGGAAAGGAAAAGGAAAGGGATAGGAAAGGGAAAATAGGTAGGAAGGAGAAAGGTAGGGAAGGAGTAAGGTAGGGAAGGAGGAGGAATGGGGAAAAAGGCACAAAGTGGGAAGGAAAAAAAACAAACGTTAAAAGAAACAAAAAAACTTATAAAACATATAAAGTAAGGTTAGATTGGATACAAGTAGGAATGGTCTTCTTCTTCTTTATTGCTGATGAATAAGATGCTGTGCTGCCTCAGGGAGGGTTCCTAAAAGGCGGTTCAACGCCAAGTATCAAGGGTGGGTTCCTCAGGGTTGGGTTGGGGGGGCTAAGGGGGGGAGGAGGGGGGTGAAATTGGAAAATGTATCCTCATACAAGATTAAAGAAGTTTTTTTTAGCTCTAGATGGGTGGCTCATATGGGTAGGCTATGATTAGGTCATCTAAGATAAAACTCCTCTCCTAGAATGTGAACGGACTAGGAGGAGGTAGGAAGTTACTTCGGGTTTGTGAGTTGCTGAAAAATAGCAAAGCACATCCACTTATTGCAAGAAACTAATTTGGAAGCCATGGACTGTAAACAAGCATTTAGTAAATTATGCTGGGTGCAGGAAGTGCTATGTTCTAAACAAGGAGGGTGCACAGATCAGTCTGGGAGATGGTTGGTGGCAACTTTGTCCATATGCCGCTCGCCGATTACCTGTGCTGTATACTATGGTCCCAACAAGGACAACTCTAGGCCTCTCTTGAAACTTCAGACTAGCCTGTTACATACGTCTGCCCCAGTTATACTGGGCGGGGATTTTAATCTGGTCTTTGATAAACAATTGGACCGGACCTCTAAAGTGAAATACGGTGCTCCAACTAGAACACTTTCCGCACTTAGGAACGTTATGAAGGAGTTCAATTTGCTTGATATCTGGAGAGTAAAATATGATACTGCTAGAGAATTTTCATTCTATAGTAAGAAGTACAAGCAATACTCTAGGATAGATTATTTTTTAGTAGACCAGGGTTTGTTCACAGATGTAGGATCCATTAGTTATATCCCAGCGATAATTTTAGATCACTCTGTAGTGGAGTTAGTCCTTAATCTTGGGCTTAGGACCACTGAGAAAAGGTGGACCCTTGAAAGGACTTTGCTATTGGATGAGAGGGTGAAGGTGGAGGTAAATATTAGAACAGGCAATTTTTTTAGCTTCAACATTGGCTCCTCCACTGAGCTGATGGTCTGGGAGGCCTTTAAAGCATATCTGAGGGGGCTCCTGAGCTCCTTAATGATCCATAAGAGGAATACTAGTAAAGAAAGAGAAATAGAGGCCCTTAAAAATATCAAGGAGAAAGAACTGGAGTTGCAACAAGCAGCCTTGACAGCAAGGGGACGTATTCCTCAGTTGGTGAAGGAGTTGGTTAGTTTACAGGTGGATTTTTATGCTAGAACGGATAAGATCATGAAGGACAGGTGGGATGCCAGCAAATTACAGAACTTCGCCTATGGCGAAAAATGTGGCTCCCTCCTGGCGTGGAAATCAAGAACAGAAAGGGTGAGAAATAACATCAAGAGTTTGATACAAACGGGGTCAGTGGCGTTGTTATTAGAGGATGACAAAATCAGAGGCAAGGTCATTTATGCAGGGTCTATATCAAGACGATATTACTTATGGACCAGACAGAGTTAAGGATCTACCCAATTTGTCTGATTCTGACAAGGAATATCTAGCTACCGGCATATCGGAGGGGGAAATTAGAGACCAATTGAGGAAAATGAGTCGGGGCAAAACCGCTGGCCCCGACGGATCACCAATTGAAGTCTATTTAGGCCTTTTAGAGAAGGTGGTGCTGGTATTAGAAATACTTTTTAATAAAATATTCATACAAGGTGAATGTATCCCCCCATCTTGGTCAGAAGTGACGGTATTTCTAATCCATAAACAAAATAAAGATCCCAAAAAAATCGAATCGTATAGACCGATTTCATTATTAAACTCTGATTTGAAGATCTTTTTGGGAATATTGGCCTCTAGGATGGCCAAAATTATTAAAACAATTATACACCCCGATCAGAGAGGGTTTATACCAGGGAGACAGCTCAATGAGCTTACTTTCCAGGTAATCGGCGCAATCGACTTCGCGGAGGAAAAAAAGTTGTCACTTACCATTGTTGCGATTGATGCCGCTAAGGCGCTTGATCAGGTTAACTGGGAGTATCTCTGGGAGACCATGAATAAGTTTGGTTTCCCACTACATTTTACTGGAGCTGTTAAATCTCTCTATTTGAATCATAGGGCAAAAGTTCTAGTTAATGGTGCCCTAACAGGGTGGTTTAGTATTTTTAGAGGCACCAGGCAGGGTTGCCCCCTGTCCCCCCTATTGTTTAATGTATATATTGAACCTTTTGTTTGTGCACTTAGAATGGATCGTAGCATTACACCCTTTAAAATTGCGGATTTGGAGCTTAAAACCGCTCTATATGCAGATGACCTTCTTTTGTATATCTCAAATCATATTGATGCAATCCCACGGTTATTCAAAATGGCTGAGGAATTCGGTAAAATCTCTGGTCATAAGATCAACAGAGAAAAAAAAACGATATAATGGGGTGGAATAGTGTAGGCACCTAATAGGGAGCCAAAGAACAGATGAGATACCTAGGGATTTATTTAACCCAGAAATTGATAGGTATACCTAAGATCAGTTGGCAGAAGGTATCTAAGGAAGTTTGTAAGTTATTATTGAGATGGGGGAGTCTGCCACTGAATATTTATGGGAGAGGTAATCTCGTGAAAATGACGATTTTACCTAACATAACCTTTTTGTTCAATACAGTTCCACTACCCTTTAATTCTAAAGACATCGCCAATCTCCAAGGAAAGATCGGTTGCTTTATATGGGCAACAAATACACCCAGAATAGCCTGGAAGAAACTAAGGAGAGGGTTGAAGATTGGAGGTTTGGCCTTACCCGATTTACTTTCCTACTGTCATGCCTTCCATTTTAAGAATTTTAGAATATTAGCCAATAAATTATATTCTTCCTCTTATTTCGGGCAATGTTACATGATGTGCCGCAGGGACAGGATTTTTTTCTTTTTAAGTTTGGTGACCCCAAATTTTACAATAAAGTCTGCCTTAAGATTCTGCTGGCTGCTCTTAAAAATTGGGGATACATCAGGAGAGTCCTGGGGATATCATATTACACCTTACAGGCTCCAATTTGGGTTTCCCCTGGGACTCCTGATTGTTTCTTGGATCAATTGTGTCACCTGCTCAAACTAGCGGGTATTATGGTGTGGGGGATCTATGTAAAAACTTCACAGCTTATGAGCTGGGAGTCCCTCTCTAATCTGACAAATGGGACTCTAACAAGATTTAAGTTTTACCAGCTTTCTGCTTGGTGGGCAACACAATCCTGGGGCAATGAAGAAGATAGTATGCATCTTGATTTCATCTCCAGAACGAGCCTATAGAAACGTGAGGTTACCTTTTGGTATAAGGTCTTCACAGAAGCAGGGGACTGTTTGGACTCCGAGAATCTTTGGGGTAATGTTCTTACAGAAAACCGAGAGGAGGTACAGAAAATTTGGTGTGACTCCTTCATTATGTCTCAGACAGTGGTTAAGCCAGCGAATCTTAGGAGGAACCATCTGTATACTGCTTATAGAGTATACTGTGCTCCGGGCAAACTATCCAAGGTGACCACAAGGCTATACTACTGCCCCAGATGTGAACAACAGGCTGCAGATGACCAACATATGTTTATGGGTTGCCCGAAGATCACTCCATACTGGGCTGAGGTGTGTGGCTTCTTGGAGGAGGTTCTATTAAGGCCAATTGAAGTCAGTACTATATTAGTTTTTTTCGGTCTTCTGTCGGACTATTGTATAAGCACCCTCGCTTCAAAAATTCTGTTTTATGTAAAAGTCATTGCCAGAAGGAAAATCTGTAGGGCATGGAAATCGGAGGCTCCACCTACATTTGCTGATTGTCTCAAAAACATCATTATGACTAGCCAGTCTGATATGGCCTGCGATAAATACAGTATTGATAAGATCTGGGCAGCCCTAGAGACCTGGAGGAAGAACTAACATCGGTCCTATGATTATGCCAGAGGATTGTTGTCCGGTCCTCCCTAGTAACCTGCGGTTTGTCTAGTCAGGTGAACGGGAGTGGGACAAGGAGACAGCCTTACCTCTGGGTGAACTCTGTTTGCCCGGCACAAACATCCAGGGCGGCTATTGAATTTGTTTGTGTGGAAGGCGCAGAGGGACCCCATCTAGAGTTTATCTGGTCTGGTGACATGTATGATGACAAAGAGAAGAAAAAAAAGATATTAACTACCAAGCAATTATTTACATTACTATTTTCTGGATTTTAAATATCAAAACACTACTCATTCCACTTAAATATATAGTGCGTACTTCAACAATACCTTCCCAAACACTTATATAAAGTACCATAATCACTAATTCCTTTCCTATCATGTCTTTATCCTCATTCATCTCTTGCATCTCACTACTCAGCAACTGCTAACAATGTTGGGCCTACTCAAATGCAAACCAGAAACCCTTTCCATGTCACAGTTGGAAATCTCACCATATTACTGAAAGGATGCATGCATCTCCCTGTGCCTTTTCCTAGTGGCATCATACTTAACCCCTTCGATGCTGATGACGAGCTCAGCTCGTCATCAGCTACGGCGCTCGTATGCTGATGACGAGCTCAGCTCGTCATGTAAAGCGGGTTTTTGAAAAATCCAGCGCACAGCGGGAAAAACGCTAGTGCGCAAGTGGTTAAAACAAACATACAAATAAATCTATACCTTTGTTTTTATAGGTATCAGATGCACTTATACATAGCTCGTGTGAAAATACATGTTGAAGCACAGACGTACCTCAGCAAAGTTTAACTGTTAAGACAAAACATCGATCAATGTAAATTGGGGCGATACGCAAGTTGAAACTGTGGTTTTTTTTTCCTATAGCATAGAAGTCGATCACGACTTTCTCTGAGCTCATCACATGTCCCCAGAAGGACAGCGAGGGTCAACGCAGATGGGCCTCTGTTACCTTCCATTTGCAAACTAGTGGAGAGGAACTATAGAGACCGGGATGAAAGAGATGATAGGGTCAAGGGGACTGTCATTCCCAGTCTCTCGATCTGCTGCCCCTGTGATGTAAGCAGCTTCAACACGAGCAGCCCTGACAATTACCTTAAGTTATATTCACGTGTGCATCACCAGTGTGAGCAAACCTGTGCACCAAGTGTGCAGGCAATATTTTATTTTTTTCATCTCCCTGAAGTTAATAAAGCATGTCCCTGTTAAAGCCCCCCCCCCCAGTATTTTTCCACACAGTTCAATCTGCAGAAGACCATATCTTGTACAGTTCCCTGGCCGATTTTGAACCCCAATTCATCCCTGTACCTTAGTCAGAAAGCCATGTAGTCCTTGCAACATGACACACTGCACTCGTGTAGCATTCAACCGATTGCGACTTTCTCTGTGCTGTACAGATGGCACCAACAGGCCAGTGAAGGTGTAAGTGCTATTTTTCACACTAGATGGCCCTCTGTTACCTTCCTTTTACAAACGACGGGAGAAGAACCATTAGAGAGCAGGAGGAAGGAAGGGGGGCTCATGGGATGTGTCACTCCAAGTCTCTCGATCTACCGCCCCTGTGATGTACGCAAGATCAGTTCAAGTAGAAAGCTTGACAATACCTTAACTAGTATTCATGTGTGCTTCCCAAGTGTGCGCAAACCAATGCATGAAGTGTGCAAACAACATTTCATTCTTTTTCATCTCACTGAAGTTAATAAAGCATGTCCCTGTTAAAGCCCCCCTCCCTAGTATTTTCCCACAAGCTTCAATCTGCAGAAGGCCATTTCTTGTATATTACCCCGGCTGATTTTGGACCCCAATTCATCCCTGTACCTTAGACACAAGACCATGTAACCCTTGCAACATTACACACTCCACTTGTGTACCGCTGTAACCGATTGCAACTTTCTCTGCGCTGTACAGATGCCACCAACAAGCCAGTGAAGGTCTAAGTGTCATTTTTCACGGTACATGAGTCTCTCTTACCTTACTTTTACAAACTGGGAGGAAGGAGGGGTGTCAAGGGACATCTCATTCCCAAACTCTTGATCTGCCGGCCCTCTAATATACGCAAAATCAGCACAGGGAAAGACCCTGACAATTCCCTCCATTTATATTCACTTGTACTTCACCAGTGTGAACAAATTTGTACACAAAATATGCTCAGAACATTTCGTTTTGATCTCTCACACATTCATAAACATATCTCTTGTAAAGAAAAGCCCCCCCACTGTATTTTCCAACAAGGCACAATCTACAAACATCAATATTTCTCTTACATTGACCGGGCCGACTTTCCATATGAATTCGACCCTGTACCTTACTCACAACACCATGCAGACCTTTCAACATAAGAGCCTGCATTCCTCATTTCACTAAAACCCTTAAATATATACAGCGCACTTCAACAATACCTTCGCAAACACTCATACGAACTGCCATAATCACTAATCCCTTTTCCAACATGTATTTCACCTCATCTGTCTTTTCATTCTTCACTACTCAGTAACTACTAACAGTGTTGACTCTATCCAAATGCAAGCCAGAAACCCCTTTCATATCACAATTGAGAGTGTCACCATATCACTGAAAGCATGCGTACCTGAAGCTGTATCTTTTCCTAGTAGCACATACTTAAAAGAAACATACAAATAGATATATACCACTGTTATATAGTCATTGAATCTTCCGATGCACAACATGTGTAAAAGTACATATAGAAAGGGACATGTCATTCTTAGTCTCTCGATCTGCCAGCCTTCTAATAAATCATGCCTCTTCTAACTGCCTCCCCACTATTTTTCGACAAGTAACAATGTGCAAACATGCAACATTTTCTTTATGTTGCCTGAATCCATTTTGGAACCTAAATTAACCCTGTACCTTACTTTCAAAACCATATACTCCTTTAAACATGACAAACTACACTTCTTCTTCCTCGAAAACTCCAAATTATATAAGGGGTACTTGTTCAGCAACTACTCACACTCTATGCACATTTTGTAACAAATGTAAAACAGCACACTTCAGTAACACTATTAGTTATTTAACCCCCAAAAATATTTTCAAACTTAAAAATATCGTCTCAAAGACTTAACCGCTACTACACAATATATAACACATTTTATTAATTTGTAACTCACCTCTGTAGTTGGTATGCAGATTTCGAATTTCACAAACGCATGCAATATTTTCTTTCTCAGACAATAAATGTAACTCTAGACTCTCGTCAAGAATAAAACCAGTAATGGCAAAAGTTCCCTCTCTTTCTGCACCTAAATACATGCACACTACAAATCAAAATCATTCCTTCATTATTTCAAATTGCAAAATACATTCCTATTGGTTACTCATATTGACCCTCTCTAACTCTCTTCTAAAATGCCCCAAACTGGTTATCTTATTTTGTGGATTGGACAATCCCCCACACTGCCGCATCTCCATACAGCCCAAACCCTTACAACAATTCAGAAGCCTACATCTAATAATACTCCTGCAAATTTTAAAGAACACACTTTTACTACTCATTTTGAAAAATTCACTTTAATAGCTTACCAGTCGTAATTAATTTTGCATTTCATATTTTATTACCACAGTTATTTCTACTCCTCTCCAATCACCTTATCGCCAATTTCCATACCAACAGTTTCTGCAACATTCAACGGAAAGCTGCAGGTCAAAAGTTAACCAAATTTCATCCCAACACTTTCCGCAACATTCAACGCCACGTGCAGGTCATATGTTCACCATACTTCATCCTAACAGTTTCTGGAACATTCAACAGCAGGTGCAGGTCACAAGTTCACTTTTTTCTTTTTTTTAAAAACCTTTATTGAAGCTTTCGAAAGTACTACAAGCACAGGCCTACAACCACAGGGGCCGGCCGTAAACTCAGCAAATCAAGATGGAAATTCACTTAGCAATCAATAACCCCGGCCCCAGCTGCGATGCAAGTTACGGCGTATGGTAGAATGCGCTAACGATAGACAGGATAATACAAAGGTTTCGTTTTTTTCTTATGTGAAGAAGTAGTAGTGGCATTACTATAAAAGGCGTCACACCATATAAGAAGGGTCAATAAGAGATGGGTAGATGTGCCTCGCACTGCAATCAATAGAAGTAATGAATAACACAGCTGTAGAAACGCAACATCTAACTGTGGTATATAAATAAATAATACCGGATCTAGGTTTTACTGGACATAGTAATAACAGATAGCTCAATAAATAAGAGTCAAGATTCGAGGTAGTAGGAGTTTGCAGGTTTAATACAGCATAAAGGACGGGAACAGGACAACCTGCACAGGAATGGGAAGGCAGAGCCCGGCAGCTGCCGGGGCTGGATCTGGGATGAGCGCGCTAACTTTAATAACAGTACACAAGCATATATACTAAAACAGTTGCAATTGCAATACATACAATAGGCGGAGCAGTGGGTGTGGTCAATAGCAGTCGCGAAAGATAAGGGTGAAAGTAGGTGTAACAGGAGGCGTATACATAGACATGTGATGTAAACGTAACGGAATATGTCATAAAGGGGGCGGAAACATGGAGGGGGCTACCTAAGGAGCCGGGACCTCTAACCTAATGGTGCGCGCAAACTGACAATGACGTGTTACTAGGAGAAGCTGGGGGCTATGAACTCTGTGTTAGGAGTAGAGACTGAAGTCTGGAGAGTCAGGGCGACATGTACCTAAACATTATCTAGTATCTGATGTTTAGAGAACATGTTGATATAAACTAAAAGGTATCGGGGTAAAGGCTAACAGACTCTAGGACTGGTGCATACATTATTCTACATGTAGTGCGTGATGAAGAATATTAAATGACCATAAATACAGTATTTCTCTGACATGGAGACGTAAGGGCTAGACGATGACTGAAACTATTGATGCGATTCAGTAGTTTAGGAATGCAGAGAAGGAGGGCTGGACTGATAACTAGAATCATAACATACTCTTGGCAGACTCGTAGGCAGAGCCAGGCTGAACCGGGCACTGTGAGGCAGGAAGTAAGTGAAGGGTCAGGAACACAGGTGGGGGCTGTATCGCTCCTCAGCGAGGGCTCAGGAGACAGGAGCTGAATCTGGTGTCCGGGCCCTTTTGAGGCCTAGAAACGGGGATTTTTCAATGAAATAACGTGCACACTGGGAAACGTGGCAACGTAACTTTACATAGGCCTAATACTCGTAGCTTTCACGAGAACTGGAAACTGGCATACTAGAGATGGACACAACTGTAATTGCGTCTTTAATCAAACATGGGGAATACATATGCATATTAATCATGCACATATAACATAAGATGGGGAACACGTAGGGACACAGAACATGGCAAAATTTAATTTTCCACATTCCCTCCTTGTCACTACGTTTCCATCAGGAAACATCAATATTCATGATACCATCTATCATTTCATACAGTATCATTTGCTCGTCTCGAATTTTCTTGGAACGGGATTTAGAACAGGACTTGGGACTAGGAATACAAGAGGTAGCACAAATGCCACAAATCGCAGGGCCACATTGTATACATAGGCAGCAACTGAATATGATCGCTACTGCAATACCTAGAAAGGACAATACTTTCCATCCCCAGGCGGAAACTATATTCCAGAACCAACCGGACCATGTCCAGGTGCCTGGATCTTGGTGTAACATATGGGCAATTTTATGGAGTCTGGTTATAGCTGAATAAACAGACGGCGCGTTATTAGGAATGAAAATGCAGCAACTAGATCCGATGACTCTACAAGCCCCGCCCCTATCGGCCAGTATGACGTCAAGGACGAGACGATTCTGGAGCACGACAATTCTCATAAAGGATTGCTCTTCGGTTAAATTACCTAGAGCAGAAGTAGTCTCAATCACTACTGCTTCGAGTGTTCTGGTTAATCTACGTATCAGTTTACTATTCACAACAGTACCTAAATAAGGGAAGACACCTTTATTGATATCTATGTATTGTTCTAGAGCAGTTTCAGTATACTCGACAATCGGGAGGTCTCTCTTGTGTCTAGTATGTACTAGGTGGGAATTCCTATGATAGTCAGGTGGGGCTAGAAAAACTGGTGGCAGTAGGAAGGCAATGTAACAGGTTCCCTCCCAATCGAGGGGCAGATGAACATATGCGGTCTGACCACAAACAAAATAAGAATGATGTGAAGCTTTAAAAATAGATTTCCTACTGTCACTATACTTGACAATAGTAGTACAATCACTATGTCCTACATGTACGGAACCATTCTTTCTGACACATAATTCGCCTTTAACTGGTAGTACTGACATAGCAGGTAAGTCTGGAGTAGTATCAGACTGAACAGAGGAGGATGTGGAGCGTCTGCAGGTCTGGCTCTCAGAGAGGCTTAATGATCTTGCTCCTCTGAGACCTCTCCGCAAACCCGGAAAAGGTGCTTCTGCCCCTTGGTTTACGGAAGCATTGGCGGCCTCCCGTCGGCAATGCAAGGTAGCGGAAAGAGCATGGCGCGTGAAATACGACGCGACGGCGAAACTCACCTACAGGTCTCTGGCGAAAGCGTACCATCGGAACATCCTCGCGGAGAAGAAGGCTTATTTCGCTAGAAAAATTGAAGCCGCGTCCAACTCCTGTAAGGAGCTTTTCGCCATTGTGCGGGAGTTTACAACCTCTCGCGCAGCACCTGTCCAGACCCCCCCTCCTGCACCTTGGGTCAGGGCGATTGCGGACTTTTTCACCTCTAAGATCCAGCGCATCCAGGACTCCTTCCTTGTGCTGGAGCCTAAGGTGTCAGGTCGGGCGGAGAATGCCGTTGTTACCCGACCGAACGCCGGGGTGGCCTTGGCAGCTTTCCCTCCTCTCTCGCTGTCAGCTTCTTTTGACCTGATGGCGGGACTAAAGTCAGGTTCCCCTCGGGATGCTTGCCCCGCAAAATTTCTGGCTAAAATGGCAGCGGTCATTAATCCACTCGTGAACCCCCTGTTGAACTGCTCTCTTGCACAGGGTGTGGTTCCCCAGTCCTGGAATCAGGCAATGATTATTCCCCTGCTAAAAAAGCCTGGTCTGGATGTGGAGGTGTTAGCGAATTATAGACCTATCTCGCTCCTGCCGGCTTTTGCAAAGGTCATTGAAAAGCACGTGCATAAGGTGCTTGCCGATTACCTGGAGTCCCACGACCTACTGCACCCTACCCAGTCGGGTTTCCGCGCCAATCTTAGCACCGAAACAGCCCTCCTGGAAGTCTCGGAGGCGATAAAGGAGGTGCTGGATTCGGGTGGGAGAGTGATGCTGGTGATGTTAGACCTGTCGGCGGCCTTTGACACCGTCCCTCATGAGGATCTGTTGGCTAGACTCTCAGAGATCGGTCTTCGAGGGACGGTGCTCCAGTGGTTTCGATCTTTCCTGGCAGGCCGGCGACAAACGGTCTGGGCTTCTGCTTGCTCCGCCGAGATGTCGCCATTGGGTGTCGGAGTTCCTCAGGGCTCCGTCCTGAGCCCAACTCTATTCAATATCTTCATGACCCCTCTGGCGGCTCTGGCGGAGTCCTTCGGGGCCCAGATCGTTTCTTACGCCGATGACACCCAGCTCCTCTTCACCTGTGAGAGGGGTGCGGACTTTGATGGAGGTAGGATCCAGGGTTGCCTTGAGGCTGTGTTTCAGTGGTTCCATCATAACAGCCTCAAGTGCAACTCGGATAAATCCGAGGTCCTCTTTTTTGGGTGCAGTTCGGACCCGGATTGGCAAGAGTGGTGGCCTGAGAACATGTTTCCACCAGCAAGTTCGTCCCAGGTAGCTAAAAACCTTGGGATTAAGATCGACAATGGCCTCACACTTCGCTCGCAGATAATCGGTCTCACTGGCACCTGTTTTGGCTTACTCCGGATGCTTCGCAAGTTCCTTCCCTTGTTATCGGAGGAACACAGGAAGATCACGGTGCAGGCGATTATAGGCTCGAGAATAGACTATTCCAACGTCCTCTATCTCGGCCTGCCAGAATACCTGCTTCAACGATTACAGGTTGTTCAGAATTCGGCAGCACGTGCTATCTTTGGACTATCCCGCCGTGCCGGAGCCTCGGGCCTCTTGGAGGCTCTGCACTGGCTTCCTGTCCGGAAGCGGATAGTTTTTAAAACTCTCACCCTGGCACACAAAGCCTTGCACACCTCCGGAGCAAAATATCTTCAGAAAAGGCTGTCCTTTTACCTTCCTGCCAGGTCGCTTAGGTCTGAAGCCTTTTTTCTTGCTGTAGTGCCCCGCGTGAAGAGAGCTCGCATCGGTGGTCGCTCCTTTAAATTATTAGCGCCTCAGCTGTGGAACAAACTGCCTGTGTCCCTGCGCAGCACTCCCAACTTGTTGGCCTTTAGGAAGGGGCTTAAAACTTGGCTTTTCACTTCTTAGTTTCAGGTCTTATTAGTTTTCCTCTTTTTCTGTTTCTGTTCATTTTCCCTGTTGTGTTATGAGATTAGTGTGCAATTTAAAGCGTCGGGACACTCTTTCGAGTAGCCGCACGCTATACAAAAAACCTGTATAACATAACATAACCTGTATAACATAACATAACATTCAGGACCATGAAATTCGAAGAATAATTACCTAAATTATAAACTTCATTTTCTAGATCTAACCCTGTTCTGTGGGGAAGACCTTGCTTGTCTGGAAAACATGTACTGTTAAGAAAAGACATATCTGTTGAGGATGACGTTAACGTGGACCATGCTCCACATGAACCATTATGTGAAAATGGATAAGGAAAGAGTGGCAGAACTCCCTTCGGTGTCTGGAAAGGGGGGAGTCGACCACACACCCAACAATTAGTGGCATTGCTGGTCTGGTGTGAATAATGTAACATGCGGATAAAGGAATTATTACGCATAGCAAGACGATAAGATAGTTCATGAGGAGGCAGATCACTAAACGTGTGCTCTACTGTAACAATAGAAGACTTATTTACATGAGAAACTGGAAAACACAAATAAAATGCATAACCTGTGCAGGTAATCATGAGGCTGAAAAACAATATGAAACTTAGAAAAACGATACATCGGATTGAGTTTTGACTAACTCTCTCACTATGGGGGTCTATTTTATACATGTCAGAAACCGGTCTAACCGTTTCACCTAGGGGAGGACTTAGACAATCAAACTGGCTGACTTATTTTACTAGACCTTAATTTTTTCTTATACTCCTGTTGCGGAGTTTTCTCTAACAGGGAGGGTTTAGTATCATTGTCTTTTGCGGGACAGTCCTTAAGAATAGTACTTTGGCAGTCTTTAAAATCCTCGGAAATGTTCTTTAAAACAGTCTTTAGTCCGTAAAATCTTTTCACATGAGACAGGTGGACCCAGCCCTTCCTGCCTTCCAGCTTGACGGCAGTACGGGTGGCCAGGAGGACCTGTTTTGGCTCCTTCCAGCGAGGCTCCAGCGGACTTGAACGATCAAAGTTCCTGACAAGAACGATGCATCCGGGAACGATTTCATGCGGTGCCACCTCGGTATTGTCTGGAAATGCGGCGGCAACCTGTGAACGACAAGAGTGTAGGGCAGACATCAAGGAAGCTAGGTAATCTGTCAGCATATTACTTGAAACATCGGTAATACTTCGGGGTCTAGGTGTACCCCACATATTCGGGGGGCGGCCGAATACGACCTCATACGGGGACAGACCTGATCTGGAATGTGCGACCATGCGCATATAAAACAAAGCGACTGGCAGAGCTACTAGCCAGTCCACACCTTTCTCTTTACAAATCTTGGCAATACGGATTTTCAGGGTCTGATTATGTCTCTCTACGAGACCGGCTGCTTCAGGATGGCGTACACAATGGAACTTCCACTGGTACCCTAACAAAAGGGAAACATGTTTCATAAGCTCAGATGAGAATGGCTGGCCGTTATCAGAAAATACGACTCTAGGGAGTCCATAACGGGGGAAGAATTCACGAACCAACTGCTTGGCAGTGGTCGCGGCTGTGTAATCTGGGACTGGATATGCTTCTGTCCACCTGGACAAAGCGCATACAACTACAAGGACATACTTGAAACCTCGACATCGCTCCATCTGAATATAATCCATCTGGAGGACTTCGAAAGGGTGGTCAGGGGGCTGAAATCCACCTTGTTCCACCGGGACACTTTTACCTGGATTAAACTGGCAACATATCATACAGGTACGAACTTTCTGCTTGGCTGCAGCTCGTAAATGCTTATTGAACCAAATGTTCTGGATACTGTCTAACATAGCTTTTTCTCCTAAATGTGCTGGACTATGTGCGGTATTGATAATGACTTGAACCATTGAGTCAGGGAGAAACCATGTGGCTCTACCCTTTGTTACCCATCCCTGATCTGTCTGGACCCCTCCTTGTTCGGACCATTTCTTGATTTCTTCGGGAGTAGCATGTAACTGGATATCTATGACATCTTGAGTAGGGTCCTTAACTGTCATGCATGTAGTCGGATCTGGAGTATGTGTCTGTGTCGGATTAACTGGAATGTCTGGAGTCTGTGCTGTAAGCTTGGCTGTGCGATCTGCTAGATCATTACCTTGGGAAATGATGTCAGTAACCTTCGTATGTGCTTTGCATTTCATGATAGCAATAGATGTCGGTAAATGTATGGCATCTAACAGAGCTTGAATAAGGAGACCATGCTGAATCTTGGTTCCATGAGAAGTCATGAAACCTCTCTCCTGCCAGAGCACTCCGAAGTCGTGTACAACTCCGAATGCGTAGCGTGAATCTGTATAAACATTAACTTTCAGGTTCTTGGCGTGTATGCAGGCTTGTGTCAGAGCAACTAGCTCTGCTGCTTGAGCAGACAGGGTGTCAATACGGTGTGTTTCTATAACTTCAGTGTCAGTAGTCACTGCATACGCGGCTACTAGTTCTCCTGTACTTGTTCTCATACATGAACCATCCACATAAAGTGTCAGGTCAGGATCTGGTAATGGAATATCTGTCAGATCTTGTCTTGGCTTAGTCATAATATTAACTACTTCCACACAGTCGTGTGTGGCAGGATTCGAATTAACTGACGGTAACAGTGTAGCAGGATTTAGAACGTTGCAGCGTCTGATTTCTATGTGTGGCTGGAACAGTGTCAGTTCATAACCTGTTAAACGTGCAATTGTCAAGTGTTGAGTCTGGGTTCGGTTTAAAAGAACTTCCACGGAGTGTGGAACTTGTACTGTCAAGGAATGTCCTAATACTATGGAATCACTTTGTCTGATAGCTAGTGCTGTGGCTGCAACTGACTTGAGGCACGCAGGCAAAGCCTGGGCTACAGGATCTAATGTGCTCGAAAAATAAGCACAGGGCTTGTATTGTCCTGCTTGATCTTGTGTGAGAACAGATAATGCTGTACCTTCGCGTTCTGTGACGAAAAGTGTAAAAGGCTTACTGTAGTTCGGTGTAGCTAGAACTGGAGCTTGGCATAAAGCTTTCTTTAACTCATTGAAACTAAGTGTATGTTCAGATGTCCAAGGGAGGACAGTCGATACGGCTGCCTCCTGTGTCGTTAACTGTATCAGTGGTTTAGCTAGAAATGCATACTGAGGAATCCATTGTCTGCAATAAGAAGTGAGGCCGATAAAAGCACGTACCTCCTTCTGGGTCTTGGGCTGAGGAAGACTTGCTATTAACTGGATACGGTCTGGTGTCAACTGCCCACCCCACTTGGACAGTAAGTGGCCTAAGTAGATCACTTGCTGGACACAGAATTGAAGCTTCGAAGGGGACACCTTGTGCCCCATCTCGGCAAGGAAATACAAGACGGTAAGTGATGCTCGCTCACAAGCACGTTCAGAACGGGCTGTGATCAGTAGATCATCGACATACTGGAGCAGGGCAGTGTTAACTGGCATGTGAATGTTGTCTAGTTGTCTCTTAAGTGCTTGACTGTAAATACTAGGACTTTCTGTGAAACCTTGAGGAGCTCGTGTGAACATATAGCTCCTTCCATTTAAACAAAATCCGAAAAGAAACTGGCTGTCTGGATGAATGGGGACACTGAAAAACGCGTTCTTGAGGTCTATGACTGTAAAAAATGATGCCTCAGAGTCAATGGCTGTCAATAGGGAAGAGATATCTGGGACAACTGGATACTGGGGAATAATACATTTATTAAGTTCTCGAAGGTCAATCACTAATCGATATACTGGGGGTGCATTTGGATCAGTACGTTTCATGACTGGAATGATCGGAGAATTACATACATTGGAGTTAGTTTCTACAACTACTCCTTGAGCCATGAGCTCGTCAATAATTTTGGATAAGGCTGCTACAGCCTCAGGTGGCAATCTATACTGTCTGATTCGTGGTAGGACTACACCTGGTTTGAGAGTCACACGATGGGGTGTGATTTGCATGAAACCTACATCAGTTGGACCTTGCGCCCATAGATGCTGCGGAACATTGGACAATCTTGGATCAAAATCTCGTAATACATAGTGACCCTTGAAGTCACGTAAAAACAATCGTATTCCCTCTGGGGAACAACATATGACTGCACCTAATTCTTTCAGTGTTTTAATGCCTAACAAATTTTCTGGACATGACTTCGTAAGTAACAGATCAGTAGTGCGGGACAATGGACCTACTTCTAGAGTAACTGGCTTAGATATCTCGTTTACAATAGGCTTTCCTGAAAATCCAAGGGAAACATTTCTAGAGCCTGAGAGCGGAGCCCCTGGAACTTCGGCGTGACTAATGGTCGTCCTACTTGCCCCTGTATCAATCAAAAACTTTCTGTCTTTCCCTAGTACCTGACTATGAACATAGGGACCTTCTTGATCTACAGGAATCTCGATGAGAGGCAAGCCTACCTCCCTCTCTAGGCTGTTTCATGAGTACTGTTGATACTCTGGATACTCAGACTGTGCATACTGGTACATCTGCTGTGTAACATGCTGTGTTGCAGCAATAGGCTGCGGTGCTGGAACTGTCTGTTGTGCATTCTGTGGCTGAGAAGTCTGTGAAACTTGTTCTTGTCTAGGCGGACGTGGTCTTTCTTTAGTTTTACCAGTGGCTATATTATGTTTCAGAACTGCACACTCGTTTATGAAATGACCTGGCTGTTTACAATAATTGCATGTCCCTTTAACGGGAGCTGCAGGATGACTGGCCTGATTCGGACCCCTCTTCTGACTGTCTTGAGGAACAGATTGTGCAACTAGTACTTTCATTTTCGTGTCTTTCATACGTTTTCTCTCGTGATCTTGCTCTTCTCTGATTCTATTCTGGTGGTATTGAAGCATCTGCAAACATTTGGGACGGGGTATTAGCTTGCCAGGTACTTTCGACTTTCAAAACTCGATTCTTAACTTGTGGACTTGAATTCTCGACTAATTTAGTAACAAAAAGATGAGGGTATGACTCACTACTTGTCTTGAGGCCACTGTTTATAATAAAGCATTTCTCGAATCTAGAATAAAAATCACTAGTGTCTTCGTCTTGTTTCTGTTTACAGGCTGAGATTGCATCCCAGTCTTCCTTTTTAGTTGCTAATAATCTGGGCAAAACTTGTATTAACAGTTCTGGTAATTCTTTACATTTCTCTCCAAGACCGGTACCTGGTACTCGTATCTTATCTTCAGCTTCTAAAACTGCCCAATCGATCTTTTTCTCTCCCACCACCCATTCTTTTTCCTTGAGTTTTTCATGTATCCCTGCGGGCAACAGGACCTTTAACATTTTAATAATATCTGGATACGTGTATTCTCCCATACGGAGCATGTCCTTTAATTCTCGGTGGAACCCTGCTGGATCTTTGTCATGACAGGGAATTAATTTCTTCATCTCTAAGAGTTCCATCTTTGTAATCGGGGTATAAACAAACACTCTTTGCATTTCACCATCTGCTGTCCTGACTGGGTGTACTTCTCGTAACGGATTCTGTCTATCTATGTAAAACGGTTTACTTTCTGGAGGTGAGACATGAACAAAATGCGGGTTCAAGAACATACTATATTTGTGGCGCTGTTCTAGAATGACACTAATTAAATCGGTACCTAAACCTTTCCATCTATACTGGAGTAACTCGTTCAGGACATCGTGTAACGGACCTGGATCAGAATGTTGACCCTCATACAGAGTAATGAGGTGCTGGATCATATACATACCCACCAGTCGTTGCTCGGCTGGGGGCAGTTTCAGAAACATTTGTGCCACTATTTCGTCTGGAAAAGTGGTAGAATCAGTAATCCATCGGACTGCTGATCGGACTAGTTCTTGTTCATGCATAGTACTTAACTCACTATAACCGATTCGTGATTTCAGAATATGATCGGTAGCTTGAAATACTTGTTCTAGAGAACCTTGTTCTGGTGCTGGATGATGAAAAACTGACTTGTGTTCTAGGCGTAAATGGCGGTCTGGAAATCTAGACTTACCTACATACGCTATTCTGGCGGGATTCTCGTCCTCTACCTCTTCAGTAGAAGAGTCATTCTCTTTCTCGCTTACTTGTGCTGCTTTACGTTGTTCGTGTAACTTTATTATTTCCTTACGGATTCTCTTGTACATACTCTCTATACTACTGATAGTTCTGTGCTTACCCTCGGCTATATTATCACTCCACCTTGTCAGGATTCTCATTTCGGCCGGATCTTTGGTCGGATAATCTTGTTCCCTTATTAAACAATTAATCAGAAACTTTAATAACATGAGCTGGATCTCAGCTTTCCTTTGAGACATGGCTTCGCCAATACTTTCTGGATCATCCCCTGTACGGATGAAACGATATATTCTGTCTAGATCTTCTTTCATATTCGGTAGGGTGTCCAAATACCCGGTCACCCGTCTTACACGGATGGAATATATAACTGTACTATCATCGCCTGCAACTGGATCATAGCGGCATTCAGTAAGAGCTCGTCGGATATCTGCAACGGACTTATATTTGGGCGTACGCTGTAACGCACTTTCATGTAACTCGACTAACGTTACTCGTTGGTGTGGTGGCGGGGTACCAGGAGGACCTCCTCCTGCGGCCCCTATACTGGAATCGTCGACTGATACTCTTCGTGCTGGCGCGGCGGGAAATTGTAATGTGGGCTGGACCGGGGGTACCGTAGCAGGTACTCCGGTGTCTGGAGGAGCAAGAATGGCATGATTTACAGGGACTGGCGGAACAGGATTTGCATATTCTGGAACCGTGTCGTCCAAGTAGGACGAGATGAAAATATCAGCTGCGGTCGGTTTGTGACGTAGCTTGGTCGGAACTAATGGTGGCGGAAAATTGCTGGATGCCTCCGGGGTCGCTTTCGGCAAGCCCTCGGCAAGAAGAGGATACATACCCTTAATAAGGGCATTCCTCTGTCTGTCTGACTGTTCGGTTTTAACTCGTTCACCTATCTCGATTAATTCCCTTTCTTGGGCTCGTTCTAAGGATTCTTTACTTAATTCTGACTTTCTGATTTCTTTTTCGGTTCTTTTATGAGATTCTCTGCGCCATAACTCGATGGCATCTTTCTGTGACTGTCTGGCTTTCTTTTTCCATAATGCTTCTTCTACTCGCATGATGCACTCGGCATCCCATGTACCCGATACGGGCCATCTATACTTTTCTTCTAACTGTTTGGTGTACTCTACCCATAAATCTAGATATAATATGGCACTTATGCCATGCTTCTGATACATAAAATGACCTGGACTGTCCCTAGGCAGGACAGGAACTGCTGCTTCTAACAGACCTTTTCTAGTTCTTAACTGACGTAGTCTGGAAAATAACGGCATGACTGAACTGTAATCTGGACACAATACAATACACAATGAACACGATAATTACACCACTTTCATACCACGACACTAAAATACATGAAAGACATTTAAAATAACAGTTCGAACAGAATACTACCTGGAATACGGAAAACAGAATACATGAATTTCTCGAGAACAGAACTGACTAGAACAGAGACTAGATGCACTGCTGAAACAGTACGAAACTTACCGGTCTCATAAAGAGACACGTCAGGACCCGCATCCACCGGAGTGGACACTTCGTTTTGGGATCTGTGTACCACCAAACCCCACGGACCAGAGACAATTAGATTGACCCTGTCTAGATACTACCCCAGCAACGGTACTCACCGGGCAGCAAGAACGGAAGGCCTCGGACTGGACTGGACTGCTTCGACGCCGGACGGACGAACTTCGGACTTCAGTTACGGGTGGGCCTCCGGATACCTCGGACCTTGGACTCTCGGCTTGGGCTCTGGTCGGGACTCGCCGCGTTCCTCCACCGCCTCGTCTGGATGCTGGACCGCAACCTCCGTCTCCTCCGTAGGCCTGAGGGATACTTGAAGCAGAAATATCTGCACGTGCACGGTATGGTTCCGTCACGGCTGCAGAGGGTCAGGGGCCGGCGTGGCTTCACCGGCGCGTGGGGAAAGGGCAAGTCCCTGTTCGGGCGCCATTATGTGGTATATAAATAAATAACAACAACAAAGAATTTACAGAGTTCCCCGGACAAAGTCAACTAAATGACTAACGTGAACCTCTCTCTCATATTGAGTTCAACAGAAAAAGTGAATGTTGTGAACCCTTTACGGAATTTGGGGATGCCTCACACAGGTCACCGGTTGGACGACTGTTGTCATCCCACCCGGCGATCGTCCAGCGTCATCATCGGTATCCTGCCCCTGCGACAGACTGGCGGTGCAATGCCTGTCGGGCAGCACCGGATGCTGCACTTTGGCGGGGTTCTTTTATTCCTTAGCCAAAGGGTGTGTGAGTGTGAGGGGCCTAAAAAAGTGCAATAGTGAGCGTGAGTGTGGTCTAAAAAAAGTCAGTGGAGTCCATGGGGAAAAGAATTTAATAGTATGGCTCACTGCTTTATTAAAAGGAACGATAAGGGGTATTGAGGCGGGACAATTAAAGTAATCGTGCCTCATTCAACCCTTAGTGAACGTGTGGTCAACATGTTTCTTGCCGCTCAGGCAATTCATCAGGACCAAAAAGAAGCTCATATAATTGCTGACAGATCCCTCAGTAATCAGAGGAATCAAGTATACGACCTGGGGTGTGTCGTAGGGACAATCCTTCGTCCAGTCCCTCCCAAGAGCTAGGCAAGGAAAAGGAGAAAGAGTGTTATCAGAAATATAATTAGAAATGTGTCTATGTTCCCCTAGCTATCGTTAAATTAAAACCAATAACATGCTGGTGATGCATATCGGGGTGTAGATGGGTTTGTGAAGACCCCATCATGGAGACACTTTTGAGTGAGAGAGACGGTCCAAATCCCTCGTGGAAGAGGAATCACCACATTGTATATGTGTAAACAGTGCTCATTAAGCCGGCATGTGATATGTGTGCACTGAAAATGGCTCGCACAGTGGTCTATACTCATATCGTCTATCGTGACATGCCATGCCTACGTTTCATTTGAGCAAGCAACTGTAAGTGTGCACATTCACACACATAAAATTCAAATTAAAATTATTTCCAGACAATCAGAAGAAAGAGAACCACATCGACACTCTAGCTCAACAAATCAATGGCCACCGCACGTTGGCGCCTGTGTGGTGAACAAGCCTTAATGTGAGATATTCAACACGCTGGGGACGGTCGCCATGCAAGCCTTACCCGTGATCCCAGGGTCGGACAGCTCTCACGCGCTGACCTGGTGGGGCCAGAAATAGGTCACGGAACCTAAAACGAATAAACAGTGCCGCCAAGTCAGGGTGTTGTTGCTTAGCGGGACGGCTCATCGTCATCTGTGGTCCCGCAGAGGGTCCGCCACGGCGATCGGAAAGGACCGCTCGCGGGGGTCCTTGCATGAATCAGTGCGCCTTACCTGATTATCGCTGGCAGAGGGCGTCTAGTCACCTACCCCTCCCACGTCGGTATTACCGCAGGTCAGCCGGTGGAGTCGCGACCAGCCGCTGCCTCAGATAAGACCTGGAAGCGCGGGCGCCGTAGGGGCGTGTCCTAAGCCTGTTGCTAGGCAACGTGATGCCGGTATAGACAGTGATGATTCCCCCTGGTTGTAGTAAGGGGTGAAACGCGGGAGCCATATTGGAACGGGGAAGTGGTTTACTCAATGGCTCAAAATCGATGTTGGGGAAGGGGCAATGGGTTCGTATAGAGAGCTTCTCTAACCCCGTTTCGAGAACGGGTGGCAACAAGTCTCAGCCAGAATTCGAAGTAACTTGGGGGAGGACAATCAGTCCCTAGAGTGAACTATCTAGCTAGCATTGTCCACGGCACCGCATCATTGAGGCCGAGTTCGTCGGTGCGAAGACGATGCACCCATCTCTGCTCCAATCTGAAGAGGGCTTGTTGGTTCATTCCAGGTTGGCACTCGAGGACAGTCCAACGCATGTTCTCAGTGGAGTGGTTATATTCTTTACAGTGGTCATATAGCCTTGTATGTGTTTTTGCACAGCGAATGTTGCTATTGTGCTCCCTGATGCGCTCTTTCACAGGGCGCATCGTCATCCCAATGTAAAGCATATTACAGGGGCACAGCAGGACATAGATACACCTCGAGCTATTACAATTGGTGTGTTTGTTTATGGTCCAAGTGAAGTCCCCTTGTAGTTCAATAGTTTTCCCCTGGATGGTTTGGGGGCATACTACACATGAGCCACATCTATAATGTCCAGTAACTGGAGGGAGATCCCATAAGGTCTTGACTGGTCGAGTGCTCGATTTTTTCGGGCGGGTGTGAATCAGCGTGTCTTTCAGGTTCGCTGTCCTCTTGAAGGCAAATCGGGGCCGCGATAATTCCATCCCTGCGGAGTTCAGGATCCCCCAGTGTGAGTTAATAGCCTTTTTAATGAAAGTTGAATGACTGGTGAAAGATGTAACGCAGGTCATGGTGTCGTCTTGTTCTTTTGTGTGAACCTCCAGTAAAGCCTCTCTGTCGTTATTTAATGCTCTTTTAAATGATTTCTTCAACAGTCGTGTGGGGTATCCCCTCTCCTGGAGCTTGTGTTGCAGAATCCGAGCCTCATGTTTGTAATTCTGGACAGAGCTACAGTTTCTCCGTATGCGAAGGAATTGCCCGAAGGGCAAATTATCCCTCAAGGCTTTTGTGTGGTGGCTTTGATAGAGGAGTAAACTGTTTCTGTCAGTGTCCTTTTTGTAGAGGGAAGTACTGATTGTTTCTGTTTCCAAGCAGATAGTTAAGTCAAGAAAAGGTATCGATGATTCGGAGATGGTGCCCGTGAACTTCAGGAATGGGTCTTGTTGATTAATCCACTCGCAGAAGGCTTCGCAGCTAGGTCGGTCCCCCTTCCAGAAGATCAGAATGTCGTCGATGTAACGACGCCAGAGAGTAAGATTCTCTCGGTATGGGTTGTGATCTGGAGGGTAAATGTGATTCTTTTCGAACGAGGCCATGTAAATACATGCCAGGCTCGGCGCAAATGTCGAACCCATAGAGGTCCCACGGACCTGATGGTACAGCTGAGATTCATATCTGAAGAAATTTTCAGTGAGGGCAATGTGGGCTAGTTCCATAATGATGTTGTTGGTGTTGGGGACAGCCATTCTTCTTCTCGCATCAATGAGTCAACTGCTTCAAGTGTAGCTTGTTGAGGGATATTAGTATACAATGCCTCCACGTCAAGGGTGAGGAGCAAGTCGATGTCTTCTCTCCCGTCGATATCGGCGATCAGGCGGAGGACGTCTCTGGTATCCTGTAAATACGATGGAATTTGTTTCACCAGCGGTTGAAAAAAGGCATCGCAAAATTGCGATAGCGGTTCTAATAATGACCCGATGCCCGAGACAATAGGTCTCCCGGGGACTGGAGAGATACCCTTATGTATTTTTGGAAGGGTATAGAAGTAAGGTGTTACTGGGTCCGGTGTAACCAAGAACTCTGCCTCCTTCTTACTTATCCACTCATTTGTCTCAGCCTCAATGACGAGACCCATGATGGTGTTGGAGAGCCGTTTGGTGGGATCCTCTATGAGTGGTCTGTAGTGCGTAATGTTTGCCAGTTGTCTCCTGCATTCGCGATCGTAGTCCTCGTGGCTTTGTATGACTGTTGCTCCCCCTTTATCTGCCTGCTTGATGATGATGGACTCATCTCTGCCCAGATTGTTGGATGCTAGTCTTTCTGCAGTGGATAAGTTGTGGAAGGGTTTGGTCACCGGTTTGTTCCGCAGGCTCCTCAACACTGCCCGCTCGAAGGTTAGGACTTCTGGCGGTACCATCCCATCAGTGGGGGTGAAAGTGGAAGGCTTTTTTAGGCCTGTGTCTAGACTCGGCAGTTCAGGTTGGTTCTCGAAGAAGGCACGTAGGCGTATCTTCCTGAAGAATTGTTTGAGCTCAATCGTCTCTTGGAAGGTATCCGGGGTTGGGGTAGGGACAAATCCAAGTCCCTTCTCTAAGACTTTTTTCTCTATTGGTGAGAGAGTTCTGTCTGATAAATTGACAATCAAACTCGTCTCCCTCTGGATGTCGTGCTCCTGGTCTCTATCGCAGTTGGTGCTGGTGTTTGGTCCTGCCACTGTACTCCTTTCTGCCCGCGTCGCTTTCGCCCTCTTCCTCTGCCCCAACCTCTGCCTTGAAAAGGTGGCGGATTGAGGGGGTAGAATTGCGGGGGGCCCTGTGGGTAGAAGGGGTATTGCCATGGGGGTACCATCTGCGGTGGTCCGTGGAAGGCTGGGCCTTGGTGGTAGCCTTGTTGCCATGTACGTGGTGGTCGGAGATTCTTCGAAGAGTGTCCGCCACTTGAATCGCTGCTTGTTGATCCGCGTCTGTTATCACTCCCTGAGTTCTCATCAGATGAATAGTTATTCTTTTTCCCTTTGAAGTCATCCTTTAGGTAGGGATATACTTTTTCTTTCGCGAATTTGGCAATGTCCTTTTCAAGTTTGGTTGTCTTTTGTTTGAGTAGAAAATCATGGTGGTCAGCCATTTCTTTGTTAATCTCCGATAATTTTGTCGTAAATGCTGACTTGTTATTCTTAGATATTGCGTTTTTCATGGTGGCTTCCAGGGCTAAGATTTTTTCTTGTAGCGCATCCGAAAGACGTTTCGCTGTTTGGCTAATCAAAAAAAGTAGGTCCTTGGTACACTTCCAAGACACTTGGCACCAATCCACTTTGAACCGTTTATCATCCAGAAAAAGTCTTGGAATTATGTTGACAATTAGACCTTGCGGTGCTATATTACTTCTCAAGTATTCTGTCATCATGATCCCATGTATGGTGATTCTGATAAGTTCCTTCTTCATCTCCGTCAGTGTGATCCATTCATCGGAGGGTCCTCCAGATGTCGAGATCGGGGGGTTGGTCAGGATTGATGGCGTTGACCTTAATGCCTCGGCTATAGTGTCCTCATCGAAGCTGAGACCCGGTACATCCTCCATGTTGGTGAAAGAGTCAAGATGCGGTGCACGGGACGTTTGCAGGCCAGAGCAGGGTGTATTCAGTGTTATTCTCTTACATTAACTGTTGTCTAGGGGTGGTCCAATAAGGTGATTGGTTATTCACCAAATGGTAACCTGAAAGGTAGTTCCCGTGCAGAGAGCACGCTAGGAATTGTATCAACAAGGGGGAATCATAAAAATAGGACAATTTTTAACGGGGTCCAATGTATGTGTCCCAGAAAGTACCAACAACAAAGAATTTACAGAGTTCCCCGGACAAAGTCAACTAAATGACTAACGTGAACCTCTCTCTCATATTGAGTTCAACAGAAAAAGTGAATGTTGTGAACCCTTTACGGAATTTGGGGATGCCTCACACAGGTCACCGGTTGGACGACTGTTGTCATCCCACCCGGCGATCGTCCAGCGTCATCATCGGTATCCTGCCCCTGCGACAGACTGGCGGTGCAATGCCTGTCGGGCAGCACCGGATGCTGCACTTTGGCGGGGTTCTTTTATTCCTTAGCCAAAGGGTGTGTGAGTGTGAGGGGCCTAAAAAAGTGCAATAGTGAGCGTGAGTGTGGTCTAAAAAAAGTCAGTGGAGTCCATGGGGAAAAGAATTTAATAGTATGGCTCACTGCTTTATTAAAAGGAACGATAAGGGGTATTGAGGCGGGACAATTAAAGTAATCGTGCCTCATTCAACCCTTAGTGAACGTGTGGTCAACATGTTTCTTGCCGCTCAGGCAATTCATCAGGACCAAAAAGAAGCTCATATAATTGCTGACAGATCCCTCAGTAATCAGAGGAATCAAGTATACGACCTGGGGTGTGTCGTAGGGACAATCCTTCGTCCAGTCCCTCCCAAGAGCTAGGCAAGGAAAAGGAGAAAGAGTGTTATCAGAAATATAATTAGAAATGTGTCTATGTTCCCCTAGCTATCGTTAAATTAAAACCAATAACATGCTGGTGATGCATATCGGGGTGTAGATGGGTTTGTGAAGACCCCATCATGGAGACACTTTTGAGTGAGAGAGACGGTCCAAATCCCTCGTGGAAGAGGAATCACCACATTGTATATGTGTAAACAGTGCTCATTAAGCCGGCATGTGATATGTGTGCACTGAAAATGGCTCGCACAGTGGTCTATACTCATATCGTCTATCGTGACATGCCATGCCTACGTTTCATTTGAGCAAGCAACTGTAAGTGTGCACATTCACACACATAAAATTCAAATTAAAATTATTTCCAGACAATCAGAAGAAAGAGAACCACATCGACACTCTAGCTCAACAAATCAATGGCCACCGCACGTTGGCGCCTGTGTGGTGAACAAGCCTTAATGTGAGATATTCAACACGCTGGGGACGGTCGCCATGCAAGCCTTACCCGTGATCCCAGGGTCGGACAGCTCTCACGCGCTGACCTGGTGGGGCCAGAAATAGGTCACGGAACCTAAAACGAATAAACAGTGCCGCCAAGTCAGGGTGTTGTTGCTTAGCGGGACGGCTCATCGTCATCTGTGGTCCCGCAGAGGGTCCGCCACGGCGATCGGAAAGGACCGCTCGCGGGGGTCCTTGCATGAATCAGTGCGCCTTACCTGATTATCGCTGGCAGAGGGCGTCTAGTCACCTACCCCTCCCACGTCGGTATTACCGCAGGTCAGCCGGTGGAGTCGCGACCAGCCGCTGCCTCAGATAAGACCTGGAAGCGCGGGCGCCGTAGGGGCGTGTCCTAAGCCTGTTGCTAGGCAACGTGATGCCGGTATAGACAGTGATGATTCCCCCTGGTTGTAGTAAGGGGTGAAACGCGGGAGCCATATTGGAACGGGGAAGTGGTTTACTCAATGGCTCAAAATCGATGTTATATATATATATATATATAAATAAATAATACCGGATCTAGGTTTTACTGGACATAGTAATAACAGATAGCTCAATAAATAAGAGTCAAGATTCGAGGTAGTAGGAGTTTGCAGGTTTAATACAGCATAAAGGACGGGAACAGGACAACCTGCACAGGAATGGGAAGGCAGAGCCCGGCAGCTGCCGGGGCTGGATCTGGGATGAGCGCGCTAACTTTAATAACAGTACACAAGCATATATACTAAAACAGTTGCAATTGCAATACATACAATAGGCGGAGCAGTGGGTGTGGTCAATAGCAGTCGCGAAAGATAAGGGTGAAAGTAGGTGTAACAGGAGGCGTATACATAGACATGTGATGTAAACGTAACGGAATATGTCATAAAGGGGGCGGAAACATGGAGGGGGCTACCTAAGGAGCCGGGACCTCTAACCTAATGGTGCGCACAAACTGACAATGACGTGTTACTAGGAGAAGCTGGGGGCTATGAACTCTGTGTTAGGAGTAGAGACTGAAGTCTGGAGAGTCAGGGCGACATGTACCTAAACATTATCTAGTATCTGATGTTTAGAGAACATGTTGATATAAACTAAAAGGTATCGGGGTAAAGGCTAACAGACTCTAGGACTGGTGCATACATTATTCTACATGTAGTGCGTGATGAAGAATATTAAATGACCATAAATACAGTATTTCTCTTACATGGAGACGTAAGGGCTAGACGATGACTGAAACTATTGATGCGATTCAGTAGTTTAGGAATGCAGAGAAGGAGGGCTGGACTGATAACTAGAATCATAACATACTCTTGGCAGACTCGCAGGCAGAGCCAGGCTGAACCGGGCACTGTGAGGCAGGAAGTAAGTGAAGGGTCAGGAACACAGGTGGGGGCTGTATCGCTCCTCAGCGAGGGCTCAGGAGACAGGAGCTGAATCTGGTGTCCGGGCCCTTTTGAGGCCTAGAAACGGGGATTTTTCAATAAAATAACGTGCACACTGGGAAACGTGGCAACGTAACTTTACATAGGCCTAATACTCGTAGCTTTCACGAGAACTGGAAACTGGCATACTAGAGATGGACACAACTGTAATTGCGTCTTTAATCAAACATGGGGAATACATATGCATATTAATCATGCACATATAACATAAGATGGGGAACACGTAGGGACACAGAACATGGCAAAATTTAATTTTCCACAGACAAGAGCCAGACAAGGAGCATAGGATAATCTATTAGCAAGCGATCCAGCGCTAGTACCATCCAAAAAAAAACCACTCTTAGGAGACAGCAAAATAAAAGCTAGTAGAGACGCCCAGTAGAGTAAGAAGTAACAACAGGATAAACAGCCCACCACCCTGAAAGGAAGAAAAGGAAAAGAAAAGGACCATAGAACAAAACAAACTAAAACAACAAACCCCCCCCGTCTCCCCCCACCCTGCACCCCTGTAATGGCTACGGCCTACCCCACTAACAGCGTGCCTGTCGCCCCGGAACTTGCCCTATAGGAAGGAAAGAAAAGCGGAGGAGGAGAGCAAGAAAAAACACACTCCCGGTCTCCCGTACCCCCCGCCATCAGCGACCTCCCCAAGACGTATTAACCACTGTTTGAAGCAAAGTATTAGACCCCAACCTGGGGAGGACATCAACAATACCACCCAACTCCTGTTACACTAAAAGGTACAATCCCGGCACTTATCACGTAATTTAGCAAACCCCGAAAATCAAAGTCACCCCTGGCCAGTACAGTCCTTCACGAGAGCCCTTATCGCCCAGGCCACATCACCATGAGGAAATTGAAGCGCTCATAAAAGTTTAAGTCAATGAAATCGGATCGAAGACAGGATACAAGTTCACGACATCCACAAAGCCGGCAAGGAAAAGCTAAATAGAATGGCCAACCTCTCCGATAGTCACTGAGGAACTGTGTGTAGCAATCAAAACCTTTAGCGACGATGTTCCGCCGAGCAGGGTTTGACCAGGGAAAGCTAACGATGATTGCGGGTGCGCTATCCATGAAGCCAGAGTCATCAAAGCGGGTGGAATCAGGCTTCCGCACGGGGACCTCAAAATGGGAGGTAGATTACTCCACGGTAACCACAATTTGCTGATGGCATGTCGGAGTGTCGTCGTCCGGTCTCAGACAGATGGTGTCCATCGTTACAGACAACTGATGGTACATGACGGTGAATTGAGAGTGAAGCGCCCCAATGTTGGCCATTACGGACCTCAACGACGGTGCGCCGTCCGTCCCCTCCATCTCCTCTCACGAAGCGACGAAGCAGGACTCGAACCCCGGAAGGGAACAACTCCGAGGCACCAAGCACACACAGAGTCGATGACAACAGAGGGCGTTCTCAAAACCGGCAATATCGACACCTTCGCCGCTCGCGGGGGCCAAGCCCGTCAACCCCGTCTCCCCAGCGGGGTCTCCGTGCATGGACCCCCGACCGCGGCTACCGATGTGCACTTGCGTCACTGTACCGTGTCCTTGGCGTAAGCCGATTACTGATTAGCCAACCGGAAATGCACAGTATGGTCTGAGTCCGAAGACCGGACACAACTCTGGTCCCACAGCCGATGTTGAACAACTCCAACCCGGATGGGCTAGAAATCGAGGCCCCGGCGTCAGCCCTGAAGTAGGCTGAGAATAGAACACGACATATCTTCGTCACCCGATAGGTTAGAAATTCCTGGATTGCACCGCAGGAGTCAGGAGCACTTCATGTGTATGGGAGTCCAGTGCGAGGAAAGGATAGAAAGCAGGATATACGAGCTGTCGGCGGAGGTCGGCGGAGCCGGGAGCTTATGCGGCCATCTTGCTTCGCAGCGTAGCTCCTCCAAGTTCACTTTTTTTTAAAGTTCAGAACAGTACCTTCCAAATGCAAGTAGCAGGTGAGGTTGTTCTTCGCACGTCTCATCGTATCCTATGTAGTGTACATTTCAAACATTTTTTATTATCGAATCAGAAACATACTTTTTACGAAAGTAACATGCACCCTAGTTTTCACTACACAATGTTCTTCATCATCCAATCAGTAATGGTTTTCTCAAAAAAAAGCTTCTTCTCCATCTTTCAACATATCTCTCATGCTACCAATGGACTACATGAGCTACAAACATCTTTTGATTCCTACCAGCCATACCTTCAAAATGCTAGCATGGATCGTAGGACACAGCTATGCTTTCTGGTGCAAAAGATATTGACAAAGACTTAAGTTTACAAAATGTGTACATTAAATGGTTTGCATAGAGAAGATTAAAGTGGCACCAATTGTTGCCCTTGGTTAAAACCTCTTTGCATCTCCAACCCCCTACCTCATGATTGTGCACTGTGGTGGCAATGACCTAGGCACATTGACTGGGGTAGGTCTGGAAATGCTCATGAAGGATACCTTTGGACAATTGATGTTGATATTGCCTCAAACTGTCTTAGTATACTCCAATATATGCCAAAGACAGAAGTGGAAATGGTCAAATTAATTCTCTCATGAGATTGAGAAAGCTAGGAAGAATGTCAATAAAGCTGTGTCTGCATACCTCAGAGATCATAGAATGGGGTTCATCTACAACAACAACATATGATTTGATATGGATCATATCTACAGATGTGATGGAGTACACTTCACAGATCATAGAAACAGAGTTTTTCTCAACAACCTGAAGCTGTGCATCCACACTTACATGTAGCTCCAACAAACTCACAATGAAAACAAGGGCTCTTTTTAGAGCCACCCTTTAACTCAGAACTCAGCGTGGCCTTTTTAGGTGCAGGGAACCACATCCCCCGAACCTCGCCAAAATGTTGGGACCCGAACAAAGGGCCCCAATTCCCCGCACTCCCTGCCACCTCCCACCTCCTGCATCAGCCAGCATTTCTTTTCAACAAAGCCAGCTGCTCCATGCAAGCTCCCTTTGCCCAAAAGCAAATCTGCTTCGCTTCATAAAAGCGAGAGAAATGTTCTCCTCTCGCTTCCATCAAGTGAAGCAAAAGTTTGCAATAACATAGCCGGAACTCTGGATAGATCCCGCCTTGCCATAGCAAAGTATAATCTCCATGGCGTAGGCACCACGGCTCATTGTTGGAACTGGCTCTCTGAGATAACAATACCGAGGGCCATGGAAAGCTCCTCAATGGAAATTGGATGATGCCCCTCCATCCAATTTAAAGCCTGCGAACATCGTACTCGTTAGGGCCGGCAGTCTACAACTGACCCTACATTTTAGTTCATGAATGCCCAAATAAATAGTGCCCCCCTGGACAGTCTGGGGGAAGCTTCACCCCTCCACACTTAAATTTTCTGTATACCTCCAAACACGTGCTACTCCTCGGAGGGGAGAAGGAGGGAAGACGTGTACCCCCCATATAATTTAATTTGCTCCAAGGAAATGTCAGTTCCTGTGACAGAAGTAACCCCGCATTATAACTTAACATTGGTCCCGGGGGCCTAATTAAATGAAGCACCAGACACCGCGCTTCATTTTTCTTTTTCCCACCGTGATTTCCTGTCCCTATGTGAATCCCGCCGAAAACATATAAGAATGTTTCTTTACGTTCCAACTCCCTGTAACACCCCCTGAGCCCCCTAGGAATGTCACAGTCTTCCTACCCTACCCTCTTCTACTTTTTTCCCTCTTTTCCCCCTACTCATTTCAACCACGTCACAAAGTAGCTGCCAAGGCTTCCTAGTTTGAAGTGTTGGCAGTCAATCCCAGGCAAGCTCGTGCTCGGAACGCCTCAGCCAATGAGATCTCACAATTCTCAAATATCGATATCTGTAAATCTTTAAATATCTCAAAAACTACTGAATGGATTTACACCATTTAAAGAAAAGTGTGCTTTCTGGATGAAGAGCTATCTCTCCACCAAATTTGGTGTAATTCCGTTCAGCAGTGTAGCCGTGTCTAAAGTTTTCTATGGAAATTAACATGGAGAAAACACGTTTTGAGACTCCCCCTTTTTTCTCAGCCCCCCCTTCACGAATCACCCCCAAACTTTCTAAACAGGAACTGACCTGTCTACCTATCACTCTCCCTACTTTGAGAGCAGAGTGGGTGTACCCTCTGGCATATTTCTTAGGTTAGCCTGATCCCCGATATCTGGATAACTGGGCCAGAGAATTGGCCTGAAGTGCAATCCCTCTCTGCAGGACGGAAGATCAGCGTAAGCAGAGCTGCATGTTGGACTCAGTATTCATTCCAGGACTGTCGCGGCTGGAGTGAGCATCTGACCCGTAAAGGGACAGTGCACTGTATATATTTATGTATTATAAACTCACTGTGTTTGAGGTACAGCTCTGATACAATGATGTGTCTAAATGTTAGAAGCTGTTTCCAAACGGGCAACACATGCACTAGGATATCTTATTCTATGTTCCTAGCCTTGAACGAGGTGTAAAGATTATGTAGCAGGAAAGGCTTTCTAAAAATAAGCAGCATGCACAGCATCTTCTCAGAATAATTTTGCGAAGGAAAGCATATAAAAATAACATTGTTAAAATCATAACAGCCTAAAATGTAAAACTGAAATGGAGAACCAAATTGGGCCCAAGAAGGCTTCACCACACACTCTCTTTCCACCCACCCATTCTCTTCCCCTCCTTATCTTCCCTCCTCTCTCTCTCTCTTCTTACTCTCTGATTGCTTTCCCTCTACTTTTTCCCTCCCTCCCTCTTTTTCTCTCTTTTATCGAATCCTCCCTGTGCCTGCTGCAGTTAACCTCTGGGGGCTGGAGAAAGGACAGAGGCACCAGTAGCGACCCTGGGCTTTTAAAACTGGCCGCGAAGTGATCCTGCTAACTGTGGAAATGTCTAGTGGAATAAAAGGCCTGTCCAGACCTGCTGCCTGGCTCTACCTTTGCCATTTCTGAAACCAGGGGGTGCAAAGGAAATCCACACCCCCAACATGGGTGCACCCCAGGAACCCTGGAAGGCTCTGACTTCATTCCCGTCTGGTAAAACCTCCCCATGACAACCTTTGATTGCTAGTGAGCCGTAAAGATCATGAAGTGGATTTCAGGGAGTCTTGCTCAAAATGTAATTAACACACTTGAGCCAGTTCTGGGAGCTGGGCTTTGAGCCAATATCAGGATTGTCATGAGACAATTTACACAAAAGAAAATATGGGTAGCTAAAAGAACAAAGTTCAAGTGTAGTGATATGAGGACACATGGGAACTGTGCCTGTTGTGTGAAAAAATAGCTTGCAAACCTGAGGACCAAGTGCTACCCTTATGCATTTTGTATATGGAGATGCTGATCTGCTATGTGTGATGGAATTATGCATAATTGATTCCTGTGCTACACTTGCTCAGTGTGAGTGAGACCTGCACTCAGTTCATGATTACCAAGGTCTGGGCTAAATGGTGAACCGACTGAAACAGGTGTAGATCACTCTCTATCGCAGACAAGCACCCTCTTTTAAGAAACTTCCCCAGACTCTATGACAACAGCCCCCATATCAAAGTGCTAAATGCATGCAGCTGAAGAAATGACAGGTTCAGTTAGGTCTCAGATGCTGGTCCACCTGCATATAGTAAACTGTGCAGCAGAATGATGTTTATGGGAGCATTCCTCATGAGATTCTCTGCCGCTGAGAATGTTTAATGCTATAGGCAAGTTTACGTTTTAGACAGCGACTTGCAAGATAGCACAAAAGTAAAAAAAATAGCAGATCTGGCTTGTAACGTAAAGTGTCAGAATCCTTTGATCCAGTCAATCATTCATCCTTCTGTGCACTCAATCACTCACAATCTATTCAGTTGGTCATTTATGCTCATACATTTACTCATCAACCCAGAGATTTATACTTGCATTCAACCACTCACCCATCCGCAACGCCGCACACACAAATTCAGCAATCACTGAAGAGTCATTTATAAGCCTGACCTATTGAATTTTCCATTGGTTATGAGTATGAGAGGGCTTCTGCAGAATGTGGCTGCTAATCAGGAAGGGAGGTGAATGTTCTTTTGATATTCTGTGGCTGCTACTCTGTCAGGCGTGTGAAAGTATGTGTGCTTTGTGTCTAAATCTGGTAGAATCTGAGGGGTGTAAATGCTGTAAAAGTGTTGTTAGTAGGGTGAGACTGCTACTTTGAGCTGTGTGAGTGTGTGATCGATAGTGTATGACTGCTAGGCTTTGAGTGGTGTGAGAGTGCTACTGGTTGTGGGAGACTTGCTAGTATGTGATGGTATGAGAGTACTGTTGGTAGTGTGAGCCTGCTACTCAGTGAGGTATGTGAGAGTGTTGAGTAGTGTGTAGCTGCTAGTCAGTAAAGGGTGCAAGACTGCTGACGACAATCAACTCATCCTCCCTCCACGGCTAAGGGATTTACTTAAAAAAATGCTATAACAAGTTTTAATACCCACACAAGCTAGTATGATGCAAAATGGTTGCCTATTAGCAACAATAACACAGCAAACAGTTGAATAGAACATAAAAGGGAAGCTCATACCATAGAATGTGCTGAGAGAATACAGGAGTGATGTTTTCTTTGCAAGGAAACTTTAATATTTGTAAAAGCTTAGTGAGTGAACAAGAGATTCACATTTGGGAAACAGAACTATTAGAGCCAGAGCTTCAGATCTTTATAAACAAAATAGGGCATGTAGAAACCAGAAGAGAAACACAATAAAATAAACATTGGCAAAGTCAATAGGGCTTGGCCTTGATACCATGTAACGACTTACTGACTCTGGCAATTTTTTCTCCCAAGATGATCACTGAATGTGCACTCGCAGGTACAGTGGTTATCTTGCAATACATTTCTTAAAATGTTTTCTGAAAAGCTATTACAAAATAGCCACCACATATGCATCGAAGGTGGTCAGTTTCTAATGTTACTACGGATGTCTGATGTCTGCTGCCTGTTATTTCAAAACGCTTTGGCGTAGTGTGTCTACAACATTACTGATGTGTAGACTGATAAGTTGAACCTCAAGGCATGATTGAAGTTAGGCGCGATAAGCTATTTGTATCCAGAAGCACAAAACAGGTAGTGGGCTAGTTCAGTTAGGGCCATATGTATCAAGGCCAAATGGGTTCGCAAACGCCGAAATTCGCAGAATTTCGTCGTTTGCGAACTCATTTTCGCAAAATGGTATGTATGAAAGAATTTGGGTGCAAAATAAAGGATCGCAAAATTTGCCTTTTCTTATTTTGCAATTGCATTTAAGGAATCGCAAATTTTGCGATTCCTTAAATGCAATGTATTAAGCAAAAAAAAAATCCAAAATGCCCTTAAGGAATCGAAGTTGCGATTTCCTTGAAAAATGCACATTTCAGCATTTTTCAAAGTGCCATGTGACGCACATACATGCCCTTGGGGAATGTATCTGCACCACATGTGCACCCATACTTATTTCAGGGGTGCAACAGGGTGTCCTTTGAACACCCCTGCACGCTTGAAATTATTCTCAATTTGCGATTAGCAAATTGCGAATCGCAAATTGAGAATAAATTCCCATTCCTTCCTATGGGCCAGGAGGCCCAAAGAAATGAATGAGAAAGTATTCATTAATTGCGAATTCGCATTTTGCGAATTCGCAATTAAGGAATATCAAGAAATCGCTAAAATATTGCGATTTTCTTGATACATACCAATTAGCGATTCTGAAATAGCGATTTCTTAAAAATCGCTATTATAGAATCGCTAATTGGTATCTTGATACATATTTATTTCTTTTTTTAAATTTTTTTTAATTTTATTTATAAAATTTCTATAGCGCACAAATACCTTCCGGTGTCTCGGCGCTGGAGTTCACAGATTGCAAGGGGTTCCTATTTAAAGTTTACTGATTAAAAAGCCAGGTTTTAAGGTACTTTCGGAATATTAGTAGAGATGGGCTAGATTTAATATGGGGAGGGAGCAGGTTCCACAATTTCGAAGCGGCAACCACAAAGCGTTTGTCTCCCCATGTTGCTTTCTTTGTACGTGGAATTTGAAGTTGTTGAGCTGCAGATGAACGTAAGGATCGACTAGGTTTGTAAACACTAATGGATTTTTAAAAAAAATCTGGTCCAATGTTGTTCAATGCCTTATATATAATACACAAGGCCTTGAACTTTGTACGGCTTCTAACCGGCAACCAATGTAGTTGACGAATAATGGGAGAGATGGATGAATATTTAGGTGTGCCTGTTAGGATCCTTGCGGCAGCATTTTGAACAAGCTGTAGTTTGTTCAGAACTTGCTCCTGCGCGTTCAACAATAGACCGTTGCAGTAGTCCACCTTACATAATACCAAAGTGGACATTAGGGTTTTGCCTGCATTTGAGGGAAGAAATGGGAGTAGTTTCTTTACCATTCTCAGGGTAAAGAAGGACGCTGAAACCACTGCGTTAGCATGGCTAACAAAAGCTAGCTTGTTGTCGAATAGAACTCCCAGATTTCTAACTTTAGATACTGGTAAAGGGGGGGTTCCTAGTTCCGAAGGCCACCAGACTAGGGACCAAGACGGGGTCAACTCACCAAATACCATAACCTCCGTCTTGTCAGAATTTAGTTTTAAACAATTCTGATCCATCCAGGTGCTGATGGCTCTCATGCCCTCCTGGAAGTTAGCGGCCACTGCTGCTCCATTTTTGTGGATCGCCAGGACCAGCTGAGTGTCATCGGCATATGAGGTTAATCCAATGCCAAATGACTTGATCACCCTCGCCAAGTCCGACACATAGATGTTAAAAAGTGTCGGACTTAGCGAGGAGCCCTGAGGAACTCCACAAGGCAGGGTGAAATCAGGAGAGTAATAACTCCCCATTTTCACAGACTGCTCTCTGTCAGCTAAAAAGGATGCCAGGAGTAACCTGGCTTTGCCCTGAATGCCAATTGCAGCGACAGGGTCGATCAAGATGGTATGATCGACCGTGTCGAAAGCTGCAGACAAATCCAAGAGTATTAAGACCGCTGCACCACCCTGGTCCATAATGATCCTGATCTCCTCTGCTGCCTTTATCAGAGCAGTCTCAGTCCCGTGGCCCTTCCTGAACCCAAACTGGGTATCATCCAGCAGCTCATTCTGGTCAATATAGTTTGATAGTTGTAGGTTCATTGCCTTTTCGAAAAATGTTGATGGATAGGGGAGCGAGGCAATAGGGCGATAGCTTTTGGGCTCTAACGGATTTAGTGTTGGTTTTTTCAAAAGAGGTTTTACAGTGGCCTTTTTCCAGATTGAAGGGTAGTCACCTGTCCGAAACATGGCATTACAGATGTTAGTGAGCACCGGGGCTATCAGGTTGGATACTGGTTTAAGAATAAGTGGGGGACATGGATCCAATGGTGATCCAGACTTAACAGTATTCATAAGCTCTTCCATGGACAGCTGGGATAGTGGGGAAAAGACCTCCAAGGATGGCTTTGGTGATATGAGAGGGATCTCCAAATGAGCTGAGTCGGAAATAGTTCTTTTGGAAAAGTTGTTAAAGATGTCTTTGACCTTTGCTTTGAAAAATTCCGCAACCTCATTGCAGAAAATTTGAGATGGCTCTGTGGTGACAGGAGCCGGTGAATTAGCTAATTTTTTGACCACCTAATATAGCTGTTTGCTCGAATTTTGAGCTGATTCTATTTGTGTGCTATAAAAAGTACATTTTTCTCTGATTATGAGTTTTTTATAGCTCGACATAGCTTTCTTATATGTATCTTTGTCATTATTATCATAGTTCCTACGCCAGCGCCTCTCCAAATTTCGGCATCGTTGTCTCTCGAGCCTTAATGGTTCTGAGAACCACGGTGCAGATGGTTTAGTGCGATTTGGTTGCATTTTTTTATTAGGTGCTACGCGGTCAAAGGCATTATTCAGCCAAAGTCCATAATTATTGGATGCTTCATGTGGATCAGCAATGTCTTCTGGTTTCGTAGATTCCAGGATATTATTTAAAACGGTAGGATCAATGTTTTTCCAATCGCGACATTTAATCTGAGGGCGTATGATAGGCGAAGAATTTTTATGGTTCCTGACTAAGATAGAAAATTTTACTGCCGAGGGATCCGTCCATATAAGCTGGACCACTGTAGGGTGAGTCATATAAGAATTATTAGTAAATAAACCGTCTAGGGTGTGACCTGCTAGATGAGTGGCTGAGGAGACCCGCTGTTCTAAGCCAGCAGCCAAGAAATCGGAGATAAGCGTGTATGAGTCTTTATCTGCAAGGTTTTCTAAGTGAAAATTAAAATCTCCCAATATTGTGTAATCCACGTTAGCGGCTACTGGTTCTAGTAAAAAATTAAGAGATTTCAAAAAGGATGTTCGTGAAATAGGTGGTCGATACACCAGAGTTCCCTTAAAGGTTTGTGCAGGAGAAAGAGTAATAGTGAAACCTAAGGCTTCCGCAGAGTCGTGGTCTAATGGTTCAGTTTTTATAGCTAACTTTGCTCGGTGTATAATAGCTAGACGCCCCCCCTTTTTCCAGAGGATCTGTCTAGTCTAATCACGTGATAGCCATCCGGGGTGGCTATACTGAAATCTGGGCCAGAAGCTGGATCTGCCCAGGTCTCAGTTATAAACATAATGTCTGTGTTTTGGTTAGCTATGAGTTCGGCCACGTCATCCCTGTGTTTTATAAGAGAGCGTGCATTTATAAGTACGCAATTTATGTATTTATCTTCATTTTCAGAGACCAAGAAGGGTACATGTTGTGAGTAAGGTGACGTGATCTTAAATGCGCAATTCGGGCACACGTTAATAGGTAGGTTACAAAAGGAATCCAAATGAAAATGAGTGCAGCTCTTATGATTTACTGTGTTTCCTATACTCAGAAGCAATGCTCTGGAATAAGTAATTACCCTCGTTGTATGATGGGTTCTGCCAGAGCCAGGGAATCTGGCGCACAGCGCAGACCCAGCGCGGACTGGCCCAGATTGGCACCCCTTTGGCACGGCTTCGGCGCGGTGACGGCGCTCCCGCTGCGCTCGACCGCTGCGCTCGACCGCTGCGCTTCTGGGTAGCCATGTTTATGGTCTAAGCCCCGCCCCCAGCTGGAACGCTAACTCCGTTCTGGTCGGGGAGCCGGCTCTGAGGCACAATGGAGCTCACCCTGCCCTCCACACAAACGGCACGGAGCCGCGATGGAACGGGGCTAAGGGTGCAGAGAAAACAATAATACTAGTGAGTTAAAATCTTTTAAAAATACAATTAGTATTTCAATTGCATCAGATTCTAGAATGCATTTAGTACATAAGGCGTTTTAAAATAAAGCGTTTTACACTGGGCTTTACAGCATGCAGAGGAGGATCCCCTCGCCATCTGCACGAGCTCTTAATAGCAAAACACACAAGGAGCTGCCATCACCTTGCTAGTCGCCCGAGCCCCCAATCCCGCTTCTTCTTATGGTCTAAGCCCCGCCCCCAGCTGGAACGCTAACTCCGTTCTGGTCGGGGAGCCGGCTCTGAGGCACAATGGAGCTCACCCTGCCCTCCACACAAACGGCACGGAGCCGCGATGGAACGGGGCTAAGGGTGCAGAGAAAACAATAATACTAGTGAGTTAAAATCTTTTAAAAATACAATTAGTATTTCAATTGCATCAGATTCTAGAATGCATTTAGTACATAAGGCGTTTTAAAATAAAGCGTTTTACACTGGGCTTTACAGCATGCAGAGGAGGATCCCCTCGCAATCTGCACGAGCTCTTAATAGCAAAACACACCAGGAGCTGCCACCACCTTGCTAGTCGCCCGAGCCCCCAATCCCGCTTCTTCTTATGGTCTAAGCCCCGCCCCCAGCTGGAACGCTAACTCCGTTCTGGTCGGGGAGCCGGCTCTGAGGCACAATGGAGCTCACCCTGCCCTCCACACAAACGGCACGGAGCCGCGATGGAACGGGGCTAAGGGTGCAGAGAAAACAATAATACTAGTGAGTTAAAATCTTTTAAAAATACAATTAGTATTTCAATTGCATCAGATTCTAGAATGCATTTAGTACATAAGGCGTTTTAAAATAAAGCGTTTTACACTGGGCTTTACAGCATGCAGAGGAGGATCCCCTCGCAATCTGCACGAGCTCTTAATAGCAAAACACGCAAGGAGCTGCCATCACCTTGCTAGTCGCCCGAGCCCCCAATCCCGCTTCTTCTTATGGTCTAAGCCCCGCCCCCAGCTGGAACGCTAACTCCGTTCTGGTCGGGGAGCCGGCTCCGAGGCACAATGGAGCTCACCCTGCCCTCCACACAAACGGCACGGAGCCGCGATGGAACGGGGCTAAGGGTGCAGAGAAAACAATAATACTAGTGAGTTAAAATCTTTTAAAAATACAATTAGTATTTCAATTGCATCAGATTCTAGAATGCATTTAGTACATAAGGCATTTTAAAATAAAGCGTTTTACACTGGGCTTTACAGCATTCAGAGGAGGATCCCCTCGCAATCTGCACGAGCTCTTAATAGCAAAATACACAAGGAGCTGCCACCACCTTACAGCTAGATTCATCAAGCTTAATTGTGCTCGCAAAGGGCCAGATTCTGAGAATCTGGCCCTTTGCGAGTGCAATTTTTGCATTTGGGATTCATCATCCCAAATGCAAAATTCGCTAATAAAGAATTCGCACATTTGCGAGGTATTGCATTTAAGGAATCTCTATTTGAGATTCCTTAAATGCAATTCATGAACCATTTTGAAATTGCGAAATCGCAATTTAGGACCGCTATTTACCACGAAGTCAAACCTTGTGGTAAATAGCTAAAACTTAGAAAAATGCATTTAAATGCATTTTTCTAAGTTGCATGTTGCACACACACATGTCCTTTGGACATGTGTTTGCACAACATCAGTGTAAATTCACATTTCAGGGCTGCTACAGGGTGTCCTTTGGACACCCCTGCACCCTTGAAATCGCATCCTTATTTGCGATTAGCAAATTGCTAATCGCAAATAGGGAATAACTCCCCATTCATTCCTATGGGTCTTTATTCCTTATCGCAAATAAGGAATGTGTAGGAATGCAATTTATCTAGCAATTCCTACATGAATCCCGTTTTGCAAGTCCTTAATAGCGATTCCTTATGAATCGCTATTACAGACTCGCAAAACGGGACTTTGATGAATCTAGATGATAGTCATTATCTTTAATGGTATGTTTTAAGTTTAAGTGTTGCTTTGATCTTTGTGTATTTATGCACATTCATTTTTGACCATAGGCTGGCGATTGAGCACTCAATACACGTTTGTCCCTGAAAGGGATAAGTTACTACGGATCAGAGCTTATTGAAAACACTTTTTCAAGTACATTGAATTTTTTTATATTTTTACAAGAGTCAGTGCACGCTTATTTTACGTTTTCGCAATCGTACTGAAACCCTTATCGGATTTGTGCCCTGCTTTTCTTTGATTCTGCAATTGAAGTTAAACACTTAAGAAAGTGTTGACCGCATTGGACACCTTTTTCGACTGTGTGAACTATTTACTTGATGGGTTATAGATTGTTTGACATACATACGACCCATGGCGAGATTTAATTTTCGGATTCAGTTTTATTCCAATGTACTTGGTTTTTTTTCTTTTTGGGTCTCTTTCTCTTCTTTAATTCATAGCATTGAGTTTCTTTTTTCTTTCGTCATTATTCACATTCTCTCTCTTTTTCTTTCTCCTTCTGTTTCATGAGTTTGCTTGAATCCTTGGCATACAAGGAGTATTTCTTAAATCTACTTCTTTCATTCTCTCCTTCCTTGGTAGTCATTCCTTGATCCTTCGTGGTCGAAAACATGCATGTTAAAAATGGGTTATGTTACATGCCAACAGTCCTCTTTTTTTCGAGCAAACAAACAAATAAGGTCCCTCAAGGTGGTGGTGTTGTTGATTAACTAATCAGTGTATACATTTTCTTTTGCAAAATGTAAATATTTTAATGGACACAATGTTTGACTCTTGCACAAATGATGTTGTCTTGGTCGTACTACAAATTTGCACTCTATGTCTGGTTCTGTTTACCATAGGTATAAGTTTGTTGCATGACGCATACTTATGTAAATAATAATTTGATACTACTTTTTTTTAAATAATAGCATGTTTTGTTGATTATGTTTGTATTGTTAATTGCAGCCCTGAAGCAGCCTGCAAGGGTGAAACTAGTTGGCTGTTGTGCATCAAATTGTGAATAAAATAATCTGCAAAACCATCTAGTTGAAAGACTGACCACTTCTGTTATCTCCGTCCTTCACATTTGTGGGATTTGAACCGGATGAATTTTTTGCCTTTGTAATAATGTCTCTCTCATCTTTTGTGTTTTTCCAATGTTTTGTTTAAGATGGAAGTACACCCGTTACAAGCTGGCAGCTGGCACAGAAGACTTTTTGGAATGTATTTCTTCCTTCAAGAAGTTGCAATGATGGTTTGTTAATAAAACAGTGAGTCACCACTCACCATGGGCTCAATTGAGAGACACATCAATCGAATAACTAAGCAGCAATTCAATTACTGGGAACAATCAATGCAAGTGAAAAAAGGTTAACTAGCCCACTCAATTCAAAGTTCATTATAGTATCTTTGTATCACACCAGAAAGATTGCAAACAAAGAATAATAAAAAAAGAAAAAACATATTTGGCACTTAGAAGAAAGAGAATGAGAAAGTACGACAAACTCTGTGTCCCCAGTGCTGACACAATGCAAACAAGGGAGAAATTTGAAACATCCATAAACATCTGTATATAGAAGAACACACAGCTCAAGTTTGCTACTAGTTTAGGGCCATATCAAATGAATATTGACCCTTACATACATCTCAATAGACCCGTTTCATGAGGGAGATTCCGAATTTTTAAAGCCAAAAATGGCTTTAGTTTAGCAGTCTCCTCCCTTAAATTTTCTCTGCTTCAAATCCCTCTTTTGAAATGGTGTCATGTATGCCCTTATTCCTAAAGCCAAAAAATGGAAGAGACTAGTTAAAAGTAAATAAATTGAGTATCTTCAAATATCCTAAGTGGATCACATTTAAAAGTGTCTAAAGACGTAGGGGTACACCAAGATGAGTGGCCGTTCAACTGGATTGTTCAATCTTTCTAGGCACCTTCTCTGAGCAACCCATGGCTATAAGATTTAGCCTTCCAAGTTCTAGAGCATGTAGAGGAAGGTGCACCAATTCTGACCTGTCCAGATGTGGACTCAAAAAAGGAGGGCAGTTCAATGAAAATACCCAGGAAGGGCTATTGACAATTGAAGTAGTAGAAACCAGTTCTGCTTGGCCCAACAAGTAGCCACCATGAGAACCGTTGCATGAGCCCCAGTCTTCTGCAAAGCTGTGCAATTCAGATGATCCATTATCAAATTCTCCCTTCCTGGAAGACATAGTGCCACCAGAGAATATAGATGATTTTCTGCCTAAATGCATATTAGTGAGTCAGCAGTGTGAGGGAGGGAAACCCTATTCCCCCCCCCCCTCCCCGGCGATTGATATAAGCTCTAATGGTCTAATTTGTCTGTCTGGATGCGGACCAACTACTTGTGGACCTCCTGGGTAAAAATGGACCACCTAAAAGGCCATCCAATTCAAAGACTCTGAAAACGATTGAAAAGTAAATGCCTAAACTTTTCCACTGGCATCTATTGTGATTACCTTCCTGGAGGGATAGAATATTAGGCAACCCTTGCTCGGGTACTTTGCATTAAGCCACTTCTGTCACTCCTGACACACTTGGGAACAAATCGGGACTGAACAATGTTGTAGAAATGGACAACGGACCAGGAAACAATTACCATGGTTGATGACATATGCCCTTAAACCACCAACTATTCTTTTGGCAGAGGGGGCGGATCTAGCTGGGGAACGTAATGACCGCATTGTGAACGAGCTCCTCCGGGGGCCCGCTGACATCATCCTCATCCTGCACTGTAAAAGTGGACACTGCATCAACAACCGCAAGTAATAAACTGCTGGACATGCTGCCGACACTAGACGAGAAATTAGCGCCGCTCTCAAGGACATAATCGCGCCTTCAGACACAGTAAATGGCCGAGGCCTATGAGAAGATGGCACAGGCGAAGCACCGGCCTGGATGCCAGCTGCGGACCCGCTTACCATATCAGCAAACCCCAGGTACGGCAGGCCTAGCGCTTTGGAGAGAGAATCGAGCAGAACTCGGGAGGGGCAGTTGCAGGCGTGGGGAAAGCACGGAGAGGCCTACACGGATGGTACGTGGGGAAAACCCAGACAACGGCTGTACTGGAGTAGCTAAGGGAACCACCAGTGCATACCCATGAGAGGAAAGGCTTCATTTTTCGTTTACAGACCGGCGCTTATCAGCAGACCTCGCTAGATGCCCGGCGGCCATTATAAGACCACACGTAGTGTTGTGCTGGGAGACGAGGGATGCGCCACACACACAGGGAGCCCAGCGTGGTAGCGGGTACACAGAGCACATCCCGAACATTATTGCCACCCCTGACCCTGCCCTCCGACCTTCTGAGACACGCGGAAGCAACAACGGGGGCACACGCAGGACGACCCCGAAAAAAGGCTGCTAATTTCAGTCAAGGGGTACAGATACGATGCTCGGATATAGTGTGGTGCCCACGTACAGAGAACAGAGATGATCCAGGGGATGGTAGGGAGAGGCAAGACCCACAAGGCCTGGACAAAATAGAAAGGTGCTGGCAGACCTAACAACGAGTGGGCCTGAATCAGTCACAATCGATACCGCCCACACATGGCAGCCGACTCAGTAACGGTCGGAGTAGGCGACATAAACAGGCGCACCCGGAACGGAGACTGCAACGAGGAGTCGCCAGACCACCAGATAACACATGACACACAGTGCTGAGGTTGGAATTAGAAGAGTGCAAAAAATTGTGACATTAGTGTGTCAAGATGGGCAAACCTGACAAAAACCAGCCAAAAATCAACTTTGAACAATCCAAGAAAGTACAGCAGCAAAATGGCGACGAAACTCAGGCAGCTGCTCAATCGTCGAACGCTGCGGGTGGTCTCACGACGGACAATATACAAGCAATGTTCCTCAGGATCCAAACTGCGCTGACGAACATCGAATGTCCGAACGATTAGACAGACACACTGAAAGGATAGACATGGCCGAACGTCAGATATCAGATGTGGAGGATGTAAATAATCAGATTACAGCCAAGCAGTCCAGAGTAGACAAACAACTAGCCGTATTGACTGCCAAGGCAGAAGATTTGGAGGCACGGTCTAGGCGAAGTAACATAAGGATCATGGGAATTGCGGAAACCACAAATACAGGCCCAATGGAACACTACGTGGAGCAGTTATTGGTGACCCTACTGGGAAGGGAAACATTCTCGGAAGTCTTCCTGATCGAAAGGGCCCACAGATCCTTAGCCCCGAAGCCACCAGTGGGTACCAGACCAGGGCCTGTTATAGTGAAATTCCTGAACTACCGCGATCGGGACGCAGCATTACGAAAAGCCCGGGAATTAGGGACCCGGCGACACGAGGGAATGGAGATAGCTCTCAATCCAGATTTCACTCAGACTGTTCAAGAAGCTAGGAAAAAATACACACAAGCCAAACAGAAACTCCAAGATCTGCAAATCCCATATGCCATGTTATACCCTGCCAGGCTGAAGATCACAGATGAGGGCACTATAAAGATCTTCAATGACCCTAAGGATCTCCAAAAATATTTGCAGCTGAGGAAGCCAAAGGGGAACGCAGACGATCGCCAAGAGACAGACAGCAAGACCAGGGACTCATGTCGGACGTGGAATAAGAGATTTTCATAGCCAGGATATAAACAAAGTGGATGAATACCGATGTTGACCCGAGAGGACCCCACTTAATAGCACAGTCACCAGGTTACACTAAGTGAGTAATTGTGGGGAGGCAATACTGCAAGGCACAGGAGTTCATGCGTCTAGTTACGCCGACATCCACGATCCTCCGGAGGTCCGAGACGATGACAAGCTGATCATATAAGTCGAAAGCATGACAAATTGAACTAAGCATAAGCAAACACGCTGGAATCTTAAGAGATATTAGACAATAGCTGACAATGGTAGAAAGAGACATCCAGACACTAGAGGCAGACTATGCTGACACCCTGCAGGACTCCATCCTAGCAAACATACGGATTAAAGGGAATACATATCATGAATATGCTGACACAGAAATAAAGTACCTATCCAAACAGTACACAGCTAGAGCACATGGAAAGGGGGGCCGGCCAGGTAGGGCGCTGACGCAAAAAATGAAACCAATGCAGGGAGCCTCCCTAATAATACAAATCGCGAATGCTCAGGGTGCGAGGGTATACGACACCCCCTCCATTTCTGGAAGAATTCCGCTCATACTACTCCGCACTATATACCACAAAGGTAACGCACCCGCAATCAGATATTCACAAATATTTAGACGATGTGGGGTTAGCTTGGCTGTCAAACACTCACAGGGAGTATTTGGGACATCAAATTATGGAAGACGAGTTTAAAGAGGCAATCAACTCACTACCTAACAACAAATCCCCAGGAATAGATGGGTTGCCGGGGGAATTCTATAAAGAATTCAAAGATCTGTTGATCCCACAACTAGCACAGATGTTTGAGGAGGCCTATGAAGAGGGTGCCCTACTGCCGACGTTGCGAGAGGCGCCTTTAATAGCACTTCCAAAACCTGGCAAGGACCCCACACACTGTGAATCATATCGCCCCCTGTCCCTCATCAACATAGATGTAAAAATACTGGCAAAAATCATAGCAAACAGAATACAACCGCTATTGAAGCTCCTTGTGCTCCCAGATCAGGCGGGTTTTAAACCCACGCAATCCACAACCCAAAATATACGCACTATATTCACGATGTATCACAGCCTGAACCCCGAGTTGCCAGCTGCAGCCGCCCTACTTGATGTGGCGAAAGCCTTCGATTCGGTGGAGTGGGACTTCATGATGACTGTCCTTTCCAGGATGGGATTCCCGTCCGCCTTTCTGAAGTGGATTGCGTTACTCTATGTCGAACCCAGAGCTAGAGTGCGTATGAACGGACATACCTCAAAACCATTTGAAATAAGCCGAGGCACAAGACGGGGATGTCCACTGTTGCCTATCTTGTTTGCGCTCACACTGGAGCCGCTCGCCTGTAAAATTAGACAAAACCATCCAGAAACGGCACTCCAGTTTAGTCTTCGGCCCGTGAGTATATCTCTTTATGCAGACGATATGGTCCTGTACACCAGGTATCCGGAAAATAATCTAAATACACTAATCAGGGAGTACATACAATTTGAACAGTATTCGGGCTTCAGCATAAACTGGGACAAATCTGTAGTGATCCCTTTGACAGCAGAGACTCCGGACCCACATATGGATTACCCACTAAAATGGAGTACAGACCCGACAAAATATTTGGGAGTATGGGTGCACTGGGACCAGGAGACGGTGATCAGGGCAAACTATGGAGTGGCAGTAAGCAAACTGGAGAACCAAATTGAAAAGTGGATTAAATTACCACTGTCAAAAGGCAGATCGCATTGCTCTCCAAAAAATGGTAGTATTACCCCGTTTCTTGTACCTGTTCTGGAATATTCCTGTTTGGCTGCCACAGACCTTTTTTACTAAAATGCGTACAATGTTACAAAGACTTACATGGGCCGGAAAACAGCCCAGGGTGAGTTGGAAGGTCCTTACAAAACCGTATCACCAGGGGGGCTTTGCCGCCCCCGACTTGCAATTGTACTATTATTGTGCACAAGCACACTATGCACATTACTGGATGCAACTGCACTCACACATCCCGTACATAGCGGTGGAAACAGACAGTGTTCACCCGAATAAACTGACACAATTCATATCGGACCCGGTAGGGGCCTACCCTAACGACATCATACACCCGGTCAAGTGCACTTCTCGAGCATGGCATACGCTAGCAATGCGAGCACGAAAATGACCAATCTATGCACCGGTGCTACCATTGGCACATCATCCAAAACTGTCGGTTACACTAGAACAGAATATGAGGGGGTTGTTCGGGGAAATGGGACTTACAACACTAGGCGCGCTATTTCCGCATAATACCTTCATCTCATACCAGAACTCGTCCTTGTGCACGCACCAAACACCGCTAAAACGGTTTGCATACTTTAGACTAAGGGCAGCAATGAAAGATCTATACGAAGAGTTCCCGACCGAGCCGACTCCATTACAAGCATTACAGATATTACTCACAACGCCGACAAGGGCGGCACTAGTAACAAAATTATGCACTGCATCCCAAAATGAGCAACATACTGACTCAGACAGGGCAATGGCACGATGGGAGGAGGCCATCGGGTCCCCTATCTCTGCAGATGACTGGAACTACAGCTGTGCACAACTACACCTACTCACGCCAAATTGCAATCTACGTATCATACATTTTAGATTCATACATCAGACATACTACACGCAGGATAAATTGTACAGATATGGGCTAAGAACTGACAATAAGTGTAAAAGGTGCGCTGCCCCTAAGGCTGACTTCCTACATACGGCGTGGGCATGCCCTGTACTGGAGACGTACTGTAGAGAGGTGGTGGAAGCATTAACAAATATGTTAACTGAGACGATCCCGAACCCACCAATGACATGTCTCCTAGGAGCATATAAACTCAAGCTCACTAGACGGCGCAAACTGCTGGCAGTTGCGCTACTACTGGCAAAAAGACGAATAGCCATCAAGTGGGGTAGTAAACGCCCGCCACGTTTCAAGGAATGGCTATCTGACATGATATACTGTAAAGAGACTCTGGGAACCTACGAAGAGGAACTGCAGCAGGCCTCCAGGCCAAAGGACTTTTGGCAACCCCTTATGGAATAATTGAGACGACAATCAGGGGTCCATTTGTCAGATAATGAGGGAGAGACAGGCGAAGATACTGTATAAATGCTGAAATGATGTGTTGCCTAAAACATTGTTATGCATGCAAGCTACTGGGAACCACAGAACTGTTAATTTTAGTGTTATATTACCTATGTCGTAGATTTCGATACGTTAACATACTGTCACGTTCAACAATATGCTATGTAACGAAGAAATGTGTAATTAAGCGAGATGATGTACATGTAAGGCAATAACTGATGTCTTTATGTATGGTTGCCCAGTAAATAAAAAAGAAATACAAAAAATAAAATAAAAAAAACAATTTCTTTGGCAGTGCTTGAGGCTTTGTCTTAAGATCCATCAAATAAGATTGTAGCTTAATTTTCTCTGCTCGGGTAAGAAAATCCAAAGCCATTTCGAACTTTACTCTGATTAATGCAATGTTTCTGATGATTCTGAATTGGACTTCTCCAGGTTTAGAAGGAACCCAAACTTGGTCAAAGTTCGGAGACAACCACAAAGTCCTGTAATGCCTTGTAAAAAAAAAATAGAAGCAATCAACTAATCACCCAAATTGGAAAAAACACTGATACCTTGTAAATGAAGAATGCATACTACTGGGGCAATTGTTCTATGGGCCCCATTACAATCCAAACAGGATTTAAACTGGAAATGGCTGTCCTGAACACAGAAGAAGAGATTCTTCTGAGACCTTATGTGTATCAGCATATGGAGGTAAGCGTCTTTCAGATAGGCCAACATATGAAAATTGAAGAGGTAACATGGAATTCAAAGTTAACATTTTGAATTTTGGTAAGGTATACATCTCTTTACCTGTTTGAGATCTAGAATTGACCTGAAACTGATGCAAGTTTTCTGTACCAGAATGGTTATCAAGAAGCAGCATTTTTGACGTTCTGCTACTAGGACAATTGCTGCTTTGTCCAGAAGGTCTTGTAGTTCATCCATCAATGCCACACATTGCACTGGATCTCTTTGAAGGGGAGAATGCCAAAAGAAATCTGTTAGAGACTCAACAAAATTTACTAGGTAACCCTGATGAACTATCTTCACTGTCCATCTGTCTAGTTGTTGGTTTTTAACTGTAGAGGTAGGCTGGAAACCCCTGCCTCAAAAGGGCTGCTGGACTAGAAGCTGGTCTGAAAGCTCTTCTGAAACCAAAACCTCTCCCTTTAGTTACCGTTTTCAAAAGGGTTAGGAGATTTCAATCTTACATTGACTCCTTAACCAGTTATTCCAAGTGGAAGACTCATGCAAATTTTCTTCTATCTTTCATCTGCCTTCCAGGAGGACATCTAAGCCTCCTAGTAGCGATGCCCCCCTCCCGGAGCTGATGCTGCTGTACCCAGTCCATCAAAGGTAACATCAGCCAAGAATCTCACTTTCTGTTACAAATTGAATGAAGCGTTATCAACAAAATGGTACCCTTGAAGAATCTGATCAGGTGGGGTTTGATAGTACAAGAGGAATTGTATAGCATAATTGGAATATGCACTGGTTCTGATCTTGAAGTTGGAAGCTGCATAAGACCTGTTTATTGCTGCCTCAAACTTTTTATCCACTGTATCCAAGGGTGCTGCTTCCTCCAAGATGATAGCACCCTGAGAGGACAAAACTGCGATCAGAGGATCCACCTGAACTATGAGAGGAAACTCTTCTGAAAATGTATGAAGTGGATAGTGTTAAGCCATGAACCTTGAAAATGAATAATTGTAACCAGTAGTGGACTCATGCAGAATAACACTTGTGATTGAAGGATGAAGAGGTAGGCTGTCGGGGTCTTTTTATTGATACTGACTCAATAAATCATCTTCTGCTGGAGAATGCACAGTCGGAGGCATGACCACGGACTATTGTGCCTGCAGACAGACTGGGACCAGGTCAGGGAGGTAGGAAATTCCACTCACTTCTGTACGGGAAAAGCTCCGGAAGTTTTTTCTGTTACACTGAATATATTTAGTCCCGTTTTAGTTTTCCATTTAACTTTGAACATGTTTTTACTAACACAAGAAAATGCCATGCATGCAGTTATCTATGGTAGACGTTATTTTGTAGTCTGCACTGTTAGTTTCAGTCACCCAACTACTAGAATGTGATGTCCTTGCTTTATTATGTGTTCGTAGGAGACAACTCTTTTTCTCCAGATTAAGTAAAGTTGTTATTCTGCATCTCTAGCAGAATGCGATAAGGCCGATGTTTTATTATTTAAACAGTATCAGTTCTGAATTCCGTGAGAGGCATTTCACACAGGAATTATTATGAATGCAGCAGAGAGCTGTGACTGAGAGGCAGCTCTGTAGACCCTTTCATTCATCCTAGAGGGAGGAATACACTCGTTAATGCACTGAGGTTGGCTTTCTGAGACATTACATCAAGGTATGGGAGTAGATCGTTCCAACTGGGTCTGCCAGAAGGGTATTCCCATCATGCTCTCGCTAGAGTAGTGGTTTAAGAGATAAGTCGGAATAACAATAGGAACAATTAATATGGTTGAATTGTTTGTCTTTTTTACCATTCTAGTAATGTTTATTACAATGACATGCCTCATCTGTCTAATTATCACAGTTCATGTTTTACTTACAAGGATTAGATCTTATCAATAAACATTTGAAAATATGCTATTGTCTATTGTCCTTGTAAATGTTGGGCATGCAAAACTAACAAATGAAAGGGTTTGATCTGTTTCTATGAATTCCTAGGAAATAAGAGTGGTCATGGTTGAGGTTGCCAACAGCATCTGTAACTCTGAAGGTTTAGGAGTTTATATGTGGTACTATGAGCTAGCCGAACCAACAATTACTGATGATATGAGTAGACCAAGTCTCTGTATTATAAAGTATTGTTGATCTAATACACAGTCCTACTGAATTTGTAGGAACCGTATAACACTTCCACTTCAAAGGGATTATCAGGTATAAAAATGGGACCCTCAGACCCACTCTTCGGTGCACTTCCAGTCCTGTAGAAAAACTCTCAGAGGACTGCCCTGCTGCATGTGTGTAGTAATCACACCGATCCAAGAGTGTGGTTCAGAAGTATTTATTCTGAAATGGTATCCCCAGCACAGCAGTCTAGTTCACAACACTGCCCAACAGTAAATGACTCCCACATAGAATATCTGGAACAGGACACTCTACATTCTGTCTGGACATTCCAGCTCACATGCTAGTCGTTGTACAATGTAACTTTACTACTATTTAACTTCATTAATACTACACATCTCCCCCCTCATGGAACATTAAAAATGTGTACAAGAAAAATAACACAAAGAATCTCATAGCAACACTATGTCATATGACGATGACTATACATTAGGTATACGATTGGATTGTACATTAGGTACTTTACAAACATTTCCAATACTCCAAACTGTCCCATTTTCCAATACTACTACATTGTGCTTTACTTCAATTACCTTAAATGGAACAGAGAATTTGCTATCTCCTTTAATGACCACACCACTTCTTTTGGTGACGACCCAATCTCCAACTACAATGTTTGGCATTTTCACACCCTTTCTCATATTGTAATAATCTTCAGTAAGTCTTTGTTTCTCTGTAACATTTGTTTTGACAGCATGATGGTCTACCCATAAACGATCCTTGAGAACCAACCAACTGGGATTGTCTTTCCTACCTGGTTCTCTCCCTTTAAGAGATACAAAGGGAGAAATACCCGTAATAGCATGAGGAGTAGTCCTATGTGCCCAAACTATTTATTTATTTAAAGTTTTATAAAGCGCATAGCTGCCCCAGTGACGGGGCGTCCCAGCGCTAACTAAGCCACACTTCACACTTCAACGGAAAGAGAAGAGTCTAAGCTGGAAAGAGCCAGTTCTTTAACGCCTTACGAAAGGCCAGATGGTTCTGGAGTCCTCTGATGGAGGTAGGAAGAGAGTTCCAGAGGCGCGCCGCCTGAACTTTAAATGATCGACCGCCCGCTCTGAGAAAACGGGGAGTACAAACCAAGCCCGCATTAGCCGAACGCAAAGAGTGGTTCGGTACATATTGGACCAGCAGATCCGCCAAAATCTGCAGTCCTTGGCTGGTCAATATTTTTTGGCCCACAAACAAAGACTTAAACTAGATTATTTTTGCTATCGGTAGCCAGTGCAATTTAGGCAGAAGGTGCAAGACTGAGCAAGATCTGGGTAAAGCTAACAGGGCACGAGCTGCTGAGTTCTGAATGCTCTGCAGGCGAACAATACAGGACTTGTTGGCGCCTAAATATAAGGAATTCCCATAGACCAGCCTTGACAAAATTGTAGCCTGAAGGATGGTTTGACGAACTTTTGGTGCAAAATAGCCAAGTAGGGGCCTCAACCATCTAAGGAGACCAAAGCAGGATCCAGCCAGGGCTTTGGATTGCACATCAAATGAAAGTTCACTGTCGATTCAGAAGGCCACATTTTTTACTGCCTTCTTTGGCAGGGGTGCGGGTTTAAGTTTGACAGGCCACCACTGTTCTGACCAGAGGGAGCTGATTCTCCCTAGCACTAGGAATTCTGACTCGGCAGCATTCAGCTGTAAACAATTAGCTGCCATCCAATCAGAGATAGCTACCAAGTCCTCTTTCAATTTGATGAGATTATCTTGGCAGTTCCTCGAAAAGGTGATGACTAGCTGGCTGTCATCGGCGTATGAAACCAATGACAACCCTTTTCTTTTTGCTAGCGGGCCAGGGGCTGTACATATATGTTAAAAAGTGCAGGGCTCACTATAGAGCCCTGGGGAACCCCATGTTAATAGCATGTGACCTCTGACCCTGCTCGCAGGCAGGTTGCTCCCCACACCACCACACGGCCGCCAGATGCTTTGTGCCTGTTCTCTGCCACCCGCCTGCATCCCTGCGGCCCGCCTCCCTGCTTGCCATTGGCCACACCGCTCCCGCCTCGCAGCTGCTCCTCCCTCCCTCTCCCCCTCTTAAGGAGGCCGCGCAGTGGTGAAAGAGCGAACTCTGACCCTGCTCGCAGGCAGGTCACTCCCAACACTACCACACGGCTGCCAGCTGCTTCGTGCCTGTTCTCTGCCGCCCGCCTTTTTTCCCACCGTTCCCGCTTCTCCCGCCGCTGCGTCCCTGCAGCCCCATCCCCCTGCTTCCCATTGGCCACCCAGCTCCTGACTCTCAGCTGCTCCTCCCTCCCTCTCCACCTCCTATGGAAGCCACGCAGCAGTCGCGCCGCTGGCGCGCCGAAGGCGCGTCAAAGGCAAGCCCGTCTGTGCCCGTCCGCGCCTGTACCGCGCCCAGCGCCATGACCCGTAGACCCCACGAATGCCAAAACACCAGACTCCGTTACGACGCCAGCACCCTCTACACACTCAACACAGACCAAAACCACACCTGCTTCCCAGCCGCCCCGAAACGGACTCACAGACCTTTCTCCTGCCACACCTGCAGCTTCACCTGCGACAGAACCACCAAACCTCCTAGGACTGGACCCAACCACCTCCGCTGCATACTCCTCAACACCCGCTCTGTACACAAACACGCCGTCGAGCTCTGGGATCTGCTCGACACCTCCACCCCAGACGTGGCCTTAACGACCAAGACCTGGTGGAACGATTCCTTGGCGCCCGACATCGCCATAGCCATTCCGGATGGGTACAAGATCACCCTCAGGGATCGCGCCAATGGAATCGGAGGAGGAATAGCCATCGTTCACAAGTCCACCCTCAAGGTCGCCACCCATGCAGGTGACACCCTTAACACCGCCGAACACCTGCACTTCCGGATCCAACCGACCCCAACACCACCCTCAGAGGAACACTCATATACAGACCCCCCGGACCCTGGGCTCAGTTCAGCGACTCCATCGCCGACCTCGCCAGCACCCACGCACTCGCCTCCATGGACTACATCCTCCTCGGGGACCTGAATTTCCACCTCGAGAACAACAACGACACCAATTCCGCCACCCTGATCGACAACCTCAGCCTCAGACAACTCGTCACCGCACCCACCAATGCCGCTGGCCACATGCTGGACCCCATCTTCTCCACAGGCACCCAAGTCACCTTCAACCACACCACCGAACTCCACTTGACCGACCACCGCTGCATCCATTTCACCTTCAAGAAACCAACCATGCACCACCGCACCCAACAGCTACCTCGCTGCTGCTGGAGCAAAGTCACCGACGACCAGCTGATCACCACCCTCGCCCAAAACCCACACACTAACCCCACCAACCCAGACACCGCAGCCAGCAACCTCAGACAGTGGATCGACGACTGCGCCAACTCCCTTGCCCCACTCAAGAAACCCTCCAACAACCACACCAGCAAGAGAGCCACCTGGTTCACCGACGAGCTGCAGACCTCCAAACGCGCATGCCAGAAACTGGAGAAGATATGGCTCCATGAACGCACTCCGGACAACCACGCAGCCCAGAAGGACGCCACCCGCAGACATCACCACCTCATCAGATTAGCCAAGAGATCCTCCTTCAAAGACCGCCTGGATAACAACCCACACGACAGCAAAGAGCTCTTCAGCATCGTAAAGGTACTCTCCAACCCCAGCGCCAACACCAATGACATACCGCCCTCACAAGAACTGTGCAACTCACTAGCCATCTTCTTCCACCGCAAGATCGCTGACACCGCCAACGCCAACCGTCTGACCTTCTGGTCCAACGTCAACGACGACGAGACACGCAAGGTCATGAACTCCATCCACTCAGGATCTCCGTCAGACCCGTGCCCACACCACGTATTCAACAAAGCAGACACAGCCATTGCACCCCAACTACGGAAGCTCATCAACTTCTTCTTCGAAACAGCGACATTTCCGGAAAGCTGGAAACACGCCAAAATCAACGCCCTCCTCAAGAAGCTCAAGGCGGACCCCAAGGACCTCAAGAACTTCCAGCCCATCTCCCTGCTCCCGTTCCCGGCAAAGGTCATCGTGAAAATCGTCAACATGCAACTGGCCCACCACCTGGAAGACAACATCTTGGACCCGTCCCAGTCCGGGTTCAGACGAAACCAGAGCACTGAGACAGCCCTCATCGCCGCCACAGACGACATCAGGCGCCAACTATATGACGGCAAAACATCAGCCCTCATCCTTTGGACCTGTCAGCTGCATTTGACACGGTCTGCCATCGCACTCTAAAAACACGCATTCTAGAAGCCGGAATCCAACAGAAGGCCCTTGACTGGACCACGTCCTTCCTCTCCAACAGAACCCAGAGCGTCCGCCTTCTGCCCTTCCGATCCGAAGCCACCAACATCATCTGTGGCGTCCCCCAGGGCTCATCCCTCAGCCCGACGCTGTTCAACGTCTACATGGCCCCCCTCGCACAGGTGGCCCGCCAACACGATCTTAACATCATCTCCTACACCCACGACACCCAGCTCATCCTCTCCCTCACCAAGGACCCGCACACCACCAAAACCAAACTCCACCAGGGAATGAAGGCTGTCGCCGACTAGATGAGCAACAGCCGTCTGAAGCTAAACTCGGACAAGACGGAGGTACTTATCCTCGGACCCACCCCCTCAGCCTGGGACGACTCCTGGTGGCCGACCACACTGGGAACAGCACCAACACCCACCGATAATGCACGCAACCTAGGATTCATCCTCGACTCCTCCCTCTCCATGTCTAAACAGTTCAATGCCAACCCCCCCCTCCTGCTACAAGTGGATCCCGACCGAAACAAGAAGAACGGTGACACAGTCCCTCGTCAGCAGCAAACTGGACTACGGCAACGCACTCTATACAGGAATCCCAGCCAAGCACCTACGACGACTACAATGCATCCAAAACGTCTCCTACACTGGCTCCCCATCGACAATAGGATCACCTTCAAGCTCCTCACCCACATACACAATGGAAAAAGGCATGAACGAGGGATGAGTAACTAATGTTTATGGTCACCCAACACAACGAAACTCATTTTTGTAACCTCAAAAGGAAGAATGGCTGAGGGGATGCACCAGGATTTGAACCTGTGACCATGAGGTCGAACACAGGTTCCTACTAAATGTTGGCGGACAACTCCGCTCCGCCAGGGGAGTGTGCAGAGATTTGCCTACTCGGTGGAGAACGCTTGCCAGCCCCGCCTCCACCCAACCATTAATATTTATTACACTTTAATAAAAACAAAAAAATTAACACCTGTACTGCAGCATCCCTGGGCTGCCCACCTCCTCTTCCTCGCCATCTCTCTCCTACGTGGGTCGATCATCTTGTGAGAACTGCGCATGTATATATATGTATGTATTATAACACAATTATAAAAAGTGATTTTACATAATATTATTCTTTTGTTTTATTATTTAAATCTACTACTATATAAAGCACATACAAATTTCGAAAACATTATAGAAATTACTAAACCAATAAAATAAAAAAGACATTTTCAAAAATAATTGTACATTTTTTAAAACAAATAAAAATATAAATACATATTATAAAATTAAAATGATAAAAAATATTAATAATACACTTAAACAATATTAGGAAATGTATTTAAGGTTTGGAATAATACATACATTATTCCCTCTCCAGTTTATCAACAGTGCAGAAAATATAGAGGGGTTAAATATATAATTCCCACTCCAAACAGTGCAACAGTAGGGAAAGCGCTGAACTTCAGAGGAGATACATTTACTATGCCACTCCAGTGCGTGCAACAGTAGGAAAAGTGTTGGACTTTTTAGGGGTTACATTTACTATTCCCACTCCAGTCTGTGCAACACTAAGGTAAGCGTTGGACTTTGGAGGGGTTAAAATAACTATTTCCACACTCGGCTAAGCAACAGCAGGGAAAGCATTTTACTTCGGAGGGGTAAGATTTACTATTCCCGCTACTATCTGTGCAGCAGTAGGGAAAGAGCTGGACAACCAAGGGGTAAGATTTACTATCCCCACTCCAGTTTAAACAACAGTAAGGAAAGCGTTGGACTTTGGATGGCTACGATTTACTATTCCCCCACCAATGTAAGCAACAGTAGGTACATTTTTTCCTATGTTACCAACAGTAGATACATTTTTTCACTTCAAACAGATTAAATATTTGCATAAATGTATTAATTTAGAAAAAATATAAAACTCATAATAGAAACATGATTAGTTGGACATTTCACTCGTACAAAACCATAGAAATTCTGCTGTTATAGTTAGTTCAGCTAACTATAACTTGCGCCCCCGCAATGCACTGCTGATGACGTCACATATTACATCATTCATGACATGGTCAGTGACATTACTGATGGCACTGCGTGAAGTGCGTGAGGATCGTCTGAGTGATTGTACAAGTACATATGTTGGCGCAAACTAACTCCGACAACAAACTTTTCTCTAGTTGGCTGCCCTCCATGTTCCAAAAACTGAAACTTCACCTTTCCATGGCCCTGTATTGCTACAGCTGCAACACTCCACTGAATGTGCAATAAACATTCATATCCACTCAGATGTCTCATGTCCGCCATCTTTCTTGTGTGCAACTCCGGATGAATATAGGGTAAGTAATTCCCCGTACCTTCCATGTTAGCCATATAGTGGAACTAGGCTCACAGAGTGGCACTCTGGATAGCATTCCAACATGGACACCCGCATCCAGTGTTGTCAGATTTTTAAAGCTTTCTATAGCCCAAACCCACCCAATATAGGTACTTCACGGAAGGAGGGGCAGGGACAGTGTCAAGCAGGCGGTGAAAGCATTGGAATTCATGTTGCAGCAGTATGCCAAGTAAATATTTGTCTAAGAAAGCGCTTTAACATACTACTTTGCTGGAGTGTTCTATAAATATTTATAATCTGGCAACTAGCACAAACCAAAATTTTACAACACAACCAGAAAATTATAGCCCAATTGTTTGTGATCTAGCCCAATCTGGCAACACTGATGCCACAGACATTCCCTCATGCCTGGTATACACCCACACCACACACATACAGCACAGGCATCACAGGACACATGACCCTGCTAATATAAAAGACCGTGCGCACATGCTCTGTGCCATTTTAGAGTTTAGAGTACTTGGCCTCACTTCTTACTGAGTTAGTAGCAACGCAAGCACTGAGCGGGTGTACAACCTGCGATGATGAAAGGTGCACAAGTATGTCCTCTGCCATGGCCATATTAATACTCAGTAGTAAATGTGAGACCTATTACCTTGCATAACGGAGCTGCATGATGTGGAGGGTTCTGTGACCATGAAAAGGTGAGCAGTGAGGTCTTGGTGCGCAGCTTCGGGCAGATAACTCTGGGAGGTGTGAGTGGATGGGGTACAGCACCCTGAATGCAGAAAGACAGCAGAGCCATTTAGGCATACACACTCGTATATACTCTGCCACACCGTTAGATTGATAACATGAGCACTGGTGCAATGCCAGAGGAGCCGGTGCTGACTTCAAACTATGGGCTCTCACAGCTCGTGGCTGCCTCGTGTCGCTTTGGGAATGTTATGTTTTTAATGTGAAAAGGTTGGAAGGTAGAAGTTAACGGGGGTTCAGTCATTCTTCCTTTATACTTGTGGCTTACAAAACATGTTATGAGGATTAAACCATATCAAAAGATGCACCGTCTCTGTCTTTTCATTCCTGCATACTGGTCTTTCCTACAATTACTATTTCTGTACTATCTTTCAGATGTGAGGGTGCACTATGTCCCGGCACGTGGTTGGAGACACACCGGTGGCACAAAGGTGAACTGCGAAGATTTTCTCCAGTGACACTCTTTTACTCTTTCTCTCTCTCTCTCTCTCTCTCTCTCTCTCTCTCTCTCTCTCTCTCTCTCTCCCCCACCTTTGATGGACGCAGGATACAGAATCTTATTTTGCTTTTTATCAAACAGACTCTGATTCACAAATTGACGTCCTCCCCCCCAAACACCACCGGAGCTGAACACGTAGAACCTGCGATGATGTGTGGCCATCCTGGCAATCAACACCTCAACTGAATTGTGAGCTCTGTCACCGCATGTACTGAGGCTGAGGAGGTTCCTTCACCACGTGGTCAACTCTCTTCGATACACGACGGTGGCGGAAGGTGAGCAGAGAGGCTTCTTTGCGCAGCTGAGGGCACTCACTTCCGACCAGTAGGAGTGGATGGGGTGCAGCAGGCTGAATGCGCAGCGGCAGGCAGTCAGCTCCGGATAGTGGGAGTGCATGGGGTGCAGCAGCCTGGGTGCGCAGCAACTGTTATACACTTCTGGGCAGTGCAAGTGTATGGGTTACACCAGACTGGGAACGATAATATCAAGAACGGTGATAACATTATCACGGCTTTAGCAGCAGGAAAGTGCCGCTAAAGCGGCGATAAGTAGCTTTATTATATGCCCTTGAGAATTCTCATAGAAGCCCAGGTTCTGGTGTGAAGGACATCAAACCTGGGCTTCTATGGGAATTCACAGGGCATATTAACAAGCCCCTTTTCGCCACTTTTGCGTCAGTTTCCTTCCACTAAATGGCGATAGTGTTATTGCCGTTCTTGATAATATGGCCCTGGGTGCACAGCGGCTGTTAGACACCTCTGAGCAGTGGAAATAGATGGGATGCAGCAGCCTGGGTGCCCAAAGCAGAAACAGTGAATTATGCGTGTGCAGTTGTATTTAGTCTGCAATTACTAATTCTATACTATCTTTCAGATAACTAAACTTGAGGGTCCCAGCACGTGGTTGGAGACACACCGGTGACACAAAGGTGAGCTGCGAAGATTTTCTCCAGTGTCAACACTCCCTCTCCATCTCTTCCTTTCTTTCTTTCTCTCTCTCACGCTTTCTTTTTTTCTCTGTCTCTTCCTCTCTCTGCCATTCTTTTTTTTCTCTCATTTACTCTCTCTCTCTTTCTTCCTCTCTCTCACACTGTTTTACTCTCTTCCTTGTATCTCACTCTTTCTTTCTTTCTTAAGCTTTCTCTTTTCCTCTCTCTCTCTCTCTTTGTCTCTCTCTCTTCCTCTCTCTCTCTTTATCTCTCTCTCTTCCTCTCTCTCTCTTCCTCTCTCTCACACTGTTTCACTCTTTCTTTCTCTCTCTCACTCTTTCAATCTCTTCCTCTCTTTCTCTCTCTCTCTCTTCCTCTCTCTCTCTCGTCCTCTCTCTTCTCTCACTGTTTCTCTCTTTCTCTCTTCCTTGTATCTCTCTCTTTCTCTCTCTCACTCTTTCGGTCTTTCTTTCTGTCTTACTCTTTCTTTCTTCCTCTCTCTCTTTCTCTTTCGCTCTCCCTCTTCCTCTCTCTGTCACTTTCTCTCACTTCCTCTCTCTCACACTGTTTCTCTCTTTCAATCTTCCTTGTATCTAACTCTTTCTCTTTTTCTCTCTCCTTTGCTGGACACATAACACACCATCTGATGATTCTTTTTCTTTTGCAGGCTATGATTCACAAATTGTCGAGGGATGACACGCCAGGGCTATACATAGTTTTATTTGTTGTTATTTTGTTTTAATAAAATGTTTTACACACATAGTTTTATTTGTTGTTGTTTTGTTTTAATAAAATGTTTTATATGTAAATCCATACATGACTAAGATTCTTATTTGTCGAACCTCACAAGCATATCTATTTTTAAAACTGGAACACCAGCCAATTTGTTAGGCTTCACATTTAAAAACTTTCCTGTCACATTTGTTTGTGGGGGTTGAGCGGGGATAGCAGACAAGGAGCTGCTGCTGGGGGATGTTGGAGTAGTGTTGGGTATCCGACCTGCATCACCGTTGCCTCCATTGCATCTCTTCTCAGAGACCTACAAGCCGGCGGGCTGCTGGTAAAAATGCGGGCCCGAAATGTCGCACCGGAAGAGCTGGGAACCCACCAACGATTCGCAGAGGGAGACTTGCGGGCCCAAGAAGGTTGTTGACGGTATGGTGGTGATGTGTGAAGAGGGTGTGTTATCTGCTGATGTGGGAAGAGGCCGCGAGAAAGGGGTATCTCTCACAGGTAGAGCTCCGGTATGTTTCAGAAATGCCTCGGACAGATACCAGCTGACAGGCTGAATCACAAAGTGGCTTTTCAATACTCATATAGTTAGACATATGAACAGTTCGTACCCATGCTCACAGAGGGACAACTGCGGCACGTCCCCTCAATTCACATAGTCAGAACTACAAGCCGTTCGCTCCCAAAGGAACAACAGCGTAGTAGCTCGCAGAGATACAGGCACATTAACACACTAGCTCGCAAAGGTAGAGAGCTGCGAGCCAACGGACTGGCTTCTAAAGACATACCTCCGAAGTAGTGATGTTGGGCAGAGGGAGCGTGAGAGGTTATCTTCCTAGTAGTGTCCTGGAGTGGAAGTCGTGCTGCCTGGCTCTCACCTGTTTCTCCTTTATTGTTAATAAATCTTAAACCTTCACTGCGTCCAAATCATCATTACACAGAGCTCCGCTATATTAAATTGCCCACAGAGCTTTTCTTTTATATTTTCACTCAATGCGAGGCACAAGAAGGCTGCTAACACTTCCTGGTTTCAAGTGGTGGCAGCCAATCAGAGGACACTTCCTGCTTTGAAGAGTTAGCAGCCAATCATGTTTTTTCCCTTTAATATCTCAAAAACTAAGGCCAAATGTGACGTAATTCCGTTCAGCAGTTTGACCTGTAGCCTTGTCTAAAGTTTCCTATGAAAAATTCATTGAGAAAGCACATTTTCGCACCCCCTTTTTCTCAGCCCCCCCCTTGACCAATCACCCCTAAACTTTTAAGATAGGAGCTCATCAAAAAAGAAACTTTTTAGAAAATTTCATAAAGAATCATCAAACGACGCTAAAGTTATAAGCAGATTCAAATACAAATAATCAGTTAACTAATCAATAACTAATAGAGTTTCACGTAGCTAGTAACCAAATGGTGCAGCAGTTTACACAACAACTCAGAAAGTAATACTGATATTCACACAGTTTAGTCACTATCCAATATATTTAGTGAGACACTATCAATTAGTCAAGTAAACAGTCAATCACACTGCTACTAAATCCTCCTTCCAGACACCTATACATCCACTCATTCTTCAATGCAGATTGCTATGTATATAATACATATTTAAATATCGCACCAAACCACATTCACTGGGTGATGTCATCAGTGGTGTCATCAGTGATGTCATCAGTGAAGTCACTGACCATGTCATGAATGATGCAATATGTGACATCATCACCAGTGGATTGCGGGCGCGAGAGTTACAGTTAGTACCACTAACTATACGGAGGAATTTCAATGGTTTTGTGTGAGTGAAATGTCCAGCAAAATGATAACACCCCTAAAACCTTTGTTTTTTTCAGTGAATTTCTAAGGTTTTTTAAATGCCAATTCCTAACTATAACCTGTCTGAAACCTATAGTTTTTCAGTGAATTTCTAAGGTTTTTTAAATGCTAATTCCTAACTATATCCTGCCTGAAACCTATGTTTTTTCAGTGAATTTCGAAGGTTTTTTAAATGACAATTCCTACTTATAATGTTGACCACTTCCCCATATTTTGAACGACTAACCAAATCTGCAATGCTACCTAAAAAATCAGGCAATAGTTCCACTTACCACTAACAAATTAACAGCAACATTTAAGCACTGTAAGAAGGTCGAATATGTACTGCGTGAATTACATTCAACTCACACCCATGTTTAAAGAGGAATATGTGATAGAGTTTCTAATTATACTTCCTACACCCAACAAAATCACAATACCCAGCGCTACGATCACCACAACCATCCCCACAGACCCCTCCCCCTACTACCTCAGAGGCAGCGTAAAACAGTACAACGGACCTTTCCAACATAATATATCTCCTCAACAGTACACTACCTTAATCTACAGAGTTGTGGCAACCAAGTATTTATAAGGGAAAGAACTCGAACATCAACAATAATGTACACAACGCTAAGACTACAGGTGAAATACTATACACAATTCACTATAGAAATCAAAAACTTTTCAGTGTGTACATATACCATTGATACGTGTAGTGTACTGAATAGTGGACGCAACCATATTATCTCAGACACTGGGGAATATTTCGCTCATGTAGCTGTGTTCACCCCTCCCCCCTTTGAAACAGAAGCGGAGTGGGCTAGTACAACGTAAGCACCGTTAACGTACGATTATAAATAATCAGGCTATGCCTTGGGCGTGGTTCACTTCTGCAAAGACAAGAGACTCCACTGCAGCGAAGGTCCTCACCCTGCCACGTGGCTGCCGCCATGAGCACGTGCCTCCTCGATACAAGCCCATTCCGAACTCAATGCTACAGCACCGCAGACTTATGTCTGTATCGATTTCTGCCTTCGATCTCCATTGCGGAAAGGAGGGTTCACAACTTGAATTCAGATTTGCATCTGTACTACGGACAGCATTGAATCCAGCCTTGCTTTATTTAAGGTAGAGACAAATGGATTCTATGTCTTCGGATTTTGTAAAAGGATGTGACAAAAAGCATTTATCTATAACTGTGCTGACTACAGCCTTCAATCTATACTACAGGCAGCCTTTTTTTAATTTAAGGCAGAGACCATTGTACTGTGTCCTCATATTCTGTTAACTGTGACAAAATACCATTCATCGATCTTTGTTTCGGCTACTGCCTTCAATCTACACTGCTTACAACAGGGTTCACAACTTGAATTCACCTTTCCATCTACACTACGGACAGCATTCAAGTTAGCCTTGATTTATGTAAGGCAGAGACAATTTTGTTAATGGATGCCACAAAAAACATTCCTCAATGTCTGTACAAAGTACTGCCTTCAAATGTACACTGCGATCAAAAGAGTTCACTACTTGATACCAGAAGCGCAGAAGCACTAAAAACAACATTTAATTCACTCTCGATTTATTTAAGGCAGAGACAATTCTGTTAACAGAGACAAAATAGCATTCATCGATGTTTGTGTCGACTACTGCCTTCAATCTACACTGTGTACAAAAGGGTTCATAGCTTGAATTTAGCTTTCCGTCTACACTACGGACAGCATTCAAGATATCCTTGAATTATGTAAGGCAAAGGCTATTTTGTGAAAGGATGCCACAAAAAAACATTCCTCAATGACTATAGTGAGTTCTGTTTTCAAATGTACACTGCGATCAAAAGAGTTTATGGCTTGATACCAGTAGCGCATAAGCACTACAGACAACATAAAATTCACTCTCGATTTATTTAAGGGAGAAAAATACTACTGTGTTGTCAGTTTTATGTCAGCAATGAGGCATACTATCACTTTTAAGAGGAATTCATGCAGAATCAAATCGAAAAAACACATTACTTCAATTACTTTCCCTCCTCCCCCCAGACCAGGCATCATTGCAGAATATGTACCCGCTAAGCACCAAAGAAACTAGTAACTCAGTGCACCAAAAATGATTATCACGTGGCCTTAATAAGGCACCATTCACAACACAAGAACATTACTATCAATACAGCCAGCCTGGACCACGCATCATCGCAGGCTCCACAGATCCTACTTGTTTTACATACCACTAACTCAGTGTAAACCAAGGTAAGTATAACACCTATCAAACCCTACACAAAATCCCTTTATTATGCTTCCGAGAAAAACTTATTTTATATCACTTATACATTTAGTTCAATAATAAAATGCACGCTCCACCCTAAGATGTACACTGCGGACAGCAGGGTTTACAACTTGAATTCACCTTTGCATATACACTACAGACAGTAGGAAATTCAACCTTGATTTATTTAATGCAGAGTCAATTATACTGTATGTATTCAGATTTTGTTAAACGAAGTGAAAAAAAGCATTGTTCTATAACTGTACTGACTACTAGCTTCCATGTACACTGTGCACAGTAGGGTTCACAACTTGAATTTACCTTTTCATATACACTACAGACCGCATTAAATTCAGCCTCGATTTATTTAAAGCAGAGAAAAAAATAGGGCTGTTGCACTGCTAGTATACGCAACTACCTTCAATTGTTGCATTCTGTGAACTTTGTTAACAAAGAATGTAGAAGATTGCGCTAAAATATACCTCCACCACCAGCAATACCAAGTACCTCTGGGGTATCACCTTCAACATCGCCACCAGACATACGTCCACAATTTGATAAAGTTAGATTGCACAGAGTGAAGTGCAATTGTTTAATTTGTTAGTGGGAGCAATCAATAGACCTAGTTTGCAGAGCAATTGATAACCATCAATGTTACTTTTTTTTGTCCCGCTCAAAGTTCATATAGTCCAGTATACAACAGTGAATGATTTCATTATAGCCCACTCATTTTTTTTATTTTGCATTTATTACTTTATTCGGTTAATCAACAATAACCATAAAAGTACACAACATAAAAATTATTACAAAACAATCTCTTGCGTGATACATCATGGAAAGACAGTTTTGTTCTTAGCAGGCTATTAAAGTTCGTCCATACAAATAGATTTTCTTAATTTAAAAACTTTTTTAAAAAAAGCAGAAATAATTGCGACGGTTAAAACTGTGTCCAATCTCTGCAATTCTAGAAAAGCTGGGCGACATCGATTTAAATTAATTTCCTTTAAAAATGGGACAATCAGATTTCGGCGTGGCAAGGTATAAAATGTACAGAAAAATAAAATATGAATATCCGATTGGGACGAGGAGTCATCGCATGGGCAGACAACTAAGTGGCGGGACCAAGTGTTCATAACAGGGAAACTTAGAAATCTAAAAAGAATATTTAACCTAAAATGTGTCAGGACAAATTTTTCATAATTCGACATATATAGAGTTAAATATGGCTGTGGTTTGTCCTGAGTTAGTATCAGTTGATGCAGGAATACAGTTTTTTTCTTTACTTCCTCCTTAGCTCTTTTCTCTTCGAGAAACTCCATGCATTGTTTTTTCAATATCTTTCTCGGGACATGAATCATTGTGAGAGGATCATCACAATAATTTTGGCAACCAATTTCAAAAAGGAAACATTTCCCATAGTTAGGCCATTTGATCCTGCTTACATGTTCTAATTTTAATACATCCGTCAAAAGTGCATGGTTTAATACACACTCATTGGTTGTCCAGACCCTATGCCAAAGTAGTATAGGCTGGATTTTAATAGTATCTCCATTGTGTGGCTGGCCCAATTTCTTGTGGCAAATGTAAGTCAAGACACTCTCAGGTACAGCTAAGATGTGTCTCAAAAACATATTTTCCACTGATTGGATAGAATTTGTATTAGCATATCCCCAGAGTCCTGAGCCATAGAGAGCAACTGATATACAGGTCGCCTTAAAAATTGTTAAAATTTCCCTGATTGTTTTTTTACCCATTTTTGTGATAAATTTTTTAGGGACATTATTGATTTCGAAAACAAGAGACTTCTTGCTTTTACAGCACTCGCCCATGTACCAGACTCATGGAACAGGATACCTAAATAAGGGAAAGTTGTAGTGGAATCCAGGGGTCTATTATTTATATACATCATTTTTCTCCGACTACTACTCCTTGTGCCACAGTACATGGAGAAAGTTTTTGTACAATTTATTTTTAGGTCCAAGTTTAACATAAAGTTGTTAAAAGTTGTTATCAGACCCTGTAGGGCAATAGGTGTTTGTGCCATTATGACCGCATCATCTGCATACAAGAGAGCCGGGATTGATCTTTTACCTATCATAGGCATCATCCCTGCACTCTTGTAGCAGAATTTTCTCAAGGTCATTGATGTATATTAAAAATAAAAAGGGGGCCAGGACACACCCCTGGCGTACTCCACGGCCTATCCCAAAATATCTAGTACATTCTCCATTCTTTCCATAACGGACAACTGCTGTGGCACCAGAATATAATTCCCTTAAGAAGCAAATGATATTTTCTTCCACCCCTAGTTTTTCTAAGATGTCCCAGAGTTTACTGTGGGAAACGCAATCGAATGGTGATGTTAAGTCAACAAATGTAAAATATATGCGTTCCCCCTTACCCTAGTATATTTTTGGTGGATAATAAATAAATTTAGGCCCTGCTCTAGTGTTCCCACTCCCTTCTGGAAGCCATATTGTAGATCACTGATTATCCCATTTTCCTCTGCCCAGCTTTGGAGTCTCCCTAAAATGACTCTCCCAAGGATCTTTATGGTTGCGCCCACTCAGACCACATATTATCGCAGGGTGAGCACACGATAAACACCAGACGTACCACTAACTCAGTACACCGTAAATAATCGCCATATGCAAGGCAAAATTAATTAGTCAAAACACATTTTTACCAGTGCGGTCTGCCTGGACCACGCATCATCGCAGGCTGCACACAAACCGCCCCTACCTCAGTGCACCACAACTCATGAATCCTTTATGATAGAATGTTCTGTGTATTATTTCACATACAATGCTCCTACATTTGTACAACAGAAGTCATAAACCATTTATGATTAAATATCTGTGTATGATATCATGATTACTATTCTACTTGTTACCAACAACACCGTAATAAAATGGAGTTGAGCCCACGTGCCCGTACCCACTTCAACTATCTATCTGTGTCTGTGTATTTATTATGTTTCTAAAATGCTGCCCCATTGTCCTACCACATTATATTGTACTATAAATAGTGTATGTAACCATCTTACCTGTGACAGTCAGTGTGGGCTATTCCTCCTTTTTTTTTTAAAGCATATTTATATAGCGCAAAATCAACCCAAAAGTATATCAGCAATTTACATGAGCACCGTATTAACAGTACATTTTCAGGCACGCCTAGATTACGTCATTTCTCTACAATAACAGGATGTGAGCGCAAATCCGAGGCTCGAACACTGATTTCCAGCATCAAATTCTTCACTCTACCTGAATGACCACATACGTATATATATTACCTGCCCTTCATGTGCCAAAAACTGTAACTTAAACCTTTCACAGCCCTGTATTACTACAGCTACAACACTCCACTAAATGTACAATAAACATACATAATCGCAGAAATACGTCATGTCCACCATCTTTTATGTGTGCAACTATGAACGAATATACAGTCAGTGATACCCCGTACCTTCTATGTTCGCCAAGTTGTGGAACTTTACAGATATAATGACACATTTGAGTTTAAGATACGGGTGACGTCAGCACTACAAAACGGACAACCGAATCACTTGATTTGTCATATTGCTCACAACGGGACAATGCCCATAACTCCGGAATCATGGTTCAGAGCCTCGCGCAGCACTGGCATATGTCAGGCCAGCCCACTCTACTTATGCTACCAGGAAAAAACAAAAACGCAACATTGCCCAGATTTCCATTGTAGTGATTTCTTAGTTCCAGGTCTAGTTGTCAAAACAGCACACACACACTCCCTCAAGGCTGGTATATACCCATACCACACCCATCCAGCACATGCGTCACTACACACATGACCCTACCAATAAAAAAGACGGGCGCATGTGCTCTATGCCACTTTAGAGTAGCTCCCATCCCAAGCGCTGTGATGGCCTGTCCTACTGGTTCAAAAGCCTCATGCAGGCCCGAACGACTGAGTACAAGGGCCCACCACTACGTGCTTGGCCTCTTTGGTCACTGAGTTAGTGGTACCCGAAGCACTGAGCGGGTGAGGAACCTGCAATGATGATCGGAGCACGAGTATGTTGTTAGCCAGAGCGATATCAAGACTCAGGACCTTACGTGAGACTTCTAGGTGGCAGAGCGGGACTGCATGATGTACAAGGTGTCATGTCCACGAAAAGGTGAGCAGTGAGGCCTGAGTGCGCATCAGAGGTAGTCAATGGGCTGCAGCAGACTGGATACAAAAAAGCGACGCAGCTATTTAGGCGTACGCAGTCCTATATAGCGTGTCTTATTGCATGTATATTTTTTCTTTTTCCAATAGCAGGAACGTTTTTATAATCTGTCAAACGTCCGGAATATAAACTATACAAATAGTTGTTTTTAAATACGAGATGGAATGTGTGTGAAAAGGCGATGTTATTGTACTCCGCATTAAAATAGTAACACATCAATCATAACATCTTTCTTTTACTATCTTTTAGATGTAGTGCTTCAGGATGCATTATATCCCGGCATGTGGTAAAAACACACCGGTGATAGAAAGGTGAGCTGCGACTATTCTTTTCAGTCACTCTCTCACTTCCTCTCTCCTTTCACAAAGAAATGATACACAATGTTAACTTCCTTTTTATCTTACAGGTTGTGTTTCACAAATTGGCGTCCCCCCAACACCTCTAAAACTCAACGTTCAAGGATTCTGCGATGTTGCGTGGCCATCGTAACAACGTCTGTGATGGCTGCTTCGACACGCAGTGCACCCTCTTTGAATCAGGCCACTGGCAAAAGGTGAGCAAAGAAGCTTGTTTCCTTAACAACGACAAGTCATCTGTGAAAAGAGAGACTGGGAAGGGTGCAGCAGCTTCACTGCGTAGGAATGTACAATTACCTCCAGGCAGTGAGAATGGATAGGTTACAACAGTTTGAGGGGCAGATGTACGAGCACCTTGCGCCACTTTTGTGTCACTTTTAACATGGGAAAAGTGGCGCAAGGAGCTTCTAAATCTGCCTCTGACTTCACAAGAAAAACACTCACCTCCGGATTTGCGAGTTAATGGGGTGCAACAGTCTAGATACCCAATATTGAGTACTCACCGCTATTCAGTTGGAATGCATGGAATATACTACTTTAGAAAAAAACAGCGCACAGACACCCTTTTACAGAGGAACTTGTTATAATATAGTATCCTGAGTGTACAAATAAATAAACCAAAAATATATGTGTGCATTCGTTTGTAGTACGCTATTGCTAACTCTATATACTATCTTTCAGATCACTAAACTGGAGGGTGCACTATGAACCAGCACGTGCTTGGACACACAACGGAGGCAAAAGGTGAGCTACGAGTATTTTCTCCAGTATTAACTGCTCCATCTATAACTTTCTCTCTCTCGCACTTTTAATGTCATTTTTTCTCTCTTTCTCTCACGTCGTTTCACTTTCTCTTTTAAAGTTATGGACGGTGCTGTCCACACGTGTAGAAACAGAGCTGAGTTCAAGTTGTGGACTCTGTTCGTCACAGTGTCTACACAAGGTAAGCAGAGCGGCCTAGATATACAATCCTTTCGATTAAATGCATTAGTTTTAAAAGAGCTTATTTACAATCACCTTGCGCCACTTTTGCTTCACTTTCAACATGGGAAAAGTAACACAAAAGTGGCGCAAGTCTTGTAAATAAGCCCTAAAGAATATTGTCCCACATAATGACTTGATCTCTCACCTAATTCTGTCTCATCTCATTTTTTGCAGATTACCTACCGTACTTGTATTGGAATCCTTATCTCATTTTGTTTATTATATTGTTTTGTTAAAGTTATGTTTCTAGTTATTTATTATATTGTTATCTTTAAGCTAAGTTTCAAGTTATTTATTGTTGTTTCAATAAAAATTAATTTTAAAAAAGTATATACGTCTTTTGTTTTGGGGTGTAGCGGTATAATTTGAAGTATAATTCTGAGGCTAACTCTTCACCAGATCTTTACCAGAGTCTATAGGTACGAATAACGGTTCCTATGGAAAAGTTTTAAAACTACAGCACCGTAACTTTTTCCATTAGCACCATAATGTGGTGAACTTCGAACCTCTGTGCTCATGTAAGTGTTCCATGAACTGTTACTATGGTAACAGGCAGAAAGCCGTTTGGGGGTAGGGTTGAAAGACACTGCTGTTTGCTTTCAGAGGGTGGGAGTCTCACGGCTCCCGCCCTTCTTATAGCAAACTTAGTTTGCATTTTGAAAGACAGAGCAATGAAATCTGTTCTCACTTTCAAAATCCAAAGCAGATTGCATTTCCACATGCACGGTCCCCAACATTTTTTATAAGACACGATCCCCGGGAATATTAGAAAGTTCTGATAGGGGCTATTTTTAATGAAAAAAGTAAAAGTTGCGCATCCCTTGGTGTGCACGCCCTGGATGCATGACTCATAATCTGTAGACTGCGTGACTCCAGCGCCTTTGCTGTACAACTTCTACGCGTTTGGGAGCCGGCATTACTTTTTCACATCAGGAGCTACTAAAATGCAGCTCCCCATGTGGCAAAGCAATCTTATTTAGATTTTGAAAGAGCGAACAGATTTCCTTGCTATGAGAGGGTGGTATGGACACCCCGGGACACTGCAAAAGCCGGCCCACCCACAATACACAAAGCCCCGGGGAGTGGTGGTCCCCGGGGCTTTGGAGACTTTACAGACCCCCCTCCCCAGCCATGATTTGTTTTGTAGCCCCAGGGGTAACGGGCTTTCAAGTTCTCCAGTAGGGGGGCCACGTAGTCCCCCTCCCACAATACATAAACCCCCGAGGTGTGATGGTCCCTGCGGCTTTGAGAAACTTCGACCCCTCCCCCCAACATTTTTTTCTTTATTGCCCGGGGGTGTCGAACCCCGAGGCTGAGGGACCCTTGTGGGCCCCACATAAAATTTAATAAGCTTGCCTCAGGTATTTAACCCCCAGAGATGAAATATTTTTAAAAAACTCACCTGTCAGTTAAAAAAAAAAAAAAGAAATGTGGGCCCTGGGGGTTCTTCTGGGCCCCCCTAAGCAGGTCTAGAGGGTAAAATTATTTCTACCCTGCCCCCTTTCTACGTTTTTCACACATAATCCACTGACTTCCTCAGCCTCGCTTCTACTGAGGCACAAAATGGCTGCCAACAGTTCCTGGTTTCGAATGTTTACAACCGCTTGACAGCCAATTAGCATTCAGCGCGTGATCGGCACCGCGCCCATAGATATATATATATGTAAATGTAAATATATACTTGTAAAGCACACTGTTACTCCATCTCAGAGTGTCCTGGTGCTGTATACCGCTGGGGAACCCGTCCTGGCTTTCCCTATGAGATGGTCCCTCCTGGGCACACCCAAGGTGAAGCCAGGCATCCCTGGCGCTGATAGGGCCGTTGTGGAGATTAAGCAAGCTATTGCCCAGAGTTGCAGAGTGGGACCCATGGTTAGCTTAGGCACCTAGGCGAGAATTATCGAGTCCGCGGACATTGACCCAAGACCCTGCCACAACGGGAATTGAACCCTGGTCCCGGGCTGACCTCTCCATCAGGGTCTGCCGCTCTAACCATTGAGCCACACTGTGACTGTAACTGTAATTTTCTCAGGAACTACTGAACAGATTAACACCACTTAAGCAAAAGGTACAAGTCTGAATTGAGGACTACCTCTTTGCCAAATTTGGTGTAATTCCGTTCAGCCGTTCGGGCTGTAGCCGTGGCTGAAGTTCCCATGGGAAATTGCATTGGGGAAACACTTTTTGGGACTCCCCTTTTTTCTCGGCCCCCACTTGACGAATCACCTAAGCTGGCCAAAAGTTTGGAAAATTTTGACAAGATTCATCACTCGGCACCAAAGTTATTGGCAATATAATGTTGCGGTTTTCCTATGCATAATAGGTCCTAACTAGGTAATGCCAAGGTGTACTGAAGAATGAATACATTTACAAGTGCCTAAAGGAATTATTTAGTAGGTGCGTGATTGACTGTATAAGTGAGAGATTGAACGGGTCATACTGAATACATGGGTTAGTGACTAAACTGTGTGAAAGTCTGTATTAGTCTCTCCATTGGTGTGTAAGCAACTGCATAGGTTGCTGAATAGCTACATGAGTGTCTATATAGGTTATTGATTTGTTGTCTGACTATCTGTATGGGTCCCTGAGTGTCTGTGTGGGTGGGTGGGTGTATGAGTTTGTGCATGAAATGAAATGAATGAAATGAAATGAAATTTATACCGCGCAACTAAGCCCGTAGGCATCAAGGCGCCTAACAAAATAAGATCAAAAAAGGCAGAAACCAAGCTAAGGATATGCACTGGCAAAAAGCCATGTCTTGAGTGCCTTTCTGAAGGCCTGCTTTGAAGGGAGGGTTTTAATGTCAGAAGGCAGAGAGTTCCACAGCCTTGGGGCCAGGGTTGAAAAGGCTCTGCCACCCCACCTAGCCCTACGGACACGGGGGACAGATAGCAGGGCTTTATTGGCCGAGCGCAGGGATCTGGAGGGGGTATACATTTTTAGCAGATCCCTTATGCCTCCTGACCTATTTGAGGCCAGGGCCCCATAGATCAAGCAGAGGGACTTGAACGAAATCCTGGCTTCTATTGGGAGCCAATGCAGTGCTTTTCTAGCAGCCGTAGCAGAGGCCCGCCTGGGCAGATCTAATACAAACTTTGCGGCCGCATTCTGCACCATTTGAAGTCGCGTGATGTGACTTTTGTTAATGCCAAGATATAGGGCATTGCAGTAATCCAGCCTTGAGCCTATCAGTGCAAGTACTATTTGCTTTCTTGCTGGGGGGGACAGATAATGTTTTATTTTCCTCAAGATATTTATTATGCCCCAGCAAGTAGAGATGGTCCTGCTTACTTGCTATCCCAGCCCTAAATGAGGGTCAATCATAACTCCTAGGTTCCTAGCCAGGACGGTGGGTATGGGGCACACTCCGAGAGATGAAGGCCACCATTCCGCTGACCAAATGTCCTCCTTGCCTCCGAACACCAGAATTTCGGTCTTCTCGCCATTAAGCTTCAATGAATTGCAGATCATCCATTGAGCCACTGCCTCCATACAGTGTCTAAAATTGGAGGCAGCCGAGATGACCGGATGGGCGAGAGACATCATTATCTGTGTGTCGTCGGCATAGGAGACTACCTCCATCCCGAAAGATCTAATAAGCCTGGCGAGTGGGGTCACATAGATGTTAAAAAGGGTCGGACTTAATGCCGACCCCTGAGGGACCCCACAACGCACAGGAAGGGATGGAGATAGAAACTCCCCCAGCTTAATTCTCTGTTCCCTCTGGCCAAGAAAGGAGGAAAGCAGACTAAGTGCCGGCCCCTCAACCCCTATCTCCCTCAGCCGTGATGTTAACACTGAGGGAGACAGGGTATCAAACGCAGCCGTAAGATCCAATAGGATGAGGAGAGTGGTCATGCCCTTATCCACCCTGGTACGGATGTTATCAAGCACCGTGGTAAGGGCTGACTCAGTGCTATGCTCTCTCCGAAATCCATGCTGCGAGTGATCTAGAAGGCCAGAGGATTCCAGGAAAGCAGACAGATGCTGGTTCAGATGGGTTTCCAACATCTTTGCTGGGGCTGGGAGCAGTGAAATGGGGCGGAAGTTTTTAAGGACTCCCGGGTCCAAGGTAGGCTTTTTTAACAGTGGTTTAACCACCGCTTTTTTCCATTGTAGTGGAAAGGTCCCCTCTCTCATTGCCCTATTCATAATCTCTAACAGCCAGGGCAGAAGAGTCTCCTTACACTGTTTAAGAAGTTTTAAAGGGCAAGGGTCCAGAGGAGACCCCGACCTAGTCTTCGAAAGGAGAACTTCCAGATCCACCATGGCGAGCGGGGGAAAGCTGGAAAAACACCCTAACGGTAACTCCTCCAAGGGTGTAAGTGGAGGGACCCGGACGCTCTGAGACGGAGGTAATGCCGACCTCTGAGATTCTAAGGCCGAGTAAATGTCCACAATTTTTGATTGAAAAAATTGTGCAACATCATCACAGAGCCGCTGAGAACTGACCACGGGGTCCGGTATTTTCAAAGAAGTAAGCGTGTCAGCGATCTTAAACAGCTCTTTGGGCGAGGAGAGCGAGGAGGTCAGCAAGGTAAAATACTCTTGTTTAGTTCTTATAACCTCAGCTTTATACTGTTTAAGGAGGGCATAGATGTCTGAGTGGATGATCCTCACTCTCCTTTGTCACCTGAGACGGACGCCGGGTGTGGGCGAGCGAGCAACTATAATCGTGCTGATTACTAGCGTTACTAGCGTTTTTAGACCTTTTAAACTGCTATGTTTACTTGTGATGTTTTAGAAAATTGTGTTATACTTTTAAAAACTGAATATGAGCTTTCCTAATTTTTTTACTGCTGCTAAAATTGTATTATACTTTCAAAAGCTGACTACGAGCTCTTTTATTTCCACTGCTGCTAAAACTGTATCATACTTTAAATAGCTGACTACGAGCTTTCTTCACTTCCATTGCTGCTATCTGCACATTGCACCTGTGACACTCCTTTCAGGCACCTGAGGCGGAAAGCCGGGTGACCTTAGGCCTCTTAGCCTCTTAGCTTTTGCTACTTCTCCTACCTCTTATTCTCCCCTCGCCTGTGTCGCGCTGCTCTGCCTGGGGTGCTCGTGCCCTTCCAGCCGGTGTATCGTGGCACTGAGGGGTGCTCTTGGATCTGCGGGCGCGCATTTCGTTGGCGGCCATCTTGGGTAGGCAGGCTCGCGGGCGGCAGTCTAGTGGTGCGGGATTGCGCCGGACGGCCAGCGACGCCTTAAAACTAAGTGCACCTACCTCCGCGCAGCGGATGCGCGCTGCGGAGGCGCCTAAGGAGCGCCGAAGGAAAGCCCGTCTGCGCCCGTCAGCGTCCCGGAGGCGACCGGGCGCTGGCCCGGCTTGTAGGGTGCCCTTCAGGATGATTACATTTACAAGGGTTGCGCTTTTCGTTTTTAGACACCCGAACAATGTCTGTTCTAAGGTCTTTCCTATGTCGCATCGGTCAAACAATAGGTGTACGGCTTGTGGCTGGATACCAGGCTATGGCCTCATCACCTCTTTGACCCCTCCCTCTCATAGCACCAGCTGTCTACTGCTTAACACCAGATCTTTAAGCAAGCACGCGCTTGACATTTATAATCTCCTGATAGACTCCAGATCCGACTGTCTGTTCCTGACTGAAACTTGGCTGGGTGAGGGCGCAGGACCTGACATTGCAACTGCCATCCCCCCGAGCCATGTTGTCTACAGGAAAGACAGAGCCAACGGGAAGGGGGGCGGTGTCGCCCTGATTATTGACAGGCGCATCGCTTGCTCCATCATTCCCTCGGACAACATTACGGGTTGTGAAGTTCTTGCTTTCTCCCTTTCCCTTGCACCTCACCAATCCTGCACTGGGCTACTGGTCTACAGGCCCCCTGGTCCTATGGGCACTTTCTTTGAAGAACTCCACTCTTTGATCTCCACACTATGTCTTAGGTCTGACCACTGCCTTTTACTGGGCGATTTCAATATCCATATGGATAAGGAGGACGACCCGGACAGTATCAAGCTTAAGGACATCACCTCTTCCTTACAGTTTCTGCTGTACCTTCGTTCCCCTACACACTGTAAAGGACACACATTAGATCAAAATTTCTCTACTGTTCCTGTGGTTCTGACCTCCCTTGCCCCTGTTCTATGGTCAGACCACTTTTTAGCGGATTTTGAGATCCTTCTCACTATAAAGAAAGTAGCTAATGGACAATGGCGCGATGCGCTACCTTCCAGAGCGTTTCAGCATGTCTCCCCAGCCATGCTGTCAGAGGCCTTAGAGATCCACCCGTGCCTGCTAACAGGCTCGCTCGAAACGGACCTTGATCTTTTTCAGGAATGGCTGACGCAACAACTTGTCGTCTTTGTCCCCCCCATTCCGCCAAAGACGCGTTCGGTCAGGTCCTCGGCCCCTTGGTTCTCCCCGGCTCTTGCCACCAAACGACGACAATGCAAACAAGCCGAACGGACTTGGCGCAAATTTTATGACGCCAGTGCTAAGGAAACCTATAGGACAATGACCAGAGACTATCATCACGACATCGCGGCTAGCAAAAAATCTTATCTGGCTAGCAGAATTGATGGCGCCGCCAACTCCTGCAAAGAAATCTTCAGGACAGTCAAAGGTTTCATCTCCCCCCCATGGTCCACCCCCAAACTGACTCATTCTGAGTCCTGGATCTCCGAACTGGCAGACTTCTTTACCAGCAAAATCAGGACTATCCAGACCTCTTTCGGGACCGCCAATTTGAGTCCCCCTCTCCTCTCTGGATCTCTCGATCCCCCCCAGACCTTGACCACTCCCTCCCTCTGGAACTTTCCTCCATTGTCTCTCCAGTCCTCGCTAGACCTCCTCTCCAAATTAAAATCTGGCTCTCCTCTCGACCCTTGCCCTGCTAAATTTCTTGCACAAATGGCCCCTACTCTTAATCACCTCATTAATCCCATACTCAACCTTTCGCTCAACACAGGTGAAGTACCACAATCTTGGAAGCAGGCCCTCATTTTGCCTCTTCTGAAGAAAGCCAACCTGAACCCCGAATCACATGTTAACTACAGACGCATTTCCGTTCTGCCAGCTTTGGTGAAAGTGGTTGAAAAACATGTCCACACCACTTTGTCCCACTTTCTAGAATTTAATGATATTTTACACAAATCCCAATCTGGCTTCCGTTCTAATTTGAGCACCGAAACAGCTCTGCTTGAGGTCACCGAAGTGATTAAAGAAACCCTGGACAGGGGAGGAAAAGCTATGCTGGTGATGCTTGACCTCTCCGCAGCTTTCGATACCGTCCCCCATGATCTCCTCCTATCTAGACTCTGGGAGGTCGGTCTAAGAGGGACGGTGTTTAGATGGTTCAGGTCATTCCTCACCGGCCGCCAGCAAACTATCTGGGCTCCACCTTTCTCTGCCGCTATGCCGCCTCTGGAGGTCGGAGTGCCGCAGGGCTCAATTTTGAGCCCCTCACTCTTCAACATTCATATGACCCCTCTGGCGGCACTTGCGGAGGACTTTGGGGCCCAGATCGTGTCGTACGCCGACGACACTCAGCTCCTGTTCACCTGTGACAGGGGTCATGACTTCGACGGGGCATCCATTCGGGGCTGCCTTGGGGCTGTGTTCGACTGGTTTAGCCGGCACAGCCTCAAGTGTAACTCCGACAAATCCGAGGTGCTCTTCTTCGGCTGCCCTGCTGACCCCAAATGGAAAGAGTGGTGGCCGGCAGCCATTTTCCCTCCCACCGGTGAATCAGGGGCTGCAAAAAATCTGGGCATTCAGGTCGACAACTGTCTCTCCTTTAGGGCTCAGGTGTCGGGCCTAGCTGGCAAATGCTTTGCCATTCTGAAGATGCTGAGAAAGTTCCTACCGTTTCTATCCTTGGAACACAGAAAGACCACCGTCCAGGCCCTGATTGGTTCAAGGCTGGACTACTCTAACGTCCTTTACCTTGGACTGCCAGACTACCTTCTATCACGTCTCCAGGTGGTGCAGAACTCTGCGGCCCGCGCCATCTTCAGCCTCTCTAGGAGAGCAAGGGCCAGTGAGCTTCTTAGAACTCTTCACTGGCTACCCATGAAGAAGCGGATCACTTTCAAGGCCCTGACTATCGCGTTTAAAGCTCTGCATGGCACAGGCGCCCGCTATCTTCAGAAATGTATCAGTTTTTATTCACCATCCATATCCTTGCGCTCTTCAACCCAGGGCAAGTCAGTCACTCCCATGATTCGGCGTGCCCACTGTGGGGGGCGTTCTTTCAAACATCTTGCCCCTCGGCTGTGGAACGATCTTCCTCCCTCTCTCAGATCCAGCTCCAATCTGTTGGCCTTCAGGAAAGACCTGAAGACCCTGCTTTTCCTGCAATAACACCGCCCTGCTGAGCTATGCCCCCTTTATTTGTCCTGTCTCTTTCCACTCTGGACCTGTGAGGCTCTGACAGCGCCGGGACACTCCTCGGAGTAGCCGTGTGCTATAAAAGCTCCCCCTATAACATAACATAACATAACATAACATAACATAACATAACATAACATAACATAACATAACATAACATAAGATTCAGTGGTTGTATGGATTAAAAAGTGCATCTGGGAAGGGCTGTATGGGTGAGTTAGTGTGTCTATGAGTGTGCTGGTGAGTGAATAAATGTCTCAGGGGTATATCTGTGACTAACTACATATGTTTTAAGCCAATATGCGTGAGTGTTGGAGTATATAAATGAGTGTACGTGAGACTAAGTTATTCGAAGAGTGGGTGTATAAATAAGTGTCTGCTTCTATCAGTGATTGTATAAGACAGTAAATATGTGTTAGTATCTGTATAAATAAGTGATGTGGTATGTCAATAAATAACGGTGTTGGTGTGTATAACTGTATACATGGTTACATGGGCATGTGATTGATTCTTTGCATTACTGGCTAGGTGTGTGAGTAACTCTATGGATGAGTGGCAGAGTGTGACTGCATGTGTAGATGTATGAGTGCATATTATAGTCCTGTATTGATGAGTAACTACCAGTATAAGTGACTGGATGTCTGTATAGACCTAGGAAATAGTGAGTGCTATGTAGTATATGGCATTCTTCTGTGTATGGTTTCAAAAATAGTAGTCAGCATTTTAGAATGGGTGTATCAAAGTTTATATTAGAGCATCAGTATGTGCATCAGATTGTCACGTGGATGATGTCATGAGTGATGTCATCAGCGATGTCATTTGAGATGTCATCAGTGATGTCACTGACCATGTCATGAGTGACGTAATATGTGACATCATCAGCAGTGCATTGCGGTCGCGTGAGTTATAGTTAGCTCAACTAACTATAACAGGCGAATTTCTCTGGTTTTATATGAGTCAAATGTTCAACTAACTATAACGTCCCTGAAACCTATGTTTTTTTTAGTGAATTTCTAAGGTTTTCTAAATGCTAATTCCTATCAATAACGTGCCTGAAACCTACGTTTTTTTCAGTGAATTTCTAAGTTTTTTAAATGTTACTTTCATTTCTTAATGTTTCTAAAACCTACATTTTTTAAAAAAATGTTTTGGAACTCTATTATACTTCTTTTTTTCAACTTTAAAAATTATGTAATGTTTTATATCTTCCCCAAAAAATATGTATATATTTTTTGTGGGGTGCAGAAAACTTCACTCCCATACCAGTAGTGTACCAAGCTCCATCACCACACAAATCCTATCAACCATATTGCTAAACTCGTAAATGATGCGCATTTCGTATCCAACGACTTCGTGGTACCGCGTCCCACATAACATCATATACGCATGAAGTCACCCCAGATTCTACTTTGGTATCCGACGGGTATGCAGTACCAAGCCACGTGTTATGTCATGTACGTATGGGGTCGTGCCCTCTTTGCTGTACGTATGCGACGAGTACACGCTGCCAGGCCCTATGTTACATCACAGACGTATAGTGTCGCGCCAGGTACGCCATTCCCTCGTTTTTTTTTGTCTCAAAAGTATATCTAAATAACTTTAATCAGTATATGAGAGTAAGCGATAATCTAAAATATTTTAAACATTTATATATTTCAAACTGTAATAAACTTATATTGTGCTAAATATTTTTTGTCAAAATCGCGTCGGGTGAGGCCTCCTTGCAGCTCGGTGCGCGATTGCCATGTGACCTTAAAAAAAGCATTTGATTACTTCATAACATTTCCCATTGTAACAGTTGGACGACCCCACCCATTTTACTCATTCTCTCTACAGCGTTTGATGAGAGACACCTCTTCTGCGTAGAAAGCTTTTTTGAAAAGTGTTTTCCTGTATACACATATCTTATACTACACACAGCATGCAACGATCATCTTGATCAATATTCATGGTCTGTACATTAGCCTTCCACGTGTGATTGCCATGCATCTCAAAAGTTCCATCAAAAATTAAATATGTGTTACACGATGCCCCTGGTGTGTGTGTGTGCACATTATTGTGCTCCCTTTCGGACTGGGTATTCATGGCTCTAAGAAGTATCAGGAGCCACGGGCAGAGTGCACATCCTAGATCACATGAGACAAACAGTAAACACCAATGTGTAGATTTCTTTTGCTGTACGCTCTGTTGTCAGGCATGTATAAATAGGATAACCACAACGTCACCCATCCCTCTTCTTCCACACTGCCTCAGGTGTCATGGCCACATCCACCTCGCATATCACAATGCGCAATAAAAATAAAGGGATACATGAGGTGTACACCATCCTGACAATCAACACTGGCTCTAAATTGTGAGCCCCACTGCACGTCGTCTTCAAAAGGGATCCATGAGGTGTACACCATCCTGAAATCATCACTCCAGCTGAATTGTGAGCACTGCTGCCTGTAGTGATTGCTCACACAACAATGACACCAGGTGAGCAGTGGGGCCTGTGTGCACAGGGGCTCCAATTAAGCGATATGTGGCGGGAGGGGTGGAGTACATCACCCTGGCTGCACAGGTGCGAACAAGCGATATTGCCGTGCGTGATGATGTGATCTCTGACCTGATTCACTCTCATCTCTGTCTCATTTTAAAGACCTGCTGGACCATACTGTAGGCCTGAGCCAGCAGGCCATGTGGCATTGGTTTTAGGGCACTGTAATGAGCTTGTTACTAAGTGTACATGCACACAGCCTTCTGCCACTGCATTACACGCATACATTATGCTTCTACCATGCGCTCTGTTCCTTTCTATGTGAACCTTCGTATAACGTATTATTATTTAAACTTGTGAATTCTCGTGTACTCCAACTCCTCTTTGAACCACGATTACCACTAACAGTTGGTAGATCGTACTTCAAAAACAAAGGATGCACTCAACTCCTGTTTTCTATCAATCTTGAAATACACCTTCATTTACCTTCAGACGTTTCCACAGTTAAATTATTTCTCCCTTTTCAGACACTGAATTGATTGGCTTAAGATGGGCGGAGCGGGAGCACACCCCGCAATGCCCATGGGCATTCTGGCTCTTTCCATCGTGGTATAAAGACCCCATTCACAAGGGCATATTATCAAGTCCCTTATCGCCGCTTCAGCTGCATTTTCCTGCCGCTAAAGCCTTGATAATCTGGCCCCTAATCTCTGGCCTCATATGTTTCATTTTAAGGACTTGCCGGACCACACTCTTTCTCGCGGACCCCAGCATCCTAGACAAATGGGTGAATGGAGGGTAAACACTAAGGGCTGGATGCAGTATGCCAATGCTCTATCTCCTCCTCCCTCTCTTCTTTTGACTCTCCCTCCCCTTCTCCTTTCCACCCTCTCCCCCTCCCTCCCATTCTCACTACCGTCCATTCGGACTACCTTTCTTTACCTCTTCTACATAGCACACATACTTATGTTTCATTTTTGTCTTGCAGGTTTTCTACGTCCACTGGAGTCCAACACACATTTTTTATATTATGCTGTTTGTTCTATTAAACTTACGTTTCTACTTATTTGTGTTTTAATAAAGGTTACTTTTTTTTCAAATAAATAACTGAGTGTATAGGTCTTCTTTTTCTGACAGCACTTGTCTATAGTTTATTGTGAAAATCATCTGTTTATAGGAGATTATGAGGGAAAACCTTTCTAATATTACAGGGCACCTACCAAACATAATCTAACTGACTATTACACAAATGAAGCCAGGGTAATTCTACAACTGCAAGAGTTCTATGAGTGTATCACTTTATAACACCATAAGTACTGCCCGTGTGATTACAGAACCAATATTACAGAAGAGAGGGGTCCCAGAACCGGAGGACAGATAAAGAAAATAAAGTAACAACTTATTTTTACTTGTTTTAGAGCACAATGTTATTTAATCACAAGGTGCTCAAAGCCATTTTGCTATACATTACATTATTACACTTTTTCATAATCGTGTTGCTGTGCCCAAAAGGGAGGGGGGATAGTGAAGTGGTTGGAAGTGGATATAAATAAGGATTGTGACAAAATAGGTCAAACATAAAAGATACCAAACACAAAACTTTTTGCTGGCTTCCAAAGGGAGCCAGACGACGACGTTGCATCAAATGTCAAAATTATTCACAAAACCAATCTTCTACAATAAGCAGTATAAATCACACTAAGGGTAGAAGTTGGTTTAGGGGTTGTAGTCAGTCTACGTTTCGACCCTGGAAAGAGTAGGGGCAATGTCCCTTACAAGGCGGGTCTTCTTCAGGACGGGAAAGTCGTAGGGCAGGCTCCTAAAAAGGGGGGTCGGTATATAAAGACAAAATTAGACTGGTCCCAAGTGGGGATCCATATTAAAAATGGTCAAACAGAGTAGAGGCTATATCAAAAACAGTGCTGTATATTGTTACGTGGTTAGGCACTATGGTTGTAAATTCGGTCAGGTTATCATACATGGAAAAAGTAGTCCCTGATTTATACTGTTAAAAAACTGGAAGCAAGCCTGATTGCAAGAAACACTTACATACATTGAAGCTGTGAGACAGTCAAAAAAGGTCCAACCCATCGGTGGCCATTCTCGATAACACAAACCTCTAGGGAGAGGGAGACACCGGAAAAATGGTATTGGCGATACAGGCGTTTCTTAGGAACATCACTCAGATGGTCAAAGGATCAAAGGAGAGGGTTACCTGAAAGTCAGGGAGTTTCTCTATTCCTGAAAAACCGGTCTCCGTGCCGCATCTGCCAACGGAGGGCGAGATCAAGAAACTTTTTTTTTTTAAAAACTAATATACGGCCGCTTAGCCATTCCATATATGCACTGAGTTGGGCAAAAAAGGCTGGAGGGGAGGGAGAAAGTTGCAAAAAGGCTCAATTTACCTTGAAACGGGGTTAACACCTCCGTGGGGCTTCCATTCTGCTAGCGCGTTGCCTGGATCAGTGAAAGCCAAGTGAAAAACGTGAAGTAATGGGTGTCCTGCGCGGGGGCGTAATGGGCAAAGTAGTGGTCGTCATGGTAACTGTAAGTCGCCCAGTAAAGCATCGGGAGTTATATGTTGTGAAAAAAAGACTTGCTAGATTTATTTGGCACGCACTAACTCATATTAGTTTGCATAAATCAAGCGAGTGGCAGGGGTGTGGGGGGGTTAAGGAAAAGGTAATGTTGCATACCTAAAGCATTAATGTACAGTGGGGAATCAAATACCTTTTAAAAGAAAGAAAGGCTCTATGGATCTTCAAGAAAAACCTGGTGATTAGTGAAAAAATATATTGCCGTGTGTAATGTAAACCAATAAATATCATTTACATCGTGGAAAAAAAACACATAACTACCACACAGGGCGTTAGAGGCGCCATAATTCCATTGGGAAGAGAAAACGGTGGATCAGGGAACCTTGCAAAATCGCCTGGTGCTTGGGTGTTGTTCAATTATTGTTCCATGTTTACAAGGAAAAACAAAATTAGCGTAACTCTCTGTATAGATCACACCATGGACACGTTACATAAATGAAGTGTTTACCTACCACACAAGGCGGTACAAACACTTGAAAGTCTTTGTAGAATAGATCAAAAGGAGGAGAGTTGAGGAGGTGTCCTAAAATAAGGTGTGTTATGTCTCCCCCTAACAAAAAATGAGGATAGTCATTCAAATGGCCAATATTAGAGGGCAGCGAATACAGAGACAGAACTACTATCAAGTACGTTGATTCCATTATTGATAGGACAACACTGGAGTGCAGCAAAAAAGGGACATTACAGTACTGCTAATTGAGCAAAACTACTATCAAATTCGTTGAGTCCATTATTGATAGAGTTGAAATGGGTTATCCATGCCTTGCAATGACCACACCTGTGGTGACCAAGTATCGGTGGTAGATTCCAGAGTGACGTTATCGTGGTCGTTTCTGGCAAATCAAGGAATGATCGAACAACATTGTCCTTTATATTCGTTGCTTTCTTAAAAGAATGCATGGGGGGTGCCTCAAGGCCAAGATCATCAGAGATCAGATTCCAATGTTTATTGATAATCTTTTTCAACTCATTGTTTTTGGTTGAAAATGTTGTCACACAGATCATACGGTGATTCTCATTATCCTCTCTTTCTCTGATTTGTAAAAGTGAGTCACAGGGTTTAAACCAAGCCCTTTTTCTAGCACATTTTACAAGTCTTCTCGGGTAACCATGCTCTATAAGGCGTTCCATAAGTTCCTGCGATTCAATCATGTAGTGTTCCTTCTTGGAGCAGTACCTCCGGACCCGGAGGAATTGCCCAAAGGGCAAATTGTCGCGCAAACCTCTCGGGTGATGACTGGAGTATTGAAGGAGGGAGATTCTCTCAGCCGGTTTTCTATATAGTGTAGTGCACATTACATCTCCTTCCGCATAGAATGTTAGATCCAAAAAGTTGATAGTTTTGGAGTCGGATTGCGTCGTGAATTGGATGTCGCGTAATCTCATATTGAGCCATGTGTTAAAATCTGTCAACTGGGTTTGATCACCCGTCCAGACCATAATGATGTCGTCGATGTAACGCATCCATAGGCCAATCTTGGACCTGAAGGGATTTGAAACATTCAAGATGAAATTGCGCTCAAAAGCTGCAATAAAAATGATGGCCAGATCCGGGGCAAAGGCCGCGCCCATGGCTACTCCCTTGGTCGGCAACTAGAAATTATTCTGGAAAACAAAGAAGTTGTGCGTCATAGCAATTTTAAGTAATAGGATGATAAAATTGGTAGGGACCGGGACAGGTGCTTCACGTTGGTCCAGGACTAAAGAAATTACATCCAGGGCTGCATCCTGGGGAATACTTGTATAGAGGGAGACAATATCGCCTGTAACAAGTAACTCCTTGGTAGTGTCAAAAGATCTGCCATCTATGATGTTGATAGTATGGGTAGTATCACGAAGGAATGTTTCGGTTGCCTCCGCAATAGGTTTCAGGAAAAAATCAATGTAGCGACAAAGTGGTTCAAGGAGGGACCAGCACCTAGAGACAATGGGGCATCCTGGCGGACTATTCATGTCTTTGTGTATCTTGGGCAAGGTATATATCGTTGGTAATCTGGGGTTCTTCTGGTTAAGGTACTGGTACTCGAGTTCGCTAAGGAAGCCTTGGTCAAATCCATCTTGTGTAATACGTTGTATTTCAGCTGCCAGCTCTTTTGACGAGTCAACTAGAAGTTTTTTATAGCTTACTCCATCATTTAATTGTTTCATAATTTCTTCCTTATACTTGGAGACATCCTGTATCACGATGGCCCCACCCTTGTCGGCCGGCTTTATGATCACTTCTTTGTTGTCGTTTAAAGCCGACAGTGCCAAACTCTTCGTTTGGCTGATGTTGAATTTGGTGTACTTTTTCTGAGCCAGGATTTTATGCACGTCTCGAAGAACCACACTCTCGTAGGCCAAGATTTTTTTTGACATGGCATGGGCTGGTGGTACAAAGGTAGATGGGGTTCTGAGCCCTGTGTAGGATTTCCGGGTCTAGGTCGTAGAGTGTCTGAAAAAATGGCGTAGCCTGAATTTTCAAAAGAATCTATGGAGTTCAGTCTTGATGCTGAATGGGTTGGGTGAGGCTGTCGGTACATACGATAGACCTCTACTTACTACTCTCACCTCATTCTCATTAAGATTGTAGCTGGAGATGTTAACCATTGGCATGGGAGTGGTCCTTACCACCTGTAGTTCTTGCGGCGAGTGGACCTCTCCCCGTCTTCCTCCGGTATGAAACGCACTTGCTTCTGGGCATGGCCTCTCTCACCATCCCATTCTGTGTTGGTCCCCTGGTGTCCCCTGGGGGTGCCCCTGAGCCAGGTATTCCCCCTGCCTCGAGGTGGTCTCCATGATCCTTGGCCTAAAAAAGAAGGCTGTTGGGGAGGGTAGTTATAATCCTGATAGTTATAAGCTGAGCTAGGGCCGGCATGCTCTGCCTCACCCTCGGAACTATAGGATGTGTACGAGAAGGTGGTGTAGTTTCGTCTGCCCCTGAACCCACCTCGTCCCCGGTTGGTAAAACGCCCCTGATTGTCTTGGCGGTAATAATCTTCCTGCAGGTAAGGATAGGTTCTCTTTTTGTCGTAGATGCGGATGTCGCGTGCTACTTTTCCAAGTTTCCTTGTGTGCGTTGTAATCTCAAAATCGTTCAGTGTCGCATCCAATTTGGTTAAGGCTTCCTTCACATTAGTGATGCTCGAATCCCCTGCGATTTCGGACTTCAAAGCCGCAATCTCACGTGTGAGGATCTGTACTTGTTCCGCAGCCGTCTCCACTCCCAGGACCATCCGGTGCCGGGAGCAGTTGTTGGCCACGAAACTGAAACCTTCTCGGAACTTGGGAACGTCCACGAAGATGGCTGGTTCTATCTTGATTTGGAGTCCTGTTGGCGCTGCCTAGGACCACTGAGACTTCAGGGACTGCCGAGGCCCACCCTGCATATTTAAGTAAAGCCCCAGAGTGTGGCGATCCCGGGGCTACAGTTGGCCTCAAACCCCCTGAACAATTAGTATTCAATACCCTGGAAGGTGGCGGTCCCCCAGGCTGCGAAACGTCTCTGTGCCCTTCCGCGCCTAATTTACAAGTGACATCAAGATCCCCAGTCCTACAGAGACCCCGCAATATAATAATTGGATTGGCCACAGAACATTACCCACCAGGGCCCTCAATTAAATGAACGTTACCATCCGCATCCCCTCTATTAAAGCGATACAAGTTTTTCCTCCTCTCGCTTCAAGTAGTCAAACAAGCATTTGTTATCACAGGGTGGAAGCCAAGACACAAATGTCCTGCCAATGCACACGCCGGGACATTGTATGAGGTGCGCCTGAGAGGTCGCCCTCCCTAGGACCATGATGCATTTGTTAGTATAAACTCATACTAACACTACTTACACACGTGTACTACAGCGACCAGAACCTAGTGAGGAAGCGCAAAATCTAAAAATATAAATCCTATCAGAAGTCAGATGACATAGTTCAATGAGCCGACGACCCTGGCATGAGTAGAAACTGCTATACAAAGAAAACTTGTCTTCAGCACAACGCAAACAATTTTGTAATATTGGTGAGTGCTGCCTTCTTTTTACCTTCTCCAGCTTGTCGCCATATTTATGTAGTGAAGAGGCAGACAGCAGAGGATCCAATAAGTAGATTTGTTACAGGAAAACAAGACACCTGAAACAGCCACCAACAGGAGCAGACATTACATACTTAGATTCTAAAAGAATTACAAACTAACATTCTAATAGAACTTACATTGGAATACTACACAGAGCACATGACTTTACAGCAATGAGCTCATGGTTTCATCCACAAGTCTTGACACTGGTAGGGGTGAGTAGTTCGTTTCCCACTCCCTGTATTGTATAAATGCAAACTATCACTACTTCCACAGGTATGCTACAGCTCCCAGAGCACATCACTTTACAGCACTGAGCTCACAATTTTGGCTCACGGTTTAGTCCCCGAGTCTTCACACCACACTACTTACACACTTATACTACAGCGGCTAGGATCCTACAGCACCCAGAGCCCATCCATTTACAGCAATTACCTCGGTTTCATCCCCAACTCTTCACACCGGTAGGCATGAGTTCTTCGCTTCCCTCTTCCGGTATACTATAAACACACAGTAGCGGTCAGTAATTCGCTTCCCACTCCCTGTATGGTATAAATGCCTACTAACACTACTTTCACACGTATGCTACAAAGACCAGACCACATTATTTTACAGCAATGACTTCACAGTTTAGGCGCTCGGTTTCATACTCGAGTGTAGCACCATATCATATCAGCACCATGTCACTCTGAGCAACACCGCACTTTCAGACCAGTAACATTGACTACTTCGCTTCGCACTCCCCCACAGAGGTTACAGTGCTCCTACCCTCCTTTCCAACTTTTTCCCCCCTTTTTTCCCCTTACTCAATTCAACGGAATCACAAAATGGCAGCCAACACTTCCTAGTTGCAACCGCTCGCAGCGCTCAAAACCATTCAGCAGCAAACTCCTGCTTGTAACGCCTCAGCCAATCAGATGGCTGACTTCCCAAATATCAATATCTGTAAATTTTGATATTTCTCAAAAACTACTGAACGGATTTACACTAAATAAAAAAAAGCGTGCTTTCTACACCAAACCCCTTGTCCCTGCCAAATATGGGGTAATTCCGTTCACCTGTTTGACCTGGAGCCTTGTCTAAAGTTTCCTATGGAAATTAACATGGAGAAAACACGTTTTGGGACCCCCTTTTATCTCCGCCCCCTTGACGAATCACCTCCAAACTTTTAACATAGGAGCTGATATCAACAAAGAATTCGTTTTGAAAATTTCGCGAAGATTCATCAACCGGCGCCAAAGTTATTGGGAATAGAATGTTGCGATTTTACTATGGTAACTAGGTCCTAACTATAACTACATAATGGCGGTCGCCGTAGGTAGTTAAGGTTAGGACCTATTATGCATAGGAAAGGCAGGGTAGAAATAATTTTACCCTATAGACCTGCTTAGGGGGTCCCAGAAGGACCCCCAGGGCCCAAATTATTTTTTTAAAAACAAACGGCAGGTGCGTAGTAGGGTGCGTGGACAGTGGCGTAAAATAAATTAAATAAAACTGAGTTTTTTTAAATAATTCGTCTCCAGGGGGTTAAATACAAGGGGCAACATTATTACATTTTATGTGGGGCCCAATGGGGCCCCCCAGCCTCGGGGATCGTCAACACCCGGGGCTAAAAAGATAAAAATAGGAAATCTGCAACATTCTATTGCCAATAACTTTGGTGCCGATTGATGAATCTTCTCGAAATTTTCCAAACTTTTGTCCAGCTCATTTACCCTCCTTCCCTGAAAGTTTGGAGGTGACTTGTCAAGCGGGACCGAGAAAAAAGGGGTGTCCCAAAACGTGTTTTCCCCATGCAATTTCCCGTAGGACCTTTAGCCACGACTACAGCCCGAATGGCTCAACTGAATTACACCAAATTTGGCAAAGAGGTAGTCCTTAGTTCAGACTTGTGCCTTTTGCTTAAATGGTGTTAATCTGTTCAGTAGTTCCTGCGAAAATTACGGTTAAAGACATTTATATATCTATGGGCGCGGTGGATCCGCGGATTGTGCGAGGATTGGCATCGTACAATAAGCGCACTGTCCCGAACATGCGCTCAATGCTAATTGGCTGTCAAGCGATTGTAAACATTCGAAACCAGAAACTGTTGGCAGCAATTTTGTGCCTCGGTAGAAGCGAGGCTGAGGAAGTTAGTGGAATATGTGTGCAAAACGGAGAAAGGGGGCAGGGTAGAAATTATTTTACCCTCTAGACCTGCTTAGGTGGTCCCAGAAGGACCCCCAGGGCCAACATTTAAAAAAAAAAAAAGGCATGTGCTTGTAGGGTGGGTGGACTGAGCCGTAAAATGAATCAAATAAAACTGAGTTTTTTTTAAATAATTTGTCTCCGGGGGGAAATACCGGGGGCAAAATTATTAAATTTTATGTGGGGCCCAAAGGGGCTAAAAAGAAATAATTGTGGGGGAAGGGGTCGAAGGTCCTCAAAGCCGCGGGGACCATTACCCCTCTGGGTTTATGCATTGTGGGAGGGGGACTGCGTGGCCCCCCCTGCTGGAGCACTTGAGGGCCCCGTTATCCCCCCGGGCTACAAGAAAAATCATGGCTGGGGAGGGGAGGCTGTAAGGTCTCCAAAGCCACGGTGACCACCACTCCCTGGGGCTTTATGTATTGTTGGAGGGCCGGCTTTTGCAGTGTCCCAGGATGCCCATCCCGCTCTCTCATAGCAAGGAAATCTGTTCTCTCTTTCAAAATCTAAATCAGATTGCTTTTCCACAGGGGGAGCTGCATGTTTGTAGCTCCTGATGTGAAAAAGTAATGCCGGCTCCCAAACGCGTAGAAGTTGTGCACCAAAGGCGCTGGAGTCACGCACTTTACAGATTATGAGTCATGCATCCAGGGCGTGCACACCAGGGGGCCGCACTGAGTGCTGCGCTGGGTGCGCAACTTTTACTTTTTCCATTAAAAAATAGCCCCTATCAGTACTTTCTAATATTCCCGGGGATCGCATCCCCCGCGTCTTATAAAAAATGTTGGGGACCGTGAGGGGAGCCACTATGCCCCCACGGTCCCGCCGGCTTCCTGTGTTCTTTGGGAGCCGACATTGCTTTTCCGCAAGGGGAGATGCTAACTTGCATGTGGAAATGCAATGTGCTTTGGATTTTGAAAGTGAGAACAGATTTCACTGCTCTCTCTTTCAAAATGCAAACTAAGTTTGCTATGGGAGGGCAGGAGCCGTGCGACTCCCGCCCTGTCAAAGCAAACTGCAGTGTCCCGGGGTAGGCACCCCAAGACACTGCAGGAACCGGCCCTGGGCGTGGCGGTCTCTAGGGCCCTCGAGGGCACCAGGCGGAGGGCCACCTAGCCTGCCTCCCACAATATACAAATCCCCAGTGGGTAGTGGTTCCCGAGGCTTGAGTGGCGTCGTTGAGGCCCACACACTTCTAATTTTGTTGGGGGGGGGGGCCTTGGACGCAAAAGTGGTGCAAGGGTGTTGTAAATCTGATACACAGTGTTTTGTTTTACTTTGCTTTCCTTTTTGTCTTGTAGAGGATCCAGGGTAAATATAATGGTTTTTGTACAGTCAGTACCTTTCAACCCTACCCCCAAACGGCTTTCTGCCTGTTACCATAGTAACAGTTCGTGGAACACTTACGTGAGCACAGAGTTTAGAAATTCACCACACTATGATGCTAATGGAAAAAGTTACTGTGCTGGAGTTTTAAAGCTTTTCCATAGGAACCGTTAGTTGTAGCTATAGACTCTGGTAAAGATCTGCTAAAGATTTAGTCTCAGAATTATACTTCAAATTATAAATATTATTTCTATTGGGGACCGCTACCCCACCAAAAAAAAGTCATATATACTGTTTTTTTAATTAACTTTTATTAAAACAACATTAAATAACTGGAAACATAACTTAAACATAACAATACAATAAATAACTAGAAACATAACTTTAACAAAATAATATAAGAAACAAAATGTGATATGGACTCCAATAGAAGTACGGTAGGTAATCTGCAAAAACAAAAAAGAAAAATAGTGTTTAAAATTAGATCAATGTGACTAAATGAGGTCAAACATTATAAGTCAAGGTAACACTAGACGATATTTCCTCATTTTTACGTGTGCAGTGTGCCTGATACATTTCACTTGTCTTATAGGCCCGCGTTCAAGCTGTGTCTGTATGGTTGTGCCTACTGCGTCAGATTTAAATTACAGATCAACAGGTCTTTAAAATGATTCAGAGAGGAGACAGAATTAGGTGAAAGATCAAGTCAATATGCAGGATAATATTCTTTAGGGCTTATTTACAAGAGTCTTTCGCCACTTTTGTGTTACTTTTCTCATGTTGAAAGTGATGCAAAAGTGGCGCAAGGGGCTTGTAAATAAGCTCTTTTATTTCTAATGCATTTAATCAGAGGTATTGTATATGTTGTACACGGCAGAGTGGATAGCATTGTCCAAAACTTGAAAAAAGAAAGAGAAACGATGTGAGAGAGAGTGAGAAAGAGAAAGAGAGAAAAAAATGACATTTAAACATGGGAGAGAGAAAGTTATAGATGGAGCAGGTAATACTGAAGAAAATACCCATAGCTCACCTTTTGCCTCCCTTGTGTGTCCAAGCAGGTGCTGGTTTATAATGCACCCTCCAAATTAGTGATCTGAAAAATAGTATTTAGAGTTATTAATAGCATAGTACATACAAATGACACGTATAAGGTCAAACATGGCGATGTTTTCTTATTTGTATGTCTGCAGTGTGCCTGATACATTTCACTTGTCTTGTAGGCCCGTGTTCAAGCGGTGTCTGTATGTAAGTGCCTACTGCGTCAGATTTACATTACAGATCAACAGGCGTTTAAAATGATTCAGAAATTAGACAGAATTAGGTGAGAGATCAAGTCAATATGCAGGACAATATTCTTTAGGACATATTTATTTACAGACTGTTGCACCACTTTTGTGGTACATTTCTCATGTTGAAAGTGACGCAAAAGTGGGGCAAGGGGCTTGTAAATAAGGTCTTTTAATTCTAATGCATTTAATCGGAGGGATTGTATATGTGGAGTAGTGTGGCTCACTGGTTAGAGGCAGCAGACCCGGGAGCAGAAGTCGGCCTGGGACCAGGGTTCAATTCCCGACACGGCAGGGTCGTGGACTTGGTTCAGCGGACTTGATAATTCTCGCTTCGGTGTTTACTCTAATCAGGGGCTCCACTCGGCAACTCTGGGCATTAGCTTGCCTAATCTCCACAACGGCCCCATCAATTCCGGGGATGCCTGGCTCCACCTTGGGGACTCCCAGCAGGGACCATCCCACAGGGAAAGCCAGGACGGGTTCCCCAGAGTTATACAGCGCCAGGAAACCTACGGACGGGTAGCAGTGCGCTTTACAAGCTCAAATACATTTACATATATGTAGGCCGCTCTGCTTACCTTGTGTAAACACTGTGACCAACTTGAACTCAGCTTTGGTTCTACACGTCAGAGTCGACAGCAGCATCCATAACTTTAAGAGAGAAAGAGAAACGATGTGAGAGAAAGTAAGTGCGAGAAAGTGAGAAAAAACGACATTAAAAGTGTGAGAGAGAGAAAGTTATAGATGGAGCAGTTAATACTGGAGAAAATACTCGTAATTCACCTTTTGCCTCCGTTGTTTGTCCAAGGACGTGCTGCTTTATAATGCACCCTCTAGTTTAGTGATCTGAAAGATAGTATATAGAGTTAGTAATAGCATACTATATACAAATGCACAGGTACATTTTTGGTTAATTATTTTATACACTCAGGATACTATATTACAACAAGTTCCACTGTAAGGAGGTGTCTGTGCAGTGTTTTTTTCCAAAGTACTATATTCCATGCATTCCCACTGCATAGCGGTGAGTTCTCAATATTGGGTATCTAGACTGTTGCACCCCATTGACTCACAGAGTCCGGAGGGGAGTGTTTTTCTTGGCAAGTCATAGGCAAATTTAGAAGCTCCTTGCGCCACTTTACCCATGTTAAAAGTGACAAAAAAGTGGCGCAAGGGGCTCGTACATCTGCCCTTCAAACTGTTGTAACTTATCTATTCTCACTGGCCGGAGGTAATAGTACATTCCCATGCAGTGAAGCTGCTGCACACTACCCACTTTCTCCTTTTACTGATGACTTGTTGTTTTGGAAACAAGCTTTTTTGCTCACCTTGTGCCATTGGCCTGATTCAAAGAGGGCGCGCTACGTGTCGAAGCTGCTTTCTCAGTAGTTGTTACGATGGCCACGCATCAATGCAGAATCCTCAAACGTTGAGTTTTCGAGGTTTTGGGGGGGACGCCAATTTGTGAAACACAACCTGCAAGATAAAAAGGAAGTTAACATTGTATGTAATTTTTTTATCAAAGGAGAGAGGAAGTGAGAGAGTGACTGCAAAGAATATTCGCAGCTCACCTTTCTGTCACCAGTGTGTTTTTCAACATGTGCCGGGACATAATGCACCCTGAAGCTCTACATCTAAAAGATAGTAAAAGAAAGATGTTATGATTGGTAATTGTTACTATCTTAATGTGGAGTTGAATAACATCGGCCTTTCACACACGTTCCCTCTCACATTTAAAAGAACTATTTGTATAGTTTATATTCCGGACGTTTGACCGATTATAAAAACGTTCCTGCTATTGGAAAAAAATATGTACATGTAATTTGATACACTATATAGGACTGCGTTCTTCTAAATCATTGCGTCGGTTTTCTGTATTTAGTCTGCTACAGCCCTTCTACTCCCTCCGATGCGCACCCAGGCTTCACTGCTCAGCTTTTTGTGGACAGTACACCTTCTACATCATGTAGTCCCGATCTGCCACTAAGAAGTCTCACATATAGTGCTGAGTCTTGATATCTCTATGGCTAATGACATACTCATGCTCCCATCATTATCATCGCAGGTTCTTCACCCGCTCAGTCCTTCCAATACCACTAACTCAGTGACCAAATAGGCCATGCACGTTGTAGTGGGCCCCCCTATTCGGTAGTTCGGGCCTACCAGTAGGACGGGCCATCACAGCGCTTGGGATGGGAGCAACTCTAAAATGGCGTAGAGCACATGCGCCCTGTCTTTTTTATTGGTAGGGTCACGTGTGTAATGACGCATATGCTGGATGGGTGTGGTTTGGGTGTATACCAGCCATGAGGGAGTGTGTGTGTGTGTTTTGACAACTAGACCTGGAACTAAGAAATCACTACAATGAAAATCTGGGCAATGTTGCATTTTTGTTTTTTCCTGTTAGCATAAGTGGAGTGGGCTGGCCTGACGTCTGCCAGTGCTGTGCGAGGCTCTGAACCATGATTACGGAGCTATGGGCATGGTCCCCTCGTGAGCTATATGAGAAATCAAGTGATTCGGGTGTCCGTTTTGTAGTACTGATGTTGAGATTTCGAGGTGTATTTTTTGAATGCTCCTAGTGTGTGCGTGGATGCCTGGCAGCCATCTTGGAGTAATTTTCCTTAAATTTAAGAAAACACATTACATGATATTGGCTGTGGTTGTGTGCACACATACAGCATCATCTTGGTTTAAAAAAATGTTTAAATATGGCTGAGCTCTAATAGGAAGGAGGGGAAAGTGGTCTTAGCTCTGGATTAATGAGGGGGTGGTGGGCAAAAGGGTTGGCAGGAGAAGTAGAAGACCGCGAGATATGAAATTTAAGAAGATAATGATCTGATCTTACCAGATGATCTTCAAAGGGTGAGATAAAGTGGTGATAGTTACATTTGAGAAGGTAGGGTCGAGTGTGTTCAGGAGCAATGTGAGTGGAGTAAGAAGTGAACAGCTGGAAGCCTAAGAAGGCCATGTCATCTATCAATAGGAGAAAGTCAGTGTTGGAAGTGTTTTCCAGATGCAGATTTAAGTCACCTAAAATATTCAAATTTTTTAATCGGAGCGCATAGGGAGCCAAGTACTCTAAGAGTTTGGTGCTGAAGTCTTTCTTAGGGTCTGGAGGCCTGTACATGAGGGCATTACAGAGAGAAGGTAAGTGTACTTGGGAGAGTTTAAAGATGATGTATTCCAGCCAGTTGTAGGTTTTGGCATGGAGAATTGAAATGGTAAGGCCTTTGCAACATATGCGGGGAATCCCACAGCAGTTTCAAGGGGTCTGTCCAACCTGATTAATTCATAGCCCTCAGGTAGGCTGATGACTATGCTGGGGTTGGAAGACAAAGTTGTAGTCGGATTGGAATGTGCCTTCAAGAGAATGAGGAGGACAGGTGAACGTTCAAGAGAACGTACCAGGGGCAGCTCCTCCGCTAAGGGTGAGGAGCGTCGCCCCACTGCTCTCAGAGCAGTGAAAAAGAAAATAGAAAATGATCATAACATATTATTAAAATTTTATTTTTCGGAGTTACAGGGCTGGATTAAGGTGGGGCGGGCTGGGATTACCACTTCTCACCACTCTCCCGTGCCTCACCACCACTGGAATTTACACCTGATTGAGCAGAAAGGACCATAGTGGTGTTGAGCAGACACAATGTAACAGGGCTGAGCTGGTTCATGGGGAGTAAGAGGTTCTTACCTGAAGTTGGAAGGAGGCGGGCCTGGCTGTTTGTTCCAAATTAGCTGAATGGCAAAAACTCTCAGGCATGACATCTCGATTCATACGATGGAGGGGGTCAGATCCCTGCACAGCATCCAACGAAAGGCTGACCCTGCACTTTTTGCTTGATGTCCGACTAAAACAACATAATAAGAACAGTTAAAAGCGCATGCTTTCCTAAAAATAATATTAAATGCACATGTTAAAGTAAATACAAATAATGCCGGGAATTGCCATGTCTTAAGCATTTACCTAGAAAGCTTGTAAGCAGCAACACAAAGGCAAGAGGAACTCCACATCTCTGAGGGCAGGAGTAAATGCACTTTAACTCCCTCTTTTTAATGGCAAGAGTAGAAGCTTTTTAAAGCCCCTCAAAGTCCCGCCCTCCTGATGGCAGGAGTACATGCACTAATTATCAAAGCTCACATGCAGGAATGCACGAACAGGCAGGGATGAGGCAGGGGTGAGCAGCAGGCAGTGATTGAATGGGGCAGCGGAGGTGTACAGGGAAGTGAGCATGAGGGTGACAGGGCAAAGGGAGGCAAGCGACAGATGGGAGCCAGGACTACTCTGAAGTTCTTTATCAGCCAACAGTAATGGAACAATGGAACCTTCTGCGAAACGTCACAGAATTGAAGGACAGCCCGCTCCACCTATGGAAAACATTGATAACTAAATCAGAGCCACATTCTGACTGGGGTCGATCTAAACCCCAATCTCTCTCCACACTGCATTTATTCATTAATGTGAGCTCTCTAAGACTGTTATAGCTGTCTGTAGTGAGACCTACAAATGTAATGTAAATGTAAATTGATACTTGTATAGCGCACTACTCACCCGCAAGGGTCTCAAGGCGCTTGTACGAATACCGCTGTGGCACCCATCCTGGCTTTCCCTGTGAGGTGTCCACTCCTGGGCACCCCCAAGGTGGAGGCCAGGCATCCTTAGCGTTGTGGGGGCCGTTGTGGAGATTAGGCAAGCTATTGCCCAGAGTTGCAGAGTGGGACTCCATGATTGGAATAGGCACCGAGGCGAGAATTATCAGGTCCGTGGAATTTTGAGCCCAAGACCCGCCGAGGCAGGGAATTGAACCCTGGTCCCGGGCTAGACCTCTGCATCAAGGTCTGCCGCTCTAACCATTGAGCCACACTTCTCCACTTCCATGCTTCTCAAGTGCCTCAGCCTGACCTCCTCAACTGACGCGTTGGATCTTACTCCTAGCTATCAGCATGGTAAGGTAATACACCAATAGACCTACTGGCTTTGCTTGTGTATTTTTCGAATGCTCCTTGTGTGTGCATGGATGCCTGGCGGCCATCTTGGAGTACTTTTCCTTAAGTCTAAGAAAACACATTCCATGATAATGGCTGTGGTTGTGTGCACACATAAAGAATCATCTTGGTTTATAAAAATGTTTAAAGATGGTAGAGGGCTAATTGGAAGGAGGGGAAAGTGGTCTAAGTCGATGGGCTTAGAGGCAAGCAGGTGTTTGGGGGGATACTTATCTAAAAACAATGTTTCAGCAGAAAGGAGGAGGGAGCAGGAAGAGACGAGGGGAGGGACACACTAGCCCCCATGCACTGCAATGCAACACTGGGGGGAGCTAGCTCATACAATCAAATCAAGGTGAAAACGAAGACCTTCCAGGACAGGAAACTATTGCATCAGAAACAACTAACTAAGTGAGGCAAGAAATCCATCAAATGATGAGCTAGTTGAGGAGCCAAAGCTCATTCTTGGGGACAGATTTAACATTATTTTCCGCAGATCAGCAAGCGACCTTGCTGTGCTGCGTGAAAGGAAAAGGGCAGGAGTGTGCTGTATTTGACGAATGTGCTGTATTCAACATCATAAGGCGCAGTCCTGTTCTTTGTTGTGCTGGCACACAATGTGCAGCCTAGCACCACCGCAAACACCCTTGTGCTGTGCTAAAAGGGTGCCTGCGTTTCAGACAGGATTGTTTTTGTGCAGGAAGGGACATCTTCTTGCATGAAAACAACCATCTGAGGCATTTTCTCTATGTGTGCTGCATGATGCAAAGAGGACAAAAATAGTGAGAAATAAAGATATTTCTCTTCGTTACACCTCACCTGGGAAGGCGTAGCATTTTGACGCATTCCCAGGTTTACCAGAAATGGTAAATATGGGATATCACCAAAATCCATGGAACGTTTCCCTGGGGAAGAGTAATGCGACACAGTGATTTGCGATGCATTGCATTACTCTAGATTTATCAAGTCATGCAGGAATAGGCAAGGTGGCCTTGAGAGGCTTGATAAATCTGATGTAGTAGTTGCGTCACCCTTGCATTTCATTGTTAAATCTGCCCCTCAGTCTATTGATACAATAATTCCCATGCAAACAAACAGGTAAAGTTGTCTCTAAGCGAGATCTAAAAATTAAACCCCACTGCATGTCTATTTCTAAGGCTGGGCAGCTTTGCAGCTTGTTTGCATTCAAATTAATTGTATAGTTAAATACCATACGATTTATATAGAATGCAGCCATTTCCATTTCATTAAAATGAGTCGGGCTCAAGGTTGTGAAAGCTGAAACAAGGAATATAGACTTATAGTCACAGTTATGCTAATACTTTGAGCACTGACTTGCACATGAGCCTTCATTTACCATTTTGGATTGCAAGATGTAGTGGGACTCAGCAATCAGGATAATCCCGAGATTAGTTAAAGCCTCACTTGCACAATAGTGAGCTCTGCGCTGCACCACACGTACTTGTGATTGGATGCCCTCATCACTTGCACAATGGCTAGGATTTCCCAAGGCACTGATTCATTCCTAATGTTTTTGCAAAACCAAAGGAAACTTGATTAGGACACAGAGCTCAGCTGGAACGAGTAGGCGTGAGTCGGAGTCTCCCAAAAACCATCTTCTAACCAAAGGTGTGTGTCTGTGTCCTTCTGCCCATGATGGATGGACTCGTCTGAGAAACTTATGGCTCACATGTAATAGTTTAAAAAAAGAAAAGTATATTTTTTTTAAACACAGGCCCTGATTCACTCTACTTTTTTGGGTATTAACAAACTATAGTGGACCCCTCACATTAAAAGATAGGACAGGCCTATTTATTATGCTCTCTCGCTCTCTTGCTCTCTCTCTCTCTCTCTCTCTCTCCCCCACTCGCTCCCTCCCTCTCGCTGTCTCTCCTCTCTCTTTCTCTTTTCTTCCTCTACCTACTTGTCAACTTCAACTATCCCAACCATGTGTTCAGAGCATCTGACTATTGGCACAACTCTCAGTTAGAATTGTGGTGGACACATATTTTGGGGAAATCCTCTTTCATTTCACAATGCCCTGGAATGTGCAATTGTATGAATCTCCCATTCCAATATGACACTCCTGACCTAATGCTGAGTTGCCGCAGAAGTCCCAGAGAGGAGAGAGGCATGGGCCCTGTCTGTACTGAAGTGCCTGATTTCCACCACTCATGACATGGTTGGTCTGTGGAGAACAGAATTACATTCCATCTATCATGGTTTTAAGTGGGATGAATCTCAGACCCTATCTTGCCCTGTATTCATGTACTTAACTTTACTGGCAAAAAACTGATCGATTCTGAATGTACAGAATTTAATGTAATCCATGTCAGCGATTTACTTCCCATTTATATTTTATGTTTTACGTAACCTTGAATTCTCTAAGAATGTTAGCTATTTCCAAGATGTCTTTCTGTAATTTGTTTCAATGCAGCATAGTGCTCTTTTATAGTGCATGCTTTGGACTGGGTTACCTCAGGTGTTTATAACAGGTCACGATTGAGAGCTCTGGAGTTGAGCTGAAGGCAATGCCAGTTTCTCACCGTGCCTGCCAGTGTGGCAAAAAGGTGTTTATAATTCATGGTCATCCAATCCTTGGCCTCTCAGCAGAGCACCCAGAGCAATTATCACGCATTTCAGTTGCAATTGTGACCCTGTGCAAATGTGTGTGAAGGAGGTACACAGTTGACAAAATATTGATATGGCGGAAGTAATGCTGTGGTTATATGTGACTGTGCTCACTGTGTGTTTGGAGGGTGACGAAGTGAAGGAGATGGGAGGAAGTGCATTGAGGAGAAGTGAAAAGAGGTTGCTGAAGAGGAAAGACATGCTGTGTAAGATAAGCAGATGAAGGAGATGTGGAGAGAAAAATAAAGTACATGTTGAACTTAAAGTGAGCATAATAGGAGTGACTGAGATCACAAGCCTCAGTAATGTTTAATTCACAGTCAAAATGATAGAATTTAACATTTTTTTATGTTAAATATTTATAAAACAAATCATTGCTGTTTATTAAACATCTATCAACCGTTAAAAAAGCCAATAGTCCTGGCTGGTGTTCGGAAAATGTCAAATGTTGGGCTGTGAATCTGACTCAACAGAAAACGCACAGAAGCATCAAAATACCAGTCAGGGGGTATGCTATGGGAATCACAGAAATGTAGTGTACTTGTTTAAGCCCTGAACTTAGTTACAGAGGCCACTCCCCTTTTAGAGACCCTCGACTTTCTTGATTTAATGCTCGGTCTCTCTCTTCAGAGTTGGAATGCAACTCTGTGCATTGTGATCTGAAGGCCCTTTAAGATCAGTACATGACAATGAGCTCCCATGGGTGAAGTAAACTCGGAATGCAGGACCAGTGAGCATCCAGCAGGGTCCTGTTAGAATTCCAATGCAGTCTGTGGGTGCCAAGGCATAAGAGGATTACAATAGGGTGACCACCTCACCCAGATCATTGCAGACTTTCTGTCCAGTCCTGAACTTCTCACTTACAAATCATTGTTTTCAGGTGTGCTGATCTAATTAGCTCAATGGAAGTAAAGCAAATCTACAACACCCCTCCCTCCTGATAATGTTAGACCTTTCAGCGGCCTTTGACACAGTCAACCATCCACCATCATATGCACCCTGGAGCCTTGTGTGGGATTCACCTGCAATGTCCTCATTGGTGCTTCCCCTACATTTCCAGCCATCACCAGTTTGTTCTACCAACACCTTCATGTCAAAAAAGGTTCTTGACTACAACTAAATAAAAATAAACAAAAATGTTATGGACACCTAAAGGGCTATACAAATCAATATCAAAAGGCCTTAAAAGTTCCTTAAAATTATCAGGAAATTAAAAATAATGAGACAAACTCTCTGCAACATGGTGGTCGCCACATTGTAAGCAAAGAAGAAGGCATGGGGAACAAATACAAAATGGCCATCAATGACACACACACACACACACACACACACACACACACACACACACACACCTGCAGAAAATGTTGGTCACCCATGTGGCTAACGAAGCAGGAGGCATGGAGAACAAAGACAATATACCTGCCTAGCACATGCAAACCCACTAACTCCACAAAATGGTAATCATCCAGGTCGCAAACGAAAAAGCAGACCTGGAGAATAAAGACAACATGGCCTTCTAGGGGACAGACAGACAGATACAGACACACATAGATACACACAGACACATATTGTTGGACATTACACTTCTTAAGGGGATTTCCCCAAAACATTTTGCTATTGTCCTCCTGGTTTTTGCCCACTCTTTTTTACTGACGTCAGGACTTGGGAACTTTCCCACTGTACTGCAGGGGGAAAGGGCGTGTGCCCTTCCTATATATGCCAGGATAGAGTGCTTACTTGATTGCCTTAGATGTTGTTCCTGAGTGCACAGTTAAAGGTATACCACATACCCAGGGTGGGGGTGACATGTAGGAAAGAGAGGATGCAGCACTGATTGTGACACCCACTGGAATAGCCCATCAAAAATGTCTCATGCTCAGGTTGCCCGCGCTCATTCTTTGGCCAAACCTGAGGGGGCCCTTCCCTACAACCACACCAGGGTAGGTGAGGGGCCGGGCAGATACATTTGTGTGTGTCCTTTCAGGTAGGGATGAACCCTGATTTGGGTTTTCCTTTCCTAGGGGGTCAGCTCTTCCCATGGGGAACACCTTGAAGGGGTGGCTGATTCCCTTATTGTGGCCATAAAGCCTAGGGCACTTTCCCACTGTAAAGGCAGCTAGAAGTGTGTGCGCCCTTCCTACACACATCAGTCAGAGGTGCTTACCCAAGCTTTCTGAGGTAGTTCAGGTCTGCCAAGGCAGACCAGTGTGTGTGCGCATTCGCACCTTGGGTGGTGGCAACCCGTTGCCCAGCCTGCCAGTAGGGCCGGTGTGGGCACTAACACAAGCAATGTTTTAAAATCTGTGGCCAGTCTGCCATGGCATGCTGGGGGTGCGCACTTCCACCAATGGGGTCAATAGGTGCGTGTCCAGCCTGATGTTGCTGACTGGTGTGCGCCATGGCAACAATGGTGTTCTAAACATATGACCAGCTCACCAATGTAGGCTGGAGTGTGCATTGGTACTGATGGTGTTTTCTACATATGAGGCCAGCATGCCATTGAAGACTGGTGAGTGTGTTGCTCCGCTATTGTTTCTGAAGACGGGTCCAGCCTGCCAGTGCATGCTGGGCGTGCGCTTTGCACCGATGGTGCGTCTGCATATGTGTCCACGGGCCATTGAAGACTGGTGTGCATGTTGCACTGCTGTTATTTCTAACTACGTGTCCTTTCTGACATTGCAGGCTGGTGTGCGATTTGCATCGATGGTGTCTCTACCTACATGACCAGTCTGCCAGTGCAGACTGGTGTGCACGTTGCACCAATGGTATGCCTAAACCTCTGTCCAGCTTGCCATTGCAGGCTGGTAGGTGCACTGGCACAGATGGTGCCTGTGAATACGTGTCCAGCCTGCCATTGCAGACTGGTAGTTCGGGCTGGAACAGTGGATTGCAGTGGTGCAGCCTCATCATGTTTCCTATGACTGGATTCACCGCGACAACCCCTTTCCAGTGGTAAAGATGGCTTTGTCATGTTTCTTGTAGAAATGCCAGTTCTTGAACGTGCATTTAAAAAACCAAGAGCCACTCACAGGTCCACGGGAACTAGGTATTTAAGTAGCACATATACTAATTGTTCACTTGGAACTCATTCGAAAAATACGATTAACTTAATTCTCACAGACAAAAATTCTGTTTAAATTGAGTAAAAATGTGATAAATAAACCAGAACATTTCTGTCATATATTAATTTTCGAAAATTGAAAAAAATGAAGAAATGCTTCTAAGAACCAATCTTTTTGCTGTCACACATATAAAAAGAGCATACTGTTTCGTGAATTAAGTGATAGAGACCCCAAGAAGAGTAACCATAACCAAGGACATAATAATCAAGTGACTTTGGGGCACATGCTCAAGGAAGTGGCGGAGTGAGGCGTTAGCCTGCATGGCTTAACGCCTCACTCCACCACTTCAGAAACGCAAGGCTGCACCATATTTACAAGCATATGGTGCAGCCTTGTGTTTAACCCTGCGCTGGCGCTACAATTAGCAGCGTTACACCAATACAGGCACCCTTGCACCATAGTGCAAGGGTGTCTGCACGCAGGGGAGGATTGTTTATGTGTAGGAAGGTGTCCCTTACTGCACACATAAACAATCCTGAAAAGCCATTTTGTCACTTATATGTGTGCTGCTTAATGCAGCACACATGGAAGTTTTCCTTTTTTACAGGATTGTTTCTATGAAGGAAAGGTCACTTCCCTACACATAAACAATCAAAGGTGTTTTGCTTTATCCATAAGCGAAGCACAAGGCAGCACACATGGAAAATGCAAAAATGGGGAGCAATAAAGTATTTCACCTTGTTTCGTCAACTTAAAACAAAGTGTTTCCTGGTCTTAACTTTGACGCTGCCTCCTATTCATGCTGCCCTTGTAAATAGGGGGCAGCGTCAAAAACAATTGGTGTTGTGGTGGAACGCTCACCGCAACACCAACTGCCCACCCCTTTCATGCTAAGCATAGCATGAAATGGGGAATTATTTGCAAGTTAGGGTTAAGCCATGTTAAGTGGCTTAACGCTGCCTTGTAAATAAGACAATGCCCCTATCGCCACGGAAACGTCACTAAAAGTGACGTTCTCGTGATGATAGGGGCTTGTAGAAATGCCCTTATGTATCTTAAAATACAAGGGCTATTGGCATAGATAAGGACGTCTTGATCAATCACTTTAGCAATATAAGGAAGCACCACACTAGTCTTTCGGTGTTCCCAATTGAAGACTGTCCTTTTTGTTGGTGTCAATGACGTTTCGACCCTGCTTGTAGTATGAGGGTCTCATAAGGACTGAAATAACATGTGGACTACAAAATGCGCTGCATTAGAAGGTATGTATATCAGATTTTATAATATACAAAAAGTGACAAATCAAGGGATTGTGTGGGTTAGGTTGAAGAAGCTTACCTATGTTTATATAAATCATAATTTACCCTACGGTCAGCCAACGATGTACCTCTCAGTTTAAAGGCAAGCCTGGTGTAATGTTGTTTATTGTGGGGCAATGATGTATTTACCACTTAATTCCTATCACCATTAACTAAGACAGTATGCACTTTTTTATATGTGTTTTTTATACGTTTGTGTATTGTAACGGAAATAAATGACGGCTTGGCACAGTGACAAAAAAATATTGCTTCTAAGAAGCATTTTTTCATTTTTTACAGTGTTTGAAAATATTTGACAGATATGTTCGGGTTTATCTATTACATTTTTGCTTTTTGATCAAATGTAAGAATTTTTTTCTGGGAGAATTAAAATAATAGTTTTTTTTCGAATGAGTTCCATGTAAACAATAATTATTATAAGTGTTACTACCAGAATTTCTGTTCTCTAAAACTCTTTTGTACGCTTTGTGCTTGGCTCCAGTCCACATTGATTGTTGTTGGAGCACATCTACGCATTCACCAGCAACAGCTATAAAACACTGGTCATACATAGGGAACTACAGACCTCTGCCATTTACCAGCCTAGATCGAGAGATTGGAGGAAGAGGTTTTGTCACTTGGCCTCTGGAGTCAGATCATGGCCCTACTTGTGACACTGGTTGGTGGTTTTGGTTTATACTTTGTTCTCTTACAAAAAGCACATTACCTAGCAACAGTGCGGTGCTGATAAAAGTGTTATCATTCTGTGTATGCCCATGTTACTGACATCATTGTATCCTAGGGTTCACCCTATAGCTATGTGAAATTGCATGATTGGGATTGGGGATGGGCCAGGGGCTAACATGTCGCACCGCATAAGGTGTGCTGTGTGGGGTTTAGAATGCAACTTTTCCCATACCTGCATTATATCGAGATTTAATCAACATGGATTGGGCCTAATACTGCTAGTAACATTTCCAAGTGTGATTTTTGCCCAGAACACTGTGATATTCATTTGATATCATTTTCTGTGACTTTTGGATATAGACAACATTTTTCAATATCAGGTGTGAAGTCTCTCATTTGTGTTGTGTTGAATATTTATCATATCCGCATGCTGTGTTATTGCTTTACACATTGCTTCTGAGGGACACTTGACTGCTCAGTGCCAAGCTACCTAAGGGGGGAGCATGGGGTGTACAGTGTGTGAAATTACCTATCCTTGACCGGAACAGTTCTCTCTGCCTGCCCTGGGTACCCTCACAGCCAACTAGACAGTGCCGGTTCCAACACTTGTGTTTTTAGGACTGGTCCTGAGCACATAGCCTCTTTCAGGGTGTCAACGGTCTTTTGGCATCCTGTGGTCCAGATAACCTCTTAGCATGCTTTTTAGAGGTGAGTTCAGTGGGGAGGGCACAATGGTACCACAAATCTCCTGAAGTACCCAGTTAAGCCAAGGAAAAACCTGACTTGAGTCTAAGTTTGGGGAGCCTCCCAATCCAGGATGGTCTGGATTTTGGGCGAGAGAGGTTGCACTTGGCCACCACCCACAAGGTGGACCAAGTAGACAAGTGAACTCTGACCTATCTGGCACTTACTGACCTTGATAGTTAGGCCTGCCTGTTGCATGGTATTTAGTAGTTCCCTCAGGTGGACTAGGTGATCATCCCAGGTTGCACTAAATAAAGCGGTACAAAAGGGGGTGGTAATGGACGGAGCATCTGAACCAATCAAACACTCACACCCAGTCAAAAGATCAGGGTTTAATCCATCACCATTCTTTAGCCCACTCTGCCACCCCAGTTAAAACATGGCTATATGCAAATCAGTCTGACCCTGTGCCTCATGGGAACAGTCCAGCCCGAACTGCCAAGCCATGCCTTCCCTGGACCGGAAACAAGCTTCCGAGGACCGATTTCTGGCATTACAGCCGTCTTCAGCCCAGCTTGCTTGAATCCAATGGCAAAGTGAGCAAGGGACTCACGTCTGAGCATACCCTGCCACACTTATGGCAGCCAAAAGCGGTACAAAAGGGGGTGGTAATGGACGGAGCATCTGAACCAATCAAACACTCACAACCAGTCAAAAGATCTGGGCTTAATCCATCACCGTTCTTTAGCCCACTCTGCCACCCCAGTTAAAACATGGCTATATGCAAATCAGTCTGACCATGTGCCTCATGGGAACAGTCCAGCCCGAACTGCCAAGCCATGCCTTCCCTGGACTGGAAACAAGCTTCCGAGGACCGGTTTCTGGAATTACAGCCGTCTTCAGCCCAGCTTGCTTGAATCCAGTGGCAAAGTGAGCAAGGGACTCACGTCTGAGCATACCCTGCCACACTTATGGCGGCCAAAAGCGGTACAAAAGAGTGTGGTAATGGACGGAGCATCTGAACCAATCAAACACTCAAACCCAGTCAAAAGATCTGGGTTTAATCCATCACCGTTCTTTAGCCCACTCTGCCACCCCAGTTAAGACATGGCTATATGCAAATCAGTCTGACCCTGTGCCTCATGGGAACAGTCCAGCCCGAACTGCCAAGCCATGCCTTCCCTGGACCCGAAACAAGCTTCCGAGGACAGGTTTCTGGCATTACAGCCGTCTTCAGCCCAGGTTGCTTGAATCCAGTGGCAAAGTGAGCAAGGGACTCGCGTCTGAGCATACCCTGCCACACTTATGGCGGCCAAAAGCGGTACAAAAGGGGCTGGTAATGGACGGAGCATCCGAACCAATCAAACACTCACACTCAGTCAAAAGATCTGGGTTTAATTCATCACCGTTCTTTAGCCCACTCTGCCACCCCAGTTAAGACATGGCTATATGCAAATCAGTCTGACCCTGTGCCTCATGGGAACAGTCCAGCCCGAACTGCCAAGCCATGTCTTCCCTGGACCGGAAACAAGCTTCCGAGGACCAGTTTCTGGCATTACAGCCGTCTTCAGCCCAGCTTGCTTGAATCCAGTGGCAAAGTGAGCAAGGGACTCACGTCTGAGCATACCCTGCACACTTATGGCGGCCAAAAGCAGTACAAAAGTGGGTGGTAATTGACGGAGCATATGAACCAATCAAACACTCACACCCAGTCAAAAGATCTGGGTTTAATCCATCACCGTTCTTTAGCCCACTCTGCCACCCCAGTTAAGACATGGCTATATGCAAATCAGTCTGACCCTGTGCCTCATGGGAACAGTCCAGCCTGAACTGCCAAGCCATGCCTTCCCTGGACCGGAAACAAGCTTCCGAGGACCGGTTTCTAAAATAAATAAAGCAACATCATCCAGATATGCTGCACTAAAGTTATCCAGACCTGAACAAACTCTATTAACCAAGCTTTGGAAAGTGGCAGGTGCATTTTCCAATCCAAAAAACATCATTTTAAGGTGTAAGTGTCCTCAAAGAGTAGAAAACATTGATCTCTCCTTTGCTTCCTGGGTGAGCCCAATTTGCCAATACCCTGATGTTACATCGAAGGTACTAAAGAATGTGATTGTGTCCAACTTGTCAATGAGCATATCTGCTCTTGGATTGATGTATGCATCAATTTTAATCACTGCATTTAAACGACCTGTAATCCACACAAAACCTCATCTCTGGTTTGTCACCCTTTGAGTGAGGTTTGGGGACCCGAACCACTGGCCTTGCCCAGGGATGTCAGAAGGTTCTATTACCCCTAGCTTCAGCATCTTGCTGTCTTCAGTTTTGATAAGGGCCTTGACTTGGTCAGACATTCTATAATTTGTTTCTTTTGACAGGCAAGCAGTCACCCATGTCCACATCATGAACACACCATGTTGACTGACTATGGATGAAGAAAAGAGCTCAGCAAACTGGTTTAGTACTTGCCTGCAATCAATTTGCTGTTGTGCAGTAAAATAATCTGACAATATAACACCCTCTATTGAACCATCTTTTAGGTTATTTGACAGTAGGTCAGGTAGGGGTTCACTTGCCTCCTCTTAGTCTCCATCAGAGACCATGAGCATGGCCATGTAAGCCATGTCTTGGTGTGGCTTTAGGCAATTTACATGGAGTACTTTGTGAGGACTCCTAGAGGTGCCCAGGTCCACCAGGTAGGTGACTTCCCCTTTCTTCTCCAAAATGGGATAGGGTCCAGTCAACTTGTATTGGTGGGACCTAGGAGCAACAGACTCTAACACCCACACAAATTGTCCTGGTTGGTGCTCAATCAGTGCTGATGTTTGGTCATACCAGAGCTTGATAAATTCTTGGCTGGCCTCCAAATTCTTGCTGCCTTTTTAATGTGCTCAGCCACGGCAGAACACAGGCCAAGCACATAGTCCACTTTTGACAAAGTGTCTCGGAACATCTTGTGGAGGAAGCTGAACAAATGGGGGATCCCGCATGACCTACTAGACGCACTAATTGCTCTGCATAAGAACACGTGGGTGCGAATTAAAACCAGCCCAAAGACACTTTCCTCAAGAATTGCCGTAGAAGACGGACTAAAGCAAGGCTGTGTTCTCGCCCCACTGCTGTTCAATCTCTACACAGCCGACCTCGGAACATTCTTGGAGAATAGTTACCTTCTCCTGCCAAAATTGGGTCCTGCCAAAAAGCCTCTTCACATATTACAATATGCAGATGATATTGTAATAATGGACCAAGCAAAATCGGGTCTCCAACGGGCTTTAAATATGCTCCATACATATAACTCAGCCAATGCCCTGACAATCAACCAGGCAAAGACGAAGGTACTGGTATTTGGCAGATGTAAGAACAAGAAAAGGCTGGCATGGAACATCGGACCCGCCAGGATTAATACAACAGTAAAATATAATTACTTGGGAGTCTGGTTCAACGAGGCGTCTAGGCCTACAGCTCACCTAGCCGCTCTGCAAAAGAGAGCTGGCGCAATAACATACTCCCTGACCCGGCTGAACCAAACTCTGAGCAGCCCCTCTGCAGAAGCTATCCTGAAGGTGGCTAAAGCCACTCTACTTCCTGCATTAACTTATGGTCACCAGGCCTTTCCTGGAGCGTGCTCCTCCAGTCTTGAGCTCGCCCAAATCTCCACCTATAAAAAACTTTTCTATCTGCCAAGTTTTATTCAGCGGGCTAGACTACGACTGGAGCTGGGCCTACAAAGACAATCTCTTTACTGCGAGGCCGACACCCTGAAATACTTTATTAGGACCCTAAAAGCAGGTGATAACACTCTTAAATTCCAGCTAAAAGGAATCCTGTCTAGCCCCGGCAATCCCTGGAACACCCAGATTATAAAGGCCATTAGAGTGTTAGCGATTGACGAGTCATCTCTCCCCTCAGCCACTATTCCATACTCGGCCTGGAAAAGCACCATCAATAAGCAAGTTAAACTTATTTCACAGTCTATGGATCTGCAGGCTCTAAAGGCACCAACTATTCTGCTCCCTGTGAACTCTTCGTATCTTCTTGGGTGTCCACAAGCATACTGCCAGGAAAACTTAGGCAAAGTGGCTAGGGAGAACATAATGTTTATGCGACTTCTAGGCCTGCGCTCGACGGCCTGTAATAAATGGGCCCCATTAAGCGAGGGGGGAGCATGTAGGCTGTGCAAATACCACTCCGAATCATGGCTGCATCTCCTGTGCTGCTGCCCGGCACTAGCAGCCCCCAGGAGGTCCCTTTTGAAACCCTTGTTCCTAAAATGGGGCGCCAGGACGTGCTGGGAGGCCTCTGCCTTGTGCTTTACATCTACTGACATTCAAGCACTTGCTAGGTTTGGAAAATTTGTGAGACTTTTGGACAAGCTTTTATTACCCCCTTTGGTTGCCATGCTTCCTCCCCCTCCCCCTCAAAGACTCATTACAGACTTTTTTCGTCCCTTGGCCCAGTACCCTCTGTATTAACTATTTTATCCGGCCAAGTATAGCAAAACGTTCACATAGGCAACCATAATACTGCTTCTTAATAAGCATACTGGCCACTCAGCCTTGTAAATAGCTTTTTAGCCTTGTTCTTATTTGATAAATGTGCTAAAAACTAAATTTTATATTCATGCGAAAGTAGACTTTGTACAGCAATAGTTTTAAGTAACTGTGCTAAACTAATAAAAAACTTGAACTTGAAACTTGAAAACATAGTCCACTATGTCAAGATTGGGCTCCTTGAGCGGTTTCTCCCAGCCTTCCCTCACCAAACTTAAGGGAACCCTTAAAGGATCACCAAACAGAAGTTCAAAGTGGCCAAAGCCAACTCCCTTCTGAAGCACCTCTCTATATCCAAACAAGAGGCAAGGTAATAAGGCATCCCAGCTCCTTCAGGTTTTTCCAGGTAAGCCCATTATCAAGTTGTTCGTGGTTTTGTTGAATATATGAACTAAACCATATGTCTGGGGGTGTTGTGGGGTAGTGAGCTAATAACTCACAACACATTCATCCACATAGCATTTAGGCATGCAGACATAACATTGGCCTCTCTATCAGATATCACCTCCTTAGGACACGCCACTCTGGTAAAGATACCAAGAATGGCCTTTGCCATTGCAGGGGCAGTGACAGTCATGAGGGGAATTGCCTCTCGGTACCTCATAGCATGGTCCACTACTGCTAGAATTAATCTGTCCCCAGATGCAGTTTGAGGGTTAAGGGGACAAACAATGTCAATCCCTGCCCTCTGAAAGGGAGTACTAACCATTGGAAATTGAATTAAGGGGGGCTCTGGCTGCCCACATGTCATGTCAGTGGCCTGACAGGTAACACAGGAGTGACAGAACTCCTTCACTTTTTTCAGAACTATAGGGCCTGTAGAAATGGGTAATCAACCTCTCCCCGGTTTTGGTTTGTCCTGATGTCCAGGTAGGGGATGTCACAGGCTACAATTAGTATGAACACTCTCTGTATACTTGGGGGACCACCACTCTCCTGGCTACCCCTGGTTTGGGGTCCCTGCTTTAGTGTACAGGAGCTCATCTGTCCAATAGACCCTGCGGAAGCCACTGACATCTCCCTGTTCTTGCCTTTCACCCTCCTGCTTAAGGTCTTCAAGAGTTGCGCACGCCTTTTATCCAAGGAATAGGTCCTCTTTGGGTGGTCTCCCTGAACCCAGGAGCTCTGCCAGGTCAGGCCAGGCTACCTCAGATGCAGTACCCTCCTCTGGAACCAGGGCATCTCCCTCAGACAAACTCTCCCCCTGGTCCTGTGACCTCTTTGAACCTGACTGGTCAGACTTCTTGCCCTTTCTCTTGCTTTGGGAGTCTCCAAGCTCCCATGACTTCTCTGGTATGTTGTCTGCGCTGTAGTTGCCACACACACCCACTCATGGAGACCCAGCATTTCTGCCCAAGCAGACATTTCCAGATCATTTCTCAAAAGACATACCACTTGAAAGGTTGGGGACACAACCACCTTCTTTGGGCTAGTAACCTCTCCCAATTCTAAGCTTACCAATGCCATTTGAGGCAGCTTAGCCTTATTTTCAGCCGTGGTTACCTGGTGACTAACACCGGTATCATATGTTTTGGGAAAACCAGTCTAGCTGTCACCAAATGACACTGGCATCTGTATCCCTCATAGCCTCCTCCTCAGTCCCATTGATCTTTGCCCTTTGTCTGAACTTCTCCATGGTTGGGGGTAAGATAACAAGGGCTTCAATATCCACCTACAGACACTAAGGTAGCCTCTGTGTAACCTCTGACCTCTCCAGAGTACACTTCCATCCCCACCCCTGTGTTAGCCAAACCCTTGGACTGTACACAATCAGGGGACGTCTTGGAGCATGTAGAATCTCCTTTTTTGCTAATGACAATCATGGCATATCTCAGAAGTCATTCTAGGGTCCCCGTTTTTAACTCATTCTTTTTGCCTTTGTAGTTGCTCACAATTTTTCCCTGCTGGGAGGTCTGAGCACCCTCTTTCTGGTTACTCATGCAATGGGCCTTCTTGGACACCCTGGTTCTAATTCATTTATTAGCTATCTTCCCCAGCTACCTGGGAGAAGAAAACTTTTAATCCATCAAATGCTGATGGAAATTGTCTGTTGTACAATGAGTTAATTAACATGTGCTCTTTCATAATTAAATTATCTAGCCCATCCTAAGTAGCCACCTCCTTGCCTTTTATCTAGCCTTCTAGTGTTTAACTGAGGAGTGTACAAAGTTCACTAATGTCAGATTTTTACCTTTAACTTCACTCTATACTCTTCTATGGTGAGTCCAAACCCTTCTATCAAAGTCTCCTTCATATGCTTGTAGGACTCAGCCATATTCTTATTAAGGGTCAAAAGTCTATCTCTGTCCTTGACTGAGAACAACTCCCACAGCAGAGATTCCCAGTGCTGGTGTCCTATCCTTCTCATTTTGCAGGCTATCTCAAAGGCTACAAACCATTTGTCGTTGTCACCACTATCGCAGAACCTTCCCGTCCCTATAATCTGTTTTCTTTTTCCTTAATGGACATGTTTTTCTTGGTATTCACAGGCTGATCTTTCATTTAACACAGGTGCGCAGGGAGGGTTTTTTTGTATTTGGTTTCCCGCTTGAAACAGGTGCAAGGTGGTTGGCAGTTTCAGTTGCCAGTGATCTAGATTAATATTATTGTTGTGAGCATAGGTGAGTCAGAACAATGAGGGGTGCAATAAAGTTACACCTAGAGGAAGCAGCAAATTAAAAGTTAAGTTGTAGGATGCTTAGATAGTTAGATATAGGGTAAAGTGTTAAGGAAGTTAAAAACAAGTCAAAGTTCAATAAGAGTGTAGGAGTTACACAGTTGCAAGATAAAGATTACAGAGGCACTGGAGTTTTAGGGGTGTGGGATAGAAGAATTATTGTATAGTGAGGTTTAGTTTTGTGAGGCTTTTTATTGCTAGGATGCTCACCTCTCTTCAATAAACCAGCCTTTTTCACACAAGGAGCGAGCATGTGGTCTGTTATGCTTCCCTGTGGCCCAATTAGTGTTTATTTTGTGGGACTTTAGAGCTGCAATGCAATTTAATTGCTGACGCTGGTCTGTAATGTCACGTGACTTGCAATTGAAAGGAGCTGTAAGCACGTACCCTCTGCACTCCTTCTGCAGTGGTAATTGGCAAGCTTTCAAAACTCCAGTGATGACGCATCCTTATTTCTTGCCTACATGCAGGCTTAGATGTCTGCAATGGGACCGACTAAGACGAGAAGCAAAATGAATTCTTTAAAAGTACTAAGATTTCCATAGTTATAGGGTACTTCTTGAAAACCAGGATTTGGGTTTCTAATTAAATTATCGCGACGGCCCGGCTGGGCCCATGCATGATCTCTTAGAGCCATCCAAGCCAGACTCTTAGCTTAGCTCTGAGACTTGGTAGACTTGGTAGACTTGGGTCTTACCTTTGGATTGCCTACATCTAATTTATTTTTTAGATACCTTTTTTTATAGGCATTTGTGAAATTAACTTCGATATAATAAATCATTTTTCATATCCACAGCATGAATACAACTCCTACAGTTATTTATTTATTTATTTATTTGTGTATTTTATAGAGCGCACAGCTGCCCCAACGGGGCGTCCCGGCGCTGAGAACTTTGAGAGTGGAGGGCGCAGGAGTATGTTAAAGGGAGAACAGATGCGTCTTCAGGGACTTGCGGAATGCAAGTGTGTCTAGATGCTTTTAATACATTCATGCTTGATCTTGACTTAAAGGTGAACTTTGAGAAATCTTTTGTAATGTCTTGTGGCCCAAAAGGGTCAACTATTAGGAAGTTCGTGGTAAACAATCGCATAATTGGAAAAGTAGGAAACTTTAATTACCTTGGTAACTTGTTTGATAGCAAACTAAGTTGGACGCCGGTCATGAAGGTTCGAGCCCAGAACATGACAAGGGCGATAGAGGGTATTTTTCGCTTCTGTAGCAAACTGGGGCAAAAGCATATTTTGCACCTCAGAACCCTTTACACTTCTAAATGTTTATCAGTAGCCACTTATGGGGCAGGGGTGTGGGGGACCGAAATGCCATCCGTGATACAGGTGGTGGAAAATAACTTTATTAAAAGGGTCCTATCAGTTCCTAAAAGCTCCTCAAATACCTTCTGCCACAGAGAAATTGGTATGGTCAGTGTTTCTGATACAATTCGCTTGTCCCCCTTACTGTTATGGGGTAAAATTTGGCAATCTGAAGACCTGCAACTTACTAAAGACATTATTACTGATTGCATGGCTTTAGAAAACTCAAAACAGATTCCCTGGTTGTCTTATGTTTGTAATATGTTGAATAAGAATTGGACTTGGCTCCTATTTTGACAATCCGGAAAAAATCGAGGGAAATTATAAGGTGGACATAAAAGCTAAGTATTGGAAATCACTGAACCCACCGTCCATAGTTAATGTTACTGACAATGCTATTGCCTATGCCTGTAAACCCCAACCTCAGTTTTATCTAACATTTACCCTTAATGTGCAATGGCGATTCCTACTAACAAGGTTTAGGCTGGAGATTCTGCATTTTTTGCTTGCATTCCCGAAACAAGGGGGTTGGTGTGAGAGGCTGCCCCCTTGTCCTTGTAATAACAGGGATAGACAAAGCACCCTACATCTGGTCCTTTTTTGCTCCTTATATAAAGAGCCAAGACTCCGGTTTATTAAACCAATCTTGAAGGGGAGGCAACCTTGCACTTATGAGGAAGGGTACGAATATCTGTCATCATTATCCTCTGTAGAAATCTGCTGTTCCATGTTAAATTTTATCAGAATTTCACAAAAGATTAGGAAGACCTATGGGTAGTACTACATGTATAGAACTTTTCTGGTGAAAATCATGTCTTGTATATTCTTTTATGGTCATTATTATGTCTTTTAAATTTTTGGAAAAATTGTGCATTTTAAATTAGAACTTTCAACCCTATGAGGTATGATGAATAGTATGTTCAATACTTTTATGATTCATTTTATGTATCGAATAAAGTTTTGTGAATCTGAATCTGACTTCCGCAAGTTGAACCTAACATCAGTCTGCATAATACAGTTGTTACATGTGGAGGAATAAATAGTCATTCTCCAACAGCATTTTTCCCGTAAACACTCTACCCTATGGTATCGGTCGCCCTTCTGTTTGACAATAGTGACTGATATTTCCTTGCTGTAGCGAGATGTATTGTGAGGAGTAACTCGTTTTGCCGTCTGCATTACCTTTCTTGCATATGTATGTTCTGAAAATGCCTGTATGGTTGCCATGTTAAAACTCACAAAAAAAGACAAACTCAAGGCATCCACAAACTACAGATGGTTAACTAAAACTTGTAAAAATGTACCGGCTGTCCTATGTCAGCAGGTATGTCAATGTAGGTGTCTTTTAAAAATGTTTGGGGCATATTACCAAGCAATAGCGATAATTATCGCTATTGCTTGGTTAGAGACAAAATTTTACCGCTGAGCTGCGGCGATTTTTATCGCAGATAAACCTTGGTATTACCAAGGTTTATCGCAAATGCGAGAAAAAACGGCCGCAATGCATGAATATCGCTGAAAATTCTGCGATATTCATGCATTACCGAGCTAATGCTCTTAGCCATGTTATCCACCTCCCATTGGATAACATGGCTAAGAACTGCTCAGGGCAGGTCTTAGCTTTTGGAGATATTTGTGCTTAGCGCGAATATCTCCAAAAGTTGGTAATAGGAGATAGCGATGTTAGCGACTGTTTCCAGTCGCTAACATCTTGGCACGCCCACTTTGCATGTCATTAGTGATAAATATCACTGACATGCAAAGTGGGGCCCAAGATGGTCGCTATCTCCTACTAGCTGTCACTAACTGGTGTTAGCGACAGCTAGGTAATAGGGAGATAATTTTATCTCCGCTTTCTTGGCTTTTAAAGCCAAAAAAGCGGAGATAAACCCCCTTGATAATATGCCCCTTTGTTTCTTATTCCCTTCTCTTGCTTCTAAAACTTCTTGGTTGGCGCATCTATCAAGATGGGGGCTCCGGGGGTGGGGGGAGAGGGGAAAGCAAGGAGAGCCCTGGGAAGAAGAAGGCAGGACCAGCAATAAGGAGACAAAAGGGACCATCCAGGTGTCACTGTGCTAGGGGATGGTTGATCCTGCCCTCTCCCAAGGCTCCTGAGTGTCATAAGGGTTCTGCAGGGGTCTTCATGCCTTTGGTAGGCAAGTGTCTCTCACACTCCATCGGGTTCAGACAGGCTCATCTGTGAGTCTTGGTCATGTGCGTTACGTGTGTCCCATGCTCTCAGTATGTCAGTCCATGGTTCTGCCAGGGGTTTACGGCGTTTCATGATTTTATCCTCCTGGATTAAGGCTTTCTCCTATGCCCTGACCCATCAGGAAACATCGTTTTCCCAGCCTATTATTAGAAGGTTCCTCTTTGTCCTCCACGTGAGAGCTATTCTCCTTTTAGCCAAGAGGAATGCCAGATCTACAAACCTGTGTCACATTCTTTTGGATTTGGGTCTCGGGAAAAAACCAGCAGGCATACCTCTGGAGAACATCTCACATTGCTTGCCAAAACCCAATTTACAGTATCCACAATCGTGGTCCACTATTGTCTAAGTCCTGGACAGGACCATACCATATGGTCAAAGTCGCCGTCTATTTGTGAGCATCTGGCACCGGTCTGGTCCTCTCTCCCGTATACTACGTTCAACTTGTGCGGGGTAAAGTGGGTTTAATAGAGTATGTTAAACTGTATGAATTTAAAGGCTGCATTTCTTGACACTTTTTGGGGGCTTCCAAGGGCCTTCTTCCATTCCCTCTTAGTCAATTGCCTATTAAGTGTGCCCTCCCATCTCTCTTGTACGCTGGGCAAAGGCCGATGTGTCATCTCAGTTATTGACAGGTATAGCCATTTTACCGAATGTCCCGCCGACCCCAAAGTCACCTTCGCCTGAAGAGCCGCATGAGTGGCAGGTTCTTTCATATTTACTCCCCACAGCGCTATCAATGCCCCCCTTATCTTATGGTAGTTCAAAAACTGTCCTGGTGGCAGGTCATGGTATTCCAGAAACTCATCCAGTGGAAGCAGTTTGTCGTCCCGATAGCAGTCACCAACCGACAGAACGCTCGATTCCTCCTGGCTCCTATCTGCCGTATACACCTGTGAGAGGTATGTGTGGTGCATAAAGCGGTTCATCCGTAGCCCTTTTCGTACATCTTCCCCAACACGTTACCACCACTGTAAGTAGTGTCCACATATTGGTGATGGTGTACAGTCATAATATCGAGTCAATTATTTCGACTGGACAGAATATCGAGTAAAAAATATAGAATGGACATAATATCGACTAGACATAATATAGACAACAAAAATATCGACTAGAGAAAATTAATATCGAATAGAATGGACATAATATCGAATCAAAAATATAGAATGGACATAATATCGACTAGACATAATATAGACAACAAAAATATCGAATTTAAGGTAAGTTAATAATAATTTTTATTTTTTGTGTAATATAAGTCTGTAGCGGGTTGTGGGTTTATAGGGGAATAGGGTGGGAAGTAATTTAATTCTAATTAATTAAATATGTTAATTTATTTATTGATATATATTTAGAATTAATTGTTAATTAATTATTAATTGGTAATTAATTAAAATATAATTGGTAATTAATTATAATTGATTAATTGATAAATATTTTAATTTTAGTAATTTATTTTCTGTAGCGGGTTGTGGGTTTATAGGGGAATAGGGTGGGAAGTAATTTAATTATAATTAATTAAATATGTTAATTTATTTATTGATAATAATTTAGAATTAATTGTTAATTAATTATTAATTGGTAATTAATTAAAATATATTTGGTAATTAATTATAATTGATTAATTGATAAATATTTTAATTTTAGTAATTTATTTTCTGTAGCGGGTTGTGGGTTTATAGGGGAATAGGGTGGGAAGTAATTTAATTATAATTAATTAAATATGTTAATTTATTTATTGATATTTTTTAAAAATTAATTGTTAATAAATTATTAATTGGTAATTAATGAAAATATAATTGGTAATTAATTATAATTGATTAATTGATAAATATTTTAATTTTAGGGTTCAGGGTCAGTTTTCAGTTTTTGGGTAAAGGGGTATTTTTAGGGTTCAGGGTCAGTTTTCAGTTTTTGGGTAAAGGGGTATTTTTAGGGTTCAGGGTCAGTTTTCAGTTTTTGGGTAAAGGGGTATTTTTAGGGTTCAGGGTCAGTTTTCAGTTTTTGGGGTAAAGGGGTATTTTTAGGGTTCAGGGACAGTTTTCAGTTTTTGGGGTAAAGGGGTATTTTTAGGGTTCAGGGTCAGTTTTCAGTTTTTGGGTAAAGGAGTATTTTTAGGGTTCAGGGTCAGTTTTCAGTTTTTGGGTAAAGGGGTATTTTTAGGGTTCAGGGTCAGTTTTCAGTTTTTGGGGTAAAGGGGTATTTTTAGGGTTCAGGGTCAGTTTTCAGTTTGTAGGTAAAGGGGTATTTTTAGGGTTCAGGGTCAGTTTTCAGTTTTTGGGTAAAGGGGTATTTTTAGGGTTCAGGGTCAGTTTTCAGTTTTAGGGTAAAGGGGTATTTTTAGGGTTCAGGGTCAGTTTTCAGTTTTTGGGGTAAAGGGGTATTTTTAGGGTTCAGGGTCAGTTTTCAGTTTTTGGGTAAAGGGGTATTTTTAGGGTTCAGGGTCAGTTTTCAGTTTTTGAGGTAAAGGGGTATTTTTAGGGTTCAGGGTCAGTTTTCGGGCAAAGGGGTATTTTTAGGGTTCAGGGTCAGTTTTCAGTTTATGGGTAAAGGGGTATTTTTAGGGTTCAGGGTCAGTTTTGGGTTTTTGGGGTACAGGGGTACTTTGTAAAAATAAAGTAAAATTACATTTAAATTACATTTATTTAATAAAATTAAATTATATTAAATTATATTATAATATTTTTTATTAATTTATATTCAAAAAATTATTATATACTTACCAATACTTATGTTGTAATGGTATGCGTTGTAAAGGTATATGCGTTGTAAAATCTTGCGTTGTAAATGTATGCGTTGTAAAAGTTTTTGCGTTGTAAAAGTTTTGTTGTAATGGTAGGCGTTGTAAAAGTATGTGTTGTAACGTCATACATCCCTGGAGTGGGAATAGTAATTTTAACCTCTACGCTATCCAGCGCTTTCCCTACTGTTGCACCCACTGGAGTGGGAGTAGTAAATTTTACCTCTACGCTATCCAACACTTTTGCTAATGTTGAACTCACTATAGTTGTAACAATAAATTTTAAACATTTTCTAAAATGTTATATATGTTTATTTAATAATATGTTTATATATATATCTATATATATATATATATATATATATATATATATATATATATATATGTATATGTGTGTGTGTAATTTTTGGTGATATAATTTTTTTAATTATATAAATTATTTATTAAAATTACATTTTTTTAATAATTATTTCTAAGTTTATATTAAATATATTTATTACTATATTAGTTTTAACTTAATTTTAAGACATTTAAAAAAAATCGATATTTTGACAGTCTATATTTTTGTAAGTCGATATTTTGGAGTCGATATTTTGGTACTTACCTGTTTGAAGATAGGGAGTCGATATTTTGTCAATCGATATTTTTGACTCGATATTTGTGTATCTCGATATTTGTGTCGTCGATATTATGTCAGTGATCCATTGGTGATCTTCTGGTGGGGGTTGAGCATCCTAGGTAGCAGCACCCCTTGTGCGGTATTGGCCGGTAGTGATAATGTCTCAAGCCCCTTTCCATCTAGCCATCTGGCCAGCCACTGGAGCTGTTCCGCCAAATAATAAGCCTCATAGTCAGGAGCACCCAGTCCGCCCCTTGTTAGGGGCAGTCGCAGTGTCTGCAGGGATACCCTATTGCATTTACCATCCCACACTAGGTCTCTCAGCAATGTGTCCAGGGCCTTAAACCACCACCTTGGAATCACTAACGGCAGGTTAAAAAAAAGTACAGGAGCTTCAGTACTACCACCATCTTGGACAATGCCACTCTAGCCATCACTGATAATTTGAGTGAGCGCCAAAAGGATACATTTGCCAGCAATGTTCTCAGGGCATCTTCGAGGTTCCCCTCCAGTAGGTCTACCTGACGATGGTATACTTGTATTCCCAGGTACCTGAAGGAACTCGGTGTCCATTCCAGATCCAGCGGGAAATTCAGCGGCCGGCCAAGGGCGGGATTTAACGGGAATACGCAGAGGTTTTTTTTGTTGATACACAGTCCTGAGAGCTCAGCAAACTCCTTTAGTACTCACAGCACTGTCAAAAGACAGCGAGATCCATTTCGGAGATAGATCAGTATATCGTCCGTGTACAGTGAGACTATGTGGTCAGCCCCATCAAGAGCCAGTCCGAGGCTCCCACCCTCTTGCCTAAGCCGCTCCACCAATGGCTCCATGGCCAGGGCAAAGAACAATGGCAATAAGGGATACCCCTGCCAGGTTCCTCTATAGATATAGTATTGGGCAGAATCTGTGCCACCCATGCGCACCCTAGCTCTAGGACTCTCGTATAAGAGGTGGACCCACTTTGACCAGCCCTTTCCCAATCTCATCCTGTCCATTACTGCCAATAAGAAGTCCCATCTCAGGGAATCAAAGGCCTTTTCCAGGTCTACAGCTACAACCACGGCTTCAGGGTGCTCTCCCAGATCTCTGTGAAACATGACGTTATATAAACTCCTCAAGTTGTTAGACGTGGAACGTGAGGGGATAAATCTATTTTGGTCAGTATGAGCCAGTCTCTGCATCTGTGGCAAAAGTCTGGTCAACAGGACCTTGCTTAATAGTTTGAAGTCAAGATTTAACATTGACAATGGTCTAAATTCAGTTACATCTGCTACTTCTTTCTTCGTTTTTGGCAAGGGGACCACCAACGCTTCTTTGATCAAAGGTGAAAGTCTTTTCTCACCAAATGCCTCCGCATACACTTACTCTAGCCGTGGGGCCAACATATCTACAAAGATGGAATAGACCTCAGCCAGGAAACCAGCAGGCCCTTTTGTTTTCCCCTATGCCATTTCTTTGCTGGCTTCTCTGAGTTCTCCAGCTTTAAGCGGCTGCGCCAGGGTCTCCCAATTGTCCCGGTCTAATTCATGCAATCCCAACTCTTCTAGATACGCCATTGGCCCGTCTCCCCGTATGTCCCCTGGTTTCTCGTATATCTTCTCATAGTATTCCCGGTAGGTATCAATAATAATGTTGCCATTCCTGGTACATTCGATAATCCAATGTCCTTAACCTATCCCACATGGAGTTATAAAGACTCTTCCTGTCTACTAGTCATTGTTGAGCATCAACCCCTCCTTCAGTCTCTCTGTCCAGTGATAGTATTTGGGTCTCCAGAGACTCGAGCACCCTTGTGATCTCCCTTCTGGCTCACACCACCTGTCCCAGACATTGTCCTCGGATTACCACCTTAAATGTCATTCTACCAGGAGGGAACTAGCAGTTCCCTGGTTGTTCTCAAAGTATGTGGTAATAGTTTCAGACAGCCGTAGTTTAAAACTTTAATCTTCCAATAAGTTGGGATCGAATCACCACAGTGGAATGGGGGCTCTCTCTGGGGTAGGGGCAAATCGCATCAGCAGGGACTGTGGTCGGGGATGGATTTCCCTAAGTATTCTGCATTGGTTAACATCTGGGCCAGCTTGTCTGAACAGAAGAACATATCTAATCTGGTGTGCAGGTCATACAGGGAGGAGTAGTAGGAATATTCTCTTTTCTGTGCGTTATGCAGTCTCCAAACATCTATTAGTTCCCAACCCCGCTATCCAGCCCCTTAGTCCTCCGGCCAGTAGAGCTGCTATTGTACCCCTCAATGATGGAGTAGATCTGTCCTCTCCTAAATCACATACACAATTAAAATCACCCTCCAAAATCAAATCATTTGCCACCACCCAGACAATGTTCCAGAAAACTGCTCCAGGAAGGAGATCTGATCACGATTCGGTGCATAAACACTCCCCAATGTCATTTCCTTGCCCTTCAACTTGCCCTTGATAATGACAAATCTCCCATCTGTGTCAATTATTTTCCGGGAGACTTGAAATGGGACCCCAGGCCTGATCCATACAAGCACCCCCCCTTGCAAAAGCTGAATATATGGTCGTAAATAACTGCCCTCTCCATCTACGTTGGAGCCTAGCCTAGCATTACTATATGGACTCCTCTACGCTTTATGTAATTGAGGATACTGTAGCACTTGGAGGGAGAGCCCATACCCCGACTATTCCAGGTCAGGAGTTTACACTCCTCGGCAAGACCCGAATCACCCCCCCAGGACCCCCCCAGAACCCAAATCTTAATGTCTGCTGTGGACCCCACGGTATAGAACAACAAAGCCAACAATGAATTCCCAACCCATGAGCGGACTGACAACGGTCAGCTGCCCAAACCTGTGATGAAACATCATTGCAGTCAGTACGCCGCCCTCAGCTCCACTGGCGGTGCACTCTGGTGAGGGGTGGAAGGAAGGTCAAGTACTTTACAAAATGGTGTGTTGGCCGTCTGGTCACATATATGGTGCAGGGGTTATCTGCCTATCCTCTTCTGGGTAACAGCATCGTCTTTGTAGCCAAAGTGTCACCATGCATTGTTGTTTTGTGTGTCCACGGAACCTCGCCATTAAGCAATGTCATCTGCTGTGCGCTGAGTAATTTCAGCACTTCTACATTATTTCCACAGTAGTCCTCTGAGTTAGACGAATGATTCACTGGTTTGGGAGAGGAGTCTCCACCCTGGTCTTGGCCTCCGGGCGACATCAGCTGTGCCACTGCCTTCAGTGCAGCTTCCCGCTCCTGCTGTGTCTGGGAAATAGTTGGTCTCTGCAATGCTCTTGGCTTCTTGGGGTGAGGTATCCTGGCTCTAGCACCACGTTTCTCCCCCTGTGATCCCAGCTGTGGTCCGGGCAAATGGGCCCCTATCCCTTATGCAAAAAGAACAATCGATGGACATAATGCAGAATAATGTCATACATTCACCCCAGTACAGAGATCCGGGCCTAAACCCATAGTTTTTCTGCTCACCATGCCATTCCAGTTTGGACCAGCCATAAGCAAATCAGTCTTAACCCTGTGCCCAATAGGAACAGTCCAGCCCGAACTGCCTGCCTTCATCAACCATGATAGCTTGACTCCAGAGGCATGGAGAGCACGGGACCCACGTCTGCATATACCCGTACCACTCAGGGTGACAAATACAAAAAGAACAATTGATGGACAGAATGCAGAACAATGTCATACATTCACCCCAGTATAGAGAGCTGGGCCTAAATCCATCACTTATCTGCTCACCATGCCATTCCAGTTTGGACCCAGTGATATGCAAATCAGTCTTGACCCTGCACCGAAAGGGCCAGTTAAGACCTGGCTTGGCAGTTCGGGCTGGACTGTTCCGACAAGGAACAGGGTCAAGAGTAATTTGCTTATGGCTGGGCCCAAACTGGGGTGATGTGGTGAGCAAAAGAATGATGGATTAAACCCAGATCTTTGTGACTGGATATAAATGTTTGCATTGTCCAGCATTCCGTCCATCAATTGTTTCTTTTGCATATGTCACCCTAAGTGGGAAGGGTATGCCTATGCGTGGGTCCTGTGCTCACTACACCAGTGATTCAAGCTAGCCTGGCAGATGAAGGGCCATGCCCTGAAACCGGTCCCAGGAGGCTTTTTTATGGTCCATTGAAGACCTGGCTTGGCAGTTCCGGCTGGACTGTTCCCACAAGGAACAGGGCCAAGACTGATTTGCATATGGCTAGGTCCAAACTGTGGTGGTGTGGTGAGCAAAAGAATGATGGATTAAAACCAGATCTTTGTGACTGGGGGTGAATGTTTGCATTGTCCAGCATTTCATCCATCAATTGTTTCTTTTGCATATGTCGCCCTAAGTGGGAAGGGTATGCCTATGCGTGGGTCCTGTGCTCACTACACCAGTGATTCAAGCTAGCCTGGCAGATGGAGGGTCATGCCCTGAAACCGGTCCCAGGAGGCTTGTTTATGGTCCAATGAAGACCTGGCTTGGCAGTTCGGGCTGGACTGTTCCCACAAGGAACAGGGCCAAGACTGATTTGCATATGGCTAGGTCCAAACTGTGGTGGTGTGGTGAGCAAAAGAATGATGGATTAAAAGCAGATCTTTGTGACTGGGGGTGAATGTTTGCATTGTCCAGCATTTCATCCATCAATTGTTTCTTTTGCATATGTCACCCTAAAGGGGATAGGGATGCCCAGATGTGGGTCTCGTGCTCACTACACCACTGGATTCAAGCTAGCCTGGCTGATAAGGGTGATGCCCTGAATCCGTTCCCAGGATGCTTCTTTCCGGTCCAATGAAGACCTGTCTTGGCAGGTCGGGCTGGACTGTTCCCATAAGGAACAGGGTCAAGACTGATTTGCATATGGCTGAGTCAAAACTGGGGGGGGGTGTGGTGAGCAAAATAATGATGGATTAAACCCAGATCTTTGTGACTGGGTGTAAATGTTTGCATTGTCCAGCATTCCGTCCATCAATTGTTTCTTTTGCATATGTCGCCCTGAGTGGGAAGGGTATGCCTATGCGTGGGTCCTGTGCTCACTACACCAGTGATTTAAGCTAGCCTGGCAGATGCAGGGTCATGCCCTGAAACCGGTCCCAGGAGGCTTGTTTATGGTCCATTGAAGACCTGGCTTGGCAGTTCGGGCTGGACTGTTCCCACAAGGAACAGGGCCAAGACTGATTTGCATATGGCTGGGTCCAAACTGTGGTGGTGTGGTGAGCAAAAGAATGATGGATTAAAACCAGATCTTTGTGACTGGGGGTGAATGTTTGCATTGTCCAGCATTCCGTCCATCAATTGTTTCTTTTGCATATGTCGCCCTGAGTGGGAAGGGTATGCCTATGCGTGGGTCCTGTGCTCACTACACCAGTGATTTAAGCTAGCCTGGCAGATGAAGGGTCATGCCCTGAAACCGGTCCCAGGAGGCTTGTTTATGGTCCATTGAAGACCTGGCTTGGCAGTTCGGGCTGGACTGTTCCCACAAGGAACAGGGCCAAGACTGATTTGCATATGGCTGGGTCCAAACTGTGGTGGTGTGGTGAGCAAAAGAATGATGGATTAAAACCAGATATTTGTGACTGGGGGTGAATGTTTGCATTGTCCAGCATTCCATCCATCAATTGTTTCTTTTGCATATGTCACCCTAAAGGGGATAGGGATGTCCAGATGTGGGTCTCGTGCTCACTACACCACTGGATTCAAGCTAGCCTGGCTGATAAAGGTGATGCCCTGAAACCAGTCCCAGGATGCTTTTTTCCGGTCCAATGAAGACCTGTCTTGGCAGGTCGGGCTGGACTGTTCCCATAAGGAACAGGGTCAAGACTGATTTGCATATGGGGGGGCGTGGCCAGCAGCATGCCTGACTAGACGTGCTCTGCCGGAGCTCCGGCCGAGCTGCCCAGAAATCCGACATATCCCATCCTGCATGAGCTGTACGAGACACCGGAAGGGCGACTACACACTGTGGCACCCGGCTGTAGCGCCGCTCGGCCGGCGCTCGCCTAACTGCACGGGGAAACCGTGCGTGAAGCTGACCGGGGCGGACACCCGGCGGCAATGATGGAGACCGCAAGGCGCTGAGGATTCCGGCAACCCTAGAGCCCTTCCCGAGGATCCGACGGCTGGACGCACTCCTGTCGGAGGTTTCCAGACCTGCCCTGCTCCCAGGTGAAATTGGAAGCGGGTGGCGGGTGGACAACGGCGGCTTGAAGTGACCGCGAACGGCCGGCCGCCTTTACCAAGATGGCGGCCGGCAGAGACTGAGACGGCTGACACCGACGAGATCACACGGCTGCCCCACCCAGCCCCCGACGTGACACTACATAGAGGCTGCAGGGCAGTGGAGCGAGGGGCCGGCCACACAGCACCTGCGGAGCTGCGACGAACCCCCTTCTGCGGCACCAGCCTACACCAATATGGCGGCGGGAAGATCCGAGGGCCCTGAGAGCTAGACACCGGGACACAGTGCTGGAGGAGGTGTCCTGTGGCCTGCGAGGGCTGAACTTACGGGGGTAAGTGCTCCTGCTAGACCTGCCACACAGAGTGTGTGGTGCTGCGTGGCGGAGCGGAGCCCCCAGCGAAGGACCGGTAAACCTAGTGGGGACAACAGCTGAAGCGGAGGAGGCCCCTGAGCGACTGCGGGGGAGGCCAGTAAGACTGTGCCATCAGAGGCTGATATCTATATCTCTACAATTCGAAGTGGCCCCTTACGTCTGCAAGGGCAAGGCTCTCCGCGCCTACTCCCGAGTCTGCAGGCGGCAAGACAATGGGGAAGACAGACCGGACGCCCAAGGCCACGCGGCAGGGCCCCATGGATAACTTCGCAGCACCACGGCCGATGGCGGATCACCAGCCCATACAGCCCGGCGACGCAACGACACGGCCATGCTAATGGAGCCCATCCAGGCGTCCAGGACGGACATTCAGGCGTCGCGTTCGGCCCTGGAGACTAAGATCGGGGAGGTGGGGTCTGAGGTAACCCTACTATGACAGGATTTTCGAAACCTGGCTGACAGAGTGACGGCGACGGAAGCGCAACTGAAGGAAGACGAGGAGTCGATCACTACGCTCAAGAAAGACATGGCGGAACTACAGGCCTCCCACCGCCAACTGCAATGGAAAGTGGATGATGCGGAGAACAGGTCAAGGCGCAACAACTTCCGTTTTGTAGGATTTAGAGAAGGGATTGAGGGCAAGGACATGTCCGCCTTCCTACTAACCTGGCTGAAAACTACTTTCCCGACTGCGCAGTTCTCCCCGTGCTTTATAATTGAGAGGGCCCATAGGGCGCTACTGGCCAAGCCACCAGAGGGTGCGAGACCTCGACCAGTTATAGCACGCTTCCTGAACTTTGCGGACAGGGACATGATCCTACGGGAAGCCAGAGCCTTGGGAGAGATCCGCTCAGAGAACAATATTATAATGATCTTTCCTGATTACAGCCAAGAGGTCGCAAAACAACGCCGCTCGTTTGACTCGGTGAAGGCGAAGTTGAGGTCGCTAAACATCAAATATATGCTCCTCTTCCCCGCCAAACTCAAGGTGATATACAAGGATACATCAACCTTTTTTGCACACCCGGACGACGCGTGGCAGTGGCTCGAGGAACGACCCATCTTGAATAGCAGGGAAACGGCTGGCCGAGAGGCACTGGACAGGTCGGTGAGGGAAAGTTCGAGATGGGAGCTGCCAAAACCGCAGCGACGGAGACCACGGAGGACGCAACAGAAGTCAACGGCAACACCTTACAGAACCCGAGGCATGGCGGAAAAGAGAGAAGGCAGATCTGAGTCCCCAGGCAATGTCTCCGCTGCGGGATCGAGGTTCAGTTGCCTGAGGAAGGGAATCCGTTCTGAAGGAGATGACGTGGAGGAGTCGGAGGGCCCCACATCCGGAGGGGAGGAGGACGAATCCTTGGGCGACTCCCTACACCCGCTGGTCAAAGAAATACAACAGTTGGAACAGGACTCCTCGGGCCAGGGCCCGACCATGGACACACAGGACTCACATTCGTGATGTTGGGTGCACGAAGCTCGGAGATGATAGCGGCTCGGCATAACGGAGCAAGCAAGTTGGCACACCCCCTACTGTTTCCTTTTTCTTGAATTTCTTGAATTAGTTATTGTTTAGTGCGGGGAGGGATGTGTGGGAGGGCGACTGACCTGCTCCCATGGATAGTCTGGTCCCCAGTTGGGACGCAGATGGAAGGGGAGGGAGGTGGGGAGGGGGGTGGGAGGGGAGTTTGGCACGAGAATTACCACATGTTGAGGTTCTGGGGGTATAGGGGGGGAGGGGGGAGTTAGTTGAGAAACAGCAGAGAAATGACATCCCATACTTGGATCCATCCCATCACCGGGATCCCACACATGGTAGACACTGGGTCATGCAATGGCAGATACACTAGGTAATCCACACATGGGTGGCTTGGTGGTCACCGTGTTAACATGGAACGTCAATGGCCTGGGATCAAAAATAAAAAGAAGTTTGGTCAATGCGTATCTCAAACGCCTAGCGCCCGACATAATTCTCCTCCAAGAGACAGACCTTAGGGGCAACCACTGCACGTTCATAGCACGTGGACGTTATGAGGTCTTAGCACACGCAGGCTACACGATGGGCTCCAGAGGAACCGCAGTCCTCGTTAAAGACAACAGCACCATTCAAGATTACACATACCTGGTTAGACTCGCAGGGGACATACGCGGGGGTTCAGGGGCTGTGGCGGAGACGTAAATACACAATACTCTCTGTGTACGCCCCACCCAAGCTCCAGCCACGCACCCTGAAGGCGGTCTTGAATATCCTCTTGGACACAGCTGACACGACACAAATTGTGGGGGGAGACTTTAACGATGTAATGTGCCCATCCCAGGATAGATCGGGGTCAACCCACACTATAGGAACCACGACAGCCTTAGCGCGCCAAATGACCACTATCGGCCTCACTGATGTATGGCGATGGCTACATCCCACACAAGAAACATATTAATTCTACTCTGGGGCCCACAAAGTCTTCTCTAGATTAGATTATATATTTGCATCTAGGCAGGAGATCTCGGAGGGGGATCTAGCAGAATATAAGGCAAGAGGGATTTCCGACCACTCACCGCTATTTGTTCACCTAGGGCGCAAGAGAGGGAGAAGTCAGGCACACTGGCGACTAGCGCCATGGGACATTCAAACGCCGGAAATTCTAAGGGGCCTACGAGTGGACATACGGGTCTACATAGCAGAAAATGAGGGATCGGTTCAATCGGGGGCGACCCTGTGGGAAGCTATGAAACCAGTGTTAAGGGATCGCATTCAGAGCAGATTGAGGGAGGCCAGACGGAAACGCCGCGAGGCAATAGCGAACGAGGAGGCGACCATTCTGAATCTAGAAGCAGAATACCTACAACAGAAGGGTGAGACACGCCTTAGGAAGCTACTAGACACTCAAAGGCACTACAGGGAGCTAGCCACGGACGAGGCGCGCACTCAGGCACTGGCGACTCTCCACCGACTATATGATGTGGGTGACAAATCCGGGAAACTTTTAGCCTGGTTGGGCAGGAGGGAGAGAGAGGCCCGGTGGGTGGACCAAATCCAGTTGCCTGGAAACAGACTGGTATCCTCAGATGTGGCCATAACGGAGGCTTTCGCGACCTATTACGAGGACTTTTATAGGGCCAGGGATTTAGGAGATTGTGAGGACGCACAGCGCTACCTCTGTGATATGGTGATGCCTACCTTGTCCGAGGAGGCTAATGCTGACCTTGAGGCGGACTTGACGCTGGATGAAATAACGGAAGCCGTGGCAGCACTGCAACCGGGGAAAACCCCGGGACCCAACGGTTTCCCGGCGGAGTTTTTCAAACGGACAACGGATCTGCTGCAACGGCATTTGATGGCCCTCTTCACGGACTCGTACCAGGCTGGGAACCTCCCCCCAGACCTGGCCTTAGCCACTATTGTCCCAATATACAAAGAGGGAAAACCGAGGGATCAATGCTCCTCCTATCGCCCGATCTCCCTCCTGAACATAGAAGCGAAAATTTTAGCCACCATCCTAGCGAGACGATTGAGGCAGGTCATCACAGACCTGGTACATATGGACCAATCCGGCTTTCTGCCGGACAGGGCAACCAAACTTAATCTCCGCCGCACCCATAATTGGTTACAAGAGGTTCGTGATAGGAGTGAACCTCACTGGTTCCTCTCGCTGGATGCGGAGAAAGCGTTCGACGCAGTCCACTAGCCTTTCCTAATGGAGGCGGTTCGGATTTGGACCCAAATACCTGCACTGGGTTTAACTCCTGTATTCAGACCCGAGGGCTCGAGTACGGATCAATGGGCTACTGTCCCGCGAGTTTCCGATTGAGAGGGGGACCCGTCAGGGATGCCCATTGTCCCCCCTTTTATTTACACTTACAATTGAAATTCTAGCATTACGAATCCGACATAATCAAGACATTAAAGGCTTTACTTGGGGAGGGTCAGACGCGACACAGGAAAAGATATCCCTGTATGCGGATGACGTATTACTGTACGTGACTGACCCAAATAGGACAATCCCGGCGCTGTTCGAAGAGCTGAGCACCTTCGGGGCGAGGGCAGGGCACGCAATTAATTGGCACAAATCGGTCCTTTATGAACCAAAAGGTAAGGAGAGATGGGAGTGTCTACCGGAGCTACTTATACATACTAAGGAGGGCTTTCAATACTTAGGGGTTTTTATAACCTTAGATAGGGATCGCTCCTTTGCTGCCAATATACACCGAATAATGATGGGTGCAAAGGCAGAGATGGACAGATGGAGACAACTCCCGCTCACTATATTAGGTCGTGCCGCCCTATATAAAATGGTCCTTTTGCCCAAGTATCTCTATGCACTCCAAAATGAGTACTATCCCCTACCAAGTATGACCTTCACCAAGATACATGCGGATCTCTGCACCTTCCTGTGGCTGGGGAAACAGCCAAGAGTGGCCCTCGCCACGTTGCAACGACATCACTATAGTGGGGGGATCTCGCTTCCTAATATGGAGGCCTGCTATTGGGCAGAACACCTCGCCCCCATTAATGAGTGGCTGCATGCAGCAGCCGACCACCCTACGTATTCAATGGAGAGATCTAAGTGGTCGAACACGACTATTCCTCTATGGAGGGAAGGGGGGTCAACAGCTCCTCCCTGCCACCAGAATTACGTTGTCTGCATGGCGTGGAGCGACATCACGAATGGGATGGGACAAGAGGACCACCCGCCAGACGCCGCTCTGGTGCTGTCAATGGCTGGGAGAGCTCAGCAAGCTGAAGGGCTTCGGCAGATGGGATGACATCGGCATCTCCACTGTGGGAGACGTGATAGCACGGGGGGACTTGAAAACTTTCCAGGCGCTCAAAGACGAATTTGGCCTTTACAACACCCAATACTACAAATACGTTCAACTACAACATGCATGGAGGGCACAACACATTACACTCACTGACATTCCGGAGTATGCACCGCTGGAGGGCAGATTGCTACAGGAACAGATGCAGGGAGGGGCGGTATCACTGACGTATAAGACCCTGACGAATAATATGCTAGGCGACCTACGGGCCCTGAGAGAGAAATGGGAGACCGACGTGGGCGCCATGGAGGATCTGGAATGGGAGCTTGCGCTCATGCATCCTCGTGAGGTGGCGATAAAATCGAGACTCCGTCTCATACAATTTAAGGTGCTACACCGAGTCTATTTTGACAGGGTGCGGCTCTTTAAACTCGGTAGGATTGCAGACACAACATGCCTTAGATGCCACCAACACACAGGCGATTTCTGTCATACAATCTGGGGATGTGCAGTCATTCAAGGATACTGGGAAACTGTGTTCATGGAACTGGGCGAGGTGCTGGAGGTAGACATTCAGCGGGACCCTAGACTGGCGCTCCTGGGCGTGACCACAGAGGTTGATCTCACACGCCCTCTGCTTCTCTTTTTGTTGCTGGCTCTGGTGGTAGCGAAGAGAGACATAGCACGACTCTGGGGGGCACCCGGAAAGCCGGACCTGGAGGAATGGAGGAGAGGGCTAGATTTGTACATGGCGGCAGAGAGAGTGACTTATAAAGCCAGAGGTTGCCCCAAAAAATTCCGGAAAATATGGACTAAATGGAGACACTACCATGGGCTGGAATGAGTCTATACGTCCAGAATGTCTAAGGTCAATGGGTCCCTGGCTGAGATCCCCTATAAGATGGAACTGACTGAACAATGTATATATACCGTAGATGTTCTGCCTACGACTCGGGGGTATCCGGATGTACCTACAACTGATGAGAGGGGGGGACTGGAGTGTGGGAGGAGGGAACGTTCGAGATGGTAAACTGCTGCTTGGGGGGGGTTCTTTTGGTTTTTCGGTTTCCATGTTTTAATGCTGTTGCTGGTGCAAGAGTCATGAAGTTCGATATGAGGGTATACTATTTTATAATAACAGAAAAGTTGCATGATAGGCGGCGGGAGTGGAATGTTGACGCTCTGCGGTGTGACCTCATTTCTGTATCTGATGCAACAATAAAAAGTTTACCAAAAAAAAAAAAGACTGATTTGCATATGGCTGGGTCCAAACTGGGGTGGTGTGAAGAGCAAAAGAATGATGGATTAAATCCAGATCTTTGTGACAGGGGGTGAATGTTTGTATTGTGCAGCATTCCATCCATCAATTGTTTCTTTTGCATATGTCGCCCTAAGTGGGAAAGGTATGCCCAGACGTGGGTGCCGTGCTCACCACACCATTTGATTCAAGCTAACCTTGGCTGATGAAGGGTGATGCCCTGTAACCGGTCCCAGGAGGCTTGTTTCCGGTCCAGTGAAGACCTGGCTTGGCAGTTCGGCTGGGCTCTTCCGACAAGGATCAGGGTCAAGACTGATTTGCATATGGCTGGGTCCAAACTAGGGAGGTGTGGTGAGCAAAAGAATGATGGATTAAATCCAGATCTTTGTGACTGGGTGTGAATGTTTGCATTGTCCAGCATTCCGTCCATCACTTGTTTCTTTTGCATACGTCGCCCTAAGTGGGAACGGTATGCCCAGACGTGAATCCCATGCTCACTACACCACTGAATTCAAGCTAGCCTGGCTGATGAAGGGTGATGCCCTGAAACCGGTCCCAGGATACTTGTTTCTAGTCCAGTGAAGACCTGACTTGGCAGTTCGGGCTGGACTGTTCCCACAAGGAACAGGGTTAAGACAGATTTGCATATTCCTGGGTACAAACCAGGGTGGTGTGGTGAGCAAAAGAATGATAGATTAAACCTAGATCTTTCTGACTGGAGGTGAATGTTTGTATTGTTCAGCATTCTGTCCATCAATTGTATCTTTTGCATATGTCGCCCTAAGTGGTAAGGGTATGCCAAGACATGGGTCCCGTGCTCACTACACCACTGGATTCAAGCCAGCCTGGCTGATGAAGGGTGATGCCCTGAAACCAGTCCAAGGATGCTTGTTTCCGGTCTGGTGAAGACCTGGCGTGGCAGTTCGGGCTGGAATGTTCCCACTAGGAACAGGGTCAAGACTGATTTGCATATGGCTGGGTCCATACTGGGGAGGTGTGGTGAGCAAAATAATGATGTATTAAACCCAGATCTTTGTGACTGGGGTAGAATGTTTACATTGTCCGCATTCTGTCCATCTATTGTTTCTTTTGCATAAGTCACCCTAAGTGGGAAGGGTATACCCAGACGTGGGTCTCGTGCTCACTACACCACTGGATTCAAGCTAGCCTGGCTGCTGAAGAGTGATGCCCTAAAACTGGTCTCAGGATGCTTGTTTCCGGTCCAGTGAAGACCTGGCTTGGCAGTTCAGGCAGGACTGTTCCTACAAGGAACAGGGTCAAGACTGATTTGCATATGGCTGGTTCCAAACTGGGGTGGTGTGGTGAGCAACAGAATGATGGCTTAAACCTAGAGCTTTCTGACTGAAGGTGAATGTTTGTATTGTTCAGCATTCTGTCCATCAATTGTATCTTTTGCATATGTCACCCTGAGTGGTAAGGGTATGCCAAGACGTGGGTCCCGTGCTCACTACACCACTGGATTCAAGCCAGCCTGGCTGATGAAGGGTGATGCCCTGAAACCAGTAAGGATGCTTGTTTCCGGTCTGGTGAAGATCTGGCGTGGCAGTTCGGGCTGGAATGTTCGCACTAGGAACAGGGTCAAGACTGATTTGCATATGGCTGGGTCCATACTGGGGAGGTGTGGTGAGCAAAAGAATGATGGATTAAACCCAGATCTTTGTGACTGGGGTAGAATGTTTACATTGTCCGCATTCCGTCCATCTATTGTTTCTTTTGCATAAGTCACCCTAAGTGGGAAGGGTATACCCAGACTTGGGGCCCGTGCTCACTACACCACTGGATTCAAGCTAGCATGGCTGCTGAAGAGTGATGCCCTGAAACTGGTCTCAGGATGCTTGTTTCCGGTCCAGTGAAGACCTGGCTTGGCAGTTCGGGCAGGACTGTTCCTACAAGGAACAGGGTCAAGACTGATTTGCGTATGGCTGGTTCCAAACTGGGGTGGTGTGGTGAGCAACAGAATGATGGATTAAACCCAGATCTATGTGACTGGGGGTGAATGTTTGCATTGCCCAGCATTCTGCCTATCAATTGTTTCTTTTGCATATGTCACCCTAAGTGGGAAGGGTATATCCAGATGCGGTCCCATGCACACTACACCATGGGACTCAAGCTAGCCTTGCTGATGATGGGTGATGCCTTGAAACCTGTTCCAGGATGCTTTTTTCCGGTCCAGTGAAGACCTGGCTTGGCAGTTCGGGCTAGACTGTTTCCACAAGGAACAGGATAAAGACTGATTTGCATACGGCTGAGTCTAAACTGGGGTGGTGTGGTGAGCAAAAGAATGATGAATTAAACCCAGATCTTTGTGACTGGGTGTGAATGTTTGCATTCTCCAGCATTCCTTCCATAAATTGTTTCTTTTGCATATTTCACCCATTTCCCATATGTCTCCAGCCAAGCCCATGCATCATCCTGGGGTTACAAAAGTGCGTGTTCCCAGCCAATACAATTTGGAGCTTTGCCGGAAACATTAATGAGTATATCAGTCCTGCCTCCCGCAGTGCTTTTTTAACCGCTATGAAGGAGGCTCTCTGTGCCTGCACTTTGGCAGTAAAGTCCAGGTACATGGAAATGTTACTGTTGTACATAGCATAGGGGCCGTGAGATCAGGACTGGTGCAAGATGGCGTCCCTATCCCTATAGTGCAGTAACTTGGCTACCACCGGTCTGGAGGGCCTTCCCGGCGCGGCGGTCTTCCCGGTACTCTATGTTCCCTCTCCAGAGCAAAGAATTTGGATAAGGTACCAGCCCGCATCACTTCTGCAAACCACTTCTCAAGAAATGACAGAATGTCCGCCCCCTCTGCTGACTCCGGAATACCAACAATTCTGACATTATTGTAGCAGTTTCTTCCTTCTGCATCTTCTAGTTCTATAACCCTAGTAGTTAGGTCATCTAGATGAGCCACCCCCTGTTTTTGATCTGGCACCAATTCTGTTAGTGTATTCTCAACCTCCATGACTCTGTCCGCTAATTTATGGTGCTCTGCCTGCAGGTGACCCAGTCCCACTGACACCGCCCCTATATCCTGCTGCAGTGGTGCTTTGGTGTCAGAGATTGCCTCTAAAATCTTGTCCAGGTGAAGATGTATAGAATGGTCTATAATTGGCTGTTTACCCAGCTTCCTGACCACGGTTATGGGGGAAGTTTCCCGAGTGTTGGGTAAAGTACTCCCTTGGTTTGTTTTCTGCTGTTTTGTCTCGCCTAACACCCACCCTTGCATTTTCACAGACTGTAGAAGGACTATCCACTTTGTGTGGTGTTTAAGGGTTGACCCGGCTTGGGTGCTGGGCCACCCAAGGCCCACCCGACTGCTCCCCAGCTGATCGACACAGCGTAGCCTTTGAGTGTCCAAACACATCTACAGGTGCCCCAACACCCAGCGCTGGTGCCTGGCCTTTCTGTTGTGCGTCTCCGCCTCACAGGCTTTTGCGGATCACATCACTGGTACCTCTGCGCCTGCTGCAGTGATCACCCCCGTCGCTGCTCCGGAGGTAGAAGAGTACCATATTGTCCAGCTCTCGTCACCTTTATATTCCCGCTGCAGGCCTACTCAGCTTCTGGCCACCACAGGTCTTCATTCCAGGCTTCTCCCAGCCAACTGGCTTAGCTCTGCGCTCCTCAATGCCGGGCCCTCTTCAATCCGGCGCACGTACTGCAGATTTTTTGCAGCCTCGACCGCCATCCGCACCGCCCTGTTTCTTCGCACTGGTCCTCAAAATGGATGTCACTCTGCCAGGCCGCTGCTTAGTGGCAGCTCTAATTTCGAGTCTTCAGACTCCCATCCCAGCACCCTTCCTCCGGTTCCACAGCTTCTACAGGCCCACTTAGCTGTTCCCTAGCAGGTCGGTACAGCGCAGTCCCTGTGAGTCCACACCTGTCTATAGGCATTGCAGTACCTTCAGCACCAGTGCCTGGTCCTTCTGCACTGAGTCACTGCTTCACCGGTTGCTGCTGTCCACACCCCCAGACCTCAGAGCTTGCTGCGGTGATCGCCACCATTTCTGTTCAGGAGGCATAAATGCACCGTAGCACCCCGCTTTCCTCATCTCTGAATTCCCACTTCAGGTCTGCACGGGCTGCTGACCGCTACTGGTCTCCGCTCTAGGCCCCTTCCAGCATCTCCACTGATGTTCGGTGACGGCTTAGTTCGACCGCAGTCAATACTAACCCTGGGGGGAGAACTACGCTCCGTTCACGGAGTTTGGGAATTTTCGGCAACTTCGCAGCGAGCGCGATGTTGTCGACTACTTCGCAATCTACAGCGTAGCGTAGTCGTTTTTCTTCCTCGCGCGCTCAATAGCATTCTCGCGTGCGCGGTAATGACTTACCGTGGTTCTGCGTTCGCTTTCTCGCTTTTCTCTCCCGGTCGCGATCGCTACGATGTTTGGAATCCAGCCGCACAATCCCATGCGACTGTGAGAACGCAATAACGTCATTCGGACGTGCAAACAGGTCATTGGAACGTGCGATCTTCCTTGCAGCGCCATGTTGGTAAGATCGCGTTTCCGAACACGCAGAAACTGCAATCTGGCACAGAATATCTCTCGAGCCTGTTAAAATCTTCTCAAAAATTTTCATTTTGCTCAGGAAAACCCCTCTGATTGTGATTTGGCTATATTCTTTTGGGCTAGGACTCCTCTTTTTGTTTCTACTCTTTTTTTCAAGAGAAAGGAAGTGCCCTTGAGTCTCCAACTTCCTGTTTCTGTCCACCAGGCTCCTCCCAGTGCTTTGTCCATGTGGTGTTCACTTTCATTTGGATTTGGAGCTGGAAGGATCACTCTTTGTGTATGTCTGCTGCATCATAGCATTTAATTGGATTTATTGAGGAATTTTGGATTTGAACTTTCCTTTTACAAGTAAGTTTGAGAATTGAGAATTGGTGTACTGTAAATGTTTGTTTGGTTTGGGGTTTTTTTAACTACAGTTTTGTGTGCTTCTCAATCTTTCTTAAAAATTATTATTGAGGGAGGCCTGTACTTTCATGAGGGGCCAAGTTGTATGTCTTTGAAATTTCATCCAGTAGGCCTAGAGGTACCCACGGGTCCAACCATGTTTCTGTGGTGTCTGTAAAACATCATGGATGGCATTGGATTTAATTGCATACTCTGTTGTAGTGGAATGTAATTTTTTTTAGTAAAATTAGGTAATCCTAGTAGTTCATGTAGTTAGTGTAGGCCTGCTTGAGTTAATTTACTTTCTGTGGGTGGCTTGGCCAGGTGGTGGCGGCCATTTTGTGTTTGTAGCCACTGTATTTTTGCCATAGGCCTCCAAGCTTGTGGCCTACTCTGCCAGTAGGCCCAAGGGTACTACTAGAGTCATCATCATGGGTGCATGAAAGTTGTTAAACTGTTATTGTGGTGTTTAAGTTGTAAGTGTAACATCATTTAGGCCATGGATGGCTTTGGATTGATTAGCAAAATGTGTTTTTGGTGTTGAATTGCAGGTTTTGGGTGTGTGTTGAATAATACAGCTTTTTCTGCGCACTAGGTAACACTAGAATTCAGCTCGCGTAGTTTTGGTAACTTTGCACAGTGCAACAAAGCGACCTTACAGTTTTTGTCTTCTTCGCGCGCTCAATGTGCGTGCTCGGGCACGCGATAACGACGTTTGTACAGTTTGCGCTGCCGAACACGCCGAATTTGCAATCTCGCGAGGAATATGTCTCGAGTTGCATAAAGCCTTCCCAAAAATGTTGATGCTGTTCATTTTGCTAAAGAATCTCCTCAGGTTGTCATTTGCTTGTAGTTTTTGGAGCATGGACCACTTAATGTTTCTGTCCTCTATGTACTTTGTTGTTTGAGGGTGGCCTGACCATGTGGGCGGCGGGGCAGCCATTTTGTGAAGCCAAGCATTGTCCTTTTGCCAAGGCATGTATTGTCTGTCTTCTCTTTCTTTTCATGTTGTTGGGGGTGGCCAGGCCATGTGGGGGCGGCCATTTTGTGTGACCTTCCATCGTGCTTTAGTTTTTTTGTTGCAGGCCTACAAACTTGTGTGATTTCTTCTGCCAGTAGGCCTAGAGTCCCAGAGGTAGTCAGTGTGGATGCTTGATGTAGCGGTTTCCATTTTGTCTGTTGAATTTAACATCATTTAGGACATGGGTGGCAATGCATTGAATTTTCAAATGTGGTGTTTGGGGGTGTAGTTAACTGTTTGGGTGTGTGTAAAAACTGTAAATGCCTTTGTTGTTTGTGTTGTTGTGTAACTTTCAAACCTTTTAGCCATGGGGATTTTCTTTTTTGCATTAACCTGTGATGTGTAACAGGCATCCTCCTTTTTCTGGCCATATAGGGTTATAGATAGACCTGCTTGAGTTTATTTAAATTGTATGTACTTTCTTGTTGGTGGGCTGACCATTGGGCCGGTGCCCATTTCCATTTGGTGAAGCCATGCATTTTGCTTTTCCCATAGGCCTGCTTTGTCTGTTTTTTTATTCCTTTCTTATTTTTTTTATTTCTTTTCTTTTTTTTTATTGTGACCGCCTGTCCATGTCGTGGCGGCCATTTTCTGGTACTAGTAGCCTCTGTGTTTTTGCCATAGGCCTCAAGCTTGTGGCCTACTCTGCCAGTAGGCCCAAGGGTACTACTAGAGTCGTCCTCATGGGTGCATGAAAGTTGTTAATGGAAACCGCTACATCAAGCATCCCCGCTCACTACCTCTGGGACTCTAGGCCTACTGGCAGAAGAAATCACACAAGTTTGTAGGCCTGCGACAAAAAAACTAAAGCACAGGTCGCGCTGCGGAACACGCGGAATTTGCAATCTCGCGAGCAATATGTCTCGAGTTGCATAAAACCTTCCCGAAAATGTTGATGCTGTTCATTTTGCTAAAGAAACTCCGCAGGTTATCATTTGCTTGTAGTTTTTGGAGCATGGACCACTTACTGTTTCTGTCCTCTATGTACTTTGTTGTTTGAGGGTGGCCTGACCATGTGGGCGGCGGGGCAGCCATTTTGTGAAGCCAAGCATTGTCCTTTTGCCATAGGCATGTATTGTCTGTCTTCTCTTTCTTTTCATGTTGTTGGGGTTGGCCAGGCCATGTGGGGGCGGCCATTTTGTGTGACCTTCCATCGTGCTTTATTTTTTTTGTCGCAGGCCTACAAACTTGTGTGATTTCTTCTGCCAGTAGGCCTAGAGTCCCAGAGGTAGTCAGTGGGGATGTTTGATGTAGCGGTTTCCATTTTGTCTGTTGAATTTAACATCATTTAGGGCATGGGTGGCAATGCATTGAATTTTCAAATGTGGTGTTTGGAGTGTAGTTAACTATTTGGGTGTGTGTAACAAACTGTAAAAGCCTTTGTTGTTTGTGTTGTTGTGTAACTTTCAAACCTTTTAGCCATGGGGATTTTCTTTTTTGCATTAACCTGTGATGTTTATCAGGCTTCCTCCTTTTTCTGGCCGTATAGGGATATAGGGCTGCTTGAGTTTATTGTTTTCTGGCCTTTACCCATGTAACGGTGATGAGAGTGCCCATGTGACTGGGAGCTGTGGTGGTAGTAGTGTGCTGTTTTGTTTTTGACAAATTGGCCTGTGTCTTGCCATTGTTCCTGTTGGCTTACTACTGTTCACATACCCATTGCTATCTGCTGCAGGTCACTGATGCTGCATCCATCCAAAACGATGCACAAATTAAGGATAAACAAGTTCCACTTTCACTACATTTGCATTTTAGTTCTTTGCTATTCTTACTCTTACTGAGTGTACTAATACTTCTAGTAGTAATTAAAATTAAAGCTAAAAAAATCCACATTCGACTGATGTTATTCTGCCTTCTTTGCTTGTAGGTGCACAAAAGACTGAAGTGAAGGTTTCTGTCATCATTCATCGCCTGTTCTGCTGCCAGACGGACGTCCTTCTGTACTACGTCACGTGTGGTGTGACTCACCTGACCAGACATCATTCTCAGCAATTTGTGAAACTGAGTGCTGCTGCTGACATCTGAAGAAGATGGGCCCAAAGAAAGCAGTTACCAGGTCCTCCAAGGCCAAGACAGTTGCTGAGAAGAAGAAGGAAGAACACAAGAAGGAAGTGACACTTAGGTCTGGTGTTGACCCGAAAACCTTTTTTGGGGAAAAAAAAGTACGCCTGCAGCAGCAGTGTCCGGGGTCCATGCTGGGGCAAGCACCTCCGCATCAGTGTGCCCAAGCCACCAACCCAGGCCCAAGACGATGAGTGGGGAAGAGGTAGCCAGCCTAATGGTGGAAAACAGTGATACTGAGCCTGACCTGAACTTATCGCTATCTCAAAGTAGGACCCATTCCAAGCAAGAGGGAACACAGCAGAAAAGTGGTAAACAACAACCACCGCCCGCAATAGTAGATGTTCAACCTGAGCCACCGCCCGCAATAGTAGTTGTTCAACAACCACCGCCCGCAATAGTAGATGCTCAACGAAAAGAACAACCACCGCCTGCAATAGTAGTTGTTCCACAACCACCGCCCGCAATAGTAGATGTTCAACGAAAACAACAACCACAACCACCGCCTGCAATAGTTGTTGTTCAAGAACCACCACCTGCAATAGTAGTTGTTGTTCCTCCCGAAGTCGGGGTAGTTCAGGAAATTGAGCCTGATGCAGAGCAAGAAGAAGAGGAAGCCCCTCATGCAGGAGATCTATTGTTTTCCAAATCCCCACCAAGGAAAAGGAGGGTTAGTCCATCGAGTTCATTGCCAAGCATCCCTTCTGATGATCTTGATCTCAATTGGGAGCCACAACAATCTGAGCATGAGAGGCAGAGACATCCCAAGAAGACCAGGCTAGGGAAAAGGAAGGTTCCAGAAAGCCTTGCACTTATGGAGTGCGATGTTGAACAGCCGGATAATGATGGTGATGACCAGTCAGACTCAGTCATCACAAGCATTACTCCTGGCCCTGAGGATATGGAGACCAAAATTTTAACCCTATCGAGAATGGCTGTGGCGAGGGATGTGGTACAAAAGGGGGTGGTGACAAAAGGGGGTGGTGATGGACGGAGCATCTGAATCAATCAAACACTCACACCCAGTCAAAAGATCTGGGTTTAATCCATCACCGTTCTTTAGCCCACTCTGCCACCCCAGTTCTGACATGTCTATATGCAAATCAGTCTGACCCTGTGCCTCATGGGAACAGTCCAGCCCGAACTGCCAAGCCATGCCATCCCTGGACCGGAAACAAGCTACCGAGGACCAGTTTCTGGCATTTCAGCCGTCTTCAGCCCGTCTTGCTTGAATCCAGTGGCAACGTGAGCAAGGGACTCATGTCTGAGCATACCCTGCCAACTTATGGCAAACAAAGAAAAACCAAAGGAAATGATGGACGGAGCATTGACAATACAAGCACTCACCCCCAGTCATCTGATCTGGGTTTAATCCATCACCGTTCTTTGGCCCACTCTGCCACCCCAGTTCAGACATGGCCATATGCAAATCAGTCTTACCCTGTGCCTCATGGGAACAGTCCAGCCCAAACTGCCAAGCCATGCCTTCCCTGGACCAGAAACAAGCTTCTGAGGACCGGTTTCTGGCATTCCAGCCGTCTTCAGCCCGGCTTGCTTGAATCCAGTGGCAAAGTGAGCAAGGGACTCACGTCTGAGCATACCCTGTCACACTTATGGCGGCTAAAAGCGGTACAAAAGGGGGTGGTGATGGACGGAGCATCTGAATCAATCAAACACTCACACCCAGTCAAAAGATCTGGGTTTAATCCATCACCGTTCTTTAGCCCACTCTGCCACCCCAGTTCTGACATGGCTATATGCAAATAAGTCTGACCCTGTGCCTCATGGGAACAGTCCAGCCCGAACTGCCACTGTGACAAGGGAAGTAGCACGCATACCACCAACACAGGCCACACCAAAACTACCTCCAGCTTCCATTTTTACATTTGCACAGAGCCAGCAGCGTCCTAGATCCAGCACATGTTCCACCTCACCAGAAGTAGGTAGTAGTACTACTGTGCAGCCACATAGTGAAATTCAACACACAACCTCCAGTTCATCCGGCATTGGAAGTGGCACCTCTAGCAGGAGACAAAAGTTAAACTCCCCAGTGTGGGACTTCTTTACAGTTAGCGAAAATGAGGAAAACATTGCTATATGCTCCATTTGTCATTCCTCTGTTAGTCGTGGTAAGCTTGGTACAAACTATGGTACCGGAGGCCAAATGACCCATATGAAAAAACACCACGCAATCAAGTGGGAGGACCACCTACGTAGCATAAAAGCAGGAACCATTAATGTTGGTGGGGAAGCAGTAGAAGGTCCACGGGTCGAACAGGAAGAAGAGGGAGACATTCTATCTGGTAGTGGTACACTAAGTACCCCTGTCCCCAGCACTGCAGTGGTAGATCCCACATCCTCCGCATCAGCAACATCTCAGTGGCACCAGAGTAAGAGTAACCCAGAGACACCAAGGAGTACGGGTGCGAAGTCTGCAACGCGAAATACTGCATCGAGCATAACTGAAAGAAATACCAAGCAGCGTACCATTATTAGCATGTTTAGGCAGGAGGGAAAGTACGAACGCAACCACCCAATAGCACGTTTGTACAATGCTAAGCTTGCTAAAATGTTAACACTGGACCTTCTCCCTTTTTCTTTTGTTGAAGGGGTGGGTTTACTGGAATTTGTGACAACCCTCTGCCCGAAATGGAATGTTCCCAGCCGCTACTATTTTGCCAGAGTAGCTGTTCCAGCACTACAACACGACGTGCTGGAATTGCTTGGAAAATCCTTGCAGCAGAGTACTGTGCATAGTATCCACCTGACAACAGACATGTGGACCAGTTGCCAAGCCACTGATTACATGTGCATCACTGCACACTGGATCTCTTTTTCAGGTGTTAGAGACAAGATATCTGCAGGTATTGACACTACTGAGATTTTTAATGATACTCGCAGACATGCTACTGTAGCCATGTTTGCTACGGAGAAATCGCATCCTGCTGCAAACATTTTGGATGAGTTTAACAGCAAGGTCTTTGAATGTCTGCGACCAAGAGGCCTTAACATTGGTTTTGTTGCCACCAACAATGGCAGTAATGTAGTTAAGGCCATGGAAGATGGTCGCTATTTCAGGGTCCCGTGTTTGGCACACTGCATTAACATTGTGGTTCAAGACTTTCTGAAAAATTAAAGCAAAGTCAGCAACTTACTGACCATTTGCAGAAGAATCTGCACGCGTTTCTACTATTCTTTTAAAGCCGGAAGCAGCTACGGGTCATTCAACGTGAGTATAAAATGCCAGTCAAAGCACTCATCCAGGAGGTACCAACACGTTGGAACTCTACTTATTACATGCTTGATCGGCTGTTTGAGCAGTACATACCACGTATTGCTTATGTCATGACAATGACAAGAAGATCAGGGGATCCAACTGTTATTAAAGCCATGACAGTTGAGATGTGGCAATGGGACCTCATTAAATGCCTGACAGAGATGCTACTTCCTTTTGAGGTCTTCACACGTGCAGTCAGCAGGGAGGACTGTACTATGGGCCAAGCTATCCCATTGTTGTACATGCTAGAGCAAGAGCTGAAGGAGGTGTCTGAAACATACGAAGGTGTTGAAGGAAAACTTGAAGCATGTTATTTGGCGAAGGCCTTAGCCGGCAGCTTATCTGAGAATACAAGGATTCAAAATAAGATTGTGTCACATCAACATTACATTACTGCCACAATTTTGGATCCACGGTACAAATTATTTGTGAACAGTAATGCAGTAATACCTTTTTCAGAAGGGGATGTTGCCGAGTACAAAACTGTAATAGCTGAGGAAGCCACTGATTTAGAAAACGAACGGCTCTCAATTAGAGGCCTGCCAGTGCCAGCCCAGAACAGTGCAAGTACTACTGAGCATCCTATAGAGTCAAGTTCTTCTTCACAGCATGAGAGCAGTGCGTTTGGTTCCCAGCAGTCACCAACACAACCAATAACAACAACAGCACCAACAGGATCTGATTCATCAGACACAAGCAAAAAAATAGCTCCTTGGTTTCTACAGAAAGGGATGGGTAAGTCCATTGCTGTCGCAAAGCAAAAAGAGGACGAGCAAACCCGAACACCAATGAACATTAAGTGGTTGGTCCAGGCCTATCTGGATGACACAACAGAGGTGTTCATGGATTAAAGCCCATTGGTGTATTGGTATAGGACAAGAAGCCAATGGCCAGTGCTCAGCAGGCTGGGGATAAAGTATCTAGCTTGCTCTGTTGCAAGTGTCTCTTCTGAGCGTGTTTTCAGTGCTGCTGGTGCCATTGTAACTGTGAAAAGGACCAGTCTCTCGCCCAAAAGCGTGGAGAGGTTAACCATGATCAAAATGAATCAGCACTTCATACCACCAGACTACAAAGTACGTGAATCACAGCTGGAAGAGGAGAGCGAGTCGGAAGTCATAACTAGTGGGTTACATGACCTACTTCTGTCAGAAGAACCACCAGGGTTTGAGGAGGAGCTCATCTTCCCTGACAACTAGGCTTTTAAATTGTTACATTCTCCCTTCCTTTATTTGTGTGTATCTGTCTTTCTGGTTCAAACTTCAAAACCAACACCATCTTCCTTTCTCTTTTAATTACCTATTGGAATTGCACATCTGAGCATTTACTGTGCACTCCACTCATCAGAGTCCTGCTCCATCTTCCTGACTCACCCTAAATACATTTCCATCTTGCCATACATTGGATGGAGATGGACAATAGTGCAATAATGTAGCCTCTAACAGTCCCTCCATAACAAGTGAAACGTACGTGACTATAGCCATCTTCTGTTTTGTTTCCAATCTGAAATACATCACTGTCTTAAGGCTACACCTCTGTGTGCAGGCATACACAACTCTTCAATGTCAAAACTTGAGCAGGGCTCCAAAATTAAAGTAAACTCGTTATCATTTTCAGAAGGCTCTGCTGCATCTGTGATCTGACAGCCACAAAGAAGAGAAAGACAGGTATATGAAATGAATGATGACATACATTGCATTGGATGCTTGCTGACTCAGAGCAAATGTGCATGAAGTAGAACTATACTAGTAGTTTAATATAATTAACAAAGTACTTTCGTCTCAAGTGATGGTCAATGTTTCCATGTTGTTTAATAATATGTATCCAACTGTACTCCTACTACTGCAGGTGCAGTCTGGACTTAATCGTAGTCACTCACTACAGACTGAGTTGCTGTTGGTGGTCTGTTGGAGAACACGTACACGTGCCACGCCGGATGATGATGACCACCATACCATCTTTGCACGCTGTCAGTCAGTTTGATCTGAGATGATTTTTGGAATATTTTCAGGAAGTGAAATACAAGGTAAACACACAACCAATCAACAAGAACCACAGCAGACCTAGGCTACATGTGTGTGCAGTGGTGGAATAGAATAGTGGTATGATTGACTGACATTGGCGCATTGATTTAATCACTTGTTTTGGAAAATGCTAGGTTGCTGTATATGCCTTTTGTCTGAAACTGTGAAAAATTTAGGTAAATGGAGTTTGGGCCACAGACTCACGGCCCGGTATTGGGGTATGGTCCTGTAACTGTTCTGTGCTGGCTCCTATCTTGTTGTTCTTTTCGATGACTGCTGTGCAACTAGAAGAGTAGAGTTAATCAATGTATCCAAGCAGCCTCAGTCTAAAAAACTTCTCGCTCACGAGTCTTGTCTTTTTTGCACTACACCGTAATTGATTTTTATGTTTTCATTCAGTTAACTTATTTTGTAATACCCCATTTCTTCTTTCATCAACACTTACAGGCCGGCCTTTCACCCAGCGCTATTATACATGGAGCAACAACTCACACTTACCTTACCAATCCTCCTCATCATCCAGCCGGAGGCGCCCAAGAATGATATTCAGCCACAGTGTCCATGGAAGGGAGGACAAAGATGAATGACGAGGTACAACTACACATTTGGCCCTGGATAATACATTATAACTTTAGTATAATTTTCGTAATTTTCTTTGATTCCTTTTTCCTCTTCATTTATTTCACGCTTGTGTTTGGTAATTGATTGTTCACTTAAACTATTTCTTAATTTTCTTTGCTAGGTTTCAGCTCGCTACATCAGGTACTACGGTTTCTCAGAGGGCATACAGCCTAGGCAAAAGTCATATTCATATCATATATAAGAAATACTTCCTTTGAATTGTGTAGTAGTAGTTAAGTAAGTACCACTTATTATTAACCATCAAGTTAATAATAAACCTTCATCATGCATCCATTTCGTTTTTCTTACTTGACTTTACATTTATTGGGTAGTAGTGGATCATCAATCATCGTCTTCATTGTTTTGCTTTTCTTGTCTCCATGCGTACTGTTTTTCTTTGTCAAACCTTTCCCCAAACCCCCGTTCCCATCCATTCATCAGCCCCTAACCCTCTTACCCCGGGCTGTGTGGTTTTATATTGAGGTGTGATGTTACCACATTAAATCTACACCAACCATTGATCACACGCTTGCTGGGACAGATGTGGTGAAAGCAACACTAATGAAATCAAATGTCAACGAGGCAGGGCGAGGATCCTCTTCCGCTTGCCCACCCAAGCTCACTGTATGTACTAGTGTACAAGGCAATTAATTTCCCAAGGTGACCCAACGAATACATCTAAATAATTGGTGGCATTGTTTGAATTTAATTTTAGAGCATTTAAGTTTACAAATTGGATTGTGTTTTACTGACTCCTTCAACACAACTACATTTATCTTCTTGTACTTGGCAGTCCCCGACACCATTGATTTCTTTGAGTTTAGCACTAGCAGTTGCAATATTGTTTGTATTTTTTTGGGTCAGTCTTATGTACTGTATTTTTCAACTTCTCCCACAGTCTGTCTCAGGCAAATGACTGTCTCTTTGTTTTTGTTTTCCAATGCTAGTGCCAGTGTCTAGTCTACTATTACCATCATACAACCACGGCATATTCTGCGTTGTCTTGGGAAACCATGCAGCCCTGCTTGCAGCGCCAAACTTAATCATCATCAATCACAGGTAAGAAGAGAAGTTTGCTAGGAGGTATAATGGAGGAGAGACTGGTAGTACAAATAGGACAAATATAACTAAGAGAGGGGTACCGCATCTATCTGATTGCATGATGTTGTTACACATGTGGTCAATTATTAAATTATTTCAATCAAACACTGGCCGCTGCCCTGCATGTAGAGTAAACCTTGTGACGTACAACAGTAACCCCACCACAAAACAACATCATATGTGTACGTTGAAAATAAATAACATTTATTCATGTACATAATTAAATATCCTTCTAGTCCTATCCCACCCCTATCCCCACCCTAACCCCAACCAATGTCCAAGTCCAAAGAATGTCCCACAAAAATAACCCCAACACCCAATTCCCACCCACCAACAAAAGTATTAAAAAAGGGGCAAATGAACAGGGTCCATTACAATCGGCGGGCTTTAGGGTGTTTGTCCACCAATATCTTGACACGCTCCTCTAATTGATCCTCCAGCTTTGACGACCGGAGGAGAATCTGTTGCCGAAATGCACGGCACCTACATTTGCATCCATGATGTGGGGTGCGGCAGATGTTGTTAAATGCCGGCGATGAGCGGCTGCCTGACCACAGTGCCGTACTCCTGCAGGTGGGGCCTGGCTGGGACCTGGGACATTGGCAGAGGCAGCAGCTGCTGCCGCCGCCTCTTCCTCTTCCTCCTCGGCCTCAGCCACCAGCTGGCGGTACTCCTCCACAATGGCCTGCAGTTTCCTTTGCCGGGCCCTGGCTGCCAACTCCTTCCTTGATGGTTTTTGGGAAGGAGTATGAGTATCTATAAAAAAAGAAACAGAAGTCCAACAGGTCCTGCTCCCTGTCCAGAATGTCTGCCCACCGGTGGGCCAGCTGCTGGTGTGTGCGCCGGATATCCGAGCGGCGGAAGACTGCCCGGCGCACCTTCGCCCACCAGCGGTGATGCTCCTCTGGCAGGTAACCGGAGCCTGGCCTGCCGCCTGCTGCCAAGGTCAAGGGGAGGTGGCGCTGGATGAAAAAAACCAGGGCGGCCACCTCTGCCTCCCTGAAAAGTTTCCGGGCCTGCACCACTGCAGGTCGCATTCTGCCGCAAGGCAACCGGCTCTTGAGCACAGGCGCCTTGCCCTTCGAGACGGTTCTGCTGCTCCCCTTTGCCATGGTTCTGGGGTGGAAGTGGAGGTGGAAAAGAAGTTAGAACAAAATTTAAAAAAGTTAGGGGGAAGAAGTAGGAGCTTAAATAAAGAAGTACAATAAAACAGTAGAAAAGTAAAAAAAAGGTGGAAAAGTAGAAATAAACTGCAAAATATAAACTTAGGGACAGAGAGAGATAGATGATGAGTAAAAAAAGTAAGAAAAACTGTGAAAATAAGTTAGGATTGCAAAGATAAAAGGTGGATAGAAAACTAGGCCCAGAACCATAGCATATAGTGTGAAAAACAAGATGGCCGCGCCCATCGCGACCACGTGGGTAAGTTCGCACGCGATTTCACGCAAACATGCACTTTGTCAGCGTGAACAAGTAGCTGTGTTCCCGAACATGACGTGCACAACACGAACACGTTATGCGCGACCCGGAAGAGGAAATAGGGGACGCGAGCGGGCGAGACAATTGAAAAAACAAGATGGCCGCGCCCATAGCCCACCGCATGGGTAAGGTCGCACGCTACAATCCCCCGAGCACGCAGACAGCGCCCCGAACACGCACAACGGCTTGCAAACGGGTCCAGCAAGCTACTACGCACACTCGCGAAGCTCGCGTAGTGCGAGAACGTCTTTGCGTAGCTTCGTGTAGCGCGACTACGCGTACTACGGCCAGGGTTAGTCAATACCACCCTGCTCCTTCTCGCCAGTACTCAAGGCAGTTGACAAGACAGTGGCCACTTTGCCGCGCCCCCGGGGCGCTCAATGAGGCCGCAGCCTCGCAGCAGCGCTAGTTTTGGTTTTCCGTGCTCCCCTCGCAGCAACCGTTCTTCGGCTCTACAGCAGCCCCAAGCTCCGTCTGCAGTTTATTTCGGTGTTGGGGTCTAGCTGGACCCTCCGGTTATCAAATATTGTGCATTGGAGGTATTCCACTGTCAATTTAGACAGAATTAATATTGGACCAGGACGGAGCCTCACAACTATTGCGACCGCCATGATTGCGGTCCAAGCCACGCCCCTTGAATTGTAATTGCATTTATATAGTGCTTACTACTCATGATGCTTTTGAAGCGCTTATCACATCATTTGCATCTGTAACCACCAACAGAACATTCTTTATATACAAACCTTACACATCAGTTAATGCCAAAATAGTTCAAAACAGCAAATTAATCGAAAAACAAAATTACATGTCACGCTTCCTATGAGGAATAAAACAACATCAAACTATTATTTTATTTAAAAATCTGCATCAAACGTCCATAAGAATTACCCAACTTGATGAAAGGAGGAGCTATTACAGAAAAAATAGAATACAAAAAATCACCCTTAAAAACAGCAAGAACATTTTAGACACTGTGAAATTTCATGAAATCCCACGAAAGTACACTTTTAAAGAGACATGTGGTTCACTGGTATATTGTGTAACTTTTTTAAGATCATGTGCTTGCTGCAGGTCGTGAGTGGTGCTGGTCGTAGAAGGAAATACATATAGCTGGAAGCGTTCTGGGTAAAGTGTCTGACATGTTTTACGCTTTTGGTTTTAGCATGCTGCACAACTCACCCATAACCGCCGGTACCTCTCTGTGCAAAGGAGGACCGATGAAACAGCTGTTCTAGTGGTGTATTATTGTGAAAATTTGATTTAGATGTGAGCAAGAGGAGAGTCTACAACCATTTTTACAGCTTTTCACAATGGACTTGGGCTGTCAGGTCCTGTCATTTCCTTCACCAACCGTTTATAGCCAGTCTGACTCCTCCTGAGCCCTGTCCTAAATCATGTGTGCTTTTTTTATGGCTTAACAAATGGCTTGCATGCAGCCAACATCATAAACTTACTGGTTTGCTGATAGCAGGCACTTTTAAATGCAAGCAGTAAAATCGAAGCCATGTATCAGGACAGAAACTAACAACACCGGGCCTGCCTGGTAACAGATTCCATGAATGACACCAACGTGTTGCCTAGGGCTGTACTAAAGCCTTAGAGCCCTAGCGGGCTCTACCGGCCATTGAAGGTCTGCTCCAGCGTTAGAGGCCCGAGCCGAAGGTAAAGTCCTTTAACAAGATAGTGGGCCTTTAATGGCTGGTAGAGCCCGCTAGGAGGGCTCTTAGGCTATTGGAACATTACGCCCCAGAAGGCACATTGTTCTAATCGGTAAAAACAAAGGCCTCTCAAAGTCCATGGGGATTTAAATCCCCTCAGGCCCTGAGAGGCATTTGTTCCCAGCAGCAGTTGTGAAAAAAAACCAACATTAGAATGTTGTTCTGCAGGGCTTCTACAGGCCCGTAGAAGCCCAGAGCACTCCATTGCAGGCAAGAGAGTGCTCAACATTCAAATGTTCTAATATGTTATAGGGTGTTGGAACAATTTTCACAAAGGGGGGTACTGTCCCTCAATGTTGGTAAACAACAAAGATGGCCAGGGAGATAAATTCAAATTAATACCGCCACACCTAGCCAGTAATCCTAAGCGGGCAACATTTTAGTTCTGATCATTTTTACTTATTTACATATATTTTTTGAATTTCAGTTGTACAAAAAGAAACACTGTTGTCAAACACATTAAACACCTTCAATACAAATACATATTACAAATACTAGGAAATGAAAAACATTCATATAGACACCATGGGCCAGATGTAGGTAGGCTTTTACCGGGTGGTAACGGCCGAATTCGGCCGTTACCACCCGGTAAAAGTAATTTGACATGTAGGTCCCTGTAATTTACAGACTCGGTAAATTTACCGATAGGTAAATTTACCGAGTATGTAAAATACCGAGTCGGTATCATTACTGATTCCGGAAAATTGGTATGTAGGTGGGACTCTTCTGAGTCCCACAAGCAGTACCACATCGGTATTTTACCATCAAATACTACTTGATGGTAAAATACCGTTTCTGGTGTGCATGCACATGTGTGCATGCACACCTATGCCATATGACAGGCAGACCTGCCCTTAGGGCAGGTATGCCTGCCACATGGCACCCGAGCCTCTTTTGGGGGTGCCAGAGGGTGTCAAAGTGACACCCCCTGCACCCTTGTGACAGTCGGTATTTTCCGATGTGGTAAATACCGACCGGTATATGCCCAATCAATCCTATGGGCTTCAAAGCCCATAGGAATGCATGGGCATTAACTGGTCGGTATTTACCACATCGGAAATTACCGACTGTTTCCGATTCGGTAATTGCACATCTGCAATTACCTACATCTCGGTATTTTTATTTTCCGACCTCTTAAATACCGAGTCGGTATGACTCGGTATTTAAGAGGTCGGTAAATAAAAATTACCTACATCTGGCCCCATATATACACACACAAGGGGGGATGCCTCCAAATATTACATTTATGGGGCACCAGTCCAAATATCATAAATACACAAACATGCGGCCATTCAGTAGTTTTTTAAAGGCCTGCCTGTCTACTACACTGGAAACTATTTTATATCAGGGTCTGATTTGCAGGAAAAAATGTATTTAAACTGTGTTTCTGCAACACCCGTTATTATGATTCATATTCCAGCGTAGAGTCAACGCGTTTCGAACCCTCACAATATTCAGGGGTTCTCCTCAGGACAGGGACTGGTGGTGGCCTACAATAATAAAACATGGTGTAAGTGGGGATTTCTCTTTTATGCACATATAAACTCAGGCTCCACCTGCACCTAGTAATACCTGTGTGTCTTTTTCTCTGGGCTGCTGTCTGCCCTTCACAGTAGGGCGAAGAATCTTTGTAGCTGCATGTAAAATACAAACTGGTATCAGTTTTGTTCCTCTTGGACCTTTTTTCTCTATTTCAATACAAATAGATATGTACCTTGGAACCTTTCTTTTTGATGCGTGGTCCCTAGTTTCTTCAGCCTGTCGCGATAAACTGGACAAATGGAAGCGCTGCGCTGTAGACAACAATGAAGAAATTTATGAATTCAGGGTAACTGTGTACTTAAAAGTTAAGTTATACACACTAAAGACAAGGAAATGTACCTCTGAACTTGACGTAGTTGGGAGTTCAGAGTGCGGGGTGCAGCGAGACTGCTTGCGTTTCCGTGAGCCAGATATGTTTTTTCAATTGTTCTGTAAGGGTGAAAGTAAACTAATCAAAACTTGATATACTCTGGATTCACCGAACAAGTCTCTGCTCGCTAGACGCAATGCCGAACCGGCACAAAACTTACTTCGGTACAGCAGTTGTTGTTCCAACTTCCGAGTTTGTTCGTCCCAGGTTCTAACGCTGACGCGCATCACGTCTCAATGTTGGGCGCCTGACTGAAGTCTTAGGGATTGTGAAACATAGAAGGGTAGCACATAGCACTACACAACAAGCATTTACAATGCAATGGCTATGTTATGTTATGTTATTTGGATTTTTAAGCGCACAGCTGCCCCAGCTAAGGGGCGTCCCGGCGCTGTAATAAAAGGTAACATAGCTAACATCGCAAAAAAAGGAGGGGATGATTAATAGGGCAGAGGAAAGAGATGGGTTTTGACAGCTTTTCTAAAAGCAAGAAGGTCATCCAGAGCGCAAATGTAGGCAGGAAGTGCGTTCCACAGTTTAGAGACCAAGACTGTAAACGATCGGCAACCCAGTCTACATTTTTGGAAACGGGGAACAAGTGCCAGATTCTGACCAGCAGAACGAAGGCTGCGCAAAGGAGTGTACAGGGACAGAAGGTGCTGAAGGATGATAGGAGTGTCAGATCTAAGAATTTTGAAAGCAAAACAGAGGGCCTTGAACTCTATGCGCCTAATTACTGGAAGCCAGTGCAAGTTAGAGATTGTGCTACGGGCTGAGCAGAAGCGCGGCAGGCCCACCAAGACCCTGGCTGCCGCATTCTGCACCCGTTGAAGTCGCACGACTTCCGCCTGGTTGGCGCCCAAGAACAATGAGCTCGCATAATCGAGCCTCGATAATACGCTAGCTTGGAGCACCATCTGGCGGGTGGGGGCATCGAAAAATTTGAGGATAGGCCTCAAACCGCGAAACATGCCGAAGCACATGGATGCCACCTTCTTAGTGTGGAACAAGAAGGTAAGTTTGGAATCCACCCAGACGCCAAGATTTTTAAGTTCGGAGACAGGTTTTGGGGGAGGTCCCAGCTCTTTAGGCCACCAGCTAGCACCCCACAGCTCAGGATGTTTCCCCAGCACCATCACCTCAGTTTTGAGGGCGTTGAGTTGTAAACAGTTGGCCGTAAGCCAGCTAGCAACAGCCCTCAGACCATCCGCAAAGTTCGATGCCAGTTGGTCAGAGTCCCCATTAAGAGTCACCGCCAACTGGGTATCATCGGCGTATGATACCATAGTGAGACCCCATCTCTTCGCTACCTCCGCCAGAGGTTGAACGTAAAGGTTGAAGAGAGTGGGGCTCAACGCCGAACCTTGCGGGACTCCTTGAGTGATAGCGTGGGGCTTAGATCTGAACGGTGGCGCCACAACCTGAAAGGATCGATCCGAAAGGAACAATTGAAACCAATCTAACGCCCTGCCTGAAATACCAGCCTCGCTGAGCCTTCGAATAAGAATGGTGTGAGATACAGTGTCAAAGGCGGCACTAAGGTCCAAAAGGACCAGTGCCGCCGTTTGACCTGCATCTAGTACAGAGCGGAGATGTTCGACCATGTATAGAAGTGCCGTCTCTGTACTATGTCCAGATCTAAAACCATTCTGTGTAGGATCCAGTAGATGTGCAGATGCCAGATGGTGCGTTAAGATGTTATTCACGTGGGCTTCTGTAATCTTTGCCACCCAGGGAAGAAGGGAGATAGGTCGATAACTCTCCGGCTTCAATGGATCCAATCCAGGCTTCTTTCTGATAGGCATGACACAGGCAGCCTTCCAACTAGGTGGAACTGAACCGATGGTAAGGGATTGCTCCACCAGATGGCGAATAGGAGGAAGGCAAAAGGACGCCGAGTCCAAAAACTGGGCAGGCCTCAAAGGGTCATCAGTAGAGCCAGACTTGACCTTGGCCGCCGTTCTGTAAGGGTGAAAGTAAACTAATCAAAACTTGATATACTCTGGATTCACCGAACAAGTCTCTGCTCGCTAGACGCAATGCCGAACCGGCACAAAACTTACTTCGGTACAGCAGTTGTTGTTCCAACTTCCGTGTTTGTTCGTCCCAGGTTCTAACGCTGACGCGCATCACGTCTCAATGTTGGGCGCCTGACTGAAGTCTTAGGGATTGTGAAACATAGAAGGGTAGCACATAGCACTACACAACAAGCATTTACAATGCAATGGTCTCGGCATTATTAAAGGTAGAGCTATTGGCATTGCTCATTACTTTTTTTTTTTTTTAAATCATAAATAAATGGCATTGCCAATGGCTTAATCGTTAAATAAATGGCATTGTCATTTACAATGCCAATAGCTTAATCGCTCGCAAATGTATGACCTATTGCATGGGTCCCAGGGAGAAAGCACCACAGGTCCCAGGGGAGGAGAAGCACCACAGGTCCCAGGGGAGGAGAAGCACCACAGGTCCCAGGGGAGGGGAAGCACCACAGGTCCAAGCGGAGGAGAAGCACCACAGGTCTTAGGGGAGGAGAAGCACAGGTCAAAGGGGAGGAGAAGCACCACAGGTCAAAGGTGAGAAGAAGCACCACAGGGCCAAGGGGAGGAGAAGCACCACAGGGCTAAGGGGAGGAGAAGCACCACAGAGCCAAGGGGAGAAAAAGCACCACAGGTTCAAGGGGAGGAGAAGCACAGGTCAAAGGGGAGGAGAAGAACCACAGGTGCCAGGGGAGGAGAAGCACCACAGGTCCCAGGGGAGGAGAAGCACCACAGGGCCATGGGAGGAGAAGCACCACAGGGCCATGGGGAAGAGAAGCACCACAGGGCTATGGGGAGGAGAAGCACTACAGGGCCATGGGGAGAAGAAGCACCACAAGGCCAAGAGGAGAAGCACAGGTCAAAGGGGAGGAGAAGCACAGGTTCCAGGGAGATAGCACCACCGGTCTCAGGGGAGGAGAAACAACACAGGTCCAAGGGGGGGAGAAGTACCACAGGTCAAAGGGGAGTAGAAGCACCACAGGTCCCAGGGGAGGAGAAGTACCACAGGTACCAGCGGAGGTGAAGCACAGGTCAAAGGGGAGGAGAAGCACAGGTCAAAGGGGAGGAGAAGCACCAGAGGTCCCAGGGGAGGAGAAGCAAAGGTGCAAGGGGAGGAGAAGCACAGGTCCCAGGGGAGGAGAAGCACAGGTCCCAGGGGAGGAGAAGCATGGGTGCAAGGGGAGGAGAAGCACAGGTTCTACGGGAGAAGGACCACATACCCCAGATGAGGACACAGACCACAGGCCTCAGGGGAACAAAAACACAGCCCCCGGAGGAGGACAACAAGCACATGCCCCAGTAAGGAGAAGGGCCAGGGAAGGAGAAAGACAAGGGTTTATATGGGTTAAGAAACACTATAGGTGCCAGGGGAGGGTAAAGAGCAGCCTGTGAAAGAGCAGTTGGCATGCCACAGATGGCACCTGACCTGGGGTACGAGATGTCCCACTGGCTGGAGCTAGTGAAAAAGGCACAAGTCCCTCGGGTGTCAGTGGTGTGAAGGTACCCACTGGGGGTGTGGGGGAGATAGGGTGGTGTGTAGGCTACAGGTCTCACGGGGAAGGAGGGCATCAGGCCAGAAGTGGTGAGAAGGGAGACAGAGCAAGCAAGGAAGAGTCGGTTTACAAAAAATAATCTTTCCCTGGTTGATACAATGACCACGGGTGGGGGGAGGGGGTGAAATAAGCGGCACATCACTGTGCTGTGTGCACCAGGCATGTCATATATGGCTGTCACCAAACCCTCAAGCACAGAACATTCTCACCCCTTCCTCGTCATATTGCAAGACTCCTAGGCGACAGATATTCCACATATAGGTTCATGAGACCCCGGTAGCAATCCACGACCCCCTCCCCCTCCCTTAATAGTGCTTCCAGCTCCCCTCCCCACTCGCTTAAAAAGCCGAGTTCTCCATACCTGTGCCACCCATGGTGCGGCGCGCGGGCCCCTCAGATCCAGGTGTGCGCTCGTTCCTGGATCACGGATCCGGTCAGATCTCCTGCTGGCGAGGACAGCTCGAAAGGGCAGGAGAGCGAGGTCCTCGGAGCACAGTAAGGGACTCTGTGCCTACAGGCAATGGTGGGTCCTGTGCCTACAGGCGAGTGGTGGGTGGGTCCTGTACAGGCGAGTTGTGGTTCCTGTGTCTACAGGCGAGTGGTGGGTCCTGTGTCTACAGGCGACTGGTGAGTCCTGTGTCTACTGGTGACTAATGGGTCCTGTGCCTACAGGCGATGGTGGGTCCTGTACAGACGAGTGATAGATCCCGTGTCTACAGGCGAGTGGTGGGTCCTGTACCTACAGGCAAGTGGTGGGTCCTACAGGCGAGTGGGGAGTCCTGTGGCTACAGGTGAGTGGGGAGTCCTGTGTCTACAGGCGAGTGGTGGGTCCTGTGTCTACAGGCGAGAGGTGAGACAAGTGTTACCTCTGAGTCCAGCTGAGTGTTATGTCCTCTGTGTACTGATGAGTGCAGGGCACGCTGGGTCCTCTCTGTATGAATGAGTACAGCTGCTAGTTTTACCTCTTCACCACTTTTCACTTAAAATACTGCACATTTGCAGGTGGCATCCTCCAGTAGCTTCAGAGAGATAGAGCAGAGACAGTTTGCTAAGTGGATTCTTGCTTCAGGGCTATGTTCAACTAGACCCATTACAGTGATCTGAGTTCACTGGAAGCAGGACATGGGCTTACTGCTGACAGAAAAGGCAAACTAAGGACCTCCAATAATAAGCTAGAATAGTTAGCTCTCCTCCCAACACTGTAAAAGACCTTAGGTTGATATTAAATAAGCATGGGCGGATTTTGCGGATTTGCGAATTTGCGGATTGCGAAAATCCGCAAAATTCGCGAATTCTCGCGGATTTTACGGATTTTTTTTGGGGTGTGTGTTCGCACGGGTTTCTGCAAGTTCGCGAGGGTTTTGTACAATTTCGCAAATTGCGAACTTACTTGTCGGGTCGCCAGTTTTGCGAACTTGTTGTTTCTACGTGCCCAGCCTGTTTGCAAGGCTTTCTTCATCACTGCCACCCTCTGTCACCACTGGCACTCTCTTTGTTCACCCATGCCACCCTCTGGCTCACCCATGTCACCCTCTGTGTCATCACAGCACCCTCTGGTTTACCGGTGTACATTATTGTGGCAAAGCAAAGCACTGCCATCCTCTGTCAACACTGGCACTCTGGTTCACCCATGCCACCCTCTAGCTGGCACACCCATGCCACCCTCGGTGTCATCACAGCACCCTCTGATTGACAAGTGAGTGTACATTATTGTGGCAAAGCAAAGCACACCTGCTAAGTGCTTTAAATTTTGCAAACAACAACACCTGCCCTGCCCCAACTGACATTAATGAAGGCTGGCACCTGCTTGTCTGCTCCCTTTCCTTTTTGTTGCAATGTAAACATTTTTTAACAGGATGCAACGGCATACTTGTAACTATTCTGTGACTGTCAGAGCAGGGTCACACAATAGTTGCAAGTAGGCAACCGGATTCTGGAGGGCCCCTTCAGGAAGCACTACAGGGAAATGGTTACAAATGATGAGCTCGAACTTTTGCACCTGCTCGTTGGTTTTGCTTTTGCAAAACTCGTTTTTCGGTAATTTCGCCCTATTCGCGAGGCGCGGCGTCGTGCGAACTCGACCGTAGAAGACGCGAACTCGTGCGAGTTACCCTAAGGTTGAGTACGGGCACCGCCATTTTGTTTTCGTGACGTATTTCCGTTTCCGCCCGCTATGTGTAATCTCGCGGAATGAGCGCCTTGCGAATGCAAGTTCGCACGAGTTCGCGAGAGAAATCGCGTGCGAACTTACTTACGCGCACGTGATCGGGCCGCCGTCTTGTTTTTCATTCATTCCTATGTGTCTGGGCATGGTGTTTCTATCCTCTCTATATCTCTGCCATCCTTTGCTTGTTTTAATATTTATTTTTGATCTATTTAACTTTTTTTATCCCTCTACTTTTCTAGGTCTAAAATTTTGTGTTTTAGGCTACTTTTGTTTACTTTTCAACTACTTTTTTAAACTTTTATTTTCTTCTTCCCTAGTTTTATTCTTTTTCATTTTGTCTCCTTGTTCCTAACGCCTGCCCAGACCATGGTGAAGACAGCTGTGAAGCTGCCCAAGACGGGCCCCGCAGCCCGTGCCCGGCTCCCGTGTGGCCGGTTGAGGGCGTAAACGGTGGTGCCCAGGGAGATCTTCAGCCCTGAGGAGGTGGGGGCACTCGTTTTTTATGTACAGCGCCGCCTCCCCAAGACCATCGCGGCAGGCGGCAGGATCGCTGGTGGCTACACCAACCGCCAGGAGCGACGGAAGCGGTGGAAGCAGGTGTGCCGGGCCCTGTTTCACATCTCGGGGGTCCAGCGCACCTATAATCAGGTGACCCACCGCTGGACCGATATCCTGGACCGAGAGCGCGACCTGCTCGACGTGCTGGGAGTGGAGGTCCCCGGGCTTGGTGAGTAGTAGTAACAATTTTTTAATCACTCACTACTCTGTTTTTTCTCCTGCTCTGTGTGTTATATTGCAAATGTTTGCTTTAACTTTTTTACAAAGAGCAATAATGCTGCCGATTACATTGATAGGAGAGCTAAATTAATATTTCAAAATCTTCTGTGCATTTCAGGTGCACTGCTCTCCTTCTCTGTGGCGGTGTCACTGCTTATTTGTTTTCTATTTTGTGTTCATTTTATTGGACTGAGTAATGTATGAGTGTACTTTACAGAACTGCGTAATGCTAGACACAAAAGGGGCAGATTTACAAGCCCCTTGCGCCACGTTTATGCTGCCTTACCTGACGCACAGCGACGTAAACGTGGCGCATCCCTGCGAGTCATGTACAACGTGATGCATCTAGGGAGATGCGCCACGTTAAGGCCTGGGCCTGCGCCACAATGGGTGCGTTCAGACGCAGTGGGGGGGGGTGGGAGGTGGCGGTCAGGCAGCTGTGCGCCTCGCAAAAGTGCCTGCGTGAAATCTACAAGATTTAACGCAGGCACTTCCGCTGCTACGTCAATTCTTTATGCCTGCTTGCTTGAAGCAGGCGTAAGGACTGATGCGGTATGTTGAGTATTGGGCAGCCCTGAGCATTGCTAGAGTTGCATCGCGCCTGTGACGCGACTCTAGAGATGCGCCCCTCTTTCGTCACGAGATGCGTCACGCATCTGCCTACCCTTGCGCCAGGGTTTGCCGCATTGTAATTGCAGCGCATCTGCCGTGACGCAAGGTTAGTTTTGCGTTAAGCATTTCTTCTGGTGCACCTCTGGAGGTGTGCAGCCCAGAACTCGTAAGTATGCCCCTAAGTGTCAGATTAGCAATTACCTGCGCATCCCTGCAAAGTGTGCGGCACGCCAGCACCACCCATGGTGCGCCGTATTTACAATGCGGCACACCATGGTCCCAAAACGTCACCGAAGCGTTACGCATCGGTGCCGTAAAGGCGGCTCATTGATGGAGTTGCGTTACAACGATGGCGCAGCTCCAGCAATGCTGCGTCAAGCCGTACGTCTGCTTCATGCAGGCGCAGGGTTTCAGTGACGCATCATTGTCCTAAATGACTGATTGAAATTTTATATATTCCCCATAGCCACTTTTAGCATGCGTTCCTACGCAGGAACGCCCTCCCTTGCGCTGGAACGCTCCTTTATGGCGCAGGGCTTTAGAATGGGATGCATCTCCCATATGCGTCACGTTGTTAATATACACCACACCATGGCGCCTCTCTTGTTGTGGCGCTGCGTCACAAAAGTGACGCAAGAACGGAGGAAAAGAGCTGCAAGGGGCTTGTAAATCTGCCCCTAGAGTAGAGGCTCAGGTGCAGTCCTTCTTTTGTAGCCCTCTTTTGGGCTGAAATAGTTGGTTCTTGTTCTTTCTAAATGTTTGATTTGGTTGACAAGGACATCGACAAGCAGCAATCATCAATGTGTTTTCTGTTCTTTCTTTCATGTTGTACATCAGGTCCGCCCAGGGGCAAGCGGACGGAAAAGGAGGATGCTGTGGCTCCAAAGGAGGAGGATGCAGGCCAGGGCGGCGAGTGCTCCTTTGCTGGCCCCAGTAAGTTTTCATTTAAATATAGAGGACCTATTGTTGTCCAAGCGTTCCTAATTTAATTTTTTCGAAAAGGTGTTTAGATAGGAGCAAAATCCATAATACTACTGTTGCAGGGACAATTCTCCACAAACCGAACTATGGACACCAAAGACCAGAGTAATAATATTTCAGAGTGGCGTGTTTGGCACACTGTTTAAACCTGTTAGTGTCAGCGGCACGGACTCCTCCTTGCAAAAATTGCAAAACCTTTCGCTCAGTCACTCTAGTCTGGAGGACCAAAAACCACAGAGTCGATTCAAGTTTAAAAGCTTTATTAAAAGTTAAAGTAAACACATATATTAAAATAAAGTTAGTTGGAAATGGAAAAGTGCTTGGTGCTGAGTTGATGAGTAATGGAACACATTTCTTGTGGTCGAGCCGAGCTTTCACCTGGTTTGAAGTTGATGTTGCTCTTGTCCTTAGAAGTCCAGTTTCTGTCTGTTCAGAGAAAAATGGTGTGTGTTAAAATTAAGCAAGCATTCATCATGACAAAAAAATGCAGCAAGACAACAGCCTTCCCTGGAAGGAGGGACATTTTTACTTTAGACTAGAGTAGACAGTCAATTACTTTTTCTGTTGTTTTCACATTCTTCATTCATAGACCAAATACTAGTGAGTGGTGTAATCTAACATTCTTAAATCTACTTTGTAGGTGAAACATCTGGTGGCGGGGCCAGCTCGGATGTGGTAATAGTGATCGACTCCGAGTCCGAGGACCACTCTGGGGAGGAGGCGGCGCAAGAGGACCAAGAAGTACAGACTGTGAGGAAGGAGACAGTGGTGGTGGCGGGTACAGGTAAGCTGGATCATGGTACTATCTGACTCTTAGATAGCAGATGATGTGTATCTACAGAGAGTAGACGGTCACTGGATGAACTACGAACATACTATGAAATGTTTCCAGGGGGGGGGTGCAACATCATCACCATCTCCTGAGTCCTACTCCTGACATGATTGATAGTGTGGTTTGTGGCCAAGGGCCGCACCGAAGGGGGCAGGGTCAGTGGGGGAGGGGGGTGGATCTAGAGCAACAAAAAAAAATATGACCATGAAATTGAACTCATGGGATGCCTTCGTCCACTGAGCCACCAGACCTGGCATACACATTACACACATCTTTCTTTCTCTCTCCCCCTCCCTCTCTCTCTGTCTCCCTCCCTCATCCTCCCTCTGTCACCCTCTGGCTCCCTCCCTCTCTCTCTCTCTCCTTCTGTCTTCCTCTCTCTCTGTCTCTGCCTCTATCTGTCTCTCGTTCCCAGCCTGCTGTAATTACCATATTGTAATTTGTCACTGGGCCAGCACTGGATGGACCTGCGATCCAGGGGGGGGCAATCGCGCCCTCTCTTGCCCATCCCTGCGGACGCCCATGATATTGGCCTGAATAGTTTCTTTTGTACTGCGCTGGCTAGTTGCTAGTTGTACTGTGACACAACTTCCTGCTGAATCATTTTGTGTTAATCATATTCTTAAAGAGCATTGGTTACAGATTATGTCTTTCTTTCTTCATATAGTTGGTCATACTAAAACAAAACCAACAAGGAGTATGCAGGCTGTACTGGCCCGGCAACGGAGGCTGGATGCAACTGTTGCCCAATATCGGCGGCTGGTGGAACTGGAGGGGGACGACACGCAGTCCAGTACTTCCAATGTGACATCGGCATCCTCCTCCGTGACCCCACGTTCTGCCGGTCAGCGCAGTGCTCCAGCCAAACGGAGCCGTGCTGGCAGACGCCACCACCGAGCAGCAAAGGCTGCACCTCACAGTACTGTAAAGGCTCGCTTGCGCCGAGCAATCCGCAGAGTGTCGGACCTGGAGGCGGAGGTCCGGAAATGGAAAGAGTACCAAAATTTGGTGGAGGGCCTCCGTTTAGATCACGCCACCCTCCGGGAGCAATACGATGCCCTGGCCCTAAGGCATGATGCCCTGGAGGCCAAAGTTAACACCACCATGCATCCCTAGAGTGTCCCTTGCCCCTTTTTTAGAGACTTTTGGGGGGTGGGAATTGGGAGTTGGGTTTTTTGGGGACTTTTGAGGGACTATTTATTTGTTGGGGTTAGGGAGGGTCTTGCGGGAGATTATTTTGTTAGGGATATAAAAATATACTTTTTCAAACTTTATCTGAGCATATCTTTTTTTTTACTACTTTTGAGCCTGGTGGGTGGTGGTTTTGCAGTAAGTTCGTTTTACTGAACACTGTCATCGTGTTGGTTCACGTGTAATTGGCCAAATGTTTTCCAAAGTAAATGCCTGTCACAGAGTTTGTTAATTGAGGATTTCTTGGATTTTTCTACTAGTACCACTGTCACTCTCTCGCCTCTCCTAATACTCCATTATACTACCTCCCATCCAAACGCTTATCTTACCTGTAATTTGTGTTTGAGGGCTGGCTCCACCTGGAATTCACAGTGTCCTAAAGCGTTCTGCAGCAGGGCCCCAACTGGAGTTTCCCGGCGTGGATTTTCTGCAAAACAAAAGCAATCAACATTAGAAATATGGCAGCGGTGCTCACAGACCCCAAAATCCTAGAAGCCCCACAGACAGCACCCCTAAGACAGGCAAGCGAGCAATAATAACGCCTAAACGTTCACGTGTAATTGGCCAAATGTTTTCCAAAGTAAATGCCTGTCACAGAGTTTGTTAATTGAGGATTTCTTGGATTTTTCTACTAGTACCACTGTCACTCTCTCGCCTCTCCTAATACTCCATTATACTACCTCCCATCCAAACGCTTATCTTACCTGTAATTTGTGTTTGAGGGCTGGCTCCACCTGGAATTCACAGTGTCCTAAAGCGTTCTGCAGCAGGGCCCCAACTGGAGTTTCCCGGCGTGGATTTTCTGCAAAACAAAAGCAATCAACAATAGAAATATGGCAGCGGTGCTCACAGACCCCAAAATCCTAGAAGCCCCACAGACAGCACCCCTAAGACAGGCAAGCGAGCAATAATAATGCCTAAACGTTCACGTGTAATAGGCCAAATGTTTTCCAAAGTAAATGCCTAACCAATTTCATCCCTTAATAGACCTTGCCAGCAATGGCCCAGCCATGACCCGTAAACCCAAACGCAAAAAAGTCACACTTAGCAAAATGTATTTAAAATTTAAATGAGGACTCACTACTTCCAGACAGTCCCTCTTTAGGGGACTCGTCAACGTAAGTTTCTTCATTGTGCAGAATCCAGGCATCAGCATTACAGGAAATGGATAGGGTGAGTCTGGAGGAGGAGGATAGACGACCAGGACTGAGTTCTTGTCAACAAACTGTTGTGAACCTGAGGAATGCTGCGGCATCAAAATCAAGACAGTTCTGTTGATGGGCTTGTTGTTTGATTGGGTGATTACAGTTTTGTTGTGAATGTGATGAAGCACTTGCTAAAAAAAGAAAGACAGACACACAGGAATAAAAGTGAATAAGGACTAATATTAAAGTTAATAAATCATTGACTCATTTTCAGAACTCGCTGTCAGGGAAGCAGAGCTCGTCCTCAAACTCTGCAAATTGAGTCGGTAGTACTTCTGGTAACTGAGGAGAACTTTCCTCAGGTAGGTCGGTGTCCTCGTCTTCTTCCTGCGTGCATTCTCGTACTTTGTAATCTGGTGGTATGAAGTGCTGGTTCATCTTTATCATGGTGAGCCGCTCCACATTTGCGGGCAAGAGGCGGGACCTTTTGCAAGTCACAATGCCACCAGCAGAACTAAAAACACGTTCTGAAGACACGCTTGCGAGTGGGCAAGACAAGTATTTGATAGCCAGGTTGGTGAGCTCTCGCCATATGTTTCTTTCCCCATGCCAATACGCCAATGGGTCCTCAGTAATATTGACCGCTGTTGAGTCATCCAGATAGGCCTGCACCATTGAAAGAATGTCCTCCCGGATTCCTGTACTTTGCACTTCTGTGTCCTTTCTGGGACAAGGAAACCCTAGCTCACTTAGCCAATCCGCTTCAGACATATCGCCTGGGCCTGGTGCAGATGATACGGTTGCTGGTGTGGTTAACGGCTCAGAGGAAAAGTCACTCACTTCTGCCACAGGCACAGATGCAGAAGTGTTTTTTTGGGACGCCTGATGGCCTGCTGATTCACTAGTAGTACTGTCTTCTCCTACAGTTTCCTTCCGCTCTCTTTCAAAACGAATGGCTGACTTAGCTAGCCAACCTTTGTACTCTGTAACATCTGATGTTTCAAAAGGAATTATTACTTTGCCAAACAATGGCTTTTTGTAACGTGGATCCAGAATAGTAGCACAAATGTAGTGCTGTTGTTTCTTGATATTTACAAGCCGTTTATTGCTAACTAGGCGTTGTAATAATCTCTGCGCCAACTCATATGCTTCATTCTTTCCAGCATCTTTTAATTCTGAAGACACCACCTTGACTTGGTGCTCGAGCTTCAGCAACAATGGGATAGCTTTGCTCAAAGAACAGTCCTCCCTGCTGACGTCACGCGTGAAGACCTCAAAAGGACGAAGCATGTCTGTCAGGCTTTTAACTAGCTGCCATTGCTCCACCGCTAGCATCATTTCTGTCGTATCACCACCCAGGTTGTAGAAATACTCATTGACTACTGGAAACAGCTCATGCAGACGCTCAAGCATGTAGAAGGTTGAGTTCCAACGTGTTGCCACCTCCTGGATAAGTGCTTTCACTGGCATTCTACGTACATTTTGCTGGCGCCTCAGCTCATTCCGGGCCTTAAAAGAATGGTTGAAATGTGTGCATATTCTTCTGCAGATGGTCAGTATTTTGTCGACTGCAAGTTCTTTTTTCAAGAACTTTTGCACGACAAGGTTTATATAGTGCGCCAAACACGGCACTCTGAAATAGTAACCGTTCTCCATGGCCTTAACTACATTGCTGCCATTATCAGTTGAAACATAACCAACCTTGCAATTCCTTGGGGGCAGCCATTGCGAGATCTTTTTGTTAAAGTCATCCAAAATGTTGGCTGCAGTATGACTTTTCTCCATGCCAAACATGGCTAATGTTGCATGTTTACGAGCACCCTTAAAAATCTCGACCAAGTCACCACCTGCATTTATCTGTTTTGCAACCCCTGAAAAAGAGACCCAGTGTGCAGTGATGCACATGTAATCAAGGGCTTGGTAACTGGTCCACATGTCTGTTGTCAGGTGTATAGTGTGAACAGCACTCTTCTGCAAAGCTGCCCCAACCAACTCAAGCACCTCTTTATGTAGTGCTGGAACAGCAACCCTGGCAAAATAGAACCGGCTAGGAACCTTCCATTTAGGGGCCAGTTTTGCCACGAGTTCAAGAAAACCCACACCTTCGACAAACGAAAAAGGGAGAAGGTACACCGCTAGCATTTTAGCCAGCTTAGTGTTATACAGGCGTACAGTTGGGTGGTTGCGTTGAAATTGCGCATCTGAGGAGAACATGGCTGAAATGGTGCGCTGGACAAATTTACTGGATGAGGCTGATGCCTTCTTCGACCCACTTCTGCTCAGTGTTGACATTTTCCGCATTGGTGTGTCTCCCAGACTCTCAGTGTGCCTCCTATGTGTTCCGGAGGGTGTGGTGCTGCCAGGGGTACTGGGTGCAACCGGACAAATGTCTGACGCTTCTTCTACCTCCCCGTCATCTTCAGATGAAACACCTAGTATGGGTATATTTTGGCCACTTGCCCTTTGGGTTTGCTTTCCCTTGATGTTTGCTAGGTGCGCAAACCATTCGACAGCGTGCCTTCTTTGAAGATGACCTATCTGGCCTCCGGTTCCATAGTTGGTACCAGTCTTACCACGGCTAACTCTAGTCTTACAAATGCAACAAACGGCTATGTTATCATACTTTGCATGGACACTAAAAAAGTTCCAAACTGGGGACTGGAAACTTCTGGTTTTGCCGCACGAGATGATACTGCCAATGCCAGATGAAGCAGTGGTGGATGAGCCTTGCAGACATCTACTGGGTTGTGCAATTATTGCAGCAACCCTACTTGAGGGAGTCGAGCTGGATGGAGTCCCCCTCTGGGGAGAAAATATGGGAGCTGTAGGTTTTGTTGAACTTGTTGTACTACTTGACTGCGTTGGTGGTGCTACCAGTGCCACGTCGCCAGAGTCACGCTCAGCATGATGTCGGGATAGGGTATAAATGTCTGTCTGCTGCATGGCCGGTGTGGCTGGAATGACGTGTGTGATGACTAGGTCATTGCTGTCATCCTGTTCAACAACATCAGAATGCACCACTTCATCAAGTCGGACGTTCGGATCCATAAGTATGAGCTTTCCGGGGCCCTTCCTTTTAACATTTGATACCTTTCGCAGCTCATGGTGTGCCTCCCTCTCAGACGTCGGAGATGGTTGCCAATCTAGATCCAGATCATCATCTGATGGAGCGGGGCTTGAAGAGGAACTTCTACACACACTCCTTGATCTTTTCCTTGGTGGGGAGCTGGGAGAAAATGAATCATCAGGAGGAATGCCTTCGTCTTCCTGACATGATACCCCGGCTCCAAAGTCAATTTCCTCCTGTGCCCCTACTTATGGAAGAACAACCATTGTGGGCACTTGCACCGCTCCATGCGCCGCTACATGGGCCTCTTCACTGACCTCTACTTGCAACTCTCCATGGACCTCTCCTTCTCGGCCTTCTCCTTCTCGGTCTTCTCCTTCTCGGCCTTCTCCTTCTCGGCCAGCTCCTTCTCGGCCAGCTCCTTCTCGGCCAGCTCCTTCAAGGCCAGCTCCTTCTCGGCCAGCTCCTTCTCGGCCAGCTCCTTCTCGGCCAGCTCCTTCTCGGCCAGCTCCTTGCGCATGTACTTGTGCTTCTACTAGTAGCCCATGCAGTTGTTGTTGCTGCTTTGGTTGTTGAATAGTACTTGTGAGATGAGTTACAACCTGTGTTGATGGTGTGCTGCTACTTTCTTGCGATGAGCCAACATCACTGGTCGTTGGTGATTGAACCACTAAACAGGCTACCTGTGCAGCACTCATGGTGGGCCTTTCTTTTTTCCACAAAAATGTAGTGGTGGAGCAACCAGTCTCCTTGGTAAGTGGTGCCACTTGCTTCTTCTTCTCCTTAGTAGAGACATCTTTCTTGCAAGAGGAGCTACGGGCACCTCTTTTTGGAGCCATCTTCTTCAGATGTCGGAACAACAGGCCACAGCAGGACTTCTTCCTGGCACTGATGCTCAACGATGATGCGGAGTTATTGACTTTGTGCACCTAAAAGCAAACAAAGACAGAGGAACATCAGTAAATATATGTTGCATATGTAGCGCTTCAATAAATAGTTTGCAAGTAGGCATTTATGAATACACACGTGCACACCACACAATATGGAAATTTCAAAATTAGGAATTGCTAAATTTTTGGGAAACAGGAATTTAACATTGATCCAAGAGAGCACATACAGAGAGGGTTATAGTTTCATGTACCACTGACTCCCCCTGGGCACAATGGGTGAAAGCAAGGCAAAATGGGTGCAGGCCTATGGCACAAAGCTCACTGCCTGCCTTCAAAATGGCCGCTTGACCCCCATCCACATGGCCAGGACCATGCCTCAAAATGGCCCCCACCAACATAGCCAGCCCCCAACCCCTACTCCAAAAAGTCAAAAAACACAACACCAATCAAATCACCACAATCCAATGCCATCCATCAAGTTTCAGAAGGTTTATGCTGCCTGCTGGTGGTTTTCTGGTGCAGAATTGCAATTTTTGCAATTTCGCGAGTGCGAGGTTGTTGCTTCACGACGCGAACGTGGTGAAAAACCAGCAAAATCCGCGAACAGACCGATTCTTGGCCCCCTGGGCATGATAAAATCACAGCACACTGGGTGCAGGCCTATGGCCTAAAGCACACAAACTGCCTTAAAATGGCCCCTAGACCCCCACCCACACGGGACCAGGCAATAAAATGGCCCCCACCCACATAGCAAGCCCCCAACACCACCCCAAAAAGTCGTAAAACATACAAATATCACCACAATCCAATGCCATCCATGCCCTGGCCAGAATCATGTTAAAATTCAACAAAACAGTTGTATCATGCATGCACCCATAACTAAGCCTGGTAGTTTTCAACTCATGTGCAGAATTGTAATTTTTACAATTTCGCGAGTGCGAGATTGTTGCTGCGCGGGACGCGAGCAGTGCGAACACAGGCACATTTTTTTTTTTAAATCCGATTTTCGCCTGGGCATAATGAAAAAAATCAGAGCAGACTGGGTAGCCCCCCTAGGGCACAAAGCACACTGCCTGACTTCAAAATGGCCGCTTGACCCCATCCACATGGCCAGGACCTGCAGGATCATGCCTCAAAATGGCCTCCCACCAACATAGCCAGCCCCCAACCCCACCCCAGAAAGTCGAAAAACACACACAAAAATCACCACAAACAAACAACATCAACTTATCAACTTACTCAATCAAATTTCGAATCCAAAAGTAATCCAAAAGGCCTCAAAGCCAAATCTCCAGCAGCACCCACAAAAAGTAATCCTTCCCAGTCAAGATCGAATTCAAAGTGGCCAGGAAATGGACTAAGCAATGGGAGGAGCTTGCTGGACAGGAACAGGAAGTTGGAGACTGGGCCACTTCCTTCACCCCTCCCCAATTGTAATTTTTGTAATTTCGCGAGTGCGAGATTGGGCTGCCCGCGCCGCGGACCGCGAGCAGTGCGAACACAAGCAAAAAATCCGCCGCGCGCGGATTTGCGTATTTTCGCTACATCCGCGAGAGTTCGCGGATTGCGGATTTACCAAAAATCCGAAAAATCCGCGAGCGGAACGGATTTTGCGCCCATGCTTAATATTAAACGAAGATCTAACTCTGATCCCTCCAATATTTATTTTTTTAAAGAATCAAAACTTTGCACTTTCCATCTAAGAATACAAAAGGGTCAACCAACTTTTAAGAATTTAAAGCTACAGTGACCTTGGCAAGCAACACCCACTTCAACACTGGAATTTTGTAATAGTATTTATCTGTGTTTTAAAAAAAAAACATCTGAGCAAGATTAGGTGGATAACCAATGCAGCAGATTTCTTAGAATGTGAATAGGTAAGTCTGACAACAGTCCCCGGGGCATGAGAGAGCTTTGCTAGGTTGATCAACAGAATAACAATCAAAGACGTATGCATCTTTCACACAGTTTGTTTGCAATGAAGGAAAAGTGATTTAATAAAACATACTGAATAAATAGTCTCCAGACCGGGTTTTTAACATCAAGTAATGTTAAAATGTTAGCGGTTCCACAGAATCGGAAAGAGAGATATCTGATAGAAGAGCTTTATCAGTCATGACCTCCAGTCCTAATATCTCTCCCAATTCCAGAAGCAAACTCTTTCTTTCTCGAAAAAATAAATAATTTCTTCAGCCAACCATGGAGTTGTTCACAGTAAACAAATCCAAGAAGTATGATCTATGAGGTGGCACAACAGTTCATATATGCTCACGCAGTAATCAAAGAAGGATGTGACCGAATGTGGTCATAGCTCATTCTGCCAACGTGGTTATGGCGAGTACTGCATAGTTCGGTGTTAACACCATCTGGTAGCAGCAACTTAAGAATTAAGCTTTAAGAAATGTGCTATAAGTGTACGTAATCTAATCTTGTCTTTAAGAGGTGATCGTGTCAAGAGGGTCATTCAACTGAGTTATAATCTTAAAATGTCATTTAGGGAGTAGCATCTCAGTCTGATTTGAGGACAGGATGAACTTATGGGCAACATGAAAATCAAAATATTTCGATATATTCGCTCTCATGCCGTCCTTTCTGGAATGATATTCAGCCTCCATTCCACCTTAAAAGTATAGATCTGTTCTGAGGCAGACTCTGTGCTATCTACTTTTTGTACTTTCAACATGTGGCCTCTAGGAAAACGTTAAGTGGAATCCCTGAACTAGCTACCCAGATATATTACACAAGACAACTGAGTCTACACACCTGCTGCGAAGAGGACAGATTAAAGATGTAATAAATGTAATAATTCATACAACCAGATAATAATGAGGGGGCTTAATGGTAACCAGAAATCAAGGAACACAATGTCTTACTCAATAGCATCAATGACTGGCACACACGTGCTAATCGGTGAGCGTGGTTCTCGTTCTCTCCTCTTCCCATTGGCTGGAAGGTAAAATTCCAGCCAATGGGAAGAGGAGAGAAAGAAAGAAAACAAATAAGAAGCTTAAAAAAATGCCCTTGAATCCAAAAAAGATGGGGCTTGTACCGAGTGACGCCCCTCTCCTCCAATGGCTGGCCAGCATTTACTAGGCCAGCCAATGGAGAAGAGGGGCGGGTTCCAAGCCCCCTCTAAGAAACATTAAATCTTTGTCTCCGCCCACTGCTACGCAGTGCGACGGTCCTCGACCTAAAAAAAAACCATTAAATCTTCGGCTCCGCCCACTGCTACTCAGTGCGACAAATTTGCAACAGCCTACAGCCTTTCAGCATGAAAGTATTAAAGAGTGTTATATGTAGCTAGAGGTGCTTTGGAGCACGCTGACAAATATTTCACTAAATGATGCTGATGTGTAACTAACATAAAGCCCATTTGTTCTTCTCTAACTGCTGTTATATTCTGAAATATTTGTGCAGTTTATTAGCAGTGTGGCGGTTCAGAAGGAGGGACTCGGACAACAGAGCTGGGTAGGTGTGGTTTTATTTTTATAAAGGTTTTTTTCTTTCTTTGAGTCTGTCTTTCGCGGGCCAAAGTAGCAGGGTCCAAGGTATCAGCTAGGGCGCGGAATCTGCGAGGGCTAGTCCGTCTTCTTTCTTCCTCGGGGACTTCCAGACTTCCGTCTCGGGCCGGGTCCCAGCGCCACATGCGGGAGATAAAGAAAGGCTTTTAGCGCTCTGCTTTGTGAGTTGCTATTTCCCTTTGGGCCCTCGGGAAGCGCGGACACCGGTGACTTTGGTGCTCTATCTTAGACTGTGCACGGTTGGTGTGGGAAAGAAGGTGAGGGTTGGAGGATAGGGGGGTTGGAAGGAGAAGGGACGGAAAGAATGGACGCTTTCTACAGTATTTACACGGCGTTACTAAGCCGACCCAGCCAACCCGATACCCGGTCACGCACCTGTGTGAGCCACACTCCTCCGTGGGCGGTGCTTGGGAACGTTGGCCTACAGGCACAGCTACTCCCGGTCTCCGCTCCTCCGCCACGTCCTCGCTCGGTCCTTCTCTTTCCTCGGCAGTCTCTCTCCGAACTCCGCGCTCCCTCCAGGTGTCGAGACACCCCGTCCTGTTTCCTTCCGGCCTTTTGTTTCCACCTACTGACGACACGTCATTCGAGGGTGTGCATTCCTCTTCCAATGGGCTCGCTTGGCAGAATAACACGTCATACGGGGGAGTGCTTTCGACGTCTGCCTCGGCATTCCTAAAGGCACAGTCCTCCGTAGGTGCTTGTAACTGACTCCACCACGCTTCGGACTCCGTTTCCCAGGTGTCCTGAAGCGATGAAATAGAGGGGTTACTATTGGCAGCGGACCACCAGTCTTTGTTAGCCTCGGTCTCCACCACCCAGCTACAAGCAGGTTTCTACATTTTATTGAGTTAGAAATATGTTTGTGCTCTACAGCCTTTCTATTCACATTATAAAATCAGAAAATCCTCTCATTTTTTAAATTGTAGTGAGTAATAGTAACCAGAATTTCTGCCAATGACTACTGTCATTAATATTATTATTTATTATTATTAGGGACATTTATAAAGCACCTGGTTTACGCCCATAGGCGTGTCCCCGCGCTATGGTAAGTAGGGTAAGCAGTCCAAGCAGCCAACACAGTTGCCTACCGTCTGAAAAGATGAGTCTTAAGTTTCCGCCTGAACAAGGATTCCGAAGGCTCCAAACGTAGTTCTGGCGGCAGGTCATTCCACCGCTTCGCAGCCAAATATCTGAATGACCTGCTCCCCATACGCGCTTTCTTTATTTTAGGGATTTTCAGAAGTCCTGTGCAGGAGGAGCGCAGATTCCTTGTAGGCTCATACCGGGTAACCAGACTCTGTAACGGGGCAGGGGCTTTGCCTCCCAGAATGCGGTGACACGTGGCAAGAGCCTTGAATTCCACCCTGCTCCTGACAGGGAGCCAGTGCAAAGCCTGGAGCGCTGCCCTTGAGGAAGATCTTCTAGGAAGCCTCAAAACAAGGCGAGCGGCAGCATTTTGCAGCACCTGGAGGCGGTTGAGAGCCTTTCCCGTGACCCCCAGATACAGCAAATTGCTGTAACCCAGGCATGAGGTGACTAAAGCATGCACCAGCGTCCGGCGAGCTGTAATGGGTAGGAGATCCAAGACCTTCCTCAAAGTTTTTAAAACTCCGAAGCATGTCCCCACCACTCGGCCAATCTGGGAGCCAAAGGCAAGGTCAACGTCCAGCCATACCCCAAGATTCCTTACCTCCTGGCAAGGGACAGGTGTCTCTCCTAGGCAGGGTGGCCACCATGCCGACGACCATACAGATGGGCCTCCCCCCACCACGAGTACCTCGGTCTTACTGCCATTGAGTTTCAGGCAGTTGGCGGACATCCAGGCTGCCAGTTCTTGCATGCAAACTCTGAACTTGTCCGCCACTAGACCAGGTACACGTGAGAGGGATATTACCAGCTGCGTGTCGTCGGCATAGGACACAAGACGTAGTCCATAGCTTTCAACAATGGCCGCCAGCGGGGAGACATATAGATTGAACAAAGTCGGACTCAGGGACGAGCCCTGCGGCACGCCCTGGCCCAACCCAATCTCCCTGGAATAGCAATCTCCCTGGCGGACTTGGAAGCATCTGCCTGTCAGGAAGGACCGGATCCATCTAAGCGCGGCTCCTGATACCCCTCCATCATTCAGACACTGTAGCAGGGTGGAATGAGCTACAGTGTCAAATGCTGCGCTTAGGTCCAAGAGGATCAGGGCCATAGTCTGGCCCTCATCCACTCCCTGCCGTATGGACTCTACTGCCATGAGCAATGCTGACTCCGTCGAATGCCTTTGGGCGGAAGCCAAACTGAGAGTCGTGGAGTAGGGAAGCTTCCTCTACAAAGCCCATCAGCTGAAGGTTTACAATTTTTTCGGCAATCTTTGCCATGTATGGCAGAAGGGAAATGGGACGGAGATTGTCTAACCTGTCATCGCTGATATTGGGCTTCTTTTGGAGAGGAAGAACTACCACCCGTTTCCAGGCATCTGGGACTGTATAGGTCCCAAAAGAGATGTCCAGGAGATGACGGATATACGGCTCTAAGACATGCAGACTGCCCATCAGGCGTCTGGGTGTAGTAGGGTCTCGAGGGGAGCCTGATTTAATTGACCCACAAATCTGGATGAGTTTTTCAGTAGGTGGGGTAACGAGTGTCGTTAGCACCCGTTGTTCTCCCCTTACCTCGAGTACCTCTACAGTCGTGGGGTCTATGATGGCCCGGCTAGGGAAGGCCGAATAGATGGTTGCTACCTTATTGGCAAAAAAACTCCGCTACTCGGTTACAACTGTCCACCTTACAGAATTCTTCTGGGACTGCTGCAGGCTTCCCCACCGAGAGTGATTTGTATATTAAAAACAATTCCTTTGAGGAGTTTTCTGCTTCCCTAATCCTGGTGTCATAGTACACCTTTTTAGCCTTTCTAATTAGTCTATGGTATTTGCGCCTACTTACAACATAATCCATTCTAGCTTGAGTGGCGAAGTCTACTCTCCACCGCCTTTCTGCACGTTTGCACGCGATCTTGGCCATGCGCACCTCTTCATTGTACCAAGATGCCGTTTTCAAGGCGCGTCCCTCTGTTCTAATCCGGGCGAGCAGGGCAACCTGGTCCAGGGCATCCAAAATGCGCTGGTCCAGGTTATTATTGGCTTTCTCCACATCCTCTCCCCCCGGTCCACCCCCCACCATGAGTGCCTCATTAAACCTGGCTTGGGAAAAGTTAGCCCATCTCCGTCTGGGGCGATGTAGTGCTACCTGTTCCGGTACTCTAGCTCCCGGAATAGAGATCAAAAGGGGCACCAGATGGTGGTCCGACCAGGGGATAGGTACGGGGGTCAAGGCCTCCACCTGTCCCCAGTTGACAAAAACAGGGTCCAGCAAATGGCCCCGTAGATGGGTAGGAAGTTTACCTATCAGCTCGAGCTGAAGCGCACTCAACTCTTTACAGAGGTCCCCGGCCATCTTATCAACAGGATCGTCCAGGTGTAGGTTGAGGTCACCCAACACCAGGAACTTATCCGTGCGCAAGGCTGCCTCTGTAATACTTTCAACCAGGCTATCTACAAATCTGGCAGATGGGCCAGGTGGCCTGTATATCAAGAGGCCCTTCACAGTGTACCCCCCATTAACTTGAATGGAGAACGCACCCGCCTCGCTATCTGTGACCACAGTCTGCTCCAAAAGGCAGCGTAGACCCTGCCTTGCAGCAATGGCTATTCCTCCACCTCTGCCCTTCGATCTATCTTGCCTTACAAGGGTATAACCCTCCGGAATGGCTTCAAGGGCCTCTGGGGTGGAGTCGCAGTCCAGCCATGTCTCCGTGAAAAAAACTAGATCCCATTGTTTTTCCCTGAGGAGATCATAAATATCTAGTCTATGCTTGCGTAGCGACCGGACATTCAACAAGCCACAGATCAGCTTGTAATGCTCTCTTTTAGCCGTTTTAGGCAGGTCAAAAGTACACTGGCAGTGACTACTACCAGTGTTCTCTTCAACGCTCATGCCGTGCAGACAAGAGCTGCTAGCACACCTGTTGCGGAGGGACAGCAGGTCAGCTCTGCTCCAGCATATGTGTCCTCTCGGAGGGGCAGGGGGCAAGGCCCTGGCCCGCGCCCGGCCGCGGACGGGCGCAGACGGGCTTAACTTAGGCGCAACTTCGGCGCGCCGATTACACATCCGCCTTATATCCCCCCCCGGCGTCCTAGCAACTAGAGCGCTGCCCGTCGCAACCGGAAGCAGCTGGCTCGGACCTTCCACGCCCTCTGCTCGAACGGTGCTAGTCGGGAAGGAGGGACGAGTCCAGCGCCTCCCAGTGCCGAAGCTGTAGCTGCCTTCCTTCAGGTAAGGACCTCAGCAGAGCAAGTACAGAATGCCCCAAAACGAAAAACAAATGTGAGGAGAAAAAAGTATTTAAAACAGCACTCGGGGGGAGCGTTCACTCTCTCGCTCGCTCGCACTAGCCCCAACTGATTTAAAAAGAGCTCTCACACTGTAAAACAAAGGTCAGCCATAATCACCCAAGCGCCGATAATCGCGCCGTAAAAGCGGCAGGGACACTGCCACTGTCCACTTACCACATGGGGACCCAGGATTCAGTGCCTTATATCCCCCCCAGCATCCTAGCAACTAGAGCGCTGCCCGTCGCAACCGGAAGCAGCTGGCTCGGACCTTCCACGCCCTCTGCTCGAACGGTGCTAGTCATTTTAGGTGATTTTCACCTAAAATGTTTTTCACAGACATCTTAGTATGCATTAACTTGGCATTAACTTGGCTATGATGTATTTAAGTCATGTGTTTGGATGTCACAGCAAATTGTGTAATAATATTTTTCTTTTCAGCAGCTGGTAAAGCCTGAAGAACTGTACATCATTTTGGGACAAAGAACAAAAGGGTACATAACCCAACCTCCTCTGCTGCCCTTGCAGCTCCACAACACAACCCCAGTGTTTAAGTAGGGAAACTAATGCTATATTATTTTTACATGGTAGTTAAGGGCTATGTATTGTGCTGTGGTCTGCATGGTCGGTGGGGCTGTGTAATCAATATTAAAAGGTTGGAATGTTCAGAGTTCCGTTGATGACAATGAAATGGGTAAGGGCTAATAATGGCTGGTGTATGCCTTCTGCTCTAATATTGTAGTGTTTATCTTTCATGTTTCTCCCTTTTTACTTTAGAACATTCTACCCTCAGTGGATGAAATGTAATAATAGCCTTATAGCCCAGCTACTCCGGGTCTATACAGATTTTTAACAACACTCTGTCTTACCTTGTTATAAGCTCTCACCTGTGGCTCGAGATATATCTCTGGTTCAGGGCTTTCAGCAACAACCAGTATGGCCCACCGAGGCAGAAGACTGCAAGGTTATATTTTTAACAGTCATGTTGTGTAAAGGGGAGCTATTGGAGCCAGGTTGCACAAGAAATGATTTTGTACAGAAAAATGTGTTATGTTTTTGGACCTTATACATTGTACTTTAATTATTGACAGGTAACGGTAAGATACCATGAATACAGCTGAGCAGCTATTTACAAAGCCATTGTTTGGACTGAGTCATGGAGATAAACTAATTATAAAGAAATTAGGACCTGACCGGCCAGACCTAAAAGTACAACAAAGTGCCCAAGACAGAGGGAAGATGTATAAATGTACATTCTCCAAGACCTGGTACAAAAAAGTTCTACTATTGCGTGCACAGACTAGACAGAATCAAAAGAAAGGGTGGCGGTCTAGCCATCATTTATAGGAATCGCTTCAAAGTCAAATTCACAGATCTTAAATACAATGATTGCGAAGCCTTTTCCTTCTCTATTAGCCTTTCTGGCAAGCAGTCATTTGTAGGCATGTTACTCTACCGCCCGCCGGGGTCCAGATCTAAATTCCTCAACAACCTTAACAACCTAATTGAGGTCACAGCCAGAGCTCCATACATCACCATATTAGGAGACTTCAATTTCCATCTTGAATCCCCTTACGATACTGATACCATCGCTCTAATTGACGATCTAGCAGCAGCCGGTTTTCAACAAACTGTCAATCAGCTCACACACAAGGCAGGTCATACCCTAGATGGGATATTCAATAGTAATCCTTATATTCTGATTTCAGACGTGATCCCTCTTATCTGGACTGATCACTCAGCAGTCTGCTTTTCCATAAAAATCGAATCTCCTCTATCTCCTATCGGATCATCTTCTCCTATCTCCTCCAGAGATTGGAAAAACATCAATACTTCCCATCTTGCCTCTATGCTGACCGAGAGCATCATCATCACTGAACCTAATCCGTCACTTGCCTCTAGTAATTATCTCCATAGCTTAGACATGCCTTGTTCTAAACTAGCACCTTTAAAAAACTTCTCAACGTAATAGAAAGTCACCTTCTGCCCCTTGGTTCACGGAGTCCCTTCGTCTTCAGAGACAACACTGCAGAAATTTGGAAAGAAATTGGCGCCGCTACTAAAACCCCACTGACAAAATCTCCTACAAATGCGCCCTCTCCAAATACAAAGACCTTATTACCTTGGAAAAAACTACGCACTACACCTCCCAAATCAATCAGGCAAAAAATTCTGCAAGAGAACTGTTTCAAGTGGTTAATCAACTCTCAAACCCCCCTGTCCCTCGCTCTGACTTATCTCAATCCATCTGTAACTCCCTTGCCAATTTCTTTAAAGACAAAGTCACCTCTATCTTTTCTGCCTTCACCCATAAATCTTCCTCCACTACCACAACCAACTTTCCACCACCCACCAATACTCCTCCTTTCTCTGTCTTTAAAGCAGTCACTGAGGAACAAGTCCTCCGCTTAATTTCTAGCACTAAATCAGGACCCCCCCTAGATCCTTGCCCTCCGGCTATTCTCAACCTCATCCCAGAAGCCATTTCCCCCGCTTTGACGAACATTTGCAATGCTATGTTCACTACCGGTTCATATCCCTCAGTTTGGAAAGAGGCTATCATTAAGTCACTTCTAAAAAAAACTACTCTTGATCCCTCTCTCCCATCTAGTGACAGACCCATCGCATGTCTCCCCTTCCCAGCAAAAGTATTTGAAAAAGCTATGAATATACAACTTTCTAAATTCATAGATAAAAACAACTTACCGGACGAAACCCAATTTAGTTTTAGACAGGGACACGGAACCGAAACTGCTTTAATAAAAGTGGCAGACGAAATAAGAATGACACTGGACAAAGGAGGAGCGGCAGTATTAATACTGCTAGATCTCTCTGCAGCCTTCGACACGGTCGATCATGCCACCCTGATCGACCGTGTCTCAGCAATAGGCATTCAGAATAAGGCCAAAGAACTCCTCGCCTCCTTCCTAGCCAATCGTTCACAGGCAGTAAAAATGGGCCCCTTCACCTCCCATACCTTCGCCCTTCCTTGTGGAGTACCACAGGGCTCATCGCTAAGTCCGACACTGTTTAACATATATGTTTCGGACTTAGCGAGGGTGATAAAATCCTACGGCATTGCCCTCACGACCTATGCCCACGATACCCAATTGGTACTATCCGTACACAATGACGGAGCGACGATTGCGGCAAACTTTCAAAAAGGAATGCTTGCAATCAGTTCCTGGATGTCATCAAACTGTCGCAAGCTAAACTCTGACAAGACAGAGGTGATGACATTCGTGAAACTAGAACCTACTTGGTCCCCCCAATGGTGGCCAACTGAGATGGGACCTCCACCAGAACCTGTCACCAAGGTTCGTAACCTTGGGGTTATTTTCGACAATAGACTGACCTTCCAACATCATATCAACTACGTAGTCTCCACTTCCTTCTTCACCCTGAAAAAAATCAAAAAACGTCTTCCCTACCTTCCCATCTCAGCTGGAAAACCCCTAATCAGCACATTGGTCTTCGCCAAAATAGACTATTGTAACGCCCTCTTTTTTAATGCCCAGGAGAAAGTCCTTAATAGGCTTCAGCTGGTACAGAATGCCTCAGCTAGAATCCTACTGGGCATCCCTAAGTTCACTTCTGTCTCCCCATACATCCAACAGCTGCACTGGCTGCCCGTAAGGAGTCGGACAAAATTCAAGGCATTGTGTATTGCCTATAAAGCCATTAACAACTTAGGCCCACAGTTTCTCAAAGACGCCCTCTGCCCGCTAGAAAATCTAAGAACGCTTTGTTCCTCCTCAGCTCATCTGCTGAAAGTTCAACGAACAAAAAAGGCCAACTGGGGTGATAGATGCTTCATGATTTCCACAGCCAAACTTTGGAATACTCTCCCCCTTCACATTAAAACGGCCCCAACGCTCATTAGCTTTAGGAAGAAATTAAAAACCTGTTTTTTCCCAAATTGAATTCTGCCATAGCTATCGTTCTGCTGATTGACACCCCCGGGTAGTTGTGCACTATAAAAATTGCAAAAAACATAAACATAAACAAACAATTGTTTACAGGGCGTACTTCAACAAATTCTCTGTACTGCTTCCTCTGCTTGCTGTTTGCTGGTGACGTTCCTTGCACAAAAAAGAAATAACAGACATGAAGCATTTGTTGGATAAAATAAAGAAGCATGCACACCAGAGAACCCATATGGAAAACTTGAGAAGACTGGGAATGTTGGGAGACACACCATATGAAGCCCACATAAGCCTTGTATACCAAAAAGCAATAAAGAAACGCAATGAAACAGTCAATAGAAATAAACACACACTTTCAATATTAATTGTTTGCATTTGTTTCTGTGGTGCTTTTGAACTGGCATTACGAGGGCATGTTGAATCTGAAAGTTCCTCAAATCCTGGTATATTTAGAGGCCTCTTGGGTTTAACAGCAAGCATAGACAGTAAAATGGAAACACATTTAGCAAGTGCTACAGTCTATAAGGGCACCTCTAAAACTAAACAAAATTAACTTCTTGTGTGTATGCTAAAGATTATACAAAGCTATATTGTCCAACAGTTATAAAGCACAGCCTTTGTGGCTATTCAGGCTGATGACACCACTGATGGGGCCACTATAACACAATCCGTATTAATCTATCAGTACCTTGACAATGACAGTAAAGTTGAGCAGAAGTTCTGTTGTTTCACAAATTTACTGAACTGATTTTTCCAGAGCATCCTAAAAACAAAGACTTATTGCACAATCCTATAATGGTGCTTCAGTAATGAGTGGAATCTCTGGTGGAGTAAAAAAAGATGTGATGTGATGTGTTACCTAATGCCCATTATGTGCACTGTTATGCCCACCAACCTAATCTTATCATGCAAGAAGCAGTAGCAAAGATCTCCGAGGCAGAAATTTTCTTTTTTGAATGTAGGAGGCATGGCACCATTCTTCTCACGCAAAAGAACAGAAATGCTCCAGGACATTGTGTGCCAGAAGACTTACAAAGGGATCCCAAACTTGTTGGAACTTTCACATACGCACAATCAGCCTAAAATACCAATGTAGAGTTGATCTTGAGAAATGTTTTTACACCATGGAAGGCAAGGGTGACTTTGAATCCAAAAGACGGAAGGAGGCCTGTGGCTTTGTTAGAATATTACAAGATAGAAATTTTCAGTTCTTTCTGTTATTGTTTCATGAAATAATATCTCATGTCGACATAATATACATATATACAATCAGCTACAAAAATGCAAAATAGATTCTGTCTTTGTGCAAAAAGTTACCATTCAGCTTGTCACCAGCATGAACAAACTCAGAGAAGGGTTGACAATTTAGACAGCACATTGCCAAATAATTCTAGTTTCTCAAACAACAGAAAAAGCATCAGCAGTCTGGTCTGAAAAATGTTCCACTATAGTTGCGCATGCAAAGGAATGTTTTTCTTTCACAAAGCATGCGGTGAATGCCACACTTCTGCAAAGTGATCAGTTTGCAAATTGGGATATTTTCTTTGCTGAGCAAGCATTGAATGAGTCTGTGGAAGCTTATCCTATGCCCATCAAGGAGGATCTGAGAACTGAATTAACTGTACTGTATGGAACACGTATATCGGCAGGTCACTGGTGCCATTTCTTTGCTCACTTTCACTTACAGTGGCTATATTAAAATTAGTCATTACCAATCCTATGACAACAGCAGAATCGGAACAATGTTTTTCAACTTTGCACAAAATCAAGACATTCTTGCGGAACACCATGATTGTAGAAAGACATGGGGCTAGATGTAGGTAGCCTACTACCAGTCAGTAACAGCCGAAATTACCGAATTTCGGCCGCTACTGACCGGTATTAGGCTTTTCAGATGTAGGAGGCCAAATTGAAGGATTCGGTAATTTACCGAATCGGTAAATTACAGAATCCTTAAGATACTTTACCGAATCCCTAATGTAGGGAGCACTCAAGTGAGTGCATTCCTCATTTAAGGATTCGTTATTTACCACCAACTACAAGTTGGTGGTAAATATCGGAAACCGTTAAAAAAGCAATTTTAGGCTTTTTTAACTGTGCCATGTGGCAGACATACATGCCCTTAGGGCATTAGGGCCCTTAGGGCATGTATGTCTGCCACATGTGCACCCATGCACTATTCAGGGGTGCAACAGGGTGTCAATGTGACACCCTGCCACCCTTGTTAGTCTTCCCCTTATTACTGATTCGGTATTTACCGAATCGGTAATTCCTATTCATTCCTATGGGCCTCCAGGCCCATAGGAATGAATGGGGAATACCGAATCGGTAAATACCGAATCGGTATTTACCGAATTTTACCGATTCGGTAAAAATTACCGAATCAATACCTACATACCATTTACCGATTCTAAAATACCGAATCAGTAAAATTCGGTATTTTAGAATCGGTAAGTAGTATTTACCTACATATGGCCCTAAATGCTTTAGTAATGCTCTCTATAGAGAGAGAACTTGTTAAAAGAATCACAAGTCATTGAGAAGTTTGCAGCTATTAAAGAAAGATGTGCTGGTTTGTTCTACAAAAAACGAACAATGTGTTAATCCTGACATTTCGTGACTGCTGGTAGTTTGTGACCTGCTCAGTTGTTCCTCATCTGCTGTATAGATATTGAAGTCACTGAAATCATTGGTGTATGCCTCACTTCAATCTGACGTTTACCATATATTTGCTCAGAAACTCAATACTGAGGGCCTCATTTATGAGTCCCCTTGTGCAGCCGGAATGTCACTTTCTGTGACGTTCCGTGGCACAAGAGCCAGCTCCATATTTACGTGGCAGCACTAGTACTCCTATGTGTCCAGTTGTTATGATCTAGGAATGAGGCCAATCAAATCTATTGCTAATTTGCGTCCGGTATTATACTGGAGGCGCCTGTGGTCAACTCCCGATTTAAGAATATTTGCCACAGGCCTTATGGATATTATTAAATGTGATACTTTTTACAAAATTAAATGGCTATCTGGCATTAGGGGGACTCTTGGAGAACTAGGAATGCAACAGTTATGGGAGGATCCCCTTAATGCTAGGTTTCCATCCAAAAATGTCCTCAAGGGCAAATACTGGGAGATGGTAATGTCAAAAACTTTTAGGAAAAGTGCGCCACTATCGCTCACAGGGATTTTTCTTGGTTTCAAAGATGAGACCTCCCTGGAAACATACTGGGATGATATAACTAGGCCACTTGATAGAAAGCTCTATTTCCAACTTAGAATTGGAAGCTTGCCAATCAGAGCATTTACATCCAGGTGGTCTAATGGTGGATTGGTAGCCTGTCCCTGTTGTCTAGCCCTTAAGGAATCAATTACCCAAATGTTATTTGGGTGTCCAGCGTATACTGCCCCGCGTAGGGCATGGCTGCGCCCAATGTGTAAGTTATTGGGCACCAGGAGTGGTATGACAGCAGTTAGAATTATTTGTACAAGCACCAACCCTTTGGTTTATATATCAGTGGCAAAGTATCTAGGGTGCTCATGGACCCTTAGGAGCAAAATGATCAGTGGATGATTTGCTAAGATTTGGTCTTTTTAAATATGGGTTTTTAATATATTGGGTATTTTACATATCATGACATTTTTGTATCTGCAATTTCTAATTGTTTGTTTTTATACTGTATAAGAACATGAATTTATCGATAATATGTGGCTGAAAAACCTTTTACCCTCTTATGATACATTGTATGTATGTGTTCTGCTTTTATGACACTTGTCGAATAAAGCTTGCTTGAACTGAACTGAACTGAACGTGGCAGCACTAAGCCACTTTTTTTTGGGCTTAATGCTGTCTCGTAAATATGGCTCCCTTTCAGGCAGTTTTCTGCATTAAAGGGGCATGCAATGGATGTTGTTCGGGGCGTTCCCAGCAACATCCATGGCTTTTTTACACTGCCCTCGATTTACGAGAAATTGTTAATCTGAGGCAGCGACAAAAACCTACCCGTAAAGGAGGCACAACGAAGAAAAATATCTGTATTTCTCCTCATCTTTCCTTTTTCTATGTGTGCTGCATATTGCAGCACACAAATAAAGAGGAAAAAGCCTCTTCTGGTTGTTTCTGTGCAGGAAGGTTTCCCTTCCTGCACAGAAACAATCATTCCCGCAACGTAGGCACCCTTGCACCACGGTGCAAAGGTGTCTGCGTCGGCGCACATCAGTCCATTGTGCGCCAGCACAGGGGAAAAGGACAGGCATGCAATGGGCTATGTTGGGGCCGTTCCCAGCAAAATCCATGGCTTTTTGACACTGCCCTCGATTTACGAGAAATTGTAAATCTGAGGCAGCCACAAAAAACTACGCCTCCCCTGGGGAGAGATAAAGGAGGCACAACAAGAAAAAATATCTGTATTTCTCCTCATATTTCCTTTTACCTATGTGTGCTGCATATTGCAGCACACATAGAAAGAGGAAAAAGGATTTTCTTGTTGTTTCTGTGCAGGAAGGTTTCCCTTCCTGCATAGAAATAATCATCCCCGCAATGCAATCCCCCTTGCACCATGGTGCAAAGGTGCCTGCATTGGCGCACAGCAGCCCATTGTGCGCCAGCGCTGGGGTAAAGGACAGGCATGCAATGGGTGTTGTTGGGGGCGTTTCCAGCATGGCTTTTTGACACTGCCCTTGATTTACAAGAAATTGTAAATCCGAGGCAGCCACAAAAACCTACGCCTCCCCAGGGGAGTCGTAAAGAAGGAACAAAGAGGAAAACTATCTGTATTTGTCCTAATTTTTCCTTTTTCTTTGTGTGCTGCATATTGCAGCACACATAGAAAGAGGAAAAAGCCTCTTCTGAACCGACAATGCAGGCTCCTTTGCACCATGGTGCAAAGGTGCCTGCATTGGCACACAGCAGCCCATTGTGCACCAGCGCAGGGGAAAAGGACAGGAATGCGACATATCTGATAGATACGTAGCATTCCTGCCCTTTTCATTTACCGAGGGCAGTGCAGCAGGAAGGCCCCCGGAGCTGCCTTATCGTAAAACCTCATAAATGAAGCCCTAAGCTTTGGAGATATCGTAGAGTCCTTCATTTTATGATTTTGTTTTAAGAGGCCCTCTCATTAAGTTGTGTGTGTTCATACAGCTTTTTGCAATTGCTGTCTCATCCAAAACTCCCATTTTTTGTTTGACAACTTTGTTCTGCCTGTCAAGATAAGAGGGGTGCTGCAGCAGGTCATGATGGCTTTGCTGGGCCAATACAACAGGTGCATACTTTGTTACGTTTGTAAATTGTGCAGCTGATTTTGATGATGTAGTGGACCAGCAAGGGGAGCTAATGGAGTCCCATTAGGATGGGGGTGATAAGATCATATTTCTTCATCCCTTGAACGAGACAGAGTGCCTTTTAGGGTACCCTACTGCCTTTAATGTTTATTTCTTGCTGTCTCATTGTAACTGAACCGACAATTCACAATAACTTGTATTCCACAGTAGATTTCATTTGTAAAGGTATATCAGTAAATATAGAAATCTGTGAGGTATTCAGCATTGTTATCTCAAAGTCTGTTATGAAGTTATGTAGTTATACTGATTAAGTGGCTACCTACATCATTATCATATGAAATCTCCTTATTGATGTCATAACTACACCTTCACAATTGCTTTATTTATCTTCTGAGTTTCTCATATTTACTTATAAATGCATCATTTTGCCACACTTTTGTCAAACAAATTTAGGGGGAGAACCGTCCCCCCCCCTGAATCCTCTTTACGCTTGCAAGCCACCAGGGACCTATCACAAACTTTTAAGCTCACCCCTTTCAAATTGCTTCAGCCGCCACAGCAGAAAATATTAATTTTTCAAATTGGGGCCCCTTTAAGCTCTTATGTGAGAGCTTTGAGTGGGGCAAGTTCAGGTACATCTGTCAGATTATTTTGCCATCATCCTGTGCTAGCATTACTAGGAAATATGAAACTACATCTCAGCCAAAAAACTGGACACAGAGGGCCTGTAACAGGGATGAGCCACTTGGTGCCAATACGGAATCAAGAGATATTGATACACGTATCCCATTCCACAATTATGGTGATAGTGCAGTCACGCATAACTCAGGTGTAGTTTTATATAGTGGCACAGGTTGGGAACAATCATAAGAACATACCCCCCTTGGAGATATGCATACTAAGAACCAACAAACAGAAAATAAAAGTAGGAGGACAGTGAGGGGGGTGGAGCTTGCCGAGACTCAAGAAGTCCGCACTCTGAGCGAGCCCCGTGAGCCATTGTATCTACCCAAAAATATCCTGACATCTGCGTATCTATTGTATGCCCAAACTAGCGGATTGTGAAGGGCTGGTGTTGCGCTTCCACTGGGTGTGGGCATAGTCGCGCAAGAACCACACTCCACGCTGTTACTTGAAGTGTAAAAGGCCATTTTATTAGGACAAGGTTGCAATCTTTTCGACTTTATTACATAGTACATAAATGCAATAAATATACTCTCCCCATCTCCTTCCGACTCAGTCTCCATTCCTCTTTCTCAAACCATCTCACCTGTTTGACTCTTCCCCATTCACTCGGTGACCTCCTTCCTCTACCCATTCTCACCTTCACTTGCCCTCCGCGCATCCTCTGTTGAATTTCCTTCATTGCCTCCCGCGCCCCGCTATCAGTCACCCGTGTACCGTTCTCCCCCCCGAGGGGTGGATCCGCCCGTATGTGACTCACCACCCCTCCAAAGAACCGCCAACCAGGGAACCCCGGATGGCGGTTCCCTGCCCCCCCCCGTGTGCATCGAATGCATCCGCCACCCTGTGTCGTCCGCTCGTCTCGGGCACACAAATAACCTAATGCGAAGCAATCCCCGAACAGGAAGAGGCCCCCCATTCGCAGTAAAGGACCAAGCCCACTCTTGTTTGCAATCCGTGTAATCCGACCTTCGTCGTGCCAAACCATGTCCGTGACAAGAGTCCCTCTTCGCCGGTGAACGACCATCCACCACCTGTATCCGTGCCCCAGATTCTCAATCACATCCCCAATCAGTTGTCGGGCAGCTGCCTGCCATTCCCAAGTTGAACGACCATTCACCAACCATCACTGCGTCCTACAACAAAGCACATTTTCCGGGCCATTTGTTGCTAAAGGTGCCCCCCCATGGCGACTGACCATCCACCACCATGCCTGCCCTCAAGGAAGTAACTAGGAAGTCTGTCCAACACTGAGCGCGACTAAAGTACCCCTCCAGATGAAAAAACGACCATCCACCCTCTGCTCGCCGCCAGTGCAGCAGAGAAAAATTCACAGGCCAAACATCCACCCCCTGCTTGCCGCCAGAGCAACCGATAAAATTCACAGGCCAAACATCCACCCCTTGCTTGCCGCCAGTGCAACAGGGAAAATTCACAGGCCAAACATCCACCCCGTGCTTGGCGCCAGTGCAACTTAGAAAAGATTCACAGGCCAACCATCCACCCCCTGCTTGCCGCCAGTGCAACAGAGAAAAATGCACAGGCCAAACATCCACCCCCTGCTTGCCGCCAGTGCAACTGATAAAACACACAGGCCAAACATCCACCCCCCTGCTTGCCGCCAGTGCAACAGGGAAAAATTCACAGGCCAAATATCCACCCCCTGCTTGCCGCCAGTGCAACAGGGAAAATTAACAGGCCAAACACAGTCTCCAAAAAGGCGCCCCTCACCTCAGTGAACGACCATCCACCGTTTTTTTCTTGCCCCCCATTCGAACTGCCAGGATTCTCGGGCCAGAACCTTGCTCATGTCAAGCTCCCCCTTTTCAGTGAACAACCATCTCCATATTGCGCGCCTCCATTGGAAAACAAATTTAAATTAACCGGAACTGTGTGCGTCACAAGTGCACCCCCCCCCGCGGTGAGTGACCACCCACCCATTTGCTCATTCAAAAAAAAAAAAAACATATGGGAGCCGTGGACCAAAACCCCGCTCATAGAAAAAACGGGCCCCATTTGCGGTGAACGATCATCCACCCTTTGCATGCCTCCAATCGAAAAAAACGCCAGGACTCTCACGGCCGAGACTTGCTCCTGTCAAGCGCCCCATGAACGGTGAACGACCATCCACCCGATCGCTGGCCAGCACTAAAACAAATTTGACTGGGACCGCAACTTTATGCGTTATCAGTGCACCCCTCAGGGCGGATGACCATCCCCCATGTACTCATCCCAATTGAAACAGATAGGATTCACAGGCCAAACCTAGTTAGTGCCAAGTCCCCCCTCCGTGGTGGACGACCATCCACCCCCTGCCTGAATGCAGCGTATCCAAAAATCCATGCGGGACCAAAGCCGCATGTGACAAGCAACCCCTCCAAGGTGAACGACCATCCACCTCACAAGGCTGCCTTCCGTAAACACAAATAGCATTCTTGTTCTCCATTTCAAACTGTGCCAAGCTCCCCCATTGCGGTGAACGACCATCCACCTTCTTGCCTGCAACCAGTAACGGAAAAATCCGTGCCCAACTGGGATGTTGAAGAGATCCCCCTCCTCGGTGAGTACCCATCCTTCCTCTAGCTTGCTTCCAATGTAGATAGATAGGATACTGGGACCCCAAAACCTCACTGACGCCAAGGGCCCCCTTCAGGATGGACGACCATCCACCCTCCTGCTCGCCACCATTGTAGACAGAGAAAATTAAATCAGGCTGAAACTTGGTTCGTGTCACTTGCCCATCCAGCACCAAGGCCCGCTCCCAATTGCTCCAGTAACACGTATGGACGGGCCGCACTGCCCTTGCAGGTGACCCCCCCCCCCAGCGCAACTCACTACCCCAACCTGCACCTCCATCATGTAATGGCTCCCCTTGATGACTTATTCCGCTGCGAGGCCCAATGCCAGCAGAGCGACCTGCTTGTCACCATCATCCGCTTCCTCGCACCATGCCCCACTCTGTGCATCATCTCGTCAAGCCATACCAAAATTCTCCCTGCAGACATCCGCCTCCCATTCGAAACGTTGGAATGGGCGACTCCTCATTTCACATGCACACTGTCAGCATCCAAGCCCAAGCCCAAAAATACGTCCCCCACAGTCCTAAATCATCGTACAGCACTTTGGCAACTGGCTAAATCGCCTCGTCTGACGATCCATGCCCAGGAGAAAAAAGGGGGGGGGGACCACGCCCGCCAGGCGACCGCCCGGGGTCCTGCTCCACTCCCAACTCCTGTAGTAGAAAAGTACAATTAGTCCTGCATGAAGTGCTGGCTCCGTCCCTTAGCCCCCCGTCCGACAAATGTCCAGTCATTACGCCGACCCAGAAACACCGTGGCGAACACCCGCAACCCTGAATCCTGCAAGCACCCCCCCCCCTGCCTGTTAACTCTGAAACGGCCCCCAGAAACACCCATAACACGCAGTCCCCCGAAGCAGCCCCCTAGCGTACGAAACCTAAAACGATCTACGGCAACGACTCCCACCACCGTTCTTCGAAAAACCAACACTCCCAGTCCTATGCCCCCATCACAAGAATATAATCTCAGTGCCCGCGGAGATCGCCCTCCCCCCCCCCGCCGTAAGCCTGAAAACCACCCAGATTCCAGGCACCCAGACCAACCATCCTCACAAAGCGCCTAAAGCACCAAATTCGCCCTGCTTGAGAATCAGGTGCCCCCAGCGTGTACCTCCAGCACACCAGCCACAACGCCGAACACCCATCCATCCGCTGCCCGCGCTGATCACTGCAAAAACCACCTCCAAGGGAGAAACTAATGCACCTCCAAGGCTCCTGTAACTCATGATAAGAGCACCGTGCCAGAGTCTCCCCTCCACAGCCCTACGCGCAGGTTCCATATAAAATGTACTTCAACAAACAGGGGCAGCATATCCGGCAAACCCATCTCCTCGTAGCGTGTCCCCGGGTCCAAACCTGCCTCCCGGCCTCCTCCCCATGACAGTGAAACGCCATTGACCCCCAAGGCCTCGACCCCACCGCCAGACTTCCCAGCCCCCCCAATCCCCCACCCGTCAGGACGCGTATTCCACCTATTACCGTGTTGCAGCAATCGGCCCCTCCGGCCCCCAAGCGCTTCCCCCACTCCGATAAATGCACCGGGACCCTTGGCAATGAATGTCAACCCCGCCGAACAAACAAAAACCCTTTTCTTCAACAATCGAACTAGCACCCGGGGTGCCCAGTCAGTCCCCAGTAGTCCCATGCCTACCCATCACCCGACCGTGAACCGTGCACCAGCCTCCCTCGTCCCCCCCCCACCGCCCAATGCGCCCCGGCCAACCAGCCGTAGAACCTCGCCCCATCTATAGAGCCGTACCTGAGAGTCCATCCAGGACCTCCGTCGCCTTTCCAGTCACTGGCGTTCCCGCATTTTCCGTCCCCGCGTACGCTTGTTACCGTACTTGCCTCCTGTAGTAACATAAACAAACAAATTACCTGTAAACCCCCCCCCACCCCTTGGGCAAACCTCCTGTACTGCATCCTGCACTCCCCTAACCCACTCCCTGTTCACACAGCATACCCCGCACACGTCCGCACCCTTCACCTCCTCAGCAGACCACCATGCCACACGTCAACTGTCACACACTGGTCATTGTGTCAAATCAATACAGAACACTGCAATGCTTGAGCTGCGCGATCCCACGATGGAGGGCAGGCTGCCGCGGACCCCCCTACTGCTTCGGGCCAGCGTCCGGAGGCCGTTGTGCGCCCCACTGGCATCCTCTTCTGCCGGAACAATCCGGTCCTGGATCCCCCCACCCCCCCCCACCAGGTCGCTCCAACCAGGTGGGGGCCGAGGACCACCGGGCCTCACGCCGTACTGGCGGTCCCTCAACAAACCTCACCTGCGCACCCCGACTACCCCCCCGGCCCTCCCACGCAGCACTCCAACGAAGCCCCCGGCAGGCACAAACGTCGCCACACTCCAGGGTGTCATGCGCCAAAACTGGCCTAAATCAACCACTAGCAATGCCCCGCTGTATGAGGGGGGGGCGCAGCTGCAATAAAAACTCCATAGGGCGCGATCCCCCCCCCCCGTGCAGGACCGCGAAAGCCAGAAAGCGAGCCGCAGCCGAGCACTGCCCCTCCCCCGCCCACGTGCGTTCTGCCAGGCCATGCAATTAGGTTGTTATTCATGTATTTATATTTGTGCGTTGTTACATAGCGCGGCTTACAAAAGGTGTCAGAGCGCTTCACAGAAGTATCATACCGATACATGAGAACATTACAAGGGGGCAAAATACAAAATATACACGGGCGGTGCCCTGCCCCGATATCCCCACCACAGGACAGCCAACTCCCTTCAACACCGGCCGGCAACGCCCCCCCCCCACTTCCAGCGGCCAACCTGCCCAAAACGCGGCACAACCCAGCCCCCCCGGGCCACCTCCAGCCCGGCGCCGGCCCGCACGCGCCATAAAGTCACCCCCCCTAAGAATCAAGCAACGTGCAGGCAGCCCATGACAAAACCGGGCCTGCCGCCCCCCGCCCAAACTCCCGCCGGACGCCAGCACGGGGGCCCACCCAGCTGTCACAGCCCCTGTCGCAGCATGCGCACAGCCACAGCAAGACCCACGCCGACCCCCTGTCGGTGCCTCCGCCCATCCCTTCACCCGCCCGATCAACATGCCGGCAGCAGCCCCCTCCACCGCCCGCACCGCAGGTCGCAAACCGGAACCGGGTGCCAGCCCAACAACTTCTTAGAGCGTCACAGCACTATGCCCTACAAACCGGAGCCAGTAAAACGAAAAACCTCTCCCCGCCGAACGAGGATTCGGCCCCATCCCCAAACGCCCCGCCTACTGACCACAAAGTTTTCATGACCCCATCCCGGTGGTGCTCAGGAGTATGAAGAGGCTCTTTCCGCCTCTTCCGCCTCCTCATGGCCTCCTAATCCCACCCCTTCCCCTTAACCCCACTAATCCCACCCTCCACCTTGTCCTTCCAGTCCCGCGCGAATTCCCCAGGGGAAGACTGGTCTGCGACCTTTACTTCCCCTGGGGGCCGCATTGAAAACGGGCGATATTACAGACTGAAGGCAGGTGCGGCTCGTTCCTGCAGCCCGCGCATGGTGCTTGCGTGCTCGCCCCCTTTGCTGAGACCTTCGCAATGGAGAATCAGCCCGGGGCTTGCGAGGGCTCTCGTGGCTACCTGTTCTGGACTCGCCTGCCGAAGTAATACTGGCCTGCTGTGAGGAGCGGTGCATCGGGGTGGTGGCCCCAGCCTAGATGGACACGGGAGACACCGCCCGGCATGGACGAAGATCACACAGCAATCAGAGATGACCCTTGAAAAGGCCCTGCTGACAGCGGCGATTAATGGAGGCATGCAGCCTACTGCTGGGAACATTGTGGCCTGAAGCAGATCCTGCATAGATCTGCACCGCCATTGCCCTAAACCCTAGAGCAGAGGTACGTGAGGCTGCAGGACTCGGGTGAGGCATGGGCAAATTGAAACTGGGAACCTGCCCATGCCGTCCGAGATGGCAGACATTATTGGAAAGGGCTAATCGGGCTCACAGTCCTTGCTTACTACGTGTCCCGATGCGCAGGGGCCGGGCCTGAGATTCCCATCATTATTGGGCCCACCTTTCACCGGGCTGCAATGGTGGGAATAGTGCCAGAAATGGAAGGACATTTATAAATCCATCTAAGCTGCCTACCCGAGTTGGGCAAGCTAGTGGTGTAGACTCCGGGTGCAGTGCTCACAGATGAGAGTGGCCTACATCAAGAGAGCGCTATAAACAATCCACAAAAGCACAGCCCGGTCTTGCTGCTACAAGGTGTTGTCCTGCACTAAGGGGTGTACCCACACCACCATTTGTACATGGTCTGAGCTAGTGAAATAAGGTTTATGTGAGTACTGGGGTGTAAAAAGACAGTGAGCCTCCCCATTAGAGCTCTGCGGCAGCCCGCTGTGCCCAGCACGCCGTCAGTGAGATTTCCCACAGGGAGCCCTTTTGTCCTGAGTCCCATGCTTGGCCACTGGACTTGACCCCGCACTAATCTGGTAAAACTCTTAGCTCTGAGAACAGCGTGTGGGTGGCAGAGAGGGGTAGGCTGGTGGAGCCATGCCCTCTCATGCATCAGAATGGGTAAAGTAGACAAGACTCAGCCTACACTACAGTTTGAACAGAGGAACAGGAAGTGGAGGGGGCCCATCTCTGGACAAGCAGACGGGCCCTACGGATGAGGCGCAAGCCGCAAGTGACATAAAACAGATCCTGGTGGCGATGCAGAAGAGCCTCTCTACTACAAATGGGAAAACAGACTCTTTGGCAGATCGCATGGTTAGAATGTCGGAGTGCCTTGATAAGCACGCTGAACGAATCAACATGACTGAAAGACAGGTGTCTGAGGTAGAAGAGGCACAATCCGAAGCGGACGCAGTCCAAAACAACTAGCAAAAACGATTACTGCATTGCAGGACAAGGCAGAAGATTTGGAGGCTAGATCCAGGAGAAGTAATATACCTATTACAGGACTGCCGGAATCTACCATAATGGGCAATATGGCAGTGTTCATAGAGAAACTCCTTGTCACCCTTCTGGGCCAGGAAACCTACTCTGAAATATTCGTAGTGGAACATGTTCACCACTCTAGGCCCAAAACCTCCTCCCTCCGGAGCCCCACCGTGCCCGGTGATTCCAAAACTGTTCAATTATAGGGATAGGGATGCGACCCTGAAACACACCAGAGAAAAAGGAACGTACTGTATGAGGTTCTTCAATATCATTGTACCCGGATTTCACCATGAAGGTGCAGGAGGCCGGACGGCAGTTTGCCCCTCTGAAGGGGTGTCTGCGGGAACAAAACATGGCCCACGCCATGCTGTATCTGGCCAGACTTAGAGTTATAATGAATGGCAAGTCAAAGATCTTCCTGTACCCAAAATCTCTGCAGAAGGCCCTTGAAGACTACTCTAGAGCGGAGGAGCGGAATAGAGAGGCAGAGAGGCTCGACGAGGCAACTTTTGGTGGTATGGACGAGCAAGATTGAAATTATCCTAATTGGTAGACCTTCACTATGGAATTGCGACTTAAACATTAGACTCGAGTCTAAGAATAGTCCTAAATACTGGGTCTGGTTTGGCTGCTAAATACGCCCAGATTTCTGAAGTCTGCTTCTTATGCTTTAGTGGAATCTGCACATCGCATGTATTGGTATGGTTATGTTGATAAGGTTGGTGGGTGGGCTACATTGTTTGCTAAAACCAGAAACTCTGAGGACCAAACTATTTGCATATGAGGAGGGGGAGGCTCGCTCTTTGTTGGTGAGCTGAACGTGTTTTAATTGTCTTTCCCTGATGTCCCAGATATGCTCAGATGGCATTATTATGTACTGTCTTAGTGGTGCACTAAGCGGAGCCAAGATAACATTCGCCACATGTGTTACTCATTATATGGTTTCTTGCCTTATTTTCTATGTGCGGAAGGGAGTGGGGTGGGGGGATTCCAACTATGCTGCGTTGGGGTCTGCATGGCATGGGTGGTTGGTGGGGTTTTCTATGTGGGTGTTCTTTCCGTATTGTCTTATAATGGTCACAGCATGCGTAGCGTGTTCATCAATCCTAGTAGGGGAGCCTCGTTTTAGGACGGAGTCCTGGAGTACAAACCTGTACAGTAATGGGAGAGGCACCGCTAGGGACATACACCCCTATTCAGACTCTGAGGGATAGGTTGCAGCTGCTAACCTGGAATGTCTGCAGTCTAAATGTTTCAGAAAAACCAGGAAAGTAATTGCTTACCTCACTAGACATAATATAGATGTAGCTCTTTTACAAGCGTTCCATTTACCCGTAGATAGTCAGATGCTAACTTGTAGACGATTGCATGGAATATTTTGTGCTGCAGGGTTTTCTACCCAGGTGCGTGGGGTAATTACCTGGTTAAATCCTAGAACTGGTATCTCACTGGAGGCTATCAAGACAGATAAAGAGGGTAGGTATGCCATTTCCAGATGCAAGGGGAAGGGTTTGGAATTCATTATAGTTAATGTTTATGGCCCTAATTTTGATTGCCCGCAATTGTCTCACAAGCTCCTTGGGCACCTGCGTCGACTGGCACTGACTTCCCAGGTTTGGGGCGCTGATTTTAATTGTGTCCTCGACCCAGCTCTAGTTCATTCTGGAGGCCCGGCTCGATGACATTCATTAGCTGCTAAAGCTACAGAGGATGCTATTGCTGAACTGGACATGGTTGATGCCTGGCACTCGAGGTCTCACGCGGCGGGAGGTTTCACACACTACTCAGCCCTGCACGATTTGCACACTTGGATCAATTATTGGTTCACCTTCCGATCCTTGAGCGTGGCGATTAACCACTGTGAGGTACACCCTCGCTCGCACTCAGATCATTCATCTATACAACTAGATTTTGAGAGCCCATTGAAAAGAGCTTCCCCATTCACTTGGAGGTTCCCGCCCTATTCAATCCTCGATAACGTGTTCAAGTCAGAAATGTCAGAGGCTATAAAAACCTTCTTTGATACAAATATAGGCTCCGTAACTCAGTTTGCTATGATATGGGAGACCTTCAAAGTCTACATTAGAGGGATAGCTATGACCATACACTTGAGGGTGCTGCATTCAATCAGAGGGCAATTGGAAGCCCACTAAAATAAATTGGCGGCTCTGGAGCAGGAGGTCGCGGCGGGTGGGGTGATTGGGTCACATAGGAGCGTAAAAAAGATGTGGAGGAGTATCATGATGCTGCTGATAGAGAGGTTAAGTACTTAGGGAAATATGCTGTAACCAAAACGTACGGGGAGGGAAAGCGCCCAGGAGCTACATTAGCAGCTATGTTGAGAGGTAGATGGGAGACAGGTAGTGTCACAGAACTCCGTGCCGCAATGGGGGAGATATTGCGAGATCCTCACTTCATAGTGGATATATTTCAAAATTACTGCTCGGATCTCTATCGAACTAGGATGGCAGGGGAGGAGGATGCAGTCCTAGATCACCTGGAACATATTAGAACCCCCTTGGCTTGCTGAAAAGCCCAGGGAATATCTCATGAGGCCTTTGGTAGCCTGGGAGGTCCACAACACCTTAAAATCCATGCTCTCTGGGAGTGACCGGAACAGGGCGGCTTAACGGTTGCCTTCTATAAAGAGTTCAGGGAGCTGCAGGGCAGTCACCTGATTACACTGTTTGAAGAGCGATGAGAGAGTGGAGTGATGACCCAGTCCAAGTGAGAGTTCCTTCTAGTAACTCTTTTAAAGCTGTGTAAGCCTTCTGACGAATGCTCATCGTATAGGCCATTTTGAATGTGGACAGAAAACTTTTTGCCAAAGTTTTGGCAAACCGCCTGGCCCCACTGGTGCCATTGTTGGTTGTCTAGAACAGGCAGAATTCGACTCGGGCGCACCCTTACACATAACCTGCGTACAGTCTTTGGCACAATCCAACACATAAAACCGGAGATCAAGGCAGCCGCTACTATTCTAGATGCTGAAAAGGCTTTTGATTCAGTCAAATGGAACTTCATGTTGGCAGTTTTGACATGCATGGGAGGAGGAGACCTCTTTTCTCGGTTAGTACAAGTTTTATACAATTCCCCTATGACTAGAGTCAGAGTGAGGAATCTGGTGACCTCATCTATTAAAATTCTAGGGGTACTCGCCTGGGGGCCCGCTATCGCCTCTACTCTATGCTGTTGTAGGTGAGCCTGTGCCTTGCACTCTAAGGGAGGACCATAGCCACAGAGGGATATGTTTCCCTGGATACAATTGAATAATCTCCACTTATGCTGATGACACCCTCCTGTACATAAGAGACCGAGTGGTTAACCTATCACCGGTGTTAAGGGAAGTAGTACCTTATGGGGAATTCTCAGGTCTGAAAATCAATTGGACCAAATCCACCATTTTTCCCCTCACCGTAGCCATGGAGCCAATAGAACTAGAATTTCCCTTGAGCTGGCCCACTGATTCTAGGCATTATTTAAGCATCCAAGTACACACTAATTCAGAGATAGTATTTAGCAAGAATTATGGCAGGGTAATAGCTAATTTGGAATATGATGTTAACAGATGAGTACGGCTGCCATTGTCTCGCCTAGGCCGTATCTCTTTAATGAAGATGGAGCTGCTACCCAGATTCCTGTTTCTGTTTTTAAACATACCTATGGTTCTTCCAACTCACTTTTTTAAATGTATTAGGTACCTAATGGTTAGATTGGCTTGGATTGGTAAGCAGCCTAGAGTCAAATGAAATATCTGACATTGCCTTACTCATTGGGTGGTCTCGGGGCATGGATTTGGAACTCTACTACTGAGTGGTGGAGTGTACTCACGCGTTTTACTGGCTGCACCAACAATCCTCTCCCCCGTACTTACATATAGAGAAGGTTGCTGCTGCGCCCTCCCCCCTAGCTGCATCTCAGCACCGAGTGCCACCCCGGCGATCGGGCCTTTTGGTCTCCATAAAAGCCACCTCTAATGCTTGGCAGAATTTAATTAAAAGACAAGCTGCCTCAATCCTGTACTCTCCACTTACTCCAGTGGAATGGTGCCATTGGCTGCCATTGGTTAATGAACTGGAAGTTTCACATGCCCTTGCACTTTTGTACATCTCCAAAGCAGGTGATCTATTTTAGGATGGAATGGGATGACGATGGGAAAACACAGTCTTACAAAAGCAACATATCCACCCACTCACTTGGTGTCATTTCTATAGGGTCAGACACGCGCTCCACGATTTGCCCGGAGAAGAAATGATGGAACCACCAGAAGTCGCCCCCCTTCTCCCTGATACTGTGCGCAGAGTCTCCCTGCAAATTAGTCTCCAGGTTTTATAGCATGGCACAAGATTACCGGAAACACTTTTACATTAAGGCCAGATTGGAATGGCAGACTGACTTGGAGGTTACACGTGACAACGACAAATGGCACTACTGCTGCAAAGCCACGCAACACATCTCCCTGAATGCAAGACGCTATCTCATCCATTTTTAATTTCTTAATAGGGTATATTAGACTCCTACCTGATTGCACAGATATGGCCATTGGGACTCCACGAGATGCGAGAGATGTAGCGCGAACCAAGCAGGATTCATGCATTTGGCCTGGCTGTGTCCCGATATCACTAAATTTGGGGTACTAATATTTCAAAAGGTGAGCAATATCATAGGGGAGCCTTTGACGCCTGACCCCTTGCTAGCTCTCCATGGCTATTCTAAACATGTACGGAAAGAAATACGACTGGTTGATATGGGCTTGCTGTTGGCTAAGCGCAGAGTTGCTGGGCACTGGGCTCGTGGGCCACCTCCTACTGTAGTACAGTGGTCTAGAGATATGTTGTACTGCAACACGAAATCCAAATTGCTGCCGGTAGTAGGGATACCTGGGCCCATGGGAACCACATTTTAGCTTTTATACTGGGGACTTGCTATATTAAAGAGGTCTACATGCTGAATAGAGTATAATGTCCTCATGATGTCCCCATTACTTCATCTAACGGCCACGGAACGCCGGGAGCTATCTTCTGCAGTGCCATGCTCCCTGCGTAAGCAGTTTTTAAAGAATCACGCTGAGCGAGATACGGGCACGGGAGAAACATTTTCGGGATTTGAAGAATTCAGTCTTCCTCGAGTCAAGTATTTTCGAAATCACCCGTGAGACAATTAAATAAAGAGAACGTTTTGCCTGTATTTTGAATGCCACATTGCAATGGATTTCCTGGTTTATTAGTAGGATAACCATAAAAACTAGCCGGACATTAATTGCAGATGCCGGACGTGTGACTCAGGCATCAATTTCTGACACAAACGCATTAGAGAGATTGCTTCAACCTGCCACTTAGTCATTAATTGTTACATCTTCTACATCACTGCATTAAGAACCGCTAAGGAAATACAAGTTGGCTCTAGCCTATGTGAAGATATTTTAATAATACAATTTGTGGCTCCTGAAGAAGGTGTTTTTCTAAACACCGAAACGCGCGTCGAGAGTATTGATTGCCACTTTTCTTTCTTTTAAACATTATGTGATTATATTTTAATTGATATTGTATAATTTGCTTTTCCTTTTTGTCAATTTTTATGCAATTTGGCTGTACATGATGTATGGTTTTAAAATGTATACTTATTAAAAAAGAACAGCATTTTTGTATCTAAATAACTTTGTAGTTCTCTTTTGCAAACACCTTTCCTCTTTTGTGTATTAATATTGTTTTTATGATACACACACAGCCCATTAGACAACCCAGCAGTTGGAAGAAATGCTAGCCTAGACTTTGTTCTATAATGATTCCTTTAATTGGCATATTATACCACTGAAAGCATAACTCTCCATATCTACTATTTGATATCTGAAATGTCACCTGATCAAAACGACTGTACACTGTGACTGTTTTTTTGTTAAATTAATTTTGGTTGGTTTGTTTTGTTCTTTTTTTTTTGCAAAATCAATAAATAAAGATCAAATAAATAAATAATAAAAAAGTAGGAGGACAGGAAACACATTCAGAATGAGAGAGAATATTCTACATAGGAAGACTCAACCAGGAGAGGGAAACACACAAACAAAGGCGAGAAGCAAAGTCCACCTGATTGCTAAAGATGTTATGATCATTTAGAAACAATTAAATTAGGAGTTAATAGGCACAGACCTGGCCTGAGAAACTTAAGCCCCAATCCCCATAGGGGGCACACTCACCTCTGGACAACCTGTTATCAGCCTTTAAGAAACTAAGCAGTGGCAGAGAGTGTTTATTATGCCGTTAATTGACCCTTTAACTTTTTTTCATGCTTCTTACTCTTTAGAAGACTCAGGGCCCATTTCTCAAAGGTAAACGTAGCCCTGAAGTCTAACTTTAGACCTGAAATTTAAGTTTAGACTTCAGGTTAAAACTTAGACTTCAGATCTGAAGTTAGACTTCCGGTCCAGATTTAGGAGCATATTTACAACGCCCTTGTGGCACTTTTATGCTGCCGGAATGTCACTTTTATGATGCTCCGGAGGCGCAGTGTGCCAACCCATATTTACAAGGCACGCAAAGCTGCCTTGCGCAGCTTTTCAAGGCCTTGTAAATATGGAGTAAGGCACTGCCTTCCTCTGCGTGGGTGTTCCCACTAAACACACATCATTTTTTACACTGCCCCAGATTTACAACATAGCGTAAATCTGGGGCAGTGTCAAAACGAACGCCTTCCCAAAACAGACGTAACGAGGAGAAATGTTTGCATTTCTCCTACTTTTTTCCTCTTTTCACATGTGCTACATTCTGCAGCACACATAGAAAGAGGACAAATGCCTCCTTTGATTGTTTTTGGTCAGGAAGGTGTCCTTTCCTGCACAACAACAATCATGCCAACAGCACTGACACCCTTGCAACCTGGTGCAAGGGTGCATGCTTTGGCGCTCGGCTGCAGTTTGGGCACTGGCATAAAGAACAGGAATGCGCTGTATCATGTAAATATGGTGCATTTCTGCCCTTTTCTTTTGCCATAGGGCAGCAAAGCTCGAAGGCTTGTGGCACTGCCCTATGCTAAAATATTGTAAATATGTCCATTAAACTTCAGGTGTAAAGTTAAACTTCTGGTCTAAAGTTAGAATTCAGGTCTAAACTTGGGCATCAGGTCTAAACTTAGACTTCTAGTCTAAACTTAGTTTTCAGATTTAAAGTTAGACTTCAGGTCCAAGTTTAGCTTTGTGACCAGCTGCTTAATTGAGAAGCGTGTTACTGTCGCACAGGACAATACAGCATCTAAGGATGAATTACTATTAAAATATGCCCCTGTAATGAAACTTAGGTCTTCTTTTAGGCATAGAGCAAGGATGGGTGAAAGTACCTCCCAACCCCATATGCCTGAAGGTCAAATTTCTGCCACGATTTATAATCCAAGAACAAACTTTGTCAACTCTCTTGTGTTAAAGGCCCTTAACCTCAGATGTAGGAAACCATAAAGCTCATAAAGTCAACCCCATTGAAGTCAACACTATTTCATAAGTAACATTTGGTGATAAAAAGGGTCAACACAATCATTCTGGCTAGGTTTGCTGTATAGTAGCTGAAAAGGTAAAGGATCCGTCGGGTTCTAACCAGTCGCAAAAGTGGAATCCATCAAAAGATCTTGTGTCCATACTAAAAAATCAAGATAGTCCTGATGTGATTCAAATCTCAGAATATATTTCTGTCTTGTCTGACACCATTGGAACTAAAACGAGGAGCTCGTGCCACTTAAAAAGATAAAATAAAGCCTAATTAGTTGAATTAAAAAAGACACACAAAACTACAAAGAATTAAAAAGAAACCACCACACAAACGCAAATTTCAGAAATGTGCACAAGACCTTGTAGTCAATGTAAATACACAGGTGCAGATTCTCCAGCAATCACTCCAGAATATACTGTGAGTGAGGAGCATGCCATCAAAGAGGCTTCTCCAATATCACTTACTATTGCGACGGGGGGGGGGGGGGGGGGGGTGATTTAGCCGGCATTATGTGATTAGATTACCTTTGCTAGTCGCCCTTTTTTTAATACAAATTGTGTTTGGACTCTGCACAATGTCTTTTCTACCATTATCTCCTTGGAAACAAAGTAATTTAGGCTTATCTAATCAAAGAGTTATGAGTTTGAATCAATATGTTGTCTTCCTGTCTAAACCTTTCATTATCTTTTCAAAACTCTTCCCTACTTCTGTGGGGGCTATGTCTTTCATAGGCACAATATTTTTAAATTGTTCTACTACATTTATGAACTTAGACTCATTTCCTTAGTTGACATAAATTGGGTAAACATTTCTGCCAAGTGCATAAACGGTCAAGTTTATCGAGAACCAACTGTATTATATCTTTAGACATTTGTGGAACACATTTTAAAATTCAGGGAAGCTTTTTACAAGATGGGTATTATTATTATTATTATTAATGGAGTTTTGTTGAGCGCATTCTACCCGGAGGCCTCGTAGCGCTATATTGTTTGAGTCAGGAGAGATCACAGAGCCAGATTAGGTGAAGAGGAGCGTTTTCAGTTCCTTGCGGAACTTCAGTAGATTAGGCTCGCCACGGAGGGTGTCAGGCAGGGAGTTCCAGGCCTTGGCGGCATTCCAAGAGAAGGAGCGTCCCCCCCATCTTGCCTGTTTAGTTCTATTAACGGTAGCCAGGAAAGCTGAGCTGGATCTCAAGCTTCGTTTAGGAAGATAGGGGTTTGCAAAGGAGCAAACCATGGCTGGGCCAGTTTTCCACATGGCTTTGTGCATAATGCACATGGACTTAAACACGACTCTGGCCTTGATGGGCAGCCAGTGCAGTTTCCTGAGTGCGGCTGTGCCTGAGTCTCGCCGACCCAGGTTTAAAAGAAGGCGAGCCGCTGCATTCTGGGTAGTCTGCAGTCTTCTGGTAGTAGAAATAGGGGCTCCTAAGTACAATGAGTTTCCGTAGTCCAGACGGGACAGGATAATGGCCTGCACCATAATCCTTCGTGCCTGGAAGGGAAGAAGAGGCAGCACCTTCCTGAGCATACGCATCAGGCCAAAGCAAGTGGCGGATAGAGTAGTGGCTTGTTGCTTAAAATCCAACTTTGAGTCCAACCACATGCCCAAGCTCTTTATTTGGGTTTTGGGTTGGGGTGGGGTCCCCATATTGGGGGGCCACTCGAGCGCGAAGCTCGGGGTTGGTGAGTTACCCAGAATCATAAGCTCCGTCTTCTCACCGTTGAGCTTTAGGTGTGAAAGGGTCATCCAGTGATTTATTGCTGCCAGACAGTTCATAAGATTGGGGGGAGAGGTATTCGGCTGGTTCATGGATACCACTAGTTGTGTGTCGTCGGCATAGGTTACTATATCTAGGCCGAACGAACGCACGATGTCCGCCAGAGGTTGAAGGTATACATTGAATAAGGTAGGGCTCAGAGACGAGCCCTGTGGTACACCTTGCTCAAGGGGCCAAATTTTTGAGTGGGCGTCGTTCTCGACTACCTCGAAGGAACGTTCCTCCAAAAAGGATTGGAGCCATATTATGGCCTTCCCTGAGATTCCTATATGACGCAGGCGGTCAAGGAGGATGCTAGTATTGACGGTATCGAAGGCGGCACTGAGGTCAAGCAACATGATTGCTACAGTGCCGCCTTGATCCATCTGTTTCCTAGCCAGCTCCGTCACAGTCAGAAGGGCCGTTTCTGTGCCTAATTTTGGGCGGAAGCCTGCTTGGGAGTCGTGGAGCAGGAGGTTATGTTCCAGGTATTGGGTAACAGTGGCATTGATATGTTTTTCCAGCAATTTGCTAATCCAGGGGAGGAGTGAGATTGGACGATAATTGGCCATGTTATCGGGGTCCAAGGTAGGTTTTTTTAAAAGTGCTCTGACTTGGGCACGTTTCCATACTGTTGGGACTGTGGGTATAGATTTAGCAGTAGATTATTATGATCCAACATATATAGTAAAATATATTTCTTAAAGGCTGAAAGTGCAATTGTTTCTGATAAACATGTCCACGGAGAAGTTCACAAAAAGACCCAGATAACGTCTTGTGGAGGTGAAGGAGGTGAGGCACTTTGGTCCTTACTCCCCGAGGTTCTGAACTCAGCCTGTTGTTAGGAATATCATTAGGTCACTATGTAGCTGGAATATTGCAAGTCTGAAAACTTTGTTTGCATTTACAAATTATATTTTCCTTTTCCATTCATGTACAGTTGTTTGTTTGCAAAAAACCTGGTCTTGCATAATTTTCAAAATGGAAGATTTTAAAGTCTTTTCAGTTACATGTTAAAGGGGGTTTATATAGTTTACTGAAATCAATTATGGACTGGCACTCTATTAGATTGATTTCTTTCTCTGAATTTCATGATAATGATCTATTGCTTTGTTTTACATATTCATTCTCCCATTTGCAATGCATACCTCTCACCTACTTGTGACTTTAAGATTAATTTATTAACTTTTCTTCAGAAAGCCATTTGAGGCAGAGAATTTGTTTCCTAACTCATTCTACTAATCATAAGGGACTTTAATGCAAAAATCTCCTTTTCTCTTTATCTTATGTATAGCCTTTCTGAGCTCGACATGTTTTGGGATCGGTACTTCCTAATAGGAGCGATAAGCGGGCCCCTCCATTACTTGAATTGGAATTGGAATTAAATGTAGCTTTAATTCATGACAGCTTCAATGGCCACCCGTCTGATAATTTGTCATGAAAGCATGGAACCCTCAAGTCCCTAGTAGATTATGCATTCATTTGTTACCTGGATTTTAAATGAATATCCAGTGTAAGATTAGGTTTCAAGGTTTGGAGTGACCATCATCAGTTAATAATTGGTCTTAGGTGGTTCAAAAACCTCCCAAACACTGGTTCCGATGGTAATGGTATTATAACATATAGCTTAGATACGATCTATGTGAATATTCAGTTACGAACGATAAATCAAGGGTGTTTATTCAATCTACGGTCAACTCAACTTTAGTCAATGTAAACATTTCTTCATTTGAGGGTTAAGTCTGCCAAATTTGTAAAATCCTGGCTTAACCTGTGCGGCCTCTTCAAGCCAGCTCCTACTCTTCAAAAGGTCCAAGTAAATCTAAACTGTTGAAAAAGCAACAAAAAGAGGCACAAGTAGTGAAACTATGGTGGTCAATGCAGAGTGCTCTGGTTTCCAGAACTGCTAGTAAATGTTGGCTTATTGTTGCAAAGTGGATGGCCAAAGACCCCTCCAAAGAGTCAATTCATTTGAACAAATTTCACTGGCAGTCACATATAGACCAATTGTATGCAGATACAGGAAAACAGTATCCTTTGTCAGAATTGAAGCCCTCCCTTCTATAGCTTGGGAAGACTTGTCCATTGAAGAAATCATCAATGTAATCATAGAGCTGAAAAGTTTTCAGAGAACCGACCCAGATAAAACGATTGTTGCAGAATAAAATCCTGCCCCAGTACTTGGACAGTTTATTTGAAATAACTGTTTGATCACTCCTTAAATTCTGTATCTAGCCGGTCTTCGTGGAAGAGAAGCATCTTCATTCCTCTATAAAAGGATGACCTTTACATCTATAGACAGATTACCCTTTTTTGATATAATAAGTAAATATTTTGTGAAATACCTCTTACAAAGACTTTCTGAATGGGTAAACTCAAAACAACTCCTACCCTTGTTGCAGTGCATTGTCAGGGAGGGCTGTTGTACAAGGTGAGAAGGTGAGAAAGGTTAAACTTTGCATCCCTTTTGTCAATTTTAGTAATGCTTTCTCCAAAGTTGACATTCGTCTGTCATGGCAAAAAATTAATTCATAGAGGTGTTGCAGAGTTGTTATTGAGACCATTGATCTTCTTATATTCTGATAACAGATTAAACGCTTCACTTGGTTCTGGGTCAGAATACACTTCCAATATTGTAGTTTGGAATGGCCTAAAACAAGGCTACATGTTATTGGCCCTGTGATTCTCCTTATATCTAACTGCTTTTCCTGATAGGATAAACAAACGAAATGCACACCCTCCTATATGAGGTTTGAAACCAATTTCGGTATTAATATATGCTGATGATTTTAATGTCTCTTACACCTTCTGGCCTTTAATGTCACATAGATGCTTTAGCACTCTATTCATCTACCAATAACTTAAGTGTTGTTAGAGCTGACATTCTTGGCGTGGTTCTCCTCTAACATTTTGCCTTTAAGTCTTCTATTTTTGATGACTTCATTTTTGCTGGCTTACGGACTTTGCACACTTTACCATTGCTAATGTACTTGTGTTCACTCCTTTACACATGGTAGGATTGTCTTACAACCAATTGGTTTGAATCATTTACTTATAAGTTCCCAGTAAAGTCGTACTACATGTGCCCAGGGCCTGTAAATTAAATGCGACTGGTTTTCCTGCAGCACTGATTGTGCCACCCACTTAAGTACCCTTAAAACAGGTCTCAAGCTGGCCATTTCAGCCTGCGTGTGCACTTTAAAACTGCCATTTCAATCTGGCAAAATAAGCCTCTTGCCAGGCCCAAACATTTCTTTTTAATACATATAAGAAACCCACAGGGTAGGCCCTGACTAGCGCAGAGGGCAGGGTGCAGTGCATCTGTAAAGAAGGACATTAACTGTTAAGTTTTACATGTCCTGAAAGTGAAAAACTCTTAACTTCATTTTTCACTACTGCAAGGACTGCCTCTCCCATAGGGTAACATTAAAATTACATCAATACATTTAATATGTTGTAACTTCCAGTTGGGAGTAGGTGAATAGGTCGAGTTTGAAGTCTGTAATTAAAAGCCCTCTTTAATGGTACTGTCAGATTTATATTCACTATTCTAAAAATGCCACTTTTAGAAAATTGATATTTTCTTGTCCTAACCATTTGGTGCCTGCAGTCTGATCATGGGTAGCATGACTAAGTGTGGCTGACAGTTGGGCTTTGTGTATTGCTATGAGACAGTAAGACAAAGGGAAGATAGGTTTTGGCAGCATGGGCCTCTCTGAGTTAACGAGGGGGAGGAGTTATCACCTACCAAATTTACACATCACAAAGGCTCTGTCTGAGCATGCTCACAACGGGTTTGCCACTAGTTCTTTGTGACCCCAGACAAGCTGTGGCCTGGAGTTGGAGGAAGGGGATGCCTAACACCTCGGACAGTGGAAGCCTCCAGAAACGTCTCCCACTTCAAAGTGGGGACCAGGTATAAATGTTGGACTTCAGACCCCAACTGTTCATTGTAGTCTGAACCTGTGGACTCTGCCATGAAGAAGGACTGCTGTGCTGCTGAAAGCACCGGACTTCTGCTGGACTACTGCTCGGTAGGACTGCAGCTGTGCTGTACTGACCTGCTGACCTTTTTCCTGAGGGAGAAGGACTGGACCTGCATCTCTAAACCCAGGACTCCAGAGTGACTCCAAGGGCTAGTTGGCTGGCCTCCTGATCAGAAGCCCGAGGGACATAACAGGAGTCCAATAACCTTGACTTCAGCACCTGGACTCTGCCATCTGTGAGTCTTGCCCTCCAAAGTAGTTCCAGCCCAGTCTTTGAAGTAGGTCTGAAGGTGCTACGCTAGCTCATCTGTGGATCCTGCAGAACTGATGCATCTCCTCTGCGGTGCATCTCCCGCAAAATTAATGCATTGTCTCTGCTGCCCAGCACATCATCCTCGGAACTGATGCATCGCCTGTGCAGTGCAGACTTCCCCTATGCAAGGGCTCCGTACAGCCATCACAGCCCATCAGAACCACTGCTGCGCAACACATCTCAACGCAAGGATATCACTTCACCAAAAACAGCCTGTTGGAACCGCCGCTGTGAGATGCATATCCATACAAGGACATCGCCTGGCACTTCGCAACTCGCTAGAACCGCTGCTGTTCGACGCATCTTTTCACCCAGACCTCGCATCACCTCTGCTGCATAACGCATCCTCGACATGTGACTCTGCATCTCTTTGCAACCAGGACTAAGGTACTGTATTCATTGGGCCTAAATGGGTCTTTGTAGCTGGCCCCCGCTCCATCACGGTCGGTCTGTACTTGAGACTTTGTCTCAGTCCGGCCGGCGCAGACGATCAATGGGCGTTTTGCTATCTTTGACACTGTATTCAGAGAAATCTTCGAAATTGCATATTTTAGGTTCTGCTTATTGGATTTTTGTTGTTTTTGTCTTGCTTTACTTATTCAAATTTACTCTATTCTTCGAAATTGGTGTGGGATTTTCCTTGTGTCCTGTTTTAACTTTGTTACTGCATAAATAATTTGCACATTGCCTCCAAGTTAAGTCTGACTTCTCTGTGCCAATCTACCAGACGATTGAACCCAGGTTATTTTGGAGTTTGCTTGTGACTTCACCAGGGCAAGGATTGTGGTTCCTGCTTGAGTAGAGCTTAACCCCCCCTCATCCAGTAACCCACATTCTTACATCTGTGAATAAAGGAAAGACAAAAACTATGGTTATGGGGGATTCTGGTTTGAAATGTCATTATAAATAGTTTTACAAGTTTTGCAAATTAGAAACTGTGCAAGAATAAAACTATCTCAGGACAATCCTGTCAGTAGTAATATATGCGACATAGGCCCATGCAATAGTAGCCCTGAAAAGTTATGCCAGCCATGAGTCTAATCTTTGGCAACTCTATTTAGGTTTGGGGCAGTTATCTATTGTTAAAATGATTTGCTTAGTGCTGGCATTAACTATTAGGCGTTTCGTAACATTATCTTCTATGCAACAAGTTTTTTTATCATTTGCTCATTTGTGAAGAATTTAATAAAAAGCTAATTTGGGTAGCATTTGTACATGATTCTGAAAGAGTGTTTACCTTTACAGAGTTATTCTAGCATTTGGTGGCTCAACTAGATATGTCAAAAGATGACATTTTTGCAGACAACTCAATTAATGTCTTAACCCATAAACTGAAAAAAATGAGGAAATTCTAAAGCCATCAATGTGATTTATTATTTCACTGTCAGTAGATTTCAAGATTACAATTGAACTGCTCCTTTGCTACTCCTGGTGTAATGCTATTATATTTAAGAGTAAATGTAGATCCTCGGATGAGGTCTATTTAGATGAAGTTTAAATTTGGTTTGCTCCCTTTAATCATGAACCCATGGGGTAAAGTTGGAGTGGTCTAGCGTCTGCACAGTTGTAAATTTAGTAATGCCTTGATACAAGATTTCAAACTGTGCTTTTCTTTTGTTTACGTCAACAAATCTTGAGATCTAAATATATGGCCCAATGTGGAAATAAAATCCTCCTGCATGACAAAGTGATGAGGTGTTATCTTTAATGTTTAACTCACCCACTGTAAAAAATGTGTTATAGACTAGCAGCTTTTATATGCCATTTCTAAAATTCTAAGTAGGTTTTATAGACTAGTTTACGATCGTTTTAGGAAAGCACATTGCACATTTTGGAATAGTGCCGTCGGTTGTACCTAGCACTCTTTTAATTGTGCAACTTTTTAATGTCTTTATATTGCAATTAGAGGAATTAGCTTTCAATTTAGAATGGTCACCTTTTTACCTAACAGCATTTTGTTTGGGGTTGAGAGGATGATTTTATAATCCATTTTATTATGTTCTAACATGGATTGTTTGATTGTTCTTAAGGGGATTGTTTGTGATTGATGATTGTGTTTGCGTCAGCAGTGTCTCTGTGGATTTACTCTTGCGTATGCTTTGCAAATAAGTAACAAGCTTTATTGGTTTATGTTCATCAACTGTGTGGGAAAGATCAGAAGAAGGTTGTACATGGCCTCATCTTGTGCAAATTTTGTACATGTGTACTGCCATTGACCTTTCCGATGGCACAGACGGCAACCATTATTGTCAATAGCGGTTCAATGTTAGCTGAATCAAAGAAGTACTCATTTTATTGAGATTAATATATTATCCTGTTGGAACAAACCCAAAATTGGAACAACTCAACACTACACACAAACCAGTTGTGTGTGACGCACCTCTCATATGGCAATATGCCCGCCCATCGAAATTATATCCTGAACAATGAGCTGCTAGCTCTCGTGGTGTGCACCTCCACTACCCCAGTTGTCCCCAAGGGGCGACCACTTTTGATCAAAAACATAAATTCCACTCACTGTGGGTTGCACCACCAAACACCAATAATTAAAGTCTTAATGGATTTAAAGGAAAATGTCCATCCAATGTCAGATTTCTTTAGTCTTCTTTATTTAATTTCATCATCGGGCAGCCAACACGTTTCATTCTGAAAAAACTTCATCAGGGCTGTAAAAACATTTAATAATACATATATAACAATATGTATAACTTTCTATATACAGTCTTAGCATCTATTTTGCAATGACAGAAGAGAACTCCTTTGAACACTACTCTGTATTACTCAAAAACACCCTATTTCATAAAATATGACATAAGTCATGGGAATAGTAGACTCTGTAGGTACCCCATGTTGCTGTGCCCTTTTAACCCATCCTAAAGCATCTTGCTGAATCACAAGCATGTGTCCAGACTTGAAAAGGATTTATGGATAAACTTTGAATGCAAAAGAGACCCCGTTGGAGAATAGCAGAACAAGCAAGGAAAAATATTATCCCCAGGATACCTGGTATCAAATGTATCCCGATTATATCACATTGTTGCCCATGTTAGCTAAGATGGCATGGTTCATGTCACAAGTACTCATTGGTTTGCTCCCTATTTCTCATTTTACTTCCTTTGCCCAACATGATTGTCGCCCCTTGTGCCAGTTTCCAAGCCTTCTATTCTGGTACAATTATCAACTTCAACAACAACAGGGTGATGGATTGAATGTTTCAGTTAATCTCAGCCATTGGCAATCACTCGGGCCATTTCTCAATCATCATTTTTCACCCGCCATGCCACCTTAGTTTCTACCCAGCCATATATATACAACTCTTGACCCTGCTCCAATGGGAACAGTCCATTTCGAACTGTCAATCCAGGTACTCCCTGATCCGGAATACAAGCAACCTAGGACCAGTTCCCCCTGATAAGGGGTCATCAATTAGGTATAGAGTGATTCCACTGGACCAGTGAGCAAGGGACCCACGTTTCGGAATACTCATCACACCTAAGGCATCAACCGCAACAACAACAGGCTGATGGATGGAATCCTTGAATTAATCTCAGCCACAGGGAAGCGTTCTGGGGAGCATCCCAATCCATAATTTTTCGCCCACCATGCCACCTCAGTTTGAACCTAGCCATATGCAAATCAGTCTTGCCCTGCTCCAATGAGAACTGTTTAGCTCAAACTGCAAAGCCAGATCCTCCCTCAACCCCTATGGAAAATAACGATGGACTGCAATGCAGCCACATGTTATTACATGTGACCGAAATTAATTCAAGCATTCAATACATCACTCAAGGAAATCCCTGCTGCCCATCCACCACTGTTCATGTACAAATAGATTGCCATCAAGTGCCTCACTGTTGTTATTTTGCTTATGTTCTAGTCCTGAAGTGCATTTCATATGGATCAATTGTAGGCTGCCCATGTGATGATGCTACGCTATTGTTACCTATGAACTATTCCAATATTTAATCCCAAGGTCTGGAACTTCTCTCCAGATTACAAGTGACAAAAGAACGTCCTTATCCTCTGCAGTTCAGAATTGAATAAACGTTTAAGGATTAAACAGCTCTTACATTGTGAATCCCACCTGAGTACTCAGGGGAAAGTAGAACATACAATGGGACCTCAAACAGCCAAATATCTAGAATGGAGCAGAATCTAGGCTCAAGTGACCCAATGCTCCACTTTTGGCACTCTCGTTAATTCAAGTCATTCATAACCAAAAGTCTAAGGGCCAGATTTAGAAGCTGGTGAAATTAACCTGATGCCATGCCACAAATGTACCCTGTTCACCACAATCTTAGACCTTCTGCCCTATTTAGAGCTGGGAAGGCATCAGCGTAAGGGCATCAGACTGCCTGCCTTATTTAGAGCTGATGGTCTGAAGTACTTTTCACATTTAGCACTATTTTCATAGCGCAAAATGCATCTTCAGGTTCATTTTGAATGCAAGGGTGCATTTTGCACTATGACTATAGCTCTAAATTCTGGGTTATGCTCCTCATGTAATTCTGTGTGATCTCGCACAATTTTGTTGTAATTTTGTGTAATTATGTTACAGCTAATCGCGCACGTTATGGCCACCCCTACTAAAAAACTGAAAAATTATGATTTCCTCATCCAATGGCAAAACTCCCTGGGGCAAATATACAAGAAAGTGACGCATCGGTAGAGATACGTCACTTTCCCTGCGCCACCATGGATGCGTCATATTTACAATACGGCGCACCGTGGCTCAAGGACTGACAGATCTGTCTGAAAATTGGACGCATCTGTTGGCGCAAAAGTCACGCATTGCTGGAGTCGTGTCACAAACCCGATGCAACTCCAGGACTGCATGGGGAAGCCTGTCTTCATTGTGCTGCATCACTCCTTACACCTGCTCCAAGCAGGCATAAGCTTTTGACGCAGTGGCGTCCTGTGTGTGTTGTATTTGTATAGCGCGAACAGTAACCCGGAGGCATCCCGGCGCTTGTACTCCTACCACAAGGGAACCCCTCCTGGCTTTTCCTTGTGAGGTGTCCACTCCTGGGCATCCCATGGTGAAACCAGGCATCCCTTGTGCATCGGGGGCCGTTGTGGAGACTAAGCAAGCTATTGCCCAGAGTTGCAGCGTGGGGCCCATGCTTAGATTCGGCACTGAGGCGAGAATATCCGGTCAGAGGAATTTAAGCCCGATCCCGCCTCGGCGGGAATCGAACCCTGGTCCCTGGCCAGCGTTCTGCATCAAGGTCTGCCGCTCTAACCATTGAGCCACACTTCTCCACTTCTACGTAGCTTTTTTGCCCACCCTGCATACATTATACCTAACGCAGGTATGATGTGATGCAGGGGATTACAACGTGACACATCCCCTTAGATGCGTGATGTTGTAAATGGGCCGCATTTTTAGGCAGCCGCTGGGTCACAAAAAGTGATGCAACAGCAATGCAAGAATGATGCAACGGGATTGTAAATGTGCCCCCTGTGTATTTTTTTTATTTTAAAAGTTTTGTAAAGTGCTAGCTAGATCTGTAGGTATCAGAGCGCTTCACATACACATTGTGAAAAACAGAAGGGCCTTACATTACCTAGAAGGCTGACAGTAAGTAAGCAAACCACGGATAAAGAATACAGTATGAACAATAAATAACTGTGCAACGGAGGGGGAGAGAAAAAAAAGAGAAAAACAAGGTGATTAGCACAGTCCGTTCACCAACAATCCTTGAATGGGGGTCAACTCGGAACATAGAGGTTTAGGTTAGTTGACGTTGTTCAGGAAAGTATTTGTTAAGGAGATGGAGTTTGAGGTCTCTTTTGAAACATGAGAAAGAGGGGTTGCATCTGAGGACTCCAGGGAGAGCGTTCCATATCCTTGGGAGCGTTGCCAGAAAATGAACGGTATTGGGTGGTTTTCTTTTTCATTTTTGGCGGAATGAGAAGGAGTGAGTTGGAGCTTCTCAGTGTTCTGGCTTGACCTGCTCTTACCAGATTGTTGTTCAGGTAGGTGGGGGCCGGAGAGTGGATGGTTTTGTGTGTGATGCAGGCCAGCTTGTAAATACATCTCCCTTCCATGGGAAGCAATTTGAGGGAGTTGAGAGCTGGAGTGATGTGTTCAAATCTTTATACTCCAGATACAAGTCGAGCGGCCATGTTCAGCACTGCCCTTAGAGGGGCTAGGTGATTTTTTGAGTCCCTGTAAGGATGGCGTTCCCTTAGTCGATTTTAGAGAGAACCAGGGATTGAACTACTGTCTTGAGGTCATCATGGGGAAGAAAAGGTTTCAGTTTCTTGAGGTGTTTTAGAGAGAAAAGAGCACTTTTTGCAGAGTTTTTGATGTGGGCCTCCATTGATAGGTTCTTGTCTAGGGTGATGCCTAGAGACTTAACTGAGTCGGATAGAGCCAGGGGGAAGTTAAGGGCAACCAGATTCTTGAGCCACTCTTGGATAGGACGATGGTTGCTTTTTGGAGAGAATAGGATCAGTTCCGTTTTATCTGGGTTGCGCTTTAAGTGATTGACGTTGAACCAAGTTTGGATCTCTGTTAGGGTGGTATTGAGGTGTTGGATGTCATCGGAGGACTTGATTTTGAAATAGATTTGGGTGTCATCCGCGTTAAGGTGGTAACTCACTCCAGCTTTTTTCAAGATGATTGTGAGGGGCTCCATGAAGAGATTGAAGAGGGACGGGGAGAGGATTGAGCCTTGTGGTACCCCAAGTGTGACTTTTGTTGACTTCAAGAGACAGGAGTTTATTTTAATTTGTTCCGAGCGATGCTGGAGAAAAGAGGTGAACCATTTTAGCACAGTACCATTTATGCCGGAGCGCTTCGACAAGGTCTCCAGAAGAGCTGGATGATTAACTTTGTCGAATGCCGCAGATAGGTCAATAAGGATGAGGAGACAGGCATCACCATCATCTAAGGCTCTGCGAATGTCGTCCGAGAGCGGAGTATGGGTGTTTCAATGCTACAGCCTTTCCTGAATCCCGATTGAAAGGTGTCGAGGAGGTTAAACCCATCAATGTGTTTATTGAGTTGGTGGAGAACACATGACCTCCCATTTTTGCAAGGAATGGGAGGTTTGAGATAGGTCTGAGGTTGTTCAGATCATTAAAGTCGGCCCCTGGTTTCTTGACAATAGGCATGATTTGTCCTAGTTGAAGGGAGCCTGAGGTGAGAGAGCCATTGATGATTTTTGTCCAGAAAGGGGAAATGGTGTGGTTGAGTTCTTTTATGATTGTGGAAGGGAGGGGGTCCATGGTGTGGGAGGAAGGTTTTAGATTAGAAATTATCTTGCAGACCTCGTTTTCAGCCATTAACTCAAAGTCGGACCAGTGCGCATTGTTTTTTAGCTGGAGGCCGGTCGGATTGTCCTTATACTGAACTCTTTCTGCGTGGTCAAGGGAAGTAGAAGGGGGGCAAGTTATGAGGGAAAGAGTGTTTGTGATTTGTATGAAGGATTGATCAATTTTAGTGACTTTATTAGTGAAGAAGGTGGCAATTTCTTCACATCGCTTATTTGTGGCTTCGAGAACTTGAGAGGGGGTGCCGTTAGTTTGGCTTTTGACAATTCTGAAGAGTTCTCTCAGTCTGTTTTTCGCCTGATCTAGTTGGCTGCGGAAAAAAGACCCCTTTTCACTGAAAATGTGTTTTTTGTATGCCTGCTGAGCAGATCTAAGTTGTGTTTGGTGTAAGGTTGAGGGGTTACGCCTCCATACCCTTTCCGTTTGTCTGAGTTGTCGCCGTTTATCGTTTAGCTCCACGTTAAACCAGGGATTCGATTTGTTTTGCTTCTGTTGTTTGAGTTTGAGTGGAGCTACTTGGTCTAAAACCTCTGCCATTTTTGAGTTAAAGTGTGTGGTGAGGTCATCCGCCGTCCATGATGAGGGATAGAGTTGAAGATGGGGATGAATCATGGATTCAAGTTCGGATAAAGGGACTTTTTTGATGTTTCTGGTTAATAGTTTAGGTTTGACATAACAAATAGGTTGGTGGCTGACAGGTGTGTCAATCCTAAACAGAATGAGGTGGTAGTCGGACCAGTCAATGGGAGAAATCGCTCTCAGAGAGATCAGTTCGTTGTTGGTAATGATCGCATCTAGTGTTGCACCTTTGATGTGAGTTGGCTTATTGCAGAGTTGTTTAAGGTTATTTATTTCCAGAAAGTTGGATAGGTTCATGACAGTGAAGTCTTTTGGGTCATTCCAGTGGATATTGAGGTCACCCAGGAGGACATCTTTGGTATCTGTCAAGGAGAACCGTGTTATTAGGTCTGTTAGTTCTTCGGGAAAAAGAGTACTTTCTCCAGGCGGATGGTAGATGGTGTGGAATTTGATGGATGAGGTGCCCTTAGTGGTGAGTTATACACCCAGGTATTCAAACGATAGGTATTCTGCAGGTTTGAGATTGGTAATCAGTATTCCAGCTTTGTGGATGATGGCTAGTCCCCCCTTCCCGTTTTGATCGGCCTGTCTTGTCTGATTATGTTGTACCCCGGGGGGATGAGGATGTCAAGGATGAGTGTAGAGTGGACATTTAGCCATGATTCAGTGAGGAAAGCGATGTCAGTTTCTTCAGCAAGAAGAGCTTCAACAATGTCAGTAGCATGTTGTACTGCTGATCTGCAGTTTAGGAGCATACAGGAGAGAGGGCAGGGAGCTTCTATGATGGGGGGAGTTATTTGGATAGAGGTGTATTGAGCAGGGGGTCTAGGCGAGTGGACAGTATTGGGGATTCTGTTTGTGCCAATAATAACAGGGATGTGGAAAGGGGCAGACCTCCGTTTGGAAGCGAGGTAAGAGTCATTGATCTTATCTGGTTTCGGTACCGAAAAGGGCTGGCTATCCCAGTTGGGACTAAGTGTCTGACTCGCTGCTGGACTGGGGGGTTAAGGGGTGTTCTGGGGGGCCATGAGAGGTGTATTGAGTGGGGCCATGGGAGCTGTATTGAGTGGGGTAGGGGCCATTAGAGGTGTATTTAGTGGGGCCAAGGGAGGTGTAATGAGTGGGGTAGGGGAAGAAATGCCCAGGGGGACGGAGCACGGTGGTTTGGCTCTGTTGAGGAGGTTTTGCTGTAAGTGAAGGAGATTAGTAGTAAGGGAGTTAATTTCCATATCCATTCTGTTCAGGTGCTGTGTTATTGAACTGAGAAGGTTTGAGGTTTTAGGCAGGGGTCGAGACTGACTTGGGTCTATGGAGGGAGATTTAACAGAGGTCAGGGATAGGATGGAGTCCCTGGGGTTAGGAGAGGGGAGAGGTTGTACACAGGGAGCCGGATTTGTCATGTTCCCATTCGAGGAGTTCAGAGGAGGAGAAGTGGGACTAGTGTCCAGATGAGGAGGGGGGGGGAATTCTAGGCAGGGCGTCCGAGTTCTGGGTCGTGTCAGAGAGATTATTGGTGAAGGTAGGTTGTGTAAGAGGGAGTGCTGCAGTGGAAGGGGATTGTGCAGAGGAGGGAGGGGGGAGAGAGACCATCGGATTGGAAATGGGGTTAGACCCGGGGGGAGTCAGGGTCAGGGGAACAGGGACTGCGGAGGGGGTCGGGGAAGATTGTGAAAGAGGGTTCAGATTATCAGGGGTGAGGAGGGGAGTGCTTGAGGGGATTTAGTCACAGGAGGGCTAAGGTTAGAGACCAAACTGTCGAGATCGGCCTTGTGGGAATTGTTGGTTGTGAGTTTGTCGCTCCTGGTGTGCTCAATTGATGTGATCATGGTGGGTGTTAGGCGACGGAGAATAATGATAGGGGTAGTGTGATTGTAGTGAGTGATGGTGGATGTCCAGGAGTTGAAGGGAGGGTCTTCATGGCAGGATCAGTTCCACGTTATTAATGAGGGTGGTGGGGAATGGGGGAGATAGGGTTTGATAGCTCAGTTGAGTTAAAGAGGAGAGAAGTGTGGAGAACTGGCGGTCAAAAGTGGTGAGGTGTGGGTCGGTGGCTTGTATGAGAATAGTTCCAGTTCTGTAGATGGAGATGGTGAGGTCCCCTTTGCAGGTCGGGGATATGGTTGTGGAGATTTTTTCACCAAAGGGAATGATTACTGACTTTGTGACTTGGAGGTGAAGAGAGAAGGTGTTTTTCCAATTAGCCGGGCGATTGGTGTAAAAAACTGAAGTTAGTTTTTGTGCTGCCGTTGGACGCTGAGTGGTAGTTATCTACAATGAGTCTTTCTGGGTGTTGTTTTAGAGTACTGTGTTTGAAGTTCTTTTTAGCGTTACTGGTCATTTTGTTAGGGTAGTTAATGGACCAGGAGTTGGGTCCGTAACGCACAAGCGTAGAGTTTTGGGTGGGGTTAGGCGGGCGCATGATTTAAGGTAGCAAAGTCGAGACATAGTAGGTAAAAACCTAATAAGCATAAAAGCACATCTATAAGATGTGATGACAGCCATCCACCATACTTTATGGTTTTCAAAAACAAAATTGTTGTTTTCAAACAATAAACTCCCAATGTATGAGTTTGTTGTTTGAAAAACAAAAAGAGCGACAACCTTTGGGCCCCGTTGATCTTAAATTTGCCGGTTATCTATCCATCATGGTGTTGGACATAATGTTCTCTGCTGCCCTGAAGGACATAGTACAGAATGCCATACTTTAAATCAGGCTCTAAATTAGATAATCCGCAATTGTTTTAGGCCCTTCCATGCTGCTTTCTGCTCCTCTGCCAATGTTTCGGCTTTACTTTATTTGCACTTGAATGATGATAAAGCAGCGTAATTTTGGTTCCACCCATGTTTAAGTATGCCCTTATGTATTTATGTGATTTAACATAATTAAAAGTGTAGTGCACTTGACTTAATATAGAAATATTATGTAGAGTATGATCTTGACATTTCTATGAGTGCATGAATTCATGTTTTACTTTACAGTAAGAATGAATTGCAGTTCTCATCAGTCAGTCAAGCAAGCTTTATTCGACGATTGTCATAAAAGCAGAACAGATGAAATTCATTCTTCAAATTAGATAGAGATAAAAAATACATAAAAAGTCTGAATCAAAAATCTATTCATTTAAGCTTTTAAAAAGAACTTAAGTTCATGACCAAAGTAATTATAATACATGCGACTGAAAATACAATACATCTCGGCTATTAAAAGGAGTAAAATTCATGATCAAAGCAGTTAAAATACATTATGTACACAAATTATTACAGCACTCATGCAAATAACTTAACCCTTCATCACTTTGCTCCTAATGATCCACGACCATCCTAAAAATGTTGCCACTGCAATGTATACAAATGGGATAGTGCTTGTACGAATGATTCTAGTAGCTACTACTCCACTCCTGGTGCCCAATAATTTGCACATTGGGCGCATCCAAGCTCTTCGAGGAGCAGAGTATGCAATGCACCCAAACAGCACATGACCTATTGATTCCAAGGGGGCCGGACAGCATGGACATGAGGCGTTTCCGCCACTTGACCACCTAGATGTGGAGGCTCTAATAGGTAAACTGACAATTCTCATTTGAAAATAGAGCTTTCTATCTAGTGGCTTTGTTATGTCGTCCCAAAATTTCTCAAAAGATGGCTCGTCCTTAAATTCCCCCAAAATAAAACATAATGAAAGTGGAGCAGTGGTTCTGAAAACTCTTAGGGATATCATCTCCCAATATAGGCTTTTGAGTTCCTTTTTTGAAGGGAACATAGCATTAAGCGGGTCCTCCGATAGCTCAACCAACCCCAGCTCTTTGACAATCCTACCAATTTCAGGGAGCCATTTGATTCGGTGGAAAGTATCACTTTTAATTACATACAAGAGTCCTGTAGCAAATATTTTTAGTTTGGGGGTTGACCATAGACGACTCCAGTACAATACAGGTCGCAAATTAGCAATTAAATCTATTGGTCTCATACCCAAATCATAAAAAACAGGGCCCGTAGGAGTGCTCTGGGGTAGGTTAGCGAGTTTTCTTAATAACCTATTTTCAGAACATACCAACTTATTTAGGTTCCCAAACCCCCAGATCTCTATGCCATAAAGTGAAGCGCTCACTGCCTTTGCGTTATACACAGCGATGGCTGGAGCCAGAGGTTTTGTCAAAGATTTGGCATGCTCTATGCTCAATGCGCCAGCCAATTGTTGGTGCTTGAGTATTGCCAAGTCTATCTGTTCATTCCACCGCAAATCGTTTTGGATGGTCACACCCAAATAGCTAAATGATTTAACTTGCTCCAGGGGTAAATTATTAATGGACATATTGCCCTTGTATGATTTATGTTGATTAAAAGACATGAACTTGGATTTTAAAACATTTACTTCCAGACCACGATTGGTGCAAAAATCTTCAAAAATACCCAATGCTTTTAGCAATCCACTTGGGGTCTTCGAGATAATGAGACAATCATCTGCGAACATTAATATCGGTACTTTCGCACCTGCTAGGGTCGGGGCATCAATATTTGCTTCAATCAGTGCATTGGCCACATTGTTGATGTACAGGGAAAACAGGGTCGGGGCTAACACACAGCCTTGCCGTACCCCCCTTTCTACTGGAAACTGGCTGGTAATATTTCCAGGTAAACCCCATCTAATTTGGGCAAAGTTGTGTTCATGGAGTTTCATGATTAAGGAAAGGAGGGCAGGAGGCATACCCATATTGTTTAAACAAACCAAAGGTTTGAGCGCGTAACAAGATCAAAAGCTGCCCTTAGATCAATGAAGGCAGCCTATAAGCTACCCCCACCTAATTGTACAGTCTTCCAGTAGAGCATAGCAAAATGTAATACTTGGTCGACTGTACTAATACAAGCTCTGAATCCTGCTTGAAGATGTGATAGGATATTCATTTCACGCTCCCAAACCTGGACTTTGTTTAGGACCAGTCTACCAAAGATCTTCTGAATAGTATCGATCAAACTGATTGGGCGGTAATTACTAGGAAGTGACTTATCGCCCTTCTTAAAAACTGGTATAATTTCCGCACCATTCCACGATTTGGGTATAGGTGCTCCTTTTGCTATTATGTTTGCCAACAAAAGTATGTACCTCCCCCAGGATTCCCTATCGTATAAGAAAATATCAGCTGGAACGCCGTCTATGCCCGGCGCCCTCCCAGATATTACAGAATCAAGGGCACACTCTATATCCCCAATATTAAAAGCATCTTCAAGATAGGGAGTACATATGACCTCTGCACTGGTGTCTATACTTAATTCCTTGCCTTTAGCATATTGGGGCTTAAAATAAGCCACCCAATCATCTTGGGGTACCCAGTTTTGCGGCTTGTCAGGTTGGCCCTCACATCCACACTTAAGTATACTCCAGAAAAGTTTAGAGTTCTTTGCGGTACTGGCTTCTTTGAGCTCGTGCCACTTCTCATCCCAGGCACGCTTGGATTTTAATATTACAGATTTGTAGGCTGTCCTTGCAAGACGTACAGTAATGCTGGAACCAGATTTTATAGCCTGTCCCAAATCAAGGCGTGCTTTTCTACATTCCTTTGTATACCAGCCACGAGTATTCTCAATTGGAGCCTTGTTTGGCTTACGTGGACTAAAAAATAATCCTTTTAGTTGGGCAAACAACCTTTCATGTATCCTGATACCATTTTCTTTGTCTATTTCTGTGGCTTCAGCTCTGGTAAGGGAGCTCAACTCCCTAGTCGCTTGTTCTAGGTTGCTTGAAATAAAATCAATATTTTCCTGGCATTCAATACATTTTTGCCATTTAACATGGTGCATATCATTGGCAAGAATTATATATTGGGGGATTTATCATTCAATCTCTTCGGAGCCCTGGGCACGTCCCAATAGGTCAGAGCCATGCACAGTGGGTTATGATCACTCTCGATGCGGTCGATGACCTCCGTGTCCTCTAGATGGTTCCACATTTCACGATTAACTAATATATAGTCAATTCTACTTTCTCTGGGTCCACTTTTAAAAGTGACAGCACCCCCTTGTCTTTTGGAGTCCTGCCATTGGCCGCCCTTAACCCTTTATTTAAACAAAATGAATTAATTTGGATCGCCAGTTCCGTCCATTTCTTTACTGGCTCCAGCTCTATTTTAGGGACACTCCACTGCTTATTTTGTTCCTCTATGAAGTTCCAATTGCCACTTAACAGGGGTTCAAAAGTTGTGTTAAAATCGGTGAACAACCATTACAATGCAACTATTACAACGACATACCATTACCACGCAACTATTACAACGCAAGTCATTACAACGACTTGCGATTGGGGGCGCTGTAGGATAGGGAATAGTTTAATTTACTATCCAACACCTTCCCTACTATCCACGGGGACTGGAGTTGGAATAGTAAATTAAACTATTCACTATCCAGCGCCCCCCAACGCAAGTCGTTGTAACAACTTGCATTGTTAAACTTGCGTCGTAAAGGCATGCGTTGTAATAGCATGCGTTGTAACGTCATACATCCGTTAAAATCTCCTGCTACGATTATGTGAGATTGGGCAGAATATCTATCTATACGCTCCTCAAGAGCAGTAAATGTTCCAGATTTCTTTCCCCCTTGTACTTCTAGCATACACATTATAAATATCTACAGATTTGGCCTGATTGAACTTAAGTGTTACAATCTGTATATCTTTATGGTTTGTTGGAAGCACTTTTACAGTGGTTTCTAGATCCTGCCTAATCCAGATTGTCAACCCTCCAGATGGCCGACCTCTTTCACTTTTTTCTGCGGGTACACTATAATTTAAAAACGTAGTGACATGCTGTGGTTCAAGTAGCCAAGTTTCTTGAAATATACCTATATTGTAAAAATTTATAAACGAAGCCCACTCCGGGCTTTGAATCTTGGTGCTCAAACCAGCAATGTTCCAAGACACGATCAGACCAGATTTTCCGAGCCCATCTAACAAATTAGCATTTACATTTAAACATGGATTTGCTGAAGGACAGGCTAGATTGGATGTTGCGTGCCCTTCCAAGACCCTCGGGGTTACAGATGTAAATGAAATCCTTGAGTTAGTGTTCTGGTGCATACTTGGGTTCTCTACTACAGTACTATCTAGCAGACCTAACTCGTCACCCTCAGTTGCCAGTCAGTCGTTGGTCTCCAGGCCCGACCCACCCTGCCCTCTTCCTGATACTCGCTTACCCATTTCAGCCATCCACTGCTGGGGGGGGGGAGATCTCATTTGTATAAGGGAATGATCAGGGGAACAACTTCTAAATTCTAATAATATCAAGCTTTGTGCCAAGTATTCCTCTTTAAGAATTAATTCGATACAATCGCTCTTACCCCCTTTATATGTGAGCCTTCGAGCCATGGAGATGTCTTCCCTAATCACAGATTGACATTCCCTGTTATGTCTGATCCAATGAATTGCTTTATTTGTTAGGGAGTCACTTGTTTCCATATCCCTCCTAGGGCCCAATTTTGGAACATTCACCATAACAACTTTCATCCGAGTGGGAACTAGGTCTTTGAATTCCTCTATGTATTTGCATGCTTTCAAGCTGTCTTGGCATACTTGGCATGCTGGGTCGAATACTAGATCTGTTACTTGGTTTAAACTCACCAATTTCTTTGCCAGATTTTACATTAGAACACTTAGCAGATTTCATAAGTGGGGTTTGTGATAAACCGTTCCTCTTTCCAGCTACTTCACTATATAAAGTACCGTTCTGTCTCAGCAGGCTATCTCTGCATTGATTGGATACAGTATGCTGTGCTATCACCTCCCATTTGTCTGGGGATACACCGCTTGGTTGTTTCTTAGCCAGACAACAAGTGAGGCATGAGCCAGAACTATCTGTAACATTATCTACTTTGGCAGTTAGAGCTTCAATCATGGCTTGCATCCCTTCGATAAGCTTACATAGTTGGTTGACCACACTAAGCAAAGTAGTACTATCACACCCAGTGGGAAGGAAGGAAACAGGAGAATCAGAAAAGGCCCCCTGCATTGGTTCACTAACTCCTTGTGGGACGTCTCGTGTAGTTGGATGGGTTTTAGAGCCCTCAATCACTGGATTAGAACAATCAATATTCGCTAGTATAGAAAACTTGTTTACACAGTGTAGAATCGGATCAACTACAGGGGGATGGATAACTCCAATCTCTATATCAGTATCAACATTCTCCTTGCCCCCGGAATCTTCTATGCCTTCAACGCAAATATGGTCATTTTGTTTTTTCCCTAGAAACATCTTTGGAACCACTACCAAACCCTGTTTGCTACACTTCCTTACTGCATCAGCCGCTTCCCCAGTACTCCCACCTGTGTTCCAATTATGGGGATGTTCAGATGTAAGTAAAGCTCCACAGTCCTCTATCAGTTCATCAATACGGGTCATTACACAATTTTCCCCCGCAGGCTTGACAACTTTCTTCAGCCTCCTGGATTTTTCCTTTTAACCTGCACCCTCTACCCCGCCCTCCATACTTTTCCTTTTCCCATTAGTCAAAGTCTGGTGACAACAGTACCTTTGTAATTCAGAGTAGGAGATAGAGGGGTGGCCCAGCCCAGCCCAGCCTCCTTCGGCATATGACGGCCACACACGGTCCCGCCCTTGTCCCGGGCTTCTCCCGGCGCTGCCCGCCTGCGTCCTGTGACGCGTGAGCTTTCCGGTGATTTCATGCACCGGCGGGCGCAGGAACAGCGTCGGCGGTGTCCTAGCCGCAAGTAGTGTTGGGAAATGTAGTCCCGGTAGGCGGCCACACCACGGGTGGCTCAGTGTCTGTGCAGGAGGTCGTGAAGTGTAGTGGCAGCAGGAGAGTGTGAGCGGCGTCCTCAGGTGAGTGCCCCCGGCTCTGTTTGGTGTCCCCCGCTCCCCCGGAGCTCCCCAGTGATTTTATGCGCCGGCGGGCTCAGGAACAGCGTCGGCGGCGTCCTAGCCGCAAGTAGTGTGGGAAATGTAGTACCGGTAGGCGGCCACACCACGGGTGGCTCGGTGCTCCGTGCAGGAGGTTGGGAAGTGTAGTGGCAGCAGGAGAGTGGGAGCGGCATCCTCAGGTGAGTACCCCCGGCTCTGTTTGGTGTCCCTCGCACCCCCGGAGCTCCCCGTTGATTTTACGCGCCGGCGGGCGCAGGACCAGCGTCGGCGGCGTCCTAGCCGCAAGTAGTGTCGGGAAATGTAGTCCCGCTAGGCGGCCACACCACGGGTGGCTCGGTGCTCTGTGCAGGAGGTCGGGAAGTGTAATGGCAGCAGGGGAGCGGAGTCCTCAGGTGAGTGCCCCTGGCTCTGTTTGGTGTCCCCCACTCCCCCGGAGCTCCCCGGTGATTTTATGCGCCGGCGGGTGCAGGAACAGCGTCGGCGGCATCCTAGCCGCAAGTAGTGTCGGGAAATGTAGTCCCGATAGGTGGCCACACCACGGGTGGCTCGGTGCTACATGCAGGAGGTCGGGAAGTGTAGTGGCAGCAGGAGAGCGGGAGCGGCGTTCTCAGGTGACTGCCCCCAGCTCTGTTTGGTGTCCCCCGCTCCCCCGGAGCTCCTCGGTGATTTTATGCGCCGGCGGGCGCAGGAACAGCGTCGGCGGCGTCTAGCCGCAAGTAGTGTCGGGAAATGTAGTCCCGGTAGGTGGCCACACCACGGGTGGCTCGGTGCTCCGTGCAGGAGGTCAGGAAGTGTAGTGGCAGCAGGAGAGCGGGAGCGGCGTCCTGAGGTGAGTGCCCCCGGCTAAGTTTGGTGTCCCCCAAACTCATATATATCTGCTTATTTATGGTTTGACTAATATATTTCATCATAATGTACTCACATGTTCATTTGAATAACGCTTTGCATTTATTTTATGAGAAATGTATCCATTTGGATAATATTTTGTATTTATAATGCGAGCGTCTATGTATCTATAATAACGCACTTGAAATGTATATTGAGATGCCTGCTATACTAAAATTTTCCAAAGGCCTTAATCATTCGGATTGTGCAATGTTTTAACCTTCAATGTGAATATTTGCTTTGGGTGTAATGTTTTTCCTTTCTCTGCAGGTGTGTTTGTATGAGCTAATGAATAGAAAAAGGCACATTGTGTGAACAAGATAGGGAAGTTCGAAAGAAATACTCTTGGCAAGGAGGATAAGCCTAACTAACAAAGGGAGGACCACTGTTTGTGTTGAATTCAAGGACGTTCTGAATACGTGGATCAAAGAAGGGAGTCATGAATGAAGCTGCCAAAAAATATTGTTTTAAGGTGGACATTATTGAGACCCAGGGACGGCTCTAGGGTGGTGCGGCTAGTGAGGCTACACCTGGAGCTGACCTCATGGGAGCACCATGTTTAGAAATAACAGGGATTTCAAAAGCACTCTCTGCACATTTCCTTGTGTATCCAGAAGTTTTCAGGCAACAATAAAAATGTCAATATAAATCTGGTGATTAATGTTCCTGCTAGAGAGTGATCAGATGTTTATCTAGTGGCAGTTTTCACTCATGCTTAAGCAGCACAGAGGGTTAAGATGCCTGCTGCAAAGAATATGTGCCAAGCAAATCACCAAACTGTATTTTATGTGGACAGCTCAGTGGGGTGTACTGCTTTTGACACAGATTCTTTTGTTTATTTATTTATTTATAACGTTTTATATACTTGCATTTCATAAATTACAGCCCTAACCTAGAAAGGTGACCTATGATTGGTCTTTAAAGAATTGCACAGAAACTGTATGGTATAAGTTAGAACTTTATGTTTTCCCCAGTCTTTTATTATCCGAATTGTGCTTAAAAGGATTCATTTGTGTAGATAATACATTCTTATTAATAAAGTTAACCACTGTGATACGATTTAAATCCTGAGTTTGTGCTTCTCCAGACCAAACATTCTTAAAATATGCTGCCTACCAGTATCTTATGAAACATTTTCCATAAACTGGTTTACACAGGTGTGAATCATTGGCTCTGTATAACAAGTGTAAAGTGCTCTGGCACCCTCCACTGGTATGAGTAGCACTATAAAACAGCTGAAATGCATGAGAAAGAGAAAGCGAGAGAGAGAGAGAGAGACAGAGAGAGAGAGAGAGAGAGCGAGAGAGAGAGAGAGAGAGAGAGAGAGAGAGACAGCCTATAAAGAGATGAGGGGCACTGGTGGAGAGAGAGCCTAAGATGAGATGAGGGGCACTGTTAGAACTTGTTAGTGAGGAAATTCATGGAGAGGGAGTTTTTTGGGGGGCATCAACAAAGATTGTCACACTATATAGCGGGATCCTAAAAATTCGACCATATCTCCCCTCACTTGAAAGCTCTCAACTGGCTACACTTCGAAGCAAGAATTCATTTCAAGCTGGCATGCATCACCCATAAAGCAATTCACAACAAAACTCCAGTCTACCTTGCTCAGAAACTCATGCTTTCGGGAGGGACCCGATCCTCCAGGAGCAAAGCGGAACTACTACTGAAACCGGCTCGTTTCTGTAAGAAAAGAACTTATGACTGTGCGTTCTCAGGGGCAGCACCAAGAATTTGGAACACCTTCCCCCTTACATTACAAGAAGAATTCCCTCCATTGCAACATTCAAAAAGGAAGCAAAATTATTTTATATGAGGAAATTTCTCACCTAAATCCTTACAGCTGAACACCTGTATATTAACCGGTCATGTTCTAAATTTCCCGCAAGAAGCTCACTGTCCAATTTTGGACTTGCATATACGTATTTTTTGTGGGTATATAGTTCTAGAGGCTTTATGGTAATATATCTTTTGACTACTATATATGTTTATATACTTTCCGGAAGTGTAAATGTCGTAAGCCAGTAATGTCTCGTGGCTGCATTAAGACATGCTTTCAATGGGGCTGTTGAGATCTTAGGGAGCCCTGCTATGGTAGTGCAACCATATTCGATCCTTGAAATGACCAGTGCCTGAACTGCTGTTTTGAGGTCTGCTTTATTTATAAAAGGTTTTAGTTTTCGCAAGTAGCTTAAGTGGAATCTGGCGTTTTTTTCCATTGTGTTGATATGTGCTGACATGTTTATGTTTTTTTCCAGAATGATACCCAGTGATTTAGTTGACTCAACAATCTTTGGAGTGCACTTTAGAGCAGTGATGAGGTTGGACCATTCTGCTATAATTATTTTGCTTTTCTGTGGTGTAATCAGTAGGAATTCAGTTTTCTGAGGATTTAGCTTTAGGTGGTTCTTGGTTAGCCATAGAAGTGTTCTCGTTAGCGCTAGGTTCATAGTCTTTATATCATCGGTCGAAGCGACCTTGATGTACAGCTGCATGTTATCAGCATACATGTGGAAAGCAATGTTAGCTTTTTGTAGTATTTCCCTAAGAGGTTCTACGTATAGATTGAAAAGTGCCAGAGATAGCATTGACCCTTACAGAACTCCTATAGTATTGCTGGTTGCGCTTGAAAGGGTTTTGTTGACAATTACATTTTGCGATCTATTCTCAAGAAAGGAGATAAACCAGGTTAGCACTGTACCCTCAATTCCCATTCTGTTTTTCGATCGATCAAGTATTTTGGCATGGTTCACCGTGTTGAAAGCTGACGACAGGTCCAACAAGATTAAGAGCCATGTTTCGTTCTGGTTGAGAGCCAGTAAAGCGTCATCTACTATGTGCAGAGTTGCAGTTTCAGTACTGTGGTTTGGACGGATCACTGAAATAATATCGAGGGACAGAATATCGACCATCAAAAATATCGTTGAGAAAATATCGACAGTCAAAATATCGAGTTTCTATCTACAAACAGGTAAGTACAAAAATATCGAGTTAAAAATATCGTTTACAAAAATATAGTTGTAAAAAATATCGTATTTACTAAAAACAGTGTTAAATTAAATTAATATTAATAATTAATTACTAAAATATACTTAAAATTACTTAAATTAACTTATAATAATTAAATAATTAATGAAAGTTAAATAAATATTTTTTTATTTCATATTTATTAAAACATATATATATAGTAACAAAATATAATAAAATAATACCCAAAAACTGAAAACTGACCCTGAACCCTAAAAATACCCCTTTACCCAAAAACCCAAAACTGACCCTGAACCCTAAAAATACCCCTTTACCCAAAAACTGAAAACTGACCCTAAACCCTAAAAATACCCCTTTACCCAAAAACTGAAAACTGACCCTGAACCCTAAAAATACCCCTTTACCCAAAAACTGAAAACTGACCCTGAACCCTAAAAATACCCCTTTACCCAAAAACTGAAAACTGACCCTGAACCCTAAAAATACCCCTTTACCCAAAAACTGAAAACTGACCCTGAACGCTAAAAATACCCCTTTACCCAAAAACTGAAAACTGACCCTGAACCCTAAAAATACCCCTTTGCCCAAAAACCCAAAACTGACCCTGAACCCTAAAAATACCCCTTTACCCAAAAACCCAAAACTGACCCTGAACCCTAAAAATAAAAACAAATTTTTTTACTATCTATATTATATACTTACATATTTTCACTTTCTATATTATTTACAGTCGATATTACTTCACTTACCTTATAAACGATATTTTGGCTGTCTATATTCTGTCCTGTCGATATTTTGTCCAAACGATATTTTGGAGTCGATATTATGTCCAAACGATATTTTGGAGTCGATATTATGTCTGTGCACCGGTTTGGACAGAACCGGATTGGCAATCGTTTAACAGCTTGAAATCAGAGATGAGTAGACTCAGTTGTTGTTGGATACATTTTTCTAGAATTTTGGCCAACATGGGAATATTAGTAACCTGTCTGAAATTGTTCGGATCTGAGGGGTTCTCTGCTGGTTTTTTAAGGAGACTTTATGACTTGCCCTGTTTTTAAGTAGGTCGGTATTTGGCCTTGTGACAATGTGGCATTAATGACCTTAGTCCAAGATGGGATTAGCAGGTGGTTTATGGAAGACCAGCACTTTGCCGGTAATGGATCGTTATAGTGATTGTTAGGTTTAGTGGTCGACATGAACTTTGAAATGTCTAATTCACTGACTGGTATAAAACTTGACCATCGGGCATTGTTTTTAGGTTTGACTAATTCTTGTTCATCCGGAACTTCCTCCCCCATTCCCTTCTCCCTTTCAATGTCTTCAGCAGCTTTTTTGAGTTCCCCCTCCAATGAGTTAGCTTTGTCTGTAAAGAAGACCAAGACATTTTCGCTATTTAAGCTTGTTTGTGGAAATGACTGGTGCCACATTGGCCGATTTATTTGATTGTTCTTTAAGTAGATCGAATAATTTCCTAGGTCTATTTACTGCTTCATCCAATTCTTTCCTGAAGAATTTTTTTTTTGATTTAATAATCAGTAGGATTAGATGGGGCGAAGAAGGGTGTAGTCGCCATTTATGTTCTCATAATTTCAGTGACCTGCTTTCTTCATTCAGAGCACCATTGAACCAGGGGTTTTTGTCTTTGTCCGAGATCCTTTTCAGTTTTAGCGGGGCTATGTTGGACATTGATTTGTTATAATGCAGCTTGAGGTAATTAACGTCAACCATGCTCTTGGGTGGCTGCAAATCAATTTTGCAGTGCGCTGCTATGCTTTCCATAATAATTCCTCCAGTGTCCCTGGCCATTTTTTGGGTTTAATAGCTTGTGAAGATGATTTTTTTTTTTTAGGGGAATTTAGAATGTAATTATGTCGTGGTCCGACCAATCGCAGGGTGTGATTACAATGTTCTCAATTGATTTCTCTTTAGCTATGATCCAATCTAGGATGGAGCCTTTATAGTGGGTGGGGAGATGACATCCTTGGACTAAAGATTGCTCATCCAGGAAGGTTTTGAACAGGGTGATTTGATTGTCATCTTGATCCTCCCAATGAATATTGAAGTCTCCTAAGAAAATATTGTTAGACTGCAGATTAGAGTTAGTAGTAATGATTTCTATCATCTGGTCGATGAATTTGGTCTCTGTACCCGGGGGCATAGAATCGGCATTGGTGGAAATGTCTGAGGCTATTTGAGAGTGTCTGGACGCGGGCGACAGAGCGACTCTAATATTATTTGGACCTCTCTGCCGCTTTCGACACGGTTCCCCATCAGCTTCTCCTCACCCCTCTGTCATCCATTGGTGTCACCGGTTCAGCCTTAGAGTGGTTCACTTCATTTCATCTCCACCGGACTCAGCAGGTATGGCTACCCCCCTTCTCGTCATCAGCCAAGCTTCTTTCCACCGGGATGCCCCAGGGGTCGACTTTAAGTCTGTTATTGTTTAATATATATCTGACCCCTCTGATTGTCTTGGCCGAACAACTGGGCGCTAAAATAATAGCCTACGCTGATGACACGCAGCTTCTGGACACTTTATCCGCCCGAACCTGTCTTTCCTCAGTCTTCAATTGGCTAGCACCTGCCCAGCTAAAATGCAACGAAGACACATCTGAAATTTTACTGTATGGGCAGTTCCCCCCACATTTCAGAGAATCCCTGTGGCCTTCGGACAATCCATCCCCCAGCCCCGTTGGCATTACGGCTAAAAACCTGGGGGTGTGCTTCTAGGAAGATTTAAAATTTGAGGCACATATTAAGAAACTCACCTGCGTTTGCTTTGGCACTCTTAAAGCTCTCCGCAAATTATTTCCTCTTCTTCCCAGAGCAGCGAGAGAAACAGTGACGAGAGCTCTCATTCTCTCTCGCCTTGACTACGCTAATGCGCTGTTCATCGGCATCCCGGCATACCTGACTAACCGCCTTCAGATAATACAAAATGCGGCTGCCAGACTCCTTTTTAACATCTCAAGGAAGACTAGCGTCCGACACCATCTGCGCAGTCTGCACTGGCTTCTAGTCTCTCAACGGATTACATTTAAGACCCTTACTTTTGCTCACAGAGCCATCTACGATCAGGGCCCACTTTACCTGAGGAAACGTTTTTCTCTATATCTTCCTACCCGCCCCCCTGCGATCTGCCACTCAATTACAGCTGGTTGTTCCACGCTTCAAGCGATCCCGCCTTGGTGGAAAATCTATTGCTGTGAAAGCAGCAGTTGCATAGAATTCTCTACCTCTGGCTCTTCGAGCTAATCAGAATTTTTATCTCTTTAAAAAAGCACTCAAGACCCATCTTTTCAAAATGACGCTTTAATTCTCTCTCCTCTATCTGTAGCGTTTGCCTCTTCACATCTCTCTGTTCACACCAGGATACTCCAGAGTAATTGAGCGTGCTACAAAACCACCTATAACCTAACCTATAGTGCATTGAGTTTACAGTTCTGGTTATCTGCTTATCTTAAGGACATGCCTAGATATTCACAAGACTCTAAAGGATCAGCCTGTATTTTTGTGATGGAAATGTCAGATCTATGAATACAAGCAATGCCTCCACCCTTTCTGATATTTCTATCCTGCCTCAAAATCTGGTAGTTCGGGGGGACTAATAGGTCTAGGCAGGGCGACGAATCCATGTTTCAGTTAGAATGGTTACGTCAATTTCATGGTTAAGTATGAGGTCGGCTATGTCAGCTGCATGTTTATTTGCTGAGCGACAGTTGAGTAGTATGCAGCGAAAATGTCTCTGCACATTGATCAAAGGTGGCAAAGATTCCTCAGGCATTAATGACACTTTCATAAGATTGTTGGAATTGATCCTTCTATTGTTTGCCTGAGAAGTTCTACCGGCGTTCATTATGATAGTTTGGATATTGTTTTCGCCTATCTTAGTTTGAGAGGTAGGAATGGGTTCATATGAAGATACGATGGCTAATATCTCACTATCAGTCAGATAGTTGAGTTGTGTGCGTGGACGGTAAATTCTCTTAGAAAATGCCATAAGACAAGCACAGCAGGTTTTTCATATCTTTAATAGCGGCGAGCATGGCTTTGTAAGTCTTGCTAGATTGCGAGCTGAGGTTTATAAAATCACAATTTGTTTGTGGGATTCTGTATGCTAGAGGGCTGTTGAGTGGGAGTCTCTCTTAGAAGGTTTGCTTTGGTTATAACAGCAGGATCTGAGCATGTTATATTATGCTTAGAGACAGATCCTCGACTCCCTTTAATGTTCACCAACACGCCATTCTCGATATCTTGGTCTTGATCTACTTGTGAAAATTCCACCCTGCTAACTGTTCCCATTAGTCGGTTGTTGTAAAGCTGTGTTGTTGTTGGTTATTTACGTCAAAGGGTGTTGCGATGGTATTGATTGCTGATTTTGAACACAAATTGTGTGTACATTGTTATTTCATGATTGAAATAAACAATTTTGATTGTGATTGTTGACACAGTTATCCGAAAATGAAATGTTTGAAATACATTTGGGATTGGGTTAGGGGAGATGTGACAATACCTGTTAGAGAAGGATAAGAGGAGCCACCTGAAGATACTGCAGGTCATTATTTGGCAATAAATGTAGAGCTTCATACCCTTATTTGGCTGAAACAATTGCGCAAGATCACCGAGAAAGAAGGTGCACTGGCTTTTCCACTCTATTGTACTTTTAATGTATGGATCATTGAGAACTCGAGAAGGATTCTATATGAAAGGAATCCACAGCCCAGTTCTAAACAGTTCGATGCTCTCAGTGCTTGGGAGCATAAGGCTCAGGCCAGAGAGAAAGAGAGATATTATGGAAGAGCTAGAAAGTCTATGCATACATATGTAGATGTAAGATGGTACACAGAAAAGAAAAGGTGTAAAATCAACATGATAGATGGAGCTCACGGCCACATGCATCAACGTGTTTTGCATTCGCAAACGGTGCGATTCGGAAAAATCGGCCGTTTGCGAATGCAAAATCCGTTTTTGGGATGCATCAAACCTTTGTGCTTAATTCGCTATTTTTAGCATTTCTTAAAAATGCGATTGCATTTAAGGAATCGCATTTGTGCGATTCCTTAAATGCAATGCATCATTTTTTTAAAAATAGCGAATTTGAAAATTGGAAGTGCAAATTAACACGAGGTTGACCCTCGTGTTAATTTGCGAAAATCCTCAAAAACGTAAAAAAATGCATTTTTAAAACTGACATGTTACAGACACACATGTCCTTAGGACATGTGTGTGTGAAACATCCACTTAAAAATACATTTCAGGGGTGCAAGGGGGGGTCCTGTGGACCCCCCCCCTGCACCCATGGAATGCATCAACATTATGCGCAATTCCCATTGATTCCTATGGGCCTTTTGGCCCATAGCAATCAATGGGATATGCGAATTTGCAAATTAGAAGTCGCATAATATTTGCGAACCGGCAAAAAAAGCGAATTTTACCGAATCCCAAATATTAAGAAAAAATAATCATGCATCCCGTTTTGCGACTTCCAAATTGCGATTCGGTATTTTTCGCAATTTGGAAGTCGCAAACGGCCGGGATGATGCATGTGGCCGTAAGTTATATCTAGCATTGATGGGTGAGGAGTGTGAGAAGGTTAGACAAGAGAAAAAAACAAGAGAGAAAGAAGAATCGAAGCAAAGGAATCAGCTGAGGGAGATGAAATTGATAATAGTGATACTAGAGATAGTCTCTTAGATGTGTTTTTGTCAGAGCATTGCCCCCCATATAATGTGACACAAGCGCTGGAAGAATGAAAGGCTAATGTCAGAGTTATAATGCAGTGGGGGGGTTACCATATTAATTTCAATCACAATACGATGGTAGGGAGCTTGGGTATCTGTGTCCCTGGTCACTCCACAGTTCCGAATGTTTCTGCATCTTCAAATATTTCTGATGCTCTGACTTTTCTGGTCACTATTGGTCCAGCGTTACATGTGACTTGGATATTTCAACTGAGGCAAGAGCCCAAGAGCCCACTCTTTGTGGTGCACATGCAGATCCATCCACTAATCAGATCGGATTTGGACCTCTAAGGTTGTTTCCGGGATTTCCAGAAGCAGATTAATTTATGTGGGCGTCACCCATGAATGTGCACAGTAGCACATCTAGGGCAAATACAGCACCTAAAGCTTCTGAGTTGCCTCATATACTTGATGCTTTGGAAGTAGACAAATGGTTGAAAGTGCAAAATCTCACCTTAAATGAAAGTAGAAGTACAGAAATAAGTAAATAGATGATTAAATGTTGTGTTATGTTATAAGTAGTTTTGTAGCGCACTCAAATACTCAAGAGTGTCCTGGCGCGTGCTCATGCAGAAAGGCAGTAGGCAGGGAGAGTAGGAATTACAGCGTCATCTTAAAAAGAAGAGTTTTAAGTGGTTTTTAAATAGATTGAAGTCCTGAGTGGCACGAAGCTTCACGGGGAGAGCATTCCATGCAGCAGCTGCTTTCGCGGAGATAGATTGTCTGCCTAGACGTGACCGCTGGAATCGTGTCATAACCAGCCGGCATTGGTTAGCCAACCTGAGAGGGCGTTTAGGTACATACAAAGTGAAGCGTCTCCTCAAGTACAGAGCCCCATGACCACGAAGGGCTCTGCAAGAAAGGATAAGGGTTTTGTACAAGTCAAGTCAGGATATTTGTATTGCGCACAAATCACGTCCAAAGAGTCTCATGGCGCATGCAGACGGTTCTGACAGAAAGGTAAGCAGCTGAAATTAGCAGAAAACCCGTGTCTTAAATTTCTTTCGGAAACTAATGTGTTCAGAACAATACCCGTTGGGTCACTGGCAGCCAATGCAGACTACACAGATGCTGCCAAACACTAGACCTCCTCGAGATGTTAAATGCTTTTATATGTATTGCAATTTCTTAGGAACTGTGAAAATAAATAGATCTAAGGGGAGGTATTGTGAAAGAATAATTTTCATTAGCAAATCGGTTTCTGCCATGATTTTCTGCTAAAGCTAACAAATGCATGAAGAAAGTGCCTCTCTAACGTTTTTAATTTTGACTAGCTTGCTGCGTTGAAATGTTTGCATTCTTAGAACAATCCGATATGCTCTCTTTGTTCAAATCCATCATGTGTTCCCCATTTTAAACATGTTTGTGTATCACTATATTGTACCTTTTCTTGTTTGTTGAGCATAATCCAATTCAGTTTATTGGGGGAGATTTTGGCCAGCTGAATTTGTGATGAGCAAGTTATTATTTTTTCTTTTGTTAATAAAACCTATCAGACTTTAAATCCTGCGTGAGTAGCTTTTCTTAACAGGCCGAAGCCCATGATGTCTGAGGACTTATGATCTTCTATTGGAGTATATTTCACAATAAAGCTTGTTATCAATATTATTTGACTACGCCTCCTGAGCATTCAGTCATGGTACCAATATGTTGATCAACAAAGGAATAATAAGCCCTTTCAGACTTTGAATGGCATATGAGATAATTTTTCTAATCTGAGATGTCTGAAGAATTATGACTTTTTATTATAGTATAAGCGACAATAAAACACTTATCATCTACTCGATTGACTGCTTCTTTGGAACTTCTACTATGTTGATCAAGGAAGGAATATTGAGTCCAAGATAAACAAATGCTATCTGTTGCACTTATTTCCTGTTTCTTGTCTGACAGATTGTTGATTTTAGGCATTTAAAGTTCACCATGGAACTGAAATAAGTGAGTGACTTACGCACTTGGAGGAAATAGGTGACTTATTTAGTTCTGTAGAGAAATAAAGCTGCAGGACCTATTTACAGAGGTAAATCTACAGATGTGTAACAGATACTACTAGTAAATTTACTCGTACATTTTGAGTTACTTTACTACTTTGGACTATTCACAAAATATGAGATTAAACATATTTAATGTGTAGACATGTCTTCAAGCCACAAACATGGGGAGAGACAAGTTTGCGAATGTAAAGTTGCTACTGCCAAAAAGAATTATGCAATAATATTGATTGAAAGTGATGAAAAACCCCATTTAAAAGTGATTTAATTAAAAATTAAGAAAATACTACAGTAATTTTGTAATTAAAAGGATATAAAATATGTTAAACTAAAATAAAAACTAAGTTTTATTGTTAGATACTTTTTAACCTCTTGACTGCCGGGTTAATTTTCCCACTCTGCGAGGTGGGGGGGGGTGCGGTTCCGCGGTGCTCAGGACAGCTCCCAGCCGTCATGAGTCACAGTAGACGTGTGCTCATGATGGCCTGGAGTCGCCCGAACTCCACCCACTGATTAATGCGCCCACACAGGCGGGGAAATAATCGCGCATGGGCGGAGCAGCTACGTTCGGACGGCTCCCGGTCGTCATGAGCACATGACTACCGTGAATCATGATGGCTGGGAGCTGTCCTGAGCACGGAATGAGTTAAAATAACTTAACATTATTTTCTAGGTGGTTTTATTTTAAGCCAGTTCCTCCATTTTTAGGTCGAGCCTATTGCGCAATCCCTGCTCACTTTGCGAGGCATGCAGTACTCAGTACGGAGTGGAAGCTTCGTAGAAGCTCCGCCCACTCTCCACCAAACTGGCTTCGTCCACTGTAAATGCTGTCTTCTGATTCATTTCGAGGCTTGTTAGTTCCTCCTTTTGACGGCTTATTTGTCATTTGTCACCTCCCATGGCTACTGGCCCCTTTACTTGGAGTGATGCAACGTATGTGGACTGTGCGCACTCCTTTGTGCCCCCTTTTCCCCCACCAGCACTCCCCTTGTCCATGCCCTGCCCCAACCCTACCGCCCATTGTCCGTGATGCAATTGCAATAGGTCTCGCGTAAATGCGAGTCCTATTGCATTTCGTAGCATATTTTGGGACAAACTACAGTTCAGCTATAATTAATCATGTCACCGGAAATAAAGATGTAACCGATGAACAGACCTGTCCAACAAGCATTGATTCATCTTCCATGGGGATTCTACAACTTTCATGGGGATAATACACCTACCTTGGGGATGATACACCTACCATGGGAATGATACACCTTCCATGGGGATGATACACCTTCCATGGGGATGCTGCACCTGCCATGGGGATGCTACACCTTCGACTGGGATTCTACACCTGCCATGGGGATGCCACATCTGTCATGGGGATGCTGCATCTGCCATGGGGAGGCTACACTTACCATAGTGATGCTACACCTTCGATGGGGATGCTACACCTGCCATGGGAATGCTACACCAATCATGGGGATGCTACACCGACCATGAGTATGCTACACCTCCGACAGGGATGCTACACCTACCATGGGGATGCTACACCTTCAAATGGGATGCTACATCTGCCAAGGGGATGCTACGTCTACCATGGGGATTATATACCTACCATGGGAGTGAAACACCTTCCATGGGCATGATACACCTTCTGTGGGGATGCTACACCTTCCGTGGGGATGCTACACCTTCCGTGAGGATGCTACATCTGCCATGGGGATGATACACCTTCACAGGGGATGTAACACGTGCCGTGGGGATGATACTACTGCCATGAGGATGCTAAACCTGCCATAGAGACACCTGCCATGGGGAAGCTACATCTACCATGAGGGTGCTACACCTACCATAGGGGTGCTACACCTGCATTTGGGATACTACGGCTGCCATGGGAATGATACTCCTACCATGGTAATGATATACTTGCCATGGGAATGATGTACCTACCATGGGGATAATACACCTTCCATGGGATGATACACCTGCCATGGGGGTACTCTCTGGGTAAACGATTTAGGTGCGGAAATATGTAGTCAGTTATTGATCTGTCAGAGACCGCTCTAGCTGGATGCACTATGCCAGTGGTGTGGGACCCAGGAGCATGAGCCCTGTGCCCCTACAGTACCCAGGGTCATTCCTGGGCACTGTAAGTGCAGTGATGCCATTAAAGAGTATATGGTGCTGGGAGGTTGTCATTACGAACTCCACAGCACCATGATGGCTACACTGAAGACTGAGAAGTTTGGTATCAAACTTCTCAGCACATTAAATCCCCACTGATGCCAGTGTGGGATTTACTGCTAAATGCACGAAAGAGGACAACTTAGAGTTGCCCCCTGAACCTAACCTACAATCCACGTCTGGTCTGGTAGGCTGCCTAGGCTACCCAGCAGACATGTTGCTGGACCCCTAGGTAGAAAGCCATCCTCTCTCCTTGGCCTGCAACAATGCACGCCCTGGGCGAGGTGCTAAATATCCTCCCCCAGGATGGGCAGAGGAAGCTTCAAAGGCATGCCGCCTTTGTGAGCTTCTCCAGGCAACTTGCTGTACTCAGCAACTGGCCCCCACCAGTTCTGACCCCCACCCTGGCGGGAAACCCTAAGTGAGGAAAGAGGGGGGTGCCAGCTGAGCCAACTCCACCCCTCAGGTGGGAGAGGCGAGGTGAAGTACGACCCTGGGCAACCACCATCTTGAAGATGCGGAGCCCTGCCCAATCAGAGCTAGGCCCTTGCCCCCCTCCCACAGGAGAGGAGCGGGATAGGGGGTGTCCTCACCCCAGGACAGGGACCTATTTGTCCCTGCCCTTGCCCTACCTGTAACACCCCTACATTTAGTATTTATGGGCACCCTGAACCTTCCTTCCCCAAATCCCGATTTCAAAACAAGAAAAAGTACGACCTGCTGTGCAGCTGCTAACAAAAGGACAACACCAACTGACTTGGCCCCAGCCCTACCGCCCTGTTGATCCTGGAACCTGCTCCTGCTAAATCCTGGCATCTCCTGCAGACAGCAACCTTGAAAACACCCGGAAAACCTTCCTGCTTGAACCTCTTAGAGACTGGAACTCCCCACGAGCAGTGGTTCTGCTAAAAAAGCAACTTCCCTGGTGCCAGACAGGAACCGCAAATCCAGCCCACTCTGCACCCGCCAAGCCCGGCCTGCGCCCTAATTGACAAAGACCCCGAGGACGTCCCCCAGGTGATTGCGACCTGAAATTCAGTGCCCATAGACCCACCTCGACAAACCAGACGATGCCTGCAGCCTCACAACCAAGGACATCTCCAAACACGACCAGCTGAGGGTATGATTTCCCAACGTCAAAAGACAACCACACACCCGGCGCCCCACGGCCCCCTGTGCCAACCTCCTGGGTGCCTACCTATCCTCCAAGATCCCAACCTACCTCTCGAAGTGTTGGTCGCTCCAGAAGAATCTCCATCCCTGAGTCTGCAGTCCTTTTTCATCTTCTAAGTTCTCCATTCAATAACATTGAGCGCCCGACGGCTCAAAAGCATCCTGCACCCAGCCACCCAAGTGCCCCTGGCAGTGCAACCTTGGTCCTAACCTACTTCCCTTTTGCCTTGGGCAAGTGACCAGGAGCCCAGCTCCCACAGCCGCGTGGCCTGCTTGCCAGCAGCCACCAACCGAAGGCCCCCTGACTCTCATTGGTGAACATTGGGCCTAACTACCTCTGCACCCGGCTGCCCATGTGCCGCTGAGGGTGTACCAACTGTACCTACCTAACCCTGGGAGACCCCTGAGTCTATGCCCAGAACCTTAACTTAGCCAGTCGAGTACTTACTCAAAAGCCGATAACTCACTTTTCTTTCATAGGGTAACGTTGACTGGTTTCTCTTAAAAAAAATTGAAGTGTGGAGTTTTGAAACTTTCAAATATTCATCTAAAATCAGCCAAACAACGAATTCTGATTTACTCACCTGTTATCGTGAGAGAACCCACTGCTACATCTTTTAGCCCAGCACTGACGCTAACAAGTAATTCTAACCGTACTTACCAGTAACTTGAATTTCCATCCATAGGAATCCATTGTACAATTTTCACCAGAAAAGTGTCGATTTTCAAAAACTATAAAATATTCCTTAAAAATCACCTGCATGACTTAAACGCATTCTTCCAATTGTTTACAGGAGATGCACCAGGGCTGGATCCAGGATCCAACCCTGAGCTAGAAAAAGTAACGATAACACTACTTACCTGCTAAGTGAATTTCCTCCCATAGGATAACATTGGTGATTCTTTGAGAAAAAGTTTCTGTGTCAACTTTTAAAATACAATATTATTCCTTAAAAATCACTACTGTAACCAAAACACTTTTACTTAACTGTTTACAGGAGATGTCCCAGGACTGAATCTAGGATCCAGTCCTGTGGTTGGAAAAGTAAACCATAAAGTAACTAATTGCATTTATCTAGAAATTCACATTGAGCTAAATGTTGCATTGTGTTTGAAATTGCATTGCCTATTGCAACAACTCTAACTATTGTAATCAAAAAGTCTATTGCCTATTTGAAAAGTGTTTAACTAAAGTAACTCATCTTGAGAAAGTATATTTTGATACCTTGTTGGTTCTAAAATAAAACAACTATATATCATGATACAAAACAATTGGCCTAGAGTTCAGTTCTTGAGTGTGTGAGAACATTTGCTGACTGAGTTTGTACAACAAATGCTTTACAATGTCCTCTGATACTGCCTTACTGCTCGAACAAGCTACCACTTTAGAGAGTAAGGTTATATCTAACTTTAGCCTCTGCCAAACCTCTGGGGACTGTGGACTCTATACACACTGTACCTTTCTTTGGTCCAGTATATATAGAGCCACTTTCTTACAGACTGGGGTCCTGATTAGCAGGATCCCAGTCAGACTAGACAGAAACAGTATTACATAAAGCAAAAAGTAATGGGTAACCATAGAAGTAGATACCACTTTCCTTTAAAAAAAACTCAGAACAGTGCAATTCATCCTTATACATAAACACTGTCTATTATTCATTTAATTTCTCCTACATACCACTAACACAATAGCTAACAATATTAAGAACAGTTAGCAAATACATTTAATTTGATGTTAAAAGTACAGTTGAGTAAATAAATAGATACATACCACTCTTTAAATAAAAAAGCCTCGGATCTCCGTATATTCTTAATAAAGATAGTTATTTACCTTTTAGATGTCATTAATTCTGTTTTCATAGCCGTTGGCCTAAATGGTCTGCTAATTGATTCATCTTAGCTTTCCAATCAATAATCGGAGACCAGATCTTTTTCCCTAGCTTCCTCGCCCGGCTGCACCTACATTCATAAAAAGGCATCTCTTATTTATAAACTGCAAGCAGCCGGGCTAGCCAGGCTTGAAACAGGGGAGGCTCCACTTCCTTCCACCTAGCTGCAATTAACAGCCTTGCAAAAGCTACAGAGGCAAATATAAAATAAGAATGTGTTAAATTCATACTACTATCACACCCCATATTCATCAGTGTTAGGCTAATTTTAATCCTAATCCAAAGTATTCCTTACCAAAATAATTCTATCCCATTTTTTAGGAGCATTAGCCTAATACATTCATAAAACAAATGGGTCAGGGTAGCTGGGCCTTCCGAGCATTTAGGGCATTTATCATCTATTCTTTTTCCCCATTCAAAGAGCTAAGCCAGTGTAAAATCTAGATTAAATACTGTTTTAAAATGTTGCACTCTCAGGTTTGCCAATAAAAATACTTTTGCAGCTAGCACCAATGAATTATCCACATCAACATCCGGGTCTTAAGCTTCGTAGCCCAACTGACTACAGTTCTTTCGAGGTGATCCGGGAATTTTTCTAGGAAACCCCTATGTATATTTTTTATCTTACAGTCACAGCGATTGATTGCCTCCATCAAAGGTATCTGATCCATACTTATATCTTCCCTTATTTTCTTCATAAATTCTCTAATTTGTACGTATTTAAAATACTGAATTCCCGGAATGCCATATGTTTGTTGTAGAGTAATAAAATGAAGTAATTGGCCTAGATGCATTATGTCCCTAATTTTTTTCAAACCATGGCACTCCCATTGTCTACCCATTACATTAAGGAAATGCAGGGGAAAAACAAGGAGTGCCACAGAGGAGTATATCGGGTATATTTGGGGAAATTCATAACCTTACAAATTTTACTCCAAATCTTCCATGCACAATGTACTACTTTAAAGCGCACTTTATTTTAACAATTAGGCTCTAGTTGTCGCAAAAGTAATCAGCTAGCCTTTTTCCCCAGAGCAAGCTTGTATATTGTTGGAAGATTCCTATACCCCTCTCGGTTTATTGTGTCCTCCATATCTGATAATAACAAAATATGCATCGGTTGCACCATAGCCGCCCAATAATATAACTTGATATTAGTTATTGCCTGCCCCCGTCTTTGTGGGAGGGAGAGATATTTTATTGAGCGCCTTATCGTACCATATTGCCACACAAAATTGGTGAACATAGCATCTAAAGCCTTCAATAATATTTCATCAGTAGCCACTGGTACAGATCGAAACAGATATAAAACCTTGGGCAGCATGGTCATTTATAATACATTAGCCCTACCAATAATTGACAAATGGAGCCCATTTATATGCTTTAGGTCTGCTAACATTTTCTTCATTATAGGATCGAAGTTTATTTTAGCTATCGTCGTTATTTTAGGGCTAATACGAACACCTAGATACACAGCTGACTCGATACATCTTATATCCTGAAAGAGAAGTCCAATAACCCCAGTGATAGCGACAGTGAGCGCGACTAGGGTACAAAGAGCAGTACTGCAACTGCACATAAGATGGCTAAATAATTAAAACAGAGAGCCTCAAAGGGTGGAGATCTAGCCTGGGACAACTCGTCTACGGAGCACTTGGCCGGCCCACCCTATCCGAATGCACAGGCAGTAGGTGGCTTGGAATCTCCTACACTAGATGCTTCATACCAAGTAGTCTCAATGCTTCGGGAGGAGACTAGACGAGATAGACGAAAAGCTCAGACACCACTGCGGATAGTCCAAGGGGTGGTGAGGAAGCTGACTAAAGTATGTAATACTTTTGGGGATCGCCAAGGTACAATCTTTGGACCATCAAGCCCGATTAGTCGATATTCAGTGGAAACTAGAAGAGCAAGAAAACCTATAGAGGTGCAATAATCTTCACTAACTCGGGGTCCCAGAAGGAGCTGAAGGCACGGATATTCAGACATTCACCCTAGAACTACTATGGACTGCACTGCTGGAGCTCACAACTTGGAACTGGTCCCAAGAAATACAGCGAGTCCATAGGGCACCCTTTGTATTGAGAAAAACCAAAGGTGGTGATGGACGGAGTGTTTGTCGTAATTTGACAAAGATCGGGTTAGCATTTAGCTCAGCTACACAAACTTTCATTATTAACTTGACCATGTTTGCGGAGGCCATTTTGTATTCCCTGGCTTCCATTTTCAATGAACATGCTGCCTCGTGGTCAGCATGCCCTTTTGTTCTTCCTCTATACCACTGACCATCTAACCTGCACAGCAACTGGTTATTTTTAGCACTGGTCAAACTCACGCATGCGTACTCGAATATTTAGATTAGTGATGGTCACCTCTCAGGAATGTTCTTCCAAACTGACCAGTGATACTAGACTCCTCCCACACGTTGGCTGTGTTCCGAATATGCCCTTATATGTACCTAAACTGTTCAAAAGTATACCGCCTACTCTTTTTATTGCTGTAAAACTGTATAAAAGAGGTCACGCACCGATGTCTGGTGTGATACTTCTTGCATTACCGAAGGGTGCTGTAGGAATGTACCACCACCCCATGAGGTCCTAATAAACTTGTCTTTTGCATTTCCAGTTTCCGTGCCAACTTCTATTCTATGGTGTTCGAGAGTTTTTTGCAGAGTATGTAGACCTGTTGAAACCCAATACCACAAATTGGCGACCACGAAGGGACTCATCAGCGACTCGGATGCCCGAAGGAGAGGTCGCGACGAAGGATTGGAAACTCGCCATGGACGCGTACGCTGCCACTAAGTGACCCGAGTCTTGGTACCCACGGTGTTTCTTCCTTTCCTTCCGACCTGACCTTCCAGGTGGCGCCGGTCCTCGACTGAGATCCTGATCGGTTGGGTTGTCGTGCAGTGCCCGTTTGGCTGATTCAATTAAGGAACTTGGCAGTTGGAACCTGGACGTTTGAGAATACTTGGTAAGCTTGTGATTGGTAAGGTAGTCTATTGACACTTACTGTGGCTTTTTGGATTTGTTTGAGTTAGCTAACATTTGGACCTATGATTTGAGTTATATGTGGAGTGCACCTCACATAGACAGATATGTAGAGATATTTCTCTGACTTTGTATTTGTTTGAAGGGCACTCCATGTGTAACACATATTAAGGGCCATTTTATGTAATATTGCGTTTTCGTAATATTTTAACATGTCTGTTTTAAGCACACTCCGAGGAATGTGCTGTATCGATTAAATGAATATCAGCCGGCTCCCCCAGAGGGGACACCTAATCGTGAAATGTACATAAAATTTGGCCTTCCCCCTATAATGTATAGTACATTATGGCACAAATACACGAAAACTGATCATGAATTACAATGGCCACTACATGGGTCGTTTGATTTACGAAAGGTTCAATATGTGGAGCAGTGTTTGTTTCAGCGCAGGTCTAGACAGGATATGTTTGATTGTGTGCGTATGTGGGAGAAAGCGGTGCGTGAACGAATGAAGAGTGAACAAGCCTTGGCGGACAAGGAGTAGCGAAAGGCTGCTCGTGACAAAGCTTTACAGTTACAGGAAAAAGAATTGCAGGAACAGAAAGAGAGAGAGACTCGAGAACGTAATTTGCAGGTTAATGGTCAGTTTCCTATTCGACGTCCTCTTTATCCTGTCCTTACTAATGAATCAGATAATTTTGCCTTGCTAGATCGTTGCCCGCCTCCGTATGTTTCACCTACGGCTCCGGATGAGGACTCGGGCGAGGATGATCAAAGGGATAATCGCACCAGGCTAAGTGCTGATCGGGCTGCGGATTTGCGCGGGTTTGCTCGAAAACTTAATATTAATTCTATAACTGTTTCAGAGATCGATGGTTTTATGTGTAAGTGGTCTGAAAAAGAACGATTGTATTTTCCGGATCATTTTGGAGAGGAAGTAGTTGAACGGTTTAGAAAATACTCACCTGAGTTGGAACCTAAGGATATATCAGTTGGTTGTGGTAATTTACGTAAAGGTATTTTCGTTCTTACAGATGCGGATGAGTTCTTCCAGCGTTTGGTTCGGCTACGGGATGAAGCATCACGGCTAAGGGCGTTGAAAAAGGCATCGGGTTCGCCTGCGTCTGGATCGACGGAAGTATCCAAAGAGTGTCCTATCTTTGAAACAGATAAGAGTGCTACAGTCCACATAATGCTTATGCGAGAAGCTGCGCCTTTGTATGTTCCTCCTAAAGGGCAAGGTACAGATGATAATAAATTGTCTGCGGATGCAAAGGGTTATTTTATATATAATTGGGTTTATACGCCTTGGAATAGAACAGATGTTATGGCGCTTAAGAATGCTTTGCCTGACCCCCGTAAAAATCCAGCAGCTTTCTATGAAGGAGTGGAAGGTGCTATTTCTTCGTGTGTTATGACATTAGTTGATATTGATCTTTTCTTTGGGTTAATATTGCCCCCTGATATGTGGAGGGCGATTCGTAAGTTTGATGATCGAGCGGTTTTGGGTGCAGATTGGAAGGACTTAGCTCGAGCTGATTTGGATAGGGAACCTGCGTGTAAGCCATGCCAATTGATTTTAGACCTCCCGGAGGCTATTTTGAATGAATTAAAAACGCTTGTTCCCCCTAAGAAAATTGATTGGACAATGTTGGCTTCTTGCAAACAGAAGCCGGATGAATCGGTCTCTGACTTTTTCCCACGTTTCGAGGAAGCGTTTCATGATTACAGTGGTCAATTATTAACAGAGGACATGGGCAGGCATTTGTTCGTTGATAAGTACGTGGCTAATCTCCTACCGGAGATTGCAAAATGTTTAAAGACTAGTGAAAGTTCATGGACCACGGCGACCCCTGCTTCTCTATTGACTATGGCTCAGTATTATGAACGACAGGAGTTGGAGGCTAAAGAAAGTAGTGATAAGAAAGCAAAGGATTTGAAGACGAAGGTGATGTTGGCTCAGGTTTATGCTACACAGCAGAGAGGGAATGATAGGGGTAGACGTGGATCGTATGGTACGTCCTCTGCTCGTTCCGATATTTCTGAGGATCAGTGTGCGTACTGTAAACAGTATGGACATTGGGCTTCAGATTGCCCGGTGCTTCGAGAACAGTGTAATCAGCATGGTCGAGGAAGTGGAAGGTCTCGGAATAGTTATACAGGGTTGAGGGGTGGAGCGAATGATCCTGGTAGGTTTGAAGCTAGGGGTCGTGGTCAGACTGATTATAATACTTTTGATCGACGGAATCAGTATCAGATAGCTGAGGGAGAGTCTAACGAGTCTCAGGATAATGCATATGCATAGGATTGCGTAGGATGGGGTGTGGACTCGGTTGAAGTACCAGTAGATCAAAGGGGTCCCTATATATCAGCGCATGTTTTGGGTTCTACTGATCAGTTTCTGGTCGATACAGGAGCTACTCGTAGCGCTCTGTCCAAACACTTGGTTCCAAGGGCTCCCCTGTCTGGCGAAACGATTACATCAATAGTGGAGTAGTGTGGCTCACTGGTTAGAGGCGGCAGACCCAGGAGCAGAAGTCGGCTCGGGACCAGGGTTCAATTCCTGACGCGGCAGGGTCGTGGACCTGGGTCAGCGGACTCGATAATTCTCGCTTCGGTGCTTACTCTAATCTGGGGTTCCACTCGGCAACTCTGGGCATTAGCTTGCCTAATCTCCACAACGGCCTCATCAATTCCAGGGATGCCTGGCTCCACCTTGGGGACTCCCAGCAGGGACCATCCCACAGGGAAAGCCAGGACGGGTTCCCCAGAGTTATACAGCGCCAGGAAACCTACGGACGGGTAGCAGTGCGCTTTACAAGCTCAAATACATTTACATTTACAATAGGGTTCGATGGAACACCTTCTCTTAGCCCATCGTCTCAACCCCTTACATTTCACATTGATAAATTTGCTGCCCCATACCCGTTTTTGTTATCTCCAAACACACCAGATAATATTGTGGGACTTGATATGCTTAAACATTTTCGAGCAACTATACGCTGTGCCCCTGAAGGGGTTCGGGTTATTTTGAATGAGAACTACCCAGAGGTTGAGAGACTGTGCCTCATGCAGGAGGCCGATGCATTAGCCTCTCTTCCAAATACTTTGTAGGCTACTTCCGATACTGATGTGGGACAAATGATCATCCCTCCCGTACGTATTACTGTAAAGGAGGGAGTGTCTTTGCCTCGCGTACCACAGTATAAAATCTCTAGAGAAGGTGAAGTTGCCTTGACACATATCGTAAATGATTTGATTGTGGCAGGGGTGGTGGAGGAAGTCCCCTATAATGTTTGTAACAGCCCAATTCTTCCGATCCTCAAGAAAGATACAGACACGAAGATCTACCGTTTTATTATTGATTTGAGGGAAATTAATAAGATAGTGGTGCCTCAGTATCCAGTGGTGTCTGATATTACTACTTTACTTACTTTGATTCCACCTACATCCACCACCTTCACGGTTATTGACTTGAAGAATGCCTTCTTCTCGATTCCCATACATCCCGATAGCCGATATCTTTTCGGCTTTACATTAAATAACAAATCATATAGATTTTGTCGGGTTCCTCAAGGCTACACAGAAAGCCCTAGCATTTATAGCCAGGCTTTAAAAAGACAACTTGATTCTTTCGATTTACAGTCTGGGGTGGTTCTTATTCAATATGTTGATGACATTTTACTTGCAGCAGACACGCAGGAACAATGTGAGGAGAGTACCTGCTTTCTTTTCTTGCCAAGAATAATCACAAGGTTTCGAGGAAGAAGTTGCAATATTGTAGACCAAAGGTGACCTACCTCGGTCATCTTTTGTCTAAGGAGGGACGTGCATTGACATCAGATCGAATTCAAGCAATTCTAGATACGCCCGTCCCTTGCACTCAGAAAGATGTTCGTGCTTTCATAGGTTTGACGTCCTTTTGTAGACAGTGGATATTAGGATTTTCACACATTATAAAGCCTTTGTTAGCATTGTTGTCCAAAACTACACCGATTCCCATTGAATGGACAGATGAATGTCAGAATGCTTTTGAACAATTGAGGCAAGCTCTTTGTTCTGCACCAGTGTTAGGTACACCGTATTATACAAAGATCTTAACATTATATGTCCACGAGAAGGATGGGTATGCATTGTCAGTCTTAGTGCAGACACATGGAGATAAACAGAGACCTTGTGCGTACTTTTCAGCAGTACTCGACCCTGTGGCTCGAGGACTGCCTGGGTGTTTTTGAGCAGTCGCAGCAACAGCAGTGGCCATACGACAGAGTGAGGGAATAGTTTTGTCACACAAATTGTTGGTTTTAGTCCCCCATGCAGTAGATGCTTTATTGAACCAAACGAAAACACAGCATCTAACCAGCGCTCGTTTAACAGGATATGAGCTATCGCTGCTGGTGCCACATATTACATTGAAGAGGTGCGCCACTTTGAACCCTGCTACTTTATTGCCATATCCTGTTGCTGAGACCCAGAAGGAAGAGCAACATGAGTGTGTTTTTCTGACTGAAGAACAAACAAAGGCTCGTATCGATTTACAGGATACGCCACTTCCAGATGTAGATGGGGAACTGTGGGTTGATGGATCGTGTTTAAAGTTGCCAGATGGTACAACTTCTGCAGCTTATGCGATCACGACACTTAAGACAGTGGTAGAAACAGCACGAATACCGCAAAAAATCGGCCCTAGCGGCTGAATTGATAGCCTTAAGGAAAGCATGTGAGTTAAGTGCTGGATTATGTGTGAATATCTACACTGATAGTCGTTACGCTTTTGGAGTAGTGCACGATTTCGGCCTACTCTGGAAGGAACGAGGGTTCTTGACCTCGCATGCAGTACGCATCATGCATGGAGATTTAGTACGTGATCTCCTGAATGCACTATTATGTCCAAAGAAAGTAGCGATAATCAAATGTAGTGCACATAAGAAGGTGACAGACAAAATAGGACAAGGAAATGCTTTTGCAGATTGCATAGCGAGAGAGACTGCCATGTTACAGAGTGTCTCTCCTATGTATGTGGTGAAATCACAGGCCGAGCGATGGCATGATGCCAGAGAGGAAATATTAGACATACAGAAATCAGCATCTGAAGCAGAACTTGCGACCTGGGCAACAGAGGGAGTGTTGGATGATGAGGGTTGTTGGCGTAGCAAAGATATGGAGAGGTGGAAATTGCCTGCCGCTTATTTGCAAGCAATGGTTCAAATGACACATGGGCTGGCACATGTTGGAGCTCTTGCAATTACTAAATTGCTTACACGAGTTTGGAAGCATCCTGAGATTGCCAACAAAGCTAAGAGAGTAGTGCAGACCTGTTTGATATGCCTACAGTACAATCCTGCTACAGGGACTTATACTCCTAAAGGAGGGTTTGTTCCACCTACTGCACCATTCGAAGTACTGCAAATGGATTACATCCAGCTTGAGCGCTGTAACAATCTTAAGTATGTCTTAGTGGTGGTGTGTGCCTTTAGTAAATGGATCGAGGCTTACCCCACGAAAGATAATACTGCATTGACAACAGCTAAGGTGTTACTCAAAGAGTACTTCCCGCGCTTTGGTGTTTGTAAATTTTTGTGGAATGATAATGGTCCTCATTTTGTTGGGAAAATAGTGGAGTATGTCCTGAAAGGATTAGGAATTAAACAAAAGTTCCACGCTGTATTCCACCCGCAGTCAGCAGGTTTGGTAGAGAGGTACAATGCAACTTTGAAGTTGAAGCTAGCAAAGATTGTGGCATCCACGTCTTTGAAATGGCCGGACGCCCTGCCCTTGGCATTATTGTCTATTAGATCAGTGCCACATTCCCGATCTGGCCTCACACCTTATGAGGTGGTGTTTGGAAGGCCTATGAATATCTGGGGAGTCCCTAAGCCACGCCTAATACATGATGTGCCTTGTATAATGATGAACGATTATTTGGCACGATTACCAAATGATTTACTTTCTATTCATCAGCAGGTTCGAGAAGCGCTCCCAGACAACTCTATTGGAGAGGTTCATGATCTTCGTCCTGGGGATCATGTAATGGTCCACTCGTTCGAGAGATCCAGCAGTTTGGAGCCGAGGTGGCGTGGCCCTGAACAAGTGTTGCTGGCAACTCGGACGGCTGTGCGAGTCACGAATAAGAAGCGGTGGGTGCATTCCACTCACTGTCGTCGTGTCTCTCCGGATCTGGTGAATCCTGCGGTGCTGTCTGATTATCAAGACATCTTGGATGCAGAGAAGAGCCCAGCTACTACGCCTAACAAATCAGAGGGAGCCTTCCCGGACCACACTGCTTTTGGTGAAGTGAAATATAACCTGCGGCAAAGAAAATAGTTTTTTTTTGTGCGAGGCTGGTTGAGTTACCGTTCTGAGGTTAGTGAAAACGGAAGCCGAGAATATCAAGGGGGGGGATCAGTTCTGTCCAGTGTAGCGACACCCGTCTTGAATCTCGGAGAAGAAACCAGCGGCTACCTCGGATCTCAGCACTCATTTTTGTTTTTTTGTTTTGTTTTGAAACTTTTGTTCTTTGCACTATGGCACCTACTACGAAGAGAAACAGAAGAATTTTTGGTGCTCTGCTTTTTGTTATGACTATAGTGGTAATAGCAGTAATAGCCTGGATTGTAGAACGATTGCTTCCTGCAAGAGAATATTTACTGCCTACCACTCCAATCCCATCAGAACACTTTCATTTTGCTCTGCCTTACCACGAAGAGAGACATAGACAGACTTACTTAAATAACAGCTTCATCCAAATTCTACATCATACCCATAATATGACGAACGCTTCGAACTGTTGGGTATGTGGAATGTTGCCTGGACATCAGAAGAAAGGAGGAACTCCACTTATTCCTTTTCCGTTCTCTCATAATGGTTCTTGTAATGCTTGGTATACTCTTCTTTTTACCTAGAGATGGCCAACAAAAGGTGGACTACTTTTCCGACTTAATAAAATCTGTTATAATGATAGAGATGGTTACCCACAGGCAGAAGGAACTAAATTTGAATGGGAAGAATATCGACCGGATAATGTATCTACACCTCGTATTTTCACTAATCAAAGAATTGCAAATATGTCTAGTTTACATGTAATTACAGTTATTGATACCAAAGCTGATTTATGTGTAAGGAATAAAGATACAATTCCGGTAGGGAAAAGTGACTGTAATACTACACTCACATTTGACACGCCAAATGGTATTGCTTTTGTAACCTCACGAAATACTTACTTCATTTGTGGAAATAAGGGATACCACCGTCTTCCCATTGGGTGGTTAGGAACTTGTTACATTTCTTTTGTACTACCCCCTGTATTTATTGCCCCCCCTATGTATCATAATGACTTTGTATTGTATCATGACTTTATATTAAATCATGTTAAGAGAACATTAGAGATTGAAAATGTTGATCAGACTGACACCTCTTTACAGCAATATGTAGATTTTAATTTAGGCCTGTTTTCTTTTGTTGGTGCTGCCTTAAATAGCAGGAAAATAAGACGGCTGACACGTGTTGTGGAAGCTGTTGCTAATGAAACTGCTTCTGCGTTAGGGAATTTGACTGAGGAACTCCAAATTACCAGAATTGTGACGCTTCAGAACAGAATGGTTCTAGATGTAGTATTAGCCGATCGTGGGGGTGCATGCACCATTATCGGTAGTACTTGTTGTGTGTACGTGCCAGATAATTTGCCTTCTGTGTATGATGCCATTTCTAAATTACACAAAATTGCTGCTGAAATCCATCCTGAAAATGGTACATGGACATTCTCTAATTGGTTCTGGACTTTGCTTAGTACCTGGGGTTGGAAATTATTAACTATCTTGTGTATGATCATTGGAATACTCTTCTTCCTATGCTTATGTATTCAATGTGGCCCTACCTTATGTTCTGTATGTATTACTGCCTGCATTCCATCCAAACGAGCTATCGCTGAGCATGATCAAATGATTAGCAAAGAAATCACAAATATAATGTTGATTAATACTGATGATGAATATCCTGACTACTTACATTATGAGGAAGCTTCAGCTAAATGCTGAAAGGGCCGTCTGTCGTAATTTGACAAAGATCGGGTTGGCATTTAGCTCAGCTACACGAACTTTCATTATTAACTTGACCATGTTTGCGGAGGCCATTTTGTATTCCCTGGCTTCCATTTTCAATGAAATGCTGCCTCGTGGTCAGCATGCCCTTTTGTCCTTCCTCTATACCACTGACCATCTAACCTGCCCAGCAACTGGTTATTTTTAGCACTGGTCAAACTCACGCATGCGTACTCGAATATTTAGATTAGTGAGGGTCACCTCTCAGGAATGTTCTTCCAAACTGACCAGTGATACTAGACTCCTCCCACATGTTGGCTGTGTTCCAAATATGCCCTTATATGTACCTAAACTGTTCAAAAGTATACCGCCTACTCTTTTTATTGCTGTAAAATTGTATAAACGAGGTCACGCACCGATGTCTGGTGTGATACTTCTTGCATTACCGAAGGGTGCTGTAGGAATGTACCACCACCCCATGGGGTCCTAATAAACTTGTCTTTTGCATTTCCAGTTTCCGTGCCAACTTCTATTCTATGGTGTTCGAGAGTTTTTTGCAGAGTATGTAGACCTGTTGAAATCCAATACCACAAATTGACAATACAAACACTCACCCCCAGTCAACTGGGGGTGAGTGTTTGTATTGTCAACGCTCCGTCCATCATCACCTTTGGTTGTTCTTTGTTCGCCCTAAGTTGGCAGGGTATGCTCAGATGTGAGTCCCTTGCTCATCTTACCACTGGAGTCAAGCAAGCCCGGCTGAAGACGGCTGTAATGCCAGAAACCGGTCCTGGGAAGCTTGATTCTGGTCCAGGGAAGACATGGCTTGGCAGTTCGGGCTGGACTGTTCCCATGAGGCACAGGGTCAGACTGATTTGCATATGGCCATGTCTGAACTGGGGTGGCGGAGTGAGCTAAAGAACGGTGATGAATTAAACTCAAATCAGTTGACTGGGGGTGAGTGTTTGTATTGTCAACGCTCCGTCCATCATCACCTTTGGTTTACCCTTTGTATTGAGGCAGCCACTTAGGGAGGGAGCAAAACCCAGGCTATTCTCATTTACTTTGGAAACTTTCTACTCAGGCAGGCCATTTCTGAGAAAGCGAGACAAGAATCAAAACAATCGAGTGGGGACATATTATTCTTTGTCCGACCCAATTTTTGCCATTCCACAGGTCAAAGGCATTGGCGCCTGAGGCAGATGATAAAGCCTTTTCAAGACCTAAATGCACAGGCATATGTGATTAACCCTGCCCGCCTCAAAGTGATCTGGCAAGGCAATACAATGTTTTTTGTTTCAGAAATTAAAGACAAAAGAGTTTTTAGATGGAATAAAACTGTAGTAATATTCTATAGAAAGAAGAAGGGAAGAGGTGAAAGGAGGAAGAAGAGAGACAAAATAAAGAGTTTGTAAGTCTACACTGTGGTGGATTATTAGGAATAGATATTGGTATAATGGGAGAAAGGAATTATGTATTGTTTGTTTCTTTGGGATGTCTTTTTTATGTTTGCATTTCTTCTCTCTTTCCTTCCATGGTTTAAAAATTGTATCATAATTCACGGGTCATATGACCTACTCTCATCTCCTTTGGACTGTTTAACAATCTGTTAGCATCTCAGGTGGGTTTGAGGGCAGGGGGTTTCTGGGCAAAGGGAGTTTGGGAGGGGGTGCAAGGGAGAGGTGGAAACAAAACTTTAAAAGAAAACTCAGGACAAAAAATGAAATGGTTAAATGCAAATATTTTTCTACTAATAAAAAATTGAATGATGATATAATTAAGAACAGCAAGTTGTTTCTTGAGTACGGTCTGCAAGGCTAAACTTACCATATACTCCATAAATGTAGGAGGGCTTAATGAGAAACCCAAATGGGTAAAGGTAGCAGAATTTATGCTAACAATATCCCATGATATTATCTGTATGCAGGAGACGCATATCCCTTGGGTGAAGAGGGAATTGATGACAGTGAGGGGATATAACTTGTTGGCATGTTCTTCGCAGAGAACTAATATTCGGGGAGTGGCTGTTTTGCCTAAACCACAGATAGGGGAGGCTGAAAACAAAACCATGGATGCCCAGGACAGATGGGTCCTAATAGAACTGGAGGAAGGGATTGTGATTTGTGTAATCTATGGATCCAACTAAGATGACCCAAGCTATTTGAAGAGCTCGAAGTGGAATCAGCATACTGGCCCCAGACACTGGTCGTATGTGGAGATTTTAATATGCATCAAAACTCTGCTCCCCAACCAGGGAAGCGATATCAGGCAAGGAGGCTGCAGGTACATAGGGCATTGATGCCATTTATGAATAGTCACGGATTGATTGACATGTGGGGTCATCAACAATCTAGCGACCCAGGCTATACCTACTATTCATTCCCCCACTAGAAGTATGTATGACTTGGTTACTTTTTGAGCTCAATACATTTATCAAGAAAAAGCAGAATTTGGAAACTGCCGAAAGTTGTATCACACCATAACCTGCTAGTTTTGGAAATTTAAATTCATATGACTTGTAAGCAGTGTAGAAAGTGAACTTTTGATAGAAAGCTTTTAACCAAAATAAAGTTTGTAAACATATTAAGATCTGGCGACAGTGGTTCTATGATGTTAACAGATATAGCGCTTCACGGGCAGTAGTGTGGGACAGTTTTAAAGCCACTTTGAGGGGGAAAATTATTAGCTATGTTGCTCAAGAAAGGAGACAATTGCAGATTGAAAGGGAAAGATTACCCAAGGAGCTTGTGGACACGGAGAAAGAACACGTTACATGTATAGCACAGGGACAAGGGGTAGCTCAAACTCAGCTTAAAATCATTACTTTGAAGGCGGACATCAAAAGCTGGATAAACCAAAGGATAGCTTAGGAATATCAAGTACACAAGCCTAAAGTATATGAATTTGGGGACTCTGTCGGCAGGGTGTTAGGACTGCGTACAAGGCAGAGGGAACCTAGAAGGAGGACAACTTTGATGAAGAAGGATGGAAGAGTCTACACAGAGCCAGATGACATCCTCAGGATATTACCGGAGTACTATCAGGATCTGTATAAAGGGGAGGAGGGACTGCCGTTTGACAGGTCATACAGTATCTCTGAAGAGGATCTAGGGCCTCCTCTAGATTAATATATGAGAGCTGCACTGGAGGCAGAGATAACAATGGAGGAGGTTCTGACTGCAATATAACATCTGTCTTTGGGAAATGCAGCCGGATCAGACAAAATACCTATCGAATTTTATAAAATATTTCTGCCTCAGTTAGCTCCCATCTTATTAGATTTATTTTTGGGGATACAATATACAGGATGTCCTCTGCAATCATGGAGAGGTACTGACATAGTGATATTTCCCAAGAAAAGAAAGGATCCGAATAATCCGACATCATATAGGCCAATCTCACTGATAAATGTAGATACAAAAATCTACTCAAAGATCTTGGCAACTCGACTGGGTAGGGTCATAGTCCATCTAGTGTCACCATGGCAGCATGGGTTCATTCCCGGCAGAGGGACTACTGATCATATTCGACGAGCAATAACCCTGTTTGACATCATGGCCGGGACAAGGAGAAAGATGGCTATGGGGCTACTCGATGCTGAGAAGATTTTTGATCGGTTGGATTGGAGGTACCTTTGGGGGATTTTAGCATCAAGAGCTTTTGGCCCACAAATAATAACTGCTATCAAAGCTATGTATTCTACCACATATGCACGGCTTCAAATAATGGGAGAAGAATCAGAGGTTATAAGGGTCTCGAGGTTCTAACTATTGACCCCCAAACATCAATCAGGGAGATAGAAATTATGGCTGAGGACTTTGGTAAAATCTCTGGGTACTCCCTGAATAAAAGTAAAACGCAGATTACCTGTACAAAAAATCTTCTCTTTCAGGGTAGATTCTACTTTCCTACGGAAACAGAACATACCTTCTAGCCTAAGAGATCAGAAAGATCCTAGTTTCCTGCATTTTTGACCTGCAAATGTTTAATGCGGTGCAAAGTTTGAGAAGATGGCCTTGTAGGAATAATGCAAGGATTTCTAATGCCCTAGGTAAAATAGATTGAAGTCTGCTATAGTGCCCTGATACACCAGAACAAGCACTAGGAAAGCCACATGAGAAGAGCATACTTAACTTTATCAGTGTCCAGACGTAGTCAAAGTTAAAGCCAAAAGGTCCTGCCTTTATAATGTTAGAGCAATACTATTGGCTTTAAAAATACTTGTTTGTAATTCAATATTTAAAATAACAGAAAATATTTCAAAACCCTGGTGAAAACTCAAACACATATCTTACTGTATCAAAACTAAACACTGAATTCAATGAGGCAGATTTACAAGCCCCTTGCAACACATTTACACCTATGTTGAGTCGGCGGCGGCGTAAACCATGTGCCACGTTGTGACTTATTTACAACGTGATGCATCACGGGTGATGGGTCACACTCTAAAGCCCTGCACCACATTAAACCTGCCTCAGGTTTAATGTATGTAGGGTGGAAGTTCCGTTGGAAAAAGCCTCGTAAAAGTGACGCAGGGAAATCTACAAGATTTCACTGTGTCACTTTTCAGAGGCCGCTGCGACGAAACCATACACCTGCTAGAAGATATGGTAGTTCTGTGTTGATTATGTCCCAGCTGTGAGGTTTAGTCAATACCATGAAATGTAGATGAAGAATATACAAGATCAACAGTGTAAAATGTTCGGCCGCTGCAATGCGCTATTTAGGGAAAGCCTTGCATTGTAGATCCGACCACTGCAATGTTTAGTAAACTCCAATTGCCATGCAGACAATTGAAAGATGGCGCCCGCTGTTTCAATGCATCCCAAGTGAACTGGTGTATTAACTACTAAACACCCTGCATCCATTTGAGGCACCGGATTAGTTGACAATTGTTTTCCACCCAGGTGAGAGGGAGGGCCTATCATCCTTCTTCCAGATAGAAGCCCGGTTCTTCACTTGGCGCACAAGTTTCTTTGGCATCCATGAACTGTCAAGCTCAGGCCATCAGTATAGCGGTAAGTGGGAAGATGTTAGTCAAAGGTGAGCTGGGTGACTCTCGCTCCTTGTCCAGATGCATAAGCGATACAAAAGGGGGTGGTGATGGACGGAGCATCTGAACCAATCAAACACTCACACCCAGTCAAAAGATCTGGGCTTAACCCATCACCGTTCTTTAGCCCACTCTGCCACCCCAGTTCAGACATGGCCATATGCAAAAATCAGTCTGACCGTGTGCCTCATGGGAACAGTCCAGCCCGAACTGCCAAGCCATGCCTTCCCTGGACCGGATACAAGCTTCCTAGTACCCGTTTCTGGCAGTGGAGTGGTTGTGTGTTCAGGCGCCATCATCTGCGAGCGCACTAGTGCGCAGGAGCCAGTGAGGGACACCTATTTAAGGCGAGCCGTCTCTGAGTTCGCCCTGACAAGGTAGCGCACTGCTGCTTAAGCGCTTCGCGCTTTTATTGCTGAATTGCTTCTTTTAAAAAACCTATTCTGTATTTGCTTTATTTTTGGGTTGTTATTCCCTGATTTTAAACCGCCCCTTCACTTGCACTGTAATCGGTCTTGCACCGCTGCTTGAGCGGGTCCGATTCCCGGGGTGAGGTTATTTTTTAGCCGCCATCTTGGAGTGGAGTGGTTGTGTGTTCAGGCGCCATCATCTGCGAGCGCACTAGTGCGCAGGAGCCAGTGAGGGACACCTATTTAACGCTCCCCGCCTAGCACAGCGGGATCGCGCAGCGGGAGCACCTTCGCTTAGCCGGAGTCGTGCCAGAGTCCTGCCCGTCTTCGCCTGTCCGCGTCTGGACAAGTGGGACAGGGCAGGACTCCTGCCGTTGGTTCTCTGGTAGATGCGATGCTTTGCTACTCCAGGGACGCTCTTGTGGCCATTAGACAGCGTCTCCCGAGATGTGATGTGTCTCGGGTGAGTCCGATGTGTGGTCCGCACCTGTGTGCCTGTGGTAGGTGGGTGCTTGGGGCCCCCGCCCACTCCTGCTGTATCGGTGAGGATTTTGTTTTTGGAAGAAAACGCCCCCGGCACGATTTCAGTATCTGGAACCTGAATGTTAGGTCGATGGTGAAACAATATCAAAACATTCATGACCTGATTGAAAAGGAGTCACCTGATATTTTCTGTCTGACTGAGACCTGGCTACAGGAGTCTGACTCTGCTATTCTTAATCTGGCTTTCCCCTCTGAGTATTCGGTCTATACACTTAATCGTTCCTCTAGAGGTGGGGGAATAGCGCTTGCGGTCAAATCCTGCTACCCCTGTGATTGGAGGGGTCAAAAAATCGTAGGCTGCGAAAGTGCCTCGTTTAAGATCTCCATCACTCCCCATTTTTCCTTTTCGGGCTTACTGATCTATCACCCTCCAGGCAGCGATGTGGCATTTAGGGAGGCCCTCCCAGATGCTATTAGCACGATGGCCGTAGGATGTGCTAACTTCTCTATTCTCGGGGATCTGAATCTCCATTTTGACAACCTGACCACGCCTGCCGTGAGTAGCTCTCTGGCCGATCTTGAGGCCTTGCAACTGTCTCAATTGATTACGTACCCCACCCATGTAGGTGGACATACTCTGGACCCCTTCTTCACGAATCTCGCAGAGATAAGGGTTTCTACCCCTTCCCCCGTGGCCTGGACGGATCACTTCCTGGTGAGGATCCAGTGTCCACTGTACGAGCCCCCTCTTAAACCCACGGTCCGAGCTGTCCCCAGACGACATTGGAATAAACTCAAACTCGAGGATTTCCACCGTCTTCTGTCTGAGGACCCGCTGGGCCCGTTAGACACTGTGGAAGCGGGCTATGACCGCTTTTGTGAATGGGTTACCAGAGCCCTTGATTCCCTTATCCCAGTTGTCTTGAGCAAACGTGGACCAAGAGACCCCAGTTCTTGGTATGATGGCTCTCTGCGTGCGCTTAAAAGCTCGTGTAGACGCGCCGAGAGAGAATGGTGGAAAACTTATGACATCAGTAAAAAGCCATGTATTTAGCCACCGTCAAAAGTTACCATCGCGCTGTCTGCAGAGCTCGTGCGGCATTCTATGCTCTCGAATTCCGCAACAGCACGAATCAATCAAAAACCATTTTCAAGGCTCTTAAAGACCTGGTGGCAAAAAAGGCCTCTGCGAACGAATCTTGTTCCATTTCGCATTGTGAAACCTTGGCGGCCTTCTTTTTGGAAAAAGTCCAAGCCATCTACCGAGCATTTCCTATGGCCACGCCTTCTGGCGATGGGCTTCTTAGCCCCCCAGTGCAGGATGTTTTACACTCTTTTCCCAGCCTAACACCTGAAAGCTTTATGGAACTGGCTCAGCAAGTTAAGTCTGGATCTCCGGCTGACCCTCTAAGGCCAGCTTTGTTCAGAGACTTGGCATCTTTCGACCTTTCGCCGGTCTGTTCCTTGATTAACATCTCGCTTGCATCTGGTTCAGTCCCAGCCAAGTGGAAACAGGCAGTGGTCATGCCCATTCTGAAGAAGCCGTCCTTGGACGCCAGCAAACCTGAGAACTATCGCCCGATATCGCTCCTCCCCTGGCCGGCAAAAGTAGCGGAGGCACATGTAAATACTGCCCTCTCAAACCATCTCTCGCGGGCCAACATCTTAGACGTTACGCAGAACGGATTCCGAGCTGGCCACAGCACGGAGACTGCCCTCCTCTTTATGGTGGAACATCTTCGCTCTGTGCTCGATGCGGGTCAAACGGTGGCGCTTGTTCTATTAGATCTTAGCGCCGCCTTTGACACCGTCTCGCACGGGATCCTTTGCGGCGCCTGGAGGATGCTGGCATCGTCGGCCCTGCTCTCCAGTGGTTCCGCTCCTTTCTTGCTGACCGATCTTTTTGCGTGGCCGTCCTGCCCCATCAGTCTAAACTCTATCCTCTGGATCTCGGGGTTCCTCAGGGATCCTCGCTGAGCCCCACGCTATTCAATCTTTACGTGAGACCGCTGGCTGAGGTCATCAAGCGGTGGGGTATGACGATGGTGTCATACGCTGACGACACTCAGTTGGCGGTCACGATCAGCGGGGATTCAGGTTTGGATGCCCCAAGATTCCAGAATGGACTAAGGGCGGTCGCCAGCTGGATGACTTCCAACTGTCTCCAGTTGAACGCAAAAAAGACGGAGATTATGATCTTCGGCAAGCAAGCGCAACTCTGGGGCGATATGTGGTGGCCTTCAGAGCTAGGTCCCACCCCGACTCCGGTTTCGGAGATAAAAAACCTCGGGTGTGGCTAGATCCCACCCTTAGCTTTGTCTGCCACACAAAGCGTACTGCTGCCTGCTGCTTTGGCGTCCTGCGTGGCTTAAGACCTGTGTTAAAAAAAATTGACGCTTCAACCAGGCACCTTTTTGTGCAGGCGACAGTGATTTCTCGGCTCGACTATGCCAGCTCCCTTTTGGTAGGGATAAATCAGGCCGAAATCATTCGTCTTCAACGCGTGCAAAATGCGGCCGCCAGAGCAGTTGTGGGGTTACCCAGGTTTTGTTCCGCTGCCAACACCTTGCGCTCTCTTCATTGGTTGCCGATTAAGCAGAGGATTCAATTTAAAGTGCTCTGTTTATCTCACAAAATCCTCAAGGGCTCTCCTGCTCAGATCCTCCTGAATCTTTTGTCTTTCTATGTTCCGGCTCGTTCCCTACGTTCATCGGACCTTGAATTTGCAGTAGTCCCCCGGTTTAAGCGCAGCCGCGCTGGTGGCCGCTCATTTCGAGTACGTGCTGCTGCTTTGTGGAATTCCCTTCCTTTAGAGATACGTGCCCTCGGTGATCTGTTCGCATTTCGTAGGGCCGTCAAGACCTTTTTATTTCCCTAATTTGCTTTTTCTTTAGTCTGCCCTTTTTAAGCTGTGTTATGTTGGTACCTTGTCGGGCGCCAGGACGCTCCTTTGCTGGAGCAGCTGTGCGCGTAATAAATGCTCATAACATAACATAACATAATATTCCAGCCGTCTTCAGCCAGGCTTGCTTGAATCCAGTGGCAAAGTGAGCAAGGGACTCACGTCTGAGCAGACCCTACCAACTTATGGCGAACAAAGCGGTACAAAAGGAGGTGGTGATGGACGGAGCATCTGAACCAATCAAACACTCACACCCAGTCAAAAGATCTGGGTTTAATCCATCACCATTCTTTAGCCCACTCTGCCACCCTAGTTCAGACATGGCCATATGCAAATCAGTCTGACCCGGTGCCTCATGGGAACAGTCCAGTGCAGCCCGAACTGCCGTACCGCTTTGTTCGCCATAAGTTGGCAGGGTATGCTCAGACGTGAGTCCCTTGCTCACTTTGCCACTGGATTCAAGCAAGCCGGGCTGAAGACGGCTGAAATGCCAGAAACCGGTCCTCGGAAGCTTGTTTCCCGTCCAGGGAAGGCATGGCTTGGCAGTTCGGGCTTGACTGTTCCAAAAGAACTCAACTAAAGAGCAAAAGGCAATTCCTCCATTAGGATGTTATTCCATTGACCTGACTATCACTATTTTTCCATAGGAACTGCACACCTGTATATTTAAACACAGACCTCTACAGCAAGTAAAAATATAGGATCCAGCAAAAGGCAAATAATCTTGGGTTACCACGCAAAAAAGGCAGGGGCATATTACCAAGGGGGGGCGATCATTCTATCGCCCTATTAGCAAGCTGTCGCTAACTGATGTTAGCGACAGCTTTTAGGCGATAGCGAGCGGTTTGGGGCCCGCTTTGCATGTCAGCGATGTTTATCGCTAATGACATGCAAAGTGGGCATACCAAACCAGTTAGCGACTGAAAGCAGTCGCTAACGTCGCTATCGCCTATTAGCAAGGCAGGCGTAGTGATGGAAATATTCACGCTAAGCGCGAATATCTCCAAATACTAACACCTGCCCAGACCAGTTCTTAGCCATGTTATCCAATGGGAGGTGGATAACATGGCTAAGAGCATTTCGTCGCTAATGCGTGAATAACGCTGTATTCTCAGCCATATTCACGCATTTCGCCGCTATCGCTGGATATTTTAGCACAATGGAGAAAAACGTTGCTAATAGCTTGTTTTCTCCGCTAACATATCCAGCAATAGGCAGCGATAAAAAAAATGCCCTAAGCGCATTTTGCGATAAATATCGCTATTCCTTGGTAATATGCCCCGCAGTTTGCTGAGCAATTACAGGTTAATTGCGCTAATCGATGTTGAAGAAAAGTTGTACACATCATGTTTTCTTCAGAACCTGTGAGCGTGGGTTAACGAAAAAAAAACCCTACCAAAAACGCAAATTAGGTTCAGACCAGGCATTGGGATGACTACAAAATTCACAGTAGTTACCATGATAGGCTTAAAAGTAAAACAGTGCAAAACTCGTCTGTAAGCATGTTTCGTTGGCCTCAGATCTACCTTTTACCGAAAGAATAGGGTATCCCTAGAAATCTGTTAAATGCAATTGTAGCAATGTATAATGACACATGGGCACAGGTTAAAGTAGGAGAGAGCAGCAGAGGCACATCAGAATTTCACACAATAAATGGCCTGAAACAGGGAAGCGTCCTAGCCCAAAGTTTGTTTAATTTATATCTCTCCGACTTAGACAGCCACCTCCCTCAAGTGCAAAGCCATCCTCCCAGTTTGGCACCAGGGAAAATCGTATGCTTACAGTATGCCGCTGATATCATCATGCCCATTGGCCTTCAGTGGACCATCAACAGCGCACTCAGGGCCAGATGTAGGAGGCCATTTACCGACCGGTAACGGCCGATTTCGGCCGTTACCGACCGGTAAATGGGTATTTGGGATGTAGGGGCATCATTTTACAGATTCGGTAAATTTACCGAATCGGTAAATTTACCGAATCTGTAAAATAACGAATCGGTAATTTTACCGATTCGGTAAATCCAAGATGTAGGTAGCACTGTGTACAGTGCTACATGCCTTCAGAATTCGGTATTTTACCACACAATCCTATTGTGTGGTAAAATACCGAATTCAGGTGTGCATGCACATCTGTGTATGCACACCTATGCCATGTGACAGACAGACATGCCCTTAGGGCATGTCTGTGTGCCACATGGCACACATGCCTGTTTTTGGGGTGCTAGAGGGTGTCAAAGTTACACCCCCGGCACCCTTGCTGGAATTGGTATTTACCGATTCGGTAATTACCGAATCGGTATTTCCCATTGATTCCTATGGGCTTGACAGCCCATAGGAATCAATAGGAAATACCGATTCGGTATTTACCAAATCGGTAAATACCGAATATTTACGAATCGGTATTTCAAATTCTGAAAATACCTACATCTCCCCCCCTTCATATTTACCGATTCATAAATACCTAATCGGTAAAATTCGGTATTTAGGAATCGGTAAACACGAATTACCTACATCTAGCCCTAAGTGATTTGCCCAGAATCACAGGGGGTTTTTGGCGTCGTTACCGAGACTCAAACCCAGATCCCCAGGTCAGCGGTCGAGCTCCTTAGCCGTTAGGCCAACCCCTCTCTATTCTGGGGGTGAAGACTGTAGTACCCCTTTACTGGGGATTTATAAGGGTAAATTAAATGTGCCAATTGGGTGTAAGCCAATTTTTCCATTTTTAAAGAAGTGAGCACAAGCACTTCAACACTGGTTAGCAGGGGTAAAGTGCACAGAGTCCTACAAGAAAACGAGAACCGGTTCAGAAAACAGGACAATGAAGGCAAAAAGTATGAGGATGAATCTTCATCATGTGTGAATGGTAATCTGGCAGCCATGCCATGTGTGTGGTAATCTGGTAGATAAAATGGAGAACCTAGACGGGCCTGCTGTTATGGGAGTTACAAGGACGAACGGATCAGATATGATCCAGGTGAAGTACGAGAGGGGCCTTCTTGGTGAATTAGCCCTCTTAAGTGAAGTGTGGGAGTTGCTACATACACCGGCTCTGCTTGTACAGGCTGAGTTGTAGGCCTTCTTCAGGGGAACGCTGCAGTGCAAGTAGCCACCACGGCCAGTGAGCAGCTGAAAGCCAACTTTGAGGCTTACTGAGAGGTCTGCCGCTTGTCTCCTGCTTCTGTCATGCTCTCAGCCCGAGATCTTCTTTGAGCAGACTTCTGTGGTTGGTCCTTGCTGATGGCTTCTGACATCAGTAAATTTCAAATTGGAACAATCTGCAAGACAGAAACATCTCAACTCTCCCAGTGATAAATCTCACGCCTCTACCCAGGAGCCTCGGCCAAACTCCTGAAACGGCTCCAACACATCCAGAACACCTCCGCATGCCTGATCCTCTGCATGCCTGATCCTCGACATCCCTCGCCGCAGCCACATCACACCCCACCTGAGAGACCTACACTGGCTACCCGTCAACAAGAGGATAACCTTCAAGCTCCTCACCCACTCACACAAAGCACTCCACAATGCTGGACCAGCGTACCTCAACAGCCGCCTCAGCTTCTACACCCCCACCCGCCAGCTCCGCCGACCAGCCCTCGCCACTGTCCCCCGCACTTGCAGAGTGACCCCCGGTGGCAGGTCATTCTCCCACCTCGTCGCCAAAACATGGAACACCCTCCCCATCCTCCTACGGCAGACCCAAGACCTACCGACCTTCAGAAGACTCCTCAAGACCTTGCTCTTCGAACAGTAGCAGCATTCCCCCTCCCCTTAGCGCCTTGAGACCCTCACGGGTAAGTAGTGTGCTTTACAAATGCTTGATTGATTGATTGAGACCACAGCACCAGAAAAAGAAGTGCAGGAAATGTTTGTATTACTAAATATCCAAAGCCCTCTCTACTAAGGAGTAAAAACTGTTAAGTCAACCATCTGAGAGTCAATTTTGCAATTTATTTATTTATTTATTTATATTTCTTCTATAGCGCAGGAATTCGATCTCCAAGGAGATATCTCCGCGCTGCGTTGTTCCAAAGGTAGGCAAAGACAGAAAGCTTGTGTGACATATTTAGGATTGCTGGATAGGAAACAAGTGCGTCTTCAGACATTTTCTAAAAGTAACAAGATTAGAATTTTGTCTTAGAAAAAGGGGTAATGAATTCCATAGAGTAGGACCTCTGAATGAAAGGGCTCGGCCTCCTTGTCTTTCTTTTTTGATCCTAGGGATCTGAAGCAAAGCTTGATTTTCAGATCTTAAAGTTCTTCCTGGTTGATAAAGTCGAAAGATTTCCGTCAGATACCTAGGACCAGTCCCGTACAAGCATTTGTGGATTGTACAACATATTTTAAATTGTACTCTCTGACACACAGGGAGCCAGTGCAGCCTATTCAGTAAGGGATATGAGGGAGATCTAGCAGGAACATTAAGGATCAACCTAGCAGCGGTGTTTTGAACAACCTGTAGCCTCTTCAGTTGTTCTACATTAGCAGATATTAGCAATCCATTGCAGTAGTCAAGCCTACTCATGACTAAAGTCTGCACTAATGTTCTCCGGTGATAATCTGCTAAATAAGGAAATACCCTTCTGAGTAAGCCAATGACTCTCATGCAGGTTCCTGTAACCTGTGTGGCATGGTCTTTTAGCACAAGTGATTGATCTAGCTTGACACCCAGATTTTTCACACTTTCCTTAGGGGAAGGAGCTGCACCCAGTTCTGGAGGCCACCACTCAGGTGACCAAAGGAGTGGGGCGTTTCCAAAGAGCATGACCTCCGTCTTGCCCACATTGCATTGTAGGCAATTGGAGGTCATCCATCCAGCTATTGCTCTCATTCCAGCAGCAAAGGAGTTCCTTACTGCAGGGGTCATATTTTGGAAAGGGAACAGCAGCTGGGTGTCGTCAGCATAGGATATTGGTGTGAACCCATATTTTCTTGCCACAGTCGCCAGGGGGGCCACATACACATTAAATAATGTGGGGCTTAGGCACGAGCCCTGTGGCACCCCCTTGGTGAGCTCCCTAAAGGTGGAATAGTGGGAGCCCAAGCGAACATTTTGGGATCGGTTGGAAATAAAGCTTTTTAGCCATGATAGAACAGTTCCCCGCACTCCTATTCCCTCCAGACAACTGATCAAGGTGTCCTGAGACACCGTGTCGAAGGCGGCGGACAAATCTAATAGCACCAGAATCATAGAGCCTCCTCTATCCTGTGCCATTCGGATGGTATTGGTCACGGAGAGGAGAGCTGATTCTGTGCTATGATTTGGCCTGAACCCAGATTGAGAAGGGTCCAGACCGTCCGCCGCCTCGATGAATTTAGAGAGATGAGTATTAACGTGTCTCTCCGTCATCTTACTGATGAAAGGTAGGAGGGATATGGGACGCAGGTTATTGAGGTCTGACCATGGTAACGCGGTGTTTTTGCGTATTGGGTTCACAACAGCCCTTTTCCAGTTGTTAGAGATCCTTCCTTCTCTGAGCGAAAGATTGATTAGTGCTCTAAGGCTAGGAGCCAGGATGCTCCCCAATGGAGCAATCATTTTGGCTGGTATTAAATCAGTCGGTGATCCAGATTTAATTAGATTAAGAAGCGTTTCTACTTCAGTAAGACTGATATCTGGAATCGAAGTCAAAGTAGGTCTGCTTGTTCCATTATTGGTAGATTCGTATCTGGGACTATCTATCATATCTCTATTATATGGTGTATTGGTGATTTTTTCATAAATTAGGTCTATCTTTTCCTCAAAAAACATCGAGATCTCGTCACACAAGTTTTGATTAAAATCATCTGGACTCTCACATGCTGTGGGTCTAACAAAGGATTGTAGAACTTTAAAAAGTTCCCTAGTGGAGTTTCCAGCCTCTGTGATTTGCGAGTCAAGTTTATGCCTCCGAGCTTTTTTTATATTTTTAAGGTAGTTGGAGTGGGCTTCTAAATAAAGAGTTTTACTCATAGGAGTGTGAGTTTTTCTCCATTTTTTCTCCAAGCTTCTACATTTTTGTTTTTCAGCTCTTAGGTCCTCTGTGTACCATATTTCTGTTTTTGTCTTAGCACGTTGTTTATGTAATTCTAATGGAGCAAGTTGATCAATGGCCTCTAATAGTGCTTTATTAAACTTGGCTAATCCTACTTCAATATTATCCTCATCAAAAAAGATAGGTTCTTTCCATATTTGCTGGAATGCTTCTGCAGTGATTTTGTGCCATTTCCTTTTCCAAATAGATGGGATAGGTTTTTGGGATCGTGAGTGTGAGCCAAGTAGTTGAAAAGATAGTAAATAGTGATCTGACCAATGAATGAAAGTGGGTGGGCAGCATATTATTTTAGGACAGTTGGTTAGAATTAAATCCAATGTATGGCCGCCCATATGTGTTGGGCCATTATTCTGAATTTTGAGCCCTAAACTGGATAGATCACCAAGTAAGGATATGGTGTCGGGATTATTTAATACATCTACATGAATATTAAAATCTCCAAGGAGAATAAAATCTTCATTGACTCTGAAATGTGGGGCCAGTAGTTCCATAAGATTTAAAGAGAAGTCAAGACAAGAACCAGGGGGACGATATAATAATGCCCCTTTCCACCGTGATTTGGGGGAAGAGGAGAATCTGAAAATCATTATTTCCATCTGGTCATTGCTATATTGATCAAGTACTGAAACCTTTAAGTTATCTTTATAGACAACAGCCACACCACCTCCAGTTTTAATCAGGCGATCTATTCTATTATTATTATTCTATTAAAAATATTTATACAGCGCACTATCACCATCGGTTTCTTGGCGCTCTTGATAAAAACGGCAGTGGTCCAGGGAGGAGATTAATCATATGCAGCTTGAAAGAGCAGAGTTTTTAGAAGCGTACGGAAGCTGTCGTACTTAGAACAGAGACGGAGAGATAGAGGTAGGGAGTTCCAAGTAGTGGGAGCCAGAACAGAGAAGCTCAGGCCTCCGTGCCTTTTCCTTTTAAATCTGGGGACCTCGAGTAAATTCAGAGATGCAGAACGTAGAGCTCTGGCAGGAATATGACGGGACAATGCTGATGAAATGAACTTAGGGGCTGAGTCTTCTAGGGCCTTAAAGGTGGTACAAGCCAGCTTAAAAATACACCGTTTTGAAACAGGGAGCCAATGTAGACTGCGGAGTAGGGGGGTGACGTGGTGGTGTCTGGGCTGGCAGAAAATCAAGCGAGCAGCTTGGTTTTGCACCAACTGAAGTCGGTGAAGGTGACATGCGGGAATTCCTGCGTACAAGATGTTGGCGTAGTCAAGCCTGGAGGTGATGAGGGCAATGACTACTTGGGTCAGGGCTTCTTTGTTCAGAAACCTATTGATCTTGCGTATTCGCCTGAGGTGGAAGAAGCAGGCAGAAGTGACCGCGTTGATGTGGGGTCTCATAGAGAGATCTTGAGAGATGGTCACCCCCAGGCTTTTGACAGAGCTCACGGGAGTTGGTGCCGTCCCCAGAGATGTAGGCCAAAAGGAGGCGTTCCATGGGTGATTGGGGCCACCCACCAAGACTAGCTCAGTTTTGGTGGGATTTAACTTTAAGTGACTGTGATACATCCACTCAGCTATGGTTAGCATAGTGGACTGGAAGTTAGTGCAGGAGGTGGGGAGGGAATCGAGAGGGAAAATTAACTGCAGATCGTCAGCATAATTGTAAATTGTGACCGGGAAGTTGCGGAGAGTGGCAAGCAGTGGTTGGAGATATAAATTAAAAAGAAGAGGGGATAGTGCCGAACCTTGTGGGACACCACAGTGAAGAGGAGAATAGGACGCAGAGAATGTGGAAAGGTGGACGGACTGTGAGCGCTGGTGTAGGAAGGATTATAGCCAGTCAAGGGCCACACCTTGGATACCGGCGTTGGAGACACGGTCGATCAAGATGGTGTGATCGACCGTGTCGAATGCCGCAGAGAGATCCAGTAGGACAAGGGCTTGAGCGATGTTCTTGTCAGCTCCTTTCCTGAGGGTGTCCATGACTGCCACTATGACCGCCTCGGTGGAATGGAGGGGTCTAAATCCAGCTTGTTGAGGGTCTAGAAACAGTGATTGTTCTATAAAGGAGCTCAAACAGCGGGTCACATAAGTTTCCAGAATCTTGCCTAAATAGGGGAGGAGGGAAATAGGTCTATAATTGCTGAGTATGGTAGGGTCTGCATTAGGTTTCTTCAGAATGGGTAGAACGGCAGCTTGCTTGAAAGAAGATGGGACCACTCCGGTAGCAAGAGAGTTGTTAAGTAATGCTAGCGGGGGGCCAGGACAAGCAAGAAAGGCTCCTTTGAGGACCTGCGGGGGGCAACAATCGTTAGGGGATCCCGAACTTACTTTGTGGAGGAGTGATGAGAATTCTTGTAGAGAAATTGGTGGGAAAGTAGTCAAGGTGCTAGTGTTGGGGGAGGGAGAGGGGGAGGCGTAGGAGATGCAGGGGTGGGGATGTTATGTTTTATGGTTATTATTTTTTCTGTAAAATAGGAATTGAGTGAATCGCATAAGGCTTGTGACGGCAGAGGTTGGGGAGTGACTCGATCTGGGAGGGAGAGCTCATTTACAATTGCGAAGATATCTTTTGTTTTATTATTTGAGTTCAGAATTTTTTGTGAGAAGTAAGCTGTCTTGGCTTCAAGAATAGATTTTTTATAAGTTTTTAAGGACTCAGTGTATATGAGTTTATGTTGGGGATCATAGTGGCGACGCCAGCGGCGTTCAGTTTGCCGCAGGGCGAGTTTGTCTGCTTTAAGTTGGTCCGTATACCAGCGTTGAGCATCGTGGGGGCGCATTGTTTTGATTGTTTTCAGGGGGGCAGCTGTATCGCTGGCCCGGCATAACCATTCATTGAGTTTCTCAGCCTGAATCTCTACTGAGGATAGCGGCAATGGTGCCGAGGAAGCCAGTGAGGTGTGGAAGTCGGGAAAGTTAGCCCTTTTCCAATTGCGAACCATCTTATTCTTAGTGCGGGTGAAGGGACACGAGGTGTGAAGATGAAGGTGAAAGGAGATGAAATGGTGGTCTGACCAAGAGCATGGGAAGACTGAGGGGAGTGAAATGTCGAGATTGGAAGTCCAGACTTGGTCTAGCGTGTGACCTTTCAGGTGGGTGGGGGAGTGAATATGTTGTGAAAGGTTCATGCTTTTGAGAAGTTCAGTAAATTCCACGGATAAGTGGCTTTCATGGACATCCGCTGGCCAGTAGTTAAAATCGCCGATTACGATCATATTGGCATGGTTGATAATCAGTTGAGCGATAGCGTCGCAGAAGAGTTTGGGGAAGAGAGGCATAGGATCAGGGGGTCTATAGACAATAACACAGACAAAAGATGATTTAGGGGAAGTGAATTGAAGGGCCAGGTGTTCTGTTTTAGGGATAGGAGTCATCGTGATCTCCGAGAAGGTGTGGGTAGTGCGAATGATAGCCGCCACTCCGCCTCCGGTCTTTCCAGCAGGTCGATTGGCGTGCATGATATAATATCCCGTGGGAATAGCCGCTAGAATATCGGGGGCGGAATCTTCGGTGAGCCATGTCTCTGCTAAGAGGAGGATATCAAAAGAGCTTTGGTGGAGTAATTGAAATATTTCAAGCTGGTGTCGGCTGAGGGAGCGGGTGTTGAGGTAAAAGATCGAAAGAGAGGTGGTGGGCTGAGGAGCAGGGGGGGCGGGGTTGTGCAAACCAACTGTGGGTGAGAGGTCAGAAGGAACGAGGATGCCACATGTCAGGGCCGCCGTGGCGGCTCGGGCAGGAATGGGGCCATCGTGATTAAAGCTCCTTAGGTCAGTAGAGGTATAAGAAAAGAACTCGGCATTACGACGGAGCCCTAGGCCTGGTCGGCCGCGGACGGGCGCAGACGGGCTTGACTTGTGCGCGACTTCGGCGCGAAGTCGGCGCTCCCGCTGCGCTCGTCCGCTGCGCGTCCTCCATGCCGCCATAAATACTGAAGGGGAGGGAGCACTAGACCGCTAACCTGCAAGGATTCAGTGCAGGGCGGAAGTGATGACCCTGCCAGGAAGTGTGGTGCCTCGAACTGACCCTCCGCGCAAACGGCACAAGCCGGGGCGGACCGGGGCCACGAGGAGTGAACAGGCAGGTGAGAGTGCCCTTAAGTTTCACATAAACAATGTACAATGAGCAAAATCAATTGTTTTACCGTGCTATTAAAATCAGCATAAAGTAACAAGAGGAAAATCACATTAGCATTTTTAAAAGAATAAGACCAGCGTGCTGGTAAATCAGCAGCGCTTTTTAAAAGAATGACGAGTTTCAGCAAGGACACAGCAAAGCCTGCATGCGCAGCCTAGATCGCCGCGTTTTATCAATGAGGCGAAGCTGTGGACAGGTTTTTAAGTAGGCGGAAGGCTCGGCAGCACTAGACCGCTAACCTGCAAGGATTCAGTGCAGGGCGGAAGTGATGACCCTGCCAGGAAGTGTGGTGCCTCGAACTGACCCTCCGCGCAAACGGCACAAGCCGGGGCGGACCGGGGCCACGAGGAGTGAACAGGCAGGTGAGAGTGCCCTTAAGTTTCACATAAACAATGTACAATGAGCAAAATCAATTGTTTTACCGTGCTATTAAAATCAGCATAAAGTAACAAGAGGAAAATCACATTAGCATTTTTAAAAGAATAAGACCAGCGTGCTGGTAAATCAGCAGCGCTTTTTAAAAGAATGACGAGTTTCAGCAAGGACACAGCAAAGCCTGCATGCGCAGCCTAGATCGCCGCATTTTATCAATGAGGCGAAGCTGTGGACAGGTTTTTAAGTAGGCGGAAGGCACGGCAGCACTAGACCGCTAACCTGCAAGTCTAGATGTAAGATCTTATATCCAGCAGGGATCGCTAACATGATTGTGGGGATGGTATGAGGTTTTAACCACGTTTCTGTGAAGAAACAAATATCTGGTAGATCAGAGTTAATAAGGTCCCACAGTTGTTGGTAATGTTTGGGTAGCGAACGTGTATTCAATAGAAAGCATTTAAGTCCAGGAGGTCCTTTCCTGTCAGCATAATTAGTATTGTCTGCCCTGACAACTCCAGGTAAGGGAGGGGTCCGAGCAACATGTTTCGTTACAGATATAGATGCAGATATCAAAGGATTTTATATGTTATTCATTCCCAAACGTTAATACTTAATGAAGCTGCAAAAATAGGAAATAGTAGTTAAAAAAACAGCCTCTCACAAATCTTTGTGATTTGAAACATTTTAATGACATTATAAATTGAAGAGCAAATATTTTAAAATGTGAAACAGATTATACTCAGCTAAAAACAGCAACATAACCTTTCTGTTCAATGACTACAATGCAAACATCAAAGAGTAAAAGCTTCATTGGCGTCCACACCCAACATAAAGGCAAGGCCAGTATTTCTCAGCTGCTCGTCAAGATTCAGGAGCTGAACAAAGGGCCAAACTGTAGAGGCAGCCAAGCCACGCCGTGAATGCAGTAGCTACCAAGGATGCCATGGGCCCCGGTGCCAGCAGGGAAAACGTGCCTGTGACTGCTGCAGGGGAGTAACATGCAGCAGGGTTCAATGGGCCCCAGTGCCACTGCACCTGCTGCACTAATGGTAGCTGCGCTCCCGCGTGAGCAGCCGATTTATGGCAGGCCTTCTAATATCTTGCAATGTTTATAAGCATATTTAGATAGAAGGAAAGCACCTGCAGGCCCCATAGTTTGGTGAGATTAGGCGAACTAGGGTCTGGGCAGGATGGTCTGGTAAACTTTGGCAACCCAGCGCAATAATTACATTTGGTTCCTTTAGTTTGCCTTTTTTTTCACAACAAATTTTTTATTAATTGATCAGGTCAAGGCATATACAGAGCTCTCCACAGTCAGGAGATCACTGCCAAATAACAACAAAGGGCTCAGCATCTTGTATTCCCAATCAATAAACAAATAAAGAAGAAAAGGGAACGAGTCACCCAAACTCCCCCCGCCTCCCACAGCCACCCAACAACCCTTCTACCCACCCCTTATCCCTCCCTAACCCAGTGCACGTGATCACAGTAAGCCTCCCGTAACAATGTGCATCATGCCAGGCACCATGCGCCTCCCTAGGCCTGAGGTCCAACGTCCAAGTCCAGACCGTCGTCGGGTTCTGCTGGAGGCTCCAGAGTCAAATCCCTATAGTCGGCCCATCGTTTCCAAATTTTATAGTGTTTGCGGGGGCAACCTCTGGCTTCAAACACTGGACGCTCTAACCCCATAAAATAGTCTAGTGCAGCCTTCCATGCGCACAGTGGGGGGGCTCGCTCATTTTTCCATGCTCGCGCCAAGTCCCGCTTGGCTACAACCAGACCCAGTAACAAAAGGTGACGTTTATAGATATTCCCTCCCACACCCTCCAGTACATGGAGAAGGCCCAGGCGGTGAGTACGGGGAAGATCCCAGCCCAGCACCTCCGACAAGCAGCTCCATACACCATTCCAGAACCCAGTCAAACCAGCACAGGACCACACAGTATGCAACAGAGTACCCCTCTCGGCTCCACACCGCAGGCACACAGGGGACGCAATCAGGCCTGCCCTCCACAGCCGCTCCCGAGTATAGTAAGCCCTATGTAGGTATTTAAATTGGATCAATCGGAGACGTACTGCGATAGCGGTCGCACGCGGGGACTCCAAGACCTCCCTCCAATCATCGTCATCAAGGGGACCGACGTCCTTCTCCCAGGTCTCCTTCAACGGAAGAAGGGAAGAGGAGCAGTGGGTGACTAGTGTTTGGTAAATATGGGAAACCTTCTTATCCCCGAGGTCTCCCATGAAAACTTTCGCTTCCACCGGGCTGAATTCCGGCAGGGACTCCAAACCAACCAGACTAGGCGCGAGCACGTGGCGTAACTGTAGATACTTGAAAAATTACTCAGTGCTGTGGCTGTTTTACTAATGATGTGTATTTAAATAACAAGCCTTTCGGCTGTGCCGTGAACTTTTATTATTATTATTAGATGTGAAGGAGCCAGTAATACATCGCCACATAAACAAGCACTCAAAAGTGAGTAGAAGTTTGTTGCATAGTTAATAAAAACCATCGTAAACAGCTATAATCAGCAATCTTTCATGCAGTAATATTAACGCTCAAGTATACAATTGCTACAACATATTTATTGCTACTTATGGATAGAATGTCTAATATTAAGTGTTTGGAAAAGATAAACAGGTTGAATGCAATTCCTTTGATATCCTTGTATGGCACGGACTTTGCCATGCTTGTTATGTGTCCATCATCCGATTGTGCAAGGGAAGTGTTTTATCACAGTTTGTGAGAGAATCGATACATTTCGTTTTTGCACCGCGGGGTCTCACTCCTGAGTGCCCTTGACCTAGAGCAAGGATGACTCTTTAGGCTGAAAAGTGCTTCTTTTTGTGTTTTATTCCTTGTTTTTGAGGTGCCTAAGCATCGTGCAGGGACGGGAGCAGTTTTAAAGTGCATACTGTTCATGTCCGATCTCTGTCCCGGTGCCACTAAGTTTCTTCGGGCCAGATGTAGGTACATTTTATTTTACCACCTCTTAAATACCGCATCATACCGACTCGGTATTTAAGAAGTGGTAAAATAAAAGTACCGAGATGTAGGTAAATACAGATGTGCATTTACCGATTCGGAAACAATCGGTATTTACAGATGCGGTAAATACCGACCGGTAAATGTCCATGCATTCCTATGGGCTTTGAAGCCCATAGGAATGATTGGGCATTTACCGGTCGGTATTTACCGCATCGGTAAATACCGATTGACACAAGGGTGCAGGGGGTGTCACTTTGACACCCTCTGGCACCCCCAAAAGAGGCTCGGGTGCCATGTGGCAGGCATACCTGCCCTAAGGGCAGGTCTGCCTGTCATATGGCATAGGTGTGCATGCACACATGTGCAAGCACACCAGAATCGGTATTTTACCATCAAATAGTATTTGATGGTAAAATACCGATTTTTTAATGCTTGTGGGACTCAGACGAGTCCCACCTACATATCAATTTTCCCTATTCCGTAAAAATACCGACTCGGTATTTTACATAATCGGTAAATTTACCTATCGGTAAATTTACTGAGTCTGTAAAATACAGGGCCCTACATCTCAAATTGCATTTACCGGTCGGTAACGGCCGAATTCGGCTGTTACCGACCGGTAAATGCCTACCTACATCTGGCCCTTCGTCACCAATTTAAAAAATGTTGTTCCCTGTCAAGCTAGGGGAATGGACGCTCCGCTCAGCCAGTTTGCCTCACCTTGCCCGCAGGCGCGAATGTGTAATCTCAAAAACATTGGTTTGAGTGCAATACCGACTCTAGTATGTTCCGCACAGACGGCAGCGTGGGTTGGGTGACCTGCCCTTCCAAGGTGGAATGAGGTCTTTCGTGTAAGGGCCAGATGTAGGTAATTTTATTTTACCACTTCTTAAATACCGAATCATACCGATTCGGTATTTAAGAAGTGGTAAAATAGAGGGGGGGAGATGTAGGTATTTCTGAATCGGTAAATACCGAATCGTTAAGATTCAGTATTTACCGATTCTGTAAATACCGAATCGGTAATGCCCATTGATTCCTATGGGCATTGAAGCCCATAGGAATCAATGGGCATTACCGAATCGGTATTTACAGATTCGATAAATACCGATTACAGCAAGGGTGCAGGGGGTGTCACTTTGACACCCTCTAGCACCCCAAATACAGGCATGTGTGCCATGTGGCACACAGACATGCCCTAAGGGCATGTCTGTGTGCCACATGGCACAGGTGTGCATGCACAGATGTGCATGCACACCTGTATTCGGTATTTTACCACCCAATTGGATTGGGTGGTAAAATACCGAATTCTGAAGGCCTGTAGCACTGTCAACAGTGCTACCTACATCTGGGTTTTACCGAAGGTTACCGATTCGGTATTTTACCGAATCTGTAAAATATTTGCCCCTACATCTCGAAAACTAATTACCGGTCAGTAACGGCCGAAATCGGCCGTTACCGACCGGTAATTGGCGACATACATCTGGCCCTAAATCTCCCCGTGCCTAAAATGAAAGTGTGTCCTCATGTAACGTAACTGGTGCTATGTAAAGCGCTCTGATAACTGACTCGGTTCGGTTCTAGTTCGCGCTATATAAAACTCTGCCAAAAAAAAACACGTTTCACCCTCTATCTTTGTGGGGTATACATTGACTTGTATTGCAAGGTTATCATCAGGGCACTCTATCCAATCCAGGTAGCACGAAGCCAGACACTTGAGTGTGCCAAAGACTGGCTGGGGCCAGGGCAGGTGGAATCCTCTAGAAACTTCACCTACTCCAAAGCTGGTACCAAGGATAAATAGTGGGATTTGTCTTGTGTTGTGTTTTCACTTTATTACTGTTTGTAGTGCTGCATACATACTTTACACATGGCCTCTAAGTTAGGCCTGACTGCTTTCGTTCCAAGCTACATGCTATTTAGGCTACTGTTCAATTTATAGGTACCTATTTCTCAAAGTGACTCTCCATCCTTATATGTCTAATGGAAAAAATGAACACTCCTCTTTTGGAACATGGACAACATTTCTGATCCTACGTCCAATGCTGAATGAAGGACTCTTCATGACTGATAGGAGTTATAGTCAAGGCAACTGGAGTAATGCAGCAATAAGAACCAAATTATGCTGCAGGACTTAGTTAAGTATCCTCCAGGAAAAGACACACTATGCAGTTTATTGTGGCACATTCTGTGACAGTGACTATTGATGCGAGCACATGAATCCAGTTTGGGCAGAGATTATGCTTTAGGTACATCCATGACCACACACTTCAGCCATGGGCCTTTAGTAATATACAATTAAGTGTTGCCAGAGCCAGCAGGTCTGCTTTTGTTAGCCTGGCATAGACTATATATTGAGCTAAAGATAGTATAGGACCCAACTTAAATGTGATTGATGGGTATGGTGTTTATCTTTGTGATTGCTTTGTTGTGTATCTATCTAGGACCCTAATTCGATATTCCCGATTTATGCCCTTATATGGTTATAATAAATAATATCCTTATAGAGGCATAAGCATCATATCCATATTTAGTAATAGCACATGCAGTCCAAATACGGCAAGGCTACTCCCCTAGACTCCGAGAAAGTACAACGCGTTCTTTAAACAAACCAAGCCTCCAGCAGCCCGGGAAATCCCCCTGCTCTTGTTTTGATTTGCACAAGAACTCCTAGAGTCAGAAAGAACTGTTAGTTCTTGGTGACGTCTTATGTCCAGCCTTACGTCAAACCCGGCACCTTTCAGGAATAAATATACCAACGTTGCTATAAACAAACACACAGTGGTTTGGAGCAGAGCGGCTATCTACTTGCCCGGAAGCCCAGCTGATGCGAGGAGCCGAAGGACGCCGCCCCTCCCTTTTGACGCACTGAGAAAGACGCTGTCTTTTTCTCCAGCCGAGAAAATCCAGCTCCGGTGTTTCCAGCCGCCCTTGCGGGTTGCTGGGATATCGAGTCCTGAGAGAGAGAGAGATACAAGACCTCCTACATTCTATTACCAAGGTACGGAGCTGACTAAACACTTAAGAGAATTCTTGATTCAGATCCTTGGCAAAAACCAACTTAACTTAAACTGCAACTTACTTACTCCTTCCCACGTATTAGGCTTAGGTCAGGTACACCGGGGTAGGCGTAGATTAGAAGCACCAGTTGAGTACGTTAGTCAATGTTTTTATGTATGTATATGTTTTATCCATTTTAAAGTATCATATGGCTAAGAAACCATATCATGCTTTTACAGTATTATTTCATAATACTCCTTTTACTGTACGCTCTTTACTTTATGATAAATATTGCAATTGTGGCAATTCTTTTCTCTTGCATGAGAAAGAAGACTGCTCAATAAATAACACCTTTTATTGAAAACGCCCGTCTCTCTATTTCTTTGCACTCTGGTGAAACTAAGTATGCACGATTTACTGAGTGAAATAACCGTCTATTGTTTTCACACGACTCTAGAGATACACTCTTTATTCTGAGGGAGCCAAGTTGTCATGTTATATGGTTGTCAGAAGCTAATCCCTTCTTGTCTATCCAGGGAAGTTAAACTCCTCCTTGTTTACTCGAGAAAGTTTCTAGTGACCTCTGAGCTAGCTGGCAAAACTAATTAAGTCTAATATAGTCAGTAGAGACCTAGTCGACCTCAGTCCTACATCTACACTGCTGTTTATATTATTCCAATGCGCAGAGCCTATTGGGAATATAGGAACTACACTACAGCTTTATAGATAAGGATCTGTATTCCTTAAAGAAATACACGTTTCCTTTGTATACGAGGTTAAATGTTGCCAGAAGGCACTATGGACGTATCCTCTGAAATGCCTCGGGGTAGCATCTCTATTGAGGTGAAAACACAGCCAGCTCTTTGGCTGAGATAATTCTCCAAGATGATGCAGGGGGAGAGCTTCAACCTGCTAATAGTTTTGGTAATAGGTTACTTGAAGCCAGTTTTCTAAAATGTGCAAACGGATTTTGAGCCAGATACTGGTATGTTGTAACTTTTCATTTGTTCAAAATGATTGTACATTTTTCAACACAGGATGTCCTGTAGAACATATTTTTCCAGTTCTTTTGGGATGATATTGCATGATGGGGAAATCTTCATTATGTTACGTATAGCACACTATCACCCTGGATAGCATCTTGGCGATGAACAGGTGTGAGTTGTCAGGTGTCTCCAACGAGTAGCTTGTGAGCTACCACTAGCTCTCCAACTATCCCTGAGTAGCTCTCTAGTGTGCAGCTCAGCCAACAACTATCAAAGCTTTAGCTTGGTTAAATTATTATATGTATACCAAAATTAAAAAGTATGTATTCAAAATGTAAATGTGTGTATTTTCACAGCTCATAAGCTGATGTCTGTAGAAAAATATTTGAATTTTCAAAATGTGTTTAAAGCAATTATTTGGTTTGGCGAGATATATTACTCATATTTATATCTTGGTGCCAGGGGGATTGCAGATATGGTTTTTATGTACTACCCATTTAATAGTTCAGTTAAAATTGTCAAAGTCTTTTTGACATTATTTCTGGAAACCCTGCCTAATGTATCAATGTGAACACTGCTGACACTCTTGGATGGGGTGTTCACTTTTACATCACTAATATTAGTAGCTTTGAGTCATTTTCTTTGAACGTATGTAGCTCTTGTTAAAGAAAAGGTTGGTAACCCACTCTAGCCAAAACTAAGGCCTAGTGGGACAACACGACAAGGCAATTCTTCAGCTTCTTGCAGAATTCAAGAATTGAGGAGAAATATCTTATGTCTGAGGCTGATTAATTCACGCTTTTGGATTTTGTTTTCTATATGTGTGGAATGGTGCAAGTAGGAGTCTGGACGAATTCAGGTGTCTTAAAGATTTGTGAAGATGTGATTTGTTGAGATATGACTGCAGGACTGGGAACAGCAACCAGCCCTGGGAGATTGGTGCTCGACTGGCCCTGGGAGCGGAGGGTTCTAGTAAAAAAGCACTGCTGCAAGACCGTCCCTCAGTGAAAAAAACATCCCCCACAGCCACATAACCGGCCCCCACCCCTTTGGCCCATTGGGGAAATGCCCGGTGCCTGCTACGGCCAGTCCGGCTCTGTATGACTAAGGATCATCTCACTCAGTTATTCATTCAACCACCCATCTCTGCACTAACCCATTAATTATCTAAGGATTCGGTAGCAATTCCATTAATTCGTGCATTCACTCAATCATCCACCCATTCACCCACTCACATACAAACATGCCTAACACAAAAGGAACACTTTGACTGTTCTCTTCATGACTAATGAAACAATTTACCTAGCTCCGTCACTAGATGGCGCCCGACGCGATGTTTTAGCTTTATATATATCTATATATATCACCTTATATATATATATAGTTAGGACCTATTTTCCTTAGGAAATCCGCAACATTCTATTCCCCATAACTTTGGCGCCAATTGATGAATCTTCGTGAAATTTTCAAAACGTATGGCCCGCTCTAGTCGGCTCGTATCCCTAAAGTTTCTTTGTGATTCATCTAGCAGGGGCCGAGAAAAAAGGGGGGCCCCAAAACGTGTTTTCCCCATGCAATTTCCCTTAGGAACATTTAGCCGCGGCTACAACCCGAACTGCTGACCAGAATTACACCAAATTTGGCAAAGAGGTAGCCCTTGGTTTAGACTCATGCCTTTTTGTTAAATGGTGTAAATCCGTTCAGTGGTTGCTGAGACTATCAAAAGTAAAAACACATATATATCTATGGCCACGGAGGATCCACGCACCCTGTGCGCACCCTGCGCGCACCCTCCCGATCACAAGATGAATGCTAATTGACTGTCAACACTCCAGTCCAGGAAGTGTTGGCAGCCATTTTGTGCCGAGGCACAATAAATCAGTGCAACAAGTGTGCAAAATGTAAAAAGGGGGCAGGGTAAAAACTCCCTGACCCCTAGGCCTGCTTAGGGGGTCCCACAAGGACCCCCAGGGCAAAATTATAATATTTTTTTTTAAACTGCAAAATCCGCACTGGGTGGGCGGATCCGCCGTGAAAAAAAAAAAAAACGAAGCGCGGGCTTCCGCGCTTCTTTAATAATTAGCCCCGGGGGGGCCAAATACTGGGGGCAAAAATGTTTAATGTTTGTGCGCGACTCCGCAACCCCCGGGGCTTTTATGAAATATGTGTGGGGGGGCTCATAGCCCCCCTAGCCCCGGGGACCGTCACCCCCCAGGGCTACAAAATAGATGGGTGGGTGGCTCACAGGCCCCCCCAGCCCCAGGGATCACCACCCCCCTGGGCTTCACTAGTAAATGGGCAGAGGGGCTCAAAGGCCCCCCCAAGCCACAGGGACCACCACCCCTCGGGGCTTTGTACATTGTGGGAGGGGGCGCGCGGCCCCCTTCTGGAGCCCTAGAGGGCTCCTGCAGTGTCCCGGGGTTCCCACCCTGAGACACTGCTGTTTGCTATGGCAGGGTGGGAGCCTTGTGGCTCCCGCCCTGTCATAGCAAACTGTGGTTTGGATTTTAAAAGAGACAGCAGGGAAACCTGCTCTCTCTTTCAAAATGCAAACCTGATTGCTTTTCCACATGGGGCGCTGCATGTTAGCAGCTCCCCATGTGGAAAAGCAATGCCAGCTTCCGAAGGATGCGGGGAGCCGGCGGGACCGAGGGGGCATTGGGGCTCCCCCCACGGTCCCCAACATTGTGTATAGGCCCTGGGGGATGGGGTCCCCGAGGAGAATAGAAATTAGTGGTAGGTGCTAAATAACATTTTACTGTAAAATTAGGAGTTGCGCACCCAGCATGGCGCTCAGCATGGCCCCCTGGTGTGAACGCGTTGGGTGCGCGACTACCAGTGCGGCTGCCTTGTGTGAACGCAATGGGTGCGCGACTCCCAGCGCGGCTGCCTGGTGTGAACGAGTTGGGAGCGCGACTCCAAGCAAATAAACATTCAAAATTCTTTCAATATACTTCAAGCTTAGGTGTTTAGATCTTAGGTGGCTCTAAAAAGAGCCCTTGTGTTTATTGAGAGATTTTGGTAGCTATAAGTAAGTACCTGTGCAGAGTCTAAAATTGACGAGGAAGACTCTGTTACCCTCATCTGTAAAATTTACTCAATCTCTCCTATACATGCCATCCATATTAAAACGCAGATTGTTGTGGTAAATGGACCCCATCCTATAATCTCGGAGATACGCAGAAACAGCTTTATTGACATGTTTCCTAGCTTTCTCAATCTGTGCACAAAATTGATTGAACCAGTTCCATTTCTGTCTTTGGCATATGTTAGAATAGACAAAGGCAGATTGGGGGAAAAGTGACATCAATTCTCCAAAGGTGTCCTTCATAAGTATTACCAGACCTACCCCAGTCAAAGTGCCTAGGTCATTGCCACCACATTGCACAATTATGAGCTCAGGGTGTTAGAGATGCAAAAAGGACTTAACCAATGGCGTCAATTGGTGTCATTTTAATCCTCTCTGTCTAATCCATTTAATGCATACATTTGGCTCCAGAAAATTTAGCTGTGTCCCACAATCCACACTCTAAGCATCTTGAAGGGAGGTCTGAATGCACTCAGAAGGTGTCTGTATGTGAAATGGGCAGTTTGAAAACTAAGATTTTTCTAAAATGGTGGATAAGGTGCAGTTTTGAAGAAAGAAGAGAAATGATTCGCTGTTTAAGAACATTATAGACTGAAAAGTAGGGCGCATGTTTCTGTGTTTTAAACGCATGTTTCTTATTGGTTAACAAAAACTGTTTGAAAGGAACATTACCTAGGATAAGCTGATATTTTTAAAAGTCAAGCACGCTTACTGTTTGGATTTGCAATATTGTGGGGTGATCTTATGACCTGTGTGTTCAGTTGAGTGTTCCATGAACTGTTACTATGGTAACAGGCATTAAGCAGAATGGGCGTAGGGTTGAAAGTTATGTCAATTGGAAAGGGTTGAAATTTGTAATCAATAGACATGTGTATTAGCTTTTGAATTAATGTGGGAAGCAATGTGATTTGATATTTACATGTACATCTGTGCAGAATGAGAGGGAAAGTTTGCCATTTTTTGGTTTTGCTATGAGCAGTGTTTACATTTACGTTTTTTAACGTTTGTAATACTTTATTCGATAAAAAATGTATCATAAAAGTAGATACAGTTTCATTTATAAAAGGTTAAAATACAAAATAACATTTTCAGTTAAAAAGGCCATAGGACATAAAGTGCAGTGAAAGTCTTTCCATAATCATCCAGATTAATTAGTCTTTGTTCACTAGCTCATTTTCAACTGGATGAGTTTTGAGCAAATCTGCCAGGCTCTTCCCAAGTACTTTGCCAATCCACAGATGACCATCATAGAGGTTGTGTCCGCTCTCAAAATCTGTAGGGCCATCATACAATGCCTCACTCCTAGTTCCCTGCATACAGGTTTCAGCCATTTCGTTCTGGCTCCCCTATAGGCGCTGCAGGCAAACAGGAAGTGTGCTAGGGACTCGGTGGGATTGGTACATCCTGGGCAAGAATCTTGGTGGTAAGCGGAAGATTTCCAGTATTTGGTAAATTCGTTCAGCGGAAGTGTCCCATACCTCAATTTTAGATAGAGAGTTCTATCTCTCGGTGTTTTGATAAAGTCTAAAAAGGGTTCCAGCTTCTTCTCTGGTTTATGTTCTAGGAACTGGTGGGTTAAAGTGCCCCACCTAGTGTCTTTTAGATCCTTGAGTTGCACCCAGTCCCAGTAGATTTTCTTGACCGTTTCTTTCGGGGGAGGAGACTGGGATAGCCACACTTCACTCAGCCCTAGGTTGTTAACCAATTCCTTCAGTTTGTTCAGCCATACGATTTTCTTTGATCCATTCAAATTGATTAGTTCATCAAGAACTGCAGCATAGCTAGCCAGCTCTGGTGTCCTTCTTAGACGCACCCAGTACAACAATGGGCGAAGGTAGACTATGTCTTTGATGGATCGCCGCCCCATATCGCGTAGGAGTGGTTTTAAGGGGGTAGACAGTGGGAGACCAACTAGATCTCTTAAAAACGTATTCTCTGCTTTTACTAGGTCTGCAGTCTTAGCAAAACCCCATAATTCAGACCCATATACTGCGGCTGCCAGTGCCTTCCCGTCATAAACAGCTAAAGCGGGGGCAATGGGTCTGCTGTAGGATGCTCGATGATCTCTTGAGCAGTGCACTACAGACATTCGGTATAAGAAAATCTGGTGTGTGACTGACACACTTCTTAATCTAATCTACAAATCAATTTGAAAGGTGAGTTATTAATTTGTGTGGGGTTGTATGCAATGCCTTTGTTTTTAATAATACAAATGTGTTTTTCCTGCTAAAGTGCAGGGAATAGTCTTGCTTGTCTAGAAACACACTGGAAGTCTGTGTGAATTTGGTCAACCATTGTGCGAGAAGCATATGGTTTCTCCATGTCTTTGTTGCCACATAACTGTTTAAAAACCTATTCTGTTGTCAAGTTTTAGTAGTATTAGAAGTCAGTCATTGCTTATGCATTCGCAGAATGAGTCAGGTATTCACACTAGAGGGCAGTAGTAAAATATGTAGAATTTGTGCAGTCACCTTATCCCTTCCAGACTAGTGAGTCTGTTTTGCTAAAGTCCAAGGAATAGTGTTGCTTGTCTAGAATCACACTGTGAGTCTGTGTGCATTTGGGCTACCATTGTGAGAGAAGCATTTGGTTACTTCATGTATTTGCTGACACGTAACTGCTTAAAAACCTATCCTGTTGTCAAGTGTTGGTAGTGTTAGAAGCCAGTCATTGCTTATGCATTCGCAGAATGAGTCAGGTATTCACACTAGAGTGCAGTAGTGAAATATGTAGAATGTGTGCAGTCACCTTACCCATTCCAGACTAGTGAGTCTGTTTTGCTAAAGTCCAAGGAATACTGTTGCTTGTCTAGAATCACACTGTGTCTGTGTGCATTTGGGCAACCATTGTGAGAGAAGCATTTTGTCAGGTTTCGCCGTTCTTATCCTCAGGATTGTATTGATGCTCAAAAGGGGCCCACCTCTAGATCATCCCTAGTCTGGCTATAGTTCACAGACTTTAAAGGAGATCAAGCGGGGGAAAAAATGATGTCCGGAGGGGAACAGCTGGGCTGGTGGAACTGGAGACCTGCAATACATACAAAGCACGAAATAAGTGGTATATCCCCTGAGGTACCAACTCCCTATGTTATGTATACTAAGAGCAACACCTCACCTGTAATGCCAACAGGAAAGACCGTAGCAAGAGTGAATTAGAACAGGCTTCTTCTCATTCCCTAGGTATGCCTATAATCACAGAGAAAAGAAGATAATATAATTACCGGATTCCCTTCTGCCCTTTAGCCGTTACTGAGGGTGAGCTAGAGTAACCTACCCCAAATCAGGACTGAGGATGACCATGAAGCCCATAGAACCAGAAAAGACCTCTAATTCACTCTTCTCCAAAATAAACAAACGAAAGTCAAAAGATGAACCCACTGGTTCATTCACAAATAGTTCTTGGTATCCCCTCCTAGGTGTGGATCGTTAATTGAAAATCAGGAGTCCAGAGTGTGGGCATACCAATATCACACACACCCTTCACGGCTCATGCACACCCATGTCCACAGTGTAAATGTTATACTTAGATGACAGAGCACAAAAGCAGCCCAGAACAGTACAAAAGAAAATCAATGGCCGTTGCAGATCCTTCTCTGCAAAAGCAACTCAGAGAAAACACTGTCCTTGACGGAGATATGTCAAGACCCCTCTGTGTCCTGAACAAACGGAAAAACAACCCCCACAGTGAGACCTGAACCGAGGGATCCGATTACCAGTTGCGGGCGCTTCCTAAGCCCCACCGTGTAATCCAAAGAGGTTCACAGGTAGCGGAGACTGACGAACAGCGGGTGTCTTCCAGATCACACCCGGATGAAAGAACGAGAGGCGATAACTCAGCACGCCGCTTCGGGCGCTTCCAAAGCCCCGCCAAGTTATCCAAGGGTTTGCAGCCAAAGAACACGGAACAATTCCGGCAAGCCAAGTACAAAGAATAATCGGCACCGCGTTCTCTGTTGATGCCGTATTATTCTGTTTCCTGTCGCCCGGCGTCATACTGCCGCGCCATCTCAGCATCATGGGAAATGTAGTTTTAGACCCTGCAAGTCCGTATCTACCGCAGGCAGTGATCTACCAGCGGCCAGGGAATCCTGACAGGACGCCCCCCCCCCCACCGCAAGGTTCACTGACTGCCACCAGGTTTGCCAGGATGCGCTCTGTGGAACTCGCGCACCAGTCTGGGGGCGTGCACCGCAGCCACAGGCGCCCAGGAGTCCTCCTCAGGCCCATATCCCTTCCAGGACACCAGATATTGGAGCCTCCCACGCACTCTCCGGGAGTCCAGGATGCGTCGCACCTCATATTCCACATCACCACACACTCTCACAGGGGTAACGGCACGCCCACTAGGACACCCAGCCGGTTTGAGTAGGGACACATGGAACACCGGGTGTATCCTGAAATGTGCAGGAAGGCGCAGTTTTACAGCTACAGGGTTGACGTGTCTGATCACTTGGTAAGGGCCAATGAACCGGGGGTTAAATACGCTATACTTGCGGAAACGGATGTTGCGAGTAGATAACCACACCCAGTCACCTTTGCTGTATTCTGGACATGACCGGCGGTGTTTATCAGCCTGAGCCTTATATTTCTGTTTCGCTCTTTCCAGGTTATTTCGTGCTTGTAGCAAGGTTTTCCGTAGTTGCACCAATCTGGACCGCAACTGAGGAATTCTAATCTCAGGGGAAGGGGCACTGAAAGGGGCAAACCGTGGGTGAAAACCATATGTACAAAAGAACGGGGTGTACAAGGTAGAGGAATGGATCGCATCATTGTACGCTACCTCAGCTGTCCATAGCTTATCAACCCATGCCTCGGTGGTGGTGTCTACAAAACAACGTAAATATTGTTTGAGGGTTTGATTTAACCTTTCGGTCTGGCCATCCGTTTGGGGATGAAAGCTGGTGGATAACGATGAGGTAATACCGAGCTTTCCACACCATGCCTTCCAAAACCGTGCAGTGAACTGAGCCCCCCTGTCGGACACTATAACCCTGGTGAGCCCATGCAACCGGACCACATGTATGAGCAACATAAGGGCTATTTGGCAAGACGTAGGTACCCCTTTACTAGCAATGAAATGGCCCATCTTAGTTAGATAGTCTACAACTACGATGATCGTGGTCATGCCTTGATCTTTGGGGAGTCCCACTACGAAGTCTACGGAGAAGATTTCCCAGGGACTCATAGGAGTTGGCAAGGTTTGCAGCAGTCCTTGTGTAGGACGATGATCGCTCTTGGCCTGAGAACAAACGGTACACCTCTTTACCCATGCAAGCACATCAGGGCGGATGGTTGGCCACCAGAAAGTTCGAAGCATTTTCTCCAGTGTCTTCATTCCTCCCGTATGTCCGGCACATGGAAGATCGTGACACCACTGGAAGGCCTGTTTCCGTAATGCGAGGGTAGGAAGGAGCAGCTGAGGGCCTTTCCTTGGCAATCCGTGCTGTAGTCTCCACTCAGGATGTAGTCTAATCCATGTTTTCCAGGCAAAGGTTTGTATGCCTCTCTTGATCTTGTGAAGAAACTCCTCTGTGTGTACCACTCCCACCACCTTTAGGGGTCCAATGATGCTTTTTTCCGGTGTGAAGCGCACCACCTGGTTGTTCTCCTGACGAGTCAGTGCATCCGCCTTCCTGTTTTCACATCCTGGACGAAAAGTGACCAAAAAGTTAAATTCAGAAAAAAATAACATCCAACGAAGTTGTCTGGGGGTTAGGTGACAGGCTGCACGCAGAAACTGCAGGTTCCGGTGGTCGGTATATACTGTGATCTGCTGAGAAGCACCCATTAACCAATGCCTCCATTCGACGAATGCATCCTTTATGGCTAAGAGTTCTTTCTCCGCTATGGTGTAGTTGCACTCTGCAGGGTTTAATTTTCGGGACATGAAGGCAATGGGGTGCATATGGCCTGTATTTACATTTCGTTGTGAGAGGACTGCCCTGATTGCATGTTCTGAGGCGTCGGCTTCTACCACAAAAGGGAGCTTTGGATCAGCATGAGTTAATACGGGTGCTGAGGTGAACGCTGCTTTTAATTGATCAAAGGCTGTTTGTTCTGTAATTCCCCACTCAAAAGGTATGTTTTTTCTGGTTAACCTAGTGAGCGGAGTCACCTTTTCAGAGAAGTGGGAGATGAATCTCCTGTAGAAATTCGCAAATCCTAGGAGGCTTTGAATGTCTTTGACACTGTTAGGTGTAGGCCACTCCACGATTGCTCGAACCTTCCTCTCTGCCATCACCTGTCCAGTAGGAGTGAGCATGACCCCTAGGAATTCTACGGTAGTCACATGGAATTCGCACTTCGTCAGTTTACAGTACAGATGATGCTGTTGTAGTGCTTGGAGAACCTGACACACATGTCCTTGGTGTTCTTGGTCGCTGTTGGAATAGATGAGTATGTCGTCTATGTAGACTACTACAAATATGTCTAGGAATTCCCTTAAAACCTCGTTCAGGAAAAACTGGAAGGAGGCCGGAGCGTTACAAAGCCCAAAGGGCATCACGAGCTACTCGAAGAGCCCGTACCGCGTCTTAAAAGCTGTTTTCCACTCGTCGCCTTTTCGCATGCGTACCAAGTGATAGGCTCCTCTGAGGTCCAGTTTTGTGTAGATGTTGGCTGCTCGTACTTGCTCCAAAAGCACAGGTATCAAGGGGAGCGGGTACTGATTTTTGATGGTTATGGTGTTCAATGCCCTGTAGTCGATGCAGCAGCGTAGTTCCCCATTAGCTTTAGGTATAAAGAAGAGTGGGGAGGCCGCGGGGGACCTTGAAGGGCGAATGAATCCCAACTTAAGGAGAGTGTCCAAGTACTCCCGAAGATGCTCCGTTTCAGGTTGAGAGAGAGCATATATTCTCCCGCAAGGGATCACTGATCCTGGCACCAACTCAATCCGGCAATCGTATTCCCGATGTGGTGGGAGCACCTCGGCCTTGCTCTTGCTGAAGACATCCCCGTACTCCTGGTAACACCTGGGTAGCGTCACTTCAGCAGCAGTAGACACGCAATGTGAGAGAGCCAGGACCTCAGCAGGTCGGACGTATTCCCCAATGCATTGCTCTTGACAGTACGTTGAGAGGAACTCCAAAGTCCTTTCCGTCCACCGAATGGTGGGTTCATGTTTCTTTAACCAGGGGAGTCCCAGGATCACCCCATATTGAGGTGCATAAATAAGGTTAAATGATAATCGCTCTCTATGGTAACCCCCATACCAGAGCTCATACTCCGGTGCGTGGTGCGTGATCGGACCGGATTCCAGAACATGTCCGTCCACAGCGAACACCGCTTCCGGGACTTGTTTTGTAACAGGAGTTACTCCCAGTCTTCGAGCTTCCTCTATATCCATGAAACATCCGGTTGCGCCCGAATCGACTATAGCTCGGATGTTCTTTGGGGTTTGATCTATCCACAATTCCATTTCTAAGAAAAATAGATGGTTCCCCGTGGGTATGTTTTCTGTCACTGAAGGGATGAACTGGATGCTTGAGTCGCTCCCTTCCACTAAACTCAAGCTTTGGAGTTTTCTGACTCCTTTTCCACGGAGGACACAGCCATTTGCCCGGTACGATAACGACCTCCTTTAGGTTTAACTGGGCATTCGCGCACGAAATGCCCTTTTTTGCCACAGTAAAGACAAAGCCCATTTTTTCGCCGATATTCTCTTTCATTGGGTGTCAAAGACGCTCTGACTGCCCCTATTTCCATCGGTTCCATCTTTCCTTCTGGTTTGTCACCACTAGCCTGTTTCTCTCCCAGGACTAACGGTCTGTCTCTTCTTCCTTGTTCTCCCTTCCGTTCTCTTAACCGGTGATCCAATCTCATGGCCAAATTGATAAGGGCAGCACACGTGGTAGGTTGAGGGTCGACCTGTGCAATGACGTCCTTCAGGTTTTCTGTGAGTCCCTGGTAAAACAAGACCGTCTGCTTCGCTTCAGGCCAATCGGTTTCGGACACTAATCTCCGAAAGTGATTTAAGTATGTGACTAGATCTGACGACCCCTGTTTGAGTAAGAGCAGTTCTTTATCTGCCGAAAATGTTTCAGCTCTCCTGTCGAATGTCTGTTCGAATTCAGCTCGAAACAAATCCCAATCGTACAGGATGGGGTTGTTAGTCCTGACAATAGGGACAGCCCACTGCGCTGCTTCTCCACCCAAATAAGAAATCAAAAATGAGACCCTTGCTTGATTTGTCAGAAAGCTTTTGGGTTTACATGTGAAATGTAACATAACCTGGGTCATAAAAACCTGTACCTTTTTTCTGTCCCCTAAGAAAAGTTCAGGGGGGGCCAACGGAACTGGAGAAGGCATTTCCACCACTACCGAAGCAGGCGGAGGGCTACCTGCATCGAAAGGGTTTCTCTGTAATGCGTCGACCCTAGCTTGCAGGGCAGCCGTTTCTTGACGAGAAGCAGCGAGCTGTGTCTGTACCCGGCCTAAGGCCTCTAACACATCATCTAGGGAGGCCATCCCAGCTTCAATACAATCAGGGGGACAAAAATTCGTGGGCCGATTATTCTGTCAGGTTTCGCCGTTCTTATCCTCAGGATTGTATTGATGCTCAAAAGGGGCCCACCTCTAGATCATCCCTAGTCTGGCTATAGTTCACAGACTTTAAAGGAGATCAAGCGGGGGAAAAAATTATGTCCGGAGGGAAACAGCTGGGCTGGTGGAACTGGAGACCTGCAATACATACAAAGCACAAAATAAGTGGTATATCCCCTGAGGTACCAACTCCCTATGTTATGTATACTAAGAGCAACACCTCACCTGTAATGCCAACAGGAAAGACCGTAGCAAGAGTGAATTAGAACAGGCTTCTTCTCATTCCCTAGGTATGCCTATAATCACAGAGAAAAGAAGATAATATAATTACCGGCTTCCCTTCTGCCCTTTAGCCGTTACTGAGGGTGAGCTAGAGTAACCTACCCCAAATCAGGACTGAGGATGACCATGAAGCCCATAGAACCAGAAAAGACCTCTAATTCACTCTTCTCCAAAATAAACAAACGAAAGTCAAAAGATGAACCCACTGGTTCATTCACCAATAGTTCTTGGTATCCCCTCCTAGGTGTGGATCATTAATTGGAAATCAGGAGTCCAGAGTGTGGGCATACCAATATCACACACACCCTTCACGGCTCATGCACACCCATGTCCACAGTGTAAATGTTATACTTAGATGACAGAGCACAAAAGCAGCCCAGAACAGTACAAAAGAAAATCAATGGCCGTTGCAGATCCTTCTCTGCAAAAGCAACTCAGAGAAAACACTGTCCTTGACGGAGATATGTCAAGACCCCTCTGTGTCCTGAACAAACGGAAAAACAACCCCCACAGTGAGACCTGAACCGAGGGATCCGATTACCAGTTGCGGGCGCTTCCTAAGCCCCACCATGTAATCCAAAGAGGTTCACAGGTAGCGGAGACTGACGAACAGCGGGTGTCTTCCAGATCACACCCGGATGAAAGAACGAGAGGCGATAACTCAGCACGCCGCTTCGGGCGCTTCCAAAGCCCCGCCAAGTTATCCAAGGGTTTGCAGCCAAAGAACACGGAACAATTCCGGCAAGCCAAGTACAAAGAATAAGCGGCACCGCGTTCTCTGTTGATGCCGTATTATTCTGTTTCCTGTCGTCCGGCGTCATACTGCCGCGCCATCTCAGGCATCATGGGAAATGTAGTTTTAGACCCTGCAAGTCCGTATCTACCGCAGGCAGTGATCTACCAGCGGCCGGGGAATCCTGACACATTTGGTTACTTCATGTATTTGCTGACACATAATTGCTTAAAAACCTATCCTGTTGTCAAGTTTTAGTAGTATTGGGGCACTAGAGGGCGCACAGCTTGATGGCTACACAGTTGTGAGGCTCTGCCTGACCAAGCCACAATCAGCCTATTATCTGCTACATCGCATGCCCTCTCAGGTTGCTGGGACCCTGTGTGGGTTTGCGTTCATTTGCTGTATCCACTAGTGCTGTTTGTGGCATCGCTGGGTCCCTACCACTGGGGAAAGGCACAACCAATTTGCCCAGACGCAGCGAGGCCGAAAATGGCGGCCGCTGAGATGCAGTAGGCACGTTTCAAGTGTGGGGCCTGGTATCTCTCCATTTCCCCTGTGCTGCACCTCTTGAGTTACAGGGGGCTGTGCTCTGTGGCGGCTGTCATCAGGCTTCCTGGGACCCACTGGTGGAGTGCCGAAGGCACGGAGGGCGATTTGGTGCGGCGATTTGGTGTGGCGCATGCCTGTGGTGCAAAGACCCGGCCGCTGGGGCTGAAGTGCGGCGGAGATTGCAGGAGGAGTCTGGGGAAAGGAGTTGCGGCTGCGAGTCTACTTGCCGCAGTGGAGGGCTGGATTGCCATAGCCCGTCCGTGCTGGCTGCAGTGAGTGGGGCTGGTCCCGGCTGAGGCTCGGGCTGCGGAGGCGGGAACGGGCTTTGTGCTGGGGCATATTAGTACATACCGGCTGCCAAGAGCAATAGGTCCCTTGATCTCTTTTATTCTGCATGAGTCTTGAAGCAGCATATTCCAGATCAGCCTCCAGTCCTAGGCATATTTGACATAGAGAAAGTCTTGAGTAGCAAAGAGTTCCCCAACCTCTGTTTTTGAGACACTTTGAGCTTTTCCACCCTGCACGTGTGCGCTGCCATGCGGCCTGGGTGGTCTGCCTCCTAGATCGGCCCAAAGTGCATCTTTGTGCCCATGAATTTTACCCGTGGGACATTTTTTTTTTCTGTGCTGAATGGGACTCTGGGAACTTTTTTGTGGCTTTGAGGGAGCGGCACAGGAATAATATTTCTCTGCAGTGGGAACGCTGATTTTGTTGGTGCTCAATAGTTGTCTGCATCCACCTCAAGCTGATTCACATGTTTGATACTAGGGCATCGAGCAAAATAATGTGGAGGGCTGGCAAGAATCAGTCTTGGCTCACCCCCAAGACTCCGCAGAAAACTGCTTCTGACTCGTAGGCAGACTCGCAAACGGACGGGCCACCCTCGTTGGAGTCCACATTTGTGGCCATGTAGCGTACTCTGCAATCTATCGAAGGTTCAATGGCTGTGGTGAACCATCGCCTTGACCACATGTCCTCTCAACTTGAGAAGTAGAACGCTTGCATGGGTGAGGTGGAACAGAGGGTCTCTGCAGCGGAGGAAGGCCTGTCCACAGTCTCCGACAAAACCTTGAATATGGAAAAAGTCCTCTCTGTCATCCAGGAAAAGAACGAGGACTTAGAAGCGCGGCCCCGGCGCAATGATATACGTAGCCCGGAATCATCAACTGTGGGGAAGATGGAGACCTACATAGAACACCTAATCAAAGACATCTTCGGTACTGAACATTTGTCCAGCATGTTCATTGTGAAGCATGCCCATCGGTCCCTGGCTGCGCAACCTGTCCCGGGGGCTCCCCTCCACCCTATCTTAGCCAGGGTTCTGAATTATAGGGACCGGGAAACGATTTTGCACCTGGCTAGGGAGAAGAATACTATTGTACATCAGGGCAACACGCTGGCCTTCTTTCCGGATTTTACGGTTGCCGTCCAGGCTGCTAGGAGGGAATTTGGCATGGTGAAACAGTTTTTGAGGAACAAAGGGGTCCCGTATGCCATGTTATATCCACCCCGGCTCCGCATAGGTGCTGCGGAGGACAACAAGTTTTCTCATCACCGAAGGCCGCAATGGAGCATGCTAAAAAGCTGAAGCGCAAGAAGCCGGACTCTACGGCGGCGCCTGACGAGGAGGAGTGGGGCACTTTGTAGTGAATGTTATTATTGAGGATGTTTCTGGATTTTTTATCATAGTCCCTTGCTCATTATGTGATTTCTGTATGGTCTCATTATCATTAAATATTCATCATGGAGCTGATACAATTTGCACTGTACCATAGTTATTTTGAGTGGCAGGGACAATTTTTCAACCAGTGCAACGGTACATCCATGGGCTTTGGGGGGGCGCCCTCATACGCCAATATCTACATGCATAAATTTGAGACAGATCATATCTTACACAATCAAGTTTGGCTCGAAGGTCTCATAATGTTTAAACGTTATATTGACGATATCTTTCTCATATGGAAAGGTTCCAGACAACAACTAGAGGAGAACATCATCTTTTTGAACACGTACAATGATCGTATTAAATTCACACACACCATTGAAAAAGAAACCATTGCGTTTTTGGACGTTCAAGTGATGTTGCTTAACAACACGATCAGTACTAAAGTTTACACGAAAACGACAGATAAAAATGCAAGTCTTTTGTTTCAAAGTTTTCATCCGGAGTCTTTAAAAAAGCATCTACCTACGTCACAATACATCAGATTAAAAAGGATCACCACAAATGACCAGGATACATCTCTCACAAAAATTACAGAACAATCAAGAGAAACTCTATTACAAGACAAAGTAAAAATCTCTGATAAGAAAACTGTATGTGTCATGAAGTATTCCACAGAATCAACTAAAATTAAACGCATAATCAACAGTCATTGGCCATTGATTCAATCGGAACCCGACCTGAAGGGTCTGTACAGTGAAAAAATCACTTTTGCATTCCAAAGATCTAAAAATCTGAAAGAACTGTTAAACACACCCAAGAAAGAGACTGCAACATGGAAAGGAATGTTAAGATGTCAAAATTGCACGCATTGCAATAACGTCATTACGGGGAAAACATTTACCCATCCCACAAAAGGCAATCAAATAGAACTACATCACACAAGCACTTGTATTTACGTCATCAAATGCCTCTGTGGTAAAGTATACGTGGGACAAACGGAACGCAAAATCAAAGTTCGCATTACTGAACATAAAAGCAACATACGTCTTGCCAATATGAAATCCACCACAGCCTGTCACTGGAAAGAAGCAGGTCATCAACTCGCACAATTAAGATTCATGATTTTGGAGACTATCCCACAGCGCCGGGACTTGGATCCTGTGAAACAAAGATTGAGAGCGGAGTACTACTGGATCAAAAAACTGAATTCCGCACATCCGATAGGGATGAATGACCGAATTGAACATTCATGTTTTTTGTAATTAAGACTCACATTGCTAACATTGACTGACGACATGTCCTGTGTCCCCGTTTTAATTTCAACTCTAATTCACAAACCAGAAGATTTTCGAGTTTTCACATATATTTGTACATGTCTATTATGCACATTTCAGTTCACATTGTTATTTCGTTTTTTTGAATATGCCTCTGTTGATTTTAGTACATTGCCACATGTATTATTTTCACGTCATGCTCGGTATTTGTATTCATGCAACTTTATTATTTTCAGCCGTGACACCCGCACTTCCGGGTTTGAAGCGCATACACTCACATCACATGGTGGAGGTTTCGGGCACATTTCCTCTTCTCATTGGCCATTTTATGCCGATCACGTGACCTTTGGTTAGCATATCACCATCTATCTTGTTCTCAGTAATGAAAACCTTCCGAACTTTCAGCTACACTTGAGACGCGGCACCGTCCGGTCCTTATGTAAGTTCCGTTAAGCTGCTCGAGCGACGCTTTTTTGCATTTTGCATGTAGAACGTCATACTTAACCTGGCATAGTTTAGTGTTCGCCCCACTTCACTCATAACTTCGTAGCTTTCTCTTGGCACCGTTTTTCCAGTTCGTTTTAGTTATTAGGCTATCCAGTCACTCCTATTTTTCATTTACAACACTATGGTCCTTATCTTTGATCACTTTTGCACATTGGCCATGTAGTCGCAATGCTTTATACCGCGGTCACATTTACTTCTGGACATGTTTGTGTTTGAACCTCAGACATGCATGCTCACTTTTGCACTACAGTCATGTATATTAATTTGGAATACTGCAAGTGGAGTTTCTGATTTGGTCCTGTTTTAACCTTCTTTACAGACCCCTGACGAAGGGTCCTTGTTTGTTGACCCGAAATGCATTGGGTGTACTAAAGCATTGAAAAATCATGAAGATTGCACCATAAGATTGTAATTATGCATGCAACTATTCATTGAACCAAACATTGGATTTAAAAAAAGTCTATTGGAGAGAGTTCAATTTTGAAGTCAATAAATTGAATTTCGTGAAGAAACCAATGTGTTTCATTGTTTATTGAGCGCACATTCCGGTGGATAGGTGACTCTACCCACACCACATACTGTCATTTAAAAAGCACGGCCAGACTATGTGCGACTAATGCAGCGCCAACCAGATCAAATTTAAGCATCTACCAAGAAATTTTTCAACCAAAAATTGAGTGCACAGGGATAACACAGTTTCTCATTATCACATGCTCATTTACTGTTTATGCTTATAGTGCATTTTGTCGCAAATGGTGAAAAGTTGGTATAACTGATAATGATGGACAGGTTTTGTGGCCTTGTTAACTGGACAGTTAGTTCAACTGGCTGTTTCCTCATTGTCCACGACATTTAGTATGGCATGGAGTCCCACTCCTATTCTGTGCCCTAGTATGCAGTACCATGTCATTATTAGCGCTAGTGGTCTCTCGTACTGTTCAGTAAGCCTTTCTTTTTTCACTTCCCAGTGACATGATGGGTCATTGGATATGGGATGCGTTGTTTAGACATTGTTTGCTTTGTCAACTCCTACTCTGTGGGAGGGTTGTGCATCTGTGCCCCCGCATATGGGTGTATCCCGAGTTTGGTTGACTATTGAATGGGGGAGAGGGGTTGGGATGGGTGTTGGGATGGCTTTGGCATTGTTGGGGTGCTAAAGTTGGTGGGGGTTGGGGGTGTTTGGGGTGAGGATGGGAAAGGTTCTTTTCAGGGCACAGAAGAAATGTGTATAGCATTAGGCACTGCTCGTTGTGGCTCTGTTTGTGGCCATTTATCAAGTATCTGTATTTAATGCAACCTTCCAATGAGTAACAGTATTAAGTTCCTCACATGGAATATACGTGGCCTTAACACGCCGAGGAAAATCAGGATGATGTTCGCAAGTTTGAATCGCATGGGAGCGCATGTTGCCTTACTTCAGGAAACTCACTTGACCGCTGCTTCGGCAGAAGACAGGGATGCGATGGGCAAACATGAGAGGTCCTTCCTCCTACTCCTCGTATGCGGGGGGGGTGTCTTTAGTAAAAAAGGGGGTCCTTTTTACGGTGATCAGAACGGAAGTGATTTGATTTTTCTATTTATAAAGCGCGCAAATGCCCAAGAAAAGCCATGTTTTAACTTCTTTTCTGAAGGATTTCAAGGATGGGCAGGTCTTTATGTCTAGTGGTAGTTGGTTCCAGATTCTTGCTGTGTAAACTAGGAAGCTTCTACCGCCCCAGTTAGCTCTCCTAAACCTAGGGACCCTGATGAGCTTCAATTGGCTTGATCTGAGAAGCCTGTTTGGCTCATATAGTTGTAAATGTGTCTTTAGAAATTGTGATCCAGTTCCGTTTATTGCTTTGTATGCCAGGCACAGTGATTTAAATTGTATCCTATTTACAATTGGTAGCCAATGCAAGTTTTTTTGTTTGTGGCTGATTGTTTCGAACTTTGGTATTCCTAGTATCAGCCTGGCTGCTGCGTTCTGCAGGCGTTGCAGCTTGAGTAGGATTTTCTTCCTTGCACCGGCATATAAGCCGTTCCCGAAGTCCAGTCTGGATAATGCTAGTGCTGTCACTACTGACTTGCGTGAATCATACGGTAAGAAAGGTAGAATTTTTTGATCATTTTTAGGATGTACCAAAGTGATGAAGCCAGCTTACTGGCTTGAGCGTCGAATGAGAGATTGGTGTCTAAGGTGATCCCTAGGTTTTTCACCTTTTCTGACGACTCGGGGCATCTTCCCAGATCTTTTGGCCACCATGAGGGGACCATATGTTTGTGTCCCCTCCTAATATCATGACCTCACTCTTGTCACCGTTCAATTTTAGGCAGTTCATTCTCATCCATAGGCTGATTTGTGCCATGCAGAGTTGGAATTTTTCTGCTGTGTCCTGTATATCCTTACTTATTGACACCACAATTTGGGTGTCGTCGGCGTAGGATATTGGGGTGAAACCACTATTCCTTATTATTTGTGCGAGGGGGGCTACATATAGGTTAAAAAGAGTGGGGCTCATCGATGAGCCCTGCGGGACTCCGCATGGTAGTTTGAATAGGTTTGATTTTGTTTCTCCTGATTCTACTGAGAAGGTTCTATTCTCTAAGTAAGAGGCTATAAGGGCACAGGCTGAGTCATGTAGATTTGTTGTTTTTAGGCGCGTTATAAGGATCTCGTGGCTGACTGTATCCAAGGCCGCCGATAGGTCGAGTAGTATCAAGGCGGCCTTCGATCCATTGTCCAGTATTTGCCTAAGTTCCTCCACTGCTGTAATCAGGGCTGTCTCTGTTCCATGCCCCACGCGGAAGCCGAACTGAGAATGGTCCAGCCAGTTGCCGTCCATCAGATATTGAGACAACTGTTTGTTTAGCAGTTTTTCCAATATCTTTGCGGCAAAAGGGATCCTGGCTATGGGTCTGTAATTATTAGGAGTTTCGCAGTCTAGGTTAGGTTTTTTTAGCAGCGGCCTGATTGATATCTTTTTCCAATCATCCGGGAATATATTAGTATTGATGATTTTGGAGAATAGTTTTTCTAGCACTAGGCTCAGCTGCTGAGAGCAGATATGCATTATTTTAGGAGGACAAGGGTCCATTGGGCTACCTGAATTAGTGGTGTGGATTTCTTTCTGAATCTGTTCAGCTGTGGGGGATGTAAAGATGAATGATGTGGTTTGAACTGGTTGTATTATTGGGTTTGGTAAGTTCGGAGTATCCTTTTCTGCTGTCTCCACGCTCTGATTTTTAAAAGATTCGTAGACTGATGATACTTTGCTGATAAGGAAATCTCCTAGTCTGTTGCAGAAGTCTGATGATAGTGCTTCTGAGTTGTTGTTTTCAAATTTTGATAATTTGTTGACAGTGTCAAAAAGGGTTTTGCTGGAGTTTTTGGACTCATTAATTTTCTGAATGAAGTAATTACTTTTCTCTGTTATTATTAATTTCTTGTAGCTGGCTAAGGTAGCTTTGTATTCTTGCCTGAGTTGGATATCGTAGTTGGTTCTCCACTTTTTCTCTGCTCTTTTGCACGTTTGTTTTTGTGTTTTTAGTGCTTCCGAGAACCATGGTTGTGAGGGGGTTTTTCTTTTAAGAGTGGCCTTTTTTTGTGGAACCGTCAAATTGACTGCGTTATCTAACCATTTGTTAAATTGTTTGCAGGCTATATTACAATTTTCATCGAATGTGGGATGGGATGTTTGGAGTGTTTCTAGAAATGCTTGGTTGTCAATTTTAGACCATTCGCGATAGGTTACTTGCTTGATTAGTTCCACAGGTCTTCCGGTGTCCTCTTTAACTTCCAGCGTGAATCGTACTAGTTTGTGGTCTGACCATGGGATTGGAAGAGTGTCAATTTTACTTAGGCTCTGACATGAGGTGAAAATACCGTCCAGTGTGTGTCCGGCATTATGGGTATCTAGGTGTACCTTTTGTTCCATGTCAAAGTTCGTCATTGCATCTATGAATGCTGCTATCTTTGGGTCTGATTTTTTCTCTAGATGCAGATTAAAATCTCCTAGGATTGTATAATCTGGACTTGTCACACTGGATTCAAGAAAAGGACTAAGTAGTTCAATTAAGGAGGTTTTTGCACTAGGTGGTCCATTAAACGTATAATTGTTAGTGATTTTTATTTGGAAGGTCAAAGTTTCACAGTCTGGGGTGCTTCCTTTGTCTGAGATTTTAATTCTCAGATCTTCTTTTGCTGATTGCCAGTCCTCCCCCCCGTTTTATTTTTCTGTCAACTCTGGAGAAGGAGTATCCCTCCGGAATAGCTAAGGCCAGATCAACATTTGATGCTTCGTCTGCCCATGTTTTGGTGATAAATAGTATATCAATATTTTGTTCATCTATTAGTTCAGCTGTTTGTATATTATGCTTGACTAATGATCTGACATTAATCAAGCCGGTTTTTCAAAATATTGTTTCTATATTTTGGTATCCTGAATTTATCCAGGCTCTTAGTGGGAAGAAAATCAAATACACATGTGCATGTCGGACATTTTTTACCTTCTTTGTGTGGCTCTATCTGGGCACATATGATGTCTGGTCTCAGCCCTTTAAGTTCCTGGCTGGAGTATTTCCATAATCTTTTGTCGGTGTCGCTTTGGACAGGGGGTATGGCCCTTGGCCCGGTCCTGGCGCGGACAGGCGCAGACGGGCTTGCCTTAGGCGCGCCTTCGGCGCGCAGGCGGCGCGCCCGCTGCGCGCGTCCACTGCACGTTTGTGGAGGGCACATTTATAGTGGTGGGGAAGGGGGCATGGCCTGCGTCTGTGGGCGTGGCTTGTGCTCGCTCGGATTACAGACAATAGTTAAAAAAACTATTTTGCTCTCCCGGCTAACTCTCCTCGGGAGTGGAATCGGCTCTGACTAGCGGCTTGTACTCAGCTCGCTTTTAAGAATATGCGAGGGGGCGTGGCCTGCGTCTGTGGGCGTGGCTTGTGCTCGCTCGGATTTGGCGGCAAGAACTCCGACCCACCGCAGCCCTGAAATCGGCAGCGCGGGGAGTTTCTGACAGGTGAGGTGGGGGGGTGCTCGGGTTGCGTGCTACCGTTGTGTCAGAGTGCAATTTAAATCAGGAGCAGTCTGTGACAGCAGCGTGCAATTTTGTTATCATATAATTTTAAAAGTGACTCTTTAAAATCGAAATACAGACAATAGTTAAAAAAACAATTTTGCTCTCCCGGCTATCTCGCCTCAGGAGTGGAATCGGCTCTGACTAGCGGCTTGTACTCAGCTCGCTTTTAAGAATATGCGGAGGGGGCGTGGCCTGCGTCTGTGGGCGTGGCTTGTGCTCGCTCGGATTTGGCGGCAAGAACTCCGACCCGCCGCAGCCCTGAAATCGGCAGCGCGGGGAGTTTCTGACAGGTGAGGTGGGGGGGTGCTCGGGTTGCGTGCTACCGTTGTGTCAGAGTGCAATTTAAATCAGGAGCAGTCTGTGACAGCAGCGTGCAATTTTGTTATCATATAATTTTAAAAGTGACTCTTTAAAATCGAAATACGGACAATAGTTAAAAAAACAATTTTGCTCTCCCGGCTATCTCGTTTCAGGAGTGGAATCGGCTCTGACTAGCGGCTTGTACTCAGCTCGCTTTTAAGAATATGCGGAGGGGGCGTGGCCTGCATCTGTGGGTGTGGCTTGTGCTCGCTCGGATTTGGCGGCAAGAACTCCGACCCGCCGCAGCCCTGAAATCGGCAGCGCTGGGAGTTTCTGACAGGTGAGGTGGGGGGGTGCTCGGGTTGCGTGCTACCGTTGTGTCAGAGTGCAATTTAAATCAGGAGCAGTCTGTGACAGCAGCGTGCAATTTTGTTATCATATAATTTTAAAAGTGACTCTTTAAAATCGAAATACAGACAATAGTTAAAAAAACTATTTTGCTCTCCCGGCTATCTCGCCTCAGGAGTGGAATCGGCTCTGGAAGTGGATGATGGCAGCAGGCTGGTGATTGTGCATGGCAGGCTGGGAGGTGAGAGTGTGTTGCTAGTGAATGTTTATGGGCCTAATATCGATGACCCCTTGTTCTTCTCTGATGTGTGGCGCAGGATATTGGCATTCCCACCTGCTGCAATTATTTGGGGAAGGGATTTCAATTTATATTTAGATGTAGCTAAGGACAGGCATGAAGTCAGTGAGGCTCGGTCCAAACGGGCGGAGGATATGTTGTGGGGGCTCATAGACGCTGGCCATGTGCATGATGTGTGGCGCTTGTTCCATCCTGCTGCCCGAGAGAGCACGTTCTCATCGTCGGTGCAAGGTTCTTGGTCTCGCATTGATTTTTGGTTGGCATCGGAGGCGCTCTGTCCCTGGATTATGAAAGTTTCGCACGAGGCCCGTTCCTTATCAGACCACTCGCCTGTACTCCTGGAGCTACGATACCGGAATGTCATGCGCCACTTTTTGCGTGGAGGCTCCAACACTCGGAATTTAAAGATCCAGTATTTAGGCAGACCATAGCGGAGGCAATCAGGAATTATTTCATAGAAAATGAAGGCACTGTGGAGAGTGCGGGTGCCCTCTGGGAGGCCTTCAAGGTCACCATCCGTGGGGCCTGCATCGGGGTGCAGTCTGGTGTCCTGAGGGATATCCAATGCAGCAAAACGGAAACTGGCAGCTGGCATATTAAACCTGGAGCGCGCTTTTGACACTGATCCCTCGGCTGACAAGCTAGCAGAAATAAGGGAGCTGGTAACGGAGCATAATGACACTGTAGACCAGGAGTTAAGGCACTGCTCACGGCGCAGGATTGCTAGGTACTATGGGGAGGGTGGGCGGCCTAGTTGCTCTCTTGCCAAGAATCTTGCAGAGCCCCAAAGCCAGGAACCTATCATTGAGCTCATTGACGACACTGGAGAGCCTCGTCATTCGACGGAGTAACTCTGTGACGTTGTGCTAAAGTTTTACAAAGATCTATATGCAGCTAGGGAGTCCCCCTCCACAGAGGAGATGCATGATTATCTAGATAACGTGGCTTTAGGATGGCTGTCCAATGCACATCGCAAATATTTGGTGCAGCCCTTCGATGAGGAGGATGTGAGGGAAGCCATTATGGCCCTGCCAACCTGTAAAGCCGCCGGGCCGGATGGTTTACCGAGCGAGTTTTATAAAGCGTACACAACAACCCTAGCTCCAAGGCTACTAGAAGTCTACGCAGAATCCTACGACAGTGGGATTTTGCCGCCCTCTCTCCGGTAGGCCCTTCTTGTCACCCTGCTAAAGCCAGACAAACCCGCCAATCAGTGTGGATCGTACCAACCTCTTTCAATCATTAACATTGACACAAAGATATTGGTAAAAATGATAGCTACTAGGCTACAGCATTTGATACCCCTCTTAGTGCTGCCAGATCAGTCCGATTTCATCACAGAGCGCTCCACAACTCATAATCTGCACATGTTGTTTTCCACACTGCACTATTTCAAACTGAATTTTCTGGCTGTTGCTGTGCTGTTCGATGCAGCAAAAGCCTTTGACTCTGTGCACTGGTCCTACATGTTCACGGTCCTGAGCAGGATGGGGTTTCCCCCTTTCTTTGTGCAGTGGCTTAAGGTCCTCTATAATTGTCCGGTTGACCAATTACGAGTCAATGGCTGGGTTTTGTCATTATTTCCTATAGAAAGGGTAACGAGACAGGGCTGCCCCCTGTCACCCATGTTCTTCTCCCTAACACTAGAGCCACTGACATTTAAAGTAAGTCAGAAGCATTCGGCTGCGGCATTAAGGTTTCGGCTGCGTCCCTTGATTGTCTTCCTCTATGCGGATGACATGATGCTCTTTGTCCGGGAGCCCTCTATATACCTGTCACCGTTACTCAGGGAATATGTTAAATTCAAAAGATTACGGGACTCGGTATTAATTGGTCCAAATCAGTAGTTTTTCCACTGACTGCGCATACAAGAGAAATAGAACTTGACCTCCCACTGTCCTGGCCCTCCGAGCCTTAAAAATACATGGGAGTGTGGATACACTGGGACCCCGCAGTGGTGATAACGGAGAATTATGGGCAGTCCATTGTGAGCATTACTGAGCAGGCCGAAAGATGGTCGCATCTTCCTCTATCGTTGGCTGACAGGATAGCCATTGTCAAAATGGTCTTCTTGCACAAGATGCTATACTTCTTTATCAACATTCCCATAAAACTGATTATAGCGCTGTTCCGTATGCTGCAATCGGCACTGTTGACCTTCATTTGGGGGGGACAACCCAGATGCAGATGGGATTTATTGGTGCAGCCCTTCGATCGGGGGGTTTTGAGACTCCGGATCTTCGCCTCTATTATCTGTGTGCGCAGGCACAGTTCGCCCATTACTGGCACTTCCCGCAACGCTTCCAACCTCATGTGGTTATTGAAGCGGATGCTGTTCTACCTGTTCCATTGCCAGTGATGGCTCGCTTGGGAGGATCGGGTGGGCCCCGGACGGAAATGAATCCTCCATTGTGCATGTCATGGGCATGGTGGGCACTGGCTTCCAGGGTGCAGCTTTCTCATCTATATGCTCCACTCCTGCCCCTGGCGTCTCATTCGGGGTTGTCTGCGGTGCGGGAGTCCTCTGCCCTGCTGGAGCTTGCGGGCATCGTCCGGGTGGGTGATCTATATAGGGGAGGTCGCTTTAAGACTTTACGCGAGGCTCAGAATGGGGTGGATCGTGGCTTTATGTTTAACTTGACGTATGTCCGGGTCCGTCAAGCTATACGGGATGTGTATTGCAGGCAGTATTAAAAGGAGAAAGTCATACGGGGCTTATAACCTAACTTTACAACTCCTCCCTATGGGAACGAGAAATTGAGGAACACCCATCATGCCTGCGCTGGAAAACTGCGATAGGCAGCCCCATCACGAGGGAGGTGTGGACGGCATGCTGTTAGCTCACGGGCTGTCTCACAGCCAATTGCAACCTTAGAATTATACATTTTTAATACCTACATCAGGTATACTACTCTCCTCTGAAATTATATGAACATGGCCTGGGAGAGACTGCGAACTGTGTGCGGTGTGGTGCTGTGAATGCAGATTTGTATCACGTTGCCTGGCTGTGCGGTGGCGTGTTTCCCTTATGGGCTGAAGTGGTGTTGGAACCGGTGGGTTGTACGCCTGAACTGTGCCTCCTTGGCCTGAAACCAGCTAACAGACGTATTGTTGCAATCTCCACCCTGTTTGCAAAGAGGGCGGTGGTGCAATGATGGGGATCGAGATCCGCCCCTACTATAAAACAGGGGCTTCACAAGTTGGTTTATTGTAGAGATCAATTGCAGGTGTATGAGGAGGAGTTACCGGAGTCTTCCCGCCCTAAGGACTTTTGGGCCCCTATGACATCTTATCTGATGTCTCACCCTGGCATATTCTAAATGTGCTGTTTTATGGGCTGGAGCTTTTCTGATTGTACTGCGACATCCCGGAATCTAAAGAATTTGCTCTGTTACCTCGACTAATTACCTGGCCATCAGACAGGTGCCTCATGGATTGTTTTTACGGATTGTTATCTGTATAGCGTGCACAAATGTGTTATGAAGAGTAGCGATAATGTATATCTGTTGCCCGGGAGGGGGTTGGGGGGGGCGGGACATGGGGGGAGTTCTTTGGCTGCATGTACTTGATTCGTCATGTACAGTTTGGCATTCTTGACTGTATGCTTTGTTTTGACAGTATCAATCAATCTTTAATAAAATGTTAATATAAAGAAAAAAAAAAGGGTTAGTAGTATTAGAAGCCAGTCATTGCTTATGCATTCGCAGAATGAGTCAGGCTTTCACATTGGAGTGCAGTAGTGAAATATGTAGAATGTGTGCAGTCACCTTACCCCCTCCAGACTAGTGAGTCTGTGTTGCTAAAGTCCAAGGAATAATGTTGCATGTCTACAATCACACTGTAAGTCTGTGTGCATTTGGGCAACCATTGTAAGAGAAGCATTTCGTTACTCTATGTCTTTGCTGACACATAACTGTTTAAAAATGTGTTTTACCCCTTGCATTTCTCTAGTGACCCATTCAACACCATGTACTAACTTACTTACTGCATCAAGATGTACTGTAACAGAAGATGTACTGCATCAAAAGATGTTTACTGCATCAAAAGATGTGCTGCATCAGAAGATGTACTGCATCAGAATATATTTTCTCCACCAGAAGATGTGCTGCATCAGATGTTTAAATATCGTAAGCATTCTACAGGATCTTGAAGTCGTACAGTGATTTCAGCTGTTGCACCGCTTATGTTAAAAATATTTTACCTAAACATATGGCCAAGCAGCAGTGGTGAAGACCTGTAAGAGCACATAGAATGACCATTATGTATTATGTATTTTAACTTAAACTGCTCCTATAACAGCCATTGTTCTGAGCACCCATCTCATTCCAGTGCTGAGAGTCTAATGTGAGGCTGGGGCTGATAATGCAGAGGTGCATCTTGAGAACTGCCAATGCTGTGCAACTCAGACTCAAACCCTGCAGGCTTCTGTGTGCTGTCTCTATGGCAGGCCAGGGCAGTAACACATCTCAGCGGCTCTGCTCTTTGACAGTTTGTAGACAAGCTGCTGGCCTGGAGCTGGCCATGTAATACCTGTGCCTTAGAAGAAAGGTCCGGTGACCCAACTGCTGGATTTTAATTAGATGGGCAGTAACCTGTGTACTTATTCTCGGTAGAGCAGACCTTTAACTCTTTTTACAGTCCTGGTGCAGGCACTCCCTGTGCTCTTCCTCAGTTTCCTTGAGACTCACAGCAGACAGCTCGTCTCAGTGTGAGTCAGCAGAAATCTAGAGATTACCAACAAACACTGTGCCCCAGGCTACCTGAGAGGTAGTCTGCAAGGTGAGGCAGCCTATGTTGTGGTGTAGTAAGCCAAGCAACCACCTCTCCTTAACCCTGGCAGAGCATGCTACGTGTGTGTGGATGCATTTTATAAGTAGGCCTCATCTGCCAAATGATATGGGCTGGTACCAATGCTGATGGACAGCCCTGTTAGCCAATGCCTAAAGCCAATGGCTGAACTTTGCAGTTCAAAGGTCCTGTTCTGTATCTGTATGTATGTATGTGCATGATGCGTGTGTGTGAAGATTTGTGCGATCACCAGAAAGCTATAGGGTGAAGGTGATAATCTAAAGCTGTCTTTTAGTAAGACCTAAAAAGGGTCCCATCAAGTTAGCAGCAAAAGGATAAACAGCATCCACTTTGAAATTGTGAGACAGAAATGCTCCTGGGAAGGACAAACAAACGAAAAGTGTGAAAAGCCATCGACTCGATAGCAGACACCTGAAATAGGCATGAGCAAGAGATTGCCTCAAAGCACGTGTTAAGTATTGAAAACAATCAGGCTGCCCGCAGACTGCTAATGCTGTGTGACCGGCAATACAATGGCCTGGGGTACATCACTGCTTCACTTGTTGTAGATCCAGTAAAGAGTGTGTCAAATAAGCTCTACCTCTTCTCTGGTTGTTATTCACCTACGGTAGTCAAACGATGAGGATGGGTTCACAACAGCCTACACTTGACCATGAATGTTGTTAAACGTTGTTGGCTTGATTGAATAAGCGAAGATAAATAAATATGAAACAATAACAGAAAGAGTTTGAAATGGTTCTTGCAAACAAGAAGAAGTAAAAAGAGGCTCCGGAAAAGAGATTCCTGTATAGTTATATCTACTGACCAATAGAGTTTACCAACTCCTCAACTTCAATCTTATGCAGGAAAGCATTATAAAGTTCTCCCCTTTTCTCTACTTGCAATGCTGTATATAAATGGTATGGTTAAAAGTCATGGGTGCTGGAAGCATGATCAGTCTCTTTTGACCAAACAAAAACTTCTGCCTTATACAGTAACTCGGTGATGGGTTTTATGAGCTCAAAAAAATGATATCTGAATCTCCTATAAAAACGGACAAAGCCCAAACAGCTTTCAGTGGCCTTGAATGAAATTGTTGTTGGCCCCCAAACAATTACTGACACTTTCTTTACATCCCTCTGTATACCCAGGGGTGTGCTTATTTTGTTTTCCAAAAACTGTACTGCAGTTGTGTGAGAAATACACTTCTCCATCTTACAAAAAGATGGGATCTCTTATTCGCTATAGAATTGTCTTACTAGTTGAATTTCCAAGGAGTCTAAATAAATCAGAATGTCACCCAAATACACAATACAGATCAGATCCAAACATCATCACAATACAACATCACAAAGTACTGAAACACTGCAGGTGTGTTGCAGAGTCCAAAAGGCATGGTCTGGTATTCTGGTATTCAGTCATCCCAAATATAGTACAGAATGCAGTTTTTCATTTGTCACCCTCTTGGGCTCTGACTCGATGGTAAGCTCCTATGAGATCTAGTTTGGGGTTATTATTCCATTTAAAATGCCCTCTAATAGAATTGATATTAATGCTAATAGTTAAGGGATCATCACTTTGATTCTATAAATGCCTCTGTATCTATATATTTCCTCATGTCACCCCCTTTTAAAAAATAATTTAAATTAGGCACTTTTTTAACTTTAAAGACCGCTTAAGATGTTCTGTTTCTGATTCAATGAGTGCATGCTCTTTACTACAAGGTATTGGTGCACCTGGTTCCAGATCGATATTACAGTCATAACGTCTATGTTGTGGTAACACAATTAGCTTTCCTCTTTTTGAAGTCTTCGTTACAAGATGGTAGAGAAGTTGTACAGCCAATAACTAGAGATACACCGCTTCCCATGCAATTTTCCATAGGGATCTTTAGCCAGAGCTACAGCCCGAACAGCTGAATGGAATTACGCCAAATTTGGCAGAGAGGTAGAGTTCGGTTCGCAGATTGTGCTTTTTGTTAACTGGTGTAAATCCGTTTAGTAGTTTCTGAGAAAATTAAAAGTAAAATCATAGCAATATCTAGAGATGGAGTTCTACACGCGTACCGAGATCCGTTCAATTATGAGCATGAGCTGCATGCTGATTGGCTGTCAACTGTCTGTCAACACTCCAAACCAAGAAGTGTTGGCAGCAATCTTGTGCCTCGGTAGAACAGAGTCACAAGAAAACGGGGAAACAAAGGTGAAAACGAAGATTTTTTAAATCGCGCGGTACGCGTACACTGCCAATCCCCCTCCAAAAAATTAAGGCACCACTCTGCAAACGCGCCCCCTGGCGCGTTTGCAGAGGGGGATCTAATTCCCCTTGAATACTGGGGGTCCCTGGGGGCCAAGTAGCCCACCAACAACCTCCAGTATGCGCCAGGGGGTTGCCTTGCAGAGATGTGTAAAGAGGCCACGCCCCTTCTCTGCAACGCAGCCCCCAGGCGCATACTGGAGGTTCCTGGTGGGCTAGTTGGCCCCCATGGACCCCCAATATGCAAGAGGATTTAGTTTCCCCTCTGTAAACGCACCAGGGGGCTGCCTTGCCGAGACCTGTAAAAAGGCCATGCCCCTTTTTACACCTCTCTGCAACGCAGCCCCTGGTGCATACTGGAGGTTTCTGGTGGGCTAGTTGGCCTCCTGGGACCCCCAGTATTCATGGGGAATTAGTTCCCCCTCTTTAAACACACCAGGGGGTGCATTTGCAGAGTGGTGCAATCCGTCACCTCAAGCCCTGCCCCCTCCCTGCACCACTCTACAAACACGCCACCTGGCGTGTTTGCAGAGGGGGAAGTAATTTCCCTTAAATACTGGGGGTCCCTGGGTGCCAACTAGCTCACCAGGTACTTCCAGTAAGCGCCACGGAGCTGCTTTGCAGAGTGTTGTAAAAAAGGGCGTGGCCTCATTACACCTCTCTGCAATGCAGCTCCCTCCGCATACTGGAGGTTCCTGGTGGGCTAGTTGACCCCCAGGGACCCCCAATATGCAAGTGGAATTAGTTCCCCCTCTGTAAACGCGCCATGGGGCTGCGTTGCAGAGAGGTGTAAAAAGGGGCGGGGCCTCATTAGACCTCTCTGCAATGCAGCTCCCTGGTGAATACTGGAGGTTCCTGGTGGGCTAGTTGGCCCCCAGGGACCCTCAGTATGCAAGGGTAATTAGTTACCCCTCTGCAAACGTGTCAGGAGGCTGCGTTGCAGTGAGGTGTAATGAGGCCATGCCCCTTTTTACACCTCTCTGCAACGCAGCCCCCTGGCGCATACTGGAGATTCCTGGTAGACCTAGTTGGCCCCCATGGACCCCCAATATGCAAGAGGATTTAGTTTCCCCTCTGTAAACGCACCAGGGGGCTGCCTTGCCGAGACCTGTAAAAAGGCCATGCCCCTTTTTACACCTCTCTGCAACGCAGCCCCTGGTGCATACTGGAGGTTTCTGGTGGGCTAGTTGGCCTCCTGGGACCCCCAGTATTCATGGGGAATTAGTTCCCCCTCTTTAAACACACCAGGGGGTGCATTTGCAGAGTGGTGCAATCCGTCACCTCAAGCCCTGCCCCCTCCCTGCACCACTCTACAAACACGCCACCTGGCGCGTTTGCAGAGGGGGAAGTAATTTCCCTTAAATACTGGGGGTCCCTGGGTGCCAACTAGCTCACCAGGTACTTCCAGTAAGCGCCACGGAGCTGCTTTGCAGAGTGTTGTAAAAAAGGGCGTGGCCTCATTACACCTCTCTGCAATGCAGCTCCCTCCGCATACTGGAGGTTCCTGGTGGGCTAGTTGACCCCCAGGGACCCCCAATATGCAAGTGGAATTAGTTCCCCCTCTGTAAACGCGCCATGGGGCTGCGTTGCAGAGAGGTGTAAAAAGGGGCGGGGCCTCATTAGACCTCTCTGCAATGCAGCCCCCTGGCCCATACTTGAGGTTCCTGATGGGCTAGTTGGCCCCCAGGGGCCCCCAGTATTCAAGAGGAATTAGTTTCCCCTCTGCAAACGCACCATGGGGCTGCCTTGCAGAGACGTGTAAAGAGGCAATGCCCCTTTTTACGCCTCTCTGCAACGCAGCCCCCTGGCGCATACTGGAGATTCCTGGTAGACCTAGTTGGCCTCCAGGGACCCCCAGTAAGCAAGGGGATTTAATCCCCCAACTTAGTACGCGCTACGGGGTGCGTTTGCACAGTGGTGAAGGTAGGGGGTGGGGCTTGAGGTGATATGTGTGCAAACATGCCCTGTGGGGCGTTTTAAGTTGGGGAATTAATTCCTCTTCATTCCAGAGGTTCCCTAGGGGCCAACTAGTCCAACAGGTACCTCCATTAAGCGCCACGGACCTGCGTTGCAGCGTGTTGTAAAAAGGGGGTGTGCCCTCTGAACACCTCTCTGCAACACAGCTCCCTGGAGCATACTGGAGGTCCCTGGTGGGCTAGTTGGTTCACAGGGGACCTCAGGATTGAAGAGGAATTAATTAACCAATCTAAAATGCGTCACAGGGCGTTTTTGCACACGTCACCTCAGGCCCCACCCCCTTCCTTCACTATTGAGCACAATATTCCTCTAAAATCAGCGGAACTACGAATTCCGATTTACTCACCTGTTATCACGAGAGACGTCAGTTCTGCATCTTTGAGCCCAGTACGGATCCTGAAAAGTAAATCTAAGCATACTTACCAGTAACTTGTATTTCCTTCCATAGGAATCTATTGTGTGATTTTCACTAGAAAAGTTTCTAAGTGTCTATTTTTGAAATGTACAAATATTCCCCTAAAATCAGCCAAACTACGAATTCCGATTTACTCACCTGTTATCAGGAGAGACCTCAGTGCTGCATCTTTCAGCCCACTACTGATCCTGAAAAGTAATTCTAATCATAGTTACAGTAACTTGAATTTCCTTCCATAGGCTAACATTGACTGGTTTCACTTGGAAATTCCTCTAAGTGTGGAGTTTTGGAACTAAAAAAAATTCCTCAAAATCAGTCGAACTACGAATTCCAATTTACTCACCTGTTATCAGGAGATACCTCAGTGCCGCATCTTTCAGCTTAACTGTACTTACCAGTAACTTGAATTTCCTTCTACAGGATATCCTTGCCTGCTATGTAAAATATATATAAATTAAAAAATATAATTTTTCAATTTATATTAAAAATATGTAATGTAATTTAAAAAATAAAATATCTAAAAATAAATACTTTAAAACAATGTAAAAAATATAACAAGTAATACATTTAAAAATTATCATTCACAAAACCTTTGAAATTCACTGAAAAAACCATAGGTTTCAGCCATGTTATAGTTAGGAATTAGCATTAAAAAACCTTTGAAATTCACTGAAAAAAACCAAAGGTTTCAGCTGTGTTATAGTTAGGAATTAGCATTTAAAAAACCTTAGAAATTCACTGAAAAAACCATAGGTTTCACTCATGTTATAGTTAGCTGGGCATTTCACTCATACAAAACCATTGAAATTGCCCCGTTATAGTTAGTTCAGCTAACTATAACTCACGCGTCCGCAATGCACTGCTGATGACATCACATATTACATCACTCATGACATGGTCAGTGACATCACTGATGACATCACTGATGACATTTCAAATTACATCACTGATGACATCATCCTTGTGAAAGAGTGGCAGACCTCCTCTCACCCTAATATAACCTTAGATACACACATTCAAAAAAAGAACCTAAAATGTTCAAAAAATGGAGATACCAATACCAGTTAGAACAACCTATTCAGTAATTCTAAAATCTACAAACTCATCTACTTATTCACAAATAGTTCTATATTGTCACTCATACATGTACTCACTCATCATATGTACTCATACACCTATACATCCTGTTACACACCTACTGAAGGACTGGACTTTTAACAGTACCAGCGGTGCCAGGGAACAACACCTATAACCTTCATGGGATACCTGTTTCGGCGCACAAATTACAGAGACACGGGATACTTCCTTCGGCGTCAAAGATCAGCGTTTATTACTGCAGGGAGGCAAAAGTCACAAGAAGTACAACAGTGTGTAGGTTCTGAGAGTCTGCTTCAAATTGCGTTTGTAGGTCGCTCTCTTTTATACAGAATGTTGCCATTGCATAACATGTGGACAAAAGATTACAATTCGGTTCTCACAGTAAACTTCAAAGAGGTCGCTTTCATGTGTTCAGAATCCCGGAACATAATTACAATAGAAATGCCGGTTCCCAACTGTAAAAGTACATCTTCCCACCATTAGGCACACCCATTAGAGTTGTAAATGACAAAGAAGAAGAGACAAGAACAGCTGCAAGGAAGTCAGACACGTGTAGAGAAAAGAGTGTGGGGGTAATATCGGAAGCATGATCGTAGGATCAAAGAGTTGGATCCCATCTCCTGCACGGCTGTCACAATAGGCCGGCACGGCCAGATTACCCTCAAGCTGAGCCATCTGCCTTTGCTGTGTCATTCCTCCGGCCATAAAGACGCATGAAAGGAACATGCGTCTTCCGCAAGGCTTGGGAACAGAGGGTCAAGGAGCGAACAGTTACCTGCTCGCTGACTACGTGAGGGCAAGAAACAAAATGGATGCCGTATCTAAAATGGAACCCAAGGGTTCAGATGAAGAACACGTAATATTAGACGAACCCTGGCAGGTAGTGTAGCGAAAATTCGCACACTTGCCGAACTCGTCATTTGCGGTTCGTAGATACCAAACTCGTCCATATTCGGCAATGCCCAGAATAATTTTTACGGAACCTCAGACGGTCCTTTTGCCCTCATGTAGGCAAGCACTAGTCGGAATCATAATCGATTTCGATACTCATCAGATCATTTAGATGTTGCTGATACATTATTCTATCCTTCAATGCCTCTTTGGTGACAACGGGCTGTCTTATACACGTCGTAGCACAAAGGCTACATAAGGCAGGACCACATTGCACACAAAGACAACACGAAAACAGAAATGTTACAACAACCCCCATGATCATCAGAATCTTCCAACCCCAAGTCGATATCAGACCCCAAAACCATCCCAGAAGCGTCCAATTTCCTTCGTCCACGTGTATGGACTCCGAAATTTTGTGCAACTTAGAGATGGCTTGATAAACCGTTGGGGCATTATCAGGTATGAATATGCAGCAGCTCGAATGGATGACTTTACAAACCCCACCTCTATCTGCTAGAACGATATCAAGAACCATACGGTTCTGCAACGTCATCAGTCTATCCGCCTGGACTTCGGCTGTCAAATTACCAAGGGCATTTGCAGTTATGTTGGCAGTTGATTCTACTACACGAGTTAACTGTCTCAGGTTCCTGCTATTAACCATCGGTCCCCAGAACGGTAGGAAACCCTTAAAGAAGTCTCCAGCTTCTTGTCCGGAAGTATCTTCTTTGCTAATCACACCTCTTACAATTCTATTTCTGTGATAATCAGAGGCCACAGTGAAAGTGGGAGGCAAAAGATTCGCAATATAGCAGGTACCCGAGAAGTCATGAGGTAACCACGTATAGGCTCGATCATAACATACAAAGTAGGTACCCTTGGCAGGCAGGAAGACAGGGGAGGAGAGTGTCGGTAAGACATATGTCTCGGTACAAGCACTCTCCCCAAACTGAGCTCTCGGATTTCGACCAAGACCTTTCAAGCAGAAATTACCAAGGTGAGGTACAATCCATATCGGTGGCGAGCTTTTAAGCTGCCTCTCACCCACTGATAAGCTGTACTCAGCTTCACTTAGTTCCTTATATGCTCGCACCTCTTCCTCTGGGGTGAGCGATGCGTCAAAAATATCTCTATCTAAGTCTGCAATAGCTCTCGCCAGAGTCTTATGGTACGGGCCAGGACCAGAGTTTGCTGAGCGTGGTTCTCGATGGGGGTAGGAATCTAGTGCGCTACGGAACATAGTTTGTAATGCTCGAGCTGACCCTTGTGCACTATAAGGCAGAACTAAGTACGGAATACCTTTATCCATGGTATGTGGCATTAACCCACACACCCAACAATTGGTAGTGTTTACCACTAACTGATGTTGATGCAGGAGTTGGATAAAAGAGTTGTTTCTGAATTCCGCACGTCTGATTTGTTCGTGTTGAGGCAGAGGATAAAAGGAATGTGGAGAAACAGTAGAAACGAAATATTGATCATGAGATGGAAGAGTAGGTGTAGCAGAAGACAATAAGAACTGAGACCCATAATATATTCCTCCTACCAATAGCATAGATATGGTGAGAAACAGTATGATTACTTGTGAGAAAAACCATTTTGTATGACATATTTTCTGCAATGTAAATCTTTGCGCCAACATTTCTTCTCTTTTCGACAGCTCAGACAATGATGATTCCATCCCCTAACGACCGTCCGCGACGTTCTTGACGCACTTCGTTCTGAGTAGCGGTTATCAATTCCCAGGAATTCCCAGAAATTGATAATAGAAACCAACCTTGTGTTGATAGCTGCTAAACAGAAGGAAGTACCCGCACGGCCTTACGGTCAACCTGGATGGTAGGTTCTAGCTAAATAATGTTCTTGGCTGTACGAAAAAAGAAAAAGATACACAATATATAATGTCCACTGTTTTCAGAGCAATGTAGAACCTAGAAACAAAAAAATCTTTTTATTTATGGCTTGTTCGTGGACGAAGAAAATATCGACTACTTCCAGGGCGCGTCTGATCTTCAAACAGTGGATTGGACGGCAAAGGAGTGTTCAGTTGTTCAGGCAATTGTTCAACAGTCAAATTATCCAAGGTTGACGTGGAGGAAATTGTTTGAGAGGAGTCAGCAACGGTGTCAGATACAAGCCGAGCTTCGCTGAATGGAACGAAACGTGGTGCAGTGTCGGTCTCAGATGAAGAAAGACCTCTTCTCATCCAGGTGTCCGACGGCAGAGGAAATGGGACTCTTTTAGTGTGGGTAGCGTGTACCCAGTTCCGGCGTCCGTGTAGTCGAACCGCCGTCCTCGTAGCCAGCTGTACTTGAAACGGGCCCACAAATCTTGGTTCTAGGTTTCGTTTTCGTCCGTAGTTTCTGACGAGGATCCAGTCCCCTGGTTGAAGCCGATGACCAGGACCCTCTGTTTGTGACGGCAGAGCCTCAAAGACCTGTTGGTGAATCAAACTCAATTTAGCAGTCAGATCATAGAGATAATCAATCAACATAGGGTATTCAATTCTGTCAAATTCCTTAGGTCTTGGAACTCCCCATACATTAGCAGGACGACCGAACACAATCTCATATGGGCTGAGCCCTACTCGAGAGTGTACAGTTGCCCTGGTCGACAGGAGAGCCAGAGGCAAAGCGTCGGGCCATGATAAACCAGTTGTTGCCTGAATTTTAGCCAATTTCAGTTTTAGAGTGCCATTATATCCCTCCACCAAGCCTGCTGATTGTGGATGGTTTGCACTATGAAATTTTTGTACTATCCCTAAACCGCGACACACACTCTTCATCACACTCCCAACAAACTCACTTCCGTTGTCCGACCATACGACCCGAGGCATTCCGTAGCGGGGAAAATACTCTTTGAGCAAAATTTTTGCCGTGGATAAAGCCGTATTATCCTTAAGGGGGTAGGCCTCAATCCACCTAGAAAATGCACACACCACAACCAACACATACTTCAAGTTATTACATCTCTCCATGTGGATAAAGTCCAACTGGATAACTTCGAAAGGGTACGTAGGAGGGGCAAAATGGCCAGGTGGGGTAGGGGTGCCCTTACCAGGATTGTGCATCAAACACACCATACAATTCTTAACCACTCTCTCGGCGCACTTAGTAATCCCATCATTCTTCCATACATGAGACAACAACTTGCATATACCCTTCGTATTGATGTGCGCCATACCATGAGCCATTGTAACAACAGCGAGCACATACGCATCCGGTAACATCCATCTCTGCTTCTCTGATAAATCAACCCAACATCCATTCTCATCCAATCTTCCCGTGCTCTCTCTCCATTTTGCCCTTTCCGTCTCAGTAGCTTCATTCTGTATTCCTTTCACACTTTCAAATGTGTCTTCACACATACCAGTCTCTGTTGGCCATCTCACTGAGCTCGTAACATACATTCTGTTCGTCAAATCTTTAGCCGTCTCTTTAGCCGTTTCATCCGCAAACGCATTACCACGACCCACATCATCTGTTACTTTCTGATGTGCACTACATTTGACTATGGCCACTTGTTTAGGCAATGTGAGTGCATCTAAAAGATCATTTACAAGCTGACCATGTTGAATCTTCGTGCCATGTGACGTAAGAAATCCTCTCTCTCTCCACAGTCGTCCAAAACTATGTGCCACACCAAACGCATACTGGCTATCTGTAAACACATTCACCCGTTTATCTTTAGACAACACACACGCTCTTGTCAAGGCGACTAACTCGGCAGCCTGAGCTGAATTCTGACTTAGTCTTTCGCTTTCCACAATCGTTTTCAATGTTACTACAGCATACGCAGTCGTCACATCACCGTTCGGCAATTTAAAACAGGAACCATCCACATACAAAGTACCATCGGGATCTGTCAATGGAGTATCTTTTAGGTCAATACGACCCTTAGTTTCCTCTTCAGTTCTGAGATAGCAGTCATGTACTGCTTCACCACTTAACTCAGTGTCGATCGGCAGCAATGTTGCTGGATTCAACACATTACATCGTTTTATCCGTATATGACTGGCCAGCAACGTCAACTCATATCCAGACAATCTTGCGCTCGTCAGATGTTGAGTTTTCGTTCGATTCAATAGAGTGTCAACTGCATGCGGAACCATTACCGTGAGCATATTATTCATGACTAAACCTGCGGACTGTCGAATGGACGCCGCAGCTGCCGCTGTTGCCCTTAAACAACTTGGCAAAGCTCTTGCTACTGGGTCTAAAGACGAAGAAAAATAGGCACATGGGCGTTGTTTGTCGCCAAAAGGTTGTGTCAGAACACTCAACGCACAACCGTCCCTCTCGTGAACGTATAGTGTAAACGGCTTACTGTAGTCAGGAGTGCCCAACACAGGAGCCGAACACAACGCATCACGTAATTCCGAAAAACTTTTCTGACATTCTTCAGACCAACGTACTGGGGATGGGACATCCTTGCACGTAAGGGCTATCAATGGTTTCGCCAATAATGAAAAATTTGGAATCCATTGTCTGCAGTAAGACGTAATACCTAAAAAGGCGCGAACATCTCTCTGGGTTTTTGGCACAGTCATTCGGGAAATCGCTGCAATTCTCTCTGGGGTCAACCTTCTCCCTTCTCTTGACAATAAGTGACCTAGATAGGTAACTTCTTGACAACAATACTGTAGCTTTGAAGGCGATACCTTGTGGTGTAAGTCATATAGATAGTGTAACAATGATACCGTAACCGTTTTGCAAATAGCTTCTGTATCAGCTGCCACTAAAAGATCGTCAACATATTGAATCAAAGCTGCACCCGTTGGTAAAACAAAGGCATCAAGCTGACCTTTAAGTGCTTGGCTGTAGATTGACGGACTCTCACAGTAGCCCTGTGGAGCGCGTTTTAGTCTAAAACTGCGACCACCTAATGAAAATCCGAATAGATCTCTGCTTTCCTCGGCAATCGGAATGCTAAAGAAAGCATTCTTTAGATCGATCACTGTGAACCAGGAGGCAGATGCCGGAATCATTGTTAGTAAAGCCGTAATGTCAGGAACCACAGGAAATTGTGGAACCACTATTTTATTTACCTCTCTCAAATCTATTACGAAACGATACACAGGAGGTTTAGTTGGATCAGTTCGTTTCAGAATTGGTAATACAGGGCTATTACACACGTTTCCACGAGTTTCTTCAACAACACCTTTTCCAATGAGATCATGAACGATTGCTAACAGCGCGCGTTCGCCCTCAAGAGAAATACGATATTGAGGTAAACGCGGTAATCGCGCATTTGGTTTCAATTGAATCACATAGGGTGGAATGTCTAACAGGCCCACATCATTGGGACCTGTGGCCCATAAGGACGCAGGGAGGGAACTCAATTCCGGTGGGAATTTGTCGACTGATAAATACATTGGAGAGATCACTCTCCGTCCCAATGTAAGCTCCACTCCTTCGGGGGAACAATACAATGTTGCATATAATCGTTTTAACAAATCCAGGCCCAAAAGATTTTCACCACAACCTGTAGATAGAATCAGTGGAGCCGTTAGCTCACGAGGTCCAATCATAAGAGGCAAAGGACTAGAGACTGGATTGCTAACAGGGGCGCCAGAGAATCCAACGGAAACGTTCGTTAAGCCAGACAAAGGTGCGCCAGGGAGTTTCGAATGCATAATGGAACTTTTTGTCGCACCAGTGTCTAACAGAAAAGGCTCAACTACACCCGATGTAGCCACTGCAACGTAAGGCCCACTCTGATCGACCGGAACTGACACTACTCCCTCTCTTTGTCGTTGGCTGTCCTAGTAATGGTCATTTACAACAGTCTCATGCTCTACGTAATAATCATCCACATTATACTGTGCAGATCGAACTGACCCCATATTTCGCTGGTCAAAGCAATTATTTGCATCTGATTGATTTTGATAACGATCACTCTGATTGTGGGATGAACCACGACCTCTACCTCGTGATGCCTGTTGGGGACCACTACCACGATTTCCTCGTGCTGACACACCATTTAGGCGGTCCCGTAAGGCAAGACAATCATATTTTAGGTGTCCCTCTTTCTTACAATATGCGCACTGATTATACCCAAGGGAAGATCTATAATCAAAGTTGTCAGAACGTTGCTGCATCCTATCAGGCTGTGCTCGTGGTCGATACTGCTGTTGTGAATCAGTTTGGTTTGATCGTGGAGGGTAGGCTTGCTGCAACAAAACCTTCGTTTTGAGTTCTTTCGTTTTCTTCTCTACACGATCACTTTCTTCCTTTTCCCTATTCTCATAATACTGGGCCGTTGCTAGTATTTGCGCAGGGGTTGAAACTGCCCACGCACTCTCTGAATTCTTCAGTTTGTTGCATAGCTCAGGCAGCAAATTTGACACGAATTTGTCAACGAATAACCGCTGGCCTCCCTCAGCGCCCATGTCCTGGCCGCTGTGGTCGACAAACGCTTCCTCGAACCTTGTAAAGAAATCTGAGACACTCTCGTCTTTCTTCTGCTTACAAGCTGATAACTTATCCCAGTTAACCTTCATCGCTGGCATGAGAGTTTTCATGAGCGTAATGATTTTCTGATGCAAATCCAAGATTAGCTGGTCGGGCTTAGCCCCACCAACTTGTAATGCATCAGCCGCTAGCAGTGCAGCCCAATCACCCCCTAATTCAACTGCGTGGTTGGCTTGACGAATTTTGGCCCAAACTGGTTGCGGTACAACATTGCCAAACAACATGTCGATGTCGGCAAGGTTCATAATAGAAGCTTCCACCAGTTGTGATAACTCCTTATAATAACCAGCCGGATTTTTACGCGGATCGGGTAAGGATTGCTTTACTTGCAAAACTTCCGATCGTTTCCATGGAAGATGTATCCACACTCTTCGAAAATGCGGTAGAACCACAGGGTTTGCATTAGGATCACCAGGCACCCACAGTGGCGGAACCTCTCTCATGGGGTATTGACCAGGAACCGCTTTCCAATTCTCAGTGGTATCATCTGAGGACACCCGAGAATGTGTTATGGATCTAAACGCTAATAAGCGTTCCAGGGCACGTCGTACATCGTCTCCTATAATCATACCGTTCGAAAAGTGACTCTGAAGTTCAATTATGTCGGTCGGTACATTATCTACATCATCATTATACCATTCTTCCCTCAAAAAGTTACACATCTCTTCAAATACAAATCTCTGCGTAGGCTCATTAAACTGAGAAAACGTATCAAAGACTACACGTGGAGTGTAATTAGCAGGATGTCTTATCCACCTATGTGCCATGGTTATTAACGTCTCTTTCTCCCTACCACTAGGGATCTGACTCCGTCTCTGAGGAGTTTCAGATGAATCAGACGAAAATAATGGACCAGAAAGAGGTGAATAAAGGGTAGCAACAGAGTTAGGAACACGCTTACGAACAGAAGGGGAAAGAAAAACAGGGGCAACAACACTGGAGGTGAAAGAAGGCATAGTAGGAACTGACAAGATAGTTGGAGTAGCAGAAACAACAGTCTGCGAAGGTACAGGTATAGGGGCAGTAGGAACAAGGACAGGTGGTGGAACAAACGTAGGGTTAACAGCGGGCTGACCCGCAGCCGCTGGAGCAACAAGGGGAGCAACAGGAGGTACTACAGGAGGAACTACAGGAGCAGTAGCACCCTGTACATAAGGAGGTGGTGATTTCATTAAATACGATAACAAGGAATCCTCCTTCAAATCTTCTTCTTTCTTTTCTAATTTGTTCGGTAAGACCGGATAACATTTATCTATTTTCATGTGATGCAATCTAGTAGAGATTTCCATGTCCTTTTCTTCTTTGTCTTGTTTACATTCTCGTATAGCTTGCATTATCGGAACGAACCCTTGCTTTTGATCCTTTTTAAGTTGTTTGATTTCTTTCTGCTTGGCCTCTTTACGCCATATCCGAAAGGAATCAAACATAGCTGGCCTAGCTTTCTTTAAAAATAATTTAGCCTCAAGATTATCTAAAATCGAAAGTTCAAAAGTTCCATGTGGTGGCCATCTAAGGTCACCGTCTTTCTTTGTATAACGAACCCAATAATCATTATATATTATAGGACCCACACCATGTCGACTATAAAGATCATGTATCGGAGTTCCAACTGGAGGTATCGGACACGAGTCCTCCAACCGGGAATCCATTGCGCAACATTGGAAAATACGAAACAAACCACTATGGCTAGGCATCGTGCACACTAACCTAGTATCAAACTTCAAGGATTACCGAAGTAATTAAACCTCGTGTAAGTCAAAACCCTCGGTTTTTGGCAATTGCAACTGTCAAATAACACTAAGAACCAATACTAAGAACCACAAATGCAATGGAACCATGCAATACAACAAAGCCTTAAGGCTATCACAAAGCTCAGAGAGCTAACCACAAAGCCTGAGGAGGCTATTACAAAGCTCAGTGAGCTATTACAACAAAGCCCTTAAAGGCTAACAACAAAGCTTTCAAAAAGCTAGAACAACCACTAAGGACTGGGAGCGACCCACAAATACTTAACTCAGAACTTCAATGGCGTCACCAGGAAGGCCCGTCTATTGTCTCGCTTGTACGTAAGGTCTGCGCCGGGCGTCGAAGACAGGTCGACAGTCAGGGCATCGGTCCGTCGCAGCCGTCAGGAGGCGGGAATCTTCGCAGGGAAAAACTTCGGGCCACTTATTTCGACAACAGGATCGATGAAGCGGGGTGCACCTTCCCTCGGAGATTTCACACGAAGTTCCTCACGATCATCAGGCTTTGGACCGGTACCGCTGAAGTCGCCCCACGTTGGGCGCCAACTGAAGGACTGGACTTTTAACAGTACCAGCGGTGCCAGGGAACAACACCTATAACCTTCATGGGATACCTGTTTCGGCGCACAAATTACAGAGACACGGGATACTTCCTTCGGCGTCAAAGATCAGCGTTTATTACTGCAGGGAGGCAAAAGTCACAAGAAGTACAACAGTGTGTAGGTTCTGAGAGTCTGCTTCAAATTGCGTTTGTAGGTCGCTCTCTTTTATACAGAATGTTGCCATTGCATAACATGTGGACAAAAGATTACAATTCGGTTCTCACAGTAAACTTCAAAGAGGTCGCTTTCATGTGTTCAGAATCCCGGAACATAATTACAATAGAAATGCCGGTTCCCAACTGTAAAAGTACATCTTCCCACCATTAGGCACACCCATTAGAGTTGTAAATGACAAAGAAGAAGAGACAAGAACAGCTGCAAGGAAGTCAGACACGTGTAGAGAAAAGAGTGTGGGGGTAATATCGGAAGCATGATCTTAGGATCAAAGAGTTGGATCCCATCTCCTGCACGGCTGTCACAATAGGCCGGCACGGCCAGATTACCCTCAAGCTGAGCCATCTGCCTTTGCTGTGTCATTCCTCCGGCCATAAAGACGCATGAAAGGAACATGCGTCTTCCGCAAGGCTTGGGAACAGAGGGTCAAGGAGCGAACAGTTACCTGCTCGCTGACTACGTGAGGGCAAGAAACAAAATGGATGCCGTATCTAAAATGGAACCCAAGGGTTCAGATGAAGAACACGTAATATTAGACGAACCCTGGCAGGTAGTGTAGCGAAAATTCGCACACTTGCCGAACTCGTCATTTGCGGTTCGTAGATACCAAACTCGTCCATATTCGGCAATGCCCAGAATAATTTTTACGGAACCTCACTACACTTATACATAGAGTCATTCACACATATACTCACACATGCAAATGAACTATCAAACATCCATTTACTTGCATATACAGCTCTACACACACCACTACACTTATTTCTACAGAAACGTACACATACTTTCTTAAACAATTAGTTCTAGAAACACATACTTATTTATACAGGAACTCTCCCAATCTGTCACTGTCATATATCCTTACTTATATACATCAATACTCACATATACTAGTTTAAAACATATGTACTTACTCATAAAGACACTATTGAGGCAGTTATTCACTCACTAACACACCCATACACACACTCAACCACCCATACAGTCCTGCACACACGCTGTCTTCAAAACACATACAAACAGTGAATCAGTCATTCATGCATCTGTGCGCTAAGTAATACCCCCATCAAACCATACAGACACTCATTCTGATACTCAAAAGACCAACTAATAACCCATATAGACACTCATGTAGCTACTCACTAACCCATGCCGCCACTCATACACAAATTGAGACACTGATACAGATATTTACATATTTAAACATTACTCGTTAATACATGTATTCACTAAGATATATTTAATAAGTCAGTTATACAATCAATTTTACAAAAAAAAACATTTAGACACTTATTTACCCATTTATTCTACCATCAACCTTTAGATAAACATATATAAAAAATATTTATTTTTCAGAAAGACACACATTCACTGGATGATGTCAATAGTGATGTCATTTGAGATGTCATCAGTGATGTCATGAGTGATGTCCCTGACCATGTCATGAGTGATGTAATATGCGACGTCATCAGCAGTGTATTGCGGGCGTGCGAGTTATAGTTAGCTGAACTAACTATAACGGGGGAATTTCAATGGTTTTGTATGAGTGAAATGCCCAGCTAACTATAACATGTGTGAAACCTATGGTTTTTTCAGTGAATTTCTAAGGTTTTTTAAATGCTAATTCCTAACTATAACGTGGCTGAAACCTATGTTTTTTTCAGTGAATATATATATATATATATATATATATATGCTATTAGTTTAAAGTTGATGTTTGATGGAATAGTGGTTTTGTCCAAAGCATAAGATATTCACAACTTAAGAAGTTGTTCAAACTGTCTTTTCTGTACGTATTTAAACGGTTATAAATGAGACAGCATACTTAGTACTGTATTCAAACAGAAAGTATTTTGTTTATTTCCATTTGCACATGTGAGCACTTGCACTTTAAAAAGGGCTGAGTATATGGCATTGTCATGTGACCAAGGCCACAGGGACGGCTGAAACGCGCCATGACTAGCTGTTGGGGCGAATAAAATTGAATGCTACAAAGAAGTGGTCCATGCCTTGTTTTTCCGTCTGAGAAGCGGAGCGCTGCAAGGTACTGCAGATAATTTCCGGCATTTGACTGCTGCCGGTGTTGGACCCCCTCCTCTACAAGAAGGCTTCGCTGCAGCAGTTTAACCGTACTTCCAGTCTCTGTCAATTTTCGCCGGCTGGTGAAGTTTTGGCGGGGACCCCGGGGGTGCCTTTGGAGTCCCATTCAGGGGAAGGAGTGAAGCCATCCAATCAGCATCCAACGTGTGTAGCACCCAGAAGAAGCCAGCGACTAGCTGCAGATCGGAACGCGAGTGAGAAGGAGCCCAAGATGCCGTTTTTCGAACAAAGCTGGTGAAGGGACCGAGAGCGCCCGCAAGAGACTGCAGCCGTGGTAAGAGCGCAATAGGCGTCCGTGTGTGATTGATTGGAGAGGGGAGGTGAACATACAAAGTGAACATACGAAGTGAAGAGCGGTCGATTGAGGTGGGCTGCTAGCCGCCGAGGACCGGAGCAAAATAGTGGGCTTCTGTATGTTAGTAAGCACAAAGCAGTAGAGCCCCATTAAACAGTGATGTCAGGCGATGCACGAAGAGCCCGTGAGCTCGCCGCACAGGAAATGTTCTTGGATGAGATAGAGAATGAAACGTTTGCAAACAAAGGAACTGGAGGGGAGTTAAGCGTAGCTGAACCGAGCAACATCAGAACGGCCTTTAAGGAGCTGGAAAAGCTCAAACGTAATGAACAATCTAAATGGTGGGAGGCACGTTCACTAAAAAGATACCTGGATGTTGGGAGAGTACCTAGAGGACTACGCTTAATGCTGGCCCCCAATTATGAGTCACCAAACCCCCTTATGATGGTAGCATGGGGTGAGTGCAATCTTGACTCTTCACGCCGACTAATGCAAATTCTGGTTCAGTATGCAGAGATAGACGGGGAAGAGTTACAGAGGTAAATAGATGCACTTAAAGATTCGATTAAGACACAAATAGGAGGAAAAGAGACCCCGGAGACAACAAAATTAAGGGAGGATATGGTAACAAGATTGGCGAAGGAGGAGGAAAATATCAAGGCCAGAAAAATTCATATATTCAAGAGGGACAAAGATGATTATGCCAACGGGCAAATATTTACATTTGCGCGCCGCTATGATAATTTAAGAGCGGCCACAGCGAAAAACCGTGGCATAAAAAATGCTAAAGCAGCCCAACCAGCAGAAGATGACTCAGTGGTATACAGCTCCGCTGTGGAAAGTGGCTCGGACACTGAGGGGCCAAGAGACAAAAGTAATGTTACACTGACCTTGGGGGAAGAATTGGAAATTTTAAAAGACAGCAGAAAGGACACCCTAAGGTCATGATTCCAAGGCAAAACTGCGCAACAAAATCCCAACGCAGGAGGGGCAGGCGCATTGCCGCAAAACAAAGGAGAGCAAAGCAAGCGTGGTCGGGGTCGGGGAGTGACCCGGAAGCCACGGCAATAAACCCCTCTGAGGAATTAGTAACTGTGATAAATACTCAGGTAGTGGATGCAACAAACATAACCAAACCAAACCAAAATCTATAATTAACCTGAGCTCCACAGTGCTAACCAAAGCGGAGAAACAACTCCTAAGTTTGGGCTTAAGTTTCTGCCCGGAATCAAACTTTTGTTATACTAGAACAAGGGCAGATGTATACCAGTACATAAGAAAATTAAAATTGAAAAAACAGTTTCTGCATAAATCTGCAAATGCAATTGCTGAGCCATCAAAAACAAGATTGGACAATGAAGAGCTAACAGTGCGGGATATCGGCCTTTTTCATGACTTGTGCCAATTGGGAAGTGAGGACAGTTTGGGGACACAAGAAAGAGTTGCACTAAGTGGGCAAATGAAACCCACCACCCCATTCAAACCCAAGTCGAAATACATCACCCTGGCAGCTCGTGATGGATTAGATGCCTTCAGTGAAGCAGTGGTGGCGCAAATTAAAAGACTGGCCCAAGTGAACAACAAAAAGGATAAAAAATATACAAGCCAAGAAAGGAAAGTGAATCAATTGGTGAACAAGTTACATGGATCCGAATTGGTGATCCGCAATTCAGACAAGGGCGGGAACATCGTCTTATGGCCAATTAAAGATTACCTTCATGAAGCTTACAGTCAGTTGGATAATACCCAATGTCACAGAATGAGCAGCCCACAAAAATACAGGCTGATGCAGGAAAATCTGTGTAAAAACTTGGTGGCCTGGAAGGGGTTAGGTATGTTGAGTGGGGATGAGTTCAAATATATCAAAAAGGATCACCCACTAACACCATATATATACTTCATACCGAAGATACATAAAAATCTTACCAGACCGCCTGGAAGACCGATAATTTCGGCATGTGGGGGGCCCCTAGAAAACTATCGAGATACATAGACTATTTTTTACAGGCACATATGAAATCTTTGAACTCATATGTACAAGACACCAGTGATTTCCTGCGAAAAATTGAAGAGATTGAGTGGGAATCAGACTTCCTCCTGGTAACATTGGATGTGAGTTCCTTGTACACCTGCATCAAACATATGGATGGCCTACGGGCATGCGAATATTACCTAAGCAGCAGGCCCATGGAACTTACCCACCACACTAAAATGCTTCTTACAAGTTTACAAGTTTTATTTATTTATGATAACGGAACTCTGTCGAGATCCACATAACAGTTTGTCAATAAAAAGAAAAAACGACATTAAGTACATAATCAAAAAGAAGAGAAAAAAAAAAAATATCAGTACAATGTTAAAAAACATTTGAAAAAAGAAAACAATTTAAAGCAAAACATTTCGTTTGGGGGATTAAACATAGCTACAATAAAATCATAAGCAGTAACAATACCCAACTGAAAACATAAAGGTTTTAACCATTTACGTCTGTGAACCATAAGGGCTGGACAAACAAAAACAACATGGTATAGATCCTGGGAATGAAGTTTACAAAAATCACAGATATCTGTACCACCATGCCATTTAAACAATAAACAATTTAATGGGAGTAAATCATATCTCAACAAAAGAATAAATCGCCTAACTGCATGAGGAAGATTCCAACCTAAATATGGCTGAAGTTTTTTAATTTCACAAGAGTTGCCGAAGGGGAACATTCCTCTCTTAGATTTTCGGATCATACTGTCAGTTCTAAAACTCAACTCCCAAGACGTAGTCTTTAAGGATAGCTTTAGTTGGGGAGCTGATAATGTAAAAAGACTTTGTTCATCTATCTGTAGTAAAGAAATTGCCTGTCTAAAGTTCCTTACGATAGAGGAATAGACATTATAGGAACCCAACAACTCATTTTTTATTTGAAACCTCAGGGTGCCAGGCTTTCCTTCAGCTATATTAAAAACCCAACGCACCACACTCGCTACTGCCTGGGACCGTGCACTACGCAATCCAAATTCTTGTCTTAACGAAGACGTAGAGCTTGCAGTATTTACAGAAGCTAGATTACGAAGAATTCTTCCTTCAATAGAATCCAAGAATTTCCAGCATGCCATGTCCACTATTTCCAATCCGTAGATTAGGGATGCGGGGATTTTTGCCCGATAGACTTCGAGTAATATGGAAAAATGCCTCCGACCTGTCGCTTTGTATAAGGAGATAAGACTCTTCCCTTGAGCGAGAGCTTTCCTACCACTTTTCTCTGTATGGGTTTTTTCTGAAAGATTACTCGTGACTATCTTCCCAAGAAAGGGGTAGGATTTAACTACTTCTAGTCTCTCACCCCCGACAGACCAGTAATAATCGTTATATTTAGGTTTTCTCCTTCCACAGAAGCACATTATTTTACTTTTTGAGGTATTAATTTTTAAGAAATGGGCCTCGGAGTAGGAGTTCAAACCTTCCAAACGACTATTCAAGCCCTTTGGGGTGAGATCCAGAATTAAAATATCATCGGCATACATTAAGCATGCAATGGGTGATCCCCCTAGTACAGGGGCAATACCATTGCTAGTAGATAATATAGCTTTTGGTAAGTCAGCAATGTATAGGGAAAATAACAGGGGCGCCAACAGGCAGCCCTGTTTAAGCCCATTATTGGTAGATATTATTCTGGAAAGTCCTCTATCACCACCCATTAAAACTCTGCACCAGGTGTCCGTATGGAGTGCCATTACTAGTTTCAATAAGCTCGGGGGCATTCCTAACTTTATTAGCTTACTCCAAAGCAAAACTCTATCCACCTTATCAAAGGCCGTAGAGAAGTCAATAAATGCTCCATAGATACCTCCTCTACGGACTGTGACATATTTTTCGATTAAGATTTGGAGAGCAGTAAGATTATCTAAGGTACCGTGTTGTTTTCTAAAGCCGGTCTGCTCTAGGGGGAGAATTGCGGACATGGCCACCCAGTCATTTATAGAATTCAATAGACATTTGGTGAAAACCTTGCCTATGGCGTCTAGGAGAGCTATTTGTCTATAGTTTTCGGGTAAATCCCTGACGCCCTTTTTGTAGATAGGGATTAACAAGTTCCCTTTCCAAGAATGTGGAACAATGCCCTTAATATAACAAGCTTTAAATACAGGGTATAGAATTTTCCCCCATAAGGCACTATGGGTTTTCAATACTGAAATTGGAATTTCATCTGGGCCTAAGGCACCGGACGAGCGGAGAGCTTTAATTGCGGCTTCAATTTCTAATTCAGAAGGAGGATCATAAGGAAATAGATCTTCCTGCAATTTATTAAGGTCAAGCTCCTCACCATTACTACTATATAGACCCTGAACAAAGTCTACCCAAGTCTGCTCATTTATTGATATCGGAGAAGGTCTGGATCTCACCCCACAACCCTCCCCGATTAATGACCAGAAGGTCTTAGTTCGACCACTCTTAGCTGCTTCACGAAGTTTACACCAAAGAGCGTCTTCCTTCTCACATTTTAATCTGACCTTCAACCTATTTCTTCTCCTCCTCATAAGTAAGATTGTTTGTCTACGGCCTGGGGTGGGGAAAAGGTATTGGGCCCTTACCAATTTATTTATTTCCTTATTTAAATTAAGAAGATCGGAAGGAATTTTGGGCGGTACCTTGGCTGTTAGAGGCTTTTGAGCTTTTAGTTTTAAAATTTGTAAAAATGTCGTAAAGCAGCCTAGTTCTCTGCCCTCCCATAAGGTTAAGTTGTCTGCGGCATATTCTAGTAAATTGGACAGATTTTTGATAGTCCTGGAATTCCAATAGCACTTCCTGTTTTTAATATCAAAGTTCAATAGATCATCCCCGATTTTCCATTGATCTTTTTGAGAAGATGATACATTCAACTTCAAAATCAAAACATTATGATCGCTAAGATCGGTAGGTAACACTATCAAGTCCTTGAAGAAACTAAAAAATGTGCTATCGACTATCACATAATCCAAAATCGAACCACCATTCCCTGATTTATGTGTTAGGTGAGCAGGGCTGTCAGAGGAAAACCTCCCATTGGCTATAATACAATCTGCCTCGCTTAAGCTCGCCAGGATTAATTTCCCTCTTTTATTTGTTTTAATGTTCTTTGGGAATATGGCTTTAGGTATCTGGAACATTTCCTCCTTTTCTTTATTTCTAAATAACTCTAAAGCTCCATTGGATATTTTAGCATTTAAATCACCCACCAGTATGATATATGGGGGGGAACAAGATTCCTTTCAGTTGAGAATAAAAGAGCAGATCTTCTTAATACCACAGTTATACTTTAGGTCAGGAGGTAAATAAGCATTTATTATTATGACTGATTTGTTCGAACCATCGTTCACAAAGTTTGTTAAAGTGATCGCCTGAAATAATTTGTTCGGATCTACAAAGTGGGTATAATTCCATTTAATTTTGTTTGATAAAAAACAAGCTAACCCACCTTTCGCTCGGCCTCTTATAGAGGGAGTGGCACTACTCTCCAGCACATAATAATCTTTCACAACCGGTAAGTTCCCTATCAGCCAGGTTTCCTGTAAGCAGATAATATCTGCATCTAAAGAGTTTAAATATAGTAATTTATCGGAAATCTGGGTTAAACCAGCAGCGTTCCAGGAAATTATTTTTAAATTATCGCTAAAGATTAGGATTTACTCCGGATGAAAGACCCGATTTATTCGACAGAGTAGAGGGTAGCCAACTCCACTCAAAATCGGCATCTTTTACCCTAGTTTGTTTTAGCGGGAGCGGATTATTAACTGTCACTTGCCGCTTATTTTTTTGTATCCGTATTTTCAACTCTTCAGTCTTTACAGGGAGACTGTCCGAAGAATAGGCTTTTAGCCCCTGATAGGTTGACAATCCTTGGCAATTTTGGCCGACTATTTTAACCGGTATGAAAGTATCAACATCGATTCCTCTTATTTGGAATTCTTCTGCCCACTGAAGAATATGATTTAATACCAGTTTAGAATAAAATTTCACACGAGCTATCCTTCCGTTTTTCGAAGTTATTAATTTTACAACGTCTATATCTACCGATTGTATTAATTTTAAACTCTCTATTTCCTGAAAACAATTAACTAATACTGATCTATTTAAAATAAGATCTGGATCAAAGATAGGAATAAAATCAAGAAAGAGAGTATCTACATTTTCTCCAGTCTTGGGGCCTGTCTTACATGGAGTTTCAGGTACAACAGCTTGTGAAAAAGGGATAGCGAAAGGATCAAGAGTTCCTCTTGTAGCCGAATCAGAGGCAGGGATTAAGTTTAAATCATTTACAATAGTACGCTGAACATCAGAATATTGCTGATTTGTATGGCATATTGGTTCTTGTTGTACTACTGTGGAAATTACCTTTGGGCTTTCCACTTGTTCATGCGATAAATTAAGATCAGAATCCACAAGATTGGAGTTATTCATTAAAGAATCTTTTACATTTTCAAAAATAATTTTCCGTTGCCTCTTTTTGTAAAATCTTCGATTTAATTTTCTTTTTTTCCCTCGTTGTTTTTTAGATACTATTATTTCGGATTTATTCTCTTCTAATGGAGGAGCTTTGGCCGATAGGGCCAAATGATTTAGTGTTTCTTTATTTGTTTGGGGGAAAAAAATAGGAAAGATAGGAGGTAAGGTGTTACACTCTTTATTCTCCATAATTGGAGATATCTTAATCTCTTGACTAATAAGAGCAGCACAATTGTTTGTAGTTAGATTCTCATTCCTTTGGATGGAAGGATGAATCGGGGCTGTAAGGTCCGTATTAGTCTTACCCAGAGGATCAGACATGGTAGGCAGATCAGTAATTATTTTATCCCTTATTTCTTGTTGTTGTTCCTCACCTAAATTTTTAGGGGAATTTATTATTTTTGGATAGATGATATCTGCCAGTCCTGTATGATTACTCAAAAGCGCCTTTAGGATCAGGGTTACTGTATCAAAGACATTGTCTGATCCATTTACTAATTTTTCCAAAAGCGTTAAAATAGAAGAAATTAGTCGCTCTAGGGCAGTTAAAGAATCGGAGATTACGTTATTTTCTCGTGCGTATAAATTTTGTCGATCATTATCTTGATTTTGGTCATGAGAGGAACTAACAAATAGATTAATTTCTGGGGTAGAAAAGTCAGAATTATGAGAGGGTGTGCTGCTATAAAGATGCAACACAGGAGTAGCCATAGTATCCTGTCGTGTGGTAAGATTCTGAATTAAAACTTTCTGAGACTCAAGATTAATATAAGGTAGAGTGTAGTCCTCTGGGGGAATATGCAACGGGGTTGACGAACCAGGACATATATTTAAATCATTATTTAAGAGGGGGGAAAGATTATGAGCTATTGCTATTACTGGGGAACCTTGCTCTACCACTTTAGTTATCGAATTTTGGGTTTCTGGAGGGAGAACTATATCTTGTTCTTGATTCTTATAGGTTAACACCTCAGGGCGAAATGGGGCTATAACACCTGGCGAAATACTATCTCTCTTATTAATATAGGAGTCTTGTACCTGATCTTTAGTACTAATAATAGTATTTTCAATAATGACTTCTTCTCGATCCACTTTGTCTTTACCCTTATCCCATAGAGAATATAACTGGCATGTACTTTTGACTTGTAGAGCTGGCCCATTTCTATTTTGCAAAGGATTAGATTTGGTTTTAGAACAGGCTCTACCGACTACCACTCGCCCGGATCGTAGTTTCTTAGTAGTCATCTTATGTGAGAGGGGAGTGGACAAATGTGGGTCACAATAAAATCCAATAAATAACAATAATAAAATATTGATCAATGAGGACAGTAAATATTACCAGAGTTTACCTAAATAAGAGATAAAAGGGATGTGGCCCAGCCCAGCCTCTATCAGTCTCTGTCGGTCGCAGTCGGTCCCGCCCTTGTCCCGGGCTTCTCCCGGTGCCCTCCCGCGTGCTCCCGCGCAGCGGGACTCTTCGACTGCTATTAGGCTATTAGAGCTAAGGGGGGAGGAGCCGGCAGGGAGAGCGCCCCAGCTGGTCTCAATTTGGGATGGTTGCTGGCGCTCCTGGGACAGGTAGTCCTGCGCCAGCAACAGCTCGCAGCCCTGCTTCTCTCTCTCTCCCTCGTTAAGGCTGTGAGTCCGCCTTCCTCGCAGCGGGACCCGCGGAGCGGGTACCGCAAGAAGTGGGTTGAAAGTGATTAAAACAAAAGGCTCTGCAGTAAGCAGCAACAGCGTCCAAGGCAGAGAGGAATCCACCGGTGAGTTGAGGGTGAAAGGCTTTTCAGCACAGCTAGTGCGAGGGAGGAGCCGGCAGGGAGAGCGCCCCAGCTGGTCTCAATTTGGGATGGTTGCTGGCGCTCCTGGGACAGGTAGTCCTGCGCCAGCAACAGCTCGCAGCCCTGCTTCTCTCTCTCTCCCTCGTTAAGGCTGTGAGTCCGCCTTCCTCGCAGCGGGACCCGCGGAGCGGGTACCGCAAGAAGTGGGTTGAAAGTGATTAAAACAAAAGGCTCTGCAGTAAGCAGCAACAGCGTCCAAGGCAGAGAGGAATCCACCGGTGAGTTGAGGGTGAAAGGCTTTTCAGCACAGCTAGTGCGAGGGAGGAGCCGGCAGGGAGAGCGCCCCAGCTGGTCTCAATTTGGGATGGTTGCTGGCGCTCCTGGGACAGGTAGTCCTGCGCCAGCAACAGCTCGCAGCCCTGCTTCTCTCTCTCTCCCTCGTTAAGGCTGTGAGTCCGCCTTCCTCGCAGCGGGACCCGCGGAGCGGGTACCGCAAGAAGTGGGTTGAAAGTGATTAAAACAAAAGGCTCTGCAGTAAGCAGCAACAGCGTCCAAGACAGAGAGGAATCCACCGGTGAGTTGAGGGTGAAAGGCTTTTCAGCACAGCTAGTGCGAGGGAGGAGCCGGCAGGGAGAGCGCCCCAGCTGGTCTCAATTTGGGATGGTTGCTGGCGCTCCTGGGACAGGTAGTCCTGCGCCAGCAACAGCTCGCAGCCCTGCTTCTCTCTCTCTCCCTCGTTAAGGCTGTGAGTCCGCCTTCCTCGCAGCGGGACCCGCGGAGCGGGTACCGCAAGAAGTGGGTTGAAAGTGATTAAAACAAAAGGCTCTGCAGTAAGCAGCAACAGCGTCCAAGGCAGAGAGGAAATGTTATCTTTTTGTCTAGAGAATAATTATTTTATGTTCAATGGCCAATTGTTCCAACAGATTCAGGGTGTAGCCATGGGGGCCAGTTTCTCCCCAAGCTATGCTTGCCTCTTTATGGGGTGGTGGGAGGAACTGGTCCTCAGGCGCAAATATATGCACTACTGTACATCCAACATAATATCATGGCTTCGTTTTATTGATGACCTTTTTATTGTATGGCATGGAACTGAATAAAGTGTTTTAAAATGTATACAGGAAATCAATGTGAATGATCTTAATTTGAAATTTACTTCTAGCATCAGTAAGGAATCGGTGACATTTTTAGGTGTGCAGGTTTTTTTATCTAATAATGTTCTTAGTACTACCCTTTTTAGAAAACCAACGGCGGGTAATACCCTTTTACACGCAACAAGTGCCCATCCACAACACCTGATTAAATCAATCCCATACGGTGAGATGCTACGCATCCGCCGTATTTTGCAGCAATGATGAGGATATGAAGGTGAAACAGCAGGAAAGTTTTTCTAGATTTGTGGATAGAGGATATGGTACCAGAACAGTAGAAGCCGCCATCAGAAAATCACGATTGAGAGCTAGAAGTGATCTCCTAAAATACAGTCCAAAAGTGAGCCAAATCCAGAGTGTAGATACCAACCCAGTTCGTCTAGTATTGACATACTCCAAACAGGAAAAAGAGCTAAGGAGTATAATTAGACGTAACTGGCACTTTGTGCAGGATGATCCAATCATTGGAGAACTGATGACCGCCAATCCTTCAATAACCTACCGTAAAGGAATGAGTCTGGGCACAATTCTACCCAAGAAGAGCCAGAAATGCCTTGGTAAGGAACCCTGGCGTCCTTACAGTAAAGGGTTCTATAAATGTTTCACATGTAAGGCATTTCAGTATGGCATGAACACCAAAAAATACACCACGGTCATCCCAAATACAATTAGGGAGATTAAACAACACCTGACGTGTAAAACAGAATATTGTATTCACATCCTGGAATGTGAGTGTGGGTTGAAATATGTAGGTAGCTCTAAGCTGCCGGTTCATAAAAGAATCCTGCAGCACATACGTGCCATAACTAATAAAGACCAAAGTTATCCAGTTGCTAGGCACTTTGAGGCGTGTCATAACAGTAAACCTCAGTGTCTAAAATATTACGCAATTGAATCTATCCCGGCAACGAAACGAGGAGGGGATATGGAGGCCCACATGCAAAAAAATGAAACAAACTACATTCTGGAATTCGATTCCAAATGGCCTGGGGGATTGAACACCACAGAGGACCTCCATACATATTTATAAATGATCATCTAGTGAAATTATATGTGAGGACTCTGATAGAAATATATATTGGGAAGTTAAGCAATACAAACATCCAATGCACAGTGTAGATAAATTAGGATATTTGGGAAACCAACCTGCTAGATTTGCACAAATTTTGTACTAGACATATTTAACTCTTTTAAACTATTATAGTTTTTTAGATATAGTACATGTGTTGAATATTAATTAGAAGTGGCCCATAATTAATTCTGGCTGGTTTTTAGATATCAGGGTAGTTTTTATCCGGGTGACTTTTAAGTAGTTGGTTTTAATTGTGTCACCGATATCCGTTTTATAAATATACTATGTGTATTAATGTGTTTTAACCCAACTATATTGATGTAAATTAGGTTGTTATATATTTTCAAGCAGCAAACTTAATATACTGCCAATCACATGAAATACTGTATAAATGAAACTAAACATGTCCTTGAAAAGAATATCTAATTTATGAATTTCCCTCCATACATGTCCGATGTTATGCTCAATAATGAATTGAATTTAAACCACTATGAACTGATAAGTGATAAGGTATATGTGGTTTTATTAATTTTGTAAGCATGAGTCACTTTAGTTGATCTGCACTTTTGCACGAGTTCACTTTAGCAATATCATATGAGGGGACCCTCCTATGTAAGTTAAATAATTATGCTTTAGATAAGTAGTTATGCATACCATTGAACATGTAAGTAAAACAATTATGTTTTAGAAATAATAAATAGTTATGCATACTACTGAAGAATGACCTGCTCGTAATATCTAGTGACTCAGACTATACTTACAAAATTATTTCCTGTGCAGTTTTTTCCTAATTGTACAGGGCTTTTATTTTGTATAATTTTATGATTTTCTTAAAGATTGCTTTTTTTATGATTTATGGTTTGTGCACGTTAGGGTGAGCACGTGTTACAATCAAGTCAAGTCAAGTCAAGTCAAGTCAAAACGAGCTTTATTCGATTACATTTAAAATCATAAAAGCGACAAACAACATGTATTTAAAAATTGATTTACAATTTGATAAAATTCATTACAATTTGATAAATTCATGTGGGTTACAAAAAACAGAACAATTCAGTAAAATCCATAAAGGTTAAAAAACAAGCCGGGAATCATAATAGTAAAATCACCCTTCCAATTGTCTCGGGGATAGCATCCTGGACCTAGTGCGCATAGCGGCGACCGGGAAGCTAGCAACCCCGAGAATTGTCCTGATGCTGCCTAATAACTGAAGGTAAAGTAGAGCAGGCCGTACCTGAACAAAACCTGCATCTCTTAAAATGGGTGCCAAAAACCTCAACCTACTCCCTTTGTAGTGACTACAAAACATGATGAAATGCATGAGGGTTTGGTCAGAGAAATTGTCACAGCTACACGGGGTAGATTCATCAGGAACACCCCACACAGGAAGATCGCCCAAGGAGTATTGGATTAAATTGAACCTAAATCTAATAAGCAGGTGACGATGGTAAGGTCTGCTCACAATTTTTAGATATGGTTCAATTTGGGGCGAAGTCAGGAGTAAGAAGTTGGCTCTGACTCTTGGTTTAATTAGTTCTTTCTCCTCCCGTGTTTGAACTGCCCTCCTCATGAAATTTTCTTTGATCCATTTCAAATCTCCCTTAAGTATAGTGTTTGGGTGGCTATATAGATTTGGTCTGCCGAGTCTGCCCATCTCCCCCTTTACGTATTCTAGCCATGGAATTTTTGAAGCATTATCCAAGGTCATGCAATCCCTGAGGATTTTGTGGTTCAGATCAATGTCCTTGTTCAGCCAAATTTTAGTCCAACACATAAGGGGCGCTAGTTGGAGTGAGTCAGTAAGATAACCCAGCCCTAGTTCGGTATGTATTGAAAGGACAGGTGTGGATTGTGGGACACCCAACAAGGACCTGAGGAAATGATTTTCTGCTATTTGTAATTTGCCACAGTTTACATGGCCCCACAATGGGGCTCCGTAGGAGGCTATAGATAGGCATTTGGTTTTATAAACCTTCAATAATGCCTCCATCGGTCGAGACCCAAGACGCTTGGCGAAACTCAAAAGTGCAGAGGTGGATCTGGTAACGGCTAGGGATTTCGCATCCACCTGTGGGGACCATGAACCCTTCTCTTCAAATATCACTCCCAGGTAGGTGAACACTTGTACTCTCGAGATCCCCTCTCCACAACAACTAAAAGATTTTAGCTTTTTTGGTCTTGGGCGCTTCCCTGCCAGCATAATATGAGATTTTTTATTGTTGACCAGCAGGTCAAGCGAAGACATAAAATGACCAAATGCATTAAGGAGCCTCTGTAACCCCACCCCTGTGCGGGCTAAAAGCACCGCGTCGTCCGCATAGAGGAGTACGGGAACTGCAGATCCCCCCACATAAGGAATATCAAGTGTGGACCCCTCCAGGGCTTTATCTAGGGAGTTGATATAGATGGTAAACAGGAGTGGGGCTAAGATACAGCCCTGCCTGACACCCCGTCTGGAACTAAATGGTCTGGTGGTTTTACCATCACGGGTAGTTCTGATGTTAGCTGAAAGATCTGCGTGGAGAGCGGCCAGGAAGTCTACTAAAGGGGGGTCAATCCCAATACCAGCCAGTATGGTCCATAGCTTGGCCCTATTGACCAAGTCAAAGGCCGATGAAAGGTCCATAAAGGCCAGATAAAGGTGACCCTCCTTGGCCGTGGTGTATTTACTAATCAGCATGTGGAGGTTCAAGCACTGCTCTATTGTACCTCTTTTCTCCCTGAAACCATACTGCAGGTCAGAGAGCACCCCCTTCTCCTTAATAATGTCGCCTAATCTGTGTAGAATGACTCTGCCAAGAATCTTTACGGCAGAGTCGATTAATGAGATCGGCCTGTAGCATGCCGGGTCCGATCTGGAGCCCTTTTTAAATATAGGGATGATGGTTGAGGTGGACCAGCTTTTTGGAAACCCCACGGTGACGGTTGTATTAAAAACATTTGTGAGGATTTTGGCCCAGAATAGTGTCTGCGAGCTATATAAGTCTGCAGGGACCCCGTCTGGGCCTGGTGCCTTATGTTTAGTCATCTCTTCAATTGCCCTAGTAACCTCAAATTCCGAAAAGGACAAAAGGGGGGGTTCGGTAGGTGGCTGATGGGAATGGGGTGTAGTTAAAAGATCTGCACTGTTATAGATTTTACTAAAGTGGTTCACCCAGTCATCCTCTGGTATCACACAATCCAGCACAGTGTTGTTGGAAGAGGCAAAATACGGATGATTTAAAATCGACCAAAATTGGGAACTATCTCTCAGCACGCTGACCGATGTTAAACTGTCCCATGCCTCACTTTTTATAGTTTTTTTGCGTGTCTCGATAGCCTGCCTATATTCTTTTCTGAGCCGACCCACCAACTCCCTATCTCTGGGCTGTTGTTTAAGAGCCTGTAGTAGAGCATTATGTTTTTGGGAGCACTCCCTATCGAACCATCTAGGGCTAGTAGAAGCCACTTGGTTTTTTGTGGACATCAGGTCATGGCTAATTTGTGTACATATGGCGGTGAAAGAGGTGATAATAGCCGTTCCCTCACTTGTACTCTCCATGCAGGTTATGATGTCAGCTTGTCTATTCTGAACAAGATTGTCCATGAAGTTCTCCGGGACAACCTTTGCCCAATTTAATCTACGACCCTGCTCCCTAGGGATGAGGGCGTCTCCACCGGCCCCCAGGCGCTCAACCTGGGTCACAGTGTTGTCGCCCACATCCAATGTCAGGACTACAGGGTTGTGATCGCTAAAGGGGGAGGTGCACACGTCATAGGCTACCGCCATACTTATTAGGCCGGGAGTAATGAAGATGTAATCTATGATTGTACTGGCATCCCTGCCTACAAAGGTTGGTGCCCTCACTTCACCCCATGACCCTTCAGCCTCGTATAAATTTAAATTGGCAAGTAGGTGTTCTAAGTCCGCCCCATGCGCAGTGTGCTCGAAGTGGGTACTAACGGCTCCTAAAGGGCCCAATACCTCCCTGGACAAACAACCCCAGCCACATGGATGTACGTTAAAATCACCCAATAACAGGATATCGAATGAAGCGCGTTGCTTTGACTTGTATGAGGATAAAAACAGAGAAAGGGACTTCAAATGAGAACAGTTACTATCCTTTGAGGGGGCATTATAGAAATTAATTATAAGAATTAGCGGGGAATTTGGCCTGACCCACTCGATGCAGAGGATATTATCAGAGGTGCAATCGATCTTGGTGGTAGTCCCTGCCAGATTTAAGGAGAAGAGAATGAACAACCCTCCTTTGTGCCTTCCGCCCTCCCCTGGGGTTGCCTTGACTGAGAAGCTCCGGAACCCGTCCAGGAAAAAGTTGTCTCTTACGTCCCACGTTTCTTGGAAACCCAAAATCTCGTATTGGGACACAAATTTTAACCATCTAGCGTCCATGACTTTCTTCCCTAACCCAGCGATGTTCCAGCTTACCATTGAGATGTGGCAATTCCTACGGACAGTGGTAGCCTCCATGAAAGGGGGCACATTAGGTGGTTGTCAATCGTTGGAATCCAGATGGGAGTCCGGAGAAAGAGGGGAGAAACTGTTAGTAAGTAAGATCCCTGCCCCCTGAATGCCATTGTGGTGTGCTTGGGTGGGTTGGGCTACTACGGGGTTGGAACTCACCCGCAGTAAGGCCTGTTGAGTTTGATACGAGGGGGCCCTTATCCAGCCGGCTTTATCTGGGTGTGGAATAGGGGGGTGGGAAGATCTTGTCTGGGGGTGTGTGGGAGGGGGATAAAAGTACCCTAGTGGGAGTGGTCTGATACCGTCACCAACTAGCTCAGAACCATCCCATAAAAGAGTGTCTGCCAGGTTACCTCTGTCAAAATTAACAATAACACAATCCCCAGGAATACATTTGGCCCTCCTTCCCACCCATTCCACCCTCCTCGCAGCTATAATATGTTTGCCCACATCCACACTCCCACTACTGAACTGTGAGCACCATTTTCTAGTTCTGTTTAAGAGCTCAGGTTCAGTTTCGATCTGTTGTGGTTTGAGACACGGGATCCCAGTCAAGATAACAACTAGACGGGCAGCGTCCGGTGGGAGATGCACTGCCCTAGCTGGTCTTTTGCGAGAGTCAGTGAGTTTGTGCCCCTGTGTTGAAGAAGTTGGTGCCGCACTTGTTACCCCATCCACCATACTGGCCACTGTTTGAGCCCCCCTCAGTGAAGCAGTCTTGTCGAAATGTGCTGTATCCACGGCGGTGCAGTTAGTGCTAGATGTTTGCATGCGTGGGCCAACTAGCACAGTGGCAGTGTCGTTAGTTGTTAGGGGTATCCTCCCTTGTTGGTCAGATGTAAGATTGTTTTTGTCGTGCGTATCACAGTGTACATAGTGCTCATGTAGGAGTTTGTCGATCTTATCGCACTTACTCATGATGTTATTCACGCATGTTTTGAGAGTGTCCACGATATCTTTCGCTATGTTTACTAGCAAAGGTTCCACCCGAGATTCAAATAGGCCCTCAATTACCTCGATCATGTGGGCGTGGGCATCCCCTAAGATCGATTTGTCCTGGGTAGTGGTCATAGTTGCTGGGAGAATGTTAGGAGCCCTTACAACAATGCTGGGTTCTAGTGGAATCTGTGAGGCCTGCTCGGGAGCAACTGTGTTATTTAGTTCCCCCAGCTCTGTAATAGGCTGGTCTAGACCCAGTTCTTTTTCGGCATTTGCTATTTCAACGTTCAGAGCACCCACCGCAGATGTGAGATAAGATATTATTGACTCAGCTTTCCTGGGTACCTTGGCATTCTTACCTTCGCCCGTGTTCACAGTCAGCTTGCGTTTCCCCATTGTGAGGGGCAGAGTCACTGGCCCTGCCCTGCCTCCTCCTGCCAACGACTGCCTAGGACTGTCCCGCCCTTGTCCCGGGCTTCTCCCGGGCGCTTCCCGCGCGCTCCCGCGTCGCGGGGGGAGGTGCTGCACTAAATGCGCCGCCTGGCGCCAACTCGCGGTGTGCGGCTTCCGGCCGCTCGGGATGCTGGGGGTTGAAGTCCTTGCTTCCCCGCTCCCTGTTCTCCGGTGCCCGGTCCGCGGCGGCGCTCGATGGCAAAGAGCGCCGCGGCTGTGTTCAGGCTGGCTGGTGATGGTAGTCACTCCAAGCGGGACCCCTGGTGAGTGATTTGAGTCCCCCGCTCTGCCGGGGGAGGTGCTGCACTAAATGCGCCGCCTGGCGCCAACTCGCGGTGTGCGGCTTCCGGCCGCTCGGGATGCTGGGGGTTGAAGTCCTTGCTTCCCCGCTCCCTGTTCTCCGGTGCCCGGTCCGCGGCGGCGCTCGATGGCAAAGAGCGCCGCGGCTGTGTTCAGGCTGGCTGGTGATGGTAGTCACTCCAAGCGGGACCCCTGGTGAGTGATTTGAGTCCCCCGCTCTGCCGGGGGAGGTGCTGCACTAAATGCGCCGCCTGGCGCCAACTCGCGGTGTGCGGCTTCCGGCCGCTCGGGATGCTGGGGGTTGAAGTCCTTGCTTCCCCGCTCCCTGTTCTCCGGTGCCCGGTCCGCGGCGGCGCTCGATGGCAAAGAGCGCCGCGGCTGTGTTCAGGCTGGCTGGTGATGGTAGTCACTCCAAGCGGGACCCCTGGTGAGTGATTTGAGTCCCCCCACGTGTTACAATCAATAGACATGGCAAATGGCATTCATGCTATTAGTTTAAAGTTGATGTTTGATGGAATAGTGGTTTTGTCCAAAGCATAACATATTCACAACTTAAGAAGTTGTTCAAACTGTCTTTTCTGTACGTATTTAAACGGTTATAAATGAGACAGCATACTTAGTAATGTATTCAAACAGAAAGTATTTTGTTTATTTCCATTTGCACATGTGAGCACTTGCACTTTAAAAAGGGCTGAGTATATGGCATTGTCATGTGACCAAGGCCGCAGGGACGGCCGAAACGCATCATGACTAGCTGTTGGGGCGAATAAAATTGAATGCTACAAAGAAGTGGTCCACGCCTTGTTTTTCCGTCTGAGAAGCGGAGCGCTGCGAGGTATTGCAGATATATATATATATATATATATATATTACCTACTGGCGATCGCCAGTAGGTAGGTATAGTTAGGATTGTTTTCCATAGGAAATCCGCAACATTCTATTGGGAATAACTTTGGCGCCGGTGGTCGAATCTTCGCGAATTTCCCAAAGAAGATGGCCCCCTCCGCTCTGCTCCTTCCCTGAAAGTTTGGGGGGATTCGTCAAGCGGGGGCCGAGATAAAAGGGGGGTCCCAAAACGTGTTTTCCCCATATTAATTTCCATAGGGCGGTTGGACTCACTTTTAGCCCGAACGGCTGAATGGATTTCCACCAAACTTGGCAAAATTGTAGGGACTGGTAGCCCGATGTGCCTTTGCTATGTCTCAAGATATGTGCTCCAGTGGATTTTGAGTATTTTAGGTTCAAAAATATATATATATCTATAAGCGCGCCCCGGTACGCGCACCGGGGCGCGTACCAGCACGTAACGCGAGTTCGCGAGCGGAAAGCTGATTGGCTCTCGGGTGTCTGTCAACATTCCAAACAGTCTGGAGCGGCCGCCATCTTGTGTCTCGGTAGGATCGAGACACAAGAGGTGGCAAAAACAAAGGGGGAAATGACCAAAAGGGGGCAGGGTAGACCCCCCCGACCCCCTAGGTTTGATGAGGGGGCCATAAAAGGGTGCCGCGTGGCAAAAAAAAAAAAAAAATATTTGATTTTCGCAGAGGGAGCGCCCGGTACGCGCACCGGGGAGCGTATCGGGGAGCGTACCATGGGGACAACCCAGTGAAACAGTAAAATAATAATTTAAAGTGCTTAGAGGTAGGGTAGCTCCGCATAGAGTTGTTGTGTTGTATGGGTAATGTAAGTACCAGCATGTAGGTACCAATGCAGAGTCTTAAATTCAATGTACACCGTCTCCTCTGTAGATATCTTGCATGTTGTTACAGAAGTAATTGTGGTATATGGAATCCATACCATAGTCTGTCAGGAAAGCAGAAACAGATCCTTTAAGGACTCCCTGAGAAGGCCTAGGGGATCATGGGTAGTCTACCCTGCTCCCTTATGATGTTTTAAAATTGCACAGTATACTGTAAGTCTCACTTTATATTATAATCATTTTGGTACTACTTCATGAATTACATATAAAAATGAATAATGTCTCAAACAATTTTTAATTATTAAATCAAAATGTATTGGTTAGAATTTTCATAGTTTAATAAAACTTCCAGCATCAGATGATCTGGAATCTCCTCAAAATTGCATGATTCAATTTCTTGTAAACAGTCAATAAATTGTTGCTCCAGAGACTCATCCATAAAATCATTGTCAACAAAATCTTCTTGAACAATCTCCTCATCGGTAATTTCGAAAGAAATTTTGATGATTTCTTGTTCTCCTTCCATTTTCTTGCTGTAAATTGCATAAAAAATAACTATATCAGTAGAGTTAGGGCACTGTTGGGTTTAAATTCAGACAGGTAATTCTGAGTTTTTAACAGTGAAGTTATCTGTGGGCAGTGTATGGAAGTAGGAATATAAAAAAGTGAATGTGATGAAGCCTAAGTAAAGTCATAATTATACCAGAGAAGCCTAACTCAATCCATAACTATAACAAAGAAGCCTATCTCAATCTATAACTATAACAGAGGGACAGTAAAAAACTATCAGAAAACGTTGTTCCAATTTAAGTTACAGTGCAGAACATAGTTGCCCTTACAAATTAACAACTTACCTTTCAGAAAGGAGTTGATGTTTTCAGAGGAAATCTTTTATAAATGTACCTCAGGTAGTACTAGTCAAAATGGCCGTGTTTCCCTCTCATTTTTAATATATATTCATGTCTATAACCAATGAAATGTCAGCACATAAAAATACAAAATGAAAGTAACATTTTCATTGGTTGCAAATTCTAAAACTTTCATATGTGTTTTAGTCATGTAATTTACCTCAGGATATTTAGACAGGGCTACAGGCCAAATGGCTCAATGGAATTCGACAAAATTTGGGAAAATGGTAGGGACTGGTATGTATTAGGGCCTATTCTATATTTGGTGAAAATCTCTACAGAGGTTTTTATGTAAATTAACTTTAAACATTTTTGGGAGCGCTTATCGGTGAGCGCCCCGGTAGGCGTACCGGCGGCGTTACGGGAGTCCTCCATCTTGTGTTTCAGTAGATTTGAGACACAAGATGGAGGACAAACAACGTTGGGAATGGGTAAAAGGGGGCACGGTAGACACCCCCTGACCCCCTAGGTTTTCTGAGGGGGGCTTAGGAGGCTCATATAGGCCAAACATGGGGGGGATGGGAGCGTACCGGGGAGCGTACTTTGGTGAAAAACAGTGAAAAAAGTTAGAGTAAAGTAATCATTTTGAGTGATGAGAGGTAGGGTAGCCCTGAAAAGAGCTTTTGGGTTATGTGGCAGATTTAGGTACTTACAAGTAGGTTCCAATGCACAGTCTTAAATTGAGGAAGAATATTCTATTCCCCTCATCTGAGAAGTGCACACCATCTCCTCTGTAGATATCTTGCATGTTGTAACGCAAGTTATTGTTGTATATTGAACCCATTTCATAGTCTCTCATGTAAGCAGAAACAGATTTATTCACATGTTTCCGTGCTTTCTCAAATTGTGGACAAAATTGGTTAGACCACTTCCATTTCTGTCTTTAGCATATATTGGAATATACCAAGGCAGTTTGTGGAAAAAGTATCATCAATTGCCCAAATGTGTCCTTTAAAACCACTTCCAGACCTACCCCAGTCAAAGTGCCTTGGTCATTTCCACCACAGTGCACAATTATAAGGTCAGGGTGTGACAGATGGTGAAAGGTTTTCACCAATGGTATCAATTGATGACATCTCAATCCTCTGTGGCCAATCCACTTGATGTGCACATTTGGTAAGTCAAGGTTGTGAACATTTCTGAGAGCTGCAAACCTTTGAGCCCAGTGGATGTAGCTATGTCCAATAATCCAGACAGAATACATGGTGAGAGGAGGTACTGGTGCAGTCAGATGAAGTGTAGGAATAAAATGGCAGTTGGAACAGTAGGAGTTTGCACGAAAAAAACTGTGGAGTTTCAGTGCTCTTTGATTGGTGGATTCAGATAGTTGAAAACTGAAAGTTAGGGTGCATGGTTCTATTCTGTGAAAGAAGTAATTTGAATGGTTAAGAAAAAGTCATTTAAAGAAACATTGCACCTGATAAGCTGTTGTATTGAGAGGTCAAACATCCTTGCTGAGTTCATTTGCAACATTGTAGAATAAACTTTTAAACCTGAGAGGTCAGTGAGGAGGGAGTTGCTATGGTAACAGGTAGAAAGGGTTGAGGGGGGGAAGGGTGTTGGTTTGAAAATAGAGAGGGAAGAGTTTTAATTGGTTAACATGAGGGATATGTGTGTAGAATTAGAGGTTTTCTGTGCCATTCATGGCTGCAGTGCCTGGAGTACATACCTTTTGCTCTGCTAAAGAAATATTGGTGTGTGTGTCTGACACTGTTCTCAATCTCCCAAAGCATTTGTAAAGGTGAGTAATGATTAATTTAATATAGATAGAGACTTGTATACTCTATGGAAAAGATTTGGAAGCAAAATGTGTTTTTTAATGTGACTTTCTTCATGTTTTTTGAACATGCTTGATAAAAAGTTGTTGCTGGAAAGAGGAATTGTATTTTGTAAAAATGTGAATTTTCAGTAGTGACCTGGAATGCTTGTACATATGACCTGCGCTTTGTTTCTAAAATGTTATTTAAAAACGATTTTGGGGCAAATGAATGGCTTTTACATTTTTTAGAAGGAATAAATAGTGTCTTCATGATTAAATAAATATATTTGAACCATTCACAATCATGTCACCTGTGTTACCTCAGATTAGGAAGCACGTTGAGCTTCTTTGCTGTTGGTTTGTGTCATGTTTTTTGATAATGCTTGGTATCAACATTTGCAAGATAGAGGATTTGTATTTTCAAGTCAAGTCAAAACCACTTTATTCCATTAGGTAAAATCATAAAAGTATGCTATACAATAATACAACCAATTAAAAGCATGTTAAAAGATTTAAAATTTTACAATTGCATTCAAAGTACATTTCCATAAAAAGCCCAAATTAGTGAACCTATTACGATTATTCTTCAAGGCCATTTTTCCCAGGTACGAGAGCTTATTTAAAAGAAATTAACTTACAGCATTAAACATCCAGTCTAGACCTCCTTATTCTAACAGATGCTGCCAAAAAGCTGGCCACACAGTACATAGTTTCAGGCGTTTCCATCATTTGGAGAAATAATAGAGCAGGTTTATATTGTTTAAAATTCATCTTTTTCAATAATGGTGTGATAAACCGTTTCCGAGGCATAGAAAACAAACTGCAGAAAAGCAAAAAATGTACAGTATCTTGGGGAGAAAGGTCATCACATTTACAAGGGGGAATGTCCTCCGGCCTACCCCAGCCTTTCACATCCCATAATACCATAAACATTTGATTGAATCGAAATTTCGTCAGTAACCATCTGTGAAAGAAATTTGTCACAACCGACAGATAGGGAGCCAACATTAAAGACGTGGTAACCAGTACGTGGGCCCTTACTGAGGGTTTACCTAGCTCAACCGCTTCTCGCTCAGCTTCACAAAGCCTGATAAAGTTAATCTTGACCCACACTAAATCAGCTTTACACAGAGAATCTGGTCTGGAAAAAATCTCTGGACGCCCAAGCTTCTCAGCCAGGCTCTTAATATAGGACAACCACTGGATTTCCCTCACATGATCTAATTTAAGACAATCAAGTATAATTTTACGGTTTAGGGAAAGTTTCGGATTCAGCCAAATCTTGATCCATAGCAGGATAGGTGCTAATTTAATTTTATCTATAATGTATCCCAGACCCAGCTCAAGATGGATAGAATAAGTGGCTGTAGACGATGGGAGGCCAAGAAGAGACCGCAAAAACTTGTTTTCCTTAATTTGAATGCGGTCAGAATTAATGGACCCCCAGATTGCTGCCCCATACCTTGCAATTGAAACTGTCTTGGCTTTATAGATTGCCAAGATTGCCTCGGTTGGTTTCCCCCCTAGTCTTTTGGCAAACCCCAATACTGCAGCAGAAGAGCTTCTCACGGCATTCGATTTTGTAGTAAGCTGTGGGGTCCAACTACTCCTGTCATCGAATATTACTCCTAAGTAGGTAAAAACCTTTACTCTGCTGATAACCTCAGTGCCACAATAGAAAGTTTTAACATTGTTTTTTAAACTTCCCATAGACATTATGTGGGATTTCCCACTATTAATTACCAAATCAAGACTATTCATAAAATTACTGAAGGAGTCAAGCAGCCTCTGCAGTCCGATTGGAGTCCTTGCCAATAAGACTGCATCGTCGGCATAGAGGAGCACCGGGATTGGCATTCCCCCCATGCGCGGAGTATCCTGCGTAGCTGTTGTCAGGTCCGTCTCCAACGAGTTCACGTACAACGTGAACAACATTGGGGCTAGAATGCAGCCTTGGCGCACCCCCCTACTGGACTTAAAACTTGCTGTGCATTTCCCCTCATTTGTCATCCTAATTGAGGCCCTCAAATCCTTATGCAACTCTGCCAAAAAGTACACCAGCGAACGATCAAGGCCCATCTTAAGCAGCATGGTCCACAGCCTTGATCTATTAACTAGATCAAAAGCTGTGGACAGGTCCATAAAACCCAAGAAGATAGAGCCCCTTTTAGCCCTCGTGTATTTGGCTATAATGAGGTTAAGATTGAGACATTGGTCCTCCGTGCTCCTCCCAGCTCTAAAACCATATTGAACATCTGTCAATATGTTATTCTCCGAGGCCCAAGATGTAATTCTGGCCAAGACAACCTTCCCTAAGATTTTAATAGAGGAGTCTAGCAATGAAATAGGCCTATAACATCTCGGGTCTCCCCTCTGACCTTTCTTGAACACAGGGATTATGATCGATGTAGACCAAGATTTGGGGAACCCTACGGTTGCTGAGGCATTGAAGACCTTAGTCAGGATATCGGCCCAGTGCACCGGGTTAGCCTTGTACATGTCGGTGGGAACCCCATCCGGTCCTGGAGCCTTATGCCCCGCCGTACTCTCTATTGCTTTAACCACTTCGGCTGTCTCAAACCTTACTGGAGCCACAATGGAATCAGGAACAAGGACCACCAAGGTATCCAGCTCCAAATGGCTACCATATATTTTTTCAAAATGACTAAGCCAGTCTTCTTCAGAGATATTTAATTCTAAGACTGAGTTTTGATCTCTAGAAAACAGGGGGGTATTGATAATTGACCAAAACATGGCACTGTCTTTTAAGGTAGCTTTATCCATGAGCTCAGCCCAGGCTTCATGTTTTAACTCCCTTTTTCGCTCCTGAATTGCCTTCGAGTACTCCCTTCTAAGCTGAGATACCAAAGCTTTGTTCCTCGGGCGAACATTAAGGGCCTTTTTTTTAAATATTATGGGCTTTACTACATTTTTGGTCGAACCAGCCCATTGCCGGTCTATTTATTGCTACTTGACAATTAAGCGTCAGTTCCTGTGACACTTTAGAACAAATGGCCTCATACGATGTTATTACGTCTTCCCCCCTGGAGAGAGGATTTACACAGGTATTTAATTCCTGTGCAGCCTTAGATGTTATGGTGAGGAAAAAGTCACCGGGCATGATCTTACCCCATTTGATCCTTCTCCCCTGGTCTTTAGCTTTAACCGACAGAACAGCCTGTGGCGGGACAGAAGTGTTTAAAAGAGAAAACCCGTTAAGTAGCTCAATCACCACGGAATTATGGTCACTTAAAGGCATCGGTATAGCATTATAAAAAATGACATACTTTAAAAGACCTCGTGATAAAAAAATATAATCAATGATCGTTTGGCAGTCCCGACCAGTATAAGTTGCAACCTGGGTTTTATTATCAAAAAACTCAGCTTCAAACAGGTCGTTACTGGACAATAGGTTTTCAAGTGCCTCCCCCTTCTGGGTATGTTCAAAATGCTGGGGGGATATACTATCCGGACCGTCTGGATCAGTTAGGTCACAATGTAAACATAAATGTACATTAAAATCACCCATCAAAATTAGATGACAAAAAGTGGTTTGCTTTTCTTTATAGGAAGTTAAAAAATCGTTTAGCCATGCTAAATGCTCATCTGCAGAGACCCCTTGCTGTGAATTATAACAGTTCACAAGGATTAGTTTGGTGTTATTAACCATGGTTACCTCCTCAATGAGAAAATTATGTGAGACACAGTCAACCTTTACAATTTTACCCCTGACATTCACCGAAACCAACAGCACAAGACCACCTTTACTTCTTCCGGCCATCGAGCTCAGCGCAGGGACAAAAAATGAGGTAAAGCCATCCACCCAGAAAACGCAGTCCTTATCCCAGGTCTCCTGGAGGGCAACAATATCATATTGTTTAATAAAAATTAAGCCAGTTGGGATCTCCTATCTTAGAGCGCAAACCAGCGATGTTCCAACTTAACAGCCTGACTTTATCCCCCAATTCAAGGTTGCCTTTTACGGGGATAGCGCAGCCACTCATAAGTGAAGATACAGGAGCAATAGGGGTCAGATCTGCAGTTGCCTCACCACCCAGTCCCTCACAAGCCTCCCGTCAATCACACAAATCCAGCCCCGAAAGAACATCGAAGCTATTTTGAGTTACAATGTTCGGTCCAAGATTTATGCCCCACCTATTATTCATATTAATATCCCAACCTAGAACTGGGGTTTTAGGATAAGTAACATTTTGTTGTTCACCATAAAAGAATTTTAGGGTGAGTGGGACAACCGTACCGCTTCTTCGTTGTGGCGGGAGTAAATTTGCAAGGACATTAGGCAGAACTGCCGGGTGTGAAAAGGTCACCGCCACACACTCGCCTTTAAACTTTTTGGGTCGGTTCCCTATCCACGGGACCCTTTTCGCTGTCTTAATCTCTCTCGCCAGTTGCTGTTTCCCTCCTGGAGCTAACTTCATATTCCCTGTTAACCAATGTAAAGCCTTACTCGACAAGGATGCGGGTGGCTCTACCAGGCCGCGTTCTAGGAGTGGAACATTAGCCAACACCAGAACCACAGGCGAGGCTTCAACAATAAATTGAAGAGGGTCTGTTTCCTGACCTTGAGCAGGGGGAAGGTTAACTGTTAATAAGGCGTCATCTTGAACAGCCAACTGGTTAACAATATCTACCGGAACTTGAGCAGGGGGGTTAGATGGTATCAATACACCCCCTACCCCTACCCCACCCAGTATGTTCTCCCCTGAGGAGACTGCTATGTTTGCAACAAGAGAGGTTATATTTTCCACCTCCCCCACGACCTTAGTTTGTATGCCTCCCAGTTTTTTAATCTCGGCATTCAATTTGTCAATTTTAGCCACCAAAGGTTTAATTATGACTTTAATTTTACTCTCAAACATCTCTACAATCTTATGGAGCAATTCCTCATCCATAGAGTACTTTATTTTGTCCTCGCCATGATCCATAGTTGTTGCCTTTGATGTGCCTGGAGTGATGACCCTTTTCCTCCTTACCCCAGACCGCAACCCTCCACGCTTTGGCTGTTTTTTAGCACATGTTCGTACCGGCCGAGACACCTGATCTAAGGAAGAAAGTTCATCTTCAGTAGGTCGCTTCTGATCCCCATGATCAGAATCAATATCACTCTCGGGATCAGTTACGAAAAGTATATCGGGGGCAACCACTGAGTTTGTATTAGAATCGTTATTGACAGATTCATGGAAGGTAATAAGAGGAGCATCAATGCCTATGGCCTGTGGTGGAATGTCTTCCAAAGAGGGTGGTAAAGATGGACTTAAGCGTTGGAGATCGGGAGATTGACTCAATCCCAATGATTCTCTCCGTTGAACATTTATCTTCTTCACTGTTTGTACCAGATAGTTATCAAGTGTATTAGATGTGGCAGCAACATCTCTCTTCGGCATCCTGAGATTTTACCCGGTAACCCTCTTTAACAGTGTAGTTGATTCTCACAGGTTAATGCAATGCTCAACAAGTAAATATCTTACTAGTGGGTGAGGTCTTGACGTCCCAGCGGCAGAGTGACTGATCCTGTCCGATCGCGTCCAGTCGCAGACTGTCCCGCCCTTGTCCCGGGCTTAGCCCGGGCACTCCCGCGCGCGACTCCCGGGGCGAGAGGCGCTCCTCCCTCTTAAGGGGCGCTCCGATGATGTCACGTTGGTCGCGCCACGCCCGCCGGGGCTGCTGGAAAGTGTAGTCCCTGCGGCGGTGGTGGTGGCTTGCTGCGACTTCGGAGGCCGTTCCCCTCACGGCGGCGTTGAAACTACTGCGGCGGCACTCCCAGGAAAGGTCCCAGGAAGGGTCGAAGAGCCGTTCCCCTCACGGCAGCGTTTGTGGGCAAACAGGTAGGTTACTCAAAAACGATTTTGGGGCAAATGAATGGCTTTCACATTTTTGAGAAGGAATAAATAGTGTCTGCATGATTAAATAAATATATTTGAACCTTTCACAATCATGTCATCTGTGTTACCTCAGATTAGGAAGCACATTAAGCTTCTTTGCTGTTGGTTTGTGTCATGTTTTTTGATAATGCTTGGTAGGAATGTTTGCAAGAGAGAGGAAATGTATTTTGTAAAATAGTGAGGTTTCAGTAGTCCCCTGGAATGCTGGTACATAGGACCTGCGCTCTGTTAATTAAATCTTATTAAAAAAACGATTTTGGGGCAAATGAATGACTTTTACATTTTTGAGAAGGAATAATTAGTGTCTGCATGATTAAAAAACATATATTTGAACCTTTCACAAACATGTCACCTGTGTTACCTCAGATTAGGAAGCACATTGAGCTTCTTTGCTGATGGTTTGTGTCATGGTTTTTGATAATGCTTGGTATCAACATTTGCAAGATAGAGGATTTGTATTTTGTGAAATAGTGAGGTTTCAGTAGTGAAATTGAATGCTTGTACATAGGACCTGCGCTCTTTTTCTAAAATGTTATTCAAAAAACGATTTTGGGGCACATGAATGGCTTTCACATTTTTGAGAAGGAATAAATAGTGTCTGCATGATTAAATAAATATATTTGAACCTTTCACAATCATGTCATCTGTGTTACCTCAGATTAGGAAGCACATTGAGCTTCTTTGCTGTTGTTCTGTGTCATGTTTTTTGATAATGCTTGGTAGGAATGTTTGCAAGAGAGAGGAAATGTATTTTGTAAAATAGTGAGGTTTCAGTAGTCACCTGGAATGCTTGTACATAGGACCTGCGCTCTGTTTTTTAAATCTTATTAAAACAACGATTTTGGGGCAAATGAATGACTTTTACATTTTTGAGAAGGAATCATTAGTGTCTGCATGATTAAAGAAATATATTTGAACCTTTCACAATCATGTCACCTTTGTTACCTCAGATTAGGAAGCACATTGAGCTTCTTTGCTGATGGTTTGTGTCATGTTTTTTGATAATGCATGGTATCAACATTTGCAAGATAGAGGATTTGTATTTTGTGAAATAGTGAGGTTTCAGTAGTGAAATTGAATGCTTGTACATAGGACCTGCACTCTTTTTCTAAAATGTTATTCAAAAAACGATTTTGGGGCAAATGAATGGCTTTCACATTTCTGAGAAGGAATACATAGTGTCTGCGTGATTAAATAAATATATTTGAACCTTTCACAATCATGTCACCTGTGTTTCCTCAGATTAGGAAGCACATTGAGCTTCTTTGCTGTTGTTTCGTGTCATGTTTTTTGATAATGCTTGGTAGGAATGTTTGCAAGAGAGAGGAAATGTATTTTGTGAAATAGTGAGGTTTCAGTAGTGACCTGGAATGCTTGTACATAGGACCTGCGCTCTGTTTCTTAAATCTTATTGAAAAAACGATTTTGGGGCAAATGAATGGCTTTTACATTTTTGAGAAGGAATAATTAGTGTCTGCATGATTAAATAAATATATTTGAACCTTTCACAATCATGTCACCTGTGTTACCTCAAATTAGGAAGCACATTGAGCTTCTTTGCTGTTGGTTTGTGTCATGTTTTTTGATAATGCTTGGTAACAACATTTGCAAGATAGAGAAATTGTATTTTGTGAAATAGTGAGGTTTCAGTAGTGAAATTGAATGCTTGTACATAGGACCTGCACACTGTTTATTAAATGTTATTTAAAAAAGGATTTTGGGGCAAATGAATGGCTTTTACATTTTTGAGAAGGAATAAATAGTGTCTGCATGATTAAATAAATATATTTGAACCTTTCACAATCATGTCACCTGTGTTTTCTCAGATTAGGAAGTAGATTGTGCAGATGAGGTGAGGCATGTGCAGGGGTGCAAAGGAGATGAGGCCTGTGTCCATGAGTGCAGTGTAGAGGACTCACGTCCTCTGATTCTTGGACAAGACTCACCTCCTCTGTGCCCCCTGGACAGGCCTCAATGTATTGGGTATAATTGATGGTAACAGGGTGCAGATGAGGTGAGGCGTGTCCAGGGGTGTAGATGAGCTGTGGCCTGTCTAGGGGTGTACATGAGTTGAGGTTTGTTCAGGGTTGCAGATGAGGTGAGGATTGTCCAGGGGTGCAGAGGAGGTGAGGCCTGTGTTCAAGAGTGTAGTGGGAGAGAAGCCTGTCCATGGGTGCAAAGGAGGTGAGGTCTGTGTCTAAGAGTGTAGTGGGGGAGAGGCTTCATGAAGTCCATTCCACTGTCCTCTTAGACACAGGCCTCAACACCTCTGCTCCCCTGGACAGGTCTCACCTCATCTGCACTCCTGCTTAGGCTTCACCTTATCTGCATCCTGTTACCGTCAATTATACCCCGCCGGGGATGCCTGGCTTCACCATGGGGTGCCCTCTCACATGGAAAGCCAGGACGGGTTCCCCAGCGGTATACAGCGCCAGGACGCCACGTAACGAGGTAACAGTGCGCTTTACAAGTATACATACATACATACATTGAGGCCTGTCCAGGGTGCACGGAGGAGGTGAGGTTTGTTCAAGGGTCAGAGGAGGTGAGTCCTGTCCAATGCACTCTTCGACACAGGCCTTACCTCCTCTGCACCCCTGGACAGGCCTCACCTCATGTGCACAATGTACTTACTAATCTGAGAAAACACAGGTGACGTGATTGTGAAAGGTTCAAATATATCTATTTAATCTTGCGGACACTATTTATTCTTGCTCAAAAATGTAAAAGCTATTCATTTGCCCCAAAATCGTTTTTCCAATAACATTCAAGAAACAGAGCGCTCGTCCTATGTACAAGCATTCGATTTGTAAGCATATTGTGCAGATGAGGTGAGGCTTGTCCAGGGGTGCAGATGAGGTAAGTCCTGTCCACAGCACTGTTGGACACAGGACTTATCTGCTCTGTACCCTTGGACAGAACTCACCTCATCTGCACAATCTGCTTACTAATCTGAGGAAACACAGGTGACATGATTGTGAAATGTGCTAATATATTTTTTTAATCATGCAGATACTATCTAATCCTTGTCAATAATGTAAAACCAATTCATGTGCCCGAAATATTTTTTTAAATAACATTTACAAATTAGAGCACAGGTCATATGTATAAGCATTTCATTACACTACTGAAACCTCACTCATTTACAAAATACAATTCCTTTATGCACCAACATTTCTTTACCAAGCATTATCAACAATGTATTAGTCTCTATTATATTCTCTTCCTGACTTACTCTATTTTTCCAACTGTCCCCTTCTAACACCCTCTCTCTGACTTATTCCTTTTTACATCCTGACTCTGTGTTACACTCTCTTACACTCTCTTTTTGACTTACTTTCTCTTACACCCTGTCTCTAATTTATTCCCTCTCTCTCTTTTTTACAGCAATTTGTAAGTCATACTTTCTCTTACATCCTCTTCCTGATTTACTTTGTCTTACAACCTTTCTCTTTGTAACATTCTCTCCCCGGCTTACTCCCTATTACATCTTTTGTCTGTTTTACTCCCTCTCTCTCTCTTTAGGACTTTGTTATTATCTTCCTCTCTTCGTGTTACACCATCTGTCTGACTTACTCCTTGTTACATCCTCTCTCTGATTTACTTCCTCTTACACCCTCTCTCAAAGTTACTATCTCTCTCTCCCTTTTACAGCCTCTCTGTGTTTTAGTCTCTTTTACATCCTCTCCTGTTCTAATACCCTCTCTCTGTCTTATATCCTCTTACATCCTTTCCCTATCTTCCACCCTGTTACATCCTTTTTCTGACTTACTCCCTTTCTCCCTTTCTTTGACTTACTCCCACTCTCTATTACATCCTTTCTCTGTCTTACAACATATTATACACTCTCTCTGTCTTACTTCTTCTCTATGTTTTACTCCCTCTACTTGTTTCTTTGTCTGACTCTCTCTGTCTCTTTGTGTTACTCCCTCTAGCTCTTTTTCTCTGCCTTACTCTTAGTTACATAGTTGCTGTGGTATAAACTTAGATATGTTGTAAACTAGTGTTTATATCATTTACTTATTGTCATTGCTTTGTTGTTTGGTAATAGTGGTGTATAATGTGTTTTATTTTTTTTGTTTACCAGAGATTGAAAACAAGATTTCAATAGTAAGGAAATATGCCGTCAAGGCAGAGGACAAGAAAAGATGCCAAGCGGAAAAAATCAAAAACAGCAACGGAATTAAAGCAATCGCCTATAACAAAAACTTCAAAAAACAGGAAAAAAGCTCCTGGTAAGACAACTAAGTCTTTCTTTCGGAACATATGTAGATCAAATATACAGAAGGAGAGAGCAAATTTGAAAAGGAAGGAGAGGCCCCCCAAAAATGTTACTACTGGAGCAGGAGAGAATAATATGTATAGGAATAGAAGGCAAACATAATTTAGGGACATTCGTAAACAAATGTTTCGCAATAGGGTGGTTTTAAATTTGTTAAAAAATATTGAAAAAGGTAAACAGAGAGCTGCTTTTTATAAGAAAAAGAAAAGTGTAGAGAAGATTGTTGATCAGGCTTTTGAACTTAAGAAAACATTATTTATTTTAGTAATCAATGGAATTAGGACACTTAACAAGACAATTGATGTTTTCAAATCAAAGAGTAGATGCAAAAGAGTAATTAATCTGACTAATTTTTGTAAAGTTTTTTCTGGAGAATGGATGCATAGTTCAAGTTGTGAGCCATTTTTTAATGAGGAGAGTTACTTCCAGGAGAATGATTTGGTGCATGCAGTTGACACCAGTGGTCCGATTGAAAAAGGTGTTAACTGATGAAGTTTTAGGGAGACGTACTAAGGGTCCAGTGTACACCTGGAAGTGTAGTAGTATTTGTAGTGTGCGACAGGAATCAATCGATTTGCTTCGTAATTTCTTACGTACATATAGTAAGAAAAGTCTAAAACAGAAAATGAAGATTTTGCAAGTCTTTGATCCTTGCAGAGTGAGAGAAAACACAGGTTTGCAAGGGCATTCACTGGCTTGTCTTTCTAGAAAAGTATGTCAGAGTGTTTTTCATCATTTTAGGATGTTAGCAGTGCATCATAACAAAATGAGGAAATTAGTGAGAAGGTTGTATTATGCAAAAAGTCCAGCACTTAAGCTTAAACAATTAAACAGTGCTCTTTTGCTTGGAACTGAATTAGATGTGAAGAAGATTTGTGAAGAAATTGAGATTTGTTATTTTGGTGAAAAAGAGGACAGTGTAGAAATTGACACAGTAATAGAAGGTAATGTGGAAGACAATGTACAGATTTCAAGTACAGAAAAGTTTGACCAGGAAATTACCAAGTTTAAGGTGAAATCAAGTGAAAGGCCTAATTTTACATGTGTGTGTTGTCGACGGACTCATTATAAGATTCAGACTAGGTTAGTTGATTTATATGCAGAAAGTGAAATGGAAAATAATAGTGAATGGAAGAATTTTGCAACTTTTTTGTTGGTGGAGAATTCTTTTGATTTGACTTCTGATCAGTGTATTTGTAAATATTGTTATAATAAATTAAATGAAAACAGAATGCCTGCTAGAGCTGTTCATAATAATCTTGAGTTGGTAGACATTCCTCCTGAATTGATGGATTTAAATACATATGAATCTATTTTGATTCAATGTGTCCATCCTTTTCAGGCTATTGTTCGCATGGAGGCTAAGATAGGGAAATTGCCTCCTTCAGATTTACAGAGAGGATTAAAAGGAAGAGTTGTTTATTTGCCTCTAGATTTCGAGAAAAATATTGATACAATTGGTGTAGAGAAAGTGGAAGAGGAACCTCTGGTTATTCTAGTTAATGGGGTTCCGCTAAAGAGTAAGAAAATCTGGCAAGATTTAATGGATGTTAGGAAAGTCAAAAAGGCAACGTTGTATTTGGTCAAAAACAATGAGTACTACAAAGATGTATGTGTTGGAGCAGAGGAAACAGCTGCAGAAGAAGACAGTGATTGTTCAGCCGGCCAAATTGAAAAAGTTGATGTGTGTAGAAGTGAAGAAATATATGAACATTATACTGTTCATCCTTTGCATTCCAAAGAAGTAATGGGAAATGCAATTGACTTGTTTCAAATGAAATCAGCAAAAGGAAGTCCCATTAGTGTATGGGAAGAAAGTTTGGAAGCTCGTTGTTTTCCACAGCTATTTCCAACAGGTCGAGGTGGACGATATGATGATCGACCACTTCAAATTCCTGCATCTGAATACCGGACTGTAAGATTATATGCTGAAGATCCAAAGTTTCGTCAATGCATCCCATATTTGTTTCATCTACTGTATGAAAGTGACTTGTCTGGGCTTTCTTATGCAGTAAACCATATACTGAAAAGTGGAGCACATCTGCAAAATGTTTCGGCGAGGGACTTTATGGAGAAAGTCAATCTGCAAGACAATATTTTGGAATCTCATCTAATCAATCTCATGGCATGTCAGCGTGATACAAACGAATATTGGTACCGTCGTCATGGAGAATTGAAATGTATGCTAAGAAACTTAGGAACTCCTACATGGTTCCTCACTCTTAGCTGTGCCGAGTATGCATGGGACGACTTACTTCAATTTCTACGAGATGCAAATGCAAACATTCAAAATATAGAATTCAAAACACCTGGAGAACTGTGTTCTTTGGATCCAGTGAATGTTTGCAGATATTTCAATCATAGATTTGAAGCTATGATGTCTTTCATTACCAACAAAAAAAATCCTCCCCTTGGAGAGGTTTTGGATTTCTTTTGGAGAAAGGAGTATCAAGCGAGAGGTGCTCCTCACATACATATGTTGTTATGGATTAAAGATGCACCCAAATTTGGAACAGATTCGGATGAAACAGTGATGAGTTTCATTGAAGAGTATTCAACATGTGTTGTTCCGAAAACTACCGAATAAAACAGTTTAAGGCAACAAATTTTACGCTTTCAATCACATCGTCGAAAATTCAGAAACAAGGAAAAGTTCTACCCAAAATGTCGTTTCGGGTTTCCACGACCAGTGATTTCTAAAGGAAGAGTAAATAATTTGATGTCTTCTCTACGATATACTGTGACGAGAAAATCACCAAAAAATACATACAATTTAAAAAGAAACGAAGAGTCCAAGTACATCAACGACTACAACCCAGTGATTTTGTCCATGTGGAATGCTAACATGGATATTCAATTCGTTGCTGACAACTCTATTGCTGTGGCTCGATATGTGACGTCTTACATCACAAAAAAAGAAAAGACAGAACTGAAGGAAATGTGGGAGGACATTTCACATAAAAAGAGTATAAGCAAGAAATTATACAGTTTCAGTTTGAAGATGTTGTCGCATCGAGAAATTGGAGCATATGAATGTTCTGATCGGTTATCATCAGCAAGTCTCTACGCCAAGTCTAGAACAATTATTTGGGTGAGTCTAGCTCTTGCTGCAACACGAAACCGAGTTTTGAAATCTGTACAAGAAATTGAGTATTTGGCAGAGAAAGAACCAAACAGTACAGATATTTTGAAGACAAACATGTTGGATACATACTATCCAAATAGAAGTAGTCATCTTGAGAACAGTTGTTTGTATGAAGTTCTGCAAAACTATATTTATAAGAGGACCATCAGAGAAGATATCAATAATGGAATATATGCTATCATTGGGTGTGAAGGATGTCTAGTGAAGCAGAGAAAAGGCCATTTGATTAATCATCGAAAATTGAGTTGCGAAAATCCAGAGAAAAGGGAATTTTACTATTTAGCTCTTTTGCAACCCTTTAAGCCATGGCGTACAGAAGAGGAACTACTTGGAGATTTTCTCTGTTACGAAGATTCTTTTAATGCAACCAAGGATACCATAGAATGTTCTGATTTTCCAAATTATCTGCAAATGTTGAACGAAGTAATAGAGCAAGAAGCCACAATTGCAGCAGAGATTGCTAGAGACAGTTCTCAAGACAGTCAGAGTTCTGCTTCATTGAGTCAGGATCCACTAGGAGGACCAATTATCCAAAACGAAGCTGCCACTGCCATGGATGAGGTGGAAAGAGCTATGGAACAAGCTCAAGATGATGTAGTTAACTTAGAAGATTTGGTGAAACAACTAAACCTTCAGCAGAAACAGATATATGACGAAGTCACAGAACAGGTTGAACATGGATTCGGTCATGAGAAAAAAGAGTGCTCATGTACATCATTTAAGCCTGTCTGACTGTATGTGAGTGGAGAAGCGGGAACTGGAAAAAGTTTTCTGATTAAAGCAATTGCAACTTATCTGCAGAAAAGGACTGAATCACCGCTGTGTTGTGTTGTTACCGCTCCAACTGGACTGGCAGCACATAACATTAAAGGGATTACTTATCATCGTTTACTGATGCTACCAGTTGAGCATGATAACAAATTACAATACCACAAGCTATCTGGAGATGCTTGTTCTGAAGTTTCCAGAGTCCTGAAGAAAATGACACTTCTTATCATTGATGAGGTAAGCATCGTCTCAAATCTAATGCTTGCTTTTGTGCATTTGAGAATGCAAGAAATTCTTAGAACAGACTATGATGTCTTATTCGGAGGAAAACACATTATTGTTTTTGGAGATTTACTGCTGTTGACTCCAGTGAAAGGACAACCAGTGTTTAAAATGCTCACGCATGAAGATACCAGGAAGTGCCTAGGAAGCATTGGAAACGTTAATATATGGTTAAATCTCAAATATGCAGAACTGCTTCAAAATATGCGACAGGCAAAGGATGAAGATTATAAAAATATTCTACAAGATGTAAGAATCGGAAAAGTAAGTGAGCATGGGAAAGAAGCATTACATGCACAATTAATTTCAAATTTGTATCCAAATGAAAACATTCTTCCAGAGAATATTTTTAAGAAAATTACTGAGAACAAATCTGGGATATGCTTGATGCCAACTCTGCAAGAATGTTCCATCTTCAACCACAAAATGTTAAAGTTAGAAAATGAAGAGATTGTGAAACTGGAAGCTATAGATAAAATAGAGCATATGGGAGCAACAATTATTTTGTCTGAAAATTTGAAATCAAAAGTGGATTCATTAGAGAAGAGTATATCTAAAACTGCTGGTTTTGAAAAGACTCTGAATGTGTGTTTAAATTGTCGTATCATTTTGAGAAGGAATTTAAATGTTGAAAGAGGTCTGGTAAATAGAGCAATGGGTCATGTTGTTGATTTTGTGAATTACAAAAATAGAGATGGAATTGAAATATTAAAAAATTAAATTTGATGGCATTGACGAAATAGAACAAATTTGTCGTTGTTCAGCTAGATTTTTGCTTGTGAAAGACTTAAATGTTTGCCGAAAACAGTTTCCTGTTTGTTTGGCATATGCGGTGACAATTCATAAATCTCAAGGTTTAAGTGTAGATAGTGCTTTGGTGAACATTGGAAGTTCTGTGTTTAAAGAGGGTATGGCATATGTGGCATTATCACGAGTCAGAACTTTATCAGGATTGTACTTGATTGAGTGTGATGAAACAAAGATTTGTGCTGATCTAGATTGTGTTAAAGAATACAATAGGTTAAGAAGAGAGTATGCTCCACATTTGCCTCAATATCCTCTGTTTGAAAAACGTGTGGTAGGCCGAAAAAGAAGAAATGAGAATAATTGCAGTGAGGTAGTAGCAAAAAGACAAAAAGTAGATGAAACTGTAATTGTAAGCAGAAAGAAAAAGGATTCTGTTGAAGATGTTGTTGGATTTCAGTTTGAAAACAGTTCTGGTGTCAACTGCTATGCTAATGTAGTGCTTAATGTTGTTTTTTTTCTTCAAAATTTACAAGAACAGATTGTTGAAAATCGGGATCAAACATTCTGCTGTTTATTGAATTCTGTGTTTGAGAAATGTAGCAGTGATTGAGCAAAAATAGAAAGTGGAATTCGAAATCTTCTAGACATATGTTCTGGACAAAATCAATTTTCACAGAATATTCAGCAGGATTGTCAGGAATTTTTAATGTATATGTTTGATGTATTGGAAGATGAAGGTGTAGATATAAAAAATCTTTTTAGCCTTTCTTATCAATGGCAGCATGACTGCGACAACTGTAGTTTATCAAGTAGTACTGAAATAGACACTGAAAGATTTATATATTTGACTTTACCAGACTGCAAATCAGTGTCTTTTAATAATCTAGTTAAAGCAGCTGATCACAATATGGTGTGTACCCAATGTAAGTCTGCAATGCTGTCCACATTATTTTTACAAACTTATGGTAAATATGTCATTTTAATGTTCCAACGATGTAGACCTGATAGAAGTAAATTGTCAACTTCTATTAAAAATTTCGTGGCTTCTCAGTTATCAATATCAGGAAGAACTTTTGCAACTGTAGCTATTATTTATCATGACGGTCCTTCAACAACATCAGGGCTTTACACATGCTATTTAAAATGTCGAAAAGGTTGGACTAACTGTAATGACACTCATTTGACTTTCAAACAACGTTTGCCTTTTGACTTAAAAAATTCATACCTAGTGTTTTTAGAACCAAAATTTAAGTAAAGGTAATTGCCCTATGAAGACGGGAGCAGTTAATAAAAGTTAGTTTGCTGTTTAAAATTATATTGTGCGTAAAAGTGATGAAGACAATATAAAAATTATAGTTCTCATAAAGGTATGGTAAGTGGATCGCATAGTAAGTGATATCAGTATTATAGGAAATGTTCAACATGAGAGAGCCAGAGATGGAATTATGAATATTTAAATATTGTGAAAATGTTGTTTGAGCCTTTCTTTCAGAACGTCGGGAAAACGGTAATTTTAGAGTTTGTTTTAAGTAATTTGAAAATATACTGATACATCTGACACTATTTGGCCTTAAGGAAAGGTGAAGGAATGAGCAAAGTGTCATGACTGAACAGAAGGAGTATATAAAAACATTGAAACATATTTCAGATGTTCTTGGAGCTTTTTTTCTAGAGAGTCGATGAAATGGATTTTTTAGAGAACAGCAGAGTACCTTCCAACGTAAAGGACCTTCATGATGTACTATTTGGCCTAAGGAAAAAGTAAGTGAATCAAAAATTAGTATACATATGTGATTTGTAAGTTTATATGTTTTTTTTTAAACACAATCTTTTTGATTGTGTTTTTTTTTCCCGCTGTCATATGATGAATAGTTTGAACTCACTGTTTTTAGTGAAATTCAATATGTTCTGAGAACAGCAAAAATAAACTATCTAACATGTTGTATAAATTATTCTAAAGTTTGTATTGTATAATTTTTATTGTATTCCCATTGTCTCACACTCACTTTCCTTTTTCCTCTCTCTTTCAGCTCTCTTTACTCACTCACACTGCCTTTCTCTCACTCTGTTTCACACCCATTCGTTTACTGCAATTCTTTCACAACCCCTCATTTTCATTTCAACTGTCTGCATCCCCTCTCTCCCTTGCACCACTTTTCAGTTTTCAGTCTCTCTGTTTTACTTCCCTTTTCCGTCTTTTCCTCCTTTGCTCTTTTAGTAATTCCTCTTTACTCATTCACCAGCATTGTTGCACTTTATCACTATAACTCACCCACTCTCCCTCGCTTATCTTTGTTTGCTCCTTTTTTTAAAAATCTTCTCTCTATTTTCTGTTCACTACCTCTATGTCCTCAGTCCCTCACTCTCCTTCTATTATGTTCACTTGTGTTTACCTACCTTATATCATTTCTTTTACAACAACTTCACTGCTCCTCTCTCATCGTTCTTCATCCCATTTATTTTACTCTGGTTCCATTACTACCCCTCATTTCCTATCTTTCAGTGTCCTTCTCTTTACTTTCATCACCGAATCACTTTCTCTCAGTACCATTGTTTTAGTCCTCTTCTCCTCTCTTTCCTTTTTTTGCTCCCTTACTCATTTCCTTTCCTCACTCATTGTACTTCACTTCACTCAGTCCTTCTCTTAGTCTCTCTGTCTACTAACTTCCTCACTCCTTTTCCCTCAATCCTTCTATATTATCCTCTCTCCCTTCATCCCTTCACTCTATGACTCTCCTTCACTTACTCTCAGTTATCTTCCATTCCTTATTCTTCTAAATGCATCCTTAATTAGACTCCTTTCCCTCTCAGTCATTATCTTTTTACTTACTCCTGTTTCCTGATTTAGTTTTGCTAACTCACATTCTTTTAGTATCTTTCTTACCTTCAGTTCATTTCTCTCTTCTTCTCTTCCTCTCTGTCAGTGAATCTATATGTCTTACTCTTAGTAATTTGCTCTCCTTCTATTTCTTTTTCCCTCTTTTTGTCCTTCTGCATTACTTTATTTCCCTTTTCTGTGTCCTTCACTCTTACTTTATTTCTAAATACACTGTTATGATTTTTAACCTCTTAATTTGTATCTTTTATTTTAAAATATATATTTTACTAATTATAACTTATTTTTTCTTCTCTCTTTCACAGATACAAAGTGTAGTAAAAAAATGTAATTAAAGTTACATTAATTATATGGTAAGTATGACGAAGAAAATGTAGTTTGTCATCACCCTTTGCTTTAACCTCACTAATATTCTCTCACCCTACCTCACTCCTGTTTCCTTACTCTGCTTCCCTCACTTATTCTTATCCTCCATGTTTACTCCCCTTTCCCTAACTCCCCTCCCACATTCAACTTCTTTCAGTCCCCCTGCTTTACTTCCCTTACCCTCTGTTCCCTCCCTTTGCTCCCTCACTCATTCCCTTTCCCTTAATCATTTACTTCACTCCTGTCACTCCTTCTCTCAGTCCGTCTGTCCTCACAGTTCCTCACTTCCGTTCCCTCAGTCTGTCTCTCTTATCGTCGCTGTCTCTCTCCCCTCATTCTGGTAATACTCTTTCGTCATGCTCACTCCCTACAAGTCACCCACACTCCCTCACTTACCTTTGTTTGCTGCTTCACTCACTCCCTTTCAGTCACTCCTTCCTTTACTCTCTCTCTCCTTTCTCTCTGTAACTCCCCATGTCTTACCCTTATTCACTTTTATCCACCCTCTTTCACCCCTCTTTACTTAGAGTCACTGCTCTTTTGTAATCCTCCCTCACTGTTTTACTTTCTAATACACAGTCCCTTTGTGTTGCTCCCTCTAGCTCTCTTTCTCTTAACATCACTCTCTCTGTCCCTTTCCCTCATGCTCACTCTTTCATTCTTTTTTTTTCTTTTTTTTTTGGTACGCTCCCCGGTACGCGTACCTTAAGAAAAAAGAATGACAGAGTTTTTAAATTTTTTTTTTTTTTATAAATTAGAGGTTGTTCTAAAAAGAACTGTTTTTTTATTCTTTTTGTTGTTTTATATTTTTTTATTGTTTTTTTGAACATTTTTTACTTTTTTTGGCTTTTCTGAACAGTTTTATATTTTTTTTGCATTTTTTATGGGGAGAAACAAAAAACAGGGAATTGAAAATGGCTCAACTGGAGCACAAAAAAATCAGGAAAAATTATGGTTTCCTCGGGCATTTGTGGCTATCCATAGCATCATTGATTAGTGTTATGCTTTGCTGACTGTAACTAATTGTTTTATTACAATAAATACAAACAATTTTGTATCCCCCAAACTTGGTTTGTATATTAGGGATCACTTCACTTGCCTCTGGACCCGATGGAGTGGGTTCTTTTGATGTTGAGGTTCTGGCTGATGATTGGGGTAAGTTTCTGCAGAGTTCCCTCACCCATGCTGCAGAATAGTTGTTAGGGTGTAAACGCTGCATATGCCGAATCATAGTATGATTTCCAAAGGAATATTTTTTTGCAGGGTTCCCCCTGGATAGCACAGCACCACAGATGAGACAAGTCACCTTCGCAGCGTTGACTTTTTTTGAACCCCTTGGGATTTTGTAAAACTCCCATATGAAGTGCTCTTTTGGTTTGTATGGGGGATTGTCTTCAGGCAAGAACGTCCTTCTCTCTTCCTCCTCTTCCTCCTCTTCTTCTTGACGACCAATGTGATCTTCTGGTGGTCCTTGTGGTGGTGGTGGTGGTGGTGGTGGTGGGGCAGATGCTCCAGCTGCTGATACTACTGTAGCCATATCAGTAATCAAAAAGCAGGTCTTCCTCACTCAAAGAACAAAGTGAGAATGAGGAAAAAAGGTGGGGGCTTTCATCATTTGGAAAACAAAACTGTTCTGAACCAATGAAAACTGTTATTTTCAAGTCACATGATCCGGGCTTTCTTTATTTGGAAACCAAAACTGATCTGAACCAATGAAAAGTGTTATTTTCAGGTCACATGACCCGACGCGCTTACGCTACGCGCCCCGGTGCGCTCCCGGGGGCGCCACCCGGCGGCGTTTATGTTGCGCGATCGTATGCGCTCGGACGCTTCCGGGTGCGCTTACGCTGTGCGTCATATGACGCATCACTCGGCTACGCGATATGTCACGATGTTGTTTTCGTTCACGGCAATAGCGTTAACGGGACGCTCACCGGTACGCGCCTCGGGGCGCGCCATAACATAGCGCTCACCGGTGAGCGCATCGGTACGTGCTCCGGGAGCGCTCCGGGGCAAAAAAAAACCCATAAAAAAAATAGTATTACACAATTATAAAATATAAAATTCATTATAAAAAATATTACATTTCATACCTATAGAGATTTGCTATTAAAAAACCTATGAAATTCACCGAAAAAAACATAGGTTTCACATCAGTTATAGTTAGGAATTAGCATTTAAAAAACCTATAAAATTCACTGAAAAAACCATAGGTTTGACACCAGTTATAGTTAGCTGGACATTTTACTCGCATAAAACCAATGAAATTCCCACGTTATAGTTAGTTGGACTCACTATAACTTGCGCGTGCAATGCACTGCTGATGACGTCACATATTACATCACTCATAGTTCAAGTTCAAGTTTAGCATTTGTATAGCGCACTACTCACCCATAGGGTCTCAAGGCGTTTGAGGGAGGGAGGGAGGGGGGTAATTACTTATTGAATATCCAAGTTTTCAGTTGTTTTCTGAAGGAAAGGTAGTTCTGTGTAAGGCGGAGGTGGGTGGGGAGAGAATTCCAGGTTTTGGCCGCTAAGTAGGAGAAGGATCTTCCCCCCATGGTGGATCTATGGATGCGTGGAATTGCGGCGAGGGCTTGATTGGACGATCCTAGTTGGCGGGTGGGGGTGTAAAAGGACAGGCGCGTGTTGAGGCATTTGGGTCCAAGGTCGTAGAGGGCTTTGTGTGCGTGGGTGAGGAGACGGAAGGTTATTCTTTTGTTGACAGGGGGCCAGTGGAGGTCTTTCAGGTGATCGGAAATGTGAGCTTGGCGGGGGATGTCTAGTATGAGTCTGGCTGAGGCGTTTTGGATGCGTTGGAGTTTTTTCTGTAGTTTGGCTGTGGTTCCGGCGTAAAGGGTGTTTCCGTAGTCCAGTCGGCTTGTGACCATAGAGTGAGTGACCGTCTTTCTTGTTTTGGTGGGGATCCAATGGAAGTTTTTTTTGAGCATACGTAGGATGTTGAAGCAAGATGATGAGACGGCGTTGACTTGTCTTGTCATCGAGAGGGAGGAGTCCAGGAAGAAGCCAAGGTTACGTGCGTGGTCCGTTGGTATGGGTGCGGTTCCCAGGGCCGGTGGCCACCATGAGTCGTCCCAGGCGGATGGGGATGATCCTAAGATGAGGACTTCCGTTTTGTCCGAGTTCAGTTTTAAGCGGCTGTTCTTCATCCATTCGGCTACTTCTTTCATCCCTTTGTGTAGGTTAGTTTTGGCGGTATTTGGGTCTTTGGTGAGGGAGAGGATCAGCTGGGTGTCGTCTGCGTAGGAGATAATGTTGAGGTTGTGTTGGCGCGCGATGGATGCGAGGGGACTCATGTATACGTTGAAGAGGGTGGGACTGAGTGATGATCCTTGTGGTACGCCGCAGATGACTTCGGTGGCCTCTGATCTAAAAGGGGGGAGGCGGACTCTCTGGGTTCTTCCGGCGAGGAACGAGATGATCCAGTCCAATGCTTTTCCTTGTATTCCGCTGTTGCTGAGGCGTTGAATAAGGGTGCTGTGACAGACTGTGTCGAAGGCTGCGGAGAGGTCAAGTAGGATGAGGGCAGCTGTTTCTCCGTTGTCTAGTAGTTTTCGAATGCCGTCTGTTGCTGTGATGAGGGCGGTCTCGGTGCTGTGTTTGGCTCGGAAGCCGGACTGTGAGGGGTCGAGGGATTTGTTGGATTCGAGGAAGGCGGCGAGCTGACTGTTGACGGCTTTCTCAATGACTTTGGCAGGGAATGGGAGGAGCGAGATGGGGCGGTAGTTCTTGAGTTCAGTGAGGTCTGCTGTGGGTTTCTTCAGGAGGGCGCTCATGACATGGTCAGTGACATCACTCATGACATCACTGATGACACCATCCTTGTAACAGCGTTACAGACCTCTTTTCACTGTAATGTAACCCTTGAAACACATATTCAAAAATAGAAACTAAAATTTTCAAAAAAATGGAGATACCCATACCAGTTACAACAACCAATTCAATAATTCCACCATCTATATACACATCCACTCATTGACCAACAGTTCTATATAGTCACTCATACATATACTCACTCATGATATGTAGTGAAACACCTACACATCCTGTTACACACCGACAGTCATTCAAAAGATACTCTCACACATATTCACACATGCAAATAAACTATTGAACATCCATTTATTTGCATATACAGCTATACACACACAACCACCTTACTTCTAAGGAAACTTACACATACTTACTCTCTTAAACAATCACTTATAGAAACACATACTTATCTAAACAGGAACTCTTACAATCTCTTTCTCTCACATATACTCACTTATATACATCAATATTCACATATATTAGATTAAAACATATGTAGTTACTGATAAAGACACTAGTGAGACAGTCATTCAGTCACTAACACACACATATATACACTCATCCACCCATACAGTCCTGCACATATGCTGTCTTCAAAACACATACAAACAGAGAGTCAGTCACTCATGCATCTATGTGCTAAGTAATACCCCCAGAAAACCATACAAACACTCATACTGATACTAAGAAAAACATCTAATAACCCATATACCTACACATGTAGCTACTCACCAACCCATGCAGCCACTTTAAAACAAAGTGAAACACTAATCCATATATTTAAATATTTAAACATTACTCAATAATATATGTATTCACCAAGATACACTTAATAAACCAGTTAACCAATCAATTTTTTTTTTTAAAAACATTCATGTAAACACTTATTTAAACATTTATTCTTCCATCAACTTTTACATATACATATATAACACATATTTATTTTTCAGAAAGACACACATTCACTGGATGGTGTCATCAGTGATGTCATGAGTGATGTCACTGACCATGTCATGAGTGATGTAATATGTGACGTCATCAGCAGTGCATTGCACGCGCAAGTTATAGTGAGTCCAACTAACTATAACGTGGGAATTTCATTGGTTTTATGCGAGTAAAATTTCCAGCTAACTATAACTGGTGTCAAACCTATGGTTTTTTCAGTGAATATATATTTATATATATATATACATCCATCACCTCCTCCAACGACGAGAGTGAAGAGGCCACAGTAGGGGAACGGGTGGAAACAGCCTTTATTCCATTTTTAGCAGGTAAGAGGATCTCGCATCACCCGCTGATAGGCGAATGCATTTCGGCTTAGGATTAGCCTTCGTCAGCGCCACGGGAATGGATGCTTCAGGTGGCGGCAATTTTCACTGACATAATATCACACCCCACCTGATTGGTCCAGTGCTGTTCCGCCCCTTCTGGCGCAAATACCTATCACAAATGTCCCTGGTATGTCGCATCATGTACCGCGACTACCAGTCCCAGAATGCAGTTCTCGTGCTTGTAACTGGTGAATTGCGTGGGGATGGAACAACGCTGTGTTGATGAGAAAACCTCCAAACCCTGCCGTGGAACACGCCGTCCCCTCCAGTCCCCAACCTTCTCACCCTCCGTAAGTCTGGTGTCCATTAAGCGGGGGTATATCCTGCCCAGCGTGAAGCCGATTGACTCCTACACCGCTGCATTTAAAATGCAGCCCTCCAATTTCCTCCGTTGTTTGTTAGTGTTACCGATGCGTTTCAGGGCTCACGGCCCCTTCTTCCTGGGCTGCATTGTAAATGCTGGAGGGCAGAGAGCAGCAGTGTGCTATCCTAATGCTTCTGGGCATTTGTGTGGAATCTTACTTACACGGCAGCCCGGCCCTGGGGATAGGCACCACCGTCAGTTGCTGAATACAGAAATCAACAGCTGAGAGGGGCCGCTGTCAGGACTGCGCTTGATAATGCGGCGCCGCTCTCTACATGCAGAGTGAGCCCTTCTTATCCGTGGCTCACTTAGAGCAAGTATTGGAAAGAAAATCATGATAAAGACAAATGAACTTACCATAAGGAGATCGTGTTCCTGCATGCAGAACTTCATTCCCCATAATGCACCAGTGGGAAGTGGATACAAACACGCCCCTCAGGAGGTGGGATGCTGTCTTAATTAAAGTTGGTTAATGAAGCATTCAGGCTCCATTTGTGGTTTGTCAGCCCAGGAGGAAGGGGCCGTGAGCCCTGAAATGCTTCGGCAACACTAACAAACAACGGAGGAAATTGGAGGGCTGCATTTTAAATGCCGGAGGGCAGAGAGCGGCAGTGTGCTATCCTAATGCTTCAGGGCATTTGTGTGGAAATATATATATATATGTATATATATATATATATATATATATATAAATATATATATATATATATATATTTATATATATATATATATATATATATATACTCACTGAAAAAACCATAGTGATGTCATCAGTGATGACATTTGAGATGTCATCAGTGATGTCATCAGTGATGTCACTGCCCATGTCATCAGTGATGTAATATGTGACATCATCAGCAGTGCATTGCGGGTGCGCGAGTTATAGTTAGCTCAACTAACTATAACAGGCGAATTTCTCTGATTTTATATGAGTTAAATGTTCAACTAACTATAACGTCCCTGTAACCTATGTTTTTTTAGTGAATATCTAAGGTTTTTTAAATGCTAATTCCTAACTATAACGTCCCTGTAACCTATGGTTTTTTAAATGCTAATTCCTAACTAGAACGTGCCTGAAACCTATGGTTTTTTCAGTGAATTTCTAAGGTTTTTTTTAAATATTAGTTTCATATTCTCTATTATACTTCTTCTTTTCTGTAACTTTAAAAATTATGTAATGTTTTATATCTTCCCCCAAAAATATGTATATATTTTTTTTGGGGGGGAGAAAACTGCACTCCTGTACAGGTAGCGTACCAAGCTCCATAACCACACAAATCCTATCCGCCATATTGCTAAACTCGTGAATGATGCACATTTCGTATCCGATGACTTTGTGGCACCGTGTCCTGCATAACATCATATACGCATGAAGTCACCCATGATGCTACTTTGGTATCAGACGGGTATGCAGTACCAAGCCACGTGTTACGTCATGTACGTATGGGGTAACGCCCGCTGCGCTTTGCGTATGCGACAAGTACACCCTGCCAGGCCCTGTGTTACATCACAGACGTATAGTATCGCGCAGGGTTCACCATTCCCTTTTTTTGGGGGGTCTCAAAAATATATCTAAACAACTTTAAACAGTATATGAGTGCAAGTGATAATTTAAAATATTTTAAACATTTATATATTTCTCACTATAATAAACTTATATTATAATAAATATATTTTGTCATAATCGTGTCGGGGGCAGTCTTCTTGCGCGCTCAGTGTGCGATTGCCATGTGACCTTAAAATAAAGCATTTGATTGGTTCATAACATTTCCCATTGTAACAGTTGGAGAACCCCACCTATTTTACTCATTCTCGCTACAGAGTTTGATGAGAGACACCTCTTCTGCTTAGAAAGCTTTTCTGAAAAGTGTTTTCCTGTATACACATATCTTATACTACACACAACATGCAACAATCATTTTGATCAATATTTATTCTCTGTACATTAGCCCTCCATGTGTGATTGCCATGCATCTCAAATGTTCTATCAAAAAACAAATATGTGTTACACAATGCCCCTGGTGTGTGTGTGTGCACATTATTGTGCTCCCTTTCGGCCTGGGTATTCGTGGCTCTAAGAAGTATCAGGAGCCACGGGCAGAGTGCACATCCTAGATCACATGTGACAAACAGTAAACAGCAATTTGTAGATTTCTTTTGAGGGACGCTCTGTTGTCAGGCTTTACCAATATAGTAGTGTGTTATATGTGAGACTTTCAGATTCACATTTGACATGCATTGCTTTACTGTAATGAGTGTTATCACTGTGTATGACGTAGCCTCACTGCTGATCCTCCCTCCATGCGACCACATTCACATGTGTACGCTTCGCTATAGCAACACTTTCAATAATACCGCACAAAATTGACATGCGTGTCTGCGCATATCCACAACCTTGACAATGACATGTAATGATCACCATTCAATCTTTTCAAACACCATCTCAATAACGATAGTTTCCACCCTCCCGACACATGCTACACTAATCTAAATTGCACACTCTGCGAGGTCAAAACTACAAAAGAAACACACATAAGTACACTTCCTTGCCAAACAGGAACTGAACAATGCCCAGGTCCCCGGAATAATTATTCACACTCCTACACTGGCCTGGCGTATGCAAGCTCAGACCCTTTGCGTACGTATAAATAGGATAACCACGACGACGCACGTCCCTCTTCTTCCACTCTGCCTCAGGTGATATGGCTGCATCCACCTAGCATATCACAATGGGCAATAAAAAAAAAGGGATCCATGAGGTGTACACCATCCTGGCAATGAACACGGGCTCTAAATTGAGAGCCCTACTGCACATCGTCTATGAAAGGGATCCATGAGCTGTACACCATCCTGCAATCAACACTATATCTGAATTGTGAGCACTGCTGCCCATAGTGTTTGCTCACACAACAATGACAACAGGAAGCAGAGCGGCCTGGGTGCACGGGGCCTTCAAATGAGCTCAGTGCAGCGGGACAGGTGGGGTGCATCAACCTGGCTGCGCAGGTGCAAACAAACAATGTTGCTGTGTGTAATGATGTGATCTCTGACCTCATTCAGTCTCATCTCTGTCTCATTTTAAAGACCTCCTGGACAATACTGTAGGCCTCAGCCAGCAGGCAGCACTGCCCTCAGACATCTCTTGAGCGCAGTGCTGCGGGAGGGGTGGGATGCATCAGCCTGAGTGCGCACATGCGAAAAAGCGATGTTGCTGTGCGTAATGATGTGATCTCTGGCCTCATTCAGTCACATCTGTCTCATTTTAAGGACCTGCTGGGCCGTACTGTAGGCCTGAGCTAGCGGGCAGCACTGCCCTACAGACACATGGCGTTGGCTTTTAGGACACTGTAGTGAGCTCGTTACTAAGTGTACATGCACACAGGCTTCTCCCACTGCATTACACAAGCACGTTATGCTCGTAGCATGCGCTCTGTTCCTTTTATCTAAACCTTCGTATAATGTATAAATATTTAACCTTGTGAATTCTCGAGCACTCCAACTCCTTTTTGAACCATGATTACCACTAACTGTTGGTAGATCGTACGTCAAAAACGAAGGATACACTCAACTCCTGTTTTCTATCAAATAAGCCTTCATTTACCTCCAGACGTTTCCATCATTAAATTATTTATCCCTTTTCAGACATTCAATTGATTGCCTCAAAAAGGGCGGAGCAGGAGCTGACCCCGCAATGATGCCCTGGGCATTCTGACACCTTCCATAGTGGTATCAAGACACCGTCCCCGACTGCCTACCTGGTCTACCGTACAAATGTACCCCGGACTCAGGGCTTGCACCAACACATCGTGGGACATACCGGTGGTCGCAGGTGAGTAGTGAAATCTCGGTGTGCAAGACCTACAATTGAGCACAGTGCGGATGAAGGGGCTGGGGTGCAGCACCCTGGGTACACAGGTGCATGCAAGCGATTTTCCCATAGCTAATAATGTAGGACTATATTATCAAAGAACGGCGATAACATTATCACCACTTTAGCAGCAGGAAACTGCTGCTAAAGCGGCTAGAATGGATTTGATAATATGCACTTGTGAATTCCCATAGAAACCCAGGTTCACACCAGAACCTGGCCTTCTATCGCCGTTCCTTGATAATATGGCCCATAATCTCTGGCCTCATGCATTTAATTTTAAGGACTTGCTGAACCACACTCTTTCTCGTGGACTACAGCGTTCTAGACAAACGGGTGACGGGAGGGTAAACACTAAGGGCTGGGTGCAGTAGGCCTACGCTCTGTCTCCTCCTCCCTCTCTTCTTTTGACTCTCCCTCCCCTTATCCCTTCCACCCACTCCCCCTTCCTTCCATTCTCACTATTGTCCTTTCAGTCGGACTACCTTTCTTTACCTCATCCACATAGCACACATACTTATGTTTCATTTTTGTCTTGCAGGTTTCCTACGCTGCTTCCACTGGAGTCCAAACCACGCTTTTTTGATTATACTGTTTCTTCTATTAAAGTTACGTTTCTATTTATTTGTGTTTTAATAAAGGTTACTTTTTTTCAAATAAATAACTGAGTGTATAGGTCTTTTTTTGACAACACTTGTCTAATATTTATTGTGAAAATCATCTGTTTATAGGAGATTTTAAAGACAAGCTCATCTAATATTACAGTGCACCTACCAAACATAATCTAACTGTTTATTAGACAAATGAAGCTGGATAATTGTACAACTGCAAGAGTTCTATGAGTGTATCACTTTATAACACCATAAGTACTGCCCGTGTGAATACCGAACATATAAGGCACTGCCTAGGACCACCAAGGCTTCAGGGACTGCCGAGTCCCACCCTGTATATTGAAATAAAGCCCTGGAGTGTGGAGATCCCTGGACTTCAGTTGGCCTCGATCCCCCAGCACAATGGGTAAACATTAAATGGAGGTGGCGTTCCCCTAGGCTGCAAAACGTCTCTGTGCCCTTCCGCGCCTAATTTACATGTGACATCAAGATCTCCAGTCCTACAGAGACCCCGCAATATAATAATTGGATTGGCCACTGAACATTACCCACCAGGGGCCTCATTTAAAAGAACGGGTGAGACCCCGCTTTTTTTTTGTTTTCTTTTTTTCTCTCCATTTTTACCATCCGCATCCCCTCTATCAAAGCGATACAAGGTTTTCCTCCTCTCGCTTCAAGTAGTCAAACAAGTATTTGCTATCACAGCGTGGAAGCCATGCACCAGCCCTCTAATAGAAAACACAAATGTCCCACGAACACACACCCCGGGACATTGTATGAGCTGCACCTGACATTTCGCCCTCCCTAGGACCATGATGCATTTGTTAGTATAAACACATACTAACACTACTTACACACATGTAGTACAGTGACCAGAATGTAGTGAAGAAGCAGAGGAAGCACAAAATATAAAAATATAAATCCTACCAGAAGTCGGATGACAGTTCAATGAGCCGACGACCCTGGCATGAGTAGAAACAGCAACACAAAGAAAAAGGGTCTTTAGCACAACGTAAGCAATTTTGAAATATTGGTGAGTGGTGCTTTCTTTTTTACCTTCTCTTGCTCAGAGACAAATTTATGTAGTGAAGAGGAAGACAGCAGTGGATCTAATAAGTAGATTTGTTACAGAAAAACAAGACACCTGAAACAACCACCAACAGGAGCAGACAGCAAGGCAACCGTCTTCTCCAGCACAGTGTACAAACTTTGCAAGGTTCCCCTCATAACAGCCCTACATTCTAACATTACATACTTAGAGTCTTGTAGAATTACATACTAACATTCTACTATGACTTACATTGGAATACTACACAGAGCACATGACTTTACAGCAATGAGCTCATGGTTTCATCAACGAGTCTTGAGACCGGTAGGGGTAAGTATTTCGCTTCCCATTCCCGATATTGTATAAACATAAACCAACACTACTACCACAGGTATGCTACAGCGCCCAGAGCACATCACTTTACAGCAATGAGCTCACAATTTAGGCACACGGTTTAATCCCTGAGTCTTCACTGCAGTAGGGGTGAGTAGTTCGCTTCCCACTCCCTATAATATTATAAACGCATACTAACACTACTTACACAATTATACTACAGCGGTTAGTATCCTACAGCGCCCAGAGCCCATCACTTTACGGCAATCAGCTCGGTTTGATCCCTGAGTTTTCACACCGGTAGGCGTGAGTACTTCGCTTCCCGCATCCAATATGGTATAAACGCACGGTACCGGTCAGTAGTTCGCTTCCCACTCCCTGTATGGTATAAACACCTACTAACACTACTTACACACATATACTACCGTGCCCAGAGCCCATCCTTTTACAGCAATCACCTCGATTTCATCCCCGATGTTTCACAGCAGTAGGCGTAACTACTTTGCTTCCCGGTTCCAGTATACTATCAACACAGTAGCGGTCCGTAGTTCGCTTCCCACTCCCTGTATGGTATAAACGCCTACTAACACTACTTGCACACGTATGCTACAAACACCAGACCACATCAGTTTACAGCAATGACCTCACACTTTAGACGCTCAGTTTCATACCCGAGTGTAGCACCATATCATATCAGCACCATGTCACTCTGAGCAACACCGCACTTTCAGACCGGGGGACCCAAAAGTCACTACAGCCTTACCTGCGTGGAAGAGGATCGAGGCACAAGAGGAGCACATTGCCAGCAGACCAACAACCGGGGAATACAGACACCGCTTCCATCAGGCGCGTCCGCTGCCCCGGGACTCCATATCCCGGCAGCCTTTGCGGCGGCGCGTTCCCTGACGCGGAATACGCGCCAGGAGGGGCTAGATAAACAGCAAGCCCTCGGTGGAGCGGGGGGACCCAAAAGTCACTACAGCCTTACCTGCGTGGAAGAGGATCGAGGCACAAGAGGAGCACATTGCCAGCAGACCAACAACCGGGGAATACAGACACCGCTTCCATCAGGCGCATCCGCCGCCCCGGGACTCCATATCCCGGCAGCCCTTGCGGCGGCGCGTTCCCTGACGCGGAATACGCGCCAGGAGGGGCTAGATAAACAGCAAGCCCTCAGCCTCGCGGGACGCGAGTGGGACGCCCGGGGCTAAGCCCGGGCACAGGGCGGGCCCTCTGTGGCCCTCAGAGGCCTGAGGAGCCTGGGCCATAACCCCTGCCTGATTTTCCTCAGCCTAAAATAACCATTTTCCACAGAAACTGTAAGTTGGAGACTTATTTAACACAAGTTTCACAAGATATAGGGTTGCTAGAGGTTATGCATTGTTAAGCCCTAAGTACACGCCCCTTATTACATCATTATTATTTATTAGGTCATTTTGTGATTAACATAGGCGTGCCATGAACTGCCGGGAAACTAGAAGTATGGCCGTAGCAGGAGCAAAAAAACTAACCGGGACTCTGGACGATTTTATTGTCCGCACTCATGCATTAATTGATGAGGAAATAATATTAATGGACAGGAGAGTATCCCAGGACCTAGCTGCGGCCAAGAGATCCTCGTTGGGCCTCATTGCTCAGGCACATACGCCCAAAACTGACTCCCGCCCTAATACTCACGCCTTAGTTCATTACACTGGGGTTACCGGGGAACTTGATGTTTCCATCTCACAACAGGACTTGGAAGCTACCCCTAATCTTAACCTTTTGACAGAGAGTGCATCACTCAGAAATGAGCCAGATAATTCTCCTGCGGCAACTACCATAAATCAATGGGGTTTGAAAGAAGGGGCAATCCCTAAACAAATGGTTAATAAATCCACCACCCTTAAAGGGAAAAAAGCTCATACTGCCCAAAATCAACACGCTATCACTGTAGACCCGGCATTTGTTAATAATAACTTGCCAGTCTGCACAAATGATACAGGGGGGGTGCATCCTACAAAAATTGGCTTACCTTTTAGTCTTCCAGATGATACCATTATTGACAACAGTCTGGAGGAAATTCTGGAGCTTAGTGGGGAAGTCACTAATCTAGCAATACTGAACCAAGATGGGAATGGATCAAGTACGGATAATAATAATATCTTTAATACGCTAAAAACCCTACTTGAACCCATAGAGGCTAGATTACGTTGCCTGGAGACCATCTTGAAGAATATCCATAAGGATATAAGTGCCCCAAGCTTTACCATGAATGCCAAGACCCCTCATGCTGCGAATACAGCTAATAAGTCATCTTTGGCTGGTAAAAGTGTGACTGTGCCCAAAATTAATCCCCCTAAGAACCCTAGCAATACTCAAAACCGGGGAGGTACTAAACCAAAGACCCCTGTTTCAAAACAACCTGAGATTACAACTAATACTAAACCAACCCCTCAAGTTACATCAAATGATCCCACTCCATCAATCTCAAATCTTGACCAGGCCCCAAGAGCTAAGGTAGCGGCTCGCCGAAATATCCATCTTCCGCCAGACGCCTGTCCCTACGTAGTGATTCTTAGTGGAGTCACTGAAATCTCACCATCGGAAGTAGAATCCCACCAGGCCCTCAAAAATAAGGTGTGTTACTGGCTCTCTAAAAACCATCCCCTACCACCGAACATTCCTAGTAATATCTTAATGGTAGAGAGAACCCCATGGGTGGGAGGAAATAGAAAAAATCTACAAGGAGACTGTGTTGTGGTCACTTTTGAGAATACTCAGGTCGTAGAATATATATGTAGTGGAGCACCTAGATATCAAGCTAGCACTGTTACGGCTAGGCCCCTCTCTTATTTCTACATACCGGGGATTCAAGCAGATAAAAGATGGAGTTGGCTAAGGGGCCCACAGGATCAAAAATCTAGACAGAGGTTTACCCCCCCACGGGAAGTGCAACCCTATGGATGGGAGGAGGGTGAAGATGTAGGATGGAACTTAGTTAGGAGAAGAAGAGGTAGACCGCTCCAAGGAGGGTGTGTCGTAGGGTCCCAAAATAGTCACCCACATCATTATCATCAGATTGCAAATGGGCAAGATAACTATTATAATTTCCCAATTGCTAACCGTTACGACTGTTTGTCAACCACGGATTGGGTTGACTGACAAACACAGGGTTTACTAAGGGGACAGCAGCGCCATACCTCCTCCACTCTTCTGCTAAAAAAGGATAGTATCGTGGACTTGCAGAAGTCAAACCTAACTCTATCTCCTGATAAGGGTCCTGTAGTCATTGAGGACAGGGGAGCGCATAACTCGCATAATTCCAATAAGCCAATTTGTAAAATCCTCACCTGGAATGTAGCGGGTATTACCGCTAAGGCTTCAGATTCTATCTGGCAGGGGTTTGTTAAACAACACGGTATACTGGCTTTTCAAGAAACATGGTATACATCAACCTGTTTCTCATTGGATGGCTTTTATAGTTTTTCCACCCCAGCAGTATCGGGGTTGAGAGGGAGAGCCAAGGGTGGCCTACTCACACTGTTCTCATTGAATCTGGCTGGGACTTTTTAAAAAATAGAACCTGCTCCTATGAACACGTTAATAATTGAGTGGGCTATTTCGGACCATCAATCCTTTTTACTTATTAATTTTTATAATTCCAGGGATGGCTCTTTTGTGAATGAGCATCTGACTGCCCTGTCAGACTTTTTGTCAGTCTATAGACACAATTGCACATCCGTCCCAGAGATGGTTATCCTGGGTGATTTTAATATTCACCCCTGTGAGGGGGATTGTTATAATGATAGATACGGAGGATTACCGGTTGAAGGGATTCCTCATTTTGAACATACTAAGGAGGGTGAGGGGCTTGAGAGCCTTCTTGCCAACTCAAATTTATTCGAATTAGGCCATGGCAAAAATGAGATTAGAGCGCCCACATTCATCGGGAGAGATGCAAATACCATCATTGACTACATCTTTGTATCATCGGGGGTGTTAGTAAAGGCACGGGAATACAGGGTTGTGACCACTACCTTTAGCGACCACAATCCTGTCCTACTGACTATGGATTTAGAGTGTTTCCGGAATGGGAGGGAGATAGGTGTGGCAGCCCCAAGAGATCTCTCATCTAAGGAGCAGGGTAGGAGGATAAAGTGGGAGAAGATTGTTCCCGAAAACTTCTTCCAAACATTAGCGCAGGAAACAGAGGCAAAGATGGCAGTTTGCTTAGATCCCACTTCCTTAGGGCCTGATGTTGTGGCCGCCTATGTTGAGATATGTTCAAGGATCTCCAAGAACTTGGAGTCCAGGAATGGCCCGCAAGGCAATAACAACATGCACAAATGGTTCGATAAGGAATGCTCGAAAAAACACAGCGCCCTACTGAAAGCACTCTAACAGAGACCTAGAGATAGGACTCTAGTGGCAAACCTGCGAAAGGAATACAAATCCGCACTTGCCAAACGTAAGTCACAAATCAAGGAGGGAGCTTGGGATAGTTTATTATCCGTAGATGTAATGAGAGACAGTAAAAAATTTTGGGCCATCGTTAATCAGTCTTTCTTCACCGAGGATGGGAAATCAGACATGGATTGTGTGATTGAAGACGAAAGATGGCTTAACCATTTTAAACAAATCTATGAAACTGAGGTTCCAATCCCCCCAGCTAGTGCCCCTTCGCGAAATATCATGATCATGGATTTTAACACTTCTGAGGTGGAAAGGGCGATTAAAGACACAAGTAAACATAAGGCCCCTGGACCGGACGGGGTACCTGCCGATCTTTACATTCAGTATCCGCAATTTTGGTCCAAAATACTGACCAACGTCTTTAATGCGATACCATCGGCAGGCTTCCTGTCCTCCTGGTCCACCTCCATAATTGTCCCGATTTTTAAGAAGGGGAACAGGGGGGACCCTGCTTGCTACAGGCCAATCTCCTTGTTGGACTCTGCTGTTAAAATCTTGGGCAGAGTCATTTTACAAAGACTCGGGGATTGGCTTGAGGGAAGTGGGGTTCTCTCTGACCTTCAGTATGGTTTTAGAGCACACAGGGGACCATGAACCAATGTTTAAACCTTCACCTCATTATTAGTAAATACACTGTGGTGAAGGAGGGGCTTTTATATTTAGGATTTATGGACTTTTCCTCCGCTTTTGATTTGGTTAATCGCTCTAAACTGTGGCTTATTTTGCGGGATTTGGGTTTGGACACTACCTTGGTGAATTTTTTACATGATCTCCATCAGAATTTGTTCGCTTCTGTTAGGGTAACAAGGGAAGGTAGGTGTACTGAAAAATTTAGATCAGGGAGAGGGGTCAGACAAGGCTGTATTCTGGCCCCTCTTCTATTTACACTCTACATTAATTCCCTTGGTAAATCACTTAATTTAGCCACCTTGGACGTCCCGCGTATGGGAGGGTCACCCATTCCGGTCCTCCTGTACGCGGACGACGCCGTCCTACTAGCACGTACAGGCACGGGCTTACAAAGACTGCTAGACGATTTTGGATCTTTTATGGAAGCTTTGGATTTAAAGATCAACATATCAAAATCCCATGTTATGGTAACTGGCTCACGCAGGAAAAGCATGAAGATTAAAACTTTTAGATGCAACGAAACACCAATCTCTAGGGTACCTTTCTTTTGCTATTTAGGCGTCACTTTTGACGAAAGAGGATCCTGGGGACCTCAGCTAAAACTGAAGGGCAACGGAGTTGCAAGATCTACTACAGGCCTTATGAACTTTTCTAAAAGACTAGGTTCTAGACCCATGGAGTCCATGATCCGCATCTATAAATCCAAATGCCTAGCAATCGCATCCTATGGGGCTGATATTTGGGGCTATGTTTCATCTCCAGGCATCCAAATTATAGAAAATAATTTTATACGAGCTTTGTTGTCACTCCCAAAGTCATCTCCTACATACTCAATTCATAGTGAAGTGGGTTTGGGACATATTACCGACCTTCTAAAAATGTCCCCCCCTGCTATGCTGGGTCAAAACCTGGACAAATGAGGAGATCACGTTGAACCACCTCATACTCAAAGACTGTATGGCCTTAGATAAAGCAGACAGTATTCCCTGGCTTGCGTATGTTAGAGCGGCATGCGTGAAGCTGGGGCGTCCGGATATGTACTCTCTACCACAGGGCCTCAAGAAAGAGGATGTAGGGTGGGTCAAGTTGCATCTCCGGAATCTGTTGGAGTTAGAAAGGGAGGAGGTTGAACTTAATAAACCAATGGTGAGAACAATATATCAACTATCTATCTCCCCAGTCATGGAACCCTACCTAAAATACGTGACTAAACCATACCATTGTTTTCTTCTATTGAGATTTAGGTTCAACCTCATTCATTTAGTGCTTGGTACCCATATAAAGTGGGGGACCTTAGAAAACACCCCACCTTGTACATGTGACAGCTTTTCAATACAGGATACGCTTCACTTTGTGATGTTTTGTGAACACTATCTGGCGCCCCGAAAAAAAAATTTATATCCAATCCTGAAGGAACTCAATTTTGTCCAGGTGAGGCCTGCACTTTTACACTTGCAAATGCTTAACTCTGTGCAGGTCACATATGGTGTAGCCAGTTTTTTGGTAGCGTCAGCTCGATTAAATAAAACAAGAGTCACCCAGACTAATACACAACTAGGTTGATATTTTGTCAACTTCGTTCTGGGGAACTGCACCAAGATTAGTGGGATACAGAGGTGCCTGTTTTTCGTGGACCTTATTTTGTATAGTATCTATTTTTTGTATCAAAATCTTTTAAATTGTTTTAGGAATGAACTTAGGAACTGCAATCAGGTGTACATTTGTTTAATTGTAAAAAAATTTAATGTATGGATATTTTACAATGAATTGTGTATTGCTTTTATGGTTTTAACTAACCGAATAAAGATATTTGACTGACTGACTGACTGACTGACCGGTAACAGTGACTACTTCGCTTCACACTCCCCCCAAAGCTTACAGTGCTCCTAACCTCCTTTCCTTCTTTTTTCGCCCTCTTTTCCCCTTACTCGCTTCAACGGAATCACAAAATTGCGGCCACCACTTCCTAGTTGCAACACCGTCACAGCCAATAAGCAGCAAGCTCCTGCTCGTAACGCCTCAGCCAATCAGATGGCACAATTCCCAAATATCGATATCTATAAATGTAGATATTTCTCCAAAACTACTGAATGGCTTTACACCAAATGAACAAAAGCGTGCTTTCTACACAAGACCCTTCACCCTGCCAAATTTGGGGTAATTCCGTTCACCCATTCGACCTGTAGCCTTGTCAAAACTTTTCTATGGAAATTAACATGGAGAAAACATGTTTTGGGAGCCCCCTTTTATCCCGCCCCCCCTTGACAAATCACCCCCAAACTTTCAACATAGGAGTTGATATGACGAAAGAATTAGTTTTCTGAATTTCATTAAGAATCATCAAATGACGCCAAAGTTATCAGCAAAACAAAAAATGTTCTTCCTATGGAAACTCAGTCCTAACTCCTCTATAACTCCCTACTGGCGACCGCCAGTAGGTAATAAAGAAAAAATTAGAATAGCTCCTTGATTCTTTTAGCTTTCAAAACTTCTCTCTATTACTGTCTTTCTTATTTTCCAAATAAACAATTTTATTAATATTCAAGTACACATAGAAGTCAGAAATGCTACGTATTCTATCAACACACTTTCTAAAACATTCTACAACAGGTGGAGGTTAAAAGTTAATCAATTTTTATAAACCTAACGATATTGTTTTGCAACATTTTCTCGAACATTTAACGGCACGTGCAGGTTAAAAGTTCACTGTTGTTTTAAGTTCAAACAATGCATTCCAAATGCAAGTAGCAGGTGTGGTTGAGTTGATCAAATGTTATCCTATAATATGTACTCCACGTTCATACTGCTTTTTCTTAACCAATTATAAAGATGCTTTTCCACAAAACAAATGTGAACCCTACTTTTAAAAAACAATGCTTTTCATCTCCCAAGCAGGTACCGTTTTGTATGCGAAAAGAAACTAGCTCCCCATCTTTAAACATATCTCTTATTCTAAGAATGAACTGCATGAGCTACAGACATTTTCCAGCCATACCTTCAAAATGCTAGTGTGGATCGTAGGACATAGCTATGTTTTCTGGTGCAAGAGGTATGCAGAACAGAGACTTAGACCTAAGTTTACAAAATGTGGACATTAAATGGTTTGGACAGAGAGGATTGAAGTGGCCCAAATTGTTGCCTTTGGTTAAAACCTGCTTGCATCTCAAACACCTTGACCTCATGATTGTGCACTGTGGTGGAAACGACCTAGGCACATTGACTGGAGTAGGTTTGGAAACACTTACGAAGGACACCTTTGGACAATTGATGATACTTTTGCCTCAAACTGTCTCTGTATATTCCAATATATGCCAAAGATAGAATTGGAAATGGTCCAAACAATTTTGTCCTCAGATTGAAAAATCTCGGAAGAAAGTGAACAAAGCTGTTTCTGCATACCTCAGAGACCACAAAATGGGCTCCATCTACAACAACAACATACGTTTTGATATGGCGGATGTATACAGACGTGATGGAGTACTCCTCACAGATCAGGGAATCTGAGTTTTCCTGAATAACTTGAAGCTGTGCATCCACACTTATACGTATCTCCAACTAATGAACACAAGGGCTCATTTTAGAGCCACCCTATAACTTACACCTTAGGCCCGCTATTTTAGAGCCAGAAAATGGCAACTCCCAGACGCTCACCAATATTTATTCTCCACACAGCTGTGGCACAGTGGCCAGACCATCTCACTTTGCAGCACAGACCTCTCGCTTTGATCCCCGGCTCTACTCACCCATAAGGGTGAGTAGTTGGCACTTTACAAATACCATACTGATTTACCTTCGCACTCCCTATACAACACCACCTATTCACCATATACAAGTTGAACACGTCACAGTGCCCAGAGCACATGACTTCACAGCATAGCACACACAGTTTAGGCTCACAGTTTCATCCCCGAGTCCAGCAGCAGCTCAGTCAATTTAACAGCATGACACTCTAGACAACACCTCACTTAATTTCCGTACCCAGCACTTTCAGACTGGTAGGGGTCAGTAGTTCAATGGCCTTAGCCCAAGTACGTCAGCATCTCATAGTAGCAGCTCATAGTGGGCAAATCCCCATCGGTCTGGACCTCTGCGTGGTGGCCGCAGAACCTAGGGCCCCTGCCTACTCCTAGGGATCAAGTTAAAAACCTGGGCATGTGGATCGACTCCAAGATCTCTTTCGACTATCATGCTAGGTATGTGGCAGGCACCTGTTTTGGCATTCTTCGTAGTCTGAGGAAAACACTTGACTTGCTCCCCGTTTCAGCTAAGAGGGCCCTGGTCCATGCCTTGGTTACTTCCAGGCTGGATTTTGGGAATGCCCTCTATCTGGGAGCAAGTGCGAGGTGTCTCCAGAGACTGCAGTATATACAGAATGCTGCCGCACGCCTGATATTGATGATCCCTAGGAGATGCTCTGCCAAACAAGCGTTGGGGGCGCTGCACTGGCTGCCTATTAAAGAGCGGATCCAGTTTAAGGCCCTGTGTATTAGTCACAAAATTGTTCAGGGGAATGGACCCAGTTTCCTGCACAGCTTGCTAACACCATATGAGCCTACTAGGCTTCTGAGGTCACAGGGTGCCGCTCTGCTACAGGTCCCCAAGATCAGAAGGGCGAGATTGGGAGGCAGATCATTCCGCTACTTGGCTGCACGTAAGTGGAATACTCTTCCCCTCAGGCTCCGTTTGGGGCCCGGGGAGGCAGCTTTCCAGGGGGAGCTTAAAACCTTGCTGTTTCCAAGGGTTTAGTTTGGTCTAGGGTCAGTAGTCTGGTTGGGGAGTACTTGGGCCACTGGAAGCGCGGGGACACACTGGCTAGTGTAACCATGCGCTATATAAGCTCAGTATTATTATTATTATTTATTTTATTTATCTCAGCTTACGCCCCCAGAGCCATCAGACCCATAAGAGTGAATAGTTAGCACTTCACAAATACCGAATTGGTTTGATACGCGCAAATTTACCTTCGCACTCCCTCTATAACGCCCCCTAAGCACCATACACAAGCTACAAGGTTCTAAACAAAAGTTCATCCAAGTAGCTATAACTACATGCTGATACTACTTGGACAGATGTGGCACAGTATCAGACTCTAGGCAATTCCTCACTTAATTTCTGTAGCCTACCACTTTCAGACTGGTAGGGGTGAATACTTCACTTCGCACCCCCTCTATAGCACACCATAAACACCCCACAGAGGTTACAGTGCTCCTACCCTTCTCTTTCCCACTTTTTTCACCCTTTTTTCCCTTTCCTCGCTTCAACTGAATCACAAAATGGCGGCCAACACTTCCTAGTTGCAACCGCTCACACCGCTCACAGCCAATCAGCAGCAAGCTCGTGTCTCCGCCTCAGTGGGCGTGGCTGCTGGCATAGCCTGCTGGAAAATGTAGCGCAACGCGTACTCCTTAAAGTGAGGCACCGCACCTTGCTCTCGTAGTGTTCATTGAATAAATCCCTAGTGGGTTGCGATGACAGACAGCGATGAATGAACTGCCGATACATCCTCCCAACGGCATACCTGTCCTCACACCGCAGCGTTGATTGGTGCTGCAGCCAGTCTGCACCAGAGCACAGCAGGGCTCACTACGAGAGCATCGTGCGGCGCCTCACTGTAAGGGGATACGCGTTGCACTACATGTCCCAGCAGGCTATGCCAGCAGCCACGCCCACTGAGGCAGAGACACTTGATTTAAATGTGTGCAATGAACTCTGCCGCAACTTTGTTTTCCTGTGATGCCTAGCCCCTTATGAAGTGTTTTTCACGAAACGCGTTGGGCGAGTCAGACTATTATTGCGAAGCACAGTTGATGTCTGGTGATTGTGTTCCTATCAACAGAATTAAGGCGTAAACCGACTTACCTGTGTGGGCCTTCTTACAGCAGGCAACTGTTTTGTTTTGGATATATATATATTCACTGAAAAAACCATAGGTTATAGACCATATATAGTTAGGAATTAGCATTTAGAAAACCTTATTTTACTCACACAAAACCATTGAAATTCCATATATAGTTAGTTGCACTAACTATATATCGCGCACCCGCAATCCACTGCTGATGATGTCACATATTACATCATTCATGACATGGTCAGTGACATCACTGATGACATCACTGATGACATCATCTAGTGTCTGTGTGTTTTTGTAAAGTTTAAATACGTTTTACACATTGAAGAATGACTGGATGGATGGAAGACTGAGTGTGTGTGTGGCTGGCTGGGAGGTGTGTGACGCTGTGCATATCAATGTGTACTTGTATCAGTGATTGTATAAGAGAGTAAGTATGTGTTAGTATATGTGTGAAAAGTATGGTGTTCTGTGTTTAACTATAGATGAGGAAATCGAAGTGTGATTGATTCTTCACAGGACTGACTAGGTGTATGAGTGCATATGATAGTGTTCTAATAATAACTGACTGTATGTATGAGTAATTGTATGGGTGAATGAGTGAATGTGTGTGTAGACGTACGAATCAGTGAGTGCGTATGTAGTAACTGGTATTGGTGTGTCATGATGTCATCAGTGATGTCATTTGAGATGTCATCAGTGATGTCATCAGTGATGTCATTTGAGATGTCATCAGTGATGTCATCAGTGATGTCATTTGAGATGTCATCAGTGATGTCATCAGTGATGTCACTGACCATGTCATGAATGATGTAATATGTGACATCATCAGCAGTGGATTGCGGGTGCGCGATATATAGTTAGTGCAACTAATTATATATGGAATTTCAATGGTTTTGTGTGAGTAAAATAAGGTTTTCTAAATGCTAATTCCTTACTATATATGGTCTATAACCTATGGTTTTTTCAGTGAATTTTCAAGGTTTTGTAAATGCTAATTCCTAACTATATATGGTCTATAACCTATGGTTTTTTCAGTGAATTTCATTGGTTTTTTAACAGCTAATATCTGTAGCTGTAAAATGTATTCTTCTTTAAATCCAAAAATATATTTTATATGTTTATTAATAATTTTTTTTTTTAATATTTTTTTTTCTTCGTTCCCGCTTCGCGAATCGGGAAGCTTCCCGTTAGCTGACCTTGATGCCGCGAAATAGACCGCGAGCCGGTAAACGTTTCTTTACCGCAACTGCCGCGTTAGAAAACAACATCGTGACGCCTCCCGTCCGCATGACGTTTCGCGTTGTCGCGTGATACGTCATATGACGTGCTACGTTAGCGAACTGGTACGCTTACCGAGTCGCAAAGCACAGGTTTCTGGAAGCAAACCGGGAGGCCCTGCAAAGCGCTTAACGTAAACACAGCAGGTCATGTGACTTGGTAATAACACTTTTCATTGGTTCATTTCACTTTTGGTTTCCTAATGATGTAAGACTAGGTCATATAATCTAAAATGAACACTTTTCATTGGTTGAGAACTATTGTTTTTCCCAAATGATGAAAATCCCTCCTTCTTTCCTCACTCTGACTTTCATCATTGTGAGAGAAAGACCCTTTGTTACCAGTGAGCAATGGCTTCTTTAGTAGCTTCAGCTGGTGCTTCCCCACCACCTCCACCACATCCAAGGAAGAGTGGACCACCTGCTCAAGTTATAATTCAGCAAGAAGAGGAAGAAGAGGAACAGGACGACGAGCACGAAGAGAGGCACTTTTTGCCTGAGGAGCCCAGGACGTCTCACCGGAAAGAAAACTTCATTTGGCAATTTTTTAAAATTCCCAAAGGTCAGAAAAAAGTAAATGCAAGATACGTAACTTGCCTTATATGTCAAGATAGACTGTCCAGAGGGACCGACAAAAAATACAGTTTTGGAAACTACACAATGCATCGCCATATGACTAGGTGGCATCCTAACAACTACAGTGCTGCACAGTTTCGTAACGACCTAGATAATCTCCCTATTATGGCCAGAAGATCTGTTGTACCGGAAGTAACGGGACCAGAGGGCAGGGAGATGGTGCCAAATATTCAAACGAGATTTCATGAAGTAAAACACGTCTGCGTACATTGCAATGGATTCATTTGCTACGGAGAAAGAAGCATCACTCTGATCAACAGAGCTATTGACTATCATATGCAAGTTTGTACGAAACGCCCTAAATAATAAATACTTTTTTTTGTTTTGTTGCTCCTGTTGAGCCCTTTACAATGAATCGTTTTCATTGCCCCCTGCAAGAAAAACCCCAAAAAATATAAAACTGTTCAGAAAAATTCAAAAAAAGTAAAAAAATGTTCAGAAAAATAATAAAAAAAATATAAAACAACAAAAACAATAAAAAAAAAGTTCTTTTCAGAACTACCTCCCCGTTATTAAAAAATTGGTACAATATTTGGAACTGTGCCAACCTCTATTTCTCGTAGTTCGCTTCCCAGTTCGCTCGCCGGTACGCGAACCGGAAGTGAACCAAAACATTTTTTTTTTTAAAAAGAACAGTAAGTATAAGGGAAGGAAAGCAGACACTTATGTTAAAAGAAAGACAGCTATAGGGGAGTAAACTAGAGATACTATTACCCGTAATCCACTGCTGATGATGTCACATATTACATCATTCATGACATGCTCAGTGACATCATCAGCAGAGGATTGCGGGTTTTTTGGCAACGTGCCTTATCCACGGTTTAATAACGCTGCCTTTTGCTTTATATAAGTTTTCAAATTGTATGAAATATATACCAATAGGTCGTTATGAACCTTTAGGTAGTGCTTTTCTTCATGAGGTCTGGTCGCTTCCATACACATACAGATGTTTCAAAGATGATCAAGAAGTTTATCTGAATGGAGAGGAATGCACTGAGACGCCAGATCATTCACTAATGTGTAGGCACATACAGTTACACGGTTCATGCAACAAACACCGACCAAATATGGCTTGCGTGTTGCAAGGCACGCCAGTTCCTGCTATCATCCCCACGTTCAAGTTGTTGGAAAATGGTAGTTATTTGATGCTCAATAATGAAGATTGTTCTGGGTTAATTAAAAGTATTCCTTTTATCGTAACAGTAAGTGAACGGGTTATTTGCTGCAGAAATGTTCTATTTCCTCCCACACATGAACATAGGGAGTTTTCAATCTGGCCACAAATACCAACCTTGGGAGCACATTTCAACGGCATGGCAAGAATAAGAGCTCTTTTGTCTCAGAGAGAGGTGGCCTTGAGTTCGGCCCGTGAAACTTTCGTGCTTCACATAGCGAACACCCGTACAGAGGTGCAGACCCTTTTAAATACTGATTCGCCTTTGCATTTCAGCGACATGGTTCGGACTATCTTTAACGCGTCCTCCACAAAGGCCCTGGCGCACTTTTTTAAAGTTGTTACCAGTGGTCTCGTGACTTCATTTGAGAAAATCTTTGGAGTCATCCCTGCTTTCTTTCATTCTATTTTTTCCACTCTGCTTCGTGGATTCCCATTTTTACTTGCATTACCAGCGGACGCTCTTGTGCTTTTTTACATTTTTAAATATGGATGTCCCTCCTGTGCAAGCTCCCGCCCTGCAGCTGCTGACACTGTTCCGCAATCGCATGCTAGAATATTATGGCACAATGCCGTTGGCGATATTAAGCACGGCATATGGATTATCTTTTCGATTCTCCTACTTCGTCTGTGTCCAGCCTGTATTTCACTGCCTGACCTGTGATTTCGATTGGGCCATTGATTTGTGTCTCTGCGGACCGGTTTCTCCTGACGTCGACTTTAATCAGCTGATGACTCCTATCATTACTCACGAGTTGGTTTGTCCTGGCGAAAGGATTATGGCTGTGGCATTGATGCATGGACTAATTGGTCCCTGGAATTTACTGGCGGCAACACAGTCTTTCTTGGAACAGAGCTTTCTTGAAAACCCACCGAGCTGTCCTCTGATGGTGATAGAGGATCCGGTGCTGGGAGAGCACGTATGTTCTTTTCCGCTTTTAAATTGGATGGCTGAACTCTTTTCGGATGAAGACGGTGACTTCCTATTGGAGGCTGTTGCAGCTTATTTTGCATACACAGTTATGTCATAGACCTTTTTCATGTTTGATATGCTGAGTACTAGCATTTCATTGACAATTCATTGACTTATTTGTCAAGTTTTTATTATTTAGCTTGCCTATTGGCTTAAGACTCGATAAAGTACTTGGCTGTTTTATTTTTCTTTAGCATTAAATTTTCCTAGTTTTTAATGTTTTACCTTGCGGACCGTCCACATATAAAGTTGCAATCTGCTCTCATGAGATCGCACTTCTATTATCTTATTCAGTTCGTTTCCGGATCATGGGGAGGTGTCATCTAGGTCCTGGATATCTTTACACCGTGTTAAGTTAGCATGGGCTCATTACCGGTTTAAACGCCATTTTTCCTTTTTTGCAACTTCTGCACACGACACTTAGTTGTTGCTTTAGCTTTCAACCTAGTAGTTCATCGTGGTTTACATGAGAATAATATGTTATTGCTCTACTATCTGCTTTGCTTGTTAAACTATATCTGTACAGCGAGTGCTGAAGTTTCAAGAACAACACGATACAGAATTGTTATGAGGTCTGATCTCCACGACTTCATACTCATAACATAAGTGCAGCTTCTGCCAATTCTGGGCATGAGGCGGGTTTTATATTGCTTTGCCGAACACACATACACAACAGTTGATGCGGTTCACATGAAGAGAGAGCTGGTGTATGCTGATGTGATTCCTTCAAATCTAAGACACTAAAGTATGGGCACGCCCTAAACCAACACAAACAGACCTTCTTAGCAAATAATATAATATGTGTATTAGGGAGGGTGAGATATAAGCAGCCGCGGGCCGTGGAGGGAGTTACGGTGGGGCAGGGAGGCGGGGAGGGGGAGGGGCAGGGTGGAGCCCTCTCCACCCTGCCCCTCCCCCTCCCCGCCTCCCTGCCCCACCGTAACTCCCTCCACGGCCCGTGGCTGCTTATAAGTGTTGCTAACTCTTATTCATTTACAGCATGTTAACATACTGTCACCATTCGCTTTTTATGTACTAGTAACTATGCTGGTAATTTTGCTACTGATAATATGTGTACTTGTATTATCTAAGATACTACGCCTGAGAAGACGGCATTAGTAAATAAACATTTCAAATACACATGTGTTCTTCTTAACTCCATGTTCTGGTTTCTAAGAAATATATAACGACCGACTGTTCATGAGTTCCACGTATCCTGAGGTACTATAAGTTCATATTCTGGATTGTCTAAACATTGAGAGTTTGTTATATCCAATGTGACACTGTACCTAGCTTGCTAAGGGGTTTTTGATTACTAAGGTGAGTTTTGGGGCACTCTAATTCGCCGAGGTTCCAATCCTCTGTCCACAGTTCTGTGTGAGAACAGAAACCCTGCGACAGGGGCACCCCCGACCCTTGCTGGAGCTTCATCACACTTGCGATACAACTCCAGCAATGCGCCACCTTTACGGCACAGATACATCACGCATCTGTGCTGTTTTTGCCCCATGATGCGACGCATTGTAAATGCAGCACACCATAGGTGACGGAACAGCGGCACAGAATGACTAACACATCCCTGGTGATGCGCCAGTCATCATAAATCTATCCCTATGCTTCTTATCTTGTTAGAGATGAACCGCCATATGTATCATCAAAGTTTTTTGCATTTCCTAAATAGCGAACTTTAAGGAATAAATAGCGATTCTTTACCATTCCTAGTTTGCGATGAGCTATTTGCTAATTACAAATTACCCATTCATTTCCTTCATTTCCATAGGGCGGTTGGACTCACTTTTAGCTCGAACGGCTGAATGGATTTCCACGAAACTTGGCAAAATTGTAGGGACTGGTAGCCCGATGTGCCTTTGCTATGTCTCAAGATATATGCTCCAGTGGTTTTTACGAAAATTAACTTTGAAAAATATATATTGGGCTACATTGGCCTATATATATGTTGGAGCCCAAATGTAGCCCAATGTAGCCCAATGAAGCCCAATGAAGCCCAATGTAGCCCAATGTAGCCCAAAGATGGCCGCCAGAGACAAAAAAAACAAATGTAGCCCAAATATCAGCCAGATGTAGCCCAACTATAGCCCAGTGACAGAATGACCAATCAGCTTCGCAAACCTCCGTTACGCGAAGCGGAGCGCTGTTACAGATATATATCTTTTTTTGAACGTTAATTTCTCAAAATCCACTGGAGCACATATATTGAGACCTAGCAAAGGCACATCGGGCTACCAGTCCCTAATATTTTACCAAGTTTCGTGCAAATCCATTCAGCCGTTCGATTATTATTATTATTTTTTTGTTTTGCCCCGCGGGGCCCTTTTAAAACCTCCACATCAAACCTAGGGGGTCAGCGAGGATCTACTATGCCCCCTTATGGTCATTTGCCCCTTCGCTTTGGCCTCCTCTTGTCTCTCGATCCTACCGAGAGACAAGATGGCGGCCGCTATGGACTGTTTGGAATGTTTACAGACGCCGGAGAACCAATCAGCTTCGCTTCACAAAGCTCCGTTGCGCGAAAAGTACGCGTACTGGAGCGCTGCCCGGTCCGCTGTTACAGATATATATCTTTTTTTAAACGTTAATTTCTCAAAATCCACTGTAGCACATATATTGAGACCTACAAAAGGCACATCGGGCTACCAGTCCCTACAATTTTGCCACGTTTCGTGCAAATCCATTCAGCCGTTCGGGCTAACAGTGAGGCCAACCGCCCTATGGAAAACTCAATGTTAAAAACACGTTTTGGGACCCCCCTTTTTTCTCGACCCCCCCTGGACGAACCCCCCCCCAATTTTCAGGGGCTGCTCAGAAACAAAATGTGCCATTTTCCTGAAAATTTCAGCCAATTCCGTCCACAAACGCCAAAGTTATTAGACATAGAATTTTCAAAAAACCCATAGAGAAAAAATCCTAACTATATATACCTACTGGCGACCGCCAGTAGGTAATATATATAGAAAAAATCCTAACTATATATACCTACTGGCGACCGCCAGTAGGTAATATATATATATATGTATATATATATATTACCTACTGGCGGTCGCCAGTAGGTATATATAGTTAGGATTTTTTCTCTATGGGTTTTTTGAAAATTCTATGTCTAATAACTTTGGCGTTTGTGGACGGAATTGGCTGAAATTTTCAGGAAAATGGCACATTTTGTTTCTGAGCAGCCCCTGAAAATTGGGGGGGTTTCGTCCAGGGGGGGTCGAGAAAAAAGGGGGGTCCCAAAACGTGTTTTTAACATTGAGTTTTCCATAGGGCGGTTGGCCTCACTTTTAGCCCGAACGGCTGAATGGATTTGCACGAAACTTGGCAAAATTGTAGGGACTGGTAGCCCGATGTGCCTTTTGTAGGTCTCAATATATGTGCTCCAGTGGATTTTGAGAAATTAACGTTTAAAAAAAGATATATATCTGTAACAGCGGACCAGGCAGCGGCCCAGGACGCGTACTTTTCGCGCAACGGAGCTTTGTGAAGCGAAGCTGATTGGTTCTCCGGCGTCTGTCAACATTCCAAACAGTCCGTAGCGGCCGCCATCTTGTCTCTCGGTAGGATCGAGAGACAAGAGGAGGCCAAAGCGAAGGGGCAAATGACCATAAGGGGGCATAGTACATTGTCGCTGACCCCCTAGGTTTGATGTGGAGGTTTTAAAAGGGCCCCGCGGGGCAAAAAAAAAAAATAATAATAATAATCGAACGGCTGAATGGATTTGCACGAAACTTGGCAAAATATTAGGGACTGGTAGCCCGATGTGCCTTTGCTAGGTCTCAATATATGTGCTCCAGTGGATTTTGAGAAATTAACGTTCAAAAAAAGATATATATCTGTTACAGCGCTCCGCTTCGCGTAACGGAGGTTTGCGAAGCTGATTGGTCATTCTGTCACTGGGCTATAGTTGGGCTACATCTGGCTGATATTTGGGCTACATTTGTTTTTTTGTGTGTCTGGCGGCCATCTTTGGGCTACATTGGGCTACATTGGGCTTCATTGGGCTACATTGGGCTACATTTGGGCTCCAACATATATATAGGCCAATGTAGCCCAATATATATTTTTCAAAGTTAATTTTCGTAAAAACCACTGGAGCATATATCTTGAGACATAGCAAAGGCACATCGGGCTACCAGTCCCTACAATTTTGCCAAGTTTCGTGGAAATCCATTCAGCCGTTCGAGCTAAAAGTGAGTCCAACCGCCCTATGGAAATGAAGGAAATGAATGGGTAATTTGTAATTAGCAAATAGCTAATCGCAAACTAGGAATGGTAAAGAATCGCTATTTATTCCTTAAAGTTCGCTATTTAGGAAATGCAAAAAACTTTGATGATACATATGGCGGTTCATCTCTAACAAGATAAGAAGCATAGGGATACATTTATGATGACTGGCGCATCACCAGGGATGTGTTAGTCATTCTGTGCCGCTGTTCCGTCACCTATGGTGTGCTGCATTTACAATGCGGCGCATCATGGGGCAAAAACAGCAGAGATGCGTGATGTATCTGTGCCGTAAAAGTGGCGCATTGCTGGAGTTGTATCGCAAGTGTGATGAAGCTCCAGCAAGGGTCGGGGGTGCCCCTGTCGCAGGGTTTCTGTTCTCACACAGAACTGTGGACAGAGGATTGGAACCTCGGCGAATTAGGGTGTCCCAAAACTCACGTTAGTAATCAAAAACTCCTTAGCAAGCTAGGTACAGTGTCACATTGGATATAACAAACTCTCAATGTTTAGACAATCCAGAATATGAACTTATAGTACCTCAGGATACGTGGAACTCATGAACAGTCGGTCGTTATATATTTCTTAGAAACCAGAACATGGAGTTAAGAAGAACACATGTGTATTTGAAATGTTTATTTACTAATGCCGTCTTCTCAGGCGTAGTATCTTAGATAATACAAGTACACATATTATCAGTAGCAAAATTACCAGCATAGTTACTAGTACATAAAAAGCGAATGGTGATAGTATGTTAACATGCTGTAAATGAATAAGAGTTAGCAACACTTATAAGCAGCCGCGGGCCGTGGAGGGAGTTACGGTGAGGCATGGAGGCGGGGAGGGGGAGAAGCAGGGTGGAGAATACAAGTACACATATTATCAGTAGCAAAATTACCAGCATAGTTACTAGTACATAAAAAGTGAATGGTGACAGTATGTTAACATGCTGTAAATGAATAAGAGTTAGCAACACTTATAAGCAGCCGCGGGCCGTGGAGGGAGTTACGGTGGGGCAGGGAGGCGGGGAGGGGGAGGGGCAAGGTAGAGAGGGCTCCACCCTGCTTCTCCCCCTCCCCGCCTCCCTGCCCCACCGTAACTACCTCCACGGCCCGCGGCTGCTTATATCTCACCCTCCCTAATACACATATTATATTATTTGCTAAGAAGGTCTCTTTGTGTTGGTTTAGGGCGTGCCCATACTTTAGTGTCTTAGATTTGAAGGAATCACATCAGCATACACCAGCTCTCTCTTCATGTGAACCGCATCAACTGTTGTGTATGTGTGTTCGGCAAAGCAATATAAAACCCGCCTCATGCCCAGAATTGGCAGAAGTTGCACTTATGTTATGAGTATGAAGTCGTGGAGATCAGACCTCATAACAATTCTGTATCGTGTTGTTCTTGAAACTTTAGCACTCGCTGTACAGATATAGTTTAACAAGCAAAGCAGATAGTAGAGCAATAACATATTATTCTCATGTAAACCACGATGAACTACTAGGTGGAAAGCTAAAGCAACAACTAAGTGTCGTGTGCAGAAGTTGCAAAAAAGGAAAAATGGCGTTTAAACCGGTAATGAGCCCATGCTAACTTTACACGGTGTAAAGATATCCAGGACCTAGATGACACCTCCCCATGATCCGGAAACGAACTGAATAAGATAATAGAAGTGCCATCTCATGAGAGCAGATTGCAAGTTTATATGTGGACGGTCCGCAAGGTAAAGCATTAAAAACTAGGAAAATTTAATGCTAAAGAAAAATAAAACAGCCAAGTACTTTATCGAGTCTTAAACCAATAGGCAAGGTAAATAATAAAAACTTGACAAATAAGTCAATGAATTGTCAATGAAATGCTAGTACTCAGCATATCAAACATGAAAAAGGTCTATGACATAACTGTGTATGCAAAATAAGCTGCAACAGCCTCCAATAGGAAGTCACCGTCTTCATCCGAAAACAGTTCAGCCATCCAATTTAAAAGCGGAAAAGAACATACGTGCTCTCCCAGCACCGGATCCTCTATCACCATCAGAGGACAGCTCGGTGGGTTTTCAAGAAAGCTCTGTTCCAAGAAAGACTGTGCTGCCGCCAGTAAATTCCAGGGACCAAGTAGTCCATGCATCAATGCCACAGCCATAATCCTTTCGCCAGGACAAACCAACTCGTGAGTAATGATAGGAGTCATCAGCTGATTAAAGTCGACGTCAGGAGAAACCGGTCCGCAGAGACACAAATCAATGGCCCAATCGAAATCACAGGTCAGGCAGTGAAATACAGGCTGGACACAGGTGAAGTAGGAGAATCGAAAAGATAATCCATATGCCGTGCTTAATATCGCCAACGGCATTGTGCCATAATATTCTAGCATGCGATTGCGGAACAGTGTCAGCAGCTGCAGGGTGGGAGGTTGCATAGGAGGGACATCCATATTTAAAAATGTAAAAAAGCACAAGAGCGTCCGCTGGTAATGCAAGTAAAAATGCCAATCCACGAACCAGAGTGTAGAAAATAGAATGAAAGGAAGCAGGGATGACTCCAAAGATTTTCTCAAATGAAGTCACGAGACCACTGGTAACAACTTTAAAAAAGTGCGCCAGGGTCTTTGTGGAGGATGCGTTAAAGATAGTCGGAACCATCTTGCTGAAATTGAAAGGCAAATCTGAATTGAAAAGTGTGTGCACCTGTGTACGGGTGTTCGCTATGTGAAGCACAAAAGTTTCACGGGCCGAACTCAAGGCCACCTCTCTCTGAGACAAAAGAGCTCTTATTCTTGCCATGCCGTTGAAATCTGTCCCAAGGTTGGTATTTGTGGCCAGATTGAAAACTCCCTATGTTCATGTGTGGGAGGAAATAGAACATTTCTGCAGCAAATAACCCGTTCACTTACTGTTACGATAAAAGGAATACTTTTAATTAACTCAGAACAATCTTCATTATTGAGCATCAAATAACTACCATTTTCCAACAACTTGAACGTGGGGATGATAGCAGGAACTGGCGTGCCTTGCAACACGCAAGCCATATTTGGTCGGTGTTTGTTGCATGAACCGTGTAACTGTATGTGCCTACACATTAGTGAATGATCTGGCGTCTCAGTGCATTCCTCTCCATTCAGATAAACTTCTTGATCATCTTTGAAACATCTGTATGTGTATGGAAGCGACCAGACCTCATGAAGAAAAGCACTACCTAAAGGTTCATAACGACCTATTGGTATATATTTCATACAATTTGAAAACTTATATAAAGCAAAAGGCAGCGTTATTAAACCGTGGATAAGGCACGTTGCCAAAAAACCCGCAATCCTCTGCTGATGATGTCACTGAGCATGTCATGAATGATGTAATATGTGACACCCGGCTATTCGATGTACACCTTGAATAGGCGGTGTAGGGGTGGCGGTGTAGCCCTAGTGGTAAAATCCATCTATCCTTGTGTCTGGACTGCCCTAAGCATCTCTGGGTGTGAAAGTGCCTTGTTCAAGGTCTCTGTCAGCCCTGAGTTTACCCTGTCCGGTATGGTCGTCTATCGTCCACCCGGCAGTGATGTGGTGTTTAGGAAAGCTTTCCCTGATATAGTTGGCCCTCTGGTTGCAGACTGTGCCAACTTTTCTATCATGGGAGATTTAAATCTGCATTTCGACACCCTCTCTGGCTTGACGGTACGTTCCATCTCCTCTGACTTGGAGGCCTTTCAACTCCCTCAGATGGTTTCCCAGCCTACCCATTCAGGGGGGCATATTCTGGATCCCTTGTTCACTAATCTGCCGGGGATTCAAATTATCTCTGTTTCACCGGTGGAGTGGACAGACCACTTTTTGGTATCCATTCTATGCCCTGTCTCTGCCACCCCTTCCATCTCCTCGGCTAGATGGGTTCAGAAGAGGGCTTGGAAAAAGCTTCGGTTAGAAGACTTTCATCGTCTTCTATTAGAGGAGCCGCTCGGCCCTTTGACGGATGTAGAAAAGGGGTATGACCTCTTCTGTTCTTGGATCACCAGGGCCTTGGACTCTCTGATACCTATTGTATCCACTAAAATCAATTCTAGAGAGTCGAGCCCCTGGTACGATGGCGCCCTTCGGGCCTTAAAGGGTGCCTGTAGACGGGCTGAGAGGGCCTGGAGGAAGACCTATGGGGCTGACCTAAAAGCCGCATACTCCAGGTCTGTCAAGCTCTACCATCGAGCTATTTGCCGAGCCCGTGCGGCTTTCTACGCCGCTGAATTCCGGAACAGTTCTAATCCGTCGAAAGCCATCTTTAAGGCCGTTAAAGATCTTACGACGAAGCGGATCACCTCTACGACCGAAAGCTCTCTTTCCCACTGTGAATCCCTTGCATCCTACTTTTTAGGGAAGGTGCAAGCTATTTATCGGACATTCCCTGTTACAGGGCACAGTGAGGAAAGTACCAATGGGGCTCACCATCAGACTACTCTGCTTGTTTTCCCCCCCCTCACCTCGGACGGCTTTGACAAACTTGCATTGCAAGTTAAATCCGGATCTCCATCCGATCCGGTAAGGCCTGCTCTCTTTCGGGATCAGGCTTTTATGGGGCGTTCAGCTATATGCTCCCTTGTCAATCTGTCCTTGGAAACGGGAGTAGTTCCAGCCAAGTGGAAACAAGCCGTGGTGTCCCCAATTATTAAAAAGCCCACTCTGGACCCATCCAAGCCTGAAAGTTACCGCCCCATCTCGTTGCTACCCTGGCCAGCCAAGATTACTGAGGCCCACGTCAATCTGGCCCTGTCTGAGCATTTGGTACGAACCAATGCCCTCGATCCCACACAAAACGGATTCCGTGCTGGGCACAGTACGGAAACCGCGTTACTTGTGATGGTGGAACATCTCCGGGCAAGGTTGGATGCTGGTCAAACGGCGGCGCTTATCTTGTTAGACCTTAGCGCCGCCTTTGACACGGTGGACCACAGCATCCTCCTGCACCGGCTCGAGGAGACTGGTATTGGTGGTCAGGTGCTGCAATGGTTCCGCTCCTTTTTAGACGACCGCTCCTTCTGTGTTGCCATCCCTCCCTTCAAGTCCAACTACCAACCGCTGGCCATGGGGGTTCCGCAAGGGTCCTCGCTGAGTCCCACGTTGTTCAATCTCTACGTGAGACAGCTGGCTGATGTCGCTAGGCAGTGGGGCCTAACCTTGGTCTCATATGCCGACGACACACAGCTGGCGGTTACTCTCAGCGGGGACGTGGAAACTGCGGCCCCCAGGTTTCAGTCTGGACTGAAGGCGGTGGCTAGTTGGCTGACAGGCAACTGCCTTCAGCTTAATGCCACAAAGACGGAGGTGATGGTCGTCGGTAAGGGAGTGGAGCTGTGGGGCGACCAATGGTGGCCTTCAGAGCTGGGACCCACTCCGATTCCGGTGTCGGAGGTGAAAAATCTCGGGGTATGGTTGGATGCCGGCCTCTCTTTTGTAGGGCACACACAAAAGACTGCGGCCTGTTGTTTTGGACTTCTAAGAGGCTTGAGACCAGTACTCAAGTTCTTTGATGCCCCAACCAGGCAACTGGTGATCCAGGCTACTGTCATCTCTCGCCTGGATTATGCCAGTTCTCTCCTGGCTGGGGCTAACCAGGCCGAACTAACCCGTTTGCAACGGGTTCAGAATGCCGCGGCGAGAGCGATTGTTGGCCTGCCCAGATTCAGTTCTGTGGCAGGTGTCCTTCGCTCTTTACATTGGCTTCCGGTTAGGAAGCGCATTCTTTTTAAGATCTTATGTCTTGCTTTTAAGATTCTGAGAGGTATCGGCCCGGAAATTCTGTCGAGCTGCCTTTCCTTTTATGTCCCCACCCGCAGTCTCCGTTCCCAGGGTCTGGCTCTTGCAGTGGTCCCCAGATTTAGGCTCAGTCGTATGGGAGGCCGTTCATTTAGGGTCATGGCTGCATCAGCATGGAACTCCCTCCCCGTTGAAATCCGTCTGATGGAGGACCTTTTGACCTTCCGGAGGGCGATAAAAACTTTCCTGTTTTAGCTGTTCTGATTTTATTTTTTGTTGTGTTATGTTCTGCCTTGTCTTTGCGCCGGGACGCTCCTTGGCTGGAGTATCTGTGCGCATAATAAATCACCCTAACATAACATAACATAACATAACATCATCAGCAGTGGATTACGGGTAATAGTATCTCTAGTTTACTCCCCTATAGCTGTCTTTCTTTTAACATAAGTGTCTGTTTCCTTCCCTTATACTTACTGTTTTTGGTTCGCTTTCGGTTCGCGTACCGGCGAGCGAACTGGGAAGCGAACTAAGAGAAATAGAGGTTGGCACAGTTCCAAATATTGTACCAATTTTTTAATAACGGGGAGGTAGTTCTGAAAAGAACTTTTTTTTTATTGTTTTTGTTGTTTTATATTTTTTTAATTATTTTTCGGAACATTTTTTTACTGTTTTTGAATTTTTCTGAACAGTTTTATATTCTTTTGGGTTTTTCTTGGAGGGGGCAATGAAAACGATTCATTGTAAAGGGCTCAACAGGAGCAACAAAACAAAAAAAGAAGTATTTATTATTTTGGGCGTTTCGTACAAACTTGCATATGATAGTCAATAGCTCTGTTGATCAGAGTGATGCTTTTTTCTCCGTAGGAAATGAATCCATCGCAAAATACGCAGATGTGTTTTACATCACCAAATCTCATTTGTATATTTGGCACCATCTCCCTGCCCTCTGGTCCCGTTACTTCCGGTACAACAGATCTTCTGGCCATAATAGGGAGATTATCTAGGTCGTTCCGAAACTGTGCAGCACTGTAGTTGTTAGGATGCCACCTAGTCATATGGCGATGCATTGTGTAGTTTCCGAAACTGTATTTTTTCTCGGTTCCTCTGGACAGTCTATCTTGACATATAAGGCAAGTTACGTATCTTGCATTTACTTTTTTCTGACCTTTGGGAATTTTAAAAAATTGCCAAATGAAGTTTTCTTTCCGGTGAGACGTCCTGGGCTGCTCAGGCAAAAACTGCCTCTGTTCGTGCTCGTCGTACTGTTCTTCTTCTTCCTCTTCTTGTTGAATTATAACTTGAGCAGGTGGTCCACTCTTCCTTGGATGTGGTGGAGGTGGTGGGGAAGCACCAGCTGAAGCTACTAAAGAAGCCATTGCTCAGTGATCACAAAGGGTCTTTCTCTCACAATGATGAAAGTCAGAGTGAGGAAAGAAGGAGGGATTTTCATCATTTGGGAAAAACAAGAGTTCTCAACCAATCAAAAGTGTTCATTTTAGATTATATGACCTAGTCTTACATCATTAGGAAACCAAAAGTGAAATGAACCAATGAAAAGTGTTATTACCAAGTCACATGACTTGCTGTGTTTACGTTAAGCGCTTTGCAGGGCCTCCCGGTTTGCTTCCAGAAACCTGCGCTTTGCGACTCGCTTCGCGTACCAGTTCGCTAACGTAGCACGTCATATGACGTATCACGCGAGAACGTGAAACGTCATGCGGACGGGAGGCGTCACGATGTTGTTTTCTAACGCGGCACTTGCGGTAAAGAAACGTTTACCGGCTCGCGGTCTATTTCGCGGCATCAAGGTCAGCTAACGGGAAGCTTCCCGATTCGCGAAGCGGGAACGAAGGAAAAAAAATATTTTAAAAAAAAATTATTCATAAACATATAAAATATATTTTTGGATTTAAAGAAGAATACATTTTACAGCTACAGATATTAGCTGTTAAAAAACCAATGAAATTCACAGAAAAAACCATAGGTTATAGACCATATATAGTTAGGAATTAGCATTTACAAAACCTTGAAAATTCACTGAAAAAACCATAGGTTATAGACCATATATAGTTAGGAATTAGCATTTAGACAACCTTATTTTACTCACACAAAACCATTGAAATTCCATATATAGTTAGTTGCACTAACTATATATCGCGCACCCGCAATCCACTGCTGATCATGTCACATATTACATCATTCATGACATGGTCAGTGACATCACTGATGACATCACTGATGACATCTCAAATGACATCACTGATGACATCACTGATGACATCTCATTTGACATCATTCTTGTGCTAATACGATAAACCTCTTCAGACTCTGATATAACCTTAGATACACTCAGTGTATACAGACACTCACACACTGCCACTCATCCATGGAGTTACTCACACACCCAGTCAGTCATGCAAAGAAACAATCTCACCTCCATTTCTTGAACTATACAGTTAAACACACCTTACTTATTGAAACATATACTAACACATATTTACTCTCTTATACAATCCCTGATACAAGTTCACAATGATCGATACAACCACTCACTCATTCAGTGGCTCTCATGCACAGTTATTTATATATGCCAACTCTCAAATGTACTGTGTTTTACATATGTACTTACTATGACATGTAGCATTGAGATATCCATTCACTCATCAATACACTCATGCACACAGTCAACTGCCTATGTAGCTGTTTCCACATGCACTCTTGAACTCATACACCTAGTGAATAAACTGCTCACACATCTATGCATAGAGTCACACACCTTCCAGCCACCCCCACACAAACTCAATCTCCCATAGAAATACTTGGGCAACCAATTAATAACACATATAGCCTCTCGTATAGCTAATGATCAACACATGCAGCAGTTTACAGAACAACAGACATAATGATGCACAAATTAAGACAGTTTAGTCACTAACCCATGCATTCAGTGAGACACATTTAATCACTCACTCATACAGTCAGTCACGCACCTACTAAATCCTTCATCCAGACACTTATACATCCACTCATTCTTCAATATGTAAGACATATTTTAACTTTACAGAAACATACAGTCACTGGATGTAGTCATCAGTGATGTCATCAGTGATGTCATTTGAGATGTCATCAGTGATGTCATCAGTGATGTCACTGACCATGTCATGAATGATGTAATATGTGACATGATCAGCAGTGGATTGCGGGTGCGCGATATATAGTTAGTGCAACTAACTATATATGGAATTTCAATGGTTTTGTGTGAGTAAAATAAGGTTTTTTAAATGCTAATTCCTAACTATATATGGTCTATAACCTATGGTTTTTTCAGTGAATATATATATATATATATATAATCATTATGTCTGTTGTTCTGTAAATGCTAATTCCTAACTATATATGGTCTATAACCTATGGTTTTTTCAGTGAATATATATATATATATATATATATATATATTCACTGAAAAAACCATAGGTTATAGACCATATATAGTTAGGAATTAGCATTTAGAAAACCTTATTTTACTCACACAAAACCATTGAAATTCCATATATAGTTAGTTGCACTAACTATATATCGCGCACCCGCAATCCACTGCTGATCATGTCACATATTACATCATTCATGACATGGTCAGTGACATCACTGATGACATCACTGATGACAACATCCAGTGATTATGTGTTTCTGTAAAGTTTAAATATGTTTTACATATTGAAGAATGAGTGGATGTATAAGTGTCTGAATAAAGGTTTTAGTAGGTGCGTGATTGACTGTATGAGTGAGTGATTAAATGCGTCTTACTGAATGCACGGGTTAGTGACTAAACTGTCTAAAAGTGTGCATCAGTATGTCTGTTGTTGTGCAAGCTGCTGCACGTGTTAATCAGTAGCTATATAAGTAGCTATATGGGTTATTGATTGGTTGCACAAGTATTTGTATGGGAGACTGAGTGTGTGTATGGCTGGCTGGGAGGTGTGTGACTCTGTGCAGATCAATGTGTACTTGTATCAGTGATTCTATAAGAGAGTAACTATGTGTTAGTATATGTTTCAAAAATGTAAGGTGTTCTGTGTTTAACTGTATAGATGAGAAAATGGAAGTGTGATTGATTCTTTTCAGGACTGACTAGGTGTGTGAGTAACTCCATGGATGAGTGGCAGAGTGTGAGTGTCTGTATAGGTGTATGAGTGCATATGATAGTGTTGTAAAGATGAGTGATTGTATGTATGAATGATTGTATGAGTGAATGTGTGTGTAGACATAGGAATCAGTGAGTGCGTATGTAGTAACTAGTATTGGTGTGTCAATGGTTTCAAAAATGATACTCTCTATTTAACACTGGGTGTAACGGAGGTTATATTAGAGTGTGAGGAGATGCATTGTATTATCACATGAATGATATCATCAGTGATGTGATCATTGATGTCAAGTGAGATGTCATCAGTGATGTCATTTGAGATGTCATCAGTGATGTCATCAGTGATGTCACTGACCATGTCATGAATGATGTAATATGTGACATGATCAGCAGTGGATTGCGGGTGCGCGATATATAGTTAGTGCAACTAACTATATATGGAATTTCAATGGTTTTGTGTGAGTAAAATAAGGTTTTTTAAATGCTAATTCCTAACTATATATGGTCTATAACCTATGGTTTTTTCAGTGAATTTTCAAGGTTTTGTAAATGCTAATTCCTAACTATATATGGTCTATAACCTATGGTTTTTTCAGTGAATTTCATTGGTTTTTTAACAGCTAATATCTGTAGCTGTAAAATGTATTCTTCTTTAAATCCAAAAATATATTTTATATGTTTATTAATAACTTTTTCTTTTAATATTTTTTTTCTTCGTTCCCGCTTCGCGAATCGGGAAGCTTCCCGTTAGCTGACCTTGATGCCGCGAAATAGACCGCGAGCCGGTAAACGTTTCTTTACCGCAACTGCCGCGTTAGAAAACAACATCGTGACGCCTCCCGTCCGCATGACGTTTCGCGTTGTCGCGTGATACGTCATATGACGTGCTACGTTAGCGAACTCGTACGCTAACCGAGTCGTAAAGCACAGGTTTCTGGAAGCAAACCGGAAGGCCCTGCAAAGCGCGTAACATACACACAGCAGGTCATGTGACTTGGTAATAACACTTTTCATTGGTTCATTTCACTTTCGGTTTCCTAATGATGTAAGACTAGGTCATATGATCTAAAATGAACACTTTTCATTGGTTGAGAACTATTTTTTTTCCCAAATGGTGAAAATCCCTCCTTCTTTCCTCACTCTGACTTTCATCATTGTGAGAGAAAGACCCTTTGTTACCAGTGAGCAATGGCTTCTTTACTAGCTTCAGCTGGTGCTTCCCCACCACCTCCACCACATCCAAGGAAGAGTGGACCACCTGCTAAAGTTATAATTCAGCAAGAAGAGGAAGAAGAGGAACAGGACGACCTAGATAATCTCCCTATTATGGCCAGAAGATCTGTTGTACCGGAAGTAACGGGACCAGAGGGCAGGGAGATGGTGCCAAATATACAAACGAGATTTCGTGAAGTAAAACAAGTCTGCGTACATTGCAGTGGATTCATTTGCTACGCAGAAAGTAGCATCACTCTGATCAACAGAGCTATTGACAATCATGCTCATGTTTGTCCGAAACTCCCCAAACAATAAATTCTTTTTTTTTGTTTTCTTGCTCCTGTTGAGCCCTTTACAATGAATCGTTTTCGTTGCCCCCTCCGAAAAAAAAACAAAAAAAATATAAAACTGTTCAGAAAAATTCAAAAAAAGTAAAAAAATGTTCAGAAAAATAATAAAAAAAATATAAAACAACAAAAACAATTTAAAAAAAAGTTCTTTTCAGAACTACCTCCCCGTTATTAAAAAATTGGTACAATATTTGCAACTGTGCCAACCTCTATTTCTCTTAGTTCGCTTCCCAGTTCGCTCCCCGGTACGCGAACCGGAAGCGAACCCAAAAATTTTTTTTTTTAAAAAAGAACAGTAAGTATAAGGGAAGGAAACAGACACTTATGTTAAAAGTAAGACAGCTATAAGGGAGTAAACTAGAGATACTATTACCCGTAATCCACTGCTGATGATGTCACATATTACATCATTCATGACATGCTCAGTGACATCATCAGCAGAGGATTGCGGGTAACAGTATCCCTAGTTTATTCCCTATAGCTGTGTTTCTTTTAACATAACTGTCTGTTTCCTTCCCTTATACTTACTGTTCTTTTTAAAAAAAAATTTTAGATCAGTCAGAAACAGTGAAAGTAATGAAATATAAAAGACTACGTAGAATATGAGCACTGTATGCAACAACTTTGACACTTACAGAAGCCTCACCTTCTCCATGCCTCCTACACAGTTCTACATGTACATCATAAATGCAAACAGAACAGAATTAATTATACATGTTAAATGGTTTATTTTTGCTGTTCTCAGAATGTATCAAATTTCACTAAAACAGTGACTTGAAGGTATTCATCATATAACAGCGGGGAAAAAAAACCACAATCAAAATGATTGTGTTTAAAAAACCCATACAACATTAGAAATCAGAATTCAGAACTCCTTAAAGTTAACTTACTTTCCATGACGGCCAAGGATGTCCTATGAACAGCTTACACTCTGTTGTGCTGTTATTACTTTCAACCCGCCACTTTCTGAAAGAAAACCTCCATCGTTTTCAAAAACATGTTACATACAATAAATGACTTCTTGCTCTCTACCACAAGATTCCACAAGGCCAAATCTTGTCAGAGCCATGTATAACTCTTGGATTTCTTGTTAGCCAATCCCGTCTTTTCGCATTTCCACAACTTTCAGAATTAAAATGTTGAAGATCATTTACACAATCCTGGACTAGTAATATCTTCCCCTTCTTGCTCAATCATGTTCTACATTTCCTATCACACTGATACTGCTTACTATGAAGCAGACTTACACTACCTTTATGACTAGTACAATTATTTAATTCTCTACATCACTTTTAATCACAAAGCAATGTAAAACAGTAGACAGCATTGCAGACTTACATTCCCTCTACTCCATGTTTTGATTCGCTGCTTCAATTAGCTTATAAAAAGAAATAGTTTTTCTGAACTCATTCAAAGTGCACATATTTCTCAATAACGTCCAGTGTTATGGTAAAAAGTTATGTCTCTGTACTACACTTATCTTCAAGGCCAAATAGTGTAGGAGCCATGAGAACTTCTTGAAATTCCTCAGAGCACATCCCGAGATTCTTTCCCTAAAATTTTGGTTTTAAAAACACCAGGTAAGAGTTTTTAAGGTCATATGGCAATTTTTTTTTGAAAATTAAAACAGAATCATTGCAGAATGACCAGCCATTTCTACACTTTAAATAAGCTGTATAATGTCCTGATGTTATTGAAGAACCATCATGATATATAATTGCTACAGTTACAAAAGTCCTTCCTGATATTGACAACTGTGAAGCCACAAAATTTTTAATTAAAGTTGTCAATTTTGTTCCATCAGGCCTACATCGTTGGAACATTAAAATGACATACTGGCCATATGTTCGTATAAATAATGTGGACATCATTTCAGATTTACATTGCCTACACTCCATATTGTGATCAGCTGCTTTTACTAGCTTATTAAAAGAGACTGATTTACTGTCTGGCAAAGTTAAATATATAAATCTTTCTGAGTCTACACTAGTACAACTTGATACCCTACAGTTCTCGCAGTCATGCTGCCATTGATAAGAAAGCCCAAACAGATGATCTACATCTACACCTTCAGCATACAATACATCAAGCATATACATTAAAAACTCCTGACAATCTTGCTGACTATTTTGAGAGAATTGTGTTTGGCCTGAACATCTGTCTAACAGATTTCGAATTTCAGACACACTTTCTATGTTTGTTCTATCAGTGCTACATTTCTCTAACACAGAATTTAACAAACTGCAAAATCTTTGATCAGAATTGACCACAATCTCTTCTTTTACATTTTGTAGAGAAAACAAAACATTAATCACTACATTAGCATAGCAGTTGACACCAGAACTGTTTTCAAATTGAAAACCAACAACATCTTCAACAGAATCCTTTTTGTTTCTGCTTATAATTTCAGGTTCATCGACTTTTCGTCTTTTTGCTACAACCTCCCCAGTATTGGTCACATTTCTTCGTTTCCGGCCTACCACACGTTTCTCAAACAAAGGATACTGAGGCAAATGTGGCGCATACTCTCTTCTCAACCTATTGTATTCCTTAACACAATCTAGATCCGCACAAATGTTTGTGACATCACACTCAATCAAGTACAATCCCGATAAAGTCCTAACTCGTGACAATGCCACATATGCCATACCCTCCTTGAACACAGAACTGCCAATATTCACCAATGCACAGTCTACACTTAAACCTTGCGATTTATGGATTGTCACCGCATATGCCAAGCAAACAGGAAACTGCTTACGACGAACATATAAGTCTTTTACAAGCAAAAATCTAGCAGAACAACGAGCAATTAGCTGTACTTCCTCAATGCCATCAAATTTAATTTTTAAAAATTCAATTCCATCTCTATTTCTGTATTTCACAAAATCAACAACATTACCCATTGATCCATTTACCAGACCTCTTTCAACATGTAAATTCCTTCTTAAAATTATACGGCAGTTCAAGCACACATTCAGAGTCTTTTCAAAACCCGCAGTTTTAGATATACTCTTCTCTAATGAATCCAATTTTGTTTTCAGATTCTCAGACAAAATAATTGTTGATCTCATATGCTCTACTCTGTCAATAGCTTCCAATTTCACAATCTCTTGCTTTTCTAAATGCAACATTTTGTTGTTGAATTTGGCACATTCTGCAAGAGTTGGCATCAAACATATTCCAGATTTTTTCTCAGTAACTTTCTGAAAAATATTCTCAGGCACAACATCTTCGTCTGGATATAAATTTGTCAGTAATCGTGCATGTAAAGCTTCTTTCCCATGCTCGGTCACTTTTCCAATTCTAACATCTTGTAGAATAGTCTTGTAAACTTCATCCTTTGCCTGACGCATATTTTCATGCAGTTCAGCATAATTGAAGTTTAACCATATATTGACGTTGCCAATACTCCCTAAGCACTTCCTGGTATCTTCATGCGTGAGCATTTTGAACACAGGTTGCCCTTTCACTGGTGTCAGCTGCAGAAGATCTCCGAAAACAATGATGTGTTTGCCACCAAATAACACATCATACTCTGTTTTGAGAACTTCTTGCATTCTCAAATGCACAAAGGCAAGCATGACATTGGAAACCATGCTTACTTCGTCAATGATAAGAAGTTTCATTTTCCTCAAGACTCTTGAAACTTCAAAACAAGCATCTCCAGATAGCTTGTGATATTCTAATTTGTTGTCATGCTCAACTGGCAGCATCAGTAAACGATGTAAAGTAATCCCTTTAATGTTATGTGCTGCCAGTCCAGTTGGAGCGGTGACAACACAAGACAGCGATGACTCTGTCCTTTCCTGCAAATAACATGAAATTGCTTTAATAAGGAAACTTTTTCCAGTTCCCGCTTCTCCACTCACGTACAGTCGGACAGGCTTCAACGACGTACATGAGCACTCTTTCTTGTCATGACTTAATCCATGATCAATTTGCATGGTAAGTTCGTCATATATTTTCCTCTGCTCAACGTTGAGTTGTCTTTCCAACTCTTCTAAGTTAACCGCATCCTCCTGAGCATGTGCCATGGCTCTTTCCACTTCATTCATAGCAGTGGCAGCTTCATTTTCGATAAGAGGTCCTCCTAGTGGATCCTGACTCAATGAAGCAGAACTCTGACTGTCCTGAGAACTGTCTCTGGCAATCTCGGCTGCAATCGTTGCTTCCTGCTCAATTTCCACATTCAACATTTCTACATATTTGGGAAAAGCAGGACATTCTATGGTCTCCTTGGCAGCATTGAATGAGTCTTCGTAACAAAGGAAATCTCCAAGCAGTTCCTCTTCTGCACGCCAAGGCTTAAAAAGTTGCAAAAGTGCTAAATAGAAAAACTCCTTTTTTTCAGGAGATTCGCCACTCAATTTTCGATGGTTTATCAAGTGGCATTTTCTTTGCTTGACCAGACATCCCTCACTTCCTATTACAGCATACACTCCTTTCTCAGTATCTTCTTTGATGTTCCTCTTGAATATGTAATTTTGCAGAACCTCATACAGACAAACATTCTCGAGGTGACTGCTTCGATTTGGATAATATGTATCCAACATGTTGCTCTTCAAAATGTCGGTACTGTTTGGCTCCTTTTCCGCCAAATACTCAATTTCCCGCACAGGTTTCAGAACTCGATTACGCGTTGCAGCAAGACCAACACTCGCCCAAACGATACTCCTGGACTTGGCATAGAGACTTGCTGAAGACAACCGGTCAGAACATTCGTAAGCTCCGATTTCTCGATGCGACAACATCTTCAGACTGAAACTGTACAACTTCTTGCTGAGGCTCTTTTCATGGGAAATGTCCTCCCACATATCCTTCAATTCTGTCTTTTTTTTTTTGGTGATGTAAGATGTCACATACCGAGCCACAGCCATACAGTTATCAGCCACAAACTGTATATCCATGTTAGCATTCCACATGGACAAAATCACCGGGTTGTAGTCGTTAATGTACTTAGACTCTTCGTTCCTCTTCAAATTGTATGTGTTTTTAGGTGATTTCTTCATCACATTATGTCGCAGCGAAGACATCAAACTGTTCACTCTTCCTTTAGAAATCACCGATCGTGGAAAGCCGAAACGACATTTGGTGTAGAACTTGTCTTTGTTCCGGAATTTACGACGACAGTACTTTCCACATCGATGGCTTTGGAAACGTAGAACTTTTTCTCTTAGGCTTTTTTTCTCCTTTGCGTTTGGAACAGCACACGTAGAATACTGTTCTATGAAACTCATCACTGAGTCGTCTGCATCCGTTCCAAATTTAGGTGCATCCTTGATCCACAGCAACATATGTATATGAGGAGCACCTCTTGCTTGGTACTCCTTCCTCCAGAAGAAATCCAACACCTCTCCAAGAGGTGGATTCTTCTTATTCATGATGAAAGACATCATACCTTCAAATCTATGATTGAAGTACCTACATACATTGACTGGATCCAAAGAGCACAGTTCTCCGGGTGTCTTGAATTCGATGTTTTCTACGTTAGCATTTGCCTCTCGTAGAAATTGAAGTAAGTCTTCCCAGCCATACTCAGCACAGCTCAAAGTGAGGAACCATGTGGGAGTTCCTAAGTTCCTCAGCATACATTTTAAATCACCATGACGACGGTACCAGTACTCATTAGTACCACGCTGACACGCCATGAGATTAATCAGGTGAGAATCCAAAATACTGTCTTGGACATTGACTTTATCCATAAAGTCACTTGCCGAGATGTTTTGCATGTGTATACCACTTTTCAAGATGTGGTTCACTGCATATGACAGTCCAGACAGATCGCTTTCAAACAGGAGATGAAACAAATAAGGAATGCATTGTCGAAACCTAGGATCTCCTGCATACAATCACAAAGTCCGGTATTCAGAAGCAGGAATTTGATGAGGTCGCTCATCATATCTTCCTCCCTGACCTGTTGGAAAAAGCTGTGGGAAACACCGAGCTTCCAAACTTTCCTCCCAAACACTAATGGGACTCCCTTTCGCTTGTTTCATTTTAAACAACTCAATAGCATTCCCCATGACTTCCTTGGAATGCAAAGGATGAACACTATAATGTTCATATATTTCTTCACTAGTACAGGGTTCTACTTTCTCAATTTGACCAGCACACAAATCGCTATCCTCTTCCTCACTTACTTCCTCTTCTGCAACATATACATTTTTATAGTATTTATTATATTTTTTCAAATACAATGTTGCCCTTTTGACTTTCCTAACATCTACTAAATCTTGCCATATTTTCTTATTCTTTGTCGGAACCCCATTAACTAAGATAACAAGAGGTTCCTCTTCCACTTTTTCTACTCCAATTGTGTTAATGTTTTTCTTCAAATCTAGAGGCAAATAAACAACTCTTCCCTTTAATCCTCTCTGTAAATCTGATGGAGGCAATTTCCCTGTCTTTGGCTCCATTCTTACAATAGCCTGAAAGGGATGGATACTTTGAATCAAAATAGATTCATAAGTATTTAAATCCTTCAATTCAGAAGGAATCTCAACCAATTCCAGATTATTATGAACTGCTCTAGCAGGCATCTGGTTTTGATTTAATTTGTTACAACAATAAGTACACACACGTTGATCCAATCCCAAATCAAAACAATTTTCTACCATCAAGTATGTTGTAAAATCCTTCCATTCACTATTATTTTCCCTTTCACTTTTTCCATATAAATCCACTAACTTAGTCTGATTCTTATAATAAGTGCGTCGACAACACACACAAGTGAAATTTGGCCTCTCACTTGATTTCACCTCAAACGTCGCAATTTCCCTCTGGAAATTATCTGTACTGGAAACCTGTACACTATCTTCCACATTACTCTCTTCTTCTTGGTCAATTTCAACATTCTCCTCTTTACTTCCAAAGTAACAAAACTCAATTTCTTCACATATATTCTTCACATCTATTTCAGAACCATGCAAAAGAGCAGCGCATAATTGTTTAAGCATAATTGCTGGACTCTTAGCATAATACAACATTCTAACTAATTTCCTCACTTTATTATGATGCACTGCTAGCATCCTGAAATGATGAAAAACACTCTGGCATACTCTCCTGGAAAGACAAGCCAGTGAATGACCATGCAAACCTATCACTTCTCTCACTCTGCAAGGATCTAATTCTTGCAACAACTTCATTTTCTGCTTCAAACTTTTCTTACTAAATGACCGTATAAAATCACAAAGCAAATTGATGGAATCCTGTCGTACACTGCAAATACTACTACACTTCCAGGTGTACACAGGACCCTTAGGACGTCTCCCTAAAACCTCATTACCTAACACCTCTTCTATCTATGTTCTCACAAGTTTTTCTTTTTCAACTGGACAACCATCTTTCACTTCATAAGCTCGACCACTGGTGTCAACTGCATGCACCAAATCATTATCCTGGAAATAACTCTCCTCATTAAAAAATGCCTCAGAGCTTGAACTATGCATCCATTCTCCAGAAAAAACTTCACAAAAATTACTACGATTAACTATTCTCTTCCATCTACTATTTCTTTTGAAATCATAAATTACCTTGTTTAGCTTCCTAATTCTATTGATTGTCAAAATAAATAACTTACGTTTAATTTCAAATGCCTGATCAATAACTTTCTCAACTATTTTTTTTCTCTTATAAAAAACCACTTTCTGCTGACCTTTCTTAATATTTTTTAACAAATTCCCAATTATCCTGTTGCGGAACATTCGTTTACGAATATCCCTAAACTGTTGTTTCCTTCTACTTTCATGCATAGAGTTATCTCTTACTCTAGCAGTAACATTTCTCATTGGCCTTTCCTTACCATTTGAATTCTTTCTCCTTTTCTGGACTGAAACATTTTCTGTAGTAATATTTTTTTTACTACACATATTTCTTATGACTGTTTTTCGACTCTTACCCGGTGCTTTCTTGGTGACTTGACAAATCTTTTTGTTAGAGGACTGCTACATTATTCCATGGTCCTGCTGTCTTTGACGTTTTGCAGCCTTTCTTACTCTTTCTTTGCTAGGCATCCTAAAATCTTGAAATAATCTGCAGTTGAATCTGTGGTAAAATATAATAAAAAATGTTATTAACCACTATTACCCAACAGTAAATTAATAACAGTCATCAAAAACTTAACACACTACTTAAGTATATAATATACTGAAGCCTATCTCCAATTTTTCACTGAACAGGACTCATCTCTTCTTAACCTTGGATAAACCTCACCTACTCTGTGTCCCCTGCACATAATTAAATGTAAAGGGGCAGATTTATATTAACTAGCACATCCCCAGGGATGCACCAGTTAACGTGCACCGCTGCTCTGCCACCCACGGTGTGCCGCATTTACAATCAGATAGGACAAAGCTACATCAAAACCCTGCGCCTGCTTGAAGCAGGCATAGATCTTGACGCAGGTAGGCTGAAAGCTAAAGCAACAACTAAGTGTCGTGTGCAGAAGTTACAAAAAAGGAAAAATGGCGTTTAAACCAGTAATGAGACCATGCTAACGTAATACAGAGTAAAAATATCCAGGATCTACATCAGTTTGGGGTTCACGAACCTGACAGGTACAAGGCACTGAGGCTTTCCACCGTGCATGTCTCATCCCAAAACATATGTGGTTTGTGAATGAAACAATTTCCCAGACCAAATGCTTTGGATTGGCTACTTCTAAAAAATTAAACACCCCTACTATCCCGGAGTTAGAGGAATATGATGGTTGGAGTAATTTTACTCGTTGTCTATTAAAGATTTACAGGCCCTACTCCGTAACTCTTCCTTTAACATTTCCAGTATAAATCCAAAAGGTTGACTGCTTTGGCAACGTGCCTTATCCACGGTTTAATAACGCTGCCTTTTGCTTTATATAAGTTTTCAAATTGTATGAAATATATACCAATAGGTCGTTATTAACCTTTAGGTAGTGGTTTTCTTCATGAAGTCTGGTCGCTTCCATACACATACAGATTTTCAAAGATGATCAAGAACTTTATCTGAATGGAGAGGAATGCACTGAGACGCCAGATCATTCACTAATGTGTAGGCACATACAGTTACACGGTTCATGCAACAAACACCGAGCAAATATGGCTTGCGTGTTGCAAGGCACACCAGTTCCTGCTATCATCCCCACGTTCAAGTTCTTGGAAAATGGTAGTTATTTGATGCTCAATAATGAAGATTGTTCTGGGTTAATTAAAAGTATTCATTTTATCGTAACAGTAAATGAACGGGTTATTTGCTGCAGAAATGTTCTATTTCCTCCCACACATGAACATAGGGAGTTTTCAATCTGGCCACAAATACCAACCTTGGCAGCACATTTCAACGGCATGGCAAGAATAAGAGCTATTTTGTCTCAGAGAGAGGTGGCCTTGAGTTCGGCCCGTGAAACTTTCGTGCTTCACACAGCGAACACCCGTACAGAGGTGCAGACCCTTTTAAATACAGATTCGCCTTTCCATTTCAGCAAGATGGTTCGGACTATCTCTAACGCGTCCTCCACAAAGGGCCTGGCGCACTTTTTTAAAGTTGTTACCAGTGGTCTCGTGACTTCATTTGAGAAAATCTTTGGAGTCATCCCTGCTTTCTTACATTCTATTTTTTCCACTCTGCTTCGTGGATTCCCATTTTTACTTGCATTACCAGCGGACGCTCTTGTGCTTTTTTACATTTTTAAATATGGATGTCCCTCCTGTGCAAGCTCCCGCCCTGCAGCTGCTGACACTGTTCCGCAATCGCATGCTAGAATATTATGGCACAATGCCGTTGGCGATATTAAGCACGGCATATGGATTATCTTTTCTATGCTGATGTGATTCCTTCAAATCTAAGACACTAAAGTATCGGCACGCCCTAAACCAACACAAAGAGACCTTCTTAGCAAATAATATATTATGTGTATTAGGGAGGGTGAGATATAAGCAGCCGCGGGCCGTGGAGGGAGTTACGGTGGGGCAGGGATGCGGGGGTTGGGAGGGGCAGGGTGGAGCCCTCTCCACCCTGCCCCTCCCCCTCCCCGCCTCCCTGCCCACCGTAACTCCCTCCACGGCCCGCGGCTGCTTATAAGTGTTGCTAACTCTTATTCATTTACAGCATGTTAACATACTGTCACCGTTCGCTTTTTATGTACTATTGACTATGCTGGTAATTTTGCTACTGATAATATGTGTACTTGTATAATCTAAGATAATACGCCTGAGAAGACGGCATTAGTAAATAAACATTTCAAATACACATGTGTTCTTCTTAACTCCATGTTCTCGTTTCTAAGAAATATATAACGACCGACTGTTCATGAGTTCCACGTATCCTGAGGTACTATAAGTTCATATTCTGGATTGTCTAAACATTGAGAGTTTGTTATATCCAATGTGACACTGTACCTAGCTTGCTAAGGGGTTTTGATTACTAACGTGAGTTTTGGGACACCCTAATTCGCCGAGGTTCCAATCCTCTGTCCACAGTTCTGTGTCAGAACAGAAACCCTGCGACAGGGGCACCCCTCAACCTTACTGGAGCTTCATCACACTTGCGATACAACTCCAGCAATGCGCCAACTTTACGGCACAAATACGTCACGCATCTGTGCTGTTTTTGCCCCATGATGCGCCGCATTGTAAATGCAGCACACCATAGGTGACGGAACAGCGGCACAGAATGACTAACACATCCCTGGTGATGCGCCAGTCATCATAAATCTATCCCTATGCTTCTTATCTTGTTAGAGATAAACCGCCATATGTATCATCAAAGTTTTTTGCATTTCCTAAATAGCGAACTTTAAGGAATAAATAGCGATTCTTTACCATTCCTAGTTTGCGATGACCTATTTGCTAATTACAAATTACCCATTCATTTCCATGCAGCAGGAGGCCCATAGGAATGAAGGTGCAATTTGCGATTAGCAATTACCTCATCGCAAATTACGAATTTTTCCGACGGTGCAGGGGTGTCTCAAGAACACCCTGCTGCACCCCTGAAAAAGAAATTTGGGGTCATATGGCGCACATAAATTTTGAAAACATTCCTTTACCTCAAAAACGATTTTCAACTCATAATTTGAAAACACTGCACATGGGGAAATGACTTAAAATGTCCTTAAGACACATAAAAGCATTTTTTGATTGCCTTTGCAGCATGTTTCAGTCACCTTTAACATGCCTATGTAACGGAAACATTCAAAATCTAAATTTGCCATGCACAGGTGGGAGCATATTTACAAGCAATTTGCTCCACAGACAAACTTCTTACATTGAAATGGGAAAAATAACATCAGAGACTCTCAATTACCTTATAAAGAAGCAGACACCATTATATCCTTCTCATCAATATTAAAACCATTGCTTTTTCTCAAAAACGATTTACAAGTCATAATTTGAAAACACTCCACAGCTCCTATGCACATAAAAGCCCTGTCAGTACTAATACTTCACATTTTCTCCAATTACAATTTCTCAAAGAAACAAAATCTATTTGTGAAACACTTGAGACAAAGCAACATTTGAAAAACACAACTTTCTTCATAATTTTCTCCTTAAAGCACACTATTTTCTATCTAAATTAAAGAAATCTTTTCTCACCTTAGCAAATACTTTGAGTTTCAAAACAGTCTCAGAAACACACCAATTTGTCTTCAGCAGAGCAAAAGGTATGCACTCCAGAGTCTGCAGCTATCAAAAGCACAGAAATGCTTTAATTCCTCACACATATCTCTCATGTCACCCAATCAAAACACTTCCCTCACTTTTTTTCAAAGCAAAACCCTTCCCCCCTCTGCCCCCTCTCTGCTTTTTCTGCATAGCAACCACCTCTTGCAAGACCTCTCACACAACAATGTTGCAATTGAACTCTGAACTCTCAGTGCACCTGCATATCCAGAGCATTCTTTCATTTAATGACTTTTTCTTCGCCACTCAAAATACATCTTTCAACGAACTCATCCATGCACACTAACTTTCTGTTTTCAGCAATCAAAATCCACCAATCACTCTTACTGCTTCATTAACACAGAAACTCCTCAGTTTTTTTCATTTTACACTCTCATTTTTTCAACTGCCATTTCATTGCCACACTTCATCTGACTGCAGCAGAACCTTTTCTCACCATGTTTTCTGTCTGGATTGTTGGACATAGTTACATCTATTGGGCTCAAAGGTACGCTGAAAACAGGAATTTACCTAACCTCAATTTACAAGATGTGGAAATTAAGTGGTTTGGCCACAGAGGATTAAAATGTCACCAATTGATACCATTGGTGAAAACCTTTATGCATTTGCCCAAACCTGACCTGTTAATTGTGCACTGTGGAGGTAATGATTTGGGCACTTTGACTGGGGTAGGTCTGGAAATGCTTTTAAAGGACACCTTTGAGCAATTGATGGCACTTTTTCCTCAGACTGCCTTGGTATATTCAAATATATGCCAAAGACAGAAATGGAGGTGGTCGAACCAATTTTGTCCACAAATTGAGAAATCGAGGAAGCATGTAAACAAATCTGTTTCAGCTTACATGAGAGACCATGGAATGGGCTCCCTGTACAACAATAACTTGCGTTACTACATGCAAGATATCTACAGAGGAGATGGAGTTCACTTCTCAGATGAGGGCAACAGAGTTTTCACTCTGAATTTAAGAATGTGCATTGGTACCTACTTATAAGTACCTAAATGTACCATAAACCCAAAAGCTCTTCTCAGAGCTACCCTACATCTGATCACTCACAATTATTATTTTACTCTAACTTTTTTCACTAATTTTCAAGAAAGTACGCTCCCCAGAACGCTTCCCGGTTCGCGAACCGAGCGCACTCCACGCAAAAAAACTAAAAAAACGGTATATATTTTTTTGCCCTGCGAGACCCTTTCAAAGCCTCCACATCAAACCTAGGGGGTCAGGGACGATCTACTATGCCCCCTTATGGTCATTTGCCCCTTCGCTTTGGCCTCCTCTTGTCTCTCGATCCTACCGAGAGACAAGATGGCGGCCGCTACGGACTGTTTGGAATGTTTACAGACGCCGAAAAACCAATCAGCTTCGCAAACCTCCGTAACGCGAAAAGTACGCGAAGCGGAGCGCTGTTACAGATATATATCTTTTTTTGAACGTTAATTTCTCAAAATCCACTGGAGCACATATATTGAGACCTAGCAAAGGCACATCGGGCTACCAGTCCCTACAATTTTGCCAAGTTTCGTGCAAATCCATTCAGCCGTTCGATTATTATTATTTATTTATTTTTTGCCCCGCGGGGCCCTTTTAAAACCTCCACATCAAACCTAGGGGGTCAGCGAGGATCTACTATTCCCCCTTATGGTCATTTGCCCCTTCGCTTTCGCCTCCTCTTGTCTCTCGATCCTACCGAGAGACAAGATGGCGGCCGCTACGGACTGTTTGGAATGTTGACAGACGCCGGAGAACCAATCAGCTTCGCTTCACAAAGCTCCGTTGCGCGAAAAGTACGCGTCCTGGGACGCTGCCCGGTCCGCTGTTACAGATATATATCTTTTTTTAAACGTTAATTTCTCAAAATCCACTGGAGCACATATATTGAGACCTACAAAAGGCACATCGGGCTACCAGTCCCTACAATTTTGCCAAGTTTCGTGCAAATCCATTCAGCCGTTCGGGCTAAAAGTGAGGCCAACCGCCCTATGGAAATTAACATGGGAAAAACGCGTTTTGGGACCCCCCTTTTTTCTCGGCCCCCCCTTGACGAACCCCCCCAAAATTTTCAGGGGCTGCTCAGAAACAAAATGTGCCATTTTCCTGAAAATTTCAGCCAATTCCGTCCACAAACGCCAAAGTTATTAGACATAGAATTTTCAAAAATCCCATAGAGAAAAAATCCTAACTATATATACCTACTGGCGACCGCCAGTAGGTAATATATATATATATATATATATATATATATATATATATATATATATATATATTCACTGAAAAAACCATAGGTTATAGACCATATATAGTTAGGAATTAGCATTTACAAAACCTTATTTTACTCACACAAAACCATTGAAATTCCATATATAGTTAGTTGCACTAACTATATATCGCGCACCCGCAATCCACTGCTGATGATGTCACATATTACATCATTCATGACATGGTCAGTGACATCACTGATGACATCACTGATGACATCTCAAATGACATCACTGATGACATCACTGATGACAACATCCAGTGACTGTATGTTTCTGTAAAGTTAAAATATGTCTTACATATTGGACAATGAGTGGATGTATAAGTGTCTGGACGAAGGATTTAGTAGGTGCATGACTGAATGTATGAGTGACTGATTAAATGTGTCTCACTGAGTGCATGGGTTAGTGACTAAACTGTCTTAATTTGTGCATCATTATGTCTGTTGTTCTATAAACTGCTGCATGTGTTGATCAGTAGCTATATGAGTAACTATATGGGTTATTGATTGATTGCCCAAGTATTTGTATGGGAGACTGAGTGTGTGTGTGGCTAGCTGGGAGGTGTGTGACTCTGTGCAGATCAATCTGTACTTGTATCAATGATTGTATAAGAAAGTAAGTATGTGTTAGTACATGTTTGAAAATGTAAGGTGCTCTATGTTTAACTGTATAGATAAGAAAATGGAAGTCTCATTGATTCTTTACAGGACTGACTAGGTGTGTAAGTAACTCCATGGATGAGTGGCAGACTGTGAGTGTCTGTGTAGGTGTATGAGTGCATATGATAGTGTTGTAAAGATGAGTGATTGTATGTATGAATGATTGTATGGGTGAATGAGTGAAGGTGTGTGTAGACGTAGCAATCAGTGAGTGCGTATGTAGTAACTAGTATTGGTGTGTCAATGGTTTCAAAAATTATACTCTTTTTAACACTGGGTGAAACAGAGGTTATATTAAAATGTGAGGAGATGCATTGTATTGTCACATGAATGATATCATCAGTGATGTGGTCATTGATGTCAAATGAGATGTCATCAGTGATGTCATCAGTGATGTCATTTGAGATGTCATCAGTGATGTCATCAGTGATGTCACTGACCATGTCATGAATGATGTAATATGTGACATCATCAGCAGTGGATTGCGGGTGCGCGATATATAGTTAGTGCAACTAACTATATATGGAATTTCAATGGTTTTGTGTGAGTAAAATAAGGTTTTGTAAATGCTAATTCCTAACTATATATGGTCTATAACCTATGGTTTTTTCAGTGAATTTCAATGGTTTTTTAATAGCAAATATCATAAGCTGTCGAATGTCAAGTACGTGGTAAGTAAAAACATTTTCGTGTTTATGCACACTGATCTGCTTTGAATGCTGCCCCCCACCCCTCATTTCTATTAGGAGTACTCTCTCTTTGCAGATAGTGAAGGGTAGTTAACGCAGCCCTTTGCCCCCTTTGTAATCCGTCGTGCCTGCTTCTCTCTCCATTTGATTGATTGTTCTCTTTGGTTCATTCTCTATTTACAAACAAGCACAGAGTCGCAATACTCTGTTTAGTCTTTGCAGATAGCGAAAAACCGTGTAAAAAAACAAAAGGAATCGAGCAAAATCAGTAGGCCACTAATGGGATCTCTTTTTGACCTCGCTAAAATAGAAACATTAGGAACAACCTGTTGAAAATAGCAATGCGTATGTACATAAGCGGCGTTCATTTGTGTTCACAGTACCCCTTGTTGATTGTTTGAATCGAGCATTGAATTGTTCGAAGTTGGTTCTCTTAAGGATCTTCTCTGCCTGCAAACGAGGAAGAATAGGAATATTCTCTCTCCCTTTGCAGATAGTGAAGGGTAGGTAACGCAAGCCTTTAACACGTCGTACCTATTTCATTCCTCATTGATTGATTGATTGTCCGAACATTGACTGTTTGAGAATTAGTTCTTTTTGGAGGTATTCCCTGTTTGCAAATAAACGTAGGAAAATCTTTGCAAGTAGTGAAAGGGTACGTAATGCGGACCTTTCTCCCCCGTTGTAATCTGTCATGCCTATCTACTCCCCACTGATTGATGCACCTGTTTCACCCGGACCATTTACTAGACATACGTCATCTGGCCCGACCAGAGAGCACCCCTAGTGAAAAGGACATATGCAATAATAACGAAGTGATCACTGTATCCTGTTAACAGAAACTTTAGCATGAAACAACCTGGAAAGAAAAGAATAGGAAAACGAAAATCAGTAGGCCACTGATGAACATGAACTTTTATTAAACAACGAACAAAGAAACGATAACATAACGTAATGATAAAACCTATTAATGTCCTAGAAACAAGAAAACGTTAAAATATGCCATTGGTGAGAGACCAGAAAAACAGTAAGAGAAACCAAATCACCCCTCGCTGTCCCACCGCCTGCCACGCCAAAAAAATCGATAGACTAGGGAAAATGCAAGTCAGTAGAACATCCGCCCCCACTCTGGAAACTTCCAAGGTGGGGCAGGGTTCCGGCTACGCCCAGCCGGGAGCAGCCCATATAAGGCAGGTCCTGCTGCCACGCCTCGGCCAGGAGATCCTAACGTAGGGTGTAGCCGGAGGAGAGGCCGAGACCAGCGGGACCCGGCCAGGGGATTGCCTTTACAACGCTGAACAGTTGCAGGGGGGGGGAATGTCTCCTCGACCCTCCCCTCTCTCTCCCAGTCCGGCCGCGGTGGCCCTTGAGAGTTGCAGGTAGTCCCGCCACATGCTCTTCCGGTCCGGCCACCAACGGTCGGGGGGCCGAGGCCGACGGGATCCGGCTGCAGCCGATAAACCAAGAAACCCGTTCATGGGGCCAGAGCCAGGGGCGTCCGGCCGACATCTACCGGAAGCCCGGCCCGAAGACGGACGGGACACTTCTTCTTTCTTGTATAATTGCTGCAACAACCCTGGGGGGGGATGTCTTGCACATGCCTCCGACCCCCCCCCCCTCGTCCTCATCGCCTGCTCCGGCCATAACAAATATCAAGCGAGACGCCGTGGGGTGCACTGGGAGGGAGAGACGGTGCGAACAGGCCTCTCCCGCCTCCCCAGTGGAGGCTTCCCAGCTGCACCCTCAGCGCTCCAGGCGCCCGGAAAAGAGTTCTTCCACTGTGGCCATGCTGCAACGTCTCGCCCGGCAGGGTGGAGCCCGTCCGCTCATTTGACCCCGCGATCGCCAGTAGCTACCGAACTCTCAAAATGGCGGTCAACCTGGCAAGAGCGGGCCCAGCATAAAGAAATGGCCCGGTCACTGGTTGACTCCACCACCGTAGTCCTCCACGACCTTGAAGATTCTAGAGGAGCCGCGGGAGTCTCCGACCCCCGATGGGGAATGACTGCCATGATCACCCGTGGAGTGACGAAACTGTATCCGCGGGACGTCGGCGCCAGCCTCACTTTGAATTACTAGAATCCTGCAGACCTCACTTCCGGTGAAAGCACAGTGTGACCCGGTAGGAAAAATTGTTGCACCCCCTCCCCTTCTTGACTGATAGTTCAAACCACCGATCCTTTCCTTTGCCCTTTTAACGGAACTTTGGACTGCCTCCCCCTCTTTTACATTTTCTAGAGAAAACAAAACATTAACCACTACATTAGCATAGCAGTTGACACCAGAACTGTTTTCAAATTGAAAACCAACAACATCTTCAACAGAATCCTTTTTGTTTCTGCTGTGACCCTGCTACAGCACAGGCATTGTCCCCAGCAGTAATTCTGCAATGCCGGTAAGAATAGCTGTGGTGCCTACTGGACTCACTCACCCCCGCGGCGCCCCACGCCATTATGTGCTGGGCGGCAACTTGCTAGACATCACTTTCGTGCCATCTAGATTTCAGCGCGTTCTGCTGCCTTGGAACTATTCGCACAACAGACCGCTACTGACAAGAATATTTCATTATTGGTGCTGTCAATTTCAATAAATCTATTGGATAATTCAAAAGAAATTGCCACGGTGTCTTCGTTGTTTAAATGTTTTTACTGTTTTTGTTTTGTTGTATATATTTATATGTTATTAAAGTTTTATATTCCTACTACTTTGTTGGAGTGCTATATATTTTTAATGTGACACATAATTGTAAAAACTTTGATGTACAAAGAGTCATTCCTGGAATCTTCCGCTTCAGGCTCGGTCCCCTCCCCAATCACAATACAGGATAGTTTTCAGATAGTAGGAACACGTGTGGTGTGACGGATCTCATCGGGTGTGGGCCTTGATCTACTATAACTCCTTTGAAGAGGGGTGATTCTTTACAGCTGGGGCCATAAACTACATCTGCAGGGCTAGCTGATAGCCTGGACAATCGGACACAGAGGAAGAGGAGTGTCAGAGGGTGCGGTAGTGAATAGGGCGAAAGGGAGGTGTCGGGCGGGCACAGAGTGTGATTCTCAGGGAAGAGCAGCGCAGATGGGGGGAGGTTTATTGCCCATGCATAAGACAGAGAGCGGGGGTGACCAGTGCCTGGGGAAGATGCTTGCAAGGGTGAGGAGCCATGCTACGAATCGACAGCGTGCAGAGAGTGGGTCTGGTCAAGACATCTAAAATGGCTGCCGTGCACGACAAAAGTGTGGCATTTCAAAAAAGGCAAGATGGCGCAGACAATGTTTTTCAACACTTCCTCATTTCCTTCGAATCGAACGTTAACAGACGTTAGGGCATATTACCAAAGTTAAGCGATATTTATCGCTAACGATGCTTATCAACGAATTTTTTACCGCTAAGCATCGTCAGAAATTATCGAAGATAAACCTTGCTATTATCAAGGTTTATCACAAATGCGATAATAAACGGCCGCAATGCATGAATATCGCTAAAAACTCAGCGATATTCATACATTACCGAGCTAATGCTCTTAGCCATGTTATCCACCTCCCATTCGATAACATGGAATTGCTCAGGGCAGGTGTTACTTTTTGGAGATATTCGCGCTTAGCGCGAATATCTCCAAAAGTTGGTAATAGGAGATAGATATCTTGCATGTTGTAATGCAAGTTATTGTGGTATATGGAACTCATACCATAATCTCTCAGGAAAGCAGAAACTGATCCTTTTGGGACCGCCTAAAAAGGCCTAGGGGGTGAGGAGTACTCTACTTTGCCCCCTTTTCACGCTCCGAACTATTTTATTTTACTCTCTTCTGTAATTACACAAAATAGCAGCGATAAGATGCATCGGAGACACACAGTGAGAGAAAGGAGGCCGGAGATGAAGAAGAGATGTCAAATACACATTGGAGATAATATAGTGGCAGAAGGGAAGTAAATATGAGTAAACTTACCATGTAACATAAAAATGTTGCACTCTATACTATAAGTCTCATTTTATACTACAATCACTTCGCTACAACCTCATAAATTAAAAATAAAAATGAATAATGTCTCAAACAATTTTTGATTTCTAAATATAAATTTATTCTTCAGAATTTTCTAAATTTGAAAGAACTAGTAACATGTCCTCATCAGCAATGTCCTCATGAAAAGTCTGCAATAATGATTCTTGTAACTCTATGGTCTCCAAACACTCGATAAATTCGCCATCAAGAGATTGATCAAAAAAATCATTCAAGTCATCTCCTTCTGACAATATTTCATTATTGGTGCTGTCAATTTCAATCAATGTAGTGGAATCATTCAAGTCATCTCCTCGTGACAATATTTCATTATTGGTGCTCTCAATTTCAATCAATGTAGTGGAATCATTCAAGTCATCTCCTCCTTGTGACAATATTTCATTATTGGTGCTGTCCATTTCAATCAATCTAATGGAATCATACAAGTCATCTCCTCCTTGTGACAATATTTCATTATTGCTGCTCTCAATTTCAATCAACGTAGTGGAACCATTCAAGTCATCTCCTTGTGACAATATTTCATTCTTGGTGCTGTCCATTTCAATCAATCTAATGGAATCATACAAGTCATGTCCTCCTTGTGACAATATTTCATTATTGGTGCTCTCAATTTCAATCAATGTAGTGGACAAATCAAAAGAAATTGCCACGGTCTCTTCATTGTGAGCCATTTTATTTTGAAATTGCTTGCTGTAAATTGCAGAAAAAAATAATCACTTTCATTTATCGTTTTTAGTAATACATAATATAAAACTAACTTTATCAAGTATTTAGTATAACAGAAGGACTGCAAATAAATAACAGAAAACATTTTTCAAATTATCTTCAAGTGTACAACATAGTTCCCCTTACAAAGAAATTGCCACGGTCTCTTCATTGTGAGCCATTTATGTTGAAATTGCTTGCTGTAAATTGCAGAAAAAAATAATCACTTTCATTTATCGTTTTTAGTAATACATAATATAAAACTAACTTTATCAAGTATTTAGTATAACAGAAGGACTGCAAATAAATAACAGAAAACATTTTTCAAATTATCTTCAAGTGTACAACATAGTTCCCCTTACAAATTAACAACTCACCTTTTTAAAAGTAGGAAAAGTGTTAGTACTGTGTAAATCAAACACCAGAAATTCACCACCAAAAATTCCTCACAAATGTACCTCTGACAGTAGTATCACAAAATGGCTGTGGTTTCCTCTCATTTGACATATATACATAACCAATTAACTTTCATCACACACAAATACAAAACCAAAGTAACATTTTAATTGGTTCTAAATTTCAACACTTTCAAATGTGTTTTCCCCATGCAATTTTCCATAGGACATTTACATACATCTACAGCCTGAATGGCTGAACGGAATTACACCAAACTTGGCAAAATGGTACATCAAACCTAAGAGGTCAGGAAGGATCTACTATGCCCCCTTATGGTCATATCCCCCTTCGCTTTGGCCTCCTCTTGTCTCTCAATCCTACCGAGAGACAAGATGGCGGCCGCTACGGACTGTTTGGAATGTTGACAGACGCCGGAGAACCAATCAGCTTCGCAAAGCTCCGTAACGCGAAAAGTACGCGAAGCGGAGCGCTGTTACACATATATATCTTTTTTTGAACGTTAATTTCTCAAAATCCACTGGAGCACATATATTGAGACCTAGCAAAGGCACATCGCGCTACCAGTCCCTAATATTTTACCAAGTTTCGTGCAAATCCATTCAGCCGTTCGATTATTATTATTATTATTTTTTTTTGCCCCGCGGGGCCCTTTTAAAACCTCCACATCAAACCTAGGGGGTCAGCGACAATGTACTATGCCCCCTTATGGTCATTTGCCCCTTCGCTTTGGCCTCCTCTTGTCTCTCGATCCTACCGAGAGACAAGATGGCGGCCGCTACGGACTGTTTGGAATGTTGACAGACGCCGGAGAACCAATCAGCTTCGCTTCACAAAGCTCCGTTGCGCGAAAAGTACGCGTCCTGGGCCGCTGCCTGGTCCGCTGTTACAGATATATATCTTTTTTTAAACGTTAATTTCTCAAAATCCACTGGAGCACATATATTGAGACCTACAAAAGGCACATCGGGCTACCAGTCCCTACAATTTTGCCAAGTTTCGTGCAAATCCATTCAGCCGTTCGGGCTAAAAGTGAGGCCAACCGCCCTATGGAAAACTCAATGTTAAAAACACGTTTTGGGACCCCCCTTTTTTCTCGACCCCCCCTGGACGAAACCCCCCCCAATTTTCAGGGGCTGCTCAGAAACAAAATGTGCCATTTTCCTGAAAATTTCAGCCAATTCCGTCCACAAACGCCAAAGTTATTAGACATAGAATTTTCAAAAAACCCATAGAGAAAAAATCCTAACTATATATACCTACTGGCGACCGCCAGTAGGTAATATATATATATATATAATATATAATATATAATTTTGCAAGTCCATAAGAGGATCTTGCAGCATTTAAGGGCCGTCAGAAATGATGATCGGTCATATCCAGTGGCTAGAGGTGTGAATGAATGTCACAACAATGTTGTAAGGTGTTTGAAATATTTGGTATTTAATGCGATCCCAAAGCTCTATAGAGGTGGCAATAGTGCATGAATATTAAGATGAACTGGGAACAGGTACATAATCAATTTAGATTCTTAGGACCATATTTATCAAGGCTTTTTCCAGTTTGCAAACGGTCTGATTCTCATGGCTTGGCAGTTCGGGCTGGACTGTTCCCATGAGGCACAGGGTCAGACTGATTTGCATATAGCCATGTCAGAACTGGGGTGGCAGAGTGGGCTAAAGAACGGTGATGGATTAAACCTAGATTTTTTGACTGGGTGTGAGTATTTGATTGATTCAGATGCTCCGTCCATCACCATCCCCTTTTGTATCACAAAATTTAATGAAGCAGAGGGGGTCTTTGTAAACCCCCACCTAAATCCATGCTAGAACCTGGGGACTCCACCTTCAAGCCCACTCTTAAATCAAGGGGAGGGGAGCAGGTGGCCAACTTACTTGGACCAATTTTGGCGCCAAGGACCCCATCCTTGGGTTCCGGTTTACAGACTGATTTCAGGCCCGTAGACTCCATCCCTGGAGCCTACCACATTTTACAGGAGATGGGGACATGAGGGACTCCTTGTGGGCTGATTCCAGCCCTGGCTTTCCTATCAGAGTGAGGTGGGATGCAGCACCCTTCCCCCAGTCGATTTTATGTCCCAGGGACCTTATCCCCTGGGGCCCGGAGTGCTCGTTTGGGGGCTGGAGCTAGCAACCCTCCCGAGCGATTTTGTCCCTGGAAGCCCCATCCCCCAAGGACCAGGTGATATTTGTAGGAGGATGAGGGCATGCCGCCACCCCTTCCCGTGCCCATTTTGACCACGGGGACCATCTAAATATTTATGGGGCAGCATGTGGCTCCCCTGCTGGTCGATTTTGGCCCTGGAAACCCTACCCCCTAGACCGGTTTGTAATTTATATGTCGAGGGGGCACGTAGCCCTCCTCCTCAGGCTGATTTTGTCTGTAGGGACCCCAACCCCCAGGGCCTGGCACCATTTTGAAGGGGGAGGGAGACACAAAGCTCCCTCCCCGGACTGATTTTGCCCCAGGAACTCCATCTCTGCAGCCCGGCCGCCATTCTTTTGTTCACATCCCGCAAAAGTTTTGCAGTTATGCAATATCTTTTGTCAATTCTTTTTATAACTACAGGACAGGGTACTTAGTCCCCAAGTCATGCAATGGCTGCCAGCAACATTTTTCTCATGTTGCTGGCAGCCATGCTCACCCTTTTGGTAGTCTGAATCACAGACGTGAGATAGCACAAGGGAAATAATGCTGCCTGGGCCATCAGAACACTCTATTTTTAAATTGGTGCTCGTGCAATGTGTCTCTTAGCCCAACTGCCAAAATACACAATTATGTTTGACTCTTAAGTTCTCAAAAATTACTGAACAGATTTACACCAAATCACAAAAAACACAATCTACTAACGAAGATCTAGCTTCCCGACGAACTTGGTGTAATTATGTTCAGCAGTTTTTGCTGTAGCCTGTCTTAAATAAGTCCATGGAGAATGCATGGGGATTTTGCATTTTGAAACAACCCTTCTTTCTCAAACCCACTTGACAGATCACCCCGTAAAATAGATGAGAAGTTGTTTGAATTGTTATTGTTGAGAAAAAAGGTGCAGTCCCAAAATACAAAATCCCCATGCATTTTCCACAGACTTATTTAAGATAGAATTTGCAGTGAAATGAATGTACATTAAATATAAACCAACACCAATAATTAGTCCGAAAACAATTCAAACTACTTTTCATCTATTTTACTTATCAAATTAGATTTAAAGGCACAATAAAATGCTTCTTGGACAACATTTACAGCAGATCGTCACTCTGCCAAATTGCAACTCTAAAAAAAGACAATTTCTACACTTATAATAATCACTAAATACTACAAACCACATCAATTTGACACAAAAAACTGTCTAACGAAAATTATAAAACTACATCTATTTTAATACAACAGATAAATAAAAAGCGCTATATATTTATTAGCCCAACATACAAGCACATCCATTAGAAGAAGAAAAAAACAGAAAAGTACATAAAATCAGGGACACTGAAATAACAGAAATACAAAAAGGCCACATTCAAAATAAGTATTGTAACTTCAGCAGAAAACCAATGTTGGAAGTAAAGATAATGCTTATACAGAATTAAAAAATAACTGAAAACTAACAACTTCCAAACTAAAAATTAAAAATTTCTAAAACACAACACAACTAATAAATCTCTTTCTCGCAACAGATTGCAACATGCAAAAACTGTACCCAAAACATAACAAAATGCCAACAAAACAAATATCTACAAATAAAATTAAATAAAGGCAACATCCAAATTGAACGTAAAAATGTACAGCTGCAATGTAAAATTATTAAAATAAGCATAATAACACGTTTTATATTTTGAAATATTTAATCTTTTTATACTCTAAAACCCACAGATAAAATCTCAGAAACAGCAAGCAATATCATATCCTAAAAACTGTTATAGAGTTATAGAGGATATACTTATAGTACGGAGTGTACTACAAGTGAAAAAACACCTTATGGGGCATATTTTTTAAGGGTTTTGTGTTGCCCTTGTGCCCTGCAAGTGGGCACATGGTGAAGCAAAGCCTATAGTGAGAATTACCAAGTCTTGTGTCGCTTTGCATGGCCCTGCAAGGGTAAGAAAATCTAGAGTAATGCAAGGCAGCGAAACTCACAGCCTTTCATTACTCTGCCCCAAAGAGGCGTTCCATGGGTTGAGTGTGGGTGTGCCAGTAAAGTGTTTTAACAGAAAACTATCCCACCTAAGACCACAGGGGTGGTCCTTTCCAAAACAGAAGAACAAAGAATAGAGGGGTAGGTCACCCCATGTGGGTACAGTAGCTCTGCGTGACTAGTGCGGGGAAGGAACAAAGTTCCTTTCGATTATGTATAACCCTCACACACTCTAGCGGAGGAGGTGGGGAAAGTAAAAACAATATCTAGCGGGTAGTGTGGACTGTTATGGTCTTATGACCCTGTTTCAAACCAACATGTTTCAGCCCTACGCTAAGTTTCAAAAAGGTGGGGGCCTTTCATCAGAGTTACGAAGTGGTACATCCCTGGGTTATTGGTGAATTTGATAAGTGCCTAGTGTGTGCAAAACAGGTGAAAGGGGGCAGTGATAATACTTGGACATGGCCACTGTCTTTGTGAAGAATCGCACACAATTGTTGGCTGTCAAGTATCTCAGGAGCGGAATATGTGCACCCTGTAGTCACACTTTCCTCAAGGGTCCTGCCCCGACTGTTAGCCTAGTTTCTCTCTGTGTCTCCCAGCTTATGGCCAGTAAAGTACCTAGAATACAGATGCTAAAAATGATGATCCTAGTGTGTTTTCACATCAATTACCTGACTCCAGGTTTTTTGCATGTTCGCTTGGTGACTCCTTCAGAATGAATTTCTGGAAAGCCCAAATAAATTTATATTATTTCCTACTCAATTTCAGGTTTACTTCTTATGTAACCCATGACTGTTTCAAATAACTAAACTTAAGTAACTTTGTTTGTCAAATGTAAGTGAGAAAATTCCCAATTGGAGAATTCTATCAATAGAGAGAAATGGAGCAGGGCTATCACAACTTGTTAACTCGTATTATCAAATTCTGTTTGTTGATTGAGATTGGTTGTCCAGAAGAGATAAGAGCATTTTTATTATAATAAAGATTTGGAACAAGTGTTAAATTTACCTATGAGCTAGCTGGTTCTCAAACTCCATTTTGTAGTACATAATGTAGTGTCATATAGTTTCTTCTTTATTTGCCCCTTTTAATTTGACTGAGAAACAACGCTTGCTTTCAATGCGTGATGCTTCCTTTTCTATGTTACATATTGAGAGGTTGGAATCTTTGCCTTTTTCCGTGGCAGAAGCCTCTGCTGCAACGTGGCTTATCCACGGTTTAATAACACTGCCTTTTGCTTTATATAATTTTTCAAATTGTATGAAATATGTGCCAATAGGTCGTTATGAACCTTTGGGTAGCGGTTTCCTTCATGAAGTCTGGTCACTCCCATACACGTACAGATGTTTTAAGGATGAACAGGAGGTTTATCTGAATGGGGAGGAGTGTACTGAGACGCCAGATCATTCTTTAATGTGTCGACACATACAGTTACACGGTTCATGCAACAAGGACAGGCCGAATATGGCTTGCGTTTTACAGGGCACGCCTGTTCCTGCTATCATCCCCACGTATAAATTATTAGGGAATGGAAGTTATTTAATGCTCAATAATGAAGACTGTTGTGGGTTAATTAAAGGTATCCCTTTCATAGTTACAGTAAGTGAGCGGGTTATTTGCTGTAGAAATGTGCTTTACCCTCCCACACATGAACATAGAGATTCTTCCATCTGGCCAAGAATACCAACCTTGGGAGCAGAATTCAGCGGCATGGCAAGAATAAGAGCTCTTTTGTCCCAGAAAGAGGTGGCCTTGAGCTCGGCCCGTGAAACTTTCGTGCTTCACATTGCTAACACACGTACAGAAGTTCAGGCTCTATTAAATACTGATTTGCCTTTACATTTCGGAGCAATGGTTCGTACTATCTTTAACGCATCCTCCACAAAGGGCCTATCACATTTTTTTAAAGTTGTTAGCAGTGGTCTCGTGACTTCCTTTGAGAAAATTTTTGGAGTCATCCCTGCTTTCTTCCATTCAATCTTTTCATCCTTGTTTGGAGGGTTCCCGTTTTTACTTGCACTAGCGGCTGGCGCTCTGGTGGTTTTCTGTCTTTTTAAATATGGATGCCCATCCTGTGCAAGACCACGCGCAACTGCTGCTGACGCGGTTCCGCAATCGCATGCTTGAATATTATGGCACACTGCCGTTGGCGACTTTGAGCACGGCATTTGGATTATCTTTTCGATTCTCCTATTTCACCTGTGTCCAACCTGTTTTTCCCTGCCTGACCTGTGATTTCCAGTGGGCCATTGATTTGTGTCTCTGCGGACCGGTTTCTCCTGACGTCGATTTTAATCAACTGATGAGTCCTATCATTGCTCACGAGTTGGTTTGTTCTGACGAGAGGATTATGGCCTTAGCAGTGGCGCATGGACTAATTGGTCCCTGGGATGTGTTGTCGGCAGCACGGAATTTCTTGGAACTGAGTTTTCTTGAAAACCCACCGAGCTGTCCTCTGATGGTTATAGAGGATCCGGTGCTGGAAGAACACGTATGTTCCTTTCATCTTTTAAATTGGATGGCTGAACTGTTTTCGGATGAGGACAGTGACTTCCTATTGGAGGCTGTTGCTACTTACTTTTCATATACAGTTTTGTCATAGACACTGCTTCGGATTGACGTGCTGATTAATAGCATTTCATTGATTTTATTGACTTATTTGTCAAGAACTTTTTGTTTTCGTTTGCCTATTGGCTTGAGCCACATTAAATTTTTGGCCTATTTTTTAGCATTACCTTTTAAAGTTTGGTTTCGACTCATGCTCGTTTACTGTTGAGTTCTGCTCTCATGTGATGGCACTTTTGTTATCATATTTAGTCCGTTCTCGGATCATGGGGGGGTGTCATATAGCTCCTGTATATCCTTATATCGTGTTAAGTTAGCATAGGTACATTTGAGGTTTAAACGCCATTTTTCTTTCTAGCAACTTCTGCACACGACACTTAATTGTTGACTTAGCTTTCAACCTAGTAGTTTGCCGTGGTTTATGTGAGAATAATATGTTATTGCTCTGATATCAGCTTTGCTTAATAAACTATGTCTGGACGAAGAGTGCTGAAGTTTCAGGAACAACACGATATGGAATTGTTATGAGGTCTGATCTCCACGCCTTCATAGTCATAACACAAGTGCAGCCTTTGCCAACTCTGGCTTCAGGCGGGATTGATATTGCTTTGCACGAGGCACATAGAACACACTTGATGCGGTGCACATGCAGAGAGAGCTGGTGTATGCTGATGTGATTCCTTCATGCTAGGACACTAAGGTATGGGCCCGCCCTAAAACAACCCAAAGAGACCTTCTTAGCTAATAATATAATATATGTGTTAGGGAGGGTGAGATATAAGTGTTGTTAACTCTTATTCATTACAGCATGTTAACATGCTGTCACCATTCGCTTGTTATGTCTTAGTAACTATGCTGATAATTTTGATACTGATAATAAGTATACTTGTATTATCTAAGATACTGCGCCTGAGAAGACGGCATTAGTAAATAAACATTTCAAATGCACATGTGTCTTCTTTACTCCATGTTCTGGTTTGTAATGATAATATAACAAAAGAGTGTTCATGAGTTCCACGTACCCTGAGGTACTGTAAGTTCATGTTCTGGTTTGTCTAAACATTGGGAGTTTGATATGTCCAATGAGACACTGTAGCTAGCTCGGTAAGGGGTGAGTTGGTTGCTAAGGTAAGTTTTGGGACACCCTAATTTGCCGAGGTTCCACTCCTCTGTGCACAGTTCTGTGTGAGAACAGAAACCCTGCGACAGTAGTACTGCTCGCATGTTACAAAATCCTATTCACAAACCTACAGCCAAAAACATTACTCTCATATCTTTCCTGTACAGACATAGGTATACCTTTGTAATAAATGTGGGGGAGACAAGAGAGAGTTGCTGGAAAATCTGTTTTTCTTACTGCAAAACTGGAGGAGTTTAGGGAACTTTAAGGGGATATTTATGCGGAGGGACATACTAAAGTAAATAAGTAAGTATTCGCAAACTAATTCTAAAATTACTACAGCGTAGGACAGCGTAGGACAGTGGGTTATTTATTGGTCGGGTATTCACCTTTCACTAGTAATAATATCACAATCATTAATAGGCCCTGACAAGTCCCAGTAGAATAATCTTTGCTCAACCCCGTGTACTTTAAGAAACGAGCAGTCAGGCTTAAAATACACACACAAAATCCAAAATTAATATATGTACAAAAAGATGATGATGGACTTAGTGATGAAACTTTTCAACCAATCCCCCCATATCAAGAGATCTGTGTTTAATCCATTGTTCTTTTGCCACCCCAGTTTTGACACAGAAATATGCAAATCAGTCTTCACCCTGCCCTTCATGGGAACATTCCTGCCCAAATTGCCGGGCCAGGTCCTCCCTGGACTGGAAACAAGCATCCAGGGACCGGTTTCGGGATATAAGGATATAACCCCACATAACCCCACATCAGCCAGGCCAGCTTGAATCTAGAGGCAGAGGAGAACATCCCATCTCCTTCTGAGCCTGTCATTTAAGCCCATTAGCATGCCCTTCAGTGTCTTCTTGAATATTTCCACCAGACCATTGGTCTGGAGATGATATGGGGTTGTCAACTTATACCACATTCATCTCATCGCCTTCAGGCAGGTAGTCATAACATTAGTGCCCCTATCTGAGACCACCTCTTTGGGCAAGCCCACTCTGGTGAAGATGCCAAGTAGGGCTCTGACCACTGTGGGTCCAGTGGCCATCTTGAGAGGTATTGCTTCTCGGTATCTGGTGGCAAAGTCCACTAACACCAAGATATATCTTTTCCTAGAAGCAGTTGGTGGGTCAAGGTGATCAGTAAAGTCAATTCCCACCCAGATAAAGGAAATTCCAACCAAAGACAGCAGTATCAAGAGAGCCACTGGCACAGCCCCCCTTTCTTGGCCCTGGAAAGCTATAGCTACAAAAATCCCTTAAATTGTCAGATATAAGGGGCCAATAGAATTGGCGGACTAGCCTGACTAAGGTCATGGTCTGTCCCAGATGTTCTGCTAAGGAAATGTCATGAGCCAATGTGCACTCTCTTTCCCCTTGTTTGGGGTCCCTGGCCTCAGTATAGAGGACTCCACCCTCCCAAAGGACTCTGTGGAAACCACTAACATCACCCTTCTCTTGTCTGGAGGCAGGGTGCCTCAGTATCTCAAAAGGGAGACAATCCCTTTGTCCCTAGTACAGCTCAGCTCTGGAGGATCTACTGCTGCAAGTATGCAGTCGGAAAACTCTTGCAGAAGTGGAGTCCCCACTTTTGGTACCAGAGCCTCCCCTTCAGGGTTGGATTCCTTCTGGACCTCTTGAGCTACTTGTGCAAGCTCACTAGACCCTTTGACCTTTCTCTTGCTCTTGGAGGCTTGGCCCATTGTTCCAGGTTCCAAGATTCCATTACTTCCTTGATGTACAGTCTGTACCCTTGTCAGAGCACAAACGCATTCAGGGAGGTCCAGGATTTGAGCATGGGCCTGCCTTTTCACCCCTGACGACTCAGAAGCTTGAGGGCATTTCGCAATAGACACTGGGAGGGCAAGAGACACAACTACCTTTTTAGGGCAGCCACACCTCCCCATTCCAAGTTCACTATTGCCATGGGATGGAGCTTGGCTCTGCTGTCTGCATATGTGACTTGGTGACATACACCAGGTAGGATCTGCTATGGGGAAACCAGTTGGTACAACACCATTGTCACACTGGCTCCTTTATCCAAGAGAGCCTCAACCTCAGTTCATTTGATCTTAAACCCATGTTTACCCAATAGCAGCGTTGCTTCACTCACAGTAGCAGCCATGAGGTCTGAATGTGGCATAGTGGCGGATTTCAAGGTTAGTGACGAGTTTCTCGAGGAGCTCAAGACACCAGCTGAAAGGCCAGTCCGTCAAATGCAGGTTAGATAATTTTATGTACCTTTTGGGGAACACCTTTTACCCATGCCAGGCACTAGTAGCACCTGCTCCTAATTGACAAGATTACCGTAGTGAGGCACAGAACTTTCTGCAAGATTCGGTGCCTTCGCAGAACTGCATCACTCGCAGAATTGGAAAGAAAGTTCGAGGGAGAGACCGCTTGGCTGCAGGTGACGTGCAGCTCACTCCCGTCAGTGCACTGTGCCATGGCAGTGTTTTTTTCATGCATGGCAAAGCAGATGAAAGAGCGGGAATGAGGGAGTTTGCCTGTCTGATGGATAGCTCAGAGGCACCATCACTGCACAAGTAGTATTTGCTTAGGTTCAAATGTCAGCATTACTTCAGCTCTGGCATTTTAACTTGTTGGCTATTTGGGAAGAAGCATTTGGTTGTGTTAAGTGAATTCACAGAGAAATGCGATTTTTTCCGGGTAATTTTCAAAACAAGCAGCTCTCCTACATCTCATGTTTTTTTTAGAAATGTAAGAGGCAATACTTCTTTACTCATATGCACTCATTAAAGTGTTGGCCCTGCTACATAGATATCTTGCTCTTCCTTATTGTTAATTAGTGCTTGCAGAGCAAATTACTGTATTGCAGTGTGTTGTAACTTTCCTTATCTCCCACTTCACTTTTCCCCCCTCTCTCGCTCTGCTCTCTTGGTATGACCCGCGCTCCATCCTGGAGTGCGAGATAGAATGTTGAGGATTTATGAAGCCGCCAAGCTGGGAGCACTTGTTTAAGCTATGACTAATAAAGCTTACATTTGGAATTCACGTTGAGTAGTGATTTATTACTACATTTCTGGCGACGAGGACGTGGAGCTGAGCCAGGGTCAGTTAGGTGCTTTCCCCCCTGGATGTATGATGCTTGTGCGGAGATTTGAAGTGAAAGAAATAGACTCACCAACTGATGTTTGAAGATCACTGGACAGCAGACATATCGGCAATCCAGGCTGTATTCATCGAGGAGTTCCCGTGGGGGGACGTGAGATTCGCGATTCCGGCACGTAAAAAGAAGTTGGTGTGAGTCCTCGGTGAAGGAGAGCTGGTGCCGTGTAGAAAGGAGGAGCGTTCCTTTCTCGCCTGAGGTCTGACTGGCAGTGGATAATGAAAGGGTAGATTCACCAAGTAAAAAAGAAGAACATGAGCCAACAGGAAGAAATCGGAGCTTAGCCAGGAGCAGTGTGGTCCAAGGCAAGTCATCCAGTTGCGGCGGGTTCGCATTCAAGCTGATTTCAGCCTAAAGAGTTACCGAATTGAAGCGTGAGGCAAGAGTGAAACTGTGGAGGTGCCTGCAAGGTAGAACAACGGGGGAATCGATCACATTCCTGGCACTGAACGCTCGTCTGCACCTTACTGTGTCCCCTCCGTGGTTTGTGAGGACTAGTGTGCGGGCCGTTAGAAGCAGTCGACAGGAAGTACAACACACTCGTGAGGGAGTAGACTCCTGGTCTTGCTCCGAGGAGCCGCAGGGTTGTTGACGGGAAGTTCCGGTTCGGAAATTGTGAAAGAAGAAACAGGACTTCGCAGCCCAAGTTACTTCCCGTATGCATACTGGAGTAGAGGAAGAAAGGCAAAGAAGCACTTAGGCGAACTCTGGTGTTTCTGTGTGATGCATCGGATGCTGTGGGATTCACACCAGTCCATGAGGTGAGCCTATGAAGCTGCGAGAGTGAAGAGCGGGGAGCGGGCAAAGAGCTGCATTCTGTCACTGCATGAGAAACTGACCCGGGGCAGAGGGTTTGGCGATCGAAGCTAGTGTGAGTGACAGCATAGGAGCGGGACCAACTTAACCAGGGAAATTCGGGGTTGAGAAAAAAAAAAAAAATGGTTTGTGAAAATTATTGAGCTATTGTTTATGATGGTGAAGGAGATCAACCAATCTGTATGACCCAGAATTGCAGTGAGCCTGTGAAACACGGTCAGGAGCGGTGAGCGGAACATAGTGAGCAGTCAACCGTTGTAACTGAATGGTGGCAGTGATTTGTAACAGCGTGAGAAAAGAGGAGGAACAGGGGGTAGCGAACCTGGGCTCCTTTGATCGAAAATTACTGAGGCAGCGTCTTCGAGCTGTGGGAAATGTCGGAGAAGAGCAGGGAAGGAGTTTAACCCCTGATGCCACGTGAGGAACAGAACTGAGGCAGCGAAGTGAAGCTGTGTGAGGAATGAGCAGAGGAACAAGGGTTGTAGCGAACCTGGATTCCCACGAAGAAAAAGCCGTGTGAGGAATGAGCAGAGGAACAAGGGGTGTAGCGTACCTGGATTCCTACGGAGAAAAAGAAAAAAAAAAAATATATCCACGGAAGCAGCGTCTTTAGAGATTTGAGACGTCTTAGAGGATTATAGAAGGCGTTGAACCCTTGAAGCCACATTGAGAAATAGATCTGAGGCAGTGCAATGATCTGCGTGTGGAGATGGCAAAGGAGAATATCAGGGTTCTGTGAAGTAAACTAAACCGAAGCAGCGCGCAGAAGCAGCGTGAGGAAACCTCAGACGTGAGGTAGAGTGTTTGGAAGTGGCGTGAGGAGAATCCAAAGAAACAGAGGGAGCGTGGCGAACCTCCAGGGTTCTGTGAAAGTAAACTAAATCGAAGCAGCGCGCAGAAGCAGCGTGAGGAAACCTCAGAACTGAGGTAGAGTGTTTGAAAGTGGCGTGAGGAGAATCCAAAGAAACGGAGGGAGCGTGGCGAACCTCCAAGGTTCTGTGAAAGTAAAATAAACCTAAGCAGCGCGCAGAAGCAGAGTGAGGAAACCTCAGAACTGAGGTAGAGTGTTTGGAAGTGGCGTGAAGAGATTCCAAAGGAACAGAGGAAGAGTGGCGAACCTCTAGGGTTCTGTTAAGTTATCTAAACCGCATCGGCGTGGTGAAGCAAAGTGAGGAAGATTCAGAATTGTGGCAGTGCTTGATAACGGTTATTGTGTGTACTGTGGGGCTGCATTAGTTAAGTGGTGGCACCTTCTGGGGAAGTTAAGAGGTATTGCAGTACACCAAACATGGAGTGGGGCCGAATGTACAATCTCCCTCCACCTGTACCGTTCATGGAGGAGGTTAATAAAAACATTGCAGAGTGGAGGGAGTGGAAAGTGTACTTTGAAAACTATTTGTCCGTCCTGGAGGAAGAGGTAGCATCTCTGTCACCGGAGGCTAAAGCGGAAATTCTACTCCACAGCTTAGGTAAGGGTGGAAGGAAGATGTATCACAATATGGAGAAGGCTTTTATGAAAGGTACCGACAGAAATATGTATGAGAATATTCTGAACGTGTGGGATGAACATTATAAACAAGCCACAAGAGGAAAGGCTCAAAGGAATGAAAGTTTCGAGGAGAGAATGGAAGGCAAAGAGGATGTCAGAGCCAGCAAGATATCTCGGAGATGCACAGTTATAATAGGTGAAGTTGAGATAGAAATGTTTACTGACTCTGGTTCGAGATATAGCATAGTAAGCAAAAGAGATTGGGACAGAAAATTTGCAATAAAATATGGTAATGAACTAAAAGAGGCCAACACCGTCCTGAAAACATATGCAGGGGAGGATATACAGGTTATTGGTTATAAAGTCATGGACATAGTTTATAAAGAAAACAATACGAGGAGTACGATATACATAACAAGAGGTGTTCTCAACATGATAGGGTGGAGAGATCAACAGAAGTTGAGGATTTCATGGGAGAAAAAAACAAAAGGACACAGAAATGAGCTGGCATGGTATCAAAGCAAACAAGAAACCAGAGGTGAAACTGTTAATGTTCTCTGGCAACCACCTAAGAGTAATGCAGCATTTGAGAGAGCTGCAAAGGAAAAAGAGTGGGGAAGAGAAGCTATTAGGGATGAACACAACAAAAAAAAAAACACTTATCAAAGTCAGGTGGAGGAAAGAGAAATACGTAAGAAACCAGAGAGAATGGACAGTAGGAAACAAAAAGTGAAGACGGATGGAGAATTTGGAATGGTGGTGGAGAGTGTAAATACCACAACCAGAGAACGAGGATGGCAGATGAATAAAATCAACCAGTCCGTTTGCAAGGAGATGCGGCACAGAATGAAGCCGGATGGGTTCCGACCCAAGTTGTCAGAGGAGCATATGGACAATTGCGATCTAGAAAGAGAGAGAGGTGCAAGTTACATCGAGCCAAAAGGAGAGAACAAAGATGTATACTTACAAGGGATCGAGTATGGAATAATGGAGAGGGAGAGTAATATAAAGCAGAGAGACCTAAAAGGATCCCCATTAAAAGTTATGGAAGGGAAGAGGGGTCCAGTCTATGATTTTTGGAAGAAGCTGAAGTGCAATGGCTCAGAAGACACGTATGATTTCTGGTATGGCAAGCCTAAGAGGGAACTAGTGAACATACTTAAGCCAGATGAGACTCATGCAAACGATCGGGGGCTGTCCAAAACAAATTGTGACAAAGATTGCAATACTGGTCATGATCAAGGAATTGGGAGCAGAAGAAGGCCCAGTCCCGGCATGGATATGGGCATGGAAACGGAAGCTTGTTTCATCAGTGGTAGCCTTAGGGGTGGGTCTGGTCCCAAGCTACTGCCCAGAGAAAAGGACTGTACAGCCATTCTAAATCTTCCGGTAAGGGATGGTAATTCCAGCAGGTGGGGTTTGGAATCCCAGGGAGAAATAGACGATGTAGCAAGCTTGGACATGGAAGAGCTAAGTGTGAAAAGGTGGTGATTCTTCTTTTTCACCAACCTGAGGATGCCTATAGTGACACTTAGTGCATACATTTATCTGTTTTTCCCATACCTTAATGGTGCACCCCTGTTGGCTCCTGACAGTCCCAGTTGTCTAACGCTTGACAAAGTGACCTCATAGCCTTTTCCTTCCTTTCCTGAGTTTTTAAATGCACCGGACTGTTACAGTTGATTAATGTTGGAAATGTAACCTGATAACTTTACTCATTACTCTCCGAATTTTAAAAGAGTCTTATCTTATCTCTGTAGATGTATATGAGAATAGAGCCACCCACTCTATCGTTACAGATCGTGCCTGGGGACCATATATTCATTTTTCCCCTGCTCCGCCTGTTGGAGCTATACACAAATCTGTTCAGAGCTACGGTATCACAGTTCTTGCGCTGTTAGGACGGTTCCTCTGCTTAATCTTTTAAGGGGTCCTTTGCCTCCGACCCCACTAATGCTGTGCTGTATACTTCCCCTTCACCTTTCTTCTCCCCTCTTTTTTCCCCCCTCCCACTTTTACCCGCTATGTACCTATTGTGGGAAACCATCCCTCGCTCCCCTCCCTACTCTTCCTTAAGGAGGGAGGTGTGTTGTAACTTTCCTTATCTCCCACTTCACTTTTCCCCCCTCTCTCGCTCTGCTCTCTTGGTATGACCCGCGCTCCATCCTGGAGTGCGAGATAGAATGTTGAGGATTTATGAAGCCGCCAAGCTGGGAGCACTTGTTTAAGCTATGACTAATAAAGCTTACATTTGGAATTTTATGACAAGACCGGAGGCTCCTATTATGCTTTCTTATCTTGCAATTTAATTAACAGCAGCCAAGATAAGTGTAAAACTACAGTCCCCAGAGGGCCAGGCGACAACTGGGCCATGGGGACGAGAAAAAACGAGATAACAGTAACCAATCAGAACACACCTAATAGATAAGAGCACACACTGACTGCGCAGCTTCCTCTTTTCTTGCTGCTCGCAGTCAGATAAGTGTTCTCTTATCTATGCTCGCTATGTTTCATGCTAATTTATGCATATTTATGTTTTCAGCTTAATATTTATGCTCCTGTGTTCACGCGCTGTTGCGTTGCTTTGCTAGCGCTTTGTGCGCTTCCTTTCATTCAAAGTTGTCCCGCTTGCCTCACGCTTGTTTCCCCCGTCCCCGCCCCTACAGTGGTCTCTCCCGCTCCGCGGTCTTCGCGCTTGTTCGCGAACGTTCTCACCGCCTGCAGCTCGCCTGCCTCACCGGCGCCGGAGCCCGTTTTTTCACTCTTCCCGCTTTCCGCTTTGCTCTCGCTCTCCCAGAGCCGGCTGACTGACTGCCTCCAGCCCGGTTTCCTCGCTCAGTTCAGCCCGCCCCTGCCCTTCCCCTGTTCACGCCCCCTGTTCTTTCCCAGTCATTAACCCTTCACTACCCTAGCTGGCTGACATGGAACACGAGAGCTCTTCTGAGGAAAACTCCTCTTCTTTGGATAATGGGTCTCTCAAGCAGGACCTTCACAAATTTATCAACACTTCAGTTGAACAGGCAATGGAAGTCTCTATGAAAAGACTATCAAAAAATATGGAAAATTCCATGGTCAGCATGTTGTCCAAGGTTTTGGCCCATTCTGCGGGGGATAGCAGAAAACGCAAGGTGGAACACTCTGCTTCTGTGCATAAGTCAAAAAAGTCAGCTATGGTTAGCGAGTCTCACTCGCTTATGGACGAGGACTCAGTGCCTCACAGGCCTCCTACTAAGGAGGGGTTTGTCGGTTCCGAAGGTAAAAAGAAGCAAAAATCTAAGCACACAGAGTCCCCTACAAAGAAATTAATGATTTCCACCATCTTGGACACAGATGATGATATGCCTGATGCTGACGACCTATTTGATATCTTTGACGTCACTGATCCCCCCCCCCCGAAACTTCCCAAATGTGATTCTTTTAACTTCGAACCTGTTTTTGACTCGGAGGGTCTCCCTATGTTTGACCCGTCCTCCATTCGTCATCCAAATTCGACCGAATGGCTACCCTCTCACCATGTTGGAGAATATATTTCCGCCCGCCTTCGTCTCCCTCTTGAGGCGACTGTGCGTTCCAGGTTGAAGTCTGAGTGTCCTAAACCCGCCCTTCCAGATAAGATCACCCTCGTCCCTACCATCGATCAACCTCTCCTTACCTTCTTCTCTAAATTTGGCAAGGACCCTCGTCGTGGGGTAGACAAGGCATGGTCCACATGTCAAGACAAGTTATTGGACATTGTGGGTCCCTTAGCCCGTATTTTCGACATGGCAGAGTCTGCCCGTCTTGATGGTTCGGATCTTTCAGCCGAAGACATTTCCATGTGGGTTCAACGTGCTTTTTGCCTTCTGGGCAATGCCAACGCTGCCATTACCCACGAAAGACGTAAGGGCCTTTTGATCAAATTGGATCCCAAACTGGCTAACCTTGCTCCTATGGACCTCGGCTCAAAGGCGAATGGTCTTCTCTTTGGGGAGAATTTGGTGCGCGACATCAGCCGGTTTGTCTCTACCTTCGCTTCCCTTGACAAGGCTCAGCAATCTATCAAAAAGACTTTTGCTCCTCGGGTTTTTGGCCGGGCCGGACGAGGCAGGGTTCGCTCTTCCGGCCGTCCCTACAATCAAGGCTCCAAGACTCCTTACGACAACACCCAAGAATACAAGCCGCGCTTTTACCCACAACGAGGCCGTGGTTTCCGCGGCCGAGGGCGTCAAGGTTATCGCAACTCCAACTCCAATCAACAAGGTAAGCCCGTCTTCTTTCCCTCCTGTAGGAGGTCGATTGAAACTGTTTCTACCAAAATGGCAATCCATAAGTGCAGACCCGTGGGTCCTTTCCACGGTTCAAGGCTATCTTATAGAGTTTTACTCTCCTCCTGTCCAGACCTTTTCCCCTCCGCCTCCCGTGTTCTCTCTGCACATGGCAAATCTCATTTCCACCGAGATAGACTCTCTCTTACAAAAACATGCCATTCAAATTTTTCCTCACGACTCTTCAGGCTTTTTAAGCTCCATTTTTCTGGTTCAAAAGAAGAACAAGAAATTACGCACTGTCATAAACCTGAAATGGTTCAACCACTTTGTGGTGTATCGTCATTTCAAAATGGAGACGATCCTTCATCTGAGGGACACCCTTCGCCCCCGCGATTGGATGGTTCGTTTGGATCTCCAAGACGCCTATCTCACAGTCTCAATCCACCAGTCTCACTGGAAGTTTCTCCAATTCCAGTGGTCAGGTATGACCTACTGTTTCACATCTCTCCCTTTTGGTCTCTCCTCGGCACCATGGTGTTTCACGAAACTGCTGAAGCCAGTGGTCGCTTTTCTTCGCTCTCTTGGTATCCGTCTCATAATCTACTTGGACGATATCCTTCTCCTGAATTCGGACAAGCAGTGTCTTCTTTCAGATCTTCAGACCACTCAGAGTCTCCTTTTGGACTTAGGTTTTCTGGTAAACCTCGAGAAATCCTCTCTGGTCCCTTCTCAGAACATGGAATTTCTGGGCTTCCTAGTGGATTCGGTGGCGGCGTCTTTACGCCTCCCCCTTTCCAAAATTTCCAAAATCAAAGCAGAAATCTCCTCGGTGCTACATCTTTCTGTCATATCTCTCAGATCTCTGGCCCGGATTGTCGGTCTTCTTTCTTCTTCTATTCAGGCGATATTTCCGGGCCCTCTGCACTACCGGGCCCTTCAGCGCTTGAAGATCAGACACCTTCGCCAAGGCCTCGCTTACTCAGACGTCATCGCTCTAGACCAAGAGTCCCGCACAGAATTGCAATGGTGGATAGACCATTTAGATGCGTGGAACGGGCGCACTATCTTCGCCACATCCCCAGATCTTGTGTTGGAATCCGATGCCAGTCTATCGGGTTGGGGCGCCCGATGTGGTCCAATCTCGACTGGAGGAGCATGGTCAAGAGAGGAGTCCAGACTGCACATAAATTGTTTAGAGATGCTTGCTGGCTCCTTTGCAATCAAAAGTCTTTCCAAAGACAGGATCCGCTGTTCCATACTCTTACGCATGGACAATGTTTCTGCGGTTCGTTACATAAATCATCTCGGCGGCACAAAGTCCAAACCCCTGGCGGACTTAGCCAGAAGTCTGTGGGAATATTGTCTAGCCCATCATCTCTCCTTGACAGCGGAGTACCTTCCGGGCAACCTCAATTCAGTGGCCGATTGGCACTCGCGGTTCCTGCGCGACTCCAGCGACTGGAGGCTTTGTCCCTCCGTCTTCCTTTCTCTTTCATCTTTATGGGGTCCCTTTTCTATCGATCTCTTTGCTTCTCGCCTCAATTCTCAATTGCCCCAGTTTTACAGCTGGAGACCGGACCCCTTGGCTCTTGCCACGGATGCTTTCCTCCAAGTTTGGTCTCGTCAACTCCATTATGCCTTTCCTCCTTTCCTCATGATCAACAGAGTGCTGGCGCAGATTCGTCGCCAGGAATCCTCGCTGGTACTGGTGGTTCCTTTCTGGCAAGCCCAAATTTGGTTCCCTGTTCTTCTGGAGATGGCGATGGATTTTCCTGTACTTCTGCCATCCTTCGACGATCTTCTTCTCAACCCTCTCGGCGAGCGTCACAGCTTGATCCTGGACCACTCCCTCACTCTGTCGGCCTGGAAAGTTTCCGGCCTCCCCCTTCTAACATCCTCATTTCACAAGAGGCTGCTCACTTTATCGACCAAGCCTGGGCCCCGGGCACTTCAAAAGCCTACAAATCCGCCTGGTCTCTTTGGGCAAGCTGGTGTCTGGAAAGGTCTCTCGATCCCTTTTCAACCTCTTTAAGTTCTGTTATCAACTTCTTAGCTTCTCAGGCCAGTGCTGGCAAGGCCTATCGAACCATTAACCTTTATCGCTCTGCTATCTCCCTTCATCATACCCACATTGATGACAAGCCCGTTGGGGCTCATCCTCTGATTTGTCGCCTCCTCAAGGGCGTTCGATGCTCCAAACCACCGTTGGCTAAGTATACTTTTTTGTGGGATGTTTCTGTTGTACTTAAATTGTTCCTGAATTGGCCCTCTAATTCTGCTTTGTCTCTAAAAATTTTGTCAGCCAAACTTACAATGTTGCTTTGCTTGGTGTCTATCAAAAGAGTTTCTGATGTCCGAGCCTTGGATGTTTCTTCTCGCCATTTTTCCCCTACAGGTGTGCTGTTCCAGATTCGCAGACGCACAAAGACTAACCTAGATTCTGTTTTTTATCCTTATTTTCCCGATCAACCCCAACTTTGTGTGGGACAGTGTTTAAAAATGTATGAACAAAAGACCGCTGATCTCAGAACGCCCTCTTGTTCCCAACTTCTCATTTCCTTTCGTAAACCTCACCTTCCTGTTTCCTCCCCTACCCTGGCCAGGTGGGTTCGCTGGGTTATGTCCCTTGCCGGTATTGATGTCTCTGTTTTCGGAGCACATTCGGCTCGGGGAGCCATGGCTTCTAAAGCCTTTTGGTCTGGCTCCCGTTTAGAGGACATACTGAGATCAGCAGATTGGTCCAATGACAGTATTTTCCGCATGTTTTATTGTAAACCTATTCATTCTGTTGCTTCTGATGTTATTAATTTGCTTTGAACAAGCATAATAGGAGCCTCCGGTCTTGTCATAAAATGTAGATTTTCCTAGTTATTATGACGGAAAGTCTTAATTTTATTAAAGACACGGAGGCGAGTATTATCCCGCCGCTACACTACTAACATGTGTTCTCCCTCCCTACAGCGAATCCGGCATTGCCACCTGCTTCATAGAAGATCTTCTCTCCAGCGGTTCCGTTCATCTCCTGCTTGGATGTCTCCTCTGGTTCTTCCATCCCCTTCGGATCCTTTTCCTGGACTTTGGCGATGGATTCCTCTGATTAAGGACTTCTGCTCCTGGACTTTGGCGTTCTTTCTGGTTATGGCTCTTTTTCCTTTATTCTCTATTGTTATCTGACTGTCTCTCAGCGAAAAGAGGAAGCTGCGCAGTCAGTGTGTGCTCTTATCTATTAGGTGTGTTCTTATTGGTTACTGTTATCTCGTTTTTTCTCGTCCCCATGGCCCAGTTGTCGCCTGGCCCTCTGGGGACTGTAGTTTTACACTTATCTTGGCTGCTGTTAATTAAATTGCAAGATAAGAAAGCATAATACTCGCCTCCGTGTCTTTAATAAAATTAAGACTTTCCGTCATAATAACTAGGAAAATCTACATTCACGTTGAGTAGTGATTTATTACTACACAGTGTCTTTCCTGCACACTTCGAATGAAAATGGAATCATATTTTTTCTTTGAAACGTATAGTGTCTTTGAGCACACTTTCCAAGACGATGTATGTTTTGTAGATCGATGTCAAATCAATAATTGACGTTGGATTAAGAAACACTTAAAAGTTATTGCATCACAAGTTTTCATTTTAATCAATAAAAAGAGATGTAAGTCCATGGTAATACTGCCACCTAGTGGAGTATTGAAGTAACTGTCTGCTACCCTTCATTTGCAACTTCATTTGTGTTTTAATTTAAATACCAACATTCAATACTCGGCACACTCACAGAAGTCTGTGGCATTCAGCTGAGTTTTTCGGTAACTCTGTGGAATTCCACGGAGTAAAAATCCGCGAGTTCCACCCAAGCCCAGGCAGGAGATTATCTCTCCCTGCTACTGAAATCAACTGCAACAGGAGTGAACCCCAGTATTTAAAACTTACCCTCCTCATCTTGAGGGCCCTCTCAAAAGCTGTCAGCCATTTATCAATGTCTTCCCTGGTACTTTGGTACAATCCCCCTGGGTAGTGTGGGGTTAAAGCCACCAACCTTGGACATGTCTGCTTCCTCTTTACTGCCAGCATCCTCTTGTATGTCACTCATTGTGGTTCTCCTCTACTCACAGGCCCACTTCTTTTTGGACAGGGCCAACTTGTCTACTTCTAGGGATATATAAGCCCCAAGCTCAATTTACCTCTTGTTAAATCTGGCACACCTTCTGTGGATTCTTTTCCCCCACTAGCTCTACACAAGGCTCGGGTTTCGATTGTTTGTGGAAGTGTTCAACTTCATCACTGAGGCCTAGGGGGTCTTCCTCCCGCTGTCCTTCTATCTCTGAAGCCTCCTCTGTGGTAAAGTTTTGATCCTCGAGCTGGACTTCTACCCAGGCCATAAAGGCCTCTATCAACTTCATGGAATTGGAAGGTGCTTGTAAACACCTAGCCCTACACAGGTCTCTAAGCTCTGCGACTTAGAGCGAGGGTAGGCTAGCTAGCTCAAGCTCCATAGTATCCCTTGGATTTAAAACAAAAACTTTACAAAAATTGTGGTCAGAGTAATTGAAAAAATTATCAAAAGTTAATCAATTCATATTAGTTAAAAAAAAAGCAAGACAATTCCTGCATTAGGTCAATTTTGAGGATTTTTAATTGCCGAACCTAGATACTGAATTGTGTTACTAAACACACGTTCTGGCTCCCACCACTGTGCACCAAATGTAGGAAAGTAGGTTATTAGTAGGTGAAGGTATTCACCCTTAGCTAGTAATCATACCACAATCAACTAATAGGTCCATTGAAGTCTCAGTAAACTAATATTTGCTCAACCCTCAGTATCTAGAGAAACATGCAGACAGGCTTAACTTAAGAGATTACATGTGTAAAGTATTTAATACCTCCAAACAGTACATAAGTAAAAGAGCTTTAAAATGACACCAAAACGACAAACATCCACAGTGGGGAACTGGAGATATGAGTTTCTATAGATTAAGTCAAAAATTGTACTTTACAGTTACAAAAAGCCTAAAGCACCACTCATGACCATCATGAGGCACTCTACGATAACAAAGTAAAAGTTTCAGGCGAGCACAGGCTGGCTAAGCTGGGGGCTAGGTCCCGGTCAAAGTTCTACTTTCTGACTTGGGGCCTGATTACGAGTTTGATGGTGTGGCAGTGGGCCGCCATGCCAGTGCCACGCTGCCACATCGCCAAACTCATCCGCACACTGCCTGCTAGATTACGAGTTCATTTGTGGTCTAGCGGGCACTGCTTTGGCGTTCCCTCGATGGTACTTTTCTAAGGCTCATATCTGAGCCTTCAAAACAAACTTTCCTGCACAGCATGGACTGTGCAGTCCATGCTGTGTTGAGAAAGTGGGTACATACTGACAATGCTGTGCCCCCCTGAATGCACCCCCAGTCCCTGAGGGCCCACTTGGTTTCCTCACTGCTGCACTGCGGGGAGTAAACTCGTAATACGCTTGCAGCACTGCCAGCACATTGCAGCCTCAGACCACTGCAAGACTGCAGAAAGTTCACAGATTCTCGGCGGTAGCATCGGTCCTATGGCAGTCAGACCGACAAACTCGTAAAACTGCGATCGGACCATCACCGCTGGTTAGGCGATCTATCAGACCGCCAAACTCTTAATTAGCCCCTTGGTCTTTTTCTTGGTTCTTTTGTCTCATCTACGTGCTCATCAGCGGGTCTTCTGGCTTGCTGGATCGAGAGTTTTAGCCAACAACAGAGTCTTACAGCAGCTCTGTGGCTCAGTGAAAAGACAAGCGTTGGATCCTCAGCGTCGACTGTGAGGAGGATCTCAAAGCGGTTGTCAATATCTTCCCTCTCTATGACAAGCTAGGCTTCATCTGGAGCTTTTCAGCTAGATGAACCAGCAAAGGTAATACAATCAGTGAGTTGACATCAGAGGCTTGACTCTCAATGTTGAGCGAGTCTTCTCCTGGAGCTTTTCTACAAATCCTTGCAGAAAGTTTCCAAAGTTCTTGCAATTTCTTGGATCCTTTGGGGAAAGCATGGGCCCAGTAGCACCATCCAAGGGGTTAGAGACTCTGGATTGCTTCTTGGGTGCTAGGACTCAATTTCTCACAATGCACCTGTGCAGTTGCAACTGGTCAGCTAGGGTTCTCCTCTCTTTGCCTTTGAAGGCAACTGCTTCCAGCTCTGTTGTACTTGTTGCTGATCAGGGAGTCCACACCTTTTCCTTTGAGTTAGGCACAGTTCTTTCTTTGTGGAGCCTTGTGAGTGCAGCAGGTGTGGTCTTTCTGAGTGCAAACCTTCTGTGGTGCAGTCCAAGGGTCCAGCAGGGTAGTCCTTCTTCTTTCCAGGCAATGCTCTGAGGAGTGCCTGCAGCTCTTTCACATTTATCCTCCATGCTTGGCTGGCGGGGGCACCTAACCAATAGGGATACAGCTAACTCCCTTTGCTATGACGGATTACTGTGAAGTGTGGTATATTCTTTTCCTAGAATGCAACATTCTCCCAAAATTCAAAATGGAAACATTATCTTGTTTGTGTGTGTGTCTCTGTAACACAACCAAAGGTGTGGCAAACAACAGACTACACTCCTTGTCCAGGTCCTCTCCTAATCCCACCCTGATCATAAAGAAACCAAATGCTGATCCCTCGGACCTTCTTAACTTTCGCGCACTCACCAACATACCCACCTTAGCAAAACTCCTGGAGAAATGTGTGCTCGCCCAACTCTGTCATCGACTACTTCCGGCTCCTGGACCAATGCCAATCAGGTTTTCGCCCTGGTCATAGTACAGAGTCTGTGCTAACACACATAGTAGATGATGCACTGAGAATGTTGGATCATAATGAAGCATGCCTATTGATCCTACTTGAACTCTCATCAGCATTTGATACTGTCAAACACGATCACCTAATTGACCTGGAATATAGGTGGGCTGTCTGGGCCGGTTTTAAATTGGTTCTCTTCGTTCCTTCACAACAGATCCCAAAGCTTCACGGTGAACCTCTCCTTGTCACATCCTGTACCGGTTACCTCGTGGGTCCCACGAGGTTCAGCACTGTTCCCCAAGCTCTTTAACTTGTTCATGGAGCATCTGACAGAAATTCTAAAATCATCCAGCATTCATTATCATATTTATGCGGGTGATACCCAACTATACCTGAAGATCGCCTCCCCTGAAGACATTCAGTCCCTCAACTCAGTCCTGCTGGAAACACAAAGTTGGCTGACAAGTAATCACCTGAAGTTGAATGCTCTTAAAACAGAATTCTTACTGATCTCACTCCACTACCAATCCCCTGTCATTGAGCAATTGCTGAATAAGCTGGCTGCTCTTAACTGTAGACCGCACCTCGTGGACTCTGCATCTTCTCTGGGTATCATTCTAGACAAAAGCATGAGCATGCAGAAGCACATCAGTTCCCTAACCAAAGGAGGGAACTTCCAACTCAGCCTACTCAGGAAACTCACACCATTTCTTATTGTTCATTACCTAAAGGTTGCAGTGCAATCATTAGTGATTTCAAAGCTGGACTATGGTAGCGTAACACTCTGCAGCTTGCTCAGAGTGAGGACGGCTCCTCTTAGGGCTTCCCTAAACTCCGCCACTAGGCTCTTAACTGGCACAAAAAAATTCCACCACATCTCTCCAGACTTGAGGGACCTGAATTGGCTTCCATATGAAGGACGGATACAGTTAAAAATTGCATGTATGGCTCACAAGGCCATCCACTTCAAGACCCCACTGTACCTTACTTGGAAACTGGAGCTCTCCTGTGGTTCTAGAGCCTCCAGAAGTGCCAGCACCCTTTTGCTAAAACCACAAAAATTCAATAAGAACAAGACCTATAACCAAACCTTCTCTGGGATGGCTCCAAGGATCTGGAACTCCCTTCCTACTGAAGTCAGGGTCAACTCCTCCACGGTCTTCTTCAAAAAAGAAGTCAAAGGACTCTTGATGAAGAAATTTCTTCCTTAGCATTGCTCCTTCATTTGATTCTGGGTCCATACCCGTTGACTCTGGCCCAGCCACCTGGTTCACGAGTTTCTTGGACAATGCTAGATTGTGACCTTGTTGTACTGTCGATTCCTTTTTGGCTGTTTTTCCCTCAGGATAATAATTGCCAATTAGACTTTGTTGCCTTGTTTATTCTGTTTTGCCTATAACCTTCATGATGCATAATCTGTAAAGTGCTCTGATACCCTCAGTGGTCATGTTCGCGCTATAAAAAACTTTCTAAATAAATCTAAATAGGGGGCTCCCATCTTGCTAGAGATCAAGGAAGTGGGGGTAGTCTGGGTCCTGAGACATCTATTTTCTGCAGAGGCCCCTGCTGTTGAAGTCCAGCTTATCTACCCAGCCCTCTCCCTCTCCCAGGCTTCTCTAGGAAGCAAATCTGATCCCACCAAATGCCTATATGGTTTCGGCCCCATGCCTCCTCACACCTACTAAGAGAGCAGCTTTGCTCAGGTTGTCAATGGCTGACCAATCAGAATATGCTGCTACAGGGCTGCTTTACGTACCTTCAAGATAGTAAGGGAATGATTACAATGGCAGGGGTACTGCCACTGACAGGCTGTCAGTGGCAGTCTCCCCGCCATCGTAATCAACTTTACCGCCTGCCATATTAAGATGGTGGGCGGACGTGTGTCGGATGTAAAGATCGACCACCATGCATTGGACGGGCTCCTTCAGCCAGCCGGTGTGGCGGAGGGGCTTGTAGTACCTGCAATGCTGGCAGAGCCCACCAGGCACCTTCGTAGATATTACGGTCCCTTTCTTCCAGCCGTTTCATAGCAAGTTACCTGCCATAAAAAAAGGCTGGCATAAAGGGACATTGGAGACCTGTAGTGGGCACCGCTTGCTCCCTGGCCCTTGGTTGCTGGTGTTGGGGGCCACCTAGGGTGCCCCTGTTCATGTCTCTGTACCATGTGGCAGGCACTGAAGTACGTCTGCCATCGTAATCAACCCCTATTTTCTAAAACTACTTTCTTGTAATAATTACATTAAATCCAACCTCTGTAAGTTTTTGGGTTTAATGTAACTATTATTCTGATACCTAGGGGCCCATTAGGATGTCGGGCGGATTGCCTCCGTCAGGCTGGGGGTGGTCACCGCCGGCCTGGCGGAGGCAATCCGCCCGACATCGTGACCCAGATTCCCCCCGCCATATTAGAACCGCGACCGCAGCGGAAAGGGAATAATATGGTGGCGGTGTCTATCAGACACCGCCAGCCATATTACAATGCCCATTTTTCAATGCCTTTCTGTGGCAGCAATGCCGCCACGGAAAGGCATGCGGCCTTTACTCTGGGGGCCCCCTGCAGGCCCCCTGAGTGAAGGAGGGGTGGGTGCTGCACACAGGGGGTACCGATGGTACCCCCCCCCCCACATTTGCATATGCAAAGCGGCAGGCACCGTGCGGTGCCTGCCGCTTTGCAAATGCAAATGCTTGTTGACATTTTCAGCATTGTGGCGGGCGGTGCAGAGTGCACCGCCCGCCACAATGCTGAAGATGGAGGATGTGCCCGCCACTGTGGCGGGCACATCCTAATTCCCCCAACGGGACCACCACCCGCCCGATCCCCGTAAGGATGGCGGGCGGGCAAAGTCCGCCCGCCATCATAATGACCCCCTTAGTATGGTATCACTAGCTAGCTCCAATGCAAAGATAGACTTTCTTGAATTTAATAAAGCCTTCCCATGTTATCCTATGGGGCTAGCAGGACTACAATTGGAAAAATTACTTTGGCTGTTTTTTCTTTCATGGGGCATATAACATTTTTTGTATTGTCCCTGCTCTTTATAAATATGCACCCTACCCTTGGGGCACCTAAGGCAGACCTAGGGTATCTTATGAGTAATAAAAAGATAGTTTTGTACTTCGGAAGTACTTTTAATTCCAAAGTCGAATTTGGACATAGTTTTATTTTAACATCAGCTTGCAAGACAGGCCTTGCTTTAAAGTGACACCAGAAACCACAGCAGTGCACACTTAAGTGCATTAGGTCTGCTGCGGTCTTTAAACCTACATGCCCTACCATATACCAGGGACTTATAGGTAGGTTTTCCTTGCCAATTTGAATTACACCAATTACTGTATATTTTTAATTGATAGGTCACTGGCCTGGACCTGGTTAGCAGATCCCAGGGCACTTTTGGAGTCGATAACCACCAACATCAGTCAAAAAGGTCAGGGACAAAAGGATGACTTTCCTAAAGACAGCCCTAGAGTGACAAAACAGGCCAAGTGTACTCTAGCCCAGCCTTTGAATAAGACAAGCACCATACATGACCACTTACAGACACCAACGCACACTCCTATGGAAAACAGCGGAGCCAGAGAAATAGAATAACACCCTGTAGGAACTCATGTTAAATTAGTTCATTTAATTTGACATTTAAATCACATACATCTATATGTGTGTGAATATAAGTGGGAGTGTTTGTGTTAAAAAATTACATGTAAATATTAATTGATAATTTTATCATTTTAAAACATAATAGTAAACTCAACCTTAAAGGAGTAGTTATACATGTATTTAAAAAGTGCAAAGAATTTAAGTTTCAACACATCAACTTTAAACAATTTTACTACCCATTAAAAAATGTTAACATACAAAATATAAATGCTAGTGAGGGCTAGACTTTTTTAAAGTATTGTTTAAAAAATATTTATGTTTAAATGTATATATTTAAATTAGTTAGTATGTGTTTAACTTAACTGGTTAATGTAATGTAGCTTATTTTTTTATTTCTAGTTTATTAATACATAATTTAAACAAATTTTTATTATAGACTTCATTATTTCTATAATTCTTTTTAAAGAATGATACACTTCCATAATATTCCAACACTTCTTAATAAGGAGCTCTCCAATTTTGTATGCAAAGCGACAAGTAATAACATTAAACTACAAAATTCTATTGCATTATGCTCCCCTACCTAATCTGTGGAAGTGGAGAAATGTAAGTCTACACCCAGGTGTAAATTTACACTTGGAAAAGGTGACTCGCAATTTTAAAAAAAGTGTAGAGTTACACTAAATTACAGTAGTAAACATGCCCAAGTAAATATGTTGTGACTCTATCTAGAACCCTAATTAGATATCCCCGATTCGTGCCCTTATGCGGTTATAACAAAACATACCCTTATAAAGGCATAGGAATCATGTCCATATTCAGGCATAGCCCATGCAGTCCAAATGCGGCAAGGCTACTCCCATGAACTTCTAGAAAGCACAACGTGTTCTTTAAACAAACCAAGCCTCCAGCAGCCCGGGAATTCCCCCTGCTTTTGTTTTGATTTGCACAAGAACTCCTGGAGTCCAGAAAGAATTGTTAGTTCTTGGTGACATCTTATGTCCAACCTTACGTCAAACACGGCACCTTTCATGTATAAATATACCAATGTTGCCTTAAGCAAACACACGGTGGTGGTTGGGAGCAGAGCGGCTATCTACTTGCCCGACGCCCATCTGATGCGAGAGCCGAAGGAAGCTGACCCTCCCTTGACGCACTGCGAGAGACGCTGTCTTTTCTCTTGTCAAGAAATCCAGCTCCGGAGTTTCCAGTCACCCTTGCGGGTTGCTGGGAGATCCAGTCCTGAGACACGAGATACAAGACCTCCTTCATTCTATAACCAAGGTACGGAGCTGACTAAACCCTTAAGAGAATTCTTGATTCAGATTCTTGGCAAAAAATCAACTTAACTTAAAACTGCAAGTTACTTACTCCTTCCCACGTATTAGGCTTAGGTCAGGTACACCGGGGTAGGCGTATATTAGAAGCACCAGTTGAGTACGTTAGGCAATGTTTTTATGTAGGTATATATTTTATCCGTTTTAAAGTATCATATGGCTAAGAAACCATATCAATGCTTTTACAGTATTTTACTTCTTTTACTGTACGCACTTTACTTCATAATAAGTATTGCAATTGTGGCAATCCATTTCTCTTGCATGAGAAAGAAGACTGCTCAATAAATAACACCTTTTATTGAAAAACGCTCCTCTCTCTATTTCTCTGCACTCTGGTGAAACTAAGTATGCACGATTGACTGAGTAAAATAGTTGTCTATTGTTTTCACACGACTCTAGAGATATACTCTTTATTCTGAGGGAGCAAAGCTGTCATGTTTATGCGGTTGTCAGAAGCTAATCCCTTCTTGTCTATTCAGGGAAGTTAAACACCTCCTTGTTTACTCCAGAAAGTTTCTAGTGACCTCTGAGTTAGCTGGCAAACCTAATTAAGTCTAACATAGTCAGTAGAGACCTAGATGACCTCAGTCCTATGTCTACACTGCTGTTTATGTTATTCCTATTGGGAATATAGGAACTACACTACATGGCGCCCAACGTTTGGTAAGGCGATAATCTAACGCAAGACGCTAGGGTAACTCAGTCGTGCTTTTTCACACAGACCTTTTTTCCCGTAAATACTCCAAAAGACGTCTGGAGTGGGTAAAAGGTTAATATCCGCCGGAACTTAGTAGGAAGAGATTCCTATGTATTAGTTTTTGTTTTAGTCAACGTTGAAGGATACAGTGTTCCAAAATATTGTGCACCTAATCTTTGTTTCCCTTGAAACTTGATCTGCAACAAAAAACTTTCTGTTAGTAAAAATGACGGAAAGTGAAGACGAAAGGGAGGAAGCTAAATTAGCAGCTCAACTACTAGCGGATGACACAAGTCTCCAAGAAAATGACCCGAATGCTATAATCATTCCGGTACATGTAAGAAAAACTATAACTAAAAAACTTATAGAAAATGGAGTATCATCACGAGGTGGTACAGTCATATTCATGGTAGAGGCACATGAATATCGGCAGACAGAGGTATTCTATTCATGGATACATTTTCCAGCAGCACACGCTGTGACACACGAATTCCACTATTACAAAATAGGGGAACCTCCAGAGGAATACGCTCCTTTCGAGGACGTTGAAATCCCACTAACTTACCAAGAGCACCTGCTCTGGTTTAATGGCGCCCTAAAACATCAAAATCACATCACCAGGCTCGGTCCACTAGGTAGACCAGGAGCCACGTGGCCGGTTCTATCCAGCTACACAGCACATGCTGACATTGAAAAGATGTCAAGTGAAGAACTTTAAGTTAAAATAGAAGAATTAACAAAGGCATATAGAGAATTAGTTCAGTTGGCAATGGGTGATATAACATACCTCCAGAAATTGAAAGAAACAGATATAGCAGAACAACCTTTTGAACTTGCCAGAATCATAGAAAAATCCTATGAAGAACTAGGTAGAGGTAGTTTGGGTGGGAAACCAGTAAAACCCCAACTACTTGAAAATCCTGAAAAAAACATTTATTAAAAATAATCTCAATACTTCTAAAAAGAATTGGGAGGGTAATAAACAATTCACTCCCAGGGAAAAACAATTCCAGTCCAGAGGTAGGTCTCCTCAACCGAGAGATAGATCTCCAGAAAGAGGAGGTAAGTCTCCCCACAGCGAGCCCTCTGAGAAAAGATACAACCTTAGAGATAGGGATAAATTGAGGAAACCTGACAGATATCAAGATATTGATACACGTCCCTCTCGATCTTTTCAGACTTCCTCACGGAAATCGGAAAGAAGAGGACGGTCAGAACACAAAGAAGAGCACGCCAAGTCCAAAGACAATGAACCTGCTCATCAAAGTAAAAAAATACAATTTCCAAAAAAGAAGGTAGCTAGTATTAAAATAAAACATGCTGAGGATTCTGAGGACACAACTGAAAAACGGAGAGTGGGCCCAGACAATGCTAGACAGCGCAGCAGAAGTGACCATAGCTTGCAAGATCCTGATGAATCTTCTGGAGACAGTGGACACGAATGAATACATTCAGGTGGAAACTGCAGACACCAGGGTTAGCAAGCCCCATAAATTATACGAAATAACATTACGTATAGAGGGGGACAAGACAAGGAAAGTAAGGGGTCTTTTTTGGGACAACCTTTCGAAAGGCTATGACATCCTGTTAGCTGAGAAAGACTGGCCACCAGAGTTTGTAAGGGAGTGCCCTCATGGCGAAGAAATGATTATGCCTGCCTTCTCAAATCACATTCCAATTCATAAAAAATACACATTTGCTAGAAAATGGGCAGTGGCCCAAGCTCCTGCATTATATAAAAATCATGTAGGATGGGATGAGGATTCTCCTCACCATAAAATCCAGTTACAAAAATCAACCCACTGCACAAAGGCAGTATCCTGTTAAGCAAGAAGCTAAAAAACAAGTCAGGGAGATTTTAGATCAACTTGAATATCAGGGGGTGATTGAAACATGCACCTCACAAATGAACAATCCTTTGTTTCCTGTCTCCAAGTCAGACAATTCATATCGTCTAGTTTTGGACTACAGACACCTAAACTCCTGCTGCAAAACATTTGCAGTACAAAACCTCCACAGTGCAGCACTAATGAATAACATTGTGCGCAAAAAATATAAAACGACATTAAATATCTCAAATGGCTTTTTTTGTTAAAACATTGCACCTGAAAGCAGGTATTTGACCGCTTTCTCAACAATGGGGTCGCAAAAACAATTCTGTCGACTCCCACAGGGATTCAAGAATAGCCCAGGATTATTCTCAGCAAGGGTAACAGAGTTACTACAAATGTATGATGACGAGGCATTATCATATGTCGATGACATCTATCTTACAGACGACGACCTGGAGACACACTTGAAAAGAGTAAACACCATAATACTTGGGTTCGCAGCTGAAGGGTATAAATTCAACTTTAAGAAGTCACGAATTGCCCATGTAACTGTCCTGTTTTTAGGATATGAATTATCAAGTGAAGGCAAAAGCCTAGCAGACAATTTCTTAGAGAAATGTGCAGTACTCCAAGCTCCAAAAACGCTGAAAAACTTACAATCAATTCTAGGTTTTCTGAATTTTGGAAGAACATACAATCTAAATTATGCAGAGAGGGTTAAACCTCTCTATGAATTAATAAAACCTGATTTCAAACCAATTAATTGGACTCAGAAACACACAGAAATTTTAAGATCATTACAAACAGACATGTTAACTAAAACAAAATTGCAAACACGCGAAAACATATGCAACCTTGTAATCTGAGTCATCCCAGGAAGATGCGGATTCACGTACCTGACCTCTAATGAGGGAGAAACTGTACCAATAGCTTACAAATCACACTTGTACACACAAGCTGAAATGAAATTCAGTTCTACTGAAAAAATTCTAACTGCGGTTCAAACTGCTGTAGCAAAAGAAAGAGCCCTGGCACAAGGTCAACGTATAATAATCGTTACACCAGTACCTGCTCTAGAAGCAGTAACAAGGGCAAGCATTCCAAATGCTAAAGCTCTACCTCCGAGTTGGATACAATGGGTTAATCCTCTTGCTGCACGGGACGTAGTATACGAATTCGATCCTAACTTAAAAACACAATAATTTCTCCAATATGAATATGAATGTCCTCTGCCAGTTGAAATCCTGCCTCTGGAACATTACGGCTGTACAATATATACAGACGGTTCAGCACAACCCGCAGTAGGGGGTAAACAAGCATAGAGTGCTGCGTGCGCGATCGTTAAAGGTCGTTGGCACAAAGGAAAATTTAGACCACTGGTCACTAAAACTCAATCTCTAGGAGTCATCAACGTGATGGCGTTCATGTTGCAGGGAATTCATTGGCTGATAAGGCCGCGAAGGCTGCTGTGCAAACGGCTTCCGTAGCTGCCATCACCCGGTCAAAAACAAAAATAGACAGCGATATAATGCAAGCTGTCAGTGCATCAGTAAAAGATGATAGAAAAACACTCCCGAAAGGCTTTCCAGTAAGGTACTCATACATTACTGATGCAAATAATGTTCCTTTTGCTCGAATCCCTGGAGTGGGGGATAGGGCAATTCCAAACATGGAACACAGGTTAGGACTAATTTTAGCGGCACACGAAGGGCTCGCTTCTGCACACGCTGGTGTTTCCGCCACAGTATCATTATTAAAACAGAGGTATTGGTGGCCACGTATGAGAAAACAAACTAGGAACTATGTTCTAGAATGTGAAATATGCCAAAGAATGAAAGTATCAACAGTGAGACGCCCAGCACAGACGCCCCTTCTAATCTCAGATAAACCATCAGCATGTGTTTACCTGGACCACTGTGGTCCCTTACAAAGGGATGGCAACTATAAATATATCATGGTCGCAGTGGATTCCTGCACGAGATTCATTTGGATGTGGCCCCAGCGCTCGGCTGATGCCAGAACTGTTATAAAAGATTTGCGAGTCTTTATCGGCACATACGCAATTGGCATGCTACATTCTGACCAGGGTCCTGCGTTTAGCTCTCGAGCTTACAAAGAGGCCATGACCAGCATGGGCATTGCATTGCGGTACTCTTCTCCCTTCCATCCTGAGGGAAATGTGGTAGTGGAAAGAAAAAACCGTGACATAAAGCAATCTATAACGGCGAGGGTATTATGTTCGGGTGATGGGTGGGTCAAACATTTAACAAGTGTCCAACGTAGTCTTAACAATCTGCCAAGAAATTCTCTAAAAGGTATCACTCCATACTAACTATTGTTTGGTACTAGAATGCACATCCAGGACTTAGATTGTCAGACTTCAGTGGTAGAAGAAAAAGCCTTTGATATCAAAGATCGTTTGGCTGTTTTACAGGACTTAAATGAAACAAGAAGAAGTCTTAGTAATATAAAGTTAAAGCCAACAGCCACTGAAGAGAAACCACCTGTCCCAGCAAGACCTGTCTGGATTCCAAAGATTGGGGATCTAGTCTGAGAGAAGATCGCGGTGAAGAAGGAATTTGGGCCTTCTTACAGAAAAGCAGTACCTGTCTTAGCTGTCAGCGGAACAAGATTAGTAGTACTACTGCCCCTTGCTGGTAAAAAGGAGAACATCGACCTGGTAAAACCACAATCATGTGGCCAGTAATAAGTAGTAGACCCAGTGGACTCCCAAGAAATAGCAGAAAACCAAATCTTGCTACAATCCAAGAGGTTCAAACTGAGAGACTAATCACTTTTGATAAACCTGCAGTGAATAAAAAAGGACTATGCAACAAAGCCATGGAACTTGTGCCTCTTGAAACCCAAATTACAACAGTTCGTCAAGAAACACCTGTCTACAATGATGTAGCCTCAGACTATGCTAATGAAACAAAGAAAAATGCAAAGACAACTGTAAATCCGGAAGCAATTCCAACAACTGACAGAACTGCATCTGGCTAATTCATCAATTTCGATGACTTTTCTGAAGATCCAAGCGAACATGAAGAAACGCCAGTAACAAAAACTTTCAAAGACAAAATGACGGAACTTTTTCATCAACTAAAAGAAACTTATCTGATTTCACCATGGATTGAATTTTGGATTGTGTTAGGTGTACTTTTCCTTCTGCTTTGGCTCATCATGGTTCTATGTTTGGGAAAATTCATTGATAGAAAATATAGTACAATGGACACAGCAAGTCAGAACATCAACTTGGTCCTAAAGCCTCACACATCCTCTCACATCAAGAAAAGAGAACTGTCACCAGTGAACACCACAGCCAATCCAATACCCGGTGGGGTAGCATGGGACAAAACGGATTATGAAATCTATGGCCCGATTGAGCTCTTGAAATATCTACATCAATTTAAGGTTTCCTTAAGTGACTTTGTGACACCAAGTACTTTCTCTGATGATTGGGACTTTGAAAATATTAATAATATAATGTAAGATTTAGTAATGTCAGCAAAATGTACAGAACATGATTATTTACAGGGTTCATCGAACTATGAAGAAATGTACTATTTTAACCACTATGGTCACCACTATTTTTATAAATCTGCTCAACCTAGAAATGTTTTAACTTATAATCAATGGGAACATTGTCCAACACCGCCAAAAGGCAGTTAGAAAACATTTTATGAGAAATTCACATACTTCTCAGGGTTTAACAACAGTGATCCAGAAACGTTTTATTTTAAAATGTTAAATAAGACAGGAATGAAAACAATGTTGACAAATACTAAATTGATTTATTCTGAAAAATGTTATGAAAAAGTGTCTACATTTGGTTTTGAATTTTGGAAAAACAACATTGAAACAAAAACCATCTGGGGTTCAAAAGACTGGCAGGTACAAGGTCTAGAAGCATTGTTTAGAGCCTGCATGATCCCAGAACAGATAATATTCCTGAATGACACCATTCAACAGACAACCTGTCTTGGTTTAGCCAAGATAAAAGATTTAAACAAACCGTCTATTCCGAAGCCAAAGAGACGTATGATCTGCAAGTTGCAAGGACAGCAGCAGAGATACATTCCCTATTATCAACAAATTGCCCCGTACATTTCGTAGAAATGTTAGGTCAAATCTTAAACATGTCTGATACCAGTGGCATCGCACATGTATTTAAGACAATTTTTTCGGGACTGTTAGCACCCTTTGAAACAGTTCTGGGCATTTTCCTGAATTTTGTCCATTCCTTTTTCGGCGGCCTGCCTCTTCTTTTGGGACTCGTAGCAGGAATTTTATTTTTGATCCTTCTGCTCCGATATGGCAAGCCAAGCCACAGACAGAACTCAAGCTACATTGGAAGAAACGATCCTAGCAATACGCTACCGAGACCGCATCACTAAAGTGCTCGGATTGGCCCGGCTAAGCGATCTTAGTAATACCTGGTTTCTTTCATTCAGACCAATCTGGCAAGATTGCATCATACCTGTGCTTCGATGTCTGCTATGCGGAGAAGAATGCATGTTGGACATCTGCTTTACACTACCATCAGCAGTACCAATGGATATCAATACTTTGCTAGGTCCGGTAACGACTCATGCAACGTGTTGTCCTCAGCGGCTACCTATTCTGATGACGGCATTCGTTGAGACTTCACCATTACGATTAGGTGGCGGTGGAGTACGAGAGGAAAGCAGCACCAAACAGGTACAACCTTCTGTGAACATTGCTGATCCCGACATCGATGATGGCAATAGTTCTCACATATGCACAATTTCAGCATTTTCGAACTTGGTCGAACTTTCACCTGATGTTGTAGACCAATTTTTCGCAAGCCTGTCTGATATGATGTTCTCCCCAGAACAAAAAGAATAACTTTAAAAAACAACGAGCACACAGCGTTCCCTGAACTCTGAATTTGGCCTTCAGCTTTTTGATAAACGAAAGTACTGAAAAACATTTGGAACTATATTTTCCCCTGAAAACGAAATTATTTTTTTTCCACTTCCAAAATATTTACTTTTTTTGGCACATGGTACTCTGCTTAAAGTAGAACTATTCTTAGAGAACAGAGCTTCTATTTTTACAGATACTAGAGACAATATTTTAACTCAGCCTCTAGCACATGTCCAGTATTTTATATAAGTATGTGATAAAATGGTCTCAACCTTCTTTTCTGTATTCAGAGCCATTTCATGTGTAATTTTCGTAATTCATTCAGCTGATATTTACATATGCATTATCTGAATGATACCACTGCTTGAGAAGCGTACAGTACAAATACTGATTTTCGTGTATATACCATATACCATTTCAAATGCGATTTATGTATTTTGGAGTGGGTTGGAAAACACATGCATCGTTGGAGTAGTGCGGCTCACTGGTTAGAGGTGGCAGACCCGGGAGCAGAAGTCGTCCCGGGACCAGGGTTCAATTCCCGACGCGGCAGGGTCGTGGACTAGGGTCAGCGGACTCGATAATTCTCGCTTCGGTGCTTAATCTAATCAGGGGTTCCACTCGGCAACTCTGGGCATTAGCTTGCCTAATCTCCATAACGGCCCCATCAATTCCGGGGATGCCTGGCTCCACCTTGGGGACTCCCAGCAGGGACCATCCCACAGGGAAAGCCAGGACGGGTTCCCCAGAGTTATACAGCGCCAGGAAACCTACGGACGGGTAGCAGTGCGCTTTACAAGCTCAAATACATTTACATTTACATATGTTTACTATTGCTTAGTATTTAGTAATGATTGACATAATACGTGGAGTGGGTGTTGTGAATCTATCTAGGACCCTAATTAGATATTCCAGATTCGTGCCCTTATACGGTTATAACAAAACATACCCTTATAAAGGCATAAGAATCATGTCCATATTCAGGCATAGCCTATGCAGTCCAAATGTGACAAGGCTACTCCCATAGACTCCTAGAAAGCACAACGTGTTGTTTAAACAAACCAAGCCTCCAGCAGCCCGGGAATTCCCCCTGCTTTTGTTTTGATTTGCACAAGAACTCCTGGAGTCCAGACAGAACTGTTAGTTCTTGGTGACGTCTTATGTCCAACCTTACGTCAAACACGGCACCTTTCAGGTATAAATATTTTTTTTTTATTTTTTTTTTTAAGTTTTGAAAACCTTTATCTAATATTCATCAAAAGTCATCAGTTTCAGTTTCAGACGTCTTTATTTAGAATATTCTTCATAAAATACAACAGATAAAATATATACAAAATACAACATTAAAAATACAATTCATTCAAGATACAATTCATTCGTTTACAAGCTAAAATTAAATTAAATGGTATCGAAAAGACGTTCCAAAAGTCAATAAAAATGTACAATACATTCGTGATAACAAGATTATATGGCAAATTCCTACATCAACCTCATTTTTGACCAAGTATGTAAGTGCCTAGGTGCCTAGCTCTGATGGTCCAAGCCCATCCTAGAAATTTGGCCATGCCTATAGACACCCACTCTGTAGTATTATATCTTAACACATTGAGAGCTTCCTCACACACCCGTAAGTTTATCCTCCTGCAAATGGGCTTAAGCCACTTGCGACGGGGTGCGGAGTAAGCTGGACATGCAAAGAGGAGATGGCCGATGGATTGCTTTTGCTCACTACACCAGGGACAATACATGGTCGATTGGTTGTGCCATTTATTTGTGAACTCCCTTACTGGTAACGTGCCAACTCTAAATTGGTGATACAGTTTCCTATCAAGACTTTTAGTAATATTGTCCCAATAGGTCTCAGTATGGGGGTCCACCTTGTGGAGCAAGAAAAGACCAGTCAAATTCGGGGTTTGTGAGAGCAAGACAAGATCTTCTTTTACAGTAGCCCAATATAATAGTTTAAATTCTTTTTTCGACGGGAATACCTGGTTTCCCGGATCTGACCACTGTAGATTAAGGCCCATTTTTTGAAGTATAGACTTCACTTCCTTGAACCATGGTAGGTTTCCTGACCCTATTATCGATCTCACATCCAGAATCTCATTTGCAAACATAGATAGGTCTGGAGTGGACCAGATGCGTCTCCACTGGGCTACCATCCTATATCGAGCCTGATCTCTAATGGAATGACAGCCCATATCTAACATAAGGGGAAGTATCGGTGTTGATTGCGGGAGTCCTACCAAGCTACGGAGGAACTTATTTTGGATTTTAGCTAGTGGAGCAAGATCTACATTACCCCATAAATCCGAGCCATAAAGGATGGCTGAGCTAATTTTTGCGTTGTAGATCTTCAATGATGGCAGGACTCTTTTATATTGGGAGCATCGCTGCTCTTTAACCAAGCAACCCGATAAACTGGCGAATTTTAAGCAAAGGGCCTCGATCTGCTCCTTCCAACGTAGCCTGTAGTCTATAACCACCCCTAAATAGGTCATCACCCCTACTTGCTCTAAGGTGGTACCATTCATTGTAACTTGACCCCGCAATGATTTGTTCTTAGTTAGGACCATGAATTTGGTTTTGGATACATTGATTTCAAGGTCGTTAATTTTGCAGAACTCCACAAATTTATTTATTTATTTATTTATTTATTTATTTATTTATTTATTATTTTATTTTTTTGGGAGTTCAAATCTGCTTTATTGTGCAAGGTAAAACATAATACACAGCTTTTCGCGCCTACAGCCCGGAGGCCGGCAGCATAATAAGGTAACCATAACACAGCCTTGTGACCGGCATCCCTGAGGCCCGGCGGCACAGCAGTTATGTGAAGGAGGGTAGTGGCACAACCGGCGTTGCAGGGCAGGTAAGGATGAGCAGCAGCAGAACTTTGTTTTTATAAGTTTTATCCATGTTCATAACAGCTAACGAAACACCCCAACAGTAAAGTAGCTAAGAGGCAATTCATATTCGAAACAGTAGGATAAGAGTGAGTGAGCTGGTGTGGTAGTGCAGGCGGGCGGTGGTGGGCATAGTACTATAGCCGCAGCACGACTGACCCAACATTCAACCCATCAGTACACCAAAAAATAGTGATGTGTGTGGTGTCGCGGCGTGTTACCTAACAGAAGGTGCAGTAGTATGCGTCAGGTATGGCGTAGGAACTTCCTGTGTGTTAGAGGGGAAGTGATAGGCAATCTGAGGAGGAAGGTCCACGACGTCAGGCACCCCGTGGGGTACGGAGAGTAGGTTAAATCACTACAGTCAGGGGACGAGAGGGCCCCGCGAGGACCATCCCGAAATGGAATGTGTACACGTGGGCGAGTGCCATGGGCCGGTCTAGGGTTCAAGCCAGGATGCTAAACTGCAACGGGCGGTCCTCCGGCGGGTCTGCATCCTCGGAGCATGCGAGTAGATATTTCACCAGGGGTTCCCAGATGTCTCTGGGCCGACTCGCGACGGGTAATAATTCAGCGAATGTTTGTGTTGTTCTTGACAGTAGGTCAAGTCCGCCAGCCAGTCCTTAAATTTGGGCGCCCTGCCACGGCCCCAGCGGCACGCCACCCGCCTTTTGGCCAAGAGTAATGCGGTATCGACGAATTTCCGGCAGGCCCTAGGGAACTGCAAAGTGTATCCAAGAAGTGTCACCAATGGATCCCTTGGTATCGCCTCCCCCGCCATCTCCACGAGGGCATCTGTCACCTGCTGCCAGTAGCACGCCTGGGGGCACTCCCATGCCAAATGTAGAAAGTCGGCATGTTCGGCGCGACAGCGCTCGCAGCGATCATCATCCGCCAGACCAAATCTCCGTTTCCTCGCTGGCGTGTAGTACACCCGTTGTAGGAATTTATAGTGGATGATTTTTAATCTGCTACTAGCAGAGATGCGGGAGGTGAGCGCACAGCAATGGTGCCATTGCTCGTCAGTAATATCAATGGCGAGCTCGGTAGCCCAGCGCATCCGAGCATTAGATTCTGGTATCGGAGCCGCGCCCCTGAGCTGACGGTAAAGGCCGGAGGCCGGAGACCAAGTGAGCCCCGTCCTGCGAGCTCAACAGGAAATGTAGTGGAGGCAGGACCTCGGGTTCGGTGGGAAAATCGGGCAGGATGTCTCTCATCCCTGCTCGAAGTCGTATATAATAAAAAAGCTCGAGACGGGTGTGGCTATATGTCGCAAAGAAGAGGTCCGCCGATTTGAAACGACCATCGGAGAACAGGTCACCCCAGCAGGTAATGTGTACTTTAGCACAAAGGTTTCGGAAGCCTTGTTCCCCCAAAAGGGTAAGATTCGGATGAAAAGTAAGCGGCAGCCTGGGCGAGTAAAGTAGGCGACAGGACAAGCTCTTGACTATGCGACGCCATGCGTCCAGAGTACACGAGACCGAAGTGTTCAGCGTGGTTATGGATGATTCAGGGCAGTGCAGCAACCCATTGAGCGGGAGCGGATGTACTATCCAGTCCTCCACCGCTATGTGCGGCATGAAAGGGGCGGGAGCCATCCAGTGGTAGGCGAAGTGTGCCTGTGCGTACTGGTAGTATGCCTCAAAATCAGGGACATCAAAACCTCCCTTGTCGTACGGGAGGGTCAGCGTGGACCATTTGAGCCGGGGGCTCCAGCCTCCCCAAAAAAGCCTGCGCAACTCCATCTGCAGGGTTTTAAAGAAGAAAGCACAGGGGAAGTAAGGAATGTTAAGAAAAAGATAGAGAAAACGGGGAAGAATCACCATTTTTATAAGGGATGCCCTTCCGGCCATGGAGAGCGGCAGGGTGATCCAGCGATCCACAGAAGTGGTTAGCTTGGTTATTGCCACTCTGTAATTGGACCGCAATGTCTCATCTCTGTCCCGAGAAACGCGGATCCCCAGGTACCGGAGATCAGACCGACACCACTTCACCGCTTCCGTTAAAGGGAAGAATTGTGACTTGGACCAGTTGATATGTACACCTGACATCCCTCCGAACATAACAAATTCCCTGAGTAAGGGATTGAGGTGTGTCTCAGGGTGCTTAACATATAGTGTGATGTCATCCGCATACAAAGACACATCTATTTGACGCTGTAAGCATTGCACCGCTCCGTCTCGGTGTAGTTGACGCAAGCGACAGGCAAGAGGCTCAACCGCTATGGCAAATAACAGGGGGGAGAGTGGGCATCCCTGACACGTGCCTCTAGTAATTGCAATAGGCTGCGACAGGCGACCCTTAATCAGTACCCTTGCCGTGGGGCTAGTGTAGAGCAGACAAACCCACGATATAAACAATTTCGGGAACCCCATGCTGGCCAGAACCAAAAATAGGTAAGGCCAATCGACTGAGTCGAAAACCTTGGTGGCATCAAGGAAGACGGCCACAACAGGTACATCAGGATGCATTGTGCGAAGCAGGGAGAAAAGAGTACGAAGGTTGTGGGAAGTGGACCTGCCCGCCACACAGCCAGATTGATCGGGCAGCACGAGTCTAGTCATCAGTAGCGACAGACGAGTGGCCAGTATTTTAGAGAGTATTTTAACATCGCAATTTAAGAGGGAGAGTGGGCGGTAGGAATCGCAAGATTTGGGATCTTTGTCTGGCTTTAAGAGAGAGGTGATCACCACCTCGCGCATAGAACCGGGAAGCGCACCGTCACAGAGCGACTCCGAATACACCTAGCGGAGAACAGGGGCCATGATGTCGATGTATGCTTTATAAAACTCGGCTGGTATGCCATCGAGTCCCGGGGCCTTGCCGTTCTTGAGGGACATAATGGCCTCGCGGACCTCGTCCAGTTCAAAAGGCGCTGCCAGAAACTCCCTGTCTCCATCGCTGAGCCAGCACAGCGCCACGGTGTTGAGGTATTCAGCATAGGATGTGCCGGACCCTGTGGTGGAAGTGTAGAGCGATAGGTAATGTGCCGTGAAAGTATTGAGAATCTCATCCGAGTCTCTGACGGCAGTACCGGTAGTGTCCGTGAGTTCGAGTATAACATTATGTGCTCTTGGAGATTGTGTGAGCGTTGCGAGCACTTTCCCTGGCCTATCTCCCTCGCAGTATTTGCGGGCTTGCCGGTGTTTACCGCGGAACTTGGCTTCCCTGGCAGCTTCCTCCTCGTACCTCGACAGCGCCTCTCTAAAGGCAGCGTGTGGTTCGGGTCCAGACTCAGACACCATGCGGAGTTCCAGAGCTCGTAGCTCCTTCTCCAGCGTGTTGATCGAATTAAGTATATCGCGCAGGACACCATGGCTCTTGGAGATGCAATATCCCCTAATAGTCACCTTGAACGCCTCCCATATGTGTTCGACCGAGTCTACTGACCCCTTATTGCTGGGAAAGAAGGCTGCTATCTCCTCCCCTAGTTCAGTGCGAAATAGATTGTCCAGCAATATATCAGGGCGGAGTCTCCAGTGTGGCCTCGGGTTGTCCCACCCAGGTGCATGAAAGTGTAGCAAAACGGGACTGTGATCAGAATATGTTCGTGGCAAGTGAGACACTCCCACCAATTCAGCAGCTATGCCCCTGGTGATCAGAAAATAATCTAAGCGTGCCCATGTTCCCATGTACGAGGTGAAGTGTGTTCCTTCCCTCCCATGAGGGTCGAGTGTCTCCAGGCGTCCAGCAGTCCACCCTCCATTATCACGCCTTCCAGCGCCTCTCGTGCTCTAGGCTTATAGGAGCAGACGCCATCTGCCCATCCAGCTGAGGTGCCAGCGCCAGGTTGAAATCCCCTCCCCAAACAACGTGTCGTGACCCAACAGACATGATCTTGCCCCACAGGGTAGTGAAGAATGCAGGTGTATCTACATTGGGTGCATACGTCACAACAAAGGTGTATGTGTCGCGACCCAGTCTACCCCACAACAACGCAAAGCGCACCCCTCCTTATCCACCAATTCTCCAAATCTCTGAAACGGTACACTGCGGGCAACAAGAATAGCAACCCCTCTCGCATAGGTGGAGTATGAGGAGAAAGCGTGGTTCCCGGCCCACCTGCTCGCAAAGTTAGTCCCACCCTGTGGCGATAAATGAGTCTCTTGCAGCATGGCCACCTGAACATGATGTCTATCAAGATAGGCAATGACATTGCGACACTTTTTAGCATCATTCAATATTCCAGGATAAGCAGGTCAATTGTGTGTTAACATTCAGAGCAGCCATAGGTAGATAAACAATAAGCACAGTGGTGCCGACAGCGGCAGCAAAAAAGAGCCCTCCCCACCCCACCAACACCAGTGCACACCCCGGGATATACTCCCCTCACCCAATCCAGTCGATGAATGCCTCCTCACAGAACACCCCCCCCCTCCCACCCCAGCATCCAATCATGCCAGCAGCCAAAGATCCCCACCCAGCTTCCCTCCCCCCAACCCTCCTCCCCCAACCGTAGCAACAACAACAAAAACATCAGCAATACTAAGGGGATGACCCAATAGGGGAATTACATAGAGTACGCACAGCCACTTCCCGGTCCATAGCTCCAGTACTGTACCGCCCTCGGTGGAGACTAGGGCCAGGAGAGTGGTCCTTGGTATACATTACCACAGGAGTGTTGAGTCCGTATAGGTCCATCATTCGTAGTTACCCCAGTAACCGCGCTCCAAGCAATATAGAGAGTTCAAACCAGGGCAAATAGTGCGCCCAGCGTGGTAAATGTCAATGGTCAATCATCGCGTGGTGCCGGAGACAGGTCGGCATCTTCTCGCTCCTCTGCGGCATCTCGTTCCTCCCTGCGTGCTTTCCGGAGTGATTTTAGGAAGTCCTCCACCTTCTGCGGGTTGGTAAAAAATCGTTGCTTTCCCTGGTGTGTAACCCGCAGTTTCGCAGGGTATAAGAGCGCATAGTCCACCTGGGCCTCTCGCAGCTTTTTCTTTACTGGGAGAAATTTGCGTCGTTCTTCCTGCACCATTGGTGTGAAATCGGGGTAGATGGAGAAAGTGACGCTGTTGTACTGTAGTGTCCTTTGAGACCGGGCCGCCCTCAGTGCAGTGTCACGGTCCCGGTAGTTCAAAAGTCTAGCAATGATAGGCCTCGGTGGTAGTCCAGGCCCGGGTACAGGCGCCAAGGATCGATGAGCCCTTTCCACGATGAATTGAGAGAGAAAAAGCATCTTCTCCGATCGAGCCTTTGAGCAATTTTTCAATATATAGCTCCATCCTACCCGTGTCTGTGGACTCTGGAACATTGATGACTCGTATGTTGTTCCGGCGACTGCGGGCTTCCAAGTCTTCGTTTTTAGCCGCTATGACCCGGAGCAGATTGTCCATCCTATTCAGTTGTGCCGTGTGGGTCGAGGTGGCATCCGAGTTGTCAGAAATGCGTTGTTCCGCAGTTGTTATCCTCTCCTCATGGCGATCGACCTTATGCACCAATGCGTCAAGCCGGGCAGTAACACCATCAACTTTTTCGACGACGGTGGCGAACCCCTGTCTCATCTCCTGAATCAAATTATGTAGGTCGATGTCTATAGCGGGAGATGCGGCAGCCTTTGGGGATGGTACGCTGGGCCCAGGATCCACCTGTGTTGATTTCGCGCCCTTTTTGGCGCCATCGAAACTGAGTTTTGTTTGGCGGTTCTCGGGTCGCACCATAGTGGCGACTGGTCGCAGCACCCGGGTGCCGCACAGCTTATCAGCACTACAGGCCCAAAAGGCAGGTGGGCGAGCACAGGGGGAATCAGTTCGCGCAGTCCATGCAGGTAAGTAGCGACGTGGCAATCGCCGGACAAGGACGCACACCCGCGGGTCAGTGGGCGCCCAACAGGAGGACGTGGGTACACAGCCGTCCCTCACGCTTTTCAAATGTTCTGGTGGCGAGGGGTGATGATGTCTAGATGAGAGTGGCCCCAGAGCCGCCCCCGCGGTGTTGGCAGGCTGCGGGTGCAGTCACGGTATGCAGCGGCAGTTCGTAAGACCTAGGGCACAAGGTCCAGGAGGAGGCAAGGCTCTGTTTCAGGACGGCAATGTTGCTAATCTCGCCACACCCGGGCGCAGCCCAGGGGTCTCCCCCCCGTAGTGCTGCGTCTGGGGCAATCTCCAAAACAAAGCTGCTTGGGGGACACAGGTTACTCGCGATGGTCCCCGGCAGTGCAGAGGCAGGCAGGGACGCCCTCGGCATTAAGCAGAAGTCCAGGTCACTGCTAGGAGCAGTTAGATGCCACAGCCCCCCTCCGCCGCGGGGCACAGGCGTGGCCCCGATTCCAATCCGGGCCGCTCCTAGGTCCGCGCCTCTCCGCCGAGAGCGCCAGCCGGATGGTGCTTCCCCCGCACGTCTGGGGGGTCGTCCCGTCTCACGGCGCTCTCCCGTGTGTAGGAAACAGCCCGCCCGTGGCTCCAGCAGCGAGGATCAGCAGTAGCGGGGGGGGGGCCCCCGCGTGAGAAGAGGCGACAGCCACTTACCCCCGCTCAAAGCCGCTCCGTAGCGTCCGCTCCAACTCTAGGCGGCCGCTCAGGGACGCGGCCCACCGTTCCTGGCCGTCCCCGACGTCGCGTAGGTGGCTGCTGCTGGCCCTCTCAGCTCGCCGGTTCCAGAGCAGTCGCCGGTGGATTTCCAAGAGCCAATATCTCCGGCCTCAAGCTTCTCAGCGACACCAGACTTGGGTCGAGTGTGGGCAGTAGCGTCCTGCAGCAGTCTAGGGGGAATTCCGACGATTTAGTCTCCTGTGGATAAGGATATACTTAGGATAATTAACCAAGGAGCGGGAGCTACGCACCTAGGCAGCCATTCCGCTTGTGCGCCCTCTAGCGCCCCCACCTTTCAAGTATAAATATACCAACGTTGCCTTAAGCAAACACACGGTGGTGGTTTGGAGCAGAGCGGCTATCTACTTGCCCGACGCCCAGCTGATGCGAGAGCCGAAGGAAGCCGACCCTCCCTTGACGCACTGAGAGAGACGCTGTCTTTTCTCTTGTCGAGAAATCCAGTTCCGGTGTTTCCAGTCACCCTTGCGGGTTGCTGGGAAATCGAGTCCTGAGACACGAGATACAAGACCTCCTTCATTCTATAACCAAGGTACGGAGCTGACTAAACCCTTAAGAGAATTCTTGATTCAGATTCTTGGCAAAAAAACAACTTAACTTAAAACTGCAAGTTACTTACTCCTTCCCACGTATTAGGCTTAGGTCAGGTACACCGGGGTAGGCGTATATTAGAAGCACCAGTTGAGTACCTTAGTCAATGTTTTTATGTAGGTATATATTTTATCCGTTTTAAAGTATCATATGGCTAAGAAACCATATCAATGCTTTTACAGTATTATTTCATAATACTCCTTTTACTGTACACACTTTACTTCATAATAAGTATTGCAATTGTGGCAATCCATTTCTCTTGCATGAGAAAGAAGACTGCTCAATAAATAACACCTTTTATTGAAAAACGCCCGTCTCTCTATTTCTCTGCACTCTGGTGAAACTAAGTATGTTCGATTGACTGAGTAAAATTGTTGTCTATTGTTTTCACACGACTCTAGAGATATGCTCTTTATTCTGAGGGAGCAAAGCTGTCATGTTTATGCGGTTGTCAGAAGCTAATCCCTTCTTGTCTATTCAGGGAAGTTAAACACCTCCTTGTTTACTCCAGAAAGTTTCTAGTGACCTCTGAGCTAGCTGGCAAACCTAATTAAGTCTAACATAGTCAGTAGAGACCTAGATGACCTCAGTCCTACGTCTACACTGCTGTTTATGTTATTTCAATGCGCAGAGCCTATTGGGAATATAGGAACTACACTACAAATAGACATGTTTATTTTTACCTTTGTGAGTAAGCCACTTAGGGCCTGATTTAGATTTCGGCAGACAGGTTACTCAGTCACAACAGTGACGGATATCCCACCCGCCGAAATATAAATTCCATAATATCCTGTGGGATTTATATTTCAGAGGATGGGATATCCATCACTGCTGTGGTGGTGTAACCCGTCCGCCAAATTCTAAATCAGGCCCTTAATATTTTACGCTCATAGATTTAGTGTTTCAGTAAGACCATCATTTAGCTGAACGCTGTTCAGAAAAAAGCTACAGTATTAGTAATCCGGCATAAGTTTGAGAAGAAAAGAAACGATGCAGTATATATGGAACTTCACCTAATGATTAGAGAGAAAAAAAGATGCAGACCCTATTGTCAGATCATTTTGTTGTTGAAGTAAACATGGGCCATTTAAAAATCATGAATTGGTGATGTTACCCACTGAGAGGCAGTAACTGGTAGAAAATTAGGTTCATCGCCAATAAAAAGACCTGCCTTGATGAGTAAATAAATTGTCAGCTCTCAAAATGGTCAGCCAATAGTATGCAGTCAGCTGTGCCTAATATGTTAGTTCCCAAGATTTTGCCCAACGGTTTAGGAGAAATCTCTTTCTAGTTTTTTTATTCAGGATATGTTGTTTAATGTTTGTAATTTTGTTAATAAAAAAGAGGTTTTAGAGGGGGGTTAAGGCAGTTTATGGGTCCATTTTGTCCTCAGACCATGTATGATTCCATACACAATATTTGCTTTGGAAATCATACATAAAGAAACTGTGCTTCTCAGGTCCTAGTGATATTTGCCTACCCTTCATAATAATTGAGCTACCAAGATGGTGTCCTGCCAAAATATTGTGTCAAGAAAACGTCAAACACAAATATTGTGTCTTGATTATTGGGATGTCAAAAATATTGCGAGATACAATATTTCGGATGAGAATATTGTTTTTAGTATGTTGTTTTTAAATTCCGTTGTAATGATAGTTTTGTCTGTTATATTGTTATTGTACATCATTTTTAATTATTTTTGGGGTATATCACTTTTGAATTAAAATATTTATATATTTTTAATAATTTTAGGAGTGGGATTTATGGTTCATGGGGAAATGGGTGGGCAGTAAATTTAAATATTTGTTTTAAAATATAGTTATATTTGAATATTTTTTGTGGTTTTGTATTTGAATGCTTAAATCTTCAAATATTATTTAAATGTGATTTTGCTCTTGAATGAATAAGAGTAAATTTGATATATTTTTTATACATTTTTTAAAACTTGATATTTTTATATTATTATGTTTTTTAAAATGTTGTTATCATATTCAAGTAGTTTGTGAAATATATTAGCATGCTTTTATGTATGTTAGATTTGTATACAATTTTAGATTGATGTAATATACATTAGAAGGTTTTTGTGCTTTTTTTCACAACAAATTCTATTTGTTTTTCGAGGGTACAAGGTGGCCAGTGCCCGGCAGATGCAATACAAATGATGCAGTAGTTATATAGTACCCGGTTTTATAATTCCATAACAAGTTGGCCTGTATAACACCAGGCCGAATGAACAACAAACGACACCCAACCCCTCTAAATAATTGTTTTTTATTTTTAATTTGTATTTAAAATTACATTTATTCATATGTAAGGTTTTAGTTTAAAATGAAGGATATGTAATATTTTTAATACGTATGTTTTATAAATAATTTTAAATCTGATATATGCTAAAAAAATTACAAAAGAATTATCTTGTTTTCTCTCACTCTCTCTCTCTCTCTCCCTCCACACACATATATATATATATATACATATATATATATATATATATATATTACCTACTGGCGGTCGCCAGTAGGTATATATAGTTAGGATTTTTTCTCTATGGGTTTTTTGAAAATTCTATGTCTAATAACTTTGGCGTTTGTGGACGGAATCGGCTGAAATTTTCAGGAAAATGGCACATTTTGTTTCTGAGCAGCCCTTGAAAATTTGGGGGGGGTTCGTCCAGTGGGGGCCGAGAAAAAAGGGGGGTCCCAAAACGTGTTTTTAACATTGAGTTTTCCATAGGGCGGTTGGCCTCACTTTTAGCCCGAACGGCTGAATGGATTTGCACGAAACTTGGCAAAATTGTAGGGACTGGTAGCCCGATGTGCCTTTTGTAGGTCTCAATATATGTGCTCCAGTGGATTTTGAGAAATTAACGTTTAAAAAAAGATATATATCTGTAACAGCGGACCGGTTAGCGCTCTGGTTCGCGGACTTTTCGCGCAACGGAGCTTTGTGAAGCGAAGCTGATTGGTTCTCCGGCGTCTGTCAACATTCCAAACAGTCCGTAGCGGCCGCCATCTTGTCTCTCGGTAGGATCGAGAGACAAGAGGAGGTCAAAACAAAGGGGGAAATAACTATAAGGGGGCATAGTAGATCCTCGCTGACCCCCTAGGTTTGATGTGGAGGTTTTAAAAGGGCCCGCGGGGCAAAAAAAAACCAAAATAATAATAATCGAACGGCTGAATGGATTTGCACGAAACTTGGCAAAATATTAGGGACTGGTAGCCCGATGTGCCTTTGCTAGGTCTCAATATATGTGCTCCAGTGGATTTTGAGAAATTAACGTTGAAAAAAAGATATATATCTGTAACAGCGCTCCGCTTCGCGTACTTTTCGCGTTACGGAGCTTTGCGAAGCTGATTGGTTCTCCGGCGTCTGTCAACATTCCAAACAGTCCGTAGCGGCCGCCATCTTGTCCCTCGGTAGGATTGAGAGACAAGAGGAGGCCAAAGCGAAGGGGGAAATGACCATAAGGGGGCATAGTAGATCCTTCCTGACCTCTTAGGTTTGATGTACCATTTTGCCAAGTTTGGTGTAATTCCGTTCAGCCATTCAGGCTGTAGACGTATGTAAATGTCCTATGGAAAATTGCATGGGGAAAACACATTTGAAAGTGTTGAAATTTAGAACCAATTAAAATGTTACTTTGGTTTTGTATTTGTGTGTGATGAAAGTTAATTGGTTATGTATATATGTCAAATGAGAGGAAACCACAGCCATTTTGTGATACTACTGTCTGAGGTACATTTGTGAGGAATTTTTGGTGGTGAATTTCTGGTGTTTGATTTACACAGTACTAACACTTCTGCTACTTTTAAAAAGGTGAGTTGTTAATTTGTAAGGGGAACTATGTTGTACACTTGAAGATAATTTGAAAAATGTTTTCTGTTATTTATTTGCAGTCCTTCTGTTATACTAAATACTTGATGAAGTTAGTTTTATATTATGTATTACTAAAAACGATAAATGAAAGTGATTATTTTTTTCTGCAATTTACAGCAAGCAATTTCAAAATAAAATGGCTCACAATGAAGAGACCGTGGCAATTTCTTTTGAATTGTCCACTACATTGATTGAAATTGAGAGCACCAATAATGAAATATTGTCACAAGGAGGACATGACTTGTATGATTCCATTAGATTGATTGAAATGGACAGCACCAAGAATGAAATATTGTCACAAGGAGATGACTTGAATGATTCCACTACATTGATTGAAATTGAGAGCACCAATAATGAAATATTGTCACAAGGAGGAGATGGCTTGTATGATTCCATTAGATTGATTGAAATGGACAGCACCAATAATGAAATATTGTCACAAGGAGGAGATGACTTGAATGATTCCACTACATTGATTGAAATTGAGAGCACCAATAATGAAATATTGTCACGAGGAGATGACTTGAATGATTCCACTACATTGATTGAAATGGACAGCACCAATAATGAAATATTGTCAGAAGGAGGAGATGACTTGAATGATTTTTTTGATCAATCTCTTGATGGCGAATTTATCGAGTGTTTGGAGACCATAGAGTTACAAGAATCATCATTGCAGACTTTTAATGAGGAGATTCCAGATGAGATGATTGAAGAGGAAATTACTGATGAGGACATGTTACTAGTTGTTTCAAATTTAGAAAATTCTGAAGAATAAATTTATATTTAGAAATCAAAAATTGTTTGAGACATTATTTATTTTTATTTTTAATTTATGAGGTTGTAGCGAAGTGATTGTAGTATAAAATGAGACTTATAGTATAGAGTGCAACATTTTTATGTTACATGGTAAGTTTACTCATATTTACTTCCCTTCTGCCACTATATTATCTCCAATGTGTATTTGACATGTCTTCTTCATCTCCGGCCTCCTTTCTCTCAGTGTGTGTCTCCGATGCATCTTATCGCTGGTATTTTGTGTAATTACAGAAGAGAGTAAAATAAAATAGTTCGGAACGTGAAAAGGGGGCAAAGTAGAGTACTCCTCACCCCCTAGGCCTTTTTAGGCGGTCCCAAAAGGATCAGTTTCTGCTTTCCTGAGAGATTATGGTATGAGTTCCATATACCACAATAACTTGCATTACAACATGCAAGATATCTATCTCCTATTACCAACTTTTGGAGATATTCGCGCTAAGCGCGAATATCTCCAAAAAGTAACACCTGCCCTGAGCAGTTCTTAGCCATGTTATCCAATGGGAGGTGGATAACATGGCTAAGAGTATTAGCTCGGTAATGCATGAATATCGCTGAGTTTTTAGCGATATTCATGCATTGCGGCCGTTTATTATCGCATTTGCGATAAACCTTGATAATAGTAAGGTTTATCTTCGATAATTTCTGACGATGCTTAGTGGTAAAAAATTGGTTGGTAAGCATCGTTAGCGATAAATATCGCTTAACTTTGGTAATATGCCCCAACGTCTGTTAACGTTCGATTCGAAGGAAATGAGGAAGTGTTGAAAAACATTGTCTGCGCCATCTTGCCTTTTTTGAAATGCCACACTTTTGTCGTGCACGTCAGCCATTTTAGATGTCTTGACCAGACCCACTCTCTGCACGCTGTCGATTCGTAGCATGGCTCCTCACCCTCGTAAGCATCTCCCCCAGGCACTGGTCACCACCGCTCTCTGTCTTATGCATGGGCAATAAACCTTCCCCCATCTGCGCTGCTCTTCCCTGAGAATCACACTCTGTGCCCGCCCGACACCTCCCTTTCGCCCTATTCACTACCGCACCCTCTGACACTCCTCTTCCTCTGTGTCCGAATGTCCAGGCCGGTCCTAGGCTATCAGCTAGCCCTGCAGATGTAGTTTATGGCCCCAGCTGTAAAGAATCACCCCTCTTCAAAGGAGTTATAGTAGATCAAGGCCCACACCCGATGTGATCCGTCACAGCACACGCGTTCCTACTATCTGAAAACCATCCTGTATTGTGATTGGGGAGGGGACCGAGCCTGAAGCGGAAGATTCCAGGAATGACTCTTTGTACATCAAAGTTTTTACAATTATGTGTCACATTAAAAATATATAGCACTCCAACAAAGTAGTAGGAATATAAAACTTTAATAACATATAAATATATACAACAAAACAAAAACAGTAAAAACATTTAAACAACGAAGAGACCGTGGCAATTTCTTTTTAATTATCCAATAGATTTATTGAAATTGACAGCACCAATAATGAAATATTCTTGTCAGTAGCGGTCTGTTGTGCGAATAGTTCCAAGGCAGCAGAACGCGCTGAAATCTAGATGGCACGAAAGTGATGTCTAGTAAGTTGCCGCCCAGCAAAAAACGGCGTGGGGCGCCGCGGGGGTGAGTGAGTCCAGTAGGCACCACAGCTATTCTTACCGGCATTGCAGAATTACTGCTGGGGACAATGCCTGTGCTGTAGCAGGGTCACAGCAGAAACAAAAAGGATTCTGTTGAAGATGTTGTTGGTTTTCAATTTGAAAACAGTTCTGGTGTCAACTGCTATGCTAATGTAGTGGTTAATGTTTTGTTTTCTCTAGAAAATGTAAAAGAGGGGGAGGCAGTCCAAAGTTCCGTTAAAAGGGCAAAGGAAAGGATCGGTGGTTTGAACTATCAGTCAAAAAGGGGAGGGGGTGCAATAATTTTTCCTACCGGGTCACACTGTGCTTTCACCGGAAGTGAGGTCTGCAGGATTGTAGTAATTCAAAGTGAGGCTGGCGCCAGCATGGGAGCGCCGACGTCCCGCGGATACAGTTTCGTCACTCCACGGGCGATCATGGCAGTCATTCCCCATCGGGGGTCGGAGACTCCCGCGGCTCCTCTAGAATCTTCAAGGTCGTGGAGGACTACGGTGGTGGAGTCAACCAGTGACCGGGCCATTTCTTTATGTTGGGCCCGCTCTTGCCAGGTCGACCGCCATTTTGAGAGTTCGGCAGCTACCGGCGATCGCGGGGTCACATGAGCGGACGGGCTCCACCCTGCCGGGCGAGACGTTGCAGCATGGCCACAGTGGAAGAACCGTTATCTAGGTCGTTCCGAAACTGTGCAGCACTGTAGTTGTTAGGATGCCACCGCCTGGAGCGCTGAGGGTGCAGCTGGGAAGCCTCCACCTGGGGAGGCGGGAGAGGCCTGTTCGCACCGTCTCTCCCTCCCAGTGCACCCCACGGCGTCTCGCTTGAGATTTGTTATGGCCGGACCAGGCGATGAGGACGAGGGGGGGGTCGGAGGCATGTGCAAGACATCCCCCTCCAGTGTTGTCGCAGCCATTATAAAAGAAAGAAGTGTCCCGTCCGTCTTCGGGCCGGGCTTCCGGTGGATGTCGGCCGGACGCCCCTGGCTCTGGCCCCATGAACGGGTTTCTTGGTTTATCGGCTGCAGCCGGATCCCGTCGGCCTCGGCCCCCCGACCGTTGGTGGTCGGACCGGAAGAGCATGTGGCGGGACTACCTGCAACTCTCAAGGGCCACCGCGGCCGGACTGGGAGAGAGAGGGGAGGGTCGAGGAGACATTCCCCCCCCCTGCAACTGTTCAGCGTTGTAAAGGCAATCCCCTGGCCGGGTCCCGCTGGTCTCGGCCTCTCCTCCGGCTACACCCTACGTTAGGATCTCCTGGCCGAGGCGTGGCAGCAGGACCTGCCTTATATGGGCTGCTCCCGGCTGGGCGTAGCCGGAACCCTGCCCCACCTTGGAACTTTCCAGAGTGGGGGTGGATGTTCTACTGACTTGCATTTTCCCTAGTCTATCGATTTTTTTGGCGTGGCAGGCGGTGGGACAGCGAGGGGTGATTTGGTTTCTCTTACTGTTTTTCTGGTCTCTCACCACTGGCATATTTTAACGTTTTCTTGTTTCTAGGACATTAATAGGTTTTATCATTACGTTATGTTATCGTTTCTTTGTTCGTTGTTTAATAAAAGTTCATGTTCATCAGTGGCCTACTGATTTTCGTTTTCCTATTTTTTTCTTTCCAGGTTGTTTCATGGTAAAGTTTCTGTTAACAGGATACAGTGATCACTTCGTTATTATTGCATATGTCCTTTTCACTAGGGGTGCTCTCTGGTCGGGCCAGATGACGTATCTCTAGTAAATGGTCCGGGTGAAAAAGGTGCATCAATCAGTGGGGAGTAGATAGGCATGACAGATTACAACGGGGGAGAACGGTCCGCATTACGTACCCTTTCACTACTTGCAAAGATTTTCCTACGTTTATTTGCAAACAGGGAATACCTCCAAAAAGAACTAATTCCCAAACAGTCAATGTTCGGACAATCAATCAATCAATGAGGAATGAAATAGGTACGACGTGTTAAAGGCTTGCGTTACCTACCCTTCACTATCTGCAAAGGGAGATAGAATATTCCTATTCTTCCTCGTTTGCAGGTAGAGAAGATCGTTAAGAGAATTAACTTCGAACAATTCAATGCTCGATTGAAACAATCAACAAGGGGTACTGTGAACACAAATGAACGCCGCTTATATACATACGCATTGCTATTTTCAACAGGTTGTTCCTAATGTTTCTATTTTAGCGAGGTCAAAAGAGATCCCATTAGTGGCCTACTGATTTTGCTCGATTCCTTTTGTTTTTTTACACGATTTTTCGCTATCTGCAAAGACTAAACAGAGTATTGCGACTCTGTGCTTGTTTGTAAATAGAGAATGAACCAAAGAGAACAATCAATCAAATGGAGAGAGAAGCAGGCACGACGGATTACAAAGGGGGAAAGGGCTGCGTTAACTACCCTTCACTATCTGCAAAGAGAGAGTACTCCTAATAGAAATGAGGGGTGGGGGGCAGCAATCAAAGCAGATCAGTGTGCATAAACACGAAAAAAAAAAATCTTACCACGTACTTGACATTCGACAGCTTATGATATTTGCTATTAAAAAACCATTGAAATTCACTGAAAAAACCATAGGTTATAGACCATATATAGTTAGGAATTAGCATTTACAAAACCTTGAAAATTCACTGAAAAAACCATAGGTTATAGACCATATATAGTTAGGAATTAGCATTTAAAAAACCTTATTTTACTCACACAAAACCATTGAAATTCCATATATAGTTAGTTGCACTAACTATATATTGCGCACCCGCAATCCACTGCTGATGATGTCACATATTACATCATTCATGACATGGTTAGTGACATCACTGATGACATCACTGATGACATCTCAAATGACATCACTGATGACATCACTGATGACAACATCCAGTGACTATGTTTCTGTAAAGTTAAAATATGTCTTACATATTGAAGAATGAGTGGATGTATAAGTGTCTGGACGAAGGATTTAGTAGGTGCATGACTGAATGTATGAGTGAGTGATTAAATGTGTCTCACTGAGTGCATGGGTTAGTGACTAAACTGTCTTAATTTGTGCATCATTATGTCTGTTGTTCTGTAAACTGCTGCATGTGTTGATCAGTAGCTATATGAGTAACTATATGGGTTATTGATTGATTGCCCAAGTATTTGCATGGGAGACTGAGTGTGTGTGTGGCTGGATGGGAGGTGTGTGACTCTGTACAGATCAATGTGTACTTGTATCAATGATTGTATAAGAGAGTAAGTATGTGTTAGTATATGGTTGAAAACGTAAGGTGCTCTATGTTTAACTGTATAGAGTAGAAAATGGAAGTGTGATTGATTCTTTACAGGACTGACTAGGTGTGTGAGTAACTCCATGGATGAGTGGCAGAGTGTGAGTGTCTGTATAGGTGTATGAGTGCATATGATTGTGTTGTAAACATGAGTGATTGTATGTATGAATGATTGTATGGGTGAATGAGTGAATGTGTGTGTAGACGTAGGAATCAGTGAGTACGTATGTAGTAACTAGTATTGGTGTGTCAATGGTTTCAAAAATTATACTCTGTTTTTAACACTGGGTGAAACAGAGGTTATATTAAAATGTGAGGAGATGCATTGTATTGTCACATGAATGATATCATCAGTGATGTGGTCATTGATGTCAAATGAGATGTCATCAGTGATGTCATCAGTGATGTCATTTGAGATGTCATCAGTGATGTCATCAGTGATGTCACTGACCATGTCATGAATGATGTAATATGTGACATCATCAGCAGTGGATTATATATATATTCACTGAAAAAACCATAGGTTATAGACCATATATAGTTAGGAATTAGCATTTAAAAAACCTTATTTTACTCACACAAAACCATTGAAATTCCATATATAGTTAGTTGCACTAACTATATATCGCGCACCCGTAATCCACTGCTGATGATGTCACATATTACATCATTCATGACATGGTCAGTGACATCACTGATGACATCACTGATGACATCTCAAATGACATCACTGATGACAACATCCAGTGATTATGTGTTTCTGTAAAGTTTAAATATGTTTTACATATTGAAGAATGAGTGGATGTATAAGTGTCTCAATGAAGGTTTTAGTAGGTGCGTGATTGACTGTATGAGTGAGTGATTAAATGCGTCTTACTAAATGCACGGGTTAGTGACTAAACTGTCTGAAAGTGTGCATCAGCATGTCTGTTGTTGTGCAAGCTGCTGCATGTGTTGATCAGTAGCTATATAAGTAGCTATATGGGTTATTGATTGGTTGCACAAGTATTTGTATGGGAGACTGAGTGTGTGTATGACTGGCTGGGAGGTGTGTGACTCTGTGCAGATCAATGTGTACTTGTATCAGTGATTCTATAAGAGAGTAAGTATGTGTTAGTATATGTTTTAAAATGTAAGGTACTCTATGTTTAACTGTGTAGATTAGAAAATGGAACTGTGATTGATTCTTTACAGGACTGACTAGGTGTGTGAGTAACTCCATGGATGAGTGGCAGAGTGTGAGTGTCTGTATAGGTGTATGAGTGCATATGATAGTGTTGTAAAGATGAGTGATTGTATGTATGAATGATTGTATGGGTGAATGAGTGAATGTGTGTGTAGACGTAGGAATCAGTGAGTGGGTATGTAGTAACTAGTATTGGTGTGTCAATGGTTTCAAAAATTATACTCTGTATTTAACACTGGGTTTAACAGAGGTTATATTAAAGTGTGAGGAGATGCATTGTATTGTCACATTAATGATATCATCATTGATGTGACCATTGATGTCAAATGAGATATCATCAGTGATGTCATTTGAGATGTCATCAGTGATGTCATCAGTGATGTCACTGACCATGTCATGAATGATGTAATATGTGACATCATCAGCAGTGGATTACGGGTGCGCGATATATAGTTAGTGCAACTAACTATATATGGAATTTCAATGGTTTTGTGTGAGTAAAATAAGGTTTTTTAAATGCTAATTCCTAACTATATATGGTCTATAACCTATGGTTTTTTCAGTGAATTTTCAAGGTTTTGTAAATGCTAATTCCTAACTATATATGGTCTATAACCTATGGTTTTTTCAGTGAATTTCATTGGTTTTTTAACAGCTAATATCTGTAGCTGTAAAATGTATTCTTCTTTAAATCCAAAAATATATTTTATATGTTTATGAATAATTTTTTTTTTTAAATATTTTTTTTTCTTCGTTCCCGCTTCGCGAATCGGGAAGCTTCCCGTCAGCTGACCTTGATGCCGCGAAATAGACCGCGAGCCGGTAAACGTTTCTTTACCGCAACTGCCGCGTTAGAAAACAACATCGTGACGCCTCCCGTCCGCATGACGTTTCGCGTTGTCGCGTGATACGTCATATGACGTGCTACGTTAGCGAACTCGTACGCTTACCGAGTCGCAAAGCACAGGTTTCTGGAAGCAAACCGGGAGGCCCTGCAAAGCGCGTAACGTAAACACAGCAGGTCATGTGACTTGGTAATAACACTTTTCATTGGTTCATTTCACTTTCGGTTTCCTAATGATGTAAGACTAGGTCATATGATCTAAAATGAACACTTTTCATTGGTTGAGAACTATTTTTTTTCCCAAATGGTGAAAATCCCTCCTTCTTTCCTCACTCTGACTTTCATCATTGTGAGAGAAAGACCCTTTGTTACCAGTGAGCAATGGCTTCTTTACTAGCTTCAGCTGGTGCTTCCCCACCACCTCCACCACATCCAAGGAAGAGTGGACCACCTGCTAAAGTTATAATTCAGCAAGAAGAGGAAGAAGAGGAACAGGACGACCTAGATAATCTCCCTATTATGGCCAGAAGATCTGTTGTACCGGAAGTAACGGGACCAGAGGGCAGGGAGATGGTGCCAAATATACAAACGAGATTTCGTGAAGTAAAACAAGTCTGCGTACATTGCAGTGGAATCATTTGCTACGCAGAAAGTAGCATCACTCTGATCAACAGAGCTATTAACAATCATGCTCATGTTTGTCCGAAACTCACCAAACAATAAATTCTTTTTTTTGTTTTCTTCCTCCTGTTGAGCCCTTTACAATGAATCGTTTTCGTTGCCCCCTCCGAAAAAAAAACAAAAAAAATATAAAACTGTTCAGAAAAATTCAAAAAAAGTAAAAAAAATGTTCAGAAAAATAATAAAAAAAATATAAAACAACAAAAACAATTTAAAAAAAAGTTCTTTTCAGAACTACCTCCCCGTTATAAAAAAATTGGTACAATATTTGCAACTGTGCCAACCTCTATTTCTCTTAGTTCGCTTCCCAGTTCGCTCCCCGGTACGCGAACCGGAAGCGAACCAAAAAATTTTTTTTATAAAAAAGAACAGTAAGTATAAGGGAAGGAAACAGACAGTTATGTTAAAAGAAAGACAGCTATAGGGGAGTAAACTAGAGATACTATTACCCGTAATCCACTGCTGATGATGTCACATATTACATCATTCATGACATGCTCAGTGACATCATCAGCAGAGGATTGCGGGTAACAGTATCCCTAGTTTATTCCCTATAGCTGTGTTTCTTTTAACATAACTGTCTGTTTCCTTCCCTTATACTTACTGTTCTTTTAAAAAAAAATTTTTTAGATCTGTCAGAAACAGTGAAAGTAATGAAATATAAAAGACTACGTAGAATATGAGCACTGTATGCAACAACTTTGACACTGACAGAAGCCTCACCTTCTCCATGCCTCCTACACAGTTCTACATGTACATCATAAATGCAAACAGAACAGAATTAATTATACATGTTAAATGGTTTATTTTTGCTGTTCTCAGAATGTATCAAATTTCACTAAAACAGTGACTTGAAGGTATTCATCATATAACAGCGGGGAAAAAAAAACACAATCAAAATGATTGTGTTTAAAAAACCCATACATTACAAATCAGAATTCAGAACTCCTTAAAGTTAACTTACTTTCCATGACGGCCAAGGATGTCCTATGAACAGCTTACACTCTGTTGTGCTGTTATTACTTTCAACCCGCCACTTTCTGAAAGAAAACCTCCATCGTTTTCAAAAACATGTTACATACAATAAATGACTTCTCGCTCTCTACCACACGATTCCACAAGGCCAAATCGTGTCAGAGCCATGTATAACTCTTGGATTTCTTGTAAGCCAATCCCGTCTTTTCGCATTTCCGCAACTTTCAGAATTAAAATGTTGAAGATCATTTACACAATCCTGGACTAGTAATATCTTCCCCTTCTTGCTCAATCATGTTCTACATTTCCTATCACACTGATACTGCTTACTATGAAGCAGACTTACACTACCTTTATGACTAGTACAATTATTTAATTCTCTACATCACTTTTAATCACAAAGCAATGTAAAACAGTAGACAGCATTGCAGACTTACATTCCCTCTACTCCATGTTTTGATTCGCTGCTTCAATTAGCTTATAAAAAGAAATAGTTTTTCTGAACTCATTCAAAGTGCAGTTATTTTTCCATGACGTCCAGTCTTATGGTTAGAAGTTATGTCTCTGTACTACACTTATCCTCAAGGCCAAATAGTGTAGGAGCCATAAGAACTTCTTGAAATTCCTCAGAGCACATCCCGAGATTCTTTCCCTAAAATTTTGGTTTTAAAAACACCAGGTAAGAGTTTTTAAGGTCATATGGCAATTTTTTTTTGAAAATTAAAACAGAATCATTGCAGAATGACCAGCCATTTCTACACTTTAAATAAGCTGTATAATGTCCTGATGTTATTGAAGGACCATCATGATATATAATTGCTACAGTTACAAAAGTCCTTCCTGATATTGACAACTGTGAAGCCACAAAATTTTTAATTAAAGTTGTCAATTTTGTTCCATCAGGCCTACATCGTTGGAACATTAAAATGACATACTGGCCATATGTTCGTATAAATAAAGTGGACATCATTTCAGATTTACATTGGCTACACTCCATGTTGTGATCAGCTGCTTTTACTAGCTTATTAAAAGAGACTGATTTACTGTCTGGCAAAGTTAAATATATAAATCTTTCTGAGTCTACACTAGTAGTAGCTGATACCCTACAGTTCTCGCAGTCATGCTGCCATTGATAAGAAAGCCCAAACAGGTGATCTACATCTACACCTTCATCATGCAATACATCAAGCATATACATTAAAAACTCCTGACAATCTTGCTGACTATTTTGAGAGAATTGTGTTTGGCCTGAACATCTGTCTAACAGATTTCGAATTTCAGACACACTTTCTATGTTTGTTCTATCAGTGCTACATTTCTCTAACACAGAATTTAACAAACTGCAAAATCTTTGATCCGAATTGACCACAATCTGTTCTTTTAAAGTTTCTAGAGAAAAGACAACATTAACCACTACATTAGCATAGCAGTTGACACCAGAACTGTTTTCAAATTGAAAACCAACAACATCTTCAACAGAATCCTTTTTGTTTCTGCTTATAATTTCAGGTTCATCAACTTTTCGTCTTTTTGCTACAACCTCCCCAGTATTGGTCACATTTCTTCGTTTCCGGCCTACCACACGTTTCTCAAACAAAGGATACTGAGGCAAATGTGGCGCATACTCTCTTCTCAACCTATTGTATTCCTTAACACAATCTAGATCCGCACAAATGTTTGTGACATCACACTCAATCAAGTACAATCCCGATAAAGTCCTAACTCGTGACAATGCCACATATGCCATACCCTCCTTGAACACAGAACTGCCAATATTCACCAATGCACAGTCTACACTTAAACCTTGCGATTTATGGATTGTCACCGCATATGCCAAGCAAACAGGAAACTGCTTACGACGAACATATAAGTCTTTTACAAGCAAAAATCTAGCAGAACAACGAGCAATTAGCTGTACTTCCTCAATGCCATCAAATTTAATTTTTAAAAATTCAATTCCATCTCTATTTCTGTATTTCACAAAATCAACAACATTACCCATTGATCCATTTACCAGACCTCTTTCAACATGTAAATTCCTTCTTAAAATTATACGGCAGTTCAAGCACACATTCAGAGTCTTTTCAAAACCCGCAGTTTTAGATATACTCTTCTCTAATGAATCCAATTTTGTTTTCAGATTCTCAGACAAAATAATTGTTGATCCCATATGCTCTACTCTGTCAATAGCTTCCAATTTCACAATCTCTTGCTTTTCTAAATGCAACATTTTGTTGTTGAATTTGGCACATTCTGCAAGAGTTGGCATCAAACATATTCCAGATTTTTTCTCAGTAACTTTCTGAAAAATATTCTCAGGCACAACATCTTCGTCTGGATATAAATTTGTCAGTAATCGTGCATGTAAAGCTTCTTTCCCATGCTCGGTCACTTTTCCAATTCTAACATCTTGTAGAATAGTCTTGTAAACTTCATCCTTTGCCTGACGCATATTTTCATGCAGTTCAGCATAATTGAAGTTTAACCATATATTGACGTTGCCAATACTCCCTAAGCACTTCCTGGTATCTTCATGCGTGAGCATTTTGAACACAGGTTGCCCTTTCACTGGTGTCAGCTGCAGAAGATCTCCAAAAACAATGATGTGTTTGCCACCAAATAACACATCATACTCTGTTTTGAGAACTTCTTGCATTCTCAAATGCACAAAGGCAAGCATAACATTGGAAACCATGCTTACTTCGTCAATGATAAGAAGTTTCATTTTCCTCAAGACTCTTGAAACTTCAAAACAAGCATCTCCAGATAGCTTGTGATATTCTAATTTGTTGTCATGCTCCACTGGCAGCATCAGTAAACGATGTAAAGTAATCCCTTTAATGTTATGTGCTGCCAGTCCAGTTGGAGCGGTGACAACACAAGACAGCGATGACTCTGTCCTTTCCTGCAAATAACATGAAATTGCTTTAATAAGGAAACTTTTTCCAGTTCCCGCTTCTCCACTCACGTACAGTCGGACAGGCTTCAACGACGTACATGAGCACTCTTTCTTATCATGACTTAATCCATGATCAATTTGCATGGTAAGTTCGTCATATATTTTCCTCTGCTCAACGTTGAGTTGTCTTTCCAACTCTTCTAAGTTAACCGCATCCTCCTGAGCATGTGCCATGGCTCTTTCCACTTCATTCATAGCAGTGGCAGCTTCATTTTCGATAAGAGGTCCTCCTAGTGGATCCTGACTCAATGAAGCAGAACTCTGACTGTCCTGAGAACTGTCTCTGGCAATCTCGGCTGCAATCGTTGCTTCCTGCTCAATTTCCACATTCAACATTTCTACATATTTGGGAAAAGCAGGACATTCTATGGTCTCCTTGGCAGCATTGAAAGAGTCTTCGTAACAGAGGAAATCTCCAAGCAGTTCCTCTTCTGCACGCCAAGGCTTAAAAAGTTGCAAAAGTGCTAAATAGAAAAACTCCTTTTTTTCAGGAGATTCGCCACTCAATTTTCGATGGTTTATCAAGTGGCATTTTCTTTGCTTGACCAGACATCCCTCACTTCCTATTACAGCATACACTCCTTTCTCAGTATCTTCTTTGATGTTCCTCTTGAATATGTAATTTTGCAGAACCTCATACAGACAAACATTCTCGAGGTGACTACTTCGATTTGGATAATATGTATCCAACATGTTGCTCTTCAAAATGTCGGTACTGTTTGGCTCCTTTTCCGCCAAATACTCAATTTCCCGCACAGGTTTCAGAACTCGATTACGCGTTGCAGCAAGACCAACACTCGCCCAAACGATACTCCTGGACTTGGCATAGAGACTTGCTGAAGACAACCGGTCAGAACATTCGTAAGCTCCGATTTCTCGATGCGACAACATCTTCAGACTGAAACTGTACAACTTCTTGCTGAGGCTCTTTTCATGGGAAATGTCCTCCCACATATCCTTCAATTCTGTCTTCTCTTTTTTGGTGATGTAAGATGTCACATACCTAGCCACAGCCATACAGTTATCAGCCACAAACTGTATATCCATGTTAGCATTCCACATGGACAAAATCACCGGGTTGTAGTCGTTGATGTACTTAGACTCTTCGTTCCTCTTCAAATTGTATGTGTTTTTAGGTGATTTCTTCATCACATTATGTCGCAGCGAAGACATCAAACTGTTCACTCTTCCTTTAGAAATCACCGATCGTGGAAAGCCGAAACGACATTTGGTGTAGAACTTGTCTTTGTTCCGGAATTTACGACGACAGTACTTTCCACATCGATGGCTTTGGAAACGTAGAACTTTTTCTCTTAGGCTTTTTTTCTCCTTTGCGTTTGGAACAGCACACGTAGAATACTGTTCTATGAAACTCATCACTGAGTCGTCTGCATCCGTTCCAAATTTAGGTGCATCCTTGATCCACAGCAACATATGTATATGAGGAGCACCTCTTGCTTGGTACTCCTTCCTCCAGAAGAAATCCAACACCTCTCCAAGAGGTGGATTCTTCTTATTCATGATGAAAGACATCATACCTTCAAATCTATGATTGAAGTACCTACATACATTGACTGGATCCAAAGAGCACAGTTCTCCGGGTGTCTTGAATTCGATGTTTTCTACGTTAGCATTTGCCTCTCGTAGAAATTCAAGTAAGTCTTCCCAGCCATACTCAGCACAGCTCAAAGTGAGGAACCATGTGGGAGTTCCTAAGTTCCTCAGCATACATTTTAAATCACCATGACGACGGTACCAGTACTCATTAGTACCACGCTGACACGCCATGAGATTAATCAGGTGAGAATCCAAAATGCTGTCTTGGACATTGACTTTATCCATAAAGTCACTTGCCGAGATGTTTTGCATGTGTATACCACTTTTCAAGATGTGGTTCACTGCATATGACAGTCCAGACAGATCGCTTTCAAACAGGAGATGAAACAAATAAGGAATGCATTGTCGAAACCTAGGATCTCCTGCATACAATCGCAAAGTCCGGTATTCAGAAGCAGGAATTTGATGAGGTCGCTCATCATATCTTCCTCCCTGACCTGTTGGAAAAAGCTGTGGGAAACACCGAGCTTCCAAACTTTCCTCCCAAACACTAATGGGACTCCCTTTCGCTTGTTTCATTTGAAACAACTCAATAGCATTCCCCATGACTTCCTTGGAATGCAAAGGATGAACACTATAATGTTCATATATTTCTTCACTAGTACAGGGTTCTACTTTCTCAATTTGACCAGCACACAAATCGCTATCCTCTTCCTCACTTACTTCCTCTTCTGCAACATATACATTTTTATAGTATTTATTATATTTTTTCAAATACAATGTTGCCCTTTTGACTTTCCTAACATCTACTAAATCTTGCCATATTTTCTTATTCTTTGTCGGAACCCCATTAACTAAGATAACCAGAGGTTCCTCTTCCACTTTTTCTACTCCAATTGTGTTAATGTTTTTCTTCAAATCTAGAGGCAAATAAACAACTCTTCCCTTTAATCCTCTCTGTAAATCTGATGGAGGCAATTTCCCTGTCTTTGGCTCCATTCTTACAATAGCCTGAAAGGGATGGATACTTTGAATCAAAATAGATTCATAAGTATTTAAATCCTTCAATTCAGAAGGAATTTCAACCAATTCCAGATTATTATGAACTGCTCTAGCAGGCATCTGGTTTTGATTTAATTTGTTACAACAATAAGTACACACACGTTGATCCAATCCCAAATCAAAACAATTTTCTACCATCAAGTATGTTGTAAAATCCTTCCATTCACTATTATTTTCCCTTTCACTTTTTCCATATAAATCCACTAACTTAGTCTGATTCTTATAATAAGTGCGTCGACAACACACACAAGTGAAATTTGGCCTCTCACTTGATTTCACCTCAAACGTCGCAATTTCCCTCTGGAAATTATCTGTACTGGAAACCTGTACACTATCTTCCACATTACTCTCTTCTTCTTGGTCAATTTCAACATTCTCCTCTTTACTTCCAAAGTAACAAAACTCAATTTCTTCACATATATTTTTCACATCTATTTCAGAACCATGCAAAAGAGCAGCGCATAATTGTTTTAGCATAATTGCTGGACTCTTAGCATAATACAACATTCTAACTAATTTCCTCACTTTATTATGATGCACTGCTAGCATCCTGAAATGATGAAAAACACTCTGGCATACTCTCCTGGAAAGACAAGCCAGTGAATGACCATGCAAACCTATCACTTCTCTCACTCTGCAAGGATCTAATTCTTGCAACAACTTCATTTTCTGCTTCAAACTTTTCTTACTAAATGACCGTATAAAATCACAAAGCAAATTGATGGAATCCTGTCGTACACTGCAAATACTACTACACTTCCAGGTGTACACAGGACCCTTAGGACGTCTCCCTAAAACCTCATTACCTAACACCTCTTCTATCTCTGTTCTCACAAGTTTTTCTTTTTCAACTGGACAACCATCTTTCACTTCATAAGCTCGACCACTGGTGTCAACTGCATGCACCAAATCATTATCCTGGAAATAACTCTCCTCATTAAAAAATGCCTCAGAGCTTGAACTATGCATCCATTCTCCAGAAAAAACTTCACAAAAATTACTACGATTAACTATTCTCTTCCATCTACTATTTCTTTTGAAATCATAAATTACCTTGTTTAGCTTCCTAATTCTATTGATTGTCAAAATAAATAACTTACGTTTAAATTCAAATGCCTGATCAATAACTTTCTCAACTATTTTTTTTCTCTTATAAAAAACCACTTTCTGCTGACCTTTCTTAATATTTTTTAACAAATTCCCAATTATCCTGTTGCGGAACATTCGTTTACGAATATCCCTAAACTGTTGTTTCCTTCTACTTTCATGCATAGAGTTATCTCTTACTCTAGCAGTAACATTTCTCATTGGCCTTTCCTTACCATTTGAATTCGGTCTCCTTTTCTGGAGTGAAACATTTTCTGTAGTAATATTTTTTTTAGTACACATATTTCTTATGACTGTTTTTCGACACTTACCCGGTGCTTTCTTGGTGACTTGACAAATCTTTTTGTTAGAGGACTGCTGCAATATTCCATGCTCCTGCTGTCTTTGACGTTTTCCAGCCTTTCTTACTCTTTCTTTGCTAGGCATCCTAAAATCTTGAAATAATGTGCAGTTGAATCTGTGGTAAAATATAATAAAAAATGTTATTAACCACTATTACCCAACAGTAAATTAATAACAGTCATCAAAAACTTAACACACTACTTAAGTATATAATATACTGAAGCCTATCTCCAATTTTTCACTGAACAGGACTCATCTCTTCTTAACCTTGGATAAACCTCACCTACTCTGTGTCCCCTGCACATAATTAAATGTAAAGGGACAGATTTATATTAACTAGCACATCCCCAGGGATGCACCAGTTAACGTGCACCGCTGCTCTGCCACCCACGGTGTGCCGCATTTACAATCAGATAGGACAAAGCTACATCAAAACCCTGCGCCTGCTTGAAGCAGGCATAGATCTTGACGCAGGTAGGCTGAAAGCTAAAGCAACAACTAAGTGTCGTGTGCAGAAGTTACAAAAAAGGAAAAATGGCGTTTAAACCAGTAATGAGACCATGCTAACGTAATACAGAGTAAAAATATCCAGGATCTACATCAGTTTGGGGTTCACGAACCTGGCAGGTACAAGGCACTGAGGCTTTCCACCGTGCATGTCTCATCCCAAAACATATGTTGTTTGTGAATGAAACAATTTCCCAGACCAAATGCTTTGGATTGGCTACTTCTAAAAAATTAAACACCCCTACTATCCCGGAGTTAGAGGAATACGATGGTTGGAGTAATTTTACTCGTTGTCTATTAAAGATTTACAGGCCCTACTCCGTAATTCTTCCTTTAACATTTCCAGTATAAATCCAAAAGGTTGACTGCTTTGGCAACGTGCCTTATCCACGGTTTAATAACGCTGCCTTTTGCTTTATATAAGTTTTCAAATTGTATGAAATATATACCAATAGGTCGTTATTAACCTTTAGGTAGTGGTTTTCTTCATCAAGTCTGGTCGCTTCCATACACATACAGATTTTCAAAGATGATCAAGAACTTTATCTGAATGGAGAGGAATGCACTGAGACGCCAGATCATTCACTAATGTGTAGGCACAGACAGTTACACGGTTCATGCAACAAACACCGACCAAATATGGCTTGCGTGTTGCAAGGCACGCCAGTTCCTGCTATCATCCCCACGTTCAAGTTCTTGGAAAATGGTAGTTATTTGATGCTCAATAATGAAGATTGTTCTGGGTTAATTAAAAGTATTCATTTTATCGTAACAGTAAATGAACGGGTTATTTGCTGCAGAAATGTTCTATTTCCTCCCACACATGAACATAGGGAGTTTTCAATCTGGCCACAAATACCAACCTTGGGAGCACATTTCAACAGCATGGCAAGAATAAGAGCTCTTTTGTCTCAGAGAGAGGTGGCCTTGAGTTCGGCCCGTGAAACTTTCGTGCTTCACATAGCGAACACCCGTACAGAGGTGCAGACCCTTTTAAATACAGATTCGACTTTGCATTTCAGCAAGATTACCCATTCATTTCCATGCAGCAGGAGGCCCATAGGAATGAAGGTGCAATTTGCGATTAGCAATTACCTCATCGCAAATTACGAATTTTTCCGACGGTGCAGGGGTATCTCAAGAACACCCTGCTGCACCCCTGAAAAAAAAATTTGGGGTCATATGGCGCACATAAATTTTGAAAACATTCCTTTACCTCAAAAACGATTTTCAACTCATAATTTGAAAACACTGCACATGGGGAAATGACTTAAAATGTCCTTAAGACACATAAAAGCATTTTTTGATTGCCTTTGCAGCATGTTTCAGTCACCTTTAACATGCCTATGTAACGGAAACATTCAAAATCTAAATTTGCCATGCACAGGTGGGAGCATATTTACAAGCAATTTGCTCCACAGACAAACTTCTTACATTGAAATGGGAAAGACTCTCAATTACCTTATAAAGAAGCAGACACCATTATGTCCTTCTCATCAATATTAAAACCATTGCTTTTTCTCAAAAACGATTTACAAGTCATAATTTGAAAACACTCCACAGCTCCTATGCACATAAAAGCCCTGTCAGTACTAATACTTCACATTTTCTCCAATTACAATTTCTCAAACAAACAAAATCTATTTGTGAAACACTTGAGACAAAGCAACATTTGAAAAACACAACTTTCTTCATAATTTTCTCCTTAAAGCACACTATTTTCTATCTAAATTAAAGAAAATTTTTTCTCACCTTAGCAAGTACTTTGAGTTTCAAAACAGTCTCAGAAACACACCAATTTGTCTTCAGCAGAGCAAAAGGTATGCACTCCAGAGTCTGCAGCTATCAAAAGCACAGAAATGCTGTAATTCCTCACACAGATCTCTCATGTCACCCAATCAAAACTCTTCCCTCACTTTTTTTCAAAGCAAAACCCTTCCCCCCTCTGCCCCCTCTCTGCTTTTTCTGCATAGCAACCACCTCTTGCAAGACCTCTCACACAACAATGTTGCAATTGAACTCTGAACTCTCAGTGCACCTGCATATCCAAAGCATTCTTTCATTTAATGATTTTTTCTTCGCCACTCAAAATACATCTTTCAACGAACTCATCCATGCACACTAACTTTCTGTTTTCAGCAATCAAAATCCACCAATCACTCTTACTGCTTCATTAACACAGAAACTCCTCAGTTTTTTTCATTTTACACTCTCATTTTTTCAACTGCCATTTCATTGCCACACTTCATCTGACTGCAGGAGAACCTTCTCTCGCCATGTTTTCTGTCTGGATTGTTGGACATAGCTACATCTATTGGGCTCAAAGGTACGCTGAAAACAGGAATTTACCTAACCTCAATTTACAAGATGTGGAAATTAAGTGGTTTGGCCACAGAGGATTAAAATGTCACCAATTGATACCATTGGTGAAAACCTTTATGCATTTGCCAAAACCTGACCTGTTAATTGTGCACTGTGGAGGTAATGATTTGGGCACTTTGACTGGGGTAGGTCTGGAAATGCTTTTAAAGGACACCTTTGAGCAATTGATGGCACTTTTTCCTCAGACTGCCTTGGTATATTCAAATATATGCCAAAGACAGAAATGGAGGTGGTCGAACCAATTTTGTCCACAAATTGAGAAATCGAGGAAGCATGTAAACAAATCTGTTTCAGCTTACATGAGAGACCATGGAATGGGCTCCCTGTACAACAATAACTTGCGTTACTACATGCAAGATATCTACAGAGGAGATGGAGTTCACTTCTCAGATGAGGGCAACAGAGTTTTCACTCTGAATTTAAGAATGTGCATTGGTACCTACTTATAAGTACCTAAATGTACCATAAACCCAAAAGCTCTTCTCAGAGCTACCCTACATCTGATCACTCACAATTATTATTGTACTCTAACTTTTTTCACTAATTTTCAAGAAAGTACGCTCCCCAGAACGCTTCCCGGTTCGCGAACCGAGCGCACTCCACGCAAAAAAACTAAAAAAACGGTATATATTTTTTTGCCCTGCGAGAACCTTTCAAAGCCTCCACATCAAACCTAGGGGGTCAGGGACGATCTACTATGCCCCCTTATGGTCATTTGCCCCTTCGCTTTGGCCTCCTCTTGTCTCTCGATCCTACCGAGAGACAAGATGGCGGCCGCTACGGACTGTTTGGAATGTTTACAGACGCCGAAAAACCAATCAGCTTCGCAAACCTCCGTAACGCGAAAAGTACGCGAAGCGGAGCGCTGTTACAGATATATATCTTTTTTTGAACGTTAATTTCTCAAAATCCACTGGAGCACATATATTGAGACCTAGCAAAGGCACATCGGGCTACCAGTCCCTACAATTTTGCCAAGTTTCGTGCAAATCCATTCAGCCGTTCGATTATTATTATTATTTTTTTTTTTGCCCCGCGGGGCCCTTTTAAAACCTCCACATCAAACCTAGGGGGTCAGCGAGGATCTACTATTCCCCCTTATGGTCATTTGCCCCTTCGCTTTCGCCTCCTCTTGTCTCTCGATCCTACCGAGAGACAAGATGGCGGCCGCTACGGACTGTTTGGAATGTTGACAGACGCCGGAGAACCAATCAGCTTCGCTTCACAAAGCTCCGTTGCGCGAAAAGTCCGCGAACCAGACCGCTGCCTGGTCCGCGCTTACAGATATATATCTTTTTTTAAACGTTAATTTCTCAAAATCCACTGGAGCACATATATTGAGACCTACAAAAGGCACATCGGGCTACCAGTCCCTACAATTTTGCCAAGTTTCGTGCAAATCCATTCAGCCGTTCGGGCTAAAAGTGAGGCCAACCGCCCTATGGAAATTAACATGGGAAAAACGCGTTTTGGGACCCCCCTTTTTTCTCTGCCCCCCCTTGACGAACCCCCCCCAAATTTTCAAAGGCTGCTCCGAAACAAAATGTGCCATTTTCCTGAAAATTTCAGCCAATTCCGTCCACAAACGCCAAAGTTATTAGACATAGAATTTTCAAAAAACCCATAGAGAAAAAATCCTAACTATATATACCTACTGGCGACCGCCAGTAGGTAATATATAAATGTTGTAGTTAGGACCTAGTTACCATAGGAAAATCGCAATATTCCATTCCCAATAACTTTGGCACCGATTGACGAATCTTTGCGAAATTTTCAAAACTTATGGCCGGCTTCGGTCCGCTCCTATCTTTAAAGTTTCGGGGGTGATTCAGCAAGCAGGGGCCGAAAAAAAGGGGGGTCCCAAAACGTGTTTTCTCCAAACAATTTTCCATAGGAAAGTTTAGGCACAGCTACAGCCCGAACTGCTGAACGGAATTACACCAAATTTTGCAAAAAGGTAGCCCTTGGTTCAGAAAGAGCCCTTTTTGTTAAATGGTGTAAATCAGTTCAGTAGTTTTAATTAATGGAAAAAGAAATATATATATCTGGGTGGAGCCTAACCACACATCTCATCATGAGATCTGAGTGGCTGTCAGCACTTCATCCAAAAAGTGTTGGCAGCCATCTTGGGACCAATATACATGATAGCACCTCACTAAAAAAGCATTGCAGTTAATAGAAGGTTTTAAGACTTTAGTTACATTATAAATCATTTGTTGATAGTACCATACTCATTTTAGGAATTGTGGTGTGTTCTAAGGTGATTTTACCATGTGAAAAAGCCTTCTGCTGGGATATCATGAATCATGTTTGAGAGAAAACTATTTTCTCATGCTTTTCCCAACAGAGGTTTGGAAGGTGATCTATAAGCTAAACTGAGAGCATATTTTCTGTAAATTCACATTATCTTTCTCAGTCATGTGAGAATTCAGTCTGACATTCTCAGTAAAACATGCACATCCAACAAGGGCAGTGACTGTCAGTTGATTCCTTTGTGTTCAACTGCAGCTTGCCAGAGTGTGCTAAAGTACAAGTAGAGCGCTAACAGTCCTATTTATGACAAAGGTATTGCACACCTAAAGCCATATTGATTGGAATAAAGTGGTAACTCTTAAAACATTTAATTTAAAAAGGAACAACATGAGGGGGTTCATTGTGCAATAGAAAGTATGATTAGTGGTGCAGAAAAAGAAATTAGGGCATATTTTGAGTGACTTCTCAAAGCCTCTTTGATTTCATAAAAAAATTCTGACATGCAGACTGAAAATGCACTTTCAATACCAGCAGCAGACTTCGCTGGTGAGCAGTAGCTTTACTACAGTGATCTAGTAAGCAAATAGAGTGCTAACATTCTGAATTTATGGCAAATGTGTGACACATCTGAATACCTTCTTAATGGAATCAAAGTAAAAATCTGAAAGTATTTCATACTGAGGAGAATGTAGTAAATGAGGAAATTAGGAAACTTCATAACAAATAAGTCTCCCAAGATGGCCACCAGAGACAAAAGAGCCAAAATATAGCACACATTTCACCCAGATGTAGCCCAAGTATAGCCCAATGACAGAATGTCCCAGAGTGTTCAAAGAACAACTAGAGCGCTAATAGTCTTACTTATGACAAAAGTATGGCACACCTAAAGCCATCTTGATTGGAATAAAGTGGTAAAACTTAAAACATTTAATTTGCAAAGGAACAAATTGAGGTGGGTTAATTTTGCCATAGAAATTATGACTAGTGCTGCAGAAAGAAAAATTGGGCACATTTTGACTTCTCAAATCCTCTTCTATTTCATTAAAAAATTCTGACATGCAAACTGAAACATGCACTTTAAATACCAGCAGCAGACTTCCCTGGTGAGCAGTAGCTTACTACAGTGATCTAATGAGCAACTAGAATGCCAACATTCAGAATTTATGGCAAATGCGTGACACATCTGAATGCCTTCTTGATGGAACCAAAGTAAAAAGCTGAAAGTGTTTCCTACTGAGGAGACTGCAGTAAATGAGGAAATTAGAAAACTTCATAACAAATAAGTCTCCCAAGAAGGCCACCAGAGACAAAAGAGCCCAAATTTAGCACAAATATCATCCAGATGTAGCCCACGTACAGCTCAATGACAGAATGTCCCAGAGTGTTCTTAAGAACAATTAGAGTGCTTAATGTCTTACTTATGACAAAAGTATGGCACACCTGAAGCCATCTTGATTGGAATAAACTGGTAACACTTAAAACATTTAATTTGCAAAGGAACACAATGAGGAGGTTCATTTTGTCATAAAAATTACGATTAGTGCTGAAGAAAGAAAAATGAGGTCACATTTTGAGTGACTTCTCAAATCCTCTTCTATTTCATTAACAAATTCTGACATGCAGACTGAAACATGCACTTTTAATACCAGCAGCAGACTTCCGTGGTGAGCAGTAGCTTTACTACAGTGATCTAATGAGCAACTAGAGTGCTAACATTCAGAATTCTTATCAAATGTGTGACATATCTTAATACCTTCTTGATGGAATCAAAGTACAAAAACTGAAAGCATTTCCTACTGAGGAGACTGCAGTAAATGAGGAAATTAGGAAACTTCATAACAAATAAATCTCCCAAGATGGCCACCAGAGACAAAAGAGCCCAAACGTAGCACAAATATCACCCAAATGTAGCCCAATGACAGAAGTGTGCAAAACACTTTTTATTTTTTGTGTTTTTGCAGTTTTATATAGTGCAGACTTGTCAGGTATTGGAGTGCTTTACATGAGCATTGGTTACATCACACAAGAACAAATTCATTTTGGTTTTAGACATATGGAGATTAAGTGATTTGACCAGAATCACAGAATGTCGAGCTGAAGCAGAAACTCCAACCTGGTTCCCCAGTTGCAAAGTCTGCAGCTCTAGAAGTACAACCACATCCTCACCCCTAAGTGCAACATTTAATCAAATGGTCAACTGGATAAAAAAACATAAAGATAACAAATAATTTAAAAGTGCTTTGTCGCTATTTGAAAACTCAGAAAATATGGCCTCATTTTAGTTTTTTAGAGCACTAACCATAATTTTGATGCAAATAAGACCCTCTCAAATATGTAATTTCTAAAGGAAATGCTCTAGGTATTACAGTTTTGATTACATCAAGATGACGTCAGGCGTACCACACTTTTGTAATAAATATAGACTGTTAGCAATCTAGTTGTCCATTAGGATACTGTTGAGAGGCAGAGGCCAGGGGCACGGACTCTGAAAATTGAAGGCAGTGGTAGTACAACCACACATGCCAACACAACCGATTCAGCCAGGAAACGTCCAATGTTTTTAAGCTCAAATGGGCTTTTATTTGATCTGTCTCCTGTCTACAATCTACTCTTTTTCAATGTAAGTCAAAGGGGAAAATCAATACCTCAGTTTTTTTTCAAAATCTCCCTCTTACCAAGTTCAAAATGTTAGCAAGTATGGTACATTGGTTCATGGAAGGCAGGAGGAATTGGGGTAGGGTCATGGACTCAGATAACAGAGGACAGGAGGGACATGGAGAGGTGCATCAAACTGACCCTACAGGGCAGGCATCAGGGTTTGCAGCAGCACAATACACCACACAGGGCATGCGGGATGGGAGTGCAGCACAACAATCCATGGAAAGCAATTCTGTATGTTTATTATTATGAATAAATCACATCGACGAACATACAGGTATGGCGGTCACGGGGCAAGATATGTTGAAATGACATTTTGTGCATATTAACACTAGTTTTCTTTTCTTTATAGTATCAATTCCTGAATTTTCACATCATGACCAGGCCAATATGGCCGCCAGCTTTTTCAGATTAAAGTAATATGTAGTCCTTTGTTAATATTGGCAACTTTAGGCATTTGTACATTTAAATAAGGATGCTACAATGACGTCTTGTATCGTTATCAAGGTTCGGACGAGCCGAAAAGCGTGGATCACGTCCTTTGCAGATTAAATACTTCCAAACTATAACCTGAGTGCTGATTCCTTCCTTGTAAGAGAGAGAGGAGATTAAATACATATATATATAATTCACTGAAAAAACCACAATTTTCAGGGACATTATAGTTAGAAATTAGCATTTAAAAAACCTCAGAAAGTCACTGAAAAAACACAGGTTTCATGGACATCATAGTTAGTTGGACATTTCACTCGTACAAAACAAGAGAAATTCAGCCGTTATAGTTAGTTGTGCTAACTATAACTCGCGCACCCGCAATGCACTGCTGATGGCGTCACAAATTACATCACTCATGACATGGTCAGTGACATCACTGATGACATCTCAAATAACATCACTGATGACATCATCCACGTGATTATCTGATGCACCTCCTCACACCCTAAAATATGGACTACCATTCTCGAAACCATAGGCCGAGCAATACTAGTACAGCTACAATATTCTGTGCACTATGCATGCAGACCTCTAACCAGCTACATACTATTGATACGCTCTTCTAAATACCCAGTTAATACCTATGCAGTTTAGGAATCCTTCTGTCTATCCCATGCACTTCTCCAATCACCCATCCAGCGCTATCTAAGTATCGTATCACTCCACCAATACCTAAGCACCAAAAATTCAGCACGCACTATCTTTACAACACTGAAATTATTCCAGTTATTAGTCGTATACTTAAGGAATGGTGTAGTCACTAACACAAGTGCAGGTACAATATTGTGTACACTATGCATGCACACCTCTAACCAGCTACAAACTATTGATACGCTCTTCTAAATACCCAGTTAGGACCTATGCAGTGTAGGAATCCTCCTGTCTGTGCCATGCATTTCTCCAATCACCCATCCAGCACTAGCTACTTATCCTATTAATCCACTAATACCTAAGAACTTATAAATTCACTATACACTCTGTTTGTAATACTGTAATTATTCTAGTTACTAGTCATGAACTTATGGAATGGCCTGGCTACTAACACAAGTACAGCTATAATATTGTGTGCACTATCCAAGCAGACCTCTAACTAGCTACATACTATTGATACACTCTTCTAAATACCCAGTTACTACTCATGCAGTTTAGGAATCGTCCAGTCTGTCCCATGCACTTCCTTAATCACTTATCTACCACTATCTACTTATCCTATCACTCCACCAATACGTAAGAACTTATAAATTAAGTGTTTACTCTGTTTGCAGCACTGTCATCATTCCAGTTACTAGTGCTATTCTTATAAAAATTACCTAGGCACCAACACAAGTACACATAAAATATTCTATGCATAATCCCAACAAATCTCTAAGCAGATACATACTATTGGTCCACTGCATTAAATACTGAAGTAGTACCTATGCAGCGTAGGATACCTCCTGTCAGTCTCATGCAATTTTTCAGTCACCCATCCAGCACTATGTTCTTATTGTATCAGTCTGCGAATACCTAAGCACTTTTGGGGCAGATTTACAAGCACCCTGCGCCACCAGTACATCACTTTTTGTAACATAGTGATGGCGCCAGGCACTCCTTCATTTTTACAAGGAGAGGAAAAGCCACCCTGCATGGTTTTTCCTCTCCTTGTAAATACGACCCCTTCATACACAGAACTTTGCGTTGAAGGGGCGTTCCATAGGTGTTCCTGTGGGTGTTCCCACACAACACCCATAGCACAAGACACATCTCCATATTTATGAGAAATCGTAAATCTGGAGATGTGTGCGAATGCTGCGCCATCCTAGAGTTGGTGTAGCAAGGCGCAACAAGGAAAGTTGTTTTCATTTCTTCTCATTTTTTCCTCTTTCAATGCATGCTGCATTCCACAGCATACATTGAAAAAGGAAAATGCCTTTACTGATTGTTTTTGTGCAGGAAGGTGTCCTTCTTGCACAAAAACAATCCCCGCACAACACAGACAACCTTGCACCATGGGGCAAGGGTGCCTGTGTCATCGCTTGGCTGCAGTTTGTGCAGCAGTGCAGAGGGAAGCACAGATTTGCAACATATTCATGTACATATTTCACATCCCTGTGCTTTGCAAGTGCCACAGTAAAGAGCTTGCAGTGTCACGCTGCAGTACTTCCTCATAAATCTTCACCTATAAATTCACCATACAATACTAATGCATTCTTTCAGTCAATCATGCTGTATACATATATTCAACCAAACTTTCTCACATTGCCTTGCAATTATAGTTCTTTCTTTAACCAGAAAAGGTATTTCTGATAAGAACTTTTTTTTTCTTTTTTCTTTTATTCATTTATTTTAAACAATTTTGTATTTTTTTGGTGTTTTTTCAAAAAATGGATTAAAAAAAGAAAGAATAAAACAGGAATCTTTTGGAATTACTTATCATTCCAAAAACAACAACAACAAAAAAATTAAACAATGATGGTTGCGTTGCGCAGCACAAACGGTATCCACCGACTGCTCACAGAAGCATATACGTTTCTTACTCTTCAAGCAGTGTTGCTCGAAAAAGGCGAATTGTGGCCTAATGTCCATTGTAGGTCTTCCTGAGGATGCTCCGGACGTACTTGCCACAGCAGGTGAGGCGTTCAAAGCAACTTGCCTCATTTTCTCCAGAGCGAGATTGAGAGGATGTGTGGTCCGGAGATGCTTGTACATAGAAGCAGTGCCACAAGAGTATATTTTTTCACTGCCTCTTGACAGGACTCGGTCACAAATTTTGCACGTCACCTTTCTCGCATTTACTTTCTTCTCTCCAGGTGGAAAAGTGAGGAATTTCCACACAACAGATTCCAGCCTCTGTGGACGTGGTGCATCCTGCAAGAATTCTTCTTCATAAGATACTTCCTCCTGCTGCTGCTGCTGTCCAGATGCTGATTTGTTTGATATTTTTTTTAAAAGACCAAAAAAAACCAAGCAAAAAGGGTTCTTGTAGGAAAAGAGATGCCTCTCTAAAGATGCTCCAACAAGAATGATTAAAAAGGGTGGGGTCCTTCAATAGTTACAGTGGGAAATGTTATGAACCAATTAAATCTTTTTTTTGAGGTCACGAAGCACGCACCTGACGCGACTCCGCGAAATATATATTTAAAAATAATATAAGTTTATTATAAGTACAAATATATTATTTTTATGAATATCTTAGATAATCTCTTGTCCTAATATGTATATTAAAGACACATACACATCATTTTAGAACATCAAATTTTTTTGCGGGAGTCGCGCACCCAGTGTGCCCCAGCACATATATGACTTCACGCGGGACCCGCCACTGCGCATGCATCGTTTACCATAATGCGCATGTGTCGCAAACTGGTGGCATACCAATCGCGCACATCATGTAATATTAAATGTATATGATGTAACTGAAAATACGCAGCCATCACACACCGTACTCGGATCCTTCATGACTTTTCTAAAATGGAGGCTAGAATCCGCGCACCCACTGTGATGTGTACGCTTTGGGTGCGCGACTCCGAAATTTTTGGGGAAAGTATTATAAATATATTAAAATAAGAAAATAAAAAAAAAAAATTAAACAATATTTCGGTTTGAATTCAAAAAATGTTCTTTTGCAATTTTCAGAAAAATATATAATGTTATTTAATGAATAAAATATTTATAAATAAACAGTTAAAAAACTGTAGAAAATAAGTACAATAACATAGGTATAACTACTAATACACTTAAAAAATAGCATTTAAGAAGCCTTTGAAATTCACTGGAAAACCATAGTTTCCAGAGACGTTATAGTTAGAAATTAGCATTTAAAAAAGCTTTGAAATTCACTGAAAAAACCATAGGGTTCAGAGACGTTATAGTTAGAAATTAGCATTAAAAAAACCTTAGAAATTCACAGAAAAAAACATAGGTTTCAGGGGTGTTATAGTTAGCTGGACATTTCACTCGTACAAAACCATAGAAATTCCTCCGTTATAATTAGTTCTGCTAACTATAACTCGCGCACCCGCAATGCATTTATGACATAGTCAGTGACATCACTGATGACATCTCAAATGACATCAATGATAACATTACTGATGACATCATCCAGTGAATATGGTTTAGTTTGAGAGAGGATAGAGCCTGGGGGATGCCCAGCAAAAGAGGGACCAGCTCAGATAAGCTGTGATTGATTAGGAAGCGCTGCAACCTGTTGTGGAGGAGAACCAATTCAGCACAGTGCCGGAGAGGACCATCTTTTGTTCTAATATGTCGAGCAGATTGAGGGTTTCAAAGGCTACTGACAGATCCAATAGGATCAAGAGGCAAAATTAATTCTGGTCCAGTGAGCAGGGGGCATCGTCAGCAATATTGACCATGGCCATTTCAGTGCTATGACCTGATCGGAAGCTAGATTGGCATTAGTTAAGTAGTTGGCGTTGTTCTATGTGGCTGAGGAGCTGTAAGTGCACACATTTCTCTAGGAGTTTGGCCAGAGTAGGGATGTTGAAGATGGTGTTTAGTTGTTGGGGTCGGACTGGTCAGAGTTAGTTTTTTTTAGGATGGAGTTAATTTGATCAATTTTGAGGCAGTCAGGCAGGATACCCTGGGAGAGAGTCCTTGATTATCTTTGTCCACAGTGGGAGTAGGAGCTGAATGGACTCATTCATAAATTTAGAAGGGAGGAGATCAACGAAGTGGTTAGAAAATTCCAAGGAGATAAGAAGATTTAGAGTGCCAACTGTTGTGAAACTTGACCAGGAGGCCTTCCTTTTGGGCTAGAAGCGGTGGTTAAACAGGCGAGCTTCCAGGTCCATTGTGGGAGGGGAGTGGGAGAGGTTGGGGCAGAAGGAGAGTAACAGCGGTCTGGATGCCATTGGTGTTTAACAATGTTTTCTGAGCAAAAAAGGAGGCAAAGGTTTCACACTGAGGGGGTGCTTTGTTGTTTGAGGAAGCAGAATCACTTTTGCAGGAGGATTGATTTCTGATACTTTCTAACAGTTTTTTTAGATGTATTTGTAGCTGTGTCAAGTTGATTTTGAAATAGCACTGCTTTGAAGTGCCTAATGTGCCTGTTGTAGGCATGTGGCCTTTGATGCCTTTGATGCAGGAGTGTGAGGTTGGTCAAGGAGGGTGTGTATTTCCAGGCTCTTTCAGCAATCCTAAGGAGACGTAGTTCTTCATTAAGATCACAATTGAACCAGGGGTTGAATCATTTGAACAGGATTCTTTTTTAGTTGTTTGGGGGTTAAGGTGTCCAACATAGAGTAGTGATCAATGAGGTCTTGGGCATCTATCATAGAGGTGGGAGTAAGGTTTTACTGCTCTCAGTGGATATATGGAGAAAGTTAAAGTTACGGGTGTCACAGGTCCAGTGTTTGGCTTTCTTGGGTTGTCCCTTGGAGGTAATTGCTTTTATGTTTATGGAGAAGGTGGTTCAGTGGTGGTAAGACCAATTGCAAGGGAGACTAGTGTCAACATGCAAGGTATTCTCTTCATCTATGATTAGGTCAAGGGTAGCATCTTTCTCATGGGTCAGGCTTTTGCAGACTTGAATGAGGTTGAGGTCCTGTAGGAAGGATCTGAAGCTGTGCATGAGCGGGTTATCAATGTTGTTCCAATGGGTGTTAAAGTCAGCCAGGAAGGTTGGTGTGATCGTGATTGTTAGAGGTGATAACCTCCATGATCTTTTTGATGAAAGAGCAATTATCCCCCAGGGGAAGATTGAATGTGTTGAGGGAGCATTTGGAATTACAGCTAGGGAAGATGTTGATCTTAAAGTATTCACATGAGGTCAGAGAAGAGGTGGGAGATTTGTTCACAGAGAGCAAAGCTCTGAAAATATAGGCTAGGCCACTCCCAGTGTTTCTGGTGCAATCGAACCTGATGATGACATAATTGGGAGGGACCAAGATGTCTATGGAGTGGTTGGAGGACTCGTTTATCCAGGACTCCGTGAGCATGTCAAGGTCCTGATCAAGGATAAGGTCAGCTATATAAGATGCATGTTTTACCTCTGAGTGGCAGTTTAGTAGTGCACATTTCAGGGGTGAGTTAGAGGGAGCCCCATTAGTGGATGTGAGAGACAGGAGAGCTGGGGTGAGGTTTGATTCATTTATAGACCTAAACTTAGGACAGGATGACCTTGGGAAGTGGTAGATTATAGTCTCGATTTTTGAGGCCGAGGGGCAAGAGATGGGAGACTACATTGTGGGGGCGGGATGGGAGGGAACAGCGGGAGAAGCATAATAGGAGTTTAAAAGGATGCATACATCAGTCTGTAGATAGCTGTCTAAGGAGCCCAGAGGGACGGGGGAGTGATTGTGTAAGGGAGTGGTCTTATAGGAAGGCTGAGAACTCTCACTACAAGCTGTATGTATGGTCTGAGTAGTGATTGGGGACAGTAGGGTTGTTGTTAGGTAGGTGGTGGTTTGGTGGAGGGGACTTTTGTTTGAAGCAGGAGGTGATGCAAAAAAGTTTAAGAATGTCAGATCAGATCAGATTCAGTTCAGAGTTTAAAGTGTCGAGCATAGTGTAATGGGATGTATAACTAAGAGGGTCTAGTTTGAAGAGAGCTCTGGTATATAGGGGAGTCTCCAAGCAAGTTGGATGGCTGGTGTCTGTGAGGTTTACCATTGGAGCCTTGATGGTGATTGAGTGAAAGGAAGTGGAGGCTGAGAGTGTGGATATGGGGGGCTGTGAATGGGTCGGAAGTGATGATGTTAGACGGGTGAGGAGAGGAGGAGTAGGGGGTGTGCATGGAAGTGACATCCTGGAGTTGGAGAGGATTGAAGTAGGAGTTCTCTGCAGTGGGAATGAGCGAAGGGCACCAGGCAAGACCGAAGACTGGTAGATGGAGAGATTAGAGGGGAATCACTAACAATGAGCTGGGAGAACATGATAAATGTGTTTGACAACATACCATATCATGATAGCAGAATAGGCAATAAGTAACAGCACCAACATAAGGTTACAGTGCGTGCACAGTTAAGGTCATACTGTGGCGATGGATCACAGCGTCGACGGGAGATCCCCGATTATGCACTGGGAAACAGTGCAGGGATAGGTGGCAGAATCAACAAGAGGGCAGTAGATAAGAGCAGTGACAAAAAGAGCACAGTGTGAGCAACAGAAGGCAAAGTGTGCAACATATGCCTGCAAGATCTGGTAAACATGTTTAACAGTACGCACAGAGAAACACAAACAAATCAAGATAATGTGTAGGTATACTATACCAGGTTTTCTTTTAGCGTGGGAAAGATCAGGCCTTAAACCCTTATTATATTAGTGTTAACAGGAACCACAGAGTAGGCAATAGATAATTGCAACAGCATGAGGGAAAAAACTCATGAAGAAGCGTAGGCCAAGTTTGAACTGAGAAAGGTAGCCCAATGGAATGAATCTCTTCCTACTAAGTATGAAGCCCAAAGTAGAGTCAAGCTGGAGTAGTAGCCCAATGGACCTACTGAGGAGGTAGCCCAAGACAAAATGGGGGAAGAACAGACAGAAACCAGCCCTGGGCATCCTTGATGGTGGGGGAATCGACTTCCACAACAGCAAGAATCGTGATCAGCAATTAGCAGGGCAATCGTTGTTCAGTGGCAGGCATTTGAGGACAGCGAAGGTCTGTCTTGCAGCCGATGTCGAATTTCAGGAAATCAGAGCAGGTAATGAAATGCCCTCATAGGGACTCATTCCAAAAGAAAAAAAAAGTACCTCCTGGAAGCAAAAGCAGGGGTCAGACAGACTACACCAGCTAAGCAGAGCTGGAAGATTCAGGGCAATACCGAAGGAGTCAGGTAGGGGCTTTGTGGGACGGAGATGGTCTCCGTTTGAAGGAAGCAACCTAAGCCCCACAACAAACAGGCTTTGTACAGCAGCAGAGCTTGCAATGGAACCAGGCAACCATCATGGGCCCAAAAAAGGGACTGGTGGTCCAGACAAATGCAATGCACTGAGGCCACAGACAGGCGCTGTGTGTAGCGGTTGTATAGGAGGGGGGCAGAATCCTGGAATGGGTGGGCAGCTGCTTGATGACCACCTTTCCAGGAAGAGTATCTGTGGCAGTTGTGGCTGCTGCCTGGTAGACCCGTGACAGCCAGGGCAGTAGCTGGCCAAGGTTGAAAGGGCGAAGCACCGAGGAAACCTGAGGCCACCCACCTCACTCCAATATGCTCCTGAGTCAGTGGTGGGAGCTGTGGGGCAAACTGCACAAAAGACCTCCAGAGCCCCTCCTTGACTCGGGCCCCAGCTCTGAGACTGGGCGGGGCACACCTGCAGATTAGGAGCAGTCGGATCACCCCAACCTTGGCGGCCAAGATGGTGGACTCACTGCAAAACACTTCATCAAACACCCCAGATGTCAGGTGCGGAAGTCAGATTGAATAGGAGGCCCGCACCTCCAGGATGGTCTTGGGCAACTGTGACACCCCACTTCCCTGTGGATCACCTGTGGGTAGGAATGGGTAAGGGGAATTAGTGGAGAGGTCACCCCAGGGGCACAGGCGCCAACCATGGCTCAAGCCGGGATACAGATGTTGGCCACAGGGTCATCTACTGTTATGATTTGCAATGTACCCCAATTTAGGCCTGGGTATATAAGTGAGTTGTGGGTGTGTGAATGAGTGTATGAGTGCGTGTATGGGTGAGTGGGTGGACGTGTTGAGAGTCTGCATAAGTGAGTGAGTGGATGTGTGAGTGACTGTGTAGGTAAATAAGTGGGTGTGTGAGCAGCTGTATAACTCAGTGTGTGGCTATGTGAGTGGGTGTATTGGTGACTGGTTGTATCAGTAGCTGTATCAGTGAGGGAATGGTTATATGAGTGGCTGTACCAGTAAGTGAGTGGGTGTGTGAGTGACTCTATGGATGAGTGAGTGGGTGTGTGAGTACTGGTATGGGTCTGTGAATGGGTAGGTGAGTGGTTGTATTGGTGTGTGATTGGGCATATGAGGGGTTTTATGGGGTATGAGTGGGGGTGTGAGTGATTCTGTGGATGATGTAATCTGTGATGGCATCAGTGATGTCACTGACCATGTCAGGAGTGATGTAATATGTGAGGTCATAAGCAGTGCATTGCGGAGGTAAGTTGTAGTTAGCTCAGGTAACTATACCCTCTGAATTTCACTGGTTTTGTATGAATGAAATCTAAGCTTAACTATAACAACTGTGTAGCATTTGGATTTTTAAGTGAATTTGTAATGATTTTCAAATTCTATTTCCTAACTATAACGTCTGTGTAACCTTTGATTTTTTCAAGTGAATTTCTGAATTTGGAAAAAGGAGGCAGGCCTTTGACCAGCTCTCAGGAATCCTTCTGTGTCAGACTTACTCGGAGGTACTCCAGGAGGGACGTTTCCAGAGTGCTTGAGAAAGGGGGCGTACCCCTGATTTCCTCTCAGCAATCACGCTGTGAGGGACTTACTGGCATGACCAGAATGGCCGTAGAAGGCACTGGGCATTTTCCCACTGGGCCAGAAAGGTGGGGGCGGTTTTTGGCCCGTGGCGATAATTTTTGTTACTGATGGCTGGTTTTGCAGCAGTGCTGCAATTTAGGCCCCCTGTAATAAAAACGGCAGTGGTTCAAAGGAGGGCCGGAGGTTCCCCGAACACCTCCCCCTCCACCGGGGCTGATCGGGTAGATTTACCAGGGCTGGTTTCCGTTCCCGGTCCGGCCACAGTTACTGAAGGTACCAGAATGACTTGTTGGCCCTCAAGGACCCTCTGGAGCCATGGGGACTTCATCCCTCAACCAGCAGTGTGCCATGAAGTGCATTTACAGAGTGGTAGAGAAAGGGGGCATGGCCGACCTAGACCTCTAAGCACTCCCACTGTGAGGGACTTACTGGAGGTTACAGGGGCTTGTTGGCCCCAAGAAGCCTCAGCAACCAAAGGGACTTCATCCCCAAACACAGCCTTTTTTGAATGGGGTAGGGTAACGCTTCGGCCCCTCTCCCTGGGTCGACTTCAGCCCTTGAAACCTTTCTCCCCCGACCTGTCCTTTTTGGCCCCTTGACCCCATTCCCATGGCCAAGCCTCTCCATTGGGGACCACGGGGAGTCTCAAGGCCCAACTGTCCCTGCCAGCTCCCTGCCTCCTGCCTACCACCATGGGCGTGTCTGGTTCAGAGGAATGTAATTAATAATTTATATACATTGCATACTCCTACTATGCGTTCGCTAACCTAGATGCCTTGGGTGTATGTATGTGTTCTGCCAAGAATACCCTATTGGATGATCCAACCCCCATTACCTAAATGGAAAGAATGTAGGTCCCAATCTTGGACACAATTTGGACTTTCCGCCTCGCAGAGGGATCAACAAGTAGCTGGGCTATGGCTTCAGTGTGTAGTGACTTCGCAATGACCTCAAGTGCTCCTCTATCTAAGCCAGGAAATGCTTGTTTATATACAACAAAAAGCATCCTTGCTCTCGAGCCGAGGCCGTAGTTAGGCTGACATTGTAATGATCTATTGAAAGGTGCGTCGCCTTATGGTTGAAAACCATTAGCAACATTTGCACAATGTGTCTCAAGGCCTTGTTTGTGATGTTTAAGGTGTCATGATAGTGTTCTTACTAAGTGGAATTTGTAAATGATGTAGTTTCAGAAAAACTAATCCTGCATTGTCACATACGCAAATTTGTGTCAAAAATCATTGTGCGAAAAAGAAGGCAACTTAGGAAATATCTACATGGTAAAAATTGAAGTCTTTCTCCTCAAGCCTATCTAAGACACATGAGACCCACTCCTCAGACATAAGTCGACTAAAAAGCTATCTAATAGTATGAAAGTTATGGTATATAGAATTAGTTCCCAAACAGTGCGCCGCGGCACCCCAGTGCGCCATCAGAACTCACCAGGGGCGCCGGGCACTTCTTGGGAATGTGGAAAACGTTCTGCCCTAGTACTGTAAATTTAACTTGTATTGTTGATGCCAACTGCCTTGCATTTGTTTACCCTGCGAGTCTTTTTTTTTCTTATTACGGCTCCGTTATAAAGACATGCACTTACATTTTTTGTAATGGCAATTTGGAAGCCCATGTGGGAATGTCATATGGGGGAGTTAGAGAAGTCGCACCGCTCAGCATCTGGAATGGTTTGAACCAGCGCGTGACGCAACAATCAGGACAGTGCTGCTGAGGACTGTGATTGCTGCCGTCAGCCACTCTTATAGTCGGAAAAAAGGGTAAACATGATCTTGTGTAGTGAAGGTCAAATTACGACCAGCCGAGAGTGTTTCTGGAGTTTCTGGGGGGTGTTTAAGATTTCTGGCCAACTGTACAATGTGCGTTATAATCTTTCCTTCCACTGAAAATGCCATGTTCTCATTTGGCTTGCCTTATTTTCAAATGTTAAGAATCCAAACTGCTTGTGTTCCATTATTTCAAAATGTGCACCACGCAATGCATACTGTAAAACAAAGCATTGAAATGCAGTGGACACACAATTGTTTAAAACACCCACACATCTATTAAAATGGGCTTATCTAAACACATGGATTTTTACAAGTCATTTCGGAGTTCTTGAAAAACTATTGAATGTTGGGCTGCCGCTAAATAATACTCAAATCTTGTTTATTACAGACTGGTGCCACTGTTATACACATACAAGAAATGTCCTGCCAAAATTACTTCAATCGTAAAACAGGGCTGCTTTCTTACATAGCACAGGCACAGATTCATTGTGACATATCTACCTTCCAAGAATGGGCCTTTCCATGACAATAACAAAGCGCAGACTTTGCACACAGTAAAATAGGAAAGGCTGTTTGTTGATCATGGGCTATTGATCATGGTAGTAGTCACAGTGTGTTTACCATTTCAGTGCTTTCAGTGTTTAAACAAAATGTGTGAGAAATATAAAGGGTGAGAGGGAAAGGGGGTACTCCTTGGCATCAGGTGTCACTACTATGCTTTTAAAACCTGTATTGACAACATATCCACAAATATTGTGTAATGCCCTAAAAAGAAATGTCAGGTTTTATTTACCCAGTAACATTTGTATAGATTCCCTGCTGCCGGTAATGAAACAGGAGCCACAGGTTAAAATACATAATTTTGCAAATCTGGACACCATGGGGCATATTATCAACAAAGGCGATACAATTATCGCTTGCTTTATCGGCAGAAAACTGCCGCTAAAGCCGCTTTTGCGGCAGTTTTCTGCCGATAAAGCAAGCGATAATTGTATCGCCTGTGTTGATAATATGCCCCCATATTCCCTTGGTTGGACAGAACGGTGCTGTCTAAACAAAAATAGATTGTCATCTTGCTATAAAAAAAAAAAACCAAAGAGTACTAGTGGTGACAGAGCCTTGAGCTGCGCAGAGACCTCAGCAGTAAAGGAAAGAGTGAGTAGGTCTCCTAATCTTGACTAGTGCACTGAAAGGATTACTGAAGAAAGTTGCTAATCTCTGTTAATGTCACACAGTTATCTCAGAAAACCTACCATGAGGTCAGCACTGCAGATGCCACCGGGACGATTTTCCTCATTTCACTTATCTCTTCTTCCCCTGATTACACATTTGTTTACCTTACCATTCACGTCAACGGTATGTGTTTGACCACAACACCAGTAAGCCTCCATACGAAAAGCAGCCATGTGACATAACATTTTCTCATTCATTACATCTCCTTCTTTATCACTGTACATTCCAGCACCTGTGGTCAGGCTTACATCACCCCTCCCTGAAAAAAATTGACATGATGGGGAGCCGCAGCCAACTACCAATTATGTCAAGGGAGCCGCGGGTCGAAAAAGTTTGGGAACCACTGCTGTATAGTGTCACACTATATGTATATACACTTGAGTATAAAATCCATCCACAAATCAATTCAAAAAGGTAATCATACAGTTTGAGAGCCAAAGCACGCAGAAAGCCGTTATTCAAAATGTTTAAAAATATAAAAGCTAATCAAAACCACATTTAAAAACAATGTAAAATGTTAACAGGCCGAATTAAAAGTTCACACCGAACGGAATAGCCAATTGTTAATGTGTTCTGAGTGGTAGACAAAAAAGATCTGTTCCCAGCAAAAGTAGACGATGATCCCAGAGGTGCACCTTGAAGCAGGTTTATGGAGCAAACGTGTTCCCATCCAGCACCCAAGGCAGCTGCTGAGGAAGTGACTATGGCCAGTGGAAGATTCACCAATCCAAAGCTAAGATCCAATTCACCATGAGCAGAAGCAACCGAGGATGGCTTGTAAAATGCTCTCAGAAGCATTGGAATACACAGTGGACAGCAATACAAATGGGCCTTCAAGGTGTCCATCAGTACATTTATGTCTGAAGGCTCAACCAATTGCATACCTCGGCACAAGTCCAAGGCACCCTCAAAAGTGCACAGCAGACAGCGGAAAATGGGCTGCGCTCAGTGTAACCAAACAGACTGAAATGATAAGAACTAATGCTCATTCAATTCCAGGAAAACAGCCAAATGTTCAGTGATGTCAAACAATGTTTTCACCGTCACTATGCTGGGATTGTCGAGGTCTGGGACCCACATCTTTACCCCAAACAGGATTTTGTAGGGAGTACGATCACCCAGGATTTTTTTAGGCAGGTTGTTGAGTGCCCTCTGGATCTCATATTGATGATGAACCCAACTGTGGCCCGATCCTATTTTACCCCGAGTGCTTTAAGTCATGGATTGTCCTCTCCACAACCGAATTTCCCTCAGGGTGTTATGGACAGGAGAAAGGCTGGGTCACACCCAAACGTCCCATGGCCTTTTCGTAAGCCATAGAGCTAAACTCTGGGCCAAGGTCAGAATGTAATGTGCCTACTATGTTGGTCCTGATGAAGACTCTCAGGTACTTTCCAACAGTTCAGGCATCAGCCAACCAATGTGGCCAGACCCATAGGAATCGAGAGCCGGAATCCACTGCTACCAAGATGTACTTGTAAGCTCCATATGATGACAAAGGGCCACAGTGGTCCAGGTAAGCACAAGCCAGAGGCTTGTTTCAAATCAGTAGAGAATACGGATCCCAGATTCACCACACTGATAGTGTGTGATTTGTTTTAAAGTGTCCACTCGTATAATGAATACCAACATTATTAGAGTCAGAATGGATTCTAAAACTCTAAGGATTACACAATTAAGCACAACATGCTTTGGGAAAGGTAGCAAAGCTGAAAGATTGCTTGCCACAGACTCATGTAATACACACATCGAGTCATCAACGTTTTGGCATTCATATTGCAGGGAATTCCATCGCTGATGAAGCCGCAGAAGAAACAGGTCGCACTGCGAGGATAGACAGAGACATCATGGTGGCTGTCAACGCTGAACGCGATGGCACCCACCTGCCTAAAGGATTTCCACTCAAGTACTCCGACAAATTAGATGCACAAAACATACCATTTGCTCATATTCCTGGAGTGGGGTATAGAGTACTACCAAACATGGATCGCAGACTCTGATTGATACTAGCTGTACACAACGGTCTGGCTTCTGCATATGCAGGGGTGGCTGCTGCAATTTCATTATTGCAGCATCGCTATTGGTGGCCTGGTCTTTACAAACATACCAAGAACTTTGGGCCTCATGTAGGTAAATGGTATTTACCGATTCGTAAATACCGAATTTTACCGATTCGGTATTTACAAATCGGTAAATTCTATGTAGGTATATTTACCTAAATAATTACCGAATCGGTAACATTCGGTAATTACCGAATCAGTATTTACTGATTCAGTAATTGCCATTGATTCCTATGGGCCTAGAGGCCCATAGGAACCAATGGCAATTACCGAATCTGGAAATACCGATTCGGTAATATTACCGATTTTACAAGGGGGACAGGGTGTCACTTTGACACCCTGTTGCACCCCTGATTCTAAGGGAATGTATGTGTGCCACATGGCACAGGTGTACATGCACAGATGTGCATGTACACAGTAATTTGTTATTTACCATCAAATAGCATTTGATGGTAAATAACGAATTCTTAAGGGCCTGTGGCACTGTTTTCAGTGCAACTTACATCCCTTATTACCGATTCTGTAAATTTACCGATTCGGTAATTTACAGAATCGGTAAATTTACCGATTCGGTAAATTTACAGAATCAGTAATATTTTGGCCCCCTAGATCTGGAACTCCAAATACCGGTTGGTAACGGGCGAAATCGGCCGTTACCGACCAGTATTTGGCCACCTACATATGGCCCTTTGTCCTTAAATACAACATCTGCCAGCAGATGAAGGGTTCCACCATAGCGCATCCATCATAGACACCACTACTGATTTCAAATAAGCCATTGGCTTGTGTCTATTTAGACCAGTGCAGCCCTTTAACATCAGATGGGGTTACGAGTAAATCTTGTTAGCAGTGGATTCCTGCTCTCTATTTCTGTGGGTATGGCCACAGTGTGCAGGTGATGCCCAAACTGTTATAAAGGAACTGCAAGTCTTTATCAGGACATACATAATTGGCACATTACACTCCAATTAGGGTCCAGCGTTTAGCTTTCATGCTTACAAATAAGCCATAGGAAGTTTGAGTGGGACCTTGTGTTACTCTTACCTCTATCGTCCTGGGGGAATTTTGGTAGTGGAGAGGAAACACTGTGACTCAAAGCAGTCTTACACAACAAGGGTTCTAGGCTTTGGTCACAGTTGGGGCCATCACCTACATGGGGCCCAGAGGGCCCTCAAAAACATACTGAGAAAATCCCTGGGTGGTCAGACTCCCTATGAAATCTTGTTTGGGGTAAAAATGTGGGTCCCAGACGTTAACAATCCCAGCACAGTGGTGGCAGAAACACAATTTGACATCAATGAACATTTGCTTGTTTAACAGGAACTGAATGATTTCTAGGACAGACAAAGCAACGTCCAACTGGAGAAGTGAAGGTAGAGCAGTCAAGCATTGTTTTTTGGCACTGCTTCAGATTTAAAAGGATCTGTAAATCTGAGGCAGTGCCAAAAATGTACTCCTCCCCGAGGTATAAGACTGGCACAAGGAGGAAAAATATGTTTTATTTCTCTTCGTTTTTTGCTCTTACTTTGTGTGCTGCATTCTGCAACACACATGCAAGCATCAAAACATCAATGATGATTGATTTTTGTGCAGGAAGGTGTCCCTTCCTGCACAACAGCAATCATCTCTGCAATGCAGGCACTCTTGCAGCATGGTGTAAGGGTGCCTGGGCTGGCCATAGGCTGCTTTTTTTGTGCCGGAGCAAAGGTGAGTGCAGGAATGTGCTTTATTGTTGTAAATACGGTGCAATCCTACACTTCGAAAATGCCGCAGCTCAGCTCAGAAAAATGTCTTGCAGCACAGGGATGCGCCATTAAATATGCCCCACAGTCTCCAGTAAGTGATTATGTCTACAGGCCTATGTGAGAATGTGTTGAGTTGGATAAAAGTGTTAGCTGGATAAATGTCTCTGATGCAGGTGAGGTGTAGTGCACCTAGTCATTTGCATTGGCCTGTGTTGCACATTGGCGGAATACCCAGATTGTGGACTATTGTTGCCAATGTGTCGATCCCGCACATCGGAGGAGTTTGCAGCAGGCCCTGACTGTGCAACTCATTGAATCAATTTCCATAGTCAGCTTTTTATGATCAGTCCAGAGCACTGTGTTCAGTTGTGAAGGCGCAGCAGCGTCAGCCTCGACAGCTGAGTGGGGTTGAAATTGTGGTGGGTACACCAAACAATGTAGGTGCAGTGCCTGTGTGCTCAAGTAGTATAGTTTGAAGTGGGGTGCTGCAATATCGTCTCATTCACAGGGCAGTGCCAGTGTCCCCCAGTTTTGGTTGGGCTGCTTGCCTGCCTATACCAGTCTGATCAGGGCTGAGCGCAGTGTGTGGAATGGTGGCCGCTTCGGGGGAGCACGGGTGAGTCCACAGACCTTGGTCCTAGGAGCTCACTCTCCCCGGCAGCTCCACTGTGCCCTGCAATGCCTCTCAAGCCTGACACTCCGCTTTCAGGGTTCGAGTACGCCCTGACTCTGGTTCTCGCTGTTTTGCACATTTTTGCCTAATTTCTGTGCCCAATTTACTTTATTGTGCCTGCCTAATTTGGGGGCCTATTATACTTTATTGTGCCTGCCACTGTATTCTTCTTGCTAGTTTCCTCTTTGTTCCTGGTGCCCCGCTCTTATTTTTCCCACCGCCATGACCCATGAGTCCACCTCCTACCGCCCACTCCCACCTCCCAGCTGCACGTCCCTCCCCCCTCCCCTTCATGATGGCAGCCGCTGCGTAGTCGCGCAGCGGATGCGCCGCTGGCGCGCCTAAGTCAAACCCATAGGCGCCCATTCGCAACCCAACAGCGACCAACACCAGGACCCCTGGTTCTCCTGGACCCCACTGCTATGACCCAACCACCCTCCCCGCATTTAACCCTGGAAGACACGCCGACTGGGCAAGATCCTCGCCCATCACCACCCATGGGCAGTTTTTGTGCGGACCCTGCCACTCATCCTTCACCATCGACAAAGTTCCCATGACCACCAAAGGCACACCCAATGCACGCACCACCCATACCACCCATACCCATACCCTGACTTGCATCCTTCTCAACGTGCGCTCCCTACACTGATATGCCATAGAGATCTTGGACCTGATCGCCACCCTCTCACCCGACATTGCCACGGCCATCCCCGACGGCTACTAGATCCAGAGAAAAGATTGACGAGCTCAGGGGGCTTGCGCCTTGATGCAGTGAGTGGAACTGGTCCTGAGAGATGACAGCAGCACGCCTTGCAACCTATGAACTTTTCTTTTTTTCCCTACTGACGATTGAGTAATCATGAAACACGTGTCTAGGGATACAAACTGAAAATTAATAATACAGCACTGGCTATGAACACTTTGAACTGAGTACTGAGCGAGAAACCATGAACTACGTGAACCATCATGCAAGAGGTAATTACGCTGGGGCGTGCCTGGTGCACTCCCACCCTCCTAATAGCGAAAAGATTGACAACACCGCTCAGGAGGTGGACTCTCTATCAGACAAAAGACCACTTTCCGACTCTCCACAAACCAGCACGAGCGACCCCACGCCAATACATCTCCACTTCCAGATCCAGACTAGCCCCAGGACCATGCTACATGGCACCCTCATCTACTGACCGCCTGGACACCGCACTCATCACGTAACCACCATCGCCGAACTCGCTGCACCCCATGCCATCACCTCTACGGACATTCTACTCGGAGACCTGAATTTCCACCTCGACAACGGCAACGACTCTGACTCAATTCCTCTCCTCAACAACCTTGGACTGAAGCAGCTCGTCAACATGCCCACCCAAAGAGCGGGCCACACCCTCAACCGCATCTTCGCAGGAAGGACTAACACCCGCTTCAGTCACACTACCCGACCCCCCTTGGAATGACCACCACTGCGTCCATTTCACATTCAACACCACCACCGCACCCAAACCCGCCACGAACAAACTGGAGCAAGGTTACAGAGGAACTCTTCAACAGCACCCTCCTCCAAGACCACCCCAGCGCCACGACCAACACCAACTCCACAGCCAAAAAACTTCACCGCTGGATCTCCCACTGCACCGACAAGCTCGCACCCCTCCACCCCGCAGTCAAACAATGCCCTCTAAAAGCTGCCTGGTTCACCGCAGAACTTCAAGAAGCCAGACGATCCTGCAGACGCCTGGAGAAAACCTGGTGAAACCTGCGAACAACGGAATCGCAGAACAACCACAAGAGCACCCTGAAGTATTATCACCAGCGCATAAGAGACACCAAACAGATCTTCATAAGAAATAAAGTCCAGACCAACGCATCCAAGGCCGAGGTACTGTTCGAAGTCATACAGCAGTTTGTCAAACCCAACTGCGAATGCACGGACATCTCACCCACCCAGGAACTCTGCGACAAGCTCAGCTCCTACTTCCATCTGAAGATCAAGGCCCTCTACGACAACTTCAGCGAACCTACGACGAACACCACCCACCGCTGCCAACAAACCCATCATCAGATCCTGGGATCCTGCGACCATCAAACTCATCACCACAACCATGAAGAAAACCCACTCAGGCGCCTCAATGGACTCCTGCCCACTGCAGATATTCCACAGAGCCACCGCCGCCACCTCACCCGAACTAGGTTGAACCATCAATGCCATCAATGCCTCCCTCAGGTCAGGCATCTGCCCAAATGTAAACCCCTCCTCAAGAAAGCAACGGCCGACCCTATGGACATGGAAAACTACTGGCCCATCTCTCTCCTCCCCTTGTGGCCAAAGTCACTGAGAGAATCGTAAACACCCAGCTGATCGCCTTCATAGAAGAGAACTCCATCCTGGTCGCCTTTTAGTCTGGATTCCGCAGCAACCACAGCACCGAGACCGCTCTACTCGCAGCCACCGATGACCTCTGCATGCTACAGGGACACACTGCGGCCTCATCCTTCTAGACCTCTCTGAAGCTTTCGACACCGTTTCACATTGCACACTCGCAGCCAGACTGCACGACGCGGGAATACAAGGAGCCGCCCTCGACTGGATCTGATCCTCCTCTCTGACAGGAACCAGAGGATCCGACTCCCACCCTTCCTCTCCAAACCCATGGAAATAAGCTGTGGAGCACCCCAGGGATCATCTCTCAGCCCCACGCTCTTCAATGTCTACATGGCCCCCCTTGCCGCCATCATCAGACAGCATGGACTCAACATGGTATCCTATGCCAATGGCACCCAACTCATGCTCTCGTTCATGAAGAATCCCGAAGAAACCAGACTCTGCTTCCAGGAAGGAATGAAGAACATGGCAGCCTGGATGAAGGACATCTGCCTGAAGCTAAACTTGGAGAGAACAGGGATTCTCATCCTCGGACCTCTCACCACCATCTGGGACAACACCTGGTGGCCACCCACCCTCAGGGGCCCACCCACCCCAACACCTGGTGGCCACCCACCCTCAGGGGCCCACCCACCCCTACAGATCATGCTCGGAACCTCAGCATCATCCTGGACTCCTCCCTCTTCATGAACCGCCAGATCAACACTGTCACCTCTACCAGCTTCAACTGCCTCTGCATCCTCCTCAAGGTCTTCAAATGGATCCCCCCAACTGCAGAAGAACCGACACCCACTTACTCATAACCAGCAGATTGGACTAAGGAAACTCCCTCTACGCCAGAATCTACAAAACTCTTCTACGCAGACTACAAACTATCCAGAACGCCATTGCCAGACGCGTCCTCGGGGCTCCGCGCCATGAGCACATAACCCAACACATATGATGCCTCCACTGGCTCCCCATCAAAAAGAGGGTCACCTTCAAACTCCTCACATACGCCTACAAATCCCTCAACAACATCAGACCCACTTACCTCAACGACAGACTGTCCTTCCACGTACCCAAGAGGAACCTCCGCTCCGCCAACCTCGTCCTGGCAGAGGTTCCCCGCATCCTCAGAAAGAGAAGCGGCAGGAGAGCTTTCTCTTACATCGCAGCGAAAACCTGGAATGAGCTCCCCGTGAACATCAGATGCTCCACCACCGTGCACACGTTCAGGAAGGAATGTCTGACAAAATGTCGATATACAAAATATCGACCTACAAAAATATCGCAACAAAACTATCGATGTCAACAATATCGACATCCTATCTCCAACAAGGTAAGTACAAAAATATCGGGAAAAAAAATCGATGTAAAAAATATCGTAATTAAATAATATCGATTTTTTTAAATAAATAAAAAATATGTCAAATAAATTAAATAATACTATATATAATAATATGATATATACTATATAATAATACATTTATAATGAATATACATAATTCAATTAAAAATTTTTATTAAACATATGCATATAATACATAATATATACCTCCTTAATAATACCTTTTATTAAAAATTATTTTAATAACTTATAGCAATCCATGAGGGCCATGGGGGTGGAGGCTGGCCAGGTGGACTTCTTGGGGAACCTGCACAGGGATACCAAGGCCAATGTTAGATTTGCCCTGGATCTTCGGGTTTCGAAGGATTTTAAAATTGAAAGGGGAGTAATGCAGGCATGTATCCTGGCCCCATTTCTGTTTAATCTATACATTAATGACCTGGAAAAGGTTTCGGTAGAAACAGGGGCCGACTTTCCTTATGCGGGGCGAAGAGGACTGCCCGTCCTGCTATATGCGGATGACGCGGTCCTCATAGCAAGGACGCCAAGGGGTCTCTAGATGCTACTTGACACTTTTAGGAATTTTATGGTGGCCCGTGACCTAGCTGTTAATGACTCCAAGTCCTATATTATGCAGGTCGGGATCCGCCCTAGGAAGCAGTACCCCTTTAAAGTGGCTGATGAGAAAGTGTCTCTGACCCTGACTTTTTCATATCTCGGTGTTTTATTAGATGACCGCTTGATCTGGGGGCCCTTATTCAGAGGGAAAAAGGGGAAGTCATAAGGGCAAATGCAGCTATTTTCAACTTTTCCGCAAAAATGGGTAAGCGCCCTATTGCAGCCTTGTTGAAATTAGATCAAGTCAAATGTGTTGCTATTGACAGTTATGGGAGCGAGCTATAGGGCTATGCTATAACTGATGTACTCCAGGTGGTGGAGAATAACTTTTTTAAACAACTTCTTGGGGTGCCTAAAGGATGTTCAATTTGGTGGTACACGCAGAAACGGGGTTACCATTTATTTCTGATATTCTGGCCTTGCGCCCTCTGCTGTTTTGGCTTAAAACTTGGCTCAACAAAGACCTAGGGCCCCATTAGGATGACGGGCAGGCTTTGTCCGCCCGCCTTCCCATTGGAAAAAGGGACCGCCCACCATAAGGGCGGGGGTCCCGATGGTGGCATTAGGGTGCGCATCCAGCATTTCTACTAATGTGGCAGGCAGTGCACTCAGCACTGCCCGCCACAATGGCAGGAAGGCATGCTGTGCACTTCCATGCACAACATGGCAGGTACCGCGCGGTGCCTGCCATGTTGTCCATGGAACTGCTGGGGGGTACCATAGCAGGGGCGGCTGGTCCATAGGGACACTGGGGCAGCGCCCCACAAAAGAAACTGCTCACTGCAGTTTGGTCAACAAGGAATGTAAGCAGATGAAATTACAGCTTTCACAATTCGTCTGTTAACATTTACAGGCCGGCCTGTGCTTCAGGGGTTAAAGTGGTGCTGCACTTTATGTTTTTCTGTAGATTTTATGAAGTGCCCCGTAGGTTTTTTTTAACCCCTTTGTTAAAAAGGCTGAATTTTATACAGGTACGCCCATCTCTCTTTTACCTACAAATGTTGAAACCTGAATGTAATCCACTTGTAGTAGGCTACTTGAAATTCTCGCTGAGATCTAGAAACTGTATGGACAATTAATAATTCCCCAACACCAGAAGGCAGCCTCTTATTTACTAGCTATGAATTTGTACGTTCAATTACTGACAGCCCGTTATTTCCCCCTTGTTTTAATATTGATCCTGATGTTTATATTTTTGTATATTTTATTAGAGTGTCTATTACAATTTATATACATGAATTGTATGTTTTTATATTTTTAATGGTGCTATATAACTTTTATGGTTTTTGTTTTTAAACTGAATAAAGTCTTTTGAAATTGAATTGAACTTATAAATAATAAAAATATTATAAATTACAAAATAAACTATACACATAAAATGAGAAAATAAATACAAATGTATAAAAATGTTAAAAAAAAATTAAAAGTAAGTAAATGTTGGATAGCGTAGGGGTAAAAATAACTATTCCCACTCCAAAGAGTGCAACAGTAAGGAAAGTGTTGGATAGCGTAAGGGTAAAAATTACTATTCCAGCTCCAGAGAGTGCAACAGTAGGGAAAGTGTTAGATAGCATAGGTGTAAAAATTACTATTCCAACTCCAGAGAGTGCAACAGTAGGGAAAGTGTTGGATAGCGTAGTGGTAAAAATTACTATTCCAACTCCAGAGAGTGCAACAGTAGGTAAAGTGTTAGATAGCATAGGGGTAAAAATTACTATTCTAACTCCAAAGAGTGCAACAGTAGGGAAAGTGTTGTATAGCGTAGTGGTAATAATTACTATTCCAAATCCACAGAGTGCAACAGTAGGGAAAATGTTGGATAGCGTAGGGGTAAAAATTACTATTCCAACTCCAGGGAGTGCAACAGTAGGGAAAGTGTTGGATAGCGTAGAAGTAAAAAATTACATACTTATAAATAAATTCATATTTTAAAATATTTAAAAAATGAATTATTAAATAAATCTAAACTATTTAAAAATACCAATACATAATTATTAAAAACATAATTACCAATGAATAAATAAGTAAAAATAAATTAATAATTACAAATTAAGAATAATTTATTACCAATTATTAATTAAATAACAATAATATAATTAACAAAAACAATTAATTAAAATAAATTATTACTTAATTACATTTAAATTACTTCCCACCGTACTCCCCTATTTTTTATTTTTTTGCAGAGTTTTATATAGCGCGAACTAGACCCGAACTGAATCAGGTATCAAAGCGCTTTACACATTTTCCAGTTACGTTACATGAGGACACACTTTCATTTTAGGCACAGGGAGATTAAGTGATTTGCCCAGAATCACAGGAGGTTTTGGCGTCGTTACCGAGACTCGAACCCAGATCCCCAGGTCCGAGGTTGAGTCATAATTATCAATTAATATAAATTAATTGCCATTAATAATTAAATAACAATAATGTAATTAACAAAAATAATTTGTTAAAATAAATTATTACTTAATTACATTTAAATTACTTCCTACCCAACTCCCCTATAAACCCATAACCCACCACAGAACATAATTATCAATTAATCAATTAATAAAATTAATTAACAATTAATACAAATTAATTACCAATTAATAAAAATCAATTAACAATTAATAATTAATCAACAATACTATAATTAACAAAAACAATTAATTAAAAAAATTGATTACTTAGTAAAATTTAAATTACTTCCCACCCTATTCCCCTATAAACCCATAACCCGCTATGGAACATAATTATCAATTAATCAATTAATTACAGTTAATTACCAATTAATAAAAATGAATTACCAATTAATTAAAATGAATTACCAATTAATTAAAATTAATGTATAATTCCTAAAAAATTATAACTAATTTAGTATAATTAAATTACTTCCCACCCTATTCCCCTATACAACCCACAACCCGCTACGGTACTAAAATACAACATTTACTTAAATTACATAAAAATTCAAAAAAAACATATTAAATACATCATAATATACATAAAAATCAATGAAAATCGATATTACTTACCTTCGAAATTCTGTCCCATCAATATTACAAATATCTATATTACTTAACTTCTATATTCTGTACCTTCGATATTTAAACATCGACATTATTGTATGTCGATATTTAAAAATTTATTTTTTGTCTGCCTACCGTTCAGGAAGGACCTCAAGACCTGGCTCTTCGACTGACCCGGAGCTGCTGCTCCCCTCCCGCCAGCGTCTTGAGACCCTCACGGGTGAGTAGCGCGATATATAAACCCATGATTGATTGATTGAGTGTATTAAAAAACTTCGCTGTGACGGAGATGGGTACCTTGTTGAAAATATAGAGTACCATTTTTGCAAGTGAATAGGCCCAGCAAGCAACCATGTCACTTTAAACAATTTGCCTTCCGTTTGTTTTGGTCACATGTGTGCTGTAGTTTGCCCGGATTACTTCCTGCCTGTTTCTGCTTACCATGATGCCTAGATATTTGAAGGCGTGCTTTCCTTATTGGGAGGGGTATTCCATCTCACTAGTTACTGTGCACTTTGTCAAAATGGCATTATGAAGGATTTGCCCCACTTAGGGGCCTATTCCGATGTCGGATGGACCTGAGTCTGTCCGACATCGGTCAGGAGCCGTAACCGACCGACCTGCTATCATCAGTTACAGCCCTGCTAGTACGATGCGACCGAAGAGGGTTCAGTCGCATTCGTATACTTTACAATGCAAGCATGCATTCCGAGCGGAATACATGCCTGCATTGTAGAAAGTAGGGGTGCAGTTCATCCATGCACCCTGTAGCCGGTACCCCAAGGTGCCTGCAACCGGGTGCAGGGATCAATGGAGGGGCACCATAGGTGCCCCCAGGCCGCCATCTGGCGGCCTCACACCCATGGGGACCCTGCTGGGGGCCCCCAGACACAGCTTCCGACTGCCTTTTCGTGCCGGACAGTCCGGCATAAAAAGGCAGTGAAAAGCTGCCATTGTACTCCCTCTGTCGTAAAGAGGTGACCGAGGGAGTACTGTGGGATTTCCGGACTACGGACAGGCTCTCCGAGCCTCTAGTCCGCAATCCGGAAATACTCGGCTCGGTCAGAAAGGAATCCGATCGGCAGTGATCGATTCGGTCGGAAGGGCTCCGAACATGGTTCGGAGCCCTTCCGTCCGAAATCGGAATCGGACCCCTAATGGTAATACCTGATAGGCCTGTGAAGTGTATGAACTCACTGATTATCGGCGTAATGTTGATCACTGGATTTTTCACATACAATACATCATAAAGTGATATTATTAGGACTCAAGAGGTAAAACTAAGCCCTCTTTTCCTGTGATGTTGCTGTAGCCGGGCGGCAAGGGATTCCATTGCCAAGGCACACAGGATCGGGGACAGTTCAAAGCCTGACTGGTGCCTCGGGCTATGAGCAGTGTCAGAAATCATGCTGTTTTCCGGAGAATTCAGGCTATGGAGTTGCGTCTCGAACCTTCTGAGGCAAAATTCCGCAGAGCTTTAAAAACATATCTCTTCCGCTCAGTACTAATGTAATCCCCCTGTTCTGGCCTTATCATACTTCTCTCTCAGCGCAGGGACACGCCGGTGGCGCGTAACCAGGCGCTTTAGAAAATTCCATAATAATTTAATATTATTGGTTCTTTGTACAGGAGGCTAATCCACCCAAGCCATGTTCTGACAAATTCCTGGGTGAAGTAACACAGAAAAAGTATGACCGTTACCGGAAATCAAACGTCTTGGTGGCATCAAGAAAGACCTCCATCTAGCAATTCTGCTGTGCTTTGTGTAATAATGCTAATAGAGTTCTAAGACTGTGTGAGGTGGATCTGCCCTGGACAACCCCTCATTGAGTGGGGCAGAACAATAGAGGGATAAGCAGATGCATTTTGTTCACTATCAGTTTTGCTAGAATGTTATTATCTCTATAAATTAAAGAGAGGTGCCTGTAGCAGTTCATCTCTGTTAGAACTGGGGGTCTCTAGTTGGCAATGGTATACACCTTTGACCAAATAGGGACCCTTACTTCTAAGTCAGGGAAAGGGGATTACACTACTGGATCACCCCTGCTCACCCCCTTAGTAGCTTGGCACGAGCAGACAGGCTTATCTCAGAGGCAGTATGTTAAGCATTTGTGAACACACACAGTAATACAGTGAAAACACTACAAATGGACACAACACAGGTTTTATAAAATAATTATTCTTTATATGGACTTAACACAAGACAACAAACGACAAAAATCCACAATACTGTACAAAAAAACGATGTTAAAAATGGTAGAACTAACTTTGATCAAGTTGTCACAAAAGTATCTGCATGCGTAGCACAAAACGATCAAAAGGTTCGCAGGGAGGGAGATGCGTTGGTTCCTTGCTTCGGGGAGGCGATGCGTCACTCCTCAATGCTTGCGCAGAGGAGGGGGTGCGTCTTGTTCCTTACCTGAGAGGAGGTGATGCGTTGATTCTTGTACTGCGTTCCAGTTTCGATGTGGCAAGATGGCGCCTCGATGCAATGCGACACTCTGGTGCGATGCGATAAGATGGCAACCTTGATGCGACGGTGTGAAAATGGTGCATGCACACACGGCGGCCATGCGGCAAACTCTGTAACTTTGGAGCCGCGACAGGCCCTGCAACACGCTTCTCTGGTGATGTGACGGCGACCTCTGCGGTGGCAACAGGCTTCTCCGGTGATGCGTCGGGTAACAGCTTTGATGAAGGCACGCTTCTCTGGTGATGCGTTGGCAACCTCTGCAGCGGTGACACGCTTCTCCGGTGGTGAAATCTTTTGTCCCTGAGACTTCAGCGGGAGGCAAGCACAAGTTCAAACCCTTTGAGAAATATTTTGCAAGATGATGAAAGTTTTCTGAAAGTTCCTTCTCCTTTGCTTGGCAATAAAGAAACCACCGCAGGCCAACTCAGCAACACAGCACACTGGCAGGGGGCAGTCCAAACTCCTGCAGCTTCCTTGCTTCTTCTCCTTGGCAAAGGTTTGTCTTGTTCCAGAAATGACCTAAAGTCTTGGGGCCTGGGTCACCATATTTATGCTGCAAAATCATTTGTCCTCTGAAGGTAGAGGGTCCTGTACCTAGTACAAACCAGTTCTGTGCAGTCCTGGAGCACTTTGTTTGCATGACTCCTTCTTCCCTTTGGCATGGTGGGCCAGGGTAATCAGACACACCACAGGAGGTGGAGCCAGCATTGTGGAAGGCAGGCACAGTCCTATTCAGGCTCACGTGCTACTCCTCCCACTCATCTACATGCAGATAGGTCTATGCAGCCTTGTGCTGACTCACCCTCTCTCCTGGAATCCCCCAGCCCCTGACACTCACAAAACCAGACACACAATACACAAGCTAGCAGAGGCAGGCAGGATGGTTAGGCAAGAAAATACATACTTTCTAAAAGTGGTATTTTCAAACACAGAATGTTAAAGCCAACTTTACTAAAATATGTATTTTATCATTCTGAGTTCAGGCATACTAAATTAGAATTTCTACCATGTTCCCTGGGTCAGTGAGGATTATAAGATGTTATAATCAAAATGCCCATTCTGGCCTATGGGGACAGGTAGCCTTGCAATAGTGAAAATCTATATAGGCTGTAATTCATTATCAAGTCATGCCATATGCATCAGGTCATGACCTACGTTTTAAATTCAATGCACCCTGCCCTAGGGCCTACCTTAGGGGTGACTAAAATGTGGAAGAGGGATGGTTTATGGACTGGCAAGTGGGTGCCCTTGCTAAGTCGACATGGCAGTCACGGACAGCACAAAGGCTCTGCAATGGCAGGCCTGAGACACAATTTACAAGCTGCTTCTGTGGTTGGCACAATCAGTGCTGCAAGCCCACCAGCAGCATTTGATCTATACGCCATGTACTAGGGTGTGACAAGTAATTCAAATAACTCAATCATGGAGTCACTAATCAATAAATCAATTTAACATAGGGAGCACTTGCACTGTGGCACTGACTAGCAGTGGCACAGTGCCCAAAGCATCTATCCAGCAAAACATATAAAAAACAGAGGAGGCAATCAGTGAGAAATGGAAGGGAGACTCACGCCAATGGTACCAGGTCTAACAATCTCCATCAAGGGTTTCCTGGCTTGGGTAGATCTCTATCTGTAAAGTTTAACAGGCAGGCATATAGTGGGTGAGCTGTTACTCCAGAAGGCGGCCACGGGCCAAGCAATCGGTGGGAGTGTTCCACTGAGAACACTGGAGTGAATGTTGATTCTCCAAAGAGATAGTTTAGCATTTTTTCCATGTAGTCTTTCATTGTACCACAGTTTGTTGATTCCACGACACCTAGGATATGCAGGTTATCCTGGCAAGAGTGTGCCTCCAAATCTTCCATTTTCTCCTGAATTACCACAATTATTTTTTTCATCTGGAGCAGTTTTTCCTTATGAGTGTTTGTGGAATCTTCTGAATCCTACACCCTTTGCTCTAAATATCCATTGGTCTCCATGTGCATCTACTCTCTCTTTCAAGTGGTCTATGTAGTTTGTAATAGTCTTGATTTTAAAGTCGCTTTTTTCAATGCTAGGTTTCATGCTCTGAAGCCAGTGTTTGAGGTCAGGTTCCGAGTCTACATTGGGGAGTTACTGGTCGCCCATGGCATCCCCGTGGCTATCTGTTGGCTAGCACCACGGCAGGTCTCAACTGCAGCTTGGCTTGTCATCGGTTATAGTTCTCCATGTCGATGCATCAGCTAGTCGACAGGTGGTGGCGATATCAGATTACACAGGGCGCCTCGGCTCTTGGGACCTGGGTAGATCCATAGATTTAAATGCAGCTGGGCCTCTTTGATGGTGTAGTACAGCCTGGTGCACTGCTTGTCAGCAGCTCCTGTGGCTGTGCTTTGAGGGTCTCTCTTCCCAAAATGGGCAAATAAACCTATCCTGCCACGTCCAAGAGTGTGCCGCTCCAGCTCCTCAGGGACACGACCGCAAAGGTATTGTTGCTGACTTCGGTGAAAATCATATGCATCACTGATGTTTTCTAAGAACTGTACATAACATTTGTGACTATCATCCAGTGTAATGGTTCTGATGGAGCCAGCATTCTTCTTTTGGTGAACCAGGGTAGTCTAGAGGTCCAAGGGCCGGATTAAATAGATTTCACTAATGCAGGTGCCCATTTGCACCAATATCTGTGCTGACTGGCAACTGCAAAAACAATGTGCGGTATTTACAAGGTCTTAATGCCACCAGAACGTCACTTTTAATGACGCTCTAATGGCGTTAAGTCCTTCACCGTATTTACAAGGCCGCGTTAAACCATTTAATGTGGCTTAACGCCGCCCCATAAATAATGCCCCTATTCACCCAGCACTTGACGTGAAAGGGGCGTGCAATGGGTGTTGCAGTGGGCTTTCCACCTCAACACCCATCGCTTTTTGAAGCTGACCCATATTTACAAGGTTTGGGGTGTGGTGTTCTGTACTTCTGATCGACTACTCACTCTTTGTTTGCAGTTCAGTAGTGCGCCTGTGACATCATACGCATGCTATGCACGTTAAGTGATATGGGGCAGCGCCAAAAGTAAAACCATGATATGCCTGGTCCTAAACAGGTGACATGAGGAGAAATGTTTTATATCTTCTCATATTTTGCTCTTTCCACGTGTTTTGCATTCTGCACCACACATAGAAACAGCAAAACGCCTGAAAGATTGTTTATGTACGGCACAGGCACCCTTTTACATGGTGCTAGGGTGCCTGCACTGGCACTAGTCAGCTTTTTAGCATCAGCAGTAGGGGAAATGCAAGGGTGTGCCATATTTTTGCAAATATGGTGCATCCCTGCATTTTAAAACTGTCGGTGCGCAACGTTACCAATTTTTGAGTAACACTGTGATCCGCGAGAGTAAATATGCCCCAATATTTTCAATGCCTAACCAATAGAGCCACTCCACATAGGCATGTATGAGTAGGTAAAGTAGTACCCCTGTAGTATTACTTCACCTACTCTTAAATGTTTTTGAGACTTGCCCCCAAACGCATAACACGGGAACATAATTATTGGAATATCCAGAGAATATTCAGACACAGTAGAGACGAAGGGACTGTGCCTTTATATTAACAAGGAGGTAAACATTTTGGGGACAATTCACAAAGGCGTTTATGAGTATGTGAAGCAGCACTGTACTATTACTTTATTACCACTCCACATGGTCATGAAGCCTTCATGATTCTGCCTCAATATTTGCTACAGGTCAGTCTCTGCAGTGCACCTGTAAGTCCAGTTGCCAAACTGCACCTGAGCAAAGTATGCATGTGATCTTTCTCTCTTACGTGAAACTGAACTGGGGAGTTTAAAGGACTGTGCCCTTCCCAGGCCTGTTTGAACTAAACTCTGTACATGGTCATCCAGAAAAGTTACTGTTTCATTTCACAAGAAAACAGCCCGCAGTGCCCATGAGGCGCATCTGCTGCTTTTCACAACTTCTTGAGTGTGGTATTTCTTGACACATCATGTCCACATATTTCCTGCCTGCAGACCTCAGAGAGAGCTTCCCCATTCTCAGCTTCCTCTTTGAAGGATGGGAGGCTCATCACAGCCAGCGACCTTCCTGTTCCTGGCACAGCTGCCCCCCGCTGGAGGCTGGCGGGGTCCTGTCCCCCGACCCAGCTCCTGAAGGAGATGGCACCTGCCCCTGAGAGAATGAGCACCGGTGAGCAGGCCGGAGGCGCGCGGCAGCCGGAAGAGAGGCCCCTGCTCGTGGGAACACCGGTGAGCAGTCCTGAGGCCCGCGGCAGCCGGAAGAGAGTCCCTGCGCGTGGGAGCACGGGAGGCGCAGTGCTGGTAAACATTAGGCACTGTGAGGTCATGGGATGGGGCGCGGGGGCAAGGCAGCAATGTGCCGAATGTGATGTGTGTCTGGGGGGCCATTGCACCCTAATACCGACTGCATTTTTGGGTGGGGGCATTTTCCTTGCTTACATTCGGGGCCCCTGGCATACCTTACTGCCCCTCAACTGCAGTGACGGACAAAAAAGAGGTGAGTTCACCAAAAAGAGTGACGAGGACCCCAGGAACAGGATTGTTAGCGCACTTCCCAAATTAAATTAAATGTAAATGTAAATGTATGAAACTTATATAGCGCAGGACTTACCCTGGGGCATCTCCGCGCTTGCTTAGGGAACCCGTCCTGGTATTCCCCTGTGAGAAAAAATAAACCTTGAAGTATGAATTTTGAAAACCATATCCTTCCACCGGCAATGTTAGTTGTATACAGGGGATTGCATTTCATTTTGAGACTCCATGAGATTGCATGTGTTTTCTTGCTTTCAACCCTGCGCCTGCTTCCCCCTTCACTTCTTGTTGCACCCCCTTGTTCTCTGGGGCCGGATTCACAGAACTAACTTAAGACAAAATCCTAAACTTACTACCATTTTGGTATTCCCAGAAGGCACTTACTCATTTCGGTATTCACAGAAGGCACTTACTCATTTCGGTATTCACAGAAGTTAGGAGTCCTAACTTTAGGACTCCTAAATGCCTTCTGTGAATACCAAAAGTCTTAAAGTTAGGATTTTTCTCAGTTTAGGAGTAGTCAAGTTAGGACTCCTAACTTTAGGACTCCTAAATGCCTTCTGTGAATACCGAAAGTTTTTAAGTTAGGATTTTTCTCAGTTTTGGAGTAGAAAAGTCTAACTTTACTACTCCTAAACTGAGGAAAAACCTATAGTATGCGCACAACGGGACATTCCCTCCTCCCCGACTTCCTTCCATTTACTGCCCGCTATGCCCAAGAACTCTCGGAATCAGGATATGTTGTCTACGGCGTAGCCTTTTTATTCACATCAATCCAAGTGAATCATCATTGTCCATTACCAAATAAAAATATCCTTCTTGGCTATATAAGAACTATTCACAGCATCACACTTTATCTGCAACAACATGTCAACGGCAGTAAGGAAATCAGGAACGACATTACACTTTAACATTTATCTTGGTCATACACTAGCACAACTTGGCCGTACATTTCAAACTTACACTTTAACTTTTAATTCGGCCGTACACAAGAACTTGGCCGTACATTTGAACTTGACCGTCTAGGCCGGCAATCTCCCATTCGGCTGTGCACATTGCGCCAGCAGGCCCCAACGCGCTACAGACAACAGTTATATTACTTGACATCCAGGGCACTGCATACCGCACCGGCCCACCGGGGTACCTGAACACAGGCATTCTCCCCACAATCCCCAACTCGGCTGCGCACATTGCGCCGGCAGGCCCCAACGCACTACAGCCAACAGTTACATTACTTGACATCCAGGGAACCGCATACCGCACTTGCCCCATCTGAACACGGGCATCCTCCCCAAGATTCTACTCAGTCCATACATGGTGAGTTAGGGCTGTAGAGTCCAGGACTACCGGCAGGACAGTCCCTCCTCCCCGCCTACCCACTGCACTTGTGGAATCTACCCTTTCCAGGGGTCCATCGAATGGCTGCACCTCCATTGTTGTGCACCCCCCTTTGTTGTAAACTGTCAGTGTCAGCCTTCATTCGGGGCCCCTGGCATACCTTACTGCCCCTCAACTGCAGTGACGGACAAAAAAGAGGTGAGTTCACCAAAACCAGTGACGAGGACCCCAGGAACAGGATTGTTAGCACACTTCCCAAATTAAATTAAATTAAAAAAAACCTTGAAGTATGAATTTTGAAAACCATAAAACTGCATAGACAGCCTTTCTGGCAATTGAAAATGCATTTTCAAGTCACAGGCAAGGTGCTGGCCAGACATTTTGTTTCCAATTTACATAGAGTGTGCTTTGGGTCAGCTTTTTGCTCATGACTGAATTAGTTAGGTATTTATTTCAGTTGTCTGTTCATGATCCAATAACTTTTCCTCCTATCCATGTGCACTTTGGTCTCACACTATTATGATTGGTTGAATTGTATCCTTCCACCGGCAATGTTAGTTGTATACAGGGGATGAAGGACTGGGTTCTCTAAAGGCTAATAATCGCTCTAATGCACGTCGTACATCTGCACCTACGATCATACCATTTAAAAAACGACTCTGAAGTTCGGTCATCTCGGGCGGTACATCATCTAAGTCATCATTATCCCACTCTTCTCTCAAGGAGTTGCACATTTCTTCAAACACGAATCTCTGTGTCGGCTCATTAAACTGAGAAAATGTATCGAAAACTATGCGTGGAGGGTATTTAGCAGGGTGTCTAATCCATCTACGCGCCATGGTTTCTAACGTCCCTCTCTCCCTTCCACCAGGGATTTGACTTAATCTCTGGGGAGTTTCAGAGACATCGGATTGAAGCAACGATCCGGAAAGTGGGGAGTAGAGGGTAGCAACAGTGTTAGGGATACGATTACGAACGGAAGGAGAAGAGGAAAAAAGAACAGAAGCAACAGCATTAGAAGTGGTTGTAGGATCAGTGGGGGTAGCAGGAACAATAGACTGAAAAGGTACAGGCAAAGAAGCAGTAAGAAGAAGAGCAAGAACAGGACTGACAACAGGCTGACCAGCAGCCGCCAAAACAACAGGAGGGGGAACAGGAGGAACTACAGGAGCCGTAGCACCCTGTGCATAAGGAGGTGGTGATTTCATTAAATATGCTAACAAAGAATCCTATTTCGAGTCTTCTTCCTTTTTATCAAGATTTGACGATAACACCGGACAACATTTATCCGCCCACATGTGATGCAGTCTAACTGAAACTTCCGTTTCTTTATCTGCTTTATCTTGATGGTGACGTTCTGCATCTTGCATTATCGTAATGATACTACTTTCTTTCTTATCTTTCTTAAGCTGTTTGATTTCTTTCTGCCTGGCCTCTTTGCGCCATAACCGAAAGGAATCGAACATAGCCGGCCTAGATTTTCTTTTAAACAATTTCGCTTCGAGATTATCTAAAATCTTAGTGTCGAAACTTCCATGTGGTGGCCAACTAAGGTCACCGTAATTTTTCGTATAACGAATCCAATGTTCAATATATATAATAGGGCCCACACCATGTCGACTATAGAGCTCATATATCGGAGTTCCAACTGGAGGTATCGGACACGAGTCCTCCAACCGGGAATCCATACTGTAACATTTAAAGAAACCAAGGAAACCACTATGGCCAGGCATCTTGCACGCTAACCTAGTATCAAACTTCAAGGGTTATCGAAGTACAAAATCTTCGTGAAATACAAAACCCTCGGTTTTTGGCAATTGCAACTGTCAAATAACAACTAAGAACCAACAACTAAGAACCACAAATGCAATGGAACCATGCAAAAACGACTAAGCACCAACAACAACCAAGGATACTGGGAGCGACCCACAAATACTTAACTGAGAACTCAATGGCGTCACCAGGAAGGCCCGTCTATCGTCTCGCCGTACAAAGGACTACGCCAGGCGCCGAAACAGGTCGACAGTCAGAGCATCGGTCCATCGCAACCGTCAGGAGGCGGGGAGCTTCGCAGGAAAAGTCTTCGGACCACTTATTTCGACAACAGGATCGATGAAGCGGGGTGCACCTTTCCTCGGAGATTTCACACGAAGTTCCTCACGATCGTCAGGTTTTGGACCGGTACCGCTGATGTCGCCCCACGTTGGGCGCCAACTGAAGGACTGGGTTCTTTAAGGCCCAGCGGTGCCAGGGAACAACACCTAAAACCTTCGTGGGTTACCTGCTCTGGCGTACAAGTGACAGAGACTCGGGACACTTCCTTCGGCGTCAAAGATCAGCGTTTATTACTGCAGGGATACAGAAATCGCAAGAAGTACAACATAGTGTAGGTTCTGAGAGTCTGCTTCAAATTGCAAAAGGGAATCGCTCCTTTTATACACATTTTCGTCATTACTCGACATAACGAACAAAAGGTTACAACTCAGTTCCCACAGTAAACTTCAAAAGGATTGCATTCATGTTCACAGAAGCCCGGAACAAGATTACAGTAACATTTGCCGGTTCCCAACTGTAAAAGCACATCATCTCGCCATAAGGCACATTCCACTCTAGTTGTAAACAGGCGAAAGAAAGAGACAGGAACAGGTGCAAGGAAGACAGACAACCGTAACAGAAGAGTGTGGGGGCGATATCGGAAGCGTGATCACAGGATCAAAGGACTCAAACCTAACATGTGTAAAGCTGAAACAATAGACCAACACGGCAGAATAAGCCTCAAGCTGAGCCATCTGCCTTTGCCGTGTCATTCCCCCCCGGTCGTAAAGACGACCCCAAAGAATATTCATCTTCCGCCAGAGCTTGGGAATCCCAGGGTCACGAAGCGGACATTGTCCCTTCGTTGGCTACGTGAGGGCAAGAAACAAAATGGATGCCATATCTAAAATGGAACCCGAGGGTTCAGATGGAAAAACCCGTAAATGAGACGAAACCTTCTGGGTAGTGTAGCGAAAACGCGTACACATACTAATCTCATCATTTACGGTTCATAGATACCAAACTCGTCCATGTCCGAGCATGCCCAAAAACGTCTTAATGATTCTCACAGAACCTCAGGGATTGCATTTCATTTTGAGACTCCATGAGATTGCATGTGTTTTCTTGCTTTTAACCCTGCGCCTGCTTCCCCCTTCACTTCCTGTTGCACCCCCTTGTTCTCTGGGGGCCCGATTCACAGAACTAACTTAAGACAAAATCCTAAACTTACTACCATTTTGGTATTCCCAGAAGGCACTTACTCATTTCGGTATTCACAGAAGGCACTTACTCATTTCGGTATTCACAGAAGTTAGGAGTCCTAACATTAGGACTCCTAAATGCTTTCTGTGAATACCGAAAGTCCTAAAGTTGAACAGGTGCCCCCCGCGACTAGGGGAGGGGCGCCCTTAGTTGCGCCGTGGGGCTGAGCCTCCTCCGTGGATCAGAGAAGGAGGTGGGTCTGGATAGTTAATGAAGGGCTGGCGGTGCGGAATACAAAACTTAACAGGAAACGAAACTTAGCAGAGGTATTTAAGGCTGTGGTCCAGAGGTTTCGTTCTCTTTGTTCCCTCAGACCACAGCCTGGTTACAGGAGCAACGTCGACCACCCACCCACCCTGCAGAAGGCTAAGGCGTCATGAAGGCAGAGCGCTGACAGTTTACAACAAAGGGGGTGCACAACAATGGAGGTGCAGCCATTCGATGGACCCCTGGAAAGGGTAGATTCCACAATTGCAGTGGGTAGGCGGGGAGGAGGGACTGTCCTGCAGGTAGTCCTGGACTCTACAGCCCTAACCCACCATGTATGGACTGAGTAGAATCTTGGGGAGGATGCCCGTGTTCAGATGGGGCCAGTGCGGTATGCGGTTCCCTGGATGTCAGGTAATGTAACTGTTGGCTGTAGCGCATTGGGGCCTGCCGGCGCAATGTGCGCAGCCGAGTTGGGGATTGTGAGGAGAATGCCTGTGTTCAGGTACCCCGGTGGGCCGGTGCGGTATGCAGTGCCCTGGATGTCAAGTAATATAACTGTTGTCTGTAGCGCGTTGGGGTCTGCCGGCGCAATGTGCACAGCCGAATGGGAGATTGCCGGCCTAGACGGCCAAGTTCAAATGTACGGCCAAGTTCTTGTGTACGGCCGAATTAAAAGTTAAAGTGTAAGTTTGAAATGTACAACCAAGTTGTGCTAGTGTATGACCAAGATAAATGTTAAAGTGTAATGTCGTACCTGATTTCCTTACTGCCGTTGACATGTTGTTGCAGCTAAAGTGTGATGCTGTGAATAGTTCTTATATAGCCAAGAAGGACATTTTTATTTGGTAATGGACAATGATGATTCACTTGGATTGATGTGAATAAAAAGGCTACGCCGTAGACAACATATCCTGATTCCGAGAGTTCTTGGGCGTAGCGGGCAGTAAATGGAAGGAAGTCGGGGAGGAGGGAATGTCCCGTTGTGCGCATACTATAGGTTTTTCCTCAGTTTAGGAGTAGTAAAGTTAGACTTTTCTACTCCAAAACTGAGAAAAATCCTAACTTTAAAACTTTCGGTATTCACAGAAGGCATTTAGGAGTCCTAAAGTTAGGAGTCCTAACTTGACTACTCCTAAACTGAGAAAAATCCTAACTTTAAGACTTTTGGTATTCACAGAAGGCATTTAGGAGTCCTAAAGTTAGGACTCCTAACTTCTGTGAATACCATAATGAGTAAGTGCCTTCTGTGAATAGCAAAATGAGTAAGTGCCTTCTGTGAGTACCAAAATGGTAGTAAGTTTAGGATTTTGTCTTAAGTTAGTTATGAGAGTCGGACCCGATATTCCCACCACACTCTCCACATTCTCAGGCTCATTCATTGCTTTCCCCATCCCGCCTCATCTTACTTTTTTAATAATACCCATCCAGCCACCAGTCTTTCTTTTCTCTCCCAACCCTCTCTCACTTGCCCCCAAAAAATGATATCTATATATACATATATATATATATATATTTTTTACTTTTAGGCACACCTGACTCATTGGTGCATGTCAATCTTATAATGTGTTAAGCTGATTTAACCCATTTAGGGGGGGGGGCATGCAGCCGCCACAGCTATCTTTGCATCCCTTTCTAATGCTTTAAACAACACACTGAAACATGGCTGCTGTGGATGCATGCACATTTGGAGCTGCAGTGTATCCCAAAAAACATTGGCAAAGTCAATAGGTTTTGCTTCTGAGACTGGTTTTGCCAATGTTAGTTTTAAGTAAAGACATGACACTGATATTTTGCTAATGAATGCTTCTGTATGCAAGTTTTGAAGACCACACAAATCTCTTATACATTGGTCTACATTTAGAGACCCTTCAACAATATAGTGCTGCGCACAAGTGTGAATAATGATTCACTGTCTCATTCACTTAATCTCTCACTAGCCCACGCACTCACTTATTCATACAACTTTAATGAGCTGGCAACAAATATGGCACGTACTATCACATTTTTGGTGTTCATTCATTTCTGTATTTGGTTTTATGGTTCATTATAATCACCCAGAGATGTGTTTGCTTTTTCTCATTTTAATTTCTTCTCTCACTTGACTTTATTTATTGTGCATTCTGATTTGTGATGGACTCTCTCCCAGGCCCAGTGGCAAAGACTTACGTACTGTTCTGCTTTGCTGGTTTTTATTTCGTAAAACTCATCCGATAGAGTGCAATGCCAATTTACAAATGTCTCTAATGTTTGACCCAAAACACCCCTAGAATAGCGACTGTGGCATGGGCCTGTCCCGAATTCTGTCCTCAAACCTCTCGCATTGCCTCCAAGTCCGTTCACTTCAAGTGAAGAATCCCCAACTTCAGAAAATGTAATTGTATAAGGCATTGTATTTTGTTCTCTTATTAAAACAATAACACAGGTAACCAAGCACACACAAGCAACCTTTACTGGAATATATACCACGACATCGCATGCGTTGATAACGCATGCGATTACACCATAGTCGTTACAAAGACCGCTTTGTTACATCGCAGTACCTTTACAATGCTAGTCGTTACAATGACTTGCTGTAGGGGGCGCTCTAAGCTAAGGAAAAGTATAATTTATTATTCCAACTCCAGTGGGTTCAACAGTAGGGAAGGTATTGAAATAGTAAATTATACTACTCCTTAGCTTAGAGCGCCCCCTATTGCAAGTTCTTGTAACAACTTGCTTTGTAATGGTACTGCGATGTACCAATCTGGTCGTTGTAACGACTATTTTAAAATCGCATGCGTTGTTATGCATGCAATGTAATGGCTGTTTCCCCCTTTACTGTTGTCAGTGAAATCAATCATATTTTCATGAATCGAAAGATCTGGTTCTAAATAATAAATAATGACGGGACAAGGGAAGTGGCGGAGTGAGGCGTTAGCCTTCCTGGCTTGACGCATCACTCCACCACTTCAGAAATTCAAAGCTGCACCATATTTACAAGAATATGGTGCAACCCTATGTTTACCCCTACGCTGGAGCAACACATAGCAGCCCAGCGACAATGTTGTAAATATTTTTGTCCACCCTAAGCGTGGAAGGGTATACTCAGACATGAGTCCCTTACTCATTGCACCATCAGGATTCAAGCAAGCCGGGCCGAAGACGGCTGTAATGCCAGAAACCGGTCCCCGGAAGCTTGTTTCCTTCCCAGTGTAAGAATTGGCTTTTGTAGTTTGGTTTGCCCTGTTCCCATCATGCACTGGGACAGGAACAGACTAATTTGCATACAGCCAGGTTCTGAAACTGGGATGGTGCAATGAGTTAAAAAACGGTGTTGGATCTAGCCCTGATCTTTTGACTGGGTGAGAGTATTCTGCTTAATTCAGAGACTCTGTCCCTCACCACCCCTTGTTGTAAATATTTTTGTCCACCCTAAGCGTGGAAGGGTATACTCAGACATGAGTCCCTTACTCATTGCACCATCAGGATTCAAGCAAGCCGGGCCGAAGACGGCTGTAATGCCAGAAACCGGTCCCCGGAAGCTTGTTTCCTTCCCAGTGTAAGAATTGGCTTTTGTAGTTTGGTTTGCCCTGTTCCCATCATGCACTGGGACAGGAACAGACTAATTTGCATACAGCCAGGTTCTGAAACTGGGATGGTGCAATGAGTTAAAAAACGGTGTTGGATCTAGCCCTGATCTTTTGACTGGGTGAGAGTATTCTGCTTAATTCAGAGACTCTGTCCCTCACCACCCCTTGTTGTAAATATTTTTGTCCACCCTAAGCGTGGAAGGGTATACTCAGACATGAGTCCCTTACTCATTGCACCATCAGGATTCAAGCAAGCCGGGCCGAAGACGGCTGTAATGCCAGAAACCGGTCCCCGGAAGCTTGTTTCCTTCCCAGTGTAAGAATTGGCTTTTGTAGTTTGGTTTGCCCTGTTCCCATCATGCACTGGGACAGGAACAGACTAATTTGCATACAGCCAGGTTCTGAAACTGGGATGGTGCAATGAGTTAAAAAACGGTGTTGGATCTAGCCCTGATCTTTTGACTGGGTGAGAGTATTCTGCTTAATTCAGAGACTCTGTCCCTCACCACCCCTTGTTGTAAATATTTTTGTCCACCCTAAGCGTGGAAGGGTATACTCAGACATGAGTCCCTTACTCATTGCACCATCAGGATTCAAGCAAGCCGGGCCAAAGACGGCTGTAATGCCAGAAACCGGTCCCCGGAAGCTTGTTTCCTTCCCAGTGTAAGAATTGGCTTTTGTAGTTTGGTTTGCCCTGTTCCCATCATGCACTGGGACAGGAACAGACTAATTTGCATACAGCCAGGTTCTGAAACTGGGATGGTGCAATGAGTTAAAAAACGGTGTTGGATCTAGCCCTGATCTTTTGACTGGGTGAGAGTATTCTGCTTAATTCAGAGACTCTGTCCCTCACCACCCCTTGTTGTAAATATTTTTGTCCACCCGAAGCGTGGAAGGGTATACTCAGACATGAGTCCCTTACTAATTGCACCATCAGGATTCAAGCAAGCCGGGCCAAAGACGGCTGTAATGCCAGAAACCGGTCCCCGGAAGCTTGTTTCCTTCCCAGTGTAAGAATTGGCTTTTGTAGTTTGGTTTGCCCTGTTCCCATCATGCACTGGGACAGGAACAGACTAATTTGCATACAGCCAGGTTCTGAAACTGGGATGGTGCAATGAGTTAAAAAACGGTGTTGGATCTAGCCCTGATCTTTTGACTGGGTGAGAGTATTCTGCTTAATTCAGAGACTCTGTCCCTCACCACCCCTTGTTGTAAATATAGCGACAATGCAGGCATCCTTGCGCCATAGTGCACTGCACTATGCAGCACACATGAAAACAGCTAAAACGAGGAGAAGTGAAACATTTCTCCTGGTTGCTCCAGGGTAAGACCAGGATTTCCCTTGTCCTAATTCTGGTGCTGTCTCCTATTTATGCCTCCCTTGTAAATAGGGGGCAGCATCAGAATCGACGGGTGTTGTAGTGGAACGCCCACCACAACACCCATTGCCTGCCCCTTTCACACAAAGCATAGTGTGAAAGGGGGCCTTATTTACAGGGCAGCTACAGAAACGTCAGTAAAAGTGATGTGGTGATAGGGGCTTGTAAAAATGCCCCTCAATTTCTGATTTTTTTATGAAGGAAATCCCCACTCCCTATGCAGTCGTCAGTCGAAGTGTCAATCATATGGTTACTCAAAACCCGTCAATCGTTTATATCTTACTACCAAGTTTGCCATAGGAAGAAAGGGTGCTGGTGGAATTTTCCAAACAACCAACAAGCACGCTAGTTCTCTGAAACCAGAAGGACCTGATGGATGAACCATATTGCATATGTAAATTGGCCATCGCGGCAATAAATTACAGTTGGAAACGCCGGCTATTTCTATTTTTTTCTATTTTAGGTTCATTTCTCTTTTTTTTCAAAGACATGTTTCTTTAGAGATACTATTAGCTATCTAGAAAAATCACACCTTGCGAAATGAAGAATTGTGTCTAAGTTTAAAAAATGTATAACTACAAAAAGTAGAAAAAATGGACTCCCACTTTGAAAAATGCAAAATCTGTGGTAAAAATTACCTTTTTCTTCAAAGCTGCATTTTCTTGAAAGCTGGGAAGTGAATGATCTCAGCACTACAAACCTTTCATTGATGCCATTAAAAAACAAACAAAAAAAAACATGCACATTCTTGCACAACACTAATCCCCCCCAAACAAAAAAACTAAGATGTAGTTATATTTTAACTTGTTTGTCGGTTCACCAGAGGAAAATCCAGTAACCATGTGTAAACTTTAGAATCCCCAGGATTTGGGGTAAAAAGGCACAAATTTGGCCTAGGTATCTTTTGTGGAAAAAAGCTATGAAAATTTGCAAATTACTCCAGACATCAAGAAAGGGCTTAGAACTGGGGAGTCAAAAGCCACAGCAGCTAATGGGTTAAATGTCAGCGCAGACCTACTGGCTTTCTTACTGCTTGTTTGTCTTGGCAGAGGGTCTAGCCATGGAATTGTGAGAACACCTGTGCATGAGCATCCTTGCAGACATATGGGTGAACAGCTTACAATGTTTTTTTTTTTTAAATATAAAAATAATTCCAAGATTGGTGCCTGTGCACGTGCATTAACGTGCATGCACCAGAGACCATTTTGGAATATTGTCTCTAAAAGTACAGCAGAAATCATTCTAAAAAGTCCTCCAGTGCTTGCACAGGCATGCGCTTGCGTGCTCAATCTCGGAAATGATAAACGTGGATCTTTTAAATGTATTTATTATTAATTTATATTTACAAAATGGCAGCCAGTCATTGTGGATAAAAACATTACGAAAATAAAATATGCATAGGGATGCCATGCTAAAAGAGAGAGGAGAGGGGCCTGGTACCAGTATGCAGCTGATGAGCTCGCACAATAAAATAAAAAATAAAAATAAAATGAGTGTCAGAAGGGTAGTAGAAGGGCAGCAAAGGACAAGTGTGGGGAGTGGAAATCATACACAGAAGGAAGATGGGAGATATAAAGAGAGATTTGCTCTCATGGAGTGATGAAACAGTAACAAGCATTGGCAACTGGCAGGGTCGGATTGGGATCACAATTTTGCCCGGACACTGACGAAAAAAGTGGCCCACATTCAAGGGGCGTGGCCCACAATTAAGGGGCGTGGCCCACATTCAAGGGGCGTGCCCTTTCATGGAACACCATTTGGTTACTCTTTGAGGTCTAATTTGTAGAGAAATATTTAGTAAATTAAGCCTTTTAAAGCTTACAGAGCAAGTAACATTGGTAAAGACTAGGAGCACTGCAGTTCTGATAACTGAATACTTACTTGCAGTCTTAACGCCCTGCACAATGCCGTTAGATACTCTTTCCCAACCAGCTATGTCTTAGACTCTAATCATCACATAAATCAGAAATCTAGCACAAAGTCAAGGAGAAAGCGTAAGACTAGAATCTCTGGGAATAGAACATGTAATAACAAAAATAAGAATTCACATACAAGGAAAAGGCAGTCTGGGGTGTAAAGAATGCTGGAAAATGTATCTGTACAATCTAGTCATAAATGTATTTCACAACCAGCAGGTGATGTCCATATACAAAAAACACAGTTCTATTTATGAGTACCAATTACAGTACACATGATCCGATTTTTTATTTAAGGGCCTGGGTGATGAAGTGATCTGCCCAGAATCACAGGTTGTTGAGCAGACGCTGGGACTTAAACTTGAATCCCGCTCTCTGGAACTCTGGTGTCAAGCCACATATGCCTATGCACAGACCAGAGACATTTTAAGGCATGAGCAATGTGGGCTCTGGCCCATGGCTCCAGCCTTTCAGGGAGCCCCCTGATAGAGCCATCTCTGTTCTGCGGAGAATCTTGCCCTAATGACCATGCATACTCCTTAAACAGATTGTTTTTAATACCATTTTTTCAAATTTATTTTTAATATGGGCGATGAGTAAGAACCTATCACGGAGATTTTGCAGAAAAAATGTGTTTATGTTTCATGCAACATCCATAAAAAAATGTCTTTGAGATCAAACAGGCCATCACATATGAGAAATGGGATTATTTTCAGTAATTTTAGTGAGCTGCTACTGTGTTGTAATATTGAAAACACACGTCAATGTCCTTGAATATTAGATGTAAATACATTAAGAATTTGGACAAGTATGGTAGTGCTCTGTCCAGTGACCAGCTGAAAGAGGGCATCAAAGAGCAGAAATTTGATTATAAATTCAAATCTGTTCCGAACAGGGGCCCAAAAATATGTTTGGCCCAGGGCCTCCAAAATCCTTAAGATGTTTGGCACAGACAAGGAATGAAAGTGAGAGGATACTCTTCTTGCACATGACAAAGGGCCAAGGTGACAATGGTCTACATGCTGAGCAACTAAGAAAACAGCAAGTCCCCTTTTTGTCACAAAATTATTCGAGCCCTTCAGCAAAGGAGCACCTAATAAGCTGGAAGCCCCAGCTATTACTAACCTACTCAGCCCTCCCCAGACCTTCAGCTCAGGAGCACATGAGCAGCAGTAAGGCCCCTGCAATTAGTAAATTAATCAGCCCTCTAGGCCTCAGGGCAATGTCCTGGCAGGGGAGCACAATACACAGCTGCTGGGTCATCCACGGTAGCCAGGGGGAGGCTGAGGTGAAGATAGTGCAAGTTCCAAAAATCACCTGGCTGCCACAGCGAGACCCATTCTTCCTCGCCCACTATGCCCTGAATGTGAAGGGTTGTGGGCGAGGTGTTAAAACTGACACTGTTTATGTGCTGCGTGGGCCCCTGGGGGGCGAGGTGAAAATGGCTCAAAGGCCTGAGCAACACCTGACCCCAGGGAGGCCGATTTTTGCAATCACCCCCTCCCCAGCCACCCTCAGTGTGATTGCTTCGCAGGGCAGGGGGTGAAGGAGAGGCCACAGCGGATAATCGCTGTACGGCCACACAGAGAGGCTGCTTTCATTTTTCTGTCTCTGTCTCCGTGCCCTCTGTGGGGCGTTTTTTTTTCTCCCCTTTCCTAGTCCACAGAGAGCATGGAGACAGAGACAGAGAAATGAATGCAACTTCACTGAGCGGCTGGGAAAAGGGGGAAAAAACGGCCCACAGAGGGCACCGAGACACCGGCCCTTCGGCCCATGCCCGAATGCCCGCATTGCCAATCCGCCCCTGGCAACTGGTAAGGCCAACAGCCAAAGCTGCACACCATTGAGGAAAAATAGAAGCAAAAAGGAAGCCATGATGTGTCTGCTGTTCTCGGTTGCGTCATTCTCTAGCCTCGCATGCACCACCACCACGAACACTTACTCCTGCAGAATGACGTGGGTGCCATTTGAATTTTTTTATTTACCGATCCAGTATGGTAGACGCCACTTGGATCAGAAAATAATAAAAGTTTTCTTTTAGTGTGGAAGCGCAAAATAGAAATAAAAAAGGACTGCGGAGGGGAGGGGGTCACAGGAGTAGTGGGTGAGGGAGCGATTGGGGAGGAAAGCAAAAGCAGCAGATAAAGGGGAGAGCACCGCTGTGGGAAAAGTATACAATGGGGAGAACAACACTGAACACGAGAAAGAGAACACAAGCTGAGCAGCATTTGAGGTAGAGAGACACACAAGGGGCGGGGCAGAAGAATATGAGTAAGAGAGAAGCGCAAAGAGTGGGGATGGGGAGTTTGGGGGTAGAAACCCACTAGAGAGAGATTGAGCAGCACCCGAATGAGAGATCAACACAGAGGGCTGATAATTGGGAGGAGGAAAGCTCATGAGGGAGAGAGCTGGAAAACGTGCACTCTCCTGGAATACTAAATCGAAAAAGAAAAAAAGTAGGGGCATATTTACTAGAGAAGTGGAGGAGCGTGGCGTTTACCTCCTTGGCTTTACGTCACGCTCCTCCACTTCTGAAATACAGGGCTGCACCATATTTACAACAATATTGTGCAGCCTTGCATTTCCCCCTGCACTGGCGCTAGATTTAGGCACCATAGTGCAAGGGTGTCTGCTTACAGAGGAACATTATTTATGTGCAGGAAGGTGTCCATACTTGCACATAAACAATCTTTAAAAGGCGTTTTGAAACTTCTATGTGTGCTGCTTAATGCAATACACATAGAAGTTGCAAAACATTATTTTCTTTTATGGATTGTGTATGTGCAGGAAGGGACACCTTCCCACACACCCACACATAAACAATCAAAGGCCTTTTGCTGTTTCTATGTGTGCTGCACAGAGCATCACACATGGAAACAACAAAAACGAGGAGAAAAACATTTCTCCTCGTTGCACCTGTTTAAGACAAGGTTTTACCTTGTCTTAATTTTGGCAATGCCCCATTTTTACGCTTTCCCTTGTAAATATGGGTCAGCATCAAAATCAATGGGTTTTGTGGTGGAACGCCCACCATAACACCCATTGCTGATCCCTTTCACGCTATACTTAGGGGTCTTATTTACAAGGCACCGTTAAGCCACGTTAAGTGTTAAGCCACGTTAAGTGGCTTAATGCTGCCTTGTAAATAAGGTGTAGCCCGCATCACCACCACGTCACTAAGAGTGACGTCGGGGTGGCAATAGAGACTTGTAAATATGCCCCACAGTTCCCGAAAAGAGAGCAGTGGAAATATATAGGTCAGCCAATCTAAGCTATGGTAGAGAGGATTCGCTCTAGACACATGGGGGGATATGTACTAGGAAGTGGCGTAGTGTGTCGTTAGCCTCCTTGGTTTAACGACACGCTCCACCACTTCCGAAACTCAAGGCTGCACCATATTTACAAGAATGAGGTGCAGACATGGAAAAAGTAAAAACGAGAAGAAATAATGCATTTCTTCTCTTTTCACCAACTTAAGACCTGGATTTTCCTGGTCTTAATTTTGGAGCTGCCTCTTATATACGCCACCTATGTACATAGGGGGCAGTGTCAAATACAATGGGTGTTGCAGTGGCATGCCCACCACAACACCCACTGCCCGCCCATTTCACGCTAAACATAAGGTGAAAGGGGGCCTTATGTCAAGGTAGCATTAAGCCATGCTAAGTGGATTAACGCTGCCTTGTACATACGGCGCAGCCCATATCGCCACCACAACGTCACTATAGGTGACGTTATGGTGGCGCAAGGGGCTTGTACATATACCCCATTGTATTTTAATAAAGCAGACAGCGTTTCAAGATGTATCTGTTTCTTATTATTTTAATGTATTCATTGAAGGTCTGTAAGGTGAAAATGCCTCAAAGCGCCAGGTGGGTTAATGAAGGTGCTGTCAGGCTTCACATTTTTTCACACTGTTGGCTCGATTTACAAAGTTTTTTTGCTGAGAGTCCTGGCATACTCCTGCGATTGGGTGGTAAGCCAGGAGGACAACAAGAGTAAGTCACAACAAAACCTTTGCTGAGTCCCTGCTACAGGCTTGGAGTGCAGGGGAGGGCAAGGCTTGGACAGTGAGGCCATCAGTCTGCCTGTGTTTCCAGCCTAAATTTGAGAGTTCATCTAATAAGGGTGGACACAGAAGGCTGGACTGGGACTCCTGACTACATGACTGGTATCAACAAGTAATGTCGGTTTATGAAATGCCAGTGTATTATGTGCATGTACCTTGTGAGCTATGGTCTCTTTCTTTTAATATATTTCTGTTGTTTACCAGTATACTAAAAATATTGTCAAAAGCGCAAGAAGTCCAAAATGTAACAAACTTTTTTGATGCAATTAAAAAAAAGAGAAATGTAGTTGTCAGAAACATCCTTCAGGAGTCTTCCTGTCCATCTACTTAATGTTATTATACCTGCCAGTCTACGTTGAGAGACATCCCTGCTTTCTCTTTATGTAAATTGGTGGGGAAAATACAATTTCAGTAGCTGAAATAAAAAAAACATGATAGAGATAACAGCAAGTTAATTTGCAAAACTTAATTAGGTTAAAGCAAAGCCATGGCAATGTCAATAGGTCTGACTTTCATGTGCTAACACATGGAAAAAGCATTTATTTTTGCATAGGTATATTTTCACGTGTTAGCTCATGAAAGCCAGACCTATATGCTCTGTCAAGGTTTTTTGTATAAAATACAGGCAAGGGAAGATCATTGGCTGAAGGCAGCTTGAGAAAACAGCAGTGAAATTAAGGAAACGTTTATGCAGGTAAAAACAACAGGAGGTAAGTATAAATGTCAAGACAATAACAAGCGTTTGCAGTGCAATCGGTCTCGCCTTCAGGACCTTATATGTATTTAGCTATGCAGCACATTAGCCTGGGTGCTGAAACATCTACTGTTCTTTAAAAAGGAAGGAAAGTAAGCGCCAAACTGCATGACACACCAGGTATGGGAACACATGGAGAGAATATTGCCTTTCAGTGGGAAATGGTATAGTCCAAAGCTCGGTTTTAAATATAAAAGCAGGGCCTTCAGTGGTCATATCACTGAGAATACAAGATTTGAAAAAAATATTATTGTCTATGGGTGCTCGTGGAAGACAATTTTTATGGACTGGAATCTAGAGAATGGTAAAGTGATTCTGGTATTTTACTAACCTCTGCTGGTCGTTTTCTATCAAGAAAGTTAAACTGAGGCAGTTGCCAGAAGTTTTTTTAAAAAGAAAGTCCCTAAGCAGAAAGCGCTGAATTCTGGTATTTTACTGACCTCTGCTGGTCGTTTTCTATCAAGACAGTTAAATAGAAGCAGTTGTACAGAAAAAAGTCCCTAAGCGGAAGTAGACAAGTCCTAGGGCTGATCTCCAGAGCCTACAAAGTAAAATACACATAGAAGTATATACTAAAGTATATGCTAAAGTATATATACTAAAGTATATACTAAAGTATATACAAGAGATCTTGAATGCTCGACCTAAAAAAGGCACAGAGGGAAAGAACAATATCATGAGGTAAGAAAGAAAAACTTCTCTGGACAAAGTCACTGTGTGCATCTCTTAAAGAACTGGACCCATTAGGTCATGCAGACCTAAAATAAGATATGTAAAAAAAAGAGCAGAAGAGTTCATTTAAAGAATACAACCTGCATGTTTTTTTTTAAACTTGCAGAAGTTCCATTCCAAGGCACATGTTTTTAATGCTCAGTGCAGAGAAGGTCATGTGGCATTGGGATCCGGTTTCTGATGTGCGGAGTTCTGCATAGTGGAGAACTCCTCACAGGGCGAAATGGATCGCCTGCACAAACACATTTATTTGTCCAGGGGAACACTATTTTTTTACTGTGGAGAATCCCCTTCCCCTACTCTCCCAAAAATCTGGGGGTTATCCAAATCTCCTTCGTACCATGGAAAATAATTTATGCTAGCCCTTGTCGGAAGTAAAAATCCTACTATATCCGGGTCAAAAAGAGGAATCAGTGGGGTTATGAATGCCCACAAACATAAGTTTGCAAGTGTTCACAATCTTCCAACACTAACCCAGCACCCAATACCCAAGGCCGGCCAACCGCCTGCTACTACTGCTGGCCTTTGGTCACGTGTGATAGGAGGTTGGCCACAGGGCGCGGCCTCTGGCCAGGCCCTCCGCACAACCCCTTTTATAGTGGCCAGCACACCGCTAGGCACAGCCTTAGTTTTGTCCAATAGAATTACCCTGTGATACACTTTGAAGATAGTCACCAGCTTGTGTTGCCATTGGAATTACAAAATGTGGTGGCTGCGTTAAACGTATGAAAAACAATGATTTCTATATTTTTTAAGTATAATAATGTTTTTTATACTTTTAAGATCACAGGTCACCACAATTGGATTTACCAATGCCAGCACATATTGAAAGCCTCTGCAGAGGCAAAGCCAATAGCAGCATCCACTATATGATGTGGGAAAGAGGCAGCAGCCGCGGGAGATAATATGGGGGTCAGGAGCGCCAAGACACATACAGAATTGCCGTAGGATAACATCTAGGGCATCACCAATCCTGGCATGCCAGGGAGGAGATGTGAGGCAGAGCTGAGCTGCAGAACAACATCCTGAGCATCATCAAGCTCGTTGTTCGGTGCATGGAGCACCGCATAGGAGTACCAGGAGCGAGGGTGGAAAGAGGAGACAATGAGCTGGCGAAGATTAAAAGACGGAATCAATGAGCACACGCATTGTGTCACTGCAGAAAAAGCAGAGCAAGGACTAGGACATGTGCTCCTAAGGAGTGCAAGTTAGAAATAAAAATAAAAGCAATGGAGTTCCCTGATGTCACCAATGGAAAGATGAATCATACCAAATTTAAAAAAACGGTAAAGGAGAAATCCTCCAGTAGACCAAACGTAAGAAAAGGAAGAAAAAACATCTATTACAGAGAAGCAAATAGAGAAAGAACATTTAAACTTGAGCCAGGAGCTCACCCAATCCCTTCTCTGGGTAGTCTGTAGACAGCAGGTTTTTGACAACATACAGCTAAAGATCTCAGCTGGTCAAGAATAGATAGCATCGATAGGATACCCTATAGCTCCCCTTAAACTTCCCTTGCTAACTCTGCTTTGACTTTCAGAGAGCTGCCTAACAATTCAGTTGAAGTGCCAGGTGGTGCACAGGGTACTCAAGAGCCAGTGTAACCAATTGGGGTCATAAAGTGCCACACCCACAAGAAAATTCACACCAACGAGAAAAAGTCGTGTTTTTAGAACTATTTTTTAAAATTTAAGAATTATAGGAATTTTAGGATTCCTGACTTAATATGGTAAATTGTAATTTACAGTTGTTTTAACTATAGTAAAATATATGTAATATAGATCAAACAATTTTTTAGGACCTCTTTAGAGTGAAGTCACTAGCTCGCAATGGCGACCATAGTTTACTGTTAGTGGTAGACACACTATGCACACTGTATAAGAATACTTGCTACATAAAGAAATGTAATTTGCTACATCAAAATATGTATATCTGTGTAGATGATGGATGGATGGTTAGATAATGCCAGTCTAGAAATGCCTGCTCGTTTTCAGATGTGACTAATGAACCTGAGTGTAACCCTCTTCTCTCTCTTGTCTTTCAGGCCTCACATAGAAGGTGGTGTGTTGTGACATCCGATGAAGGTTTGCAGTGCTGCGCTCTGTGTATTTGACAAGCTGAGTTTGACACTCAAATTGGTAGAGTGTCAGTTTGTCAAATACACCAAGGGAGGCATTGCTGAGCAACAATCGATCAGTGGAGAGAATACAGACCTCTTTCTACTCTTCCATCAGCCTACTCTAAGCATTATACATCGTAAAGCAAAGAGTAAAATCTAACTTTTGTAAAGATTGAATGAAGTTATGCACTGTACCAAAGGAAGACCTCACCTCTGCCCGGTTGAACACATTTTTGGACAGGGCCTATCTTAATGTAAGGTGCCTTTCCATGTGTATTAATGTAAAACGCCTTTCAATATGTATTAATGTAACATGCCTTTCCATATGTATTGGTGTAATATGCCTTTCTTTGTGTATTCATGTCATATGTTTTTCCATGTGTTTTAATGTAATATGCCTTCCAGGTGGATTCATGTTATATGCCTTTCCATGTGTATTGATGAAATATGCCTTTCTATGTGTATTCATGTTATATGATTTTCTATGTGTTTTAATGTAATATGTGAAGAACTGTAATCTTCATTCTCAGGGAATACTTACTAATAAAAAGAGAACTTGGCACAGAAGCTGAAAATATGAAAAGATATCTTTATTAAATTTTAACAAGTGAGGCCACGTCACACAGAAGCCGTAGCAACTGAATGAGGTAGTCTGAGGAATACAGAGAACAGAGGCCTTATATATGTTTAGGAATACAAAACTCAGCATAAAAGAAAGGGGCAGTCCTTGCTTTTGCAAGCATGCAAAATGCCTAACATTCCTTCTTACACAAGCCGGCCAAACCCATAATAAAAGACCACAACCCATATCGTAAACAGGTCATAAAAGAAGGAACAGAAACAGATGAGAAGTAGGATAAGGGGTGTGTATGTGCATACCAAACTTTACAATCTCCTGTGCTCTGATCCTTAATCTTGATCAGCTACTGGGCAAGGAACTGGCCTAACAAGGTCAACTTCAGGCAACAGGGTCAGTTCACTCAGGTCATCTAAAAGTCAGCTAAAGTCATCGGCCTATGTGAGGGCAACCACAAAATGGCTGCCATGCACAAAATGGAACCCAAGGGTTCAGAACGAAATCTTCAAAAACACAGTGAATCCATCGGTGTAACATGACGAAAACACTCATACTTGCTGAGCTCACTGTTTACGGTTCGCTGTTACCAAAATCGTAACAGAACCACGACCTTTATGACCCAGGTTCAGAATTCACGGAACCTCATATGCCTTCCATGTGGATTCATGTTATATTCCTTTCTATGTGTATTCATATAATATGCCTTTCCATGTGTATTCATGTAACTTGCCTTTCCATGTGTATTCATGTAACTTGCCTTTCCATGTGTATTCATGTAACATGCCTTTCCATGTGTATTCATGTTATATCCCTTTCAATGTGTATTAGCGCTATCCCTTGCTAGCCCCAGACAGCCGGAGCCAGGTCCCTGGCAGATTTTCAGGCTATCATTGACTATGTATTTCATTACCATTTCTACTCTTGTTGGCTCATCTAAGACCATCAGTCCCCCTCAGAACATGTCTAATGTATGTTCTATGTCCTAAGGATATGTTCTAAATCCGATCGTTTTCAGTGAGCGTCTTCTTGCACGCAGCAATTACATTTTCTGTGACATGTGTGCACTGAGCAGCAGTGGAATGTTATGCTCCAGGAGGGGCGTCCCGACTTTGAGGCTAACAAATACCATTTAAATTCCATATATATAAATATATCGAGTGTAGGGATCCGAGATGGATACAACCCTTGTGGCTCAAAACTGGCCACCCCAGTTCTATGCCGCCCATCTTTACTCTGATTGGCTGCCCCGGGACACCAAAGGTGGCCACCTATGAGGGCGGCCACCCTTAGCGCCATAGGATGGCACAGACCCTGAGCGGTCTAGTGGTTGGGGGGGATCAGTGGTCCCCCCCCTGATGTCACTTCCTGTGTCTTGGGGGGGAGGGGTGACTATATAGCCCAGGGGGCGAGGGTCAAGCGCCCTCTTTGTTCGTTGGCCGCTGCTCTCGCTGACCCTCGCCCCCCCCCCGGCCTGGACCCTGAGCGGGTGACTGCCCGTTGCCTTTCGTGGATGAGACAGGTGGGCCTTTTGGTTTCGGGGCGAGAGGTGGGCAGGGGGTGCGATTGGGCGGGCGGGCAGGCGGGGGGGTGGTAGTTCCTTCTGGGGCGCGTGGCGGTTTCTCTACTGTGCTGCACTTTGGCCTGGGGCAGGGTGGCCGTTGGGTTGCGGGGGGCGGCAGGGTGGGCACTTCTTGGGGCATGGGTTTGGGGTGTTCTGGCTGACTCTTGGCACTGTCGGCTGGGTCTGGAACCGGGCGGGGGGGAGCTTCGTTCCCCTGATCGGGGTGCGTGTCCTTGGGGTCGGGTGTTGTTTTGGGGAGGGGGGTGTTTGGTGCGAGTTTTCGCACGACATGGAGGGGGACTCACCTGGCTCCGGATGGTTGCTGGTGCGGCTGGCGGGTTTCCTGGGAGGGGGGGGCCTGCACTTCTTCCCGGAGCAGCGTGCACCTCGCCCGGTGGAGTGAGCTTATCTGTCCCGGAGCCCGTTGCTCCGGCTTGCGGGTTGGTCGATGTGTAGGACATCCACCTGGGGAGATCCCGCGGCAGTGGACGCCCCTTGTCTGGCTTTCGGGGAGCTTTTGCACTTTGCATGTTTCCTGGGGGAGGGGGCTTTGCTTCTTTGTCGAGCGGCGTGCACCTCGCCCTGTGCAGCGCGCTCTCCGGTGGGGCTGCACTGATGCCGCGCTTGTCCTCGGGGTTTGGGGCCCACGTGGGACAGGCGGGTGGCGGTTGTCAATGTCTGGGCTCTCTTTCGGGCGAGTCTCTTGTTGGCGATGCGGGTTTCGGGCACAGGCATAGTGTCGGTCCTCGTGGCTTGGGCTCAGGGAGGAGTTTCATGGTCGCAACATGGCCGCCGTCATTTCCCTTGTCGCGCATGCGCAGTAGGTTGATCTTGGCCCACTACCTCCGTCTCTCACCCCACCTCCCCCCCACCCCCCGCTCGCCGCGGTTTGGGCGGCTGTGGGATCGCTCCGCCCCCCAAGGGGGGGGCGTGAGCAAGGGGCTGATCAGAGGTCCGCCGAGGGGAGGGGTTAGACCTTCCCCTGAAACTGACAACGCCCCCGCGGTTAACACCCCGGGGGGTTATAGCTCATCAGGTGGGCGGGTCGCGAGAGGCGGCCTGCTCTGTATCGACCCGTAAGATAACCCAACATGAGCATAATGTATATGCTAATAAAACTGCAACAACTTTCTCCATCAAACTTGTGTTGTGTCGGTTATTGGTGGAGTGGTGTGTTGTATGAAGAAAGGTCTGGGGCTGGGCCGATATTGGCACTATGATAATGTCCTGATGCAGTGTGATCACAACCCAATGCTATGAAGAGAAATGTGCCTTGATTCCACACAGGAAATTTCATGTAAAGGAGGGAACATTGTCACCATTGTATTATCTCCACCAGCCCCCAATCCACCACACGACGGAGGCAAATAAAACTCTCCCGACCCCCCACCCCCTCTGCCCTCCCACTTTTGACTCCGCCATGAAAATCTAGGGTCATAGAGGTGAAGGCTCCCACATCACTTCCTGTTTTGCTTTGCTGCTCCTGCTGACTGTGCTTCATGCAGGGCTCCCTCCAGGGCTTGGCTTGTTTCTCTAAAGCATTGTTTCTCCTGTCTCACTCTGCAGGTGAATGCCTGGGAGTCTGTATGTCATCGTCTTCTAGGTGTCTATGAGCCCCTGTCAGGACCCTCTGTCTGAGGCGGGTGGGCTTGTGATTACGGATGACATGTCTGATTATTGGGCAGATAATAAAACCTTTTCATGGACACTCTTTTCTCCTTGTGGGTCATAGCCTATCGGCCTTGAGGGGATTTGCAAGGTTGTCTCTTCCAGTTCTGCAACAGTGAGGTATAGAAGTCTGCCTGAGGTTCTTTTGGGCTCTCCTGTGTGTCGAATCATATTGCCCTGCAGCGGTACCATGCAATCTCTTTACTCATGGGTTTTGCTGCCTTTTAGACTCTGTTCTGGGCTGGCTGGACACCCCTTTCTCTCTCTCGCCCCAACGTGTGCCAGAGGTTGGCATTCCTGGGGCAGCCTCTTCCTTGTTCCCATCGCCTTCATGGGGCATGGAGGCAAAGGCTCTGCTTTGGAAATACAGGGCTGAGTCCTGTGGGGCTTGAGGTTGTATGTCATTGGCAATTCCTTTGCTTGTCCCTGAGGGGGTCTCTGGAGTCCCATGGGGGACTCAAGGCTGCCGCTCCTCTGATTGTCTTTGGTGAGGGATGGAGCTTGGATTGTTTGACCCCTCTGACTATGAAGAGTCAGGGGCAACTCTTATAGGTCTTTCTTGCCATTTGGGGCCATTGCTGTTCTACCTAGAGTTTGCTCGCAGACCTGCTTTCCATTGTCTGTGGTGCCTTTTACCTACCATTGGTTGACATTGAGTTTTCTTTGCATCCAGGGTGCAGCCTGGGCTTCCCTGCTTGACTATGGAGTCCCCGCTCAATGACTCTCTTGTGTGCTATTTCTGTGTTTCTGCTTGCTTGATGGGTTGTTTGTTGCCTGTAGGTTGGGATGCTTTGGCATCCATGGCCTGCCCTCCTTCTATGGGATGGAACTTTTTCAAACTGAATCGCAAAAAATGGCTGACAAAGAGTTATTACCATTTACTCTTATGTAAATGGACTGTAGAAAGAAGCTTTGCAATGCTTATGTAATTGGCAGTAGGCATGTTGAATGTCCATGCATATTTTTGGGATGTGAATAGCATTACTTATTAAGAGAATAGTTCTGGGTAAGAACACATTTCTGTTAATGGAAGCTATTGTTCAGCTCCCGGTGAAGGGCTTTTTTTTAACCCAAAATGAATCTAGGAAAGGATATTTGAACTAATATAAGAATGCGCCTTATAAGCTGCGGAAGAATGGATGAAACATTAAAGAAAAACTTGTCGTCTGTAAAGTAAAAATCATTAAAACACATAAGAAATTATAGGCCTGATTTAGGTTTTGGCAGACAGGTTACTCCTTGAGAACGGTGACGACATCCCATTCACTGAAATATAACTCCCATAATATTCCATGGGATTTATATTTTGACGAATGGGATACCCATCGCCGTTGTGACTGAGTAACCCATCCGCCAAAATATAATTCAGGCGCTAAATCTTAAATTCGAAAACAATATGTATAAGCTTGGCATTATGTTTTGCATAAGTGGATGCTCTTTTGACCTGTGGAGAGAATCCCCCTAGAAAAGAATTACATCTAAAAGCAGCTGGATGGCAGATGTGTGAGGCAGCAGCAGGTGAGAGTGACAGGCAGCAATCACTGCTGAACTCGTATACCAGCTCTAGGACTGCTCCTTCTCTGCCCTGGGATGACACGTCAGAGGATAACTCAGTGGATTAATGCCAATGATGAAGGGTGTACAAACTGCAGCACACAGACTTAAAATTCCCAACTGATGGTCTCTTCTTATCATCCTTCTGAAGTCGATGAAATGAGGACCACTGAAGTGGGTGAGAGTAACTTTTATTTTCCTTAAAGCTCTGCCAAACTGTACGATTGTGGCTGCAACAACTTCACAAAAAACAGGTATGCATTATGTATTGTGACAAGATCCAGTTTAAATGCAGAGCTGGGGTGAAGTCTTTGACCTCGTAGGGAGAAGTGTGGCTCAGTGGTTAGAGGCGGCAGACCCGGAATCTGAGATCGACCGTGGACCAGGGTTCGATTCCCCGCCTCGGCGGGTCTCGGGCTCATAAATTCCACGGTCTCGACAATTCTCGCTCCGGTGCCTACTCGACTCACGGGGTCACACTCTGCGACTCTGGGCAATAGCTTGCTTAATCTCCACATCGGCCCCTCGCGGCGGGATGCCTGGCTTTCACCTTGTGGATACCCTGCCGGGGTTTCTCACAGGGGAATACCAGGACGGGTTCCCTAAGCAAGCGCGGAGATGCCCCAGGGTAAGTCCTGCGCTATATAAGTTTCATACATTAGGGCGCCTATTGTGAGACTTCCTGTGTACTCTTTCAAAGCCTTACAGCACTGCTTGCTGTGTTCATTGTTCTTCAGGAGTGGATGCGTATAGTGAGGGTTCCACAGAATTCTAACTAAAGGCTGACCAATGAGTTCCCTGTCCACCTTTGGCCATTACTCTCGAATCTTTGCTAACTCTTGTGGACCATTGATGGTTTCTGCCAAACGCCAGGCTCATCTCTCAGTGGGTACGAAGAACTTCGCCCTTTTCAGATGGGTTATGGGTCGAGGATCTCTTGACTATAGCACCCTCAAAGCCTTTAACTAGTTGTTAGTGTATATTCTATGCTAACAAATGCAAACGTTCAGAGTGCCTGCCTGCCAGTGCTGTTATTCTATCTTAGGTTACATTAGGTTAGGTTGTATTATGTGTGCTTTGTAGAATGTGCTCATTCACCCCTTGGGTGTTGTCTATGACTGCATATGGAAGTGACACCCTCTACAGAGTGAGTGATTGCAGGTATGGAGTGAGCAAGTCATTGGTATATACATCATTATTAGGAAGGGTGAGTGTTGTAAATAGAAGATCCTTGAGCCAGGTATACAAAACAGGATAAGTTTATACACGCTTAGTTCCAGGTTAGGTTCATTAAGAGAAGATAGGTAGATGGAATAAAAACCCCACCAGGAGCGACCTCCCTGTCGCTCAGCCTGCCTGCCATCAACTGACACTCTACACTCAAGCCAGGCACCCAAACATTCCATGAGGTCATCAGGCATTCTAACACTCATACTAGCTGAGCAACAGGGAAGACACAGCTAGAGCAAGTGAATACGTAAGTCAATTATAACAGTGAGTCTGACATGGAGGCATGTCCCCTGTTTGCATTCATTGACCATAACACTTGGGTACTTGTTATTGTTAGGAAGGGTGAGTGCAGATTGAGATTGATTGAGTGAGAATGAGTGGGGCTAAGTTAGGCTGATTGAAAATGAGGGAGACTGAGAAAGAGTGAGGCTGAGTGAGTCAGAGTTGGAATGAGACTTAGTCAGTCAGAGTCAAATGCAGTGAGTCAAACTGATATTGAATGAGTCCGAGGGAGTGAATGATTGTGACTGGGTATGAGTGAGTGATATTGAGTGAATTGTAATGATAGGGACTATGTGTACCAGAGTGGGACTAGGTAAATCAGAGTGGGACTGAGAGAATAGGACTGAGGGAATCCTAATGAGTGGGCATGAGTGAGTCAGAATGAGTGAGACTGAGTGGGCCAGAATGAGACTGAGTGAGCCCTTGATGCGGAGTCAGTCAAAGTAAGTAAAAGTGAGTAAAAGTATGGAACTGATTGATAAGGAATAAGAGAAAAATACTGAGTGCAGATGAGTATGATTGAACCTCAGTCCCACAAGCAGACCCATCCAAAATGTAATGAAGCGTGGTTATTGGAATTCGAGCCAAAGATTACGCCACACCACTTTTAAAGGCCACCAGCTGCAACTGTTAAAGACGCACCTTTCTAAAGAACACTACATCACAATGCATTAACCATCGACAAACCAGCTATCGCTCCTTTCACTCATTGACTTCATGCTTGGCCTTTACCATGTACATCTCTCCTCTGCCTTGTCATTAAGTTCATGCTATAAAATAGCACATACATACATGCAAGTTACATATAAGTGGAGTTAAGTAGTGTAAACCTATAAATATTTTGGTAATACATATTTTGGCTAAGATTTTGTGCTATATTGATATTCCCTACTCAATATTCCATACCTCCTAAACCTTTTGTTCCAACGTCTGCACTCGGTACTCTTCTTCTCAATAACTCAGAAGGAATCTTTCAAGCTACAGGATGTGTGAATGATACAGCTGCTGCCTGCCTCTCCCTTGTTTACTTCAATGCTCACAGATATATGCGTGTAGCATGAAGAACTGTATTTATTAGTCTTTTGTGTCCTGTTATTCCATGGTCAAGAAGAAATGCTCAACAGAATAAATGAATGAATGAATGAAAATATTTGTAGAGCGCACTGCTGCCGAGGCGTCCTGGCGCTATGGAAACTGAACAGAACACAAAGCAGCCACGAGTTATTGTTGAGTAAAAAGCCAGGTTTTGATTTCCCTCCAGAACATCCTTCTCTTCAATTCCTTTCTCAAAAGAATGGGAGCTGAATTCCATAATTTAGAAGCAAGAAAGGAGAAACGTTTTCCTCCCCATCTTACTTTCTTTATCTTGGGAAATTTGACAAACCCAAGCGTGGCCGATCTTAAATCACGTGCAGGTATGTATCGGGGAAGCAAGGACTGCACATCCTCTGCCATACCACCAGATAGGGCTTTATGAACCAGACAGAGTGATTTGAACTCGATGCGTCTTCGTACTCGGAGCCAATGAAGTTGTTTTAAGGCAGATGAGGTAGGATGGTATTTCGGTAAGTTAAGTAAGACTCTGGCCGCCGTATTTTGGATTGATTGCAGTTTGGCCAGTTGTCTTACCCCGGCTCCCAAGTATAGAGCATTACCATAGTCAATTCTCGAAAGAATTGTGGCAAATATCACCGTATTCCTCAAAATAGGAGGAATAAACTGAAAGATATTTTTCAACTGTTTAAGCATAAAAAACAGGCTGATGACAGTTGATTAATCTGTGCATCCCAGTTCAGCTCATTATCAAACATAAAGCCAAGATTTCTGACCTTAGTTACTGGCACTGGACAGGGCCCTGCTGAGGATGGCCACCAATGCTGGCCCCAGATGGCAGACTTATGTCCAAACTCTACAACTTCCGTTTTTTCTGTATTTCATTTTAAAAAGTTATCACTCATCCAATTCATCAAAGCCGAGATGTAATTAGAACATTTGACTGCCATTACTTCCTCTGCCTGGGTTACTGATACTATCAGCTGAGTGTCATCAACATATGATACCAGCGAGAACCCAAAACTCTTTAATATTTTTGCCAATGGGGCAACATGAATATTAAAAAGAGTAGGGGATAATGCCGATCCCTGAGGGATACCTCCCAGTAACAAGAATTCCTCCGACGGAAGTCCGTCCCAGTGGATGATTTGTTTTCTGGATGCCAGGAATGAGGGCAATAAGGCTAAAGCTGAATCCGAGATACCGATGGCCTGAAGCCTTTGAATTAACACCAGATGGTTCACAGTATCAAAGGCTGCTGTTAAATCTATCAGAACCAGAATAGCCCTACCCCCGGAGTCCATGACCTTGCGTATTTCTTCAGCTGGCATAAGCAAAGCGGTTTCTGTAGAGTGGTTCGAGCGGAAGCCATGCTGGGTGTTATCAAGATTATTATAAGATTCTAAGAAGGATGTTATCTCCATATTCATGGCCTTCTCTAATACTTTATTTACAACAAGGGGTGGTGATGGACAGAGTCTCTGAATTAAGCAGAGCACTCTCACCCAGTCAAGAGATCAGAGCTAGATCCAACACCGTTTTTTAGCTCATTGCACCATCCCAGTTTCAGAACCTGGCTGTATGCAAATTAGTCTGTCCCTGGCCCAGTGCATCATGGGAACAGGGCAGACCAGACTACAAAAGCCAATTCTTACACTGGGAAGGAAACAAGCTTCCGGGGACCGGTTTCTGGCATTACAGCCGTCTTCGGCCCGGCTTGCTTGAATCCTGATGGTGCAATGAGCAAGGGACTCACATCTGAGTATACCCTTCCACGCTTAGGGTGGACAAAATTATTTACAACAAGGGGTGGTGATGGACAGAGTCTCTGAATTAAGCAGAGCACTCTCACCCAGTCAAGAGATCAGAGCTAGATCCAACACCGTTTTTTAGCTCATTGCACCATCCCAGTTTCAGAACCTGGCTGTATGCAAATTAGTCTGTCCCTGGCCCAGTGCATCATGGGAACAGGGCAGACCAGACTACAAAAGCCAATTCTTACACTGGGAAGGAAACAAGCTTCCGGGGACCGGTTTCTGGCATTACAGCCGTCTTCGGCCCGGCTTGCTTGAATCCTGATGGTGCAATGAGCAAGGGACTCACATCTGAGTATACCCTTCCACGCTTAGGGTGGACAAAATTATTTACAACAAGGGGTGGTGATGGACAGAGTCTCTGAATTAAGCAGAGCACTCTCACCCAGTCAAGAGATCAGAGCTAGATCCAACACCGTTTTTTAGCTCATTGCACCATCCCAGTTTCAGAACCTGGCTGTATGCAAATTAGTCTGTCCCTGGCCCAGTGCATCATGGGAACAGGGCAGACCAGACTACAAAAGCCAATTCTTACACTGGGAAGGAAACAAGCTTCCGGGGACCGGTTTCTGGCATTACAGCCGTCTTCGGCCCGGCTTGCTTGAATCCTGATGGTGCAATGAGCAAGGGACTCACATCTGAGTATACCCTTCCACGCTTAGGGTGGACAAAATTATTTACAACAAGGGGTGGTGATGGACAGAGTCTCTGAATTAAGCAGAGCACTCTCACCCAGTCAAGAGATCAGAGCTAGATCCAACACCGTTTTTTAGCTCATTGCACCATCCCAGTTTCAGAACCTGGCTGTATGCAAATTAGTCTGTCCCTGGCCCAGTGCATCATGGGAACAGGGCAGACCAGACTACAAAAGCCAATTCTTACACTGGGAAGGAAACAAGCTTCCGGGGACCGGTTTCTGGCATTACAGCCGTCTTCGGCCCGGCTTGCTTGAATCCTGATGGTGCAATGAGCAAGGGACTCACATCTGAGTATACCCTTCCACGCTTAGGGTGGACAATGAGATAAATAACGGTGATGGATCAAGCCCTGATCTTTGGACTGGGTAAGAGTGGTCTGCTTAATTCAGACACTCTGTTCATCACCACCCCCTTTTCTGTATCGTTTTTGGCCACTATAGGTGTGGCAGGGTATACTCAGACATGAGTCCCTTTCTCACTGCTCCATCAGGATTCAAGCAAGCCGGGCCGAAGAGGCTGAAATGCCAGAAACCGGTCCCCGGTAGCTTGTCTCCTTTCTGGTGAAGAATTGGCTTGGTAGTTTGGTCTGCCCTGTTCCCATGATGCACTGGGCCAGGGACAGACTAATTTGCATATAGCCAGGTTCTGAGCTGGGATGGGGCAGTGAGATAAATAACGGTGATGGATCAAGCCCTGATCTTTGGACTGGGTAAGAGTGGTCTGCTTAATTCAGACACTCTGTTCATCACCACCCCCTTTTCTGTATCGTTTTTGGCCACTATAGGTGTGGCAGGGTATACTCAGACATGAGTCCCTTTCTCACTGCTCCATCAGGATTCAAGCAAGCCGGGCCGAAGAGGCTGAAATGCCAGAAACCGGTCCCCGGTAGCTTGTCTCCTTTCTGGTGAAGAATTGGCTTGGTAGTTTGGTCTGCCCTGTTCCCATGATGCACTGGGCCAGGGACAGACTAATTTGCATATAGCCAGGTTCTGAGCTGGGATGGGGCAGTGAGATAAATAACGGTGATGGATCAAGCCCTGATCTTTGGACTGGGTAAGAGTGGTCTGCTTAATTCAGACACTCTGTTCATCACCACCCCCTTTTCTGTATCGTTTTTGGCCACTATAGGTGTGGCAGGGTATACTCAGACATGAGTCCCTTTCTCACTGCTCCATCAGGATTCAAGCAAGCCGGGCCGAAGAGGCTGAAATGCCAGAAACCGGTCCCCGGTAGCTTGTCTCCTTTCTGGTGAAGAATTGGCTTGGTAGTTTGGTCTGCCCTGTTCCCATGATGCACTGGGCCAGGGACAGACTAATTTGCATATAGCCAGGTTCTGAGCTGGGATGGGGCAGTGAGATAAATAACGGTGATGGATCAAGCCCTGATCTTTGGACTGGGTAAGAGTGGTCTGCTTAATTCAGACACTCTGTTCATCACCACCCCCTTTTCTGTATCTTCTCTAATACTTTGGCAGGGAATGGTAGACAGGAAATGGGACGGTCGTTTTTTTCGTCCAGTGGGTCGAGCTTGGGCTTCTTTAAGAGGGGACGGATACAGGCCCTTTTCCACTGTGAAGGATATACTCCGGAGGAAAGAATGGTGTTTAGCACAGGGGTCAGAACAGAACTAATTCCCTCTTGGACCAGATGTATTATGGGCGGTGGACACGGGTCCAGAGGGGAGCCAGATTTAATTTGAGGCAACATACGGGCTACTTTCTCTTCTGCCAAAACTGAGAAGTGAGATAAGCCATGTGCTCCAACCTTAAATGTGGATTGCACTTGATCCTTTCCCTTGGAGTCTTCAGCCACACTGGAAAATTCATTGTATACCTTTTGAACCTTATTCTGAAAGAATAAGGCTAATTTATTTACAAAATCTTGGTCAGGAAAAAAAGTTACATCCCGAGGACATTTCAGTAATGATGTAACCGTTTGAAATAGCTCCTTAGGGACATTTGCTGCCTCTTGGATTTTAAGAGTGAAGGAAGTGGTTTTGGCCTGAATAATAGCTATCTTATATTCATCAAGTGCCGCGCAATAAACCTGCTTCAGAACTGCATCATATTTTGTTCTTCAAGCACGCTCTTTTTGCCGGCATTTGATTTTTAGTGCTTTAAGGTCTGCGGAGTACCATGGGGACAAAACTTTCTTCAGCTGTGTCTGTATCTTATTGGATGCCTTATTAAGCCAACTATAGAATTCCAAGGCTGCATGATTTGAGTCGGACGAGATCAAAGGCTGCCAGTCGAGTGCAGACAGTAGATCAGATTTACTAACTGTCTTCCAGGCTCTATATTTAGTCATTGGTGGTCTAGTTCTCTGCTGACTGACCCCTATTTTGAGATTTACGTTAAAATGGACCGCAGCATGGTCGGTCCAAGGGAGGGAGGCGACCCTATTCACTTCCATCCAGATATTGCTAGTAAAGAGTCCGTCCAGCGTGTGACCTGCTGTATGCGTGGGATCGCAAACAATCTGTTTTAGTCCAAAACTGGCAAGGATATCTAAACAATGAATAGTGTCTGCATTATTGTTATCCTCCAATTGGAGATTAAAATCTCCAAGGATGGTAAAACTGTCCGTGTCCATGCAGGATTCTAGGTAGGTCTGAAGGCAGAGGAGAAACTGGGATCTGGGGCCAGGCGGCCTATAGACCAAAAGACCAGAAAATGTTTCCAGATTATTAGATTTTAGTAAGAATGACATAGCCTCCGCGCCCACTACTGATTCTTCAGTGGTCATAATAGTGAATAGGGCACGATAAACAATCGCTATTCCTCCCCCTTCCCCCCCTTTCCTATCGACATTGGCAATAACATAGCCGGTAGGTACCGCGAGTTTCCAGTCAGGATCACTGCTTTCGTTGGCCCAGGTTTCAGTCAGAAAGACAATATCAGGGTCCTTCACTTGGAGGAGACATTCTAGATAGTATTTATGTTTCACATAAGATCATGTGTTAAGTAAGATACCCTTGATAGCCTTCCTATGCTTGACTTGTCGGCGGCCTTTGACACCGTCCCCCATGAGTGTCTCCTCGCCAGACTTCACGAGATCGGTCTGAGGGGGACGGTGCTCAGCTGGTTTAGATCATTTTTGGCTGGCCGTCGACAAACGGTCTGGGACTCACCTTGCTCTGCCGTGATGCCGCCTTTGGGAGTCGGAGTCCCGCAGGGCTCTGTGTTGAGCCCGACTCTTTTCAACATCTTTATGACCCCTCTGGCGGCATTGGCCGAGTCTTTCGGGGCCCAGATCGTATCTTATGCCGATGATACCCAGCTCCTCTTTACGTGCGGGAAAGGAGAAGATTTTGATGGAGAGAGTATCCGTGAGTGCCTTGGGGCTATTTTTAAATGGTTCCAGCTTAATAGCCTCAAGTGCAACTCAGACAAATCTGACCCAGACTGGCAGGAATGGTGGCCTGTTAATATGTTTCCTCCTGCGAGCTCGTCCCTGCTAGCAAAGAATTTGGGGACCAAATTGATAATGGTCTGACCTTAAGATCTCTGATCCTTGCTCTCACGGGTACCTGTTTTGGCCTCCTTAGGATGCTCCGGAAGTTTCTTCCTTTGCTCTCAGAAGATCACAGGAAGACCATGGTGCAGGCCTTAATCGGTTCAAGATTGGACTATTCTAATGTCCTATACCTTGGCCTGCCGGAGTATCTCCTACAATGGTTGCAGGTGGTCCAGAACACGGCCACCCGGGCCATTTTTGGCCTTCACAGGCGAGCCAGAGTCTCCGGCCCTTTGCAGTCACTTCATTGGCTGCCCATCCGGAAGCGGATAGTTTTTAAGGCCTTGACCTTGGCACATAAGGTTCTTCACGCCTCGGGAGCTAAATATCTCCAAAGGAGGCTTGCCTTTTACCATCCGGCCCGATCTCTGAGATCTGAATCATTGTTCCTTGCGGTGGTTCCTCGAGTAAAAAAGGCCCGCATTGGAGGCCTCTCTTTTAGGCTGCGGGCACCACAGCTTTGGAATACTCTGCCTTTGGCATTACGCAGCACCTCTAATTTGCTGACTTTTAGGAAGGGCCTTAAAACTTGGCTCTTTGCCCTTTAGTGTGCTCTTCTTTTTCTGCTGGGTCTGTCTTTTATTTTAATTGTGTTGTGTTCGTCTGTTACAGGCTGTCAATAAAAGCGCCGGGACACTCTATCGGAGTAGCCGCGCGCTATAAAAGACCAAATTAACATAACATAACATAACATATTTGGAGTAAAGGAAGCTCTTTCTACGTACACCCTTGGCTTACCACTCCTATCAAGATGGTTGCTATTGCTGTTACTTGTGATGGTAATTTGAACCTCCTTCCTATTGGAGGTCGACTACTCAGCCCTCCAGCTACATCGATTGCAACAAAGAGACCGTGGAGGGAAGGAGCTAAGCAAAACCTCATGAAAAGAGCCCGTACCAAGATTAAGCTTCAGTAATTGCTCCCGTGTAAAACAGGCATCTGGGCGCATTCTGGGCGCTGACGGGCGCAGACGGGCTTGCCTTTGGCACCCCACCGGCGCCCCTGCTGCGCAGGCGCTGCATCCTAGTATTTATGCCGAGGGAGGGAGGGCAAAACAACTAGAGCGCTGCTCTCAACCAATAGACTGGAGCGCTAATCTTCAGGCGGGTCAGCCCAGCAATGGCTCGACACCGTGTTAGCGTTCCAGGTGAGATGGCAGCTCAAGAATCAAGTTTCAATTAAAAATACAAGATAGACGAGCAAAGTATTGATCATAACATTAAAATTACCAGAGGTCCCTGAAATGAGGCATCTGACAATAAGCAGCTCACAAGGACTCGTTAGAGTAGCTGTTGGAAGGGACAGTAAAGCATACTCAGCAGTTACATCAAATAAAATATGTGAGGGTGAGTGGGGGTAAATTCCAGTACATGTCCTGTAGAAGTGTTTTAGGTATTCGGAGAACCTTCAAACAAGCGTGTTTGAGGGTTAAATCGGAAGGTATTTGTTGTATATTCTCTATTACTTTATGTACTCCTTGTTATCTATGATTTCATTTCTCTATGCTCCTGTGTATAATTCTAGAATTGTTATGATGACACTGAGGCTTGATGTTCTGCTGCTGGCAGTTTGCAGACTGGTCAGCTGGCATTGGGTCCAGTGTTGCTGTGTTCCTGAATAAACCTTCTCGTGAAGTCTACTAAGAGTCTAGTTCTTCTACTACATTTTGGTGATGATCGACAGCTGGCCAGCACTATTCAGAATTTCATAAATTTAAGAAATCTACAAAGATAGACAAATTCGACACAGCAGAAGAGGACCCAGCGAAATAAAGAACCCATGTAACTCACATTGCTACTAACAATGTCATGAGAGGCGTCGGAGAGTGAAAGCTGCCGGCCGGAGTTCGAAAATTTTGGATCAACTATTTAAAGAAATAGGAAATTTACCTCATCATCCGTTGATTTGTGAGTAGAGCGCGCGGCTCTAAAACGCTCCCTAGCAACCCCGTAGTGTTCTCTATTGAGCAAAACGAAGCCATCTTAAGACCGTAGATTGAGCCAGTGATTGTGGAAGTGATGCATCACGTCTATGCGCAACGTGCGTTTCAAGCGTGCGTTTCAAGCCTTGTTTTATCACGGCGGCCATCTTTGATCGGATTTTAAATGCTTCTCTGTTTAACAAAGGAATTTTAATGTGATAAAAACGGAAAAGACTTTACACGATTGCTGGTGGGAGCGAACACACAAATCGGAAAGTGAAATATGAGGTAATATATCTTTTGTAAAGCGATTATAGTAGTTTATGGACAATAAATGAGGGAATAACAATCAAAGCTGAAGGTTAACAAACTAGAAGGAATTCGACTTTCGAGTGGTACATTATCAAAACAAGTTGGGTGAAGAATATTGCTTGTGCTCCAGCATTTAAGGAAAGAATTGGAAAATTAATTTGTTAAATTCTAACATATTGTGTTAAAAAAAAATATATGGCACAGCAAATCATCATTACTCTTTCACCTCCATTTCTGAATGAACCAGGAAATCCATCAATTTTCCGGGAGTATTGGTTCATTATGTTCGACAATTACTTAGAAGCGCTTGATGGTCAGGAGTTTTCTGCAAAGAGGAAAAAGGCAATTCTTTTGAGTACTTTAGGGAAGGAAGGGCAAAGAATATTTAGATTTTAGCCAATTGCTTTGCAAGGTAATGGGCAAGCAATGCCTGATGAGTACAAAGAGGCTACTTCAAGACTGGAAGTTAGGTTTGCAAAGGAAGAAAACCTCATTATGAATCGATATAAATTTTACACGCAAAAACAGAAGCATGAGGAATCAATTGATGATTTTGTTGCTCGTTTGAGAGAGCTTTCTATAAAGTGTAATTTTGGGGCAATGTGTGATGAACTCATACGTGACCAGTTGATTGTGCAATGCAACAATCGGAAAATTCAAGAAAGGTTGTGGGTAGCCAAAAAACCCCACTTTGAAAATGGCAATTGATCTTGCAAAGGTTATTGAAGAGTCTGAAAAGTGCATAAAAGTCATTGAGAATTCTAAAAAAAGGAACCAAGAACAGGAAGTCTCGGAAGTGTCTGAGAAAAGCAATGACTGTGATATAGAACAAAACATAGAAAGTTCAGTAGCAGCTGTAAAAAACAAATTTAGAACCAACTAAAAGAGAAACATTACAATGAACAAATTTTGCACAAGGTGTGGTAGCAATTCACACACGTCAGAGGCCAGATTTTGCTTTGCGGCCAACAAAGAATGTCTCAAGTGTGGTCGCCTAGGTCATTTCTCAAAAATGTGTAAGACAAAGAATAAGCAAAGAGTTGCTGTTGTAGAAAATTGCACAGAGAAATATCCGTCCATGAGAAACAAATTGTTGATTGTAGATGATATTGATTTCATCAATGAGGATGATAAGAGACAGAACAGACCAAGAGCTGATTTTGGAATTGATGGGCGTAATGTTTCACTCATAGTGGACACTGGTTCACGTTATACAATCATTCCCCAGTCCACTTTCAAAATGTTGTGGGATAAGAAACATTTACTAGAGAGTGACATTTCTCCAAAGGAGTTCCAAGGAGAGACTATAGACATTGTAGGTTACTTTCAGTCGGATATTGTCTTTAGAAATAGATCGACACATGGCAAAGTTTATGTGTCTTATGATGGTCCACCGATTTTGGGGTGAGTTCATCAGTACGACTTATATATCATCATAAACACTAGGGCACCCGATCAAGTCATGGTTTTAGAGGATGACTCTATTGAGTCTATACTGAAAGAATTTTGTGTTGTTTTTAAGAGTGATCTGGGTGAACTGAAGGGTTATTCTCACTTGATCAAGGTAAAAGAAAACTGCTTACCCATTCAACACAAATTGAGAAGAGTTCCTTTAGCCACTGGACATGAGGTAAAATTATTACTTGAGGAGATGTTGCAGAGTGGAGTTATCGAACCGGTAGAGGCATCTTCTTGGGTTTCTCTGGTCGTAATTTCTAAAACATCTGATGGCAAGTTAAGGTTCTGCGTAGATCTAAGGTCTTTAAACAAATGTGTAATTGCTGATACATTCCCACTACCGAATATAACTGAATTGGTATCCACTCTTGATGGTGTGAAAAACTTTTCGAAGTTGGATCTCAAGAGTGCGTACCATCAGATAAAGTTACACGACAGTTGCAAGCATTTCACAGCTTTTATCACTACTGAAGAGGAGTTTTCCAATTTACCCGCCTTCCCTTTGGTTTGATTTCAGTGGCTAGTGTTTTCCAACGCATGGTTGCAGAAATTTTTAAAGGGTTAAAGAAGGTGGTATACTTTCAAGATGATATTCTTGGTTTTGGCAACTCAATTTCAGATCACAACCACACACTCAGAGAGGTTTTGCAGAGGATTTTAGATGCAGGTCTTACACTACGCAGGGAAAAGTGTGCATTTCTTGTGGAGCAAATTGAATATCTGGGCCACGAAATTTCAGTATCTGGATTCAAACCTAAAAAAGATTTGTTAGTACCAATACGGTCAGCTCCACCGCCTAAAGACAAAGATCAATTGAGATTTTTATGGGGTTAGTAGAGTATTACTCAAAGTTTGTTGAGAAATTTTCAGAGAAGACAATTTCTTTGAGAGTCTTGCTGAAAAAAAGTTGTAAATTTTTTTGGGGGCAGGAACAGGATTACACCTTTAATCAAATTAAAAATGATATTTGCGGGGCAAAAGTTCTTGCACCCTTTGACACTAGGTGTGTTTCAATACTCATGGTTGATGCGAGTGCAACAGGATTAGGTGCAGTTCTTCTACAAAAACAGGGTGCAACTGAACGCCCTGTTGCTTTTGCTTCTAGAACTTTGTCTATTTCAGAGAAAAATTATAGTGTGATAGAGAAAGAGGCATTAGCAGCTGTGTGGGATGTGCATTATTTTTCCACGTATCTTTGGGGAATCAATTTCATTCTCAAGACTGATCACAAGCCTTTAATCCGTATTTTGTCTCCAGGTGGTGCGGTTAAGGGTTCGCCGAGATTAGCGGCAAAGCTACAAGATTTTCACTTAGAGATACAACATGGTCAAGGTTGGAGGAATTTGCAAGTAGATTGTTTTTCTAGACTTGCTATTGATGCTACTCAAGAAGATTTCATGGATGAAAGTGTGGCTTGGATTGAGGAGGTTGTTTCAATTGGTGAGGGTTCATTTTCGAAGGATGAATGGGTAAAAGCAATGCAGAGTGATCATACTTTGAAGGAAGTAGTAAACATGGTTAGGCATGGCACCAGGAGAGAGAGTTGTCTTCAGGTTGCTGTTCGTCCATATGTTAAAATTTTGGATGAACTATCTACTTGTGGTGATGATATATTGTTGCATAATGACAAGATTGTTCCCCTTTCGGATCTTAGGAAAAAGCTTATCTCTATTGCACATGAGGAACATTTGGGGCAGACCCTAACACAACAAAGATTAAAAACAAATTTTTGGTAGCCAGGGATGGATTCTCAAGTTTCAAGTTGGGCTGAGTTGTGTGTGACATGTAAGGAAGGTGAGAAAAGGTTAAAAGTTGCTGTTGGCTCAATTGTGGGTAAGATTAACTTTCCAGATATTCCTTGGCATACCATTTCCTTAGATTTTATTGGGCCAATGGAGGAACTTAACATGCATCAACGATTTGCAATAGTTTGTGTAGATCTTTACAGCAAATGGCTGGTGGTTGAGTTTGAGAAAGATATTACTACAGACACTACTATGAAATTCATGAAGTTGCTTTTCCAGGGGGAAGGTTATCCTAATGTTATCATCACTGATAATGGGATGCAGTTGGTTTCCCACAGTATGCGCTCCTTCCTTTCTCACTGTGGTGTGTCTCATCATCGTACCTCCCTGTACAATCCACAGGGTAATGGCCTTTGTGAGAGGTTAAATAGACTTGTAAAAGGCACTATCCAATTAGCATTTTCAGGTGAGAGAAATGGTTGTGATTTGGTTCAAAAAATGGTGTGTGCTTATCGCACTACCGTTCATTGTGGGAGAAATAAATCTCCTTTTGAACTTATGCGTGGCAGGGTTCCTGGAACAAAGTTAAATCCTTCTTGGGTGAAGGATCTTTTCACAAGACATCTCACTGTATGTAATGAAAATGTGTGTGATAGGAAAGTTTTTAATAAGATTTGCAAAGGTGATCTTGTAAAGGTTAAACCTGGGAGGATCTCAAGAGGTTTGAGCAAATTTAGAGGTCCGTTCTGTGTCAAAGAGGTTTTTCCTCAATATGTGATTCTTTCTAATGGAGAAAAATGGAACATGAGGAGAGTTGCTTTATATCAAAGAAATGCCTCGTTGGTCAAAGTTACTTCCTTGAAAAGTGATGTTGTTGATTCTTGCACAAATAAGAGTAGTGGGTACATGCTTTCATCTCCAGATCTATGTGTTCCATTTTCTTCTCCTTCTGATAGGAATTGTGAAGGGGGTAGTGATGTCTCGGATTCTGTTTTTCCGACCATCCAGAATTCAGTCATTGAATCTACTCTCCCTCAAACATCTTCCTCTGAGACTTGTTCCAAAGTTACAAGGTATCGTAAACCACCTACTTATTTGAGTGATTATGTTTGTAATTAATTTTTCTGTTTGCAAAGAGGGAAGATGTGTTGTATATTCTCTATTACTTTATGTACTCCTTGTTATCTATGATTTCATTTCTCTATGCTCCTGTGTATAATTCTAGAATTGTTATGATGACACTGAGGCTTGATGTTCTGCTACTGGCAGTTTGCAGACTGGCCAGCTGGCGTTGGGTCCAGTATTGCTGTGTTCCTGAATAAACCTTCTCCTGAAGTCTAATAAGAGTCTAGTTCTTCTACTACAGTATTCATGGTGGTGGCACCTCCGAGGTAAGCTGACAAAGTCCAGACATTTCACACTTCACTCTGTTTCAAACATTTGGCCTATTTACCTTAATTTGTGGGAGAATATTGAAGCATAAAGAATATTACGAAAGATCTTATTCTTGTAAAAACTAGGATAATTCTTCTTTTCAAATTGGGCATTGGTTGAGTTTCCATCCGGCAAGTACACTTTTAATGGAAGTATTATCTTTCCGTTTGTTGTTTTAAAAATGTCAAACACTTATTGATTTTTTTCAAAGCTTACACATTGTGAGAAAAAGCACTTCACAGGGCTGTGCCAATTGAATATTTGTAATATTCCACATCCCCATCTTTTGAAAAAACTGATAAACACTCCTGTGGAGGGATTATATGAGGGAACATGAATTAAGGGCCTGATTTAGAGATTGTAGGATGGGTTTATCCATCACAGCGTGGCAGATATCCCATCTCCTTATTACAAATGACATAGGATATAGTGCACTTCTAATAAGTTTGGCGATAGCTCCCATCCATTAAACTCTTAATCAGAGCATAAACCTTGAGAGGCTACTGGGAGGTTTGAATGGTGAAGCACTGTTGTGTCTGTGGCAGAAAATAGTCCCATGGAATATTCATGAAAATATGCTTAGTTCAAGATAAGAGGATGACCAAGGATTTATTTAAAAACTAGTGTGTAGAACTTGAGCTGTACACCTTTAGCCTATAATCCAGCAGCCATAATGTCTTCAGGTGCAAGTGAAGATGGAACAATATCATGGAAATTTGAACTGCACTGATGTGCAAAATTCTAATGGAGAAGGCTGAGTAGAAGACTCTTTGAGTATTGCAGCATGCCGAGCTCTGCAGTCAACAAAGAAAAGTCGAGGCACCACGTAAGATGACTAGATGGGTTTATGTGCTAGCTGCATAACGTCACAGGTTCAAGCTGGTCCTGGTGGGACGAGTTGGCCTTTCATCTTCTGAGTATAATAAAATGAGTATTATGAGGGTGCTCATTATTATCTAGTTTATTAATAGCGTTTCTTAATTATGGAGATGCAGCACTCTTGACGAGACAGTGAAATAAAAGTGGCCAATTGAATTTGAATCCGGGTTCCGAGAGGCAGAGCAAGCACAAGTTGTGCACCCCCTGCGCAAGAGCAGGAACCAACTTCTCTGGACGCCCGATGAAGTTTAATACAAACACGGACAAGACCTATCATAGTCAGGACAATATACCTAGACCAACCCTTAAATAAAGGGTTACTTCTACTTTTTTCACTGTTTTCTCTAGTTCCTGAAGAAAGCCTACTTGACCCCTCCTGGACAAATTAAGGCTGAAATATCTCGACCTTTTTATGGACATTAAATAGTGCGGATGCCCCCTAACTTCCCTTCCTAAGCACGCCAATTCTTTTAAATAAGCCTGAATCCAGACCATATAAGATTTCCTTCAGTCTGGTCACCCAACCTTTTTTTTAAACATTTTTTTTTCACTCACACTTTCATCACTAATCACTACTGTACTAACCAGTGGTTCACCTCCGGGTGGAGGAAGCATGGAACTAACCTGATAATGATGCTGTCACGTTGCTAAAAAGAGAGGCAGAGAACCAAGATATACAGCCATTCGAGCCTTGGTACGTGAATGAGGGTTTTTTATCGGTATCCAAAACGAATAACTAACAAATCCTGGTTACTCAGGACAAGAGATCCGTTCCCCCATTGATTTTTTGACCATTGCAAGGCAGCAAATAACTGTGACAATGTCGTCAAATGAATGATAAGCAATGCCCAGACTCCAAGGGCCTCTTTTATGAAAACTGTTGCATCGCTGCAATAAAACAGCGATACAACAGTTATCACTGTGCCCTCCTTGCGACACATTGGATGCACCGTACTTAATGTATGGCACTCCATGTTGCAAGGAATGACAGATATGTCTCACGTATCTTTTGGCGCAAAAGTCACGCAATGCTGGAGTTGTGCCGCAAGCATGACGCAACTCCAGCAATGCATGGGGTAGGCCAGTGCCTATGGCACTGCGTCACCCTTACGCCTGACATCAAGGTTTTGATGCAGTGGTGTCCTAGAAGTGTTACAGTAAATGCTCAGAGATTTCACAGTGACACTTCTACAACCCCTTTTTACGTGGGAACGCCCACCCTACATACACTCCTGTTAAATATTAGATTGCGACGTGAACATTACCGGCGCCATCTTGTCCCACTTAGGCCTTTGCGAGCGCGTAAGCGGCAGCCATTTTAGACACTGTGGCCAGTTCATAACATTGCCGATCGCCTGCACGTCTCCCCGACCTCGCAATCATCCCCCACGCGCTGGCAGCCCCCAAACTCACATGCTAGAATCATAAAGCATCCTCAGCGCGACCCTGCCCCGGAGCCACTTCCCGTGCCGAGCCCACATGCCCTTTCATCCCTCGCGCACGAATAGGCCCTTCGATAATCTCCTCCTCTGCACCTGGCTGCTCGATCCGATCCCAGGCCATAACCAACCCCTGCGGATATAGTTTATTGCCCCATACAGTAGGATTCCGCCTCTCATCAAAGGAGCCGGAATTAATCAATGCCACAACCCCATGAGATCCAACTGATTGCGCGTATTTCAACTCCTGCAGGAATGCCCAGCTGCGCTTTAGCAATCACCTACTGAGACCGGGTTGGGTACAGTACTGTTGATATGTGTGGGAACGGGCCTGAAGCGGGGATTCCAAAGATGGTTTATAATGCATCAAAGTAATGTCAGGAATATGTTACACTGCAATAAAGAGATAAACCTATGTATAAAAGGCCAGGCCACAGAGATGCAGCTACAGCACCTCGAAACCACGCCCTGTTAGTCAGTCCCTACATGTTTTCCTTTGAAGAATAAATCCGTTTCCTGCTTTCCAATTTCCAGCGCCAGCCTCTTTATTTGATAATTACGATTGAACTAGAGGCGACTAAAGCCAAGCAGTGCTTGAGGATATCTGGGGAAAATCTGCTTCGCTCATCAATTGGCGTCCCAACGCGGGGCCCATCAGCGACACGTGGGTCCAATGAGAGAGGTCCTAACGATGGAGTGAACAACTGCAACGATCGGGAAGAGCTCCTGCCCGATAGACCCTCGTCTGGCAGCCGATCATCCGACCTTCACTGATTCTGAACGGACCTCTCTCTCGAGTGATCTACGATCCTGACTGGGATCCCACAGGAGTGCCACGGCAACAACGGAGAATAGAGGGCGATCGGGTGCTGGAAGTGGAAGACGAGAAACAGTCCATACGGTCTGGGTAAGGTCGTGCAGCACGACTGTTTTTGATTGATTGATTGATTGATTTATTGTTTGGAAAATACTAGTATTACTCATATTTATTGGTTCATTTAGCCTTCGTTGCTACTCGACGCATTTGGTTACTTATATTTATTGGTTCGTTTAGCCTTCGTTGCTACTCGACATATTGGTTCTCTTGAGATATTCTCTGTTTGCAAACAACGAAGAATAGAAATATTCTGTCTAGTCTTTGCAGGTAGTGAAGGATAGGTAGTGCGGACCTTTGTCCAACATTATTTGAGATCTTCATTTGTCCGATATACGTCATGCCTATCTTCTCCCCACTGATTGGAAATTGGTTCATCCCGGACCGTTTATTAGAGGTAGATCATCCAGCTCCACTGGAAGGCACCCCTAATAAGGACATGTATGTTAGATATGGACTAGTCGCCGTACCTTACAGTAAACTATGGCATAAAAATACTAAAAAAGATCGAGAAAGTCAGTGGCCACTGATAGTATCTTTTGACCTCACAAAAATTGTAGCGCTAGAAATAGCCCTTCACAAAAATAGAACCACGCCAACCATGCTTGATAGTCTCGGCATGTGGCGCAAAGAAGCAACGCAACGTAAAAAGAGAGACGAAGCAAAAAGCGATAAAGAACTACAAAAAGCAGCTCACTTAGCTGGTAAAAAGTTGGAAGAGGAAGTGAAGGAAAGAGAAAGCGCTAGAAAAGAAGGAGAATCAGAAACCTCAGGCCAATGCCCTGTTAGAACACCCTCAGCGCTTTACCCTTAACTACCATCAAAGCAAAGGACAGACGATGATTTACTCCTAGGTCCCCCAATCATCTACATGCCTCCTCCTTATGCCCCTACCCACCCCTTAGTACAGCATCTAGAACCCTAGAACTAAACTGAAGATAGTGCCAGGGCCTCGGTACCCACGGCCTCCGCGCCGACCGAGCCTCTCGTACTAAACACCTTGTCAAAAGGCACCTCAGAAAAGATTGAAACCCAAGAGAAAGAACCGGCGAGAATTCCCCGTTTGAGCACAACTGAGCGGGCCGGCATCGACAGAGTAGTAAAGACCTTAGTCGATAGGAAGGAAACCGAAGAGCATATCACAGACACATGTAGCTCGTACGTTGGCAATTACAAACGACATTTCGTCGTGCGTTTTTGTTATCACATCCTCACAGCGTACGAAGAAAAATATAAGGAAACAGGACATGACCGTCTCATGGCCCTATATAGGAAGGTGGACACAGGGGATGAGAGTGAATGTAACGTAGCCGAACTCTTCTCCTACACTTTAGAAGTCTTCCGCCACCTCGTAGAACAGGGACGAATAGTTAAGAGCATCACGCCTGTGATAACTGAACCCCCGATAGAAAGATTTGACAACATGATGCCCATAAAATAAGCTGCCCCCTACTGGGTTTCCCCGAGAGGATCGGGAACTAATGACGACATAAATCACCAGGACGCAAAAGGAAGAGTAGTATACAACTGGATATATCAGCCTTGGGATAGACAGGACATCCTGACGTTCCGCAAATCCTTGCCGGACTTGCGAAAGAATCTCACACGTTTTATACGGAACTAGGTACCGCTTTGGTATCAACGATCATGACCCTTGCCGACATTGACTTGTTCTTTGGGCTATGTCTGCCAGCTGACGTGTGGAAGCAAATCCGGAAAGTCGACCACACTGATCTGTTCGGGCATACCTGGGAGCAATTCGGCAGCCTAGATAAACAATAAAACCCTGGACAGATGCCCCTAAAAGCAATATTAGACCTCCCAGATAAAATCGTACAAAAGGTAAAGAATCTAATCCCCGAGAAAAAGGTAGACTGGTCTATAGTGACAGCTTGCCGCCAAAAACCCCAAGAAGATGTCTCCGAATACTTCTCCCGGTTCGAAACGGTGTTTTCCGATTACAGTGGACAGGACATGACCACTGCGACCGGACATCACTTGTTCGTACAAAATTATGTTAAAGGTTTGTTACCGGAAGTTTCTCAGAAATTGCAAACTAGTGAAAGCAGTTGGGCTGCCTCAAGGCCCGCGGCCATCCTCCAAATGGCTCAGTATTATGAGCACCAAAAGAATGAAAGCGATAGAGCTTCCGAAAGGAAAAAGAAGGATTTAAAGGAACGGGTTATGATAGCCCACTTACAAGGCGTGAGTATAGGGAAAGAACAGTATAAGGGAGGTTATCAACAGAATACCCCTAGGATTCCACCACCCCGAAGCAATGCACTCGCACCCTACGCTGGACGTAGAGACTTAGGCGAGAACCAATGTGCTTTTTGTAAAGAGTACGGGCATTGGAAGTCTCAATGTCCGGTCCTGTTAGAAATGAATAGGAACAAAGAAGCAAGAGAACTAGCGAATGGACCGAGAAATAGAGGACTCGGACGAGAATACACAAACGACACTAGTGATGAAAGGGCAGGTAGAACGAATACAGAATCAGTACCAACAGTCTGACTGCGACAACGTATACGACTATGCATAGGACTGCCAAGGGCAAGGGAGGGATCCAGTCGAGCTCTATTTTGATCAGCAAGGCCCTTATGTTACCGCAAAGGTCCTAGGCACGAAGTCTCCATTTCTGGTAGACACAGGAGCAACACCTAGTGCATTATCCAAACGACTGATTCCAAGGGCACCCTTGTCTGGCTCACAAGTGACATCAATAGGATTTGATGGTACGCCCTCCACCAACCCCTTGTCCAAACCAATCCCTTTTGATCTTGAAGACAATATCATTGACAAAACATTTCTCCTCTCCTCCAATACCCCGGACGCCATTATGGGTCTTGACTTGCTGAAGTATTTTCGAGCAACTATTAGATGCTCGCCCGACGGAGTCCGAGTCCTTCTATATGACAACCCTGGCCTACTCAGATCTTGCCCTGCACGACACATGTACCCCATTGCTGACGCAGACGTATCCCTATTTGATACCTTGCCATGGCACTTATGGGCGAAAGCTGACTCAGACGTAGTACGAATGTTGATAGACGCAGTGCATGTGACTGTACGGCAGGATGCAACCCTTCCGAAAGTACCCCAGTACAAGATATCACCAGAAGGTGAGAAAGTACTTATTGAAATAATACAGTCGCTAGTAGACGCAGGAGTAGTAGAAGAAGTAGTTAGCAACATCTGCAACAGCCCAATTTTACCGATCATCAAAAGACAGGGAGACGAGAAAGCGTACCGCTTCATTATCGACCTACGAGAGGTCAGCAAGATAGTTGTGCCACAGTACCCTGTAATCTCTGACATCACCACCATCCTGACCCTGATCCCTTCCACTGCCACCACCTTCACTGTAATTGATCTCAAAAACGCCTTCTTCTCCATACCCATTCACCCAGACAGCCGCTATCTCTTCAGATTTAACCTAAGATCCCGCTCGTATAGATTCTGTCGAGCACCCCAGGGGTACACCGAAAGTCCGAGATCTATAGCCAGGCACCCAAGAGACAGTTAGACGCAGTTCAGTTACCGGACGGAGTGGTGTTGATACAGTATGAAGATGATATCCTTTTAGCAGCTGACACCACTCCATCTTGCAGTCACAGCAACCATCCAGCTCCTACACTTCCTTGCAGAGAATGGTCACAAAGTTTCCCGAAAGAGGTTGCAGTTTTGTAAATCCCAAGTGACATATCTAGGACACCTCTTATCAAAGGAAGTAAGGAAGGAAACTCACACCTGACAGAATCCAGACTATCCTAGATACTCCCGTCCCTAAGAACCAGAAGCAAGTCCTCTCTCTGGTAGGCCTCACCTCATTCTGTCGACAGTGGTTACCGAACTTTAGTCTCATTGTTAAACCCCTACTTTCCCTCCTAGCCAAAGATGTTCCCTTTCCCCTCCCTTGGACCCCTGAATGCCAGACCGCGTTCAAATAATTGCGTGACGCCCTTTGTTCGGCACCCGTTCTAGGAACCCCAAACTACTCCAAACCATTCTCCCTTTTCACACACAAAAGAGAGGGATGTGCATTATCTGTCCTGACCCAATCGATTGGCCCCAAACAGCGCCCTTGCGCCTATTTCTCAGCCACTCTTGACCCCGTAGCCAGAGCATTACCAGCTTGCCTACGAGCTATCGCAGCCGCAGCAGTCTCCATACAACAGAGTGAAGGAATTGTACTTTCCAACTCCCTTACATTGTTAGTACCCCATGCTGTTTAAACCCTCCTGAACCAAACTAAGACCCAACACCTGACTAGTGCACGACTGACCGGGTATGAGCTGACCCTAATCGCACCACGCATTACTCTGAAACGATGCACAACTCTGAACCCAGCAACCTTGTTACCACTGCCTGAAAACGACCCTAATGTAACTCCCCTACATGACTGTGTGACCCTCATCGACGAACAGACAAAGAGTAGAGTAGACCTCCGAGACACTGCCTTCCCAGAACCTGACGGACAACTATGGGTAGATGGCTCGTGCATCAAACGCCCCGATGGCACCCTCTCAGCCGCATATGCCGACACCACAGCCCGAACCATTATTGAAACAGCCTGAATTGCCCAGCGATCCACACAGGCGGCAGAACTGATTGCCCTCACACGAGCATGTATCTTAGCAGCAGGGACGACAGTAAACATTTACACGGACAGCCAGTATGCCTTCAGGGTAGTGCACCAATTTGGACTCCTTTGGAGGGAAAGAGGATTCCTGACTTCACACGGCACACCGATCTTACATGGAGATCTAGTCTCCGCCCTGACCGAAGCAGTCCTCCTCCCCAAACAGCTAGCAGTAATCAAATGCCAAGCACATAAGAAAGTAACGGGCATTATAGGACAGGGAAACGCACTAGCTGACGTTACTGCCCGAACCACAGCTGAAAACAGAACGACGATACGGATGTATGTGACCAGGTCACAAGCAGAGAAACGGACAGATGCTAGGACCACTATTAGGGATATCCAACTGACGAGTACACCACACGAACTGACGGAATGGGCTCGGGTGGGACTAAAAGACGATGAAGGCTGCTGGAGGACAAAGGACAAAGACAAATGGCTGTTACCCAATGCATATTTGATCCCCATATTGACCATGGCACACTTACCGGCACACATAGGTCCTGCTCCCATGACCGAACTGATCACTAGAGTATGGCATAATGACAGGATGCAGACTCAGCAAAACGGCTAGTTCAGCAATGCATGATATGCCTGCAACACAATCCAGGAAAAGGGACAGTAGTGCCACGGGGAGGGTTTGGAGTCCCCTACCATCCATTTGAAGTCCTCCAAATGGATTACATACAGTTAGAAAGGTGCCATGGGCTGAAAAATGTCCTAGTTATTGTATGTGCATTCAGCAAATGTGTAGAAGCGTACCCCACCCGCGACAACACCTCCACCACTATTGCAAAGGTGTTTTTAAAAGAGTTTTTCCCACGCTACGGTCTTTGCCGAATTTTATGGAGCGACAATGGCCCCTACTTCGTAGCCGAAGTTATCCAACTCATATTGAAAGGGTTGGGAGTAAGACAAAAGTTCCACGCAGTTTTCCACCCCCAATCTGCAGGCCTGGTAGAAAGACACAACGCCACACTGAAGCTAAAACTAGCAAAGACAGTTGCCACCACAGGACTGAAATGGTCTGACGCCCTCCCACTGGCATTGCTATCAATGCGCTCCACCCCAACCAGACACCACTTGACTCCGTACGAGGTTGTCTTTGGCCGGCCAATGAACATTTGGGCTGCGCCGAAGCCAACCTCCATCCATGATGTCCCGGACATCCTAATGTCTGATTATTTGCATAACCTTACCAAAGAACTAACTGTTATCCACCAACAGGTGCAGCAAGCCATACCAGACGCATCCAGTGCCCCAGACACGACATCAAACCTGGCGAGTACGTCCTGATCAAGAACTTTCAGAGATCGAAGAGTTTGGAACCCAGGAGGATGGGCCCCTGGCAAGTCTTGATCACCACCCGAACTGCACTTCGAGTGGAAGGGAAGAAATATTGGCTGCATGCACATCACTGCAAGAGAATATCCCCAACACTGGTAACGAATGAAGATGTGGACACCCAAGAAGAGCTCCAGAATAAAGACAGACCAGCCCTGAGTTGTTACCCAGAATCAGAGACACTTGAATTGGCAGAATTTCCCAATCCCACTGTGCCATCCAGAAAAGGGTACAACGAAAGGAGAGTGCCTTGACAAAGCAGACCACTAACTGAGTCAAAAATCTCAGAGCGGTAGCTAACACTACAAAGGCTACCAGGAGAGACGCCAGACAAAGTATGTGGTCCTGTCAGTCACCGAGCCTCTTGAAGGTGATGGAAGATCCCGGACGATCGAAGACCCACAGCAAAGACCTCAAGACTGCCAAACTGCATAGCACAAAGACAATTGTACTTTTCATCGTATCCCTCATCTGCCTCTTGCTAAGTCTGGATCATAGAAGAGAGCACTCCTGCTCACCAGACAATTTCACCCACTATGCAGCCTACCACGAAGAAAGAACATTATCTGGTCTCACAATCACCCCATCTCTGAGAAAGACGCAAAGAATTTTGGAACAACTCCTTTGTACAACTGCTGCATCAACACAACCTTGCTGCCAATACCACGAACTGTTGGATCTGTGGGCTGCTACCACATGCCACCGAACATTCTATTCCCTTCATCCCTTCACCAATCTCTGTTCATGGGTCCTGCCGTGCCTGGCTAATGCTCCTGCAAGAGAGCTACAAGGACAATGCTACATCCGACGGAACAATCACACAGTTCTACAACGAGATCTAGTTGAACAAAACTGGACGAACCTCTGCTCCCTTTTGCCCTCTGACCTCAAACACTACCTTTCAAATGAACATTCCGGAAAAAGAACGAATCGAAATGCAAGTGTTCAACAACCCAGCCATACCCACCTTCTCATATCTACAAAAACGGACTGCTGCAACTCTGACTGTGGCCCTATCTGTGGTGAACGTCTCAGGCCTTATTTGCATTGAGGGCCGTGGGACGAAAAACGTGGGCCACGGCTCCTGCCCCATCAAAAGGACTCTGAACACTGCTGATCCCCCTTCATTTGTTGCATCACCAAATATGTATTTTGTCTACGGTACAAAGGCTTACACCTGGCTCCCAAAAGGCTGGGGGAGAACATGCTACAGCGCTTTTGTCCTTCCTCCAACATACGTGGCACCAGCAGCCTATCACAGACAGAAACGCTCGAAAGACACAGAGCAAGCAGACTCCACCTCATCACAGTTCCTCGATGCAGCAAAAGGACTCATCCCTTTCTGGGGTCCGATGGCAAACAGTCGAGCCATCCGACATCTGACCCAAGCAGTCGAAACAGCTTTGAACATCACAGCTGGCATCCTCAATAACAACACAGCTGAGCTGCAGGCGGTCTGCCTTGTGGCTTTGCAGAACCGCCTTGTGCTCGACGTGGTACTGGCGGATCGTAGAGGAGCATGCCGCATCATCGGTGCCAGCTGTTGCACCTTCGTCCCAGACAATTCACCTTCCGTCTACAAAGCAATAGAACACCTTCATAAACTAACATCGGAGATCCATCAGGAACAAGAAGGCTGGACACTCGGAAGCTGGTTTTGGAACATTTTGAAAGACTGGGGCTGGAAACTATTGATAATAATATTGGTGCCAGTTTTTGTAATATGTGGTTGCTGCCTGAGGATACAATGCATACCGCCTTTGTGCTCTCTTTGAATGAATTTGACATGCCCTAGGACTTTGGAAACTAAATTTGAAAATATGAAAGCATTGTATGACAAAGAAATACACAGTATTATGAACATTGACATAGATTGACAAGATGACGAGGCATGTTCAAAGAAAGGACTGTTAAATATTAGATTGTGACGTGAACATTACCGGCGCCATCTTGTCCCACTTAGGCCTTTGCGAGCGCGTAAGCGGCAGCCATTTTAGACACTGTGGCCAGTTCGTAACATTGCAGATCACCTGCACGTCTCCCTGACCTCGTAATCATCCCCCACGCGCTGGCAGCCCCCAAACGCACATGCTAGAATCATAAAGCATCCTCAGCGCAACCCTGCCCCGGAGCCACTTCCCGTGCCGAGCCCACATACCCTTTCATCCCTCGCGCACGAATAGGCCCTCCGGTAATCTCCTTCCCTGCACCTGGCTGCTCGATCCGATCCCAGGCCATAACCAACCCCTGCGGATATAGTTTATTACCCCATACAGTAGGATCCCGCCTCTCATCAAAGGAGCCGGTATTAATCAATGCCACAACCCCATGAGATCCGACCGATTGCGCGTATTTCAGCTCCTGCCGGAATGCCCAGCTGCTTGATAGCAATCACCTACTGAGACCGGGGTGGGTACAGTACTGTTGATATGTGTGGGAACGGACCTGAAGCGGGATTCCAAAGATGGTTTATAATGCATCAAATTAATGTCAGGAATGTGTTACACTGCAATAAAGAGATAAACCTCTGTATAAAAGCCCAGGCCACAGAGATGCAGTTAGAGCACCTCGAAACAACGCCCTGTGCGTCAGTCCTGCCGTGTTTTCCTTTGAAGAATAAATCCGTTTCCTGCTTTCCAATTTCCAGCACCCGCCTCTTTATTTGATAATTACGACTGAACTAGAGGCGACTAACGCCAAGCAGTGCTTGAGGATATCTGGGGAAAATCTTCTTCGTTCATCAGTCCTGGGTCATCAACACTTCAGTTACCAAAGTAATACTTCTCTCTTCCTCAATAGATAGGTTCTTTGACAATTTAGAAATAATTAACCCTGGGTGAAGTAGGCATAGCAGGCCTCCGTGGGCGTAGCGAAGTTGCCCGCCACCCACCTCCCTCCCGCCCTCCCCTACATACCTAATTGTTGTAAATTCAGCAATAAAAGTAAATAAAAGGCACTTACCTTGTCCGCTGCGTCCCGGGGTTCCCTCTGCACGTTCGCGCCGCCGTCGCCGCCATCTTGGATACCAATGCACATGCGCAGACGCCCGCATACTACGCCCAGGGTTATAAATAATCTCGCTGTCTAAATTGGCAGCAGTCTCAGCATGACAAGCCAGACCCACACAGTGACCAACAGCTTTCTTCTAAATCTGATACCTGAAAGAACTCCCCCTAAAGAAAACCAGTAAATAAAGTACCCGCAATTAGGATTAAGTGTGGATGATATTTTTATTATATGAGCGTAGTCTTGCTTATTTCCGGATTAATGGATACATTTTTTTAAAATCCATTACAATATCAAGTATGTTAACCAAAACATAGAAACATATAAAAGTAGTTTAAAATAAGCACACAATAATGGAATCATTCAGAAAAATACTAGAGTTGATAATAGATGCCCTTTCACTTTTAAGCGCATAAAATGTAATCCATTGCCTTTACATACTCAGGGCCACATTGATGGGGATTTGGCGTAGGGCAGCGCGACAAGTCATCTTGTTTCGCTGGCCAACGCCAAAGTGCGAGGGCAGGAATGCACCACATTTATCTAATCGGTGCATTCCTGTCCTATTCCCCAGCGCTGGCGCCATTTCAGCAGTCAAGCGCCAACACAGGCACCCTTACACCATGGTGCAAGGGTGCCTGTGTTGTCAGCAGGAATGTTTTTGTGCAGAAAGAGGCACATTCCTGCACAAAAACAATTTTTGGATGCTTTTTCCTTTTTCCATTTGGGCTGCATTTAAAGGTATTTCACCTCTTTGCGCCTCACCTGGGGAGGCATAAGGTTTTGCGCATCTAAAGCTTTACATGGTTTTGTAAATCTGGGAAGCATCAAAATCCATGGGTGTTGCATGTGAAAACCTACGGCAACACCTCCCTAATGCAGAATAAGGCAAAGCAGCGATTTGTGCTGCATTGCCTTAGTCCATATCTATGAGGCCATTGAAAGCCACTCAAATTGGCTTTGCATGACCTCATAAATATGATTTTGTGATTTACCTCCCTGGAGCGTCACAAAAAGTGACGCTATGGTGGCACAAGTTGCAGTGGCCTCCTTTCCAGTATGCAGTGAGAGCTTCCTGAAGGAGGGTAATCTTAGAGTTCTGTGTCAATTCACAATGTACAAGGAGTCAGATTTTGCGGAGGCACAATCACAGAAGTAATTAGTTATCCTAATTAATTGTCCTCCTCGATTGATGGACGACTTAGTTCAAGTCTGATCATTGCAAAATGAGTAGAGCTTCTTAAATAAAATAAGAGTTGAGCATTTTGCATGAAGCACATTTCTAATTTATTTACTTTTTTTTCATTTAATACTATTGAAGTGTTAGTTAAAAGTGTAATAAGTTTTGCCTTAAAAACTGTTATGGTGGGCCTGATCGCTTATGCTTGTTTGTGCAAACATTTTTAGAGCTTTTTTTCTTATGGTGGCCTTTGTTAGGCCTCGCCTACACAGCGCGCATGCGCTGCCTAGGAAAAAGACCTTTAGCCATCAATTCAGTTTGGCTGCCAAAAACGTGCACGCATTGCATTGCCTTCAATGGCAACATGTGCACGTTTGGCGTTTCCCTTGCAGGAGCGAGCTTTGACATATGGTTCCTGTTCGCTCCCGCAAGGGAATCCGGCGCAGGCCCCCTCCTCTATTCCCCTCCCCCTGCTGCCTCCTCCTCTCCTCGTCAGTGCGAGACGCCCGCTTGTCTTTTTTGGATCCATTTCACAGGGAAGCAACCAAATGAAAGAAGAAAAGAGAAGTTGTGAACGGTTTCTTCAAGTCACGGTTTTCAGTAAGTGAGGAACAAGACAGAAAGAGAGGAAATAATAGGAATGGGGGTGAGGGAGGGGGCAGCTGCCAGCACAGAAAAGAAGAGGACATTGCCCGTGTCTTCTGTGGGCAGTAAGGAAGAGACAGAGTACTTTTCCTTCTCAGCCCGTCCCGAACGTCCATGAAAGCAAGCAGAGCCTTATCTGAATGCCTTTGCTATTTCTGCCGTCCTGGGACACAGTTTTGAAAAGGAAAAGTAGGAGAACGGAATCTTTTTATTTTTATTTTTTAGGCTTCAGTCCCCCCCTTAACCCTCCCAAGCACCTTGACCGCGGCAATCATCGTTGTGTGTTAGGAAAACGTTGCATTTAACAGCCTTCCTTTCTCACCATAGCTGCCAAGGTTTTATATTGCTAGGTGTGACATTTTCATATTTTCAATGTAATTATGAGTGACATTTGAACGACTACGAGTGACACTTTTTAGGGAGCAAAATCAAGCACTGAAGAGAGGGAAATATATTGCATTAAATTAAATTTGAGCAACAAAAAATGTTTCAGCTGTAACAAAGCACTTGGAGGCGAGAGAAGTCTCAGGTATAGCCAACCACTAGTGGGCTGCAGTGTTTATAATTTTACAAACAAGTCTGTCTCAACACTTAGACAGTTGTTTCGAAGTTCCTCAAGGAATGGTCTGTTCAACTTGAGGCAGCTCAGCACAAAGTAGTTAATATACAAAATAAACGTCCTGCTCTATTTTCCATCCACATGCTCCAATAATTAGTCTGTTTTTAATGCACTTCAACTTCAGTTTTGCTAGCATTGATGTACCACAGGTATACATCCGAGTATCAGCCGCCTTCACAAACACGGGCTCTACCTTCAAGAGACACCTACAGACCTCTTGTAATTGCTTAATTTAATTTCCTATTATGATCCAAGTAAAGCACGGTTGGGCTGTTGGCGTGCCAGAGTGAAGTCAAGTGAAGACTGACTGGGGCAGACAGGAGCACGCCTCCCATAGCATTTTGGACAAGGCAGCCTCAGGCCCTGTAAAGCACACATACTTGGTCACATCCTGGGTAGCCGCGAGCTAGTACGCTATTATGTGGGATGTGATAGATCTTGTGTAGTGGCATTAGTAAGCAGTGTCACGTGAGCATTTAGGCAGCACAGAGAAATCATGTTACATCAGCCGGCCTGTGAAAGGTGCTGCGCCATGCATGTTGTGTGTTTGTGTGTCACTGATGTACAAGTCCGGGTGTGACTCGTGTGTGCGTGTGTGTGTGGAACTTGGAGGTCGGAAGGCAAGCTGAGAACAGATTTGCAACTTGATTACCAACAGCAACTCTTATCGTACGCTCCTCACTGACTCCAGTACTTAGCACACACTTACTCGAAATGAATTTACTGTGGCGGCCAGGTGGAGAGAAGCTGCATATACGTGACGCCGGCTGCCTGGCTTCCCTTTCTTCTATGGTGAGCGGCTGCCCGAATCAGGCTTGCTCGGGCCTGCTCAACTTTACAGTCAGGGGTCCTGGTGCTCTGGGGCCGCGAATGAACCACTCTGGCCGCCCCGGGAAGTCAGGGTGTTATAATAAATTTGCCGCTGCCTGTGCCATGGTGGGAATAGATGGGTTGGTTGCACGCAAATCAGTGGGATTCATTACCACGCTGGCAGAGGAGAGCTGACCTCATTAACAGCAGGGGCCCATTTCTGAAGTCACCTGCTGCCTGCTTGCATCACGGGCGGTATCCTTCACCCATCACGGGCGGTATCCTTCACCCATCACTCAGTCAGTGGCAGCAGGCTGCCTGGAGTCAGCGTGGCTAGCCAAAGTAAAGTACTTACTTGAACTTCATAGTTCTTCAGATTGTTGTGTCTCTGCGTCCCAGGTGTCCAGCGGTCGTGGTGGTGAGCCGCACGGGACCCGCAGCCATACAGCACACACTGCATGCAGTGTCTGTCTTAGACCCAGGCCAGACTGATAGACACTCGACTCCCTGGGACCCAGTTGCGGCGCAGCCTGTGCCCGCGATCATGCCACCAGCTGCCTCTCATGAATGCGGCGGCCAAGGCCATCAAGTGAGTGATAGATGCGGGTGGCCAACTAGGCCTTCTGGGTATTTTTGCGCAGACATCAGCGCCGCACCAGAACTCGACTTTCTCAGATTGAGTCTCCTGTGCTGTTTCTGACTAACCGCCACTTCCTCTTTCCGGACGTGAGGACTTGGCAGAGAAGTCACAATATCCGTATAATTCCCTCCACGGTGCCATAGCAATCACTGCTGCTGAGGGCAAGACCCGCCCCGGGGTCTGAAAAGGCAGTATCAGTCAGTGACTGACAGCTGTGCCTTGAGTCAGATCAACATGCAGCGACAGCAGGATGGCAGATATCATTTGTAACATTGTATCAGTCTCAGCCAGAGCTGCACAAATGAAGATCTTTAACAGTTAACGATTTATTAACTGAGTCAGAGCTGCTGGCAAATCTGCGGGAGAGCAGCAGAGCTGGAGCACAGGTGCACAGAGGCGCCGGTGGCACGCGCTTCAGAGTGGCATTCAAAATGCGTGACAAAGCATTTCAGTGCGGTGATGCGGAACACCACACTGAAATGCGATAGCGTCACACCTGATACTTGGCAGGCCTGCTGTACCAAGCACAATTATTGCATAGCTCATTTTCGAAAATCCTCTAATATTTCAGTTTGAGGATGAAAAGTTAACACAAAACTCTTTTTAAGAGATTAAGCAGCAATTTGTCATAAGGCACCAAAGTGAGAAAATGCTGCTCCTGCCACGTACCTGCCACCAATCGTTGGACCAAATGTCCAGTTTGCTGCCAAAGATCAAAACCTCAGTCTACTCCCCATTCAGTTTCATGACATTTTCCACCATCCAGGAGGAGACAGCCTGCATACAGTTACTAAAGTTAGTGGCAAAGTCCCTGATACTGTGAGTGATGGACACCATTATTTGGGTGTCGTCAGCATTGGAAAAGACCTCCAACCCAAAGGATCTCACCACCTTTGCCAACGGGGCGACATAAATATTAAAAAGTGTCGGGCTCAGGGAGGAGCCCTGTGGGACTCCACATGACAGGGGGTTTGAGGCCGAGTAGAATTGGCCAAATTTCACAGTCTGTGCCCAATCCTTGAGAAAGGAAGCACGAAGCCCCAGAGTCGAGCCCCCGATCCCTATCTCTCTGAGACATTCAACCAGCCTCAGAGGAGCTAGGGTATCAAAAGCTGCAGTGAGGTCAAGTAGAACCAACAATGTGGTGTGTCCCACAGCAGCATGTGAGGGTGCTGGCCAGTCGGGGAGCTGGCGAGAGCAGCCAGAGGTGGGCTCCCCGAGCTGCTCTCCAACCTACCTGCAACGCAAGGTGCCCAGGTGGGACCGGGCCCCTGAGAAAGAGGAAAGGCAACATGAGGCTGCCAAACCAGACAAGGGGGTCTCCCTGGGCAGCGGTGGAGCCGCTGATATAAAATTCACGTAAAGTGTGGTAAGCGGCCCATAATGCCTTGCAAGGCATAGTGAATCCTGCAGGGAAACCTGTTTGTTTTGGCGTGTGGTGGCCCCAGGAGGTTGGGGCCACCGCCATTTGTGTGTAAATGTGCGGAGGTAGCTGCAGGAGCAACACAGACTCCCCCAGCACAAGACAGGAAAATCCCCCAATTAGTCTCTGGGGACTTAAATGAAACAACCCCTCAAGGGTTCAGCCATGTTTCAAAGCCAACCTGTGGCTGGAACTTTTGTTTTGCAGTTGGGTGCTGATATTTAAAACTGTACTGAGATGTGAGAGGCTGAACTTGGGATTTCTTTGGAGAGACATCCCTTAGAGGTGAACCGCTGCAATTGTACAAGTGGTGCACTTAAATGAGGTTGTGCCTAATGGGAACTGGAAGTCACATTTAATATGTGAAATGATAAGTAAATTGGAAATGTGTTGCTAGGCATTCTTGACAAGGTGCCTATTTGTATTTTATTACCATGTGATTATAAAAGTAAGCCTTTTAAGGGCTTAGATTGACTTGCATTATACCTGTTATCAGATATGATAAGTACCCGTCATTCTAAGCGATGCTTAAACATGTATTCTTGCTACTACGTTAGTTGAACAACCCGACTGTCAGCCACTGTGATTTTAGTGTGTATACTGTATGGTCAGTATGAGATGCTCAGTCAGGGTTATGTGTCACTATGGCAGGTGTTCCTATTATAAATGTTTGTTGAGATAATGGGGAGGGCCGTCAGTGGGAGGGTGCCAGTGGGAAGGGCCCTCACTCCAGGTCATGTTCAACCCACTGAATTGGAGGGCAATATGATGTGCATACATGTGAGTGGTGGTACTAGACCCCGCTGCAGGAGGTGTGGAAATGTTATGCAATCTCAAGAAGTATTTCCAACAGCTTTCGTATATTTATAAATTGATGCATAGTAATGAGTAGAGTGTGTGTAATAAATATACTCTTCCTTTTTATAAAGCAAAGTACAGACTGGACAATCAATTATTGAGTGTTATTTCTGCGTACCTGTAAATGGCGACTACTAGCCCACACCACCTCCCTTGAGTAAGCCTTAGACTGCTCTGCAACGCTACTCTCTGAGAGTCAAGCACTACAATGGGGTGTTTGGTACCCAGTGAAGGACAAATGTAGACATATTGTTTGTGCAGGCCTCACAAATAATGCCTAAGTTTCCAACAGGTACACTTTCATATTTCAAATGCTATATCATAATCGGTTGCCGGTCTATGTAAGGATGAGACTATTAAATCAGGAAAACAACTTACTTTAGGGTCTATTTATCAAATCACTCACACCTTATACAATCACATTCAACTCACTATCCACATTATGAATTCATCACCCTTTCCATTGGAGTTTGAGTACCACACATATGGAAGATATTAATATCACTTTATTTGAGAATTTTCAGATCTCCTTAAAACAGCATTTCATATAGACATCGCAAATGCCCAAAAGTTTTTTCCCTATAAAAACCACAATCATGTTATACTAAAAGAGGCCCCTTTTAAAAAAAAAACATTTTAAGATGCTGTTCTTCATTGTACTAGTTCACAGTTACAAACAATTCATTCCATAAAAGTATAACCATAAAACTGAGAAAAGAGATAAAAACCAACAGGGAGAATACACTCTACAATCACTGTGTCTTATTGAGTCACTAATCTGTTTTTGTTATTGCACATTGAACAGGGTATTATCAAACATATAAAATTCACTGTGTTCTTCCCGGCCCATCAGATTTAGTGTTATAAGTGCATCAACGTGTTTCGGTGAATCCCAATTATCATAACCACCTTCTTCAGGATAAATTATCATCTCCCATAATATTTAAAAACACAATTAAACCTATATGGAAAGAGACATAAAAATAACAAGCCCAAAATATTATTTCATAACAGGATATTTCCCTCCCTTTTCTCCTACCCTTCTTCTGTCACATTCCCATATATTTCTATAATATCTATACCCCACAGTTGTCCCTATAATTATCAAATGAAATAATTTATTAACCTTCAGATCTTCTAAATGTGGTGACTCTTTCACGTCAGATACTAAGATTCTTATGTGGTTCATACTCCAAATTTTCAATCCTTGCATATCAACAAAAATACTGCTGTGGTATCTAACGCACTTCTTGCACCAGATCGCACTATAGTTATCTTATCCACCATTCATATTTCTTTACTTCCATCTCAAAGCAATCTTGGGTATCTCCATTCATTAACACATTAATTTCAGGACGTCTAACTCACTTTATATCCCCATATGGTGATCGACTTCTTAGTGTGTCAATTCGTTATTCGTTAGTCCCAATAATGTCGATCTCCCAAAGATTTTTCTCCCCTTTCTTCTGGAATAATATAGTCAGGGAGGGAGAACCATAATTATCCTTTTGTTGTTTGTTATTCTCTCCTCACATCCCACCCATATTCATCATTGTACCTTTTTAATTTTTATGAGTTGGATCCCATAAGGATTCCTCTTCTAAAACCAAGGTCGCTTTGTCACCCTGTTCGTTTTCCTTTAATTAAAATCCGTAGCCTGTCGTTTTTCCACAAGAAGGTATTTATCCTTCTTATATGTGGAGCCCGATGGAATAGAGAATACATATTTCTATATGTGGTCGTTATCGACACCCTTTTAAATCGACAAATGGGGGGAGGATAAATATAAGTATTGAGTTCTACTTTTTTGTCCTTTATCATTGAAAAGATGAAATATTCTTCTATATATAGTCTATTCCTTTATTTTTTCGTTTCAGAGGAGAAACAATCAGCATATTGTTATTCTTTAAAAAAAGTTTGTTGTTCAGTTACTTACACCCCATGAGTCCACATTATTACTCCCATATTTATCCTTTATGGTCGCATTTATATAGGGAATTAAACCTCCCTGTAGAGATGTTACTTTACGGGCATCTAAAGAACCCTTAGCTTCCATATGTCCTCTTTACTCCCAAAAGACCATGCTGCTATTCAAACCAGAATTTTTCTATTTCTTCCTATAGGGGTGTATGCTCCTCCCACACCCTGGCTACAGTCTGATAACGGATTCCACCATCTTGTCGGTGGTTAATTTCTTTAATCTTTCACATGCCATTCGGTCTCTTTCATCTTCTGCATGCCGAGTCGTGCCAACTAGATTAATCCTTTATCATTTAAACCCTACTGGATGGGGTCCTAGTTATTCTTATGTGACCATAACCCCCATATGTTGCAATTACTCACTCAGGATCCTCGTGTGTATACAAAGGTGCTATAATGGATCTTCATAATAGATCTTCATAATGCTAACTACTCCATGGTAAAATACATGTTGTTATATTAATCTTTACACCTATTTTAATTGTTACTCGTAAAATAAAATGTGAGGATGAGCCAATCCCCACTAGATACCATTAAACCATGACGTTTTTGTCTCTCACGTCAGGAATTACCACTGCAACACATATCAGGGTATCCCCAATGCATTCCTATGAGAGGGCTGCCTCACAGTAGTGAGAAACCAAAATGGCTGTTTGTCACTACCACACAGTAAAGGCACATGTCCTACCTTTTTACCTACAGCGCACCCTGACCATAGGGCTAGCTAGGGCCTACCTTAGGGGTGACTGACAGGTCGTAAAAGGGGAGTTACAGACGTGGCACCCACTTTACGTGCCATGTCACAGCGGCAGTAAACTGCGTGCACAGGCCCTGCAATGGCAGAGGCCTGAGACAGGTTTGAAAGGCTACTTCGGTCGGTGGCGCAAGCATCGCTGCAAGCCCACCAGAAGCATTTAATTTATTTACTGGACCTGGGCACCTGAGATACCACTTTACAAGGGACTGACAGGTAAATAAAATACGCCAAACAGGTGTAGACCAATCTTACCATGTTTTACCACATGCACTTTACACTGGATAGCAGTGATAAAGTGCCTAGAGTCCTAAAACCACCAACACCAGGTCAAAAAAAAAACAGGAGGAAGGCAAAACGTTCAGGATGGCCCTGCAAAAAGGGCTAAGTCCAACAGGAAGTGTTAATAGATGTCTTATGGATCTCCAAACTTTTCTCTTTATAAACAGTATTTCCCTTGGATATTTGGTGAGCTGCCCTCCTCGAGGTAGTGAGCTGGTACTAACGTCTTATGATAAGTGGGCAGTGATGATTTTTGTGATACCATCCCATATTTCTGTCCAAATGCTATCATTTCCATCGAGTTTACTGAATTCATTCAATGCTTCTCCAAACATTGGATTATTGGTTAGTAACCCTAGCTTATCTGATATTTTCAATTCCACACACTCTTTTAATTATTTATCGCAGTTGCAGAGGCTGGCAGAGAACTAAGTGTTTGGAAGTGTGAGTGTGTATTTCAGAAAAATAATATGAGGATTGTGATCACTTTACCCCCTTGAAATAATGTTATAGCTTTCACAAATGTTATAGTATGATAAATGGATCATGGTGAAATCTATGGTTGAACTTCTATTTGTTGTAAGAAATGTATTTCTTGCTGGTTGATTGTTCGAAAAGTGCCCATGAAGACAATAAAATCTGAGAAGTGTGAATTTCTGAGAGTGACTTTGTGCTTTGCTGGAAAATATGGGAGGGAGAAATAAAAAAGGTTTATCAGGCCCTTCTTAGGAGGTGCTCAGGTCTATAAATACTCCAAAGACATCTACATTGAAGTACCCTTTATCAATGCATGGAAAATCCCTGTAGTGCTCAATTAGAGGCTCCGGCACCTCGAACGTTCTAATAAGGTCTGCCATATCAGTCTTAGAAGATGGTAAATAGATATATATATATAATTGTTATAAACTGAATTTCTGATTTGGCAGAGGTATGCACCCTGTCCAAGCAGGAACCCCAATCCTAGATGGGGTAAGCTAGATACACACTAACAGGTAACCTGTGCTTATCCTCTGGTAGGTTGGCACAGAGCGGCCAGGCTTATCTAAAGAGGCAATGTGTAAAGTATTTGTTCAACACACACACATCCACGCAGTAACACAACGAAAACGCCACATAAAGACTCCAAACTGGATTAGAAAAATAGACAATAATTTTATGAAGAACAAAACAACAAATATCCAATAATTAGAACTGGAGTTATTAATTGTTAAAGTTTTAAAGAGTATTTGAAAATATAGTGCTTAGAGTCTTAAAGCACCAAGTGCAAATATCCAGTTGCGCTTGACTGGGGTAAATCCAAATAGGCCGACCACGATGGAAAGTGGATCGACTACAGGGACCAGCCTTGGCCCATTGAAACAGTACCTTGTGATGGAGGATGCGTAGACGTCTAAGACCCGATCCAAGGAGCAGAGGAGGCAATGCATTGTTGTATATCTGGCTAGATGTAGGCAATGTGTTGGTTCCGATCCGTGCTGTCAGAGATGCGTTGGTGGTGAACCATTTCCGATGCATTGTCGTCGAGCCATGCAGCTGTCAGTGCAATGCCTTTGTTCTCAGCGGCAGGGCTGATGTCTCAAGGACAGATGCATCAGTTCTGACCGGCGCAATGATGCCAATGCTTGGATTCTGAAGGAAAACAGCTGAAAACCCACTTCCATGGACCCAGGACTAGACTGGCAGCACTTGGCAGGGCAGGACTTACAGTTGGCAGAGTCCACAAGCTCTAGAAGGGTTGTTGGAAGTCTTTGATGTCCCTGAGAATTCAGAACAAAAGCCAACACAGCAAGCCCAACTCCAAGGGTTCAGCACTGGACTGGCACCACTTGGTAAGACAGGACTCACAGTTGGCATAGTCCAGTGGCTGCATGAGGGTTGTTGGAAGTCTTTGATGTCCCTGAGTCTTCAGAACAAAAGGCAAGCCAGCAAGCCCTTGGAGTCACTTTGGTTCTGGGGATGTAGAGAAGCAGGTCCAGTCCTTCTCACTCCCAAGCAGCAGGGCAGGCACAGCAAAGTCATGCAGAGTCCAGAAAAAGGGCAGTCTTTTCAGCAGCCCAGCAGTTCTTCTTCTTGGCAGAATGTCGTCAGGTCCAGACGTGTACTAAGTTGTTGGTGTCAGCGTACAAGTACTTATACCCAGTTGTGCTTTGAAGTGGGGGGATTTCACAGAGAGGACTTTGAAGTGCACAAGGTTCCTGCTCTTCATGCCCTGGCCCCAGACATACTACGATGGATATGCAGCTCTTTGTGTGGGGACAGGCACAGCCCATTCAAGTGCAAGTGTTAGCTCATCACTCCCATCCTGCCCAGAATGGCCCATCAGCTCGGTGATGGTCCATCAGGAAGTGATTAATCCATCAGGCACACCTTAGCTCTCTATGTGTGTGGCTGTAAGAAAATGCCAACTTTACAAAAGTGAATATTTTCAGACTTATAACTTTAAATCTAACTTTACCATAAATTGTGATTCTAAATTATTAGGCTAGAGACACCAAACTCGACATATGTATCTTTTCCAAATTGGAAATGACACTTATAAAATGTAATAAGGTAATCTCAATGTAAACCCATGATAGGAGTATTCCGCATAGTAGTGAAAAATGAATTTTGGTGTTTTTCACTATCAGGACTTGCAAAATTTAAAAGTACATGTCCTACCTTTTACTTACACAGCACCCTGTCTTGTGCACTACCTAGGGCTTACGTTAGGTATGACTTATCTATACTACTATTATAAAGGAAGAACTTTGAACCTTTGAGGCGGGTAAACTCGGGAACTAAAGCACCAATCAACACACCCGATACATCGCTGTAATTGTCAGGGTGTGCAGATGGACATAGGCTATATAAATTTAAAAAATATAAGTTATTTCAAGAATTTACGAGAAAAAAAAGTAGTCCCATGGAAGCAGCGCCGGCCGCGACGTGCGTGCTGACATCAGGAGCGCGGGGAGGAGCGGCGTCCAGGAGCGCGAGGAGGATCGGCGGACATGAGCGCGGGGAGGAGCGGCGGACAGGCTGGGAGGAGCGGAGAGGAGCGGAGAGGAATGGAGAGGTGCGGCGGACAGGCGACGGACCGGTGAACTCAGGAGCGCGGGGAGGTGCGGCGGATGAGGTAAGGCTCCGGGGGACCCACGGACACTGTCGGGGCGGGCGGGGGCCCTGAAGCCAAGGTCGGGACGGGCTGCTACTCCGTGGGAGCCACGGACAACTCAGGAGTGCGGGGAGGTGCGGCGGATGAGGTAAGGCTCCGGGGGGCCCACGGACAATGTCGGGGCGGGCGGGGGCCCTGAAGCCAAGGTCGGGACGGGCTGCTACTCCGGGAGACCCAAGGACAATGTCGGGGTGGGCGGGGGCCCTGAAGCCTGATTGCTCCCGGACAAGGTCGGGACGGGCTGCTAGTGTGTCATAAAAGAGGGGTTTACGGCTTGGCAAGGGGTTTTAAATGCCAAGTCAGCATGACAGTAAAGCTGCAAACACAGGCTCTGCAGTGAGAGGCCTGAACATGTTTTAAACACCTACGTGTGTTGCAGGTCCACTAGTAGCATTTAGTTACAGGTTATTGACACAGGTAGTGCACTCTACTAGGGACTTACGGATACATTGGGTAGACAAATTGAGGTGAAGTCAATGAAACCATGTTTAGAGGAGTGAGCACATGCATATTAGCACTGGTAAGAAGAGGTAAAGCGCTCGGAGTTCTAAAGCCAACAAAAGCAAGGTCAGAAAAAAGAGGTGGAAGAAGGCAAAATGTTTGGAGTCACCCTTCAGAGATGGCCATTTTCCAACACTAATATGTAATCATTCGTTTATGAAATTGCTTGCCTTGACAGCCAAGATTTGATTAGAGAGAGTTGGAATCTCTTTGCATCGTAGTTGGAATTGGATGTTAATTAATGTCAGTAATCCACCCAACGGTTGGCCAAATCTGGCCTTGTGGCATTTTTCTCAAAGGTTGTAAGACTGGGTAAGCTAAATGCATCCTTTTCCCATGACTCTTGTAAACATACCAGTTTAAAGCCTTGGACTAGGTTAGAAATAAAAGTGTTCCACAACTTTTGCTGGCATGTTTTCATTGTATTTCAAATTTTGAATATCTCAGCATGTTGTTAAAATGGTGCCAGTGATGTAAAAGCAAAAACAAAGAAACAGAATTTCACCCTTTACCAAACGCGGACTGCGAGAGTTGAATAAGATAGTCACATTCACTATTAATGGAGGAGACCCAGTATATCCAGAATATCCATTGATTTGCTATAGTTTGACTGGGACTGTATCTGTTGTTAATTGCGGTTGTAGACGACCTCAACTTTACGCGGTAAAAGCTCAATTCAACTCCTAGCTGCACCAGGGCCGTTTTCTCACATGCCCCTCACTGGTCCTGTATTGCGGTACCCCATCAATGCTAAAACTGCCATAACCCATACCCGGTCCACATTGGCACACCAACTCCACTCTGCCACTAACACCCGGACCCCGATGAATCATCGGGGTCCGGTTCGAGGGTGTCGCAGGTATACTGAGGGTGCCTAGCGTCAAGGGTGGTGTGCCAATTACGCTACCACCCCCCTCCCGTGACCCATGGTGTACCATGAATTCACCATATAAGTTCCGAAGCCTCCTAAACCAGGAGTAACTGGGAGAGAACTCTCTTCCATTTTGTGCACTTTTTCACTATTTTTACTTCTCACGTCCCTAGGTAAGGGTGGGCCTTAGCACGCCCATACCGCCAGGGTTTAACACACCTTTTTTGTCCTGCTGAATGCCTGGTAACCTTACACCGTTTCAAAGACAGAACATGTTGACTGATTAAATTTTGGAAACAACCACACAATTAATTGTGGACTACCTTCCAACACATAATTTAAAGTATATGTCCTAAGTGATCTGCTAATAAATAAAACTTTTTGGATACACTCAAGACATTTTTTTTTAATCCCCTCACTACCAAGTAATTTAGTTTCACTGCACGCCCTAATTCACAAAACCTGCTCCGCAGTAATTCTGGCATTGAAGTACACTAAAGAGGCACTCGGCCTCTTTAGTGGGGCCCAATGATGAAGCCTGTCACCACTAGGTGGTGAGTGAGGGCTTTCCTAACTGATCTAAGTAAGTTCAGTTTTTTGTTCTTCTGCTCCTGTTTGTGGTCTCCTAGACTCCAGAGGACACTCTTTTTTTGTTTCAACAAATGTAACCGGGGAATAAGAGTGGTCCATAACTCTCCCAACCTCTCTTTTTGTTGGTATATACTAACACCCGCCCACCAGCCCCGAGATGGTCAGCACCACACACGCACTGGAACTCAATAGGAATTCTCTGTAATTGATGATGCTAGCGACACGATGCTTAGAACTATAGCCAATGAACAGGTGACGGAGTGAGGGGACCTGGGCAGCAGGCAGTCTACTGTGGGAAAGTTACACAGGAAAGGTGGAAGAGATGATGGGAGGGGAAAACATGCAGCACGGACCAGGTCTAGGCATAGGTGCCGTGGGGCGCAAGCACTCCTGGCCCTTTCCGTAATTGTATGACAAAATAAGCGTGAAGAGCATAGGAGGCCATATGTGCGACAGTTTTTAGTGTGCGCATACGGGGTTTGGATTCCCAATCTGCTTTCGTACATATGGAAAAGCAATTTGGTATTTCCTAAAAACCGCAATATTGATTTGGTCCCTTAAGAAATGCTAAATCCTTTTGTAAATATTACCCTAAAGTCCTTTGGAAAGCCCCAGTGTGATTGGATGAAAGCTGTGCTCGGTGAGTCAGGGTGAAAATGGACTGGGTTCAGAGTGTGGCCACAACTTGCACCCAACATATCATAAATAGGGATGGGTGGTAAATTCCGCTCCGCTGGAGGAGTTGGCTGAGTTTTGGTCACTCCACGTTAAGCATGTAATGCAGAGTTCTGACCAAATTCCGCCAAAGTGGAGTTTTTTCTCGCATGCGGCTTGCCAATGGTAAGTTGGCGAGTGCCAGAGATGATTTGGGATCTCCAGTGCAATTTCCAGTCGCTAAGAGGGCACCCGGTAAACTTTCCCCAATGCAGGTAATCGCTGGCGGTCATGATCGTTTGCGGTCAGAAAGCTGCTGCTCAAGTATATAATCTACTCAAGCGGCTGCAAAATCCATTTGAGAAGCAACACCCCTGGTGCACTTAGTGGTGCTGTTCTCACTGATTTTGCCGAATGGAACGTGCCCCTGGGACTAAAAATCAGCGCTAGCAGAGCGATGCGCCTAATTCTGCAGAGTGACACTCCGCGAGTTCCAACCACCCCTAATCATAACCTTATTTGAAGTGAAGGCACATCTGGTTGTCAAGTTAGCTGTTTTTCCCCTTCCCTGTTTCTCAGGAGATATCTCAGAAGGGTGAAAAATCAAATCAGTGTACAAGACTCGAGGATAAAAAGTCTTGCACTATTTGGAGAGCCATTTGTACACCAGTTCAGTGACTGTTATCAATCAGAAAAACAATAAAGTGAATATTTCAAGGTCTCTGAATTTGAAGGCCCTGTAGTAATGGTTGCAGCTAGAGGCAAAAGCTTTTTGTGCGTTATGGTTTGAGTATGGTGTTTGAGCTCAATGCCCCCTGTAAATGGCTGAAGGCTGGGCTTATTGGGAACATTGGGCACATTGGGCTCATTGGGAACAAAGTATTTGAATCCAGAGCACATCATGCACCCATATCTTTCTACAGTCTACATCCAGGATTCCCCTGCGCCTAGAAAAATAATATCCATACTAATCTCTGCCTCACGCCTTTTTTGCAACAGGGACAATGGGATTTGAATTGGCATTGAATTGGCCATGATCCGCAGGACCCTTGTCAGTGGCAAACTAACCTGCTTTAACCCCAGCAAGCGCTTCAGATGATAATCGCCTGCTCAACAATCTTAAAGGTCACGGAACTGGTGAAGGCCATGACCTAGAGCCATACCCTTCGCACAGAGTTCCATATACAATGGCCAAAGTGGGCTTTTAATATAGGGGCCCGCAGTGGCAAAGGTATTTACCTGTATGCATTGACTCTTGTACGTGGGCAATGGGTCAGCTTAGCATGTGCTCAAAATGAGTCAACATTGTATATATATATTTAATAAAGAGTATCATATTTATTTATTTAGAGTTTTTTTTAGAAAATTCAACTCACAAAGTGCCATATCAAAGATGTGGCAGGGGGGAATGACACTGTTAGCACAACAATGTAATAACCTGAGATAGATCTATAATTTGACTTAAACTCGAGGGTCTCATTTTCTTTTTTGAATGTCTGAGCTTTTTCAAGGGTCTGGATACAGGAAAGGTAGGCATTAAGGATTTTAGAGATAATGGGAGCAAGAGCTGGAAAGCCTGGATTCACCACTTTGGCACTACAGATGGCAGTGAGTGGAGTACATTTGTTGATGGTTGGCAATAGCCTGCTAATGTTGTACTACAGAACTAAGAAAACACCTGGTGAGCGAAATGGGGGGGGGGGAGGGATTTCAATTTGAGGGTTGGTTGAGGTAGATGCTAGAGTTGTATCTGTACAGTGTGAAAAGTGCAAATGAATCAAAAAGTAATTTGGAGGGTTTTTTTCCGTTTAGAATGCTTTATTGAGATAATATTCAAAGTAAAACATAAGTCTAAGTAAATATATAAGGTTCAAACATTTCTACAACTTCTAGTTAAGTACAGTGAATGAAAAAGAAAGATCTGAACAATATTAATAAGTACAGCATCAAAAACTATTTGAACAATTTAAACAATTTACATGAGCATCTGCGATTTAGCATTTTAAAATAAGGGTCAAAACAAAAGGGGAGGAAGGGGAAGTGGGAGAGAAATAATGAAAAGCGTGTAGTAAACAAAATATCATTGCAAAAATAACATTAATACCTTGTTAAACTCAATAACCATTAAGTGGTTTCATGTCTGGTTACCATGGAAATAGGTCAATCAGCTGTCTTAGAGAGATATGTTGAGAATTGTGACCAAAGTAAATCTTTTTTAATCATTAAGGGTATAGAAGTGGCATGAGTACGGTCTAGTCTGTGATGATGGCATAAAAGGTTCCACCAGGTAGTGTAAGAGATTTTGGTAGTATCCTACCAATTTGTGGTAATAATCTGTAGAGTAATAGCTATGAACAAGTCAATAAATGTACCCACACTCCCTTGAGCAGTCCAAATAGGGGATTAACCACCCCGAAAAATGTGAAAAATTTCAAAAGAAATATTTGTGGACAATATTTCATTCGATTTCTTCCAAATGAGCAACCAAAATCTATTTACCAAAGGGTGGAAAAGAACATATAGAGTAAATCACTATTTTCATGGGTACAAGACCAGCATTTTGTAGCATCCACCAACTTGAACTTATGGAGATCTTTGGGGGTAAGAAACAGCCTGTTCTAGAAATAATACAATATCTGCGTTGTACTAGCTGAACATGAAGAGGTGTGAATTTCTGCCTATATGGAACCCCAAGTATGAAAGGAGAGTTCTTGTTGAAAAGTTCGTGTTGAAAATCTTTTTCCCATAAAATTTCTATCTTAGATTTAATTATAGAGTCAGTAGGGTGAGACAAAATAAATAGCAGATGCTTTGAGCTGCGTGGAGAAATCCAAAGAGAGAGATGGGATCTGATTATGTGGAATCAAAGAGGAGTTCTGAGAAAAGAGATGAAGAATAGACGTTCGAAGATGAAGATAATAAGAGGTATGGTGGTAGGAAATATGTTTTTTCTGGATCTCGGAAAAATCAATAAATGACCGATCGGTCAATAAGTGCTCAATAGTAATAATGCCTTTGTTAATCCATTCTTTCCAAAAAAGGGCTCTATTATTAAGTTTTAGGTGTTTGTTATACCAAATAGGAGTCTGTGCAAAAATATCTGCCTGAGAGATATGGACAGTGATCAAAGAATTAGCAACAGCAGTAGAATGGGTGAGAATAGGGGATAAAAAGCACCTGGGAGGCTGAGATAAATGAATAGCTACATTTAACGAGAATGGTGTGTATTGGGTCTGTTCTAATAGACTCCATGCAGTTAATGGTGCATGTGGCTTGTCTGAAAGGAAAGTCCAGATTTGTATCAATGTAAATGCAGAACGGTAACATCTGAGATTACGTAAATTGACTCCTCCTAATTCTTTGGGTTGTTGAAGTCAACTTCATGAGATCCTATTCTTGCGATTATTCCATAATAATTTGTTCAAGGAGCGGTAGATGGTTTTGAAGAGAGAGAGTGAAAGAGTAATTGGGAGCATGGACAGATAATAATTTATAATTGAAAGCAACATAATTTTAATTGTTTCTAATCTACTGCACCATAACAAAAATAAAGGGGACCAGCTATCTATTAACACCAAGAGTTTTGTAACTATATCTGCGAGGTTGATTTTAATGGTTTCTTTAATATTATTTGTATATAAGATACATAAACATTTAATACTTTTTATATTCCTTTTGACCCCCAAATCTTTAAACATGTCAGGGCGACAATGTTTATTTAAGGGCAAAATCTCGAATTTATCAATGTTGAGTTCATATCCAGAAACTATGGAGTACTTCTTTAATAATGAAAGAAATGCAGGCAAAGAGGTAGTAGGGTTAGATAGATACAGTAAGATGTCGGCCGCATATGCAGTAAATATGATGTCAACATTTTTTAATTGGGAACCAGTAAACTGTGGAGAATGACGATTTTTTTCCAAAAAAGGTTGTAGGGCAAGAATAAATAAAAGTGGAGATGAAGGGCAACCTTGTCGGGTTCCTCTGTGAAGTGAAAAATAATTGGATTGACGTCTGTTAACCCAGACAGAGGTGGATGGTACAGAATATAACAATTTAATATATCGAATGATATGAGGACTAAAGCCATGCCATTTTACTGCACCAAAGATGTAATCCCAATTTACTCTGTCAAAACCCTTTTCGGAGTCTAATGCTATTGCAGCAATAGTGAATCAGCTTTGGACGCCAAATGAATGATGTTAAGGAAGATTCTGGAATTATCTGTAATTGAATGTCCCTTTATAAACCCTGTTTGATATATATTGATTAAATCCGGAATAATCTGGTTAATGCGAAGGGCTAATAATTTGGCAAAAATCTTGCAATTTGTGTTAATCAGGGAAATGGGTCTATAAGTACTACAATAAGTGGGATCTTTGTCTTTTTTGGGAATCAAGCAGAGCATAGTTTTAGTGAAGGAACCTTGCATCTTTCCAGAAGCTAAAAAGTCATTAATGAGAAGTAGCACACGAGAAACAAACAATTGTTTAAAATGAAGAAAGAAACGCACAGTAAAACCATCCGGTCCAGGGGATTTATCCTTTGGAAGTTGATTAATAGCGTATGTAATTTCTTGTTCGAGGATTGGACTATCGAGAGATGTGAGATAGACAAAGTTTTCCGAGGATTTCAGAATGGCTTGAAAATTTGAGTCTATCTCATCAGAAGAGGGGGAGGACTCAGGAGTATAAAGATTGGTATAATAGTCAACACAGAATTCTAATATCTTAGAGTCACTGATATGTCTAACCCCTTTGCTATCCGTAATAGAAACAATTTTGGATTTCTGCTTTTTAATTTTAAGGTAGTTAGCTAGGGACTTGCCAGCTTTATTGCTATCACCGTACATTTTAGCGTTAAATTTAAGCAAACAACCACAGCAATTATCCCAGGATTGTTTATTATCTTGCAATTTAGCTTTAATAAGATTGGACAAGGTGTCAGCACGGTTTGAGGTAAAATATTCATGCTATAAGGCCTTGATGTGTTTTAAAAATAATGCTTCTTTGAATGCCTTCATTGTTTGGGGCTCAAAAATCAATTATAAATCCCCTAGCATTTGCCTTAAAGGCATCCCAGATAAAGTTTGTCTGTGAGTCAGAGAGAAGGCTATACTTGAAAAATTCTTGTAAAAACAATGAGAATAAATCTATAAATTGAGTGTCTTACAAAAGGGCATTATTAAATCGTCATCTATGTGAGATAGGTATGAAAGTGGGATAGTCAAGATCTACAATGACGGGAGCGCGATCAGAGATAAGGATTGAGCCCATCTCTACATGTGTAATGAATTGAAGAGACGATTGAGTGAAAAATATGTAATCTTTTCGGGAATGAGACCTATGAACAGGGGAAAAGAAGGAGAACTCTAAGACATCAGTGTGGGAGATTCTCCAAACATCTATCAATCCTCTGGAAGTAATATCTTTATGTAATGTCTTTTGCATTTTATTTGGGATAAATTTGGTTTGGGACTTCCGATCTAAAAAGGGACCTTAAGTTTACTGCAATCACCACCCACTATCAGATTTTCTGAAGGGTCAGAAGAAAGGAGAGTAGAAAAGTAATTCCAAAATACTAAGTCTATACCCTTAGGGCCTGAGACATTACATATAGAGAACTGAGTATTGTTTACTTTAATGTTCGGTAAAAGCCATCTACCGTTGTTATCCTTAACTTCATTTAGCAATAGAATATTTAACGATTTGTGAAATATTTTACTACACCATTCTTAATATTAACTGCTGGAGAATAAAAAACATTTCCAACCATTGTCTACCTAAAGAAAGTGTATCTTGCTCCTTAAGATGAGTATCTTGTAATAACGCTACATGGCACTTCAATTTAGCAAGGTGAGATAATACAAATTTTAGCACCACCAAGAAGAACCAAAAGCTCGTTAATATTGGGTAAGGGATATCTGTCAGCCACTACACTTTTATTTAAACTTCTCAAATCTATGCAGAGACGAAGATCTCCATTGGCTTTGCGTGCTCCTCCTACCAATAACTTTTGAATTTCTTTCTTCATGTCCTCCCTAACAGATATCGGAACATTCCTAACCTTAGAGCATGTAGGAAATGCATTTTTTTTTATTTAATCTTGTGACAGTACCCCTTTAAACACCCTAGATCTTCTTTGAAAACATTTTTGAAATGAGATTTCAATGAGTGTACAAAATCTTCTACATTTTTTGTAGAAACAGAACTGTATTCCTACTGAGGTTTCATGAATTTAGGAAGGGATCCCTCTAACACCACAGGACGCTTTATCACCACCCAGTCACCAATATTAACAATGGTTTTCTTGACAGCCTTTTTAACATCAAAAAGCGAGACATAGGAAAAGGTATTTTGATTGGTGTTTGGTGACTGGGTGGTGATAAAGCATCCTGTGGTGTTAGGGGGATCTCTCCCTAAATTCATGAAACCTATCAAAGTTATTAAGGTATTTAACAACGCTATTCAGACACAGGATCATCGAATTTGGAACTTGAACAGAGTTGCAATTGTGAAAGGTAAATTTGATAACATTATCAAGGATGATAATGTTGTTGTGGATGCTCGTCATTCATTGATTAAAGATAACAATCTTTCTTTAAATGTACAACGGTCATCAAGAAGTATTAAACTTCCTAATCGTTTCAAAGACTTTGTATAATAAGATTCTTGTTTTTGTTAGTGAACTTTGTGCTGTTAAAGAAGGGAGATGTGTAGTATTTCATAAGGTATGAAATATATATTTATTAAGGTATTGTAATGTATTAGAATGTTAGGTATGTAAGATAGTTCCAGGCTCTTAAGATTCCAAGCTGGTGGAATTTTGTAATGCTATCTGAAGCTCTCAACTGGCTTGTGGTGTATGAGATCTTTCACCTGGAATAAACTGCATTTCATCAGTCTACTTGTGTCATCAACTTCATTGACTGGAATACTTCTGAATCTTCATGAATATGAGGTTTACTATTGTGATGGAAAAATGTTTATTTAGAAAAAACTGTTTGGTAAATATGTACGGTGAACAGTCAAAATATCAACTACAAAATATCGACTGGACATAATATCGAGTTTTAAATATCGAATGGACAAAATATCGACAGGACAGAATATAGACATCAAAAATATCGTTTTTAAGGTAAGTAATGTAATATCGAATGTTAAAAATATAGACAGTTAAAATATCAAAGTATATAATATAGGTTAATAAAATTATCGACTTTTTAATAATATTGAATTTTTTTAGTGTTTTTTATGTTATTATATGAGTTAAAAGTGTGTATTTATGTTATAAATATTTTTAATTAATGAATTTTTTTTTAATTTGTGCGTAATTTAAATCTGTAGCGGGTTGTGGGTTTATAGGGGAATAGGGTGGGAAGTAATTTAATTATAATTAATTAAATATGTAAATGTATTTATTGTTATTCATTTTTAATTATTTGTTAATTAATTTATATTTGGTAATTAATTAACTTTTAATTGGCAATTAATTAAAATTAATTGATTAATTGCTAAATATGTTAATTTAATAATTTATTTTCTGTAGTGGGTTGTGGGTTTATAGGGGAATAGGATGGGAAGTTATTTATTCATAATTAATTAAATAAATCAATTTATTTAATTGTATTTAATTTGAATTTATTGTAAATTAATTTTTAAATGTTAAATTATTAATTGTTAATTTGTAATTAATTTGTATTAATACTTAAATGATTGTAATAATTTTATTTAATTTGTAATTTTAATTGATTAATTATTATATTATATTAAATTCGTAATTACTTTTAAATATTTTTTGATAGATATTAATTTATATTTATTGAAATACTATATGAAGTATTTAATTTCCCTACTGTTGCACTCTCTGGAGTGGGAATAGTAATTTTTACCTCTACGCTATCCAACGTTTTCCCTACTGTTGCACTCACTGGAGTTGGAATAGTAATTTTTACCCCTACGCTATCCAACGTTTTCCCTACTGTTGCACTCACTTGAGTGGGAATAGTAATTTTCACCTCAACACTATCCAACGCTTTCCCTACTGTTGCACTCACTGGAGTGGGAATAGTAATTTTTACCCCTACGCTATCCAACGCTTTCCTCACTGTTGCACCCACTGGAGTGGGAATAGTAATTTTTACTGCTACGCTATCCAACGCTTTCCCTACTGTTGCACTCTTTGGAGTTTGAATAGTAATTTTTACCCCTACGCTATCCAACGCTTTCCCTACTGTTGCACCCACTAGAGTGGGAATAGTAATTTTTACCCCTACGCTATCCAACACTTTCCCTACTGTTGCACTCACTGGAGTGGGAATAGTAATTTTTACCCCTACGCTATCCAACACTTTCCCTACTGTTGCACTCTTTGGATTGGGAATAGTAATTTTTACCTCTACGCTATCCAACGCATTCCCTACTGTTGCAGTCTTCGGAGTGAGAATAGTAATTTAAACCCCGACGCTATCCAACGCTTTCCCTACTGTTGCACTCTTTGGAGTGGGAATAGTAATTTTTACCCCTACGCTATCGAACGATTTCCCTACTGTTGCACTCTTTGGAGTTTGATTAGTAATTTTTACCCCTACGCTATCCAACGCTTTCCCTACTGTTGCACCCACTGGAGTGGGAATAGTAATTTTTACCCCTACGCTATCCAACACTTTCCCTACTGTTGCAATCTTTGGAGTGGGAATAGTAATTTTAACCCCTACGCTAACCAACGCTTTCCCTACTGTTGCACCCACTGGAGTGGGAATAGTAATTTCTACCTCTACGCTATCCAACGCTTTCCCTACTGTTGTACTCTTTGGAGTGGGAATAGTAATTTAAACCCCTACGCTATCCAACGCTTTCCCTACTGTTGCACTCTTTGGAGTGGGAATAGTACTTTTTACCCCTACGCTATCCAACGATTTCCCTACTGTTGCACTCTTTGGAGTGGGAATAGTAATTTTAACCCCTACGCTATCAAACGCCTTCCCTACTGTTGCACTATTTGGAGTGGGAATAGTAATTTTTACCCCTACGCTATCCCACACTTTCCCAACTGTTGCACTCACTGGAGTGGGAATAATAATTTTAACCCCTACGCTATCCAACGCTTTCTCTACTGTTGCACCCACTGGAGTGGGAATAGTAATTTTGACCCCTACGCTATCCAACGCTTTCCTCACTGTTGCACCCACTGGAGTGGGAATAGTAATTTTTACCCCTAAGCTATCCAACGATTTCCCTACAGTTGCACTATGTGGAGTGGGAATAGTATTTTTTACACTTATGCTATCGTACGGTTATAATAGTGGATATTATTTAATTATATTATGTTTATATATATATATATGTTTTAACAAATATGATTGTAATTTTTTTATAACTTTCATTAATTATTTAATTATTATAAGTTAATTTCAGTATTTTAAAGTATATTTTAGTAATTAATTTATCATTTTAATTTAATTTAACACTGTTTTTAATAAAGTCGATATTTTTTAAAACAATATTTTTGTAAACGATATTTTGTACTCGATATTTTAGTACTTACCTGTTTGTAGATACAAACTCGATATTTTGTCTATAGATATTTTTTCCTCGATATTTTTGCTAGTTGATATTCTGTCACTCGATATTATGTAGGTGATCCAATATGTACACTGTTTGAATGTGGTGCGTGTTAGAGTCCTAGTCGCCAGCACGGGGCTAGGCCACTTTCATTGATTCTGATATCTATGCTCAGCAGGCATAATTCTAACACAGCACACATACCGAATTACACAGAATTATCGTATTACTAGAATGCGCTTCTCACCAACACTGTTTCTGTTAACCATATGAAAGAGGCATTTCCAGAATTTGGATTTATAATCCGACTATCATTATAGAGGGTTTAAAATTGCAATTATTTAGACACCAGACTCAACTTTCTCATATGCACCCAATTGTAAGGTATTACTTTTTAAATGTAATAAGCTAACCAAATGATTACCCTTTGTGAGAGGTAGGCCTTGCAGTAGTGAAATGTGAATTTAAGAGTTTTTTACTATCAGGACATGTAAATCTTAATAGTACATGTCCTGCTATTAAATACATTGCACCCTCTGCCTCAGCCATCTGCGCTGTCCAGGGCCTACCTAGGGGTGATTTAAATGTATTACAAAGGGCAGTATTGGCCTGGCAAAGGTTGTATTTTGATTACCAAAAAAGGGGACACTGTTCCTAATGCAGGGTGCAAAAAGTCACCATTGCATAAGGGTGCTAATGTCACCCATATATGAAAAAAAGGAAAGAAAAGGGGAGAAGAAACAGAATCCCTAGGTAAGGGGACCCACAGAAAACAGGGAAAACATTTTGTGTCCTCTGTTGCCCTCACACACCTCGAAAGGTGTCATGCTTCATCATCGGGCAGTTGCTCCTCGTAGGGCCGGCGCTGCAATCCCCTACGGGTCCCCCCGAAGGGTCTCTTTATCGGAGATCTTTTGTAGGACTGCCGGATGGTGCATGCGGGTGTGCGGGGAAGGTTGTGTGTGGTGGGTCAATAGGGTAATAAAATGCGTGCTAGTGTGAAGTGAAATTTATAATGGGTAACAATGCAGCAATTGTTCTAGTCATGTACCCTGAGCAGACTTAACTGCTAAATAAAATCTAGCCCCAGTGGCATACTATGCCTGGGTATAGAGACATAGGTCAACATGTTTCGTGCCTGCGTCGCCTTAAGGGTCATTGGCGCTTCGTTAGGACCAGAATTAAAAGTTGTAAAGTGCACGTGATAAATGGATTAAAAATACCCTCATAATCGATCAGGGTGGGCAGTAACCTGTATGCCCAACATCTGGCTACAGCTGCATGTTTGTAACTGCTCCTGGTCAGTACCTAGGAAAGAACAAAATAGAATATACATTTAAATTAAATTTGAATTCAAATCAAATCCAAATTTGAGCACCAGGTACACCTTGATGCCACATCATGTGCCACCACTGTGTGCACCTGCAAACATGAAATGATCAAAGATAACAGGCGCATGAGACACAAATTCACACCAGGAAAATATTGGGGTGTGGGGATGTTGTAGGACCCACTTGTAACCCTATATTCTGTAACAAGGTATCTCAAACACTCTATGTCATAGTGCTCTGCAAACCTTATCAAGGAGTCAGTGCCCTAGAGATGTATTGCCTTGAAACAAGCTCACCTCCTTATATTGAGGGGAACGAGCCGTTGGCGCCAGGCAATGGATTCACCCACAAAACCGGGCTGTGGAAATAACCAACCAACGGGAGTTAACAAACAGACACGGGACGCCCAATATCGAGCGCTCAAAAAGTCACGGTACCAGAGTCCCTATAAATGGATTTACTCACATCTTAGTATGGGTGCTGCCTCCTCCTCACCTACCCCATCATTGCGTCGGCCAGGGAAAGTCGTGGCGCTCCCTAGTAACCTTATAACCAGATCACAAGGGTCAGGTGTGCTGGGCGTCTACCCTATCCAGGACATCCTATTCGGTAAATTACGTCATTGCGCAAGCTTGGAAGCTCAAACGTACCGCGCATGTGCACAAACTCGAGTTAACTAATCCCCCACGCATGTGCAGTTTATATGCTCTTTTTGGTCGTAGGTGAGGAGGAGGCAGCACCCATACTAAGATGTGAGTAAATCCATTTATAGGGACTCTGGTACCGTGACTTTTTGAGCGCTCGATATTGGGCGTCCCGTGTCTGTTTGTTAACTCCCGTTGGTTGGTTATTTCCACAGCCCAGTTTTGTGGGTGAATCCATTGCCTGGCGCCAACGGCTCGTTCCCCTCAATATAACGAGGTGAGCTTGTTTCAAGGCAATACATCTCTAGGGCACTGACTCCTTGATAAGGTTTGCAGAGCACTATGACATAGAGTGTTTGAGATACCTTGTTACAGAATATAGGGTTACAAGTGGGTCCTACAACATCCCCACACCCCAATATTTTCCTGGTGTGAATTTGTGTCTCATGCGCCTGTTATCTTTGATCATTTCATGTTTGCATGTGCACACAGTGGTGGCACATGATGTGGCATCAAGGTGTTCCTGGTGCTCAAATTTGGATTTGATTTGAATTCAAATTTAATTTAAATGTATATTCTATTTTGTTCTTTCCTAGGTACTGACCAGGAGCGGTTACAAACATGCAGCTGTAGCCAGATGTTGGGCATACAGGTTACTGCCCGCCCTGATCGATTATGAGGGTATTTTTAATCCATTTATCACGTGCACTTTACAACTTTTAATTCTGGTCCTGACGAAGCGCCAACGACCCTTAAGGCGACGCAGGCGCGAAACATGTTGACCTATGTCTCTATACCCAGGCATAGTATGCCACTGGGGCTAGATTTTATTTAGCAGTTAAGTCTGCTCAGGGTACATGACTAGAACAATTGCTGCATTGTTACCCATTATAAATTTCACTTCACACTAGCACGCATTTTATTACCCTATTGACCCACCACACACAACCCTCCCCGCACACCCGCATGCACCATCCGGCAGTCCTACAAAAGATCTCCGATAAAGAGACCCTTCGGGGGGACCCGTAGGGGATTGCAGCGCCGGCCCTACGAGGAGCAACTGCCCGATGATGAAGCACGACACCTTTCGAGGTGTGTGAGGGCAACAGAGGACACAAAATGTTTTCCCTGTTTTCTGTGGGTCCCCTTACCTAGGGATTTTGTTTCTTCTCCCCTTTTCTTTCCTTTTTTTCATATATGGGTGACATTAGCACCCTTATGCAATGGTGACTTTTTGCACCCTGCATTAGGAACAGTGTCCCCTTTTTTGGTAATCAGTTTAAAATAGGAGCATGGACACTGGACCTTATAATAGCTCCTTGGTCCCCCACCTCTCCCTTTTGTATAGTAAAGGTTGTATTTTGCCAGGTTGAAATGTCAGTTTTAAGCTGCATACACAGGCTGCAATGGCAGGTCTAAGACGTGGTTAAAGGACTACTTAAGTGGGTGGCACAATCTGTTCTGTAGCCCACTATTCGCTTTTAATGTACAAGCCTTTGGTACCTGCAGGACCATTTTACTAGGGACCTAAAGGTAAATTAAATATGCCAATTGGGTGTAAGCCAATTTTACCATGTTTAAGGGGGAGAGCACAGGTGTGCAGAGTCCTAAAGAACAACAAAAACGGGTTATAGAAAACAGTAGGGTGAAGGCATAACGTCTGGTGATGACCTTGAAGAGAGGGCTAAGTCCAACAATTATCAACAGGCTTATTATTATGATTATCATCATTATCTTCATTATAGTTATTAGCAACAGCAACAACAAAAAGTAATGACAGCAACGAAAAAAAACAAGGAAAGTGTCGGCGTTTGGTGGTTCCAATGTAAACAGACATTAACATCTGGGTAAACGGTTGTCCGTATTGACTTTGGTCATCCAGAAAATGTGCTTTAATTTCCACAGTACACATACAAAGATTCGAAAAAGAAATGCTTGAATTGAGCTGTGTAATTCGTTCTCTTTTGCTGCTCAGGCGGAAAACAGTTTCGAGAACTACTGAGTGGGAATCCTTGCGCAATGGGCTTGAATAAAGCAAACACATCAAGTACACTCTTCTAAAACGATGCCTGGTTTTGCTTACTGTGCTTATTAGAACTGTTGCAACAAAAACAAACTGACTCTGGTGACTTCCCCTTCACAGAAGTGTTTGTTTAACAGCGGATGCCTGGCTGCTGATCAGCGATCCAAGGGCTATATGTGCACAATCTTGGCATGCAACAAACCAGGAAGCAAAAACAGGTAACATGCACAGAAAGAGCAAAAAAAAAAAAGTGCAAAAAATGGCAACAGGTCCCAAAAAGTGCAGAAGTGTGTCAAGTGCCATTTGAACCCCTACTAAGAGTTAGGCGTAGAAGGTGGGATTAATGATGCCAGACAGCACCCCTGCATAGAACTATTATGAGTTAGTGCCAATGGACTGGTAAATAAATGAGCAGACCAGGTTTTTCTAGGCATAATGTCACACAGAATTGCTAATTCCATGGGGTTACTACTAGTGCAATTTCTACAAAGAGCTGGCTCTATGCCCAAGCGCTGGAGCACCATTAGATTGCCTAGTGCTATACACACACCTTTGCACTCTAGTGCGTAGGCACGTGTGACATCCTGCACAGTTGTGTCCTGGAAAGCTATACTTCCAGTACAAAATACTCCTCTCAGACATACTTCAACATGTTCCCACTTTGTATGAGTACTGTACAGTGCAGCAGAAATGCAAAGTTTGAAAAGTTTGGAGAAAAAAACATTTCTCCTGGTTTGCGCCTGCCTCAAGGAGGTGCATTTAGTACAAAACCGTCTACGAATGTTGGCAGTCACAAACCCTTGGTGGTTTCATGTGAATGCTTGTGTACATTCCATGGAATGCCTCTTGGTGCAAAGTAACACAAAGTAGCTCAAAGTGATATTTGTGCTCCTTTCAGACAACTTTCCAGCGCAAAAAAGTTTTTCACTGAAAAGTAACTAGATTATTACTAGATTATTAGCTCTTTGTGGCAGTCACTTTTGTAACTTTACGAACCGTCACTCTGCCTTAAAAAATCTGGCCATAATGTTATACTGTTTTTTTTCTGTTTTTTTTAAATTAAAGGGTAAGATTCATTAAAGGCAGAGAGAAAATCCTTGGAAATGTGCTAGTTCTACAATATTATTATTGATGCTTGTTGAATTTCCACTCCTGGAAATTTCAGAAATTTTTATATGTTTTATCAATGGTTAAAATATGTTTTCTCCTTTGCTCCATCCTCACCCCCATCTTGGAAATGCATTTACTGCGATTAATACAAATAAATGTTGTTTAAAACTCCTCATTCAAGAATTGTATTTTAACCTCTTTCTGCTCAATAAAAGCTTAAAAAAAAAATGTATGAGCATTTCCAGAGATGAGCACTATATGCAAAGCTTTGGTGAATATCCACATATTGGGCCTAAAGAAAGTAACAAGAATTACTTTCAGAAAAAGGTGCCAAATGATGATCAAACATCTTTCTTTAATATTTTTCAGGGTATTTTTACGGTAAAATGATCAATATACATGAAATCCCTGCAAATCCCTTGCAGGCGGAGGCCCCTCTTTCATTTCTTCCCTCCTTCACCCATATGTCCCCTCACGTAACCTTCGCTCGTCTCAGTTGGCTTTACTGTCAGTCCCAAGATTCAAGAGGAAGAAACACGGTGGCCTTAGATTTTCATTTTTAGCTCCTTCTTTCTGGAACGCCCTCCCCCTTTCTCTAAGGCTATCCTCCCCCTACACTAGGTTTAGATCCCTCCTCAAAACCGTTTTGTTTACTGAGGCCTACAATTAGTCTTGTTCCTCACTTTTTTTCTCCGCTCCCTCAGCACAAGCGCCAAGAAACCTTCAGGTGTTAGTCGCGCTATATAAATTTTTTTAACATAACATAACATAACAGGGAGTGAATACGTTCTAAAATGTTAGCGAGAAAGAGAAAGTCTGACCTTCGAGAAAGAGCTAGTCCAATGGTTGACAATGTTCAGCGTTGCTTCCATCATCTTTTTGTGTTGCTATAGTCACCCTGGGTAGGAAGGGTATGCCCAGACTTGGGTCCCGTGCGTGCTGTGCTGCTGGATCCAAGCAAGGTGATGAGGTGTGATAGCCCAAAACCGACCCCAGGATGCTTGTTTTAGGTCCAGGAAGGACATGGCCTGGCAGTTTGGGATGGACTGTTCCCATGAGGCACAGGGTTAAGCCTTATTTGCATATGGCTAGGTCCAAACTAGGGTGGTGTGGTGAGCAAAAAAACAATGGATTTAACCCAGATCTGTGGCTGGGAGTGAATGTTTGACAATGCTCAGCATTCCGTCCATCATCTTTTTGTGTTACTTCCGAATAAGAACCGTTCACATTGTGTCAAATAAAACAACTGTTCTTGATTCTCATGTCTTGTGAGGCTACCCTTAACAAGCCCGAGAAAGGATTCCTTGAAGCTCTTTAATAAACATGGCAGCGGAAATGTGGATATGAAAGTTCTGTCTTGAACCAAGCTTATGAGCTCACCCGGATGAAAACTGTGCCCTCAAACCACATGCACTGCAAGCAAGACAGCAAAGATCCTTTCTAAGAAACCTTCTTCTCCCTTCTTCTTCCTTCCTATTTCAGAAGAATGACTAACCCTCACACAGTCCAGCAATATGAGAGCTTGGGCCCCCTGATCAACCAATCATCTTCATGCATGTGTTTGAGCCCAAGAAGGGACAATAGCCACCTTCATGTTTGTTGACTGTGTGCTGGGCATTTAAAACGAATCAGTGGTAGTGGAAGCCACATGTTAATTGCTTTTATATGCCTATTGATTTCTTCTCAGGGTATATGGTAATAACTCCCCTACTCTGATTTTAATTTTTCAACAACACCAAAGGCCAATTGTGCTGTGGCCGGATATGCAAAACCTGGGCATAAGGGTCTTTATGTGGGTGCAACAGTGATTGTGGTACTAGAGCGGGAGCTGCAGGTTTAGTCAATCACTTTGTGGTCCTACTGAGCCACCATAGTCAAAGCACCTTTGCTCCTTCCTCCTCTTTAAGACCCTTTCTTCAGGTTCAGAACAATAATGTGGAGAATATGAGGGTCATTGTTTGTCACGATATGACTTACACTGCCATTTATTGGGCAGTACGAAGCATAACAAGGGAACCAATCCGGGCCTCTCCCTTCCTTATAAAGATGCACGGTTTCTCTTAATGGTGCCCTTTTTTCGCAGTCCTTGACATTCAATCACATCAGTGCATTTTAGCACTAGGAGGTGAATCATCAGACTTCGACAAGGAGTTATCACCTCATTCAAACCTCCTCTGAAGGGACAATCAGACTTACAGCAACAGTCTTTCGGCAAAACAACCATCTGGGCAAATGAGGCCCCTTGGGTTGGCTGGTGTGGCAGATGCACTTTCTTTCATGGCACGTGCCATTAGGGCTGCCATATTCAAGCAGCTTCTTCAGCATTCCTTTTTGCTTTTCAGAAGCAACAGAAACAAGTGAGAGATGGTCCATCTAAATAGGGTAGCTTATGCACAACTGTCACCGCTCAGCTCTTCCATGAAAGGGCTGTTGCTTCAAGAGATTCAGCTGGCAGGGCAGGTGGTGGATTTACCTGAAGCCTACTGGTGGTTTCCCCACTCTAATTTGGTGGATCAGGAGCTCAGCTAATTTAAGGCAGCTCTTCTGTTCCAATGAACCTTAAAGGACAATTTTTGACACTAACCCGCATCATGTTAGACACACAAAGGAAGCATAGAGATACAAACAACTCAAAATTAGAGGGAACATGCAGAAACTGGAAATGCTTGCACACAAATGTCATAATCTGATGGAATTTGCAATATTTTCAAACGTTTTAAGTCTACCACCAACAGCCCTAAAGGTTTCCTTTCCACATTGGAGTAACAGAAAGTATCACATTGAGGACCACTCTTCAAGTTCTCAATAACATACTGCATTTTTGTTTGCCAGGGAAGGGCCTTTCCAAGGCTTTTGTAGTACTTATGCCTGGCCACTTGAATGGATTTCAGACTGGTGTGAAAATGGTTCAAGCTTTTCATGCTCCCCCAGGTCCAAAGTTGTCAAGATGAATCATCCAAATATTTGGTCGTTTATGTCTATGATGTTTTTCAAACTCAGTATTAAACCAATAGGGTATATGATCCGAGCTAGTGGTGTATTCATCTCACAATACACAGACAGCATGCAGTATTGCTTGAAAGTGATCATAGCTGTTGACATCTCAGATTTGAAATTTCCTTCAACAATCTGCTAATCTAATCTAATCTAATCTACTTTCTCTAATCTAATCTAACCTGACTCTTCAACCTTGATTTAACCATGATTAGACAGCATGGTCCCACTAAGAATTATCTTATCATTATAAATAATGCTAAATCCTTAGGTTTTACTCTGCTGTGTCAGCTATTAACACATCCCTCCCTAGTATGAGTGTCTATTTTGTATCAACTGCCCTTGTTTCTCAACGTCATTTATTTTCCATGACAAATTTGAAAAAAGGCAAGCTTTTCTTTTCTTCCCTACCTGTGTAGGCATTGAAAATCTGCAAAGACCTTTGCAGCAACTTGGTAAAAAACCATCATCACATAATTGGTTGTGTTCACCCGTGCATCAACTTTTGCTGACTTTACCCTGCACCTCGAAGATAGAGACAGAGGAAAAGGCAAGCTCGCAAAAGGTTTCAAGTGGAGGGACCTGCTGAATACCCCTATTTCCCTGAATCCCATGTGGATATATCAATTTGATAACACACACACAGAAGGAACTCAGGGGAAAAGGGTAAGAGAGAAACCCCAGACTGGAATCAACCTTTAATGGATTTCTCTCAGGACAGGCATGTTACAGATCTTTAGGGAGCATGGATTCGACCCAGGTATGGGTAGGGAATATACTTCAAAGCCCAGATGTATACATACAGTGAACACCATGTATTCCATTTAATCACAACAGTTTTACAGAGTTTGAATCTGGCTTACTCATCTTATCAGCCGACGTGGCTATCATGAGAATTTGACCAACCTAGATTCTAGACAGAGACCACCAGTTAACAAAAAGACCAGCTGGGCATGAGCTGAGAAGACAAGTAAATAACCAGAGATACATTGACAAAACAAACACAGTAATAGAGAATGGACAAAGGGGGAAAGCCTTAGACAAAATTGAACCGAAAAAAGCACACAAACAAATTTGACTGAATGCAATAATAGGGTGGGAACAGAGTGAAGCACAGAGCTTCAACAACCACATGATACATGGCCAGGTGTCTGCAGCATATTCTTTTGGCCTAATTCTTAGCTGTGCCTAATCTCGGCATAGATGTACCCGCAACTAGGAAGTGACTCTATGAAGGCAAAACTCAATTGTATGGTCTAGAGTTTGTGAGCTTTCCGTTTCCGTAGACCTATTCTCCAGTTTCCAAGCCCTTTCGGCCCTACATGTAATCATGTTAATAAAATGTGTGTACATCCTGGCACATTTTCTTTATCATTATGCTATCAAGTCAACTTAGCACTTGGTCCAAAACAATAGAATGATCTATCACTACATACCCATAACCATTGCCCCATAACACCCACACATACAAGAGATTTAGGTTGTTACTTCCATCCAGCAAATTCTTGGGCTCTCATGTTAACCATTAGGCACTACATTCACAATGGAAATCTAGCAGGCAGTGGCAAAAACCTTCTGGCCTATCTCCATGTCTCAAGTCAGAGTACTCGACCAACAGTTGCCCCTTTCGCCAAATTACTTTAAATATCTCCAAAATAATATCTGTAGCATAGATTCAATCATTCATAGAGGATCAAGTGACATATCATTAATCTTCTGCTTAGTCCTTCATGACTGGTGCACCACAGATAATCAGAGGTACAATGGACTCCTGATGGTTATTGATGTCTTAGCAGCTGTTGATGCAAAGGGCCTCTTGAATCTTCTGTACCATCTACTTGAAATTGAAATCATTGGTTTAGCCATCATTTAGATGAAATTGCTTTTGGAAGGTTGTGTTTTATCCATTATTGGTCTATTTCACGGGTCAGCATTTCAACGCCAAGCTCAATTTAGCCGAATCGCTCCAAGATCCTTTTTTATTGTACATGTTTAAAGTGTATGTTTTATGTTTATGATACATTTCAGCGACTTTTTATTTTATTAGTGTATTGGTAATGCTCAGGGTAGGATCAACATCTCCTCAATGCAGAGCTGTCAACCCAGCTTTACTGGCTGGATTATTGTCATCAATAACAGATTAGTTTCAAATTTACTGAAAATGAAACCAGCCAAAATGTAGATTCTGGCTTTACATGACTATAGCTGGCACTGCCTCTCACACCCTTTGGGTCCCCGGTGGCAATCTACTGCTATGATGTAGGGCGCTCGAAATCAGCGCATGCTCAGTCAGTCCCATGAATATCTAGACTGCTGAGAGCAGAGCATGGATACCATTGAAGAAATCAAGCACATCAGTGGGCGAAAGCCCACCGAATAACTGGTAACAGACAAAAAAACTATGTGCTCAATTTAAAGGCAAGCACGAGTAAAATAAGACCAACACACTGTGAAACGTAAGGAGCAATAAGTAGTGAACAAACATACTAAAGAAACTAAACATAACACCAGCATGCAATGTCCAGAAGGGCAAATAAACGTTGTTTTAAAAGTATGTCATAAAATGCAAGCAGCAGTGCTTAATTTGAGACTGTGGCTTCAGGTGGCCCGCACCGGCACTCATTTTCATCACCAGCACTTATGACATTCCAGCACATGGTGGTGCAGTCTGTCTAATTTCGAAATGAACAGTTGTTTTATAATTTTTTACACAATAAAAATGACTAATTCCTGCCCCTCACTCCATTGGGTGGCCTGGAATAGACTAAACTTTCACACCTGTAAGAGCGTGGTGGTTAGTACCAGTGCTGGGGTGGGACGGGTTGGGGGAGAGTGGACAGATGAAGGGATAGAGGGAGTAAAATAAAAAAAGAAAACCACTTGCCGATGCAGCGAGCGCGTGGTAAGTGGTTTTGTTTTTTTCATTTTACTTTCCTTAGCCCGTCATCTGCCTCCCCCCCCCCCCCCGGCCTGTCCCTGTCCTGCCGCCCCACTGGTGTTACCTGTGCCAGCCGCGCCTGCTCCAGGAGACTGAATTCAGGGAGTAATATACAAACTAAGGGCCAGTTGTAAAGATCTGTACACATTCAGAGGTCTTCAACTCATTGATATGGTTCACTATGAGACATTGCTGGATGTAACATATCCTTACTGTAAAGGTAGGTACCTGAGGGACCTCGTACAAGTAAGTAACCTGTTTTGGTTAATTCGACCAAAATACCTGATTCAGAACTGTCCTGCATGAGATATACTTAGTGCAGGTGTCAGCCACTGAGGTTAAAACGGTGTCTTTTCAGGCTAATAATGTATGTAGTGTTATCGAATGCTAGACTTATGTTTTAGACTAATGCATAGAACTCTTATGTAAACAGTAGGCTGATGCATAAAACCTAATAAATAATTCAGAGAATCTGTGTAGGGAGGTTATCAAGGTGTGATTAGGAGGGCTGCAGAGGAAGGCTGTCAGTGTGGGACTGAGGTTAGAGGCTGTGCAGGAAGTCTGCCATTGAGGCGGTAGCAGCAAGAGGCTGTGCAGGAAAGCTTTTAGTTTGAAAGATTTGAGTAATGAGATTCAATTGAGGGAAGTTGTAAGGGGGTGGCTGCAGCAACAGGCCATGCAGGGTGTCTTTTCTTGTCTAAGTCTGGTGCGAGAAGTCATGTGGGTGGGTTTTCAGTGTGGGGGCACCAGCAAAAAGCCTATGCCTTTCTTTAAACGAAAACAACATGGGAAATCTTTTGTTAAATGAAGATGTTTATTGTTTGGATTGTCATACCCAGCTTGCTGGAGAGGAGACCTTATGTTTTTGGACTTATACCTAAACACAAAAGGGTTTCAGGGAGTCACAGGACAAATGTTTGTTTTTGAGATAAGTGGGGATCTTAAAAATGTTTAGGAGTCTCACAAAGGATGCGTTTTATCTTTAGGTACAACATTCTCACTCACATTTCAAGGCAAAGGATGATTTATCTCGCTCTAGAACAATTTTAAATGGGACAGCCTCAACCAAACCTGAGAGCTGGGATGAGATCATATCACACACATACATATCTTTGAAATTGCCTTGAGCCTAACTCTGAATTGGCTTTCATTCAAAACATCCAAAGCAATGGTCTGTAACTTGTGTGGCATTTCAACTTTGAAGAGTGGCAGTTGGGGCTTGGAAGCTCTCAGGTGGTTCTTCTTCTCTTACCAGCAAGATGCTATATCTTTGACGAGAAAGTCATTGTTAGCCTTATGTATAAATATTCCTAGGATGGAGGCTTCTCCTGTGATTGATGCCAGAGGTTCACAATCCAAGATGCACCTGATCTATTTCCTGTGATGTAATTTCATCTTTAGACCTTATGCATGGAGGCACCGATGCAAGATGGGTGCATTACAACACAACAGTTCCCTCTTGTTTGTTTGTCCTTAGTTCTGCTTTGTAGCTGGATTTTTCCTGAATTTTTCGGTCTGGAAGATGGATATTGGATTCTTTCTCAATCCTGGTTCAGGGTAGTTTTATCACCTTGATTTCCATCGCTTCAATCAAGACCTACCAAGACTATCAAGGAGGTTTGTCTGCCCTTTTTACCATGTTTTCCTATGTGGTTCCAACTTTTGGTGAAACGTATTACCTTTCACGTGCATATCAAGTGAATGGTGGCACCGTAGGTCCTGGGAGGAGTCGCCCTTTCCTCAGGCAATTAAGAAGGAAGCTTGATAGATCTTCACATCATCCTGTCTTTGACATATACCAACAGAAAACTTAAAGTAAATTCCCGTAGAAATGTTGCTTGTATTTGTTCAGGGATGCCAACGTTGTTAGCAAATGAACACTTTACCTCTCATCCATCGTCGCGCAGACTCTTATGTGGCTGGGGGGACTAATGGTGACCTGATTGAAATTGCACTGAAATTGAATTGTGTTTTTTAATAAGGAAACGGTATTGAATTTGAACTGTGTTTTTGAAGGGGGGGTGACCCCACTCTTGTTTTGAAAGACTAGGGAAACCACTGTTTCCAATTCTTTTGGGCACTCACACTTTTGGTGAGGACACTGGGAAACACCATCTTGGTTAGCACTCCATTGTTTCACGGGCTTCCCTATTTAATGGGACCCGCTGTGCAGATGCGTGGTTAGCATTGCACAGACTCTTAAGCGGCTGGGAGGACTAAAGGTGTAATTGGTGACCTGATTGAAATTGCACTGAAATTGAATTGTGTTTTTGATAAGGAAACGGTATTGAATTTGAACTGTGTTTTAAAGGGAGGAACCACTCTTGTTTTAAAAAACTAAGGAAACCACCGGTTTCCAATTATTAAAGGGGCTGGCCTTTAGTGAAGACACTGGGAGATGCCATCTTGGTTAGCCCGCCAGTGTTTCACGGGTTTCCCTATTTAATGGGACCCGCTCTATGGATGCGCTGTTAGCGTCGTGATGCAGCGCTACTCCAGAAAAATGTTCTAAAACCATGTCACCTTACCCTGAAGTACAAATATCATTCACCTACTCGTCAGTGGGAACCATAACACTGCGAGTCACTCACAAAACACTTCCATCCTACTTGATGGATCAGTGAGATTCAAAGGAGAGCTGCTGTATCCTAGTGGAGTGCCTAAATTAAAAACTGGATATTTACACTATTTACACCTGCAGTTTAAATGAGTTTACCATGGTTTTTATTAACAAAACATTTATTTAGACATGCCACCATTATGGTCGACGAATCTGCTAGTATAAATTAGGCGTAGGAAAATACAAGACCAGCTTAATTCGCCATTTATCTAATTTTTATTAAAAGCAAAATTCAGCATGTCTGAAGATTTTTTCACTCTATTTATTTCTTTATTCAAAACAACATTAAAGGAATAAGAGTTTTATCTCAAACAGTTATATTCATTTATTTTAGAAAATTCAGAAATAGACATTAATATTTAGATTTCAGAGATACAAGTATTAGCAAAAGACAGATAGTTCCCAAAATTCATGTTCTCCTAATTTCCCTAACTAATAACCTCATCTAATAAGTAAAATCAGCACTTTTTATACCTTTTTCACTAACTTTATCTATCCACAAAAGTAACTATCAGCATAAACTCGAGTTCTGATTGGACAATTTAGGGGTGGATGAGCATCACCTCAACATTCTAATATTCACTTTCCGTTGTGTCAGCTGGATTTTAAAGGGTCCTTTGTTTAAGAAAGTCATTGGCCTTGCCAAATCCTCAACTAGCAACTCTACAGATCTTTCCCACGTTCAGTAATTCAAACGTCCATTCTTTTGGCAGTCATCAGGACTTCCAGGGCATGTTGGCCTTGAACTGTTTTCGTTCAGGCACAGGCAGCTCGCATTCATTCTCGTCTTTCAGCTGCGCATGCGCTTTATCTCTCGCTGTCACAGTAATCGAGAGACTCCATTTTTCAGTATGCCTCACAAGCCAGAATGGGAACTATCATAGAAACAAACACAAATACATGTTAAATATGGAACTATAGCCCTTCTGTTTACCTCCCCCCATACTAAGGTTTCCCTATTAGTTATTACCTAGCAAACAAGCTACATTTATGCGTAACATGCTCACCTGTTTCCAACCTCCAGCCACAAATACGTAGACAAAAGCACATTTATGCTGTTTCCGATTATTTAATAGTTGCTCATTAGTTCATGACACGACAGAGTCACATAATTAGTTAGATATGATTGCAACATAAGCAAAGCTAGTTTCCCACGTGTACTTGTGTAGGTGCAACTTTTATTCTAGGATGGTTAATTTCACACATCACTCCATTAGTTCAAGTTATGGAAGTGTGACTTCACGAGGGGTATACAAAATTTTGTTTCCCCACCTCGCTCCATCAACTCCCTCCTTTGGTGATCTTATCACCAAATATCTCCCAAAATTTAGCACATTTTATCAAAACATGTTTCAAGTTCTTCAGATTAGTATATTTAAACTCTAGTATTTTCTTCTCTTGTTTCCCCAAAGACTCTTTCTTGAAATTCCTTCATTTCTATATCATAGTTTTCTCTTTCTCTTTCTCGTTTTTCTTGAATTACTTTCTTTATTGACTTTCTTGCATTCCTTCTTTTTCTATATATACAACATAATCTTATCATCAAAATCACTAATACTATTACTGTTACTGAATTTAATACTTTACCTATAATTGAAGTACCTATTTGTTGAAACCAATTTTTAACTGCTGAAAAACTTTTACCAAGTCGTTCACGAACACCATCAACCTCCAGTGGTTCAATTTCTCTATGCAACTCTGTAATATTCGTAATGTACTTTTCAATATTTTGACTTTTGTCTGGAATATAGGTACAACAGTGCTGCATCTTCAAAATTCCACAAACTCCTCCTTCTTTTGCCAATATTATATCAAGAGCAAGACGATTTTGCATTACCATAGTTCTCATAGTAATCATCTCTGTGTTTACCATTAAAAATCCACTGGCTGTGTCTGTTGACAAACGATCTACTATCACTCTTTTTGTACAATTTAAAGATTTACCTATTTCATGTATTCCATTATTACCTCTATCTACATGAAATATTTTAGGAAAGACCAAACCCACGTAGGAGGTCCCATACCAGTGGTCCGGTAATCTATAGTAAGCTTTGTTCCCACAGATACAATATATACCAGGGAAAACTGGATCTTTTCCCCCGTTAAATCCCCAACCCCCTATGATTCTATGGGTGTCTTTGCATTGACTTGCTCCCACAAAATAATTGTCATACACAGTGGTGTCTCTCCTAATACAGATTTTCCCTAACAATGGAGTGTCTATATTTATGGCTACATTCACATTTCTGTCATCAAGATTTTCATCTTCAAATGTCCAATATTTGGATTTCTCATGCTTTACCTTTTCTTTACGTTCATAAGCAATTCTTCTCTCTTCAACCATGTCTAAAAATGCTTTCTCTTCAACTCTCATTTTACATGTCAAATTATTCTTAAGGCATAATCATGGCTTAATGAATCTATTTCTAAAAAGAATTTCCCCATTACTGCGCGGGCTTCAATTTATTCAGTGCATTAACAGTTTTTAACTTAGCAAAAATATCATTGGAATTTGAGTAATGGTATTCTAATTTTCCTGTGTGGTAAAACAGGCTTGCAATCACACTACACGTGACTCCATATGTAAGTGGAAGGTGGTGATATGTCACTCCTTCTGAAACAGATGCAGGTAATTTCACACAAACGTAGCAATCACTAGCATCCATTGTCCTAACATACTCAGATAACAATCTGGAAAATGTGTTCTTAGTGAAATCACTAATGGAACTATCCTGATGTATTTTTGGTCTATATATATGCTGCTTGTTAGACTTTGATTCCACATTTTGTCCACTTGAACTCACATTATGTTTCAACTTCACTAAATTATCCTGAAAAAGAATGACAATAGCTAAAATTATCCATATCAATATTAGTAATCCTGTTCATATCAAACATGACCTACACCATTTTCTAAAAATAATAAATTTCGTTTTATGGTCATTACTAGACATTTTTTATTTTTTACACAGCGCTTTTTCTAACAGATTTTCTTCGACCTTGTGTCACCTACAAGCTTTTATTTTTCACTTACAGTGCCCTCTCTTTCATCAGGGTCTCAGGTTTTACTTTTACCTTATCTCTTTGATCAATTACCACTTTTCTCTGAGATTCAGTTCTTTACTCACTTTTCCCATTTGTCTTTGGGCAGTTCAAATTCTCTTGACTGCTGTTTACTTCTTCAATTGGAGGTAATACTATATATGTCCATTCAGGTGATTTGTACTTCTGATTTGGTCTTCTCACTCTTTTTGGCCTTTGGACAACTTCTATTCTTTTTCCCATTGACTCCTTTTGACTGGTTATTTCATTTACTTGATCTTCTGGTTTTCTTTCCTTGTTAACCAGTTTAAATCTCAGTCCATCATTTCCTTTAGGCCAATTATCTCCTTTACAAACTCTTTTTGTCTTAGGCTCCGTGGTGTGATGTTCCACTCTTCAAGCCCTTTTTCTTGAACTCTTTCTCAATGGAGTTTTATCTGCACTGTCATCAGTTTCATTTTCAGTCTCTTCGACAGTTTTATTTATGACAAACTTTATAATGTCTTTTTCTTTTTCAATATCAGTTTTCTCCTTTGACAGTTCTTTCACTCTGTTAGGGACATCTCCATAGCTGGTACTTGGAATCTAATCCCTATCGTGAGTTATTTCCTCTTTTCCAGTGTCAGGATTTTCGTTCCTGCTTTCAGAGCTTTCAGACTGTTCTTCAGGATTTTCTTGATCACCAGTTTTATCCCCACATTGCTCAGTGTCCTTACTGGTGTCACTGGTCTCTATCAAATCTCGATCTTCAGATTGATCTTTAGAATTCGGTATTTCGACAATTTCTCCTTCTTCTTCAGAAGCAGAACTTGCATCTGATACTTCCAGATGTCGACGTTCTTGTCGAGCTTCAGTATCTGGACTTCACTCTGGTTCACCGTCAGAGTCAGGATCAGTTGTGCTTTCACCTTCCTTGCTTGGATTCTCAGGTTCAGGCACACGAATAGTATGGCTTGCATGTACCCATCTTTTTACTCCGGCACATTTAACTGCAGTGGTGCTGACCATTATGACTTGTCTTGGTCTCTGCCAACGAGGCACCAAACAATTTCTTCTGCGGTGAACTTTTATTCGAACCCAGTCTCCAGGAACTAGATCATGAGCTGGACTTTTCTCTTACGTGTTTAATTCAGTTCCCACCTGATGAAACATAGACGTCACCACATCAGACAGGTTTTTGCAGTAATCCAGTATGATGTCATCATAAATAGTTAAGAGCTTTTCAACTGGTACAAATGCTTGTCTCATTACCCTGCCCATTAAAATCTCATGTGGACTCAGTCCAGTGTTTCTGTCGGGTATGCTTCTTGAGGTCATCAAAACAAGTGGTAAGGCATCTGGCCACTTTAGTCCTGTTGCCAAACACATTTTTGCAATCCTGTTTTTAATGGTTCCTTTTACTTATTCAACTACTCCTGAAGCCTCCGATCTATAAGCACAATGCATATTCTGGCGAATGTCCAGTGCTTCACATACCATTTGCATAAGTTCATTTTGGAAATGCGTGCCACGATCAGTTTCGATCGTCACTGGAAATCCGAACCTAGGGATTATTTCACGTAAAAGCAATTTTGCAACAGTTAGCCCATCATTTCTCCTCGTGGGGAAGGCCTCTACCAATGGCGAGAACAAACAGATGATCACTAAAACATATCTGAGTCTGTTACAAGGTAGAAGTTCTATAAAATCCAACTGCATTCGTGTAAATGGACCTCCCTCCCGTCCTATGGTTCCCAGACTCACAATTGTTTTTCTGTTTGGATTAAACTGCTGACACACTAGACATTTTTGGCATAAGCTTTCAGCAATCATCCTAAACTTGGGATTGTACCACGTCTGTGTGAATAGGTGAAGCATGGCATCTCTTCCAACATGAGCTTGACCATGGTACATTCGGGCCATATTTGAGATCATGCTATCGGGCATTACTGGTCTTTCGTCTTTGTAAACCCAAATTTCATCTTCCTCTCTTTGTCTGCATCCTGCTTTTAACCAGACATTTTTCTCTTCCTCATCAGCTTCTTCCTGCATTTGCCTCACTTCCTGCCAAGTTTCAACTACGGTTGTTAGCATTAAAGGACTTGAAACATGCTCCTATTCTCTGTCCCGACTAATGGAGGCCACATTTTTAGCATAATATTTTGCAATTGAGTCTACATACCTGTTACCTCGGGTGATGTGATCATCCCCCTTTTTGTGAGCCGCACACTTCACCACAGCAATTTTGTCAGGCAACTGAATTGCATCTATCAACATTCTCACAAACTTTGTATTCCGTATTGGTGATCCTGCAGAAGTCAAATAACCTCTTTGGGACCACAGTTTTCCGTAATCATGGACAACTCCGAATCCATACTGACTGTCAATCACTATGGTAACTTTAATTTCCTTTCCCAGTTCACATGCTCGAATCAAAGCAATCAATTCTGCTATTTGAGCAGAACGAATCCCTTTCAGACAAGATGCTTCCAGTACATCTGCCACTGTGCAAACAGCATATGCTGCACTCAAAACCCCATCATTTGTACTCAGACACGAACCATCAACAAACATCACGTAGTCAGATTCAGGCAATGGCTCATCTCTGATGTCTGGTCTTGGTTTGGTGCAATATTCAAGAACATCCAGGCATTTGTGATCAACCTCATTTCTTACCTCAGTCTCCATGGTCTCAGGTAACAGTGTAGAAGGGTTTACATTTACACATCTAGAGATTGTCACATTCTCTGCTCCCAGAATTATCTTCTCATACTCTGTCATCCTATTGTTGGTCAGGTACTGCGTTTTTGTCCTAGTGAGGAGGACCCATGGACCCTTCTCCTGCTGCACCTGCAACTTCACCTGCGACCGAACGACCAAACCTCCAAGGACTGGACCCAACCACCTCCGCTGCATACTCCTCAACACCCACTCTGCACGCAAACACGCCGTCGAGCTCTGGGATCTGCTCGACATCTCCGCCCCAGATGTTGCCTTCCTGACTGAGACCTGGTGGAACGACTCCTCGGCGCCCGACATAGCCATAGCCATCCTGGACGGCTACAAGATCACCCGCAGGGATCGTGCCAACGGAACCGGAGGAGGAATAGCCATCGTCCACAAGTTCACCTTCAAGGTCGCCACCCAAGCAGAGAACACCCTAAACACCGTCGAACACCTACACTCCCGGATCCACACCGACCCCAACACCACCCTCAGAGGAACACTCATCTACAGACCCCCCCAGACCCTGGGCTCACTTCAGCGACTCCATCACCGACCTCGCCAGCACCCACTCACTCGCCTCCACGGACTACATCCTCCTCAGGGACCTGAACTTCCACCTCGAGAACAACAACAACGCTAACTCCGCCACCCTGATCAACAACCTCGCCAACCTCGTCCTCAGACAATTCGTCACCGCAACCAGCCAAGCCGCCAGCCACACGCTGGACCCAGTCTTCTCCACAAGCATCCACGTCGCCTTCGACCACACCACCAAACTCCACTGGACCGTCCACCACTGCATCCATTTCACCTTCAAGAAACCAACCACGCACCACCGCACCCAAAAGCTGCCTCGCTGCTGCTGGGGCAAAGTCACCGAAGACCAGCTGATCACCACCCCCGCCCAGAACCCACCCACCGACCCCACCAACCCAGACACCGCAGCCGGCAACCTCAGACAGTGGATCGATGACTGCGCCACCACCCTCGTTCCGCTCAAGAAACCCTCCAACAGCCACGCCAGCAAGAGAGCCACCTGGTTCACCGAGGAACTCCAGACCTCCAAACACGCATGCCGGAAACTGGAGAAAATATGGCTCCATGAACGCACACCGGACAACCACGCAGCCCACAAGGACGCCACCCGCAGGCATCACCACCTCATCAGACTAGCCAAGAGATTCTCCTTCAAAGACCGCCTGGATAACAACGCACACGACAGCAAAGAGCTCTTCAGCATCATAAAGAAACTCTCCAACCCCAGCGCCAACACCAACGACATCCTGCCCTCGCAAGAACTGTGTGACTCACTAGCCATCTTCTTCCATTGCAAGATTGCTGACATCCACGTCAGCTTTAACACCACGACCGCCCCAACTACGCCAGACTCCACCTCCCCTGTGAGCACCACCAGTGCCATCCGCCTGACCTCCTGGTCCTCCTGGTCCAACGTCAACAACGACGAGACACGCAAGGTCATGAACTCTATCCACTCAGGGTCTCCGTCAGACCTGTGCCCACACCACATATTCAACAAAGCAGACGCAGCCATCGCACCCCAACTACGGAAGGTCATCAATATCTCCTTCGAAACAGCGACATTCCCAGAAAGCTGGAAGCATGCCGAAATCAACACCCTCCTCAAGAAGCCCAAGGCGGACCCCACGGACCTCAAGAACTTCCGGGTCATATCCCTGCTCCCGTTCCCGGCAAAGGTCATCTAAAAAATTGTCAACAAGCAACTGGCCCGCCACCTGGAACACAACAACATCCTGGACCCATCCCAATTTGGATTCAGACGAACCCACAGCACTGAGACAGCCCTCATTGCCGCCACAGATGACATCAGGCACCAAATAGACAACGGCGAAACATCAGCCATCATCCTCCTGGACCTGTCGGCCGCCTTCGACACGGTCTGCCAACGCACTCTAAAGACACGCCTCCTAGAAGCTGGAATCCAAAAAAAGGCCCTTGACTGGACGACGTCCTTCCTCTCCGGCAGAACCCAGAGCGTCCGCCTCCCACCCTTCCAATCCGAAGCCACCAACATCATCTGTGGCCTCCCCCAGGGCTCATCCCTCAGCCTGACTCTGTGCAACATCTACATGGCCCCCCTCGCACAAGTGGCCCGCCATTCACAACTTCAACATCAGCTCCTACGCCGACGACACCCAGCTCATCCTCTCCCTCACCAAGGACCCACAAAAACTAACCTTCACAAGGGAATGAAGGCCGTCGCCGACTGGATGAGGAGCAGCCACCTGAAGCTGAACTCGGATAAGTAGGAGGTCCTCATCCTCGGACCCACCCCCTCAGCCTGGGACGACTCCTGGTGGCCGACCACACTGGGAACAGCACCAACACCCACCGACCATGCACGCAACCTAGGAGTCATCCTCGACTCCTCCCTCTCCATGGCTTAGCAGGTCAACGCCATCTCCTCCTCCTGCTACAACATCCTCTGCATGCTCCGCAGGATCTAAAAGTGGAACCCGACCGAAACAATAAAACGGTTACACAGGCCCTTGTCACAGCAGACTGGACTACGGCAACGCACTCAATGCAGGAATCCCAGCCAAACAACTACTAGAACTACAACACATCCAAAATGCCTCCGTTTTTCGTCATCGCCCCCCGCCGCATCCACATCACCCCCCACCTGAGAGACCTACACTGGCTCCCCTTCGACAAGAGGATCACCTTCAAGCTCCTCACCCACACAAAGCACTCCACAACGCAGGACCAGCCTACCTGAACAGTAGACTCAGCTTCTACACCCCCCCGCCAGCTCTGCTACACCAGCCTCGCACTCGCCGCTGTTCGCCGCACACAACGAACGACCTCCGGCGGCAGATCCTTCTCCTACCTCTCCGCCAAGACCTGGAACACCCTCCCTACCCACATACAAAAGACCCAAGACCTACTCGCCTTCTGAAGACTCCTCAAGACCTGGCTCTTCGAGCAGCAGCAGCACCACCGCTCACCTCAGTGCCTTGGGACCCTTAGGGGTAAGTAGTGTGCTCTACAAGTTCTCTGATTGATTAATTGATTGATTGAATCTCCACAGAATGAGGTACATGCACCCTCACAGGAAATCCCATCAATATTCCTTCACTTTGTTCTAGACTGACGCTTGTAGCTGCTACTGCTTTCAGACAACCTGGCAACGCTTTTGCAACTGGATCTAAAACAGCTGACAAATATGCAATTGGCTTTCTCAGTTTTCCATGTCTCTGAATCAGTACTGACAATGCACATCCTTTTCGTTCACTGCAGGACAGTTCGAACTCTTTTTCATAGTCAGGCATCCCTAAACCTGGTGCTTCACAAACTCGTTTTCAGTTGTTCAAATGCTTCCATTTCAGTTTTGGTCAGTACTATAGGGTCTCTGATATCTGCTCTGGTTAGTCTCTGTAATGGTTTTGCTATCAGTGAAAATCCGCTAATCCACTGTCTACAGTAACATACCATTCCCAGGAACATTCTTAATTGTCTTTGAGTTTTTGGTGGCTGCATTCCTTGTATCATTTTGATTCTTTCTGTGGTGACTTGTCTGATTCCTTTGGCAATCTTATGACCTAAGTATTGTACTTCTTTCTGACAAAATTGTAATTTAGATGGAGACACTTAATGTCCCTCTTCTGCCAAATGATTCAACAATGCAATGGTATCTGTTGTACATGCATCTTTTGTCTTTGATGCCACTAGGAGATAATCAATGTATTGAACCAATATAGACTCTCCAGGCATGTTCAAGCTCTCTACTGATTTCTTTAGCAACTGATTCAAGATAGACTTTCAGTATAACCTTGAGGAATTCGGCACCATGCCAAAATACGATTTTCGAACCGGAACGCAAATATTGGCTGGCTTTCTGGGTGCAATAGAACTGTAAAGAATGCATTACACAGATCGATCACAGTGTACCATTCTGCATCATGGGGAATTTGATATAAAATCACTGCTGGATTTGGTACAATCGGACAACATGGGACAACTATTTTATTAACCTTTCTCAAATCCTGTACAATTCTAAATGTTCCATTTGGCTTTTTCAATCCCATTATCGGTGAATTACAAGGACTACTTTCTATTTTTCTCAGTATGCCTTGCTCAATCATTTTGTTTATCACTGGAGTTATTCCTTCTATTATTTCTGCTGTCATTTTGTACTGGGGAATGTTTGGGTAACTCACACCTTCTTTTATAGAGACTTTTACAGGATCTACATCTTTCATTAATACAATATCTTCTCTTGTGAAATCCCACACCTTCTCTTTCACTATCTTTTTCAATTCATCAAGTATCTTTTCTCAATCAAACACAGGAAACAATTTGTTTTGTTCTGCCTCAATCATTAGCATTGTCATTTTATACAAGCTATCTTCATCTGGGGTTTGCAGTTCTATGCCATCCGGTGAACAGTATATGACACAGTTCATCTTACACAACATTTCTCGTCCTAACAAATCTATGGGGCTACTATCACACACCACAAATCGATGCATGTCTTTGAAATTTCCAATTTCAACTTCAACTGGTTGTGTTAAGGAGGTTTTGATCTGTCTATTAGGTACGCCTACAACTTGGATGTGGTCTCCCGAGAGAGGAAGATTTTGGACTTCCACAGATCTAACAGCGAAACAGGTAGCACCAGTGTCCACTAGGAAAGTTATTTCTACATCATTCACCTTTCCGTTCACAAAAGGATCAGACTTATCTACCTCAAGAGTGGCTCCAAGCCCACACTCTTCTCCCTCTCTCAGGCACCGTCAGAAACTTTCATCCGACACACTCTGGGCGATTTATTTACCTGCTCGCCTCCGCAGAATCCTGTCTCTGCACTGTATCTCTGTTGGGTTTACACTGTGTGGAAGTGGTGTTTGTGGCACCTGACTTTGCTGAGTAACTATCTGCTGCTGTTGTGGTTGCTGTTGAATTACCTCATGCTGCATCTGTGGATTCAATGATGTATTTTCTAAATTAACCCTTAATTAATACTTACACTATTTTCTCCAATGCCCTATCCTGCCGCAATTATGACAAGGGAACTTTTTCTTAAGCTCTTCTATATTCCCTACTAATTTTGTTTTGTTGAAATTTCCTTTCAATTTTCCCTGATTTGCATCAGCATTTTTATTTTCCAATTGTGCCACTTGGTGTTCTGCTACCTTCACTTGTGCCCACATAGCTTTTTCTTTTAATTTCTTTTGTTTGGCATCAATTTCTTCACTACAATATTTGGCTTTTCTTTAGACATCATCTACAGTGCTCGACTGCCTTCCTATCATATTATGCCTAATCATATCTCCAATTTCTGGCCTTAATCCATACACGAATCGATATATAAAATGACTCATGTCCTTTTCGCTCAATTATTCTTATCCACTGTATTGTTTAAACACCAATAACAATCTTTCATAACATGCATATACAGATTCTTTCAGTTCCTGTGTAGTTCTGTCTATTTTGACCCAATCTGTTTCTTTTGGTGGAATTTTATTCTTCAAGAACACTATCAGTTGTTCGTATTTTCTCATTACTTCAGGTGACGGGGCACTGGTTACTTTGTCTCGAGGATATTCCTCCTGTGGCCAATTTACAGTTATTTTACACTCAGTTCATAAATCTGCTGGCATGACTATATCAACTAATCCATCCAGATCAACCCATAGTACTTTTGAAACTTTCACAAATCGACCTACCTGTCGATACCATTCTACTGGCTTTTCTCTCAATCTGGGGAAATCATTTGCAAATGATAATATATCCTGTCTACTCCATGGAACATGCACATATCCTCCTTTAGGTATTTCTCTCATAGGGTACTCATTTGCGACTGTTTCTTTTTCTCTGACTGGTAACGCTAATGTAGATTTATCACTAGCCTCCTCTTTCTTCTTTGCCCATTTTATCCTCCACTTATTTACATCTCTCCATCTCCGTAACAGCACAATCAATTCTTTTATTTGGGTTAACCTTCCGGCAGTATTCATATTCTCAATGTCTTTTTCTGAAAAATCTACTCGGTAGGATTTCTGCAATGTTATATTCTTTACGAATTCTATTTATTTATTTATAAAACTTCTATAGCGCACAAATACCTTTCGGTGTCTCGGCGCTGGAGAGCACAGATCACAGATTGCAGAGGGTTTCCGTAGAAAGTTTACTGATTAAAAAGCCAGGTTTTAAGGTACTTTCGGAATGTTAACAGTGAAGGACTAAGTTTGATGAAGGAAGGAAGCAAGTTCCATAGTTTTGAAGCAGCAACTACAAAGCGTTTGTCTCCCCATGTTGCTTTTTTTGTACGTGGGATTTGGAGCTGTTGAGCTGCGGAGGAACGTAATGTTCGACTGGGTTTATAAACGCTAATTGCCTTTTTGAGGAATTCTGGTCCAGAATTGTTCAATGCCTTATATATAATACACAAGGCCGTAAACTTTGTACGGCTTCTAACCGGCAGCCAGTGCAGTTGACGAATAATGGGAGAGATGGATGAGTATTTAGGTGTGCCGGTTAGAATCCTTGCAGCAGCATTTTGAACAAGCTGTAATTTGTTCAGAACTTGCTTCTACTTCAAACTCATTTGCTAGTCCTTCTAATTGATCATGTACAGACTTCGCTTTCCATGTTACACTTTTGCACATAAACATAAGTTTGTCATCTTGGTACGTTTTTAATCTGTCTGTTCCAATTTTTCCAATAATTAATTCTTCACTTTTTTTTAAATCTTGCTACATCTAATACTTTGGGTTCGAGTTTTATTCCAATCACATAATTCCTGTTCTGATGGTCCTACAGGGGTTTGTGTTAAATCTACTTTTTCTATGCTCTTTTCAGGTGTAGCAGAGTCAGATTCTGCGCTGGTTGTATACTTATAGGGTAAACTCTAATTGAAAGTTAAGTCAGGCGGATTTACATTATTTGCTCGTCTAATTTCTGACAAATCTGGATAAATATTTTCTTTTACTTTTTGTAAACTCTGTTGTAAAGGGATTTTCAAACTTGGCTCTTTTATTCTCTGGTTTTCAAACACTGGGATTACAGGTCCATTTGTTACTGGGACTGTCACTGCTTCTATGTTTTTCGTAAGCTCTTGTATCCTTTCAGTCAATTCATTTGTAGACCGTATATATTCAGCAGTACTTATTTGTTCTTCAACTCGCTTTTCTACTCTATTTAGACTTTCTCGTTCACTATTTTGCTTGGGAGTACCTGTAAGTCTTGGTTCTGTTATTGAGGTATTCAGATTATATCTCACGTCCACTCTTTCTGGTACATCTCTAAAATGTGAAAATTGTCTTGGGGTTTCATTAATTATTTTGTCTACTGGTGGAGCATTAGGTGTAGTCCATAAAGAACCTGGTACGGTGGCGGTCTCCTATTTAATATTTCTTCCAGTACAGCATCCTCTGATTCACTATCACCATAACCTTCTTTCCTTGTTTCCACATTTGTCCTCTTCTCTGTACATTTCCGCCCTTCGTATTCATCCACTAGTCTGACTGGATACATTCCATCACACATGTCAGCGTTTCTCCATCTGCGCATTCTACTCTTATGTGTTTCTCCCCATAATCCACGCAATCTACCTCTTGGTCTGATATGCCTTTCCGACCTTTCTCGTTCCATTTCGTGCATCTCATCTTCCCATTCAACTAAAGCTTCAAATGGAGTCGCTCTAGGTCCTGGCTCAAGCTTCATCATTCTCTCTCGCAAATTTCGTAAGACTGCCACATTAAAAGATCCGATTTCTGGGAAAGCTAACGCACCATCATTCCTGGAATACCTTTCGAACACATATATGGTAACCATATTTCAACAACATATAGGAAGCAGGCGTTTTCGGCGGAGGAAGTAATTTTCCCTCTCTTGTTTTTATCGCCTTATCCTTCACAAATACATTTTAAATTTTCTTAAACCATGAAGGTTTCTTCTTTTCCTCTTTGTAATAGTAATCCATTTTTCTGTAAATTCCCTGTCTTTCAAAGATCGTGTACTTCCCTGTTGCTGTTCCGTAACACCAACCTATCACAGCGTGGTTTACACTAGAGTACCAATTAGAACAAGGTACGTCTCTTTAGTGCTTAACCAATAGTTTCGCTGCTTTTCGTGATGCACCAATCAGCCCTTACTCTGTCTTGGTCACGAGAACCAATCCCTGTGCGACACTTTTGATGTCACCAGCGCTCCGGCTTTTGCACGCCGACTGACCCCTCCTTTACATGGTTTATCGAGAAGCCGTATTTACAAGATATTCAACTGAATCGGTTAGTAACTTACACAAAACAACTCCATTCGTCTGTTTCGCTAAACAAAGTGATAATTTTCTCAATCACACAAGTATTCTGTATTTCCAGTAACCCTGGGCGCAAGACTACGCTCCTCCCACGGAGTGTACGTAGTGTTGCCTACTTTGCATTTTGCAAAGTAGGCGTAGTAGGCAACACTACGCACGCTCCGTGGATGGAGGGAAGTTGCCCGCCACCCGCCTCCCTCCCGCCCTCTCCTACATACCTAATTTTAGTAAATAATTACAGAAAAGTAAATGAAAGGCACTTACCTGGTCCGCGGCGTCCCGGGGCTCCCTCTTCTCTTTTGCGCCTTTGTCTTCGTTCCCAATGCGCATGCGCGGTCGCCCGCGCATGCGCGTTTCTCGCGAGGAAAAGACAGAGAGTTCCCAAAATTAATTTTCTCCTGATTTCCCTAACTAATAACCTCATCTAAAGATCAGTTCTCATTCAAAGGAAATAGAAAAATTATTCTAAGTCTTACATCTCCGGAAAATCAGTATTCCGACAGCATCTCTGGAGGAAATTGAAGAGGAGTTTTTTCTTAAGTAAAATCAGCACTTTTTATACCTTTTTCACTACCTTTATCTATCTACAAAAGTAACTATCAGCATAAACTCGAGTTCTGATTAGACAATTTAGGGGTGGATGAGCATCACCTCATCATTCTAATATTCGCTTTCCGTTGTGTCAGCTGGATTCTAAAGGGTCCTTTGTTTAAGAAAGTCTTTGGCCTAGTCACATCCTCAACTAGCAACTCTACAGATCTTTCCCACGTTCAGTAATTCAAACTTCCATTCTTTTGGCAGTCATCAGGACTTCCAGGGCATGTTAGCCTTGAACTGTTTTAGTTCAGGCACAGGCAGCTCGCATTCATTCTAGTCTTTCAGCCGCGCATGCGCTTTATCTCTCGCTGTCACAGTTATCGAGAGAGTCCATTTTTCAGTAGGCCTCACAAGCCAGAATGGGAACTATCATAGAAACAAACACAAATAAATGTTAAATAATGAACTATAGCCCTTCTGTTTAACTCCCCCATACTAAGGTTTCCCTATTAGTTATTACCTAGCAAACAAGCTACATTTATGCGTAATATGATCACCTGTTTCCAACCTCCAGCCACAAATACGTAGACAAAATCACATTTATGCCGTTTCCGATTATTTAATAGCTGCTCATTAGTTCAGGACATGACAGAGTCACATAATTAGTTAGTTATGATTGCAACATAAGCAAAGTTGTACTTGTGTAGGTGCAACTTTTATTCTAGGTTGGTTAATTTCACACATCACTCCATTAGTTCAAGTTATGGAAGTGTGACTTCACGAGGGGTATACAAAATTTTGTTTCTCCACCTCGCTCCATCAGTCGCACAGACTCTTATGCGGCTGGGGGGACTAGCAGTGTAATTGGTGACCTGATTGAAATTGCACTTAAATTGAATTGTGTTTTAATACGGAAATGGTATTGAATTTGAACTGTGTTTTTAAAAAGGGGGACCACTCTCTTTTTAACAAACTAAGGAAATCACCGGTTTCCAAATATTAGGGGGCACTCGCACTTTATTGAAGACACTGGGAGATGCCATCTTGGTTAGCGCTCCAGTGTTTCACTGGCTTCCCAATTTAAAGGGACCCGCATCTGGTGCATCGCTGGTGCAGAAGGTGCACCAAGGGCAAGCACCTCTGCGCCCGTCCGCAGCCAGGGGATGGGACCCCTGGTCCTCCTCATGGAAGTGGACTCAGATATTCCACCAGTCAACTCCTTGAGTTGCAGAGCCCAAGTAATGAAAAATATTTACATTCCATCTGTTTACAAAACAAAGAACTCTTCTGTACTCACTGTTCCCTCGATCTTCGATGTGGCCTAAGGACTCGACATGAACCCAAGACTTCTCCCTCGTACAAAATGTTCGTAATAAACTGTAGATCTTTACCTAAACACTCTTTAGAACTCCATCTGCTCTTAGAAGAAATACAACCAGATGCTATATTTTTAACTGAAACTTGGCTTCACAAGGTGTCTGGACCTGACCTCGCACAAACCCTTCCCCCTGGTTATCACATTCAGTAGAAAGACCAGGGAATGAAGAAAGGTGGGGGCATAGCTCGTATTCTCAGAAACTCCTTTAAATGTTGTATTAATCCTGATCTCATATCTGATGTGAACATTTCCCCTTTGTAATCACTTTTTTTCCAACTCACACTTTCTCCGGAATTCTAATGTATCGACCGCTGGGAGTTTGTGGACAATTTCTCAAATAGCTTGCAGAAATCGTCGCCAATTTTGTTTGTTCCCCTCCTAACTTCACCCTCTTAGGTGACTTTAATCTACTCTTTGATGCTCCTTCTAACGTCAAAGCGTCTGAGTTTTTCCAGGACCAACTCGGCGATGCAGCGAGCACAAGGTAAATAGTTTTATTTATTTATTTACTTACTTTACTCCTGGCCGTCGCATGTCCGACTCCACTACCCCGCCCACCCTGCCCCTCCCCTGCCCCGCAGCACCCCCTCTGCGAGCCGCCACTGAGATTTACACCAAAGCAAACAAAGGCATTTCTCTGAGCAAAGTTCTACTTTCACGTCAAGCTTTTTGTTGAGCATGGATTCCAGTTGCTCGACATGAAGCTTGCCATGCCAAACCGAAACTAGATTCATTTTTGGGGAAATAATGGTGACTATTACCAAAACAAAAAGCAGCTTTTCGGTGGAAATGCGGACTTAACCGTAACTGCAGAGTCACTATCAGATATACTGAGCTTACCAAAATATACAATCAGAAAATGTGAATGTTTGTCAGACTCCTCATGCAACCGATGTGGTATTCTAATTTGTTCTGTCACTTCTCTGTAAACTGCTTTTACATCAATTGGAATAACACTTTTATGGAAAAAGTAATTATATTTAAAAAAAACACAAACAAAATAAACATGACCTGCTTTAATTCTTTTATAGAAAATATGAGTCCTTCACAGGTGAGATGCTTTACTTTTAATGAGAAAAAGGTGCTACCAAAGGCGGTGGCACACACTGTGCACTGTTCACTAGTGTCCCTTAGGACTTTAACAATATAATGTAAAAATAATTACCAGTTACCATATCAACAAAGAAGAAAATCCTTTGTATCATTGCAGAAACGATTGTATTAATCGAGTATACATTAATACATCATAGAAGACTGGTTTTTATACAATGGTGGTCAAACAACTTGAAGACACTTCAAAGATTAACCATATACAGTCATTACTTCATGACCTTAATAGTGACAAATACATTAACTTTATTCAATTTACAAATGCTTGAGGACAGCCTGATGCATTTCGGGACATGGAGGTAAAAATCTAAAAACTTACCGACAGGATCAAAAATCGATCCACACCCCGACACGATTGGCCGAAATGGCAGGTCGATTGTATTTTTATGCATCTTAGGTATCATATAGATGCTTGGGTGTCTAGGATTGTTAGATTTTAGGTATGCAAGCATTTGGTCGTCAATCCAATTGTCGACCAACGACGGAGGAGAGACGGAGACAGCCGCAAGAAGGTAAGTGTTGTTTTTTAATGTTTTGTTCCCCCCTCCCCATTTGCCCCCCACCACTCCCATTCCCTGCCAGCCACCGCTGTATGGTGGACAAGCCTAAAACAAATTATAAATAAGCCTACCCTCTTTTGGGGGTTGTTTATAACAGAGTAAAGCGACCCGCTGCAATGACATGGTGGTGTACTTGGCCATGAATGTTTGTCAAAAGTGATGCTGGCAAGAGCACAACTGTGGATTGGCAAGATTAGTCGGCACTCTTCCACCCAACCAGGCTCCTGGACCTTGCACTAGGGTGTAAAAAACAGCATCACTAGAGCTTGTTCTTTGACCCTGTGGAGATAAAGACTCCCTCTCTACCAGATGAAATTCGAAGCATGCATTGGTCAGATGTACTAAAATAATTATGTGTGGCCTCTTTTTTGTTTGTCCCGAATTGTGAAAGGTATATTAGATGTTCCATGGCTGTGTTTATACAGAGAAGGAACGCTGTAGTAGTTCTTCCTAAATAGATTTTTGCATGTTCACAATCTTTTGCACGATCAGGTATGTCCATTGTCCATGACTGTCACATGAACAATACATGTCCCATTACATGTGTATGAGTACTTGTAGCTTACAATGGGCAGATATTTTCCTTAGTATCCTTCATTTTGCGGTACCAAGGGTCTTCAACACATAAGGCTGTTTTCTTCTCCATCATCTTGTATGTTTTGCTGTTCACCCTATGTGGGAAGGGTATGCCCAGGCGTGGGTCCCGTGCTCACTAAGCCACTGGAGTCAAGCTATCCTGGCTGAAGACAGCTGATAGCCAGGAACCAGTCCTAGGATGCTTGATTCCGGTCCAGGGAAGACATGGCGTGGCAGTTCGGGCTGGACTGTTCCCATGAGGCACAGGGTCAAGAGTGATTTGCATATGGCCATGTCTGAAGTGGGGTGGCTTGGTGAGCAAAATAACAATGGATTAAACCCAGATCTGTGACTGGGGGTGAATGTTTTGCCATTCTGTCCATCATCTTGTGTGTTTTGCTGTTCACCCTATTTGGGAAGGGTATACCCAGACATGGGTCCCGTGCTCACTAAGCCACTGGAGTCAAGCTATCCTGGCTGAAGACGGTTGATAGCCAGAAACCGGTCCTAGGATGCTTGATTCCGGTCCAGGGAAGACATGGCGTGGCAGTTCGGGCTGGACTGTTCCCATGAGGCACAGGGTCAAGACTGATTTGCATATGGCCGTGTCTGAACTGGGGTGGCTTGGTGAGCAAAATAACGATGGAATAAACCCAGATCTGTGACTGGGGGTGAATGTTTTGCCATTGTGCAACATTCCGTCCATCATCTTGTGTGTTTTACAGAGCGAGTTGGGCCCAGTCAGAGTTGCTAAACCATCCCATTCTGAAACAAGATTTTCATTGATAGACAGTCTGTCCTGGGCACTCCAGGTCCCAGGTCTGAGACCATCAATAAAGCTCCCCTTCACCACATGGGTGAGGGCCACGAGTTGCTTTGCCGAGCTGAAGAGGTCACGCCCACAGGAACTGTGACATCCTCAGCTCAGGCCGGCAAGCGTTTGTCTAAGCATTTAGTGCATGTTTAGCGCATGTTTAGCACCTGACGACCTGACCTGAATATAAGGAGGTTATTTCAGGCTGAACTTTCCTCAGCCTGACGGACACTCTTTATGGCGGGAAAAAGGTGGTATGGCGTGGGCCTTGCGCAGATGCGAAGGAGAGATTCTTCCGATGGGGCGATCAAAACGATGGTACACCGGAATATAGGTCTGGGGCTCGACCAGCACACAGTCAGGAACTGGCTAACTTCATAATGGGACGGGGGATGTCGTTTTAGAAAAAAGCAAGATGGGGTATTCGTATTTCTCCTGCGGTTTCACTCGACTGTAATTCCTCCAAGCAAATAATGAGTTTAAAATTGTCTTTTTTATCAAATGCCCTATGGGTACTGTTGATAACTCATAACGTAATTCATCTTCAATAAGAAAATAGCCTTCATAGCCATAGGTGAAATCACCTGTGTATCACTTACGTTGCAATTTCATAGATGCCATCTGCAAAGAAGCAAAGAATACAATTCTTAAGAGGTAAACTGCAAACTAAAGTGAGCAGTAAACAGAGTCTGAACTTTACAGCATTTACAGAATCCTTCAATTAGCAGCAGGTGCTCAAACGTCTATTGAGGTGTTGCTCTATGCCTGTGTACTGTTAACACCTGCCATGCTTTGACCTTCAGACTCACTGTGGTCCCTTCCACACTCCAAGCCCTTTTAAAATATGATACCACTCTTGTCCAATTGATAAGTACAGAAACTGCAACAGTCACACTTTATACATAAGGTAAACATCCTGAACTTGGTTAAGTTATTGTTACTTACTCAGGTAATATTTATGGTTCACTAGTGGAATTCAGGAGGAAGCCACGAGTACTACAAGAGAAAATCACACCCATTCGTAGTAAATATTTGGGATTTAGGCCCACTGTTTTTCAGTACAGAACCCTTAGTCTTTACTCACATATTTCAGCTGATTTGCTGTGGACTACTGGCTAAAGTGCACACCTTGGAACCTGGAAAACTGGATTCTAAATAATTGTTTGACTGTACAAATTATTTTAGCTTCTTCAACAAAATTGTATACGTTTGTAAAAAGAAGATAAGTAATAACCAGATGTACAATCTACGTTCTGCTACTGTTCTAACAGCATGGTATGAATCCTGGTTATCCTGAGATCCTGGTTTCACACACCCTACTGTTCTGTTCATGACTCCCTACTGTTTTGTGCAAAATTCCCTACTGTTCTGTTTATGATACCCTACTGTCCCGAGAATCACAACCTACTGTTCGGTGTTTAACTATATGCTGTTCTGTGTAAATTACCCTACTGTTCTATGTATGACACCATACTGTATGACATATCACACCCTATTGTTTTTATAGGACACCCCACTGTTCTGTGCATAACTCCCTACTGTTCTGTGCTTGATGCCCTACTGTTCTGCGTATCACACCCTACTGTTCGGTTTCTGACACCATGCTATTCTGTGTATGAGACCCTACTGTTCTGTGTATGACACCATAATCTATTGCATATCACAACCTACTTCCCTGTGTATGACACTCTACAGTTCTGTGTATGACACCGTACTGTTCTTTGTATGGCCCCCTACAGTTCTATGTATGACATTCTACTGTTCTGTGTATGATACCCTAATGTTCTATATATGAAAGCCTACTGTTCTGCGTATAACACACTCCTATTCTTTGTACGACACCCTACTGTTCTGTTTATGACACCCTACTGTCCTCTGCTTGGCACACTACTGTTCTTTGTATGACACCCTACGGGTTCTATGCATGACACCCTACTGTTCTGTGTATGATTCCCTAATGTTCTATGTTTGACAGCCTCCTGTTCTGTGCACCCTACAGTTCTGTGTATTAGAACTGATGTCTGGGATACTTGTGTTTTGCAAATAGAACTGGCTGAGAAAGTGGACCATATCTACTTGGAGCTAAGTCTGCATTATGTGAAATTATTAAAACAGCTTTATTTTGAACAGAAAACGCATGCCGCCTGATTTTTAAATCGCTGTTTACTTAGTAATATGTTACATAACTATTCATGCAACCAGTGGTCGCTGCTCTCCCCTGGCTGAGCATTACTTCATTCTAAAATCCTGGCCATTCATGCTTGCACTGCTTAACCCCTTCAGTGCTAATGACAAGGGTAACTCGTCATGGAGTTTCCATTGATTTCAATGGAAAGTCAATGGACCTACTCGCACACCCCTTAGCATCCAAGTGGTTAATGACAGCCGGTGACCATGATGACCATCATGTCTACCCATCGAGTATTCCTCTCAAGGATGGTGCTTACCTTCATCCCTGTCCTTCATCTATAATCCACTTTCACCAACTGCTGAGCGTTAGATCAGACCCAAACACAAGCACTTCTTGGACGACTTTTACTTCTTGCTGAATCTCAGTTAATAGATGGCCGTGCACCTAACTACTTAATGATTACTCCCTTATTTGGTTTAATAGAGCAATCTGTAGAGAATGACGTATAAGCATCATCTGACAAAGGTCGCATGTATAAGTCCTAATTTGGAGAAGGTCGTACATAGATTTTATTAATTAGGCAAGGTGTTGCGTGGTTCCTAATTATGGGATTTCATATAATTTGAAGAGTTTACTGTTCTCCTTTGTGAAACCTGAGCATTGGCTGAACTGAAACTACGTCTTTGTCTCGAGGTATTGGACCTGGCCCTCTCTGCAGAGCCATTGCCAACATTATTGCCTTAACCCTCCTGTTTTCTGAACCCTTTTTGTTGGCTTTTAGGTCTCTGTGCACTTTGCCACTGCTAACCAGTGCTAAACGTCCTGTGCTCTCCCCTTCAAACATGATGGAATTGGCTTACACCTACTAGGCACATTTAATTTACTGGGGTGAATGTATGGCATTGTTCTGCATTCTGTCCATCAATTGTTGTTTTTACTTTTAATTTACTTGCAAGTCCCTAGCATAGAGGTACTCCAGGTAGCCAGGGCCTGTAAATGAAATGCTACCAGTGGGCCTGCAGCACTGATTGCAACACCCTCTAAAGTAGTGCTTTAAAACATGTCTCAGGTCTGTCACTGCAGCCTGTAGTACAGTTTTAAAACTGCTAATTTAACCTGGCACAATAAACCTTTTGCCAGGCCTTAGTCTTCCATTTTTAATACATATAAATCACCACTAGATTAGACCCTAAATAGCCCATAGGGCAGGGTGCAGTATATCTAAAATGTTGGGCATGCTACAAATGTTACAAACCCCGGTAGAGAAAAAATCTTGAATTCATTGTCACTACTGGAAGGCTGATCTCTAAAAGGATAACATTGGGTTACCTAATTATATTTAATAAGTGATTACTTTTGATTACGATTAGGTGGGAATGTCAAGATCGGTCTCTTAGTATTGTAATTTAAAATCCTATGTAACGGTAAAGTCGCATTTTAAGTCAAAATTCTGAAAATGGCACTTTTAGAAAGTTGGCATTTTCTTCTCTTAACCATTTAGTGCCTGCAGCTTGCTCTTGGGTCACCTGCAGGGGCATAGCTTGGTCTGTAAAAATGGGGGGGTTTAACTTCAGATTTCCCAAACATCAAGCAAGTTCAAATACATTATAAGAGGAGGAGGGCAGGAGGCGGCCTTAAGGAGCAGTAGGAAGGGAGAGTAGTGCAGATTGTGACGGGTACTTATAAATCAATGGGGCATATTATCAAGGGATTTATCTCCGCTCTTTTGGCTTTAAAAGCCAAGAAAGCGGAGATAAAATTATCTCCCTATCAGCAACAGGGTGCTAACACGCAAATTTGCATGTTAGCACCCTTTTTCTCTACGCTTCCCCTTGCATCTCTAATGAGATGCAAAGGGGGCGTTCCAGAGAAAAATAATAGGAAAAATGTTGTTAAGCGACATTTCTCCTATTATCAAGGATTTCGCTAACCCTGTTAGTGATAAAAAAAAGCAGCGCTAACCGCTGCCTAGATTCGTAAATATGGCCATAGTTAGCGTGGAGTGGGTGTGATGTATTCCTATAGGTTCTGTATAGATCCCCCTATTCCTGACCCTATTCTGGTTAACAAATTAACTAGCAGCCATCCCATGATGCAGAAACCGTTATCTGATTAAGCCAGACCACGGCACAGGAGCGCGTTATCTGATTAGGTCATAACGCTTGCCATCTAATTAGGCAAGCAATATTCCTCCAGCCCCTGATAAGGCATACGGAGTTCTCAAAACAAATCAAACCTATGACAACCTGGGAAAATCCCTGCGGCCATTGTTTTGATTTCTCAAAGAACTTCAGTAAAAGAATGTGCTAACGACCAGCTCGTATGACATCCTTATTGAGGTATCTATGTCCATCCTTACGTCAATCTCGGCACCTTACAGGTATAAATATTACCGACATTGCCTTAAGCAAACACACGCGGTGGTGACGAGATCGGAGCAGCGAGACTTGCCGAAGCCCAGCAGAGAGCGAAGCCCACTGGCGCTGCCCCGCCTTCCTGACGCGCTGAGAACGAGACGCTGCCTTTCTCCTGCCGAGAAATCCAGCTCCGGCGCTTCCGAGCAGCCCTTGCAGGCAGCTTGGAATATCGAGACCACAGACGAGAGATACCATCCCTCAACCATCCTAGATCTCAGGTACAGAACTGAATAACCCCTTGCAGAGAATTCTTGAGTCAGTCACTTGGCAAAAACAAACTTAACTCAAACTGCTACTTTCTATTCCAGCCCACGTATTAGGCTTAGGTCAGGTACACCGGGGTAGGCGTGGTTAGAAGCACCAGTTGAGTACGATTAGTCAAATGTATATGTATATGTATATATTTTATCCATTTTAAATAGCATATGGCTTAGAAACCATATCAATGCTTTTACAGTATTATTTCATAATTCTGCTTTTATTGTATGCACTTTACTTAACCATAAGTATTGCAATAATATCGATTCATTTCTCTTGTACGAGAAAAGAGACTGATCAATAAATAACATCTTTTATTGAACACGCCCGTCTCTTCCTTTTCTCTACAATCTGGTGAAACTAAGAATGCACGTACTGACTGAGTAAAATAAGTTGTCTTTTGTTTTCACACGACTCTAGAGATATACTCTTGATTAGGGGAGAGCAAAGTTGTCATGTTCTATGGTTGTCAGAAACTAAATCCCTTCTTGTCTATCCAGGGAGGTTTAACTCCTCCTTGCCTATTCGAGAAAGTTTCTAGTGAACTCTGAGCTAGCTGGCAAACCCAAAACTTTAAGTCTAATATCGACAGTAGAAGACCTAGTTAACGTCTGGTCTAGGTCTATACTATTGGAGGTATTATTCTAATGCGCAGAGCCTATTGGGATAATAGGAACTACACTACAACACCTGGTATTTTCCTGACTTAGCCATGATATCCTATGGAAGGTGGATATCATGGCTAAGATTGTGAGCCCCTATCATCAAGCTAACGCCAAACTTCGAGAGATTATCGTTGGTTTTCCAGCGAAAATCTCTCATTTGGCAGTTAGCGCGAGGATTTTTATCACTTCTGAGATAAGCCTTGCTAATAGCAAGTTATCTCTGCAATAATTTCCGGCGATGCTTAGCATTAAAAAATTCGTTGCTAAGCCTCGTTAGCGATAAATATCGCTAATCGTTGGTAATATGCCCCAGTATTTTTTATAATAACCATGTTAAGACCCTTAAAATCAGAGATAAGAGTGTGTTCATTTTTGTCTGCATGTGTATGTAAAAATCCCAAAGGAAATCCGACAAACATCTCACCATACCTGACTTACAGCACCTGTACCCAAATATTTACTACAGAATATATTTATTAGGGGAGTGTAACACCTCAAAAAACTCACCCTGAAGCTACACCTGTGGTCACATGACTAGGTGTGAATGACTGTTGGCCTTTGTGTATTTCTCCCAGATAGCCACACAATACAGAGACTGGATGGTGGCAGTATCTGCCATTCATACACAATGAGGGGTAGAGCTGTCACCTACCACACTTGCACATCTAGGGAGCTGCCTCAGCACACTGGCAAAGGGCTTCATACTTGGTCATTGTGCCTGCAGGCAACCTGGGACCAGGGCAAGGTGGCAGGAAATTCCAAACACTTCTGTGGAGAGAAAGTGCCAGAAGCTTCTCTCACTTCAAAGGGAGGCACCAGATATAAAAATAGAACCCTCAGACCAAATCTCAGTTCACTTCTGGACCAGTGGAATGACTCTCAGAAGACTGCCCTGCTGTCTGTGGCCTGCTTTGTATTTCAGAGGACTGCCCTGCAGCACCAAGAGGTTTGCAGTTTCCTGAAAACCTGCTTTGATCCCTCAGAGGACTGCCCTGCTGCTTGAGACCTGCTTTTCTACTTGCACCTAAGACTACTAGAGTGACCCCAAGGGCTAGTTGGCTGGTCTCTTGATCAGAGCCTCAAAAACAGAAAAGGCTTCAGCTGTTTTGAACCTGCACCTGGACCCAGTCCAAGATAATCCTGGCACTCCAAGTGGTGCCCCTCCAGTCCTGGTCTCTTGGAAGTGGAGTTAAAGGTGATGTCTCAATCTAACTAAAGGTTCCACCAAATCTGACACGAAGCCCGGCAAAGCAATGTCACGCAGACCGCACATCAAGGACATAAGGTACAAAATTCAGCAGGCCAAAGTCAGTCATGTGCCTGGTCTGCACTCCATTGCATTCAGCCTAGATTTGTGACTTTGTCCCAGTCCAGCATGACCACATACTCTCAATTGACTAAGCGCCTTTTGGTGCTACTGTTATCGAATTCTTTAAAATTGCATATCTCCATTTCCACTGACTGGATTTTGGTTGTTTTCGTGTCAAATGATGTATTACACTTTACTCCATTTTTCAAAATTAGTGTGGGATTTTCCTTGTATTGTGTTTTTATTACGTTTTGTGTGCTACATAAATATTTAACACATTGCCTCTAAGTTAAGCCTAACTGCTTTTGTGCCAAGCTACCAGAGGGCAGTTGGAGAGCGCCATATCTACAGAGATATGGCACTCTTCTCCCCACTCCCTAGCAGAGGTGCAATATTTTGCTGCCACGCACCATGCACACACCTTTGTGCCATAGTGCAAGGGTGTGTGTAAAAGTCTAACATTTGGTTGTAGTGGAAGGGTTCCCTTCCAGTGCAAAAATATTATGATTAGACAACTCCTAAAGCTTTTCCTACTTTGTATGTGTTTGGTACAGTGCAGAACACATGCAAAGTTGGAAAATAAAGGAGAAATGAAAACATTTCTCCTTTTAATGCCTGGGTTTTGACACAAAACCCTGTCTCCCATTTTTTGTACATAGAGATTTGTGTTGAAAAGGGTGGGTGATTGTATGGGAACGGCCATGTAATGCTCCCTTGATGCTAAGTAACGCAAAGCAGCACTGTGCACGACTTTGCGTTACTTTTAGTCAATTTCTATCTCAAAACAAGTTTTGCGCTAGAAAGTAAAGAATAAAAAAACATTTTGTGCTGGTTTGCATCACTTTTATGACACAGCCCCAGCACAAAATGTGTGTAAATCACCCCCTATGTGTTTTTTTCCAGGTCTTTCTTTATCCTAGTGTTTTTAAAATGGGTTTCTTTGGATAGAAATACTTTCTCGCTAGTAAAGCCAACCCAAACCTCTGTGGTACATTTTAGATCCTGAGTTTGTGTTTCTCCAGACCAAGCACTCTTAAAATATACTGCTTATCAGTATGAATGACATGTGATGTCTACATCTTGTAATCCTCATTGTTTTATGTAATATTTCCTATAGACTTTTTAATTGGTTTTGTGTAATGTGTGTGTGTGATTTTAAGTGCTCTGACACCCTAAACTGGTAGGAGCAGTGTTACAAAAAAAAAATGAAATGCATGTGAGAGGGTCTGTGGGAAGATGAAAGGCACTGTTCGAGGGCGGTAGTGGAGAAAGTGTTCATGGGGGCCCAAAACGAATGCCGCACCAGGGGTCACCAGCGCTAAACCTGGCTCTCTGTGGCACAATAATATGCAGGAACTGGTAATGCATACCTTGTATAGCATTTCCCCATAAGTGGCTCAAGTTACTCAACACTTAAGTGAGAAAGATAAGTCAAATTTCACTTACCTACAAAAGGATCAGGTGAAAGTGAAATCATGTTATGCTGGAAACACATGAATGTTTTGCACTTAAGACCATATCCTGTCTAGCTTTCTCTCCTGAGAGACTTAACATGGGCAAGGAAATGGCACTTCAAATTAGACTTGCATACAAAGGCATTGTGGAAGTTCTACTGTTCAAGCAAATCGTGACAGAACATTTTTGTCATAGCTTTTAAGAGACATACGGGAACGGGGTAGAGGGAAGAGCACTAAGCAGACTTTTACATGACATGCCATGATCTGGATCAAAAAGAAGGAAGAAGCACAAACTGTTTTCGCCCAGTAAGAAATAAACAAACCAGGAGAGGTTCAGACCTAATGGCGAGACTAACAGTGGATTAAGTCAGTATGATCCACTGAGTTGAAGGCCGCCAAAAGATTGAGCAAGATTAGGACACCAGGGTGCCCTGGACCCATTCTGGGATTATCTAAAACTGAGACCAGTGCGGCCTCGACATTCATCCCAGGATGAAATATCACCTGTGCACCGTCCAGCAAGATTTGTGCCATAGAATGATCAGAAAATCAGTAGAACAAGCACCTTTTTCCAATCTCAGTACAAGCAGGAAGTAAATAGGCTGCCTAATGTCAACATTAGTCTCTATGTTGACATCCAGGCAGGGATTATTTAATGTCTTAATAACCCCTCTCATCCACCTTTGGGGCACAGTCACAGCAAAAAAGGACATCCAGGCTGCTAAGGCTAACAAATATCAGCTGGTAACCTTGATTTCAGGTTCTGCAGCAAAGACTGAACCCCATGATTCCAGTTGAGAGAAAAAGACCCTTCTCAAACTTTATGTTTAATTACCTTACCATCTGATTTACTGTGACACGATTCGATTATAACGCTAATTGTTGGTAAGTGGTTTATTAGTAGTGAAAAGTAGGGACCTATCACTAGTAATAAGGCCACAAACACAATAAAAGTTCCCTTGGTAGCTGGCAATGAGTAGACAAGCTTAACATTGGAGACAGGTGTGTAAAGCATTTAAAAACACAATACATTAAATAAGTAAGACATAACACACCATAAAATGTATAATAGTAGGAGATATTTCTATCTTTAAAATGATACCAAAATGACAAATGAATTTCTAAAGAATAAACACATTCTAGTGTTTGGAAAATAAAAACGTCAACTTGAGACACCTGTCGTGCTTGACCGGGACAAAGTCAAAGTTTGAGGCTGACCAAAATGGAGTGCAGGTCGGATACACTAAATGGAAGGCCTCGGTCAAATTTATACCTTCGCACTTAGTTGTTTTTCTGGAGCTTTTTCCCTCGATGTCGAGCGAGGCTCCTCATCAGGCTGGGTTTCAAGTCGACGTCGGTGGCATGGTTAAAAATACTGCAGCTAAATGTAAGATCATTAGTTAATCACCACGCCGAAATATATGACCTTATCACTGATGAAACTCCGGACATATTCTTTTTGACCGAAACATGGCTTAGTGACACCTGGCAGCCATATCTAATCTGGCATTACCCCCTGAATACTCGATTTTTCTGATGAATAGAGCGACTAGGGGAGGCGGCATTGCTGTGATTACCAGGTCTTGCTATACCTGTCTCCTTAATAAAGTTAATATGGAGGGAGGTGAATGCGCCCGCTTTAGTATTTCTGTGAACACCCATTTTACCCTCTCCGGTCTATTGATATATAGGCCTCCCGGACCTGCCGCCGGTTTTATAAATGCTCTCCTAGAGACAGTTGGAACACTGGCTCTGGGATTGGCTAATTTTAGCATTTTCGGTGATTTAAATCTCCATTTTGATCTGGTTCAGGACCAGACTATTCGTACTCTGCTTGCCGACTTAGCTGCATTCCAGCTCTATCAATTAGTCATAAGCTGTACACATAGAGGAGGTCATCTGTTAGATCCCATATTTACGAACATTGAGACTGCCACAGTGACTACCCCTACCCCCATGGCCTGGTCCGACCATCTTCTAATCGAAATGACCATTCTAACATCAAAACCTTCATGAAATAACACTCAACGTTCGGTATACAAAAGATCGTGGCGCAAGCTTCGACTTGAAGACTTCCACGCACTTTTAGGAGCCGACCCTTTAGGCCCTTCTAGTAATGTTGAGACAGGCTATGAGTCATTCTGTGCCTGGATCACCCGGGCACTTGACTCTCTTATCCCGGCAACCTGGATCAAGGGTCGCGCGCAGGAGTCTAGCCCTTGGTATAATGATACCCTGACCCTACTGAAGAAGGCATGCAAAAGACATGAACGTGAGTGGAGTAAAGATTATGATCCTGGAAAAAAAGCCTATTATTTAGCTGAACTTAAAATATATCATAGAGCCGTTTGCAGGACTCGAGCGTAATACTATGCTTCTGAGATTAAATTGAGCCCCAATCTCGCTAAAGTCATTTTTTTAATTCTCAAAGATCTCTGTGCTCAGAAACCCCCGGCGCCCATACCCAAGTCAGAACTCCAATGTGAAGAATTAGCCTCCTTCTTCGTGGAAAAAATATGGGTAATTTATCACTCCTTTCCCAGGAATACTTCCTGTCCGCCTCCTTCCACTAGACCAGTCCTAGTCTCCAACTTGACGGTTATCCACGAGATCTCCTCTGAGGAACTTAGTAGACTGACCATGAAAATGAAATCCGGCTCCCCGGCCGACCCACTCAAGCCTGATCAGTTCAGAGAATCCACCCTGCTCTGCATGACACCGCTACACCAGCTAATTAACGCCTCTTTCTCATCCGCCATTGTCCCGGCGAAATGGAAACAGGCTAGGGTCACTCCCATCCTTAAAAAACCTGGCTTAGACCCCATAAAGCCTGAAAATTACAGGCCTATTTCTCTCCTTCCCTGGGTAGCGAGGGTTGCGGAAGCACATGTTAACATCACACTCACCAACTTCCTGCGTTCCAATAACATTCTGGACGCAACGCAACATGGCTTCCGCGCCGGTCATAGTACCGAGACCGCTCTCCTGGCTATGACGGAACACCTGCGGACCATCCTCGACCATGGTCAAACGGCGGCACTGATCCTGTTGGATCTCAGTGCCTCCTTTGACACGGTTTCCCACAAGGTTCTGCTCCATCGTCTTGAGGAGGCAGGGATCACTGATTTGGCCCTTGCTTGGTTCGGATCCTTTCTGACCGAGAGGTCCTTTCGTGTTTCCACCCCTCCTTTTTTATCCCAGGCGCACCGTATTGAGCAAGACGTTCCCCAAGGCTCGGCTTTGAGCCCCACATTGCTCAATCTCTATGTTCAGCCACTAGCTGCGGTCGCCAGACAATGGGACCTCACTATCGTCTCATATGCGGACGACACGCAGCTAGTGGTTGCCCTAACTGAAGGATTGACCCCGAATGTCCCCAGGTTTAAAAGCGGCCTCACACTTGTGGCAGACTGGATGACATCCAACTATTTGCAATAAAATGCAAACAAGACAGAAGTGTTACTGATTGGTAAAAATGCTGACTTATGGGGTGAGCACTGGCGGCCTAATGCATTGGGTAATGCACCGGAGCCAAAGAGAGAAGTCAAGAACCTGGGGGTGTGGCTGGACTCCTCTCTTAGTTTTTGTTTTCACACAAAAAAAGTTGCTGCTACATGCTTTGGCATCTTACGAGGTCTTAAACCTATTTTAAAGTTCTTTGATTCCTCCACTAGGCAGCTGATAGTCCAATCCACTGTTCTTTCTCGATTGGATTACGCAAGTTCCTTGCTTCTGGGAGCCAATCAAGCCGAGATTTCTCCGATGCAGCGCATCCAAAGTGCGACTGCCAGAATTTTAGTTGGCCTTCCCCAATTTTGCTCCATCACTGACACCATTCTGAGGCTCCACTGGCTCCCTATGGCTCAGCGTATCCAGTTTAAGACATTATGTCTTTCTTTTAAAATTTTAAAACTTACAACTCCCAAAAGGCTCTGCAACCTTTTGACCCCGTATGTCCCAACCCGTGCATTACGTTCTTCGGGTCAACATTTGGTCAGGGTGCCTTGGATCAAACGCTGCCGAGCGGGAGGACGTTCATTCCGCTATTTGGTTGCACAGCTGTGGAACTCACTACCAACACACATACGAGAACTGGAAGGTCTGCTGGATTTTAGGAAGGCAATTAAAGCCCATCTTTTTCCCCTAATTCAAGATTCCTGGACATTGTCTTGCAGAGTCCCATTGTAGCCAGATGTTTGTGAGCTGCTAAAAGTGCCGGGACGCCCCTTTGCTGGGGCAGCTGAGCACTATATAAGTCGTTCTAACATAACATAACATGGTTCAGGATGAGGCCTCAGTGAAACCCTGGAAAATTGAGCTTTCATCAGGAAAAACTTGAAATCCAGGCCGGGTCACAGTTCTACGCTACCGCTTGACTCTCATCAACAGGTCGGTCAGCTTATGGAGTTCTCCAAACTTCTGGATCTCCTTCCAGAAGGTCCTTTTGGGATTTCAAAGTGTCCACAACACAAATTCAAGGGTATAGAAGCTCTGAGAATGTCCTTGGGATGTTGGGACTATACTTCACAGAATGCAACTGGCCAGCTCTTGAAAAGTCTCCTGGACGCCTTCCAGCTGGGATCTTCTTGGTGGAAATAGTGCAGGTCGAACTCTTTCTACTTGTTGCTTTCAAGGAGTCCACTCCTTCACTTTTTGAAGCTCCTCAAAAATGCCTACAAAGATCTCCACGATGCAGGACCAGCATATCTGAACCACCGCCTCTCATTACACTTACCTGCCAGACACCTTTGCTCCTCCCAACTGGCCCTCGCCTCCATCCCACGGATCCACAAAACCAGATCCAGAGGAAGATCCTTCTCCCACCTCACCGCCAAGACCAGGAACAACCTGCCTCTCCGCCTCAGGCAATCCCTGTTACTGATCCAATTCATGAAGCGTCTCAAGACCTGACTTTTCGACTAAACATCTGCTCCTAGACGGATCAGCATCTCCCTTCAGTGCCTTGAGACCTTATGGGTGAGTAGTTATGAAATCCAGTCAGTCAGTCAAAAAGCTTTATTATCGGTTAAAAACCATAAAAGCACAAGGGTACATACATTAGGTGGACGCATTTGTTTAAAAGATTAGATTAAAAACTTTCTTTAAAAACAAATGGTACATACAAGATTGCGGACCACAGTCCTAGAATTAAACAATATGGTGAAAAGCACGACAGAATCCTGTACAGCTTAGAATAAAAAAAAGAACAAAAACAAGAGCAATACGGGTAGACATTTTTTTTTTAAAGAAAAGGAAAAATCAGACCCTGGGTGTATAGTAAGTGGGAACCCACTATATTACACAAGTTGCGCTGGCACAATTAGGGCAGTTTGGGATTTTTTAATTTTGGCGCCTCTTGCGCACCACATAGCCCAAAGGTATCTGGAGGTTGCAAACACAGTCAAAGGGGAGGTGTCATATTTTAATATTCTAAATGCCTCCCTATAATCTCTGAGACCCCTGGACTTGCATAATTGGACAATCCATTTAGCTCGAGCCCTGGAGTAGAATGGGCAGAAGAGCAGAACGTGCAAATCCGTCTCTTCGCCCATTTCACACCCCGGGCAGGAGCTTAGGGCTTGGGGAACATTTGTCCACTTGTTTGTCACAGCCCTCACTGGAAGAGCTCCATGTCTAAATTGGACATATAGTTTCTTTGCCAGTACGAGCTGGATGTCGTCCATGAATTTCTCAAAATGATAGTTGTTCTTAACCACCAGAAAGCTATTGGTCAGCCTGCCCAAGGAAGGGTTTGATAATAAAAGGTGCAAGCGATATTGTTTAAGTTCGGCCCCCAATGTCCTCTTATTGATCAAGACACAGGATTCCTCAGGAGCGAGCCACATATCTCCCCTGCCCAATACGTGGCAGAGCTGCTTAACAAACTTCAGCAAAGGGATTTTACCCACGCCCCTTAAGGACAAGAGGTCCCCTAAATCTTCCCTATAGCTTAGGAGCTCTGGGGTAGACCAGAGACGCCTCCAATACAGCAGAGTACGGTTTGAAATTACCTCCTGTATGGGGGTCAAGCTGAGGTCTAGCCGTAGAGGGGTCAAAGGTGTACTCGGGGGAAGTCTTACTAAGCGCCTGATGAAGCTATTTTCCGAGGTAGACAGAGAAGCGGCAGTGACATGGCCCCAGAGTTCTGCTCCATAGAGCACCCCCTCTCGCCTGAGCCTTGTAAATTTCTACTGGTGGTCCCAGGGTTTTAGTTGAACACTCGTTAAAAACCTTTAGGATACTGCCAGAGGATTGAGCCAACTTCAAATTAGCTTTAGCCATATGTGGCCCCCATTCCATCCTATCATTAAGGGTTACCCCTGGGTAGTCAAAAGTAGACACTCTTTCCAACGCCAAGCCATCCATGTGGGGGTGGGGACAGTTGGATGATTTTGCATTATAAACCATATAGTTGGTTTTGGTAAGATTAATCTCCAAGTTTCTAGATCGGCAGAAGGTGCAAAATGACTCCAATGTTCGCTGTAGACCCATGGAAGATTTTGATAACAAAAGGGTGTCATCAGCGAACATCAGGGCTGGTATCTTACGGGCAGGTAGGCTAGGAGAGTCCAAGTCCCTTGCTCCCGCCAGGTGAGCAATCAGTCCATTTGGGAACAGGGAAAATAGCATAGGGGCCAGCACGCACCCCTGCCTCACACCCTTTTCTACCGGGAAGGGAGCCAAAAGCTCCTCACACCTCCCATACCTCACCCTTGCAAATGTGCCTTGGTGCATACGTTTAAACAATTGGCAGAGGTATGGTGGGGCACCCATTTCTAGCAGAATCACCCAAAGCTTATCCCTCTCAACCAGGTCAAAAGCGGATCGAGATCCACAAAGATCAAATACAAGCTACCAGCCCCCATGGTCACTGTCTTCCAGTACACCATCTGGAGTCTAAACAGTTGGTTGATGGTAGAGACCTTGGCACGAAAGCCCGCTTGGAGGGGAGTAAGGATGTGATGTTCGTCCATCCAGCTCTGCAACCTCGTTAGTAGGAGGCGGGCAAAGAGTTTCTGCAAGACATCAATGAGGCTGATAGGGCGGTAGTTGGCTGGGTCGAGGGGAGAAGCCTTCTTATGAATTGGGATAATTTCGACTCCTAGCCAGGTTCGGGGACCTACATGCCAGATAAGATGGCATTAAAATATAACCAAATATAGGGGACCCAAACCTGCTGCTCGCTTAAGAATAGATCTCCCGGGAATCTGTCTAAGCCCAAGAGCCTTCCCAGAAGATAAACATTTAAGGGACACCTGGATTTCAGACATAGTGCAAGGGAGCAAATCAGGATCCCTTGCATCCAGTGATGCTCGAGCAGATAGACTCTTCAGAGTGGGTACAAGGTCTGCAGGGGTTGCGAAGTCAGTATGGGAAAAGAGGGTCTTGAAATGGGCTAGCCAAACCTCTTCGCTCAGGTTAGGGATTATAGCGGATGAGCCCTCCACCAAGCCTGTTCTAACTAAGTGCCAGAAAGCCCTGTTGTAGTGTAGTTCCTATATTCCCAATAGGCTCTGTGCATTGGAATAACATAAACGATAGTTTAGACGTAGGACTGAGGTCGACTAGGTCTCTATTAAATATGTTAGACTTAATTATGAATGCCAGCTAGCTCAGAGGTCACTAGAAACTTTCTCGAGTAAACAAGAAGGTGTTAACTTTCCTGAATAGACAAGAAGGAATTCGTTCTGACAACCGCATAAACATGACAACTTTGCTCCCTCCTGAATAAGGAGTATATCTCCAGAGTCGCGGAAACAATAGATAACTATTTCACTCAGTCAATCGTGCATACTTAGTTTCACCAGAAGCGCAGAGAAATAGAGAGATGGGCATTTTCAATAAAAGTGGTTATTTATTGAACAGTCTTCTTTCTCATGCAAGAGAAGTGAGTTGCCACAATTGCAATACTTGTCATAAAGTAAAGTGCGTACAGTAAAAGGAGTATTATAAAATAATACTGTAAAAGCATGGTATGGTTTCTAAGCCATACTGTATCTAAAATAGATAAAATATATACATAGATAAAACCATAACTAAACGTACTCAACTGGTGCTTCTAAGATACGCCTACCCCGGTGTACCTAACCTAAGCCTAGTACGTGGGAAAGAGTAAGTGAGCTGCAGTTTAAGTTAAGATAGTTTTTGCCAAGAATCTGAATCAAGAATTCTCTTTAAGGATCTAATCAGCTCAGTACCTTGGTTATAGAATGAAGGGGGTCTTGTATCTCTTTCTTGGACTCGATCTCCCAGCAACCCGCAAGGGTGACGGGAAACACTGGAGCTGGATTTCTCAGCAGGAGAAAAGACAGCGTCTCCCTCAGTGCGTCAATGGGAGGGTCGGCTTCCTTCGGTACTTGCCACAGCAGGGCGTCGGGCAAGTAGATAGCTGAACTGCTCCAAACCACTGTGTGTTTGCTAGGGCAGCTGCTGGTATATTTATACCTGGAAGTTGGCGAGTTTGACGTAAGGTTGGACATAAGACGTCACTAAGAACTTGCAGTTCTTTCAAGACTCCAGGAGTTTTTGGACAAATCAAAACAGAAGCAGGGGGAATTCCCGGGCTGCTGGAGGCTTGGTTTGTTTTAGGAACGTGTTGTACTTTCTAGGAGTCTATGGGAGTAGCCTTGCCGTATTTGGACTGCATTGGCTATGACTAAATATGGATATGATTCTTATGCCTTTATAAGGATATGATTTGTTATAACCACATAAGGGCATACATCGGGAATATTTAAATAGGGTCCTAGATACGTTCACAACACCCACTCCACGTATAATGGGGAGAAGTGTGGCTCACCGGTTAGAAGCGGCAGACCCTGAAGCAGAGGTCGGCCCGGGACCAGGGTTCAATTCCCGACGCGGCAGGGTCTTGGGTCAATGTCCGCGGACTCGATAATTTCTCGCTTAGGTGCCTACGCTAACCATAGGTCCCACTCTGCAACTCTGGGCAATAGCTTGCTTAATCTCCACAACGGCCCCAGCAACGCCGGGGATGCCTGGCTTCACCTTGGGGTGCCCTCTCACAGGGAAAGCCAGGACGGGTTCCCCAGCGGTATACAGCGCCAGGACACCACGTAACGAGGTAACAGTGCGCTTTACAAGTATACATACATTACATTACATTATAATGTCCATCATTACTAAATACTAAGCAATTCTAAACATATGAATATGCATGTGTTTTCCATCCCACCCCAAAATACATAAAATGAACTTGAAATTGTATATACACGAAAAATGAGTAGTATACTGTACGTTTTTAACCAGTGATATCATTCAGATAATGCAAATATAGTAAGTTCAAATATTGGCTGAATGAATCACGAAAATTACATTCATGAAATGGCTCTTAATACAGAAGAGAAGGTCGAGACCATTTCATCACATATTTATACAATGCTGTACATATGCTGGAGGCTGAATCAAAATATTGTCTCTAGAGTTTCAAAATAGAAATCTTGTTCTCTAAGAATAGTTCTACTTTAAGCAGAGTATTGTGTGCCAAAAAAAAGTAAATATTTTGGGAACGGGGAAAAATAATTTCGCTTTCAGGGCAAAAAATAGTTCCACAGATTTTTAGAAGCTCTGTTTTTAAAATTGAAGGTCGAATTCAGTGTTCAGGGAACGCTGTGTGCTCAAAGTTATTGTCGTTGTTAGGAGAGAACATTAACTCAGATAGGGCTGCAAAGAATTCGTCTACAACAGTAGGAGAAAGTTCGACCAAGTTCGAAAAAGCAGAAATAGTGCAGACATGAGAGGCATTGCTGTCGTCGGTGTTTAGATCAGCAATGGTCACAGAAGGTGGTACCTGTGTGCCGCTTTCATCTCGTACCTCACCGTCACCTAATCGTAATGGTGAAGTCTCAACGAATGCCGTCATCAGAATAGGTAGCCGCTGGGGACAACACGTTGCATGAGCCGTTACCGAGCCAAGCAAAGTATCGATATCCAAAGGTACTACTGATGGTAGTGTGAGACAGACGTCCAACGCGCATTCTTCTCCGCATAGCAGGCATCGTAGAACAGGTAAGATGCAATCTTGCCAGATTGGTCTGAATGAAAGAAACCATGTGGTATTCAGATCTCTAAACCGAGTACATTAGTTATTCTTTCTCGGCATCTCATCGCAAGGATCGTTTCTTCCATGGTAGCCTGAGTTTTGTTTGTGGCTGGATTTGCCATATCGGAGCGGAAGTAACAAAAATAAAATTCCTGCTACGAGTCCCAAGATGAGAGGCAAGCCGCCAAACACAGAGTGCACGACATTTGGGAGGATGCTCAGGACTGCTTCAAAGGGTGCTAATAGTCCCCAAAAAATTGTCTTAAATACATGTGCGATGCCACTGGTATCAGACATGTTTAAAATTTGACCTAACATTTCTGCGGAATGCACGGGGCAATTGGTTGATAATAATGTATGTATCTCTGCCGCTGTCCTTGCAACTTGCAGATGATACGTCTCTTTGGACGAGGTTAAAGGCACAGTTGTTTGTAAAAGAATAGACTTCATTCTGCTTAAAGTATCAATTCGAATAGAAGAGATATTCAGAGAAGGCCATATCGTTGCCTTCTTGTCTGGTTTGCTGTTTGGATACAATACTTGCATACAGCAAATGACCCTGGAAGTAACGCTCACGAGATAGGCTATTCCTGGCACCATGCCACAACAGCTGTAGTCACTTATTATAACGTAGCTGCCGTTGGAAAGCTGTCTGAAAAAAGGCTCTATCTGTGTTGCAGGGGTGCCGTGCAGGTGACATGAAAGGTTGTTTGATGAAACTTCGCAGGCTCCATGCAAGTTAATACCTTGACACAGAAGTGTACCGCTTAGTGAATTTTTACAGTTATTTCCACTAAGAAATACCTCTTTGTTCCCTTCACTATAACATCTATGTGTATAAGGTAAATTCCAGGTTGACTTGATGTATCCTTTACCCAACCTTTCATACAGGCCTGCTGGAGATACTTTTGGCAATATTGAAACTAAAAAGTTGTTATCGGAATTGTAATTGTACCATGTATTATCCATTCAATGACAGGTCTTTCAGAGATTGTCAATGGCAATTTTTCTAGTTTTTCAATGCTCAGTATCGTATAGTCTGCCCCTTTTTGTGCCAAAGAGATTTGTTTATCAGTAAGGTTAAAGATAGAAAATAATGAGGTTGTGTTGATTAGACGCCATGGCACTTAGCCTGAACGGAGGTTTTGCAACGTCCAGCCTAACTGTACAATAGAACGCAATTGGGACTGGCCATGTTGTAACATTAGCATATCCTGTTCTATTATATCAATAGCAGATGATACAATGCTGTCCAGTGAATAAAGTCTGTAGGACAGAGTCGTTAACCCATTGTCCACTACAGACAGTGATTTTTCCAAATTAATACGATCAATTTCTCGTATTTTTTCAGCAGTTTCAATTTGCATTACTTTCCAAGCTTCGTTGTAAGCAGCGTATATACCGGCGTATATGAAACGTTTTTGACGCTGTTTGCGAGGTCCCAATATGAAATCTCGCAAGTCAGTACCTTCTAAAAGTAAAGTCAAGTGTGGCTTAATTTCAGGCAGTGTGGATCTCTGTAGCCATTCGAGGCATAGTTTCCCTACACTGTATGTTGTAATTATCCCTGGATGTTGTCTCTGGGAATATCTTGGGTCTGGCCTGTTCTGTTTGAACCCCTGTCTTTTATTCAGGAATCTATCTTGACAGTTATTAGTGTCTGTGGCCCAGATCAACCATTTTCTCCAATCAGGATTTGTTCTGTTTTGGTGTAAAATATGGGATACGTCTATCTCCACATCTGTAGTGCTATTACTATCAGGCATAGGTTTTGGAATAGACAGATTGTTTAAGTCTTTTATCTTAGCTAGGCCAAGACAGGATGTTTGTTGAATGGTGTCATTCAGGAACAGTATTTGTTCTGGGATCATGCAGGCTCTAAATAATGATTCTAGACCTTGTACCTGCCAATCTTTTGTACCCCAAATGGTTTTTTTTTCAATGTTGTTTTTCCAAAATTCAAAACCAAATGTAGACATTTTTTCATAAAATGTTGTGGAGTATATCAATTTAGTGTTTGTCAACATGTTTTTCATTCCTGTCTCATTTAACATTCTAAAATAAAACGTTTCTGGATCAGTGATGTTAAACCCTGAGAAGTATTGGAATTTCTCATAAAATGTTTTCGAGCTGCCTCTTGGCGGTGTCGGACAATGTTCCCATTGATTATAAGTAAAAACATTTCTAGGATTAGCAGATTTATGCAAATAGGATTGCCCATAATGACTAAAGCAATACATTTCTTCATAGTTTGATGAGCCTTCTAAATAATCATGTTCTGTAACTTTTGCTGACAGTTCTAAATCTGACATCATATTATTAATATTTTCAAAGTCCCAATCATCAGAGAAAATACTTGGTGATAAAAAGTCACTTAATGAAACCTTGAACTGATGTAGATATTTCAAGAGTTCAACCGGGCCATAGATTTCGTAATCAGTAGCGTCTCATGCTACACCACCTGGTATAGGAATGGCTGTGATGTTTACTGATGATAGTTCTCTTTTTTCGATGTGAGAAGATCTGTGAGGCTTTAGGACCAAGTTGATGTTCTGACTTGCTGTGTCCATTGTACTATATTTTCCTTCAATTAATTTTCCCAAGCTTAAAACTAAAATGAGCCATAGCAGGAGGAAAAGTACACCTAACACAATCCATAATTCAATCCATGGTGAAATCAAATATGTTTCTTTGAGTTGATGAAAGAGTTCAGTCATTTTTTCTTTGAAAGTTTTAGTTACTGGCGTTTCTTCATGTTCACTTGGATCATCAGAAAAGTCATTGAAATTGATGAAGTAGCCAGATGCAGTTCTGTCAATTGTTGGAATTGCTTCTGTATTTTCATTTATCTTTGTATATGTATGTTCAGATGCTACATCATTGTAGACAGGTGTTTCTTGACGACATGTTGCAATTTGGGTTTCAAGAGGCACAAGTTCCATGGCTTTGTTGCATAGTCCTTTTTTATTCACTGCAGGTTTATCAAATGTGATTAGTCTCTCAGTTTGAACCTCTTGAATTGTAGCAAGGTTTGGTCTTCTGCCTACTTCTTGGGAGTCCACTGGACCTACTACTTATTATTGGCCACATGATTGTGGTTTTACCAGGTCGATTGGTACAACTCTGTTCTCCTTTTTACCAGCAAGGGGCGGTAGTACTACTGATCTTGTTCCGATGATAGCTAAGACAGGTACTGCTTTTCTGTAAGAAGGCCCAAATTCCTTCTTCACCGCGATCTTTTCTCTGACCAGATCCCCAATCTTTGGAATCCAGACAGGTCTTGCTGGGACAAGTGGTTTTTCTTCAGTGGCCGTTGGCTTTAGCTTTATGTTACTTAGACTTCTTCTTGTTTCATTCAAGTCCTGTAAACCAGCCAAACAATCTTTGATATAAAAGGTTTTTTGTTCCACCACTAAAGTCTGACAATCGAGGTCATGAATGATCATTCTAGTACCAAACAAAAGTTCGTACGGAGTGATACCTCCTAGAGAATTTCTTGGCAGATTATTAAGACTACGTTGGACACTTGTTAGATGTTTGACCCACCCGTCACCCGAACCTAATACTCTCGCTGTTATAGATTGCTTTATGTCACGTTTTTTTTCTTTCCACTACCGCATTTCCCTCGGGATGGAATGGACTAGTGTACCGCAATGCAATGCCCAGCCTTGCCATGGCCTCCTTGTAAGCTCGAGAGCTAAACGCAGCACCCTGGTCAGCATGTAGCATGCCAATTGCGTATGTGCCGATAAAGACTCGCAAATCTTTTATAACAGTTCTGGCATCAGCCGACCGCTGGGGCCACATCCAAATGAATCTTGTACAGGAATCCACTGCGACCACGATATATTTATAGTTGCCATCCCTTTGTAAGGGACCACAGTGGTCCAGGTAAACACACGCTAATGGTTTATCTGAGATTAGAAGGGGCGTCTGTGCAGGTCGTTTCACTGTTGATACTTTCATTCTTTGGCATATGTCACATTCTAGAACATAGTTTCTAGTTTGTTTTCTCATGTGTGGCCACCAATATCTCTGTTTTAATACCGATACTGTGGCGGAAACACCTGCATGTGCAGAGGCTAGCCCTTCATGTGCCGCTAAAATTAGTCCTAACCTGTGTTCCATGTTTGGAATTGCTCTATCCCCCACTCCAGGAATTACAGCAAAAGGAACATTATTCGCATCAGTTTTGTATGATTACTTTACTGGAAAGCCTTTCGGGAGTGTCTTACCACTGTCTTTTACTGAAGTACTGACAGCTTTCATTATCTCGCTGTCTATTTTTGTTTTTGACCGGGTGATGGCAGCTACGGAAGCCGTTTGCACAGCCGCCTTCGCGGCCTCATCAGCCAATGAATTCCCTGCAACGTGAACGCCATCACGTGGATGACTCAGTGTATGTATCACGTGAGTCTTTTGTAGTTCTTTCTGTAAAAGAACTACTTGTTACCAAAGCAACTTATGCTTGATTGTGCCACCTTTTGCATCTTTGAAACCGTTTTGAACCCAGTTCTGCAAGTATTCGTTGTAAGACTGGACGCAATAATATGAATCTCACACTATTAGTGTGGGGAATTCGCGATCGGTATTTTGAAGCGCCATCTTGAAAGCCTGTAGTTCAGCTCGCTGAGCTGTACAGTCTCCGAGTGATTGAGTTTTAGCGACCAGCGGTCTAAATTTTCCTTCGTGCCACCGACCTTTAACGATCGCGCAAGCAGCACTGTATGCTTGTTTACCCCCTACTGCAGGTTGTGCTGAACCGTCTGTATATATTATACAGGCGTAATGTTCGGGAGGCAGGATTTCGGTCGGCAGAGGACATTCATATTCGTATTGCAGAAATTCTTGCATTTTTAAGTTAGGATCAAATTCGTATGCTACGTCTGATGCAGCAAGAGAATTAACCCATTGTATCCATCTTGGATGTAAAGCTTTAGCATTCGGAATGCTGGCTTTTGTTACTGCCTCTAGGGCAGGTACAGGTGTAACGATTATTATACCTTGTGCTAGGGCTCTTTCTTTTGCTACAGCAGTTTGAACCTCAGTCAGAATTTTTTCAGTAGAACTGAATTTCATTTCAGCTTGTGTGTAAAAGTGTGATTATAAGCTATAAGTACCGTTTCTCCCTCATTAGAGGTCAGGTACGTGTATCCGCATCTTCCAGGGATGACTCGGATTACAAGGTTGCGTTCATTTGCGCGTGTTTGCAATTTTGTTTTAGTTAACATATCTGTTTGTATTGATCTTAAAATTGTCGTGTGTTTCTGAGTCCAATTGATTGGTTTGAAATCAGGTTTTATTAATTCGTAGAGAGGTTTAACCCTCTCTGCATAATTTAGAATGTATGTTCTTCCGAAATTCAGGAAACCTAGAATTGATTGTAAGTTTTTCAGCGTTTTTGGAGCTTGGAGTACGGCACACTTCTCTAAGACGTTGTCTGCTAGGCTTTTGCCTTCACTTGATAATTCATATCCCAAAAATAGGACAGTGAGGTGGGCAATTCGTGACTTCTTAAAGTTGAATTTGTACCCTTCAGCTGCGAACCCAAGTATAATGGTGTTCACTCTTTTCAAGTGTGTCTCCAGGTCATCGTCTGTAAGATAGATGTCATCGACATAGGATAAAGCCTCATCATCATACATTTGTAGGGTGCACAGACATAATATCGACTCCACAATTTCGAATGGACAAAATATCGAGTTAAAAATATCGAATATGATAAAATATCGATAATAAAAATATCGTTGTTAAAAATATCGATTACAATAATGATAATAAAATATCGAGTACAAAAATATCGACTCAAAAATATCGACATGACAAAATATCGATTAATAGTGAAAGGAAAAAATATCGATATTATGTTGAAAAAAGGTAAAAAATATAAATAATTTTTAATAGTAATATAAATTGTAGTTAATGTTTAGGAGCGGGATGTTGGGTTAATAGGGGATAAGGGTGGGGAGTAATTTAAAATAAATAATTAATTTATATATGTTTGTAAATATTTTTATTATTTAATTAATTGGAAATAATTAATAATAATTACTTAATTAATTTATATAAATTTCTATAAAAATTTAATTAGTAATTAATTGGTAATTAAATAATATTAATTAGTTAATTGGAAAATAAATAATATTAATTAGTTAATTAATTAATATAATTGGAAATATAATTTTAAGTAGTAATTAATTGGTAATTAATTATTATTAATTAGTTAATTGGAAATAGAATAGTATTAATTAGTTAATTAATTAATATAATTGGTAATAAAATTTTAAGTAGTCATTAATTGGTAATTAATTATTATTAATTAGTTAATTGGAAATTGAATAAGATTATTTAGTTATTTAATTAATATAATTGGTAATAAAATTTTAAGTAGTAATTAATTGGTAAATAATTATTATTAATTAGTTAATTGGAAAATAATTATTCTTTATTAGTTAATTAATTATTATAATTTTGTTTTAATTTTGTATTACTAATTAATTGGTAAATAATTAATATTAATTAGTTAATTACATTATTTAGAGTAATTGTTATATATATAAAAGTTGTTATAGTTTGTTACATAATTGGGGAAAAATTCATTAATAATTAAATGAAATTAATTACAGTTAATGTGCTAAAATAATTTCATCGTTGTTATTGGTATAAATTGTACTTTATGTTTAGGATCGGGATGTTGGGTTAATAGGGGATAAGGGTGGGGAGTAATTTAAAATAAATAATTAAGTATGATATGTTTATTATAAATTTATATTATCAATTAATTGGTAACGATAAAATATTATTTTTTTAAATAAATCATATAATTTTGTACATATTTATCATTAGTAAATAATTAGTAATTAATTAATATCAATTAGTTAATTCAATTATTATTTATACAATTTTTTTTAAATAATTTGTTATTATTAAATATTTTTTTGGGAATAAATATAAATAATTACATTCAATTAATTACAGCTACTTTGCTAATATATTAACTTATTATTTATAGTTAATAATTCATTAATAGTTAATTAAATAATATCAATTACATTTGGGTACAGGAGGAAATTTTTGTGTTCAGGGTCAGTTTTCTCTCTTTAGGTAAAGGGGTATTTTTTTGTTTCAGGCTCAGTTTTCAGTTTTAGGGTAAAGGGGTATTTTAAGAGTTCAGGGTCAGTTTTCAGTTTGTGGGTAAAGGGGTATATGTAAGGTTCAGGGTCAGTTTTCAGTTTTTGGGGAAAGGGGTATAATTAATGTTCAGGGTCAGTTTTCAGTTTTTGGGTAAAGGGGTATTTTTAGTGTTCAGGGTAAGTTTTCAGTTTGTGGGTAAAGGGGTATATTTAAGGTTCTGGGTCAGTTTGCAGTTTTTGGGTAAAGGGGTATTTTTAGGGTTCAGGGTCAGTTTTCAGTTTGTGGGTAAAGGGGTATATTTAAGGTTCAGGGTTAGTTTTCAGTTTTTGGGTAAAGGGGTTTATTTACGCGTCAGGGTCAGTTTTAAGTTTGTGGGTAAAGGGGTATATTTTTAGGTTCAGGGTCAGTTTTCAGTTTTTGGGTAAAGGGGTATTTTAAGAGTTCAGGGTCAGTTTTCAGTTTGTGGGTAAAGGGGTATATTTAAGGTTTAGGGTCAGTTTTCTGTTTTTGGGTAAAAGTGTATTTTTAGGGTTCAGGGTCAGTTTTCAGTTTTTGGGTAAAGGGGTATATTTTTGGGTTCAGGGTCAGTTTTCAGTTCTTGGGTAAAGGGGTATTTTTTGGGTTCAGGGTCAGTTTTTAGTTCTTGGGTAAAGGGGTCTTTTTTGGGTTCAGGGTCAGTTTTTAGTTTTTGGCTAAAGGGGTATTTTTAGTGTTCAGGGTAAGTTTTCAGTTTGTGTGTAAAGGGGTATATTTAAGGTTCTGGGTCAGTTTGCAGTTTTTGGGTAAAGGGGTATTTTTAGGGTTCAGGGTCAGTTTTCAGTTTGTGGGCAAAGGGGTATATGTAAGGTTCAGGGTCAGTTTTCAGTTTTTGGGGAAAGGGGTATAATTAATGTTCAGGGTCAGTTTTCAGTTTTTGGGTAAAGGGGTATTTTTAGTGTTCAGGGTAAGTTTTCAGTTTGTGGGTAAAGGGGTATATTTAAGGTTCTGGGTCAGTTTGCAGTTTTTGGGTAAAGGGGTATTTTTAGGGTTCAGGGTCAGTTTTCAGTTTGTGGGTAAAGGGGTATATTTAAGGTTCAGGGTTAGTTTTCAGTTTTTGGGTAAAGGGGTTTATTTACGCTTCAGGGTCAGTTTTAAGTTTGTGGGTAAAGGGGTATATTTTTAGGTTCAGGGTCAGTTTTCAGTTTTTGGGTAAAGGGGTATTTTAAGAGTTCAGGGTCAGTTTTCATTTTGTGGGTAAAGGGGTATATTTAAGGTTTAGGGTCAGTTTTCTGTTTTTGGGTAAAAGTGTATTTTTAGGGTTCAGGGTCAGTTTTCAGTTTTTGGGTAAAGGGGTATATTTTTGGGTTCAGGGTCAGTTTTCAGTTCTTGGGTAAAGGGGTATTTTTTGGGTTCAGGGTCAGTTTTTAGTTCTTGGGTAAAGGGGTATTTTTAGGGTTCAGGGTCAGTTTCCAGTTCTTGGGTATAGGAGTATATTTTTGAGGTCATGGACACTTTTTAGTTTTAGGGTAAAGGGGTATTTTTAGGGTTCAGGGTCTGTTTGGGTATATGAAGTGTGAGAATTTTTTTTCTAAATATTACAAATATTTGAAATTTTTGAGTGACAAATAGTTGCTATTTTTTATGCTAATAATAACTTTTTTGAACTACTCAGCAAAAAATATACTAAAAAATTATGTTTATAATATTTATACAATATATATAAATATTTGACAATTTTTACACAATAACATTATACTAAAGTAGCTATTCTAATTTATACATGGTCAGTCTTCAGCACCTTTCCAAATATTATTTTTACTTGAGTAGGAATATGAAATAATAATTGGTCAGTGTCCAGCAACTTCTCTGATAATACTTTGACTGGAGTAGGAATAGCAATTATTAATTGGTCAGTGTCCAGCACATTTGCATATAAATTTATTTAGTGTGTTATTATATTACAAGACAATGCAAAATGGATGTTTTCACAAAACTTTATTACAATTTTTATTTTTTTTCATGTGTAATACAATACAATCACTATCAAATATAACATTAACATTTTTGGAAATGTTGTATTTGTAGAATAACACATTATCATTTATGTACATGTTTTAATTTGTGACACAAAAAATTTTCACAACATTTTTTATGTCAAAACAAAATCTTATTATCAATCACTTTCTGTTACAAGTATTTATATTGAAATAAATAAAATACCAGTTATTTTTCTGTTTCTTCCATTTATATTTAATAATGTTAATATTATATATTAATATTATTAAATATTTCATTTTAATATTTACATTTGTATAAAGTAACATGACAATTATTATATTTGCTCAAGATATGGAAATACTAATTAAGACATTTTTTTACACATATTTCTGACAATGTTGTTTTTAAATTATACATATAAATATATTATGTTGTCAACTTTATAACTGTAAAGGGGAATAATATGTATAATAATAATATCTGGTATTGGTAAAAGATTATTTATGCAATTATATACTCTTATAATACTTTGACATTATTATTACAAATTTATAATAATTAATAAAAATAATAACAAATATATTTATTATTATTTTTATTAATTAGTTCACTTAAACATTTATCTTTTCTTTTCAGAAATACATACATTCAGAGAAATAAAAATACTTTATTTAAGGCAATTATTTATATAGTAAATGGTTATAAATGTTATATTAATAATAATAAATAAGTTATATTATTTATTATTAATAATTATTAACAAAACAATTAATCATGTTTAGTTATAAAGAAACACAACTTTTTTCCTATGAATGTACACAAAAATAATTTTTTTACATATATTATTTCAAGTGTTACATACTTATTTAATATTATTAATATATATTAATTACTATATATTAATTATTATTAAATAACATTTTTTTTAAACTGTTTAAATTATAATGAGTCTACTGTATTAATTTGTTTCAATAACAATGTGTATGTATTATATTTTTTGACTATAACATTGTATTTTCTATGATACCTTCTCAAAATTGGTTGAAGGGGACTACTTTTTTACCGCGTAAGGTTATTGAGCTTCATTCAGGACTGGAGAAGCTCGCGGTTGGGTGTTGCTTCGTGTGGAGAGAGGTAAGGTAAATTTTACATACTATTTATGACTGAGTGGTAATGTTTGAGGGTATATTCGAACTGTGTTGTGTTTTTGAGTGTATGTATGAATTGTTTATGTAGCGTTTAGGTGTAATGTCGTCGTTATAGATGCGTCGTGTATGTTTTAGTTCTAGTGTTATTTGAATTGTTAGGAAATGTCTTCTTACATGGTTAATGTTAATTGTGAGTGTATTTACAAATTTTATGTGCTATTTGTGGGTGGGTTTCGTTATGTATGTTTTTTTACAGGTTCCGGTTCCTCGCATGAAAACTACATGGAAGGAAGCGTGTTTTTTTTCTGAGATACTAATGTATGACTTATTATGGTAATATTTTTACGTGTATCTCCTATTTTTCGTCTATGCCAGGAGCGGATTTTAATCATTTTTACCTTTTTTCGGGTTTTTTGAGGGTTTCGTATTGGATTGCTACATTGGTATGCGTCAACGTTTTTTTTAAAAGTTGTGTGTATATCACTTTAAATCATAAAGTGTCCACACTACTGTTTTCGGGATTTCCTGGAGCGTTTATTTTATTTTAACATTATTTTCGGGTTTTTGATGGTTTTACATATTGGATTTCTCTTACTTTGTAATGGATTGTATGGATTGTATTTTGCTTCATTACGTCTCTGTCATCTACAACAATTGTAAGTAATTTTATATTTCTATTTATTGGGTGGGAAATGTCGATCTTTATGTAATGTGTATGTGTGATGTAATTATAAATATTGCATATTTGTTCTGAAATAATGTTCAAATTTTTGATAAGTTTGTAAAACAAATATGTATTATTTATAATTGCTTAGAAATGTTTATGATTGTTATATGTACCATTATTGTAAGAAGATATTAGTATATTTTGTAGACATTTTTATAGTAGGGTTTTAGCTATTATTGACAGATATTCTAATCCTCTAGTTGTAGGGTATAGTGTGACTTGACTTTGCAGTAGTCGGAACATTTGTTTAGTTTGTTTACTTAGTTTTGGACCAATTTGGGTCAATGATTGTTCCATTCTTAGTTCTTGATAGCTTTGTTCTTTTATCAAAGCTTGTAGTAGGTTATGGAATGTGGGTCTGGTTCTGCTTGTGGTAGCTTGGAAAGCATTATGCCACCCTTCTACACTGTTGTTGGTTTTTGCCTCTTGGTTTAAAGTACTAAGATAGACATTCCACCAAGGGATTTGGAATTTGGGTTGGCGTCGATGTCCAGATCTGTGCAACCTTCCCACCCAAGTATCTTCGAAATAATCCAGTAATGGGGTTAGTTTCTCTTCATTTCTCTTGTAATATGTGCTGTCAATTAATAAATTATAGTGTTCCGCTACATCGGTAACAGGAACGTAGGCCAGTGCTATCAATTTTTTAATTTGATAGGCAAAGGTGCTATCTGTTGAGTACAAAATACTTAAAGTAGATTTTTGGAGATGTCTCCATATGCTCTGATTGAAATGATAGTAACAACCCTGTATTGCTGTGTGGGGAAATATTTTCAAAATGCTATTAATCATAGCTAATTCGAAATCAATAATTATTTTTTCTGGAAAATTATTATTGATTTCATTTTTGAGAACATTTAATATTTCTGTGTAAGTGTTTTGCTGTTTGTTTGGTAGCAAACAGTAAATGAAAGGGATGTTATAGTTATGGTATAACCCGTGGATGGAATATAGTTGATAAAAAGGTTTTGGGCATGGTTTAAATGTGCCATCCATCATCCATTGGGGACACTGTTGGATTTTTCTTAAATTACTTGCAGTTGCAAACATTATGATTCTGTTTGTACTGCTTTCATTGTCAAAAAGGATAAATTTGTCTTTATTGTGTTTGATGGACATTTCTGGTGAAATAATAATTTCCTCAAAAGTAGTAGGGTTGGGTGGGGTTGTGGAAGTGCGTCTTTTAGTGTATGCAATTGTGCGTTTTAGTGAGTCAATAGAGGGTAGTTGACCTGAAGCATGGGCTGGGACTTTTAACAGTTCCTCTTTAAGGATTTGTGTTGTTGGTCTATCACTTTGTGTGCTAGCAGTCTTTATACTTTCTAAAGCATCTCTTATTTCAATTTCTGTGACATTGGGGGGATGATTGTGTTCCCTGGTAAATAGCACATTAGTTTCCTCTGTAGTAGCCCTTCCATAACATTTGTTTGAGTAATATTTTGTACATTTCCAGAAAACTTTTCTACCACTTTGTCTTTCCTGACTATAAACATAACCCATATAACATAACAGTAATTTATTTTTCTGTGACATTACAAATTCTGCACCTTCTGTCATTTTGTTTTACTTGTTCTAGGAAAGAGTAGAAAGAAACAAAATCAAATAACATATATTTCACTTAGTGGTGCAAACATAATTAATGTTGAATTTATACTTACGTTTACTAAAAGTAGTAATCACAAATGCAGAACTGTATTTTGAAGGACTTTCTTGTATGTATTTCTTTATTTACTGTTGGTATGAAAATATAGAAATGCTAAGTTAATGTTTATACATAACACACGTTTTTCCTAGGAGAAAGCAGTTTTTTAATTTGCTTAGTACTACATTTGATGTGAACATTACATATACTTACTTGTTTAAATAGTTGAGTTGTAGTATTTGGTGGAGTACATCAAGGTAGTCAAGTTTAGATCTGTAGAGAAGATAGAATAAATACATGTCACATATTATAAAATTTATTTTTAACCGTTGGGAAATTGGAAATATTTAAAAGTATACTTACTTCTAAATATGTACTTTTCTTTGCTGTAGGTAGAATAGATGTATGATGTATTCACAATATCTGTAGAGGAAATATAAAATACATAACATGGTGTTAAGAACATAGTTCTTGTTTTTTTTGAAGTTTTAGACTAATTGATGTATACTTACATTTTTAACAAGGGTAGTCTTGTCTTTTGGTATAGTTGATGTTGGATGTTTATATTGGATCTGTAGGGAAGATGTAATATGCAAGATATGTTGTTTAGAAACTAGCATTTTAAATTTTGGTTGTTTAATAACAAAAACATATATACTTACATGTTTAATTAGTGTAGTTCTATAAATTTGTAGTGTTGAAATCGGAAAATCGCTGAATATCTGTGAATAAAATATTTTAAGTAAAGTATGAATCTAGTGAAATAGTGTTTAAAAACAGCTGTTGTTGTAGAACAGAGCATTAATATATACTTACTATCTTATTTTGCAGGGGAAGAAATAGGAGCAGGTATTAGGATTTTGTTTGTAGTAGTTTCTATCAGAAAAGTAGGAGGAGATAAAAATTACATAAGTGGAAGAGTTAGGAGATATAAGTAAAAAAGTAGACTACTAATTTAGATTTTTAAATAATGCAATGTAACTTACTTGAATGATTAGCTAGTGAGCTGGATCTTTAAAGATGTTTGTTCAGGAACAAAATCTTCATACTGTTGGCATCTTCTTTCCATAGAGTTAGCAGCAGCAAATGGTAGAATGGATTTATCCCTTTTATAGTATGTGTATTTTGTGTGCTTTGATTTGATTGGTTGTAGGATGAAAGGAAGAATTGTATAGGCTAGTTTGAATTTTTTTTAAGTTAATTGGTGTGTTTGTTGATGTGAGAATGGTGGTATGTGGTGGTTTCCGCATTAAAGCAGGTTAGTTGTTAAATAAAATAGATGTGTAAGTATAAAAATATAATGAAAATTTTAGTTACATGTAAAGATTCTTTTTCTAATGATATAACGATTTTAATATAATGTATAGGAAATGATGATAAATAGTAATGTTATAAAAGTAACAGGTATTATATGTAAAATGTATTTTGTATAGAGCAATGACTTTTATAGACAAGTAATATGTTATTTTAGACATAAAAGGGTACAAAAAATAACTCGATATTTGTTTAGAAACGATATTTTTGTACTCTATATTTTAGTAGTCGATATTTTGGTAGTGTTAGGTGTAATTTCATGAACAACGATATATTAGTAGTCGATATTTAATAAGACGATATTTATGTACTCGATATTCAAAGTACTCGATATTTTGTAGTCGATATTTTTGTATTTTGTGTAATAAGTATACAAAGTCGATATTTTTGTAGTCGATAATTATTCAACGATATTATTGCTAGTCGATAATGTGACCGTCGATAATATTTCAGTGATCCATTTGTAGTAATTCTGTTACCCTGGCTGAAAATAATCCTGGGCTGTTCTTGAATCTCTGTGGGGGACGACAAAATTGCTTCTGGGTCCCCATACAGGAGAAAGCGGTCAAATACCTGCTTTCTGGTGCTATGTTTTGAAAAAAGAGGCCATTAGAAATATCTAATGTCGTTTTATATTTTTTGCGCACGATGTTATTCATTAGTGCTGCACTGTGTGAGTTTTGCACTGCAAATGTTTTGCAGCAGGAGTTTAGGTGTCTTTAGTCCAAAACTAGACGATATGAATTGTCTGGCTTGGAGACAGGAAACAAAGGATTGTTCATTTGTGAGGTGCATGTTTTAATCACCCCCTGATATTCAAGTTGATCTAAGATCTCCCTGACTTGTTTTTTAGCTTCTTGCTTAACAGGATACTGCCATTGTGCAGTAGGTTGATTTTTTAACTGAATTTTATGGTGAGGAGAATCCTCATCCCATCCTACATGATTTTTATATAATGCAGGTGCTTGGGCCACTGCCCATTTTCTAACATATGTGTATTTTTTTATGAATTGGAATGTGATTTGAGATGGCAGGCATAATCATTTCTTCGCCATGTGGGAACTCCCTGACAAACTCTGGTGGCCAGTCTTCTTCTGCTAGCATGATATCATAGCCTTTAGATAGGTTATCCCAAAAGAGACCTCTTATTTTCCTAGTTTTGTCCCCCTCTATACGTAATGTTATTTCATATAATTTATGGGGCACACTAACTCTGGTGTCTGCAGTTTCCACCTGAATGTATTCATTCGTGTCCACTGTCTCCAGACGTTTCATCAGGATCTTGCGAGCTATGGTCACTTCTGCTGCGCTGTCTAGCATTGTCTGGGACCATTCTCCGTTTTTCAGTTGGGTCCTCAGAATCCTCTGCATGTTTTATTTTAATACTAGCTACCTTCTTTTTTGGAAATTGTAATTTTTTACTTTGATGAGCAGGTTCCTTGTCTTTGGACTTGACGCGCTCTTCTTTATGTTCTGACCATCCTCTTCTTTCCGATTTCTGTGAGGAAGTCCGAAAACATCGAGAGGGACGAGTATCATTATCTTGATATCTGTCAGGTTTTCTTCATTTATCCCTATCTCTAAGGTTGTATCTTTTTTCAGAGGGCTCCCGTTGTGGAGACCTGCCCCCCCGTTCTGGAGATCTATTTCTCCGTTGGGGAGACCTTCCTCTGGACTGGTATTGTTTTTCTCTGTGAGTGGTTTGTTTATTACCCTCCCACCTCTTTTTTGGTGTATTGAGATTATTCTTAATAAACGTTTTTTCAGGATTTTCAGTTAGTGCTGGTTTTAGTGGTTTCCCACCCAAACTATCTCTAGCTAATTCTTCATAGGATTTTTCAATTATTCTGGCAAGTTCAAAAGGTTGTTCTGCTATATCTGTTTCTTTCAATTTTTGGTGGATAGCTGAACCGTCAATTGTCAATTGAACTAATTCTCTATATGCTTTTGTTAATTCTTTTAGTTCAACTAAAAGTTCTTGGTCTGACATTTTTTCAATGTCAGGATGTGGTGTATAGCATGCTAGAACTGGCCATGTGGCTCCTGGTCTACCTAGTGGACCAAGCCTGGTGAAGTGATTTTGATGTTTTAGGGTACCATTAAACCAGAGCTGGTGCTCTTGGTATGTTAGTGGAATTTCAACGTCCTCAAAAGGAACGTATCCCGTTGGAGATTCCTCTACTTTGTAGTAGTGGAAATCGCGTGTCACAGTGTGTGCTGCTGGAAACTGTATCCAGGAATAGAATACCTCTGTCTGCCGATATTCATGGGCCTCTACCACAAATATGACTGTACCATCTCTTGATGATACTCCATTATTCATAAGTTTGTAAGTGACGCTCTTCCTTACACTGACTGGGATGAGTATAGCCTCCGGGTCATCTTCCCAGAGATTTGTGTCTTTCGCTAAAAGTTGAGCTGCTAATTTAGCTCTCTCCCTTTCGTCTTCACTTTCCGACATTTTTCTGACAGAAAGTTTGCAGAGCAAGTTTCAAGGAAACAAAGATTAGGTGCACAATATTTTGGAACACTGTATCCTTCAACGTTGACTAAATCAAAAACTAATACATAGGATTCTTATCCTACTAAGTTTCGGCGGATATTAACCTTTCACCCACTCCAGACGTCTATTGGAGTATTTACGGGAGAAAGGGGTCTGTGGGACAAGCACGACTGAGTTATTCTAGTATCTAGCGTTAAATTATCGCCTTACCAAACGTTGGGTGCCATGTAGTGTAGTTCCTATATACCCAATAGGCTCTGCGCATTGGAATAACATAAACGATAGTTTAGACGTAGGACTGAGTTTCTCGAGTAAACAAGAAGGTGTTAACTTTCCTGAAAAGACAAGAAGGGATTAGTTTCTGACAACCGCATAAACATGACAACTTTGCTCCCTCCAGAATAAGGAGTATATCTCCAGAGTCGCGGAAACAATAGATAACTATTTCACTCAGTCAATCGTGCATACTTAGTTTCACCAGAGGCACAGAGAAATAGAGAGACGGCGTTTTCAATAAAAGTGGTTATTTATTGAACAGTCTTCTTTCTCATGCAAGAGAAGTGAGTTGCCACAATTGCAATACTTGTCATAAATTAAAGCGCGTACAGTAAAAGGAGTATTATAAAATAATACTGTAAAAGCATGGTATGGTTTCTAAGCCATACGGTATCTAAAATGGATAAAATATATACATAGATAAAACCATGACTAAACGTACTCAACTGGTGCTTCTAAGATACGCCTACCCTGGTGTACCTAACCTAAGCCTAGTATGTGGGAAGTAGTAAGTGAGCTGCAGTTTAAGTTAAGATAGTTTTTGCCAAGAATCTGAATCAAGAATTCTCTTTAAGGATCTAATCAGCTCCGTACCTTGGTTATAGAATGAAGGAAGGCTTGTATCTCTTTCTCAGGACTCGATCTCCCAGCAACCCGCAAGGGTGACTGGAAACACTGGAGATGGATTTCTCGGCAGGAGAAAAGACAGCGTCTCTCTCAGTGCGTCAATGGGAGGGTCGGCTTCCTTCGGCACTTGCCACAGCAGGGCATCGGGCAAGTAGATAGCTGAACTGCTCCAAACCACTGTGTGTTTGCTAGGGCAGCTGCTGGTATATTTATACCTGGAAGGTGCCGAGTTTGACGTAAGGTTGGACATAAGACGTCACTAAGAACTTGCAGTTCTTTCAGGACTCCAGGAGTTCTTGGACAAATCAAAACAGAAGCAGGGGGAATTCCCGGGCTGCTGGAGGCTTGGTTTGTTTTAGGAACGCATTGTACTTTCTAGGAGTCTATGGGAGTAGCCTTGCCGTATTTGGACTGCATTGGTTATGACTAAATATGGATATGATTCTTATGCCTTTATAAGGATATGATTTGTTATAACCACATCAGGGCATAAATCGGAAATATTTAAATAGGGTCCTAGATACGTTCACAGCACTGTAGTCACGTCCATCCAGGGCTTCTTTTATACTTTCTCATCTTGTAGCCTCCCATTCCGACCTAGACTCTGAGATCATGCTTTTATAGGTTTGTCTAGCTACTCTGATGCCCAACACGGACCCGGCTTTGACCTCTCTTATAAGAGCACGTTTAGCCGCCCTACAGTTTTTATTGAACCATTGGGCCCGGTTTTCAGCCCGTGAGTTCTTAGCGACTGGAGTCTAAAAATAATGAGCCAGAGTAGTGACGAGATTAGTGTGAATGTGCTCTAAATCCTGGAAGTAGGTCAAATCATAATTATCCGCCGGGAGATTAAAAGCCTCTACTAAGTAATGGGTAGCGTGTCGATATAGGTCAGCTATTTTGTCGGGGGCTAGCGCAAACTTAGCCCACCAAATGCGTCGGCCACCCGCTACTGAAATTAAGTTCAAATCTGGGCAGCTCTCCATTACCCCCCTATCAAATTGGTGACCCAATGTGGATTTTAGTTCCAGTGACTGAAGATTATGGTCACTATCTACCCTTTGGATAACAGTAAAGGCCTTCAGGTGGGACCAAAATTCTACATTGACCATAATGTAGTCAATGGTTGTTGATTTCCCCACTCTATTGTAGGTACACATACCCGGTGTATCTGGTGGTAACCTGCCATTACAAACCCTGAGAGAGTGGGTAACTAACAGTTTGTTAATGTGGAGGGCCAAGGGCGTTAATCGCTTTGCCGGGTACATTGAGCACTCCTGAATGTGCCAAGTCGCATCCTCTTCTAGAGTTACAGAAGGGATTCCAGCCAAAGGTTCAAAATGACAATTAAAATCACCCCCAATAATTCTATGGATAGGTGAGGTAAAAGAAAAACGAAGTTGGTCAAGAGCCTCTAACATTGAAGAACCCGGCAATTGCGGTGTAGGGCGCAAGTAAATGTTAAATACCACCACCGTTGTGCCATCCGGGTATTTAAGTGCTACACAAAGGATATCCAGGGAATGAGAATCAATTACTTTAACTGAGCACCCCAGATGAGTGGCTACCCAGATACACAAGCCCCCCGAAGGTCTTCCCCTGGGTCCTTGCACTGCCGGAATATAAAAGGTTACGAAGCCCACCCTTGGGGGGGCTGTCAACAGCCAAGTCTCTTGGAACAAACACAAATCGTATTTGTCCATCAGCTACCCCAGTCTGGGTCTGGCAACTTAGACCCAAGCCCGGCTAAGTTCAACGACCCAATTAACGATCTACAAGAATCTACCCCTTCAAAACTAACTATAGTAGATTCTGCCCTTCCAAGACTAGCAATAGTAGGTAAGGGCGCGGTAAGTGGGAGAAGTACTTTATCGGGGTCCGGCCTGGGAGCTATACGGAGGGGACCCTCCTCAGTCCACTCGGGTTCCTCCACCGAGCACCCAGCTACAGTGGCGACCACTTCATTAGGCCCTAGAGGGTGAGTTAGTCAATCTACATTGTTCATGGCGCTGAAACTATTGGCTATCGGTAGGTTGTATTCTACTGACTGTCCCCCATGGTGAAGATAAGTTGAAGCTGGCCCTCCCGGAAGTACATCACGGGAGTAGAAATATACCAGTGGGCGAGGTTTAATTGGGCCCGGGTTGCAAGGGCCTCCCCACTGAAGGATATGATTGAGCACACCGGGGTCTCTAAAATTGATGATCACGCAGTCCCCCCTGATATCTTTGCATTTAGTCCCCAGCCGGCTGACTCTTCTAGCAAATAACATTTCCCCGTCACCTGGTTTCATTAGGGGTCTATTTCTATTCAACCAGTAGATGATTTTATTCTTCAACTCGAGTAAAGTCTCGCCTCGCTCACCTGACAAAGAAGGGACGCCTGTCAAAACCACCACATACGGGGATGCTTCAGGTGGTAGTTGGGGGCAAGGCGGATTGTTATGGGCTCCAATACTGGGGTGGTTTATTTGACGATTTTGGTGCTCCAAACCCTGGTCTGGCCGCTGCTTTCTAGGGGCATGTAAAGAGAGGGATGGGTCTCGAGGGCTCCGACTAGCTGTAGCTGGAGGGACCCTGGGTGCACTGGTGTCGGGGATACATACATGCTGTGTGAACGACGCCGCCCCCTGTGGCAGTTTGTCCGATCTAGGACCTTCAATAGAGCTACGGCCTTGGTTGGCCTGCTTGGAAATGCCTGAAACCGCTAGACCCGTATTAGTCCCAGTTGGAGTGGATTGATGTTCTCCTCCTCCCTTTTTGTTATTTAACAATGAAACTACTCTATCAATTCTACTCAACAGGGTTTTAAAGTGAAACTTGATGAGATGTTCCATTTGGGCTTGTAGATATAATATTAAATGAGAAGCCCAAACCGGGGGCGCTAGAGTTGAAAAGTTGGGGCCTGGGTCAGCATCTATAGGCTCGGGGATAGAAATAGTACTCTTGGATAGCTTTTTAGGCTGTTTCAGCTTCTTAGTTCTAGGACGAGGCTTAGGTGCCTTTCTTACAGCCTGAGGAACTATAGGCAATACAGGATTAGTAGGAAAGCTAACATCAGGCGTGGTCTGCGCGCAACGGAGCTCCACAAAGGAGGACACTAACAACGAGTCAGGTGAATTCACAGAATCTAGGGATAAATCCCCAGTTAACACAGGGGGGGGCATGGCAGGAGTTAGAGAGAGGCATCTTTCGGTGTTCTCAATAGCCGGCGCAACCACCCCTATTGTTTTCTGTAGTATTTTATCGATCGCTGTTAGACTCAGGACAGGGGTTAGTGAGGCTACCTTTTGCCTTGTTAGGGGGCGAGAAAGCGTGGGATTAGCTTTGCCCAGAATGCTTAGTTTAGGCTCAATTCACAATTCAGAATAAATTAAAATACAGATTTTAAATTAAAATACAGGAAAACAAAATAATCACTACAATAGCAATCTAATAGTTTCGCCCCAGGTACATTTACAGTAGTATGTATTAACAAAAAGTCCCAAAGGGGCCAAGCTTTGACTGAGTAAAGTTAAGAAAATGATTACCACAAAAGAACCAGTCCCTGGGAGTCCAGCCAAGAGGGGTGGCCTAGCCCGGCCTCCTTCGGCCCCTGACAGCCACAGACGGCTCGCCCTTTGCCCGGCGCCCACCTGCGTCCCGCTTTACGGGAACCGGTAGAGAATTAAGTACAGATGGAAGAGTAAAGGTGGAGGGGCTGCTGGTACGCTCGCGGCCCGCTGATTCCTGGGGCGGCGAGTCCTTCCGCGATGTCTGCCCCCACCGCTGGTGAAAGGCTCCACAGGACGCTGCGTCTACTGCGAAGCGGGAGGTGCGAGGAGTGAATATGTGGCCGATGTTGAAGGGAGGGGCGGATGGTGCGCTCGCAGCCCGCTGATTCCTGGGGCGGCGAGTCCTTCCGCGATGTCTGCCCCCACCGCTGGTCAAAGGCTCCACAGGACACTGCGTCTCCTGCGAACCGGGAGGCGCGAGAAGTGAATATGTGGCCGGTGTTGAAGGGAGGGGCGGCTGGTATGCTCGCGGCCCCGCTGATTCCAGGGGCGGCGAGTCCTTCCGCGATGTCTGCCCCACTGCTGGTCAAAGGCTCCACAGGACGCTGCGTCTCCGGCGAAGCGGGAGGCGCGAGGAGTAAATATGTGGCTGGTGTTGAAGGGAGGGGTGGCTGGTGCGCTTGTGGCCCCGCTGATTCCTGGGGCGGCGAGTCCTTCCGCGATGTCTGCCCCCACCACTGGTCAAAGGCTCCACAGGATTGATTGATTGAAGCCAGGCAAAGTCCCTAGGGCTGTTGTTCCATGTCTGCAGCAGGTGCAGTCATTCAGAGTGCCATCCTTTGAGGTGCAGGCTAGGGTTCCAGCAGGGCAGTCCTTCTTCTCCTTGCAGTTTCAGCAGGGATCTAAGGCGCTGCGCAGCTACTCAGTGTTCCTGGGCTTCAAGAAGGGGGACACCCCCTACCAATGGTATGCAGGGTGCCACCCAGGTGTATGAGCACTTCCTCCAAAGTGTGGCATATTCTTGACCCAGAATGCCTATTCTTCCAAAATGGATACATTCTCTCCTGGAGGGCTAGATCTGGCTCAGCCAATTCACTGGCATTACGTTTCCCTAGCCCTCCCGTTCCAGCTCCTCTGCTAATCAAATTACTGGGGCTCCAGTCTGGCTGGGGGTTCAGGATGTGGGAGTGAACCTAAACTGTAATTCTCGCTTTGAAGACCAGTTTGGCTACTCCACCCAAAACCTGCCTTTTGCTCTGCAGCTTTCTGTTCTCCTTCCACAGGAGATCCTTTGTCTCTAGTCAGGCCACCTCAAACCTCATTAAGACAGCTTGGTTCACCTTGGCAGAGACTGTCCAATTAGGAGAGGGCTTCTGGAATGCTGGGTTTTGGCTTACAGAAAAGAAAGTTCTATAACTTCTGTCATAGTTATAACAAATCTAACAGTTGTTGGATTTGTTCTAACACTGTGATACCTTGAAGTATATTTTTAGCTCACTCCTATCAATAGTTATACTTTATTAAAGTATTCAATGTTAGCCTATGGAGCCATTGAGCTACAATGGGGAAAAACAAAATTGGCAGTTTGTCCCTCATCAAGGCATATAAAACATTGTTTATAATGTCCATGCTTATGGTTACAAGGCACCCTAGTCCTGGGTCACCAATGGGAGACCATAGGACTGACTTATATGTAAACAAAAGGTTGTTTGAGGCTTTGGGGAAGTACCTTTAATTCCAAAGTCGAATTTGTATATCATTTTAGTGTAAAGGCAGCCTGAAAAAGCAGGGCCTTAAAAGGACAGAATGCAACACAGCAGTGCACACTTAAGCGCATTAAGTTTACTGGACCTCTAAACCTACATGCCCAATTATATACTAGGAACTTACAGCTAGGCTGTCAGTATCAATGGTAATTAAATAATTACCATATACCTTTAAATCAGAGCACCAGCCCTGGGTCTGGACCTGGTTAGCAGAGCCGAGGGCACAGTTAGAGTCAGAAAAACAGCCTCTAGTAGTCCAAATGAGGGCACAAGTGAAAATTCCACTTATATAGCGCATAACCACCCGGGGGCCTCGCAGCGCTATAGACTGATTACTATGTCCGGCTACAGGGTGAAATTAGTATGCTTTTGAAAACAGGTGAGTTTTTAAATCTCTCCTAAATGACATCAAATTGTTGTTTTGTCTAAGGGATAAAGGCAAGGAGTTCCATGCCTTCGCCGCTGAGCGAATAAAGGAGCGGCCACCCCAACGGGCTTTCTTAATTTTTGCCTTGGTTGCCAAATGCAGTGAAGCCCAACGAAGGGTTCTAGGCGGCACATAAGGCAACACTAAGGGGTACAGCACTGCCGGGCCGGTTCGATGAAAAGATTTGTGCAGAATGCACATGGCCTTAAATAGTGTTCTGGCAGCTACTGGGAGCCAGTGAAGCTCTTTTAGGGCAGTCCTCGCTGACTGCCAGCGAGGGATGTTAAACAATAGACGTGCAGCACAATTTTGAGTGACTTGGAGTTTTTTTGTCACTGTTGCCGGGGCCCCTAGATATAAAACATTTCCATAATCCAGGCGAGAGAGTATAAGGGCCTGTACCATGACCCTTCTCGCCTGGAATGGAAGTAAGGGGAGCACTTTCCGGAGCATTTTCATTAGCCCCACACATACGGAGGCAGTTTTAGTGGCTTGGACCGAGAAATCCAGCGCTCTATCCAGCCAGATTCCTAAGCTCTTTATCTGGTCTTTAGGAGGAGGGGTAGTGCCGAGACACGAAGGCCAGTTAGATACCAGGGAGGTAGGAGAAGAGTTACCTAGTAACATAATCTCGGTCTTCTCCCCGTTGAGTTTGAGGTAGGAGAGTTGCATCCACCCAGCAACAGCCTCTAGACACGGGCCCAAGGTGTTAGACGAGCCCTCCTCGTGGTCCAAAGAGACCACAAGTTGGGTATCGTCTGCGTAGGTGACAATCCGCACACCAAAAGGGAGGACTATCTTCTCTAGAGGCTGCATATAGACATTGAATAATGTGGGGCTCAGGGAGGAGCCCTGTGGAACCCCACAGCTGAGCAGATGTTTTGATGATGCCATCTCGCCTTCAAATACCTGAAAAAAGCGTTCCTCTAAAAAAGAGGTCAGCCACATCAGGACCGCGCCCGACACCCCCATGCCCTTCAAACGATGTAATAGTGTGGCATGGTTAACAGTGTCGAACGCGGCACTGAGGTCCAGAAGTATAATAGCAGTTTTTCCACCACGGTCCATTATAGCTCTGGCTGCCTCTGTGACTGCCAGAAGGGCAGTCTCAGTGCCATGCTGAGGACGAAACCCTGTTTGGGAGGCCTGTAGAAGTTTATTGGACTCCAGATAGTCCCCTAATGTTTTATTAATATGTCTCTCCAACAACTTACTCATCCACGGAAGCAGCGAGATAGGGCGGAAGTTGGATAGATTGTTAGAATCCAAGTTCGGCTTTTTCAGCAAAGCCCTTACCAACGCACACTTCCACGTGGATGGGACAGAGTTGGAGGTAATGGAGGTATTAAGAACCTCGAGCATAAACGGACAAATAGCGTCAATTGCTTTTAGTAAGGTCTGAGGCGGGGCTGGGTCATTTGGGGATCCTGAGGTGACCTTCTGGACCAGAGTATCTAAAGTATTGGAATCCAGGTGTGGAAAAGTGACTAAAGAGCAAGATAAATGCGGATCTGAGTCTAACGTGGAGGGGGAAAATATGCCATCGCCATTTATCGCTAGTTGGGAGTAAATGGCCTGAATCTTCTGAGAGAAGAAAGTGGCAAGATCCTCACAACGGGCCTGTGCACCCTCTGATGGTAGTCTCTCGGAAGGAGGGGATATCAAAGATTTCGCAATTTTAAAGATTTCCCTAGGGGAATTAGCTGCCATATTAATTTTAATTTCATAAAACTCAGCTTAGGCAAGTTTTATCTTGCTCTTATAGTGCCTTATTGCCGATCTGTACTCTGATCTTTTAAGTTGAGAGCGGTCTTTCCTCCATGCTCTCTCCGCTTTTCGGCAGGCTTGCTTCAACATCCTAAGGGCAGGGGAGTACCATGGAGCAACTTTAGGTCTTTTTATTGTTTGCAACGAACACTTCGGGAGAACTAGATCTAATGTGCTGGAGATCCAGTTGTGAAAGTTAAGAGCTGCTAGGTCAGGATTCTTAGTTTTTCGGGGCGGCTGTTCAGAGAGGGCCTGTTCCCATGTAAGAAGCGGAAGAGCACTCCATTTCCTACCCCAATGCCTATCGTGGATTTGAGAGATAATAGGAGTGTTAATAGACCATGTGAGGGGGATTAAAAAATGGTCAGACCAAGGCAGTGGCACCGGCGTTTCCACTGAAAGCTTGTCTGAATTGCTAAAAACATGATCCAAAAGGTGACCCCTATTATGTGTCGCCTGAAACCCCTTTTGGGTCAGATCAATGGCCTGAAGATTTAAACGAAGGTTATTGGCAGCAACATCAAGGGGATCGTCTAAGTGTAAATTTAGATCACCTAACAGAGTGAAGTTGGCTGAGGTAAGCACTGAATTAGCAACTAAGTCTGTTATATCGGCAATGAAGTCGCCGGGAGAGCCTGGTGGTCGATAGACCAAAATTCCAGAGAACGTGCTAGTAGGGGAAAAATACAGAGAGAAATATAAACTTTCACATGTTGACGTGGTCGAAGGAGTAACGCGACAGCTGTAAATGTCCTTATAAATGATAGCCAGTCCTCCGCCCCTACCCGACTGGCGATCAAGGCGCTTAATGGTATAGCCTTGAGGGATGGCCCACACTACTGTAGGATCATTTTGGAACTGAAGCCAGGTCTCAGTTAAAAAGAGAGCCTCTGGATTGTACTCCTCAATCAATAGTGCCAGTACGGTATGATGCTTTGGGAGTGAGCGACAGTTAAGAAGAAGCATTTTCGTAGTATGTTGGGGATGTTGTTTACCTAAGCTAGGGGGTGGAAAGCCCCAATCACAGGTTTTGCAGCGTATATTAGCGGGGTAAGGAGGGACAGAAATAGTACAAGAGTGATTGAGGATAGGTCGTAAGGCGTGCAGCATAGGAGCTGGGGGAACACTGCAAAAAGGTCCCGGTTTATCACACTAATGAACATGAGTTGAATCTTACAGGAAAGAAAATGGCAAACCTCTCACAAAGCTCTTCAGAAGGATTGATATACAAGTAGGGTTGGCGGGTTCTCTGAGAGATGCACACATACCCAGAGTAAATAGATCCAAAGGCCAGTGAAAACCCTAGCATGGTCCCCAAAGGAGGACGCGCTTTCTCAGCTTGGACAGGCACAGATGTGCGGCACGCAATTCTTATACTTACATAGATGGAGAGGGGAGCAGTTGCTCTGCTTGAAGAAGCAGATGGAAAGAAGTGGGTGTCAGTGGTATACATATATAACATGACACTATTGGAGAAGACTGCATTAAGGAGAAATTAGATGAGGATTATGATCAAGGGACTTTCCACTCATGTATAATTTCTCTTGTTTGAATCAGTGTGAGAGCCGTAGAAGGAGGTCACTTTGCAATTCATTCTACGCAGGTAGCTGCTTAGGATGTCATGTGGTTTTTATGCTGTATCGTTGGCTTGAGCTGGCAGAACATTCGGACTGAAGAGCTGTTACGCTACATTTTTGGAGCCTGGAGTCGATGTTCCTTGCTTTCCTGGGGGGCTGTTGTTGGAAATATCAAGCAGCATCAGAGGTCTGGTCTGAACAGGTAGTTTACAGACTCTCTGAGGAAATATTGAACAGAAATACTCAGTGGACAGATTTTATGATGCTGAAAAGAAATAAATGTTATCACACTTGAACTGTATTGGACTAGTGAAAATGAGGCTGATAGATATTAGGACTTAAAGTACCACAATCCTTCTGGGACTTACAGAAAGGGAAAACATAAAAGAGATTGTTTCTCATGGCCTAGGATGTTTGAGAATTCCAATTACAATGAGTGAACTGTTAGATTTTCAGAACACTGAGACAACACACTTCTGTCAGGTATTTTAAATTGTTGAAATATTAAGCGACTTGATCCAAAAGAGCAATTTAAAAATTACCTTGGGAACTCTGGAACAGTAGAAACTATGATTATGTGATACTTGAAAGTTAAAATGTTGCTATGATTATTCTCTGTTTGACAACTGGAAAATTAATTGCACTCCAAATACCAGAATGAAGTTGTATCCATATGGTGCACACCTTACATAAATTGTCAGATACATAAGATATTTGAGATGGTGCCTCCTAGCCCATCAGATGTTATTATGTGCAAGGACATTCTGTCCTTATTATAAAGTGTCTTACCGTGACACATCCACCTACCAAAACCCCAACACCATCACTGTATGTTTGTTTTTAGCTGTTCCAGACACCAGGTCACCTTGAAAACCAAATCTAAAGTACATAGAACATGTATGACTTCCCCAACCGTTATAAAAACAGAGCAGTGTCCCTCTTGTCTTCTAACAAAGTAGATTTTCATTAGCCAGATCCACTCACCAGTTCCCTTTCGCTTTTTACACCTTGTTACAAATAGAGCAGCCAGGATGACAAGCAGTGCAAGGCTGACGACAATGACCATGATGATCAGGAGCAGAGTGGAGCCAGAGGACGCACCTGGAGAGAGAAGACAGGAGTTTCCAAATAATAGGATAAGGAAAATTAATTGGATACTGCTATGAACACTGGTTTGATGGTGGAGTTCAGTCAGTGAGTGTTTGAGCAAGCAAGGGAGTGACTAACTGACTGAATTATGACAGAATGCCAGAATGAGTAATTGAGTGGAAGAGTGAGGGTTCTCTGGTGGACTACAAGAGTGCTCTATATATCTTGCACTGATTAAGAGAAATGAACTACATTGCTGTAAATAATACATCTTTTATCCAAGAGATCCACCCATTATCCCTCAAAAAAGGATAACATATGCAATTGAAAATCCAATAACAACCAGGTTCCAATCTGATTAATTGGCTCTGAAGATTTGCCATGAATAGGAAAGTACAAAAAGATAAACAGAAAGGTATATTTTATGTACACAATATATATGGCGATCTCTTCCTTGTAATATGACTTGAATATTCTCTTTGTGTCTCCATCAATCTCATGATTTGCTCAATGCAGCTGTACCAGAACTAACACTTGAACTAAAATAGATGCATTCTTTTAAATTGGAATAATACAGGGAAACTAGTCAAACAGCAAACAAACTCCAGCATAAATGATTTACATTTAACTACAGACGATCTTAGATTTACTTTCTGGGATTAGGACATTTCAGGCAGTGAACTAACTCATTCACAGGCAGCTGTGGAATATTGCCCACATGCTAGGAATGCTCTCCCTTTAAAATAATCTTAGGTATAGGCAACATGTTTACCTCTATTGTTTAAATTTAATAAACTCTAGAACTCACAGGATGGTACAGACCAAACAACTCACACTTTACCCCCCAGAGTCACACTGTAGTGACATACTGTGCACCAGTTATTACCTTGTGAAATTTGTATGGCCAGTACTAAAGCTGCTGCCTTCTTTTAATGCCAGTTCTGGTGCAAACTTCTATCTACAGCAGGAATAAGACCCTCAGATGTCTCTATCAGTACCTCCTAATGAATAATAATATACACATGTTAGAAATGGGATTTCTGGTTGGCTAAGGCTTGCGCCAAAGCCAGGCAGAAACCACCATTCTGGTCAGGGCAAGGGAGTTACATGCCCAAGATAACCCCTGCTCACCCCAAGCTACCAAATTTACATTTGGTAGCTTGGTACGAGCAGTCAGGCTTATACCGGAGGCAATGTGTAAAGCATTTGCGCAACACACACACAGCAGCAACACACTAGGCACACCACAAAAAGGAACTGCACACAAGGTTATATTTCAAAATAGCCTTTGTATTACCATAAACACTTTAGATCATATTCACACAAATACACTGTGCCAACTGGCACTGGGCAGTATTTACAGGGGATTATTTACACCAGACAGGGCCACGTGGGCCACTGTCAGAATCATCACTTAGTAGAAATAGCACTTCTAGAACATAGAATAATTGTAGCTCCAAATAACACTTGTAGAACACAACCAGTAACCACTGGTAAGAGGTAGGTGCACACTACGCAATACTAATCACCTTAGGCATAGATCACGCAGGGACACATGAACTGACTAGCATAAACTATGCTAGGCAAAACAACCTCCTAATCATGAAAACACATTTTAGAGGTATAGGACAAGCATAAAGGCATAACACATTACGCAAAAATACACATGAGGCATAACCAAGCACCCTAAGCGAGGGCACGACACCTAAAACTGTCCCCAGGCTAACTTGGCCTCTCAGGAGCTCAAAACACCCTTTGTCCAGCAGAGTCAGGGCTACAAGCTGCAAATGCAGCAATGCGCAGGGCGCAGGGGCACCACCTAAACGTTGCAGCTGCCCACTAAGTGCTGGTCAGCTGGGGGAACTGAGCCTGGCATCAGCGTGACTCCTGGCTCTCCTCTGAGGCTCCTACAAAATGAAATGTGCTGCCAAGTACGCCTTGGGACTTTGATGAAAGATGTGCCTCCAAGTCCTCCTTAGGACTTCAAAACAAATGGCCCCCAAAGAAAATATGCCTCCACGCCCCTCAATGGGGGGTCTAGGGCAAATGTTGGCCAGCAGGAAAAAGAACTTGCCCCCAGATTGGAGGAGCGGCCCGCTGCACGACGGGCCGCTCAAAACTACGGCACCGCTCCTATCAGGGACCAACATCCGCCCACACGAAACCCCCAGCCCTTCTCACCTCACTTGGGTTGCTCTACGGGGATTACGTTCTGGGCTCTCAGCTCCTCCTGGATGTCAGCACCTCTCGGGTCTCCTGGGGCTTGGTGCCGGACATGGAGCATGCACCACTCAGACTTCTCTGGGGCTGTGGGCTCTCTAAGCTCATCAGAGCCCAGGCAGACCTGCCGGCTTCTTCCTTTGGTGCGGCTTCTCTCCCCAGCTGCGGGTTGGGGCCCGCCAGACTCCGATGCATGGGAACACACGCGAGGCTCCCTCCGGTACACGGGGGCCCTGCCTGTCTCAGTCTAGGCTTCTTTTTCGTACCGGAGTGCGGGGTGGGCTCCCGTTGGCTTCCGGTTTTCCTCTCGGGCCGTGCTGTGATTGGGCGGCCTCCACAGCTTCCGGGTGGCCCGACCCCAACCTGGCAATGGTGCCTGTCTTCCGGGTCGCACGGATAGCGGCCCGGAGGAAACTTTTGAAAAGCGGCTCGGGCCACAGCGGTGGTTGTTGGTGGTGGCAATTGCGGGGTTGGCACCCGTTATTAGAATAACAACTAGGCGGCCCTAATCTGGGGATTTCCTCTATCCCTCTTATCAGCGAAACGCTGCACAGTCCCAGCTCCTCTTCCTGGAGAAAATCAGATAACAGTGCTCCCAGGGCGCTGAAAGGTGCAGCCAGGTCCGGGGAAATCCAAAAGCACAAGGTTTCCAGAGCAAGGAAAGGTCCACAGAAAGTCCTGCAGAAGGTAGGGGGCAAAGGCTGGGCCCAGGGGCCAGCTCACAGGGCCCTCCGGCAGGGAGGCAGTCCCCAGTGGCGGTTCCTCCTGGAGCCCAGCAGCAGCAGCAGGTCCCCCTCAAGCTAGAACAAGAAAGAACAACTTTCATGGGGTCACAGCCCCTTTTTATACACATTTTTTCTTTGTCTAGAGCTGTAGGGCAAGGGGAGAACCAGTTACAACTGGTTCTTGAGCACTTTGCTGTGCTCAGGCCCTCTCCCCATTCACAGGACAGGCAAGGGACATCAGATGCACCACAGGGGGCGGAGCCAGCATTGTGCAGGGAAGGCAGAGCCCTATTCAGGTCCCAGGTGCACTCCTCCCTCCCATCAACATGCAGATCTCTCCATTCATCACAGGGGCAGACCCATCCTGACTCCTGGAGCCAGGCACACCAGCCAGCTCCAGCCAATCACAAGCCAGACAGTCAATTCACATTCACTGCACAGACATGCCAACTTCTAAAAGTGGCACTTCCACACTAAACACATTAAATCTGCGCACACCATCGCGCAGCATTTAATCTCATAAGTTTGCACATACCAAACTCGCCCCTGCACTCCCCACACATCAGGAACTACCATGGACACACACATTACCCATGCATTCCATTGGGAGGGCAGGCTAATCTCACAACACGCACTCAGATTGGGACACAGTGTTAAAGTGCGCAGAAGCCAAAAACAACTAGTACCAGGTCACATTTAAAAGCAAAAAGTTTAGGGGTGAACCTGCCAAAAGGGCCAAGTCCAACAACACACAAGCAGAAACACCTGGATTGGAACGATTTAAGCGTCATCTTAAAAGAGTGTGTTGCATTGTTGAATTTACAAATATTTCCAGGTGAAATTTAGGGTACTTGCAGTTGAATGTAAGCATTTTCAAACACAGTGCTTGCTGAGAAATAACATATGTTTAAATTGTAAAAATCACAACTGTATGTGTTGCATGGAGGAGGAAATAACAATTTGGATCATTGTGTCTTTCCTATGGATGAAGAACAGGTAGAACTGCAACAAGACAAGAAGGATGATGGTAACAACATAAATAAACTTACACTAAATAAGATGGCCAAGTAAGAAAAGCTGGTACAAAAGGGGGTGGTGATGGACGGAGCATCAGAACCAATCAAACACTCACACCCAGTCAACAGATCTGGGTTTAATCCATCACCGTTCTTTAGCCCACTCTGCCACCTCAGTTCAGACATGGCCATATGCAAATCAGTCTGACCCTGTGCCTCATGGGAACAGTCCAGCCCGAACTGCCAAGCCATGCCTTTCCTGGACCGGAAACAAGCTTCCGAGGACCGATTTCTGGCACATACCAAACTCGCCCCTGCACTCCCCACACATCAGGAACTACCATGGACACACACATTCCCCATGCATTCCATTGGGAGGGCAGGCCAATCTCACAACACGCACTCAGATTGCGCACGCACTTTACACTGGGACACAGTGTTAATGTCACGATGTCAGTGGCTCAAATATATGTATCCACTAACCTCTGAGAGACATCAGCAGGAACGATGATACGTCGATATTCCCCCTTCTTCCCCAGAACGCACGCACCATTGAGTGAGTCAACACTGCTAATGATGTGTGCACCTCAGGGAAAAGGGAAGTGGATAAAATAATAAACTTGTGCCAGGGAGGAACGTCTCCTGTAGTAGGGTACTGTTGTCATCTACTATGGACCCCCTCAGAGGCACTAGGAGTCGTCTACCCAAGGATCACTGCAGGTAAGGGTGAGAAAAGAAACCATTGATTAGATTTCCATACTGTGTTTGCAAATACGGTCTTATTTCTGTAGCCTAGCCCCACTCACTATCGATTATGGTAGATTTTCAGGACATGGAATGTCTCTCCAGAAAGAGAAGAATTACAACGGTAAACACAGGATACATAAAGCAAAACAGTTGACATAGTGAAGTCAGTCACTATATAGAACCCACAGCATCCTGTGAGGTACCCATTAACCAGGAATAGCGCTCCTGCGCAAGTTGCAAGGTATCGCCAAGGTGAGATAAATATGGACCAAAATCAAACAAGAAAACAAAATCAGCAAGGAGGTATAGCCTATAAAACCCAGGCAGGCTATACATGCAGAGCACCAATTGCTCAAAAGACGCTATATCGTTACACAGCGCTCCAGCGCAGAATTGCAGGGTATAGCCAAGGCGATACAAACAGGGACCAAAATCAGCAAGGAATGTTAAACAAGAAGACAAAATCAGCAAGGAGTATAGCCTCTAAAACCCAGGCAGGCTATACAGGCAGAGCTCCGATTCCTTCAAGGAAGCTCAAAGGTCTGCACAGCAGGACCTCAATCAGAAAGAAGTAACCAATTCCGTACAATGGCATTGGAGGATTAACTGCATATACACACATCCGTAGTTGGAGGGCTGGAGACCTTCCGTAAATGCCACTAATTGGTCATACCATTCGGAGCACGGTAGTCTGCCGGAGAACAGACTGCGCGGCCAGCGCGTCTATCTCGACGGCAAGGGAAACGATACCTGTCGGAAAGTCAAGAAGACGGATATCCTCGGCAGCAATCCAAAACCACAAAACCTTTTCAGGGAAGTAGCACGCAGTCGTCCTCAGTAATGCTCGGCATCAGATCACAGTTGGCAAGCCCCTAGTTGCGGACATGGAAGGGCTTTGTAGGGAATGCCGAACTGAGCATTTCCGGGTCGAGACCCCCGGGGATTCTGGGAAACGTAGTTTCTAGCGGTTCACCTGTTTTTTGCGCGCTGCAAAAGTCGCGCGATCGCTACTGTTAAAGTGCGCAGAAGCCAAAAACAACTAGTAACAGGTCACATTTAAAAGCAAAAAGTTTAGGGGTGAACCGGCCAAAAGGGCCAAGTCCAAAAACACACAAGCAGAAACACCTGGATTGGAACGATTTAAGCGTCATCTTAAAAGAGTGTGTTGCATTGTTGAATTTACAAATATTTCCAGGTGAAATTTAGGGTACTTGCAGTTGAATGTAAGCATTTTCAAACACCGTGTTTGCTGAGAAATAACATGTGTTTAAATTGTAAAAATCACAACTGTATGTGTTGCATGGAGGAGGAGGGCCTGCTAACAGGCAATAACAATTTGGATCATTGTGTCTTTCCTATGGATGAAGAACAGATAGAACTGCAACAAGACAAGAAGGATGATGGTAACAACATAAATAAACATACACTAAATAAATGGCCAATTAAGGAAAGCTATCTAGGCCTTCATTATTTAAGGAACCTGCGGAACCTGCGGAACCTGCAGATGTTGAGTATGGCCACCACCAGGCGCTGAAACTAACACCCAATTCCTCATAGTGTGCTATTGATATGCAGATGTTCTCAACGGTACTTCACACTTTCACCTCCAGCTACAAATGCTACATAGTCAGCACTACGTAGCTAAGGTGAAAGGGAATACTACACCCTGGGTTAGATCACCATTTTGGTGGACACAAGGTTCTGCCCTACCCCTAACGTACACTGCTGACCAGCTGCGCTCGTTAAATGTCGATTGGCAATTGAATCATGCTACTAGCGCATATACCCATAAACTGGGTATCGCGGCACCAGGCTCTACTTCACATTTGCTCCCCCTTCCCACCACCACTACCTCTGCCCTTCTTCTTAACACCAGATCGGCTGTTAAACATCAGATCGAAATCTACGATCTCCTGGACTCAAATTCCCCTGATCTTTTGTTTCTTACAGAAACCTGGTATAGGCCTGACTCCCTGCCCTGCGTCCTTGCTGCCCTCCCTTCCGAATATTCCATACTCCGCGCTGATCGGCCAGGCAGTAGAGCAGGAGGTGGTGTAGCTCTGATTGCCCGCAAGGAATTCAACTTTCAGATTTTGGCTTTGCCTACTCTTCCAGCTGCCGACTGCCTTGTGGTGCGCTCCACCTACCTCAAGACACCGATTACATGTGTTATAACGTACCGACCCCCTCAGTCGTCCCCTGACTTCCTTCTTGCCTTTCAGAATCTCCTGGCTACTTTGGTAATTAATAACGCCTCAGTATTAGTCCTGGGCGACTTTAATTATTGGCCTACGGATCCCGCCAAATACGCCCCTCTAAAGACTTTACTCAAGCTCTCTCCAGTCTTAACTTTATCCAACATGTTCAAAGCCCCACCCACATCGGTGGCCACATCTTGGATCAGATATGGACGCTTAATATCCCCACTTCTTCCCCCATTTCTTCGCCCTGCCCTTGGTCGGATCACTTTCTCTTGGCTTTCTCCATGGACCAGAACCTTAAAACTCCATCATCCGCTCCTAGAAACACCTGGGCTAGGAACTGGAACAAAGTGGATATTATTTCCCTCTGCAACTCACTCACAGCTACCTGCCCTGATATCACGGGACTAGATCCCCACTCCCAGATTGCCACACTGCATCAATGGCTCACCACCGCCTGCAACCCAGTGGCCCCCCTGAAGCGCATGGTTATAAACCGTTCCCACCAGGCTAATAAATGGTTCACCCCGGACCTCACAGCCAAAAAACTGGAGGTTAGACAGGCCGAACGCGCCCAGCACCGTACCTACTCATCCATCAGTCGGGAACACTTTGTCAAAGTACTTAAGGAATATAAAACCTCCATACTCACGGCTAAAACCGACTATTTTTCCTACCAAAATTTCATCATTCCTCCCCTCTGCTCGCCGCCCTTCACTGGCTTCCAATAAAGCAAAGAGCCCTTTTTAAACTGGGCTGCCTCACTTTCCAGGCCCGGGCTGGCACCGCTCCTGCCTTCATTAACTCAGCCATCACTAACTACATTCCTGCCAGAGACCTGCGCTCTTCTTCTAAATCCCTTCTAGTCATTCCTCGATTTAAAAAGAAGCGCTCTGGTGGCCAGAAATTCTCGGTACTCGCCCCTATTTTTTGGAACTCCCTTCCACCCTCCCTCAGATCCCTGTCTTCCTACACAGAAATTCGCAGTAACCTCAAGACTTTTTTGTTTCAGCAAGCATTCAGTCTATAACCTCCTCCCCTCCCTCATTTGAAATCCTATAGCGCCAAGAAACTGCCTAGTGAATGTGCGCTTTACAAACAGCTCAAAATTCAAATTCAAATCCTTTCCTGATCACTGTATGAATTAATGGCCAGTGGGTGTCTCTGCTGGCATATGGGGTGGGTTCAGGAAAGCACAGCTACTGCCATGGAAAAAGGTACAGAGGTTTGCTCATGAGAGGCACACTTGCCTTTATCAAGCAATTTACAGGAAGTTAATTACAGTTTTCATGTCCACACCCCCAGAGAAGTTTATTTCAGGCCACCTGAAGAAAAGATCCATCACTACAATGACGTAAGTATCCTGGCCAGCACCATTTACAGGACCCACCCCCTCAGCCTGGGACGACTCCTGGTGGCCAACATTGCTAGGAACAGCCCCAGAACCCACCGGCCACGCACGCAACCTGGGGGTCATCCACGACTCCGCCCTCTCCATGACCAAGCAGGTCAACGCTGTCTCCGCTTCCTGCTTCAACACCTTCTGAATGCTGCGCAGGATCTTCAAATGGATCCCCTCTGACACAAGAAAAACAGTCACCCAGGCCCTCGTCACAAGCAGACTGGATTACGGGAACGCCCTCTACGTCGGAACAACAACCAAGCTCCTGAGACGGCTGCAACGCATCCAGAACACCTAGGCACGACTGATCCTCGATATCCCCCGACGCGGCCACATCACACCACATCTGAGAGGCCTGCATTGGCTCCCCGTCAACAACAAGATCACCTTCAAACTCCTCGTCCACGCACACAAACCCCTACACAACGCCGGACCAGCATACCTCAACGACCGACTCAGCTTCTACACACCCACCCGCAGCCTCCGCTCTACCAACCTCGCCCTCGCCACAGTCCCACGCATCTGGAAAACCACTGCCGGCAGCAGATCCTTCTCCTACCAAGCCGCCAAGACCTGGAACACTCTCCCTACAAGCCTACGACAGACCCAGGATCTGCTGGCCTTCAGAAGACTCCTCAAGACCTGGCTCTTCGATCAGTAGCAGCCTTCCTCCCCTCAACCCCACCCCTAGCGCCTTGAGACCCTCACAGGTAGGTAGCGCGCTTTACAAATGAAATGATTGATTGATTGATTGATTGACCCAGAATTTCCAAATCAATTTTCTTCCAAGGACCACTCGGACGTGTCCTGACAACCATGAGGTGAGTTCTAATTTCTTATATTTCTTACTCAAAGAGCATTGAACACATTCTCTCACCAAACGTTCAACCTGAAGATCCATGCCAGGCCACCAGTAAGCAGAGCGTTATCTCTCCTTATTTTTCAAACTTCCCAGATAAAATTTATGTGCAGCTCCTAACGTAAAGTAAAAGGTGGAACCAACCTACTACCACTCCACAAAATACCATCATCAGAAGAGAATTGGTCTCTCACACACCAAACATCTTTACAAAGTATATCTCCTTGTTCCTTACGGTGCCAACCTGCAAATAAGTTTCAAGACGCCTTGAAGAACCTCATCCTCAACAACAGCTTCTCGCCACTGTTCAGTGCTTAATTTGTAAAAAAAGAAGTGCAGGTGCTGAAAATTTTGCCAAGGAGGCCACAGCTCACTTCTTCCTCCGGTGAGCCCCACTTTCAACACTCTCACTGCTTCAATCTCTATCTTCTAACCGTGATCTGTTGTCTGTCCCCTAAGTCTTTGCTCTAAGAGTCTATCCTCTCACCTCTCTAATGGTTTTCTATCATCTTTGTCCCACTTGGTGTGTTACCTTATTCCCTGTATTTCTGATTTGCCCTCTATTCATTCTAGCCGTGCCTTTTTTCCTCTTCACTGTTATCCATGCTCTGCTCTCTCTCCCCTCGATATTGGCACTTTACTATCACTCTTCTAGTAGTGATTATCGGTGAATCCGTTTTATCATTTGTCTGCTTTTTTCCTCTGTCCTGTCCTCTACATCCTTTCATTCTATCTTCTATCTTCCTAATGCTTTCTTCTTCACATCATGGCTGCTTCCTCTTTGTATCTGATTTGCTCTCCTTTTCTTCTACTTAGGTCCATCTTATCTCTCTCCTCTCCTGTTGTTTATTTCTCCTCTTTACTCCTGCTCTCTCTCTCATCTATAACACTGCTGCTGACTGTGACCCCTGTCATCAGCCTGTACATGTCCCTGCTATTTTGAACTCTGCATTTTCCTGTTGTCATTCCAAAAGAAGTGGAAGATGGCGTGTTTTACTTTCTTACCTACACCAAGTGCAAAAACAAAATGTACACCAAATGAAAATGCTTTTTTTGCATATATTAATCCGTGCGGTATGACTGGGTTAATTGCGGAATAGACGGTTGCTCGAGCACAGCAGGTGATGTCACTGCTAGTGCTGCCTGTAATTAGTAGATCCTGGGATGGCGACGGCATCGGCACCCACTGCTGAGCTTGCTTTGACCCTGCTTGCTACAGCACAGGCATTGTCCCCAGCCGTAATGCTGCCAATGCCGGTTAGTATGGCTGTGGTGCCTACTGGATTCATGCATGCTCAGCAATTACTATGCTGGGGTGCAGCGCACAGATTCTACAGGTGACGCCATGGCGCACAAAAATTGTGTTGGTCCACAGCTGCATTGAGCACGTTGAGGATAGCAGCAATGCAGGGCTGCAGGATATGCTACTCTGGCTACGCAGCAAGTGGAAAGTCCACACTTACTTTTGTTTATTCTTCCTCAAGAGCCCTCACTCCCAAGTTCCAAATGTGCTCTCGCAGCTTCCTTGCCTCAACTCCGTCATGAGTAAGCCCCCAGCTACAATTATCCAATGGAAGGCTTAGGCTCAGGCAGTGGCAGGGTGCAGCAGACTCAGGGAATAGAATGCAAGCCATAGTTTGTCGATGAAGTCTTGGATTTGTGATCGGCATGATGACATCATCACTAACGTGGTGCTACACAATCATGCCTGCCTGGACATGATTGTCTATGAACATTTATCAGATAGTCATCATGCAATGTATGTTATTCTTTTTATTTTGATCTTGAACAATTGATATTGAGACCACCACCTGCATTCCAGTGTTCCAGTCCTGGTTTTGCCACCACTCGCAGCAGCAGTTCGGACGAGTGAGGAGATCAGAGGAGGCAGGGGACAGGTTGCGTGCAGGTGTGAGCGCTGAGTCAGCGCTGTGAGAACAATACCGCCGCAGCCTGTAAGCCTGCAACCGGCAAGCCTGAAGCCGGCAAGCCCGTATCCCCGCAGCTCAGGGAGTGCTTAAACGGAAAAAGACCCGGGAGAAAGCCGCCGGGGGAAAATCCGCGAAGCCACGGGGCCGTCAGCCGCAGACACAGGCGGTGAGTTGGTGAGCCAGGGGCTGGGGGCAGATGGCATCAATGAGGCTGGAGGAGGAGTGAAGCGTTCATCATTTCCAGGCGCTCACTAATTCGGCCCCCTAGAGGGCCCCTATTGAAACGTGACAGAAGAAGTCACTAAGTTAACATAAATAGTAATATTAAAAACACAAAAACAGCTGTGCAAACGAACGCAGCAGGGGGCCGCTATCGCTCGAGGCAGCTTCGAATTTAGCAGAAGCTTCTAAAGACGTAGCTAGAGAAACCTAAAACCTGCAAAACGAACGTGGCAGGAAAAGACAAAGACAAGTTTTCTATGTGTTTTTGCTGCGCTGTGCGGTGCATTGTGGGACTTGCAGTGTTAAAGCCCTGTCGAGTGTAGCAGCAGCAGCAAGACCAAGAGACCAGCCTGTGGTGACCCACAAGCTGACGAGGAGACAAGTAGACGTGGTGGCAAGGAGATAGAGAAATCGGCCAAATCAGTGTGCAGTTCCGACCAGGCGGAAGGCAGGATCGGGCAGCCTCAACCAAGCTTCTAGCCCCACGGAGCCCCGCGGAGCACAGCTACACCTGACCGGACTAGAGTGTACCCACAGATACCAGCAGGCAGCTAGTCAACAGCTCCACGGTGTGAGGTGTTAGCAGAGAGAGCAGTCACTCCGCCACATACCGAAATAGCACCCCGCGACCTCCCTGACGGCAGCTGTTACAACTCAGAGAGGGCAGACAGGCTTGGGAAGTGGAGCTGGTAGCAGAGCGGAGGTGGTAAGAGAGAAAAAGGAATGAGGTCTGGAAGAACAGGGACAAACCCTCCCAGTAATGTAAGAAAAAAAGCCAAGGCTAAGACCAAATCCCCAGTTACTCAAACTGAGGGAAGTGCGGCGGCATCATTAATATCCCCTGTATATTCAATTTTCAGTAACCTGAATCCTACCGGCAAATTTACTTTTCTAAAAGATCCAATGACATCTATTTATGCAATGCCTACAACACCGAACGGATTGCAAAAACCAATGTCGCCAAATAAAGTAGATCTTATGTCAACAGACCCACGGACTCCTCCGAGTACCTTAAACACTAATCTAGACAGGGCCGATGGAAGAAAGGAAACACCCAAGTGCACGCATCCCACTCTGGAGAAAAACGTGTTTCAATTTCAAGCCCAAGTACAAAAGGAAAACAAAAAGCACGATTTAACCCTAAGGCAAGAACAAGAAACACCTGGAACAACCCATACAGGATCTATTAAGTCCATGGACTACCACGCAGAAGGACACACAATAAGATGCTCACCTAGCAAAAAAGAGAGCAAAAGAGAAAGAATTCCCGTAACACTATCACTTTCAACCAATATTATAAATCAAGATCAAATAATAACGGGAAGCCATGCGGCCCAATCCAAAAATGTGGATTGTCACAACACCAGTGCGCATGAACTAGCATACAAGGTGCCTCCATACAGCCATTCAACCCCAATACTGGATTCACGCATGATCCCAGTAATGAATAAATCCAGGGAGATTACAAAGGAACCTAACTCCTGCTGGGCGCCTCAAATGCCTACTTTTAAAGGAGGAATCACGACACAAAAAGCCTGTTCAGTCATTCATGCAACCGAAAGCAACTGCAAGTCAATCATCATCGAAACGAAGGGCCAAGAAGCAACCGAATCCAACTTTGAGGTATTAAAAATCCCCCATAAAACAAATGCGAATCCAAAGGAGGACCATGGAGTAACATCAATCGGTGGGTGCACAAAAAACTCTCCGACTAAAGAGCCACTAAATAACAACATAGTCGAGATATCCAGCGGATCAAACTAGGAGGAGGATATTAATGCACCGATAGATTCCTCCAACATGAGTAACGTAGGCACTCAAACGGAACCCTCAATAATAGAAATCTCAAGTGTTTCGACAGCTGCGGATGCTGCAATAACAAGAATCCCTGAATCCCGTTTGGGAACACGGCAAAAGACTAAAGTATGGCAGAATGACACTACGTTTAAAAAGCAAGTCCCTCATGGATTTTCTTCCAACTGCACCACAGGGGACCAGCACCGGCAGGAAACAGGGCATGACATCAACAAAAACTTGGAATCAATAATCACATTGCACAGTACACTGGGGTGCATATTGGAAACCTCAATTAAAACTCTCAATATGCAGTCAGACAAACTTGACATCCAGATACATCTTATGAGCACGATGGCAGAATACATATCTAATATAAACAAAAAGTTAGACACCATGGCCAGCACTTTCAACATCAGCAAGGATCAAATACAACCGTGGGCAGCATCTCAGTTGTGTACCTGCCATCCAATATTGGAAAAATTACAGGATTTGCCATCAATACTTAAAGACATATTAACGGAATGTAAGCACGCTAACCAGAGTAATAACAGCACATCAATCGGATGCGACCTTATTTCTTTTGAAAATTGCAAGAGCCCACAAAAGGAGCACGGATTATATCTCTTGCAGATCAAGCGGACGTATCAGCACGGCAAACAGCGGTGGAAAAAACAAATCAAATAAACCGACAATGATATCTGACAATATAATAGAGGAGCCAAAAACAACAGGTGGAACACCCCTTATCACACAAAACAATGATTGCAAATTATTGGGATTGGAGCACACAAACCAGGATGGGGCAAGTAACCAAAAAGACCTAAAAGGACTAACCAAGCGGCAAAAAAAATGGGCAAGAAAAAATAGAAATCAGATGCCAAATTGTCCGCCTGCAAATAAGCAGGCGCTGGTTGCTTTTCCCATATTTAATCAGGTAAAAACCAAACCAAATCAGGAACCTAACATTCAAGAGGGGACATACCACTCATTAATCAGGATAGATAAAGAGCATAAAAATGCGAAAAACGAAGAAGGGGAAAAAAAATCAATAAGTACAAGCTCTAAAGACAAGACTCAACTGACGATAATTAAAAAACTTATGCATACAAAGGGGATCGTTTCTCCTAAAACCCCAGGAGCCAGGAACTCCAGTTACACTGACTTCTCGGGTACAACGCCCGCCTCAAGTTTCACCGACTGGAGCCCGGGTCAAGGGCCCAGCAACAATCCACAACCAAATAATAGTGCAGTCAGTCGGCTAGATGAGCAGAGAAAAACTGATTCAATCTCATTCCACTCTATTCATGAAGATAAAAGACATCCTATAAATGGAATCGATGTGCACAATAAAAACGCACCAAGTAATCAGGGACCCCATTGGGTAGCAATTAAAGGAATGGACAAAAACAAAAAAGCTCCCCCCATTCGCGTCACCATACCTAGCATCAATTCAATGGCAAGGAAAAGTGTCACCATACTAACTGATAATCCAACCCGAAAGAAAAGTGATCGAAAGACTAATAGACAAGTAAGAACAAAGGCGGACAGAAACACGCACGAACAATTACAACTCACGATATTTACAGACAACAAAGACAACAATGACATACAACAAACTACAGAAACCACAAATGTGGAATGGACTGGACCATGCCCCGGGGCTGCCGCCACAGTTAGTGGGCACCACCCAGAACAGGTCAGCCATAAACGAATAGGCCGGGAAGTAAAGGCGTGGCGTACACGCCATTTATGCAAACCCAGAACGATGGGTACAACCAAATAGCGCAATACCTCCATCTCAACGCAAGGGATCTTGAGAATCACAGATCAAGAAAACTTGCATCAAAGGATAAAATACAGACTAGCAGTGATCGATCTATGGAGAAGCAAACAGTTACAGCAGGAAAGATACTTTTCATTCCCAATTATGAACACCAAGGCACACAAGATCTATTAAATCGAGGGAATATTCTACATCTGACAGCCTCCATCCCGAGCCTAAGTCACCTAACAACCGCCGATTTATATCAGTTGAAATTATAATGTTAGGGGGCAATGTGGCCAAGGAAGGCACGCTTACCACCTGGAGAAACGTAGAAATATTAAAAAATATTCTCACGGCAATGCGTAAATTTGATGAGTGGGAGATCACGCTAAAAGAAGAAATATAAAAGGGTTATCCGTCACCCCTGTTAAGAAGACGTGGGAAAAGGGACGACGGCAAAAGCCGAATGACTCATTCGGTACTGCAAGGTGTCAGGGGGGCTGAAACTTCCATCAACAATCATTGGAAACAGACAGTGAGTTTCAATGGTAATTGAACCCACTGCGAGACAGGCGAGACCAAAGGAACCCTAATAAAACTGCTCTCCTGGAACATCGCAGAAGCAAAAAACATCCTAAACCATAGTAGAAAGACAGCTACCTGGGACCAATATGACATCATAGCCCTGCAGGAAACATGGTCTATGGAGCCAATTGATGTACTAGGAAGACTGTGCTTCCATGAAAGCGCGATGCGTCCCTGGTCCTATGGGCGTGCAAGGGGGGGACTCTCAACATACATTTCAACTGCATTAAAGATCAGCGCCTTCGCAAATGGCCATATCAGCCTCAGATATGCAAATCATTAAACTGGAGAGCATAATAAAAAATAAGACTAGAACAATCATCTTAATTAATTTATATGCCCACCCGAAAAAAGCGGCCAAAAAGGACCTCTTCCACCGTGTTGTTAATGTTGTAACCAGCAACCGTCTTGACCACCCTAGTTGGGATATTATTGTTACAGGTGATTTCAACACCAACCTTTTACACCAACCGGAAGACGAGGACAACATCTCTGTAGCAAACGAACAGTGGGATGTTGAACCCCAGGTGATCATACCGGCCAAGAAGATAGATAAAGTGGGCAGGCAGCTGATGTGGGACCTTGAACGCCTTGGCCTGCGGGTAATAAATGGAAGAGCCACTCACGATAAACCCCCTGCCGCCACCTATGTAGGCCACAACGCAAGCTCCATCTTGGACTACACATTAGTTACACTACCCCTGCTGAGTCTAATAAAAAAAATTCAAATAATCTGTTCACTAGACAGTGATCACTCAATGCAACACATCGAGATGTAACTGAGTTCCTCAAGGCACGCTAATGCGCCAACCATACCAGGTATAACTTCAACAATCAACCTGAAGCGGTTAAGATGGACGAGCAACACCCTACCTCACATAGCGTCAGACGCTAAGAAATTACTTAAAACACTCACTGTAGACAAGGACCTATGTTCAAAAACCTGGTATGACTTCCTGGAAAGGTTACCAAGATCCAGGAGTAATGCTAAAATGAAGAACTATCCTAAGACCGACATTAAACTTACAAAAACTGTACTCTCTATGAAGAAACACCTTCAGAAGCTTACAAGACGGGCACAGGGTCTAAGGACAAACCCAAGCATCTGGCAAGAAGTCCGATTGACAAGGCGGCAATATAAGAAATTGGTCTCCATTAACAGAGCAGTACAACCTGTAAGCATGACATGCATCGCTGAAAACGATTGGGCCCAATATATAGTGGATACATTTTCAATAAAGCCAACGGCAAACCAGATTACTATGTCAATAACTGGATCTGAAACACCAAGAGCTACGAACCAGGAAAGTACGCCCGCTAATAGCATCAACGGCACGACTATCGGCCAGGAAGACATGGGCCAATCAATACGGTTAGATGAGGATTGCCAATTACTACAAATAATCAAGAAAGGCAAACAAGAGAGGGCGCCGGGGACGAATGGTATTCCGCAGGCAATCTACAAAGAGGACCCCAAGTTCTGGGCACGCAAACTCAATACCTTATTCCGGTCAATTAGCAATGCTGGTCGGATCCCGGAAAGTTGGAGAGGTGCCATCATCAATCCCATATATAAAGGCAGAGACCGCAAAAATCCAACCAATTACCGTTTAATAGCCCTAATGGATGCGGAAGCAAAATACTACGCATCCCTGGTGCTAGCTGATCTAGCACAATGGTCAGAGATGAACAGCAAAATCCCACTAAACCAGACAGGGTTTCGACGCGGAACAGGCACAATGATCAATGCAATGGCGTTATGCTTGATTGGTGAAAAAAGTTTACAAAACCACCAGGAACTTTATACCTGTTTCGTTGACTTCAAGGCGGCCTTTGACCGTGTCAGCAGGAAATTGCTGTGGGCCAAACTGAACCAGCATGGCCTCCCAGACTCAATCCTAACGCCAATCATTGACCTGTACAGTAACACCTGGATGCAGGTAAAGATCGACAATGGACAGAGACTAACCCGAAAGATCAATACCTATGATGGATTAAAGCAAGGCTGTGTGTTGGCCCCCCATCTTTTTAACTTATTCATGGCGGATCTAACAGTAAGCCTTGATCAGATCAACGCTCATCCACCTAGATAACCTCCGTATAACACACCTGTCTTATGCCGACGACGTGGTCCTGTTAAGCCAGACAAGAATAGGCTTACAGCGGCTACTACAGGAACTGACCTGCTATACCAAACTGAACATGCTAGTAATAAACAGCACCAAAACTAAGACTATGGTTATAACCTGACGTCACAAAGTGCAACCAACTTTCACTATAGACAATGTCAAATTGGAAGCGGTCGAAAGTTATAAGTATCTTGGGATATTACTGGACAACCGTCTTAGTTTTACTACGCATTTCAATAGCATGGAAAAAAAGGGCATGGTCCTATTGCACGCATTTAGTAGCTTGGCGACTGAACTTAAAGGCCCCCTGGCTTCTCCACTGCTAACAACAATAAAAGCTAAGCTACTGCCAACAATAGCTTATGGGAGCGTACTACATCATGGTAAGAGCGCACAACTACTGGACAAAGTTCAAATGAAAATCTAAAAACGTGTATTTGCGTTACCTAACAATGCCTCACCCGCACAAGTCAGACTTGAATTAGGTTTGCAATCCCAAGTGGTGCTGGAAAAGTACGAGACCATAACATTTTGGTACGATGTTTGGATGAACCAAGAATTTGCGTTACATCGCGCAATGTAGACAATAATTAGTAAAAGTCCCAACTCTCAATACGCCAAATATCTTAAATCGTCATTAGAATTAACTGACCTGGCTGGTGTTTGGGAATCTAAAATACCAGTATCTACCTTCAAACAGCTGGTAAAGAAGGCTGCCAACAGGCTCTCGCTGCTCGACGATAAACAAACTTTCAGTCGCCGGTCCCATGCCTGGATGACAATTCAATCATATAAAAAATTAGCACCGGCAGCCTTCCTAGATCTTGCTTTCTCGCCATTCATCAAACGGAAACACCTTTACTTAAGGCTGGGTAGCTTCCCAACAAACGCTGAGTCCCCTAAGTGGAAGCCCCAAGAACGTGATGGGTGCGTATTATGTGGCGCAGGAAGACAAGACTTTATCCATCCGATCTGTCTATGCCCGGCTCTGATCCAGGAACGTCGGAGTTGGTTAAAAATCAAATTCAAGGAACATGGAACACGCACCTGCCGGTCCGCGATCATACTAATCCTATGCTCAGTAGATCCACAACTCATTTGCAGAGCAGCCAAATTCATTGACAATTTTGAGAAAAAACAATGAACTCTGGCAAAATCTTGAACCTGGAACACGTCTACTTTTTTGTGTTATTGTATATTGTCGTATTTATATTTTGCAATGGTTTTAATTAACTATACAATAAAATGTTTACTTACTCACCACCTGCAGGGTCAGAAATTGTAACCCCAGCCCTGTGAAAGAAGTGTCGGTGCTGAGCACCTGCTCAAATTAAACACTGCCACTGTTCCTCCGAAAGGACTTTTTAGTCAGTCTCACAAACAAAATCTGTAGACTTATTGGATGCCAAATCACTCTGATGTACCAAATTGCTCACAGAAACCAACCTAGATAACGTGTCAGCCGCAATGTTCTCAGAACAGGGAATATACTGCACACTAACAACCCACTTGGATATCCTGGGAGAGATGAAATCAATGCCCTTATATGTAAAAACCTCACACAGATGTTTGTGGTCTGTCTTAATAATCAACAAAGTGCCCCAAGAAAACTTCTTTAATTTCTTGATGGCCCTTTGGACCACAAGAGCCTCTCTTTCAATGACTGAGTACCTACACTCAGCTCCTTTGAGATTCATTGAAATAAACATAATGGTGCCATCAGGACCAGAACCACCTTGATGCAAAACAGCGTCAAGACCCTTAATGCTCGTGTCAGTGGTGATGACAGAAGGTCTGCTGGGATCAAAATTGCGAAGCTTAGGTGCCTGCGAGAGTTTGGTTTTGATCTCACAGAATTCCTTTTCACACTCCTTACTCTAGTCAAATTTAGTCCCCTTTTATAATAGGTTCCTCATATTGAAACTTACTTCAGAAAAGTTCTTAATACATTTATACAGTATACGGCCATACCAAGAAAATGCATACGTTTTTCCTTAGAAGAAGGAAAAGCTAAATTCTTAATGGTGTCTACTGCCTTAGGAACTACACCATCAGCGGTTATGGAATGGCATGGATAATCAAACTTACTGACACCAAATTAACACTTCTCCAACTTGACGGTGAGATTGTGAGCACTAAGCCTGTCCAGCACTTGCCTAACCCTACTACTATGTCCACTCTCATCACATCCATGCACAAGTATGTTGTCATGATATACACAGACGCCTGGTACATTGTGCAAAACTTTCTCCATGGCACCCTGAAAAACAGGATGCCAACACAAGGCCAAAAGGTAGCCTGACATACCTAAAGGTACCAAAAAGTGTAACAAATGCAGTTAGATCTTTAGATGATTAATCCATCAAAATTTGGTGATACGCGGAGGTCAAATCTATAGTACTGAAAATTTTAGCTTTACCCACCATCATCAGTAACTCAGAAATATATGGGAGGGGGTATTTATCCACTAAGACACACTTATTAAGTTGTCTCAGGTCCACACATAAGCTCAGTGAACCATCAGCTTTCCTTGCAGCCACGACGTGAGCCAACCAAGCAGTCCCTTCAACCTCTTCAATGATGCCTTGAGTTTTTCCAATTCACAGTGCATCTCCTCTTTCACTGCAAAGAAATGGGAACTGAACCTGGAATAAGTTTGATCTTATGGCATTAACTCTTCAGGCAACCTAGTTTTCCACTGAAAACTTGGGGATAATCTTCCTTTAAATTCTCTCGTAGTGTAGTATCATGACCTATGAGTCTGACAGGTTGTCTATCTTTCAGAATGATAGGGGATTGCTATTGGTGTCCAACATGACACCCAAATCCCTTTGATGCCACCATCTCAAAATACTGTCTCCCTTTTTGACACATAGACTTTGTCTGAGGTAAAACGTCCCTCATAGTCCATCAACCCTACAAAGTACCACCGCAGTTCAATGGGGTCACCTCCAAAAGCGTAAGGTCTAATGTCAGGCTTGGGTAAAACAACTTTCCCTTTCAATTTGTCCTCATGAAATGTGTTGGCTACAATAGTAATTTTAGCTTCAGAGTCAAATGACAGTTTGAACTTTTCACCTTCCACATCTATAAAATCTAAGGGACCCTCACCCCCAACCTGGAGAATAATCTGCACATACTTGAAATCATGGGAATCTTCACTCGCATCTTACTCAACTTCACTCATCCTTTGTTTGAGTCCTTTCATCCTACAGGCAGCCGCAAAGTGTCCCTTCTTTTTGCAATATGTGCACACAGATTTGAGTGCTGGACATGACTTATCATTTGCTAGATGTCCTCCTTTATCACATCTAAAACACCTGCTCTCCCTCCTGCCAGGAGCTGTAGTTGTATTCTTTCATTGTGTAATACCATAGTCTCACCATTTTTGGTAGGAGGTTTCACTTTGGCACTAGAGCCGAAAGTTGAGCTAACAGAAGATACTTCCATGTTGAGGTCTTTCTTAATCACCTTCACACATCCCATAGAGTGCTCAATTTGTTTTGCAACAAGCAAAACTTCATCCAAACTAGGTTCATCATTGAGCCATGCACGTAACTCAGTCTACCTATTTCTAGTGCTTCGAAGGTGAAGCAATTGATTTTGTATTCCTACCCTACAACAGAAGCCTAAGTGGGTTCCTTGGAATTGGAATTATGTAATTGTTAGAATTGGGGGTCTCTGGTTGGCGCAAGTTTTCACTTGTGACAAGCAGGGACCCTCTCCTCTAAGTGAGGGCGAAGGATGACACCTTAGAATTACCCTTGCTCACCCTCTAGGTGCGTGGCGTGAGCAGCCAAGGCTATTCTCCAGGCGTTTCTGAGTTAAGCATTTGTGATAACACACACAGTAAAATGTACCAATCCCCCCACAAATGGACACCAGGCAGGTATTATATGTAAAAATATGTTCCTTTATGTAAAAATATATATATATGCAGATCAGACTTATCACAAGACCAGTAACGTTTTTATCTGCCAACAGATTGTAATGGGCACGCTTCTCTTAGTTGCAGTTCAAATGGTTCCTTTTAGTTCACTTCACTTCCAAACAGTTCTCTTAGTTCTTTGCACACATTTCCCCGCACTGCGGCTCGGGCCGGGCTGTCTGTGCGGCTCGTAGCGCTTCCCTGTGCGTCGTACGGGCCGAGAGGAGGAGTCCTGCTGACTCCCACGCTTCTCGCAGTGCGCCGCGTACGGCACGGCTGATCCCCCAGGCCGGGTATGAGGCGTACGGCTCTAGTGCGACTCGCACTTGGATGCAAAGGAAGAGCCGTCCGGGCCGGGTACGCGACGCAGGCTGTCAGCGGGGCGGCGGACAGCGGGGAGCGTACTGGACACGGCGAGGCACACAGAAATAACGGGGAAATAAAACGTTGCGGGCCTGAGCCCGTGGTGTGCTGGTTCGTTCTCAGATGCGACGTCCACGTTCGACTTAGTCTACCAGCTGGCAGACGGGTTGGTGCACTTTGGTCGCGGGGCGTACCTTGGGGTCTGATAAGGCGGCAGGCGAGCTCACAAAGGCGGACGCGGCACGGGGGACCTCCGGTACGGTTCGTACAGGGTGAGATCCCTTCAGGGTGCGGCGCGACCTTTTCCACAGGTCCGAGGGCACAGCGGGGCGGCCGGGTGCGAAGCAACGCACAGGCGGCCGTCCAGGCTTGGAAGTGCACTCGTAGGAAAAGGATTCTGGCGGGTGGGGGGAAGACCAGCAATCCAGGCGCTCCAGTAGCGAGAAGGGGCAGAGGAGCAGGCGGCCTGACCCGAGGGGCAGAGAGCGGATCTTAGGCAGAGCGAGGCTCTCAACGGGTAGAAGGGCGGGCTGCTCCCGAGTGCCAAAACTCTAGGAGGGGGCGAGAGGGGCGCAGTCTTACCTCCGGCGGGAGGAACTCACGGCTCCGTTGCAGATGAGCCAAGACACAGAGAACCCACTAGTCCTGAGGTTCAGATCAGGGGGCAAGCTCAAACAAGCCCGTGGAGAAAGTTTCTAGCACAAGTCAGCAAAGTCTTTTCAAAGTCTTTTCCTCTCCTTCCTCAGCAAGGCAAGCAGCAGGCCAGTCCTTCCAGCGTCTTCTTTTCTTTCTAGTTGGGCAGAGGTTTGTTGTGGGAAACAGGATTCTAATTTACAAGGAGCAGGGCTCCTACTTTTATACAGAGTTTTCTTTGTTCTCCCAGGCCAGGGGGGCCTTTGCATAACTTCATTCAGTCTGTGAGCACTTGTTGGGTGTACTCTGGTTTCTGCTTTCAGTGTGAGGGGCAGGCACATCAGACGCTCCACAGGAGGTGGAGCCAGCATTGTGTGGACAGGGGCAGCCAGGAGTACCTTGATGACAGTGCTTCGCCCTTCCTGGGCCAGATGCCGGCTGAGTCATCAGTCGCTCCCCAGGGGGCGGAGCCAGCATTGTGGTGGCAGAGCACAGCCCTATTCAGAGTCCAGGGGCACTCCCACCTCCCACTAAGGTGTAATCCTTGCATTCACCACCTGTCATCCCCCAGCCCTGTCACTCACATATCCCAGACAGCCAGATACACATCCAAGCAGAGGCGGGCTGAAATGGTTAGGCAAGCAAATGCTAACTTTCTAAAAGTAGCATTTGCAAACACAGGATATTAAAATAAACTTTACTAAAAGAAGTATTTTATTATTCTGAGTTCAGGCATACTAAACTTTATTTTCTACCATGTTCCCTGAGCCTGCTGAGACTAAAGAGTGTAATAATTCCAGCACCTCATCTCGCCTAAGAGAACAGGTAGCCTTACAATAGTGAAAAACGAATTTGGCAGTAATTCACTACTAGGACATGCCACACTCATCAGAGCATGTCCTACCTTACACTTACAATGCACCCTGCCCATGGGCCTACCATAGGGGTGGCTAATATGAAGTTAAGGGAAGGTTTAGAGGCTGGCAAGTGTGTGCATTTGCCCAGCCAGCATGACAGTACCAGACTGCACGCAGGGTCTGCAAAGGCAGACCCTAGACACATTTTAAAAGGCTGCTTCTGTGGGTGGCACAACCAGTGCTGCAGGCCCACTAGCAGTATTGGCATTTACAAGCCCTGGCACTCCTTGTGCACTTTACTGGGGACTGACAGTAAATCCAATGAACCAATCATGGAAATCAATCACAGTTACATTTTACATAGGGAGCACTTGCACTGCTGCACGGGTTGGCCGTGGCGCAGTGCCCTGAGCAGCGGACACCAGCAAAAACATCTGAGGCACATCAGCAAAAAGTGGAAGGAAAACTCACGCCAAGGTGCCAGGTCTAACACGTGTCCCCTCCAGCTGAAATGTGGGGAGTACTACCCTTCCCCGGGGAGTTCCTCATCACTAAGGCGGAAAAATCTGGACAGACCGTCAGCATTGGCGTGATCTGTGCCAGGGAGATGTTCCACCGTGAAGTCCATACCCTGTAGGGAGATAGACCACCTCAACAGTTTTGGGTTCTCACCCCTCATTTGCATCAACCATCTGAGGGGCCCGTGGTCTGTCTGAACCCGGAAGTGAGACACAAACAAGTAGGGTCTTAGCTTCTTCAGCGCCCAGACCACAGCAAATGCTTCTCGCTCTATTGCACTCCACCTACGTTCCCGGGGAAGTAACCTCCTACTGAGGAAGGCTACAGGTTGGTCTCAGCCCTCCTCAGTCATCTGTGAGAGAACGGCCCCTACACCATGCTCTGAAGCATCTGTTTGCACTAGAAATTCCTTGGAGAAATCAGGAGCCAAGAGCACGGGCGCCGTGCACATCGCAGTTTTCAGGGTGTCAAAAGCCTTCTGACAGGTTTCAGTCCATATCACATTCCTGGGCTGCTTCTTTGAAGTCAGCTCTGTCAAGGGGGTCACAATAGTGCCATAGCCCTTGACAAACCTCCTGTAGTACCCAGTGAGCCCCAGGAAGGCTCTTGCTGCAGTCTGGGTCTTGGGGGGTTCCCAAGCCAGGATGGTCTCAATTTTGGGTTGCAAGGGTGCCACCTTGCCACTCCCCACTTGGTGTCCCAAGTACACCGCTGAACCCTGCCCAATCTGGCACTTGCTTGCCTTGATTGTGAGGCCTGCTTTGCGCAGCGTCATCAACACTTCCCAGAGGTGTCGCAGGTGTTCTGGCCAGGTGCCACTGAACACTGCGATGTCATCCAGGTAGGCTGCACTGAACTCATCCAGCCCAACCAACACCTGGTTGACCAACCTCTGAAAGGTGGCAGGGGCATTCTTCATTCCAAATGGCATAACCTGGAACTGGAAATGCCCATCTGGTGTGGAGAATGCTGACCTCTCTTTTGCCCCATCGGTCAAGGCGATCTGCCAGTACCCAGACGTTAAATCAAACGGGCTGAGGAACCGGGCAGCCCCTAGCCGATCAATGAGCTCATCAGCTCTGGGGATAGGGTGCACGTCAGTCTTGTTGACTGAATTGAGTCCTCTGTAGTCCACACAGAACCGGAGTTCAGGTGTGGCTCCCAGCGCAGCAGCCTTTGGGACCAAGACCACGGGGCTGGACCAAGGACTGCTGGAGGACGCAACCACCCTAAGAGCAAGCATCTTGGAGACCTCCTCCTTGATGCAGGCCCTAACCCTGTCAGTTACCCTGTAGGCCTTATGTCTCACAGGTAAGCTGTCTCCCGTGTCCACATCATGGACGCACCAATCTGCGATACCAGGAACCAGGGAGAACAGATCTGGAAACTGCCCCAGCAATTGGCGGCAGTCTTCCTGTTGCTCAGGCGTCAGGGTGGGTGAGAGGTTAACTCCATCCACTGACCCATCTTTCTCAGAGGCTACCAAGAGGTCAGGAAGAGGCTCAGACTCCTCCTCCATTCCATCATCAGTTGCCAACAACATGCCCACTTCAGACCGCTCCAAGTGGGGCTTAAGGCGGTTAACATGTAGGACCCTCAAAGGGTTCTAGGGAGACTGCATGTCCACCAAGTAGGTTACCGGACTCTTGCGCTCCACAACCTCAAATGGACCTGTCCACTTATCCTGAAGTGCACAAGGCTCCACTGGGGCCAAGACCCACACCTTTTGCCCAGGTTGAAGCTCCACCAGAGTGGCATTCTAGTCGTACCACCGCTTCATCTCTTCCTGGCTGGCTTCCAGATTTGCCTCAGCAAGTTGCCTGAAGCGCCTGGTTTGGTTTCTGAAGGCCATCATGTAACTGTATACATTCTGGGGAGGTTTCCTGGGAGATTGCTCCCAGCCTTCCTTTACCAAACTCAGAGGTCCTCTCACTGGGTGACTATACAGCAGTTCAAAGGGGCTGAACCCTAGGGACTTCTGTGGCACCTCACGGTATGCAAAGAGGAGGCATGGCAAGAGGCCGTCCCACTTATGCCTCATTGGACCTTCCAGGCCCATGATCATGCCTTTCAGGGTTCGGTTGAATCTCTCAACCAACCCATTTCCTTGGGGATGGTAAGGGTTGGTGAACTTGTATGTTACACCACACTCTTGCCAAAGGGATTTCATATACTTGGATATGAAATTGGTCCCCCTGTCACTCACCACCTCTAGAGGGAATCCCACTCATGAGAAAATTCCCATCAGTGCCCGTCCCACCACGGGGGCCGTCACTGTCCTCAGAGGGATGGCTTCAGGGTACCGGGTGGCATGGTCCACCAAGACCAGGATGGACCTGTTGCCCATGGCTGTCTTGGGGTCCAGAGGCCCAGCAATGTCAATACCCACTCCCTGGAATGGCGTACCGACCACGGGGAAGGGTTGCAGAGGAGCCTTGTGCCTCCCTCCGCTCTTACCACTTGCCTGGCAAGTCTGACAAGATCTACAATGAGCACCTGAGCTCTTGTGCATTAAAAGTGGGTGACAAGCCTGTCATAGGTCTTGTCCATCCCCAAATGTCCTGCTAACGGCACATCATGAGCCAACCCCAGTAGGATGGCTCTGATCTTCTGGGGTACCACCAGCACACTGGCTGACCCAGGTTCAGCAGCTTTAGGCTCTGAATACAGGAGGTCATTCTCCCAGTACACATAATGTGTCTTGGCCTGAACACCATTGGCCTGGTCTGCAGCCTCCTGCCGCATACCCACAAGAGAAGGGCATTCTTTCTGATCATTGCAGAATTCCTCCCTGGAGGGGCCTCCTTCTTGCTGCCAATTGGTCAGCTCAGGCAGGTCCCCCAGTTCATCAATCTGTTCCCCTGTAGGCTCCAGGGCATCCCCCTCAAGGTCCGTGGGAACTTCGGGGGCCGATTTCCCACGCCCCCTGCGCCTTCTCTCTAAGGCCGGTTCCTGGGCCTCTCCTTCAGGCCCCAGGATCTCTTGAGCACCCCTACTGGCTGCCATTGGCCGGGTGGTCACGCACGCCCAGTCAGGCAGATCCACCATCCTCAGGTGAGTCGTCTTCTCCACCCTTTCCCAAGGGGAGTCTTCCAAGTCATTCCCTAGCAAACAGTCTACAGGCATGGATTTTCTCACACAGACCTGCAGAGTACCAGAGACCCCCACCCCCCACTCGAAGGGAACTTGAGCCATCGGACACTGACTCTCTGAATTATCAGCATTGATAACCCTACAGTAGGCATGGGGTACAACCTGCTCTTGAGACACCAGGTGCTACCTCACTGCAGTCACGCTGGCTCATGTACCTCTAAGAGCCTCAGCTTTCTTACCATTGATGGTCACCACCTGCCCATATTTCTTAGTGTTAGAGGGCAGGTAGTTCTCAGGGACCATCTCACTGTCCCCTAGCGAGACTAGGGTCATCTGGACAGGATCTCCACCCCCGGGACTACTACTTCTTCCCCCAAATTAACACTAGCTACTTGACGGGGTGGAGCACCAGTGGGTGCTGGTTTACCAAACAGGCGACACTTGGGGTCACTGGCAATGTGCCCCGGGTCACCACACCTGAAACAATTGAAGGGCCCCTTTGGAACAGGCCTACCTGTTGGGGCCCCAGTCTGCTTTGGGGGTGGGGGAGGCTGAGAAACTCGCTGCTGGTTCCCTTGGGGACTACTTTGGGGGCCTCGCTGGAACCCTCTTTGTTTACCCCTGTCCCCCCTACTCTTCTGCTGGGGACCCTGCCCACCCTTGGCGGAGTCTCCCACTGGACCCTTGTGGACCCTGGTGTTGAGCCAGCGGTCCACCTCCTCAGCAAACTTCCTCGGGTTGGACAGCTTGCTATCAATCAGGTGCTGGCATAGCTCAGGAAAACAGTGATCAGACAAGTGCTCCCATGCAATTAAATCAAGAAGCCCCTGAAAATCATTTACCTTACTACCCTTTACCCATCCATCCAGGGCTCTGCAAAAACCAGTCACATACTCCACATACGTTTTCCCAGGACGCTTGTCACTCCCCCTGAACTTCTGTCTATACATTTCAGGGGTAAGCCCATACCTGGTCATTAAGGCCTCTTTCATGCGGGGGTAGGAACTTTGTTCTTCAGTGGGCAAATCTAGTAGGGTGTCCCGCCCTTCGCTAAGGAACCTCCCCCACAACCCCACTCCCCAATCCTTGTCAGGGACCCGGTAGGATGACATGGCTACTTCATGAGCCCTAAACCACTGTCCTATGTCATCCCCCCTAAATAACTCCTTAACTACATCTTTGGGTATGTACACCCTGGACTCTACCTGCACCGGCGTTGTGCTGCCACCAGAAGGAGTTGTTCCCAAACCTCTCAGCTCCAACTCCTTCAATCTCATGTCATAATCCATTTGGCGTTGCTGCGCCTCCATGGCCAATCTTTGCTTGTCCATCTCCATTTGTCCAGCTAACTTTGCCATCTCCATTGCATGTGCCCTGTCTGCTGCCCTGTCCGCCAGTTCCTCTGGGGACAGGCCTCTTCTGGGTTCCACACTGCCATCTGGTGATATGATATCCACCGCATTCTGTGGCTCTCTTGCTCTTTCCAGGCTCTCAGCGCCTTGATGTATCGGCCTTTCTTTTTGCACCCAGTGTGTGCAACTCTGAACTTTACACAGTAGCCTTTAAACTGCTCCACTGTGTAGCCCTCCAGTCTCTCAGGAGGCGTGGGTTCGAATCCCACCGCTGCCACCAATGTTAGAATTGGGGGTCTCTGGTTGGCACAAGTTTTCACTTGTGACAAGCAGGGACCCTCTGCTGTAAGTCAGGGCGAAGGATGACCCCTTAGAATTACCCTTGCTCACCCTCTAGGTGCGTGGCGTGAGCAGCCAAGGCTATTCTCCAGGCTTTTCTGAGTTAAGCATTTGTGATAACACACACAGTAAAATGTACCAATCCCCCACAAATGGACACCAGGCAGGTATTATATGTAAAAATACGTTCCTTTAGGTAAATATATATATATATATGCAGATCAGACTTATCACAAGACCAATAACGTTTTTATCTGCCAACGGATTGTAATGGGCACGCTTCTCTTAGTTGCAGTTCAAATGGTTCCTTTTAGTTCACTTCACTTCCAAACAGTTCTCTTAGTTCTTTGCACAAATTTCCCCGCACTGCGGCTTGGGCCGGGCTGTCTGTGCGGCTCGTAGCGCTTCCCTGCGCGTTGTACGGGCTGAGAGGCGGAGTCCTGCTGACTCCCATGCTTCTCACGGTGCGCCGCGTACAGCACGGCTGATCCCCCAGGCTGGGTACGAGGCGTACGGCTCTAGTGCGACTCGCACTTGGATGCAAAGGAAGAGCCGTCCGGGCCGGGTACAGGACGCAGGCTGTCAGCGGGGCGGCGGACAGCGGGGAGTGTACTGGACATGGCGAGGCACACAGAAATAACGGGGAAATAAAATGTTGCGGGCCCCGAGCCCGTGGTGTGCTGGTTCGTTCTCAGATGCGATGTCCACGTTCGATTTGGTCTACCAGCTGGCAGACGGGTTGGTGCGCTTTGGTCGCGGGCGTACCTTGGGGTCTGATAAGGTGGCAGGCGAGCTCACAAAGGCGGACGCGGCACGGGGGACCTCTGGTACGGTTCGTACGGGGGGGAGATCCCTTCAGGGTGCGGCGCGACCTTTTCCACAGGTCCGAGGGCACAGCGGGGCGGTCGGTGCGCATTAACGCACGGACGGCCGTCCAGGCTTGGAAGTGCACTCGTAGGACCAGGATTCCGGCGGGAGGGGGGAAGACCAGCAAACCAGGCGCTCCAGTAGCAAGAAGGGGCAGAGGAGCAGGCGGCCTGACCTGAGGGGCAGAGAGCGGCTCTTAGGCAGAGCGAGGCTCTCAACGGGTAGAAGGGCGGGCCGCTCCCGAGTGCCAAAACTCTAGGAGGGGGCGAGGGGGGCGCAGTCTTACCTCCGGTGGGAGGAACTCACGGCTCTGTTGCAGATGAGCCAAGACACAGAGTACCCACTAGTCCTGGGGTTCAGATCAGGGGGCAAGCTCAAACAAGCCCTTGGAGAAAGTTTCTAGCACAAGTCAGCAAAGTCTTTTCAAAGTCTTTTCCTCTCCTTCCTCAGCAAGGCAAGCAGCAGGCCAGTCCTTCCAGCGTCTTCTTCTCCTTCTAGTTGGGCAGAGGTTCGTTGTGGGAAACAGGATTCTAATTTACAAGGAGCAGGGCTCCTACTTTTATACAGAGTTTTCTTTGTTCTCCCAGGCCAGGGGGGCCTTTGCATAACTTCATTCAGTCTGTGAGCACTTGTTTGGTGTACTCTGGTTTCTGCTATCAGTGTGAGGGGCAGGCACATCAGACGCTCCACAGGAGGTGGAGCCAGCATTGTGTGGACAGGGGCAGCCAGGAGTACCTTGATGACAGTGCTTCGCCCTTCCTGGGCCAGGTGCCGGCTAAGTCATCAGTCGCTCCCCAGGGGGCGGAGCCAGCATTGTGGTGGCAGAGCACAGCCCTATTCAGAGTCCAGGGGCACTCCCACCTCCCACTAAGGTGTAATCCTTGCATTCACCACCTGTCATCCCCCAGCCCTGTCACTCACATATCCCAGACAGCCAGATACACATCCAAGCAGAGGCGGGCTGAAATGGTTAGGCAAGCAAATGCTAACTTTCTAAAAGTAGCATTTGCAAACACAGGATATTAAAATAAACTTTACTAAAAGAAGTATTTTATTATTCTGAGTTCAGGCATACTAAACTTTATTTTCTACCATGTTCCCTGAGCCTGCTGGGACTATAGAGTGTAATAATTCCAGCAGCTCATCTTGCCTAAGAGAACAGGTAGCCTTACAATAGTGAAAAACGTATTTGGCAGTAATTCACTATTGGGACATGCCACACTCATCAGAGCATGTCCTACCTTACACTTACAATGCACCCTGCCCTTGGGCCTACCATAGGGGTGACTAATATGAAGTTAAGGGAAGGTTTAGAGGCTGGCAAGTGCGTGCACTTGCCCAGCCAGCATGACAGTACCAGACTGCACGCTGGGTCTGCAATGGCAGACCCTAGACACATTTTAAAAGGCTGCTTCTGTGGGTGGCGCAACCAGCGCTGCAGGCCCACTAGCAGTATTGGCATTTACAAGCCCTGGCACTCCTGGTGCACTTTACTGGGGACTGACAGTAAATCCAATGAACCAATCATGGAAATCAATCACAGTTACATTTTACATAGGGAGCACTTGCACTGCGGCACAGGTTGGCCGTGGCGCAGTGCCCTGAGCAGCGGACACCAGCAAAAACATCTGAGGCACATCAGCAAAAAGTGGAAGGGAAACTCACGCCAAGGTGCCAGGTCTAACAGTAATCAAATGTACTTTTTTTCTGAACCCAGATGAACGGTAGAATGGAGATTAATTTTGGCAGATGTCAGTACATTTGCTAGAAGAACCATCAAAATGACATTGCCACCATAATCTTGGAAATAATTCGCGAATGCACCGGTGTCTTCAGTTTTCTTATTGCCAAGAGAGTACTTTATTCTTTTTATTTGGTGTAGGTGGAAGTTTGCTGATTGTGCTAGTTTGCTGATATGTGGTATCATCAACAATGTGGCAAGTATGAATTATCCCAGTTATTTCACTGTTGTCGAAAGTGTCGGCGAGAAGCCTTTCACTGTTAGCTCTGAGAATAGGTTTACATGAATGTATTGTATTGTATTTGTGAAAAAATTAACATCTGCTTTCTGAGGATTTATTTTCAGACATTTGGATCTCTTCCAGTTGTGTAATTCCTTTACAAGGTGACAATGTATTTTATTAATGATAGTTCTAGTAAACATTGTCAATCATCTGCATATTGGTGTAATTGAATGGCAGCCTTTTTGTCGTACAGGTTCTTAGTACACGTTGAATAGTGCAGGTGGCGGATTAGATCCCTATAGAACAGTGCACTTTACTTGTACGGTCCACAATGTGTTTGCAATTTTAATTACCTAAGAGTGACCATGCAAGAATGATCTAAACCACACATTAAAGTATCCCCTAAACCAATTCAGCATTTTAGAGTTTTTCAGTAGAATGTTGTGGTCTGCTTTGTAGTTTGCTGCTGATACCTCTGAGACCACTGACTCATTGTCAGTGAAATTGCTCTCCCTCCCGCACAGCTCCACCATTAAGTGAGGCCTTCCCCCGAGCCCCTGCACTCTCAAGTGTTGGTGTTCGAGGCCCTTCTACACCCGCAGGTTTCACCTGCGCCTCATCCCAGGTGACCCGGTGGGCCTCTGTCTCCATTCTCTTGCTCTGCTTTTTCTCTCCTTTTTTTACTCGTTTTTTCCCTCACATCTATCTCCCCCCTTTGCTCTCCTTCTGGGTCTTAACCCCCATTTTCTGTCATTTTCCCCTTATTTCAAGCTCCCCTTCACTCTCCTGTGTCTTTCCTCCGTTTTTCACTCATTTTTTACCCTCATCTGAATCTCCCCCTTTCACTCTCCTGTGTCCTCTGTGTCTTTCCTCCACTCTTTCTTGCACTTTTTCTGCCTTATTTGCACTTTTCTCTCTCTTTTTGCCTTTATCCTTTTGCCTTTTTTAGCCCGTTTTTCCCCGCAGCTGCTGCCCCGCGGTCCCTCCCCCCCCAGCACGACCAGTGCGACTGGCCCAATCCAGCTCCCCTCCTCCCCGCTCCTGCCTCCTAGCTGTCCAGCCCTCCATGTCCCCTACTTAATGGTGGCCACTGCTGACCGCGCCGTCAGGGCGCCCAAGGCAAGCCCACCTGCACCCGTCCGCGACCCGACTGCGACCAGCGTCAGGAACCCTGGATCTCTGGACCGCCAACGCTATGACCCAGCGGCACTCCACGCTCTCAACCCAGGCTGCAGCAACAACTGCAAGCTAGCATCACCAGCCGACACCTACGGACCCTTCAGCTGTCACCGCGGCCGGCACACCTGCAGCACCGCCAATATCACTGACCCAGCGCAATCCGCCCGCAAGAACACAACCAAACCGAAGACCCTGCAATGCATCCTCCTCAATGTCCGATCCCTCCACAAACATGCCACTGAAATCTGGGACCTCCTCGACAGCACTACCCCGGACGTAGCATTCTTTACCGAAACCTGGACCAACACCACCTCGGGACCGGACATCGCCATCGCAATTCCCCAAGGATACAAGATCTCCAGGAAGGACCGCCTCACCCGCCCTAGAGGAGGACTTGCCATTGTCCACAAATCCAACCTCCACCTGAGCACACTCCCCGACAAGCCCACAGACCTGATGGAACACCTTCACTTCAAAATACTGGCCAGCCCTACCTCCACCCTGCGTGGAACCCTCACCTACTGACCCCCTGGACCCCGCAGACTTTTCGCCAACTCCATCACGGACATCATCTCCCCGCATGCCATCGCTTCCACCAACTACACCCTACTGGGAGACCTCAAATTTCACCTCGACAACCAACTGGACCCCAGCACCACCTCCCTCCTGGACAACCTCCACAACATTGGACTCCGCCAGATCGTGATCGAACCCACGCACTCAGCAGGACACACCCTCAACCCCATCTTCACAACAGGAAACTCCATCACCTTCAGCCACACCACCGAACTCCCATGGACTGACCATCGATGCGTCCACTTCACCTTCAGAACACCCACCATCCACAGACACCAGCACCTGCTCCCATGAAGAAACTGAACCAGAATCACCGACGACCAGCTAACCTCATCACTCAGCAACTCCACACCAACAGTCGCGGAAAACGACGACGCCAACACCGCAGCCCGAACCTTGCACAGATGGATCTCCGACAGCGCCAACACCATAGCCCCCTCAAGAAAAACAACAACACCCACGCCAAGAAAGCTAGATGGTTCACCAACGAACTTCAAGAGTCCAGGCACACTTGCACCACCTTGAAAAGGCCTGGAGGAACACCAAATCCACAGAAGATCACAACAACTTCAGAGCCGCCTCCAACGCCCACCACCAACTCATCAGAAAAATGAGGAAAAAGCAATTGAAGACAGAAACTCCACTCATGCACACAACAGCAAAGAATTCTTCAACAACATCAAGGAGTTCGCCCAACCCACCAGCGAGTCCACCGACATCCCTCCCTCACAAGACCTCTGCGACAAACTCAGCACCTTTTTCCACCACAAAATCAAGAGCATCGACAACAACTTCGACGAAGACAACAAACACACTGAACCCTCACCAACCACCCCGACACCCTGAAGCCAGCGATCAACAACTGGACAGCCCTCACCACTGAAGACACACTGAAGACGATGAAGTCAATCCACTCCGGGGCCCCCACGGACCCCTGCCCCCACCACATTTTCAACAAAGCCGCCGACACCATCGCACCCATGCTCTGCCACACCATCAACCACTCCCTGGGAACCACCTCGTTCCCTGACGACTGGAAACACACTGAGATCAACCGCCTTCTGAAGAAACCCTCGGCGGACCCCACCGACCTCAAAAACTACAGACGCATCTCCCTGCTCCCGTTCCCAGTGAAAGTCATCGAGAAAGCCATCAAAAGTCAACTCGCCAAATTCATCGAAGAGCACAACATCCTCGACACCTCTTAATCTGGCTTCATAAAAAAAACACAGTACGGAAACCGCCCTCCTTGCCGCAGCAGACGACATCCATACTTTACTGGACAAAGGAGAAACAGCAGCCCTCATCCACGACACAGGGATCCAAGACAAGGCCCTCAACTGGACCTGCTCCTTCCTCTCCGGCAGAACGCAGCGGGTCACACTCCCCCTTTCCTCTCAGACCCTACACCTACCACCTGCGGAGTCCCCCAGGGGTCCTCCCTCAGCCCTATGCTCTTCACAGTCCACATGGCTCCGCTCGCCCCCACGTCAGAACCTACGGACTCAATATTGTGTCATATGCAGACAACACCCAACTCATCCTCGCCCTACTCAACGAACCCAACACCGCCAGACACAACTTTCGAAAAGGCATGGAAGCCTTCACCAGATGTATGAAAAACAGCTGCCTACAACTAAACACAAACAAAACAGAAGAACCCAGATGCCTAGAATGACAACTGGTGGCCCCCCGCCCTCAGAAGCCCACCTACCACCACGGACCACGCACGCAACCTGGGAATCATCCTGGACTCAGAGCTCAAAATGGACTGCCAGATCAACTCCGTTTTGTCCTCCTGCTACCACACCCTCCGCCTCCTACGTAAGACCTTCAAACGGATCCCCCTCAAACAAAGAAAGACCGTCACTCACACCCTAGTCACCAGCAGGCTCGACTACGGCAACGCACTCTCTGCTGGAATAAACAAAAACCTCACCCGCAAGCTACAGAACATCCAAAACACTGCCGGAAGACTAGTCCTCAACCTGCCATACCACTGCCACATCTCCCAGCACCTGTGCACACTCCACTGGCTCCCCATCGAAACTAGAGTCATCTTCAAGATGCTAACCTACGCTCACAAGGCCCTCCACGACACCAGACCAGCATACCTGAACAGCTGACTCAAATTCCACGCCCCCCGAGGGACCCTACGATCAGCCCAGCTCTCCTACGCCATGGACCCCGTACCAGAAAGACCAGATCGGGAGGCCACTGCTTCTCCTTCCGCACGGCCAGTGCCTGGAACGACCTTCCGCTCCACCTCAGACAGATAACAACGCTCTCCATCTTCCCAAGAAACCTCAAAATCTGGCTCTTCGACAGACACCCTTCTTGATGGACTGGAACCTGCAAACCCCACCCCCACCACACCCCCAGCACCTTGAGACCATTACGGGTGAGTAGTCGCACTTAACAAACATCTGATTTGATTTGATTTGATTTGATTTGAATAGCACCAACAGGGATGCCTTACCTTCATCCAGGATTCACTGACAATCCTTGAGAAGTTTTACACTTGCCATTTTTCTTTTTGAAGTCTGCAGCTTCAGGTCTTAATCCTGATTGAGATAGAGATAGCAGTGAGCTTTCATTTAGTAATGAAGTTGTACAGCTACCAATTTTCCAATTGCCTTCCTAAACAAATTTAGATTAGTTACCGGTCTGTAATTGTCCAGGCTTTAAGGCCTGCACTGATCTTTTTTTTTCGAATTGATATGATCTGACCCATCTTCAGATCACTTGGATATGTTCCTTTTGTCAGCAATAGCCTATTTAACGTGAGTCAATACGGTGCTAGTAGGTCAAAATAAACTTTTATTACCTTTGCTAGTATTGCGCATTCAAAGTAGCAGGTTGGATGCATTTGTTTTAGTGTTATTAATATTATGAGCTCATCCAGCTGTAATTTTGCGAAGGATTCCTACGTTTTTAGGGTTTTCAGTTTGTGTTTTATTGTGTTGGAGTTCCTTTTGATGTCTGCAACTTTATCAGAAGAAAATGCTAGGAATTGATTGTTTTTCTTTGGTATGATTCTGTTATTCTTCAGTGCTATCGTGTTCTGAGTATGAACTTAAATACAGCTTTCGCTGCAGTCTTAGAATGGGTTATTTGCTCCTGTGTGGGTGATTAATCAGCTTGTCAGTTCCTCTTTAGGGATGTGAGTGCTCTCCTGTGTTTGAAACGATTTTCATTGACCTATGGTGTGCTAGGTATCTCTTCGTGATATTTATATTGTGCAACAGTACTGGGAAATTTTTCTGTTTTTTTAGAATAGCCTTTTAACATGGTGTCAGCATTTGTACTGTGGTAAAACTTATCACGTTTCAATATTACTAAATTATTCCTAGACTCCATTGTCAAGTTCTTTTGCATTTATGATCCAGTTTGTTTTCTCTTTGTTGAGTGGTGCTTGCAACTCTACCTCTATAAAGGTTGTAAATATGTAAATATGTATTGGAAAGTGGTTGACCAATTGATCTTGTTCGGGCGTAAACATTGACAACTTTCTGTAGAGGCCATCATTAGCTCTAGGTTTCTTCATTTGATTTGTGTGTTGGGTACAAGGATAGTTGATTCATGTTATGTAAGTAAGTTGTCTATTTCCACCTATATATTTGACTTGGAATTTCCCCTGTCTGTATTAAATTCTCACATATATATTTTATTATGGGATAACCTTTGCTTTTTGAAGTTATATTTTGACAGATGCTCCACAAAATAACATGAGTGCTCTGGAGGACTGTAGATTATATATAGTTGAAAAATGCATGAAGTGTTAGCTGAAACGGCCAATTTCCAGCTTTCGAAAGAGAAATCTTTGTAGTGCCTTAAGTAATCTCGAAAACAGTAAAAGGAAATATCCTATATGTTGAACATATGGAGTAGTAATGATTGTGTAGACAGTAATTGAAAAACAAGGTAAATGTTAAGGAAAAGTGAATAACTCATGTTCCTACTCGATAATTTGGTAGTAACTGAGGGAAGCCATATTCAGACACTAAAATAGGCTAACTTTGAAAGTTTGTTGAATTTGTTATATCTAGTGCATCACGCAGACTGGCCAAATATGCCTCAAAGTGTTGTTTTTATTTTTACTTTTTTACAAATTCTACTTAGGATCCTCATAAAAAATTCAAGAATCACTATTACAATTATCATGTAGTAAGTTCAGACTAATTGTCGTAAATCTTTATAAAACCTGATATTTGTGACATTACATGAATCAGTTTTGATTACTTTCTTTCTTTTTTTTTTTCTTTAGGGAGATTTATAGAGCGCCTGGTTTACGCCCGCAGGCGTGTCCCCGCGCTATGGTAAGTGGGGTGAGCAGTCCAAGCAGCCATCACAGCCGTCTACCGTCTAAATAGGTGAGTCTTAAGTTTCCTTCTGAACATGGATTCCGAAGACTCCAAACGTAGCTCTGACGGTAGGTCATTCCACTGCTTCGCAGCCAAATATCTGAAAGACCTTCCCCCCATACGCGCTTTCTTTATTTTTGGGATTTTCAGAAGTCCCGTGCAGGAGGAGGGCAGATTCCTTATAGGCTCATACCGGGCGACCAGACTCTGCAACGGGGCAGGAGCTTTGCCACCCAGGATGCGGTGACACATGGCTAGAGCCTTTAATTCCACCCTGCTCCTAACAGGAAGCCAGTGCAAAGCCTGGAGCGCTGCCTTTGAGGATGATCTTCTAGGAAGCCTCAAAATAAGGCGAGCGGCAGCATTTTGCAAGACCTGGAGGCGATTGAGAACCTTTCCCGTAGCCCCCAGATACAGCAAGTTGCCGTAATCCAGGCGCGAGGTGACTAAGGCATGCACCAGCGTCCGGCGAGCTGTGATGGGCAGAAGATCCAAGACCTTCCTCAGAGTTTTTAAAACTCCGAAGCATGCCCCCACCACTCGGCCAATCTGGGGGCCAAAGGCAAGGTCAACGTCCAACCATACCCCAAGATTTCTTACCTCCTGGCAGGGAACAGGTGTCTCTCCTAGGCAGGGTGGCCACCATGCCAACGACCATACAGATGGACCGCCCCCCACCACGAGCACCTCGGTCTTACTGCCATTAAGTTTCAGGCAGTTGGTGGACATCCAGGTTGCCAGTTCTTGCATGCAAACTCTGAAATTGTCCGCCACAAGACCAGGCACACGTGAGAGGGATATTACCAGCAGCGTGTCGTCGGCATAGGACACAAGGCGTACTCCATAGCTTTCAACTATGGCTGCCAGCGGGGAGACATATAGATTGAACAAAGTCGGGCTCAGGGACGAGCCCTAAGGCACGCCCTGGCCCAACCCAATCTCCCTAGAATAACATTCTCCCAGGCGCACTTGGAAGCATCTATCTGTCAGGAAAGACCGGATCCATCTAAGCGCAGCTCCTGATACCCCTCCATCATTCAGACACTGTAGCAAGGTGGAATGAGCTACAGTGTTGAATGCTGCACTTAGGTCCAAAAGGATCAGGGCCATAGTCTGGCCCTCATCCACTCCCTGCCGTATGGACTCTACTGCCATGAGCAATGCTGACTCCGTCGAATGCCGTGGACGGAAGCCAAACTGAGAGTCATGGAGTAGGGAAGCTTCTTCTACAAAGCCCATCAGCTGAAGGTTTACAATTTTCTCAGCAACCTTCGCCATATATGGCAGAAGAGAAATGGGACGAAGATTGTCTAACCTGTCATAGCTGATGTTGGGCTTCTTTTGGAGAGGAAGGACTACCGCCCGTTTCCAGGCATCAGGGACTGTATAGGTCCCAAACGAGATGTTCAGGAGATGACGGATATACGGCTCTAGTACATGCAGACTGCCCATCAGGCGTCTGGGTGTAGTAGGGTCTCTAGGGGAGCCTGATTTTATTGATCCACAGATCTGAATACGTTTTTCAGTAGGCGGGGTGACGAGTGTAGTTAACACCCGTTGTTCTCCCCTTACCCCGCATACCTCTACAATCTCGGGGTCTATGATGGCCCGGCTTGGGAAGGCCGAATAAATAGTTGCTACCTTATTAGCAAAAAACTCTGCTACTCGGTTACAACTGTCCACCGTGCAGAATTCTTCTGGGATTGCTGCAAGCTTCCCAACTGAAAGTGATTTGTAAATTAAGAACAATTCCTTCGAGGAGTTTTCTGCTTCCCTAATCCTGGTGTCATAGTACTCCTTTTTAGCCTTTCTAATCAATCTATGGTAGTTGCGCCTACTTACAACATAGTCCATTCTAGCTTGAGTGGCGAAGTCTAATCTCCACTGCCTTTCTGCACGTTTGCATGCGCTCTTGGCCATGCGCACCTCTTCACTATACCAAGATGCCGTTTTCAGGGCACGTCCCTCCGTTTTAATCAGGGCGAGCGGAGCAACCTGGTCCAGGGCGTCCATAATGCGCTGGTCTAGGTTATTATTGGCTTTCTCCACATCCTCTCCCCCCGGATCACCCCCCACCATGAGTGCCTCATTAAACCTGGCTTGGGAAAAGTTAGCCCATCTCCGTCTCGGGTGATGTAGTGCTACTTGTTCCGGTACTCTAGCTCCCGGAATGTAGATCGAGAAGGGCAACATGGCTTTATCAAATATCGGTATGCTTTTCTAGTCTTAGGTTAACGTATATATTACTAAACGGTCAGTGGATTCTAAATTATCAGTAAACTGGATTATAACGCCAGTAATAGATTTTGTTTTAAAAAGTCCCACATATCAATGAGCCTTTTGAATACCTTTCGATGGTTCGTCTGTAAAATATCAATAGTAGTCGTAGACACACCTGAAGTCTTAAGAAAGGTGGCCCTGAAAATAACGCATAAGTGATCATGGTCACTCGCAAATGTTATCAGGATTGAGAAGAGCCTTATCCAGTTCAAGGCTTGGATGAATTAAACATCAGGGGCCCGATGTAGGTAGGCAAATACCGGTCGGAAACGGCCGAAAATACCGATTTTCGGCCGTTTCCGACCGGTATGTGGATATTGAGATGTAGGGGCATGTAAAATTACAGAATCGGTAATTTTACCGATTCGGTAAAATACTGAATTGGTAAAACTACCGATTCTGTAATTTTAGATGTAGGTAGCACTGTTTTCAGTGCTACAAGGGTTTAAGAATTCGTTATTTACCACCAACTAGAAGTTGGTGGTAAATAATGAAAACCCTTCAAAAAGCATGTTTTTTGCTTTCAAAATTGTGCCATGTTACAGACATACATGCACTAAAGGGCATGTATGTCAGCAACATGTGCACCCATGCACAATTGAGGGGTACAACAGGGTGTTAAAGTGACACCCTGCCACCCTTCAATTTTTCTCCCAATTACCGAATCGGTATTTACTGATTCGGTAATTGACATTGATTCCTATGGGCCTCAAGGCCCATAGGAATCAATGACAATTACAGACTCGGTAAATACCGATTCATTAATTACCAAATCATACCGATTCGGTAATTAATTCGGTAAATATACCTACATCCGATTGCCAGTTCTTAAATACCGAATCGGTATGATTCGGTATTTAAGAATCGGTAATATTACCTACATCGGACCCGTAATCAGGTAATGGAGCTGTTTTAGTGTTCTGAAAGTTGATCTAGCTGAGCTGTCTTCTATCAAAGACATTCAAAGCTGATTATCAATGAGGCTATGTGCATTGTTCCACTGCAAAAAAAATGTTTTCCCCACGGAGAGAAAAAAGAAAAAAAATGTGTTTTGCACATTAGGCAATCTTTTCCACTGTACAAAATTGTACTCTGCATACAATTCCGAACAGGGGGAGCAGGCAGCGTAAAAGGTTTAATGACAGATGCAGCAATACTCCAGTGGAAACCTGTGCCTAGAATGACTTTCCAGACACACCATTACACACATTTTGTGAATTGCAAAATATGTAATAGTAGGTGCAGATGGAGTCATATGACTTCGACCCAACTTTCCAGTTTTCCATGGCAATTGAGGCCGATGTGTATAATGTTTGACCTGGAACTTAAAGTGGCCACGTGGCAGAAATAGCAGACTTAGCTGAATAGGATGAAAATTGGGCAACTCACCCTTTTCCCACCTGCCTGGAGAACGAAGAATGATTCTATGTAATTTCTCTCTTATCGAGCATCAGCGCCTGGTACATAAATTGAGGTCCTGTCTAGGTGAGTGGTAATCTAACTGATACTGCCAGAGTTATACCTCCCAATTGTTTCTGACAAAGTGATTTCACTCCATATTTACCTTCATGAGAAGTTATTTTCCCAGCAGATATGTGCCTTTCTGAAGTGTCTGTAGTCCGTGCCCATTCTGTTTTGCCAGGTGTTTTGGTGGTACTGATCATTATTTTTGGAACCTCAGTACTATGGCTTGTTTGTCTACCACTTTTATAAACGGTTGGTGTGTGTTAAATCCTGCAACAATTATTAAAGTTCTATGACATGTGAAACATCTGTGTTAGAGATGCCAGTCTATTGATACAAACAAGATACATCTCACAAAGCTGATGTTTATCACTCAGGATCACAACATATTGCACCCACAAAAGGTTGGAAACTCCCCCATTAAGCTCAGTGATTAAAATACATTAAACCCACTAGTATCCTCTAGATATATTACCCTCTATTGACCCAAAGTAAAATTGTAAAACACTTTTAAAAGAAATTAGGGCTGATCTTCGAGGTTCTAAAAAGCAGATATTAGTTTTGAAGTTGCACAAGCTGATATGCATGCAAATGCATAGGCTAATCTGTTTGCTTTACTAAGTGGCCTGAAAAGCACTTAGGGGCTCATTCACGAGTAAGTGATGCAGTGCAGAAGAGCAAGTCACCTTGCTGCGTTGCACTGCATGGCAGGGAAAGGGCAGGAATGCGCTGTATCTAATAATAATGTAATTTATATTGGTGCATTCCTGTCCTTTCCCATGTGCAGGCGCCTTATTGGCAGCCTATCACGAATGCAGGCACCCTTGCATCATGGTGCAAGGGTGCCTGTGTTGCATGCAGGATTGTTTTTGTGCAGGAAGGGATACCTCAGGAAGGGATACCTTCCTACACAGAAACAATCCTGGGAGGAATATTCCTCTTTCTATGTGTGCTGCAGAAAGCAGCGCACGTAGACGGGGAAGAAACAGAAAGGAAGGGATATTTCTCCTTGTTGAACCAGCCCAGGGAAGGTGGTAGATTTTGGCACGTTCCCAGGTTTTACAAGTTCTTGTAAATCTGGGGTTATGTCAAAATTCACGGGAGTTGTGTGGGAACACCCACACAAAACCCATGGAACACCTTCCCAGGGCAGAGCAACTCAAAGCAGTGATTTGCCCTGTGTTGTGTTACTCCAGATTTTTGAAGCCACTCCGAGCCGCGCAAAGTGGCTTTAAAAAATCTGACTTGTAATTATACTTGCATAATTTACGTAAGGCTTTGAATTTTGCATTACACTTGTGACATAAAATACCAAAGAAGGATGCCATTATGCGAGTGTTGCCATTCGAGGTCAACATTTACCATTAAAGCACAAGAAAAACAGAACGCGAGAGGCTGTTGTTTGCTGTGCTTTTGAATAAATGTGTCCTCACTCTAAACATTTCAGCGTTTCACACTAAAATATCGTGTGAAATAACAGATTTGCATTTCCTACACGTGATTTGCCATAATTTTGTATAATTACTAATCCAAGCCACCAAAATGAAATAGTTCTCTTAGAAAGCCTTACGGTCTAAGGATTTGACAACGTCCTTTTTCCTTTTGTAAAGGAGAGCATTTTTAGAACTTTGTTAAATGAGACTTTTGCAGGGCATTTATTGTAAGTGGGGGACACGCTTATGGGCAGTGGGTGAAAATATTTGTATCAACATCCTGTGAAATTGGATTCGCATTCCTGAGTTGGTGCAATAGCAAAATTTAATTTTACCAGGTTTGCTGGATGTATGCAATAGATTAGTGGGTCAATGAACGGGTAATACTATTTGAGGGATTTCGGTTTGTGTCCTGCTTAGCTCCCTTAAGAATGGTATATTCATCTTCAACCTAAACCTGCCCATTACTATCACCATCAATCGAGACCTTTAAACGTTTTGACACCAAATTTTCACACCGACCTATGCCTTTTTTGACCCTGACACAAGCGCGCAAAGCGGTGTGCAAACCTCTGGGAATGTTTGTAAAAAGTTCAATCGGGTCGGGGACAATCGATATTTGCCCGGCGGTATTGCCTCTGTGACCCTCTAGTTATTTAAAAATCAATGAAGAGGCAGGCGCTGGAGACTGGAAAGCAGGAAACAAGGTTTTTTTATTCTCTCCGGAGGAGAACACAACGAAACGGACAGAAGGTATCGTTCTGAGGTGCTCTAACTGTATTTCTGAGGCCTGGCCTCTTATACCTACATTTATGACTTTATTGCAGATTACACATACATGTTTAAAGCTTTGATGTATGGAAAAGACATTCTTGGAACTCCCCTTTGGGCCCGTTCCCACACACATTTACAGTTGAAGTCCCCACCCTAGTCACAACAGGTGATGAGCATCGCGCAGCTGGATAATCCGCCGATTCACGGAATGTGGGGAGTTTGATCGGATCTCATGGGGTGGGGGCTTTGATCAACCCGGGGATTCTTTGATGGGGGAAGCTTTCTATTGTACGGGGAGGGGCAAGGATGGTATCGGCAGAGCTGGGTGTCGGCTTGGGAACGGGGAGGACAAAACGGGCACACGGGGAAAAAAGGGGTTTGCATCTAAGGGCCGGAGATCATGAAAGGAAAGCAGGGAGGCGTCGCGCTGGGAACAGGATGAGAGCCTGGGGCAGAGCAGCGCCGAAGAGGGGTTTATGACTCAAGGCAGGTGCAAGCAGGGGGTGGTCAGCGTGCGGGCTTAGCGAAGGCAAAGGGCTATGTCAGGGGCCAGCGGCATGCAAAAGGGTTTGTTCTGATCGGGGCATCTTAAAATGGCGGGCGTGCACGACAAAAGTGTGGCATCAGAGAGGAGGCAAGATGGCGCAGATAATGTTCACCAAAACGCACTAATTTTCCACAGTCCTCCCTTTAACATATTCAAGACATCTTGCTGGTTCATTTTCTATTCGGTTCTACTGTGGTGAGCATGAGAAAGAAAACGGTAGGAACCCTAGATGGAAAAGAGTTGTAAACAATACATTTTGAGGTTTCTAGTTTTTTTTTAGGAGGTGCACCTATTTGATAAAGCAGGAAAGTCATAGGAATGAAATACAAAAACGGCGAGCAGCAAGTACATATCATAACGTGAACTGGCAGGTTAATACATGTTTCAGATTCGGATTGGAGCAGGATCAATACAATGGCGGCTGGGAGAGAAATGAGGCGTAGCAAAACGGTGGTTGAGGATGTCGAATGTTCGAAGTTTTATGAGTTCTCATTGTTCTTTGTGGTCTTTCGTTGGCGCTGTTGAGCACCGGCGGTGGAGCTACAAGTCCAGCTCTGTTCTAAGTTCTGCGTTGCAGGGCACGACCCTTTCCTCGCGTTTCTGGTCGGAAAGGTCCTTTTCGCCCTGTGTCCTTTGAGGTGATTGTCAGAAAGTTCCGATGGAAGAAGAGCGTTCAAAACAGTCCATAGGGTAGGTCAGAGGAAAAAGGGGGATGGAGCAAGGCCAAATTGGGAACAAACTAGGGGAACGAGAGACTTCAAATGGGCGGGCGTGCGACGGAATTCAGAGAGCGGGGACTTGTCGAAAGGCACTGGACGTCGAGCAGGGGCATCAGGTCGACCCTTTCTTTTCATGCTGTCGAAAACAGTGCCTCGTCCTGCAGCTCCTTTCAGTCGTGGTCTCGCCTTGGCTAATGTCGCAGGTGTCCCTTAGTCTGCAGTCGGGCCTCGTGCTCCCACATCCGGTCCTTCTCTCCTCCAACAGCAGTACCCTTAAACAAGTTTGAAAAGACAGTCTTTAGAAAATTTGCAGATGAAGATAATCAAAAAAGTCTATTTCTCTCCCAGCTCCAGGCAAAGAATGAAAATGTCCGTTAGATTTAATGTTCACAACTGGCATATGAATGACCGGTGGCGGACCTGTTGGATTTACTATGACTTTCCTTCATAATCATTTATTACAGGCATGACAGTTCATCTGATGGTAACCCACCTTCGGGAGACAAATCTGGCAAAGATATGCCGTTCTCTAGAGTTTCACATTTACAAAAGGGTACAGTGAGTCGTCAACATGGTACTACACAGGTATTTTGCTGAGAGACGAACATGGCTAAACATTTCCTTTCTATCGGTGCATCCTGTTTTTCAACTACTGCGGGGTTCATTTTGATGATTTCTTTACCTTGGTCTAGTCTGTTAACCTTGTAAAACATCATTCTGGGTCCTACGTAACCTTTCACAGCCCGGTTACTTAACTAGGAAGGACAGGGGTTTTATGGGAAACAACCAGGGACATAGACAGGGGAGGTAACGGGGGTGATCGTTTTTCTGGTTTGGGTATTGCGACGATTCGGGGAGGGGAGGGTCGCGTATTCTGAGGTCCTTGTTTTATACTATAGGAGCCGTTGACATGTAGTTCCCTTATTTCGGGCCAGATTAGGGAACCTCTGTCGCCTTACCTGTCCTTTCCCTTACGGCCCAACCTGGGTTCATTGACTTCTAGCGGAAAAGGAGAGGTAATGACGCGGCCTCAGGGTGATTGTATTAAAGACAAGCGTTTGTGCAAATACTGACGGTATTTGAAGCCAATTAGGTGGTGTGCTAGGGGTGGCAATCTGCCAATTTCGGGGCTAACCACTCGGAAGAGTGGTAGTGCAAAAATAGAGAGAGAGAGAGAGAGAGAGTGAGAGAGAGAGAGAGAGAGAGAGAGAGAGAGAGAGAGAGAGAGAGAGAGAGAGGAGGGAGAGAGAGAGAGAGAGAGAGAGAGAGAGAGAGAGAGAGAGAGAGAGAGAGAGAGTGCAACGGCAGGCTAAATAGTACACGTGCAACAGAGAGGGCGGCAGTGCATTCAAGAAAGGCTATTTAGTGCATTACACAGTAAAGGGTATTCACGAGTCCGCGTTAGAATCTTGTAATCATGCAGTTTGAGCATTAGACAGGGTAGAGGGGACGTGCTTTGAGAAAAGGAAAGAAGAAAAAAGGAGGTACCATTTTGTCGCACTTTCTCGCATTCTCGGTCCTTTGACCAGTTGGGTCAACGCCTCAGTCACACACACACACATTCCCTCACAGTTTCGCATCATACGTGACATGGGTTCGTTCGTCCGGTCTGGTTTAAGGGTGATCACTTTTTATCAGGTTGTGCTAATTTTTCGGGTTTGTTCGATACGTGAGTAGTTTGCAGGCGTGCTTAGACACCACCCTGCGGCGCTAGTCCGTTTCGTGTATTTAGACATGGCAAGGTCTCAGATCTTCGCCACACCTTGGCTGTGATCTCTGATGTAACCTGCAGAGGGAGGAAAAAAGGGGGGGGTGGGGGAGACAGCATTCGCGCGCATTCAAATACATGGATTCATAAGTCCTTTACTTACCTCTTACTCGTCTTTCCTCCTTGGGGCAGGGTCCCCGGGGATATGGTTTTCGGAGTCGAGGGGGGGTAGTGTGTTCATGTAGGGCGTGTGCGGGGAAACATAAAAAGGAAACCAGAGGTGCCTAGTGCGAGGTATCTAGTTAAAGGATATATCTCACTATCGGGATCCTTAAACCTCTTTCAACGCCGTGGCGTTCTAAAGTTCTTCGGTTCTTGGGTCCCTGCTACTTTGGAACGTTGTACTTTACAATATTTACATTATTTCATTTCACCCTCCCTTTACATTCCCTCATTTACACCATTCGTTTTACCCATCCTTGGAAGTCACGGTCTTCCTCTACGCGAGAGTTCATGAGTCAGTCGCGTACTTTTAAGGCGGAGTGTCGTGTTGTCGATCCGATCCGTCCTCCAGGGCTGGGCAACCATCTTCCTTTAACCTTAAAGAGAGAGCAGAGTAGGGTGCACAGAAAAAGAACTTTCCTACCCATCCCATATTGTTTTAAAATAAAGCATGCAATACCCGTCCATAGTTTCAAAGACTTTATTTTGCAAATTAATTTCAGCATATGGATTAGGAGGGTGTGGTCGTATTTGGTCGGTCGTGGCAATGGCTAAAGTGCGTACAGTGGGGGGTGTCGTTTGCAACAATAAAAACATCGGAAAGTTTTACTCATTCATTTGTAAGAGACTAAAACGTCTATTAATTGGCTGGGGGTTCGGGGGCATATATTTTCATAATTTAGAAACATAATCATAACAGTTGTAATCAGATTTCCTATATGCATACCGTACGTGTGCATCGTAAATGAGGTTTACATCAGTTATAAAAATATAATACATTGTACATTCGTAATCAACATTTGTAACGGGGATCTTTTCACACTATTCGTCGAGTGAGTTCTCTTCGTCTTTTCTAGCCAAGTGTACAAAGGATCATATAAAATCTCAGAACATCAAGTTTATATTAGTGCGAAGGAACACCACGAGGTGTTCGTAAGTTCCGATCGATACCAGCGCCATTTTGGGCGGGGCCGGCACAGTCCGGAAGCAGCATCAGGGGGAAATGTTTCCATTACTGGCAGTTTGGACCAGAGTCCTTTTCGGCAGTTCTAGAATTCACGCTAACAGAAGGTGTGGCAATGTCATGTTTGTTTCGTTGGCGATCAAGGCAGCCGTCCCTTACCGGGAACCTGCAAAGGCCGAAGGTTCCGCCGGGGACCTTTGTATGATCTTCAAGGCTGCGGAGATGCTGTCGGAGATGGGGGCTCGTGCTCCATGGGACAAATGTTCGAGTTGTATGGCTGGCCAAAGTTACTCTAGTGGCCGGGGCCCGCCTTCCAGCGGATCCAGACGCCATTTTGAGGCCCTACAGGGGCCACTCTCGTCGAGTTTTCAAGAATGGAAGAGACCCTTCGGAGTGAAAGGAAGAGGTCCCTGTTTTGTGAGAGCGGGACGTTCAGCTGGGGTGCAGCTGTGATGCCCCCACCTGGGGGGCGAGGGAGACTCGTTCACATCGTCTCCTTCTCCCGGTGCACTCCATGCCGCTCCTTTTCATCGCCCCGCATGAAGGCCTCTCCACATCCGGTGTTCCCCAAGTGCCACCATTGTACGTTCGGTGCTGCGCAAATACTGGGGTGCCACCATTGTACGTTCGGTGCTGCGCAAGTACTGGGGTGCCACCATGGTGTGTCCGGTGCTGTGGAAGTATGGGCACCATCGCCTGACTGGGGGTGTTCGGCGTCGGGCTGGGGGCTGGGAAACCTCCTACCGGTGGAGGTGGGAGAGGCTCGTCCGTGTCGCCTCTCCCTCCCAGCCCAACTTGGACAAATTGTTGTGGAGGTACGTGCAGGACATCCCGCCGTCCAGGACTGCTGCGGCTGTGACGGAAGAGAAAAGGAAGAGGTGCCTCGCTCTCCTCTTGACATGTGGCGGGACTACCTTAGTCTTTCCAGGCCCGTTGCGGCCGGCCAAGGAGACATGTGGCGGGACTACCTGCAAATGCCCAGGCTGCGGGCTCCTGCCTCTCCTCCGGCTCCCCCATACGTTAAGATTTCCTGACCAAGAGTTGGCGGCGGGGCTCGCCTTATATGGGTTGCCGTTGGTTGGGCGTAGCCGTAACCCTGCCCTACTTTGGAAGGTTCCAGAATGGGGGGGGGGGCGAATGTTCTGTTTGACTTTCATTTTCTACAGTTTATCGTTATTATTCCTTGTTTGTTGTGTTAAATTAAAAGTTCAAGTTTATTAATGGTCTACGGGTTTTGTTTTATCATTTCTTTCTTTCCAGGTTGCTTTTATGCTAAGTTTCTGCTAACAGGGGTCGAGTAACACGGAAACACGTGTAGAGGGATGACGCAGATTTGTACATTACATACACACAAACTCAGACGGGGGACAGTACAAGTACGACATACAAAGACCCAAGACAAATATAAAAACAGTTATTGGTCATAATTATCTCTTTCCGTCTGTGAATTTTAAACGAGGCTGGGTTCCCGTCTTGACATTGCCCGACCTAGGAGAACTTGATCATGCCGCTGAGATTTTCCTGGCGAAATCTGTGCCATCGGGCATAATCAAACGTGGTGGTTCTGTCTGGTCTGTCTATGTAAGTCGGGTTCTTCTCTGTCTCGCGCCTTTTCTCGTACTGTCGGTCTGTCGTTCTTGTCGGCCCTTTGCCTTTACTCACGCTCAGTAGAGTCGGGCATTGGGCTTTCCAGTGTCCGACATACCTACAAAAAGCGCATTGGTCTGACCCTAAGTCTGGTCGTCCTTTGCGTAGTGTCGGGGGATAAGTTGTGGGTAGCGGTGTCCTGGGGTTGTCCTGTCGGTATATTTCCCTACTTGGTTTATCCTCGTCTTTTCTCTGTCGTTTCGTAGCCTCTCTGCGCCACATACCGAGACTGTCGAGCATAATTGGCGTCGTCTTATTATTTCGAAGGGCTATTTCTAACGTTTCTATTTTATCAAGGTCAAAGGATCCTGCCAGTGGCCACTGTTTGTCTTGGCTATCTTCGGTATACCTGTGCCATAATTTATTATAAGCTATGGTGACTAACCCATAGTTTATGAACATGTCCTTATTAGGGGTGCCTTCTAGTGGAGCTATATGGTCCACCTCTAACACCCGGTCCGGGCTAAACAGGCTATTTATCAATGGGGAGAAGACAGACATGACGGCTCGTAACGAGGGACTAAAAAGTCAGCACTGCCTATCTTATCACTAGGTGCAAAGACTAGACAGAATATTTCTATTCTACGTTGTTTGCAGGTAGTGAATACCTCATGGATCCAAAAAAATATAAAACCAAACGACCAATAAATAACAATGGGGAGAATGAGTAGGTCCGCAAAGATCTGCGTCACCTACCCTTTTCACTATCTGAAAAAAGGGTGGTCTCTTCCCTACTTGCAGACAGGGAATCTCCAGGAAACAATAGTTTGCGAACAACAGTTCAGTTTCAAGCAATTATTGAGTGGGGGAGAAAAAGAACAAGCACGGCTGCTACCCTACTTATCCTCCACTGCTTGCAAAGGGAGAGGGAGCCTGTTGTTTCTCCGTTTGCAGACAGTGAATCTCTAAATAAAAATAAACAAAGCAATACTAGTATTTTGAACAATCAAGCAATCAAAACAAATTTTTCGCAACTTGTCGTGGCAACACGACCTTACCCGGACCATGTGGACAGTTTCTTGTCTTCCGAATCCAGCGCCCGATCGTCCTCTTTTTCTCGTATTTCTCACGGCACTCCTGATGGTTCCCAGTCAGGACCGTAGATCACTCGAGAGAGGTCTGTTCGGAACTAGTGAAGTTCGGATGATCGGCTGCCAGACGAGGGTCTATTGGGCAAGAGCTCTCCCGATCGTTGCAGTCGTTCACTCTGTCGTCGGGACCTCTCCCACTGGATCCACGAGTCGCTGATGGGCCCCACGCTTGGGACGCCAATTGTAAAAAGTTCAATCGGGTCGGGGACAATCGATATTTGCCCGGCGGTATTGCCTCTGTGACCCTCTAGTTATTTAAAAATCAATGAAGAGGCAGGCGCTGGAGACTGGAAAGCAGGAAACAAGGTTTTTTTATTCTCTCCGGAGGAGAACACAACGAAACGGACAGAAGGTATCGTTCTGAGGTGCTCTAACTGTATTTCTGAGGCCTGGCCTCTTATACCTACATTTATGACTTTATTGCAGATTACACATACATGTTTAAAGCTTTGATGTATGGAAAAGACATTCTCGGAACTCCCCTTTGGGCCCGTTCCCACACACATTTACAGTTGAAGTCCCCACCCTAGTCACAACAGGTGATGAGCATCGCGCAGCTGGATAATCCGCCGATTCACGGAATGTGGGGAGTTTGATCGGATCTCATGGGGTGGGGGCTTTGATCAACCCGGGGATTCTTTGATGGGGGAAGCTTTCTATTGTACGGGGAGGGGCAAGGATGGTATCGGCAGAGCTGGGTGTCGGCTTGGGAACGGGGAGGACAAAACGGGCACACGGGGAAAAAAGGGGTTTGCATCTAAGGGCCGGAGATCATGAAAGGAAAGCAGGGAGGCGTCGCGCTGGGAACAGGATGAGAGCCTGGGGCAGAGCAGCGCCGAAGAGGGGTTTATGACTCAAGGCAGGTGCAAGCAGGGGGTGGTCAGCGTGCGGGCTTAGCGAAGGCAAAGGGCTATGTCAGGGGCCAGCGGCATGCAAAAGGGTTTGTTCTGATCGGGGCATCTTAAAATGGCGGGCGTGCACGACAAAAGTGTGGCATCAGAGAGGAGGCAAGATGGCGCAGATAATGTTCACCAAAACGCACTAATTTTCCACATGTTCATGAATGGTGAAGGTCTCCCAAATGTCATGAGTGGCTTTGTGTGGGGTAAATGTCTCCATTCCCTGAGACTGTGAATTAGTATCTAAACTTAGACAAATAAATGCTACTTTCTGCGCACCTAATGCGAAAATAGGTTTGTGAATCAGGTCCTCAAACCTCAAACCTGTCAAACAAAGCAATCCCTGGCTGAGCCATGCTAAACATGTGGCTGCAAAAAAAAATCAAATCCTTAAAGTGCTAAGAAAGTACAGGCCAGATTTACGACCCTTTCATTTAGCGCCTCACAATGCCAGCCCTCCCAAGGCCCTACTGGGGTCAGCAGACTACCATGTCTGGGACTTCTTTTTGAATAAAGCAGTTTTTTTTTTTAAATGCAGCCCGTTTTCCATAAAGAAAACGGAATACATTTAAAAAAGAAAAATGAAACCTTTCAGGTTCATGTTTTTTAAGGGCTAAGACCACTGCCTTCTCTTAAAAAGTATTTTCCCATATATTCACAAAGGGGAAGGGGTCTCCAGGAGATCCCTTCCCCTTTTCGAGTTGTTTAGTGGTAAACTGCGAGTGTGCGGCCGCAAAACTTTAGTGCATAGCGAGAGTCGCAAATGCTATTTTGCGAGTCTTTGACTTGCAAAATAGAATTTGTACATGCTGATACTCTTTTTTGCGGCTGTAAACAGGAGGATCTCCCATTTGTGGCTGCAAAAAAGGGTCGTACATCTGGCCCTACATGAATAAAAGATGTTCCCTTTGTTGATGAATGAGCGCTGGTGGAGTGAGGTTCACGCTCTCTTGTACTTTGAGACTGCTCTGTTGTGGTCATTCATTCTGTGCTACGTATTACTATCTGCCGATTGGTTGTAGTTGTAACAGCAGCATCTGGAAATAAAAGAGGGCTCAATCATGAATCAAATTTTTTTTAAATGAAAGATGCAAATACTATGATGGATTGTACTTGGGTGATGTTGTCAAATTGCAAAAGGTCAGAACGGTACAACGTGTCTTGTAGGCAGTCTTGGTAAATATGATCACACCTCTGACACCAGTCAATAACTGCATTACTTACTTCCTGCCGAAGGTGAGGCCCTGAAGTCAATGCATGGTGCACCATTAAAAACTGATTGACCTCATCGGTATTAGCGGCTCACTCAATTGGTGGCTTCCAGATGACCATCCTTCCTGCTACCTGTGTGGATGCCCAGTATTCCAACATGTGCCCTTACTGTAAAATCTTTACATAGAGTCCATAGGGGCTTTGGAAACCACTCAGGACACCAGGTTTCATGAACGCGTTGTTAGAAAGTAATCGACAAGCATGAACATCACCGGCGCCATCTTGCCTAACAAGAAGCCATCATCCACACGTAAACAGCAGCCATTTTAGGTGCCGTGGCCATCTCGCGCTTTGCAAGTCACCCATGATTCACCCTGACCCTGCAACCATCCCCGGTTCCCTGATTCAGCATGACCAGATGCACTAAGGTCATAAAACCTTGTTAGCCTGACAAAGCCCCAGAGCCACTTCCCACCCTAAAACACATTTGTCCTTTCATCCCCTGCACATGAGCCAGGCCTTCTGATAACCCCCAACTGCACCTGGCCACTTGATCCGGTCCCAGGCTGTAAACCAAGCCTTGCGGACGCACTTTATTGCCCCCACACAGCAAGACATTGTTGCACAAACAGAAATGCTTGATCTTATCACTTGCACAAACTTTAGATCTGACTGATCCCACACACTTTTATGTCCTGCTGGAATGTCCGGCTGCAAGATGGCAATCATCTGTTAGATTTGGGAGGGGGAACGACAGCTGGTGGGTCTGTGTGGGAACCGCCTGGAGGCAGGAATTCCTAGGATGTTTGACCACTAATAAAGTTACTGAACATGGTATAAAAAGGAGGGCAGCAGAGAAATTGTTAGAACATCTCCTGAAGACATTGATTGTGTCAGGCCTGTTGTGTTATCCGCTGGAGTAATAAACCTGTTCTTTTCCGTCCAGTTGCCAGCGCCTGTCTCTTTATTTGGTAAATATCGATATTGGGAATTAGAGGCGCTTTACGCTAAACAGCCTTGGTATTCGTTAAAGATTGGCTGTTTTTCCACAATTGGCGTCCCAACGTGGCGCCCATCAGAGACATGCGGGTCCAGGTAGAGAGGTCCTAACGACGGAGTGAACGACTGCAACGATCGGGAAAGTGCACCTGCCCAAAAGAGACCCTTGTCTGGGCAGCCGATCATCCGAACTTCACCGGTTCCGAACGGACCTCTCTCGAGTGACCTGCGGTCCTGACTTGGATCCCACAGGAGTGCTGCGGTAAAATTGGAGTAAGAGAACGATTGGGCGCTGGAAAGGGAAGGCGAAGAACTGTCCACGCGGTCCAGGTAAGATTAAGTAGGACGTTTATACGTCTGATTGGTAGGATGGTTTATCCATCTGATTGTTTGATTGATTGTATTGGAATTGTTTGGATTGAAATACTAGTATTGCGCTTTATTGGTTTGCTTAGCTCGTTAGCTATTTGGTACGTTGGCTCTCTTTGAGATATTCCCTGCTTGCAAACAATGAAGAATAGGAATATTCTCTCTCTTTGCAGACAGCGTAGAATAGGTATTGCGGACCTTTGTCCACAATTTTTAGAGATTTTCACTTGTCCGATTATACGTCATGCCTATCTTCTCCCCACTGATTTGTAATTGGTTCAACCCGGACCGTTTATTAGAGGTCAGTCATCCGGCTCCACCGTGGGGCACCCTAATAAAAAGGACATGAATATAAAATATGGATTAGTCGCTGTAGCTATAGCATAAAACTCACTAGTAAAATCAAGTAAATCAGTAGGCCACTGATGGGATCTTTTGACCCCGCTAAAATTGAAACGCTAGGAATAGCCCTTCACGAGAAATATGGAATTAGCAACATGAATATTGATTGTTTGGTAGTTTTTGAATAAAGGTTACTATTTGCAAATAGTAAAGGACAGGTAATGCAGACTCCTTGTCTGAATTTAGGATTAATTGAGAGATTCTTTTGACCGATATCCATCATGCCTGTCTTTTCTGAAGTGATTGGAAAATGGTTGTTTTAGCTTGAATTGTTTGTTGAACAAAAAGTATGGTATTTGTCCCATAATGTATGACTCATTGAGGAACAAATACGCAAAGAAGGAACTCAAATTTAAATGGCCAGTAAAATGAAGGAACTCGATTATAAAAAGTTAAAAAGATACAGTACACAGAAACAATGTCAAAAGAATGGTCAAGATCTGTTGTATTTTACACTCCTACAACGTAAGCAATTGGTAAAGATCCTGATATTTAGATATATCAATGAAGAGAACAGTAGATCAAACCTGTTTTTCTTAGCAGCTCCCTCGGAGGAGCAAAAGCGCGCCTTTTTCAAACTAGGAATCTTTGTTTACATTACAGTTGTAAGGTTCCCAAAGAGGTACAATAGCCCGAAATTTGTTAGCTATGAACCCCAAGTGCATTCTGGTCCTTGGAGTCCTAAACATCGTAAGCTTTGTTTTACACACCACGTATTTCGGAGGAGATTTTCAAATGCTCCTAAGCCTTACCAAAGGAATGCCATCCAGTCTAACATTAGGCAGGAGTAAGTTATAAACGTATTTAGTAAAAAGGAGAGAAAAATCTTCTCTAAAACATATTTGCCTGCATGGCCAAAGCCAGGGCTCAAAAAACATCGCAAGACAGCTCGTTTTAAATGTTAGCAATTAATGTCCTTGCACAAGTCATATGATTAGAATGAACACTTTATAGGAAAGCCCTGCTCTGTTTTAAAATCTCGTAACAGCCTAACGCAGCGATCATCTATTTAGATTATATATGAAAGACAATTCTGGGCATTGTATTTTAGCAGTCGGGCACAAATGCATATTATCGGTTTTTAGAAAGGCACAGTTTCTTTTGTGTGTTATAGATTGGTATGCCTTGCACAAACATTTCAGGTATGGCCTAGTCCGTGTTTATGGACCCCATGAATAGGTCTGCCAGCCGTGGCAATTACGAATCTGTGATTTTCTGGCACAACTGTACTCCTGCGCTATCAAACTAGAACTGCGCCGTGTCCTCCACCCGTCCGCAAAACTGATCTCCATGCAGACATTAGACAAGTCTGTTAGTGGTCTTACCTTGTAGCAAAAATGCATACCATTGAAAGCACGAATGCACCCAGCGAAACTCGTTTCCATGCTCCACGAATAGGAACGGCCCAAGGCCACTGTAAATCGTTTTCTTCAATGAGAACATTGATTCATCACCCTCCCCTCACCTTTTACTGAGTACCTCTGGCCTCTGACCCTTTCCTACACGCGGTCTGTAATACCGCACTCGGACGATCTATGTAGTGAGCATCCTATCATTGGTTATCTTTGCCGCCCTACCAGTTCTTCTGGGCTTTAATGCCGAGGTATCAAGGACGATACAGAAAAGGGGGTGGTGATGAACAGAGTGTCTGAATTAAGCAGACCACTCTTACCCAGTCCAAAGATCAGGGCTTGATCCATCACCGTTATTTATCTCACTGCCCCATCCCAGCTCAGAACCTGGCTGTATGCAAATTAGTCTGTCCCTGGCCCAGTGCATCATGGGAACAGGGCAGACCAAACTACAAAGCCAATTCTTCACCAGAAAGGAGACAAGCTACCGGGGACCGGTTTCTGGCATTTCAGCCTCTTCGGCCCGGCTTGCTTGAATCCTGATGGAGCAGTGAGAAAGGGACTCATGTCTGAGTATGCCCTGCCACACCTATAGTGGCCAAAAACGATACAGAAAAGGGGGTGGTGATGAACAGAGTGTCTGAATTAAGCAGACCACTCTTACCCAGTCCAAAGATCAGGGCTTGATCCATCACCGTTATTTATCTCACTGCCCCATCCCAGCTCAGAACCTGGCTGTATGCAAATTAGTCTGTCCCTGGCCCAGTGCATCATGGGAACAGGGCAGACCAAACTACAAAGCCAATTCTTCACCAGAAAGAGGTATCAAGGACTGCATCCCAAGAGATAAGTCAGGTACATGGTAACTAAAAATATTTTCGTTATAATGCGCGCTGATGTGCTATGAATGTTGCCCCCCTCCCCCTCTTTTCTTTCTGTAGGTTACATCGGAGTTTCAGCTGAAGAATGGAGAAGGCCTAAACGCACCATGTTCCACGCGAAAAATAGGCTAGTACTGTGAGATGGTATGTTGTATGCAGAGGCTATCTCTGAGAGCGTGAAAAATTGTATGGTATAAATGCGTGTGTGTCCTGATTTGTATGGTATTAATGCATATGTGTTGTGTACGCCTGGGTCGATAAGAGAATGCTTTTTGTATGACTGAGGTGTTGATCGAACGGTTAATGGGATGAGAAAAATAGGCCTGAACATGGTACCTACATGCGAAAGACGATTAGTGTTTTCAAAATATAGCACGTTCCTTACTTAGAAACAAGTCTCTCTAAAGCTAGCGAATGGGAGGGTAGCCTACATCAGGAGCTTGAAGGATTATTTCAGTACATCGAGCCCGACTCCAACTGATATCCCAAATGTGCGACCAAAGTAATACGCTCCTGTGAGTTGACCAAATAGAGAAATGAAGAGTCCCTCGGGTTGGGGCTTATCCAAATCCTCCTCCACCCAGAAGTTAGAGATATTGTCATGTTTTAGATTAACTCCTTCTTCTTCCATCCACATAGAAAAATAAGAATTGTACCATCACACGTCCGACTGACATCCTTCCTTTACCTCAGCTCGGACCATCGTTGCTAGATGTTGGGGGACCCCACCGTGAGTATAAGTACGACTCGGCTAGTGTCCGACCAATTAAAAGGGAGTAAGTAATTTCAAAATAGGCCACCAGCTAAAATTGTCGACTATTAGGAAAGTAGGAAAGAAGGAGCCTGACCCCCGAATAAATTAAGTAGAGTACTGAGAATACGCAACATGCATGAAAAAGTCCTTTTTGTCCAAAATAACTCTGTGTTTTTGTCTTCGATTTTTTGTACTTGATTCATGTACTGTCGCACCCTATTCGATATTTGTGTGTACGTAAACTATGCATTTATGTTTTCCCTCGGCTTGTGTGTTTTATATGTAAACCGACCTGTACTGTTCTATGTTGTATATGTACTGAATAGCCTATTATTGTACACACTCTCTCTCTCTCTCTCTCTCTCTCTCTCTCTCTCTATGTTGTGCGTGTATTGAATAGCCTATTGTTGTGCACGACGCTCTCTCTGTCTGAGAGCTCACTTTTGAATAAATGACGACACTGCACCTCACCGGTACACGCCCAATTGACTTTAAACACGACAGTGTTTGAACAAATTGACAGAAAAAAATATCATATTTTGCCATATTACTACCTCTCCTGTCTGTAAATTGATGGAACTTAATTGGCTGAGAAAGAAAGGACAGGTGAGACGACTTATGTCCCCTAATCTGGCCCTTAAAAGGGAACTATATGTCAGTGGCTTTTGTTTTAGTGCCTTAGTGACACAACCTTCATCGTTCATATTATCCCGCCCATTGCACATAAGTAGAGTGACCAAAACGTCCCCGTTTTTCCAGAATGGTCCCAGTTTTGTACCAGCTGTCCCAGAAAATTTTAAGACCTGTAGCTCATGTCCTGGTTTTTAAAGATAAATCGTCTAAAATTGTTAGAAGTTAGCCTTTGTTTCCAGAAAAGATTCAATAGACAAACAAGCCACCAGGTTTAAAATTCGCAATTTATGTAAGTTCTTACTGACCGTTCTGAAGCTCTCTGCTAAGGAACGCACTCGTAGCTTGAAGTAAGATCGTAGTCCTTCTCCCGATTTTGTGAAATGTCCCTAGTTGTGTTTTTACTTTAAGTTTCCAGTCACCCTAGATATAAGTTGTATGGACATCGCAAGTCCCTCATTGACTAATGAAGTAGCTAGGTTGTAAAGGATGAGGCAGAAATTAGAAAAATGTTTATAAAAAAATGACTCGAACAAAAGTGAAAGGAATGTTGTAGTAAGCCCTGCTGTATGAGTACTGAAACCAAAATGTTTAGCTGAAAGTAAGGAACATTGACAGGATGGAACAATGCTTACCCTGTGTACTTTATGGTAAACAATAGCTAGGAAGGGTACCTGTATGCCCATGATAATAGCACATCACACTTTTCGTAATTAGCAGACCGTGAAGAAAAATATAGCTCAACAGGATTTAGTTTAGAACAACGAGTCTCTGCCGGAGGAGCCGGTTTGAATTTGACAGACCATGCAATTGATAGATATTAGATTTCTTGCCACAATCGTGAATGAAAAAGGAATGAACACCAAGGATAAAAATTATGGTGGAAATTCGTAAGAAATGCTTGCAGACCTGCACCACAGTAATGATTTATGAGTTAATAAGAGGCACCGATGTAAGGATTAAAGAGTATCCACTCTATCGTCATTTTGAGTAACCAATAAACGTTTCCCCAGCTACTTGGGGTTGGGAGAGAAATTGATTTGTGTAAACGTCTTCCCCTGCCAGTTCTCTAAAAATTGTTTTGTACTTATTTAAAGATATCATGCAGTCGTCGGAGGAGAGGGGCCGGACGTGCTGCACAGCCTGGCTGCAGATCGTGGAACACCTATGACCTCGACCAAGGTGGAGCCGCAGAGCAAAGAGATGCTGGACGAGGCACCATTCCCAACATGGAAAATGAAAGAAAGAAGGGCTGTCCAGAAGCCCCCAACTTGTTGATCAACCGATGCCGAGAAGTCCCAGACCATTGAGCCTAATTGATGGGCCCACTTGCGTGAAATTTCTGCCCTCCTTGGTCCATTTCAAATCTGACCCCACTACGCCCTCTCTTCCCTCGACCTTCCAAAGCACACCACATTTTTTTTCATATGGAGTTTTGAAATTGACTTGATGAAGAAGCACAGCACACAGATAGAATAGGGTAGCGGGGATGGACTCCACGGATAAAGAATTAGAGTGCGGGTACCCTGTCTAAGGTACCTATGATAGATTAGTTAGGGAACAGGGCAAAAAGGACTGTGGTCTGAGAGCAAAGAATGGCCACGCCCTGCAACGTGGAATCTGGATCAGAGCTGGACGCTTAGCTGCAACGCCAGTGCTCAACAGCGCCAACGAAAGAAGATGAAAAATAAGAGCCTACCAGTGATGGCTCACTGTAATAAGACACTGGAAAGAAGAGCCTTTTTGAACATTATCACTCCCAGACTATCACTTGTATTAAGTTGAATTTCTCTCCCAACCACTTCGTATTGATTATGCCCCAATTGGACAAGAAAGAGATTTTCCTTTGAAACCTTACATCGGTCACTTTTACTGTATATGAATAACCAAAAAAGCATTAGCATTATATAATGATAATTGTAGAACACCAGTTGTCCGCATGAAATATGCCCTCTAGTTTGGACCCCCATGGAGTCTAGTCCTCAAACAATGCACTTAATGGTCTTTACCCTGCCAGAACAATTTGTATGATAACATGTGTGTATTTGAAATGAACTCTCTGCATCATCTAAGAAATATGCCCATCTCCAGGTCTAAACGTATGATACGACAACTGTCATTTTGTATGCACTGCCTCCTCGACTGTCACATTGATTGCAAAAGATTATTGACAACGCTGTCTTTACTGATAGCAGGATTGTTTTCATCTGCCCGTAATACAAATAGGCCACCAAAGACCGCAATAGACAACCCAACTGCACACTGCCTTTGTGTTCCTTATGTCTAAACCCTTTGTGCACCTAAGGCTGTAGACACTGACCAAAATAGACTAGCAAGATGTCTTGGGAACGTTCAAAGGGGCGACTGTTAGAAAGTAATCAACAAGCATGAACATCACCGGCGCCATCTTGCCTAACAAGAAGCCATCATCCACACGGAACCGGCATCCATTTTAGGTGCCGCGGCCATCTCGCGCTTTGCAATTCACCCATGATTCACCCTGACCCTGCAACCATCCCCGGTGCCCTGATTCAGCATGACCAAATGCACTAAGGTCATAAAACCTTGTCAGCCTGACAAAGCCCCGGAGCCACTTCCCACCCTAAAACACATTTGTCCTTTCATCCCCTGCACATGAGCCAGGCCTTCTGATAACCCCCAACTGCACCTGGCCACTTGATCCGGTCCCAGGCTGTACACTAAGCCTTTCGGACGTACTTTATTGCCCCCACACAGCAAGACATTGTTGCACAAACAGAAATGCTTGATCTTATCACTTGCACAACCTTTAGATCTGACCGATCCCACACACTTTTATGTCCTGCTGGAATGTCTACCTGCAAGATGGCAATCATCTGTTAGATTTGGGAGGGGGAACGACAGCTAGTGGGTCTGTGTGTGAACCGGCTGGAGGCAGGAATTCCTAGGATGTTTGACCACTAATAAAGTTACTGAACATGGTATAAAAAGGAGGGCAGCAGAGAAATTGTTAGAACACCTCCTGAAGACACTGATTGTGTCAGGCCTGTTGTGTTCTCCTCTGGAGTAATAAACCTGTTCTTTGCCGTCCAGTTGCCAGCGCCTGTCTCTTTATTTGGTAAATATCGACATTGGGAATAAGAGGCGCTTTGAGCCAAACAGCATTGGTATTCGTTAAAGATTGGCTGTTTTTCCACAGCGTTGGCGATATGAAGTTCTACCTCATAGTGCCATCAGGAGATTACATAGCTTACCTATGATACTGACTGAGAGAGACATGATCTTGGATGCCTGGTGTCCTCTTCAAAGTAAAACCATTAGAGCTACAACCACAATAAAAAAAATAACATTCAATCTTGTCTGACACTGATGAATCCTGGGAGCTTTTCATCCATCCTCAGCCAGTTATTAAGTAACTTTCTTGTTTTTTCTGCCTGGTACCAGCTGTGACTCCTCTGGGAGCTAAATCCACTACTGCCTTCCAGAAACCTTTCCTACTATGAACAAACGTGTTGCATTTCAACATTGATGGAGAGAATGAGATGCTGATAGATTTATCAAAATCAACCTTCACCCCTTTAAAGCAGTCTTCAAGGACACAGCCCCACCCTAAAAGATCTGGAGTAGCTATCAGACAAGCAAGCATTGAACTGTTTAATTCACAAGGACTTTCATGCTAGAAAACCTGACTTCCTTGCCAACAACTAAGCCTCATTGGTGGCCAGAGATTAACTCTTAATCATAAGAGCCAATACCAAAACTGTAAGAGAGAGCAAAAATGCTGGTACTACAATGTTTGCATATTGTTTGGAATTATCTGCTTTTATAACCAAGAATGTTCATATGCATCCTCCTCTTTAAAAAAGTATTGAAAGCATTACTGTTCCTGCAAACTCTGCAACCCTGCAAATGCTAAGGAGTTCTGGTGGCACACCTAGATAATTCATTGTATCCTCAAATCAATCACACGTGCCATCATAAGTGACCTCAAAATACACACACGTATCTGTATCCCCACTTGTTGTGCATCTTATTATACATTGTAAGACTTCAGAAGGATGTGCAATCCTATTTAACATGGTGTTAAATGCAGAGGGGAGAGAGAGCTTTATGATTTTGGACCCAGATTATGGAATGTTGTCCAATTTTCCCATCACTCAATTTTCCTCCCCACTTTATTTGAAATGCTCTACTCAAGCATATGTTTATGCGGCATCTAATCCTCCTTCTTGCTTGGCCATGTTATCTACAAGAATAGCATAGTCTACAGATTATTTAGCTTCAGCCACACACTGTATAAATATGGACATACACTGATTCTAGATTTTGTTTTAGAAGCCAGTGAGTATTCCTCACATGTACTCATATGTCCTGTATCAGGCTGTAGGTGGCAACAGCTCATTTGATAGAACTTTTATCTCTACCAAGGTATGAGCGAGGAATCTGACATATTTAGTGTTTTCTGATAGAAGGGTGTGCTTTCTACTATGTGAATAGCTACTTTCCGCAGGCAATTATTTAGTGGAAAGTCTAATACTGCCCATTACTGCAAGTGGAATTTACACCATGAAATGTTACCACCTTAAATCTCACCTCGAAATTGGAGGTACTTTTTAGAGCCTCCATCTGTGGTACTTCTCAGAATGTTAAAGACAGAAAACATACCCTTTCTGTGTAAATCTAAAGCCAATGTTAAGCACACCATCCCAGAAGTATCTCCAAATGACATCCGGATACAGTGGGGGGTATTCACCCTTGATTAAGCAAAGATCCATACAGAACTACATCGAACCAAGGCGGAGTAAAAGATTTAGCCAGAGGTATCTCTACCAGGGCAGGTGTGCCAACATGGGTATACTAAATATGGCAGTTATACTGCCAAATATCCAGGCAAGGAATCTGTTATTTTCTGCACATTTTCTGACACCACTGTTCTCTTAATCAGTCTAGAAATTGCATACAATGTTCATTGTTCTCAAACTTGTCCCTTTGGTCGAGGGCTCTGGTGCTGTGTAATTGCACTTCTAACCTGTGATACTGAGCTGGAACACTTGACTTTGCTGAGTTGTCTTTGCCGGGATCCTGTTCTCCACTTCGCAGTAGTAGTCTCCAGAATGAGAAGTCTGAGCACTTTCAATAATGAAGGAAGGTCCACTTGTCATGAGGAGGTCTCTGGTTCCTTCTGCCCCACTCTTATACCATCTGTATGTAATCGAAGGTGATCCTTCTGCGAAACATGTAAACTTCAACGTACCTTCTTGAGAAACTTCAAATAAGGATCCTGCCGGCTGGACAACAGGTTTAGTCACAGCAACTACAATGTCAAAAAAGAAGAAAAGGTTAATTAAGATATCAAGAAAACTGAAAACAAGACTTTTTTATTTTTTATGGTGGTAACCTGTATCCACTCCCTCCAGATTAGTCATTACAAATATGGCATTTTTCTTACTTCAAATAATTGCATGAAAAATTGTAATATTGAGAAGTCTGCAGAAATGTGAAAACTGTAAGATATTTTAGTAGTTGCTCTAGAGTAAGCATGGGCGGATTTTGCGAATTGGCAATCCGCAAAATTGCGTATTTACGGATTCGCAATCCGCAAAATCCGCGTACTCTCGCGAATTTTGCGGATTCCTTTTTTTTTATGTTCGCAAGTTTTTCTGCTATTTCGCAAGGGTTTTTTACCAGTTCGCAAACGCGAACTTACTTGTCGGGTAGCAACGGTCGCGACCATGTTGTTTCTACGTCTGTTTCACCACTGCCACCCTCTGTTTCACCACTGCCACCCTCTGGCTCACCCATGTCACCCTCTGGCTCACCCATGCCACCCTCTGGTTCATCACTGTAGATTATGGGGGGAAAAGCACACCTGCCCTGCCTCAACTGACATGAATGAATTAGGGGCTGATTAATGTGTCACTGAATTTGAACTTCCAGGCTGGCAGCTGCTTCCTTATCTGTAATTGCTTTCTGTTGCAGTGTAATTTTTTTAACTGGACCTTTGTTGTATACTTGTACCTATTCTCTGAGCCTGCTATGAGGGTCAGAGCAGGGTCATAGAATAGTTGCGAGTATGCAACTGAACTCTGAAGGGGCCCCTCAGGAAGCACTACAGGGAATGGTTACTAATGATAAGATTGAACTTTTGCACCTGCTGAGTGCTTTCAGTTTTGCAAAAATCCAAATATCCAGCAGCATCCACAAAAACTAATCCTTCCATGCACTACAGGGAATGGTTACTAATGATAAGATTGAACTTTTGCACCTGCTGAGTGCTTTCAGTTTTGCAAAAATCCAAATATCCAGCAGCATCCACAAAAAGTAATCCTTCCAGGTCAAGATCCAAATCAAAGTGACCAGCACATGAAGAAAGCACTGGGAGGAGCCTGCTGGACAGGAACAGGAAGTTGGAGACTGTGGGGCACTTCCTTCCTCCCACCTAACCCCCCCCCCCCAAAAATGGACTCCTTGCAAAAAAAAAAGTGCAGGCAAATGTCAACCTGAGGAGTTATTCTGATAAAAATCATAATTTTCAAGGTTTATGCTGCCTGCTGGTGGATTTCTTGTGCAAAATTGCAAATTTTGCAATCTCGCAATTGCGAGATTGTCGCTGCCTGCTGCATCTACGTGTTCGCAAGTGTTTACTCCCGCGAAATTGTATAGTATTCTAGTTGGCAAGTGCGACCAAGCAAAAAATCTGCTTCGCACGGAGTTACGAATTTTCGGCAAGTTCGCGAGAGTTCGCGGATTGCGAATTTGCCGAAAATCCGCAAAATCCACGAGCGGAACGGATTTTACGCTCATGCTTACTCTAGAGTCAGTGTCTCGGTTACAGCACCACGCTGGCTTTGCACAGTGCCCACACTCTATTGGGCATAACTTGTGTAATTTGCTGTAGCGAAATTACATGAAATATCAGTAAAATTATGTTAGATTATGTAAGATTACATATAGTTAATTGCGGAGAATACCCAGCATTTAGCTCTATTGTGAAAAAAGGACCCTCATGCCCAAAATTGACCAGAGGAAGGGGCACATTATCAAGAACGGCGTTAAAATTATCGCCTGTTTAGCGGCAGAAAACTGCAGCTAAAGTGGCGATAATGGGCTTGATAATATACCCTGGAGAATTCCAATAGAAGCCCATGTTCACACCAGAACATGGACTTTTATTGGAATTCCCAAGGACATATTATCAAGCCCATCATTGCCGCTTTAGCGGCAGTTTTCTGCAGCTAAACCAGCGGTAATTGTTAACGCCGTTCTTGATAATATGCACCCTCGTAGCTCTAAATGCAACTGAACAGGAACAGCAGCAGCTTGCGCTCTGTTCCTGTGCTCTTGAGGTATCATATTTTCACAAATTTACTTTGAATAATGGGTTAGGACACAGTTGTGTAATTGTTCATAATTTTGTTTCACAAGAGTACCACAAAATTACCAAAATGACGTTAATTACTCCAGCATACTTCGGTCAGGGCTAGTCTACATAGCAAAAAGCCTGATTTTTAAGGATACGATGAATGTACTGTTACAGCACCAAGGAGTCATTCACAACATTTCCCACTACTAATAATAATGAAAATGATTCATTATTAATAATAATATTTGTTAGTTCTGGCACCCTTGGCGTGGTGTTTCCCCTACATTTTTGCCTTCACCGTCCTGTTTTGCTGACTTCGTTTTTGCTGACTTTAAGACTGCTCACTTTACCACTGATAACGAGTGCTAAAGTGAGTGCGCTCTTTCCTTAAAACATGGTAGAATTGGCTTATAACCAATTGGAATTTTTTATTTACTTGTAAGTCCCTAGTAAAGTGGCAATGCCTGTGCCCGGGGCCAGTAATTAAATGCTGCTAGTAGACCTTCAGCACTGATTGTGCCACCCACTTAAGTTGCACTTTAAAAATGTCTCAAGTCCACCATTATAGCCTGTGTGTGAGGTTTAAACACTGCCATCTCGACCTGGGAAAACAAACCTTTTGCCCTCCCCAAACTCTCCTTTTTAATAAATATAAGTCACCCTTCTGGGATAGCCCAGAGTGCAGGGTTCAGTGTATTTAACATTTGGATATACATTTTTTTTTTTACATAACCTGGTAGAGAAGAACTCTTAAATTAGTTTTTAACTACTGCAAACCTCTCCTATATGAGTACATTGGTGTTACCTTATTACATGTAATAAGTGATAATTTCATAATAGGAGCAGGTAACCAGTTCATGTTTGGTGTTATTCAAATTGTAATGAAAGATCCTCTCTCATGGTGAAGTTGGATTTCAAATTACAATTTTGTACTTTTATAAAATTGGCTTTTTCCTGCTTTTGCCTTTTAGTGCCTGCAGCCTGTGATCCCTAAGGTAGACCCTGGACAGCCGTAAGGGCAGGGTGCAGTGTAGTTAAAAAGTTGGACATATAACTTTTGAGTTTGACATATCCTGGTGGTGAAAAACTCTTAAATTTGTTTTTCACTACTGCCAGGCCTACCTCTCCCATAGGATGACAGTGGAGGTACCTTATTACATTTTATACTAGCAATTTTCAAATGGGAACAGGCGACCATTTCATATTCGGTGTCTCTAGAATTGTAATGTAAAATCCTAACTTTTAGTGAAGCCGGATTTTAAATGACAATTTTGAAAAATGCCACTTTTAGAAAGTTGTCATTTTCTTGCCTTAGTCATCTGGTGCCTGTAACCTGTCTCTGGGTCACATGACTGGGTATAGCTGACAATTGGGCTTTGTGCATTCCTCCTAGAAAGCGCCACACAATAGAGAGCTTAGGTGTGCCTGGATGGGCCATCACTGGCAGGGTGGGAGAGCGGAGGTGTGCACAGCCCTACTCACACCCGAATAGGCTGTGTACTGCCCTCAAACATAGGGCTGCATACTCCCTGCGGTTAGTCTGGAACCAGGACATGGAACACCAGAAGCCTGTGGACTTCAAAGGGAAACCTCGGGAGGCTTCTAACACTTCAAAGGAAAGCCCAAGTATAATTATTGGACCTCAAACACCAACTCTTCAGTACACTGCTGGACCTGTGGAGACTCTGCCAGAAAGGACTGCTGTGCTGCTGAAAGGAATTCCACTCTGCTGCACAGATGCCCTGCTGCACTACTGCCTTGCTAGACTTCTGCCTTGCTGGATTTCTGCCTTACTGCCCTCCTGACTGAGTCAGAGGGATTTGGACCTGCACCTGAACCCAGAACTCCAAGAGTCACTTCAAGGACTAGTTTCCTGGCCTCCTGTTCAACGCGACAAGCGGATAACAGCTCACAGCCACCTGAACCTGCACCCAGATGCAGCTGAAGCCACCTCTGACTCCCATGTGGTGTCCCTCACGTCATTGTCCCTTGGTAGGACCTCTGATATGCTGAACTTACGTTTTTGGGCTCTTTGTGACCATGAATGAGCCTGTTGGTACCAAAACACTGTTGCATGCACAGTCCACCAACGTGAAGTTACGTCTACCCGACTCTTCATGCTACAGCATCATCCATTTGCAGAGAGTGCCACCCAAAGCTCCGACATGCCTGGTTGTGACAAGAACAGGATCTTTGCGCTACAGTAAGAATTATCCGTGACACCAGGCCTTCTCTTCGGTATACATCGATGACTGTCTATGGCGCTTCTCTGCTCCTCATGGCCCCCTCGCCCTTGAAAGGACTCTTTGCACTGTACCGAGAAGGTAACGTTTCAGCGGGACTACCCTGGTCTCTGTATTCGACCCATGGTCCATAGCAGTCAGCTTGAACTTGTGACTTTCTCCCAGTCTTGAATGACCAGATAGCGGATATTGGCAGTTTGCGCTTTTTGATAGTATTTACACTTACATTTTTTAAACTGCATATTTCCGGTCCTACTGATTTTATATTTATAATTTTGGTCTTGATAACATTCTACTCTATTTTTCTAAATAGGTGTAGGATTTTTCTTTTGTTATATTTTTACTTTATCACTGTTTGAAGTGCTGCATAAATACTTTACACATTGCCTATGAGTTAAGCCTGACTGCTCTGTGCCAAGCTACAGCCCCAACACCCTCCCACAGAAAAATACTCCTTATCGGAGTGCTGATTGGATAAAACATCCAAAGTGGTTAAATATGGAATAGTCTGAAATACTCCGTCCAGTGAGGACAGCACAATCCATTTTCATATCACATAATGATAGCACAGTCCAGTGGGCCTAAACACTCAATAGCATTGTCTGAGGGGAATCACCAGTAGGCAACAGCAATAGTATTCGGTAACGTCAAAGGCCTCAGGTATACAATGATAAAGCAAATAGCACAGAGGCTTGGGATACAGTAGTAAAACATGCAGTACAAAAATTCACAGCCCACAATCTCTAGACATAGTCCCCTCCATCCGCCCCATCAGCCTCCTTCTCCCTCCGACGAAGCAGGTATGCTATGAATGGCGCCCAGATGTCCTTTGGGCGCGATAGTAAGGGCAGGAGTTCTGCATAGTCGTGCAGTCCTTCCTGCCACATAGTCATGGAGCCAAGCCAGCACTTAAACTTGGGAGCTCTCCCCCGCCCCCACCTACAGGCGACTAAGCGTTTGGCAAGTAACAGACTGAGGGCTAGGAACTTCCCCGTGAACAGTAACCACGGATTGTGTAAGGCCAAGAAGCGCCTGGCGAGGGCAAGGTGGCAACGCTGTCCCCAGCATGTCAGCAAGGCCCTTAAAGACTTGTTCCCAGTAATGGGCGACTCGGGGGCAAGACCAGGCCAGGTGAAAGAAGCCAGCGTCGGCTGCACTGCAGCGTTTGCAGGAAGCCGTTTCGCGTAGGTGAAATCCATGCAGCCTGACCGGGGTATGGTACAGGTGGTGTAATAATTTGTAATGGATGAGCCTTAATCTGTTGTTGCCGGTAACAGCGCTTGTGTGCATACAACAGTTATCCCATTGTTCATCAGTAAGTGGTTCAGTTAAATCATTATCCCATTCCTTTCTGGCCCTGAGATGTGTGTAGGTGGGAGCAGCCTGTACATGTTTGTATAGCATAGAGACAACATGCCGCGGGACCTCTGATTGAGCTATGGTATGAAGTGGTGCAAAGATATCAGGTTCAGTAGGAAACGAAGGGGTTAGGGCACGAACATTTTGTCGCAGTCTGGTGTATAAAAAGGTATCCATAACAGAAGGGGACGTATCTCCAAAAAAGTGTTCCAAAGTGCGGAAGGTACCCTGTGTATATAAATCACCCCAGGTCCGAAGTCCCAGCTTCTTGAGCAGGTTATAGCAAAGGACTTCGCAGGTAACTTGCAATCGTGGGTCGTCAGTCAAAGGAAGGTGTGGTGAATAGTAAAATGAGCAGTCCAGAGTGTGCGCTATACGGGTCCAGGCCTGAACAGTGCAGTCTACAGTGGAGGGGTCTCCTTCCCTCGATCGCACCGAGGTGTGGATGTAGCCTGAAGGGACTATGGGGGCCATGTATCCATCTTCGACAGCCAAGTGTGCCATATAAGGAGGAGGATGAAACCAGTAGACGGCGAAGTGCGCCTGTGCACAGGTGTAGTATTTTTCGTTGGGCACCTCAAACCCTCCCTGGTGAAAGGGCAGCATAAGTGTGGTGAGGCTGAGTCTAGCTTGTTTCCCACCCCAAATCAGCCTGATGATCTGGGAGTTTAGGGAGCGAAAGAAAAACCTGCCAGGGTTATATGGGATATTAACAAATAAATAAAGTAGTTTGGGTAAAATCACCATCTTGATAAGCGAGATATGACCTGCCATAAATAGGGGGAGATGTAGCCACTTTGAGACATTGTCAGTAATTTTATCGAGCGCCGTGCCATAGTTGGCCCTCATCAGCGCATCTTTGTCTCTGGAGATTTGAATGCCTAGATATTTTAATTCGTCCTGTTCCCATGTGAGATGGTAGTCGAGTTGGAATGGGGACGTGTTGTCTGTGAGTGGGAAAATGGCAGATTAGGACCAGTTAATTTGTACCCCTGCTATACCTCCAAAGTTAGTTATTTCGCGGAGCACCGGATTCAGATTGTCTCTGGGTTTTTCTATGTAGAGTGTCATATCGTCGGCATATAGGGAAATAAGTAATTGACGGGATGGATATATGAGGGAGCGGGGATTGTGTTTTTGTCGGAGCGTGGCAGCCAGTGGTTCGATCGCTGTTGCGAAGAGGATGGGAGATAAAGGGCATCCCTGACGGGTGCCCCTTTGGACAACAAACGGAGCGGACCTGGTGCCAATAAGTAACACCATAGCCGTGGGCTGGTGATATAGCAGTTTCACCCAATCTATAAAACTAAAAGGCAGTCCCATGTATTGCAGTGTGCCGAATAGGTAATCCCATTCTAAAGAATCAAAAGCTTTTGTAGCGTCTAAAAACACTGCCACTGCGTCGCATTTAGGGTTAAGGTCTTGCAGCACAGCATGGACAGTGCGAAGGTTGTGGGAGGTCGCACGATTGGGCACAAAGCCCGCCTGATCTGGCAGCACCAGTCTCTCCATAAGGAGGTTAAGGCGAGTGGCCAGCACTTTAGCAAGAATTTTGGTGTCGCAGTTAAGTAGGAAAAGCGGGCGGTAGGAGTCGCATTGAGTAGGATCCTTGCCTGGTTTGAGTAGTGAGGTAATAAGTGCTTCACACATAGTACAGGGAAGACTGCCCTCCTCAAACGCTATGTAATATACCTGTTTCAGTATCGGGGCCAGAATGTGGGCAAATCATTTATAAAAATCGATAGGAAGGCCGTCTGACCCGGGAGCCTTACCTGATTTCATACTCATAATAGCATCCGTTATCTCATCAAGTTCTAATGCCAGATGCAGGAATTTCTGTTGGGTTTTCCCCAACCAAGCTAGTGCAACCTCCTCAAAGTATGTAGACAGGTCAAGAGGCTCCGTTCTATGAGAAGAATACAATGCCTGGTAGTGGTCCCGAAAGGTGTGAAGTTGATCAGAGAGGTTTCTATGTATATTCCCTTCGGAGTCATGTATCTCAACGACATAGTTGGCAAATCTAGGTGGTTTAATAGAGTTTGCCAATGCTTTCCCCGGCCTGTCTCCCTCGCCATACACCCGGGCCATGTGAGGGCGACCCAAGAATTTACACTCCCTATCGGCGAGTAGTGTGTATTCAGACAATTTGTCGCGGACTTGGGCATTAAGTGAAAGGTCCGCTGGATTGCTGCTGCGTGAATCTTCTAAATCTCGGAGTTCAGTTTCTAGTATGTGCAGGTCTGAGCGAATGGACTTCAAAACTCCTCCTCCCTTGGCTATGCATCATCCCCTGACCGTTACTTTAAACGCCTCCCAGACAGTGAGGAGGCTGTCCACTGAGAAGATGTTTAGTTCAAAGAACTCTGTCACATCTTGTTCCATCTCGGCCTTGAAGGCCGAATCTCGAAGATGCGCTGGGTTGAGCCGCCATGACAAATAAGGAGAGCAGTCTAGGGGGAGATGTAGTTCCAGAAGGACTGGGAATGATCGGAAAATGTACGTGGCAGATGGGCGGCTCGGGTTAGCCAGGGGGTGACTCCAGCCGAGACAAAGATGTAGTCTAGACGAGCCCAGGTAGAGTGTGGGGAAGAGAAGTGGGTGCCTTCCCTAACTGTGGGGTGGAAGTGTCTCCATGTGTCAAGTAGTTTGCCGTCCTCAATAATGCCCCCTAAAGTTCGCTGGGAGTTTGTGTAGTGTGAGGGTAGAGGCCTTGATCTGTCTGTACCTGGGTTGAGTGCAGTGTTGAAATCACCACCCCAGATCACATGTGTAATTCCTAACGTCTGGATTTTGCCCCATAAAGTAAGTAGTGCAGCCGGATCATCTACATTGGGGCCGTAAAAACTGGCAAGTAGGACGTCATGTGTATGAATTCGCCCCCAAAGAAGACAATACCTACCCTCCCTATCGGTTTCCATCCCACCTAGAGTGAAGGCAACTCCGCGTTTGATAAGTACAGTCACCCCTCTGGAGTAGCTTGAATAAGATGAGAAAACGCGGCTAGTGGCCCATCGGGTCGCAAAGCGTGCGTTGGTGCAAGGGGCGAGGTGTGACTCCTGCAAGAGGGCTATATTAACTCAGTGTCTATCAAGATAGCTTAGAATCTGCCTACACTTCCTAGGTTCATTTAGGCCTCTAACATTCAAGGAGATTATTTTAAGATTCAGCTGTGCATTAGTGACCCCCATTCCTCATAACATAAGGTACGACCTGTAACCGTGAGTATACCCACGTGGAGGCTGTAGCCAGAATATTCGTATGGGCCCTGATTTCAGACTTAAAGCATGAGAAAGACATATTCCAATCTTCGGCACATTGTAAATGAACAATACAAACACCCCACCCCCCTCGCACACCGGCGACCCTAACTTGCCGGGAAAATAGAGCCCTCCCCAACTATTACAGTCCATTCCAACACTAGAAAGGGAAAAAGGGAAGTGGGAACCAAAAGTCTCACAGTAGTCCAATTTAGGAAACAGGAGAATGCCCTGATATGAAGGGGGGGAGTAGATTCACTAGGGGCACTCGACCGGCCCACCATCTCCTTCTTTCACCCACTTGTGCCAAGGCCCAAGTAAGGCACATGGCAGTGGGACGGAGATGAACCTGAGCCGCATTAATAAGTATGAGGCAAAACATGTACAACAAAGAAAGCACGGTGGGAAATATAAACAGTCTTATACGTCACCAACGTGTAGCATGGCATCGGAGTCAGGCAGCTAGCAAAGCGTCCATGAAGGGTAGTCTTTGGCCAGCAAGATCAGTCTTGCTGGGATAGAGGAGATGGCGACCTGGAATGTCCGCCTGGTGCCGCCGGGTCAGAGGGGCCTTTGTTGCACCTTTTGATGTCGTCCACCGCCTGCTGGTGCAAGGTGAAGAAGATTTGTTTTCCACGGTGTGTAATCTTAAATTTCGCAGGGTAGGGCATGGCATATGGAATCTCCAGAGATTGCAGTTTTTTCTTCACTCCTGTGAATTTACGGCGCGCTTCCTGAACATTGGGGTAGAATCCGGATAGAAAGAGAGGGTGGTGTTGCCCTATTGCACCTGTTGTTTCTCCCTTGCTAAACGTAGAAGGGTATCTCGATCCCAAAAGTTTAGAACCCGCGCAATGATGGGCCTGGAGGGGGTCGAGCAGCAAGAGAACGGTGTGCCCTTTCAACTATTAGGTGCGCGGAGAATGGTTCTTTCCCAAATAATTCTCCAATCAATTGTTCAATGAAGTCTTCCATTTTGCCTGTATTTGTCGATTCCGCCAGGCCCAGAACACGGACGTTGTTGCGTCTAGACCTGGCTTCTAAATCCTCATTTTTTTCGGCAATGACTTTCAGGAGCCTGTCCATTTTAGTGAGTTGGCGTTCAGCAGAGGTAGAAGCGTCTTCCAGATCCGAGATCCTCGTTTCGGCTTCTTTTAGGCGTGTGTCATGCTGGTCTACCTTGCGCACCACTGCATCCATTCTGGTGGACAACGCATCCATTTTAGCGTCAATGTTGGAGAGGCTCTGTCGCATTCCCAGGAGTATAGTCTTCCATTCCTCCTCGGGGGATGCCGTGGCGCCAGCCAATTGCTCCACTCTCGTCTGGGAGTCAGTCGTTCAACGAGTTTCGTAAGGCAGTTTGGACTGCCTAGGGTCATTCTTCCCCATAATGTAAGTATAGAAATGGGATGGCTAAATGAGAGGCTTCCGGGGCGCGAAATCACCAGGCTGGCATACAGCAAAGTACAGGGTCTAGTCCACCGCCCTTTTTGATGTATGTTCCGAACCAGCGCTTTTGAGGATGAGTGTTCACCGATCACACAAGCCCCTCTTCCGCAGTGGAGGTGTTGCAGAGTTTGAGAGGAAAGTCAGTCCCAGTCCTACCTCAGGAGCGCTATGAGGAGGTGCCTGAGCGAGAAGTGCAATTCCACAGCGCGTTACAGCAATTAGCAGAAAATGGCAGCATGCAAGGGGAATGGGCCCAGTCACCGGTAGTAAGCCTTAAATCACCACGGGGCATCTAAACTTCAAACACCCAGGCCCCTGGGTGATAGGCGTTTTGCAGGCGTCTTACTGAGCGGGCCTTCCTGGGGGGACCCGGATCGGCCCATAATTGCACGTCTGTATGATCGGAGCGGGCGGCCTGTGAGCGGCGCTGGGGCTCGTGTAAGGCCTGCAGCAGCCCGGGGAGTCTGAGCGCTAGAGCGCGGGCGGAGATGCACCACTCACTGGTGCGGCTTGGCGTGGGAAAGTGTGCTTACTGCACTGCCTGTGTTCTCCCGTCCGCTACACCCGATCAGTATTTGGTAGCGACTCACCCCAGCGAGGCAGCCCGTCCGGCAGTACCGCTCCGGTGATGTGGAGGTCACAGGCCCGTGCAGGCCCCAAAGCCGCGGCGTTGATTTGGCAGCCACACGGTCCTGGGTCCAGGCTCTCTTCTCCGGGCCGTGCAGGGTCGGCGTATTTCGGCGTTCGGGACACCTCTAGCGACGTGTGTGGCAGCGTCGTGTTCGGTGTGCCCTCACGAAGTCAACGGTGCCATTAAATCAGTGATTATATGCCTCAGGATGATCTGGAGGATAATATAAAGCTCAGGCGGGCTGTAGCCTCACGGCAGTGCGGCCATCGCGGTCAAGCGCCACCTAGCGCCCCCCCTGACAAGGATTGTAGTTGATGCTTGAGTAGGGTTTCACCTCCCTCAACCAGTTACCCAACTTCTCAAAATAATAACATTATTAGTAGTAGTAATTGTAGTAGTAGCAGTTGTATATTTTTTATATTGGAAGTAACACTGTTGTTTTTCTCTCTCCAAACACTGCCCATACCCGGTGGCATTATCCCAGTGGAAATTTTGCTGGTAATGCTAACACGACTGCAGCCATTACCACCAGGTTCCGCTTCGAAGCTCAAGCCTCAGGACCGGCTCAGTAGCCTATGCGTCCATTGATTAATTCACCGTGTTGTCTGAGGATCACCTGATTAAACCTTGGCACAAGATTCAAATAATAACAATAACTTGTCTCTAATGCCCTTTTACTGCAGTTTAACCATTTATAAGAGCTGTAAATGGCAGGTTGTACTATTACCTAATCTAATGGTATATAAGTTATCAAACTGAGAAGGCTTAAAATTGGAGTGCCCCATAATCGTGCCCCATAATCGCCTATTGCAGAGGCTACAGAAGTGTGGCACGGTGTTGAAATGGTTCTCCTCCTTTTTAAAGGATAGAAAGCAAGAGGGCTGGTCTCCTCCCTTCGCAGCCAGCATTCCTCCTCTGAATGTGGGTGTCCCTCAAGGTTCTATTCTGAGCTCTGTATTTATTTAATTTTCTTTACATGGCCTCCCTGGCTACTTTGGCGGAAGCTAGTGAGGCGAAAATAATATCCTACTCGGATGATACTCAGTTATTCTTTACGTGTAGGAAAGGGGGAGGATTTTTTTTGTAAAACATATTTTTATTGAATTTGTTTGGAGGAAAAAAGGGAAGGGAGGAAAGGGGGGAATGAAAAGGAATAGGCGACAACCCCGCCACAAGGGGGAGGATTTTAATGGATAGAAGATCAGAAACTGTCTGACAGAAATGTTTGTCTGGTTTCAACTCAATCAATTGAAATGCAATGCCGAGAAGTCAGAAATTCTCTTCTTTGGTACCCAGCCTCTTGATGCCTGGAAGCAATGGTGGCCAGATGACATGTCACCTCTTCAGATGGCAGTTAATACGGTCAAAAACCTGGGAGTAAAGAAGGATGATATGCTATCCATGAAATCTCCGGTGCAGACAGTGGTGGGCACTTGTTTTGGACTGTTGAAAATGCTCAGGAAATTTCTCTACCTGATACCAATTCAGCATAGAAAGACGGTGGTACAGGCACTTGTAGTTTTCAAATTGGATTATGTCAATGTTCTTTATCTGGGCCTGCCGGAGTATTTACTGAGCAGACTTCAAAATGTCCAAAAATCCGCCACTAGAGCCGTCCTTAATGTAGGGACTAGAGAACGAATTTCGAATCATTTAAAGAAATTACATTGGCTGCCTGTGCGGTCCAGAATTCTTTTTAAAGCCCTAGTTCCCTTTTTTTGAGGCCCTGTGTGGACTGGGGGCCCACTACATTAAAAAAGAGTTCTCTTCTACACGCCACATAGATCGCTTAGATCAGCACATCATCATCTAATTAAGATACTCACGTTTTGTAGAGTCCGTTTTGGTGGCCGCTCCTTTCAAGTGCAAGTTGCCCGTGCATGGAACAGCATGCCAATACCACTAAGGCAGGCCATGACTCTGTTGGCTTTTAGAAAACAGCTAAAAACCTGGATGTTCCAACAATTGCCATAATGTATCAGCTTGTGTTCGGTCTCTTAGCTTTCAAGTCCCCTGCCTCCTCCGTCTTAGCGCCGGGACACTCTGCTGAATAGCCCTGCACTCTATAAATTCTGCCTAACATAACATACTTGATGTGAATTCAAGGCAGGAGGGTCATACACAGGTGTCAAAAATGAGCAATGAATTATTTGAGCTACCTTTCTACATAATTATTGGTTTGTGCTTTTCATAAGAGTTTTTGTCACCCACCTCTTTAGTATATGTTTTATTAACTTAAGAACGATGAAAGAGCAAGTCATCCATGGCTAGACTCAAATCTATTACATGCATCTATGTTTGTGAAAATGTGTAGCATAAACCTAGCCAAAAGGTAAAGCAGCACTCTACAGGCTCAAAGGCAAAGAGGAAGGCAACAAGTGATTGAGGGGTAACTGGGTTCTGGTGGCAGAAAATGACTGCTTCTGTGTCAAGATGTACTGTTCTTTAAAGAGTTCTACAGTCACAAGAATGGCTATTTTTGATATTTGATTATTGTGTGACATTACTACTGCCAGGAGCTCCCTGTCCTGTCTGGTATGTCAGCACCATCAGGGTCCCTGCTTGCTCACGTTTATTTTTTTATTTTTTTATTTTTTTAATGTTTATCCTCATTTGCGTTCATTGGCTCCAATCTGTCAAGACAGAAAAACTACTGCAAAACCGAAAGTCAGGCAATGCCTCTGTACTGACTCAGCTACAGCTGGCGGGGATAGCGTAGGAAGAGTGGTGGACCAAACCCCTTCAGTATCAGCTGGCAGGCCGTGAGATTCTAGCATGCGGGCTGCTCTGATGGACAATGATGCCCGGAATACCAAGGCCCTTTAAGCTTCGACACTACTGTGGCGGAGCTGGAAGGTGGGCCATGTCAGCAATAATCATCGGACCTGGGGAAAAAAAAAAAAACCCAGGTGTCAACAAGACCTCTCCAACAGCTTCCAAAAGGCTCTTTTCACCTGATTTCCACCCCTTGCCAAGTCAAGTTTCGAGATCTGGAGGATTGAAGCACGCCATTCATAAAAAGTGGGTGGCAAAGCGTCTTTCCAGTGTCTACAAATTTCCCTGCGGGCCGCCAGAATGGAATAGAACACTAGGTTGGAGGCGGCGTTACAAGCTTTTCCACTCAGGCCAAAAATGACTAAGCCCAAATCGATGGTAACCTGATAATCCAGAATCAAAGACAATTTACTACTTATGGAATCCCAGAATGGAGTGATTTGTGGGCATTCAAAAAACATGTGGATGTCGGACGCCGCCACTAAACCGCATCTTGGGCTGCTTGCTCACGTTTATGTCCACTAAGTTGTTTTGTTTTTTCCTTTCCTTTTCTTGTCACTGTCAATGTTTGTTACTTTCTGTTTGTTGGTGCCAGTGCTTGTTTTGCCAATGCTTGTTTGGGGTGCTACCAACAGTGTCACATTATTGGACATGTGCATCTGCCATGCTTATGGGTGTGGCTGAGGCACCTGGCATGCTTATGGACGTGGCTAGCCATGTATGGTTAACTGCCACTAAACTGCCAATAAAAGCCCAAGCTTGGCTTAATCTCCTGGTTCCCGCTTCAGCTGGAGACTGCTTCTGTCACCGCTTCAGGATTTCCTCCTTCACCATTGTACAGAAGCACGTGCAGATCCAGGACTGCAGCAAGCATCGGACAGCTAAGTGCAGTGCGCTTTGAAGCAGCGTGTGAAGTGAAAGGCTGTGTGACTTTGAAATGTTCTGTTGGTATCGGAAGGCTCGTCCTTGCGTATTTGCCGTGTAAATTGGCCATCTGGTATTTGGCATTATAGTAACACACGAAAGATACCAAGGGTCTTTTAATACTCATACTCTAGTCAGCACCTATTTGTGGTGTCCGAACTAAAACATACCAGAAGGTTATCAGAAAAGTTTCAAAGGAGAGAGAAGTGAGAGGACAAAGACCAGAACAGAATACCCATCAGCCCACCCGTTGGCAGAGCTTTATCATCTGGGTTTTTTTGAAAGATGATATCCGCTAGACACCTCCTCAGAGTGTTTCTTGAGGATTGCTAGTATCGGATCATTCAGTAAGACCATCAACCAATAGGTGAGAGTTTATAGGCTGAATGGGCAAGTTGCAGTGCTCAAAAAGTGTGAAAAGTATGAACAAATATATAAAGAGTGATGATTTTAAAAATACCTGTTTTGATGTCTAAGAAAACTTTATTAGGTGCGACCATCAAAACGGCATAGTAAAAAAAGAGTGAAGATAGTATGTAAAGAATTACTATCGATCATAGAATATAGTGGGTCAACATGTTTCAGCCTCCACGGGCTTTCATCAGGACCTATGATGTACACTACTGCAACACTTACCACAGAACGTGATAATCAATGTAGATTATGTAGACCTACCAGTGTTTGTAACTGTGAAGTGGTCTCATATCTTAATGTCAAAACCTCTCCTAAGAAACAGGAAACAAAAAAGGAATATACACAAAACAGAACAGGTATCAGAAATAAAGACACGCATCTGATGTGTTATACTAGATGTCTCCACATGTGGTATATTCCACTCACCCATATATGAAGGGGGAACAACCTCACCTCGCCTGGCACTCGCTCAGGACAAAGAGGCCACGCTCTGGATCAGGGTAAAAACATGAAAAATTATATGTGACATGTATATGCTGATACCAGAGTGTACTTAATACATTGGTAATGTGACTCAAGATTCAAAACAGACAAAAGGCAGAAATGCAGATCATTGACTTCAGGATCCTATGTGAGTAACAGGTTCCTAGATGCTCGTATTTTAAATTACATGTCAAAAGAAGAAATAAACATGTGCCTCTTCGAACCTCTCTCAAAGTCAGTTCACTCTGAGAGAGTATCTCAGACGAGATGTGTATAACAGACAAATCTGGAATTGTGAAGATTTGTAAGTGGCACACCTCTTAGATGTAAAATATATAATATCTATTATATAAATTGACTGGAGAGTAGCCCAAAATGACAGCACAGCACACCATAGCGCAACCCTCACTCACCTTTCTGTCGTTACCTCGGTCTGGCTTCTGAGCCGAGGGGAAGGTGGCGAGGCTGTTTGGAGCTATGGGTTATAACTCCCATGGGCGGACCAGATAGAAAGCCATCTACGTTTTTGGCGATGCACTGATTGGCTCTTTATTGACACCGAAACACGAAAGCAGCAATGCCGTTGTGTCAAAAGGAGAAAGACCAATTACAAAACGACTTATCTAAGTGGACAGTCAAAGCGGAGGGGACCCAATGAGGGCCGGTGTAAGTAAACCCCGCTCGTTCGCATGAACGTGCACCGATTGGTGGTTGGCACGAACCGGAAACTTAGGGCCGGAAGTTATATAGTCTGACGGCCCTCCCTACTGTGTAGACTTGAACAGGACCTTGTGCGGAATAAAATGGAAAACCGCACAGTTTATTATTGTCGTGCGCTGATTGGTTGAAAACACAAACCGGAAATGCACAAACACCGGAGAGTGAGCAAACCGGAAAGTGAATCGGAGAATAAACAAGGAGCCGGACTAGCATGTCCAACAACGGAAAAAAGATGTCAAACCGGCGTCGTTTGAACATCTTAACGTGATTTAGTATATTAGTTTATAAGAATCATATAATGGTTCCGTGTATCTTGTTTAATAGAAAATAGCGCACACGAGGCTTTGCAAATCGAAATTACAATTCAAATTGAAAATTAAAAAATAGAAACGACCTAACCACCTCCATGTAGTGGCATATGTGTTTTAAGAAACGGTCTAGAGAAAAACAAAAGGAATAGCCTAGATCTAAACCTGTTACTCCAAGGATTCTCAAAAGTTTATTTCTTTAACTGGTTTATTTGTGTAAGGTTTAAAGTATAGTTCTTTAACTGGTTTATTTGTGTAAGGTTTAAAGAACCATCACAGCAATATTTAGAACAGTCTGTCTAGATATAAACCTGTTGAGTGAAAATAATTGTGGCTCGTTTATTGCTAAATGCACAAAAAGTACCAGTTACCACCCCTCCGGTGTATAGCACCAATTGCTGATAGGGTCGATAAGGGTGGGTTGTTATAACTGCAACCACGGTATGTCGTCATTCAAACCCTCGGTGTCACATTTAAATTTAAAAATCCATTTTTATTCTTTCCTAAGCAAGAAGTGAGAAATATCGCTCACATGTGGGGGTATGTATGGCTGTTCCAAAACTAGCCATTCCAGCTCATCCGCAGAGTGTTTCATTGTGAGAAAATGGGACGTCATCCGGGTAGCTTGTTTATTGCGCCTGATGGTACTTTTATGTTCCTGTATTCTTAGTTTAATCTTCCTCGTTGTCATGCCTATATAGCGAAGAGCACATGGGCAGGTAATCTGATAGATAACCTTTTCGCTATTGCAATTCGTATGTTGTTTAAACCTTACACAAATAAACCAGTTAAAGAACTATACTTTAAACCTTACACAGATAAACCAGTTAAAGAACTAAACTTTTGAGAATCCTTGGAGTAACAGGTTTAGATCTAGGCTATTCCTTTTGTTTTTCTCTAGACCGTTTCTTAAAACACATATGCCACTACATGGAGGTGGTTAGGTCGTTTCTAATTTTTAATTTTCAATTTGAATTGTAATTTCGATTTGCAAAGCCTCGTGTGCGCTATTTTCTATAAAACAAGATACACGGAACCATTATATGATTCTTATAAACTAATATACTAAATCACGTTAAGATGTTCAAACGACGCCGGTTTGACATCTTTTTTCCGTTGTTGGACATGCTAGTCCGGCTCCTTGTTTATTCTCCGATTCACTTTCCGGTTTGCTCACTCTCCGGTGTTTGTGCATTTCCGGTTTGTGTTTTCAACCAACCAGCGCACGACAATAATAAACTGTGGGGTTTTCCACTTTGGTCCGCACAAGGTCCCGTTCAAGTCTACACAGTAGGGAGGGCCGTCAGACTGTATAACTTCCGGCCCTAAGTTTCCGGTTTGTGCCAACCACCAATCGGTGCACGTTCATGTGAACGAGCGGGGTTTACTTACACCGGCCCTCATTGGGTCCCCTCCGCTTTGACTGTCCACTTAGATAAGTCGTTTTGTAATTGGTCTTTCTCCTTTTGACACGACGGCATTGCTGCTTTCGTGTTTCGGTGTCTATAAAGAGCCAATCAGTGCATCGCCGAAAACATAGATGGCTTTCTATCTGGTCTGCCCATGGGAGTTATAACCCATAGCTCCAAACAGCCTTGCCACCTTCCCCTCGGTTCAGATGCCAGACCGAGGTAACGACGGAGAGGTGAGTGAGGGTTGCGCTATGGTGTGCTGTGCTGTCATTTTGGGCTACTCTCCAGTCAATTTATATAATAGATATTATATATTTTACATCTAAGAGGTGTGCCACTTACAAATCTTCACAATTCCAGATTTGTCTGTTATACACATCTCGTCTGAGATACTCTCTCAGAGTGAACTGACTTTGAGAGAGGTTTGAAGAAGCACATGTTTATTTCTTCTTTTGACATGTAATTTAAAATACGAGCATCTAGGAACCTGTTACTCACATAGGATCCTGAAGCCAATGATCTGCATTTCTGCCTTTTGTCTGTTTTGAATCTTGAGTCACATTACCAATGTATTAAGTACACTCTGGTATCAGCATATACATGTCACATATAATTTTTCATGTTTTTACCCTGATCCAGAGCGTGGCCTCTTTGTCCTGAGCGAGCGCCAGGCGAGGTGAGGTTGTTCCCCCTTCATATATGGGTGAGTGGAATATACCACATGTGGAGACATCTAGTATAACACATCAGATGCGTTTCTTTATTTCTGATACCTGTTCTGTTTTGTGTATATTCCTTTTTTGTTTCCTGTTTCTTAGGAGAGGTTTTGACATTAAAATATGAGACCACTTCACAGTTACAAACACTGGTAGGTCTACATAATCTACATTGATTATCACGTTCTGTGGTAAGTGTTGCAGTAGTGTACATCATAGGTCCTGATGAAAGCCCGTGGAGGCTGAAACATGTTGACCCACTATATTCTATGATGGATAGTAATTTTTTACAAACTATCTTCACTCTGTTTTTACTATGCCGTTTTGATGGTCGCACCTAATAAAGTTTTCTTAGACATCAAAACAGGTATTTTTAAAATCATCACTCTTTATATATTTGTTCATACTTTTCACACTTTTTGAGCACTGCAACTTGCCCCTTCAGCCTATAAATTCTCACCTATTGGTTGATGGTCTTACTGAATGATCCGATACTAGCAATCCTCAAGAAACACTCTGAGGAGGTGTCTAGCGGATATCATCTTTCAAAAAAACCCAGATGATGAAGCTCCGCCAACGGGTGGGCTGATGGGTATTCTGTTCTTGTCTTTGTCCTCTCACTTCTCTCTCCTTTGAAACTTTTCTGATAACCTTTTAGTATGTTTTAGTTCGGACACCACAAATAGGTGTTGACTAGAGTATCAGTATTAAAAGACCCTTGATATCTTTCGTGTGTTACTATATTGTTGAGTTGGGGGACAAGTACAAAGTAGGTCTATAAATATTAACTCCCCTTGGACACCTTTTCAAATTTTGGTTTTTTGGCATCTGGTATTTGGCACCAGTGACTTTTGATTCAAGACTATGGCATTTATATATTTGTTTTGCGATTAGCGTCTGGGGTCATTTTATGGTTAAATCATTTCATCTTTGTATTACGCTTAGCGCTTGGAGTCATTTTATGTTTGAACTCATATCATATTTGTTTAGTCTAGAGATTCATCAGTCCAACAAGTACCGACTTGCACCCACCTGGGTGATCCACTAAAGAACTACAAGTACCAGAGTCCCGAAGGGCGATCCGGAGGAGGGGCTGGCGGTGTGCGCTCCATTGAGGACTAAACACAATATGGCTCCCTTGAGCTTTGGGCCGACGGGCTCTTGGACGACGCAACTGCGTGCCGGTTCTTGCATCGAGGCCTTTGACTGTTGTGTGGTGGCCTTCTCTTCCACCCCTAACGATCTTTCTCTACTGATGAGGGAAGTTATCCTGAAACCCGAGACATGTCTCGGGCGATATCCTAAAACCCGGGACATGTATCGGGTCTAGAGATTCATCAGTCCAACAAGTACCGACTTGCACCCACCTGGGTGATCCACTAAAGAACTACAAGTACCGGAGTCCCGAGGGGCGATCCGGGGGAGGGGCTGGCGGTGTGCGCTCCATTGATGACTAAACACAATATGGCTCCCTTGAGCTTTGGGCTGACGGGCTCTTGGACGACGCACCTGCGTGCCGGTTCTGGCATCGAGGCCTTTGACTGTTGTGTGGCGGCCTTCTCTTCCACCCCTAACGATCTTTCTCTACTGATGAGGGAAGTTATCCCGAAACCCGAGACATGTCTCGGGCGATATCCTAAAACCCGGGACATGTATCGGGTCTAGAGATTCATCAGTCCAACAAGTACCGACTTGCACCCACCTGGGTGATCCACTAAAGAACTACAAGTACCAGAGTCCCGAGGGGCGATCCGGAGGAGGGGCTGGCGGTGTGCGCTCCATTGATGACTAAACACAATATGGCTCCCTTGAGCTTTGGGCCGACGGGCTCTTGGACGACGCACCTGCGTGCCGGTTCTGGCATCGAGGCCTTTGACTGTTGTGTGGTGGCCTTCTCTTCCACCCCTAACGATCTTTCTCTACTGATGAGGGAAGTTATCCCGAAACCCGAGACAAGTCTCGGGCGATATCCTAAAACCCGGGACATGTATCGGGTCTAGAGATTCATCAGTCCAACAAGTACCGACTTGCACCCACCTGGGTGATCCACTAAAGAACTACAAGTACCAGAGTCCCGAGGGGCGATCCGGAGGAGGGGCTGGCGGTGTGCGCTCCATTGATGACTAAACAAAATATGGCTCCCTTGAGCTTTGGGCCGACGGGCTCTTGGACGACGCACCTGCGTGCCGGTTCTGGCATTGAGGCCTTTGACTGTTGTGTGGCGGCCTTCTCTTCCACCCCTAACGATCTTTCTCTACTGATGAGGGAAGTTATCCCAAAACCCGAGACATGTCTCGGGCGATATCCTAAAACCCGGGACATGTATCGGGTCTAGAGATTCATCAGTCCAACAAGTACCGACTTGCACCCACCTGGGTGATCCACTAAAGAACTACAAGTGCCAGAGTCCCGAGGGGCGATCCGGAGGAGGGGCTGGCGGTGTGCGCTCCATTGATGACTAAACACAATATGGCTCCCTTGAGCTTTGGGCCGACGGGCTCTTGGACGACGCACCTGCGTGCCGGTTCTGGCATCGAGGCCTTTGACTGTTGTGTGGCGGCCTTCTCTTCCACCCCTAACGATCTTTCTCTACTGATGAGGGAAGTTATCCTGAAACCCGAGACATATCTCGGGCGATATCCTAAAACCCGGGACAGGTATTGGGTCTAGAGATTCATCAGTCCAACAAGTACCGACTTGCACCCACCTGGGTGATCCACTAAAGAACTACAAGTACCAGAGTCCCGAGGGGCGATCTGGAGGAGGGGCTGGCGGTGTGCGCTCCATTGTTGACTAAACACAATATGGCTCCCTTGAGCTTTGGGCCGACGGGCTCTTGGACGACGCACCTGCGTGCCGGTTCTGGCATCGAGGCCTTTGACTGTTGTGTGGCGGCCGTCTCTTCCACCCCTAAAGATCTTTCTCTACTGATGAGGGAAGTTATCCCGAAACCCGAGACATGTCTCGGGCGATATCCTAAAACCCGGGACATGTATCGGGTCTAGAGATTCATCAGTCCAACAAGTACCGACTTGCACCCACCTGGGTGATCCACTAAAGAACTACAAGTACCAGAGTCCCGAGGGGCGATCCGGAGGAGGGGCTGGCGGTGTGCGCTCCATTGATGACTAATCATATCATATTTGTATTACGCTTAGCGCTTGGAGTCATTTTATGTTTGAACTCATTTCCAAATTCTGAGAGTTTCGTTTCTACACTATTTGCATAGAACTTTGATATTAAGACGAATATTGCGAACTTGATACCACGCCTTGAGCATGGAAGCATCCTGTTCCCCATCTGATCTTCATATTGTATGGACACTGGCTTATGTAGCCCTTTGGGCCTGTTCCTAGATGTGAATATTTGTTTACAGGTGTTTTGTGCAAATGAAACAATGTGTCTAGGTGCAATTTGTTACCTGGCTGTAGATGACACATAATCATAGCCTGTGACTCCTTTTTGGCAACATTGTTCTTAGAGAACTATTATTTGGATTGTGTTCTCCTGCAACCTACAGACAAAGGCTAAGAGAGTATCTAAGCTCCTCTTGAGAACCAGGTGATTAACATAACTCGCTTATAATGACTGTTCTGTGTTGAATGCGCCTGGGTCTCCCATAAATGTCTCTGTTCTCATCTGTTGCATTTCTTATTTTATAAAGAAAGGCAAGCCTTCAAAAAAGGTGACCCTACTCCTAAAACAGATCCCCTCAAGGGTGCCGGGCTGGACTAGGCTGTGTGGAGTGGAAAACATCCTTTACAACACAACTTTTACCACGCAGTGCCTTTACGACGCAACTTTTACAATGCAAACCATTACAACGCATTGCGCTGGGGGGCGCTCTAGGATAGGGAATAGGTTTAATTTACTATCCAACACCTTCCCTACTATCCACGGGGACTGGAGTTGGAATAGTAAATTAAACTATTTACTATCCAGCGCCCCAAAGCACTATGCGTTGTAAAGGCATGCGTTGTAAAAACAGCATTGTAAAGGCATGCGTGGTAAAAGCATGCGTTGTAATGTCATACATCCGTGTGGAGTAGCAGTGTTCTCTCTTTTTCTCGACCTATTCCCCTTCCCTTTTGTGGCCCCTGCTGGGACTCCTGTATCGAGTTCAGTAGTGCCAAAAGGTGTTCTAGGAGGAGAGATCATCGCTCCTGCAGACAACCTGAACTTCAGGTGAGTGGCTGGGCCACAGTCTAACACCTACTTAAGGTGCTTATTTTTCCTGTCCTGTGGAAGACCTGGTGATATATTTAGATTTAGGGGTCCAAACGTTGATAATCATAATGGTTTTGGACTGTTACAGACTCTATATGTATGTGGAACTGCAATAATTGATGAAACTTTTGCTCGACTAGATGCTTAATTTTACATTTTGCTTATCTTTCATATTATTCTTTTGCTGTGCAATTTTCCACTGTGGTAAATGATCACCTTTTTGTGTTGGTTTCTTCATTTGGAGTACCTTAGCTGCATCTTTTTGTTTAAAATGAAGCTTATGGATTATGCTTTCAACGGATAGGTATTGATGGTATATAAAAGGATATGTACTATACACTCACTTTTCCTCATACACTTGCATTGTCCCTTATTTACAAACATGTTTCCTAAGTTATTCAGAAAGAACATTTGTTTTGGACAATATTACATATCGAGATTCTTGAGGAAAACTGGGTGTGCCCCTTTTCACCTTGATGTTAAGGAACTGGCTAGATTTTAGACAATTTGTTTTATCTTCTACAGAAGGAAGATTTCAAAGCATTATCAAACGAAATAAAATTAAAGTAATTAGTACTTTCAAAATGTGTACGGCATCTTACTGCGTTATGAAGTTAGGGGCAGATTTATCAGTTTTGCATTGCAAGACGACGTAGGGCAACACAAACCCTAGAATCAGATTCACCAAGCCATGCAAGACCACCCGTTGTGGCCCTGTGTGGGTTGGTAAATCTGGTGTAACACAAAGCAGCATAAGTCGCGGCCTGTGTTACACTGTGTGGTGGAGGCGTTACATGGGTAGAGTATGGGTGTTGCCATGCATCCACCTACGCATTCGGGGCATTCCCAGATTTGACAACACCGGTAGAACTGGGAATGCATCAGAATTGTATGCCTTCCTACCAGAGATGCAATGAGGAGAACTATCTTTATTTCTCCTCATCGTTTCCTCTTTCTAAGGGCCTAATTGTGAGTGGCTTGGTAAATTCCATCCTGTGCCCATACCCCTGTTTACGCAAGGCAGGGAATTACAAGTGTGGTTTCATTTAACGTATCCAATAATTATCAAATGCCTTAAATAACCCAACATTCATAAAATTTTGGCACGTCAAACCTGACAAAATTTACCAGGTGAAATCATATGGTATTTACTGTTTCATGTGGATTTTGGTCCGTTAAACAGCACAATCAGCATGTTATTCCCCATAAACTCATAATAGGTGTTATTTATCGTGTCCAATAAAGTACGTACTGCGTGGTAACTTTATTTATCAGGAGCGATAAATAACACCTCGGCACGTAATCAGGCCCTAAGTGTACTGCAGCACACTTAGAAAGAGGGAAATGCCTGTAAGGATTGTTTTTGTGCAGGAAAGTGTACCTTTCTGCACCAAACAGTCCCACCTGCAAAACAGGCACCCTGTCAGTATGACACAAGGGTTCCTGCATTGGAGCTAAGCTGCACTGAGAGCGCCCACACAAGGAGAGGACAGGAATGTGCCATATAATGGTCAATATGGCACATTCCTGCCCTCTCCCTTGAACATGGTACAGCAAGTTGTTGTGCTGCGTTCCGTGTAAAAATGATAAATTATGGGACTTGATTTTGATTTAGTAAAAAGGCTTAACCTTCCCAATGCCTTGACCACTGAGGAACACCGCTTTCTTTGGCCATGCCTCTCGCTCACGTGGGCTCTTTCTTGCCACTCGCCACTGCTCCTTTAGACTCCCACCCTGTAATCTTTAGCAACCTTCAAGCCCCACACCTTCCTCCCTTGCATCTTTGCTACTTCCACCTACCTATCGGACTGGATCTTCTAGAAGTAATGAGTTGCTTCAATGCAGGTTAGTTCGGATTCTTGGGCAACGGTTAACGGGGTTGAGGTGCGATTTTGAATTAGCACGCCCCGGTTGTCAGAGATAAAGTTAGGTTTGTGTAGGTTGTCTGGCTTGGGAAGCAGGATGGCTGTGCCGGTCGACGTGCAGCAAGTGCAGCCTGTGTTGCAGCAGCCGGGCAGATCTGACCTATTGGCGGATGGGGCACTGGTTCAGGTGGGCATTGCCCGAAGTGGAGATCGGCGGGTGGAGTGGAGATCAGCGGGTGGAGTGGCGGCAGCTGTTTTGGCTTGTGCCTCGCCCATCCGCAAGGTACAACGAGATGGGGTGAGTGTGGACGACAGGAAGCGGGCTGGCCGTCTATTACGGCCCGTGGTTTCGCATGGCAGTGGGGCCGAGATGCAGGGTCCGGCTAGGGCACTGCCAGAGTTGCTCCGGTTGTGGGGCCGGTGCGGGTGGGGGGAGTCCCAAAGTAGTTGTTTCTTGCGATGAGGCGGGAGGGCTTGGGCAGAGGATGGGTTTGCGGTGTGTGACCCAAGTGTAGGCCCCTACCTATTGTTGATGGGCGGAGGGAGGCAATTTCCGTGGGCGAACCCTAGTGCGGGGAGTTGGTGCTTCCTCATGGCTCGGGCCTGCACACTGTAGTGCAGCCTGAGGGTGTGGTGACGCGTCGGGCCACGGGGAGCCTGGGCGGCATGACACGTCAGGGGGAAGGGTTTTCTATGATCAGGGCCTGCCGCTGGACCTCTCCAGTCCACGAAGGCAGGCCGTGATTGAGAGGAGTGTTCACAAGGCAGGATTGGAGAGAGGGGTGTGGCAGCATAAGCCGCTGGTACCCGCCCCCCTCTCAGGGTTTGTCGCAAGGGGTAGTGGGGCCCCTGAAATGGACATGTTGGTGCTTGGCGTCAGGGGGAGGCCATTGCTCTGGGCGTTGGAGGTTAGTCCCAGGGGCTTGAGGGCAGGCAGGGAGAGAGTTATGACCGGGCATTACCAGTGGGGTTGGAAGTGGGTGGTGCTGTAGCTGTGGGGAGCAAGGGTGTGGGGGTCCTGGGACCTATCTTGGGACCTACCCTCCCGCTCCAATCAATGGTTTGGATGTGACAGAGGCTTTCCAGGATAGAGTTCCAGGGTGGTGGGTGTGTTGCCATCTCCCCCTTCTGTTTTGGTGGTGCAGGCATGGCAGGGACAGCCTAGTGCCAACCAGGTGTTGGAGGTAGGTGTGGGTATTGGTCGCGGGCGGGTCAGTCGGAATGGCCTAGTGCGGCCTGTGCACCCCGGCCCAAAGACAGGGCATGCGTCCCTATGGCCGGCCCTGGGACAGTGGGGGACCTGAGTCAAGCAAGCAAAGACCAGGAGGGTGGGTCTGCCTGACAAGAATACAACCCTTTGCAGGAGTTGTTCCAGGAGCAATTTGTGGATGGGGGGATGGGTGATGGGGAAGTGCTGGGCACGAGAGCAGTGTATGGATGGTGGGGTTGGGGGCTGGGACTTGGATTATGATGAAGAGGAATTGGAGGAGGGTGAGATTGTGGATGATGGTGAGCTGTTGGATGGGGGTGTCTGTGAGGATGAGTGGTGGGCAGAACTTCAGACAAGTAGAGGGCGAGGTGTGCCTAACCGAACGGGTAGTGTTGGTATCTTACAGGACATGGCAAAAAACACACTGTCGAACCAGAGAGAGAGGGCAGTGGCAGCAGGACGGACAGCTTTGGAGTGGGTCCCGATCTTAAAGCCAAGTAAGTTGGGCATGATGCAAAAGGAGAGAAAAGGCGGTTTTACGGAGGTAGGAGTTCAAGCAGTGGGAAGTGAGGAGGAAGTGCAATAGGAGGGTGGTCCTCGGCTGAGAAAGGGTAAGTATGTGCAGGAACAGGGTACAGGTATGGACTCGAGGGTGGATGCAGCCCAAGCAACAGAGAGCACTGAAACAGAGGTGGGGAGGAGGATGGCAGAAAGAAAAAGAGCAAAGACCTAAGAAAGAAAAAGATGCCATATATGTGGATCATTAAACCTTTAGGGGTGCATTTGATCGATGCTACTAAAGAGTGGATTTGGAAAGGGGAATTTGTGGAGTTATTTAAGTTGCTGCATCAGGAGATATGGGCAAAACGAGCTATCACGTAGGCCCAGGGTGCCTGTTAACATCTAAAATTGCACAGTGGATTTTCTCACATATGCAAGCGTATATTGTGAGAAACATCAAGAACGGTGCATTACCCTGTTATTTGGACTTAGTGCGGAAAGCGCAGATGACTTTTGGAGGGTGGGCGTGGGTGTGTCATAATGAGGAATTTCGGGCACGACTAGCAGACAAGGAGGATGGGGTGTGGGGGCCTGACAAGTCCTGAGGAGAAAAGCCGGGAGACACTTTGCTGCATTCTCGCACTATTTTAAATCGAAAATTGTTTTAAAAAATTGTATTTTCCTCACCTGAGCACTTGTCCCCCCTTGTCTTTACAACCAAAGCCTTCCCGCGCAGCCGACTTAACGCTGACGCGGCGCTCTGGGGAAATCTTAAATTGCCGCCATTTCCGGGGTAGCGAGGCCACGCCCACTCTCAGAGGCCACACCCACTCCCCATCGCGCTACATAAGTCGCCCTGTTCCTCCCTGCGCATTAGCCTGACAGCTCCTGAGGCGAAAAGCCGGGAGACACTTTGCTGCATTCCCGCACTATTTTAAATCGAAAACAAAAATTGTATTTTCCTCACCTGAGCACGTGTCCCCCCTTGCCTTTACAACCAAAGCCTTCCCGCGCAGCCGACTTAACGCTGACGCGGCGCTCTGGGGAAATCTTAAATTGCCGCCATTTCCGGGGTAGCGAGGCCATGCCCACTCTCAGAGGCCACGCCCACTCCCCATCGCGCTATATAAGCCGCCCTGCTCCTCCCTGCGCATTAGCCTGACAGCTCCTGAGGCGAAAAGCCGGGAGACACTTTGCTGCATTCTCGCACTATTTTAAATCGAAAATTGTTTAACAAAATTGTATTTTCCTCACCTGAGCACTTGTCCCCCCTTGCCTTTACAACCAAAGAATCCCCGCCAGCCGACTTAACGCTGACGCGGCGCTCACGGGAAATCTTAAATTGCCGCCATTTCGGGGGTAGCGAGGCCACGCCCACTCTCAGAGGCCACGCCCACTCCCCATCGCGCTACATAAGTCGCCCTGCTCCTCCCTGCGCATTAGCCTGACAGCTCCTGAGGCGAAAAGCCTGGAGACACTTTGCTGCATTCTCGCACTATTTTAAATCCAAAATTGTTTTAAAAAATTGTATTTTCCTCACCTGAGCACTTGTCCCCCCTTGCCTTTACAACCAAAGCCTTCCCGCGCAGCCGACTTAACGCTGACGCGGCGCTCCGGGGAAATCTTAAATTGCCGCCATTTCCGGGGTAGCGAGGCCACACCCACTCTCAGAGGCCACGCCCACTCCCCATCGCGCTATATAAGTCGCCCTGCTCCTCCCTGCGCAATAGCCTGACAGATCCTGAGGCGAAAAGCCGGGAGACACTTTGCTGCATTCTCGCACTATTTTAAATCGAAAATTGTTTTAAAAAATTGTATTTTCCTCACCTGAGCACTTGTCCCCCCTTGCCTTTACAACCAAAGCCTTCCCGCGCAGCCGACTTAACGCTGACGCGGCGCTCTGGCGAAATCTTAAATTGCCGCTGTTTCCGGGGTAGCGAGGCCACGCCCACTCTTAGAGGCCACGCCCACTCCCCATCCCGCTATATAAGTCGCCCTGCTCCTCCCTGCGCATTAGCCTGACAGCTCCTGAGACGAAAAGCCGGGAGACACTTTGCTGCATTCTCGCACTATTTTAAATCGAAAATAGTTTTAAAAAATTTTATTTTCCTCACCTGAGCACTTGTCCCCCCCTTGCCTTTACAGCCAAAGCCTTCCCGCCAGCCGACTTAACGCTGACGCGGCGCTCACGGGAAATCTTAAATTGCCGCCATTTCGGGGGTAGCGAGGCCACGCCCACTCTCAGAGGCCACGCCCACTCCCCATCGCGCTACATAAGTCGCCCTGCTCCTCCCTGCGCATTAGCCTGACAGCTCCTGAGGCGAAAAGCCTGGAGACACTTTGCTGCATTCTCGCACTATTTTAAATCCAAAATTGTTTTAAAAAATTGTATTTTCCTCACCTGAGCACTTGTCCCCCCTTGCCTTTACAACCAAAGCCTTCCCGCGCAGCCGACTTAACGCTGACGCGGCGCTCCGGGGAAATCTTAAATTGCCGCCATTTCCGGGGTAGCGAGGCCACACCCACTCTCAGAGGCCACGCCCACTCCCCATCGCGCTATATAAGTCGCCCTGCTCCTCCCTGCGCAATAGCCTGACAGATCCTGAGGCGAAAAGCCGGGAGACACTTTGCTGCATTCTCGCACTATTTTAAATCGAAAATTGTTTTAAAAAATTGTATTTTCCTCACCTGAGCACTTGTCCCCCCTTGCCTTTACAACCAAAGCCTTCCCGCGCAGCCGACTTAACGCTGACGCGGCGCTCTGGCGAAATCTTAAATTGCCGCTGTTTCCGGGGTAGCGAGGCCACGCCCACTCTTAGAGGCCACGCCCACTCCCCATCCCGCTATATAAGTCGCCCTGCTCCTCCCTGCGCATTAGCCTGACAGCTCCTGAGACGAAAAGCCGGGAGACACTTTGCTGCATTCTCGCACTATTTTAAATCGAAAATAGTTTTAAAAAATTTTATTTTCCTCACCTGAGCACTTGTCCCCCCCTTGCCTTTACAGCCAAAGCCTTCCCGCGCAGCTGACTTAACGCTGACACGGCGCTCTGGGGAAATCTTAAAATGCCGCCATTTCCGGGGTAGTGAGGCCACGCCCACTCTCAGAGGCCACGCCCACTCCCCTTCATAATGGGCATCTACCGGACGCGCTCAGCGGGCGTGCCGTCTGCGCGCCGAAGGCGTGCCCAAGGCAAGCCCGTCTGGGCCTGTCCGGGCCCAGCCGGCCCTAGGCCCAGCCACCATGCCCAATTCTACCCAGACCCATCTGACTTATACCCAAGGAAACCTCCTTGCCCTTAACCCCATGAAAAACAAAAACTGCAAATTCATTCATGACGGAGGGAAACCCTTCATCAATTGTGATCTCTGCAATCCAGTCCACACCGTGGTAGAATGTCACGACCTACAGCTCAGCCTACTTAACTGCAGGTCCCTTCCAAAACACTCTACGGAGCTAAATCTCCTCATTCAGGAGCTCTCTATTGACATCCAGTTTCTCACAGAAACATGGCTCACCTCCAACGCCAACTTTGACATCGTCAATGCCCTCCCCCAAGGCTACCAAATCCACTCCCAGAACAGACCTTCTCTGCAGGGGAGGTGGAATGGCTATAATACACAGGGAACATTTCACTTGTAGGGCAAACATCGGCACTATCGAAGACTGCGAAAGCTGCCACTTCGCTCTGCAAATTTCGCCCACAGTCTCACTCACCGGACTCCTAAATTATCGCCCACTGGGAGCCTCTACCAAATTCTCTAGCTCTCTCGCTGAAGCCGTCGCCTCTTTGGCCGTCTCAGTCTCCAACCTCCTAATCTTAGGAGACCTCAATCTTCACTTCCTAGACCCCAAGGACCTGACAGCCTCCGACCTCCTTCTCGACCTCACCTCCTTCGATCTTAGACTAGCTAACACAGAGGCCACCCATGAGAAAGGTCACCTCCTTGACCCTATTTTCACTAACATAAATGAGCTTATAACTTCGTCCCCCCTCCCTATGCCATGGACCGACCACTTCTTGGTCCCCATGGACTGGCACTACAAAGATCCCCTTCCTCAACCCTCTAAAATCAGGGTCACTGACAGACGCTGGGCCAAACTCTCGCCGGAAGAATGGGTCATCAAACTTAAGAAATCTCTCCCCCCCAGCTCTAGACCCTTCAACTGCAGACGCCAAATTTAACTCCTGGCTCTCCCATTCTCTAGACTCTTTTCTCCCCAAAATGAGCACATGGAAACAAGCTAAAAGCATCATCCCGCCCCCTGGTATACCCCTGAACTCAGAGAGCTGCGTAAAGAATGTAAAAAAATAGAGCGGGTCTGGAGGAAAGACGGGTCCACATCAAGGAAAGAAGCTTTCCGTTCCTCCATGAGACTCTATAAAACTGCTTTGCGCAACGCCAAAAGCCAATTTTATGATGAAAGAATAAAAAAATCCTCTAGCTCCGCCAGAGAAACTTTCATCATCCTGAAAGAACTGCTCCATATCCCTGACCCCCCTCCAGCTCCAAACAACTCCGAGGATAAATGCCACAAGTTGGCAAAATACTTTGATGATAAAATTTGCAATATTCTCGCCACTTTACCCCCAGTAAACACCATAGCAGATGAAAATCCCTACCCCCCAACCTGCAGCCCACAGCCGAGAAACCCGGATATCTACTTAGACACTTTCGGCCTGGCATCGGAAGAAGAGGTCCTTACCACAATCAAAAGCGGCTCCCCCAGCGACCCGGTGCCCATTCGTATCCTCAAAAAAGTGGCACCGATAATCGCCCCCTCTTTAACTGACCTAATCAACTCCTCGCTGTGCCAGGGAATGGTCCCTCCCAGCTGGAAGGCCGCCGTTGTCAAAGCACTTCTTAAAAAGCCGCTTCTGGACCCAGCAGACATGGCCAACTACAGACCTATTTCCCTCCTCCCCGGTATAAGTAAAATCACGGAAAAGATTGTGAACAGAAAACTCTCTCATTTCCTAGAAACCAACAACATCCTCAAAAAATCACAAACGGGCTTCCACCCTGGCCAGGGCACAGACACCGCCCTCTTAGCCGTGGTGGAGGAGACCAGATGCATACTGGATGCGGGAGGTTCAGTGGCAGTGATCCTCCTGGACCTGAGTGCGGCCTTTGACACCGTCAACCACCAGGTCCTCATCCAGCGACTCAAGAACATCAGGGTGGAGGGAACCGCGCTAGCATGGCTTACGTCATTCCCGATCAACCGCTCCTTCCAGGTCTGGGAGAATGACACCCGCTCCACAGTGATCCCCCTCCAGTGCGGAGTACCACAGGGCTCCTCCCTTAGCCCCACATTGATCAATATCTACATGTCCCCGCTGGAGGAAGTGGTCACCCCGTTTGGAGTAAAAATCATTAGCTATGCCGACGATACCCAACTGGTAGTGTCACTATCCCACCCTAACCAAGAACCCTCCAACATTCACACCTGCCTCTCTGAAATCTTCATGTGGATGAACAAATCTGCCCTCAAACTCAACGGGTCCAAAACAGAAATCATGGTCCTTGGACGGAAAGGGCCCACCCTCCCCCTTAACCTTTGGCCTATTTGCCTGGGAGATCCCCCTGCTCCCAAAGAGGAGATCAAGAGCCTGAGGATTTGGATAGAGAAAGACCTGTCATTCAAAACCCAAGCTAAAAATACTGCGGGGATTTGCTTCGGTCTCCTCAGATCGGTTAGAAAAATCCTGCCCCTGTTCCCTCTAACCTCCCGGAAACTGCTTATCCAAGGCCTGATCCTTTCTAGGCTGGATTACAGTAATGCCATCTACTTAGGAGCTCCCGAAGCCACCCTCAACAAACTACAGCGAATTCAAAACGCGACGGCCAGGCTTCTCACGAACACCCCGACCAGAACCTCGGCCAAGCCAGCTTTGAAACTCCTGCACTGGCTCCCAATAAGAGAGTGAGTTAAATTCAAATCCCTCTGCTTGGCGCACAAACTGCTACAGGACAAGGGTCCCCCCATCCTAAAAAAATTCATCACGCCCTACAAAGCCCCAAGGAGCCTGTGTTCGGATCACGAACACCTCATCACTGTCCATAGAGTCAAAAAGGCACGCACAGGAGGCCGGCGTTTCTCTGTGAACACGGCCAAACTGTGGAACTCCTTTCCCCTCAAACTTAGGAGTGAACTCAATCATCTCCGTTTCAGAAAACTTCTGAAAACTCACCTCTTCCCATGATCCCCCGCCCTCCCTATCCCGGCCCCCCCACACCGATTCTGCTGTCTTGGTTTTAACGCTGGGATGCTTACGGGTTACTATGCGCTTTACAAAACCCGCATTCATTCATTCATTCATTCAATTGGATTATGAGTTGTTTTTGCAAACTATGACACTGGAGAGGCAAGCCTCATCGATTTATATGGCAAGCGGCTGACCGGTCATCTACAGGTCGTTTCAAGGGCGTCCCACCCAGACATGGGTGGGTATGGCAGGTCGGGGCATTTAATAGGGGACAGTGTTTGCAGGATTATCGTAAATACCGCCACGCAAGTGTTCAAAATCTGCACATACTTACCAAGTGTGGATTCCAGGGAGGGTTTGTGGGGTTGCCAGGGGGCGTTGGGAGACAGTGGAGTGGTTGCAGTGACCGCGGACAGGGCAGGGGGGTCAGGGTTCCATGCGAAAAGGCATGTACGCCGGTTAAGTTGGACTGCTTGGACAGATGGCTGGTCATGCTGGAGTCTTGAGCGGGAGAGGGAATTGTTGTTGACAGGTTTCCAGTTTGGTTTTCGTTTGTGTGAAAAGGGTCCCAGGGTTCGACAGTGGGGGTACAACTTGAGATCAGTCAGGGGCCAAGAGGCGCTGGTTTGGAGAAAGTTAGCAAAGGAGGTGTCGGAGAACAGAATGGAAGTGCCGTTTTCGAAATGACAACTCGTCAATTTGAGGATTACAACTATAGGGTGGTGCCCAAGAAGGAGGCGGGTGAGTATGACCTCATCCATCACTTTTCTTGGTCTGCGGGATTTTCGGTTAATGATTTTATTCCTGAATGGTGTAGTAAGGTGCAATACTCCTCAGCTGACACGGCGGTTCAGTTGGTCTACAAGGTTGGGAGGGGCACCCTTATGGCAAAATGTCACATCAAATCAGCATTTCGCTTGTTCCTGGTTCACCCCGCAGACCATGAGTTGTTGGACATTCAGTTTGATGGGCTGTTTTTGTAGACAAGGCTTTGCCCATGGGATGTTCAGTTTCTTGTTCTCTGTTTCCTGTTTGAGGCATTTTGCTCATTTTTGCAAAAACTTTTTGTCCACATGGCTGGAAAAAAAGTGATGACTCACTGTTCGGAAGATTTTTTCATGGTTGGGGCTCCACGTTCCGCGGATTGTCAGGAGAGTTTGCAGTTGTCTAATGCAGAAGTTGGGGGTTCCTTTAGCTCCCGATAAGACGGGGAGGACTGTTCAGATGATTACCTTCTTGGGCGTGGAGATTTGTCTGCCTTAGGAGAAGAAGAGGCATTGTTTGGAAGTCACCAAGGAATTACCTTCTCATGGCTGAGGTTCTGGTGAGCCACGGGAAGGTAATTCCTTGGTGACCGCGCTCCTTCCTGCATTGTCTACTAAAAGGTGCCCTTCCTCTCGTGAGAGCTCATGGAGCGATAACGATAAAATTCAGAATGTTTTAAGATATACAACTGGTATATTTTTTCAACTCCCTAAACAGGGAACAGAGGACAGTAATTGAGACCTACAGGCATATGTACATTTATTATATCAACCAGTGAGGTGTGACAGGGATCGTTATTTGGTCCTGAGTAAGAAAGCCAAAACATGCTTCTGAAACATGAGGACCTTGTAGGAGGTGACTCATTATAGTACACCATCTACACCTCCCCATTTTTAATATTCTCAGCTAGGGAAGGCAATAAAGTATATTTTTTCCACCAGCCAGAGAATTTTTAACCATCACATACTCTTTTCACGATCCCACGCACTACACATATTCACCAATCACTAAATAAAGTGCTGCTCGAGGCTAGAGACACTTGGTGGTTACTTTTCCTGTTAGCCTGCCTGCCACATTGGAGATAACGCCGACTTGGGGCTTATCTTCGGACCTAACTGCGGGACTGCGAGGACCAGGTTGCCTAGCGCCAGAGTCACCGGGCGCATCTGGGTCCTCTTTCCGCCCCGCCTCCCAGCTATTTAGTCACGCCTATTCACAGGCACGCGGGACGCGCACCGGGCGAAGCCCGGGCAAAGGCGGGCCGTCTGTGGTCGTCCGGGGCTGTCAGAGTCAGAGGCTGGGCTGGGCCACCCGATTGACATTTGCTGCTGGACATTTTGCGACGTAAGGAAGATCGTTAATACTTCATTTCTACTGTTACTGGGACTCCTTGTTTTCCCATTTGCACATTATAAGTTTTCGTATTTATATTTACGATTGATTATCTGTTTATGGTTTTGTTTAGTGTAACCTAAGCAGGGAGCATGAGTCAGCGTAGCTGTTTGGGACGACCCTCCTTGGTGGGGGGTTCGGTTAGGGAACCCTAGATGGCTTTATTACCAGGGTTGCTTCTGTGTTAGAGAAGGATATAGCCCTGACAGAAAAACGTCTTTCCCTGGAGCTAATGAATAAAAAACGCTCTTCTTTGGGCGCAATAAATCTAGCAGTTACTCCCCCAAGGCAAAGCGTAGACAATATCCAACCAATAACCCAAAGTTCACAAGGGGTGGGTGTTCCAAACCGCTTGCCGCAAATTGAACCACCTATTTGTGGCCCCAATGTTACAGACCTAACATTGGACACTTTCTCAGATACTTCTTCTGTTTCTGAAATAACGATACCAGTTGATATGCCATCATCAGGACACAGTGCAGCCACAAAGAACTCAGACACAGGTCCCAAGTCAAAAAAGAGGAAACGTGGGAGGGCTAGTAAGGGTGGTAAGAATGCTAAATATTCAAAACCATCTCATTGCCCGGTGGGGGACGTTCGAGTAAATGCCTCTAAAAATGCCCTAGACCAACAGCCCCCCCGCCCATATCTGCTAACGATTTACTAGCGAGTATGGATCAACTGGTTAAATCATTAATCCTGCCCCTTGTAGAGAGGCTCAAGAGAATAGGCATGCAACTGGGGACCATAGAAAATGAAATGGTAAGACATACAGAGTTGCTTAATAAATTAGCTCCTTCCGGAATCCCAGAGCTCAGGGAGAATACTGTACCTGGACAGAGACTATTACCTAAATCTCCCAATAAGGACCAACCTCCTTCCCAAGTCCAGAATATTTCGGTCCCCCTTGTCATGGCTAAACCCACTAATAACAACACTAATAAGAGAGAAAGAACTGAAGGGCTGGCCAAAAATCTGGAAATCCGTAAATCAACGGCAAACGGGCCTACAGTCCCTAATAAGAGGAATAGACCAATTCATAAAAAAATAGACCTACCTCCGGAGGCTGCACCTTTTGTCGTAGTGATGGCAGGAGTCTCGGTACTCCCGGAGGGAATAATAGAGGACAATCGAGCACTGAAAAATAAAGTAATATTTTGGTTGAGTAACAATAGACCATTGCCTGCACACATCAATGGAGAAATCCTGAATGTAAGGCGTTTGGGTTGGGTGGGGAATCGGCCTAAGGAAAGAGGGGGGGGACGTTGTTATTATTAACTTTATGGATAAGAGAGCTGTGAGACACATTGGTGATTGGTTTAACATGGGAGGTAGTGAAGGTATTTCAACACACAATCTAAGTTACTTCTACCCCCAGTCGTTGTTTCCTCCCCCGCCAAGACACCCCCCAAGGCATATGGCCTCTTACAGGCCTACCACAGAAGGTTCTGGTTTTAATGTCCCCATTTTTAACTATTTTTTGACACTTTCTGGGTTGGAAGGAGTCGATTGACTCTAAAAAGAGGCTATTGGGGATGCACCCACCTGTGCTTTGCCTGTAACCATTGAAACGTCAATATCGGGCAAGACAGGCATTCTATTAATCCATCAGGTGGTGACATTCTAGTGCCCGAGCCCTGTCATTCAGGAATTGGGAGAGGTAGTACGGTATCCAGCAATAATGACTTAACGTCACTGGGGCATGCCTCACCGCCCACCAGCAGTAAAAACACGGTGGAATCTCCTAAGACTTATGCTGGGCAGGTAGTTCATCCCACCCTTTCATTAGACAGTTCCTTAGACAACGATCTACCATCGATTACATTTCTTGTCTGGAACATAGCTGGCCTTCGCCCCAAGGTGGGGGATGGGAGTGTCCTGAATTTTCTCCAGAAACACAATGTAATTTGTCTTCAAGAGACTTGGTCCATGTCTGAAATCCATTTGGTAGGATTTAAAACCTACTTTTCCCCCGCACTAGCTGTTTCATCGGGTAGGGCCAAAGGAGGTCTGAGTATTTTTATAGCCAATACATTAGGGGGTCTGAAGATAATAGTATTAGAGTTGGAAGTAATCTATCAACTTCTTAGCCTTTCTTTTAACAACAAGGACACCGTCCTTCTGCTTAATTTTTTATAACAACTTAACAAAAGGAGAGATGCTGATGGTTTTGTACAGTTTACAGGAAAAGCTATCCTCTTTGACGCGCGAGTCTGGAGGTAGAGCAGGGGTAAATATTATCTGGGGGGGCGATTTTAACCAACATCCATGTCAACTTAGTAATAGTAATCTTTTTGGGTTAGTGGACGAAAATGAGGATCCTATTGTCCACTTTAATCACTCTATTACAGGAAAGTATTTAAATGAAACCCTTTCAGATTTGGATCTTGTTATTGCTAATAAAACGGATGATGTATCACGGCAGTTGGATCCAACATTTCTGGGGAGGGGGTGTGAGACAACGATCGACTATATTTTAATGTCAAATGTTTTGGTCAGTCGTGTAATGAGTTTCGCCCCACTAATTAATACTTTAAGCGATCATTGCGCCCTTAGCCTAGAACTCCGTTTAACCCATCATCATATCACTCAAAGTATACCTAGCATGTTAAGTCAGAATGCTTTGCAACTGGATAAGATTAATGGTTTTTCTCTAAAATTGGAGAAGGTAGACCCTTTGGAGATAACGGGTAAAGTCATAAAAGCAGCCTATCCCTCAATTGTTAAATGCTTAGATCAGCGAGTAGTAAATGAGGAAGTTCTAAGCAAGTTTGGTGTAATCCTAAGTGCAATAAATGAGTCACTCTTGGTCAAGCTAAAAAATAGTCGACCCAAGAAAGCAGGGTGGTTCAACCACAGATGTACGGCAGCACATACTAAACTAAAAGTAGCTCTGCAAAAAACTAAAAGAATGCCACAGGAAATAGCAATTCTACAAAAGGATTATAACACTGCTCTAAAGGAGAGGAAGGCAGAATTAAAACAGGCCCTATTGGACCAACTACACAAAAGCTGCATGGAAAACAATAGCGTAACATTTTGGTCAGTGATTAAATCTCCCTTCCTGGCGGACACTAAAAATTGTCCGAGCCTCGACGTAGCTATTGAGGAATCCGTTTGGGTGGCTCATTTTGCAAAGATATTCCAGAAAGGCCCAGTGCAAATGGGTGTCAATCCAGTTACCACCAGTAGCCTCCCTGCAGTGTCTTACCCCATTCCATTAGAATTTACTTTAGACGAGGTTCATCAAGCCCTAACAGCAAGCAAAAACGGCAAGGCCCCGGGCCCAGATGGTGTTCCCATAGACCTATTCAAATACAACTTGGATCTGTGGGCCCCAATGTTGACAAGATTATTTAACGCAGCGACGGAGGTGGGTCTGTTGGACTCTTGGACTAAATCAATCGTGGTCCCCATATTTAAAAAAGGAGACCGCCAGGAGGTTTCCTGTTACCGCCCGATCACACTTCTGGATTTGCTAGGCAAAGTGGTTGGTAGAGTTGTCCTTGAGCGTCTCCAGCGGTGGGCTGAAGATGTCAGGGTCCTCTCGGACCTCCAATTTGGGTTCCGGGAAGGATTTGGAACAACTGAACAAGCCTTGAACCTATCTATGCTGCTGGGAAAATATGTTTGTGCTAAGCCGGGTAGACTATGCATGGTATACGTTGACCTGTCTGCAGCATTCGATTACGTCTCCCTCGCAAAATTATGGACTGTCTTATTAACAATGGGGGGTTGACTCACCTCTGGTGGATTTCTTAAGAGAACTATACTCTAACGCCTCTGCGAGGGTGCGCTTTGGGGTGAAAGGCGAGTTGTTGGCGTCGTTTGGAGTAGAGCGGGGGGTCTGGCAAGGTTGTGTCCTGGCCCCCTTTCTGTTTTCACTCTATACTAATGACCTGGAGACGGCCATGCCAAGGGGGGGCCAGGATCTCCCACAAGTAAACAGCCGTTCGATCCCCGCTCTGCTCTATGCGGACGACGCCGTGATATTGGCACGTACCCCCGTGAACTCCAGAAGGCATTGGACAGATACTCAGATTTTATGGGTAAGCTCGACTTACACATAAATATAAAAAAAACTTATGTAATGACAGCAGGCCCAGGGAAAAAAGTGGCAAAGGACATACACCTTAATACAGAGAAACTTGCAACTACTGGCCAATACCCATACTTGGGTATTATTATTGACCATAAACTAAACTGGAAACCTGCGATTGAGGCAAGAAAACATCATCTTATGAGAGCAATTGCAGCACTCATAAATTTCTTTCAAAAACTGGGTAGGAGGCCACCTGTAGAATTGTTAAGGATATACCGAGCTAAATGACAGGCAATTGCCCTCTATGGGGCCGGTGTGTGGGGGTATGTGAACATTAGTAGCCTACAAGTGGCTGAGAACACATTTTTAAGCTTTTTGCTAGCAGTACCCAAGAGCGTGTCTACACTTGGATGCCATATGGAATTGGGGCTCCCCTACTTAATAGATTTGGCCAAAATTGAACCAATCCTTCTCTGGCACCGAATTTGGTGCTCGGAAAAAAACTCATTTACCAAACAAATAATTGCAGACTGTATGTCACTGGATTATTCGTACAAAATTAGATGGTTATCATACGTAAAAAGGTTTCTGAATGACTTAGGACTAGGGAGCTATTACAGTACACCTGGTACGGTCCGGGCAATATCAAGGAAGACTCTAAAAGTAATGGCCCTCAGTCACCTAGAAGAACTACGAATCGCCAAGGAAGTAACTAAAGCTTCGGTCCAACACGCAATGGCGGTTCAAACCACTCTATCAATCCAGCCGTATTTAGCCTACGATCTCACTACATTTGGGAGATGGCTTCTGACGATGATCAAGCTAAATATCTTTCACTGATTGGTTGCCTTCCCAGAGAGAAACAGTTGGGCCTCAACTTTACCACCTTGCCCATGCGATGAGACTTCTGTGCAGGCAACCAAGCATACTTTTTTGTTCTGCAAATTTTATGATGGGCACCGAAAGATCTGGCTGGTAACTTTGCTAAAATTATTGTGTATTAGAAGATGTCGGCCGGCATTGCTACGCCTTCAGTTTTTAGAGACAGAATGGATTTCTAAACATATAGTTAAATTTATGAAATGTATTTTTAGACACAGAATGAATTTGTAACAATCCTCTAATGTATTGCTTTAGATATATTCAGTACTACTATGTATTAGATATTAAGGATAGGGTTCTCTGTTGTTCTTCCCGGACATTGCCTTTTATACTGATTTGTAATCATTTTTATAACTGAATTATCTGGTTTTTAACCCTTGAGACTGCTTTTATGGTTTTTCAAATTTTAAAAAAACGAATAAAGAAATATTGAAATTAAAATTGAAGTGCTCCCGCGTCTACGCAGGTTGTAGCACGCCCCGCAGAGGGGAGGGAAGACCCCAATGATGAAGCATGACACTGAATCAGGTTTCAGTGTGTGAGGGGTATTTTACAATGTTTTGAAACACTGCCCTTCTTATAATTAAGAGAAGCAGCTTCGATCTTTTTACACCATCATTTACGTACGATTAACACCTCAAATAAGAATGGCAGCACACACATGGGCAGATAATAAATGGTAGAATCCCTATGTTGGATCTTGTTAGGGCACATGCATTTTGATTGTAATGTGGGCTGGTCTGGCAGGACACATTTTGTAGGAGATTGGGCTGGGCACTGTCCGGGACCTCAATGCCGCGTTAGAGGGTGAACATCACGGCAGGGCTCTGAGAGGATTTGAGAATTTGATGTATTTTTCTGGACGAGTGCAATGACATTCCTATGTCTGGGCATGGGGAGCAGATGGAGTGGTCGATGGAGATGTTTTCAGACGCTGCTGGAGGACTCGGCTTTGGCCTTTCTGGCAGGTGAGGTAGTGTGCCGAGGAGTGGGCAGAGGCATGGAAGCGGGGAGGGTGTAGCATCTCATTCCTGCAATTTTGTCCCCTTGTAGTGGCTGTGTGCTTGTGGGGGTGCTACTTGGCGAACAAGACAGTCCTTTTTAATGAGGATAACATGGTGGTTGTGGATATGGTCAATTGGCAGTCTGCGAAGGAGCCAAAAGTGTGGCTGTTGTTGAGAGTGTTTGTGTTACAATGTTTAAGGCACAGCGTGACTTTCAAGGCGAGACACATTTCAGGTATACACAATGAAATTGTTGATGCTCTCTCTCAATTTCAGTGAATGAGGTTCAGTAGGTTGGCCCCAGAAGCGGACAAGAGGAAGACTATGATGCCGGACCACTTGTGGGACGTAGGCGAAGGCGCGTGATTCAACTGATCCTAGGTTCTCTATCTGACTCGACGCGGAAGGCTTCTGGGCTGGCTTGGGAGGAGTTACTGCGGTCTGGGGCGGTCCCCCAAGGAATTTCGGATGGAGGTTAAGACCGACGGGATGATGTAGTAAATTTTGTCATGTCCTTGATTGAGGTAAGGGCGTGTCAGCGGTCACAACAGTGAGTAAGTTGGTGGGCATAGCCTTTTTGGAAAACTGCGGATACGAGCCCTCGGCGGGTGACATGGGGAAGTGCATCTTGGAGCAGTGGTCGAGGGAGAGGGGGATGGTAAACGGTTGAGACAACCCATTACCTTGCACATTTTGATGCAGATGATTTCTGTGCTTCCAAGGGTGTGTTGGAATGCTTGAGAGACACTCTGTTTTTTGGTTATTATGGTGTGGCTGTTTTTTGGTGCTTTCCGGGTTATGGAGGTGGTTTGTTCTGCGACATTTGGGGGACTGCTTTGACATGAGGTCCATATGCGTGGGGGGGCAGTGCTGGTTTGGATTCCCAAGTCCAAGATGGATCAATCAGGCAAGGGCCTTTGTGTGACATTGCGGGCGTACCCTGATCTGTCAATTTGCCCATGTGCTTGGTGGAAAATGTTGGGGGAACAGGGAGGGTAGGCAGCAAGAGATTTTTCTGCATGAGAATGGAGAGTGTTTTTTCGGCTTCACAGGTGTTGGGGGTGTTGACGGAAACTTTGGGTTTGTTGGGCTATGAGGCAAAGGATTTTGGGACACATTCCTTCCAGATTGGGATGGTGACGGAGGCCGAGGGCAGGGGTTGGTCGGCGAGGGGGCAGGTGGGGCCTTAGCGATCTAGCTGCTATCTGCGCTATGTGCGTTTGGGGTGGCGGTAGCACGATGACGAATTACATGAGTTTGTTTTCTCCTAGGTTGCATTGTGGGCTCACTTTGAGGCCATATAGAGGTTTAAATCTGGGCGCAATCTTTTGTGAAGTGGGTAGCGAGGCATGCTGAGTATCGGCAATGAGGAAGACAGCTGTGTCTGTCTGATATGGTTGTACAATTGAAAAGGTTAGGAAAAGGAGGCATGCAGTTACAGGAGCTATTGCCCAAATTGAAGGACTTGGTATAGGGATCCCATTGCCTGGACATTTTATTGGAGCAGGGATGACAGCGACACTTGTCATTGCGTCAGGCCGGGACACGGGCTCCTCTAAAGTCGGGGTCTCCTCCTACTTGCTTGGGCAAGGGAAGGTATATTTATACCTAGTAGGTGCCTTGGAATGTTAACATTGACATAAAGTTGGGCAGGGAAAGACGTCAGGAATGAACCCTTAAGGAATAGAGGTTCATGCATAATAAATGAGTTCTTGAAGAAATCAATATTCCTGTGCTAGGGGAACTCTCAAGAGCTTACGGGTCTGGTTTCTAAGGACTCGTTGTGACGTTGGGGTGGACAGATGTAGGTGACCATACTTGTATTTGTATAGCATGTCTAATGCCTAAATAAGGACTGGGATCTTCTGCCTATATAAGGGCAATGCGAATTGTGCCTATTTAAGGACATGTTTCAGGAAAACCTATATACGGACACCTTAAGCGGAATACAACAGTTCCAAGTCTCGGTTGCAAGGGAGGAGAAGGACCTTTCACCCACTATGTTTCTGTGGAAGCGTGAGACGGTGGCTAGGGAGAGGTCAGCTGACCGGAGGTTTCTCTTGGAGGCATGGAAGGAGAGGCGTTTTTTTAGGTATTGTGGTCCGATGTGGTGGAGGTCCTTGTAGGCATGCGTGAGCAGCTTGAAAGTTATTCTTCTTTTGACGGGGAGCCAGTGGAGGTCGCAGAGGTGTCGGGTGATGTGGATGTGCTTTGGGATATTAAGGATTAGTCTGGGTGCAGTGTTTTTGACGGTGTGGAGTTTGCGCGGGATGTTTTGTTGATGATGCCATGAGTAACCATTTCCTGGAGACGGAAGGTATCCATTTGAATGTTTTATGTCATATGCGGAGGGTGTTCAAGCATGCAGAGGAGACGGTGTTGATCTGGCAACTCATAGTGACCGATCTGATTACCCTACCCTCTCCGACACGTCTTTCTGGACCTTTACTAGATTCTGCACCCCTAAGAGGTGACAACTCCTCCTGTCATTATGGTGCACTAGTCAAGCAGTGTGCATAGGACAGACCCTTTGGGGAACCTGACCTACTGCCTACTTCACTAATCTCAACTGACCTCCAGGACGAGAGTACTCATATTCTCCTCTACATGGCTGGACCTGGTTTGACCCCCACTGGCGACAACGCCCATACCGTTATCTATCCTTCCCACCTCTCTAAAACTGACACTAAATCCTTTAAACACTCCATCCTGAAAAGGCACCCTGAGACCCTGGTCTCTGACCATCGATCCAGCACGGACAAGGGCTCACTCATCAATGACCTAATCTTCTACTCCAGGAGACCGTCCTTCTGGCGCAACGCATTCTCGAACCTCCTCCACGTTCATAATACTAGGAAGATTCCTCATGGCAGCAAGCTCACAATCGCACCATCCGCAAACCTGCGTGCTGACCTCACCATTACCTTATATAAAAGCAGCATCATCCTGATCCAAGCTCCACCAAAAGACCTTAACAAATTTGCGGACCTCTTCCCTCTCCTTAAAAAACATGTACATGACCCCCCTTCATCCTCGCTCCCCCTGCACCCCCCCACCAAAACCTCCAAGGGAACTTGCCCTCCCACCAGCCACTCATGACAGGGCTCCCAATACAGGCCATAAGAGCCCCCCAACTATGCATCCAGCACCTACCAACTGTGACGAGCCCTCACCCTGACCTCCAACCTCCACTCCCATCCCTCTCCTACGGATCCTGACACCCCCCTTAGCCCAACCCTGTAGACGTCCTAGCCCATCCACCTGGCCACCAACACAAGCCATCATTAGCCTCCCTAAACCCGCTACCTCAAATCCTCCCTACCAACCTCCCAACCTACATTCCCATCCCTCTCCTACGGATCCTGAAACCCCCCCCCCCTTAGCCCAACCCTCTAGAAGCCCTAGCCCGTCTACCAGGCCACCAACACAAGCCATCAGTAGCCTCCCTAAACCCGCTAATTCAAACCCTCCCTACCGTGGGGATACTGAAACTCATGACTCTGATCGGCTTAACCACTCTACTAAGCCTACTGCATTCTCCACCAGGTCCGTCCTCACACCGTTGGCCCCCTGCCTGCAAGAGCACCCCTCTCTTAGGGATTTATATACTTTTCAATGCAAAGCTACTGAATTAACCTTGAGCATCCACAAGTCCTTCACTGACCTCAAAAACCTCCTGCACCTCACCAAGCTCACTCTCTCGAATATCAGGCTCCCACAGAACTCTTCCCCCACTTCCTACTCCGAGCCCCCTCTCCACCCATTCCCGCTATCCCTGAGACACCTGCACCCTCACAGGCAGCCCTGCTACCTCGCAGTGGAAGAAGTACAGGCCCTCCTCCTAACTACAAACCTACCCCTACTACGACCAGCCCTCTGGAACTCTCGAAATTGCAGACCTCCTTGTTAGCTATGAATCTTCATACTCCTCTGACCCGAAGACAGAACAACCTATACGCAAGGTTGCAATCAATCCCTTTAGATCAGCTACTCTCCGCAACAGAGGGATAGTCAACAGTAACCTAGCGCTAGTCCCAACCTCCACCCCTAGTCACGACACGCATACCGCCCCCCTTTATCCGGTCTTCTTATCAACTGTCGCTCTGCGGTAAAGCATGCCGCTGATGTAGCCAATCTCATTCTCAACCTAAACAAGGACGTAGCAATCCTGATGGAATCCTGGCTTAATGAATCTTCTTCGCCCTGCCAAGACCTTCTAGTCCCGCCCAACTATCACATCGTAAGGCTGGACAGGCAATCACAAAAAAAAGGGGGGGATATTGCCTGCATCTACCGCTCCAACCTCCTTATCACTGAACTTCTAGCCGAACCTACGGATTCCTGTGAATATCTTGCCCTCTCCGTCTGCAACAGCACCACTAAGCATGAGCGTAAAATCCGTTACGCTCGCGGATTTTGCGAATTTTCGGTAAATTCGCGATCCGCGAACTCCCGCGAATTTACCGCGAATTCGCAAATCCGCGAGCGGCGGATTCCGGGGGCAAAAGTTCAAGCCTTGCTGGCCTGTTGTAACTAATTTACGATGGCGCCGGCAAGCTGCCAGCGCCATCCTAAGATAGTTACTAAATTAGCTTCAACAGGAAGCTCTAATAGATAAGATAAAGCAGGTCATCGAGCGCCTGCTTTATTTTATCTATTAGAGCTTCCTGTTGAAGCTAATTTAGTAACTATTTTAGGATGGAGCTGGCAGCTTGCCGGCGCCATCGTAAATTAGTTACAACAGGCACAAAACGGTGGCGTCTTCTTGAATAAATATGAAGGGCAGGGTTCATTCTGGCACGACGGTCCTGGCACAAAAATTAAACCTCAACCGCAAGCACTTACAGATATCGATTAAGCATGTGCCCTAGTTGAAGCTTAAATTCAGTGACTCATTCATCGGCCCAAAAAACAATCGTGAGCGTTGTCAAGGCTGGGCAGATGTGCCTTCTTCCCTAATATACCATCGAAAATCAGCTGTGATGCTGGACAGAGGCCTTTGCATCCTTGACTTTCACGAGCGCAATCCTCGTGCTGTTCCAGTGGCCGGGAGCTTCTGTATCTTCATCTGTTGCTCTGATCGGTCTCTGACCTTTAATGCACACAAGAGGCATGTGCACTCGCATGGAAGCCCCGTCCGGTTGGCCCCGCCCACACACTCGTGGTGTGCACCGTCTTCCCGCCATTTACCCACTATGATGGACAGCTCACTCAAGGGACCCCTGCGCCCTTCGGCGCGATTGCATAGTAACACACACCTGGTCGCTGTAGACAACTCTCTGGCACTTTAGGCAGCTGTAGTGTAGTAAAAGTACTATACATCTACCCAACGAGGTAGCACTTACTGATTATCTAGTAGAAAGTACTGCAGTTGAGTAGAGGTATGGCACAAAACGGTGGCGTCTTCTTGAATAAATATGAAGGGCAGGGTTCAATCTGGCACGATGATCCTGGCATAGAAGCCCCGCCCCAAATCCGCCGATCCGCAAAATCCGCGGATTTTGCGGATCCACGATCCGTGAATACGCAAATCCGCGAATCGTGGATCCGCAAAATCCGCCCATGCTTAAGCACCACCCTTCAGTGCAGACTGCACATCTTTTACCATCCCCCAGGCAAGAGTGACACTTTCACAGGCCACCTCATGGAAATCATCACAGCCAAGGCCTCCCATAACTCCAATGACATTTTTCTTGGAGACTTCAACTTGCACTGGGACGAGCCCAAGGACCCGCAGGTCAACGCCATCAGAGACTTCCTGGCTGACCAATCCCTTACCCAAGCCTGCTCCCCCCTACTCACTCGAAAGGTGCCATTATAGACTGAATCATCTGTAAGGAATCTGTGGCTGATCCTTGTGACTGGTCTGACCACCATGTTATCACCTTCCGTCTGCTTGGCACTCACAAGACATGGACACCGCAACCGGTGATCACCAAAAGATGGATCAGAGACACCAAGAACCTTGACCACGAGAAACTGGCTGCCCGCTGTGAATCCGACCTCCCCCCCCCCCCCATTTCACTACGGTCGACAACCTCACTGAACACTATTCCACAACGTTTTCCAATATAATTGATGACCTTGCTCCGCTAAAACTGAAAAGAACACAGATCAAAGACAGGAACCCTTGGTTCAACTAATCCCTTAACAATGAGAGGAGGTCCCTCCGGCAAACAGAACGGAACTGAAAAAAGTACCCTTCCGCAGACCATCTTAAATTTCTCCGGCAAGCCAGAAATGCCTATAACAAAAATATCATCAACTCAAAAAAAGAATTCTTCAGAACAGAACTGGATAACGCTAAGAATAGACGTCGCAAATTATTCGAGTTGGTCAAACACCAATCCAACTAATTAGCTAAATCTTCCCAAGAAACCCCTATATCTCCAATCCCATGCGAGCAATTCTCCTCCTCCTTCTGTGATAAAATCTCTGCCCTAGGAAAGGAACTCATGTCTGCTACCTATTCCCAAACCCCTCCGGTTCTTCCTCCACACTCCGCGCTGCCCTCCCAGACCGCCATCAAAAACCAAGCGCTATGGTCCAACTTCAAAGTCTATGATGAACATTCGGTCTCAAAAATCCTTTCCTCTTTAAGCCCCAACAACCACTTCAACGACCCTCTCTCATCAAACTGCCTTGCTGCTGCCTCCCAGGCTATCATCCCCTCTTGGATGGCAATAATCATCTCCTCCCTCCTACAGGGATGGTTTTCTGATTCTCTCAAAGCCAGCCAGGTTGCCCCCATCTTGAAAAAACCTACACTAGATCTGGCTTCTCCTGACAACTACAGACCTATCTCAAACATCCCTCTCCTTGCTAAAGTGCTGGAAAATGTGTACAGCAACAGCTGAGCCAACACATCACCAACTTCTACCTTCTAGACGACTTGCAATCTGGTTTCAGACATGGACACAGCATGGAAACCACACTCCTCCACATTGTGGATGATGCCCTTTAAGCCCTTGACCAAGGCAAAACCTGTCTCTTGATCGTCCTTGACCTATCCTTGGCTTTTGACACGGTTAACCACGAAAATCTCCTGAATCGCCTCAAACTTAGGATGGGCCTGGATGGCACTGTTCTGGTGTGGTTTAGGTCCTTCCTACAGAACCGCTCACAGAGAGTCCTGATCAACGGCAACCTATCCGCGTCCTCTCCAATCACAGTTGGAGTAACTCAAGGATCAACCCTGTCCCCTACCCACTTCAATCTCTACCTGAAACCGCTCTTAGAGGTGCTGCGTACTGCCAATATCTCCTACCACATGTATGCCGATGACACACAGCTATACATCAAAATCTCTTCCCCAGAGGACATACGCTCCCTGAATGAAGCCCTGAAGCTGACGGTTCACTTGCTCACATCAAACCAGGTTAAACTCAATGCCAAAAAAACGGAGTTCTCTTAATCTCATCACCTAACGCCAATACAGACATTCAAGTTTGGATCAAGGCTATCACAGCGCTAAACTGCTCTCCTACCATTGTGGACTCTGCTAAATCCCTTGGAATTACCTTAGATGGCAACCTGAACATGCGGGCCATATCAACACGATGGCGAAAACTGCAAGATTTCATTTGAACTACCTAAGAAACCTGAAACCTTTCCTCGACCCCCCAGATCTAAAATCGGCAATTCAGGCTCTAGTCATCTCTAGGCTAGAATATGGTTGCTCCACCCTTGCAGGCCTACCTAAGTCCTCTCTGGCACCTTTGAAAGCTTGCCTCAACGCCGCTGCCAGACTTCTAACTGGCTCTAAGAAGTTCCATATCTCGCCCCACCTTAAAGTTCTGAACTGGCTTTCTCTTGAGGCCAGAATCCAATTTAAGCTGGCATGCATCACCCACAAGGCTCTCTACTCCAAGTCCCCTGCTTTTCTCGCACAGAAACTTGTTTTATCCAGAGGAGCCAGAAACTCGTGGTCTGCCAGAGTTCTTTTGCTCCAACCTGTATGCTTCGAGAAAAAAAGAACGTACAATCGGGCTTTCTCCGGGAATATGGAACTCACTCCCACCCGCCATCAGAAGAATACCGTTTCTAGCTCACTTCAAAAAGGAGACCAAAACTTTCTTAATGGGCAAATTCCTCTCCTAATGCTCACGTTGCATTCACCTATGTAACCTGACTTTACCTATTCGTTACGGCATTATCCCTTGGCCCCCTCTCCTTATGTTACCCACCCGGATCTTCCGAACAATCCTCCAGGGTGCTGAGACTGCTTTTCCAGCTTATTGTAGCATTTTGTTCCTATCCCAATAGGCAGTCAGATATTATGATTGTTTGTCTTGCCATATACTGTATCTTTCTATTTGTTCCCTATCCCTTCTGCTCTCCTCCCCCTTTGTCCTGTTATCCCACCCGTTACTACTGTAAAGCGCTCTGATACCCTCACGGGTCTCGTTCCCGCTCTATAAAACACTAAATAAATATATAAATAAATGCATGGTCTGTGGGTGTGGATTTCCAAAGGTGGGGGCCACCAGGTGTCGTCCAGGGGCTGCCTTAGGCATGTGCAAGCTGTGCACCTGCACAGGGCCACCAAACCCCAGAGGCCACCACGCCTATATATCCTTAATATAATAATCCTCTGAGGATAGATACATATTTGCGTGGCGGCCCCTGGTAGGGATTTGGTGGTCTCCAGCTCTGTTCCACTTCTAAACACCCTGACCCCCCCTCTTCACTGGCTTCTGCGCTCCGTTCCGCCCGGACCCCCTCTTCCCGGGCCCCCTACCTACGCTCCCTGCCCAGGGCTGCCATGAGCCTAGAGCCGCCCCTGTGTCGTCCCATGCGAAGTGGGTGGAGACGAGGATGAGGACTTCATTTTTCTCTGAGTTGAGTTTCAAGCAGCTGTTCTTCATCCAAGTTGCGACGGCTTTCATCCCTTCTTGGAAGTTGTGCCTGGTGATATCAGGTTCCTTGGTGAGGGAGAGGATGAGTTGGGTATCATCGGCGTAGGAGACGAAGTTGAGCCCATGGTTTCTGACAATGGTTTATGAGGGGGGGCCATGTTGACGTTGAAGAGGAAGGGGCTGAGGGAGGATCCTTGAGGTACTCCGCATCTGGTCTCTGTCAGTTCTGAGAGGAAGGGCGGGAGTCTTATTCTCTGTGTTCTGCCACTGAGGAATGAGGGTATCCAATTTAGGGCCTTTCCTTGGATGCCGGTGTCATAGGCCCAGGAGGATAAGGGCTGCCATTTGGACTTGGTCGAGGAGGGCACAGATGTCGTCTCTGGGGGCGAGGTGGGCGGTATCGGTGCTGTGGTTGCTGTGGAACCGAATTGGTTATCATTTATCATTAGATCGTCAAAGTCGCGCTTGATCTACGTCAGACACTGCGGCTACTATATCTATGGTCAATCAGGTGCCATCCCAAATCTTTGCTCACTTCTTTCAGTGCAAACTGACATGCTCACTCCACATTGTAAACTCATTTTTGAGCATATTTGGTTAGAGTCAAGATGGCATTTAACTGTGGCTACTTACTTGCCTCCCATGCAGCTAATGCCCTGCTGTTCTGCTCAACACCTTTCCAACTTCTTAAAGGAAGCAGATGGCACCTTGCCCCAGTGAGCAGAGCCCGGAGATTTTGTTGTTGTTTTGCCTCCTGAACAGTCCTGTTCCCATTTTTCTCCACATTGGCACACATTACAAAGGGACACAGACCTACTCCTCAGTCTCTGGCCGTCCAGGCAGATTTATCAAACTTTATTCATGATTCATTTTTTGAGTCCCTGGCTCCACAGTCCTATTAATCTGATTTTTATCCCTATGTATCCTGGATGTACTTCTTACCTTTTGGATACTTCACCCCAACTCTGCAGGTGAGGATTCTTTGTCCCTAGTGAGACAGAATAGCACAGTTTGCTCCCATCCGAGCCCGGGGTCATTAATTCTGCACAAGCATATGATTCAATGGAATTTTGGGATCTCTTGCAAGCAATAACAAACATGGAGGGAGTAGCGTCCAGGGGAATATTTAAAGACCAATGCACAGTTATAGCCCCCTCCACAAGACACTATACTAACAAGAAATAACTGAGGTCTGGATTGATTACTAGCCCTGTATTCAATCTGTGTCTAATCTACAACCTGTACTCATGTGAACTTAGTGAGATACATTCGGACTGATCACGATGTTATTGTATTCCCATCATTTGCGCACTCTGAACCGCCCTTTTGTCATCATTTGGGCCATTTCACAAGGTGGTGTGTCCACACTGTAGACATAGGTATTCAAAAGAGTGGTAACTGGAAGCAGTGCTAAACACAAAATGTGAGTGAAAGTGCTATTATTAAAATTGGATAGCGGATGCACACACCATTTTATTAGAGAACAAACCACTTCCAAGATTAAAAACATAAACTGCAAAGTAACAGTAGTTCATAACAAATATCTACTGCATGTATGGTAAGGTCGACATGTTTCTGCAGTTATAGATCCTAACGGTGTCACCTGCTTCTTCAGGACCAATATTCTACTTTGCTACTGCTTCAAAACGGGTGAGTGTATAACAAATCAAAAATTTTCAAAGATGTCACCTGATTCAGTCCTCTCACTTCTCTTTTGGGGTGGAACAGATATCCGCACACAAGAGATACCATGCAGAGAAGACACAAAAAATGAAAAAGAAAACAGAGAAAGTAAGATAACGAATTAATAAAGAAGTTATTTATCTCACACTTGAGCTATATTTTGAACATAATAACCCATCACTGGTATGTTTGAAAAACATAACATAACCCACACCATTTTTATTGGGATTCCCTCTCACTCACCTTGAATGAGACAGGCAGGCGCCGCTCCTCACCTGGCTACAGCTCAGGAAAATGGGGCACCGCTCTAATAGGAAACCATAAAATCGATAGTAAGATGCTCTCATGACCACCGTCAGATAAACATTCCGTTCATGCTATTACTTCTATTCTAATTGTCCAGTCTTATGTTGGTAAGGCTAAATACTCCTGCTAATTTCATACGGAGCAATACTTATGGTGTCGGTGTGTCTCGAGCATGCTCAGATATTATTGGAAAATATTGAAGGAAAACCACTCACAGACACGTGTGAAAAATGATTAGTTAAACAATTAGTATCTCTCCTAGGAGTCAAAAGCTCCACTCGTGTCCAAACAGGTTGCCTTTCTTAGCAAACGATTCTCAAAAAGGATACTTTTAACAGAAAAAGGCAAATACTCGGGGATGGTATATCAACGTGACTATTAACGGGAAAGGCAAATACTCGGGAATGGTATATCGACGTGACTCTTCGAAAGAATGAAGATCTATAATATATACCATGATATCGCCAGGTTAATAAATCTCTTATTGTGCCTACCTGTCCGTTGGTACACCCAACAGGCATCTGCGCTGTTCGGGGAGGTGCCGCGGTGCCGTCTCGCACAGCATTTAAAGAGTATTCAAACCCGTTGGATCCCTCGTCAGTGTTACGTCTCACCACGCATGTGCAACAATGCGGAAGAGTGTAGCGTGCATCCATTGGCCACTACTCGGATGTCATCGGCACGCGTCAAATACGATAGTTGTCACCCAAAAGCGCTGCGGGACAACCTGCCCTTTGGGTAGTTTTTGCGCATTCAGCGAAACTGTACCACCAAAGAGAGCTTTCAAAAACATGCAGGAGCTCTAGAGAATTGGCTCTTGGAGAAGAAATACCCTAAGAAGCTGATTCGGAAATCCAAAAAAAGAGCCTCCAACAATAATCGCGAGGCACTTCTCGAATTGACCTCTCCTAAACCTAAGAACGAAAGGATAGAGTTTGTAAACACCTTTAACACAAGGTCTAACGCCATATAAAAGATTGTGAGGAAACCTTGGAAGATCTTGAACACTGGTCCTGATATATTACCTGAGCCTCTCTTTGCATATAAAAGAAGTACCAGCATAAGAGATCGCTTAGTACATACCAGACCAGGAGCAAAGAAGATCCAACAAGTGGGAACATTGTGGGATATACCACCTATTGAGGGACATCACCCTTGTGGGAATTGTGCAGCTTGTCCGCAAACCACTCGCTCTACGAGCCTTGACATTGGTACATCTCGGCGCTGGGAACAAAAACGATTCACTAATTGCAATAGCAATAACCTCATTTATTTGATTACATGCCCTTGCTCATTGAAATATGTTGGGATGACGACGAGGGAAATAAAAACAAGGATCTCTGAACATAAAAGCACGATTAGGTGTAAAAAGCAGGCGACTCGCCTTACTAACCATTTTTTGGAGGTAGGACATAAACCAACTGATTTCATCTGGACCGTGTTGGAACAACCACGGATCCCTCCTCATGTCACAGACATCACTAAACACCTATTTAAATTGGAGCAGAAATGGGTGTATCGTTTGAACACTGATAAAAACGGCCTAAACGAAGACATCCCTTGGATGGCGTTATAATATTGCAAGTGAACTGAATTACAGGGCTGACCTCCAGTACAGTGTGTCTCCTTGCACGATCAGTCGGTGAGCCGTCTCCCTTCCTCAGAGCATATTTAAGTATACATCTGATCCAACCCTGTATGGAGAGTATCTTATTACTATCTATAAATTACCAATCTATTCTGGACTCACACTATCTGATGGTCAATTTACTATTATTGTTAACATTCTTTCAAATATCGCCTCATCATTCTCAGAATAGATGTTACGAGCACATAGCGATAATATAATGGGCATGGTTTTACAAATATTAACACTGTATAAACCATTGATAATTACTTTATTGCCCATTAGCTAGTGATACACTATCATGTTGTGGGCGAATGCGGCATATGAAGCTCGATCAACTAACTACAATTTCAAATAATCGATCTGATGCTTTACTATGACATCTAAATAATAGCCAAAAAGTTATACAGATGTGCACGGTATTAACTACATTTTTCGACAGTATGCAACACACTAACTATAATTCCCAAACTACTGAATTGACGCTTCACTATGACACCTACGTAATAGCCAAAAGGTTAAATAGATGTGCACGACATTTTCTCTATAGAATGTGACACACGGGTGTTCATGAACTCGTAATACAGTATTCCATTTACCATACTATGTTTCCCAGGTATCCCATTTGACGCGTGCCGATGACATCCGAGTAGTGGCCAATGGAAGCACGCTACACTCTTCCGCATTGTTGCACATGCGTGGGGAGACGTAACACTGACGAGGGATCCAACGGGTTTGAATACTCTTTAAATGCGGTGCGAGACGGCACCGCGTCACCTCCCCGAACAGCGCAGATGCCTGTTGGGTGTACCGACGGACAGGTAGGCACAATAAGAGATTTATTAATCTGGTGATATCATGGTATATATTATAGATCTTCACTCTTTCGAAGAGTCACGTCGATATACCATTCCCGAGTATTTGCCTTTCCCGTTAATAGTCACGTTGATATACCATCCCCGAGTATTTGCCTTTTTCTGTTAAAAGTATCCTTTTTGAGAATCGTTTGCTAAGAAAGGCAACCTGTTTGGAAACGAGTGGAGCTTTTGACTCCTAGGAGAGATTCTAATTGTTTAAATAATGACTTTTTACACGTCTGTGTGAGTGCTTCTCCTTCAATATTTTCCAATAATATCTGAGCATGCTCGAGACACACCGACACCATAAGTATTGCTCCGTATGAAATTAGCAGGAGTTTTTAGCCTTACCAACATAAGACTGGACAATAAGAATAGAAGTAATAGCATGGACAGAATGTTTATCTGACGGTGGTCATGAGAGCATCTTACTATTGATTTTATGGTTTCCTATTACAGCGGTGCCCCATTTTCTTGAGCTGTAGCCAGGCGAGGAGCGGCGCCTGCCTCTCTCATTCAAGGTGAGTGAGAGGGAATCCCAATAAAAATGGTGTGGGTTATGTTATGTTTTTCAAACATACCAGTGATGGGTTATTATGTTCAAAATATAGCTCAAGTGTGAGATAACTAACTTCTTTATTAATTCGTTATCTTACTTTCTCTGTTTTCTTTTTCATTTTTTGTGTCTTCTCTGCATGGTATCTCTTGTGTGCGGATATCTGTTCCACCCCAAAAGAGAAGTGAGAGGACTGAATCAGGTGACATCTTTGAAAATTTTTGATTTGTTATGCACTCACCCGTTTTGAAGCAGTAGCAAAGTAGAATATTGGTCCTGAAGAAGCAGGTGATACCGTTAGGATCTATAACTGCAGAAACATGTCGACCTTACCATACATGCAGTAGATATTTGTTATGAACTACTGTTACTTTGCACTTTATGTTTTTAATCTTGGAAGTGGTTTGCTCTCTAATAAAATTGTGTGTGCACCCACTATCCAATTTTAATAATAGCACTTTCACTCACATTTTTTGTTTAGCACTGCTTCCAGTTACCACTCTTTTGAATACCTATGTCTACAGTGTGGACACACCACCTTGTGAAATGGCCCAAATGATGACAAAAGGGCGGTTCAGAGTGTGCAAATGATGGGAATACAATCACATCGTGATCAGTCCGAATGTATCTCACTAAGTTCACATGAGTACAGGTTGTAGATTAGACACAGATTGAATACAGAGCTAGTAATCATTCCAGACCCACAGTTATTTCTTGTTAGTATAATCTCTTGCAAGTAGCCAAAGTCCTCTGCCATCATAAGTGCAAAAGAAATGTCTATCACCAGATGATCTACATGTCACTTTGAAGTAAAGGCACAGGTTAGTTTGGAGTCTGTTTAATATTTGTGGATTTTGTACTTGAAAATCACACGACAAATACATTAGAATCCATGTGCCGCCCTAATAAGTGCCTAGTTGAGATTCGGAGGCATAACTACAAAGGGATTGCACCAACAGAATCTCACTCTATGAGGTTACGGTGGCCCAGTGCCCTGCACCGTATTTACAAAGTGACGTTAACCCACTTGGCACAGCCTTACGCTATTTTGTAAATATGGTACCCTTTCACGCAGTTTTCTGCGTGACTGGGGTGTGCAATGGGTGTTGCTGTGGACGTTCCACCGCAACACCCATTGCTTTTTGACTCTGCCCCAGATTTACAAGGATCTGTAAATCTGAAGCAATGCCAAAAACTAAAGCCATGCAAAAGCAAGTGTTAGATTGGCGCAACAAGGAGAAATACTTTTATTTCTCCTTGTTTTTGCTTTTTCTGTGTGATGCATCCTGCACCCCACATAGAAAGAGCAAAATGCCTTTAATGATTATTTATGTGCAGGAAAGTATACCTTCCGGCACATAAACAATCATTCCCTGCAATGCAGGCACCCTTACACTACGGTCATGAGTGTCTGTGTTGGCCATATTTTAAGCGCCAGTGCAAGAGAAAACATAGGAGTGCGCCATATTGTTGTAAATATGGTGCATCCCTATGTGTTTTAACCTCATTGATGCTCATGACGAGCTGAGCTCGTCATGAGGCACGGCGCTCCGGTGCTCATGACGAGCTCAGCTCGTCATGAGCCGTGGAACGCTGGCATGCGGGGATAATTCCCCTGCTGTGCTGAGCGTTCCACGGGAACGAGTGAGCTCAGCTCGTCATGAGCATGGGGGCGCTGCGCGCCCCCCCGCCCCCCAGCACAGCAGGGGAATTACCCCCGCACGGAAGGGGTTAAATGACGCAGTGCCGTGCTGCACAATTTGCTGCGCTGTTGTGCCGTTTCCTTGTAGATATGCCCCTCAGTAACCTTGTTACACCAATGGATCTTGAGGATTTGTCTCGTTCCAAAAAAGATGAATGGTCAGGGAGCAGCTGTGATCCTCCAAGAGGGGGGTGTTGGGTTGATTCATTGTCTGTTAACTCAATAAAGCACCATGAACAAAAGGGAAAGAGATGAAAAGTGTCAGCCGGGTTAGGAGTTGTGAAAGTGCTCTTGGTCAGGAAGGTTGGATAACGTCTAGAGGAAGATGAAGGTTGGAGATGTAGAAAACATGAGTTCAGCCTTTTCTCTTTCGCCACTGACTCTCCTTTAGAGGTTGAATGTGTGGAGAATTGATGCATGTTTTGTTGTTCATGGAGTCCATGTGTTTGGATTTTTTGTTGGGAAGCGCTTAAGAGTGGGAGGGCTTGGCTTAAAAATCTTCTGCTTCCCAAAATGGCAGTGAGGTTTATTGTGATTTTGTAGGTCGAGGCTACCATCGCACTGCGTAAGCAGTGGGCGGAGCCTAAGATTTTATGTTGTGTAGTATGTTTATGTTATGTTTATGTTTATGTTTATTGGTTTATATAGCGCTGAATCACCCATGAGGGTATCTCGGCGCTTGGAACTTTGACAGCATAACAGGACCATGAGTTAGAAGAGATAAGTTTTTAACATCTTTCTGAATTGGGTCAAACTGGAACAAGCCCATAAATGTAACGGCAAGTGATTCCAAAACACCGGAGCCAAGTAGGAGAATGCTTTGCCTCCACTGCGCGCCTTTTTTATTTATCCTAGGGATAGTGATCAGAAGCTCCGAACTGGATCTGAGTGAGCGCGTGGGGGAATAGGGGGTCAGTTTACAGGTCAGATACATAGGCCCTTGCCCTCTGAGAGCTTTATGAATCATACAGCCTATTTTGAATGTTATTCTTTTTAGTATAGGGAGCCAGTGGAGTTGATTCAGGAGAGGTTCTGAGGGTGTTATGGCAGGGGCGATGACAGTGAGGCGGGCGGCAGTGTTCTGGACTACCTGTAGTCTCTTTATGGAGACACTGTTGGCTGAAAACATGAGGGCATTACAGTAGTCCAGTCTACTAAGAACTAAGGCCTGCATTAGCGTTTTCTTGGTGGAGATGGGAAGGAGGGCGAAGATCCTGCTGTAGTATTCTTGTTTGCAGATATTTCCCTTTTAATACAAATTCCAATGTTGTACATATTTCCCTTTTAAATAGAATGTCTCTTCATAGCTGCTCATGCACATTGTGTTATGGATTCCATTTAGAATTGTTATGGTCTGAAATGGATTGGGGTGGAGAAAAAGGACTGGTAACTTGGAGAGTGGATGTACTGTTCTGCAGTTCAATAAATCTTGGATTTTACTTGGAATTATCTTGGATTTTCAACATCTTTATTACAAAATTGGCGACGAGGGTGTCTAGTACCTCCTACTACAGCAGAACAGGTGTGGTACACCTGATTTTGAAAGGATTTTGGATTTTTACCTTATCTTAACCTAGTTTGGATTTTATAAACTTTTGAAGATTGGAGCTTGGTTCATTCCTACATAGAAGACGTTGCTATCGACTATCCTACTTAAGGACTGAAGGATTTAAAACGTTATTTTACTTGGAATACTATTTACACCTGCTCTCACTGGTGTACAATATTCTATTGGTAACGCTTTTCATCTTGGAGACTGCACGGGGTAGGACGCTGTGTTTACCGTAGACTACGAAATTTATGGGTGTTTGCGTGAAAGTTTCACAATTTTAAACGAAATAAGCAAATGTTTACCTTTGAATGTGGTTTCAACGGGCAACACGCGAAGGACTGAGTCCTCCCGTGCAACAAATCTCCATGCGCCATGTTGGAGCGTGCAGTTACCATGGTTTCCAAGTAGTGACTCGGGTGTGCTTGTGAAATAAAGGTACTGTTTCACATTTTGGAATATATTGATCAAATAAGCCACGCCGCACGACGAACTTCACAACTATCTGTTTGACAACATTTTCACATCGCGTGCATTATTGCTGGAAATTTCGAGCTAGTGCTAGACTTTTGCACTATAATCTACAACTGCTGTGTAGTACATTACAGCGCTGATGTACACTGCTGGTGTACTCAAGGATTGAATTTGTGTTTATTTACTTTGCATTTTATTTTCTTTCAACGGTAATAATAGCATATTGCTTCATTTTGTTCACTATTTAATTTGTACTATTATCATTTTCACCATGCAGTTTGACCCTCCTTCGAAATTTTTACAATGTAAGGGTGATCCTCCCATTCCCTGGAACAGATGGAAGGAGGAGTTTTTAACTTATTTAAAGGCTATTGATGGGGAAAGGATGGGAAATGAAAGAAAAAAGAATATTTTTCTTCATTGTTTAGGGCAAGCTATTTTTAGAAATTTACCACCTGTTCCTGGTGACTCTGGTGTATTTGATGAAGCAATGCTTCGTGTAGAAACACGTTTCAAATCCACAACCAGTATTGCTCTGAATCGTTACAAGTTTTATACGAGGGCACAGATAGAAAATGAATCTTTTGATGATTTTTTAAAGAGTTTGAGAGCTTTGGTGGTTTCATGTAATTTTGGTGCAATGACAGACGAAACGATCAGAGATCAGATAATTGTCAATGTTAAATGTAAGAAAACACAGGAAAAATTGTGGATATTAGGTAATCCCACTTTATTAGAAAGCATTTCCACTGCCAAGGCTTTTGAACAATCTAACAAATGGATGAAAACTATTGAAGAAACGAGCACTAGGGGTAGCAAGAATGATAAACTAAGTGAAGAAGTATGTGCTATGAACAATGTTACAAAAGGTTTTCAAAACTATAGGAATATATCACGTAACCGCATTGTATGTTTTAGATGTGGGAGTTACAATCATGTAGCTTCCTTCAAGTTTTGTCCTGCCTTGGGAAAAGAGTGCAACAAATGTGGTAGAGTTGGTCATTTTTCCAAGTCCTGTAGGGAAGACAAAAAGAAAATTGGGTACAAAAGTAATTATTTTAAAAAAGGGGAAGCCTCTTGTGTGAGAGATGACACTGATTTGGGATCAAATTTGTCAAGATGTGAGCATGTCGTGTCTGATGAATCCCTTAAAGAAAGAGGAATGATTGTATCATTAGTGAGTTTAGGGTTGCTTGAAGAGGATGTGTTGGACTCTCCTAAGTGTGTGGTTAAATTTATGGGTGTTGAACTAGAGCTAATGGCTGATTCTGGGTCTCCTTGGACCATCATAACGGAAGAATACTTTCATGAAATGTATGAATCTAAGATTGCTAAGAGTGATTTGTGCCCTCCTGATGTAATAGCAAAAGGTTTCAATGGTTCATACATTGATTTCATTGGTTATATTGCTTCCACCATATATTTTAAGGATCAATCTGCGTACATCAAATTATATGTTGTAGTAAAGGGTGTGAATGTTCTGGGTTGGTGCGATCAATTCAAACTTAACATTACGTTGAATCCACGCAGCAAAGATCCAGTCATGGTATTAAAGGATAGGGATGAGTTAAATAAAAGAGTTATGTTTGTAGAAGAGAGTAATGCTTGGAAGTTACTTTCGTGTGAGTTTCCTGGAGTTTTTTCAGACAAGTTAGGTAAGCTAAGCGGGTTCACTCATGTCATCAAGCTCAAACAACGAGCTGAACCAGTTGTGCAAAAGCTTAGACCTGTACCACTCAATGTTAGAGAAGAGTTAAGTGATACTCTAAAAGATATGTTAAAAAATGATAGAGGAGATAGAATCGTCAGAATGGGTTTCGCCAGTAGTTTTGGCACGCAAACCTGATAAATCTCTGAGACTTTGCATAGATTTGAGAGCACTTAATGCTAATATAGTAGTAGATTGTCATCCTCTGCCGAATATCAATGAAGTAGTGAGCATGATTGGTGAGGCTGTAGTTTTTTCTACCTTAGATTTGAGATCTGCATATCATCAGGTAGTGTTAGCAGAGGAATCACGTCATCTCACAGCATTTATTACACCTCAGGGATTATATCAATTCAAACGGATGCCATTTGGTTTGGCATCGGCAGCCGCAGTTTTTCAAAGATCGATGTATCATATTTTTAAAGACATGAGTGACTATGTGAAGTGTTTTCAGGATGACATTTTAGTATTTTCTAAGAGTGATGAAGTACATATGGAACACCTGAGTAATGTGTGTAAAATGTTAAGTAAGTTTGGTCTTACCATTAAGAGTAAAAAGTGCAAGTTATTTCAAAAGAAGATAGAATATTTAGGGCATACTATTTCTGGGAATGGTGTTGCTCCTGAGAAATCGTTAGTTGATGCAATCCTGAAAGCTCCTGCACCCAATTGCAAAAATAAATTGTTATCATTTTTAGGACTCTGTGAATATTACAGTAAGTTTATAGTTGGTTTTGCAACTAAAGTGGAGCCGTTAAGAGTACTAACCAGGAAAGATGTTGAATTTTTGTGGGGAACTAAACAACAAAACGCTTTTGACAGTATTAAACTTGACATGGTGTCAGCTCCTACACTTAGACCGTTTTGTTTGAACAAACTTTGTGTTTTGACAGTGGATGCTAGCCTTTATGGCCTGGGTTGCGTGCTTTCGCAACGTTCGGGTAAGGAGGACTGGAATGTTGCATTCGCGTCTAGATCTCTAAATAACACTGAAAAACGATATGCTGTAATCGAAAAGGAATTATTAGGATGTGTCTGGGCTGTTGAACATTTCCGGAATTATATTTGGGGTGCAAGATTTTTGATACGTACTGATCATAAGCCTTTGGTGGGTATTCTTTCACCCGGTGGAGGTTTAAGTGCGACTGCTCGTATTGCTAGATTGATGTCACGATTACAAGAATATAGTTTTGACATAGAATATGTGCCTGGGAAACTCAATGTGACTGCAGATTGTTTGTCAAGATTACCATATCCCAGTGTCAGTGATGATGAAGATACTGAAGTCGTAACTAGCATTTCAGAATTATTGCCTGAGAAATTCAGTATCATTTCAGAAGATTTATGGATGAAAAGCATGAGTGAGGATGATGTCTTGTGCAAAGTGAGAGATTATGTGAGTGTGGGTTGGCCTTCTAAGGAATTAATTCCAGCTGAAGTTATACCATTTTACAATGTTGCTGATGGCCATAGAGGGAAATCTACTATTCAGAGCTGGAAAATGTATTCCACCTTTTGCGGTAAGAGATGTTATTTTGCAAATGAGTCATGAATGTCACATGGGCATGTCGTCCATGAAAAGATTAATTAGGTCTAATTTCTGGTGGCCAGGAGTGGATAGGTTTGTAGATAAATTTGTTAGAGAGTGTCCTGAGTGCATTGAAAGTGATAAGACGTGCAAATGTGATCCGGCACCTTTGACTCCTGTGAAGTGGCCAGATCATCCATGGCAGAAATTAGGGATCGATATTGCTGGTCCATTCAATTTTTTACCACAGGAGTGTAGATTCGCTATAGTTGCTGTGGATTATCACTCCAAATGGCCTGAGGTCAAACTGGTACCTCATCCTAACACTGAAAGTGTTATTTTATTTTTGAGAGAGATATTTTCAAGAGAAGGATTCCCAGAAAGCATTGTATCAGATAATGGGGTACAGTTCAAATCTTCAGAGATGTTGGAGTTTTTGAGTACTTATGGTATAAAGCATTGCACCACTGCTCTGTATGAACCACAAGGAAATGGGCTAGTGGAGAGATATAACAGGGTTCTCAAACAAGATATCCTATGGGCTCGGAAGTTTGGGGGAATGTGGAAGGAGAAATTGAGAGAAAAGTTATGGCTGTACCGTATAACGCCTCATGCCACTACAGAAGTTTCTCCTTTCCGCCTACTAAAGGGTAGAGATCCTGTATCTAACCTATGTCCTTGGTGGTTTAAGAAAAGTGCTGGTTATCGCATGGTTGATGTGAATGTCAAGGATGTAGCTGAGAAAGTGGAACTCAAACAGTGCAAATACAAAAGTGATTATGATACTAGGATGAAAGTCAAACAACCTGCTTTTATGGTAGGTGATGTGGTTAGGATTCGTAAACCTGGTTATATTACCAAAGGTGAGACAAAGTTTGGCAAACCTATGAAGGTTGTGAAAGTTTATCACAATAGCGTTGTCACACAAGATGGCAAAAGATGGAATGTTAGAAGAGTATCCAAATGTGTGTCTTAAATTTTCTATTATAACCAGTAGTTTCTTTTATGTGTAAGGATTTTTTTTTTTTTAATGTTTACGTAGTCACTTCATTTTCTTTAGGGGGAAAATGTGTAGTATTCTTGTTTGCAGATATTTCCCTTTTAATACAAATTCCAATGTTGTACATATTTCCCTTTTAAATAGAATGTCTCTTCATAGCTGCTCATGCACATTGTGTTATGGATTCCATTTAGAATTGTTATGGTCTGAAATGGATTGGGGTGGAGAAAAAGGACTGGTAACTTGGAGAGTGGATGTACTGTGCTGCAGTTCAATAAATCTTGGATTTTACTTGGAATTATCTTGGATTTTCAACATCTTTATTACACCTGCGCAGAAGGCCAAGTATGTAAAAGCAAGATCCCGCCGTGGTGTTAGCATGTGCCTCAAGAGTCAATTTACAGTCGATTCTGACACCAAGATTTTTGACCGCTTCTTTAGGGGTGGGGGCAGTGCCTAGTTCGTCCGGCCATCATATGGGTGTCCAGCAGATTTCAGCTCCTCCAAACAGCATGATTTCTGATTTGCCCGCGTTAAGTTGCAGGAAGTTGACCTGCATTCAGGTGGCAATAGATTTCATGCCTTCAGAGAATCTGAGTTTGGTGTCGGGATTGTTTTTGTCAAATGTCAGGAGGAGCTGAGTGTCGTCTGCGTACGAAATCGGTGTGAATCCTAATGATCTCATCAGTCTGGCCAAAGGGGAAACATAAATATTAAAAAGGTTTGGACTGAGGCAGGAGCCCTGCGGGACCCCCTTGCTGACTTTTGTCGTGGCAGATTTAAAAGTGCCCATAGTGACCGTCTGTGTCCTATCCGTCAGGAAGCTGGTGAGCCATTGCAGGGAAAGCCCTCCAACACCTATCTCCTGGAGTCTCTCCAGTAGTATCTGATGGGAGATAGTATCAAATGCCGCTGATAAGTCAAGCAGCACAAGAAGTGATGCTTGACCTTTATCCATGGCCATCCGAATGTTGTCCGTGACTTCAATAAGGGCGGATTCGCTGCTATGTTTGACTCTGAACCCCAATTGGGAGGAATCTAGCTGTTGTGAAGTTTCCAGGTACTCCGAGAGGTGGTCTGTAAGGGAAGAAGAGATATTGGACGATAGTTGCTGATGTCTGTGATAGGAGCTTTGAGGTTCTTACGTAAGGGTATGATTTGTGCATCTTTCCAGGTAGGTGGGAGGTAACCACTATTAAGAGAGTTATTAAGAATGGAGCAGATAGGGGGGTGCGAGCTGTAACGCGAAATTGGTGGTGATCTTAGCCGGTATTATGTCCATGGGAGAGCCTGATTTGGTTTTGTCTAAAAGGGATATGACTTCCAAGGGGCAGAGATGGGGGAAGGAGAGTAGAAGATGAGGGGTGTCCAGTGTGTTGGCTGAGTTGGTCATCGTGGGGGGGGGAGATAGAACTGGCCGAAATTATTTTTTGGTAGATAGAATCTATTTTCTGGGTGAGATAGGTCGCAACATTATCACACAGCGCCTGAGATGGGGATTTCACCGTCTCACATGCCTTGGGACTAGGGTAGGATTTAACTATGTCAAATAAGGTCCTGGAATTGGAGCCAGCTTGCTCCAATTGTTGGATAATGTAGATTTTTCGCTCTCTTGATGTTATTATGATATGCTGCTAGAGTGCTTTTATATCTGTCTCTGTCAATGTCCTTATGGTGTGAACGCCAAGTGCGTTCTAATTTCTTGCACTCCTTCTTTTCGGCGCGAAGGGCCGGGGAGTACCAGTCAGAGGATGTGAGTGTGTGGGCATGAGTTGCTGGCTTAAGTGGTGCATTGTCATCCAAGATGTTTGAGATGATGTTATTGAAGTACAATAGTTGTTGGTCAACCTTGAGGTGGCAAGTGTCTGTGTCCCAGGTCATAAAGGGGGCTATAAAAAGATCGATATTAATTTTATGCCACGGTCGATACCATCTGTCCATAACGGGTGTGAGACTGGATGTGGTAGAGGGGCTACTCAGTTGAAAAGTCAATAGAGAATGGTCGGACCAGGTCAGCGGAAGAGTATCCTCATATAAAATGTATTGGGAATTGGAAAAAATGAGGTCTAGTATGTGTCCAGCTATGTGGGTAGGGGCATTGTTAATTTTAAGGAGACCAGCAGAAGCCATTTCCTCCAGGCAGGTCACAGCATCAAGGTTGTGGAGGTCCTCGCTATGGATGTTAAAATCCCCTAAGATTAAAAAATTACGTGTGGCAATGTTATGTTATGTTACACTGCATTTCTAAAGCGCACAGCTACTCAGAGTATCCCGGCGCTGATGTGGGGGGAAATAAATTCCAATAGACGGCCATTAAAATCTTGCAACGGGCCGGGCGGCCTATAGACCAGAGCCCCTTTCCAACTCTGTTGGGGATGTATATCACATTTAAAAATGAGACATTCAAATAAATCATTGCTTAGTTGGTCAAGGATCGTGACCGATAGTGTGTCTTTATGGACAATTGTGATCCCCCCTCCCGCTCTTTCTAGCCTATCCAATCTTTGAATGCGGAAGTCTGGTGGGAGAGCCAGAGCGATCGCAGGAGTAGCTGAGGGTTTGATCCAAGTTTCGGTAAAGAAACTGATATCCGGGTTTTTATCGTTCAGAAGATCCCAAATTGCAGTGGCATGTTTGGGGAGGGATCTAACATTAGCCAGAAGACAGTGCAATTTTTTCTGGTTATGTAAATTTACATGAAGTTTAGAGAGGAGGGCTGGATCAGGATGGGGATTTACCTCAACCAAGATGTGGCTATGAGATTTGATGGTGATGTATGATGCACAAGCCTGATATTTACAACTATAGCAGGAAAAGGGTCCTTCTGGTATGCAGCCCATATCTTGCCCTGAACCGCATGGGGTCTGTCTAAGCTCGAGGAGGGTATCCCTGGAGTAGGTAAGCCTGGGTAGGTAAGTATGGGGGCTTGAACCCACCGCTCTCCTCCATTGGCTGGCCTCATAAATGCTGGCCAGCCATTGGAGGAGAGGGGCGTCACTCGGTTCTAGCCCCGGCTTGAGCAGATTCGGGGGCGTTTTTCTCTCTTTTTTTAAGCCCCGCTCCTTTTCTAGTGGTGGGTGTTACACCCTCCCTCTCACCGAGGTCCTAGTCTGACCTAAACATGCCCCTCAATCCAAAAATTTATGGCCGTTTCTCCGAGCCATTTGTGAATGACCTCGGAGAAACATGGTAGTGTGGAGCGCTCCTCTCTTGCCTTCCGAGATCATAAGGCAAGAGAGGAGCGCTCCACACCACCATGTTTCTCCAAGGTCATTCACAAATGGCTCGGAGAAATGCCCGTCATTTTCGGGGGCGGGGCGCTGGCGTCACCGCTGTCTGCACCCCCCCCTCCTCGCCGTTCTTAATCTAGGATGCGGCAGCAGGAAGCTTGTTCCTCCTGTATTGCACCATTTGCTACCTCATGTATTCCGGCCGTCCATAACTGCCACCCCCGCCCCACGCAACAGCAATGTTTTCGTTAGTCTAGTTGTCCTTGCATTGAAGGCCGGCCGCTGAAGCTTAGTCAGTGTTTCTTCGTCGCTGGTTGGAGGATGAACGCTCCGTGGCGTCAGGAGTCCCCAGTCACCGGTGGCGTGAGCAGGCGGAGACAGGAAGCAAAGGGTGTTTGCACAGGGAACTGGAGGGGCGGTGACAGACAGGAAGGGAGGGACGCTTTGCATCATCCGAACGGGAGACCCTCCTTTGACCGACGCACGCCTGACTAACCGGTGCCTGAGCTGACCCCTCCTTCGTACACATCGGTCCCTGGCCCACAAAGCAAACTGGGGCACCGAACTAGCGCTCTTGGGCCCGCTCATAACAAGCACAGGCCCCCCCAGCCATGTGGACCCCCTCCTGCAGAAGCCTTGGACACGCTTGCCTGGCACTTCTCACCCTGGTTTAAAAAATGATGCCCTTTCTCTCATTTTCTCGCTATTTCTCACACTTTATCCCCAATTGTTTCTGTTTTTGTTTCCCTTTCCGTCTCTCACCCGTTCCGTTTCTCCTCGCTTCGTCTTCCACGCTTATCTCCGGATTGCACATGCTTCAAAATCAGCACTCTGAGGTCACTTGACAATGTTCATTCTGAAGTAAAACACGCTCAAACGTCTACAATATAATCACTGCAGACCGTGCCTACCACGTTTGTAACGAAAGAGGAGCAAACGGCAAACATCGGCTCATGACTGACAAAAAAAACATGTACATTAACCGACCCACTCTTCCCCATCCCTTTTACTCTTTCTATTTTACTGTCTCTTCCTTCGTCTCTCTCCATTTCTCATACGTGCTCCTTCTTCCTTTCTTTCTACCTTCCCAATTTCTTTCTCTCGTTTATCTTTTTCCTCCCCACCTTGCTTAAACTCTGATCCCCAGAGGCTGGCTTACTCTGTGCTTTCTCTTTGTATCACATATTTGGATGCAATGACGGAAACAGCAAAATGCAAGTCGGGCGCCACACTTTGTATTTATGATGTGACTTGTATCACATATTTGGATGCAAAGACGGAAACAGCAAAGGCACACTTTGTATTTATGATGTGTATCACATATTTGGATGCAATGACGGAAACAGCAAAATACAAGTCGGGCGTCACACGGATGTGTGACGATACATCGCAAACCGTAACAACGCATGGTATTACAACGTAGTTTTATCATCGGAAAAACATAGCACGCAATTACATCGCATGCCGTTACCACGTGATTGCTGTGTCCCAGATGGTTAGTGGCATTACAACTCAGTAGATGATATCGCCTCCCGTTACTACGCTTTTTGTTTGCCAGAGTCTAATAACTCCGCCAAACGTGATGGCTTGGAAGGCCCAATTCTAATCTATGATGGTCGGCGATGTAACAGTTTTGGCTCATGGTCCCAGGTGGCATTCTGACTCCTCCGAGCACAAAGCTTTTTCAATATTATATACAAGCCATAGTTGCTGTTTATTTATTTTGTGCAACTAAGAACCACTGACAAAGCCAATAGTCCTGACTTGTACTTATGATGTGACTTGTATCACAAATTTGGATGCAATGACGGAAACAGCAAAATACAAGTCGGGTGCCTCACTTTGTACTTATGATGTGACTTGTATCCAGTGTTTAATTTAGACAGGCCAGTATACGCCTGTCTAGGCAGGCATGATTGTGTATGACCAAGTTAGTGATGAGGTCATCTCGACGATCACAAATCTAAGAAGTCATTGACAAACTATGTCTTGCATTCTATTCCCAGAGTCTGTTGCACCCTGCCACTGCCTGAGCCTAAGCCTCCCATTGGACAATTGTAGCTGGGGGCTGGTTCAAGACAGAGTTGAGGCAAGGAAGCTGCAAGAGCGCATTTGAAACTTGGGAGTGAGGGCTCTTAGGGAAGAATAAACAAAAGTAAGTATGGATTTTCCACTTGCTGTGTAACCAGAGTAGCATATCCTGCAGCCCTGCATTGCTGCTATCCTCAACGTGCTCGATGTGACTGTGGCCCAACAACTGTTGTGCACCATGGCGTCATCTGTGCGCTGCACCCCAGCATGGCAATTGCTGAGCGTGCGTGAGTCCAGTAGGCACCACAGCCATACTTACCGGCATTGGCAGCATTATGGTTGGGGACAATGCCAGTGATGTAACAGGCAGGGTCACAGCAAGCTGAGCAGTGGATGCCAATGCCGTAGCCATCCCTGGACCTAACTAATTACAGGCAGCACTAGTAGTAACATCATCTGCTGTGCTCGAGCAGCTACCTGTTCTGCAAATAACCCAGTTATACTGCACTGATTAATATAAGCAAAAAAAGAATTTTCATTTAGTGTACATTTTGTTTTTGCACTCGGTGCGGGTAAGAAAGTAAAACACGTCATCTTCATTCTTCTTTAGGATAGACAACAGGAAAACGCAGAGTTCAAAATAGCAGGAACATGTACAGGCTGACGACAGGGGTCACAGACAGCAGCAGTGTTATAGATGAGAGAGAGAGCAGGAGTAAAGAGGAGAAAAAAACAACAGGAAAGGAGAGAAATAAGACGGAGCTAAGTAGAAGAAAAGGAGAGCAAATCAGATACAAAGAGAAAGCAGCCATGATGTGAAGAAGAGAGCATTAAGAAGAGGGAAGATAGAATGAAAGCATGTAGAGGACAGGACAGAGGAAAAAAAGTAGACAAATGATAAAACGGAGACACAGCAAATCACTGCTAGAAGAGTGATCATAAAGAGCCAAGATCGAGGGGAGAGAGAGCAGAGCATGAATAAAAGTGAAGAGGAAAAAGGGCAGGGGTAGAATGAATAGCGGGTAAATCAGAAATGCAGGGAATAAGTTAACACACCAGGTGTGACAAAGATGATAGAAAACAATTAGAGAGGTGAGAAGATAGACTCTTAGAGCAATGACGTAGGGGACAGACAACAGATCAAGGTTAGAAGATAGAGACTTAGGCAGTTAGAGTGTTGAAAGTGGGGCTCACCGGAGGAGGACGTGAGCTGTGGCCTCCTTGACAAAATTTTCAGCACCTGCACTTCTTTTTTTACAAATTAAGCACTGCTTGTATCACATACTTGGATGCAATGACGGAAACAGCAAAATACAAGTCGGGCGGCACACTTTGTATTTATGATGTGTATCACATATTTGGATGCAATGATGGAAACAGCAAAATACAAGTCGGGCACCACACTTTGTACTTATTATGTGACTTGTATCACATATTTGGATGCAATGACGGAAACAGCAAAATACAGGTCTGGCAGCACACTTTGTATTTATGATGTGTATCACATATTTGGATGCAATGACGGAAACAGCAAAATACAAATTCAAATTCAAAGAAGCTTTATTCGATATTCAATTATGAATTCATAAAAGCGTACAAGTTAAAAACAAGACAACAATCACAGCATATCACAAAAATACAAAAGGATAAAAACATGAAAGGTTAAAAAGCGGGCAGATCCGAATTGATTAAAAAACAAATACTTTAAGCGCTATACGAATATACAGAAATGGTAAGCTTTACATTGAATTTCCGAGCCTAATCAATAGTTTTAAAAAGCTAGACATAGCCTGAGCCACAGAAACGTTTTCCAGCTGTATAGGTTTGATTGAGGGGATAAATCGTCACAGGGGCAGATAGGCAAATCCCTCGTCCAAGTGTTGCATGATGGAAAAGTAATGGTACGGAAAAAGGTTCCAAACCTGAACCGTGTCAATAACATTCTTGAATAACAGGTTAGATCACTTAAAAGATACAATTGAAGCCCTGGGTTAATAGTAATTTCCTGAAAGGTCAAGACTGTGTTTTTAAGTTTTTCTATGGACCATCTTTTGTTAGTTAAATGATTCATGGCAAGTTGTTTCAATGATTTCCTAGTGATCATTTCCATGCTAAGTGGTCTGGAAAAAACGTCAGGATGGCCCAGTTCAATCATCAGGGATTGCACGTGGGACAGCCGTTTTATATTTCTAACACCATCCAAAGTAAGACAGTCAGAAATTAAATTACGATTAAAAGCTGTCTCCGGGGTAACCCAAACCTTGTGCCATAAAAGGATAGGTGCAGTTTTTATGGTGTCAGAAATAAAAGGTAATCCTAATTCAATATGGGTAAGGTAGTTTGCTGAAGATCTAGGGGCCCCCAGCAGATATCTAAGGTATTGATTTTCTATTAATTGAATAGATGTTATATTTTCAATGCCCCAGATACCCGAACCATAGGTGGCCGTAGATATACCCTTAACCTGATATATTGTAATTAGTTCCTTAACGGGTCTCCCCCCAAGTTTCGCCGCAAAGTTATGAAGTGCACCGACCGCCCTCAAAAAGGCTAGTTTTCTCACTTTGACTGCTGTGTGCCAAGTGCATTTCCTGTCAAAGGATATTCCCAGGTAGGGAAAGTGATCAATGGTCTCTAACTTCCTGCCTTCAAGGTATATAGGACAGGGTACTTTCTTGGTGCCATGCCCACAGGCCATAGTGTATGTTTTAGTAGTGTAGACCTTTAGCCCCTTATCTGCCATATAAGTATAACATTTTGTGACTGCCCTCTGAAGACCCAACCTGGTTTGCGACATAATAGCCGCATCGTCTGCGTACAGGAGTATGGGGACAGGGTGACCCTGGGATGAAGGGTAGTCATAGGAGAAACCCTTCAGGTGGTCGCCAGTGGAGTTTATATATAGCGTGAATAACAGGGGTGCTAGAATGCACCCCTGTCTCACTCCCCTTTTGATGGAAAATTTAGACGAACACTCACCTTGCTTACCAAAGCGCACCCTGGCCCCAGCACCCCTATACAATTCCTTGATGAAGTTTAGAATTGTTGCGTCTATTCCCAGGTCGGTTAGTGTGGACCAAAGTTGGTTGTGGTCCACACAATCAAAAGCAGAGCTAAGGTCAATAAAAGTAATAAAAAGGTTTCCTTTTCTGGCCTGGGTGTACTTAGAAATTAAAAAATACAAATTTAAGCTCTGCTCTACTGTTCCCATGCCGGTGCGAAAGCCATACTGGAGATTTGATATGATATTTCCTTCATTGGCCCACAGTTGGATTCGCTTTAGAATAATGCTACCGGCCACCTTCATTAGGGCGTCTAGAAGAGAAATGGGCCGATAGCAAGTTGGATCTTGTCTATCGCCCTTTTTGAAAATAGGGACCACTATGGCCTCAGTCCAAGTAGATATTAATCCAACCATGTTTGCACTATTCATGACATTAGTTAAAAGCGGGGCCCAGAGATCAATTTCATATTTATAAACATCAGTTGGTATGCCATCCGGCCCAGGCGCTTTACCAGAAGGACTCTCCCTTATAGCCATTTTAACCTCATCACAGGTAAAAGATAGTCCCAAAGGGAAGACTCCGTTGGAAGCACATCCCATATTTCCTGGCATAAGGGTAAGGGCAGGGGATATTGATTTGCAGGAAGATTCGTTATCATAGAGGTGTTCAAAGTGAGTTACCCATGTTTCACCGTTTATAGCAATATCTATCATCGCTATGTTGTTTTTGTCACGGAAGATAGAGGCATTAACCGCTTTCCAAAATAAGGTTGAATCCCTACTTTTGGAGGCGGTAATTAAGGCCTGCCATGCTTCTTGTTTCAATGATTTCTCCCTGTTTTTTAATGCTAGTTGATATAAGCGTCTAGCTTCTCTAATCTCAGACAGGGATCTAGGAGTAGTGTGGAGTGCCTTTTTTAAATTTTTTAATGCATTAGTGCAATTATGATCAAACCAACCAGTTTGATGATGAGAATCTGGGCGGTGATATCTGGTCAGTAGTTGTTTTAAGGTTAATTGTAATTTGGAAAAAGAATCCAAAATTATAAAAGGGTCATCACTAAGGGAGAGGCAGATGTAAATTTCCTTCCTCATTTTAGATACTAATTTTATTAATAGACCCGCAGGGTCAACCTTATCCCATTTAAGGGTATAACCATTTTTACGCGCAATGGTGATCGGTTGTTGGTATAAGGCTCTATTTTTCCTCCGCAGCTGCTCAGGTTCGGCCTTTTTTATGGAAAAGGAAATTGGGTAATGATCTCCATAAATAACGTCTAACGTCTCCCACGAAGTTATTAAATAAGCATAGGTTCTGGAAAGGAGGGTAAAGTTGATTATGGAATTACACCCTCTACCATGGTAGGTAGGCTGGAACTCTATTATTGGCGAGCATAACTCATTTATAAAAGTAAGATTAAAATAGAACAAAAAGTTATTCAGGATGTCACCTTCCCGAGAATGGGCAAGATGACTCCGGTTATCGTCGGGAGGGTTTCCGAGGCCGCACAAGCCCTTCGGGCCGTCCCGACAAATGTTGCAGTTAAAATCACCCACCCAAACCAAGAAAAGCTCCCCGCCTATTCTTTCCTTTATAGAGGAAACATCACGAAGCAGATTATTAATAACTCTATCCATACAATCTGTGGACACATTATTATAAAAATTGATTATGATCACGTTAACGGAAATGCCCCATTTGAGAGTTAAAATCTGATAGTTTTCAGTCAGAAGGTGATTTAAAACAATAAGCCCGCTCACGTTGCTGAGCTAACGTTGCTAACGTTGCTCACGTTACATAAACCCCCGCTATTTCTACCGTGAGGGGATGGTAAGGCTGGCGAGTGGAAAGTCTGATACCCCAGTAAATGTGCAGGCTCTAATGCCCACGTTTCCTGTAAACATAGGATGGTATATTTTCCAACCAAGTCCCGCCAAGACTGTTTAACAAGTTTATTTGCCAAGCCTGCCATGTGCCAGGTCAAAACTGAGTGGGACACAGAGCTGGGATTTGGAGGCTTATGTATTGGAGTGTCTCTAATTTTCTCTACTCTGGAGGTGGAAGATGGGGATCTGATATATAAATGGTCCGGGTGTACCCTGTCAACTGGTGAATATGTAGTTGGTTCCCTGTAAGGCTTAGGGAGAGGCCTACCAATTTCAGTAATTTCATTGGGATCACCGGTGACAGTAATATTACTAGATCCGTCCGATAGGAGTTTACTCTCATGCCTATTTTGGTTTTTTAAGTTCCCGGGGGAAATTACTAATTGCAGAGGGCCCTGTTTAGCCGTCGGCTGTCAATCCAAGTCCTCTAGGGTTGACAGTGTATCAAATGAATTGTGTAGGGGAATATTCCATCGCCCGTTAGCGTTTATATATTGGTGTCTGCTAGGGTGAGGGAAAAAGGGCCTATTGAAACGTTGGGGTGGAAAAAATAGGGGGGGATTAGTAAAACCAGGTATCGATGTTGAGTTTTGATTATTATGAAACATAGGGGTTTGTGAGGGAGTACAAAATACAAGTCGGGCGCCACACACAGGGGTCCATTAGGATGGCGGGCAGATTGCCCCCGCCAGGCTGTCGGTAAGGTGTGGGCAATCCGCCCGCCATCCTTCCCTGTATTCCCCCCTCCATATTAGAATGGCGGGGGGGACCACGGCGGAGCAAAGCACCGCCCGCCACTTTTCCGCCCCGGTCGCATTGCGGCCGGGGCGGAAAATGATTAATATGGTGGCGGTGTCAAGCAGACACCGCTAGCCATATTATGATGGACTGAGGGTGATGCCTTTCCGTGGCGGCGATGCCGCCACGGAAAGGCATGCGGTCTTCACTCTGGGGGCCCCCTGCAGGCCCCCAGAGTGAAGGAGGGGGGGATTGCACATGGGGGGTACCTGTGGTACCCCCCTTCATTTGCATTAACAAAGCGGCAGGCACCGCGCGGTGCCTGCCGCTTTGTTAATGCAAATGCAGAAATGCATTTCTAGCATTGTGGCGGGCGGTGCTGAGAGCACCGCCCGCCACAATGCTAGAAATGCAGGATGTGCCCGCCACTGTGGCGGGCACATCCTAATGCTGGTGTCGGGACCCCCGCACTTAAGGCGGGCGGTCCCGTTTACCGATAGGGTGGCGGGCCTAATGGACCCCACAGTGTGGCTCTGTGTGGGTGTAAATGCAATAGGTCCTGCATTTGCGAGCGATTACGCTATTGGCATTGTAAATGACAATGCCATTTATTTAACGATTAAGCTATTGGCAATGTAAATGACAATGCCATTTATTTATGATTTAAAAAAAAAAAAGTCATGAGCAATGCCAATAGCTCTACCTTTAATAATGCAGAGACCATTGCATTGTAAATGCTTGTTCTTATGGTAATTGTCATTTTTTTTTGTTTTGTGCCCCTTCTTATAATTGCATTTAAACACTCTGAACCTCAACCGGACATGCTGACTTACTGTAGTTGTCTATTGTCAGCTTGGCCTTCTTCTATAATGCATTTTTTGTGTATCTTGCATGTTTTAATTTTAAATGTAGTAAAAATGTTTTAGAGCCATAGGTGTTCTGTCAACCTATTTCAAATGCCTATGATAACAGCCAATAACATTAGAAGGTGTTTTTACCTTTTATCACCTGTAAATGTGTGCTGGCTTCCTTGGTGATTAGGCTGCTGGTGCCTCGTGACCTCAAGGACACTTTGCAGGTGTGCATTCCCCCATCCTCAATCTCGAGGTACACGATGGTGAGGGAGAGATTCCTCCCTTGGCTGTCCTGGGGGACGCTCAGCCGGTCTCTGTACCAAGTCACGAAGACATGGTCGCCCTCGTCATCTCTTTCAAAAAGTCTCCGAGCTTCGAAAAGCCAGATCACCCGCTGCGGCCTGTGATCCTCTACTGAGTATGTGCAAGAAAGAGTGACGTAATGCCTCCACGTCCCAGTGACGTCATGCGGGGCAATCACGGCAAAATCAGCTGGAAATGAAGATAGAAAAACATAATAGGCATAGTGGTTTAGGGGAATTGTAATGTAAATAAAAATAACGGGTTCCCAATCTTATAGTTATAAGTGGTAAACTATGTCTGCCACGCAGAGATGATGGGTAGGGAGCCATCATTCTTCTGGAATATCCAGCCACCTGGCTGCATTGCACATGTGAGGTGTTTTCAAAGAGGCAACACCACTCCAGCCTTAACCCTGCCATTCCCTACCCCAAGCCATTGTCCTCCTAACATACAACTACCTCCTCCCTAAGATGGCGCCTGTCTCCTCCTGGACTCCTCCTCTTTGCTTCACGTGCTTGCCTGGTGACATTGTGCATTTTCCACATTGGGAGTTCCTGGGAAGACTCGCACTGATAGAGAGGGGTGGTCTGGCCGGGCTTTCATTGTGTACTGGTACCCTTTCATTAGGTGCTAGGAGGTGGGAGTTGGAGGGGGGTTGGGGTGAGAATGGGAGGGCTCTTATGAAAAATCTTTGCCATGGAAAGAGCACCGATATTGAGGTTGGAGTAAGAGAGCACGGCTGACCCATTGTTCAAACCAGAAAACAAAGCAGATGTAAAAGTTATGTGTGCTAGATCTTTGGAGAACATGAGCGTGGGCTGGTGAGGAAGAAGATGCTGCTGCTTTAGAAAAAAGGGGAGTGAGTGAGAAGAGCTACATGTCAGGCTATTGTTAAGGAGGGGAAGACAACAATCAATGATGAGTATTGTTGATGGGGAGCTTAGTAAAACTGTAGTGAAAAGGAGAGAAATTGCGATTCTCCTATTAACATGACCAGAGAATCTGGATTTCATTAAAGACACGGAGGCTGACATTATGCATTATCCTTTAATAGCAACTCACAGCAGCCGCACTACATCATAAAGGATAAAGCTCTAGAGTTTACACAACAGTGGACAAAGGATGTATCCAGGAGATGATCTACCTCTTTTAAAAGAATCGCAGCAGGAAAGAACTTCATAAACGGAGAAATCCAAGTAGAGCTTGAAAACATAAACGGAGAAATCCAAGTAGAGCTTGAAAACATCATGGGATAAACTTCAGTATCTCAAATGGGAAGGATCAGACGGTTAAACGGAGTTACCTGAAAGGAGAAAGAAGGATTAAGAACCAAATCCATAGTGAAGAGCCTAGAGAGCCAAAAGACTTCATTACATTCAATAAAGATAACAGAAGCATAGGCATAAATCATAGAATAACAACAATTGAAGTAATCAATAAGTTCATAAAAGACATATCAAAAGTTGTAAAAAGGAGGAGGGAGGGATAATGTCAGCCTCCGTGTCTTTAATGAAATCCAGATTCTCTGGTCATGTTAATAGGAGAATCGCAATTTCATTACAAGACCGGAGGCTACATTATGCATGTTCGTAGCCAGGAAGGACGACATCAGACATATGCTCGATAGGCTTACAATAATGACGAGCAAAGGTGTTAGCATTTGACCAGTCAGCGGCTTTCAGGATATCATCCAACTTACCACCTGACCAGAAGGATTTACTGGCCATAGCTCCTCTGATAGAGTGTGCTTGAAACTTAGAGAGGTCAACACCAGCAAGACTCATGGTAGACTTAACCCATCTAGCTATGGAGGTGGATGAAACAGGTTTGAAAGGTTTCACAAAAGAAACTACAAGTTGATTTGCATCGTTAGGACGTAGGAGAGACATCCTTGCGTCATACTCTTTCATACAAGCAACCACACAAAGTTATGGGAAACTGTCAAAACGAGGATAAAAGATAAAATCTGACATGGTTTTAGTTCTTCTTAGTAATTCAAACTTAACACCAAACATATCGTAACATCTATTTGAAATATCTAAGCTTCTGATGTCGGATACTCTCCTACAGGAGATTAAACACAAGAGAGTGGCGAGTTTGAAGGAGAGAAATTTTCTATTAAGGGAAGAGTTATCTGGCCAGGAACATAAAAGGTCTAGAAAACACTTGACATCCCAAAGGGTCTGATACTTAGGTCTAGGGGGTCTCCTTAGTCTTATACTCTTGAGGAATCTACAAATGATAGCATTTTTACCTACCGATTTACCGTTGATAAGGGAATGGCCAGCCGAGATTGCGGATCTAAAGCAATTAATAGTACGATAGGATAGGCCTCTGTCAAATTGTTCGACCAGAAAATTTACGATACTGACGACAGGAGCCTCCACGGGATCCAGACTCCTTTCCAGGCACCAATGAAACCATTTTTTCCAAATGTTGTTATACGTAAGGTGTGTTCCAGGAGCCCAAGATTCTCCGAGGAGAGAGAGAGCTGTCGATGAAAGTCCAGACAACTCGTTAGATTGCCTGACACTTTCAAGGCAAGAAGGTTCAAATTCCCCTCGAGAATAAGATGATGATCTTTCCCGTCTGCATTTGAGACCAGGCCTGGAGACGCTGGGATCAGAAAGGGAATGTCGCATGCTAGTTCCAGGGCTGTCGGGAACCAAGCTTGGGACGGCCAAAAAGGAGTTATTAGGATCAGAAGGTATTGTTCCGATCTGACTTTCTGAAGGACCCTCTGAATCATGGCGAAAGGAGGGAACGCATAACCCAGGAAGTGAGACCATGGTTGGAGAAAGGCGTTCACAGCAAGTGCGCCCGGGTCAGGCATCCAACTGAAATAGTTGGGTAGCTGGAAGGTAAGCCTGCTGGCAAATAAGTCCACGTCTATGGGACCCCAAAAGTGGAAGAGGGTGTTGAAGACGTTCACATTGAGTTTCCAGTCTGAGAAGTCTAGAAGGAATCTTGAATTCCAATCTGCAGAAATGTTCGATTTCCCGGGAAGATATTCCGCCCTGAGGGAAATTTTGTGTTCCAGACAGAACATCCAAAGTTTCCTGGCAAGATTGGAGAGATCTGCAGATCTCGTTCCTCCAAGACGATTGATATAGGCCACAGCAGAAATGCTGTCCATTTTCAGAACAACAGACCTCCCTTGAATGGAGTGTTTGAAGCTCATAAGAGCGTATAAACCAGCTGTCAATTCCAGAAAATGTATGTGTTGGGAAGATTCCGTCAGTGTCCAAACCCCTCCGGTGTTCTGGTCTTCCAAACGTGCACCCCAGCCATGAAGACTGGCATCTGATTCTAGGACGAAATCCAGGGATGAGCCGAAGATAGCTTTGCCGTTCCAAGCGTCTAAGTTCTCCAGCCACCAAAAGAGCTCTGCTCTGGCATCTGGGTCCAGAGAGACAAGATCCCCATACCATAGACATGAATTGAGCGCATTTCTCTTTATTCTCTGGAGCGCGCGGTAGTTCAGGGGACCGGGGAAAATGGCCTGGATGGAAGAAGAAAGAAGCCCAAGAAGTCTGGCTAGTTCGCGGAGTGTTAAAGACTCTTGTTTCAAGACGGACCTGATCTCCTTCCGGATCTTGGCAATCTTCTTGGAAGGAAGAAGGAGAAGACATTTCACGGTGTCTAGAGTGAAACCAAGGAATTCCATGGTCTTTCAGGGAGAGAGAATGGACTTCTCTCTGTTGATGATGAATCGTAGACTCTCTATTAAATTCATGGAAGTTTTTAGATCTATTAGGAGATCTGAATGGGATTGGGACATGATAAGAATATCGTCCAGGTAGATGATGAGACGGATACCCCTTTCTCTTAGAATTGTGACGATACACTTCATGATCTTGGTAAAACACCAAGGGGCAGAAGAGAGACCAAAGGGAAGAGCTTGAAACTGGAATAGGCGTTCCTTCCAAGCAAATTAAAGGAAAGCCTGATGTTCTTTGTACATAGGGATGGTGAAGTAGGCATCCTTCAGGTCCAACTTGACTAACCAATCTCCTTCGAGAAGGAGATCCCTTAAAAGGTGGATACCCTCCATTTTGAAATGACGATAAACCAGAAATTTGTTGACTTCTCGAAGGTTTATTACGGGTCTCCACCCTTTGTCCTTTTTCTGAACAAGAAACAGTGTGCTTATGAATCTTGCATCAGACCAGGGAGCCTTCACTATTGCCCCCTTTTTGAGCATAGAAATAATTTCTTCCTCCACGATCTTTTCCTGATCCTCTGAAAGGACAAAGGGTTGGGGTAAGCGCGATTGGAAGGGGATCTGTAAGAAGTCTATCTTGAAGCTCAACGGTTTCTAGAACCCATGGATCTTGGGTGATTGAATCCCAAACATGATAAAACTGTTTTAGTCTGCCCCCTACTATGGGAGGGAAAGAAGAAGAAGGAGTAGTACTTACTTGTAGAATTGGAGGTGTTGGGGTTGTAGAATTGGAGGTGTTGGGGGTACCACGACCTCTCGAACCACGGTTTCTTGGACCCCTTCCTCTTTGGGGGAAGAAGGGTTGTTTAGGGGGGGTAGAAGCCCCTTCCAGTTCCTCTGAATGACAAATAGGGTCGTTGGTTGCCTCGGCCGGAAGAGCGACCCCTTCTGCCGGCCTGACCAAAAACGTTGGTGTTAAATACCCGTCTTAGGTTATTTTGAGCCCTATCGAAAGCAGTGAAGGTAGACACATATTTACCAATCTCCTTGATTATATCCTCCCCGAAAAGGAGGCCCTTAGGGTTTTGGGAGGGTTCTCTCTCTGCTATGTCTCCTAATTTTGGGTTAATTTTATTTAAAATGGATCTCCTCCTTTCAACGTTTAAACTGGAATTAGCCTTGCCAAGGAGAACAACAGCTCTTTGGCTCCACCCTCAAATGAGATCAACATTTAAAGGGGTAGAGGAGAGGTGGGATTGTTCAGCCATGTCTAGGATTCTAACAAGTGGTCCGAAGACATCTAAAAGACGGTCTTGACAACCTTTAAGAGCTCTCTCCAGTCCTTTTCTAGGGTCTCGCCCTAACTTAAATAGGAATTTGATAAGGTCTGGATCCAGGTTTGGAGTCTGACAGACCCTCTCCTCAATAGTAGGTCTGGGAGATTCAGATCTCATGGTGTTTCTAGTATTTCTATCTAAAAGGTTTCTTAACCAACGTGTGACAAACTGGGAAACATGTTCCTGCGGGAACCACTTCGAACTATTAGGGTGAGAGATATTTAGGGGAGAGAACATCTCTTCTCCGATAGGGTTAGGAATAGTATTTTTGAAGGCCGGCTCCGGATCAGGTTGGGAATTAAAGTCATGTTGGACCTCATCCAGTTTAAAGACAAATTCGTCGGAGGGATCTTTGGAGGAGTCATCATCATAGGAGGAGGAAGAGGAGTCAAAACCAATATTCTTTTTTTGGTTAGCACTATTCCAAAGCGTGCCGCGAGGGACACCGTTCATATTTGTGCCGCCATGGGCACCGATCAAGGGAGTGTCCCGAGGGACATCAGGTTCAAGTGAGGCGCAGTGGCCTCCCATCCAAACTGAGGTGCTAGGACCTCCCGTACTATGAGAGGCGCTAGGGCCTGTAGTGCTTTCACAATGTTTCGTTTTTTTGGGTCTCTTACCGTGTATAGGGGGAGATGTCGGGAATCACACGGTCTTTTAGAGAACATGACTTCTTTGAGGGACGACATCATACAGGATTTAATCTCCTGTTGAAGGAATTTTCTAAGTGAATTGCCAATAGGGGCAGGTGAGCTTGCAGTAGCGTCATCTGAATCCATGTCAGACATGGTTTAGTAGAGATCTCAGAGGGTATTTAAGTGATTTGAAAGAATGATAATAAAGATAAAGTACTAAAAAAACTTCTCTCTTTCTCTCCTCTCTTTCTCTTTTTTTTTTTTTTTTTTAATTTAAACTCAGAATCTAAAAACCTCATTTTTTTTTTTTAAATATATTACATATGTACGGTAAGGGTGGGAGAGGTCAGGTAAGTTTTTCAGAAAAGAATTAATAATCTTATTAATAATTCTGGGGAATTAATATCCTTATTTAAATATTGTTATTAATATTATTGTTAGAGATGATAATAAATGGGTATTGTTGAAATGGGTATTTGTTATTAAAATATTAGTATTAGACAAAGCGCAAATAGACAGTATATCTCTGGCGGCTGAAGCAGAGCAACTGACAAGTTATCCAGGAACGCTCGAGCTCAGCCGCCGGAGAAGAGGAAAGTCGCTTTGGAAAGGAGGCACGCAACGCGGGTGTTGCTAATGACCCTTCCTTTAATATTGTCCGTAACTCAGAGCCAAAGCGAAGCGGGGAAATGAAATGGGAGCGGGGACAGCGTTTAAAAAATGCGGCGAATGTCGGTAAGATAGCTGCGCGATCGCACGCTGAAAGGAATAAAGAAAATCGCGTTTAGGGAGAGGGACGACCATAAATTGGAAGTCCATGGGGGGGGGGGGAATGGGGAAACCAGCGCCACCCACCGGGAAAGGAATAGCGTAGACAAAGCACAGTGTTAGAGGCTGGAAAGACAGAAAAAATGGCATAAAGCCACAAGTTAACGAATTAAATTGGCATAAGAACGAATAAAATCAGTACAACATTGCCATGAAAAACATTCAAATTAATATAAACGATTCAATTATTAATATAGGCTACATAATATACCAAAAATACAAGCCTAAAGGCTAAAATGAAGGAGAAGCAAGTAGTAGTAACTTATCTGCTGGCGAGCCGCTTTTAAAAGAGGCAGATCATCTCCTGGATACATCCTTTGTCCACTGTTGTGTAAACTCTAGAGCTTTATCCTTTATGATGTAGTGCGGCTGCTGTGAGTTGCTATTAAAGGATAATGCATAATGTAGCCTCCGGTCTTGTAATGAAATCCCGAAGGTTGGAGAAAAGATAGTAGGTCAAAGCTAGGGTTGATGAGAAAGAAGTGGTACTTCTACGTGTTTCAGAATCAATCAATGCATGGAAAAGAAGTATTTGGGGAAAAGAGCAGCAAAGAGATGAAATGGATACATAGAGAGAATGAGACTGATAAATGGGTCAGAGACAGTGGTTGTAAACCAGTTTAGGACAGGGGATAGTGAAGTAGGGAGCGAGAATGTATCGGGAGAAATTAGGGATAGAAGCTTCAGACGTGGAAATGACAGTCAGAAGGTGGGAGATAGAAAAAGAATTGTCCTTGGTTCCATTTTATGCAAAGGAAGACAGAGATTTGGCATGGGGATTTATATGGAAATATTTAAATGTCTACACAGAGAGGCAAACTCCAAGAAGCAAAACAAGAAATAACGTTCTTAATGGCACAAAGTTCCTACTAACATAAACACTTGGATTGCTAAATGGGACCCAGGGGGACCGTGGCGCGAGCAGGTGTCCCCCTGGGAGGATTCGCGCGGTGGGAGCAATCCCCTGCGTGATAGGTTAAGGGAGGGATAAGGGGCGGGTCTAGTCGGGTAACTCATAGGGAGGGGAGGAGGGCGGGAATGTCGTCATTGGGAGGCGGTTGGAGGTGGCGTCAGTTTTTGAGTGGTGAGCGGAGGCGTTTCTTGAGGAAGGAGGCATTTTTTGCTGTGCACATGGAGAGAGACAGCGTCGACGAGGGTGCAGTGAGAGCTCTCCTGGGGGTGGGGCGCGGCGACCTTCGGAGGCCGGGAGCGGCTTCGGTGATGGACATGGGCTCCATGCGCCCGCGACGCTCGGCAGCCTTGGGAGTGAGTCATGCGATAGCGACGTGCTTGCCAGCCGCGAACCGCTTTAATTTAATGAGGAACAATGCCACGGACAGAGCGAAAGGTAACAACCCAGGCACTTGAACAACAGATTAATTGTGTTACAAAGAATTAAACAAATCAAAAAGGGATGTAGGTAGGTCTGAATTCAAATTTTATTATTTATCAAATTAAAAAGGATCACGAACATTAATACATTTCATATATATATATTTTTTTAAAATATAAAAAGGAGGAAATTAAGAATTCAACAAATTATCAACAAAAAACATTCAAAACAGAATTTTAAAACATTAAATGAAAAGACATGTTACAAAAAATGGCATCAACAAATTGATTCTCAACCTTGAAGTAAAAGGAAAATTAAAACGGTGGCATTAACAAATAAATTCTCTACGCGCGTTTCGGCGACCAGCGCCTTCTTCTGGAGTAGCCACGTGTATCCTGTACAGTGAAGGAAGAAAGGAAAATAACCAGATTTGAAAATAATACTAGCCTCCAGTATATTTAAAAAGGAATATCATATCTAAGCAAATTATAAAATCATTAACACCTTTGACCTACACTTTACATCACTTTCATTGTGTCAAACAAATATACATTTTTACTCTTGCCTCTCAATGAGGGCCTTCATTTCTTTGTGCATTTCACGTCTAACAAGACCAGGGGGCATAAGAATGGATTGAGTGACTCATGGATTCGAATTCATGATACTTAATTAGAGGTTACATTTAGTGTGTAAAGTATCTTTATGGGGGGAAAAAAAGGACACACAAATCTTCAGGATATACTTACACAATTTTAGCAAAGGCATCACGAGATAAGGTAATCATCAAATGCAATCTTGTCTTTTGTACAACAGTAATCTAAATAAGAAATTGAAAAATAGAACGCCACATTTCTATTATTATAAATCGAATATTAGATAACATGATTTGAGGGAATGATCAAACTAATAATTGGTGTTCTTTACCTAATGATTGTTCAAAAAGGTTATGAAGCCGTGGGTCGTTGCTTCAAATTTATGGCAAAGATGCTTGTATTACTATATAAAAAACAAGAGAAGGATATTATAGGTGTGATATTTATGCATTGACCTATTTACATAACAGCCGATATGGGGTAATACTTCATATAAAGTCATCTATGGCATATCATGTGTTTTTATTAAAAATATATTTTAACATAACGATCTCATCTGAAGGATCTGTTGTTGATTGAGAGGCAAGAGTAAAAATGTATATTTGTTTGACACAATGAAAGTGATGTAAAGTGTAGGTCAAAGGTGTTAATGATTTTATAATTTGCTTAGATATGATATTCCTTTTTAAAAATACTGGAGGCTAGTATTATTTTCAAATCTGGTTATTTTCCTTTCTTCCTTCACTGTACAGGATACACGTGGCTACTCCAGAAGAAGGCGCTGGTCGCCGAAACGCGCGTAGAGAATTTATTTGTTAATGCCACCGTTTTAATTTTCCTTTTACTTCATGGTTGAGAATCAATTTGTTGATGCCATTTTTTGTAACATGTCTTTTCATTTAATGTTTTAAAATTATGTTTTGAATGATTTTTGTTGATAATTTGTTGAATTCTTAATTTCCTCCTTTTTATATTTTAAAAAAAATATATATATGAAATGTATTAATGTTCGTGATCCTTTTTAATTTTATAAATAATAAAACTTGAATTCAGACCTACCTACATCCCTTTTTGATTTGTTTAATTCTTTGTAACACAATTAATCTGTTGTTCAAGTGCCTGGGTTGTTACCTTTCGCTCTGTTAATCCCTGACCTAGGACTTGCAGTATCAATTTGTTCAGGGGGTCCTTGATACTTCCAAGCAATGCCACGGACAGGCCTGTTGTGCAGCGAGGGGGGCGTCCAGCAGGAAGGGGTGCTTGTGATGGGAGAGCAGGGCCTGGAGCTGCGTCGCTACCTGCAGCCATACAAGGGTATGTGGGTGGTGGTCATGTACAGCGTTCTGGAAGGGCGGCTCATTGGGGCGATAGAGAGGCTCTGGGGGCTTCAGCAGTGTGTCAGTTGCAATTAGGGTTGGGGGCATGGCAGTGCCTCACCAGTTGGGGACTGCGCGGTTGGTAGTCACAGCAGCTGATTTCCACGGTCAGAAGGGATTGAGCATGGCGAATATTTTTTCACAGATTGGTTTGAATGTACAGCGCGCTGCTTTATCGGATTGATATTCCCCCCCCTGTCATGGAGAACAGACGCGGTGCCATTCTGGTAGATTATCCAGAGGATAGTGAAAGGGATGTGGAGGGACTTTTGGAGGACGCAGGTAAGTTACCACAGACTATTGCGGCGGATTGCCAGGGTGATGAACAGGGGGCTACAGGGGGCAGGGTGAGGCTGGAGTATTTACAGTTGCCAAAGCCTAGAGGCCCCCCGGGATCCAAAGCTACGTTGGGTTATCAACACATGATTTTTTATGTGGAAATGGTGGTTCCTGATAATTATGCTGAAGGCAAAGACGCTTTAGGCCATGATTTCGAATTTTGGCAGTTGGGGGACCAGGTTCAAGACTGTACAATTCAAAATGTTCCTAGTACAGATATTTGTTTCCTTATCCCCAGACTCTCGCCCTCCACCTTGCCCTTCTCAGGTGGGGTTTTGACTCTGAATTTGGACCACAGAATGGGCAATGGGTTTGGGGTAGAACATGCAGATATATCAGCGTTTGCAGCTTCAGGATCTTCAAATGAGCTTTCTTCGGGTAAGTCAACAGCGACTTCATGCAAGAGCTGTAAGCAGTTGATAACAGACCCCCCCATGGGGCGGGTTTTGGTTTTTCTTATGTCCCTTATGCGAAGTAAGTGCGGCTTTTGGGGAGTCTGTTCCCATCAATGTGGACCCGGAGCGGAATTTGAGAATGCGGCCGGGTTCTCTCAGCGGAGGCCTGTGACCTCTTGGAGAGATTATGACGGAGGTATTGGTGACGGTCAGATGCCGAGCACTAGGGCTCTTAATGTTTCTGGCTCTGAGCCGCATGTTGGTACAGTTTATGATAATGATAATGAATATGATGATAATATGGTGGAAAATGTGGTACACAAAACGATTCCTTTGGTTTACACTAAGGAGTTTGGATGAGGGGGATCGGGGTGCATTTATTTCTTCTAGTATTTTACAGAGGTCTCGAGCGGATTTCTCGACGGATCAAGATCGTAGTCAGCACAATAGAGAGGATCCTCAGGAGTTTCAGAAGCATGCTACGCAGCTCACGGCAGGTAAGCCTAAATGGTGGACTGCTTGGAACAGACCTTTAGCGGGTGGCTATTTTGCTGATACAGATGCAACTGAGGTGGTGATTTCCAAGCCTAAATGAGTTCTGGAGTATTTTTCTAATGTTTTACCAAAGTCACGACCTGGGTTACAGGCCCAGGTTTTAGGTACGGACGACTCTTCGGCTGTTCCAAATGATTTGACTGTTTAAGGTCCAGGTGTTAGCGGGGTACGTACAACGCTGCCTTATTTGGGATTGGCTATGACATTTGGTATACACTTATCTGACAAAACTAAGCAAAAAATTTGGAACGATGAATTTGTTGATTTTTTCCGTTTGCTGCATAGGGATATTCCGTCAAGAGAAGGTTCCAAAGAAGAGGAATGGGAAGTATCACGTCGCCCCAGAGTCCCTAAGTCCATTGAGAATTGGACGGCTGCCTTTCTCATTTACGCACGCGTGTATTATGAGAGGTATCCAGATAGGGCATTGGCCAGGTCTAAATATATGGACATAATTCGTAGGGTGCATTTACAGGTGGGTGGTTTTGCCTGGCTTAATTACGATGAAGAATTTCGGGCCAGAGTTAGTATCTTTCATGACAAGCATTGGGGGGAGCTGGATTCCGAACTCTGGTTACAATGGATGTCTACTAATCAGTCACAAACAACCATACATACCGCTAGCGGTCTGCCTATATCGTATCGGCCCTTTCTATAGCGTCCCGCCCACATTGGGGCGGGAGCTTTGGGGAGAGCGCAATTGCCTGCAGCAGGTGCATGTTGGAATTACAACCGAGGTGCCTGCATCAGGCAATTTTGTAAGTTCAAACATTGAATGCTCACAATGTGGAGGGAGGCATCCAATTATCACCGGATGATGCCACACTTCGGTGGAGGATGCATTGCGGTTGGTACGTTTAGCTGGGACTGGTGCTGAGTTAGCGAAATGCGATGTACAATCGGCGTTTCGTTTGTTACCTATTCACCCCGTAGATTTTGAGCTGCTACGATACGGACATGATGATGGCTCGTTTACCGGCGGATATGGTTCTTGAAATTAAATCTTTCTTGTTAGAAGTTTTGGGTAGACAAAAGATGGAACTGAGACAGGCCCAGCGTTTGCTGGGTTATTTGAATTTTGCATGTCGGGTGGTGAGAGCAGGCATAACGTTTTGTAGACGACTGGGTTTTGGCTTTGTCGGGTGCTTCCTTACCGCACCATAGGATAAGATTGACAAAAGCTGTCAAAGAAGATTTTAGGATATGGCTACATTTTTTTGGAGAATTTTAATAGTGTATCGCTCTTTTTGTAGAAGATAACACCTTATGGCAGATTCAGCTATTTTCTGATGCGGCAGGGGCACATGGAGTTGGAATATTTTGGGAAGGATGTTGGTGCGCTGAGAAATGGCCAGAGCATTGGGTTCAACAAGGCCGGAGTATTGCCTTCCTTGAGTTTTTCCTGATCTTCGTAGCTTTGCGAGTTTGGGGTGAGGAATTTAAAGACAGGTGTGTTCTGTTTCACTTTGATAACATGTCTGTATTGGAGTTGGTCAATAGACAACGGGCAAAGGATGTGTGTGTGTTACACCTGTTGCGTTATTTCATGTTGCAGAGTCTCAAGCTGAATATTGTGTTCAGGGCATGGCACATTCCAGGTGTGAGTGATCTGTGTGGTTCCTGTCACTCAAGAAACACTCCTGCCTCGCACTCCTTTTAATTTTCCTTTGATAAGTATTCAACGTAGTTTATGTTGCTTTCATGAGTTTTTATTTTCAAATATTTTCATTCTTTTCAGTAATCATGCTTTTCATTTTTGTATTATTTTCATACAATTTTCCATGCATTCTTAGTTCCCGATGCATTTCAAGCATAAAGCCCTTCCTCAGGGGATTCCTTGTCTGAAACAATCAATGTGTATTGATTTAATAAGTCGGTAAACATTCAATCTTGTTACAATTTCATTTACATTCCAGGTGTGAATAATATAATAGCAGACGCATTATCTCATTTTAATTGGTAGACTTTTCGCTCGTTGGCACCAGGGGCGGACAGCTGCAAAACGGAAGTACCCTCAGACATCTGGGCACTGGGAGAGTGTGGATCAGCGAGTTGGTAGAGCAAGCTATTGCACCGTCCACCAGATGCTGTTAACAGAAAGCCTGGTCTGAGTTTGTAACTTATGTTGACTCTCAGAATCAGACCTCTTTGGCGGTTGTTAATGAAGAGTTTATTTTCAGTATGTATTATCTGTGATGGATAAAGGTTTGTCCCACACCACTATTGCAGGTCAACTTTCTAGCATTTCCTTCTATGGTGAGTTAATTTTTGGGAAGGAAGTTGGGGGTGGGATTTTGTTACGTAGAATGTTGAAAGGTTTCAGTAAAATGAGGTCGCGTTTTTTGCCTTTGCGGGAACCTATTATTTTTTCTTTGTTGCAACAGTTGTTATTGTTTTTGACAAAATGCTGTTTCAGTGGGTGGGAGGTCTGTCGCTTTAGGCTGTGTATGATTTGGTTGTTCATTGGGGCATTTCGAGTATCCGAATTGTTGGGGCTGAGGGGTAAGTTGGGCAGACAAACAAATGATATACAGGTGCAGCATGGTTCTTTCAGAATATTGTTGAGACAGTCGAAACTAGATCAAATGGGAAAAGGGTGTGGATCCATTTGAATGGGGTGGGGAGGTGGGTTGTTGTCCTTTAAATTAATGGCTTTCCTTCTTGCAGTCTACGTTTTTTCGACATGGAGTAATTTTTGTCACCAGGATGGAAACAATATCACATCATTTCAGCTACTGGCAGTTTTGGGGAAGGTTTTAACCTTGGCCAGACAAAACCCTCTATTGTTTGGGACCCACTCCTTCAGAATTGGGGTGGCCACTGAAGCTTCAAGGTTGGGTGAGGGCTGGGAAGAGATACAGCGAATAGGCAGATGGAAGTCAGATTGTTGTTCTAGATATGTTCGAACATGAATACTTGTCATAGGGTAAGTATACAAGTCTAATACACTCTTTTTGTCGCCACAGGACGAGTTAATCCTCTGCCACGAAAAATGCGGAATTGGATTGGAGGACATTCATTTGAGAAGTGGTTGGCTACGTTTGCGGAACAACAGCTTTGTGGCAGAGCGTTAGGTTTGCATGGGAGGGGTCATGAAGTATTTTGGAAAGGTGTGGGAGAGATGAAATGGGGTGCGTTATTTCCGTTGCTTTCTATTTTGTCCAGGGAGAGGGGTTTCCCGGATTTTACTGATTATTCATCTAGGTGAGAATGATCTAGTGGAACTATGTGGTTTAACCCTTATCAAGCAAATGAAACTGGACTTAGCGGCATTAATAGATAACTGGTCAGGTACATCGGTGGTGTGGACGGAATTTATTTTTCGTCATCACTGGAGAGGAGCTTGAAGCCATTCTGCTGTGGAAAAAGCTCGACGCAAATTGAATAGAGCAATACAAATTTATTGTCCGGCTATAGGTATTAAGGTCTTATCTCATGAACACATTGCAGGTGTTGTACAACATTTATTTTGTGATGATGGGGTGCACTTATCACAGATGGGTCAAGCTTACTACTAATGGAGTTGAGGGATCTGTTGGCGGGATTTTGTTTGGGAGAATTTATGGTGTGATAGCAATGTTAATTAGTTTTATTTATCATTTGTCTAATGTTGTGTGGGGCCAGGAAAACTCTTTGGTTTTCCTGGGTGGCGCTGTGTGGGGGGTCTGGGATAGTCTAGAGTGGGCTTATCCTTTCCCTCTGGGTGCGGGTGGAGGGTAGGAAAAATGATGATTATGGTGGTTAAATGATGACAAAATTCAATGCTGGTTTTGGTACATTTTTGGGGATTGGTTATTACAAAATTGTTGGGAATGTTTTTGGTTATACACAACTATTAAGGAAATATTTGGAAAAATGAGTCAATGTTTAATTAATTAGGAATAAGTGTATTTATAGGATGATCTGTTTCGACTGTCTTAATAAATAGTGACCTTTTTTGCTATGAATATCAAGTGTGGATTGTCCTTATTGCGCGATTCATGTTTTGTATGAGCATTTATTGCTCCCAGTGCCTGAAAAGCAGCACCTCGCGATTTAAATACAAGGACAGCATCAGAACAGCACATATTTGCTTAGGGGGATTTGCATGGATACACTCCGATGGCGTTTATGTCAGGCTGTGTTCTGAGACGTAAACGGGATTTCAAGCGACTCAATACCACTCAGTGCCAGAGACTCACGGAACCAAGAATGTGAAAGAGGCTTCGGTGCCACCTACCAAGCACACATATCCTTGTGTCTGATAGAGACAGAAAGGAGACTACATTTCACTATGCGAGTGACGCAGCCCTATTAAAACAGATTTCTCATTCGTGGATGCACGTTTATCAATATAAAGCAAAACGTAGCTTATTTTTTATTTTATAATATTAGAAAAACACTGACATCTCGTGAGGCTATCTTGAGTTTTGTGATTTAACGTTCCATCATATTTTCCGCCAGCACATGAGTATTCAAATTCCTAAAATGCAGTTGAGGGTGTGGTGAACGTAGTAACACAAATCAATTACACAAGCACTTCTCTGACATTCAATTTAACCGAAACCAGACTTCCTGTGCTAAATAAACAAAACATTGCTATAGTAAAAAAAAAGAAAGAACAAACAAGGAGCGACAGGTGGGCCTGCCAAAGCTGCATACTTTTGAACTAGGGAGATCAAGTCCCGGCTTCAGCTCAAACCCCTGTGATTATGGACAAATCCAGTAGTCTATGTGTGCCAGTTCCCGCTAAATAAAAAAAATGCATAAAAACCGGGAGGAATCAAGATTGTCTGACTGATGTGGTGTGGTTTACAGCTCGTCACTATGTACACAGTGATGTTAAAGTCTGTCATACGCAGGTTTGGTTTGGTTCAAAGAAACTACTGACAAGTGTGTTCAGTGCTTTTGCGCCCTGAGTGTATATTGCAGTTTAGCATTAATCCCGGTGATGAGGAAATGGGCAGGACACGACAACTAGCCCGTATACGGTCATGGTGGAGAGCATGTGTAACCATGCAGGACTGCTTCTTGATATTGGTGCATTCTAGTACTGCAAATGGGATTCGGTAAAGAGACTTCATACCCCTCAATGACAGAAACTCACCGAACCAGGAATGCGAATGAGGCTTCAGTGCCATTTACCAAGCACACATGCCCCTATGTATGACGGAGACAAAAAAAGAGACTACATTTCGCAATGCGAGTGACGCAGCACTATAAAAACAGATTTCTCATTTGTGGACTTACGTTTCTCAATATAAGGCAATACGCAGCTTATATATATTTTTTATAATAGTTGAAATAATATTGCCACCTGTGAGTGATTAAATGCTCTACCATATTTTCTGACAGCACATGAGTATTCAAAATCCTGAAACTCAGTTGAGGCTGTGATGAAGGTAGTAACACTAACCAATTAAATAAGCACTTCTACGATGTTCAAAGACTCTAGAACCAGACTCCCTATGCTAAGTAAACAAAACATAGCTATTGAAATAAGCCCAATCGTGCTGAAAACAAAGTCCAAAACCAAACTAACATCCTACTAAAAAAAAAGCAAATGACAGTTGACATAAAAAATTGCTAAATGCGTAAAAAATATAACCAACGAGGCAGGAGGCATGGAGCCAGACATACTCCTAATACAACTGTGCAATTAAGAGTGTAACCCGATATGGTGCTGAAACAACACAAAGGCAAACAGAAACAGAGCGAGAAGTAAAGAACAAGCATTTACAATGCAATGGTCTCTGCATTATTAATGGTAGAGCTATTGGCATTGCTCATGACATTTTTTTTTTTAATCATAAATAAATAGCATTGTCATTTACATTGCCAATAACTTAATCGTTAAATAAATGGCATTGTCATTTACAATGTCAATAGCTTAATCGCTCGCATATGCATGATCTATTGCATTTACACCCACACAGAGCCACACACATAGAGAGCCACCCACACAGTCATTCATATAGAGCTACCCACACACACAGAGCCACCTACACAGAGCCACCCTCACACAGACAGAGCCACCCACACATAGAGCCACCTACAAAAAAAGCTATCCACACAGAGCCACACACACACACAGAGCCACACACACACAGAGCCACACACACACACACAGACCCCCCCCACACACACACACACACACACAGACACACACAGAGACACACACACACAGAGACCCACACATGTTTAAGCAAAAAATCTTAATTTCAGCTAGTATACTGCCTCCGACCACCAACAGCGGTCTAGTGCGTGGGCGCGCGCCTGTTAAACAGGAGCTGGTAGCTTAGCAGCATCCTGCATGCAGCCCACGGCTAAGGACGTGTCTCCGTAAGTTATACCCTAAAACACCGACCGGCCCAACATAGCAAGCATCTAAGCCAGGTACTCTGCTCTGCCTGGCATTACAGAACGAAGATAGGATGTGGCTTAACGGCCAAATTTGCCGGCTCCGGACCTTGGATGTAGGCTGAACATCCTGTGATTCAGGGCAAATCACTTTCTCCCCCTTGCTTGCTACAAATGAATGCCATGAAAAAAGTTTTGCTGAAAAATGTCCCGGCAGCAGGAAGTTCATGCAAAATAACACACTTTGAGTTCTTTTAAAGTGTAAGACACAGCGGAAGCAAAATTACATAAGTGCCCGTGCTCATAGGTAAACACTTTCATCACATTAAAGTATTTCTGATAACTGTGCAGCAACTACTTCCGGCGGCGGCTGGGGGAAATGGAAACCCAAAGCGCCGGCAAAAAAAAAAAAAAGTAAACGCCCACCTCCGAATGACGGAGAGAAAAGGGGCGGGACTTAAATAAAGAGACAGAAACGCCCACGGATCGCATCAAGCCTGGGAAAAGAGTAATTGACACACATCTCTTCCAATGGCTAGCCTCCATTTACGGAGCTAGCCAATGGAAGACAGAGGCGGGTTAAAGCCCCACTGTAGAAGTCATAAGATCTTCGGCTCCGCCCACTGCTTCGCAGTGCGACGGTAGCCTCAACCTAAAAAGTATGGTACTGGCATTACAAGACGTAGAAATTAAGAAATTGCCCCTGTGGTTTCATGTAAAGCTTTGCTGACATAGTTATTGCGAGGATTTCTTTGGTTTTTCCTTTAAGAGACTGGCATTCCCCACATGACAGCTAAGACAAGTTCTTGATGGGTGTCAGCTTCCTACCAGGAGTACCCTTCATGTTTCCCTGGTGGCAGTGTGTAGTGTTCTCATCTTGCTTATTCATCAATAGTTGTGTATGCATATAAAATGCGAATACATCCCCTGATGAGGCACTCATGGGTCAAACAATGTTTCAAAAAAACTTTATCATCCAAATGTAGTGGTTTATTCACACAAAGTTCATCGTGGATGCTGTATTGATATTACTTCATATCAATCAAACATGTATCATGTACATCTTTAAGTAGGAATTGTCAACGTGAACTACTCCGATGCATTTCGGGCAGAGCCCTTTATCAAGGAGTGCTGTAAGGAAGACAGATAGGAGTGAAAATGGGGATGACGATAAATCGTCACACTATTGCACAATTGCAATTTATTGTCCTTGAAATTGTGATCAAAAGAGAGGGAACCGACAACAACAAACTGCTCCTTAAAAGAGAACTCGAATGGATGTTCCGTTTGCAGACACAGAAACCTTTCGGTCTTAATGATCGTACAGAATACAGCTGTTATTTGTAGTCTGTTGTACCCTTATGCTATACATTGCTTCTTTATGTTCCCTTATGTTTCCCACTGGAACTTTTCTGACCCTTACTTTGCATGTCTCGTCACTTTCTCACACCATTCCAAGATGGCAACCCCCCCTCCTACTCCTGTCACACCTTTGCAGCCCATCGTCTATTTCCATTTTCCCCTAGTCGCCTTTACCCTCCTCACTCACACCACCATAGCGTCCCCGTGATGCGCTAGAACCGTTGGAGTAGCGCGCCGCGTTACCACGGAATAGAAGTAAGTCTTTTACCATATCCATGCTCCCGCAATCCCTATTCAATCACCCCGTTCCGATTTATCGCTATGGGCACGCACCCTTAGTTCACATATCGGCACCATCATACGCACACCATCCCTTTTTTTAACTATCACAAATCACTTTCATTGATCGGCACTTAATTTACCTACCCACCTGATTCCGTCATCCCCATTTTCACTCCTATCTGTCTTCCTTACAGCACTCCTTGATAAAGGACTCTGCCCGAAATGCATCGGAGTAGTTCACGTTGACAATTCCTACTTAAAGATGTACATGATACATGTTTGATTGATATGAAGTAATATCAATACAGCATCCACGATGAACTTTGTGTGAATAAACCACTACATTTGGATGATAAAGTTTTTTTGAAACATTGTTTGACCCATGAGTGCCCCATCAGGGGATGTATTCGCATTTTATATGCATACACAACTATTGATGATTTAATGAGTGTTTTGGCTGGAAACACTACCCACGAGAGCACCTCAAAACGTTTACCCATCACATGGTCTGAGAACCGTCTTCAAACTAGCAGTGCACCCCCCTCTACCCTTTTGTATTATTGCATAGTTCTGCCTCTGGGTGGGTTGCACGCCTCACAATGCAATTCGAGGAAATCAGTAAAAGCACTGAAGCCCGAGCACACACTTTAGCTTTTGACGAAGAGGAACGTCAACGAATATATTCGCTTATCGAGGAAGACATCACTCCAGCCTCCACCACCCGCAACAAAGAGCAATGTATAAAGCAACTACTATACTTGTCCAAGCGTCACATCAATCAGAAGCTCCATGCGAGCACTTTACTTAAATATCACCGGGCGCTCAGAATCCCTCGCGGATTGCTTTGAAGCCCTCCCTCTGCAAAAACTCCAAAACCTTTAAAGAAAAATGGGATGGGATACTCAATAAATGTAGCCTTGACCTGATTCTTTTAATCGTCGAAGAATTATCTGGCATTTTAAAAGAACTCGAGCATGAAATCAAAGACATCGATAAAGAATTGAAAGACATGTTAACACCAGAGGAACTTTCCACCACCTTAGAGGATCTCAAAACTACACTTGATAAACATCAAAAAGAAATAAATGAGCGTAAAATCCGAAAATTTCGCAGAGACACGCTTGACTACAAGCTTGATGAAGTTTATTCTTGGGCCGACATTTATGCCCAACGACGACGTAACAGACCTCCAAATATGCAGACCGACACCTCATCCTCTGGTAGTGACAACACAATCCGACCACCTCGCAAAATCATTGCCTCGAGATCAACGAATGGTCAAGCAACCACATCCACAACAGCACAAGATCAACCCGCTGCGGTTCATTTTTTAGAGTCAGGCCCGGAAACCACCGAAGACTCAGGAGGAGCCAGAACAAAAGAAAAGGAAACAACTCTCCCAAACACACGGAGCACAGTCACCAAGAAGGATTTAAAAGGAAAAAAGAACACCTAATCATCAATATCTCAAACACCACCATCACACCACATCAAACAGACTTACTTGAGAAAGGCACGTCTTTTATCCCGACGGCACATACCAACTTATTGGAACTCGAAGTGAGCACCTTCAAGTTCATAAGGAAACTCAAGTTACGTCACTTTTTCGAAAATGTTCTGCCACCCACTCCAGGTATAAAACCTGATGAACTCAAAGGTTTAAGACCACCCAGCACTTATCAAGCTCCCAGCAGCCATAAGTGCATCGACTTATTTGAAAACCTCGTTCGCAATGACGTGTCCAAAATCAAATTTAACAAAAGACCAACACATCAAAACTTAACCACTAAGGATCGTGACACTCTCAAATCCCTGGCTAATAACGAGAAAATTAGATGTGTAAAAGCCGACAAGGGCGGCGCATTGGTAATCCTTGATACGACCATGTACACACAACGGCTCCAGGAACATATACGAGACACCACTATCTATATGCATCTTGCCAACAACCCTACGAGGGAGTTCCAGAACACCTTAAAAGACTTGGTCATGAAAGCATTACAAAACAAAATCATTCAAGAACGCACCAAAAACTACTTACTTCATGAACATCCCAAGAGCCCTACTATACACATGAGTCCCAAAATACACAAGGATCTCCAAAATCCCCCTTTCAGACAAATAGTTTCCACTAAAGGATCTATTCACGAACCAATCGGCAAATTCATAGACAAATATTTGCAACCGCTCGTCACCAAAGCCACCAGTTATATTAAAGATACTACCGAGTTTTTGCTCAAATTGGCGAACATTCAGATTGATGAAAAGAACCAATACATACTATGTACAGCCGACGTCAATTCTTTATATACATCGATCCCCCACCAGGGAGGCATCGACGCCGTTGAACAAGCCCTTCTCAACAGCCACATTGATGCACCCATGCAATCCTTTTTGATGGAACTTATGGTATACACTCTATAACACAGTTATTTCCAAGTTGACAATGAATGGTACCTCCAGCTATCTGGAATGGCTATGGGAAACTGTGCTGCCCCATCATATGCGAACATCTATATGGAAAACTTTGAAAAAGTGAATATATACGACAACACCAGTTTCAACGACAAAATAAAAATGTACGTCAGATACATTGATGACTTATTTCTAGTCTGGACGGACTCCAAAGAATCCCTAAACCAGTCTCTTCATGAACTCAATACCAAGGATGAACGCATCAAACTGACGTGGCAAATCAGTGACACTGAAATCTCATTTCTTGATGTTAACATTAAAATCACCAAAAATGGCTTCATCACTGACCTCCATAGAAAAACAACTGACCGCAACAACACATTACACTATGGAAGTTTTCACCAAGGATCACTTAAAAGACATTTGCCGTTTTCTCAAATGCTGCGTGTCAAACGCATAGTTTCAGATGAACAGATGATGATCGCCAGGACCAAGGAAATGTATGACCGCTTCCTTGATAGAGGTTACCCCACACAGATCCTCACCGAGGCTCAAACACGAGTGGCGCAAATCACCAGACAGGAGTGTCTCACAAAAAAGCCCATTAAAGAACAACAACGCATGGTTCTTGTTTCTAAATATTCCACAGCGAGCCTGATCTACAAAAAGATCATACTTAAGCATTGGTCAATCCTTCAAATGGAACCTGATTTTCGGGACATGTTTCAAAACCCCCCCTTGTTCGCCTACACCAGAAACAAAAATATCAAAGAAATATTGTCGAAATCCACCTCCACCGATAAACAATCTAATGGTACCCAACCATGTTTAAATTGCAATCACTGTAACTGCGTTATAAAAGGCAACACCATCAGACACCCCATGAGGGGCAATGCAATTAAACTCCACGTTAACGCCACATGTGATTCGACCAATTTGATCTATGCTTTGAAATGCCCTTGTGGCAAACTGTACGTCGGAAAGACAGAAAGAAAAATCAAGACACGCTTGAACGAGCATAAATCAAACATACGTCTGAAGTATGAGAAATCCAATATTGCCATGCACTTTTTGGAAGCTCGTCACACTATTGCACAATTGCAATTTATTGTCCTTGAAATTGTGATCAAAAGAGAGGGAACCGACAACAACAAACTGCTCCTTAAAAGAGAACTCGAATGGATGTTCCATTTGCAGACACAGAAACCTTTCGGTCTTAATGATCGTACAGAATACAGCTGTTATTTGTAGTCTGTTGTACCCTTATGCTATACATTGCTTCTTTATGTTCCCTTATGTTTCCCACTGGAACTTTTCTGACCCTCACTTTGCATGTCTCGTCACTTTCTCACACCATTCCAAGATGGCAACCCCCCTCCTACTCCTGTCACACCTTTGCAGCCCATCGTCTATTTCCATTTTTCCCTAGTCGCCTTTACCCTCCTCACTCACACCACCATAGCGTCCCCATGATGCGCTAGAACCGTTGGAGTAGCGCGCCGCGTTACCACGGAATAGAAGTAAGTCTTTTACCATATCCATGCTCCCGCTATCCCTATTCAATCACCCCGTTCCGATTTATCGCTATGGGCACGCACCCTTAGTTCACATATCGGCACCATCATATGCACACCATCCCTTTTTTTAACTATCACAAATCACTTTCATTGATCGGCACTTAATTTACCTACCCACCTGATTCCGTCATCCCCATTTTCACTCCTATCTGTCTTCCTTACAGCACTCCTTGATAAAGGGCTCTGCCCGAAATGCATCGGAGTAGTTCACGTTGACAATTCCTACTTAAAGATGTACATGATACATGTTTGATTGATATGAAGTAATATCAATACAGCATCCACGATGAACTTTGTGTGAATAAACCACTACATTTGGATGATAACGTTTTTTTGAAACATTGTTTGACCCATGAGTGCCTCATCAGGGGATGTATTCGCATTTTATATGCATACACAACTATTGATGATTTAATGAGTGTTTTGGCTGGAAACACTACCCACGAGAGCACCTCAAAACGTTTACCCATCACATGGTCTGAGAACCGTCTTCAAACTAGCAGTGCACCCCCCTCTACCCTTTTGTATTATCTCATCTTGCTTATGTCATTCTCCCCTGCTCTCCCCTGTTGCCATGGACATGCATCACTCATAGTGTTCTCTATTGGAATATCCTTACACTGAAATGTTACCACTTGAATTGTTTGCCAGTTGAACTTACATGCTGAAGGATGAGGTCTCTTTGTTAGAAGATACATTAAATCTCTCTTCAATCAACTCTACTTCTTCCTGTTTTACTTCCATATGTTCATCACTTCATAGTGCAGTTCTGCTGACCACATACCTGTCCCACCATGAAAAGGAGTTTGGCAAACGTTCCAAGAGTCTGTGTACATTACTCAAGGGGAAAGCTCGTACTATATTCCATTCGTAGATGCTCAAAATTGTATATATCGAGTTTTAAATGTGGCCCTACACAAAATATCAAAACCAGTATATCAACTAGAATAATACTAGCAAGGTAAGAATTTATGGATAAGTATAGATTTATTATTCCTAGCTTCTCATATACCTACCTACCTACAGAATATTTTGATTGTTGACATTCTGGTTACAATATTTTTGTAACATGTTTTTGTTGCATATATTCTGACTACACCATGTGGTGGTACAAGTCGGCACATGTTCTTTGGAAAACAACATCCTTGAAGCACAACATGTTTTTTGTACCCTTCCTGGGCATGGGAAGCTGAAAGCTCTATGCACTGCAGGTTTTGGCACATGGGTCCTTTCTTGCTTTCTTGGAAGAGAGGGGACTACACTCTGCTCTATGGTGTGAATGGAAGGAGAAGGATTGGTACACAACCCTTGTTCCATTCACGTGGATTATGGATAATGGGCATCACATATCGAAGTAAGTCACTCGCAGGGGTGAAGTTGTTTTGTTTGTGTGATCCATTCTACGGTGAAACAATCGCATTGTGTTTCAGTTCTTGATTCAAAAGGGCCTATGTTGGATTGTCCCTGATAGTGGGAGGGAGGGAGCTGCAGGTCTTGGGAGTACTCCCAGAGAACGACTGTCTCCTTTTCGTTTTCTTGAAGAGAGGGATTTTGAGTCTAAGGGAGTCCAGGCTTTGTGGACAACGAGAGCTTCCTGATATGATCAGTTTGAGAGGCAAGTCATTTAGCTTTTCATGATGTAGAATTTGAGGAAGAATACATGCCAACTTCAATATGCTTCTAGCATCAACAGGGAGGCAATGTTGACCAATCAGGATGTGGAGTCCAATCAGAGCACCAGGAGTCTCAAACCAGGCATGCAGCTACATTAATGCAGGTAATCTTTCAGGATACCAGCGAGTCACCCTAATCCTGGCTTGAAAGATCTGATTGAATAAAGTAGAAAGAATTCAATTTTCTGGGGACTAAGCTAGAGCCGATGGAGTGTCATCCAAGACTTTATGTCATTCAGGGATTTAGCCACAGATTTGGAAAATTCAGGGCCTTAGTGTGTACAGAGCACCAGGGCAGTGTAAGTAAACAGAAGCCTCCTGGAATCTCACGGTGAACAGAGGTCAGACCTAAGGGTAAAAATGTTCTTCTGGAGACCTGATGGTCAGTAGACAATACAAATCTCCATGAACGAGCAGGAGCTTTAGGACCTAATGAGAAGAAGGGGGCTCAGAGATCTGAGGGTGAGCAAGGACAAGGGAGATCCATAGGTGAACACCAGATGGCCTATGGGTTAGCTGCAGTGAATAACGCTGTTTCCAATCTTGACTAAAATTTCTGGCCTTATAAATGTAAACTACTTTACTTACCACACAGTTCTCCAAAACATTTTTTGGGTGCTGAAACCTATTTTTGGTACCAATCATACAGATGACAATGGCCTTCATAGAGGATGTAACACGCGCACCACATAGAATGTATACGTCTATGTGAAAGTCATCTTGTGTGAAAGCACACTGCATAAAGCTAGGGCATCTTACTATGAAATACATGCCGCTATGTATGCACCAGTCATCCTTTCAGGGTTACAATTATCCGTATCAGAGTCCAGCTCTCATCACTAACGACAGAAACAATAGGCAGCTCGTGAATTCCTTGTAGTTCTGTGAGAGTTAATAAACAAACAGTGTACGCAGCACACTGGGCTCTGCGTCAATCTCCGCGCAGAAGATGGAAAGCTTTGGCGGGCTCCCACTGTACACAGCAGAAGCGCCTCGCACCTGACAGGCTTCAGAAGGAAGACCGCATGTGTTTTAAAACATGGTCTCAGGTCTCAATGAACTGCACCCCCAGACTCCGAAAACCTTCCCGAATTAATCAAATACCTCAAAGAGCTCACAAATGAATCTAACAATACTACACTCTTTGGTCACTTAAAACAAATAAACTAGAATTCCAACTTATCACAAAAAACGGTTACACACCGAACGATGACGCACACACTCTCAGCTAGCAGCACGTGGCGTAGGATGCAAGTCAGTAATGAAAATCAAGTGACTTCTGAATACAAATTAATTGAGAAGAGCAAATGATCTACCTATTCTGTGCCTGTACAACCAGTAGAAGCGCGTCTGCTCAGGGAGGGCATTCTGCTGCCCTCCTGACCCTGGACAGGCGTCTGTCGTGGTGCCACCCCCTCCCTGCCCATGCGCACTCATTCCCCAGATGTGCTGACATTATCCTACATACACGAAGGCGGCGGGGACGGACGAACAGGAAGGACCATTCTAGACAGCTGGGAGGGTGGGCAGCCCCCGACGCCCCCACGCACATCCTGCCATGTGGCACCGCCGGCATGACTGTATACGCAATCCCCTCAGCGTCACAGAACAACACGCAGCACTATGGGTGCAAGTTAGGGGAATCCTAGAAGAACAGGAAATTCAGTACTGGCATTTAGTGGAACAGCTGTTGTGACCCTATTTCTACAGCTACCGCACCTCAACCACACGAAGAGCACGTGTTTGCAAACTCAACATCATGCCACGCGGGCATCATTGGCTGTGTGCATTGGGTACATCTGCCCACCTAGATAATCCAAGCCCCTGTGGTGCGCCATAATTCTGCTCGATACTCTGTTGTGTTTGTCTGCAAATCTGAGACTCCCACCCCCACAAATCTTTAGGACTAAAATATTCCCCTGATGAGGCATGTATGCAAAACGCAAAATCTCTATTTAGTTGGGGGGTTACTCCCTCTTGGGTCCTCCCTGTCATTGTCCCACGTTATTCTCTTATGTGTGAATGCTCATTCCTCCAAGGAGAAGGGTACTGGTGCTATGTGAATACTTGTTCTGAAAAGAAGGCACTTCATTCTCAGGGAAATTCGTACTATGAAAGGACTTCTGAACCTTTGCATGCCGAATGGCTTTTTGATTGACGAAGCTATTTGTGTGCACATTGAAAAATCAAAGAAAATTGGGCGGCACTCAGAAAGATGTGTCATTCTAACAATCCAGTGGCCGGACATTGTTCCTCGCTGGCTTGGTTTATGCTCGGACCCTGCATTAGATTTGTCCTATAGCATCCGAGGAGAGATGCGGCATTGTTTGTGATTTGTCCTTCTCTTTGGGGAGCACGTGTAATACTGACTGATCTGGTGAAAGGTCCAAAGAAAAACAAAGCTTAGATGTTTTCGTCGATAAAACTATTAGAAGCAATTCAGTGATAATAGTCACATACCGTCAGCAGTGTAAGGAGCAGAGACTGTGGCCTCACGTGACCCTGAAGGACAGCAGAAAGAGCGAATGAATGAGGGCAAAGAATGGGTCAGCGGTGCGTAAGTCAAAGAAGGGGTTGATGTTCCTTCATTAAAACCTTTTTTAGTCAAGAAATAGGACAGTCGTCTTCCCGCTCGAGTCGGAGGGGCCGATGCCCTCGGGATATTAATGGCGGCCGTCATCCGTGGAAATGAGGCATCACTTGAGAGGCTCGCTGCCCTCTGTGCCCATCACCAGGAAGCGCCCACCCCCCGTGACCCGCAGCGCGAGCAAGTTATGCAACTCGGCGCAGGGGACCAGAGGTTGCTCATTAGTATTCCTGACAGGTAGCTGTGCTCCGTCTGCCCATCTCGAGACTGATTAATGTCGATCAGCTGTCTGAAAAAGCAAAATGACGTGGCCATCGGCAGCAGCTGTCCTCCGCTCTCTCGAATCTCTTCTAATCTTGCCGCAGCAGCAGGAGCAGTCTCCGGGAGAGGCAGAGGGAGGGCGGGCTGCTGCTGAGGCTGAGGGCTGCGCTCCTGCCCTGCTCCGACGGATCTGTGCAGCACTTCCTCCTGCTACAAGAGTGAAACAAGGCGGGCGGGAGGGCATTGTTTCGAAATTATGTAGATTAAATGTGGGATTACGAGTGATCCAGGGATGCCCTCACGGCGGCCATTACTGTTGCGGACCTGCTGTGCAGCAACTTCTTCCGGCAGCGCTCGGGGGAAATGGAAACCCAAAGCGCCGGCAAAAAAAAAAAAAGTAAACGCCCACCTCCGAATGACGGAAAGAAAAGGGGCGGGACTTAAAAAAAGAGACAGAAACGCCCACAGATCGCATCAAGCCTGGGAAAAGAGTAATTGACACACATCTCTTCCAATGGCTAGCCTCCATTTACGGTGCTAGCCAATGGAAGACAGAGGCGGGTTAAAGCCTCACTGTAGAAGTCATAAGATCTTCGGCTCCGCCCACTGCTTCGCAGTGCGACGGTAGCCTCAACCTAAAAAAGTGGTCCCCCTTCGAACAGATGTAGAACTGTAGTGATGAGACAGCACTCAGTCCCTGCTGCATGGGAGGAACGGAAGAGAAAGAGGAGGGACAAAGAGCCAGGACTGACTACTGGCAAGCAAGGATTTTTGAAGGACACTGGCATAGACAAATTAAATATTAAATCAAGTAATGGGTGGAGTTGGAACTCCACAATCAATAACCACAGGTCGCTAAACGACAGCGCAAGCTATGCCTAGGCTCTATCTAAAAAAGACAAGCAATGGTTTGCAACTGCTACCTCTGATGACCGCAAAATGATGCAAAACACACAAGAGCAGACCAGGTCAGGAAATGGTGTGTAACTACCACAGCTACTGTGAAGCAGAATAGGTGGATGCGTTGAACAAGTTGTTGAAAACAGCGACTGTTAATAACAGAAGGCTACAACAATTTCCATCAGACCCCCCTCATGGTGGAGTTTTACATCACGTGGAAATTGCTGATCATACCATACCGAATCCGACCGTAAAGTGCCGGTACGGACAAGATGTCAAGAGTCTCCTAATAACGTACATCCTAGAGTGGTATGAATTCTAAAAAATGCAGTGCTTATATGGTGATAGTGAATAAAAATGGCTACTCAGACCCCAGGCAGCGTTTGGACAGGAGGCTAAGTGTCAATGTTTAAAAACACGCCAGGTACTAGAGTTAACCTATGGCGCTGTGCAGTACGGTCGACATGTTTCAGCCTGATGGACATTTAGCCCGGCTTTCTTCAGGACCTTGGATTAAATTAGCTACTGCAGGCACATGCGATATATTGCATAACAAGTAACAAGATTGTACTACTAGAGAGTTACATCTATATCATAAACTTAGATACTTAAGTGTCCACTGAGAGGGAAGATATGCGTCTTCTTCCTATCAAAAAACAGAAAAAGTTGGACAATATGTAAATCAACACTCAAACACACACATACACCTAAATATGTACACAGAGACCGTATAGCCACACCTGCAGGGATAATTTGTATCCTGCACAGTGAAAAGCATACTAGCTTGATCCCCCCGAGGCATTTCCTCGGAGTGATACTCACCCAGCTTTGTGTGGGTGATGACCTCACCTCACCCGGCGACCGCTCGGGAGTGCGAGGCCCCGCTCTGCAGTGTAGAGAAAAAAGAACACCGTAAGCACACTACTTTACAGTATCCAGACCAATGGTTCTACACCTAAAACTCAACACACGTGTGATAGTGCCCTACTGACACGCCAACCACCTACAACTCAAGGATTACCAAGGGGCGCGTAGGGATTATACTTGTTGATATGTAAGTCATGTCACAGGGTTACTGCTGACCTGAGTATTAGATTCAAAATGGCTTCTATTACACTTATTTTCAACACACTGTAGGAGGTGGATTAGCAGAAAAATATTTCTTAAAACAATGGGTAGGGGTACTAAAAACGTATAAGGGAAGCTAACTGGGCCACTTATAGTTTTGTACTCCTCGACTGTCAAAGGATATCTAGCCGACAGACAACCCTCCCAAAAGCAAAGTATGAAGGAGGAACAGGGTAATCCTGGCTACTTAAAATCTTACTCCCTTTGCAGAAAATAGCTAATGTAGCGTCCTAAGAAGGAACTGACTGCAGTTAGGAGAAGACACCAGACGACTGACCTGTCCGTCGGTGCCCTGAATCCGGTAACGAGCGGAAGTGGAGGTGAGCGGGATGCCGCCATTACTCCTTTAATAGCCTTCGTTGATGACATAACGAGACCTCCATAGCGTAAAGATTGGGCCAATTGACGGAAGGTGACGCTGCTACTGTTGCGCATGCGCGAGAATTAGTAATCACTATTCTCTGGCGCATGCGCAAACCTGAGATAGCGCGCATCGAAGGTATGCCGTATCTTATGCATGTAAAAAGGGGGTAAATATTTCTAGAATCATTATCAATCTTATGAAAATAAGGTTTCGAAGTCCAGTATGGTTTCAAACCAGCTCCATACCTTCTTAAGATTCATTTGCATATCCCGGTTGGAGCCACTGCTCCTCTGACATGCGCCCTGTGGACATAACCGACCCGGGCACAGCAGTTCATTAGGGACTTCCACTTGCAAGAAGAGGAGGATAGAGGATCATATTACGATTTCCAAGAGCCAATCTCCCACTGTGGAGATTAGCGATGTCAATAAGAGTAGAAAATATTACTCAAATCTATACAGTGTTCAAAAGATCATAACACCATTCACAATAGGGACCTTTGACTACAAAGGGGTATGTACACCATTGTGAGTCACTCTATGGTAAGAAGGTGACGGAGCCCCAAGAGGAAATTTTGTATACCACGATACTGAAAGTGGATGGTGTAACCCTTGAGCGCAGGTAAAGGCAGACAGACAGGTAACACACACAATTGAGTTGAGTGAGCTAAGGGGTGCAAAGCAAATACGTTCGCATCCTAATCAGACCCGCAACTAAAAAGTTGCACTTAATAACAAGAAACAAAACAGATGTGTGGAGGGTCTAGGGGAATGTTTTATGACCTGTCTGCTCACTCCCCTGTATCAATATGCAAAACACACAAGAGCAGACCAGGTCAGGAAATGGTGTGTAACTACCACAGCTACTGTGAAGCAGAATAGGTGGATGCGTTGAACAAGTTGTTGAAAACAGCGACTGTTAATAACAGAAGGCTACAACAATTGCCTAATGCCTATGTCATCAGTAGGCTGGATCAAATAACTACTACTGGGGCAACAGTGTGGAATCGGTGTTTGAAGGGATTTCTACCAGAGGGAATCAGACCCTCTCTTAGGCGTACAAATAAAAAATCTTTAAATATGATATAGCTCTCACCAACTACCACTCTCTCCATAGCCTGGTGAGTGATGAGCCGACAATAATCGAGCACCGCTAAATACAAAGTAGACTTTGTGTGTTCCAAAACACCTGACCTTATGCCCTGTGGAAGTATATGAAATGTGGAGCACAACCAGTGGGTTCCGGATTTTGAGTCCGTGGAGGAACAACTCAAGTTGGGCTTGGAAAAGCTCCCCATGGACAAGGTGGGGCACTCTGGATGGATCTTACCCCCTTCCAAACAACCATTCTTTCAGGAATTTTCAATAGAAAGGAAAGAGTTGCATTGATAGCAGTTTGCCATCAGTGAACCCAAGCAAAGAAAGCAATGTCATGTATTCTTCATAAGAAGGTATCCAAAGGACAAAGATTATAAAGCATTATTTGTATAGCAATGTGTCTCAAATTTCACAATGGCATGTCTTCAGTTTCTCTCCCTGAGGAGTCCAACATAAATAGAAACCACGTGAAGTTAATATTTGTGTAAGCAGACATCATGGAACATCTGAGCTGATTTGACAATGCACGTTTGGGGTACCTCTTATGCCATATGTGATGCAGGTTCACGCCAAGGCCCAGAGTCTAACGGGCACTGTTGGACAAGACTGTGAGGAGAGGGGCACACAGCACTGAGGGATAGAGGGAAGATCAATGGGGAAGTGAGTGAATAAAGAGGTGCCCTTGCACATGATGAAGAATCATGTGATGGGAGCAAACGTGCCGCTGCGGATTAAGTAGAGTACACAATTTTGTCAAGAGACAGAACAACAGACGGGGCCAGTCGCACCTAAATGTCCAGTATTTGTAAAGCACAAACAATTACCTGAAGGTGTCAAGGCGCTGGGGGCCGTCGGGAGGATTAAGCGAGCTATTGCCCAGAGTCACATGGTGCTGGGCTGATCTGCCGCCAGCACCGGTAATTGAACCGTGAGCACCCGGGTTCCGGAGTCAGTCGCTCTGTCCGCTGCGCCACACCTCTTCCACCTAAAGTCCATATTTTTATCATAATATATATAATCTAAGAATACATGCCAGGAAATAACTGTAAGGATCTCCCCTTGCCCTGTTTCTAAGCATCGGTATGAGGCCACAGGAGTACTTGACCAGTTCCAGAGTTCCCATACCACACAGGCAGTTAACCAACCCATACCATGCGCAATAAATGCTCCCTAACAGAGGTATCATCCCCGTTAAATCAGGAAAGAGTTGGATGAGGGTTAATGTGCTCTGTGGCAGAGTCTCAATGCAACCTAAAGCCCAGAGGTGGCAATCCTAGCAGGGCTCACACTACCTTTCATCTTTCTCAGGTTAATAAAAGGAGTAAGAATGAGTTGGGTAGTAGTGCAACCTGTTTCTTAAAGTACAGCATTAGCAAATGCTGAATGAAAGAAGCATTGACAAAGCCAATAGCTTTGTATTTTGAACAGTGCATGCATATCACTACTGATGCATGCAGAAGTACTTAACATATCACCACCTATGCATGCAAAATTACATCACATATCACCACCCAGGCATGCAGAAGTACAGAACATATCACCATCCATACATGCAGAAGTACAGAACATATCACCACCCATACTTGCAGAAGTACCTAACATATTACCATTTATGCATACAGACGTAAATAGGATATTGTCACTCATGCATGCAGAAGTACATAACATATACCACCCATGTTTTCAGAGTACATAGGTAATCACCACCCATGCATGCAGAAGTACATAGGATATCAGCTCTCATGCATGAAGAAGTGCATAGCATATCACCACCCATGCATGTAGATGTAGGTAACATGTCACAACCTATGCATTCAGAAGTATATAAGATATCACCACCCATGTATTCAGAAGTATGTAGGCTATCACCACCCATGCATGCAAAAAGATATACTATATCCCAACCCATGCATGCAGAAGTACCAAACATAGTATCACCCATGTATGCAGAAGTACTTAACATATCACCACACATGCATGCAGAAGTACAAAACATATCAACACACATGCATGCAGAAGTGCATAGTCTATCTCCATTAATGCATGCAGAAGTACATCACAAATCACCATCCATGCATGCAGAAGTAAAGAACGGTGCACAGTCTAAATATCGATTCCCAAATATCGAACTACAGTAATATCGAGTTAGAAATATCGAAAGTGAAGAATATCGAGGTAAAGAATATCGTTGGACAGAATATCGACCCTAAGGTAAGTAATATCGATTTTTTTTATATCGATGTAAGTAATATTGAAGTTAATATTATCGATATCAAATATATCGATGTTACTAATATCGATATTACTAATATCGATATGTGTTTGTTGTTATGTATTTTATTATGTTTTTTATATGTATGTGTTATATGTTTTTTGTTAAGTATTTTATTTGTTTTAAATTATATGTACTATTTTTTTATACATTAATAATGTTATTTTTAATTTAACTTTATCTTTAGTACTGGAGCGGGTTGTGGGTTTATAGGAGAATAGGTTGGGAAGTAATTTAAATATAGTAAATTAATTATTAATTTTTAGTAATTGTAAATTAATTTTTGTGTTTAAGTTCTGTAGCGGGTTGTGGGTTTATAGGGGGATTGGGTGGGAAGTAATTTAATTTTAATTAAGTAATGATTTTTATTGGTGTTGATAAATATTTTATTTTTAATTAATTATTAATTGCTAATTTTTTTAATTGGTAATGAATTTTTTAATTGGTAATTAATGTTTGTAATTGGTAATTACATTTTTTAATTGGCAATTATTTTTTTATTGGTAATTCTTATTTTTACTTGTTAATTACTTTTTAATAATTGGAAATTATTATTATTTGGTAATCATTTTTTATAAAAGATTTTTTGATTTAAACATAAATTTATTGTTTACCATTTTTTAATTGTTAATCCATTTTTAAATATTAATATGTTTTATGTTTTGAAACAAATTTTAGTGTTCAATATTTATTATTTGGTAATTAATATTTATTAATTATTATTTATTGGTATTTATTGTTAATTTATTGTTAATTAATTATTCAATTGTAATTATGTTTTTTGTAATTATTAATGGGTATTTGCAAATGATGTAGAGTTATTTAAAAATTTAATTATTAATTATTTTATTTACAACAAATATTTATAAGTATATTATATTTAACTTCTACGCTATCCAACGCTTTCCCTACTGTTGCTCTCTCTGGATTTGGAATAGTAATTTTTACCCCTACGCTATCCAACGCTTTCCCTACTGTTGCACTCTCTGGAGTTGGAATAGTAATTTTTACCCCTACGCTATCCAACACTTTCCCTAATGTTGCACTCTCTGGAGTTGGAATAGTAATTTTTACTCCTATGCTATCCAATGGTTTCTCTACTGTTGCGCTCCCTGGAGTGGGAATGGTAATTTTAGGTTCTTTGGTATCCAACATTTATATTACTGTATTTTTCTTACTTATGGATTTTGAATAGTATTTTTATTTATTTAGCTATTTAATATTTTTTGTATAATTTTAGATAATGTAGTATATAATTAATTTTAAAAATATTAAAAGTATATTTAATTTTTTTAATTTATTAAACATAATTATTTACTTTTTATGTATGTTTTTGTTTTATGTTTGGAAATGTATTTGTAATTTATAGTATTTTTCATTCATTTATAAATTATTAAAATAATTATTAAAACGTATTGTTAAGTATGTATATATTATATATTTTCTGTATATGTTTAATTAATGTATTATTATTGTATATGTATTATTTATAATTTTAAACAGTATTAGATATGTTTATTATATTTATTAGTGTTATTTACTTTATTTTACATTTATATTTTTACAGAAAAAAAACGTTCTTTTTAACATCGATATGTTTAACATCTATATATAGTTTTCTGATATTTTTGTACTTACCATGTTGTAGATAGGATGTCGATATTCTTGCCTTCGATATTTCAGCATCGATATTTCTGTAGGTCGATATTTTGTAGGTCGATATTTAGTCAGTGATCCGTAAATAGTATCACTCACAGAAGTAAATAACATATCAACACACATGCATGCAGCAGTACATAACATATCAACACACATGCATGCAGGAATACATAGGATATCATCACCCATGCATGCAGACGTACATAAAAAATCACCACCCATGCATGCAGAAGTAAAGAAAATAATATCACCCATTCATGCAAAGGTACATAACATATCACCACCCATGCATGCAGTAGTACATACTATATCTCAACCTATTCATGTAGAAGTACAGAACATAGCACCGCCCATATATGCAGACGTACTTAACATATCACCACTCATGCATTCAGGCAAGTAGACCAAACACCTACACACATCGAATGTCAAGTTTATTAAACATACCTAGGTCCATTCAGCAAACAAACATACATTCAGGCTTCTATTCACACAGAGCAACCTTCCTAAATAGCATTGTACTCGGTTCTTAATTTCTAAAAAAAAAAGTGCCAGACCCTCGTTTGGAGGCCACTGCAGCTTGAACCACCCAGTGTCCATGACATCACTTCAATAACTGAACCAACACAACTACTATCACACTCTTACAGTGTGATAATTTAGACTAGATTTACAACAGAGGGGAGAATTCGATTTCCAAGGGCGTTTGCCACTCCAGAGGAGTGGAAGTTCCAGCCACAGCGGTTGCCCCTAAGTAACAAGTGAAACAGAGAAGGCTGGGCTGTTCCTGAATGAACTGAATGTACGTAACACGCTAGTGAGTTATGGGTGATGTAGGGTCACATGGTTTCCTACAAATGGGCATCCATTTTGTTGGATGTAATGCTCTCACACACACTTGCAGGTGTCATGCTTCATCATCTGGGCTTGCTCCTCGTTGGGTCGGCGGTGCAATACCCAACAGGCGTCATCTTCTTCCCAGATCGCTTTTCTAGACTTGACCGTCATGATTGAAGGGGGAAAACTCAGTACCACCATGTACAGAAAGAGCACAAGTCAAGTCAAGTCAAAAAATTTATATAGCGCACTACATACCCAGAGGGTCTCAAGGCGCTTGAGGAAGGGGGGCGGGTTACTTATCGAATATCCAGGTTTTAAGCTGTTTTCTGAAGGCTAGGTGGTTTTGAGTAAGTCGGAGGTGGATGGGGAGGGAATTCCAGGTTTTGGCCGCTAAGTAGGAGAAGGATCTTCCCCCCATGGTGGCTTTGTGGATACGAGGAACAGCGGCGAGGGCTTGGTTGGACGAGCGCAGCTGGCGGGTGGGGGTGTAAAAGGAAAGGCGCATGTTGAGACAATCAGGTCCAGTTTCATATAGGGCTTTGTGTGCGTGGGTGAGGAGACGGAACGTTATTCTCTTGTTGACGGGGAGCCAGTGAAGAACTTTCAGGTGGGCGGAAATGTGGTCTGTGCGGGGGATGTCTAGTATGAGTCTGGCTGAGGCATTTTGGATGCGTTGGAGTTTTTTCTGCAGTTTTGCGGTGGTACCAGCGTACAGGGTGTTTCCGTAGTCCAGGCGGCTTGTAACCAGTGCATGGGTGACCGTTTTCCTTGTTTCGGTTGGGATCCAGCGGAATGTTTTTTTGAGCATGCGCAGGATGTTGAAGCATGATGATGAGACGGCGTTGACTTGTCTGGTCATCGAGAGTGAGGAGTCCAGGATGATGCCCAGGTTCCGTGCGTGGTCCGTCGGTATGGGAGCTTTACCTAAGGCTGTTGGCCACCAAGAGTCGTCCCAGGCGGAAGGGGATGAACCTAAGATGAGGACTTCCGTTTTGTCCGAGTTCAATTTCAGACGGCTGTGCTTCATCCACTCGGCTACTTCTTTCATCCCTTCATGTAGGTTGGTTTTGGCGGTGGTTGGGTCTTTTGTGAGTGATAGGATCAGCTGAGTGTCATCCGCGTAGGAGATGATGTTGAGGTTGTGTTGATTTGCGATGGTTGCGAGGGGGCTCATGTAGACGTTGAAGAGGGTGGGGCTGAGTGATGATCCTTGCGGGACGCCGCAGATGACTTCGGTGGCCTCTGACTTAAAAGGGGGGAGGCGGACTCTCTGAGTTCTTCCAGCGAGGAACGAGATGATCCAGTCCAATGCTTTTCCTTGAATTCCGATGTTTCTGAGGCGTTGTATCAGGGTGCTATGGCAGACTGTGTCGAAGGCTGCGGAGAGGTCAAGGAGGATGAGGGCCACTGTGTCTCCGTTATCCAGTAGTATTCGAATGTCGTCTGTTGCTGCGATGAGGGCGGTCTCGGTGCTGTGTTTGGCTCGGAAGCCAGACTGTGAGGAGTCGAGTGATTTGTTGGTTTCGAGGAAGGCGGCGAGCTGGCTGTTAACGGCTTTCTCGATGACTTTGGCAGGGAATGGGAGGAGCGAGATGGGGCGGTAGTTTTTGAGTTCGGTGGGGTCAGCTGAGGGTTTCTTCAGAAGGGCGCTGAGTTCGGCGTGTTTCCAGCTTTCTGGGAATGTGGCGGAGTTGAGGGAGCAGTTGATGACGTCTCGGAGATGGGGTGCGATAATGGAGTCTGCTTTGTTGAAGATGTGATGGGGGCATGGGTCTGTAGGGGATCCTGAGTGGATGGAGTTCATCAGGCGAATGGTGTCTTCTGTGGTGATTGGGTTCCAGTCGAAAAGGTTATTCGGAGGAGGTACAGGTTCGGGGGTGAGTGGGGTGGGCTGGTTTGCGGGTTGGTTGTCAAAGCTGTTATGAATGTCGGCGATTTTGTCATGGAAGAATGAGGCGAGGGAGTCGCAGAGGACTTGAGAGGGGGTGATGTCGTTGGAGCTGGCGGTGGGGTTGGTGAATTCTTTGATTATGTTGAAAAGTTCCTTGCTGTTGTGGGCGTTGTTGTCTAGTCGGTCTTTGAGTGATGATTTCTTGGCTGTCCGGATTAGTTGGTGGTGTTTGCGGGTGGCGTTTTAGAAGGCGGCTTGGGTGATAGTGTTTGGGTCTTTTTTCCAGGTTTTCTCAAGGGAACGACAGAGCTTCTTTGATTTCTTAAGGTCATCGTTGAACCAGGGGGCGTTCTTGCTTCCTTGTTTGATTTGATGTTTTTTCAGGGGTGCTAGTTTGTCGGCGGTTTGGGTTAGCCATTGTGTGAGGTTGATGGCGGCTTGGTTAGGGTTCGTTGAGTAGGCGTTTTTTTTTTTGAAGAAGCGATGTGGAGATCTGGTCGATGGTGATTTTCTTCCAATTTCTTCGCAGAGTTGGTTGAGGGTGGTTGTGGATCGTGGTCTTGTTGTAAATGAAGTGGATGCAACTGTGGTCCGTCCAGTGGAGGGGTGTGGTGTGAGTGAAGGAGATATGCTTGCTGGAAGTGAAGATAGGGTCTAGTGTGTGTCCTGCGTAGTGAGTGGGGGTGTTGACAAGTTGTTTAAGTCCGAGATTGGCGAGATTGTCCAGAAGGGTGGTAGTGTTACTGTCGTTGCTCTTTTCCAGGTGGAAATTGAGGTCTCCCAGTAGAATGTATTCTTCCGAGGGGAGGGCGTGTGGGGTGATGAAGTCAGTAATGTCTTCGCTGAATTTTGTACGGGGTCCTGGTGGTCTGTAGAGGAGGGTGCCTCTGAGTGTCGTCTTGGGGTCGGTGTGGATCTGGAAGTGAAGGTGTTCGGCGATAGCAAGGTTGTCTTCTGAGCTGGTTGAGACGCGGATGGTGTTCTTGTGGACGATGGCGATGCCTCCTTCTGTTTGGATGGGGCGGTCCTTACGGATGATCTTGTAGCCGTCCGGGATGGCTATGGTGATGTCTGGAGCTGAAGAGGCATTCATCCAGGTTTCTGTTAGGAAGGCGATGTCCGGAGAAGTGGTGTTGAGTAGGTTCCAAAGGTCGATGGCGTGTTTGTGAACTGAGCGGGTGTTGAGAAGGATGCATTTAAGGTGGGTGGTGTTGGATCTCTGTTTGGTGTTTGTGGGTTTGGTGTGGGTCTTGATGCAGGAGAATTTGCAGGAGTGGCAGGTGAAGGGTCCATGGATGTGTCCTGGTGCTGCTTGGGCGCAGTTAGGGAGTTGGCCGGGGTTCAGTGATAGGAGGGTGGAGGCGTCGTATGTAATGTGGGAGGGGTGGGTGAAGCGTGGGCCAGGGGGTCTGGCGCTGGGCGCGGTCCAGGCGCGGACGGGCGTAGACGGGCTTACCTTTGGCGCACCTTCGGAGCGGCCGCAGCGCGTAAACGCTGCGCGTTGTTGCATCTGCCTTAAATGGAGAGTGGAGGGGGGCGGAGCGTGAGAGGGGCAGCTGGGAGGCGGGAGCTGGGAGGAGACACGGGCTCACAGAAGAAAACAAGCACTCCACCAAATGGCAGCCCGGTACCTGAAACGAAACTGGGGCACCGCCGGAGTGCGAGTTAAGGTGCAGAAATTGTTTAAACACTGTGCAGGCCCTTTTAACTTCCCCGCAATGCAAGGCCAATGTACAGAAATTATGAAAGGCAAGCAAACGATGTCAGGCGCTAAATGCGCTATATCAGGGCCAGCAGGCAAAAAATCAATGATAACGATACCAGGCGCTGCGTGCACTTCAAGGCGCTCAATCAGGGCAAGCAGGCAGCAGGGAGCAAGGCGTCTGTTGGGAGGCACAGCGCGAGGGGAGCGACCACTGTGGAGAGGGTCCAGATGGTCACAGCTTGCGAGAGGACGGGGCGAGATAGCTGTACTCGTGGGTGGGAGGGGCAGCTGGGAGGCGGGAGCTGGGAGGAGACACGGGCTCACAGAAGAAAACAAGCACTCCACCAAATGGCAGCCCGGTACCTGAAACGAAACTGGGGCACCGCCGGAGTGCGAGTTAAGGTGCAGAAATTGTTTAAACACTGTGCAGGCCCTTTTAACTTCCCCGCAATGCAAGGCCAATGTACAGAAATTATGAAAGGCAAGCAAACGATGTCAGGCGCTAAATGCGCTATATCAGGGCCAGCAGGCAAAAAATCAATGATAACGATACCAGGCGCTGCGTGCACTTCAAGGCGCTCAATCAGGGCAAGCAGGCAGCAGGGAGCAAGCCGTCTGTTGGGAGGCACAGCGCGAGGGGAGCGACCACTGTGCAGAGGGTCCAGATGGTCACAGCTTGCGAGAGGACGGGGCGAGATAGCTGTACTCGTGGGTGGGAGGGGCAGCTGGGAGGCGGGAGCTGGGAGGAGACACGGGCTCACAGAAGAAAACAAGCACTCCACCAAATGGCAGCCCGGTACCTGAAACGAAACTGGGGCACCGCCGGAGTGCGAGTTAAGGTGCAGAAATTGTTTGAACACTGTGCAGGCCCTTTTAACTTCCCCGCAATGCAAGGCCAATGTACAGAAATTATGAAAGGCAAGCAAACGATGTCAGGCGCTAAATGCGCTATATCAGGGCCAGCAGGCAAAAAATCAATGATAACGATACCAGGCGCTGTGTGTACTTCAAGGACCACGATCCTCTCGAGAAACCTAGCTGAGAGGGGTTACCCCTCTAGGGAGGTCATCAGAGCAAAGAAAAGGGCGCCACATAATCACAGGGAGAGTCTGCTTGAACGGAAGACACAGGAGCCCATAGACAGCCAACCCATGACATGTGTGACTACGTTCACACCCGCATCTAATGAAGTAAGGAAAGTCCTCAAACGACACTGGCAGATCCTGAACACAGGTGCCTTAGAACTCGAACAACCAAGATTTGCGTTCAAAAGGTCCAAAAATATCAAAGACATCTTGGTCGAGACAAGACCAAAGAAAAAATCCACAGGAGTACAAACCACCCTCTGGCAATTACCCGCCGTGAAGGGGCATTACCCATGCGGAAGTTGTAGTGTGTTTGCCCCTTCACCAAAGTACATAAGACAATTGAGCTGACTGACTCTTTCACTTGGGAAATGAGGGGATACACAAATTGCAATAGTGTGAATTGCATCTATCTCTTAATATGCCCATGTGAACTGTTTTATATTGGGATGACAACTCGCCCAATCAAGACACGCATCACTGAACACCGGAGCAACTTCAAGTGCAAAAAAAGTAACACTAAAATGTGCAGACATTACATTGAGCACAACCATACTCCAGACTCACTCAGATGGCTGGTCCTGGAAGCCAACCAGAAAACGTCAAAGCAGAGCCTTTTTTATAAAGAACAGAGGTGGATACATTGATTATCCACAGACAGCAGAGGCCTCAATGAAGATATACCGTGGAGTTCCCTATAATATGAAACAAACGAAGGACATGAACATGATGCCTTACCAACACCCCCCAAACCCCCCCTCTCCCACACATATCAACTTGACAGTGTACCCACCACAGTACACCTACACATACCATGTTGATAGTGTACCCTCCACCGTGCATAATAATAATACGTTTTAAGCCCATAGCTAACAATTGGCTACCACTTAGCAGGCCAGGAGACTCCATTCAATCATGGCCGCCTAGGCAATCGTAAACACTAGGGAACCTGTTGAGCGGGATGCCGCCTACATGTAAGCCCCCCAGCAGTCAAAATGCCGCCCTCATATGACTGGACACAGACTATTAAGGGGCTAGCGAACAGACTGGTGTAGGATCGGAACCAGCATCGCAATAAACCCAGTATTCACAATAACAAATGGGCCCGGGCATATATGAAAACCACACTCTGTCATGGCCGCCTCGATAACCTCTATTATCACGTGACCTGAGAACTGCAGTGTCAGAGGCAAGGATTAACCTTTGCCCCTGCACATGCGGTTACGTGGTTGTAAACACCAATGAAAAACCCTGCCGACCGGGCGTCAGCTACCTGCCGTAACCCGGCAGGCAAGGGTAGGTCATAAAGAAGGATACACGGCGTAACTGAAGTAAGTGGAACCATGGCGGACAGTTAGTTTAATTTAATACTACCCAAAATCGAGCCAGCATGTTTTTTAAGGAGGGCGGTCACACTTTGGCCTTATCACGCACACTGTTACACGGAGCGGCAGTTCATTACGCCGCCGTGTGGCTAGAGACGGGGAGAAGCCGACACTGAGGGACTTGATTAAATTTAATTTAATCCAAAGAAACATTGTAGGCTTGGTGTTGCAGACACCATAACCACCCAATTAAACAGTGGTATCCGCTCCTACTGGAGTAACGAGGTGACTTGATTCCCCTTGAATCGCACGGGCATGCACACGAACCTTTGTGTGCTAGAACAGGGGGACCGCAGGTTATTCAAACCACGTACATGAATGGGGACATGAACCCTGTAGATCTATCATGTGGCATTCGACATACTATCACCAGCCCACTGGGGCATAACGAAACTAGGGAGCGGGCCTTAGCTCACAGTTAATGGGGGCCCTCATACATTTCGCCCACATCTGAAGGCGCTACGGGGCAACAACACCGGAAAGCCAGTATATGCGAACTGGTTACAACTAATATGTACCTTACATCAAGCTTATATGAGCAAGCGCACACCTATGAGGGTTATACTTCTCATAGTGAATGGGGGGCTCTCTGTTATATAACACCTTGATGGGTAACTAGGCAGAAACACTGAACTGCCAACAATTGAGAACTTTGCAGACCACATATCTATACTATACTAATTACATCACCAATTGTACATTTATGAGTGATGCATTTCTCACTGCATTTCCTTTTCAAACCCAGCCGCATTTATGAGTGATGCATTTCTCACTGCATTTCCTTTTCAAACCCAGCCGCACTGGAGTTCTGAACCCGTTGTACAACACGCCGTGTACTGTTGCGGCTTGTATACAAAACCCAATAGGTGAGTCAAGTGGCTCATCACCTATGTGATTGCTGTTGCTGTTTTGTTTTTAACACATACATTGCATTTAACCTTTTTCCACAGGAGCATGCCCACAACTTAGCTCACTGTAGAACTTCACGAACACATGTTCCTTGGTTTTTATCCCACAGCTAGATGCACTTAATCTAGCATGACACTTGAAATGTACGTTAAAACCCTAAGGTTTTGTGGTTTATAAACCTGTTGTGATTTACTCCTTTGTTTCCTAATTTTAGGTAGAGGCAGGCAATATAGGTATTTTACATGGAACACTAATCCTTGCAGAGAACGCAAATTACTGATACACATATCATCAGATACGCACATTTGATCACCCTTACGTAGACAGTGATTTGTTTATATTTAGGTCCTGAGAAAACGCAGCCAAATGGGCAACGCGAGAAACATGTCGACCAATTAGAGCACAAACTGAACTGAGACTGGTATGAGGGAGCACAAACTGAACTGAGACTGGTATTAGGAAGCATTATATTTCACCGAGTCCTAGTCAGTTTTATAACCTTTTAATTAAAGCAGGGGATCCCCAGAATAAAATTGATCCTGGTTCTCCGAACTTTATTTTAACTCACTAAACACGTCTACCCTGTTCTGGCCCCACACCCACACTTCACCGGACGGCAGTTGGATAAAAGATCTCCGCCAAAGTGCCCCTCTTTGATGTGTCGCCTGTTGGGTATTGCACCGCCGACCCATCGAGGCGCAAGCCCAGATGATGAAGCATGACACCTGCAAGGGTGTGTGAGGGCATTACATCCAACAAACTGGATGTCCATTTGTAGGAAACCACGTGACCCTACATCATCCATAACTCACAAGCGTGTTACGTACATTCAGTACATTCAGGAACAGCCCAGCCTTCTCTGTTTCACTTGTTACTTAGAGCAACCGCTGCGGCTGGACCTTCCACTCCTCTGGAGTGGCATACGCCCTTGGAAATCGAATTCTCCCCTTTGTTTTAAATCTATTTGGCACGGCTAACCACCGTGGGATTGTCTTTAGGCGGTTAAGACCAGTTCTATCCCCCACACAGTACCCTCTATTTTCCAAGAGGAACCATACACCATCCTAATTTGGGTGGCCTTTTACTTTCCATCTGTACTCCCAGCTCCCACACCACCATAATAATGGATGGCCATGGGTTGAGTTTCGGGGAAGATGATGCAGCAGCAATCCTTAGGACACCTTCCATCTTAGGTCTATAAAATGACAGTGCCACAGGCAACAATACAGCGGACTGGCAGACTGTAGCAGACTTGAAAAGAGAATGGGTGAGGGTCTCTCTACACGACGCACTCATGGCTGAATACTATAAGGCCAAGATAGCACCCAACGGTCTTATCGTTAAGAACTTCCCTAGAATATTCAGGGAAGATGGCCAGTTCAAAATAGAATGGTCTCAGATTTCTTGGAAGTGTACACACAATCTATTGATCTTGATAGTTAACACAGCTAAGCGCCTGACTGACGATTTACTTGTGCGCATCCAGGTTTTAGAGTACACTTAAGAGCGCTGTCCCAAACACGGGATTTAAGACTAAACTAACAGAAATCAATAAGGAATTAACTGACCATAAGGAGTACTTGATGAATCAAAAAATCACCAAGTTGCAAAAGGACATCCAACGTTTCAACAAAGAGAAGGTCTACCCATACCTGAAAGAGGACTATGTCCCATCAGGGACAGGTTACCTCTCGGATTCAAGCACTACATCCTCCAGGAGGGGCTCAAACAGTGATAGCAATTCAAGTAGGGATGATTGGCAGCCCCAGCAACGTAGAGGAAAAAGAGGCGGTAGACGTGGACAGTTCAACTACCCACAGCCTGCCTATCAGGGACCCCCTTTCTGGCAATATCCACCATTTCCCCAAACAATGCCACAATTTGGCCCACAGTATCCGCCACAATTCGCCCCACAATGTAACAACCAACCTTTTTTAGGCAGAGGTTGGGGCAGAGGGTGAGGGAAAAAGAGAGGCAACGGTCCAGACAAGAGAGTGCAATGGGAGGACACACCGGCAAAGGGAATGGACACCAGGAGTAAGACCAGCAGGAAGTGAGCCTGGTAGTTCATCTTTCCACACGTCAACTGACTACAGATGAAGAAATGGTCCTTCAGAAGGGCCTGGGGTTTGCCCCAACCCCCAGGGTGGACAGTTTCCAACAAACTGTGGAACTGCAACAGTTCTTCAGCAAAATCAGACTGAAGGCATTCTTTGAGGGGAAACCAAAAGAAACCATTGAAGATTCAGGTCTCCGTAATGTCTCAACTTTTACACCCCACAACGGCCTGGTCCCCAATGAAGTACTGACCTATGAACATGAGGTGCTTAAGGATATCAGAGAACTCCCGGGGCGGAGTAACCATGCTAACATCTAGAGGAGAGAGAGGGATACGTTGGAATCATTGGCCAGTGACCCTACTATCACAATAAAGCAGGCAGATAAGGGTGGTGCTACAGTCCTAATGAATACAACTGACTATGACACTTAGTGCCTCAGACAACTCAGTGATGTACGATATTACACACCCATTCCCCAAAATCCAACTGAGCGCCTGAAGAACACCATTTCAGGCATGGTGGAATCATCTGAATGTCAAGGATGGATCAGTAAAAAGGAAGCTGAATTTTTGGTAAAAAAAGACCCAAGGGTACCATATTTTTACGTGCTCCCTAAAATCCACAAAAATACAACACCAGTCCCAGGCAGCACGAGGATTGTTCCCAAATAGACTTTCCCATCACCCTTGACGTGGAGGCCCTCTAAACTAACATCCCCCAGAGGGCCACACTTGAGGTGGTTGAGGAAGCCCTAAATACAGGCCCATGGGAATCACATACTCCCACCACATTCATCATGGAATGTGCGACACAGGCTCTCACTGAGAACTATTTTGAGTTTAAGGGCCAATATTACCATCAGACACAGGGCACCTCGATGGGGAGTAGCTTCGCCCCGAGTGTGGCCTGTTTGTACATGGCTGACTTGGATGAGAAACACATCTCCCAGCAATCCAACCCATACCAGTCTAATATAAAACTATGGAAGCGGTTTATAGACGACATTTTGATTTTCTGGGTGGGTTACAGAGAATCTTACAACGAATTCTTCAGATGGGTTAACACTCTTAATCCATACTTGAAGTTTACCATGACGTTATCTTCTTCCCAGATCGCTTTTCTAGACTTGACCGTCATGATTGAAAGGGGAAAACTCAGTACCACCATGTACAGAAAGGGCACAGATAGAAATAGTCTCCTGCACTTCACAAGCCATCACCCCACAGCATTGAGGGTCAACCTACCCTTCGGCCAGTTTCTTAGGGTGAGGCGTAATTGCAGTAGACTGGAGAATTACAAATTACAATCCACGATCCTCTCGAGAAACCTAGCTGAGAGGCGTTACCTCTCTAGGGAGGTCATCAGAGCAAAGAAAAGGGCGCAACATAATCACAGGGAGAGTCTGCTTGAACGGAAGACACAGGAGCCCATAAACAGCCAACCCATGACATGTGTGACTACCTTCACACCCGCATCTAACGAAGTAAGGAAAGTCCTCAAACGACACTGGCAGATCCTGAACACAGGTGCCTTAGAACTCGAACAACCAAGATTTGCGTTCAAAAGGTCCAAAAATATCAAAGACATCTTGGTCGAGACAAGACCAAAGAAAAAAGCCACAGGAGTACAAACCACCCTCTGGCAATTACCCGCAGTGAAGGGGCATTACCCATGCGGAAGTTGTAGTGTTTGCCCCTTCACCAAAGTACATAAGACGATTGAGCTGACTGACTCTTTCACTTGGGAAATGAGGGGACACACAAATTGCAATAGTGTGAATTGCATCTATCTCTTAATATGCCCATGTGAACTGTTTTATATTGGGATGACAACTCGCCCAATCAAGACACGCATCACTGAACACCGGAGCAACTTCAAGTGCAAAAAAAGTAACACTAAAATGTGCAGACATTACATTGAGCACAACCATACTCCAGACTCACTCACATGGCTGGTCCTGGAAGCCAACCAGAAAACGTCAAAGCATAGCCTTTTTTATAAAGAACAGAGGTGGATACATCGATTATCCATAGACAGCAGAGGCCTCAATGAGGATATACCGTGGAGTTCCCTATAATATGAAACAAACGAAGGACATGAAATTGATGCCTTACCAACACCCCCAAACCCCCCCCTCTCCCACACATGTCAACTTGACAGTGTACCCACCACAGTACACCTACACATACCATGTTGACAGTGTACCCTCCACCGTGCCTAATAATAATAATTTTTAAGCCCATAGCTAACAATTGGCTACCACTTAGCAGGCCAAGAGACTCCATTCAACCATGGCCGCCTAGGCAATCGTAATCACTAGGGAACCTGTTGAGCGGGGCAACCGCTGTGGCTGGACCTTCCACTCCTCTGGAGTGGCAAACGCCCTTGGAAATCGAATTCTCCCCTTTGTTGTAAATCTATTTGGCACGGCTAACCGCCGTGAGATTGTCTGTAGATGGGTAAGACCAGTTCTATCCCCCACACGGTACCCTCTATTTTCCAAGAAGACCCATACACCATCCTAATTTGGGTGGCCTTTTACTTTCCATCTGTACTCCCAGCTCCCACACCACCATAATAATGGCTGGCCACGGGTTGTGTTTCGGGGAAGATGATGCAGCAGCAATCCTTAGGACACCTTCCAACTTAGGTCTATAAAATGACAGTGCCACAGGCAGCAATACAGCTGACTGGCAGGCTCTAGCAGACTTGAAAAGAGAATGGGTGAGGGTCTCTCTACACGGCGCACTCATGGCTGAATACTTCAAGGCAAAGATAGCACCCAACGGTCTGATCGTTAAGAACTTTCCTAGAATATTCTGAGACGATGGCCAGTTCAAAATAGAATGGTCTCACATTTCTTGGAAGTGTACACACGATCTCTTGATCTTGATAGTTAACACAGCTAAGCGCCTGGCTGATGATTTACTTGTGCGCATCCAGGTTTTAGAGAGTACACTTAAGAGCGCTGTCCCAAACCCGGGATGTAAGACTAAACTAACAGAAATCAATAAGGAATTAACTGACCATAAGGAGTACTTGATGAAACAAAAAATCACCAAGTTGCAAAAGGACATCCAACGTTTCAACAAAGAGAAGTTCTACACATACCTAAAAGAGGACTATGTCCCATCAGGGACAGGTTACCTCTCGGATTCAAGCACTAAATCCTCCAGGAGGGGCTCAAACAGTGACAGCAATTCAGTGGGGATGATTGGCAGCCCCAGCAACGTAGAGGAAAAAGAGGCGGTAGACGCGGACAGTTTAACTACCCGCAGCCTGCCTATCAGGGACCCCCTTTCTGGCAATATCCACCATTTCCCCAAACAATGCCACAATTTGGCCCACAGTATCCGCCACAATTCGCCCCACAAGGTAACAACCAACCTTTTTTAGGCAGAGGTTGGGGCAGAGGGCGAGGGCGAAAGAGAGGCAACGGTCCAGACAAGAGAGTGCAATGGGAGGACACTCCAGCACAGGGAATGGACACCAGGAGCAAGACCACCAGGAAGTGAGCCTGGTAGTTAATCTTTCCACACGTCAACTGACTACAGATGAAGAAATGGTCCTTCAGAAGGGCCTGGGGTTTGTCCCAACCCCCAGGGTGGACAGTTTCCAACAAACTGTGGAACTGCAACAGTTCTTCCGCAAAATCAGACTGAAGGCATTCTTTGAGGGGAAACCAAAAGAAACCATTGAAGACTCAGGTCTCCATAATGCCTCAACTTTTACACCCCACAACGGCATGGTCCCCAATGTAGTACTGACATATGAACAGGCGGTGCTGAAGGATATCAGAGCACTCCCGGGGTGGAGTAACCATGCTAACATCTCCAGGAGAGAGAGGGATACGTTGGAATCATTGACCAGTGACCCTACTATCACAATAAAGCAGGCAGATAAGAGTGGCGCTACAGTCCTAATGAATACAACTGACTATGACACTCAGTGCCTCAGCAACTGGGTGATGTACGATATTACACACCCATTCCCCAAAATCCAACTGAGCGCCTGAAGAACACCATTTCATTTATGGTGGAATCCGCTGAATGTCAAGGATGGATCAGTAAAAAGGAAGCTGAATTTTTGGTAAAAAAAGTCCCAAGGGTACCATATTTTTACATGCTCCCTAAAATCCACAAAAATACAACACCAGTCCCAGCCCGCCCGATAGTCTCTGGGATTGACTCAGTATTGGAACCCTTATCGTAGTTCTGTGACAGCTTTCTACAACCTTTGGTGAGACAGATCCCGTCCGACATTCAGGACACCACTGATATGTTACGCCTACTACATGACTTTTAGGATTGTTCCCAAATAGACTTTCTCATCACCCTTGACATGGAGGCCCTCTATACTAACATCCCCTAGAGGGCCACACTTGAGGTGGTTGAGGAAGCCCTAAATACAGGCCCATGGGAATCACATACTCCCACCACATTCATCGTGGAATGTGCGACACAGGCTCTCACTGAGAACTATTTTGAGTTTAAGGCGCCAATATTACCATCAGGCACAGGGCACCTCGATGGGGAGTAGCTTCGCCCCGAGTGTGGCCTGTTTGTACATGGCCAACTTCGAAGAGAAACACATCTCCCAGCAATCCAACCCATACCAGTCTAATATAAAACTATGGAAGCGGTTTATAGATGACATTTTGATTTTCTGGGTGGGTAACAGAGAATCTTACAACCAATTCTTCAGATGGGTTAACAATCCATACTTGAAGTTTACTATGACGTCATCTTCTTCCCAGATCACTTTTCTAAACTTGACCGTCATGATTGAAGGGGGAAAACTCAGTACCACCATGTACAGAAAGAGCACAGATAGAAATAGTCTCCTGCACTTCACAAGCCATCACCCCAGAGCATTGAGGGTCAACCTATTGTTCGGCCAGTTTCTTATGGTGAGGCGTAATTGCAGTAGACTGGAGAATTACAAATTCCAATCCACGATCCTCTCGAGAAACCTAGCTGAGAGGGTTACCCCTCTAGGGAGGTCATCAGAGCAAAGAAAAGGGCGCAACATAATCACAGGGAGAGTCTGCTTGAACGGAAGACATAGGAGCCCATAGACAGCCCACCCATGACATGTGTGACTACGTTCACACCCGCATCTAACGAAGTAAGGAAAGTCCTCAAACGACACTGGCAGATCCTGAACACAGGTGCCTTAGAACTCGAACAACCAAGATTCGCGTTCAAAAGGTACAAAAATATCAAAGACATCTTGGTCGAGACAAGAACAAAGAAAAAAGCCACAGTAGTACAAACCTCCCTCTCGCAATTACCCGCAGTGAAGGGGCATTACCCATGCGGAAGTTGTAGTGTTTACCCCTTCACCAAACTACATTAGACGATTGAGCTGACTGACTCTTTCACTTGGGAAATGAGGGGACACACAAATTGCAATTGTGTGAATTGCGTCTATCTCTTAATATGCCCATGTGAACTGTTTTATATTGGGATGACAACTCGCCCAATCAAGACACGCATCACTGAACACCGGAGCAACTTCAGGTGCAAAAAAAAGTAACACTAAAATGTGCAGACATTACATTGAGCACAACCATACTCCAGACTCACTCAGATGGCTGTTCCTGGAAACCAACCAGAAAATGTCAAAGCAGATCCTTTTTTATAAAGAACATAGGTGGATACATCGATTATCCACAGACAGCAGAGGCCTCAATGAGGATATACCGTGGAGTTCCCTATAATATGAAACAAACGAAGGACATGAACATGATGCCTTACCAACACCCCCCAAACCTCTCCCACACATATCAACTTGACAGTGCACCCACCACATTACACCTACACATACCATGTTGACAATGTACCCTCCACCGTGCCTAATAATAATAATTTTTAAGCCCATAGCTAACAATTGGCTACCACTTAGCAGGCCAGGAGACTCCATTCAATCATGGCCGCCTAGGCAATCGTAAACACTAGGGAACCTGTTGAGCGGGATGCCGCCTACATGTAAGCCCCCCAGCAGTCAAAATTCTGCCCTCACACGACTGGACACAGACTATTAAGGGGCTAGCAAACAGACTGGTGTAGGATCAGAACCAGCATCGCAATAAACGCAGTATTCACAATAACAAATGGGCCTGGACATATATGAAAACCACACTCTGTCATGGCCGGCTCGATAACCTCTATTATCACGTGACCTGACAACTGCAGTGTCAGAGGCAAGGATTAACCTTTGCCCCTGGACACGCGGTCACGTGGTTGTAAACACCAATGAAAAACCCTGCCGACCAGGCGTCAGTTACCTCCCGGAACCCGGCGTGGAAGGGTAGGTCATAAAGAAGGATACACGGCGTAACTGAAGTAAGTGGAACCATGGCGGACCGTTAGTTTAATTTAATACTACCCAAAATCAAGCCAGCATGTTTTTTAAGGAGGGCGGTCACACTTTGGCCTTATCACGCACACGGAGCGGCAGTTCAATACGCCGCCGTGTGACTAGAGACGGGGAGAAGCCGACACTGAGGGGACTCCATTGAATTTAATTTAATCCGAAGAAACCTTGTAGGCTTGGTGTTGCAGACGGATCACTGAAATAATATCGAGGGACAGAATATCGACCATCAAAAATATCGTTGACAAAATATCGACAGTCAAAATATCGAGTTTCTATCTACAAACAGGTAAGTACAAAAATATCGAGTTAAAAATATCGTTTACAAAAATATAGTTGTAAAAAATATCGTATTTACTAAAAACAGTGTTAAATTAAATTAATATTAATAATTAATTACTAAAATATACTTAAAATTACTTAAATTAACTTATAATAATTAAATAATTAATGAAAGTTAAATAAATATTTTTTTATTTCATATTTATTAAAACATATATATATAGTAACAAAATATAATAAAATAATACCCAAAAACTGAAAACTGACCCTGAACCCTAAAAATACCCCTTTACCCAAAAACCCAAAACTGACCCTGAACCCTAAAAATACCCCTTTACCCAAAAACTGAAAACTGACCCTAAACCCTAAAAATACCCCTTTACCCAAAAACTGAAAACTGACCCTGAACCCTAAAAATACCCCTTTACCCAAAAACTGAAAACTGACCCTGAACCCTAAAAATACCCCTTTACCCAAAAACCCAAAACTGACCCTGAACCCTAAAAATACCCCTTTACCCAAAAACCCAAAACTGACCCTGAACCCTAAAAATAAAAACGATTTTTTTTACTATCTATATTATATACTTACATATTTTCACTTTCTATATTATTTACAGTCGATATTACCTCACTTACCTTAAAAACGATATTTTGGCTGTCTATATTCTGTCCTGTCGATATTTTGTCCAAACGATATTTTTGACTCGATATTCTGTCCAAACGATATTTTGGAGTCGATATTATGTCTGTGCACCGTCGCAGACACCATGACCACCCAATTAAACAGTGGTACCCGCTCCTACTGGAGTAACGAGGTGACTTGATTCCCCTTGAAACGCACGGGCATGCACACAAACCTTTGTGCGCTAGAACAGGGGGACCGCAGGTTATTCAAACCACGTACATGAATGGGGACATGAACCCTGTAGATCTATCATGTGGCATTCAACATACTATCACCAGCCCACTGGGGCATAACGAAACTGAGGGGCGCGCCTTAGCTCACAGTTAATAGGGGGCCCTCATACATTACGCCCACATCTGAAGGCGCTACGGGGCAACAACACCGGAAAGCCAGTATATGCGAACTGGTTACAACTATGATGTACCTTACATCAAGCTTATATGACCAAGAGCACACCTATGAGGGTTATACCTCTCATAGTGAATTGGGGGGCTCTCTGTTATATCACACCTTGATGAGTAACTAGGCAGAAACACTGAACTGCCAACAATTGAGAACTTTGCAGACCACATATCTATACTATACTAATTACATCACCAATTGTACATTTATGAGTGATGCATTTCTCACTGCATTTCCTTTTCAAACCCAGCCGCACTGGAGTTCTGAACCCGTTGTACAACACGCCGGGTACTGTTGCGGCTTGTATACAAAGCCCAATAGGTGAGTCAAGTGGCTCATCACCTATGGGATTGCTGTTGCTGTTTGTTTTTAACGCATAAATTGCATTTTACCTTTTTCCACAGGAGCATGCCCACAACTTAGCTCACTGAAGAACTTCACGAACACATGTTCCTTGGTTTTTATCCCACAGCTAGATGCACTCACTCTAGCATGACACTTGAAATGTACGTTATAACTAAGGCTCTCTGTTTTCCGTTTTTACTGATTTTTACAGATAAATACAGACAGAAAACATTAATTTTCTTGTCTATATTTATTTTTAAATGTGGATAAAATCGGATATTGGGTTGCTTTTTGAGTAATTCTAAATACGGTCTGCCATGACTGCGAAGTCATTAGAGGTGTAGATTGATATATAAGTAGGTTAAAAAGAAAGGAATTTTAGTAAAGAGGTTTTAACAGCAATAGATACGCACAAGGTTGATACTGAAATTTGCATATTTTCACTGGTTCATCTTCTGCGGGTGTTTAAAGCACTGAAACCTGGCAGACATTCAATCATGAGTGCATATTTATTGGTTAAATAAATGTGGAAATATACTCATTTCAGCTTATTTTTTTCGCCAAACCCAAAATAAACATGAATAAATACAGATAAAACTAGCACAAAATAAATATGGCTAAATACTGACGGAAAAGGGAAAAAAATAAATACCACAAAACCGGGAGCCCTAGTTATAACCCTATGGTTTTGTGGTTTATAAACCTGTTGTGATTTACTCCTTTGTTTCCTAATTTTAGGTAGATGCAGGCAATACAGGTATTTTACATGGAACACTAATCCTTGCAGAGAACGCAAATTACTGATACACATATCATCAGATACGCACATTTGATCACCCTTACGTAGACAGTGATTTGTTTATATTTAGGTCCTGAAGAATCGCAGTCAAATGGGCAACGCGAGAAACATGTCGACAAATTAGAGCACAAACTGAACTGAGACTGGTATAAGGAAGCACAAACTGAACTGAGACTGGTGTAAGGAAGCATTATATCCCACCGAGTCCTAGTCAGTTTTATAACCTTTTAATTAAAGCAGAGGACCCCAGAATAAAATTGATCCTGGTACTCCGAGCTTTATTTTAACTCACTAAACACGTCTACCCTGTTCTGGCCCCACACCCACACTTCACCGGACGGCAGTTGGATAAAAGATCTCCGCCAAAGTGCCCCTCTTTGAGGTGTCACCCGTTGGGTATCGCACCGCCGACCCAACGAGGAGCAAGCCCAGATGATGAACCATGACACCTGCAAGGGTGTGTGAGGGCATTACATCCAACGAACTGGATGTCCATTTGTAGGAAACCACGTGACCCTACATCATCCATAACTCACAAGCGTGTTACGTACATTCAGTACATTCAGGAACAGCCCAGCCTTCTCTGTTTCACTTGTTACTTAGAGCAACCGCTGCGGCTGGACCTTCCACTCCTCTGGATAACACGTTGAAGCGCTGTAATTGTGCACCTCGGGTGGGCACTTTTTAATACTCTTCATGGCAGCACAGAGCGATGTGCCTCACAAGAGGAGTGGATGTTGTGCAGGAGGTGAGCACTGAACATCGTGCATTAATGAAACAGTGGGCAATGGATAGTAGACGGGCACAATGTTGTTTGTGTGGTGGGTCACTGGACGATATATTGCAATGGGAAAGTAGTAATGAATATTGGAAAGCTTATTGCTGCGCCCTATTACCTTCGGCCATGCTTCACTTTTTGTCAGGCAGCATTTTTCTTGACGGGCGTTTAAAGTCTATAAGTTATAATGACAAAAACAAAACTGAAGGCCCCAGAATACAATGTTAAATGACACAGGCTTTAGACTCTGTGCTAATGGACAAACGATTGGAAAACAAACAAAGATCTACATTTCCTCTTTTTGAAATGGACAAAGTGACATGTTTTTTCTTTTGCTGCTTTAAACCATGCGTTAAGTAAACAATGTTCAGATTTTCTGAACCATCAAATAGCAAATATATAAAGACAATCACTTTCCCAGACCGATAGAATCGAATTAACTTCTAAATCAAATTGAATTGTTTTGTACATAACGTCATTTAAAACATTTCCAATTGCTCAAATAACAATTATTCACATAAGCTGCCGTTCCACATGTTCTAGATACAGAAGCTAAAGAAGGTATGGGAAAAAAATTAGAATTATCACAAGATCCAGTAATTCGCCAAATTAGAAATCCATCTGTTAATGTGGAGTGAAAACGCAACAATGTATGTGCCTAAACATACTAAAGTGGACGGAAAATGATGTCACAATACATCTCAGAACCCAAGCTGACGTAATTAACCCCTTCCATGCTCATGACGAGCTCAGCTCGTCATGCAGTACACTGCTCGTGTGCTCATGACGAGCTGAGCTCGTCATGAACAATGGGAAAAAATTAGTGCCAGCGCTGAGGGGGAAATGCTGTAGCATTGATGGTGTTAAAGAAGCTTCATTTACTCCCCTTGAATGTAGATATAGTTTATATACCTAAAATAAGACGGCTATACTTCTGAACCCCAAAGTGCGATCGTCAACTGATCAACTTTAAGGTTTCACATTCAGGGGTCGATTCCAATCCTGTAAAAAAAACGTCAGTATGATTCGTATCCGGAGCCCTCTCCGTACGAATCGTAAACATGCCGTACGACCCGACGAGTACGATCCGGACCGGGGTATGAGGACGCGATTCGTACGGTCCACGTAAGGTAAGGGCAATTCGTACGGAAAAGCACACAATCACATACACACCGTACGGTCCGTACACCCCATGATCGCAGGGGTACGGTGCGTACCCCTGCAATCATGGGGTGTAAGCACCATACCCCGCGATCGCAGGGTGTACGCACCGTACACCCAGCGAACATGGGGTACGGTGCGTACACCCCATGATCACGGGGTATGGTGCGTACACCCCATGATCGCAGGGGTACGGTGCGTACCTGACACAAATCGTACTTGCTGGGTCGGAGAAACCAGCCGCGAACCGTACGGATGTCGCGTACAGCGGGTTCCGAGGGAGATTCGTACGGGGGTTTGATTTGTACGGTCTCTGTACGATTCGTACGGAGTCCAGCTCCTGGTACGAATCATACTTCGTCGTACGTACGGGGGACGTTGCAGGGTACGATTCGTACGGGAAAAACGCTCCGTACGACTATTCGGAGCGTTTTTCCCCGAATCGGAATCGGGCCCTCAGTGTGGAACTCTACATGATCATTCTCCTATTTAACAGCATTACCACTTTTTGAAGAAATACACATTGAAATCACTACCCATCATCCTTCTTAACAAACAAATAAACTTGTTCTATACTTGCATACATAAGATATATTACCTTATACTTTATACAGCATCAATATTTTAGTAATATAGAAAGCAGCCTATTCTATATAGTCCCTTAACCACAATGGTCAGACTCTTCTTCTTTCCGAGTGTGTCCTCCTTGTTTTTCCCTTCTCTGAGCAAACATTGTTCACACCTTCTGCTTCATATTGTAATTTCCCACCACATGGAACTAACCTCCTTATGTTACAATTCTCATTGCCCTCCAGCAGGACAGTATCACCAAAGACTTTTATTATTCTTTTACCATTGGAAAATCGTGATTCTCCTTTTCTTACAGCAGTGCGAAATGTAACAGTACATAACCTCCTTCTTTCAATTGATAAGAATACTTTTTTATTTTGTAATTGTACCTTATACTATATCTTTGTTGTTTTTTCTTTATCTTTCTTGACATCTCATCCAAATCACAACTTGCACATTTTTACTTCTCATCCATACAGGACAAGCCATTGTCATTGGCTTCCTCCCTTAAAAATAACAAGCGTTGGCATATTTATTTGTATTTATTTATTTAAAGAGTTTCGTATAGTGCAAACGTGACCCTTGGGTATCAGAGCGCTTCACATTACATGAGGTAGGTTAGCGATACATTTTGTATAGTCTACGTTTCACAATGATATGAGGTAGGAAATTATACAGCCATAAGTATTAACATAAATATAAACAGACATATTAGATAAAGTTTGATATCAAGGAGTACTGGAACTTCCAATACCAAAAGTTCTGTCATGTATTTTCCCTGTGTAGTCTCCCTTCCTGAACCAGGCGAGGAATAGTACCATCAGATGTTCTCTCCAGTATCGCTGGTGATTTTCTCTTTTCTTACATTGCTGTTCTGTTTGGTGATTCCTAGTTTATGGTGTTAGTGATGACCTATCTTGACTATGGTAGGAACTTACTCATTAGGAAGATCTTAGCTTCCCTCTTAAATGTTGCCGTGTTTGGAATTTTCCTGATGTTTGGAGGCAGTGAGTTCTATATTCTGGGGGCTGCTCCTGAGAAAGCTCTATCATATGTTTTCTTCTTTCTGAAGATGGGTGGCCTCAGCAACAGCTCCGTGGCACTCCAGGCAGGTTTGCTTCCACCTGATAATTCAATTTAATTTTCTGGGCCAAGTATCTTGGTGTATTGAAATGGAGCGCTTTGTGGGTAATACAAGCCATTTTTAGTTGAATCCTGGCTTCGTACGGTAGACAGTTTAACCTTTTCAAGTGTGGAGAGATATGGTCGAATTTCCTCGATCCGACGATGAGTCTTACAGCTGCATTGAGACATGCTTTTAGTGGTGCTGTGGAGATTTTAGGTAGACCTGCTAAGGTTGTATATCCATATTCAATCCTCGAGATAACTAGGGATTGGACTGCTAGTCTGAGATCTGCAGTAGAAATTAATGGTTTCACTTTCCTAATGTAGTTCAAATGGAAGCGGGCACTTTTTGCCATTGCTTTGATGTGGGCTTTCATGTCTAGGTTCTCATCTAGTGTGATTCCTAGTTATTTTGCTGAGTGCACTGGAGTAGGGATGCAATTTAATGCAGTGATCAGTTTGGTCCATTCCTTTACTTCTGTGTGGTTCTTCGGTGGTGTGATTAATAGGAATTCCATTTTTGGTGCATTTAGCTTCAGATAATTGCTATTTAACCATTGCAATACATTTTTAATGCCTCATTCAGTAATTTGATGTCTTCCAGAAATGCAATCTTGATGTATATCTGCGTGTCGTCCGCATACATGTGATAGGAAATCTTTGAGTTTCGTAGGATTTCTGTAAAAGATTCGACCTATAGGTTGAATAGTGATGGTAATAGTGTAGATCCTTGTCGGACTCCAATTGAGTTAGGGCATGATGGTGATAGTGTCTGGTTGACCAGGAATCTTTGCGTTCTATTCTGAAGGAAGGATTCAAACCATTTCAGCACATTTCCAGATATTCCCATCCTGTCATGAAGCCTGGTTAGTAGTTTTTCATGATTTACCGTGTCAAATACAGAAGATAGGTCAAGAAGGACTAGTAGACACGTGCGATTGTGGTCAAGGGCTTGTAATGCGTCATCAACAATATGTAGGATCGCTGTTTCCGTGCTGTGTCCTGTTCTGAATCCTGATTGGCATTCATCCAAAAGCATGAAATTGGGGATGTAATGGCTCAGTTGATTTTGCACACATTTCTCAATTACTTTGGCAAGTAATGGAATATTGGTCACTGGGCGGAAGTTATTAGAATCTGCCGGGTCCGCTGTAGGTTTTTTGATGATTGGGTTGACTTTATCTGTTTTTAGGTAATCTGGAAGGATCCCTTGGGATAGAGATGCATTTATTATTTTTGTCCATATTGTGGAAAATGACTAAAATTAGGTATATATAAGCGGCGTTCATTTATGTTCACCACAGCCACTGTTGAAAGTAAAGTGAAAATCGTGAAACAGTGGCCACGCCATCTTGTCCCTTTTATGCCCCTTCATGTAAGAAAGTAGCAGCCATTTTGTGTGCCTTGGTCTCTCTGCCCTCTGCCAATAGCCTGCACGTCTCTCCCCCTCACTCCCCGGCCTCGCAAGCATCCCCCGCGCCCTGCCAGCCCACGGTCTCTCCTGCTTGGGCCATAAACGCACCTCTAACGCGACCCTGTCTCCGAGCCACATCCCGTGCTGAACCCCCTCGCTCTTTCATCTCATTCAAAGAACAGGCCCTATTGATAACCTCTTCCTCCCTGCCCGATTGACCGGCCTGATCCCAGGCCATCACCTAGCCCAACAGATGCAGTTTATTGCCCCCTACAGTAGGACCTCGCCTCACATCAAAGGAGCGGGGATTAATCAATGCTTCCGCACCCCGAAGATCCGACTGATCACACACATCCCCGTTCCCAGCAGAATGTACAGCTGCGCGATAACCACCACATGCTGAGATCGGGGTGGGAACTCTACTGTAGATGTGTGTGGGAACGGGCCTGGACCGGGGATTCCGAGGATGTCTTTTCTGTCCTTCAAAGAAACATTACGGATGCAGTGTATGTAATAAAGCCATAAACCCGTGTATAAGAGGCCAGGCCTCAGAGATGCGGTTAGAGCACCTCGAGAAGATACCCTGTTGTCTGATTTGACGTGTTCTGCTCTGTGGGAATAAACTCCTGTTTCCTGCCTTCCAGTCTCCAGCGCCTGCCTCATTGTTTGGTAATCTCGAATGGTATGAGAGGCGGCTAACGCCGGGCAAATACTGAAGGGTTCTTGGTCGAATTCGGCCCTACCTTTTCACAATTGGCGTCCCAAACGTGGGGCCCATCAGCGACACGTGGATCCAGTGGGAGAGGTCCCAACGACAGAGTGAACGACTGCAACGATCGGGAAGTGCACCTGCCCGATAGACCCTCGTCTGGCAGCCGATCATCCGAACTTCACTGGTTCCGAGCAGACCTCTCTCGAGTGATCTACGGTCCTGACTGGGAACCATCAGGAGTGCCACAGCAATTATGGAGAATAGAGGACGATCAGGTGCTGGAAGCGGAAGACGAGAAACTGTCCATGCGGTCCGGGTAAGGTCGTGTAACACGACAAATGGCGAATTGATTGTTTGATTGTTTGAAAATACTAGTATTACTCATTTGATTGTTTCTGAGAGATTCTCTGTCTGCAAACAGGGAAGAATAGGAGTATTCTCTCTTTGCAGATAGTGAAGGGTAGGTAACGCAGGCCTTTGCCCCCGTTGTAATCCGTCGTGCCTGCTTCCCTCTCCATTTGATTGATTGTTATCCAAGCATTTACTGTTTTGGAATTGGTTCTCTTTGGATCATTCTCTATTTGCAAACAAGCACAGAGTCGCAATACTCTGTTTAGTCTTTGCAGATAGTGAAGGATAGGTAACGCAGGCTTTTGCCCCCGTTGTAATCCGTCGTGCCTATTTTTATCCCTCATTTGATTGATTGTTTGTCCGAACATTGACTGTTTGGAATTAGTTCTCTCTTTGGGTATTCCCTATTTGCGAATACTGTCGAATGGAAATATTCTGCCTAGTCTCCGCAAAGTAGTGAAGGATAGGTAGTGCAGACTTTTGTCACAATTGTAACCCGTCATGCCTATCTTCTCCCCATTGTTCAGTAGTTGGTTCAGCCCGGACCGTTATTAGAGGTAGATCATCCGGCTCCACCGGAGGACACCCCTAATAAAAAGGACATATATATAAAAATACGGATTAGCCGCTGTATCGTGCTAGCAAACTATAACATAAAAATCGTAAGGAAAAACAAAAGGAATCGAGCAAAATCAGTAGGCCACTGATGGGATCTTTTTGACCCCGCTAAAATAGAAACATTAGGAACAACCCCTCATGAGAAATATGAAACTAGTGAGAAGAGCCGAGCTCGACGCCATGATGGCCGCAAGACAGCTCGGCTCCGCCGCCCACCCTGCCCAAATAACGACAAACCCTATGCAAATATTATAAATATATACAACACTCCAGCAAAGTAATATGTTAAAACGTTTTATTATACAACTATTTACATGGCAGCCGGCTGCAACATCAATCCCAATGCATTCGCCGTCTGCTTGACGCTGTTCCTGTCCCTCCTTCCTTAAAGTAGCAACGTTGGGCTACTTTGGGCTACTTTTTAGTTGGCTTTGGGCTATAGAAAGTCTAAAAAAGCCATCAGCCGGTGAGGTAGCGTCGGTGGCGGCCTGGGGTGGAGGACCGTTGTGCGAATAGGCCGGAGGCTACACCACGCGACGAGGCCTGTCCCCAGATCGTCCAGAGGTGGTGTCCACCAAGTTGTGTGCGGGGGATGCCTTGCTGATGGCTCCCCCCCCTTTTTTTTTGTTGCCTGGTCCAGCCATTTTATATACCTGCGCCAAGAGATGGCGTGGGGCGCCCGCGGAGAAGCGGCACGGACGGCCACCCCTCCCCCTCCAGGTGGAGGTTCCTCTCCTGCACCGAGATTGCCATTAGCGTTCCACTCAACGAGCCCCCGCGGTTGACTGGCCGGGGGACCCGCTCTGGTGGCCGTGGTGAAGGGCGCTGCTGGGGGGGGACTCTCAAGATGGCGGCCGACTCCCCGGATTTGGGCCTGGTCCACTAGGATGGCTCTGGGCTACCATGGAACTCGGATGCTTGCCTGCTCGGGCATGAGCCCTACTCGTGAAGACGTCCTCTCAGTTTTAAAGATTCTACGAGAGTCGTTGGCCCTCGACTCCCGCGGGCTTCCGGTGGGGGCAACCGCCACTGTTGCTCGACTATCCCCCATGGATATGCCGCTGCCCCGGGCGACCGCCACCTTACCCGCATCTGGTGCCGTAGGAAAGACTGATTCAGTGCATCTGTTGAGGGATACGCCTGCTGTCCCGCTCTCCGAAGTGGCCACAACATTGTCACAAGATGGCGATGCTCTCATGCTGACACCAGCTTTTGTCCGAATTACTAAGAGACACTGTAGACTGCCAACTCGATCAGTTCCGGTGGGACCTCAGCGTGACCCGGTAGGGAAGATTTTGCCTTCCTCGCCTTTAAGTCGCGGTTCATGCCGCCTGTCCCTTCTGCTGGCGTTAACAGAATTTTTTTTGAACTGACGAAAGGGATTCTGGTCCGGCTGCTAGTTATTGGAGGCATTTGAACTATACTCTGGACCCGCCTGGCCTCGACCAAAATGGCACCAGTATGGGCGGGACTTGCAACTCCTTATGACGATTCTAGTTACTTAGCCTTGATGTTATGGGGGATGTATGCGGTCTTTGTGCACATGGCGGGCGGGGAAGTGTACTGACTGGGCATGCGGACAACCCTATTGATGTCGGGTTTTTTACTATTGATTATTGTATTATTAAAGCTCCGAAGTAATGTTACTCATGATACTCGCCCATGGTGTGCGTGTGGACGATTTTATTGTAACTGATCCTGTTATACTTTCAATTATAAAATCAACCTTCACTGATCCTGCAACCGTTTGTCACGTTTAGTTTTTTCCAATTAAATGGCTCGCTCGTTACGTACTCCTATACTACAGTGTAATCTCTCCTTACCTCATGCGTTTCCCGTCTGCCCCGTGGCCGGCCTGTATGGTTGGTGGCCCGTATTTGAATGCTGACATTTTTACAATCAAGGTTTTAAAAGAAAAATATATATGGAACTAGCATCATAACAGTCATTTAGATTGATAGGGTTGTTTTTTTAAATACCATGCTCTGCGAACACTAACGACCCTATACCACTGTAAACCTTTTCTTTTCCTCGAATGAAAACATGAATCCGTCAACCCCCCCACCTTATACTGAATACCCCTGGCCTTTGACCCTCTCCTACACGCGGTCTGTACTACTGCCCTCGGGCGATCTATGTAATGAACAGACTACCATTGGTTATCTTTGCTGCACTACCAGTTCCTCTGGGCTTCAATGCCGAGACATAAGGGACTGCATCCCAGAGAGATAAGTCAAGTACGTGGTAGGTAAAAACATTTTCGTGTTTATGCGCGCTGATGTGCTTTGAACGCTGCCCCCCCCTCTTTTCTTTTTTGCAGGTTACATCGGAATTTCAGCTGAAGTATGGAGAAGACCTAAAACCGCATCGTGTTCCACGCGAGGAAAATAGGCTAGCTCTGTGAGACGGTACATTATATGTAGGAGCTATCTCTGGGAGCGTGAAAAATTGTATGGTATGAATGTGCGCATGGGCCCTGATTTGTGCGGTATGAATGCGTATGTGTGGTGCACGTCTGGGTCAATAAAAGAATGCTTTATGTATGATTGAGGCGTTGATCGAACGGTTAATGGGATAGGAAAATTAAGCCCGAACATGGTACCTGCGTGTGAAAGACGAATAAAAATATAGCACTTTCCTTACTTAGGAACGAATCTCTCTGGAGCTAGCGAATGGGAGAGTGGCCTACACCAGAAACTCGAAGGCTTATTTCAGTACGACGAACCCAACCCCAACCGATATCCCAAATGTACACCCAAAATAATGCGCACCAGTGAGTCAATTTATGTGCTGACTAAATAAGAAAAGTTAAGAGTACCCCGGGTTGGGGTTCATCCAAAATCCCCCTCAGCCCAGATATTAGGGATATTGTTATTTTTTAGATTTACCCCTTGTTCTTCCACCCTCGTAGAAAAGTCAGAATTGTACCACCGCACGTCCGACTGACACCCCTCCTTTACCTCAGCTTGGATCATCATTTGCTAGATGTTGGAAGACCCCACCGTGAGTATAAGCGCGACTGGACTAGTGTCCGACCAATTAAAAAGGAGTAAGTATTTTTGAAGCGAGGTTACCCAAAAAAATTGTCTACTATTAGGAAGGAAGGAGAACAACGAGCTCGACCCCCAGAATGAATTAAAGGGAATACTGAGAATACGCAACATGCATGACAAAGTCCTTTCGCCCAAAATAGCTCTGTGTTCTGTCTTAGGTTTCCGTACTTGATGTATGTACTGTCGCACCCTATCTGGTATTTGTGTGTACGTAAACTATGAATTTATGTTTTCCCTCAGCTTGTGTTTTATACGTGAAACCGCCCCGTACTGTTCTATATGTATGTGCACTGAATAACCTATTATTATACACGTTTCTCTCTCTCTCTTTATGTTGTACGTGTACTAATAGCCTATTTGGTGCACACAACGCTCTCTCCCTCTGAGGGCTCCCTTGCCCCCTTTTGAATAAATAACGACACTGTACCTCGCCGGCACAGGTATAATTGGCTTTAGACACGACAGTGTTTGAACAAATTGACAAAAACAAAACGATCGTATTTTGCCATATTACTACCTCTCCTTTCTGTAAAATAATGGAACTTAATTGGCTGAGAAAGAAAGGACAGGTAAGACGACTAACGTCCCCTAATCTGACCCTTAAAAAGGGAACTATATGTCAGTGGCTTTTGTTTTAGTGCTTTAGTAACACCACCCTCATCATTTGGATTACCACCGCCCATTGCACAAAAGTAGAATGTCCGAAACGTCCCCGTTTTTCCAGAATGGTCCCAGTTCTGTAACCAGCCGTCCCAGAAAATCTTAAAGACTGTAGCTGATGACCGAGGGCCCGATTCACAGAACTAACTTAAGACAAAATCCTAAACTTACTACTTTTGGTATTCACAGAAGTTAGGATTTTGTCTTAAGTTTGTCTTAAGACAGACTTAAGACAGACTTAAGTTAGGATTTTGTCTTAGGTCTGTCTTAAGTCTGTCTTAAGACAAACTTAAGACAAAATCCTAACTTCTGTGAATACCAAAAGTAGTAAGTTTAGGATTTTGTCTTAAGTTAGTTCTGTGAATCGGGCCCCTTATTTTTAAAGATAAATCGTCCAAAAACTGATAAAAAGTTAGCCGTTGCTGTCAGAAAAGAAAGAAAAAAACAATGCTTAACGTATGTCCTTCCCTGGAAAAAGTAGCTGTAACCCCATGATAATAAGCACTTCACACTTTATGAATTAGCAGACCTTGAAGAAAAATATAGCTCAACAGGATTTGTTTTAGAAAAACACAAGCCTCTACTGGAGGAGCCGGTTTGAATTCGATGAACCATGTAATTGTTGGATATCAGACTTCTTGCCACGCTCGCGAATATAACAGGAATAAACACCAGACAGACATGATGTTTGAAAATAGAAAGATATTTGCAGACCTGCACCACAGCAATGATGCATGAGTTAACAGCATACACCGATGTAAGGATCACTAAGCACCAACCCTATCGTGACCAATAAACGTTTCCCCAACTACTTGGGGTTGGGAGAGAAATTAAAGTGTGTAAACATCTTCCCCTGCCAGTTCTCTAAGACTTGTTTTTTTGTACTCATTTAAAGATAACGTGCGGTCGTCGGAGGAGAGGGGCCGGACGTGATGCACAGCCTGGCTGCAGATCGGGGAATATCTATGACCTCGACCAAGGTGGAGCCACAGAGCAAAGAGTTGCGGGACAAGGCACCATTCTCAACGTGGAAAGTGAAGGAAAGAAGGGCTGTCCAGAAGCCCCTACATGTTGATGAGCTCATGCCGAAAGTCCCTGCCCATTGTGCCCGATTGATGGGCCCACTTGCTTGAAATTTCTGCCCTCCTTGGTCCGTTTCAGACCTGATCCCACTCCACCCTCTTTTCCCTCGGCCTCCCAAAGCACGCCCCCATCACCCCTTTTTCCATATGGAGTTTTTGAACTTGACTTAAAGAAGAAACACAGCACAAAAGATATAATAGGGTTTGTCCCGAAAGAAGAACGGAATACGGGTACCCCGACTAAAGTACCTATGGTAGATTAGTTAGGTAACAGGACAAACAGGACTGTGGTCCAAGAGCAAAGAGTGGCCACACCCTGCAACGCGAAATCTGAATCCGAGCTGGACGCATAGCTCCACCGCCGGTGCTCAACAGTGCCAACGAAAGAAGAAGAACAATGAGAGCCTACCAGTGATGGCTCGCTGTAATAAGACACTGGAAAGACGAACCCCTTTTTTTTTTAACATTACCACCCCTTGACTGTCACTTGTATTAATTTGAATTCCTCTCCAAACCACTTTGTATTGATTAATCACCCAATTGAGCTTTCGAAACCTTACATCGGTCACTTTCAACTGTGCATGAGTAACTAAGAAAGCGTTAACTCTGTATCTTGATGATTGTAGAACACCAGTTATGCACATGAACATGCTGTCTAGTTTTGACCCCCATGGAGTCCAGACCTCAAATGATAATAGCCCTTATCCTGCCAGAACATCTTTGTATAAACATCATGTTTGTATTCTGACGAATCTCCTACATCGTCTAAAGTAATGTCCCCGCCTCCAAGGTCTAACGTATGACGCAGCTAATGTAATTTTGTATGCACTGTCTCCCCGCCCATCACATTGACTACATATGGTTATGTGCGATTCTGTCTGCATTGATAGCAGAATTATTTCCATCTACCTGTAATGCATATGGGCTACCAAAGCGAATTGTATAACTAATGTCAGTTTGTACATCCTCACCTATGACATGAACAGAAATGAACTAACTTATGATAAAAACTGGGGACTGTGGAAAATGACTAAAATTAGGTATATATAAGCGGCGTTCATTTATGTTCACCACAGCCACTGTTGAAAGTAAAGTGAAAATCGTGAAACAGTGGCCACGCCATCTTGTCCCTTTTATGCCCCTTCATGTACGAAAGTAGCAGCCATTTTGTGTGCCTTGGCCTCTCTGCCCTCTGCCAATAGCCTGCACGTCTCTCCCCCTCACTCCCCGGCCTCGCAAGCATTCCCCGCGCCCTGCCAGCCCCCTGTCTCTCCTGCTTGGGCCATAAACGCACCTCTAACGCGACCCTGTCTCCGAGCCACATCCCGTGCTGAACCCCCTCGCTCTTTCATCTCATTCAAAGAACAGGCCCTATTGATAACCTCTTCCTCCCTGCCCGATTGTCCGGCCTGATCCCAGGCCATCACCTAGCCCAACAGATGCAGTTTATTGCCCCCTACAGTAAGACCTCGCCTCACATCAAAGGAGCGGGGATTAATCAATGCTTCCACACCCCGAAGATCCGACTGATCACACACATCCCCGTTCCCAGCGGAATGTCCAGCTGCGCGATAACCACCACATGCTGAGATCGGGGTGGGAACTCTACTGTAGATGTGTGTGGGAACGGGCCTGGACCGGGGATTCCGAGGATGTCTTTTCTGTCCTTCAAAGAAACATTACGGATGCAGTGTATGTAATAAAGCCATAAACCCGTGTATAAGAGCCCAGGCCTCAGAGATGCGGTTAGAGCACCTCGAGAAGATACCCTGTTGTCTGATTTGACGTGTTCTGCTCCGTCGGAATAAACTCCTGTTTCCTGCCTTCCAGTCTCCAGCGCCTGCCTCTTTGTTTGGTAATCTCGAATGGTATGAGAGGCGGCTAACGCCGGGCAAATACTGAAGGGTTCATGGTCGAATTCGGCCCTACCTTTTCACAATATTGGAATGATGATATGGCCAACTTCTTTCATGCATTTTGAGGGGAGAGGGTCATTGTAATGGGTATTAGGTTTGATGTCTAAGAGTGTTTTGGTGATGGTATTTTGGTCGTATAGTTGGAAAGTATCCCACTGAGCCTTGTTTTTTGCCTTATTATGGTCGATTTTCATGGTGTTATTGATCAGTAAGAGTGGTTGGTTGGGGAGGTTGTCCGCTGATCTCCTCAGCTCTGTTTCTAGAGTGTTGGCCTTGTTGTTGAAGAATGTTGAGAATTCCTCACAGCTCAGTTGCGTTTTTGTTGTTTCTTGGGCAGATTTGGCCAACTTATTGGATTGTTGCTCAAATATCTCAAATAGTTTTCGTGGTCTGTTTTTGGCGTTATCCAGTTCTGATCTAATAAATTCCTTTTTGGAGTTGAGGATCTTTTTGTTGTATTCATTTCTGATTTTTCTGAAGGATTTCAGTTCAGGGGATGATGGGTGTTGTCTCCATTTTCTTTCAGCAAGTCTTAGTTTCTGCCTATCTCCATTCAGAGTCCCATTAAACCATGGATTTTTAACCTTTTCTGTGACTCTTTTCAGTTTTAGTGGCATGGTTGCGTTGACTATATCCGTTACTGATGTAGTGTAATGCTCCGTTAGATCATTTACATCATGCAGGTTGTTAGGTGGATTTAGGTCCTTCTCACAGCTTTCTACTAGTAGATCCATGTTCGAATATTTGGGGTCTCGAGTCCACTTTTTAAGTTTTGTAGGTTGCATGGTCTTGCTCTTTTTCACGGTGGGTATCATGAAAGTTATGGCATGGTGATCCGACCAGTCGCATGGAACAATTGATTGGATTGAAGTATCCATATTTCTTGATATTATCCAGTCCAATGTAGCTTCTTTTGAGTGTGTTGGCTGTGTGCAGGCTTGGGTGAGGTTAAGTTCCAACAAAAAGTCTTTGAGAGCGTTAACCTGTTTGTCATTATTGTCGTCCCAGTGTAAATTAAAATCACCTAGGAATATGTTATTGGCGTGAGTGTTAGAGTTAACCGTTATGATCTCCATCAATTGGTCTATGAAAGTTGCATTGTTTCCTGGTGGGTGGTGGAGCACATGCAGATTGCACCTTTGATTGTCTGCTGATCTTATATTGAGACCTAGATATTCACAGGATTCGAGTGGATCGGATTGTATTTGGCTGACCTCTATGTCTGATTGGTTGATGCAGGCTATACCACCTCCTGTCTTTTTTAGTCTATCTAATCTCATAATGTTGTACTGAGGGGGTACTAGAAGATCCATGACTGGGGACGAGGATTCCGACAGCCATGTTTCTGTAGCCAATAAGTCTCACCTTTGAAACCTTATAAGTGTTTAGCCATGCAACACTTGATGTTGTTGCATCACGGATATTGTGCTGGAGAACTAAACACTTATAAGGTCCCAAAGGCGAGACCTATTGGCTATCCCACTGGATTGTTCAGAAAAAAGTCTTCCAACACTATTCACCACACGTGAACATCTTTCTCTTCAAGTACTTGGCATCAGCCTAAAAGAACTAGTTTAAGGCAACAACAGTAAAAACAAGCATTTACAATGCAACGGTTTCGCCCTTGGAAAAGTTTGAGCTATTGGCATTGTGAATGACAAACTTTTTATTTATGTGTTGGTTTTGAAAACAGATAAATAAATGGCATTGTCATTTACAATGGCAATAGCTTAATCTCTCGCAAATGCGATTTCAACGTTCCAAGCACAACAGCCAGCGTAGTGAGGCCAAGCTGTGATAGAAGACTGTCCCGGGAAATATGGACCCCTCAGGACTAAAGGCCTGCAATATTAACTGGACTCTTCCCAGGAGCGACTCGGAAAATAGTTGTTCTTGTTGAAAGAGATAACAACTACAGCACTAATACTCTGAAAAGTGGTCACCATGGAGAGAAAGCAGACAGAAAAAGTGGTAAACAGAGATTAAGCACCGCACCGAGTCTTGTCCAAAGACACCGCTTGTTTTTTTCCTTTCATTTAAAAAAAAAAAGTGAATTTATTATCCATGCTTTCTTTTACAAAGTAGAAAAAAGAGCGATGCAAGAAGGGTCTGGAGAAATTTGGAGCAAATATACTGGCATCTGACCAATAATATATTGTATACATAAAACTGTCAGCTAGCCAGAGATATTTCCTCAAGCCTTATGAAGCATACTCGACTTTCTTTGGAAATCAAGGACCTGCCTGCAAATGAACAACTGGTCTGGCAACACTGATCAACCAAACCAGACCACCTTCCAAGTAGATAAACGCTTTTGGGTGAGGCACAGAGAACAGAAAATGGGAAACTGCTTGAGGACATAAGGCTGGTCCAGACCCTATACTCTTAAATGAGCTGTGTGACAGAGATGCTGCAGATTCCTTCTAAGGCGCAAAAAATCCAGATGATTGTTATAGATGTGAATATTAGCTCCTGAAAGGCTACGTAGACGATGATGTAAACTCATAAACCATTAAATGAAAATGCTGTCAGGCTCTCTAACCCCTCCTTCATGCTGATATGAGATATTAACAGAATATACATATTTAGTTCAGTAATATTTCTCTATTGCAAGTAAAAGTGAGCAGTAGAAATAGAAAGCTTGTGGAAAGGTTAATATAGAAAAAAGGGATATGGGGATATGAAAAACAGTAAATAGGACAAAGTGATATAAATGTGACTTTAGAAATAGATGAAAGAGAGAGGGCGAAAGAAAGGGGTAGTGTGCTGGGGAGCATACATTTAGGAGTAGCAAAAGATAATGAGTTTGAGGAAATTAGAGACAAGAAATAGATGTAATAGTGATATAAAGAACAGAGGGAGTGTTGCAAAGGATTAATAGGAAAAGTGATGGAAGATAAACAGACGAGAGGGTGCAGGGAAAAGTGCAAAGGAGTGAGTGGCAGAAAGAGGGATCTAACAAGAAAGACAGGAAGAGGATTTGTGAAGAGGCTGATAGCCGGAGTGGGATGTCAGGACTGCAGTACGCCTTTGCCCTTGATGAATGAAGCTTACTTACTTGAGTTTTACATTTAAAATATACATTTATTTTCTCTTATTGATTTTGAATAAATTCTCCTGACGGAGACAAGGAAGTGGATCTATTATTCTGCAAGTAGATGGTATAAATAAGACATAGATCAAGGGCAAGTTCTAATCTCCAAGCGCTACTCAGGTCCACCAACAGCAGGCAACAGAAACTGCAAATGTCACACAATTAACATCACGTTGACTCGTGGCAACACTGTCAAACACACACATGAAGCTACACACCCATTCGTCGCACATGCAACCATACACACACATTGCTGCATGTTAACTCTCACACATACACATACAGCAAACACCAGCAATCTCATGCCCACCTGTCATTAAACTATCAATCACACACACATGGTCACACGTCCATTCATTAGACACCTGTCCCTCACACACAGTCACATATTCACTCTCAGACATACAGATTTCCATATAGGGTGACCTAAAGTCGTCTATGGAGGCATGGTACTTTCAGATGGATACATTTTAGGGAAATGAGTGTAACTCGATTCGTATGTTAGTTATTCCTGTCACTTTTTCTGAAGGAATCCATACTTTTTTGCACACTGTAAACCATTTATTTTAACATACCGAACTTGTCTTTCCTTAATGTACGAGGCCCATAATTTCCCACCCATACACTTTGTATTAGTCAGCGACTGCCAGGCAGGGTGTCCCCTCGTGCGATGCGCTCGCCGCAGGCCTTGCAGACGGAGATCCAAAAGCCTTTAAAGTCTGGGTAATAAAAAAAGGTCAACACTTAAAGGAAAACCATAAAAGCACGCATGTCAGAGCATAAAAATAGAAATTTGGGAAACGAGAGCAGGTCATGGGATGAACAGGAGCGAAATGCAGCTGGAGGAGAGCAAGGGAAGGAGGGACGAAAGGAGGAGGAGAGGGTGAAAGGAGAAGGAGGAGAGGGTGAAAGGAGGAGGGGAAGAGAGGGTGAAAGGAGGAGTGGAAGAGAGGGTGAAAGGAAGAAGGAAGGTGGGACGAAAGGAAGAGGGGAGGGACGAAAGGAGGAGAGGGCTAAAGGAAGAGAGAAGGAGCGGGCAAAAGGAGGAGGGAAAGTGGGCGAAAGGAGGGGAGGAGAGGGCGCAAGAAAGAGGGTGAAAGGAGGAGGGGAAGAGGGCGAAAGGAAGAGGGGCGGGGAGGGACGAAAGGAGGAGGAGAGGGCAAAAGGAAGAGGGAAAATGAGGACGAAAGGAAGAGGGAAAGCAGAAGGATAGGTGCAGGCCTGTTTGACATCTGAGCTGCCAAAATCCAGATCTAGAAATGACCCGTCCAAGGGCTTACGTCAGAGGGCAGCTAGGATTTGAATTTACGAAGTGCCTTTCCAGTACCTAGGGTCTGACACATGCCTCTAGCCTGCTTCTGCTTAGAAGCGGGTAGCAGATTGGTTGTATTGGAGGCGAAGGGGGGGCGGGTGAGGCCCCCGTGTGTACACTGTACACGGAAAGCAGTAAAGCGCCGGCAGGGTGTCCCCTCGTGCGATGCGCTCGCCACAGGCCTTGCAGACGGAGATCCAAAAGCCTTTAAAGTCTGGGTAATAAAAAAGGTCAACACTTAAAGGAAAACCATAAAAGCACGCATGTCAGAGCATAAAAATAGAAATTTGGGAAACGAAAGCAGGTCATGGGATGAACAGGAGCGAAATGCAGCTGGAGGAGAGCAAGGGAAGGAGGGACGAAAGGAGGAGGAGAGGGTGAAAGGAGAAGGAGGAGAGGGTGAAAGGAGGAGGGGAAGAGAGGGTGAAAGGAGGAGTGGAAGAGAGGGTGAAAGGAAGAAGGAAGGTGGGACGAAAGGAAGAGGGGAGGAGAGGACGAAAGGAAGAGGGGAGGGACGAAAGGAGGAGAGGGCCAAAGGAAGAGAGAAGGAGCGGGCAAAAGGAGGAGGGAAAGTGGGCGAAAGGAGGGGAGGAGAGGGCGCAAGAAAGAGGGTGAAAGGAGGAGGGGAAGAGGGCGAAAGGAAGAGGGGCGGGGAGGGACGAAAGGAGGAGGAGAGGGCAAAAGGAAGAGGGAAAATGAGGACGAAAGGAAGAGGGAAAGAGGGCGAAAGGAGGAGGGTGAAAGGAGGAGGGGAGGAGAGGGCAAAAGGAGGAGGGTAGGAGAGGAAGAGGGAAGGAGAGGAAAAGAGAAGAGGGCGAAAGGAGGGGGGAGGGTGAGAGGAAGCGAGAGGAGAGGAGAAGAAGGGACACAGCGTCCAGCAGCGGGGTGTGTTTAGTCCGAGCAGAGAAGACCCTGGATTGTCCCGAAGCTTATTCTCCGCTTCCACAACCAGCCTGAGGAGTTTGCTGGGTACAGTTGGCGGTTTGATGTGGCACCGTCAGGGAGAAGCTGGAACTGGCGGGCAGTGTGGAAAGAGTGGGGCTGGCAGGCAGAGGCACTCTGAGGAAGGAGAGCCGCTGAGGGCAGAGGGAGAAGCCCGCAGCGCTTCGTTTGTGAAATAACAAGTGCTGGGGACTAAAGCGCTGCTCAGACACCTGTGTTTGGCGCTATAAAATGTCAGCCTGTCGAATACCAAGGGTGCGGAGCCTTAAATCCACCGCTGCCCTCTTTAATTCGCTGCCAGTCACTCCCTGCCCCCTTATCTCAGTTTTACAGGTTCCTGCTTTCTCCGTTTATGGCGGGGTTTCCGTCTTTCTCTTCCCCCGTCTTTCTGTTTTGTGTTCGTTTCCTTCTCTTGCTCTCGGAAAAAGTCTAATGAGGAGAATTAATTGTTGGTGCCCACACAGGCTCAAATTAAGCACTAGAAGCATGTACCAGTGATCAGTGCTTTAAGTGGCACCAGCGGACAGTGTAAGAAGCATCTACTAGTGAACAAGCGCATAACTACCGAGCGAGGGGGGGGGGGGAAGGCTTCCTCCGTTGGCGGTGGGGGGGGGGACAGCGGGAGGGGGGTCGGGAAGGCTTCCTCCGTTGGCGGTGGAGGGGATAGGGCGGGAGCGGGATGTAAACAAAAGCAGACAGAAAAAATACATGAAGAGCGAAAACGTGCGGGAGCGGGATGTAAGTTCCTCCGTTACCTTCTTCATGTTCTGTGCCATGTCATCGTATCTCTCGGCCTGTTCTGCCAGTTTGGCTTTCTGCACCAGCTCGTTTTTAGCCATGACTGCACTAGCTAAGTAAGACAAGCACTCACCTGGGCTCGTGGTCGGCATGAAATGACACAAAAACAACCCCCCTCCACAGAGGAAAACATTAGATTTTGCTGGCGCATGCGTACTTCGTACGCATTGCCGAGGCAAAACCTAACAAGTCAGGTCCCGGGCCGCGCTGTGATTGGCTGACGTCACGGGGGTGTCCCGGCCGGCAGCCAATCACAGCGCGGCCCGGGAATGACGTCACGGGGGTGTCCCGGGCCGGCAGCCAATCGCAGCGCGGCCCGGGACAAAGGGGCGGGGCTTAAAAAAAGCACCAGAAACGCCCCCGAATCGCGTTTTCAAGAGAAAGCGCGATTGACAGCCTCTGTCTCCCAATGGCTAGTCTCCATTTATGGAGCTAGCCAATTGGAAACAGAGGCGGTCCGAACATCCCTACTGTAGACAATAGTTTTCGATCTGGGAGGGGCTTTGCCCCTCGCCAGGTCGAAACCTAAAAACTTGTTTCAATGTTGTTGCACTTTTTAACGCATGCCGCACATAGTTTACCATGGTTATGCAATCTAGCATGTCTAGGTTGGCTAGATGTGTCGCTTTAAGCTTTCTACAACATACTATGCTTATGGATGGCTGACAGCGGGTGTTGTGGCTAAGAAGGTGGGTGAGAGATGGGGAAAGGCACGGAAGGCTGACAGAGGAAGAATGATTGATTTCTTGGACATAGAATGGAACGTAATCTGGATCAAGCAGTGGGTATCAGGTGCATCCATGAAGAGGCTGGAGTGATTGGAAGTTGCACTTTGTCGTAATGGTTGGAGGGCAGGTAATAGTGTGGGTGTGAACAGCAAAGCCTGGATAAGTATAGAAAAAGGCTTGCTGGCAGCAAGTGTGAAGGAGTGGTAAGCGGTAGCTAGCAAAAGTCTGGGTGACAGCAATGTTGCCAGACTAAGTTGGTGGGAGCGTGTGTAATATGTCTGACAGTGGGTGGGGCACCAATCACTCCTCCCCGGTCACTCACCAGGATGCATTTGAAGAGGTTAATCTTCTTCCGTGGTAGCGGCATCGAGGGCATTGCGCTGTTGGCAATGCGGGCTGGGCGCATGGCTCCTACTTCCGGTGTTGGTGCATGGGCCAGAGACTGCAGTGCTGCTCCAAACTCCGGGGACGCCCTCACCTACCAGCAGGGAAGTAACACTGTCTCGCAACGCTTCACATGCTAGTTCACTATTTTTAACTTTTTTTTACCTAGTGCTTTCAACAGACATCCACCCTCCCGCTGCAAGATGGCAGCGGTTTATTGAGCATGCGGTGTCTGACAAAAAAGGAAACATGGTCATCGAAATAAGCAGGACAAAGATGGTACTGGCCGTGATGTAAATGAAAACCGTCTAAAGCAGAGCATGGTAAAGTAGTAAAATCAGTATAACCCATGTGGATAGAAGCTCTAATTCGTCTTTTGTGGTATCATTACCCGCACTTGAGTCGCACTGTTTTTGTTATTTGAAAATCGACTTTACTATGATACCTTCAAGATGGCCGCTGCATGCGCACAGTCTTTTCCAACAGTTTGAACACCGAACTGTCAAGGAAGACTTTGCTCAAAGGCAGCCATAATGGGGTCAGTCAAGAGAAAACAAAAGTGCAATTTTTCACGTTGAGCAGCGTGTTGAGGCCTCTGCAGAGGGTGGACATTTATTTCTGAAAGGATACGGACTGACGCTGTGCTACTCCTGTTAACGCTGGTCTCTGCAAAGTCTCTATATTACACACACTATACAAACACAGCCTTAAACTACATTGGCAATGAGATGCAACCTTCTTATTCCGACCTATCTTGTTTTCACTTTGAAGCTAAGTATTCCGGGAAATGTAGTTTTGACATATTCTTGGAGTGTAGACTGTTCTGTTCGTGGTGCCACAATTGAGGCATGATAAGATCAGTTTGAGGGGGAGGGGATAAAAGAAGGTAGAGAGGGCTCGAGAGGGTGATTACGGGTACACCGTGGTTTTGCACCTTCATGCTTTTGCCTGTGCGATTAGGATTAGGAAAGAAGGCGCGTAGCCGCTATTTTAAAAGCGTGCCGCAATTGCAAAAAAAAACAAGCACACGTGCCTAGTGCTAAAAGTGGGAGGGTTGAAGGGAGTGCGGCCGAGAGCACACAAAGCATTTCCTTTGTGGGAGTGAGAGAGGGGCACCATGTGTTTGCAAGTTAACTACAAACATATGGTGTCAAAGATCGCTCCCGCAAGGGAATCGCCAAATGTGCACGTGTTGCCATTGAAAGCAATGCAAAAATCGTGCATGTTTTTGGGACATATACTGAATTGATGGCTAAAGGTCTTTTTCCTAAGCCGTGCATGCGCGCTGCGTAGGCGAGACCTAAAAAGGAGGCCCTTCTGTCACAGAGTAGGGAGTACATCTGTAGTTCCACAGCATGCTCCTTAGCTCATTCCTTCCATTTCAATTCATTATTAACAGCCAGCTGTAAACATTCTCCCAACACTCTATTAAACCTCTCAACATGTCAGTTTTCTCTAAGGTTGATATAGGGCAATCCAATGATGTCGTATGTCAAGAGATTTGAAAAACACATTAACTTTCTCTGAAATTAATTCAGGAACATTGTCTGTGATGATCTGCTCAGGAATGCCCTCCCTCACAAAAATATCTCTACAGAAGCCAATCACTCCCTCTGACTTGACATCAGTAACACTGCAAAGCTCTGGCCACTCGGAGAAATAATCTAGCAGTGTTATAGCAAACTTGCCCTTTAAACCCTGATGGTTAAATGGACCACAGATATCCATACCAAGCTTCCTCGAAGCACCCTCAGGACATTTAATAGGTGTTTTAGGTGATTTTCTAACCATTCAAGATTTGACAATATTCATACAACTCTCACGGTTTCTTACAAATCTCTCTATGTCTTTCTCCATTCCTGGCCGCCAGAAACCCATTTGTGCTTTACACTTCATGGCCGACATCTCTCAATGCCCGTCATGAAGTAAATATAAATAATATAAATGTCGGAATTTGTAAAGCGCAGGGCTACCTCCACCGGAGGTGTCCCGGCGCTGTCCGTATACCACTTAGGAACCCTTCCTGGGAAATGTCCACTCCTGGGCACCCCCCAGGTGCAGCCAGGCATCCCAGCGCTTTTGGGGCCGTTGTGGAGACTAAGCAAGCTATTGCCCAGAGTTGCAGCGTGGGACCTATGATCAGAACAGGTACTGAGGCGAGAATATCCAGTCAGGGGAATTAATGAGTCGGAGACCCGCCGAGTGGGGAATCGAACCTTGGTCCCTGGCCAGAGCTCTACATCAAGGTCTGCCTGCTCTAACCATTGAGCCACACTTCTCCACACAAGTAGTGCAATTAATCTTTGACAAACATAGATTGGAACAACTAATCTTCCAACTCTGTACATAACATCATTAAAACAGATAGTTCCGCCCACACCAACGTATATTTTCCCAGCAAACAACCATACGCCCACTCTTTCTTCCACATACCAGTCACATTTTGTTTGATCTTGCTATTTTTTCATCCTGGTCCACAGCATTCCTTCATTCCTCTTTAGTAATGGCCCCTTCAAACAACAGTTCTACTGCTGATACTGGCCAATCCTCATAGTCTTGGTCCTTTCCACCATCATCCTCTGAAGATTTGACTGACAGCCGTGAGAGAAAATCAGCCTTGGTATTACTTGCACCTGGTACATATTTCATTGTGAATGTAAACTCTTGTAGTCTAAACAACCATTTTGCAATAAAGAGTGTAGTTTTTCTCCCACCTTTGGTTGAAAAGACGTTCACCAATGGCTTAGGATCTGTTCTCAGTCCAAACCGTACACCCCATAAATACGTTACGAAGTGTTTGACCCCCCCCCACCAGCAGGCTAAGACCTCTTTCTTAATAACTGAGTAGCTTTCTTCAGCTGCCCTCATTGTTCTTGTGCCAAAAGTGATGATCCTCTCTTTTCCTTGGTGCAACTGCATAAGCCCTGCACCCAAGCCATACACACTTGCATCAGTGCTCAGAATAATTTTGTACTCCAAATTAAACAGTTTCAAGATGCTAACTTTGGTGATACCTTCTTTAACTGCCAAGAATGACTCCTCACATTCATTAGACCATATGTTTTTTTCACATTTGTTAAGAAGCTACCTAATAGCCCTAGTTAAATTGGAAAAGTAATTCACAAATTTGGCACAGTATTCAGTCATTCCAGGAAACTATTTTAATTGTTCCTAGTTTGTTGGACAGGGGGCACATTCAATAGCTTGCATGAGTTTTAACTTAGACTTAACGCCCTCCTACTCCCCCTGTGCTGCAGATTGGACACCATCCTGGGCCCTGAGGATTGTTTCTGCGGTCTGACTCCCCATTGGGTGACCCCTGTGCGTTGTCTGGCGCTGACCTGCGGAGAGTTCGAGGGACGCAGTCTCTGCTGCTCGGGCTGGTGCCCCCCGGGGGTCTGGGGACCTGGCCATCGTCGTGGACTGTCATCTTGGAACTGAAGCCCGAGGACATTGCTGTGGAGGACGGGCTTCAATGGTTCTCTTTTGAACTGTGAGAAGGGACTGTTGAGCGGGTACTTCTGGGGCGCCGGGGACGTCTGGGCGGCCACCCAGGGACGCTGGTGTTGCTATCCTGTACCTGTACTTTGCTGCCTGGAATTTAGCACTGCGGTGCGGGGGAGGTGCCTTCTGGGGCTGTGGGACCGCCTTGGGGTCTGGTCTGGTGCGCTGAAGTGTGGGAGCTGTGTCCTGGAGTGCGCTACAGGTGAAGATACTGGTTTGGTGCGTTCCCCCCTCCCTTGCTTTCCCCCCCGCTACTTGTTCCCCTCCCCCCTCGGGGGTGCATCCCGATTGATCAGTGCGGAGTACGCTGATTGATCGCAGTCACAGGTCTGGCAATGACACGGTCTAAGGGGAATAGGGCAGATTCGACGACCACGTCCAGAGACAACCCGGTTGTGACTCTGTGGGGCAAGGCTGGAGCGACGACGTCTGCTGAGGGATCCTCGCAGGCCAGTGAGGATTCGTCGCCGGTGACCCAGGCCTTCATGGCCTCCTTCATGTCCGAGCTCAAGACTGAGATAGGCTCCCTGCACTCCGAGGTTCACTCCTGCGTCAAGGAGCTGCAAAAGGAGGTCACGGATTTGGGAGACAGGGTCGATGGACTCGAGAAAATAGTGGATGCTCGTACCGGGGACCAAGAGCAACTGTGGCAACGTCTGGCGGCGCTGGAGGAACAAAACATAGAGATGCAAGTCAAGCAGGAGGACCTTGAAAACAGGAGCCGCCGGAATAACCTCCGCATCCGGGGGGTTCCTCTCGAAGCGGAGGGGAAGGATATAATGACTTACGTGGTGCAACTTTTTCACGAGGTTTGGGGAGATGAGGACACCTCTCCGCCGGCTTTGGACCGCGCTCATCAGATGTCCTTGCCCGCGGGAAGGCCGGGCCTCCTCCCGGACATTCTGGCGCGAGTACACTTCTTCACTGAGAAGGAGGCTATCCTGAAGGCGGCAAGAGACAAACCGGATCTCAGCTTTGACGGCCACAAAATCCAAATCTTTCAAGACTTGGCGCCCAACACCCTGCGCCGAAGGAGGGCTTTCCGACCGGTGACGAAGAGACTGCGGGCCCTTAACAATCATCCCCTACCAATGGGGCCATCCATTCGCCCTCATCTTTCGCTGGGAGGATAAGCGCAAAGTAGTACGGTCCTTTCGGGAAGCGGCACAACTGCTTAAGTTGCCGGAATCGCCGGCGCATAGCCCTACTCGTCCGCTGCGCCAGGAGAGAGTCCCGGCCAACCCGGCTTAGACTACTGTGCTTAGACCCCCCCACTGGATGAGAGGTCCTCCTCGCATGCTAAACAAGATATCATAGCGCCCATCAAATCCCTGGAAGGGGAGCGCGAGAGTTCGCCACCGCAGCTGTCCAGCAGCTGACCTGGTGCTTCGCGATGGAATACGCCTCGATGTCTGCGCTGATGCGGACGATATCCCGGGTCCCCCGGACCTGTAGGGGGTGATCGGCTGTCCACCTGACCTCTGTGAGGCTGACATGCTACTACTCCATATGTGGGGTGGAGTGCTAGATTTTAGGTTTCCTCGTTAAGTGGACCTCAACAACGCTGCAGAGACTAACGATAAGCCCTTTCCCACGCAACCACTGGACGTCCTCTGCTGCTCCTGAGGACTTCACAACAGGATCTCTTCTACGTTGCAGAGGCCACCGAGATGTCCTTCCTCATACGGCCACCAAGCGTCCTCTGTACCCCGTAGAGACTCTGAGTTAGGAATGCTCCATGATGGAATTCTTGTTGCCCTCCCGTTCACGGGGTTATGTAAATCATGCCTGACCATACGCATAGTACACTCTAGCCCCTGTCAGGGCAGTTGGGGTGCTAGGGCTCTGAGGTCCTTAGCTCCAGTAATTCCTGTAGGTAACCCCCAAACTGTTCCATAAGGAGTGGCATCTCTGAGTGCGTCTGAACCCTTGGGTAGAGGACGCCCCGTGACTGGGACAGTATGCTGTGGCCCTGTTGGCCTATGTTGGCCTCTTTTGTTGACAGGCCTGCTTGGCCGCCTCTGGAACTTCTATTCCTCTCCTCCTTTTCTATCTCCTTTCTGGTTCTCTCTCTTCTCTCTCTTCTCTCTCTTCTCTCTCTTCTCCTTCTCGGGAGCGACGGGGTGGGGACCGGGCGGCTGCAATCTTCTGGGCAGGCGGGGAAGGGGGTTGCTGCTCCTATTCCCTTTCCCTCACAATGGTGGGAGTGGGAAGCGTGGCTGAACCCTGATTGCTGCACGATATGGCTGTGAACACCCACAGACCTTTGAAAGTCCTAACACTTAATGCTAAAAGCTTAAACTCCCCCAATAAGCGTAGGAAGGTATGGCGCTACCTCCTCCAGCAACACGCAGACATCGTATTCCTCCAGGAAACCCACCTGTTGCAGGCAGACACGCAGCGCATGGCACATCCTAAGTATCCTCTTCAGTTTTGGGCTGCTGCTGACACTTAAACAGCGGTAGTGGCCATATTGTGCAGGGCTGGCTTCAGGCGGGGGGACGCAAAGCCCTCCCGGGGTGGTGATGGGCGTTTTCTTAAAGTCCAGGTGCACTTGGGGAGGCGTCATTTTACCCTCTGTAACATATACGCGCCTAACCAGATGCAGGACAGGTACCTCCAGACGCTTCTGCGGGAGCAGATTTCATGTGGGGACCCATCCGTGATATTGGGAGGGGACTTTGATCTAGTCTGGGACCCGGACATGGACCGTAGCGATGCTTCCTTCAGCGGCACCGGAGCAATGTCCTCTGCGCTACGCACGCAGATCGCGGAGCTAGGGTTAATTGATGTGTGGCGCTACCATTGCCAGGAGCTGAGGGATTATTCCTTTTACTCACATGCCCACCGATCATACTCCCGCATAGACTTCCTGTTTGCTTCGCTCGATTTGGTGCGGGATACACTGGGGGCCTCCATATCGGATATATCACTGTCTGATCACGCTCATGTCGAGCTGCTCTTGCAGGACCCGGCTGCTTCCCCCACCCGAGAGACGCGTTGGTCTCTGCCTCCGAGCATCCTTCGAGACGCTGCAGATGTTAAAAGCATCAGGGAGGCTTTAGATTCTTACTTTCTTTACAACGACATCCCGGAGACGCCCTTCCCTGTGGTGTGGGATGCCTTCAAGGCCACGATCCGGGGGCACCTCACTTCCCTAACAATAGCGCGGAGGCGCAAAGCCAGCAAGTTGGAGGCTGACCTGACGAAGGACATTAAGAATGCTGAGTTACGGGATCGGGAGCGTCCGACACTGGAGTCCAGAAGGAGGCTGGCCAACCCTAGGGGACAGCTCAGGCTTCTACGCACCAACAAGGCAGAGCACTCTTTACTGGCACTGAAGCAGAGATATTTTGAGGGAGGGGACAAGGTGGGGCGCCTGCTGGCGGGGAGGTTGCGAGCACGTGCGGCTAAGGCCCACATAGCAAATATCCAGCTTCCGGATGGGACCAGGGTCGTCTCAAAGAGGGGTAAGCAGGAAGCCTTCATGGGCTACTATACCGCCCTGTACCGGAAGGAGACCGTCCCGGCAGACGCAATTGCGGCTGTCCTTGACAACTATGAAGGGACGCCGTTGCATTCGGTGTATGCGGCGGAGCTGGAGGACTCTATAACCGAGGAGGAAGTCACGGCGACCATTAGAGACCTCCACCTGGGGAAAACGCCGGGACCAGATGGCCTACCCTTGTCTTTCTATCGCACCTTCCAGGCCCAGCTTAGGCCCTACCTTCTGAGACTGTTCAACTCTTTTACGGACAGTGAGGGACCGTCCCCCGACATGGGTATGGCGGAGATCGCATTGATACAGAAACCTGGGAAGGACCCTGCACAGTGTGCATCTTCTCATCCTATAGCTCTACTGAACTCTGACCTTAAAATATATACCAAACTCCTCGCTAAACGCCTCGACCCTTATATGCCGGGGCTTGTGGACCCTGATCAGGCTGGGTTCATTCGTAACCGACAGGGTGCGGATAACGTGCGCAGGCATGCGCATCTCGTGAGGAAGGTACACCACTGGAAAATTCCGGACTGTCTCCTATCGTTGGATAGGGAGAAGGCATTTGACCAGGTGGACTGGACCTTCCTCAAGGCGGTACTTCATAAATTTGGACTGGGCCCGAAGAGGATTACAAGGATCATGGCCCCATATGTAGGGCCACAGGCCAGGATCCGGGTCAATGGCCGCCTAAGACCATCGCTGCCTATCCACAGGGGCACAAGACAGGGGTGCCCCCTCTCACCCCTGCTGTTTGCTCTCGCAGTAGAGCCCCTAGCGGAGATGATCCGCCGGGAGCCTGGCATCCATGGGGTCGTGCACTGTGGACGGGACAATAAGGTGGCATTGTTTGCGGACAACCTGATACTTACTCTTACGCGTCCGCGGGAGTCTCTCCCGGCCCTGCACGGGGTGCTCTGTCTTTATGAGAGGGCCTCTGGCCTCAAGATCAACCATGATAAATCTTGGGCTCTTAATCTCACCATACCGAAAGAGGAGATACCCTCTTTGAGAGAAGTGGCGCCCTACCGGTGGGCCGAGCACCATGTCCGATATCTGGGTCTTCTTCTGACCCCTCTTTGGACACGTGGTCGTCGGTGAACTGGCGGGAGTGCTGGAAAGCGGTTCTAGAGGACCTGCGAAGGTGGAAGCCCCTGATGTTGTCATGGTTGGGTAGACTTAATGCTGTTAAGATGTCGATCCTTCCCAAAATCTTGTACGTGTTTCAATGTCTTCCCACCCTGGTCCCGCTCCACTGTATACGGAGTTTACAAAGCGAACTCACGTCCTTCATTTGGCGCGGAAAACGCTCCCGCTTCTCTGAGAAGGTCCTCATGGTGCCGCGGGATAGGGGGGGTCTAGCCTGCCCCGACCTGGTGCACTACAACTGGGCCTCTCACCTCCGCTTTGTGGTGGAGTGAGCAGCGTGTGAGAGCGAGAAAGGGTGGTTACATATGGACCGAGCAGTAATGGGGCGCACTATCTGGGACCTAGCGTGGTTACACTGGACAGCCCACTCCGACAGCGCCTATATATCAGTGCCTACGAGGACGGTCTTGGACATTTGGGACAGTGTAGCCATGTCCAAGGGACTCACCACGTTTCTGTTCTCGCACACCCCTATAGTGGGGAACCCGCACTTTCCACCGGCATGTCAATCTTGAGCATTTGATAAAAGGACACAGGGAGACTGCAGGGTGATCTGTGATCTCTCTGACGGGGGTACGCTTAAAACCTTTGACCACTGTCGGGAGGAGTTCTGCGTGCCGCCAGAGGCACGATTGCAATATGCGCAGCTCCGACATAGGGTCTCTGAAGGGGATATGCGCCAGGCAGCCACACGAGACTTCAGCCCTTTCGAAAAATTGGCACGTTTCCTTGGGGGTTCAAAGGGGCTAATCTCTCAGATTTACCACATCCTGTAACATCCACGGTCTGTGCCTTCCCACCCATATCAGCGCCAGTGGCAGCTGGCGGTGGACACGGACATTGAACCCTCGCAGTGGGACAGGCTCTGGAAGGATATCCCCAAGATATAACGGAGCATCCTGCAAAGGGAAAATGCCTATAAACTTATGACCCAATGGTACTACACGCCCCTACAGCTCCATAAGATGTTCCCCGCGGTCTCCCCTAAGTGCTGGAGGTGTCAGTCTGCATCTGGGGATTTCATCCATGTCTGGTAGGCGTGTCCGATCCTGTCCGTCTTTTGGAAGGAGGTTCTCAGCCACATTGGGGGGTGCTGGGGTTTCCCCTACCTGAAGCCGTAAGCACAATTCTACTTGGTATTAGACCTGCCACCCTTAAGGTGCTCACCCACAGCGATTCGATCCTGACGCTCCAAATGCTCGGGCGGCCAAGCAGCTTATAGCCCTATACTGGAAGAGACCTGAAGCCCCACCCATAGCAGCCTGGTTTCTACGGCTCTGGCACGTCCTAGCGATGGAACTTCTCACAGCGCGACTGCATGCATGCGACACACGTTTTGGGGCGGTCTGGCGACCCCTGGTGAGCTATCTCTGCACAGTCGAACACGCGCGCCACATGCCAACCATGCTCAGAACCCTGCGCCTCTTTGACAACGCTATCGTCCCCTCGGACCCCAACATGCTACTCTCTTAGGCATCTTCCACAATGCTGGAGTTACATGGGAGGTCCCCTCCCTGTTGGGCCCCCCCAAGACGCACCCCCGCCCCGTACTCACTCTCTCTTCTCTACCTCTTATCTCTCCTATCTCACTTTCACCTTTTTCTCTTCTCCTCTCTGTTTTCGAACTCTCTACATGTTCACTGAGCCCCGTTGGGCCGCCCTTGAGTGTTGGGCTAGTTGCCTGGTAGTTCATTCCCAATGGCTCTGTGATCTGGGTTACTTATGTGCCACATCGGTATTGCAGCTTCTGTTATGCCACGCGGCCGGCCCCGCTGGGATTGTAGGCAAGGCGCTGTGTTAATCTGTGTCTATGCCTAAACCCAATGCTCTAAATGTTGTTTTCTTTCGCGGCCGGCCTTGATATGGGGTTGTAGGCTTAACGCTGTGTTTAGAAGGCCCTACCATGGGTGTTAATTTTCAAAATAAAACAGACTTGAAACAAAAATGGACTGCAGGAGGATCACGGGTAGATTCACAAAGTAGTATAATAGGTGAGGCAGCATCGCCATTTTTGAGATAGCGATTCGTCCCATCACCGATAAAGGTAGAGAGGACCAGAACCCTACACTAGCACGGAGCCCCGTTATTGCCCGCAGTATATTACCCTCAATTTGATCCTCCTGTGTTCTGTAGACCTGAATGCCTAGGTACTTATAGGTGGTAGGAGTTACCGGTAGGGTATAGGTGCCGAACTGCAGGTGGGTTAGGTGTGGTACCTCTTGGAAGAAATAGCTCGTCGATTTCTCAGGGTTTATGGCCAGGCCCGACAGTCACTCAAAGGTGGCAAATATATTAGGGAGAGGGGCATTATCAGTGGTCAGGTCTCGTAAGTATAGGAGTATGTCATCTGCATAGATGGATATTAGATGGCACACTCAATCAATAGGAATGCCAAGCCGGTCCGCGGAAACCCGAAGGGCTAGAGCCAAGGGCTCTAGTGCAAGGACAAACAACAGGGGGGATAGAAGGCATCCCTGCCTCGTGCCTCTGTAGATATTATATTGGTCTGAAATGTAGCGACCCGTGCGAGCCCTGGCCGTAGGGGACATGTATAATAAGCGGACCCATTTAAGGTATGTGTCCGGGAATTCAAACCGTCTCAGAGTCGCGAACATGAAATCCCAGGAGAGGGAGTCGAATGCCTATTTAAGGTCCAGTGCCATACAGCCTGCGTATTGGTAAGCTCATGGGGTGGCCTTCATTACATAATGTAACCGTCTGGTGTTCAGAGAGGTGCTGCGGTTTGGTAGGAAACTGCACTGGTCCCTGTGGATAAGTGTAGTAAGATATGGTTGTATGCGATTAGCAAGGGCCTTGCTTAGAATTTTATATTCAGTAGATAACATAGAGAGGGGTCTGTAGTTAGACATCTCTAACCCGTCTCGCCCTGGTTTGGGTATGGATGTGACCAATGCCTGCATGGTGGAATCCGGCAGGCGGCCAGTCTCAAAAGCAGTCTTGAATACAGCCTCCAGCGTGGGTACTAAAATTCAGAGTAGGTCTGGTAAAATTCTACAGGGAGTCCATCCATCCCAGGCGTCTTATTACGGTTTAGACCCTTGATTGCAGCACAGATTTCTTGTTGAGTATAGGACCATCTATATCTTTCTGCACATCATCAGATAGCACTCGGAAGGGGAGGTCTTGTAAAAACTTAGTGATTGAGGAGCTTTCTACTGGAGCAGGGGGTGATAAGAGTGCTTTAAGGTGATCATGAGAGGCCGCATTTATTTCTTCTTGTGTGTGGACTATATGACCTGCTAGGGACAGATTCTAGTTATGATTGGTGGGTTTGGTCTGTCTCTAACAATGCGGGCAAGTAGTGCACCTGATCTATCCGCTTCGGTGTGTTTTCGTTGGAGAAATGCCCTGTAGTCTATTGTCCGCAGTGTCTCTAGCATTTCCGCATGCTCTATGTGGGCGGATTGCAATGCCCTCCGTTTGACAGGGTCTGACACAGCCTCCCTCTCCAGTGCGTGTAACCTGTGTTCAATGTCCTGCAGCCTTTGGTGTGTCTCTTGTCTAGCCCCCACTAACTGTCCAATCGTCACCCCCCTCACTGCCACTTTCAGAGCATCCCACTCAATCAAATTAGAGGAGGTTGTGTTCCAGTTTTCAGCCAAGTAATTGGTGATAGTGTTACACAGAGTCGTGCCGAATGGGGCGTCTTCAAGTAGGCGTGGGTGCAACTTACATGTGGGGACTGGGGTAGGCACAATGCCCCAACGGAGTGTGAGCTCGAGGGGGCTATTATCAGAGAAGGTCTTTGCTAGATATGTGGAATGGTGGGCCTTCGCTACGATGGATCTCCAACAGAGGAACCTGTCGATTCTGGTGTGGAGACTGTGTACGGGAGAGTAAAACGAATATTCCTTGTGGGTTGGGTAAAGGCTGCGCCACACGTCAGAAAGTGTCCACCCGATTGCCCATGTCGTGAATTGCTTCGCTAGTTTGCTAGCGTTCGTGCCATGTAGGGGGGTGTGACCTGTCTAGCTCAGTGTCCAGTACCACATTCCAATACCCACCCAGTACCAGGGGATCCCATCCCAGTCTGCTAACACTGCACACAATGTACCCAAGAAACGGTACTGGTCGAAGTTAGGGCCATAAATGCTGCCGAGGACCACCAGGGAGCCATGAAGGGTGCCTTTCACCAGGATGTATTGGTCTGGTCATCTACCCGGAGCTCCAGTTCAAGAAAGGGTACCCCGTGGCGTATCCAAATAGTCGCTCCCCTAGCGAAGGCAGAATAATTGGTGGAATAAATATGTCCCCTCCATTTTTTCCGCATCTTTTGTGTTTCAGATTCGGTTAGGTGGGACTCCTGAAGGAACGCCACCTGTGTCTTGCGTCGAAGGAGGAATGCATGAATACGGTGCCTTTTTTGGATCGCACCTAATCCCCGTAAATTCCATGTGACTAAGGTATACGACCCAATTGTGGTAGTGTTCCCTGCCATGTTTCAAAGTATACTGTGGAGCTCCCAAACCAGTGGAGCCAGTAGAGCAGACCTGACCAGGAGACCCCTTCGCCATAACCTTAACAAAACTTGGCTCAGTGCCTAAACTGCACTGGGCCCAACATTGGAGTACAAATAGTACGGAACAAATAACGGTGCGGACGCTAGTAGGGAGGTAGCAAACCCCATAACTGATCATGGTCACAGGAGGGTCTGCAACCCAGCGGCTCTACGGTACCCTAACCCGGGGGGGAAGTGTGTGCAGATGTGGTGGGGACAATGTTATTAGCATAATCAATCATAATGGGGAGTGTTGATAGCACATATCCCAGATGTATCAGAGTGCAACAGTTGTATTAATAGGATATAAGGCTGTAGCCCCACCCAACCCCAGACTGAACTTCGGAGTCCATCAGCATACACATAAAGCATTACAAGCTAAAGGATACGATAGTCTCTCAGGCACAGAGCTCATGCCAGTGGCAAGGACAAGTACCACAGCCTCCGACTCAGGTGTCGTTAACTCGTCCTCTGTATTCAGTTGTCGATCATATCATCAGCTGCCCTCGTTGTGATCGTGGGGAAGAGAATTGCCCTGTGCTCGGAATCCGAGTGAATAGTACTGTCCTCTGAGTCAGTAGAGATTTTGTGCTAGTCTTCACGTAAGGCACCAGCAACTGCAATCGCTCCCTCCTGGTCTCGTCGCTGTTGTTCTCGTGATGGGGTGGCGCCTCCTTTACTCCGGTTGGGGTTCTGAGTTTGACGAGTGGTCCTTTTTGGGAATGCATCTGAATCCTGCGAGGAGATATCCGGGTTGCTGATTTGGCTAGAAGCTATGCACATTATTTCCATCCACAATTCAACATCTGTTGGGCTTTCAAAAAAGTCGGGCAGGATATAAAAGTGCGTATTTGAGTTGTGCTTTCTGTAGTTTTTTCTTCACAGACTGGTAGGATGATCTCTGTCTCTGTACCAACACTGTGTAGTCGGGATACAAGGATATATGGTGGTTTTCATACTGGATTAGTGCCTTATCTCTAGCTTGCTATAGTAGGATGTAGCGGTCTCTATATTTGAGGATTTTAACGATCAGAGGGCTGGGCGGCGCGCCAGGTCTGGGCTGTCTTGTCAGAATTCGATAGGCCCGTTCCACACAGAAGTATGGGGAAAGTACTTCAGATGCCAGATGATCTCTGAACCATGTCTCCATGAAGTCTGCCGCCCTATTCCCTTCACAGCGTTCCGGCAGTCCAATGACGCGGACATTATTGCGTCTGTTTCTGCCCTCCGGATCCTCCACCCGGTCCATGACCGTAGTAACCTGCTTTTGGAGTTGTTGCAATGTGGATGAGTGTTCGGCTACTCTGGGGGCGAGGTCAGTGATAGATTGGCCCGGATCCTTGACCGTGTCCGCCAGTTTATTATGGTCTTCGTTCAGCAGCATTAGCCCCGTGGCGAGCGTACCAATTTGTAGTTCCAGCGCTGTTCTAGAGTCTCGGATCTCCTTGAGAATGAGGTCCAGTTTATCCGGTGGCTCTTCTGTATGTCCAGTCGATGTTGCCCCAGGCGAGGAGGGCCTACTAGTGTGGCCCGTCATAGTAGAAGAGAGGTCAGGTCCTTGTTGTCCTTCCATTATCTTCGCCCGATTCCTGCCCATGACACAACGTTGTTGCCAGTCCTCGCACTAAGCCGTCCCTGTGGTCGGGTCCACGGGGACTTCGGTAATGTCCCCAGTAGTGTTATGGCGCAACCTAATTTCTTTTCAGCGCACCCTGGACGAGTATCGCCAGTGGGACAGGGAGTCAGGGGAGGCGGTATCTCGCTGTATATGTCCAGGCAGAGCAGATAGGTCCAGCGTTTGTGGACAGTGGTTTCCTAAACTTGTTAGGTGACATGGCACTACAAGGCACCCCTGTAGGTTCTTCGCTATGTGTGGAGCCTCAGCACGTGTATAGTATGCTCGGTCTACCGTAGGGGAATGTGTCCAGCGTTGCTGTACCCCGGTAAAGGACGGTGGTAGGGGTGCCAAGGGTCTCCCGTCAGCTAGCTCTATACCGCAGGTTATACCAGGAGGAGAAGTCTCGGCATCCGTCTCGTGGTCCCCTCTCCCCCCCCCCCCCGGGCCCCACGTCAATTCGGCAACTCTCTAGGTCCAGGCAGCCCACAGACAGAAGAAAAAGTGGGGGGGTTTACACTCCGGCTCACCTCACTTCCCACGAGGCTTAGTGGTAGTCTGGAGGGGTCTTACGCGGTACCGTGGCACTATACTGACCATTGACAGGTTCTCCTGTCGCTTCTCTGTGCCTTCCCAGTTGTGCCTTCCCCGGGGGCCAGTCCGGTCCGTGGGTCTTTTCACTGTGGGTCTCCAACATTCCTCCGCTGTGCAGCCATCCCCTGGAGACACCCAACATGTGGCGCAGCAGCCAAGCCAACGGACCCCACCACCGCTATCTCCACCTCAGGCCCACGTCGCAGTGCCCTTGTCCCGCTGCAGGTCTTGACCTCTTTCCATGCGCGGCCCGGAGTAGGCCCCGCGCCAACCTCCTCTCCGCAGGAGTAACGGCTCCCGGATCGTAGTAAACCGCAGATCAGGGGCCCGAGCGCGTGAGATAGCGCAGGCGCCTCTGGCGCTCACAATCACCGCGCTAGATCACGGCAGGCTCCTTCTTGGGCCATGATATTCCCCGCTTGATGTGGAGCTTCAGGCCGCTTCCCCGCCAGGCCGTCCGCCTCACAACCGCTGTCCGGTAGGGGAATCAGGCCCTGTGCTCGTTTCTCGGAGGCGGGTGTGGATCATGGAAGGTGCCGCCGAATGGGCTATGATGGGACCCCAAATCCCACGCTAAGTGCAGGTCCCGGGCGGGAACACGCCCAGGTGCTCGTCCCGTGCGCGGTCGCCCTCGTCACTCCAGACCCTGGCCTCCGCTCGGGTCCGGCAGCCGACAGGCCCCGGGCAAGATCTGCATCGGAGTGCCGTTATTTGGGCAGCCAAACGCACTCCTCCGTGCTGAGGGTTGCGGTGCTCCCAGATGTGTGTCCCCAGGCCACCAAAGTCTGTGGTATGGCAAAGGATGAATAGATTCCCCCCCCCGGAGGGTCCGAAGCCCTACTGCGCTGCGACCGCCATGGCAGACGGCTAACCACGCCCCCATGTCCACACTCACACTTGTTATTGTTATTTTACTCTTATGCGGATTGTAGGCATCTTTAACATTCAATACCTGGTGCTGCATCATTATGCTTTGCGATTCTCACCATGGTCATCAGGTTCACACACAGCTAATACTTAATCATCATCCGACGAACTTTTCTCAATCATTTGGACGATATTACTTGAGTTTCTCTTTTTATCCATCCTCCTTTCATTCGTACTGGCCTTGCACACCCTGGCGAAATGTCCAAAATGTGTACAACGATAACATTTCACCTGAACAGCTGGGCAGTTCCCATGTGTGGCTACATGTTTGAGACTCCCACATCTGAAACACTGTCTTTTGTTTCTACCTGTTTGGTTGTTAGATGATTTGAATTTTGATTTTTTTTCATAACAGCATTCACATCTTGTATAGCTGCCTCACAACAATCTACCTAAGATTAAGATTTTTTTTCAAACTTCAAAATTGATAAGTATGAAGATGTATCTGCCATTTGTTTTAGCAATAGCAATAGCTTTGTATAAAGTAGATTCATTTACACTCAATAATTTTGGGATTTCTCATCTTATTGATCAACTGATCTCTAATAATCAATCAATCAGGGGTTTTTAGCGCAACTTCTCACCTGTAAGGGTTTCAAGGTGCGGGGGGCATTCGAGCAGCTCCGAGGTCATCCGAAGAGCCAGGTCTTGAGTTTTTTTCTGAAGGTTTGCAGTGTAGGGCTTTGTCTGATGCTGAGAGAGAGAGTTCCAGGTCTTGGCCGTGATGTAGGAGAATGATCTGCCTCCCGTTCTGGCTCTGTCAATGCGGGGGAATACAGCCAGAGCTAGGTCAGCGGAGCGGAGGTTTCTCTTGGGAGTGTGGAAGGAGATCCATTCGTTGAGGTACTGGGGTCCGGTGTTGTGGAGGGCCTTTTAGGCCTGTGTGAGGAGCTTGAAGGTCACTCTTTTTTTGACGGGGAGCCAGTGGCGGTCTCGGAGGTGCCTGGTGATGTGGTTGTCTCGTGGGATGCTGAGGATGAGGCTGGCTGTGGCATTCTATACAGTCTGGATTTTGTGAAAGAGAGATTTGTTGATTCCGGCATAGAGGGTGCTTTTGTAGTCCAGTCTGCGGGTGATGTGTGGTGGTGAAGGCCTTCCTGGTGTCTGGTGATCTATTTGAAGGTCTTGTAGATTATGCGGAGGCTGCAGGTGTGGTCTGTGGGGGGTGGGAGGGTTTCCGAGGGCAGGGGGTCACCAGTTGTCATCCCACACACTGAGGGTGGATCTGAGGATGAGCTTCAGGCAGCTACTGCTCCTCCAGGATGCAACGTCTTCATTCATTCCTGGAAGCTGTGCCTGGTGATGTTGGGTTCCTTGGTAAGGGCGAAGATGAGCTGGGTGTCATCAGCGTAGGACACTATGCTGAGTCCATGATTTCTGATGATGGTTGTGAGGGGGGCCATGTAGATATTGAAGAGCGTGGGGCTGAGGGAGGATCCTTGGGGTACTCCGCATTTGATCTCTGTGGCTTCAGAGAGGAAGGGCGGGAGTCTTATTCTTTGAGATCTACCGGAGAGGAAGGAGCGGATCGAGTTCCTGTATGCTGGCTTCGTAGGGTCTGGCAGCTAGTGTGCGGAGGGAGATGGTGTTGAAAGCTGCTGAGAGGTCTAGTAGGATGAGGGCTGCAGTGTGACCTCGATCGAGTTGTGTGTGGATGTCGTCTGTGGCGGCAAGGAGGGCGGTCTCGGTGCTGTTTTTGCTGTAGAATCTGGATTGAGATGAGTCGAGGATGTTGTTGGATTCTATGAAGTGCCGCTAGCTGGGTGTTGACAACTTTCTCAGTGACTTTGGTGGCGAAGGGGAGGAGAGAGATGGTCCTGTAGTTCTTGAGGTCAGTCGGGTCAGTGGAGGGCTTTTTGAGGGGGGGGCTTAACTTCGACGCATTTCCAGTCATCGGGAAACACGCCTGTTTCGTGGGTGCAGTTCATGTGTGTCGTAGTTCTGGTGCAATGTTGGTGGTGGCTCTGTGGAAGATGTGCAGCGTGCAGAGGTCAGTGGGTGCTCCGGAGTGGATGCTCATCATAGTCTTTGCGTTGTCTTCTGTGGTGAAAGGGGTCCAGGTGAGGTGGGTTGGCTGGGTCAGCTGGGTGGCATTGCTGGTGGATGGTGTTGGGTCGGTGCCTTGGTCTTGGTTCTTGAATTTGTTGTAGAGTGTCTTGTGATGGAACGAGGAGCTGAGTTTGTTGCAAAGTTCCTGGGAGGGAAGGATGTCAGAGGTTTCGCTGTGGGGTCTGGTGAATTCTTGTAAGATGGTGAAGAGTTCCTTGGAGTTGTGAGAGTTGGAGAGGATTCTGTACTGAATGAAGTTCCTCTTCATAGATCTGATGAGTTGGTGGTGTGCCGTTTTGGTGGCCCTGTAGATGGTGCGAGTTTCCAGGGTTTTCCTGTTCCTCCTTGCGTTCTCCAGTCATCGGCATGAGCCTTTGGATTCCTGGAGGTCTGTGGTGAACCAGGTGGCTTTCATGTTGTATCGTCCGTTTGAGTTCCGGAGGGGGCGAGCGTGTTGGCGCAGTCGGCGATCCATTGGTGGTGCAGAGTTGGCATCAGTTGTGGTGGGGGGAGTGCGGCTGAGGGCGGAGGTGAGGTGCTCTTCGCTGATCTTGCTCCAGTTTCAATATGGGAAGCGTGGCATAGGCTTGTGTGCAGTGGGTTCCGAGAAGGAGAAGTGGATGCAGTGGTGGTCCGTCCAGAGAGGTTGCGTGGTGTGACTGAAGCGAATGTTGTTTCTTCCAGCAAAGATGAGGTAGAGAGTGTGAACCGTCGTGTGGGTGGAGTGGTGGCAAGTTGCTTCAGTCCGATGTTGGCGAGGTGCTCTAGAAGGGCGGTGGAGTTGGGGTCAGTGAGGTTGTCAAGGTGGAAATTTAGTTCACCGAGCCATACGTAGTCTGTGGAAGGGAGGGCGTAGGGCGCAATGTAGTCTGCAATAGTGAACGGAGAGTGGGGTCCCAGAGGTCTGTAGGCGAGAGTCCCACGTAGAGTCGGTCTCTGGTTAGGCTGGATCTGGAAATTGATGTATTCCAATGGGGTGAGGAGTCAGTCCAAATGGTGGTAGTCAGTAGGAGGGAGCATTTGTGAATGATGGTGAGGCCTCCTCTAGGGTGGTTGCGGTGGTCTTTCCTCTGGATCTTGTACCCATCACGGATGGCGGTTGCGATGTCGGGAGCGGAGCAGGTGTTGGTTTAGGGTCTGGGAGGAAGGCGACGTCGGACGAGAGGGTGTTGAGGAGGTCGCAGATTTCTACTGTGTGTCTGTGCAGGGAGCGTACGTTGAAGAGGATGCAGCTCTGGGGCCTAGGTGTGCTGGCTTCTGCAGGGTTGGCATTTGCTGTCTGGGTCCGGAGGTGGGTGAAGGTGTGGTGGCAATGTCGGCAGGAAAACGGGCCATAGGAGTTGCTCAGCATCGACCGCTGGTAATAATCTCATCATGCAAATCTTTGGATTTTCATGTAGCCACCAAAACATGTGAACATCCCACATACTGGTCTATATTTTCGCCCGGTAATTGACACCTAGAGAAACATTTATGTCTCTCTACCACAACATTGCATTTTTACAGTGATGCGCACTCAAAGCACTAATGGCCCTCTCAGGAAAATCCTCTTCTTGCGCATCAGGAGGAGGTCAACTTTGCGAAATTTTCCTCTCTTCTATGCCCAAATTGTGTTCACGCAAAGCCCATTTTCTTTTTAAAGGAAATGCATTTCCACCAATTGCTTCCAGATATGCTTCAAAAGCATCCTTCCAGTCCTCCCACAGCATCACAGGCTGACCAGGACACTGCAGAAACATAGGTGGAGCAATTAAAGACTCCATAGTACATAGTAATTACAACAATTGAAGTAAAAAAAACTAATATAAATAAAGTGGCCACCGTTGTCAATTGATAAAATAAAAAACTAATGTAAGCAAAGTAGTCACCATTGTCTAAACGTTGTTTGTTGAACTTTCTGATTAAATTGTTAGTCCTTTATTTATTTTGTTTTAAACATGAATTGTCACCTTTTGATGTTTATGAATACAAAATACCTACTTTAGTGTTATTGAACCTTTGAAGCTAGAGGAAACAGCACAATTCAGTCCTCCTGGTAAGTGTGCAAATGCAAGTCTTTCTTGTAACTGCAGTGAAATGTAATCGTGTACCTTATTCGCTCTGTGCCCTGTAGCTAGAATGATTATCCTTAACATCACAGGACAGCCTGAGTTTGGTTGGAATGTCGAATGATGTGGCTTCCTGCAGGGCAATTGCCGGTTGGAGTTTATTAAGTAGGGCAGTGCAGCTACAGGCCAGGCTCCCAGCTGACGTAAGTGCTAAATGCTGAGGCTCCCAGCTGAGATAAGAGCTAAATGCGATCGGAGCTTAGGTCCAGGCCAGCAGTGATTCCTGTGCTTGCGGCAGTTTATAAGATGGCGGTCAGAGCCAGTTATCAGCGAACTATTTTTCTCTGCGCAAGGTGACAGTCAGTCTATGTTCTCCCTGCGTGCGAATACTGAGGACGAGAGGCTCAGAAGTAAAATTCACTTTCTCTCCTCAGCATTTCCACAAGCTAACAAATTCACAGTTCATCATTTCCCTTCAAATTAAATCACAGTGCGTTGCCTGTACATCAATGGCAATCGTGTACATTCTGGTAGTTTGCTCGCCTCGCACACTGGTTTGCCAGAAGACAGGGTTCAGTATTTAAATCACTCGTCGCCAGTGAAGACGCTACAATTACTCCCTTTGAATGTAGATATGGTGTATTTACATACAGGGCACAGGTCCTAAAAAAAGAGAAGTGGGGGACTAACCTAGTTAATCAGTAAGCAAGTGGCATCGCGTCGCGTGACATTGTGGCATAAGACACTTGTGACATCACAGAAAGTGGCGTCACAAAAAGGGACCTCGGATCTTAAGCCCTCACATACATGTTTAGCAGTTGTATCATGAGTACATTTGAGCACGTTTCGAGTATACTTGCAAACTCTCTGATTTAGGCAGAAGATTCACACTTTTGTATGCTACACATAAAACAATGTTGCCTTTTGTCAGCGTAAAGCTTCCTCTAGCCATAGTGCTTTAAAAGAAGAAATAGTGATATTTAAATTATTACAACGCCTCCCCAGGGGTAGTAAGCACTATATAAATGCTATTTATTTTGTGCAAATACTGGGAAAGATCAACACATCTGACGTTCTTACAGTGCATGCATATCTCATATACAGAGACTGAACAAAGTGAAAAGTTGCCTCCCCTAAGTATTGTGTGAAGTGCTAACAAGATGTGAGCCTTTGTTTTCCCTCTGCTGCATTTGCTTCTAGTTGTGAGGCTCCTGACTGCTGCCAGCCAGGCCGACTCGAACAAAAGGAGCCCTGATGACCCCTCAGACTCGCCTTTTGTTAAGAGCCAGTAGGAATTAGAAATAAAAGAGCCCCGTACCTGCCTGCACTTTGTTGTGGATTGAAAGCAGATAACAACCTGTAGGCACTGCTGAAAGTGTCCCAGTGTTTGGAAATTACACTGGGACGAAATCAGCATCTTTATCACGGAGGCCCAACTTCTTTGCAGGGTGGATGGCGTCCACCCAGTGAAAAAAGTGGGTGGACGCCGTCCACCTGCGTATACCCCCTGACTCGTGCCCTGTCTACATACGATACGACAGCTACACTTACGAACTCCACAGTGCGATCCTTCAACTGACCAACTTTAAGGTCCATGTTCAGTGTGGAACTCTACATGATCATTCTCCTATTCAACAGCATTAGAACTCTTTAAAGAAATACACATTGAAAGCACAACAGTCATCAAACAAAGTAACATTCTGGAATGTTATCGATGCAAGTCTGATTAAAGAGAGCCTTCTTCTCTTCACAGGACGCCCCTTTAAACTTCGGGGAATCCATTTCCTAGTCTCTGAAGATTGTAATGGACAGAAACATGGGCATGGCTACAGATTCCAAATAGTTCTAGATAATAGGTGTATTCAGATACAGTCTTTATCTTAGGTTGTTTATTTCCATCTCTTTCAAAACTCGTGTATAAGGGATCATACGAAATCCGGGTTTACACTGGGAATGATTCATGTGGGAAGGTCTGGGATCTGAGTCTTATTATTCAACCTTCTTGACAGCCTCCAGGAATGCTGCAAGAGCAGCTGAACACTGAATTGATTTTTTTTTGTTTAGAAAAAATGTATTAGGTTGAAACAAATACCGATATGATAATGCATAAAATTACTACGAAGATTATAAATAAAAGTGAGAGGTTAAAGGGAAGAAAAGGGCATTGTCATGATAAAAATATACGACGTCCAATGTGAGAAAAATATAACAACCATAAAATGCATGTTTATAATGAGTTGAAACAATATAAGGTCATGAAAATGAATACATTAGCTGTGGAAGAAGAAAGTAAACATCAAGGAGGGTTAGAAACTTGGGGCCATATGTAGGTAGCTTAATACCGGTCGGTAACGGCCGAAAATCGGTAACTTTCCCGTTACCGACCGGTAATTTGCTTTTTCTAATGTAGGTGGCTGGATTTAAGGATTCGGTAATTTAAGGAATCGGTAAATTACCGAATCCTTAAAATACCGAATCGATAAATTACTGAATCGTTAAATCCTATGTAGGGAGCACTCAAGTGAGTGCATTTTTGATTTAAGGATTCGTTATTTACCACCAACTACAAGTTAGTGGTAAATATGGAATACCTTTAAAAGAGCAATTTTCTTCTGTTTTAAAAGTGCCATGCGGCAGACATACATGCCCTAGGGCATGTATTTGCGCCACATGTGCATACATGCACAATTCAGGTGTGCAACAGGGTGTCAATGTGACACCCTGCTACCCTTGAATATGCTTCCCCTATTACCGATTCGGTATTTACCGGTATTTACCGAATCGGTAAAATTTGATTCTTAAAAACCGAATCGGTAAAATTCGGTATTTAGGAATTGGTAAATAGTATTTACCTACATCTGGCCCTTAATCTCTAATAGGATGATGACGAAGAGAGAATTTAGCGTTGCTAGCTATGAAATGTGCAATGGAGTGCCATAAAATAGAACACTTCATAGCAAAGGCATATTTTTGTACAGGGGCACATATTTTCAGCCATTATGCCTCACCCAAATATATAGTCTAAGAATATGAATAAGCTTCCTCAGGAACTGTTAGTCCTCCAAATAATATCACCTCCACCATGCCCCTCTTTAATTTTAAACCAGGAACTTGATTTATAAACACTTTGCGCTGGTGCTCAGGCACTAAAAGTGACACAAACTGATGCAAAATGTTGATTTGGGACTTATTTTCCAGCTTGCCTAAAAGTAGCTCAAGGTTGTATTATGCACTACTTTGCTTTGCTTTACATCAGGCAGGAGCCCATCGGGTGGTTGTTGACTCAAAGCTCTAACTACAAACATGTGTAGGCATGTCTTTTTGGCAAAACATACTCCTCCTTGAGGCAGGCACACAGGAGGAGAAAAATGTTCTCTTTTTTTAACTTTGCATCAGTGGCAGCTGGCATGTCCAGAGGATGGTAAGGTGGGTGGCAAAATAATAATACATTAATTAAAATAAAACACATTTACCTTCCTATAATGTGGCAAAACCCTCTCTCATCTTCTCTCTTTAAGGCACGCACCCAAGCCAATCCAGGCACTGCTCTCATGCTGATGAGAGCAGTGCCCTGGTTGGAGGGAGCAGCATCTGTTGGCGCGCCCAAGGGGCACTGGATGCTTACACTTACTCTCAACCCAGCTGTTTTAAGACATGCACACTCTAAACAAATGCAAAAGGCAGCCCACCCTCCTCACTGCTGCTGCCATTCAGCAGGTCTCGTCCCGTCCTGATGCTCCGTTCGAGACTGAGTGACGAAAAATAAAATGGTAATGAATTAGCTTCATTACCATTTTATTTTTCATGTCTGCTGTATTTCAGTGGGACGACGCTCCTCTGCTATAACGGAGGAGCCACCCCTCCTTTGCATGTGTGCTATAGTATAAAGCTCACATACACATGTAAGTCTGAGCATAGTAATTTGTATGGGAAAGGTAGACTTCCACTCCAAAACCTAAGATGCACTGGTGATGGAGAAAGGTTTCGTACGTACAGAAATTTGCTTGGACTCAGTCCTCCTGAAATAACACATAATTAATTAATCAACATGTTTTGTTTACTAACATTTGCATTACACAACATATTTAGTATCTAGGGGAAGCTTTCCTATGTGCTTTTACTAACAGTAACCCGAGTTTCCTAAAATGGCCGCCGAAAACGCGGGAACTCTTCTGCGCATGCGTCCGCCACATCTACGTGGTGTGATGTATCTCTGCTTTGGTGGGAAATTTCTTGCTTCTGCACACTAGTGCCAAGATGGCCGCTTCATGCTTACTCATACCAACGCACATGCTGCTGCTTGTACTAAACATTGTTTGTTCTGCTTAACTATTAATGCTATAGTATAAATAAAGTAATTGGGCTAGAGTAGAGATAAGTGGTATACAGTGCATTCATTTATTTTTGTACTCTAACATGTTTTTCTTTGACTTTGTTATTAGCTCATATTTGGGCCCAAGAGTGACACAAACTCCATATTGAAAAAGCTGCGCCTGCGCAGAGAATCAAAGTATATAAATTCCCTTGAAAAAGAATTAAACATCGGTTGCTATACCAAACCTTACAATGTCATAATAACATACAACAAAACATATAGAGAATTAAAATTCATTTATTTTGAATAAACTTAAAAAACACACAGTTATAGGGTTAACTAATCTAAATCCCTAGTCTTAAAATACAGTTAAAACCATACAAACAATTGCGGCCTGCACAATTGAAAAAATGACAGAACAAGTACAACATAAAATTATTGAATACAAATTGTATATTCTGGCTCCGTTTTAATACACCGGACTTGTATCGCTATCACATCAGCAAATCAACCTTGGTGTTGGAGACTTGAATTATACCGGTTGTTGCGTCGACACGTTTTGGTGGATTCTCCTATTAGTAACCACCTTTATCAAGACAAATGATTATCTGTCACAACCAGGGGATGTGTGAAATTGCCCTGCAATAGATTATATACAAACAATTAACTTCCAGAAAGTTATTTTACTTCAAACTAAAGTAATACACTTTTAACTTGACTTGACACCAACCCCAGCATATGTACAATTGTTTGGAAACTGGGACATGTATATTTATGACATTCAGTTGACGCCCTATGATCGACTTCTTAACGGTATCACTCTTTTCTTGTCCGGAGACATTGGTCTGTTACATTCATATTTTTAAATTCCACATGACATTATAGGGCCAATACAGCAATTATACATACAAAGCATTGTGAATGAATGTTTATAAGCCGTACACTATTACTGTTTGTGAAGGGAGGTGCAATGACTAACAGAACAAGTTTAATTGCTGCTAATAATAGAGCACCCAAATTTCATAGTGGTTTGCCAGTATGCAAGGTGAAGGGGGTGCTTGCTTACCCTATGAGTCCAATGGGGATCCCTCCTTATGGTTAGAGTAACTTCATGATCCAAATATGGACTTGAGCTGGGGACTTGATAATGTCCTATTACCAACGATCGATCCTGTAGTACCAGGGTTGCAAGATTAATACACTGTTTGAGTATATAAATTTATTAATAGATTATCCAAACCAGGGTCTATGCCTACCTGTTTTGCTATGTCCGACCTTGGTTGTTCTCCTTCATATGGTTATTCCAAAATGGATTGGTAAGTTTAAAACCTCTTATTGTTAATTAATTTCTAGACCCAAGATGACTAGAAAAAAGAGAAAGGGAATAGGGTATAATCAAGAATGTGAATGCCTATTATTACAAATGACAGGTTAGCGTGTGTAAGAGGATAAAAAAATAATTAAACAAATTATATACCATAAGCGACGTGCTCACAGTCCCTGTTTTTGCGATAATTTAAGGAGTTAGTTGCTTGTCCTCATTGTTTCTTTCTTGGCCTTTATTAGGGAATGCGGTTACCTGCGCAGAGAATCCATGAAAATTCTAAAGGCACTGTCATTGAACGTCTGCCAAGCCCCATCTTACCCACGATGTTCCTGGGAACATGCACATTTTACCTCAAGAAAGAAAGGAAAAGAACTGTAACAAATACAATGTATTCAAATTGAAACCAATATTGCTGGGTGAAATAAAAGTGCATGGGAAAGTAAATTATGGGCGGAAACATTGACCCATTATATTGAATAAGAAATTACCTCATCTTAGTATGGTGTGATGACCTCTCCTCGTCTTTCTGACCAATCACTGAAAGGGAACATTTGCAACATTTAAGGGTGGTACATTGCCCTGGAAATGGTATAAATAAGGTAGGTTTAGTTAGAGAAAATTGTTCGACTTGTCAGAGTAGCTGACCTGTCACTGACCCAATGCATGCTACAGGAGATCGAGAGCAGAGGTGCTGGCGGAGAACTCTGTCAGAAGAATCGAGGTGTTGCTGAGGGAGATTTATTGTTTACCCAGTCGGGGTACCTAATTTGGCTTAGAGAGGGGTGTGACGCAGGCATTACACTTAGCGAAGGTCACCTGTCCTGATCTGCACCGCTCCTGTCCCGTAGACACCTGATTAGTTGGGAGCCCTATCTTTGCCCCAGCCCGTGGCCAGGGTTGGTCTTCACATCATTCTAGGTAAATAGATGCTGGAGACGTATCTTAATCAACATCTGGCGGCTTTTCTTGACTCCTCAGATCTCCTGGACCAATCCCAGCACGCCTTCAGGAAACACCATAGTACCGAGTCAGCCCTCTTGGTCGTATTGAATAACATCCGTTTGGAGGTAGACCGGGGTCATTCCACCATCCTGGTCCTTCTAGACCTCACGGCCGCCTTCGATACCCTGTCCCCCTCGGTGCTAACATCTCGCCTGAGGGAGATAGGGGTGGAAGGGGCGGCCTTGAGTCTGTCGGCTTCCTTTCTCGACCAGAGGGTTCAGAGGGTTAAGCTGGGAGACTTTTTATCTCCATCCCTACCTGTGCAATGTGGGGTCCCTTAGGGGCCGGCATTAAGTCCGACCCTGTTTAACATCTACGTGACCCCACTTGCCAAGTTGGTTAGATCTTTTGGGATGGAGGTAGTCTCCTATGCAGACGACACACAGATTCTGGTGTCCCTTTCTCACCTCGATGGCTCGTCCTCGCTCAACTTTAGGAACTGCATGGAAGCAGTGTCACAATGGATGATTTACAATTCATTAAAGTTGAACGGGGAAAAAACTGAGATTCTGGTGTTCGGTCCTAAAAATAACATCTGGTCACCTGAATGGTGGCCGCCCTCGCTGGGGGCTTGTCCTACCCCCACGGAGTCAGCGCGGAATCTGGGAGATCTGATTGAACCTGCCCTCTCCATGGCTCTGCAGGTAAACAGAACTGTCGCTACCTGCTGGGGGATTATCAAAATACTCAGGAAAAAAAAGCATTACCTGTCCCCTCAGGCGGGGAGGCAAGTGGTGGTAGCACTTGTTGCTTCGCGACTCGATTATTGTAACGCCCTATACATCGGCATGAATAAGAGCCTAACACAGCGTCTTCAGACCGCGCAAAATGCGGCCGCCAAATTTGTTCTTGACGCTCCCAGATTGGCATCATCGACAGCAGCTAGGAAGGCCTTACATTGGCTTCCTATTGAAGCGAGGATCACCTTTAAGGTGCTCTGCCTGACTCATAGTGCACTTTCTGGTAATGGTGCAGGTGGGGTCAAGAAATTGCTGGTCCCCTATGTTTCGGGCAGACTCTTACGTTCTTCCTCAAAGAATTTGCTGGTGGTACCTCGTTTTTGTAAGAGCAAATGGGGCGGTAGGGCCTTTTCTTCAATCGCCCCTAAGCTATGGAATACTCTCCCATGCAAAATTAAAGCTCAGCCTTCCGTCCCGCGCTTCCGTAAAGCTTTAAAAACCTGGCTGTTTGCAAAGGCGTACTTGTAGTTACTGTTCTATCGCTTTTTGATCTTTTGTTAGGCGCCTTGATGCCTTCGGGCTAAGTCGCGCGTTTACAAGACTCTTTTCATTTCATTTCATTTCATTTCAAATTTAATCCATGTAGTTTGTCCTTGTGCTATTTCCCTTTCTCATCCTTCCCAGGTACCAATGTCTAAAGGTGTTACTGTGATTTCTTGCAAATGTTATGTCTTATTAATTATATTCCTGCCTATGAAACTTATGATCACTGTAATTTTGACAAAGACTCACCGAAACTTGCATAGATAAAGTATTTAAAACTTCTCCCGAGTCTGTGGTTATTACAGGAAAGGTAAAATTGTTATATGTTACTTATTATTCTAACACCCTTTCAATCCCTAGTACTTATAGCATAGATGACAAGGATTGGTAAGTCATTGCTTACAGGTATAAGTCCTAAAACGACTCAAAGTACTGATAGGCTCTAAGTAGTAGGAAGCAGGACTATTAGTTCTAAGTGTGAATGTTTATGGGCCCAGGTGAGTATGGTAAAAATTGAGCTCATAGTCCTGCGCGCCATCACTTGCACAGAAACCTTTGCATTATGGTGCAGCCAGTGGTTAGTCAGAGAGCAGCACCACCATATCCCCTGCTCACTCCCTGTCATGCAATGCAGCGCAGCAAGTTTGGTTGCTTCACTATGTTGCATTGCATTAAAAATGGTACATTTGATTTACCCCAAGGATTCCAGAAGTCTGAGTGATGCCTGACTCCATTCTTATCTGAGCTTGAGCTGATGAACGGGGAGATGCTCTGTATGAGTTACCTTGCATCAAGTCAAGCATTACACTGAAATGCTACCATTCCGAGGGCAACCAACATCCTCCATTATCTCAGCTGTAGTTATCTTGAATGACATAACACTGGCTCTCTTGAAATAAATAAATGATTGTTAAAGAGAATGGCCAAAACAGTTAGGTAACTACTCAGGCAACAGCAATGATATATGCATGTAGACAGCAGACTAGAGTAAATGCCTGCCTTCAAATCTAAAGATCGCCATATTAATGTAAGTGGCCCAGAAGCAGGACCTGACAGTTTCCCTGCATCAATAGTTAAACAAAATTGTTCTAATTTATCTCCATGGTTCATTCCTTTCCCCCACCTGCCAAGTCCTAGTTGGAATGTTCACAACGGTCTTGCTGTTGAAGATTCCACAGCTGACTCGTCTCCAGCTGAAAGGAATCTGCGATGGCGTATATGATGCACAAGTATGAGTCCCTGTTTACCTCGTGCGTCGCTTCTTTTGTAACACCGGCAATGATTTCGATGTGTGAGGACAGCTACACCATTGCCTCCAAATCTGTACTGCAGTGGCAGCTTGTGGTATCCTCGTGTTTGATCTCGAGCGCACCCGCCGCATGCATTGGAACTTGGAATCCCTGGTGTGGGATTCCGTGTAGTCCTGTGCAACGGTTGGCGTGGGTTCCTGTTATCTCCTATCTGACCGATATAATAAATCATCTTTAACTACACTCCACGTGTGAAGCTCATCTTACTTACCGGGACTTATCACTGGCGATGACGAGGAAACAAACTCAGATGATTTTTGGAGCCCACAGCCCCGGTACTCCCGGATAAGATTACCGTTGTCAAACTTGAATACGCTATCTCCACCACGCACTTTGTCGAAGCCTCTCTATCCTGTTGTTGACATCATCCCGAAAATCCCGCATTTTCTTCTGGCATGGTGAGACTTTTATCCCTTTTGCTGCATTTTCTCTCATTCGCTGGCCATTTGAATTAACGCATGCGCATCTCCTCGCGCTAGAGACAATACAGCTCGTGCTCATTAGCCATCTCACGCATGCAACACTACGTCTCTAGCAATCTAATGCATGCGCATAACCTTGTGCCCCACATTCCTTATTTCGTCACAGAGGCAGCGCCAGCACAAGCAAACTCCATGTTCTACGTTCTGTTTGCATCACAAAGGCAGAGTCAGCACAAGTAGACTTTACTCGCCTCTGTGACATCACAATGCTTTTCCAATAAATTCATTTTCTCTGTAAAGAAAAGAACAACAATTGTATTTCATTGAAAGAGTCTATTCCAATTCAAACCAATCTTCAAGATTATTTATGACATCATTTTGCCTCTGTAAATAATTCTATATTACCAACAATGGAAAGTTTTAATGCCCCACCACCTTTTCTGGCAAGTCCAGGTGAACCCCCTTTGGAGTGGAAACAATGGCGCGAAGGTTTCGAAGCTTACCTAGAAGCCATAGGTGGAGAGAATTACACTGACAAACGCAAACTCGCTATTCTCAAGCATTCTCTAGGTGCTGAAGGAAGACAAGTTCTTTCTCATCTTCCTCCTCTAACCTTGGATAATTCTTCTGAGGAAGAAACTGATGTTTACGAAAATGCCATCATGCAATTAGATAAACAGTTTATCAAGAAAGTCAACGAAGTTGTAGCTCGTCACAAGTTTGTAAGCAGACAACAACTTTCCATTGAACCCATTGATTCTTTTGTCAAAGATTTAAGGATTCTAGCTGCCAAGTGTAATTATCAACAGTTTCAAGATCAAATGATTAGAGACCAGCTGGTGCATAATATTTCCGATGTGAAACTCCAAGAGAAGTTACTAGACGCAAAAGATGTATCCCTTTCAAAAGCCCTTGATATTGCGCACCGATTTGAAGATATGAAGTTAGGCATCAAGGAGTTATCCGACAAAAAACCAAAAGAATCTTCTTTAGAAAAATCCAATGTCTCTGTGGTCCAAACCGTCAAGAAAAATATAACTGAATCTTTTCCCAACAAACCTACTTTTCCTTCTACATCATATCAAGGTTTCAGAAAAGAAGTAGTTTTTTTCAAATGCGGTTTTCCTGGCCATGTTGCAACTGACAAAAGGTGTCCCGCCATTGGACAATTCTGCAATTATTGCAAATCTAGAGGTCACTTTGCCAGAATGTGCAAAAGTCGCAACAGATCAAAGAACTTCTCTTCTGATTCCAGACGTCCCAAATTCTCTGAGGTTCAAGCTGTGGACAATGATGACGACGTCTACGATGACATATGCACCGTTTATGAAGTCGGAGAAGAAAAAAAAGACTCACCTTACTGTATGCTTCAAATAGGGTCCAAATCTGTAAAGGTTATGGCAGACTCTGGTGCAAAGTACACGTTGATTGGTGACGATGTTTTGTTAACAGAATTTCCAGAGGTTATGTCCTTATTTCCTTCTGACATAAAATTAAGGGGTTATGGTAAAAAACCCATTGAGGTATTTGGGTACTTTCATTCCACCTTATCATTTAAGGGCAAGTCGATACCTGCTAAAATATATGTTGCCAAAGATAGGTCATGCTTATTAGGTTGGCCGCAACAAAGAGAGTTAATGATGAAACTTGATCCTAATCATCCTGATCAGGTTCTGGGGTATACTGATTTTATCAATTCAGTTGATGTATCTTCAGACAACAAATGGGAAACTATTTTTCCGCAAGTCTTTTCCCCTAATTTGGGCTTGCTTAAAAACTTTAGTCACAAAATTATTCTTAAACATAATGCTGTTCCCAAGGTACACAAAGTACGCAATATTCCCTTGGCTTTAAGAGAGTCCGTAAAAAAAGAACTTCAAAGATTGTGTGATTTGGATGTAATTGAGGAAATTGAATCCTCTGAGTGGCTTTCGCCTGTAGTTGTCGCCCATAAACCCAATGGGAAAATTCGTCTTTGTGTGGATATGCGCGATCTAAATTCCAATGTGTGGGTTGATAGACATCCTCTACCCAATATCGGAGAGATGTTCTCTAAACTTAAGGATGCATCTATCTTCACCACATTGGATTTATCTAACGCATATCATCAGATAGCCCTTCATAAAGATAGTAAACATCTTACATCGTTTATTACCACTGAGGGTGCCTACAGGTACAAGAAAATGCCCTTTGGCCTAGTGTCCGCGTCCTCAGTATTCCAGCGTGTCATGCACAACATGTTTAAAAATGTTCCTAATGTATTGTATTTTCAGGACGACATATTAGTTTTCGGCAAAGATGAATGTGAACACTCTGAAATTTTATTTAAGGTTTTGTCCATCTTACAAGACAATGGTCTTACCCTCACCAAGGAAAAGTGTAAATTTGAGAAGTCTTCAGTAGATTATCTAGGCCATTCCATTAGCAAAGAGGGTATTTCCCCCAAGTTAAATTTAGTTAAGGCCATTGGGAATGCATCCGAACCAACCAACAAGGATCAGCTCAGATCTTTTCTCGGTTTAGCCGAGTATTATGCAAAATTCATTCCTTCCTTTTCCGACAAAACTTCACACTTACGGAAGTTAATGAAAAACCAACAACAATTTATTTGGGATGACAATTGCAAAGCTCAATTTAATTTTGTAAAGAAATGTATTGTTTCTGCTCCTGCCTTATCGCCTTTTGACACCAATTGTAAATCATTTATTGTCACTGATGCAAGCAATGTTGGCCTTGGTGCGGTGCTGATGCAGAAGCAAAATACTGGTTTTGTCACCGTTGCTTTTGCATCAAGACCGTTACGTGGTGCTGAAACAAAATATTCCACTCTAGAAAAAGAAACTTTGGCTTGTTGGTGGGGAATCGAATATTTTCGCAGATAAGTATACGGTACTGATTTTATTGTACGCTCTGATCATCGTCCCCTTGTTGATCTTTTTACAACCAAAGGATGTAGCAAAGCCACCTCCAGGATTGCGAGATGGCAGTATAAGTTACAAGATTTTCATTTCTCAGTCGAATATATTCCTGGTGCAAAAAAATTTCTTGCCGACTTCCTTTCCAGGTTACCTGTTGAAGATGAAGATGTGTTGTTATGTTTTCTTTCTCTTTTCTAGAAAGGAGGATGTGTGGTATCCTCGTGTTTGATCTCGAGCGCACCCGCCGCATGCATTGGAACTTGGAATCCCTGGTGTGGGATTCCGTGTAGTCCTGTGCAACGGTTGGCGTGGGTTCCTGTTATCTCCTATCTGACCGATATAATAAATCATCTTTAACTACACTCCACGTGTGAAGCTCATCTTACTTACCGGGACTTATCACAGCTGTGCGATTTACTGTTTTTAAGAGTCTATTAGAGATCCTGATTATACTATGGAAAGTATGGACCTTGAAAAGTTTCCAGGATTATATGGAGAACTTCGTCACATTCAAGGTATTGCTTATTATCTGTATTGGATCCTGCCCTGCCATGTTTCGCTGCTCGGGCACGTCTTACTCGCAGTCATCTAAACTCCAGAGGGGCCCTCTAATTGCTCTACTTCCCCCCAATTTAGCCACACTGAGCCTTTGCATTTCTCCTGAAGCACTACGTGTCTCATGAATTTCTTCACGCTGATTGGACCAGTCCAAATTACAATCACCTCAGCAGCCGGGCAGTGAAAATCTCTTTTGCCTCCACTCAAGCTGACAGGCACAGCATACCTGAGAACCTGTTGCGTACATTCTTAAAGGAAGCCTGCCACAAGAATTTCTTCACACCCAAGGCAGGGTTTCAACAGTTATGGTAGGCCCGGTACCTACCATAAGTCCTTGTGAGACGGTGCTACAGTAAGAGGTTAACCCTGAACCCCCTGAGTGATTGACCAACTATCATAGAAAATAGCAACAAGCCTGTGCAACAGTATCAACACAATTTTGCATATATCAAGTGAAACTTTAGACGAAGAGTCATGAGTGGTGTTTTCTTTCTGTTTTATTCCAGAACGGTTGCCCAGCCAACACGTGTTTCGTCTGGGGAAGTACCCCACGACTTCTTCAGGGCTTCTGGCAAACGAATATGGATGTTAATCTGTCTGTCGGTTATACTTCCGTCCCAGCTGGCATAGTTAAGTAGGAAGTCAAAGAACGACAAAGTCTGAGGTGGGGGACTTTGGGAGGCGCCGGATGTGGAGGCTTCACTCTAGGCCGGTTGTAATTCGGTCCCGGCTGGTGCAGGAGGAGAATGAAAACCCACATTTTCTTTTTTAACTTCTTCCCTGCCTCCTCTAGATTGAGTTTGGCTAGTCCTAGCATCTACAATTAGACTCAGGCGTGAATTTATAAGAGGGCTAAGGTCTATGGTGAGTGTACACATAACATCGTGTTGTATCGTGCTTGGTCTACTTTTGGTATACTTTTATTTGTGTATTCATTCATTGATTGTCCCTGTACCCTGTGTTGGAAAAAGTTTGTTTCCGGGGCTTCTTTCTAAATGGATTCTTGAGCGTTGTTAACTTCCAAAGCAGTTGCTGTTGCTTCAGTGGGCAGGAAAGGTTGGTCTCCAAGTACCAGAAGGTGTGTAATTAAGACACATGGGGCACATTATTTCCCAGCATGACTGCGGTAGAATGTTTCTAGTTGGTTATACCCTTTATGGAAGAATTCATGCGCCCTGTGTATCTTCCGAACAATTATTTGGCATCGTATGAGCTCAACAAAATATTCCCCACATGGTGTACCCTCCTGAACTGTACAGTAAACCTCTAATTTATGTCTGTGCCTCTCCCGCAGACTCGTTTCCTTCTATGTTAACTTCTATTTCAGGCACACTGTTAATGTTGCTTAGCATATATAAACCCTGTCCTTCTGATGAAATACTTGTTGCTAATTGTTTTTCTTTTTGCTATTTGCTCAAGGTTTATGAATATGTACCAGTGTTATGAAAATCCACTCTTTGGCCAAACAGGTTAACCTTTAAACCCCAGATCCCGTTCACGTGCTTTGCTGATTCAGCTTCAGAATGCACAGACCCAGTGACGCAGGGATTAAGGCATTAGGTGGAAATCGCTAGAACAGGTAGCGAGATGCTCTGGGTAAGAGAATCAAGAATAGTCTTTTAATGCAGTTTTCACTTACTCCGTATTCGCGCATCAGCCCTGCCACTTGGTATATTTTCACATCAATATACTTTACATTAGCTGCTCTCTACCTGTCGTTGAGTTTAGATACACAGAGACACAAATACACACATACGCACACACCAAATAGAACAATATTAATATGATAACTCTAATATGTGTGAACAAAAAAGGATACACTGTTCCCCAAGGGAAGAAGAATAGATGAATAAATGAACCAACACTATGTGAAGTGAAAGGGGGTAAAGGGGAATCCCCCTTTTGGAACTAAAACCCTCACACACCCAGCAAGCTAGGTGTCATGCTTCACCATCTGGGTTCTGCTCCTCGTCAGACTGGCGCTGCAATGTTTGATGGGCACCCATAAAGGGGCTCTTTACCGGAGATCTTTTGTTCCTGCCAGATGGAGCATGTGGGTGTGAGGGCTCTAGTGGGAGTGTAGACGTGAAGGTGGGTGAAATTTCTTAAAAAAGGTTAGTTAATCTACTAAATCTCTTTTAATAGGGTGGTTGACTACCTTTTTTGTTGACCTAGTTCCAGGGCCTATACAGTGGACCCCGATAAAAAAAGCCCTCTTGGTTCTTCTCTTTGTTGAATAACTCTAATATGTGGGCACATCCTACAAAAATTATATTTAGCCCAAGGAGAAAGGCTTTAACTGTTTGCCAGGGCTGATTCAGTCAGATGATGACCAGTCAAGTCAAGTGACCAGGGCACCACGTTGCATTGGTCCTTAAGTTCTGTCATTTCGGTTATAAGCGATTAGGTAGACTCCTCAAGAGGTGATACCGGATTACCTGCTGAATCAAAAACTCCCTCAGCTGCTGCATGCTTAACACACCCTAAGCCTATATGGTGTTAGTATATATAGTGCTGTGCAGAGCGCATGCTTGTGCTGTGAAGTATGTATGCCCTTGAGTGCTATAGTGCACCAAGGTCTGTGAGTACCATATTGCAATTCCACTCCAGCTGTTATATCATGCGTGCTGTCTGCCGTACTCATTTTATTCCTTGTGCATGCTGCCAGGTTTCAGGCCGAGCATCTACCTCCTCCAGGCAATACATCTGGACTTACACCACCTTGTGAGGCTCGCCCTCTGCTTAAGGCCTAAGGATGATACAAGACTCAAGTGATAAAAGGAATCCCACAGCTGCCATTGGGCGCTGGAGGTGAGGGGGGATAACACCACTTTCACCACTTGTATTTTGATCACAGCAGCGGCGGTGCGTCCATTGGGGCGTTTGGGCGTTGCCCCCCCAATGCGTACTGTCCCATCCGGGACCGCCAGTATGCCTAGTAAAATAAAACATTATGCATTATTCAGCAACTAGTTTCTGGCCGGCCGGTCACCGGGCCGGCCAAGAAACCATCGGGAAAAGGGGGGGTGGGGCTGTGCAGGGGCGCTAGTGAGCGTGTCCGCTTCGGACAGGTCATTTTTCTGCCCGGTGGGAACATGCGCACTAGCCCCCCCCCTTTGCATACCGGGTGTTGCCTCATGCCACAGCCCCCAGCCTCCTAATGGGGCGGGGAGTTTGGCTGCTCTAACCAATCCATTCCATGACCTGCTTGATGACGTGACGTCACTCACCTCCTTGGTCACTCTCACCCTGCACCCAGCCACTTCCACACACAGTGCTGCTGCCCGCTTCAAACGTGGTGTGCGTGGCGTGCTCCTCCTGATGGTGACTCTTCCTGCTGCCTCCTGAGCTGGACTAGTACCGTAACAACATCGACACGACAAGGAGAACTACTGAGGTGAGTCACAATGGTGATGGTGGTGATTACCGCCCTTTTGAATTTTATTTCATACTCCCACCCGTTACGTATTACCCATGATCCCACAGCTGTACCCCCCTGAGAGTGCCATGGCGGGTTTGGCCATCCGGCATCGGTTCGGTCTGTGTAAGTATTTTTTTGTAAATACAGCGCCTTCTATGGCAGCCGGTTTGATGTTTTCACTAGTGCCACTGCCGCGACTCTTGAAGTCATGCCAGTGCGCAGGGAATTGAGGGGGGGGAGGGGAGTGAGTGAGGGAGAGAGAGTCTGTTAATCTGCTGCATGCATCCGCGTGCAACCTGGCGGCCGTTAGTCCTCACCCGAGTGTGATGTGTAATTCCGCCATTGTAGAGAGCTGCATGTAGGAATGAGAGCTCAGTAGGTCCATGCACCTTCTGCTCAGATTTGAGTCAGCCTTTATTTCGTTAGGATGGTGTCCTGGTTAGTTTGCAAGCGAGTCGTGGTAGGGTGTACCAGATTTCACGGATTTGCCTCGACATTCCCGGTGTTCAGAGGACTGTCCCGGTGTTCTCTGTAATTGTTAAAATACATGGTTTTGGGAACAAAGGCCAGGTCGTCCTGCAAATGAGAGTTGAAAGGTATACTCTCTTTAAGTAATGTATCTGTTTCAGGGGCGCAGGAGGACACCAGCTGCATGCACGCGGCAGCAGAGGGGAGACAGAGGGGGGCTCAGGGTGAAGGACGTGCCATAGGTAATGCTATGTACGCCGCCGGGAATACACAGCTTTTCAAGGCAACGCAAAAATCGGGACAGAAGTAAGTCTATCTTTATGTCTGGACATTCATAGATGTTGCTTATCAAAATCTGTTCCCCCTATTCGTGGGCATAAAGTTTTAAGATGGCCCTCACATCACTAATATCGGGAGGCACGTACATGGTTATTGATGACATCTACCAAAGGGTTTATAATTAACTACTTAGTCCCACAGTGTTGATTTTAGTACACCTTCCTGTGCGTAAGTGTGTTTGTGTGGCCCAGGGCATTACACATGCATCACAGCCTCTTTCATATATGCGCACATTTGGTTAAATGCGTTATTGACCACAATGCTAATTGAACGGTACGCCTGCTGGGGGCATTTCTTCGTAGTTGCCCTGGTTGGTCCTTTTTATGGTGATTATTAGATTGTATTTCTTCTAAATTTTGTGGTAACTTGCATTAATCCTATTCACAACTGCAGCGGGCTGGTCACATTGCAGCTTGTTTCTTTCTGCTTGTTACCTCAGTGAGGCAGTCGGGCAGCATTGGCGGTGGCGGGAGCAGCCTATTTTGGTGTGGGCAATATCAGGGCGAGTCTTGCATCTTGGGGGGCGCGTCACCTGGGTTGGTAAGCACATGCAATGGCTGGGTGAAAGCCAAGCAGCGTTGGGCTGGGTTAGTACCTCACTAGGGAACCATGTTCGAGTCGCAGCAGGAACGCACAACATCCTGTGATTCTGCTAGTTTGCGATCAGTTTACTTGTTTTTAAATAAAAAACCTCTGTGAGGTAGTCAGAAATGCATTGTATCTCAAAGTCTGTTATGAAGCCACATATTGAATAAGCAGGTAGCTACCTATGTTGTATGACATCTCTTTATTACTGTCATATCTGCACTTTCACAATTTCTTTATTAACCTTCCTTCCTTCTCAAAATTGCTTGCAAATGCACCATTTGTCCACTCGATTTTCACATTTTTCTCGGTGGGGGGGGGGGGGTTGGGTGGGGGTGTTCGGGCACGCGCGCCGCGCTCGCGAGCTACAGTGCGGAAATCATTTTCCGCCGCACCAGGTTCAAATGTCACCAGCCGCCACTGGATCACAGCCACGCAAAACCTTTGGAGTTTGAGCTTGAAAATGCACAGTTTACCCACTCTTCTTTAAACATTTTCGATGTTCAGACTCGTTCGCTGCGCTCGCTCGCCATGGTGCACTCTGACAGAGAGTTTACGCCCCCACCACTTTAAAATGTCACCATCCGCCACTGCACTTGATATATGCAAAATTGTGTTGATACTGTATACGTGTGCACAGGCTCGTTGCTGTGAATTTCTTCACGTTAACAGCCACAGCTTATGCTATTGTATCTTCAACAGCTTTCTTACATTTTGCGTCAGCGGGGGTAGGAAAAAGTACCGCCTTACCTCTATCGGTGTGCTGCGGTGCCAGTTAATGCGAGTGCAGCGCATCAGCCAGTTTCCTGCTCCTCCTCCTCGATGTCAGCTGCGACGCACAAGGAAAAGTGTTTCCGTGGCACACTTTCACCTCAGTGGGAGAGCCTATTGATTCTGTGCCAGCAGAAGGATGGTTTCAGCTCCGTCGCTTCTCAGTTACCTCAGCGGGAGGCTCCAGCTGCTCTTGTGCCTCCCGTTGTAGACTTGCCAGCAGGAGGGCGGTCCCAAAGCCGGTTATTCTCATTTAACTCAGAGGGAGGCTCTATTTTTTCACTTTGCGAGGTGTCAGCAGGAGTCAGTGAGTCTACTGTATTTTTTTCCTACTGGAAGCTGGCAGGTTCGATGTTACATTATACGCTGACAGACACAGCATCCATCAATGGTGCGGAGGTGAGCACTGTGGCAGTGTCGCATGTTTTGTCTCACGCTGACAGGCACAGCTCTTTTCAGCATTCTTCATGATATTTTGGGACACTGATCTGTGCATCAATATTACTCTTTCTCCGTACTTGCCTGTCAACGTTTACAGTTCCCTCAAGCTGCCAGGCACGGCCCGCAGTTCTTGCTAAACTGTGGCATTTTTCACTCTACGTCTGGAAGCATTCCTTGGATTTGAGTACCTTTTCCAGTTATGGACAGGTTATATTGCATTCGGAACGGGGCTCCTATCTGATAGGGTTATTTTTTCAATATTGCTCTTATGTTGTACTTTTTCTATATTCTAATCCTCAAAGTAGTCTTTGGGAATGTACTAAAGTGTTCTTTTGGACGCTGTTGCTGCAATCCTTTCCCTTTTATACCCTATGCACTTGTACTAGGTTGCTACCTATTTTCACATTTATACATAGGCTCACATGTTTTCATTACAAGGGGGTTTTACTTCTGCTTGGTTTCAAGAATACTATGTAAATGTAAATGTTTTTGAGCTTGTAAAGCGCACTGCTACCCGTCCATAGGTCTCCTGGCGCTGTATAACTCTGGGGAACCCGTCCTGGCTTTCCCTGTGGGATGGTCCCTTGCTGGGAGTCCCCAAGGTGGAGCCAGGCATCCCCGGAATTGGTAGGGCCGTTGTGAAGATTAAGCAAGCTAATGCCCAGAGTTGCCGAGTGGAACACCTGATTAGAGTAGGCACCGAAGCGAGAATTATCGAGTCCGCTGACCAAGGTCCACGACCCTGCCGCGTCGGGAATTGAACCCTGCTCCCAGGCCGACCTTTGCTCTCGGGCATGCCGCTTCTAACCAGTGAGCCACACTACTCCACATGATGGCTGCGGCAATCTTGTCACAGCCACTCCCCTTTTTAAGTGATACAGGAGAACCAAACCTTCCTTGGAAGCAGTGGAAGGGAGTATTTGAGTCCTATTTAATAGCGATTGGTGGTGAAAAGTTTACATCGCTGCAAAACCAGCACACCCTACTCCACCCTGATCCACAATCTGGGGGTAGAAGGGAGAAAGACATATGACAACATTTCTGTGTCTCCTCAGGATGATGAAGATGGTGATGCAGACATTAATGTGTGTATGGCCACTTTTGATCAACTTGAACATCATTTTAGGCAGAAAATTAATATGGTATTGGAAAGACATACGTTTCTTGCCAGGACTCAAGGGAAAGGAGAAAAAGAGAATCCGTACATAGCTGCATTGAAGGGTTTATCCAACACATGTGATTTTGGTATTTTAAATGATTCCCTCATTAGGGATCAACTAGTCCGTTGTACCAACAACCCCAAGATTCAAGAGACACTGTTAATGGTAAATCCTGAATTAAGACCAGCCATTGACATTGCCTTGACCATAGGACGTACTGGTGATTGCATCGAGGAAATTAAAGTGTGTAATGACCCCACTGATGCAGTTAATGTAATTAATAAGCAAGAGAACATTAAGGAGGTCAAATTTAAAAATCATTTGCCTAGTAGGGACAAACCCAAGTGTTACAGGTGTGGCAGTTCACGGCATCTTGCAAATAATCTTGCTTGTTAGGCCAGGGCTGTCACTTGCCGTAAATGTGGGAAAAGGGGCCATCTCATCAGGGTATGCAGGGACTTGTATTCCAATCCTGTCCTGGTCATTGAAACGGAAAACCCCAAACAGAAACTAAGTTGGTATTCAAGTTACACAAGAGCACTGAAAGTTCGAGTTTTCCTTTCTGCAAGATTACCCTTGATAACATGCCCATTACTGTTTTTACTGATTCATGTTCACCTAATATATATGGTTTATAAGGATTTCTTTTTAGTGTTGTTTCCAGGTAAACATAACGAGCTGGATGTACCTGACATCAAACCAGGAGGTTACAATGGTGATCGTATAACGTTGCTGGGCATGACCACCATGAAAATCAGTTTTAAAGGGAGGAACACTGTAGGAAAGGTCTATATAATGGAGAAGGGATCTAATTTATTGAGATGTCAAAATCAAAAAGAGCTGGGTATCCAACTAGACCCTATTAGTCCCGATCAAGGCTCCTAGTGGGCTCTTCATTGGGTGGGAAGTAGGTCTGCAGAGATTTTCCTGAGGTATTTTCTGAGTTGGGACTATTAAAGGATTATCAACATGGCATCAAGTTGCAATCTGTGGCTAAACCTTTCACACATAAAGTAAGACCCATTACTCACCTAATGAATGCCCGTTTAAGGAGAGAACTGGACAGGCTACTTGAGTAGGGGGTTACTGAACCCATAGCGAGTTCACAATGGTTAGGTCCACTGGTCATGGTAACCAAATCTTCGGGGAAAGAAATAAGACTGTACATAGACTTGAAAGATTTAAACTCTAACATATAGGTAGACAGACATTCCCATCCCTGCATTCATGAAGTTCTCACCTTAATCAAGGATGTGAGCTGTTTCATCTGCCTACCACCAGGTAGAGCTCCACCCTGAATCAGGTCAATTCACTTGATTTGTGACTCCTTTTGGTGATTTTCAATACAGATGCCTGCCTTTGTGTCTTGCCTCTGCAACGACCGCATTCCAGAGAATTATGCAGCATATTTTATGGGGATGTTTCGGACACTTAGGGGCCCTTTAGGATCACGGGCGGATCCGTCCCCTCCCCTCCCGCCACCCATTTCCCCCCCGCCACATTACTATGGCGGGGGGGGACCGCGGCAGACGGAAAGACCGTCCTTCGCTTTTCCGCCCGGTCAATGAGTTGACCGGGTGGAAAAGGGTTTAATATGGTGGCGGTGTCTGTCAGACACCGCCAGCCATATTACCATAGGTAGGTAACATGCCTTTCCGTGGCAGCTCCATGCAGCTCCATGCACAACATGGCAGGCACCGCGTGGTGCCTGCCATGTTGTGCATGGAAGTGCACGACATGCCTACCTGGCATTGTGGCGGGCGGTGCTGAGTGCACCACAGGAACAGACTAATTTGCATATAGCCAGGTTCTGAGCTGGGATGGTGCAGTGAGCTAAAAAACGGTGATGGATCAAGCCCTGATCTTTGGACTGGGTAAGAGTGGTCTGCTTAATTCAGACACTCTGTTCATCACCACCCCTTTTCTGAATCATTTTGTCCACCATAAGCGTGGAAGGGTATACTCAGATGTGAGTCCCTTGCTCATTGCACCATCAGGATTCAAGCAAGCCGGGCCGACGACGGCTGAAATGCCAGAAACCGGTCCCCGGAAGCTTGTTTCCTTCCCAGTATAAGAATTGGCTTGGTAGTTTGGTTTGCCCTGTTCCCATCATGCACTGGGACAGGAACAGACTAATTTGCATATAGCCAGGTTCTGAGCTGGGATGGTGCAGTGAGCTAAAAAACGGTGATGGATCAAGCCCTGATCTTTGGACTGGGTAAGAGTGGTCTGCTTAATTCAGACACTCTGTTCATCACCACCCCCTTTTCTGAATCATTTTGTCCACCATAAGCGTGGAAGGGTATACTCAGATGTGAGTCCCTTGCTCATTGCACCATCAGGATTCAAGCAAGCCGGGCCGACGACGGCTGAAATGCCAGAACCGGTCCCCGGAAGCTTGTTTCCTTCCCAGTATAAGAATTGGCTTGGTAGTTTGGTTTGCCCTGTTCCCATCATGCACTGGGACAGGAACAGACTAATTTGCATATAGCCAGGTTCTGAGCTGGGATGGTGCAGTGAGCTAAAAAACGGTGATGGATCAAGCCCTGATCTTTGGACTGGGTAAGAGTGGTCTGCTTAATTCAGACACTCTGTTCATCACCACCCCCTTTTCTGAATCACCCACCACAATGACAGGAATGCAGGATGCGCCCGCCACTGTGGCGGGCGCATCCTAATTGCCCCCACGGGACCCCCACCCTTATGGCGGGCGGTCCTGTTTCCCGATAGGTTGTCCGCCCGCCATCCTAATGGCTCGCTATGTGTTTTAAGGATGACATCCTAATCTATTGCAAGAACATGGGGGAACACAACACTATACTTAGGGAAGTTTACTTTTAACCACATTGAAAAATGCGGGGCTCACCTTAAAAAGAGGTAAATGTCAAATAGGAGTGGGGTCTGTAGAATATCTCGGCCACAGCATATCCAACGATGGGATCAAACCCAAATTGAACCTCATGGAAGCCATTGAGAAAACTGCAGCACCCACCAACATAGAGGAACTCAAATCCTTATTGGGACTTTCAAAGTAATATGGCAAGTTTGTATGCAATTATGCTAGTATTATGGAGCCCCTAAGGAATCTACTCAGGATGAAAGTTCCATTTGTATGGAGTGAAGAGTGTCATTCTGTCATCAGTTCAGTCAAATCTAGCATAACTAAAGTTCCTTCACGCAGTCTTAACCACAGATGCTAGTAATAAAAGTATGGGAGCAAGCCTCATGCAGTGGGTGGATGAAAGGAGCAGGTGGTTGATTTTGCTTCTACAGCCTTGAAGGGGGCTGAGATACACTATTCAGGGGTAGAGAAGGAGGCTCTCACTTGCTTTTGGGCAGTCAGACACTTTAAATGTTTCCTATGGAGCATTCTATTAACCATTAAACAGACCACAAACCCTTCATGTATGCCTTCCCGACCAAAGGTTCTACCAGACCTACTCTTAGGATATCCAGATGGATCTTGAGACTAGAGGGGTACAACTATATGGTACAGTATTTTCCGGGCACACAAAATATTGTTGCAGATTTCCTTTCCCTGCCCCCATGGAGAGTACTGCAGACACCAATGAAGAAGAGGACAAGGAATGTATGCTTAAGTTGACTAGCATAAACAGAAGTGAGTGGGAGAAGTGTTAGAGAGGATAAAGAGATGATATTCTTGACAGAATTCATATGGGAGGGGTGGCCAGAAAGTAGGAGTGAGGTTCGCACCAGGTTAACAAAGTTTTGAGAGGTCAGGTTTAAATTGACTACACTGGATGTGACAATATATTGCGGGGAGAAATTTGTACTCCCTGAGAAGATGAGAGATGACATAGTCGGCCTAGTTGATGAGGGGCATTTGAGACCTAGCCTCACTAAGATTAAAATATGCTTAGAGTACTGGTGGCCAGCTATGAACACCATGGTAGAGACCAAGGTGAAAGGCTGTATAAAGTGCATGAAGAGTGACAAAACTCATCATGTCAGAAACCCCTTTCCCCTGTTGAGGTCCTGGAAACACCATGGTCTAAACTTGCACGAGACATTATAGGCCCTCTAAATTTGGAGGGTTCTAAAGGAGCGTTTCATCATGGTACTAATAGAGTACCACACGCGTTGGGTGGTTACGAAGTGTGTGCACCAGATAAACATGGAAAGCCTCATCCAGTTTCTCAAAGATGCCTTTTAAAAAGAAGGTATTCCGGACATCTTAGTAACTGACAAAAGGGTACAGCTTACCTCTGATGTGAAGCAATAGTTCCTCACGGAACTGCAAATCCAACACCACAGGATCATAATATATTGTCCCTGTGCCAATGGGCTGGTCGAAAGAATGAACAGAATGGTGAAGGAGTGTTTGGAAATGGCTGAAGTGACAGGTGTGGCAGCTGAATCAGCACAGCAGAACACAATATGGGCGTATAATACTGCACCTAATTGTGTCACTAGTATTTCTCCCTGTACATCCTTGGAGGGTAGAAACCCTAAGACAAAGATGACTGCTATGTGGCTTAAAGGTAGGAGCGTATGTGAGGTGGACAGAAATTTAGTGTCAAGGAAAAGTTTCCAGCACCAGGATAGATACAAAAAACAGATATGGCCTCACCAAGCATGTAAAGAAACCATGTTTCGGGTAGGGAGATTGGGTTTGTGTTGACCTTCCCAAACCATGAAGGAAGGATAATTCATGGTTTTCCATACCTCTTACAATATCTAGAGAAGGAAAACATTTTGTGCATTTAGAAAATGGCCAGACCTTGGGAATGGACAAAATCATTCCACATAATCCTACTCTAGAGTTTACCAAAAATCCTAGTCTATCTGAAGAATAAGCTGAGAAGGATCGCAGCGGTTTCAGGAAATCTCTCAGAGCAAGGTCTGCTCCTTTAAGGCATTGGGATTGTAGCATTAAGTAGGAGTCTTTTCTCTTTTGTCACAGTCATTTTTCAACCGATGTATTTTTAGTAACTTTTAACTGTGCCTCCTAGTGGGACTGTACTATCTATTTCATATTGTCTTTCTACCAAGGGAGGTGTTTTGTAATTTATCTCCATGGTTCATTCCTTTTCCCCCTCCTGTCAAGTCCCAGTTGGAATGTTCACAACTGTCTTGCTGTTGAAGATTCCACAGATGACTCCAGCTGACTGGAACCTGCAATGGTGTATGATGCACTACAAAGACTTCCTATTTACCTCATGCATCACTTCTTTTGTAACAAAAATGTTGACTGGTGGTCTGTCCAGCTTTCGTCCCCTTTTCATTGCATTACATTTTATGGGTTATTATCCAAATCCTGGAAAGAAGCCATAATCATGTTAGGTTTGAAAATGGCTGATCCAATTAAGTTCACCACCTGTCATCTAATAAGTCTTGAGCAAAGCTTCTCACATCTCATCTTATTGAGAAAAAACAAATTCCTTGCGAACTAGGAGGGATTCAGAGATGGCCACTCAGCAGTGGATCATTGCCTCTCCCTATGATTAATGGCCTAGACGTCAGTGGCTTATTATATTCTTCACCCTGCTGCCCGGCTGCCAATTGGATAAGTGAAGACTTAGCGGTCTGTACGTCTACTACTACACCTCTCCACAGAGGACTTGAGACATTGAGGGGGCACCTGGGGGCTGATACTGCACTGCACTTTTGCATGACAGCAAGGTGTGGGGCAGAGTGTGATGGCGAGGTAAAGGGCCAGTGGTGGGCAGAGTGGTCGGAGTGGTTGGAGGGCGGTGAGAGGCAGTGAGAGGGGGCGAGAGATGAGAGGCATTGGTGTTGGGTTTCTCCCCCCCACCCTCTTCATCCGTCGCTGCTTCCCTCCCGCTTTCCAAACCAGCCCCCTCGCCTCCTGCCTTGGCATCCTCTTACTTCCACCAAGAGGAATTGCACTATCGATCAAGTATCAAGGTCCAAGGATCAGGATCAGGACCAGGGATTAACCATGCGGACAAGGAATGCGGGTTTAAACATACATACAGCTCAAAATCTGAGTAAGAGCGCCACAACTGACAATAACAACAGTTATAGTAATGCATCTAGCAGGAGCAACAGCCCCAAAGGCAACAATGACATCCAAAACTATTTTCAACAATTGCCTAAATTAGGCAACTCCAGTAATCGTGGAAAGACAGTAGAAACCTCTTGCTATACAATTAGCACCAAAATCAACGAAATCATTGCTAATACATTAGTATGTCCTGAAAAATATATTTTGAATCAAAGCCCCTCACTGATCGTTCCGCTTTCACCAGAAATTATTATAGTTAAGGGCAACATCGTACAACCAAAAGTAAAAGAAAATGCAACTGATCTCAGCTGGCCTCACTCAGGAATCAGCAAATTGGGGTCCACAGATATAGACAGTGGCCCCACGGAAGAGGAGAGTGACATAGGTAAGGATCTTCCTTCTTCAGCTCGACACATCACGGTCACCACGGTTAACTGTCAATCTTTGAAACCCCAGCTGGACCCCCTGGCTTTTCCTTTTAAGCCATTTGAGCTTGGGGAAGGGGACTTCCTATTAAAAGAGAGGTCTGACCGAGATCCTGACCTAAGCCGACTAAGCATAAATGACCCAAGGCGGCCCGCCTCGCCCACAACAGGAATGGATAACGGCTCGGAGCCGCAAAAAAAATTAGATACCCATCTTGCTCTGATTAATGAAGCTTTGATCTTGATGGCAAATGCTGCCATAATGCACGCAGATAAATTAGACACTCAAATATGTATACTACAATTAGTCGCCAGCCTGATTTCTGGAGTGGATTCGAAACTGGAACATTTAAACTCCCTGGTACGCAGAGCTCAGGCACACACAGACGTACAGGTAATACCAACTGACTGCGGGTGCTCCCCAATACTGCGGTCCTTGGAAAAACTCCCAGAAATAATGAGCACCCTAGTTACGGACCTCAAGAGTGGGACCACCAGGTGGACGAGCAATACATCTCAAAGTCCAAATACGAAGATTGGCCACAAAGAAAATAATACAACAAAAGTTACGAACGTCCTACAAGGACCAATGGGAGATCAATCGACCAAAATAAGAACAAGAGACTCACAGTCCAGGCTGGACCCACAGCAAGGGCCACAAGATACCCATGACAGCTCAGACCAAACGCAGGAATCCTTCAAGAATGATAGTAGCAACTTCAAAGGCCCATTGAGTATCAACAGCCCGTTTTTCACACCAAACATGCAGTTCAAATCACAAACATGCTTCATTACTGATGCTGGCCCTGGAAAATTAAATGACTTAGCACCCCTACCATTATCCAGGAAAAACAAAAAACGACAAAAGAATTCCTGAAGGGACTATTAAGCATTACCAGTAAAATATGAAAACAATGAACATAGCATGGAAAATCAAAATGGCGATGGCCACATACAAAGAACAATTACTGCTGATCAAAACAGTGGCACACAAATCTGCAATACATTCACCTCTGAAATAAGCAGTCAGAGCTCCACAGGCAAAACATGCAGGCCCAAAACTCAGTCTATAACTTCGGCTGTGCCCAGCGACCAGCTGTTTGACTAACATACAGGGCCGACAGATCGAAGAGCAACGCCAAGAAACCACAAACAAACCTGCTGCCGCACAATCAATAGCTCACAATGAACCCCACTTTGCAAATAAAACTAATGATCAAAGGGAGAGGAAAATCGCCCAAGTAAGTCTGACCGATTGTCCTTCCGCCCTGGACCGCACCGTTACCCTCAGGAGTGATTCGCAAATCTGCATTCCAAGCACAGTTTGGACCGGAAGGGAATTTTCACCTTGTGAAAACCCAAATCGGAATCTAACAGAGGACCTGGAAACTACTAAGATCTCATCCAATATACTCAACTCCCCCGAGGCCCATGCCACAGGTCGAGAAAATTCGAAAGTTTTGTTATATCCGGAATATAATTCGCAGGAGAACTGGGACATCCTCAACAGAGGAAACCTCCTGAAGCTCTGCGAAAATATCAAAGGGAGAGGAAAATCGCCCAAGTAAGTCTGACTGATTGTCCTTCCGCCCTGGACCGCACCGTTACCCTCAGGAGTGATTCGCAAATCTGCATTCCAAGCACAGTTTGGACCGGAAGGGAATTTGCACCCTGTGAAAACCCAAATCGGAATCTAACAGAGGACCTGGAAACTACTAAGATCTCATCCAATATACTCAACTCCCCCGAGGCCCATGCCACAGGTCGAGAAAATTCGAAGGTTTTGTTATATCCAGAATATAATTCGCAGGAGAACTGGGACATCCTCAACAGAGGAAACCTCCTGAAGCTCTGCGAAAATATGCCAGGCCTGGCAAACATTAAAACAACTGATATTGAGTCGGTGGTTTTCTCCGGCCCAGGACTGAGCGAATTAAATGAGACAACTGAGATAACTTTTTCTAACCCATCCATGGCGAACATTTTGAGAGGGTATAAAACGCAACTGGACAACTGGGGCATAAAACTTAAGCCCCCACTTGTCAACAAATATCCAGAGATTTTGAAAAATAAAGCACCTTGCGCTCAACAGGGAGAACAAGATCTGAATAGACAGAAGTGGAAGAACAGTAAACACCTAACTGCACTAACCACTGGAACGATTTTACATGGCTCCATAGGTGGCCCACAAGCAACACAGCGGAGCAACAACTCAATTCTAATCACCAAATATGTTGATGGAGGGAATCACTTATGTTTAACCAAGGGAAACAGCACCAAAGATTGGTCCTGGCTCCCACTGGCTCTTAACGCTAGCTCCTAACCTTGGACCCTTATCGGGTGACCAACAAATACCATCAAAGACCACCTATGTTTTAACCACTGCCAGTGCTCAGCATAGTAGCCCCACTGAGGACCATCAAACGATAAATATAATGACCTGGAACATTGCAGGGTTACGTAAAGCCTTGCAAAGCCCAGGGGTAATAACATTCCTTGCAGGAGCAGACATAATCTGTGCCCAAGAAACATGGGCCATTTCATCAACACCATTAGGGGGCTATGCTAAATATTTTAAACCCGCAACTAAAACCAACATTTTCGGGAGACCGTCAGGTGGCATATCAATATACATCAAACATGCACTGAAAGTTCACTTCTCTGTAATAAAGAATTCATCTGACATTGCTCCTGGTTAGCATTTTGAAAGGCTTGAATACGACAGGCGGCCCAACACCTATACTTCTAATCAATGTCTACTTCAACCACAATGGGTCGGGTTCAAAAGATGAACTTACTCGGCTGATAAATGAAATCGAATCTCTGCTATTACAGCACGCAGGCATTGATTCCATCATTCTTGGTGACTTTAACACGCACAACATAGGGCTAACACATCGGAAAAACACCTCAATGGGAACACCGGAAGATGTAACGCCCTGATGCAAGCATATACCTGGTAATGTCACACTCTTTAATCATAAAAGTCAACCCAACAGCACTAATAGCACCTACTTCCAATAACCTGACCACTATAGATTATATTCTATTGAGCAAGAACCTACAAAAACACATGCTAAACTATGCTGTTCAATCTCGGAAGGAAAGCGACCGCGCAGCTCTAATCTTAGAGTTGTCCATTACTGGGAAAAATAGTTACACTCTTCGCTGCATTGGAGCTACAAAGGGAGAAGAGGTATATAGTCTCCTTAGAAGAATAAAATGGGGGCCCCTCCCGAATCATAATCATAAGTGCCTCATGGAAAGCAACATGGAAAGGTTGGCAGACAGGCAATAACGAAGGGTCGAATAGGGGAATGGGGCTTACTTGCATATGAATTAGCATCTCAGCTTCGGGGAGCAACATCACTAGCAACGTTGATAGAACTCAAGGTAACCCCGCATATAAATTGGGACATCAACCAGCAATTAAGAAATCCTCCAGACAACTGAATTTCAAACGCAGGGCCTTTCGAGCAACTAGATCTGAATCTGCAAAAAAAGAACTAAAACTAGCGGCTAAAAGACACACAATATTTGTCTGGCAGGTCAAACGTGAACTTACTGAGGCAAAATGGCTGAAGATCTTCGAGTTGCTTGCACCCAGCAAATCACAAGAATTTTGGCAATACTTAAACAAAGTAATCCATGAGACCACCAATAGAGGGATCCCACTCGACGGAAGCACTTGGGTAACCCATGTAAAAACCCTTAACACCGATAACTCAAAGACAAATACAACAGAAAGTTCAAAAACCTTTGGGGATCAACCAAGGGAAGTGTCAACTGAATCCATGGACACTGTGGCCATTTATACCTTACCATTTAAAACAAAATACGCCATAATGGAGCCCCTGGTCCAAATGGCTTGCCCGGCTCACTTTTTAGGGAGGACATTAACTTTTGGGCTGAAAACCTGGCACAGTTGTATGCAGAGTGTAGGCTCTTAGAAGATGTTCCAGATTCCTGGAGAGGATCATTATTACATCCAATTTATAAAAAAGGGCCAAGCTATCCTATGATTGCCTTACTGGATATTGAGGGCAAGGCTTACGTAAGCACTCTCCTGAACGAGCTACCAGACTGGGTTAGCAAGGAAGATTTGCTTCCTTTTTACCAGACTGGATTCCGAGCAGGAGCTTCCACCTTAGATAACATCATCGCCCTCTCATACTTAGTACACCAAACGACGGCTCATGACAATCAACCGCTTTTTGCCTGCTTCATTGATTACACAGCAGCATTTGATGGGGTAGACCGTAACATCTTATGGAAGAAATTGGTGAGCTGGAACATCTGTCCAAAATTGCTACAGGCCGTCAGATCACTGTACTCGCACACTTGGGTAAGAGTCAAACTCTCAAGCGAATCTGCTACCGTAAAAATTAACACAGATCATGGCCTAAAGCAGGGCTGTTTCCTTGCTCCGCTGCTCTACAACTTATATACAGCGAACTTGGGTAGTGCTCTGCACAGAGCCACTTTAGCGATGCCAAGGATTGCGAGAACCAAGATCAAGCTGATGCAATATACAGACAACTTGGTGCTCTTCGATCACACCAAAGTCGGCCTTCAAAAAGCTCTAACAGCACTCTCACATTATAATGCTAAAAACAAGCTGGTTGCAAATCCAACAAAATCCAAGATAGTAATCTTTGGACGCCACCCGAAAAAGAAATGGATGAAATGGAGCTTGGGCCAATTAACACTGCATAGTACACAAACATATAACTATCTTGAAATTTGGTTCAACGAAACTGGGCACTCACAGGCCCACCGCCACAAGCTTAAGCAGAAAGGAAAAATGGTCACCTTTGCCATCTGTAAACGTCATGCCGTTTTAGAAAGACCAACAACTACGGCTATTCAGCGAGTCCTGAGGGCAAAACTACTACCGTCCCTTAATTATGCGATACAGGCGTTTCCAGGCAACTTTGCGCAGGATCTTGAAAAGATCCACTGCGCAGCTTATAAAAAATTATTTAGTCTTCCAGCATGCACTAGGAATACTTTAATTCGACTGGAATTTAGCCTCAATCGACAATCTCTGGAAGAACTGGCGAGCGTGGCAAAATACTTTTACCTAACAACCGCGGGCCTAGAAAACTCAATGAAGAGTGTTATAAACAACATTTTCCAACAACCGGGAAACCCGTGGTCTACTGGCCTTGCCTCAGCCAAAGATCTGCTGAACTTAGCCATTGAGAATTGGGATCCTAACATAATCAAGTACACCACTATTAAAACATCAATACAAAAGCAAGTAAGATCATGGATCATGGATGAGATAGGCACAACTACAGCAACAGATCATGCCCCCAACCATAGCATCATACTGCACAGCATGTTCTCCATGAGATGCAAGATCAATGCAGTCTCCTTCACCTGCTTACTCACCCTTCACATGCTCAGCAAGATCTTCAAATGGCTCCCCGTCTACTCCAGACAAACCGCCACTCAAGCTCTAGTCACCCACCCGCTGGACTATGGCAAAAGACACACAATTGATGGACAGAATGCAGAACAAATCAAAACATTCACCCCCAGTCAAGAGATCTGGGTTAAATCCATCACTCTTTTGCTCACCATGCCACCCCAGTTTAGACCTGGCCATATGCAAATCAGTCTTGACCCTGTGCCTCATGGAAACAGTCCAGCCTGAACTGCCAAGCCAGGTCCTCCCTGGACCGGAAACAAGCATCCTAGGACCGGTTTTGGTGTTTCACCCCTCTTCAGCCAGGATAGCTTGACTCCAGTGGCACAGTGAGCCCAGGACCCACGTCTGGGTATACCTGGCGCAATTAGGGCAAGAAAGCAAAAGACACACAATTGGCTGGACTATGGCAACACACTCTATGTAAGAATTGACTCTTTAAAACACCGCAGACCATACAGAATTCAGTGACCAGACTCATCCACTACCTTTCTAAGCTGACCCATTTAATTCTCCACCTAAAGAAGCTCCACCGGCTCCCTACTCAGAAGAGATGTCACTGCAAGATGCTGATCCACACCTACAAAGCCCTACTCAACCTAGGACCACCAGACATCAAGGACCATCTGAATTTCCACCAACCAACCTGACACATGTGCTCCGCCTCCCTCTTCCTCGCTCAACTCTCACTTATCTGCTGAAGCTACAAAGGAGAACACTCCTCCAACTTCACTGCGATTTCCTTGAACAGCCTCTCCCTTCACCTCTAGACCTCATCCTCTTTGCTGGAATTCAAGAAAGGGCTCATGATCTGGCTGCTCAACTGAACCCTATCTTGCAGCAGAGTAATCAGCGCCTGGACCCTCGCGGGTGATTAGCTGCGCTTTACAAGACTGATTGATTGATTGATTGAAGAAGCATGCCACAAAGTGTGTGCGAGAGATATTATATTTCATAAGATTAATTCTTATTTGTGCATACGGTTGAAGTTACATAATTGATTGCTTACATCTTGCTATACTTGCTATACTTTTTGTGTTATGTTATATTATTATGGGAGGAAATATTAGCAGTCTTTTTCCTGTCTCTCCTTTTTTATGCTATAAAATGCATATCTTAAACACCTTTATTTATATGTGAGAAAATGTGCTTTTCAGTTGGGAAACAAATTAGCCCCATTATATTTTGATTACCAAAGAGCAGTATCTGCTTGTTACAGTAAAGATAATCACAATATTTCACAATACTTTTCAGCACAATACTCACCCAGGACATTTTGTTTATGTTGAAACGCAACAGTAGATGGTACAAAAATACATTGCCCGTATAGAGTGGGCAGGGTTTGCAGGAACTATTCATTTTAGGGGTGAAAGAGTGAGTTGATGGTAGGTCGTTGTGAAGATACTCTCTTTGGGCAGAAAGAAAATGCACTTCACCGGGTACCATTGGTCGCTTGACGAATGCTTGACTACAGAGACATGTTCCCTTTATAATTCCATGTGGCAATGGCCCCAAAAACTCAGGAAAATACCTGTGACTAGATGATGCATGAGAGTATCCATTACATGTTATAGGTGTGTTTATCTGTCCTCCTACAATAATGGCTTTTCTGGCTTGAGGCAGAGCATACTAGAGCATACTAGTTAGGGATGTCAATCCTAAGGAAGGACATTGATCACTAGCTGATTGCACGACTGGCTAAAACATGTTGACCGATGTATTCGGGTGGGTGGATAATAGGACCTCTTAACTACCCACATCTCACATTTTTATCTTGCCAGATCAACAGCAAATATAATAATAATTTGTTTGCTGTAAACAGTTTTAGATTTCTGTCCAAATGCGACCCATTTACAATATCAGGAGCTTCCATTGAATGATTGAGTCCAGCCTGCCAGAACAGAAGTCAAGGATGAGATGGGCCTGATGATGAAGCATGCCACAAAGTCTGAGAGGGCTACTTTATTTCATTAGAGGCATTCCTATTTCTGCCTATGGTTGAAGTTACATAATTGGTTGCTTACATTTTGCTATACACTTTGTGTTATGTAAAATATACAATGCTTCTAACGCCTTCATCAGGGTGTATGATCCAAGTTAGGCAGAGAAGTGAATAACACATTCTGGTCATTAACTGCAGGGTTACTGGCCTTGAAGTGTTTCCTTGGTTAGAGCTGGCACTTTTGGAGGAGAGTACTCTTCTCTGTTGGCAGGATCTTACCAATAGTGAATTTTGTTGGGCGGGGGGGGGGGGGGGGGCTGGGGGCGGGAGTTGTTGATAGGATCCACTCTAGGAAACACCTTCACAGTGAAAAGGGGTCAATGACTGGTTGGATTCCTTCCCCAGTCTCAGTCCTCCTAGGAATTGTTAAAGGACTGCTTCTCTAAATTCAGAGTTGTGCTATATATTTGTAGAATTGTGCTATATATTTGTAGAGTTGTGTGTGCTTTATATATGTAGTGGTGTGTTATATATCTGTAGTGGTGTGTTATATATTTGTAGTGGTGTGTTATATATTTGTAGTGGTGTGCTTTATATTTGTAGTGGTGTGTTATATATTTACAGTGGTGTGCTATATATATATTTTTTTATTGCCGAGCACGGGAAGCTTTAACCCTTAGCCTACAGCCTCGGTGGCGCGTCCCTTGTGGCCCCCTGCCAACACGGCATAGCACTCAGGAGGTCCCCGTTTCCGCTACCGTCTCCGCTTGACCACCGCTGCACAAACTCTGCACCAAACCTGGCTGTGGCTCACCCCACCAGCAGCTGGAAGGCAGTGGAGAGCGGGGGGGAGCGGGCGACAGCCGCAGCAGAGATGCAGCAAAAATCCCGCAAGCAGTCAGCAGTCAAGCAAGCAGTGCCTCAGACCCTCCTCGCACCGGAAATTCTATGCTATATATTTGGATCACTGAAATATTATCGACGGTCACATTATCGACTAGCAATAATATCGTTGAATAATTATCGACTACAAAAATATCGACTTTGTATACTTATTACACAAAATACAAAAATATCGACTAAAAAATATCGAGTATTTAGAATATCGAGTACATAAATATCGTCTTATTAAATATCGACTACTAATATATCGTTGTTCATGAAATTACACCTAACACTACAAAAATATCGACTACTAAAATATAGAGTACAAAAATATCGTTTCTAAACAAATATCGAGTAATTTTTTGGTCCCTTTCATGTCTAAAATACCATATTAATGGTCTATAAAAGTCATTGCTCTATACAAAAAACATTTTACATATAATACCTGTTACATTTATAACATTACTATTTATCATCATTTGCTATACATTATATTAAATGCGTTCTATCATTTGAAAAAGAATCTTTACATGTAACTAAACTTTTCATAATATTTTTACACTTACACATCTATTTTATTTAACAACTAACCTGCTTTAATGCGGAAAGCACCACATACCACCATTCTCACATGAACAAACACACCAATTAACATAAAAAAATTCAAACTAGCCTATACAATCCTTCCTTTCATCCTACAACCAATCAAATCCAAGCACACAAAATACACATACTATAAAAGTGATAAATGCATTCTACCATTTGCTGCTGCTAACTCCATAGAAAGAAGATGCCAACACTCTGAAGATTTTGTTCCTGAACAAACATCTTTAAAGATCCAGCTCACTAGCTAATCATTCAAGTAAGTTACATTCCATTATTTAAAAATCTAAATTAGTAGTCTATTATTTTACTTATATCTCCTAACTCTTCCACTTATTTAATTTTTATCTCCTCCTACTTTTATGATAGAAACTACTACAAAAGAATTCCTAATACATGCTCCTATTTCTTCCCCTGCAAAATAAGATAGTAAGTATATATTAATGGTCTGTTATACAACAACAGCTGTTTTTAAACAGTATTTCACAAGATTCATACTTAATTTAAAACATTTTATTCACAGATATTCAGCGATTTTCCGATTTCAACACTACAAATGTATAGTACTACACTAATTAAACATGTAAGTATATATGTTTTTGTTAGTAAACAACCAATATTTAAAATGCTATTTTCTAAACAACATATCTTGCATATTACATCTTCCCTACAGATCCAATAAAAACATCCTACATCAACTATACCAAAAGACAAGACTACCCTTGTAAAAAATGTAAGTATACTTCAATTTGTCTAAAACTTCCGATAAAAACAAGAACTATGTTCTTAACACCATGTTATGTTTTTTATATTTCCTCTACAGATATTGTGAATACATCATACATCTATTCTACCTACAGCAAAGAAAAGTACATATTTAGAAGTTAGTATACTTTTAAATTTTTCCAATTTCCCAACGCTTCAAAATAATTTTTATCATATGTGACATGTATTTATTCTATCTTCTCTACAGATCTAAACTTTACTACCTTGATGTACTCCACCAAATACTACAACTCAACTATTTAAACAAGTAAGTATATGTAATGTTCACATGAAATGTAGTACTAAGCAAATTAAAAAACTGCTTTTTCCTAGGAAAAACGTTCGTTATGTATAAACATTAACTTAGCATTTCTATATTTTCATGCCAACAGTAAATAAAGAAATACATACAAGAAAGTCCTTCAAAATACAGTTCTGCATTTGTGATTACTACTTTTAGTAAACGTAAGTATAAATACAACATTAATTATGTTAGCACCACTAAGTGAAATATATGTTATTTGATTTTGTTTCTTTCTACTCTTTCCTAGAACAAGTAAAACAAAATGACAGAAGGTGCAGAATTTGTAATGTCACAGAAAAATAATTTACTGTTATGTTATATGGGTTATGTTTACAGCCAGGAAAGACAAAGTGGTAGAAAAGTTTTCTGGAAATGTACAAAATATTACTCAAACAAATGTTATGGAAGGGCTACTACAGAGGAAACTAATGTGCTATTTACCAGGGAACACAATCATCCCCCCAATGTCACAGAAATTGAAATAAGAGATGCTTTAGAAAGTATAAAGACTGCTAGCACACAAAGTGACAGACCAACAACACAAATCCTTAAAGAGGAACTGTTAAAAGTCCCAGCCCATGCTTCAGGTCAACTACCCTCTATTGACTCCCTAAAACGCACAATTGCATACACTAAAAGACGCACTTCCACAACCCCACCCAACCCTACTACTTTTGAGGAAATTATTATTTCACCAGAAATGTCCATCACACACAATAAAGACAAATGTATCCTTTTTGACAATGAAAGCAGTACAAACAGAATCATAATGTTTGCAACTGCAAGTAATTTAAGAAAAATCCAACAGTGTCCCCAATGGATGATGGATGGAACATTTAAACCATGCCCAAAACCTTTTTATCAACTATATTCCATCCACGGGTTATACCATAACTATAACATCCCTTTCATTTACTGTTTGCTACCAAACAAACAGCAAAACACTTACACAGAAATATTAAATGTTCTCAAAAATGAAATCAATAATTATTTTCCAGAAAAAATAATTATTGATTTCGAATTAGCTATGATTAATAGCATTTTGAAAATATTTCCCCACACAGCAATCCAGGGTTGCTACTATCATTTCAATCAGAGCATATGGAGACATCTCCAAAAATCAACTTTAAGTATTTTGTACTCAACAGATAGCACCTTTGCCTATCAAATTAAAAAATTGATAGCACTGGCCTACGTTCCTGTTACCGATGTAGCGGAACACTATAATTTATTAATTGACAGCACATATTACAAGAGGAATGAAGATAAACTAACCCCATTACTGGATTATTTCGAAGATACTTGGGTGGGAAGGTTGCACAGATCTGGACATCGACGCCAACCCAAATTCCAAATCCCTTGGTGGAATGTCTATCTTAGTACTTTAAACCAAGAGGCTAAAACCAACAACAGTGTAGAAGGGTGGCATAATGCTTTCCAAGCTACCACAAGCAGAACAAACCCACATTCCATAACCTACTAGAAGCTTTGATAAAAGAACAAAGCTATCAAGAACTAAGAATGTGTGTAGATGTGTAAATGTAGTTGAGCTTATATAGCGCACAGCTACCCGCAGTGGGTTTCCCGGCGCTTGCTTAGGGAACCCTTCCTGGTATTCCCCTGTGAGATAGCAGGGTATCCACAAGGTGAAAGTCAGGCATCCCGCCGCGAGGGGCCGTTGTGGAGATTAAGCAAGCTATTGCCCAGAGTCGCAGAGTGTGAACCCGTGAGTCGAGGAGGCACCGGGGCGAGAATTATCGAGTCCGTGGAATTTTTAGCCCAAGACCCGCCGAGTCGGGGAATTGAACCCTGGTCCAGGACCGATCTCAGCTTCCCGGTCTGCTGCCTCTAACCCCTGAGCCACACTTCTGAGACCCAAATTGGTCCAAAACTAAGTAAACAAACTAAACAAATGTTCCGACTACTGCAAAGTCAAGTCACACTATACCCTACAACTAGAGGAGTAGAATATCTGGCAATAATAGCTAAAACCCGACTATAAAAATGTCGACAAAATATACTAATATCTTCTTACAATAATGATACATATAACAATCATAAACATTTCTAAACAATTATAAATAAGACATATTTGTTTTACAAACTTATCAAAATTTTGCACATTATTTCTGAACAAATATGCAATATTTATAATTACATCACACATACACATTACATAAAGATCGACATTTCCCACCCAATAAATAGAAATATAAAAATACTTACAATTTCTGTAGATCAAAGAGACGTAATGAAGCAAAATACAATCCATACAATCCATTACAAAGTAAGAAAAATCCAATATGGGAAACCATCAAAAACCCGAAAATTATGTAAAAATAAAATAAACGCTCCAGGAAATCCCGAAAACTGTAGTGTGGACACTTTAGTATTTAAAGTGATATACACACAACTTTAAAAAAACGGTGACGCATACCAATGTATCAATCCAATACGAAACCCTCAAAAATCCCGAAAAAAGGTTAAAATTATTAAAATCCGCTCCTGGCAAACACGAAAAATAGGAGATACACGTAAAAATATAACCATAATAAGTCATACATTAGTATCTCCGAAAAAAAACACGCTTCCTTCCATGTAGTTTTCATGCGAGGAACCGAAACCTGTTAAAAAACATACATAACGAAACCCAACCACAAATAGCCCATAAAATTTGTAAGTACACTCACAATTAACATTAACCATGTAAGAAGACATTTCCTAACAATTCAAATAACACTAGAACTAAAACATACACGACGCATCTCTAACGACGACATTACACCTAAACGCTAAATTAACAAATCATACATACACACAAAAACACTACACAGTTCGAATATACCCTCAAACATTACCACTCAGTCATAAATGGTATATAAAATTTACCTTACCTCTCTCCACACGAAGCAACTCCCAACCGCGAGCTTCTCCAGTCTTGAATGAAGCGCAATAACCTTACGCGGTAAAAAAGTAGTCCCCTTAAACCAATTTTGAAAAGGTATCATAGAAAATAGAATGTTATAGTATAAAAATATAATACATACACATTGTTATTGTAACAAATTAATACAGTAGACTCATTATAATTTAAACTGTTAAAAAAATGTAAATTTCTTTAATATTAATTAATATATAGTAATTAATATATATTAATAATATTAAATAAGTATGTAACACTTGAAATAATATATGTAAAAAATGTATTTTTGTGTACATTTATAGGAATAAGTTTGTGTTTGTTTATAACTAAACATTATAAAAAAAATTGTAAATAATTAATAATAATAAATAATATAACTTATTTATTATTATTAATATAAAAATTATAACCATTTACTATATAAATAATGCCCTTAAATAATGTATTTTTATTTCTCTGGATGTATGTATTTCTGAAAAGAAAAGATAAATGTTTACGTTTATTAATTAATAATAATAATAATAAATATATTTGTTATTATTTTTATTAATTAATTTTTTTTTATAATAATGTCTAAGTATTATAAAAGTATATAATTGCATAAATAATCTTTTACCAATACCAGATATTATGATTAAACATATTATTCCCCTTTACATTTATAAAGTTAACAACATAATATATTTATATGTATAATTTAAAAACAACATTGTCAGAAATATGTGAAAAAAATGTCTTAATTAGTATTTCCATATCTTGAGCAAATATAATAATTGTCATGTTACTTTATAAAAATTTATATATTAAAATTAAATATTTAATAATATTAATATATAATATTAACATTATTAAATATAAATGGAAGAAACAGAAAAATAACTTGAATTTTATTTATTTCAATATAAATACTTGTTACAGAAAGTGATTGATAATAATATTTTGTTTTGACATAAAAAATGTTGTGAAAAAATGTTGTGTGACAAATTAAAACATGTACATAAATGATAATGTGTTATTCTGCAAATACAACATTTCCAAAAATGTTTATGTTATATTTGATATTGATTGTATTGTATTACACATGAAAAAAATGAAAAATTGTAATAAAGGTTTGTGAAAACATCCATTTTGCATTGTCTTGTAATATAATAACACACTAATGTAAAATTATATGCAAATGTGCTGGACACTGACCAATTAATAATTGCTAATCCTACTCCAGTCAAAGTATTATCAGAGAAGTTGCTGGACACTGACCAATTATTATTTACTATTCCTACTCAAGTGAAAGTAATATCTGGAAAGGTGCTGAAGACTGACCATTTATAAATTAGAATAGCTACTTTAGTATAATGTTATAGTGTAAAATTTGTCAAATATTTATATATATTTTATAAATATTATTAACATATATTAGTAGTATATTTTTTGCTGAGTAGTTCAAATAATTATTATTAGCATAAAAATGAGCAACTTTATTTCACAAAAATTTTTCAATTATTTGTAATATTTATAAAAAATTTTCTCACACTTTATATACACAAAACAGACCCTGAACCCTAAAAATACCCCTTTACCCTAAAACTGAGGTGTCCATGAACTCAAAAATATACTCCTTTACCCAAGAACTGGAAACTGACCCTGAACCCTAAAAATACCCCTTTACACAAAAACTGAAAACTGACCCTGAACCCAAAAAATTCTCCTTTACCCAAAAACTGAAAACTGACCCTGAGCCCTAAAAAATACCCCTTTACCCAAAAACTGAAAACTGACCCTGAACCCAAAACATTCTCCTTTACCCAAAAACTGAAAACTGACCCTGAGCCCTAAAAAATACCCCTTTACCCAAAAACTGAAAACTGACCCTGAACCCAAAAATTTCCCCTTTACCCAAAAATTGAAAACTGACCCTGAACCCTAAAAAATACCCCTTTATCCAAAAACCCAAAACTGACCTTGAACCCTAAAAATTCCCCTTTACCCAAAAACTAAAAACTGACCCTGAACCCAAAAAATACCCCTTTACCCAAGAACTGAAAACTGACCCTAAACCAAAAATATACCCCTTTACCCAAAAACTGAAAACTGACCCATACCCAATAAATATACCCCTTTACCCAAAAACTTAAAACTGACCCTGAACCTAAAAATATACCCCTTTACCCACAAACTTAAAACTGACCCTGAAGCTTAAATAAACCCCTTTACCCAAAAACTGAAAACTGACCCTGAACCTTAAATATACCCCTTTACCCACAAACTGAAAACTGACCCTGAACCCTAAAAATACCCCTTTACCCAAAAACTGAAAACTGACCCTGAACATTAATTATACCCCTTTCCCCAAAATCTGAAAAGTGACCCTGAACCTTAAATATACCCCTTTACCCACAAACTGAAAACTGACCCTGAACCTTAAATATACCCCTTTACCCACAAACTGAAAACTGACCCTGAACCCTAAAAATACCCCTTTACCCCTGAAAACTGACCCTGAACATTAATTATACCCCTTTCCCCAAAAACTGAAAAGTGACCCTGAACCTTAAATATACCCCTTTACCCACAAACTAAAAACTGACCCTGAACCCTAAATATACCCCTTTACCCAAAAACTGAAAACTGACCCTGAACCTTAAATATACCCCTTTACCCACAAACTGAAAACTGACCCTGAATTCTAAAAATACCCCTTTACCCTAAAACAGAAAACTGACCTTGAAACATAAAAATACCCCTTTACCTAAAGAGAGAAAACAGACCCTGAACACTAAAATTCCTCCTGTACCCAAATTTAATTAATATCATTTAATTAACTATTAATGAATAATTAACTATAATTAATAAGTTAATATATTAGCAAAATAGCTGTAATTAATTAAATATAATTATTTATAATATTTATTCCCAAACAAATATTTAATAATAACAAAATATGAAAAAAATATTATTTATTAATAATTAAATCAACTAATTAATATTAATTAATTACTATTTATTTACTAATGATAAATATGTACCAAATTATATGAATTAATTAACAAATTAATATTTATTCTTTACCAATTAATTGATAATTTAAATTTCTCACAAACATATCATAATTAATTAATTCTTTTTAATTACTCCCCACCCTTATCCCCTATTAACCCAACATCCCGCTCCTAAACATTAACTACAATTTATACCAATAACAAATATGAAAATTTTTATAGCACATTAGCTGTAATTATTTTCTTGTAATTATTAATAAATTTTTCCCCAATTATTTAATGAACCATAACAAAATATTATATATATAACAATTACTCTAAATAATGTAATTAACTAATTAATATTAATTATTTACCAATTAATTACTAATACAAAATTTATACCAAATTATATTAATTAATTAACTAATTTATATTATGTATTTTCCAATTAACTAATTAATAATAATTAATTACCAATTAATTAGTACATAAAATTTTATTACCAATTATATTAATTAATTAAATAAATAATATTATTTAATTTCCAATTAACTAATTAATAATAATTAATTACCAATTAATTACTACATAAAATGTTATTACCAATTATATTAATTAATTAACTAATTAATATGATTTATTTTCCAATTAACTAATTAATATTATTTAATTACCAATTAATTACTAATAAAATTTTTATAGAAATTTATATAAATTAATTAACTAATTAATATTAATTATTTCCCAATTAATTAAATTATAAAAATATTTACAAACATATATTAATTAATTAATTATTTTAAATTACTCCCCACCCTTATCCCCCATTAACCCAACATCCCGCTCCTAAACATTAACTACAATTTATATTACTATTACAATTTATTTATATTTTTTACCTTTTTTCAACATAATATCGATATTTTTTTACTTTGACTATTAATCGATATTTTGTCATGTCGATATTTTTGAGTCGATATTTTTGGACTCGATATTTTATTATCATTATTGTAATCGATATTTTTACAACAATATTTTTGTTCTCGATATTTTATTATATTCGATATTTTTTACTCGATATTTTGTCCATTCGATATTGTGGAGTCGATATTATGTCTGTGCACCATATATTTGTATGTGTGCTTTATATTTGTAGTGGTGTGTTATATATTTGTAGGTGTGTGCTATATATTTGTAGTGGTGTGCTTCATATTTGTAGTGGTTTGTAAAATATTGTAGAGGTGTGATATATATTTGAACAGTTGTGCTATATATTTGTGGTGGTGTGCTATATATTTGTAGAGGTGTTCTATACATCTGTAGTGGTGTGTTATATATTTGTAGTGGTGTGCTATATATTTGTAGTGGTGTGTTGTATATTTGCAGAGTTGTGCTATATATTTGTAGGGGTGTGTTATATATCTGTAGAGCTGTGCCTTATATTTGTTGTGGCATGTTATATATGTGTAGTGGTGTCCTATATATTTATAGTGATGTGCTTTATATTTGTGGTGGTGTGCTTTATAGTTGTGGTGGCGTGCTACATATTTGTAGCGTTGTGCTATATATTTATCGGAGTGTGTGGAGTTTTATTTTGCTCCATGATATAAATCAGCACTTACCTCCAAAATGGAGAAAAATAGCAGACCACAAGAAATATGTGATATGATAAATAGCATTGTGGGTCAAATTAGCACAGATTAAATACATAGCAGAACTTCAGAGAGTCTATGTAAAGTGGAACTAGGTGCGTTCAGATATCAATATGAAAAGTCCATAGGTAACTGATGACAAAGTATGCATTGAGAAACAGAGGTTGGTAGACACAGACACAGACAATGACACTGGCAGACACAGGGGTGTACTGGGATATTCTGGGGGAGACCAAGGGACTGGCACTGGAACCCAGGACAATGGGAGACACAGACCCGAGGAGACTCTGATACTTGGAGACGTTGGGAAGCCCTGAGGACACACAGGCACTGTGAGCCATAGGGAAATGCTCTGATATTTTGGAGTAACCCAAGGAGTGACAAAGGTGCGCTCTGGATAGACATGGACACGGACATTGAGACGTGGATATCTGTGGATGTATTGGAGACAGTGGTACTTGCATACATGCGGACGCGCATGAGGTAGTGTGCTGTGATTGTCATTCTCTGCCCTGCGCTAGTTGCTGACGCTTTACGCTGGTACATTGTTTTAAATAGCACAATTCTTTTGTTTTGCACTCTGTGCTCTGTCGCATATTTTAATAAATACATTAGGAATTACTCACTCGCTGTCGCTGCCTAGCCCCATCTCCGCCAGGACGTCGCCAGAAGCCAGAGATTCTGGCCGTTTTTCTACTAAGCACAGTTCTCCCATGCAGTTAGGCTACACTAGACAATAATGATTTGATTCACAGATTAAAGCACCCCTGGTCTGTCAATCAGATTCTTGGCCATGCATGGAAGGCCCGTTTTTGTGCGGAACTTGCCGGTTTTAGGCTCCCTCTATCTTTTCAGACCGAACTACCACGCTCCCTGCGGACATCTCACAGAGAGGGTGGAAGAACCTGTTGTGCAACATTCGCTCCCTGCCCAAACACTCTACGGAGGTATGGGATTTAGTTTCTTCAGCTCAGCCGGAATTGGGTTTTTTCACTGAAACCTGGCTTAAACCTCACTCTGTGCCGGCCATCACACTGGATATTCCAAAAGGATACAAAATGATCAGACTGGATAGACCTTCTAAAATTGGGAGTGGTATTGCTATTGTTTATAAAAATGGAATTAATGTCTCGGTCTTAGACCAACACAGCGATGCTACCATGGAAGTGTTAGTCTTTAGGATAGATGCACCCACATATATTAGCTGGAAAGGGGCTCAAATTTATCGTCCCCCAGGACCCGTAGCAAATTTTTCCTTGCAACTAATAGAGTTACTAGCCCCTTATTTGAACACAGGTAATAATTTTTTATTACTAGGAGATTTTAATGTCCATAGTGATATTGTAGATAACTCAGATGCTCAGACACTCTTGACTGACTTGTCTCTATTAGGCCTAACCCAGCATACATGTAGCCGGCCACACCTTGGACATTATACTCTCAAACTCTTCTCAAATTAAATGTGAACCTCCCCATACAAGTTAATTGGTCAGATCATTCTGTTATTAAATTCTATATTCAGGACCTTGCAGTACCAAAAAACTGGATTCCGGCCACATCATATTTGCGGAGACAGTGGCAGAAGGTCTCGGCGGAAAACTTTCAAAATGTTTTTATAAAACCCAAGTTTGAGGCATCTGAGAATATTGAGGAGGCTTTATCTAAATATAATTTGGCTATTGTTAAGGCTATTGACCATATTGCACCCATGAAATCCTGCATGAGTCTCCCTCACCACCCCCAGGCAGCCTGGTTCACGGATCATCTGCGTACACAAAAACAATTGTGTAGAAAGTTAGAAAGAGTTTGGCGGGCTTCACATAGTGAGATGGACAGAAATCAATATTACCTCTCCCTGACTAGCTATCACAAAAACATAAAATCTGCACGTAAAATGCACATATCATCACAGTTAATACAGGCTGGAAAGTCATCAAAAACTCTATATCAAATTCTTCAATCCTTTACTAATCCGAAGGCATGTGAAAGCCTTGAAACACCTTCTCAACAGTTGTGCGATGATGTTTCCCTATATTTCTCTCTTAAGATAGAGTTGATATATGGTAAAATCATGACGGCAGGTAATTCACAGAGTAGTCCTGTGTCCTTGCATATACCCAAATTGGTTAACCCCACGTTACTCAATAACTTCCCTATCATCACTGTGACTGAGGTCGAAACACTGATGCATCTGATAAAGTCTGGTTCCCCGTCCGATTACATCCCAGCTAAAGTGATCCCATCCTTAGCCAAACAGCTTGGTCCTGTGGTACAGTCCCTTATCAATCTTTCCATCACAGAGGGCCTAGTTCCATAGGAGAGGAAGGTCACTCAGGTGAGACCCATCCATAAGAACTCCAATATTCCATAGACGTAATTGTCTAATCTCGGCCCCATCTCACTTCTTCCATTCCTGAGCAAGCTAATGGAGAAACATATCCATCTTTCTAACTTTGTCAAACGGACTGGACGTTTAGACCATTCCCAGTCTGATTTTAGGCCCAAATACAGCACCGAATCTGCACTTCTCTCAGTAACAGATAACATCAGAATGTCCCTTGATAAAGGACATTCTATGATTCTGGTGCTGCTGGACCTATCCACTGCGTTCAACACAGTTTCCCATAGTGTCTTGCTCAGAAGATTGGAAGAGGTGGGGCTGAGAGAATCAGCTCTGTCATGGATGAGGAGTTTTTTGTCTGGCTACTCACAGAGTGTTAATCTTGGCTCATATCGTTCGGCTCCTATAGAATTAACCAAGGGAGTGCCACAGGGCTCTTGTTTGAGCCCAACACTATTTAACATATGTTGGAAAGTGGGTTATTGGTAGGCGCAAATATATGTCTGCCACTGGCAATAAGGCCACTAACACATGATAGCCTCAGCATAGGTCTTAGAAAATTATTCCTTTGCTCAACCCTTGGTAACGTGGCTGCGAGCAGACAGGCTTAACTTCAAAGACAGGTATGTATAGTATTTAAAAACACTATTTCAGTAAATAATTAAGACACAACACAAAATAAAAATCCAACACCAATTTATAATAATAGGTAATATTTGTATCTTTTAAATGACACCAAAACGAAAGAAATCCACTGTAGGGAACCAGAGATATGAATTTGTAAAGATTAGTCACTTTCTAGTGCTTAAAAACCAACAGTGCCCCTTTAAGTCATTTCGTTTCTCTGTCAGCCATAATGGATGATTTTCCAGCAAGGAGGTAAGAGCTGGCTAAACACACCCCCTGGGATGGCTTATTTCCATGGACTCTCCCCCTACCATCTGCACATACCTTCCTTAAGCCTAGCCCTGACTCTGGGTCAAGACTATCAGAGTAGACTAAAACCCAGGCCTCCCCTCTGCCTTTGAAGAGCATAGTTTACGACGCCACCTCCTGGCCTGACATTCCTATAGACCAGCACACTGCCCTCCAAGCAGCCAGGCTAATCCACCTAACTCTGACCAATCAGGGCAGACCACTGAAAGGCTGATTTTGGACTTACAAACAAGAAAGTCTCATAACTTCTTGTATGTACACTTTAGGAGAAATTCAACAATATAATATTGTTGGATTTACTACTACCATTCTGGGAAGTCTTTGAATGGTCCGGCTAGTCCTCTCCTATCAATATTTATTAATCAATCACTTCCTACCATGTTAACCTATGGGCCATGGGGTTTGCAATGGGGAAAATGACTTGGGCCACTTTTCAAGAACCAGGACTTATAAAACCATATTTAATAAGAATTTCCCTAATTTCTACAGGACCCCCGCCCCCTGTGCAATTAGGGGAGACTTCAGGGGTTCTAAATCTGCAGAAATATTGCAGATCATCCATAGCCAATTCTTCTAGCTTTAAAGAATTTGAGCAGCTCTTTAATACAATGCGGGGAGTGAAATGTAAAATTTCACTTTACCCAGGCATAGAAAAACTCATTTTATAAGGGCTCTCCTTTTAGATAACTGACCCCCCACCCCTGGGATACCTAGGGGTGACCCTGGGGGTTTCTAATATGCAAAAACATGGTAGGTTTTTCATTTTTAAGGGCCCCTACCACCAAAGTTGAGTTTGGGCACAATTTAAGGTTTAAAAGCTGTCCTGGCCACCAGGGATGCTCTTAAACTGACCTTAGGCTTCAGCACTGCACACATGCTAGTGCAGAAAATCTGCTGGCCTCTAAACTGCCATGCCCCAGGATACTGGAGACTTCTAGGTGTTAGATTTGGGGGTCTCTGGTTAGCGCAGGTAAGGACTTGTGACAAGCAGGGACCCTCGCCTCTAGTCAGGATAAGGGGATTACCCTCTAAAATAACCCTTGCTTACCCTCTAGGCAGTGTGCCGCGAGCAGACAAGGCTTATCTCAGAGCGTTTATAGGTTAAGCATTTGTACAGTAACTCAGTGACAACACCACACATGGACACCACACCAGGGCTTGTATAAAAATAAGTATCTTTTATATAAAGGCTTAGCACAAGAGCAAATAACGTAAAAATAGGCCACAATACTGTTAGGACTGTAGTTCTTGTTTAAAAATGCGTAGTTTTCAGTTCTATGCGCTTCGCGCTGTCTGTGCGGCTCTCTCGGGGAGGATCGTACTTGGAAAGAGTTAAATAACCACTGCGGACTCTCCGGTCCGGTGCGCACACAGTCACAGTGCGAGTCGTACAGTTACCTTGGATCGCGACATCCGACGCGGACGGTGCCCTGTAGGATTAAAGATGAACCAGGAGCGTTGTTGACCTGTCTGCGGTGCGGACCCCAGCGTGCTATAGGCGTCTTGGGTGGCGTAGAGTGGGGGTCCTGAGGAGCGAGGCGGACGATGCTGGTTTTTCAGGCGTTCACGTACAGTGCGGCGTGTGCGTCCCACCTTCCAGAGCAGGGATGCTTTTAGTCCAGGCTAGCGCGTTGCAAGGCGGCCGGTACGCTGCGAGCGTACGGACCGTACTCAGCCTTGCGGTGCGCTCCGGACACAAATGCCAGCGGCAGGTATACGGTGAGCAGTGCGGCTCTCAAGGGGGGAGGGTGTGGCAGTGTGCGTGCGGCCCTGGTCCTCATGGTGTGAGCACGGCTCAAAGGGGGAGGGGAGTCACACAGTTCGGGGCGGCACGGGGCTTCACAGAGGTCAGAGGGTCGAGGCGCACTTAGATCGCAGCTCCAGCGGCACGGAGAATTTGGCAACTTCCAGCGGCTCTTGTGAAGGCGGGGGGAGTCCAAAAGTCCTGGGACTCCGTTCAAGGGGCAAGCCCACCCACAAGCCCTTGGAGATCCTAAAAAGCACAAGTTGAACAAAGTATTTTCTAGTCTTTTCCTCTCCTCTCGCAGCAAGGCAACCACTGCAGGCCAATCCCCCAGGTCAGGGACAGTACTCCTCCTAGGCAGCTTTCCCAGTTCCTTCTCGTTGGGCGTTTTTCTTGTTTCAGCAGGATCTAATTTCTTGGGAGCAGGGCCCCAATATTTATACCACATTTCTTTTGTTCTTTGAGGCCAGGGGGCCTTTGCATAGTTCATTCCAGTTTTTGAGCACTTTGTTTACAGGACTCTGGCTTGTCTTTTCAGTGTGCAGGGCAGAGACATCAGATGCTCCACAGGAGGTGGAGCCAGCATTGTGGTGGCAGAGCACAGCCCTATTCAGAGGCTAGGTGCACTCCTCCCACCCATCTGGAGGTAATCTTCCTATTCACCACCTGGCTGTCCCAGCCTGTCTCCTGGAATTCCCCAGCCCTGTCACTCACAGAAACCAGACAGCAGATACACATCCTAGCAGAGGCGGGCTAAAAAGGTTAGGCAAGCAAATACCAACTTTCTAAAAGTGGTATCTGCAAACACAGAATATTAAAACAACCTTTACAAAAAAAATTATTTTATTATTCTGAGTTCAGGCATACTAAACTCGAATGTCTACCATGTTCCCTGAGTCTGTTAGGAATATAGATTGTAACAATTCTAACAGCCCATTCTGGCCTATGAGAACAGGTAGCCTTGCAATAGTGAAAAACGAAAATGGCTGTAATACACTATTAGGACAGGCCACACACATCAGGGCTTGTCCTACCTTATGCTTACAATGCAGCCTGCCCTTGGGCCTAACATAGGGGTGACTAAAATGAAGTTAAGGGAAGGTTTGGAGACTGGCAAGTAGGTGCACTTGCCCAGTCAGCATGACAGTACCAGACTGCACGCAGGTTCTGCTATGCCAGACCTTAGACACATTTTACAAGGCTGCTTCTGTGGGTGGCACAACCAGTGCTTCAGGCCCACTAGCAGCATTTGGATTTACAAGCCCTGGGCGCTCCTGGTGCACTTTACTGGGGTCTGAGAGTAAACCAAATAAGCCAATCATGGAATCCAATCAATGTATACATTTTATACAGGGAGCACTTGCACTGTGGCACTGATTGGCAGTGGCACAGTGCATTGAGCAGCTAACACCAGCAAAACACATGAGGCATAGTAACAAAAAAGTCAAAGGGAGACCCACGCCAAGGTGCCAGGTCTAACACGTGTCCCCTCCAGCTGAAGTGTGGGGAGAACTACCCTACCCCAGGGTGTTCTCATCACTAAGGCGGAAAAATCTTGACAAACCGTCAGCATTGGCGTGATCTGTTCCACCATGAAATCCATACCCTGTAGGGAAATGGACCACCTCAACAGCTTTGGATTCTCATCCCTCATTTGCATCAACCATCTGAGGGGCCTGTGGTCTGTCTGAACCCGGAAGTGAGTCCCAAACAGGTAGGGTCTTAGCTTCTTCAGTGCCCAGACCACAGCAAAAGCCTCACTCTCAACTGTACTCCACCTCTGTTCCCGGGGAAGTAACCTCCTACTGATGAAGGCTACAGGTTGGTCAAAGCCTTCCTCAGTCATCTGTGAGAGAACAGCCCCTACACCATGCTTTGAAGCGTCTGTCTGCACAAGGAAGTCTTTGGAGAAGTTGGGTGGCAGGAGCACGGGCGCCGTGCACATGGCAGTTTTTAGGGTCTCAAAAGCTTTCTGACAGGTGTCAGTCCAAATCACTTTCTTTGGCTGCTTCTTGGAAGTCAGCTCTGTCAAGGGTACAACAATGTTGCCATACCCCTTGACAAACCTCCTGTAGTACCCCGTGAGACCCAAGAAGGCCCTCACCTCTGTCTGGGTTTTGGGGGGTTCCCAAGCCAGCATGGTTTCAATCTTGGGCTGAAGGGGCACCACCTGGCCGCTCCCAACTTGGTGTCCCAAGTACACCACAGAACCCTGCCCGATCTGGCACTTACTCGCCTTGATCGTGAGGCCTGCCTTGCGCAGTGCCATCAACACTGCCCAGAGGTGGCGCAGATGTTCTTCCCATGTGACACTGAACACTGCAATGTCATCCAGGTAGGCGGCACTGAACTCAACCAGCCCAACCAACACCTGGTTGACCAACCTCTGACAAGTGGCAGGGGCATTCTTCATCCCAAATGGCATAACCCGGAACTCAAAATGCCCATCTGGTGTGGAGAATGCTGACCTCTCTTTGGCCCCATCAGTCAGGGCGATCTGCCAGTACGCAGACGTCAAGTCAAACGTACTGAGGTACCGGGCAGCCCCTAACCGATCAATGAGCTCATCAGCTCAGGGGATGGGGTGCGGGTCAGTCTTCGTGACTGAATTGAGCCCTCTGTAGTCCACACAGAACCGGAGTTCGGGTGTGGCACCCGGCTCTGCAGTCTTTGGGACCAAGACCACTGGGCTGGCCCAGGGACTGCTGGAGGATTCAATCACCCCAAGGGAAAGCATCTTTGAGACCTCTTTGATGCAAGCCCTGACCCTGTCAGTCACCCGGTAAGCCTTGTGCTTCATAGGAAAACTGTCTCCTGTATCCACATCATGGATGCACCAATCTGTGATACTAGGAATCAGGGAGAACAGGTCAGAGAACTGCTCCAGCAACTGGCGGCAGTCATTCTGTTGCTCAGGGGTCAGGGTGGGAGAGGGGTTAACTCCATCCACTGACCCATCTTGCTCTCTGGCGGCCAGGAGGTCAGGAAGAGGCTCAGTCTCCTCCTCTGTTTCAGCATCTGTTGCCAAGAGCATGCCCACTTCCGACCTCTCCAAGTGGGGCTTAAGGCGGTTGACATGTAGGACCCTCAAGGGGTTCCTGGGAGACTGCAAGTCCACCAAATCGGTAACAGGACTCTTGCGCTCCACCACCTCAAAGGGCCCGGTCCACTTGTCCTGGAGCGCACAAGGCTCCACGGGGGCCAAGACCCACACCTTTTGTCCAGGCTGAAGCTCTATCCGAGTGGCATTCTGGTCGTACCAACACTTCATCTCCTCCTAGCTGTCTTCCAGATTTGCCTCAGCAAGTTGCCTGAAACGCCTAGTCTGGTTCCTGAAGGCCAGCATGTAGCTATATGCATTCTGGGGAGGTTTCCTGGGAGATTGCTCCCAGCCTTCCTTGACCAAACTTAGAGGTCCTCTCACTGGGTGGCCATACAGGAGCTCAAAGGGGCTGAACCCTAAAGACTTCTGTGGCACCTCACGGTAAGCAAAGAGAAGGCATGGTAAGAGGACGTCCCACTTACGCCTCATAGGTTCTTCCAGACCCATAATCATGCCCTTGAGGGACGGTTGAATCTCTCAACCAACCCATTTCCTTGGGGGTGGTAAGGTGTGGTGAAATTGTAGGTTACACCACACTCTTGCCAAAGGGATTTCATATACTTAGATATGAAATTGGTACCCCGGTCAGACACCACCTCTAGAGGGAATCCCACTCTGGAGAAAATTCCCATCAGTGCACGTCCCACAACACGGGGGCCGTCACTGTCCTCAGAGGGATGGCTACCGGGTACCGGGTGGCATGGTCCACCAGGACCGGGATAAACCTGTTGCCCATGGCTGTCCTGGGGTCCAGTGGCCCCACAAGGTCAATCCCCACTCGCTGGAATGGGGTACTGACCACAGGGAATGGCTGGAGAGGAGCCTTCTGCTTCCTCCCACTCTTTCCACTTGCCTGGCAAGTCTGGCAAGTCCTGCAATGAGTTTTTGAACTCTTGCGCATTTGGGGCCAGTGAAAGTGGGTGATAAGCCTTTCAAAGGTCTTGTCCTGCCCCAAATGTCCTGCCAATGGCACATTGTGAGCCAGCCCCAGTAGGAAGGCTCTGAAGCTCTGGGGTACCACCAGCGCACGGGCTGACCCAGGCTCAGCAACCTTAGGCTCTGAGTATAGGAAGTCATTCTCCCAATAGATGAAATGTGATCCAGACTGATCACCTTTGGCCTAGGCTGCAGCCTGCTGCCGCAGACCCTCGAGAGAAGGGCATTCTTTCTGCGCCCTGCAGAATTCCTCCCTGGAGGGACCTCCTTCCTGCTGCCAATGGGTCAGCTCAGGCCGGTACCCCAGTTCAGCTATCTATTCTCCTGTAGGTTCCAGGGCATCCCCCTCAAGGTCTGCTTCCTCCCGGACCGTGGGAACAACAGGGGCCGGTTTCCGTGCCTTCTGTGTCTTCTCTCTAAGGCCAGTTCCTGGGCCTCTCCCTCAGGCTCCAGGACCTCTTGAGCACCCCTACTGGCTGCCATAGACCGGGTAGTCACGCAATACCAGTCAGGCAGACCCACCATCCGCAGGTGAGTACTCTTCTCCACCTTCTCCCAAGGTGAACTCTCCAAGTCGTTCCCCAACAAACAGTCTACAGGCATGGCAGTTCTCACAGCTACTTGAAGAGTACCAGAGACCCCCCCACTCAAACGGAACCTGAGCCATTGGACACTGACTCTCAGTGTTGTCGGCGTTCACGACTCGGCAGAATGCGTGTGCGACAAGCTGCTCTTGAGACACCAGGTGATGCTTGACAGCTGTCACACTGGCTCCTGCATCTTTAAGAGCCCCCACCTTCTGGCCATTGATGGTCACCCACTGCCTATATTACTTAGTGTTGTTGGGCGGGTGGTTTTCCTGGACCATATCACAGTCTCCTAATGAGACAAGGGACATCTCTGTGGGACCTTCCCCCCTTGGACAACACATTCCTCACCCAGGGCTACACTAGCCATCTGCCGGGGAGCTGCACTCGGGGGTGCAGGTTTACCAAACTGGCAACACTTGGGGTCATTGGCAAAATGACCTAGTTCACCACACTTGTAACACCTTTGGGGCCCTCTTTGAACAGGGGTACCTGTCGGGGCCCCGGTCGGTTTCTGGGCTGGGGGAGGCTGAGAACCTTTCCCTTGGTTCCCTTGGGGATTACTTTGGGGCCTTCTTTGGAACTCCCTCTGTTTTCCCTTGTCCCCCCCACTCTTCTGCTGGGGACCCTGCCCACCCTTGGCGTAGTCTCCCACTTGACCTTTGTGGATCCTGGTACTGACCCAGCGGTCCCCCTCCTCAGCAAGCTTCCTAGGGTTAGTCAGCTTGCTATCAATCAGATGCTGGCGTAGCTCAAGAAAACAATTACTAGACAAGTGCTCCCATGCAATTAAATCAAAGAGACCTTGAAAATCATTAACTTTGCTACCCTTCACCCAACCATCCAGTGCTCTGCAGAAAATAGTTACATACTCAACAAACGTACTGTTAGGAATATTTGCACAACCCCCGAACCTCTGTCTATACAATTCAGGAGTTAACCCATACCTGGTCATCAAAGCATCCTTCATGTGTGGGTAAGAATTATGAACCTCTGAGGGCAAATTTAGAGTGTGTCCCGCCCCTCACTCAGGAACCGTCCCTACAACCCCGCTCCCCAATCTCTCTCAGGGACCCGGTGGGAGGACATGGCTACCTCATAGGCCTTGAACCACTGTCCTATATCTTCATTCTTTAAAAATTCTTTCACCACTTCCTTTGGTATGTACACCATTGATTCTACCTGCACTGGCGATGCGCTGCTACCAGAGGGAGGAGACTCCATACTTTTAGCTTTCAGCTCCATCTCCCTCAATTTCATTTTATGCTCCATTTGGATTCTTTTCTCTTCCAGAGCCAGCTTTTTGCTTTCCAGCTCCAGTTGCCCATTCAATTTAAGTTTTGCCATCTCCATTTCATGTGCTCAGGTTTCCTTCCTGTCCGCCAACTCTTCTGGCAACAGGACTCTGCCAAACCCATTTAGGCTTTCTACCTGCTCAATTTCCACCACATTCTTAGGTGCCCTTGACTCAATCCAGGCCCTCAGTGCATTTGGTAGTGTAGTTTGGTTCTACATCCAGACTGAGAAACTCCAAACGTTTTGCAGAAGCCCTTCAGCTGGTCTACTGTGTAGCTTTCTAGTCTCTCTTCTTCCCAATCAATTTCAATTCCACCAGAGACTATAGAGGCTGCCTTTTCTATGCTGTTTGGACCAGGCATGATTTTTCAACAAAAAAAAATGGAGATCTCTTGCCAAACAAAAATCAAAAAGTACGTGGCTGCGTTATGGTCTGAACTCACTAAGTAGTGTTCACCAATCACTGTACATGAATCACAAATGCAAATTTGAAATCCTCACCGCTGACTACCAATGTTAGATTTGGGGGTCTCTGGTTGGCACAGGTAAGGGCTTGTGACAAGCAGGGACCCTCTCCTCTAGTCAGGATAAGGGAATTACGCTCTAAAATAACCCCTGCTCACCCTCTAGGCAGTGTGGCGTGAGCAGACAAGGCTTATCTCAGCGTTTATCGGTTAAGCATTTGTGAACACATACAGTAACTCAGGGACAACACCACACATGGACACCACACCAGGGTTTGTATAAAAATAGGTATCTTTTATATAAAGGCTTAGCACAAGACCAAATAATGTAAAAATAGGCTACAATACTGTTAGAACTGTAGTTCCTGTTTAAAAATGCGTAGTTGTCAGTTCTATGCGCTTCGCGCTGTCTGTGCCACTCTCTCGGGGAGGATCGTACTTGGAAAGAGTTAAATAAGCGCTGGGGACTCTCCGGTCCGGTGCGCACACAGTCACAGTGCGAGTAGTACAGTTACCTTGGATCGAGACGTCCGACGCGGACGGTGCGCTGTAGGATTGAAGGCGAACCAGTAGCTTTGTTGGCCTCTCTGCAGTGCGGACCCCGGCGTGCTATAGGCATCTTGGGAGGCGTAGAGCGGGGGCCCTGAGGAGCGAGGCGGACGATGCTGGTTTTTCAGGCGTTCACGTACAGTGCAGCGTGCATGTCGCACCTTCCAGAGCGGGGATGCCTTTAGTCCCGGCTAGCGCGTTGCAAGGCAGCCGGTACGCTGCGAGCGTACGGACCGTACTCAGCCTTGCGGTGCGCTCCAGACACAAATGCCAGCGGCAGGGATACGGCGAGCAGTGCGGCTCTCAAGGGGGAGGGTGAAGCAGTGTGCAGTGCGGCCCTGGTCCTCACGGTGCGAGCATGGCTTGTAGGGGGAGCGGAGTCACATGGTTCGGGGCTTCACAGAGGTCAGAGGGTCGAGGCGCACTTAGATCGTGGCTCTAGCGGCACGGGGAATTTGGCAACTTCCAGCGGTTCTTGTGAAGGCGGAGGGGGAGTGCAATAGTCCTGGGACTTTATTCAGGGGCAAGCTCACCCACAAGCCCTTGGAGATCTTAAAAAGCACAAGTTGAACAAATTATTTTCTAGTCTTTTCCTCTCCTCTCGCAGCAAGGCAACCACTGCAGGCCAATCCCCCAGGTCAGGGACAGTACTCCTCCTTGCAGCTTTCCCAGTTCCTGCTCGTCGGGCAGAGGTTCTTCTTGTTTCAGCAGGATCTAATTTCTTGGGAGCAGGGCCCCAATATGTATACCACATTTCTTTTGTTCTTTGAGGCCACGGGGCCTTTGCCTAGTTCAGTCCAGTTTTTGAGCACTTTGTTTACTGGACTCTGGCTTGTCTTTTCAATGTGCAGGGCAGAGACATCAGACGCTCCACAGGAGGTGGAGCAAGCCTTCTGGTGGCAGAGCACAGCCCTATTTAGAGTCTAGGTGCACTCCTCCCACCCATCTGGAGGTAATCTTCCTATTCACCACCTGGCTGCCCCAGCCTGTCTCCTGGAATTCCCCAGCCCTATCACTCACAGAAACGAGACAGCAGATACACATCCAAGCAGAGGCGGGCTGAAAAGGTTAGGCAAGCAAATACCAACTTTCTAAAAGTGGTATTTGCAAACACAGAATTTTAAAACAACCTTTACTAAAAGATGTATTTTATTATTCTGAGTTCAGGCATACTAAACTCGAATTTCTACCATGTTCCCTGAGTCTGTTAGGAATGTAGATTGTAACAATTCTAACAGCCCATTCTGGCCTATGAGAACAGGTAGCCTTGCAATAGTGAAAAACGAAAATGACTGTAATTCACTATTAGGACAGGCCACACACATCAGGGCGTGTCCTACCTTATACTTATAATGCACCCTGCCTTTGGGCCTACCATAGGGGTGACTAATATGAAGTTAAGGGAAGGTTTGGAGACTGGCAAGTAGGTGCACTTGCCCAGTCAGCATGACAGTACCAGACTGCACGCAGGTTCTGCTATGCCAGACCTTAGACACATTTTACAAGACTGCTTCTGTGGGTGGCACAACCAGTGCTTCAGGCCCACTAGCAGCATTAGGATTTTCAAGCCCTGGGCGCTCCTGTTGCACTTTACTGGGGTCTGACAGTAAACCAAATAAGCCAATCATGGCATCCAATCAATGAATACATTTTATACAGGGAGCACTTGCACTGTGTACAAAAAAGTGGAAGGGAGACCCATGCCAAGGTGCCAGGTCTAACACGTGTCCCCTCCAGCTGAAATGTGGGGAGAACTACCCTACCACAGGGAGTTCTCATCACTAAGGTGGAAAAATCTGGACAGACCGTCAGCATTGGCGTGATCTGTGCCAGGGCGATGTTCCACCGTGAAATCCATACCCTGTAGGGAAATGGACCACCTCAACAGCTTTGGATTCTCACACCTCATTTGCATCAACCATCTGAGGGGCCTGTGGTCTGTCTGAACCCAGAAGTGAGTCCCAAACAGGTAGGGTCTTAGCTTCTTCAGTGCCCAGACCACAGCAAAAGCCTCACTCTCAATTGCACTCCACCTCTGTTCCCGGGGAAGTAACCTCCTACTGATGAAGGCTACAGGTTGGTCAAAGCCCTCCTCAGTCATCTGTGAGAGAACAGCCCCTACACCATGCTCTGAAGCGTCTGTCTGCACAAGGAACTCTTTGGAGAAGTTGGGTGCCAGGAGCACAGGCACATGGCAGTTTTCAGGGTCTCAAAAGCTTTCTGACAGGTGTCAGTCCAAATCATTTTCTTTGGCTGCTTCTTGGTAGTCAGCTCTGTAAAGGGTGCAACAATGTTGCCATACCCCTTGACAAACCTCTTGTAGTACCCGGTGAGTCCCAAGAAGGCCCTCACCTCTGTCTGGGTTTTGGGGGGTTCCCAAGCCAGGATGGTTTCAATCTTGGGCTGAAGGGGCGCCACCTGGCCGCTCCCAACTTGGTGTCCCAAGTACACCACAGAACCCTGCCCGATATGGCACTTACTCGCCTTGATCGTGAGGCCTGCCTTGCGCAGTGCCATCAACACTTCCCAGAGGTGGCGCAGCTGTTCTTCCCTTCTGACACTTGCACTGTGGCACTGATTGGCAGTGGCATAGTGCTCTGAGCAGCTTACACCAGCAAAACACATGAGGCATAGTAACAAAAAAGTGGAAGGGAGACCCACGCCAAGGTGCCAGGTCTAACACTAGGTAGTTTCAATCCCCTGCCCTATTACATACTAGGGGCATATGGGGTAGGTCATGACAATTACGGGGATACCCCACCATACCATAGTGTACCCTAGTGTATGTTGGGTGTCTTAACTGTATTATAATGTGTTCCTTTTAGTTTGGCACTGGCACTGGGCCTGGTTAAACAGAGCCCAGGGTCAGTCAGAGTCAGTTACCACCAGTTCCAATCAGCAAAAAGTTGGGGGGTGCCCAGAGCACAGGATGACTTTGCAACATAGCCCCCCTCCCCCCCAAACCAAAGGTGATGGGTTACTAACCTACACCCTGGTAGTCCTCATTGGCTAAGTGGAAAAACCTGGAAAGTCCATCTGCATTGGCATGGGCAACCCCAGATCTGTGTTCCACTGTAAAGTCCATTCCCTGTAGGGAAATGGATCACCTTAACAGCTTAGGATTTTCCCCTCTCATCTGCATGAGCCACCTGAGAGGCCTGTGGTCAGTTTGACCACGAAAGTGAGTCCCAAACAAATATGGTCTCAACTTTCTCAGTGACCACACCACGGCAAAAGCCTCTCTCTCAATGGCACTCCACCTCTGCTCTCTGGGAAGAAGCCTCCTGCTAATAAAGGCAACTGGCTGGTCAAGCCCCCCTTCATTTAGCTGTGACAAAACTGCCCCAATCCCTTGCTCTGAAGCATCAGTCTGAACTACAAATTATTTTGTGTAGTCAGGGGCCAGTAACACAGGTGCTGATCACATAGCAGCTTTCCGGGTGTCAAAAGCCTACTGACACTCTGGGGTCCAAATCACCTTTTTGGGCCTCTTTTTAGAAGTCAGTTCTGTTGGGGGCCCCACAATGGTCCCATAATCTTGAACAAACCTTCTATAGTACCCTGTCAGTCCAAGGAATGCCCTGACCTGAGTCTGGGTAACAGGAGCTGTCCAATCCAAAATAGTTTGGATTTTAGCTTGGAGAGGCTGTACATGGCCCCCACCTACCAGGTGACCCAGGTACACCACGGAACTCTGCCCTATTTGGCACTTGCTTGCTTTAATAGTCAGGCCTGCTTCCTGCATGGCCTGAAGCCCTTCCCTTAGGTGGTTTAAGTGACCCCCCCCAGGTAGAACTGTATACAGCTATATCATCCAGGAAAGCTGCACTGAACTCTAAAGACTCTCTTAGCAGGCTCAATGGCCCCCTCACAGGGTGTCCAAACACCAGCTCAAAAGGACTGAAACCAACCCCTTTCTGTGGCACCTCCCTGTAGGCAAACAGTAAGCATGGGAGGAGAACATCCCATCTCCTCCTGAGTTTCTCTGACAACCCATGTATCATGCCCTTCAGGGTTTTGTTGAATCTCTCAACAAGACCATTTCCTTGTGGGTGATAGGGGGTGGTGAACTTGTATTTGACACCACACTCATCCAACATAGCAGTCAGATAGCTGGACAGGAAGTTCGTGCCCCTATCTGACACCACCTCTTTTGGAAAACCCACTCTGGTGAACACACCAAGCAGTGCTCTAGCCACTGCCGGTGCATCAATGGTTCTAAGAAGTATGGCTTCAGGGTATCTAGTAGCATGGTCAACTACCACTAAGATATACCTATACCCTGATGCAGTAGGTGGATCCAGGGGACCAACAATGTCCATCCTCACCCTTTCAAAAGGAACCCCAACCACTGGCAGTGGTATTAGGGGAGCCTTTGTCTTGCCCCCTGTCTTGCCACTGGCCTGACAGGTGACACAGGAGCTGCAAAACTCCTTTACCTTTTCAGACATATTGGGCCAGTAGAAATGGTTCACCAACCGGTTCCATGTCTTTGTCTGTCCCAAATGTCCTGCCAAGGGGATATCATGACCCAATTCAGGATGAACTCTCTGTACTTCTGGAGTACCACCAATCTCCTGGTGGCCACCTCCTTGAGGTTTCTGACCTCAGTATAAAGCAGTCCATCTTCCCAGTAGAGTTTGTGAAACCCACTGTCATCCCCCTCCTCTTGCTTAGAAGCAATCTGCCTAAAACTCTCAAGGGTGGGACAGTCAAGCTGTCCCTGACTGAACTCCTCTCTGGAGGGTCCACCTGCTCCTGTCAGTTCTGCCAAATCTGACAGCTCTGGCAGGGATGGAGTCCCTCCTTCAGAGGCCAGATCCTCCCCATCAGGGTTAGATTCTTCCTGCACCTCTGGAGTTCCCTGAGCTGGCTCACCAGGCCCAGTGCCCTTGTCCTTGGATGCTTGGCCCTTTGTTCCAGGGTCCAAGTGTCCAGCCCCTCCCTTCTGGCTAGTCTGTGACCTAGTCACAGCTGTTACCCACTCAGGGAGCTCCAATATTTTCATAAGGAGTCCTCTCTCCACGCAGAGGCTTCAAGATCATTGTCCAGTAAACACTGGAATGGGAGCACCTTTGACACAGCTACCTTCATAGGGCCTGTCACACCTCCCCATTCCAAATCCACCACAGCCATGTGATGGAGTTTGGTAGTGCTGTCTGCATATGTCACCGGGTGAAACTCACCAGGTAACAACCTCTCTGGCGGCACCAGTTCATCCAGGACCATAGTTACACTAGCCACTCAATCAATCGATTAATCAATCAATCAATCAGAGAATTTATAAAGCACACTACACACCCGCGAGGGTCTCAAGGTGCTGGGGGGGGGTGGCTGCAGCTAGTGGTCGAAGAGCCATGTCTTGAGTAGTCTCCTGAAGGTCTGTGGGTCTTCTGTCTGACGTAGGAGGAGGGGGAGGCAGTTCCATGTCTTGGCAGCGCGATGGGAGAAGGGCCTGCCCCCGCAAGTGGCTCTGTGGATGCGTGGGACGGCGGCCAGTGAGAGGTCGGCGGAGTGGAGTTTCCTGTGGGGTACGTAGAATGATAGTCGGTTGTTGGGGTATTCTGGGCCGGTATTGTGGAGTGCTTTGTGTGCGTGGGTCAGGAGTTTAAAGGTGATTCTTCTGTTGACGGGGAGCCAGTGCAGGTCTCTCAGGTGGGGGTTGATGTGGTCTCGGCGGGGGACTTCGAGGATCAGGCGTGCAGGGGCGTTCTGGATTCTTTGAAGTCTGCTTATGAGCTTGGACGGGGCTCCGGAGTAGAGGGCGTTGCCGTAGTCGAGTCTGCTGCTAATGAGGGCATGGGTGACGGTTTTTGGTGTCTGTAGGGATCCACCTGTAGATCTTGCGGAGCATGCGGAGGGTGTAGAAGCAGATTGAGGAGACTGCGTGGATTTGGTTGGACATGGTGAGCTTCGAGTCGAGGATGACTCCCAGGTTGCGTACGTGGTTGGTGAGAGGTTGGACCCGAGGATGAGGATCTCCATCTTGTCCGTGTTCAGTTTGAGCCGGCTCTCTTCCATCCAGTCGCCAATGGCCTTCATACCACAGCGGAGGTTGGCTTTGGCGGTGAGGGGGTCTTTGGTGAGGGAGAGGATCAGCTGGGTGTCGTCGGCGTAGGAGATTATGTTGAGGTCATGAAGTCTGGCGATGCGAGCGAGTGGTGCCATGTAGATGTTGAAAAGTGTCGGGCTGAGGGATGATCCTTGCGGGACGCCACAGATGGTCTTGGTGACTCCTGAGTGGAACGGGGGAGGCGGACTCTTTGGGATCTGTCGGAGAGGAAGGAGGTGATCCAATCCAGGGCCTTGTCGCGGATCCCTGCGTCGTGGAGGCGTGTGCGTAGTGTCTGATATCAGACGGTGTCGAAGGCGGCTAAGAGGTCCAGGAGTATGAGGGCTGCTGTCTCGCCGTTGTCGAGTAGGAATCTGATGTCGTCTGTGGTGGTGATGAGGGGGGTCTCGGTACTGTGGTTCTTGCGGAAACCTGACTGTGAGGGATCGAGGATGCTGTTGTCTTCCAGGTATCGGGTGAGTTGGGTGTTGACGATCTTTTTGATGACCTTCGCCGGGAACGGAAGCAGGGAGATGGGCCGGAAGTTCTTGAGGTCGCTCGGGTCCGCCTTGGGTTTCTTCAGTAGGGCGGTGATCTCGGCGTGTTTCCAGCTCTCAGGGAAAGTCGCGGTCTCGAAGGAGAGGTTGATGATGTTATTCGGGTGGGGTGCGATGGAGCTGTCGGCCTTGTTGACGACGTGGTGGGGAAGGGGGTTGGAAGGGGCGCCTGAGTGTATGGTGCTCATGGTTTTGACGGTGTCCTCGGTGGTCACGCTGGACCATGCGGTGAGGCATTCGTGGTCGGTGGGGATCGGTGGGTCCAGCATGGTGGGGTTGGCGGGGTTCGTCCGAGGATTGAAGCTGTCTTGGATGTCGGTAATCTTGCGGTGAAAGAAGGCAGCGAGGGTGTCGCACAGGGCTTGTGACGGCGGGATGTCGTTGGTGCATGATCCGGGGTTTGAGAGTTCCTTCACGATGTTGAAGAGCTCCTTGCTGTTGTGTGCGTTGTTGTCGAGGCGGTCTTTGAAGGAAGACTTCTTTGTGGTCCTGATGAGGTGGTGGTGACTGCGGATGGCGTCTTTGAGGGCTGCGCGGCTGTCGGGCGGTTTCTCGCTGTGCCAGGTGTTTTCCAGTCTCCGACAGGTAGGCTTGGAGGCTAGGAGTTCTGGGGTGAACCAGCTGGCTCTCTGGCTGGTGTCTCTGTGGGTGTGTTATCTCATATGGGCTAAGGTGTTGGTGCAATCTTCCATCCAGGGTCTGATGGTGCGGGCCCCCTCCTCGCGGTCGGTGGGGTTGGTCAGTGGGTTGAGTGCGAGGTGTGTTTGTAGTAGTTCCTTGGTGACTTTGCGCCAGCGACGTCTGGGGTTCTGTAGGGTGCAGTGATGTGATGTGAGACGGGTTTCTGGAAGGTGAAGTGGACGCAGTGGTGGTCGGTCCAGGTGAGTTCGGAAGCACGGCTGAAGGCAACGTGGGGGCTGGAGGAAAAGATGGTATCGAGCGTGTGGCCGGCGATGTGGGTAGGTGTCGTGGCGATCTGTGTTAGTCCGAGGGTGGCGAGGTTGTCGATCAGGGTGGAGGAGTTGCTGTCGTTGTTGTTGTCCAGGTGGTAGTTCAGGTTGCCAAGGAGGATGTAGTCGGTGGGGGTCAGTGCGTGCGTGCTGATGAAGTCGGTGATGGAGTTGCAGAATTGGGGACGGGGTCCGGGTGGTCTGTAGACGAGGGTGCCTCTTAGGGTGGTCTTGGGGTCCGTATGGATTGGAAGTGCATGTGTTCGGCGGTGCTGAGGGTGTCGACGGTGTTTGTAGAGACCTTGATGGTGTTCTTGTGGATGATGGCGATTCCTCCTCCGACTCCGTTGGTGCGGTCTCTACTGGTGATCTTGTATCCGTCGGGGATGGCCACTGCGATGTCTGGGGCGGAGGCTTCGTTCATCCAGGTCTCGGTCAGGAAGGCTATGTCTGGTGATGTGGCGTCGAGCAGGTCCCAGAGCTCGAGGGCGTGTTTGTGTGCGGAGCGGGTGTTGAGCAGGATGCATCAGAGCTGGTTGGGTTCCGTCGGTGCAGGCGTCTCGGCGTCTTCGATGCAGGAGAAGCTGCAGTTCTGGCAGGTGAAGGGGCCGTGGTTGCGCTTGGGGGCGGCCTTGTGGCAGTTGAGCGGCCGTCCGTGGTTGAGTGCGATGAGGGTGTTGGCATCATAGCGGATGCGGGCTTCCTGGATGCCGCGTGGTCCAGGGGTCATGGGCTGGGCGCGGTCCAGGCACAGACGGGCTTGCCTTAGGTGCGCCCGCTGCGCAACCTTACAGCGGCCGCCATAAATGGAGGCGTGGGGAGGGAGCCACTGTGTCTCTGAAAGCCTCAACCTCAGTCCCATTCACTTTAGGCCTCTGTCTGTACTTGTCCATGTTTGGAGCTAAGGCAGCAAGGGTGGCAATACTCACCCTTTACAGGGACACTAAGGTTGCTTGTACCACCTGCCTGTTCTGTACACCACGCTCCACCCCTATACTGACACTGGAAATCCCTGTGGATGGCCCCTTAGGTGGGAGCTTCTTGGCGCAGACAGCATCTCCCTGCTTATGCCCTGGCTGGTTACAGTCAAAGCACTTACCCACCTTTGAGGGATCAAAGAACCTACCAGGCTTTCCCTGAAACCCCCTCCCTTTGAATTTGGGTTGGCTCGGGGCCCTCCTCCTTGTGCAGGTTTTTGTGGGTCTTTGGAGGACTCCTTAGGTTTTTGACCTTCATTTCCCTGGGCTTTCCCCTGGGGAGGGACCTGTCCTCCTTTCTTCTGGTCACCCCCCTGGTGCTGAATGGGGTTCTCACCCACTCATCAGCTGATTCCCCCAGCTCTCTGGGGTCTGTCAGCTTAGAGTCCACTAGATACTGGCGTAACTTTCTTCTGCACAATGAGTCAAAATGTGTTCTTTCAAAAACAAATTATACAATCCCTCATATGTGTCAACTTTGTTACCAACAATCCAGCCTTCCAGTGCCTTTACTGAAACGTGCACAAAGTCTACCCAAGACTCAATTTCTGCGTGCCTCTAAACTTCACCCTGTACTGTTCTGGAGTCAGACCAAATCTCTTGACTAAGCATGCCTTCATCTGCTGGTATGATTCTGCATCCTCTCCCTTCAGGGTCAGGAGCCTATCCCTCCCAGCTACTGGAATCAACTCCCACAGGAGTGCACCCCAATATCTAGAGTGTACCTGTCGGAGGGATGGGCGGAAATGGAAACTAGGAGGCCGTAGTGTGGGTTGAATTGTGAAATTTATTAGGGAAGATACAAGGTAGTGGTAAGAATTAAGGTCAGCATCAATGGATATGAAGGTCCCGTAGTATGGATGATCCGGTGGTTTTGATGTAGGTTGTTTGGTTCAGCTGTGGCTCTCTTCCTCCGTCTCTGTTTGGTGACAGCCACCTCGGAAGGCTCAAAGGAAAGGAAAGAGCGGTCAGTGGACTGTATGAGTTCCTATTATGAGTCACCGTCACCACACCCAATGTGTATCAAGAAGAAGGGGAAAACAGTATCTACACTATACTCTAGTGTGACTCCTTCTTTATTCAGGAGATTATGTCAATTTTGGGCTTTCTTCTGAGAAGCCAGTGGGGAGGGCTGAGTTCCCCCTACAGCCGTCAAAATACCCTGCATATATCGCAGTTTAGCCCATTGACTCAATACAAAGAAACTGGTACTGCCGCATTTGGTTGAGGGAACTTATAGGGAAGTGTCAGGGTTGGATTGCGAGCATGCAGGAGGCCAAAACCAAAGAAGAAGGAAATGCAAAAAAAAAACATAGAAGAAAAGAAATGCCCACGCTAGTTCCTACCCTCTGTTCCCTCCCTCACCCTCCGTCCCCGCAGCACCACTCACCGCGTCTGCCGCAACTCTTTCAGCATCCTCCAGGGGCGTCCACCAGTCCTCGTACCAGCGGTCTGCGTCTCCCTCCTTGGCAGTGCTTCCTTCGTCCTTCGGCGTCTCCTGGAGCTCCTTCTCCGTCCACTGATCCTACGACTCAAACTCTGCGGCATCTTCCAGGTTCCTCCCACTGCGCTCTTCCTTGTCTATCGTCCATTCCCATAAAGCCGGTCGTCCCGCCTCATCCTGGGAATGCTTGTCTCCCCATTGGTTGACCTTCCTTTCTCTTTACTCTGCTTCCTGTGGGGAGGAAGGAGTATTTTCTGTTAACCCTTCCTGTCCCGCATCCGTGGTTGGGCAGAATATGGCCGAAAGGGGTGAGTCTCCGTCCTCCTCCTGCTTCTTTTCCTCACAGGACCCTACTTATTTTAAGGGTCCTCTCAAAAGCTGCTAGCCACTTGTCAATGTCACCCCCCTCGATGTACTTGGGTACTATGCCTTTGGGAAGTTTAGGTTCAAATCTACCACCCCTGGACATCTCAGCATCTTCTTCACTTTTGCTGCCACCATTCCTTTACTCCTCCTCCCTATCCCACTTTCTCTTATCCAATTCGAATTTCTCCTTCTCCAAGGCTATCAACTCTAATTGAGCCTGAAGCTGTCTCTCTGCAAGGGACAGTAGTGGTACCTGAGTAAGGAACCTTTCCCCACTCCCACCACCACCTTGATTCACCTGGCTAACACTAGTCACAATCAGAAAGTCTCATCCTCACCCCTCTCTCGGGTGAAGTTGGGGGGAAACATCTTCCCACCCCCTTGGACTCTCCTCCGCTGCCCTGGCCCAGGCCTTTAGGGACTCAAGCAACCCTGCCTTCCTCATCTTCTTGGCAGGATGCAGCCACCTAAGCCTACACTGTTCTCTAAGATCCGCCATATTAAACTGGGACAGTTTAGCCAGGTCCAGCTCCATGGTTCCCTAGTTTTGGGTCACAAAAAACTAGGCACAATAGACTTAGAACAATTTGGAAAAATCAAAACAATGGATTAAAAACAGTTTAGTCCAAATTCGAAAAATCAAACTCAAAAGTTTTGTTCTAAGGCAATTTAGAGGATTTTTATAATCTTAAATTATTCACTGAAGGTCTACTTTTTTAACACAAGTCCTCATCCCACCGCTGCCACCAAATGTTGGAAAGTGGGTTATTGATAGGGGCAAATGTAGGTCTGCCACTGGCAATAAGGCCACTAACACATGATAGGACTAAGCATAGGTCTTAGAAAATTATTCCTTTGCTCAACCTTTGGTAACGTGGCTGCGAGCAGACAGGCTTAACTTCAAAAACAGGTATGTAAAGTATTTAAAAACACCATTTCAGTAAATAATTAAGACACAACACAAAATAAAAATCCAACACCAATTTATAATATTAGGTAATATTTTTATCTTTTAAATGACACCAACATGAACAAAATCCACTGTACGGAACCAGAGATATGAATTTTTAAAGATTAGTCACTTTCTAGTGCTTAGAAACCAACATTGCCCCTTTAAGTCATTTTGTTTTCTCTGTCAGGGACACACCTTTAGAAATTGTTCTGAAGAATTTTCTCACCACTGTAGTGGGCCGCCTTCTTCAGCAAGCGGGGTCCAGTTGGAACACCTTCCTGGCGTTCTGCTTGCGGGTCCCAAAGTATCCAACACACAATCCAAGGTTCTGGAAACTCCAAGAGGGTCCTTGAAAGTGTGAAACTTCAATTCCGCAATCCACTTGAACAAAACCCTTACAAATCAACTGGTACTCCAGGCTTTGAATTCTTTGTGGGGCTGTCCAGGTGAGCTCTGTTAACCTGTAGCTTGCAGGGAGTTCCACTCTTAAGTCATTTGGCATCAAGTTAATCCACAGGGCTGTAGTTTCAGGTGGTGCCGTCTTCCTAGGTCAGGCCTTAGAGTTCCTTGCACAGCAAAATCTTCAGCAGGGCACTTCTTGCTTCATTCAGTTTCAAGCAGCAGAACTGGAGGGCTCTGCCCCTCTCAGATACTTCTTCAAAATTCTCTGGGTCAAGCACCAGGTCACTGCTGACCAATGAGAGCAGGGCAATTCCTCATAGTTATGACCACATCCTGTAGAGTGTGGCATTAGTTTGTCCCAGAGTGCATCATTCTTCCAAATCCATAATGGATGATTTTCCAGCAAGGAGGTAAGAGCTGGCTAAACACACCACCTGGATGGCTTATTTCCATGGACTCTCCCCCTACCATCTGCACATACCTTCCTTAAGCCTAGCCCTGACTCTGGGTCAAGACTGTCAGAGTGGACTGAAACCCAGGCCTCCCCTCTGCCTTTGAAGAGCATATTTTATGACGCCACCTCCTGGCCTGACATTCCTATAGACCAGCACACTGCCCTCCCAGCAGCCTGGCTAATCCACCTAACTCTGACCAATCAGGGCAGACCACTGAAAGGCTGAATTTGGACTTACAAACAAGAAAGTCTCATACCTTCTTATATGTACACTTTAGGAGAAATTCAACAATATAATATTGTTGGATTTACTACTACCATTCTGGGAAGTCTTTGAATGGTCCGGTTAGTCCTCTCCTTTCAATATTTATTAATCAATCACTTCCTACCATGTTAACCTATGGGCCATGGGGTTTGCAATGGGGAAAATGACTTGGGCCACTTTTCAAGAACCAGGGCTTATAAAACCATATTTAATAAGAATTTCCCTAATTTCTACAGGACACCCACCCCCTGTGCAACTAGGAGAGGCTTCAGGGGTTCTGAATCTGGAGAAATATTGCAGATAATCCTTAGCCAATTCATCTAGCATCAATGTTGAATTTGAGCAGCTCTTTAATACAATGTGGAGAGTGAAATGTACAATTTCACTTTACCCAGGCACATAAAAACTCATTTTATAAGGGCACTCCTTTTAGATAACTGACCCCCCACCCCTGGGATACCTAGGGGTGACCCTGGGGGTCCCTAATATGCAACAACATGGTAGGTTTTTCATTTTTAAGGGCCCCTACCCCCCAATGTCGAGTTTGGGCACAATTTAAGGTTTAAAAGCTGTCCTGTCCACCAGGGATGCGTTTAAACTGACCTCAGGCTTCAGCACTGCACACATGCTAGTGCAGAAAATCTGCTGGCCTCTAAACTGCCATGACCCAGGATACCGGAGACTTCTAGGTAGTTTCAATCCCCTGCCCTATTACATACTAGGGGCTTATGGGGTAGGTCATGCCAATTACAGGGGTACCCCACCATACCATAGTGTACTCTAGTGTATGTTGGGTGTCTTAACTGTATTCTAATGTGTTCCTTTTAGCTTGGCACTGGCACTGGGCCTGGTTAAACAGAGCCCAGGGTCAGTCAGAGTCAATTACCACCAGTTCAAGTCAGCAAAAAGTTGGGGGGTGCTCAGGGCACAGGATGACTTTGCAACAACATATATGTCGCTCCCTTGGCCAATCTCTTAAGGACACACGGGTTTATTCCCGTATCATATGCTGACGATGCGCAGCTCCTTTTTCCATTCAGCAAACTCACAGCTGCGGTCCAGCATGCCTTCTTTGATGGAATGCGAGCTGTATCACAATGGATGGTAAATAACTTTCTACAATGTAATGTGGGAAAAACTGAGGTAATGCTCTTCGGAGAGGCCCCTTTCCTGTGGACTACTGATTGGTGGCCATCAGATGTGGGCCCTCACCCGGTCCCCAAACACGTAGTGAAAAATGTGGGTATCCGATTAGATCAGGCCCTGAGCCTGAAAGAGCATATTACTCAGACATCTGGTTCCTGCTTCCATGTAATAGGATTACTCCGTAGAGTCTTCCTGTTATTTCCCGACTCCACTCGTAAAACACTGGTCCAGGCCCTAGTACTCAGCCGTCTGGACTACTGTAATGGTCTGCTGATCTCAGCCAATGACACCTTACTCAGCAGACTGCAAGTAGTCCAAAATACAGCCGCACGGTTGGTCCAGAATGCACCACCTAGGTCACCTTCACACCCCCTGTTGGTAAAGCTCCACTGGCTGCCAATTCGCCAACGGATCAGGTTTAAAACCTGTTGCGTTATTCATAAAGCACTCCAGAACCTGGGTCCTTCCTATTTGGCGGAGAAATGTATACCCTACGCACCTGTGCGATCTCTCCGTTCTAGTAGTAAACATCTTCTTGAAGTACCCAGTATAAGAAGGGCAAGATTGGGAGGGAAGGCTCTCTCCTATCTTGCTATCCGTACGTTATATCTATATCTATTGTGATAAGTCACATGGAGTGTATAAGTGTGGGGATGTTGGTCCGGGAGATGTCCAGGAGGAACACTAGGTGTTTTTAAAACACCCCTCACACACTATGAATCCCATAGTGTCATGCTTCATCATGAGGGTCTTCCCGTCCCTCTACGGGGCGAGGCGTGTTGCGACCGACGACTACGTGGGAGCACTGTATTTTGTAATAGGCTATGTGTGGTGTAGAGAAAAGGGAGTAGTAGGGAGTGTGGTGATTAGGAGAAAAAATGTTTTAAAAGTTTCCTGGCTAGTAGAAAAAATATATTTTATTAGCTTCTCCAGCTGGAAACGTTAAAATGGGGTTAGGTAAGGTGTCTTTAATATGCCCTCCTTGGTCGACATGTTTCGTAAGCAGAACCCCCCTGCTTTACTCATCAGGACCATATGTGATCCCTACTACACTCAAACCAATCTAAATATGTGTTATAAGACTATTGTCCTAAAACAGATTACAAAAATAGGCAAATCTGTTTTCAAAAAAGGGGTTGGTTGCCCCTTCCCAAAAATTGGCCAATGGCCCTCTGAAATATAAAAGCAGAAAAACAAATATTTGTATCTTGCTATTGATCAACACATCCAATACTCGACTGGGAATAGGTTTTCACAAGCACAACATAGTGATACATTTCTTATGCGAATGGCGCAGATACATCGATGATGTTCTAATCATATGGACAGGGGAAGAACATGAATTGACTTAGTTTTTTATTTGGCTTAATTCCCAATCGGATGACATCAAGTTTACCATCCAACACAGAAGAGAAACCATTGATTTCTTGGATATCAGCATTAAGGTACAAGAAAACCAACTCTACACAAGTTTATACATAAAGCCAGCTGAAAGAAACACTCTGTTGAGATATTCCAGCCACCATACCAGAGGACTCCATGATAATCTGCCCTTCAGTCAGTTCCTCCGGATCCGGAGGAACTGTTCACTAAAGGAGGATTTTTTCAAAGAATCTGATGAACTGATATCCCATCTCATCTCGAGGGGATACCCGAAAAGACTCGTGAAAAGGGCCAGGAAAAGGGCATGGTTCAACAACAGAGACACTTTGCTAGTGCCCAAGGAACGGCAGGACCCTCAAGATAGGATGATCTGCGTCACAACACATTGTACTAAAAGCAACAACATAAAAAGAACAATCAACAAACACTGGGGCTTATCTCAGACACCATCGATATGCCGGAACCCCCTATGCACGCATTCAAGAAGGCGAAAAACATCAGAGATCATGTGGTCCGCTCTATGCTCGAAACACTGACCAATCCAACGCTTCAAACTATGTGGAAGTTACCGGAAATAATGGGACATTACAAGTGTACAAAATGCAAATCATGTGTCATGTGATTAGAGAAAAAACCCTGATCTATAAACACCATACCATAAACTTGAAATCACACACAAACTGTAACACCAGTGGAGTGATCTATGCAATTCTCTGCCCTTGCGGATTCATGTATATAGGACAAACCATCCCAAAAGTGAAAAAACGGATTCTTCAACACTGCAGCCGCATCCGATGCCAAACAGCCGGAGCCCCTTTGGTCGAGCATTTCAACACCAATCCTCACACTCCAGAATCAATCAAATGGTTAGTGCTAGAAAAAGTGACCCTTGGCCCAAGAGGTGGTGACCTGAGTCCCATCCTGAACACAAGAGAATGCAAATGGATGCACCAATTAGACACCGTTAACAATGGCCTCAAGGAAATGGACGCCACCTACGCTCAGATGGCAGGTCTTGAAACAGAATAGGCACATTCATAACATATCCACATCTTTTTATGAGGCTGGGTGGCAGACACAACATCCAGGGCACTATCGGCCTAACTGGTACACTCATCAATGCCTAATACACACTGTCAATATGTAATAAGTGGCAGATTCAAAACATATCAACTTCTTTTTATGAGGCTGGGTGGCAGACACAACATCCAGGGCACTATCGGCCTAATGGTACACTCATCAATGCCTAATACACGCTGTCAATATGTAATAAGGGACATGTGAAATGTGCGGAACAATATTCCTCCATGAGTGAGCAACCTTTACAAGGATATAGATATGTATACTCAGACCATACTAACATTCCTTTATGAAGCTCAGTGGCATACAAATCACCCAGGGCACCATCAGCTTAATGGTACACTCAACACTGACAAATGCACACTGTCCAGGGGCAATAAGGGACATGTGAAATGCGCGGAATAATATTCCTGTATGAGTGAGCACGCACTTCTATTTCGAGTATTTAGTTATATATTTCTTTAGATCAGACCACATATGTCAAGTACGTTACATATATATATATCAAGTATGTTATATTTAATGTTGTCAAAAACTATTTACTTTTGATGTGCGAATTTGAGAATGTATACACTCATTAACAATATCTACACCACCGGGCTGCTATTCCCAAATCAACACATTTCTCTTGCCGAGTAAACGTACCACTTCACGAGCTAATTACTGCATGATAAAAGAATTGAATGGAGATTATTCGCTTTAGCAGCTTTTATTGAACACACCGACATGTTCAATACTACTGCCTTTGACAGAGATGACACAGTAAGAGGAAAGGAGCTACGCCAGCACATCGCAGTGCCGAGTCATGCCACTACCCCTCCGTCACCATAGAAAACACATGTGGTTTCCATTGGAGGTAGAGGAGCCGAGCCCCTAGGAAGCACGCAGCGGCTGCACCGCGTGCAGAGGCCATGCCCCACAGCGCCTCAGCATAACATGCTGATTGGCCGGAGGTTCTGCTTGAAAGTCTTCTAGCAGATCAAGGCGAGGTAAGAACCCGCTCTCCTGGAGCCGTCCATAATCGTTAGTCGTCCCCCCTAAATTTTTTACTTGCTGCAATCTAGGTCCCGAGCAACCCCTTTTTAAAGCCGGCCATTTATCCCCAGATTTGATTTGTTTATGCTAGGATTCTTAAGGTGCCGTCACTGAGTATTTATACATACATGCTCAAGTATACGCTAACTGTGTTTTCAAATCATGTTTCACCAGTTAATTGCGGCACATCATAGTAGCTGCCCGCACAGACTTTTCAGCCAAAACGCCCGCAACGCGGTGGAGAATGGCGCTCTTTTACTATTATTCCGGCTAACAATAGTCCGTTTTGGAACAGTGGGAAGTGCCAGGTTGACAGGTCGAGCCCCATTATTGATTTTAATGATTTCACTGCGGTACTCCTACGATCGAGTACGCGCTAATTTTGTTCTCAAGGCCTTTTTGTATAATCACGGTTTATCAGTTAATTGCTACACATCGTAATATCTGCATGCATAGATTCTTTAGCTAACATGTACGTTTTGCAGTGGGAGTCATTCCCCATGATGAGAATGGCGTTCCATTTATTATTATTCCGGCAAACATCAGCCCCTTTTTAGAACAGCGGTAAATGCCAGTTTGGTAGTTCTAGCCCCGCAATCGAGTTTACATGGTCACAAACCCTTATCGTTCCGTTCTCCAACCCACTCGCTCTCTCATCCGCAGATTCATTCCGCCTTGTGACCAACACCTGACTACGGGAGATTTACCACCCCGGAACGGGGCGATTTAAGCACCCGCTGAACTCAAACACATCGTGGAAATTAATAACCCACGGAACACATGGTGAATCTCCCCCCCCCCACTAGAGTTTCCAGAGGATTCACATGCATATTTGTCTAGTGCCTAAAGAGATTGTGTATCGCTTTACAGAACCTGAAGAGCGGTTTCGCTGCCATATTAGGAAGGTCCAATCACAGAACTTCCTCCAAGTAGGTACCATTACCTACTTCAGTTAATTCATCTACCACTTACCACTCCACATGGTAATACGTAATTACTATCCTTAGGTGCTCCCGACTATCTACTGTCCTGATGAAGACCCCAACATGAGGATACACCAGCCCTTGAACGCCTAGGGGTCAAAACGTAGACTTCTTCACACCGCCAAACACATGGGACACAAATCTATGAACTATTCATGCCCTATGTATTATGACTAGAGGAGAACTTGTGGATCTTTTGTAGACCATAAAGGTTCTAATGTAAATATTTGCTGTTGTGCTTGTCACAACACCTTTACCCTATCCCTCACCTATCCAATCACCCCCATTCCTCTCACAAAGTTTCCTCTTCTATCTCACTGAGAGCACTGTGTAACAAAACACATGAACAAACCATAATGTTTTGAATTGAAAAGCATTTAATGTGCGTAAAATAATGACAATTGGGATAAATGTTTTCTCTTCCATGTTTTGAACAAAAAAACATTTGACGAATGTGCTACGAAATAAATGCACAGTTTTGACAAACATATCAAGTAATTGTATTGTGGTAGATTCTATGTGACTATTTAGAAATAATCAAACTATCTCGACTCTTCTCTCAAACGTAATGCAATACCAAAGTACAACAAGCATTGACACAGCAAACTGGTCTCGCCTTTGGGACCTTGTAAGTGTTTAGCCAGAGCTATTGATTTTGCCAATGTCTTTAAGCTATGTTGTAGAAGATTGTCCCTGCTGTACACCATGTTGAAAAGTTATAATACATTTTTTTTAGGAAAGCAGTATTAGAGCACAACAAAAAGTAGAACAGAGTGAGAGAGCAAGAGCCATAGGAAGTTAAGAAAAGAGTGAAAGAGACATTCTAGATGGAGGAAGGAAGCAGGCGCATGAGGCTGAGTCCTGGAACAGTACTGGAGCTGGGTCTGGAAGGTATATTCGGAGTACTTGGCATAGGTATGTGGGCCAGGCAGGGCCAGGTAGGGTCTGCCTAATGGCTGGCTAGCACTGCAGCTGACATTAAGTAGCAACGTGACTGGGAAGGACTTCCGGGGGCAAGAAGCAGGACTGGAGTGGGCAGCAGGAAAAGCAGGTAATAGTGCAGAGCTGGGAAACAAAGTGGGTCTGTGGTGGGGTGGTGCACAACAGAGAGCAGGAAAAGCAACAAAAAAGGCTGAAGCAGAGGTTAATCTTTTGTTTACTGCTATTTATACATGAGGTAATTTTAGATTTAAAAAAAAGTATTTTTAGTGTTTCCTCTAGTTATTTTATGCCTTCTCCATATTTGAAATAGTCCATGGAGAATTGGTGGTTGTGCTCAAAGTTTCATGGCATCCCACTAGTGGGACACCCATCTCTCTATAGGAGAATTATACACACGAAAATATTTCTGCAAATCTTTCTGGAGTGTAGAACAAGCTTTTTGAATGTCAAGTGGCAGTCCGGCTGTAAAAATTCTATCTTCACCTGTACACTAAATGTACACTGCTACATGGTTTTGCACTTAAACCGAGACTTTTTTCAAGTTGTGGAAGGAGGCCCAAGCAGATTCAACATGGAGAGTTCTGCTAGGTGTAGTACATCGATTAATTTATTAAATGCATGATGGTTTATTCCTCACTGTTTGTTTTCGAAACTATTGCATCGCCACTGATCTTTTTTGCGTCCATACTAAAAAACGTCTGTTACCAAATGGTGTGGCATTCCAGGAGCGGGGCAGAGCAAAGTGTTTTCTCAGATAGTTTCAGGGCTTCAAGTAGGATGAAAAAACCTTCCCCCCGTGCTAAGCCTTTTTTTGGCTATTTGGGGTAGTTCTTGCTTAGGCCTCTGTAACTTTTTGACTACATAAGGTATCCACGCCAAAATTGCGTCCTTTTTTCCAACATCATGGGGATCCTGAAGGTACCCAGGGTTTGTGGATTCCCTTGGAGGGGATCAAGTTATTAGACAAAATACAGGTACATTTTTTTTTTATTGGAAAAAAGGGCTACAGATGAACATGTCTGTTTTTTTCCCTGCACATGGTATCAAAAAAAGGATTGTGGTCCTGAAATCACCATCTTCCCAGCTTTCAGGGCCAAGCAGACTTTTGTCAGCAAACCAAATTGTTTTACACAGTTTTGGCATTTTTCTGGGACATAGCCTATTTTTGCTATTTTTCTGCTTTCAACCTCTTTCCAGTTAATGTAGAAAAGGGTACGAAAGCAATAATGGATCCTGGTAAGCTATACATTTTGGAAAAGTAGATACAATTCTGAATTCAGCAAGAGGTCATTTGTGTAGATCCTTCAAGGTTTCTTAATAGAAACTACCCGTTGAATATAGGAAACATTGAAAATGAGTTGATAAAAACAGCCATGTGTCAACGTTTTCACCTGTAACTTCTTCTAATTATGACCACTGTTTGAAAGCAATATACTGTTACATCCGCTGGACCTCTCTAGTTGTAGGTTCACCAAGACCCCGACAAACCCAGAGCCAATAACTGAGCAGTGTCTTGCAAAGGTTTTTAGGTCTCGCCTGCATAGGAAAGAGACCTCTTGAGATCGTTGCAGCTTTCCAGGCAAAAACGTGCACCTGTTGCATTGCTTTCAATGCAGCGCGTGCACATTTTGGTGATTTCTTTGTGGGAGCGCGCAGCGACATTTGGTCACACGCTCCCGCAAGGGAAACGCTGCCTGCTCTCGGGCGCAGCTGCGCGCAATGCTTGTTTTTGTAAGCATTGGCCGAGCGCGCACACAACTCCTGCTTCTCCCCCTCCCCACCTCACACGCGGCGAATGCTTGTTTCTTTTTAGTCTCCAGTGTGCATGTTTACACCGGGTTCGGAGAACTTCATTTTTATCTGCAAATGGTTATAAGATGGTGCCAGAGTTCGCCAAAGGCAGAACATATTGACGCCAGAAGCTCAAGGACGTCATGTCCATCGAGACTGAACAATGGGGAAGTACAGCGTGTTACCCGAATGGGTGTGCCAGGTACCCACCAGGAGAGAAGGGGGAATTGGGGGGATCGCCGACCGCAGGGAGGTCCCCCCCCCCCGGGCGGTTTGGGAGGGGCCTGGTGGGGGGGTTCAGCTGTCCATCAATCGGGCATTTTGTTTTGAGCTCCTTTTTGTTATAGCCCAAATCCAGCCCAATTTCAGCCCAAAGTATATCTTTACTTTGCTCCCTCTCTCTGCCACCATTTTAGGTTTGGTGACCTGGTGTCTGGGAGCTTTAGTTAGAAAAAATTTCTGAAGAGATTTTTGAAAGGAGCTTGGTTTCTACTTTTGACGCGGTGGGTGTTTTGGTTGCACTTAGAGAAGCTCTGGGGGAGGGAGATAATTTTAACCCCCCCCTTTTTGCGCATGTTAATTATTCCAGGTTTGAGGCGTTTTATGTCGTTGGGAGTTCGGTGGGGGATGGTGAGTGGGCACAGGTAGGCGGTTCTGGGGCCCGTCAGCTTTCTGGGCCTGGGCAGGGGGAGGACTGGGGGTTTTTGGGGGGAGGGGCGGGGGCTTTTCCATCGTTTTCCGTTTGGGACGTGTGGGGGGGTTTAGATAATTTTTTCCGTCTTGGTCAGAGGGAGTTTAGGGGTTTTCCTCAGGAGGGCCGTAGTGATCTTGTCAGTTTTCCTCGGTGCGTGTTGCAGGGCAGAGGAGGAGCCTCTTAAGGGTTTGGAGCACAGGGATCCTGGTCCTATTGGTGTGCTGATTGGGTCCGGGGGATCTGGCCAGGCTTTAGGCCCGGCTTTTGCGGTGGTTCAGGCAATGTTGTAGGGGGGTGGGGATGACGATTGGGACCCCTTCCCCTCTTTTTGCCCCGGTTCAGCAGGTTGGCAGTGTAGCTTCTTCTTTTCCCAGGCGAGGGGCGGCCTCGGTTGGCGAGGTTGCGGTTTTTTGCAAGTCAGGATTCTAGGCCGGTTAGGGGTTTTGGAGTTCCCAGCACTCCAGTCCAAAACTTTTTTCTTTTCATGATAAAGTCCGTCGCTGGACACAAGACTCGGTAGGGCCGTGTGCGGCCCAAATTACACCGAGGAGAAGGGAGGATGGAGCCTCGCGCGGCACATTCCGTACCGGCGGGGGATCCTGGCGCGGCCAGCGTACGAAGGTCAGGCGCGACCTCGCTGGCCCCAACGTCACGCAGGCTCGGTGGTCTGCAAGACCATCGGCACCGGCTTTTCAGCAGGAGCAACGTAGGGGGGAGTATCGACGTGTACCGTCGGCTCCTCTTTTAGCTTTGAGGTAATCAGCCGTTAGGTCTGGTTCTAATGCAGTGGTTTTCATGTGGTTGCTGCTCCTCTACGGATAGAGGATTCTGTGATATTGGATTACAATGATGTTACTCCTGAAGAAGGAGAGTGGAGGGCCACTGAGGAGTGGGGAGTGCCTTCTCATGTGTATTCTAGTTTTTTGCAGCACCAGTGGTGGTGCAGCCCAGGAGGGCAAGATCATCGGGACCCAGAAGAGAGCGCGGCCCCTCGGTGAGGGTTCCTCGGACGGTGGACCCAGTTGAACGTGTGGTTGGAGATCGGCGCCTGGTCAGGCAGCCTTGTTGAACCCAGGTGAGAGTACCGTCCCACGGGCCAAACCAAAGATGGTGTCGGTGGGAACGGGGGTTGCACTATTACGGGAGGAGCCGGGTGGTAAGCTCCACAGGGGTTAATATGTTCAGGTCAAGGGTGGGGACGGGTGATTTGGTTGTCGCAAGAGTAAAAGTTGAATGTGGCATAAATATGGAGCCTGAAGTCCTGGGTAAGGAACCTATACAGACTAAAGAGTTCACGTTCATAACCCTGCCTTATATGGGCGTTACGAAACCAGTGGGTGCACATTTAAGGTTAAGTACGAAGGAATACATAATACAAGGTGAATATGTAGAGTTGTTGAAACTGCTGCATAGAGAAGTTAGATCTAAGGAGGGGTCTCAAGAAGGGGAGTACGAGTTGAACAAGCGCCCTAAGGTTCCTTTAACCATTGAACATTGGACGGCGGCAATTTTAATATACGCCAGCGCAAATTATGAGAAATTTCCTGAACACTGTATGCCCCTTTTCAAATGCTTGGTTGTTCTACATACACCCAGTTAACAGGCAGTGTCTGCGCTTGGGCACAGCACGATGGAGAGTTTCGGGCTTGTATGGCTTGGGATCCCAATGCAAAGTGGGGTGGGTTAGACAATGATTCGTGGCAACATCCCACGGGGGCGCCTTCGGGGGGTGAGGCGATATTTACGGCACGTGGCTTGCCTTTAGTTTATCGGCCCTTTCAGGGGAAGCCCACCCGGGGAGGGGTGGGGAGTGTAGCATATGCCCAATCTGGATCAGGAGCGTGCTGGGAGTTTCATCAGGGCGTGTGCACGAGAGAATACTGTAAGTTTCGACAGGTGTTCCCAATGTGGGATGAGACATCCCTTGGTTTAAGCGTTGAGGTCTTCAACCACAGGGAGGTCCACAGTGGCAACAGGCCAGTACCGGCTCCTCCATCCCCGCCCCCCCCTCATCGATCCTAAGGCAGTAGGGGAGGTAAGGGGCCTCAGGGACCTAGGCGTCAGGGTTCATACGCTATTTCAGTTGGGTACTTTAGCGCAGGGGCTGCCAGGGTATGAGGACTTGGGGGCCACTCAGTTGTTCTTGAAAGGTTCTGAGGAAGGTTTCCGTTTGGGTTACAGTGGTCCACGGGTGAGACAGTGGGCTAGGAATTTAAAATCAGCACAGGAACATAGTTTAATAGTTTAGGCGAAGTTAGATAAAGAAGTCAGGGAGGCCGGATGGCAGGTCCTTTTGAGGACTGGCCAGTTGAGAATTTGTTGCTGTCACCAATTGGAGTCGTTCACAAGACGGAGGCTGGCAGTACCGATTGATCCCGCACTTATCATGGCCTGAAGGGTCCTCAGTCACTGTATTTATTGATGAGGAAGCTACGTCTGTGTCCTATTCCTCTGTTGAGGTCGCCATGGCATTGGTGGTGTCTGCCGGCGTCTCTGCTGAAAGGGCAAAATGTGATATTAAATCTGCATTTCGATTGCTTTCAGTCCATCCTGAAGACTGGTGTCTTCTGGGCATCCATTTCAATGGCAAATGGTACGTGGACGAGGCACTGCCTATGGGTTGTTCGATTTCTTGTTCTCTTTTTGAGAAGTTCAGCACCTTTCTCCACTGGTTTTTCACTCACTAGTCAGGTCAGGTGTTAGTGACCCACTATTTGGATGATTTCTTTTTTGTTGGTTCCCCGGGCTCCTCGGAGTGTCAGGCAGCCTTGGTCACATTTCCGACCCTCATGGAGCTTTTAGGTGTGCCATTAGCATTGGAAAAGACAATGAGTCCTTGCGCGACCATGTCTTTTTTGGGCATTGAGATAAATTCTCGGGCAATGCAGGTTCGCTTGCCAGTGGATAAGAAAGCAAAATGCTGGAGCTATTACAAATACTGTTGGTCAAAGCAAAGGTCACAGTCAAAGAAGTGCAAGTCCTTTTGGGCCATTTGAATTTTTGCCTGTAGGGTGGTCAGAGCAGGGCGCACTTTTTGTAGGCGCCTAGGCAGAGCTTTGTCTGGTTCTCATTGCCTCATCACCATGTGCGTTTGTCAGCGGGGGTCAAGGAGGATCTGCGTATGTGGGAAACCTTTCTGCACTCTTTCAATGGGTTCCTCTGTACAGGAAAGATGACTGGGGTGGGACGTTTAGATTTTCTCTGATGCTGCGGGCAGTGAGGGCGTTGGCCTGTACTGGCAGGGCAAGTGGTGTGCTGAGAAATGGCCTGCGAAGGTGGACAGACAGGGGTTGGAGTATTGCTTTCATGGAACTGTTTCCGGTGGTAGTGGCATTGACATTGTGGGGCCAAGAGCTGGCGCACAGAAAAGTTCTTTTTCGGATTGACAACTTGGCGGTGGTGGAAATCATCAATAGACAGTCAGCCAGGGACACCCAGATTTTGCAACTGCTTCGAGTGTTTGTGTTGGGCAGCCTTAGATATGACATCAGTTTCAGGGCCTTGCACGTTCCTGGTGTGGACAATGACATTGCGGATGCTTTGTCTCATTCATAAGTGTGAGAGATTCAGTAGGCTGGCCTGGGAGGCGGACCTGACGCAGACCCCAATGCCGGATCACCTGTGGTATGTAGGCGACGTAGGGTCATACAGCTGGTGGTCAGTTCCTTGTCGGCCTATACTCGGGCAGCTTATGCTGGCGTGGAGAGAATTTCTGGTTTCAGGTGCGTATCGTAGGGATGAGATGTGGCGGGGATCAGATGATGTAGTTCAATTCATGTGAGTCATTATATATAAGGGCCTTTCCAAAGTTACCATTGCAGGAAAGTTGGCAGGGATCTCCTTTATGGGGAAATTGTGGTGGGGGTATTCCCCTTCCGTCGGGGAGTTGGGGAGGCAAATGTTGGAAGGTTGGGCCAGGGAGCAGGGCAGGGATGTTCCAGTTCATAGGCCTTTGTCCTGGCAGGTTTTAGCACGCCTATTAGGTTCGTTATTGGTTGTTTGTAGGGACAGTTTTGAATCTTGTTTATTTTCCACCCTTATGGTTTGGATGTATTTTGGGGCTTTTAGAGTCTCCGGATTTTTAGGTTCTATGCCAGGTTGGGCCTTGTTTGGAAGGTCTTCTTTTTAGCAGATCATGGTGTCCATATTTGGTTGGGTTGCGCTAAGACAGATCAGAGAAACCTGGGTAAAGGTGTATGGCTGGAGCGGTGTCTCCGGCTTTTGACATGTCCCATTACTTGGGCTCATCGGTGGAGGAATTTGTCAGGAGGGGTGTCGGGGTGTTTCGACATGCTGATGCAAGCTGAGTTACCGATTATCAGCTGCGTATGGGCTGGGCAAAGCCCTGGAGAACATCGGTTTGGAAGGGTCTCATTTTGGGACCCATTCTTCAGATTTGGGGCGGCCACTGCAGCTTGCAATAGGAGTTGGTCCAGGGGGGACTTTATGAGGATTGGGGCGCTGGTCATCCAATTGTTTTCAGCGTTATGTGAGACGCCCTGTGGAAGAAGCGCTGGCGTCATCCTCTTTATCTTGAATGCTCAATTTGTTTTTTCTATTTCAGGTTCGGTAGCGGGACCTCGCTCTTCACAATTGACCATCTGGATAGTGGGGCATTCCTTCATCAAATGGGCCTATGTTCATGCTTGTCGATCATATTTTGGAAAAGCCCTGGGTTTTAATACTCATGTCTTAATGTTGTTTGGAAAGGGAAGGGTGGGATGTTGTGGAGGGAGCTGGTTCTTGCTTTCAATAGTTGGGTGGTCGGGGCCAGTGCCAGGATGTTTTATTCATTCATGTGGGGGAAAGTGATCTTTGTAGAGTAAAAAGTGTGGTTTTATTATGGGCAATAAAAAGGGATTTGGTTTTTTATAAGAGCAATGGTCAAGGTGCCATGTTTTGTGGATGGAGCTGGTTCTACTGAGATTTTGTAGGGGAGCTTTGCACCCCAGAGCAATTGACAGGGCTCGTAGGATGTTGAATTTGGAAGTTTCTCAATTTTGTAGGTTTTTAGGTCTTGGGAGAGTGACTCATTCTGACATTCAGTTCGTGTCTGTTGAATTTTTCAGGGGCTACGGAGTTTACCTCTCTAGTATAAGTATGGAGGTGTATTTGCTTGAGGTTCGAGAAGTTTTCTCTAGGTGTTTGGCTGTTCAGGGCCACTCAGATTTGGTTTAATTTTGTTGGTTTGGGGGGCAGAAAGTGGGGGCGGTTGTTTATCTCCCCCCCCCAGCTTTCTGGGTGGTGGATTTTGGTGATGTTTTGCCAGGGTTGGCTGACTTTTGGGTTTTCATTTGTATAACTGGCTCTTTGACAGGGGCTGTTGGGGCAGGTTGGTTGTTGGGGTAGGTACATGAGGTTGGGCGAGCGTCAAGTGGGCGAGGGGCAGGCAACGAAGTTTTGTGTAACATATGTTTGGTATTTTGGAGGTTCATATGTTGATGCAGTGATTTATTATGTTTGTAATTTGTAATATTGTAATGTACGGGTGGGGGGTGGGTTTGAAAATGGTTAGGGGCGGGGGAGGGATCAGGGTTTTGAGGTGAAAGGTCTATTTAGTGAGGTATAGTTTTGTAAGGCATTGGCCAAGGAGTTTTTATTGTTATTGTGCACCTGTTCCAATAAAGCGGCCTTTTTCACACTTACTCGGTTGTTGGTCTGCTTCCCCCCACCCCTCCCTCCCAAGCGGGGCTTGGGGGGGGCGCCGACCGCAGGGAGGTCCCCCACAGGGCGGTCCCCCACAGGGCGGTTTGGGAGGGGCCTGGGGGGGGTTCAGCTGTCCATCAATCGGGCATTTTGTTTTGGGCTCCTTTTTGTTATAGCCCAAATCCAGCCCAATTTCAGCCCAAAGTATATCTTTCCTTTGCTCCCTCTCTCTGCCACCATTTTAGGTTTGGTGACCTGGTGGCTGGGAGCTTTAGTTAGAAAATGTTTCTCCCTCCCTCCCTCCCCAAAAAATTTTGTATATCGGTTTTGTTACATTTTTATATTTTCTGCTTCTTTTCCCTCCTTTTTTGGTTCCTCTTTTCTTGTCATTCGTGGCGGCTTTGTTGTTTCTGGTGTTCAAGGGGTTCTAATTTTGTATTGTCGCTTGGAGCAGGTGTAGGCGGATTTTGGTGATGTTTTGCCAGGGTTGGCTGACTTTTGGGTTTTCATTTGTATAACTGGCTCTTTGACAGGGGCTGTTGGGGCAGGTTGGTTGTTGGGGTAGGTACATGAGGTTGGGCGAGCGTCAAGTGGGCGAGGGGCAGGCAACAAAGTTTTGTGTAACAGATGTTTGGTATTTTGGAGGTTCATATGTTGATGCAGTGATTTATTATGTTTGTAATTTGTAATGTTGTAATGTACCGGTGGGGGGTGGGTTTGAAAATGGTTAGGGGCGGGGGAGGGATCAGGGTTTTGAGGTGAAAGGTCTATTTAGTGAGGTATAGTTTTGTAAGGCATTGGCCAAGGAGTTTTTATTGTTATTGTGCACCTGTTCCAATAAAGTGGCCTTTTTCACACTTACTCGGTTGTTAGTCTGCTTCCACCCCCCCCCCACCCCTCCCTCCCAAAACCACTAAGCCTCCGACACAGCCTGGTACACTACTGCATGTAAAGACGAGGACAACTATTGTCTGCTCTCCGATTTCAACATTACTTGATTGTACGCTGCTGTTAAATCTCGTGTAGAAATCTTCGTGGTGCTTTGTTTCCCTTATGTGCTTATGTATTTAGAACGGGCAGCGGCAGCCCAACCGAAAGCAAGCAGCACCCTTCCAGGATAGAGTACCTGTCCGGAGGCGGGGCTGGAGGCAAGCCCGCCCACTCCCAGATGACTCCGACTATAAGAGGACGAGAGGGACCAAACACACAACCTACAACCAATTAACTGGTGGGAGCTCTGTATACAGCAATAGGATTGGCTGGAATGGTGTCTCAATGTTCCAATCTGAAATCACCTACACGTAAGTAGCCCATGTAGGAATATGTTCAGCCCTCGGATTGGTTGTTATTGCACCTGGAAGAGCTAATGACATCCGTTTTACCGGTGGAGCGTTGAAGGGAAGTGTGTGGTGTCTGGGTGGGTACACAGGGGGCGCTGCTTGTCACTGACGAACCCTTGCGGCATCGAGTATCGCTGCGTGTAGCTTATGGCCTCCGGGAGGTCAGCTGCAGTCCAGTTTCCGACATTGTCCCACCACTTCCACAGGCAACAATACTCCTTGTGAGGCGGGGGGCAGCACCATTATTGGGAGCGAACGAGGGGGGCTACACATCCTCCCAGTGCCATTCATTGCTCCATAGATCAACCCCCGCTTTACTGCATGTTAACAGAGTTTCAGAGTTTCAGAATGGCAGAGACATGTGAACGGTGCCACCCCGTTGACTCAGATCTGTGAACTTTTCTTGAACCATTCATGCTTGCCACGGTTTAACTTTGCTAACTCACATTACCTCAGGTAGGTACATATTTTCATGTCCGTATTAGAATGTTCCACATTGATATATATTGGCTTGCCCTTCTCACCATACCATGGTAAGATACAGTGCCATGATTTCCCATTTCCCATTTAAAGGTGCATATTGGCATTCGAGTAACATTGGGTCCAATTCATGTAAGAGTTTCTGACCGCACACATAGGTATAGACTCGCACAAACCTCCATTTATCTCTGCCAGGAGTTCAAAAATGATTCCTTGCAGGGTTAATAGTTATCCAACTGTATGTTTTTCTGCCACAGGTGCTGAAAAGGCTGAGGTAGGAAATCCCATGCATTGTGAAGTCGGGGTTGTAGGGCCAGGTTGGCTTTGTTAATTTGGGAAGTCTTCAGACATGACAACATTTTAGGGCAAGGAAGTGGAAGATTTTAAAATAGAAAACGGGAGAATATAATTTCCCCATTGACTTCTATTGCAGAAAATGCAATTTCAGGTGGGAGACAGGTAAAAGAAAGCAATTTTTTGCTTGGAAAATCGGGTCTATTGGCATGTATGAGTCTTATCTCTCCTTTTCCCAGGGAAAACTCATAGATTTACTCCAGGAAAGGGCTGCAGTAACTCCCCTTCCAGGAGGAGAAAGGGAACTGAGCATGCATAGATTTGATGGGGACATGGGGGAAAATACTTTCGACAGGAAAGAATGTTTTTTCCAGGAGAGGAAGAAATGAATTTGCCCAGCAGGCTTGTTTACCCCTGTGCTTAAATTGACATTATGTCGGTTTTCACACAGAGTTTTGCCCTACTGCAGGCACCACATGCTTTCCTTACATTCAGCACGCCATGCGTGCTTTCACTTTCCAAGCAGCCGGGACAAAGGCTTCTTTGCAATGCCATGGGTCTCGCATGTAGGACAGTTTCAGCTATTGGCATTGTAAATGACAATGGCTTAAACTCTCGCAAATATGAGACCGATTGCTTTACAAATATTTTTGGGTTGTTTCCAAGCGCCCCATGCCGCGCTTGCACTTAATAGAAGCCACGCCCCTTTCTTTAAACATGGTTCGTCTAAAGAAAGGGGCGTGGCCTCCATTAAGTGCAAGCGCAGCATGGGGCACTTGGAAACAAACAATATTTGGGATTCAATATGTCTTGCATTTGCGAGAATTTAAGCTATTGACATTTACAGTGCCAATAGCTCAGTCTCATTAAATGCGAGACCTATTGCATTGCAAATGCTTCTTTTACAAATGTGTTTAAAATGTATAAGTATATTCCTAAATGTGCCATCCGAATCTTAAGTAATCATATTAATGTCAGTGTACAAATCCAGACTGTGCTGTTGTCCTGTTAACGACGTTGATCACACATCGAGAGACATTTGTTTATCATAAATTGTTTCCATGGAGTATCGATTATAACTATACACCATGAATATTTGGACCATAAATTGTCTTCACATATATTCTAGAAAATTGCTACCCTTTTACGGAAAAAAACTGAATCAAATGCTATAAGTGTCATAGGTCTAACTTCTCTATTCTCTGATAGTGCTTGGGCACATGCGCACTGTCATTTACCCCACATCTAGTGATTTTGGCTTCGCTGTTCATTCCTCTGTTAGTGCTTGAGCACATGAATCACATTGACCTACCCCATACCTTGTGGGTCACAGGTCTAGTGGCGCCTGTTAGCCCTATCCCACGCTGAGATATGACGTGTGCCGGTTCGAAGTTCAACGCGTCAGACCTTGCACGGCATCAGCTCATAAGACACGTCATACCATTGAAGGATTGCACATTGGGTGGATTTATTCCTCTTCAACCAAGGGCCACGTTACCGGTAGTCGGGCCAGCTGGGAGGGATTCATTGTACCCACGGTGAGTCATATGAGTTTCACCTCCCTGCGCCTCCTTCCCGGTCTGCACTCTTGTACATGACTGCTTGTAATGAGTATATAGGTGCAAGGAAAGAGCTAGACTAGCAACTGTTTGCTCTCTCTCCCTTTACACAGACATCCACTTTCTGAAATAAGGAACAGCAATCTAGTTGGGATTCCTTAAAAATATCCATGCGCATTGATCATGCATTGTACTGTGGACATCCGTCCCACTGTGAGTTTCAGACAAAGAAACCCTCATTAACTATTACAGCAAATCTTAACTGCTAGTAAAGGGACGATAAAAGAAAAATGCCCTCATCTCCCCCTAGGCATCATCAATCCTTCTAGAAGGAAGGCCACTTTTCCAAGACTTCCTTGATATCTGCCCGCATACATGGGAGCATGTCTACGGGTAGGTAAGCGGATTAATCCCGCCTAAGTAGCCTCTTAGAAATTACTGAAAGAATCCACTAGTATTACCCTTCTCTAGAGACTGATCTAATACAGTGCTATATGTAGTCCCCAGGTAAAATTGTCCTGAAGAGGCCCTCGCACTTCAAGTTGGGTTGAAACGTCATCGACAGCTTGAAAGGCTAGTCTAACAGCAAAAGCACCAGAAAAACATCTGGCTGCACTTTTCGTGGATTAAGAAAATTAACACAAAGACCTCCTTATTTATTCCAATAACCTTTTTAATTTTTACGTAACTTCAGTGTTACATTTACTCTATGTGTCTGTTTATGGTTACTCCTCTGGGGGGGTCTTTATCACTTCTTTCTTTAAACAAGCATTTGCAATGCAATAGGTCTCGCAGTAACGCGAGTTTAAGCTATTGGTATTGTAAATGACAATGCCTTTTATTTATGTTTTATAAACCAAAATATAAATAAAAGGCATTGTCATTTACAATGCCAATAGCTCAAACTTGCGTAAATGTGAGATCTATTGCATTGCAAATGCTTGTTTATTATGTGCCGGGTATATAGCAATTCATTTGGGAAAATATATACATGGAAAAATCGATATGAGAGCACCTATGTATTTCTGAAATTGGATTAAACTATAAAGTTTAGAAACAGTAGATATTTGCACATTTCTGAAATTCTAAGTACCCATACCAGCATGCGAATTATACGTCATTTTTCAAAATGACTTCTTTTTTACACATTGTCTTTCATTTGGAAGTCAGAAATGCATCGAAAGTCAATAGGTAATAACAGTTGCTCTACAATTCTGTGTTACCCTAAGTCTCCCGATAAAAATGGTACCTCACTCTTGAGGGAAGGCCTAGTGCCCGCGACAGGAAACAGCTCAAAACGCAACGTGGACACACCACATGCGCTGTTTGCGGGGCTTCTAGTGAGGACTTGGCTATGAAGCGTAATTATTTAAAATTTGAGGATACTATACATTTGCAAGTATCAGGGACGAGTATGGGGAGCGTTTGCGCTCCCAGCTTGGCGAATTTGTATGTTCATTCATTCGAACAAGAACATGTCTTGGCAACTACCAACCCCTTTTTTGGATGTATTAGAACATGGAGAAGATACATCGATGATGTTCTAGTGGTGTGGAGGGGTACAAGTGAGAGATAAAAATACAAAAATATAGGGGGGTCAATATGGGTTGGTTTAATGACCATAGAGCCTCACAACCCTAGACAATCCGTAAATACAAAAGGAGGCACATAGTCAAAAAGCAGTGTGTGTTGTTGTGACTTCAAGTTATGTGGAAATTAAATTGAAATTACACCAGGCTGAAAAATTCCCATCAGCCCACCAACATGGCGGAAGCATCGTCATGTGGGATACGGATGGTATATTCCAAATCTCACCCAACCCATCAATAGATGGTGCAGAGACTGGAAAACCGTAATGACCTTCTAGCCACAGTGTATTTCAGAGTGGTGCTGATGAATGTGCAGTGCTCAATGAAAAAAAGGGGTGTAAAAGAAAATGTTAAAAACAACTACTAGAACAGAAAATATATTTATTAGGCACTGCTCTAGTGTTGTGATTAAGAACATGCGCTTTGTAGTCTGAAAGTATAACTACAGTGTGGCGCAATGCAGTGTGGTCAACATGTTTCAGCTGTTAAAGACATTCTCCAGCTTTCGTCAGGACCAGTGATGACAAAGATGCAACTGCAAGAGTATGAAACGGCAATTCAAGTGACAAAAGTAATCCTACCAGAAATTTGGAGCCCCAATATTAACCGGAAGAAACTCTAGATGAATTGTCCTTTTCCTAAGGGAAACAGTAATGTAAACAACAAGTGTAGTGTGAAAACTGATATCCTTAGTGATCCACAGATAACACAGCAAACACAACAAACAACCAACACACCAAAAGTAAGGATGTTCTCCTTAACACAACAAGAGACACACAGTCCTCCTGTATCAAAACATAATTGTTTAAGAAAATAATTAACGTTGTACTTACCCAGCATTATGTGGGAAGTAACCTCACCTCACCCGGCACCCGCTCGGGAAAAATGAGGCCCCGCTCTGTTGAGATAGGAGACATAGCTATAGTGTATAACTTTTACCATGTGAAAGAATCACAATGTAAAAAGTAGCTATTTTAAATTATTCCTATCATTAAACCAAAAAAACTCAATTGTCTCATAAAAGAAGAATGGCTCACCCTTCGCCAAAACATGGACTAGTCTGGTCACATGAATCATACATTCTAAACGCTCTAAGCCAAAGCCCTATGATGATTTTATCCTAAAAAAGCCCCAGAAGGCGGGGCAATGCAAGAAAGTAGCAAGGGGAAGAGCGCAAACCTACCTGTCCGTCGGTACCTCTGGCCAGCGTCCAAGTGGGAGTGGAGGTAGCGGACAGGTAGGGAGCATGCTTTTTATCTGTGTCTTAATTGGCCAAATAACGCTAATGAGCGTGTTAAAACGAGCAATCAGCTCGTCAAACGACCCCATGTGATTATGGTGCGCCCTGCGCATGCTCGGAGTGCGATCCATTTGCGGCGCATGAGCTGTTGTGGGCACAGAATAGTTTGATGCACACGCGCGGTGGCCGCGCAGGGAGTGTGTAACCACTCGCGCCTGCGCTATGTAGAGAATGCACCAAACACTAAGTGTTTTACTCGCGCGTGCGCTCTTACCAAATGATAGCTTGAAGGGCAATGAAAATTCAACAGCGCAAGCGAGGGGGCATTGAATATTCTACCGCGCATGTGCTGAGCCACATGATAGCGCGTGGGGAAGAAGCAGCGCTGCTAGTAGCGGTGCTTTACAGTGGAAATATTGTCCAAAGAGAACGTGCCAAACTACCTTCTAACAACATTGGATGTAAGCCTTGATGAGGTGCAGGCGAAACACGACTAGTCAAACTCATAAAAATAATGAGAACAAATGATCTGTATGGAACAGACAGATCATTAATCAATGTAAACATATAGATGGAAAATAGCATATTTCTTGATGGAATTTTGCAAAGAATGTAAGGCTGTTCCAGGTTATTCTGGAACAGCCTTACATTCCACCCCACATCAGCGACATATCCAGATTTCTCTTCATTAAAGAACAGAAATGGATTTTTTCACTCAAAAGTGACAGTAGGGGTCTGAACGATGATATTGCTTGGACAGCACTTTAAAACATTACGTTAATACTGTCATTGACATCTCTGTATAAACATATTAAAGCTGACATGTCTATAATCACTTAATATGTATGAGAACAATGTCTTTACAGTAGTCACAAATATCTTTGCAAAATTCCACCAAGAAATATGCTATTTTCCATCTATATGTTTACATTGATTAATGATCTGTCTGTTCCATACAGATCATTTGTTCTCATTATTTTTATGAGTTTGACTAGTCGTGTTTCGCCTGCACCTCATCAAGGCTTACATCCAATGTTGTTAGAAGGTAGTTTGGCACGTTCTCTTTGGACAATATTTCCACTGTAAAGCACCGCTACTTGCAGCGCTGCTTCTTCCCCACGCGCTATCATGTGGCTCAGCACATGCGTGGTAGAATATTCAATGCCCCCTCGCTTGCGCTGTTGAATATTCATTGCCCTTCAAGCTATCATTTGGCAACAGCGCACGCGCGAGTAAAACACTTAGTGTTTGGTGCATTCTCTACATAGCGCAGGCGCGAGTGGTTACACACTACCTGCGCGGCCACCGCGCATGTGCATCAAACTATTCTGTGCCCACAACAGCTCATGCGCCGCAAATGGATCGCACTCCGAGCATGCGCAGGGCGCACCATAATCACATGGGGTCGTTTGACGAGCTGATTGCTCGTTTTAACACGCTCATTAGCGTTATTTGGCCAATTAAGACACAGATAAAAAGCATGCTCCCTACCAGTCCGCTACCTCCACTCCCACTTGGACGCTGGCCAGAGGTACCGACGGACAGGTAGGTTTGCGCTCTTCCCCTTGCTACTTTCTTGCATTGCCTCTCCATCTGGGGCTTTTTTAGGATAAAATCATCATAGGGCTTTGGCTTAGAGCGTTTAGAATGTATGATTCATGTGACCAGACTAGTCCATGTTTTGGCGAAGGGTGAGCCATTCTTCTTTTATGAGACAATTGAGTTTTTTTGGTTTAATGATAGGAATAATTTAAAATAGCTACTTTTTACATGGTGATTCTTTCACATGGTAAAAGTTATACACTATAGCTATGTCTCCTATCTCAACAGAGCGGGGCCTCATTTTTCCCGAGCGGGTGCTGGGTGAGGTGAGGTTACTTCCCACATAATGCTGGGTAAGTACAACGTTAATTATTTTCTTAAACAATTATGTTTTGATACAGGAGGACTGTGTGTCTCTTGTTGTGTTAAGGATAACATCCTTACTTTTGGTGTGTTGATTGTTTGTTGTGTTTGCTGTGTTATCTGTGGATCACTAAGGATATCAGTTTTCACACTACACTTGTTGTTTACATTACTGTTTCCCTTAGGAAAAGGACAATTCATCTAGAGTTTCTTCCGGTTAATATTGGGGCTCCAAATTTCTGGTAGGATTACTTTTGTCACTTGAATTGCCGTTTCATACTCTTGCAGTTGCATCTTTGTCATCACTGGTCCTGACGAAAGCTGGAGAATGTCTTTAACAGCTGAAACATGTTAACCACACTGCATTGCGCCACACTGTAGTTATACTTTCAGACTACAAAGCGCATGTTCTTAATCACAACACTAGAGCAGTGCCTAATAAATATATTTTCTGTTCTAGTAGTTGTTTTTAACATTTTCTTTTACACCCCTTTTTTTCAGTGAGCACTGCACATTCATCAGCACCACTCTGAAACACACTGTGGCTAGAAGGTCATTACGGTTTTCCAGTCTCTGCACCATCTATTGATGGGTTGGGTGAGATTTGGAATATACCATCCGTATCCCACATGACGATGCTTCCGCCATGTTGGTGGGCTGATGGGAATTTTTCAGCCTGGTGTAATTTCAATTTAATTTCCACATAACTTGAAGTCACAACAACACACATGGCTTTTTGACTATGTGCCTCCTTTTTGTATTTACAAGTGAGAGATGCCAAGAATTTTTACAATGGCTGAACTGCAGGAACGATTTTCTGCGGTTCGCGAGTGAAATTGGACGGGACAAGCTGTCTTTTTTGGATCTACTGATCACTGCAACCTCAGAGGGGTTACATTCTGAACTCTATAGGAAACCTCTGGCGAAAAATTCCCTTCTATGCTTTGATAGCCACCACCCTAAGTCCCTACGGGAAAATCTCCCATTCGGGCAATTTCTCAGGGTTCAGAGGAATTGCTCGAGTGCAAGGGCTTTTAAGATTCATTCAACGGCCCTGAAAGATCAACTGATTGCACGGAAATATCCAGCAAGATTAGTCCAACGGTCACTCAAGAGGGCCAGTAATAACAACCGCCTGGCCCTTCTGGAACAATCAACGCCAAAACCACCTCTAAATAGATTGACCTTTGTTACCACTTTTGGGACACTGTCCAATAAGATACAGAAGGTGGTGAAACGACATTGGTCGATCTTGAACTCTGATCAGGCGACAATCCAGACTCCACTATTCTCTTTTAAGAGCAGACCACATTTAAAAGACCGTTTGATCCACACTAGACCGCGACAAGTTGAACCCAGGGCTCTGGGTTCTCTCTGGGATCTCCCCCCAGTCAGGGGCCACCATCCTTGCGGGTCATGCCAGGCCTGTCCATAGACCAAGAAGACAACAGAGGTAGATATTGGGACCACTAAACCATGGGTCCAGACGAAATTTACGAATTGCAACAGTAGCAATTTAATCTATCTCATTGTATGTCCTTGTGGGCTCAAATACATAGGGATGACTACCAGAAAGGTTAAAGTTAGGATATCAGAACACAAGAGCACCATTAGGTGCAAGAGACAAGCAACAAAACTAACAAATCATTTCTTGGAGGCGCATCATTCATCTACGGCCTTCCAATGGACAGTTCTGGAACAGCCTTATATCCCCATTCATGTGTCAGACGTATCAAGATATCTCATACTCAAAGAACAGAAGTGGGTTTTCAGAATGGGTACGAACTGCACAGGGCTCAACGACGATATACCTTGGACCATTCTATAAAGTACAGGGTCGCAGTTATATCATGGTCCTTGAGAAAGAGTTGTGATACTGGACTGTCTCTATTACATCCTGTATTTGAATATAGGATTTTCCTGGCATCATTAACGAGACAGGAGTATCATACTTCTTATTTTGTTTGAGCATAGAAATATTTGACATCAGTAGCTAAGCGCTTCATCATCTCTAAATAGCGTTCTATAATTGTGTTCAAGTGCGTGCTTTTTTGATTCAATAAAGCTTCCCTTTTTTTGATTCAATAAAGCTTTTTCATATAACACTTGAAGAAAAAACTCTTTCCCTTTAAAGCTATGACGCTGGGTAGTGTTTACATGTACCACCAAACATTACACGAAGGGCTCTGATTGGCCGCTTATTCAGCCAATCACCCACTTCGTTGGGACAAGATAGCCGTCACGACGTCTAACCAATGGCGCAAAGCGTCAGATAATGCAGACTCCACAGATTCCCCCATCATCTTCAAATAGCGTTTTATAGTTGTGTTTAAGTGTGTGCGTTTTTTGGTGCAACAAAGCCTTTTCAATTTAATAAAGCTCTTTCATATCACACTCGAGAAATACTCTTTCCCATTAAAGCTGTGACGCCAGATAATGTTTACATGTACCACCAAACATTACACAAAGGTCTCTGATTGGCCGCTTATCCGGCCAATCACCAGCCTCGTTAGGCGAAGATAGCCGTCACGTGATCGACGTCTAACCAATGGCGCCAAGCGTAATATATTGCAGATTCTACAGACTCCCTCACCTCCCCGATCGGCTCGGACGCTTTTGCGCAGAGTACCGACGGACAGGTAGGGGCAGTGCTGAGATCACGGGGATGTTTTGATTGTTTCTACTCGTTAGGCCCTCACTTCGAGATACACATCTTTGTGGTAGTACTAACGAGGCCATTTCGGCCCTTGACATTCCCTCTTTGTCTGACTACATAAGTTATAGGAGATCTTTGCAGTGAACAAGTGGCTTTGTTTTATTTCTGTCTGAACTAACTGAGAAGGGATAGTTTTCACAGTTAGCTCTGTTTTTGCTTTTCTCCTTCTGTAGAGCGGTGCTCCCCTTTCCTGAGCCGTGGCCAGGTGGGGTGAGGTCTATACATCTTCCAAGTTGGGTACGGTGTTTTCTCCCTTGGTATTTTGGACTTTTCTTTCCAGTGTGGAGATTTTAGCAGATAATAATACAATGCTGTGTGTGTATGTTCATGACAACACTAGACATCAGAGTGTTTAAGATAAAACCTGGTTTTTCTATATCATGTTGTGAATGCTTTTCTTTTGCCAACAGTTACTTACTTTCCATGCTTTGATAATTTTCAGACACCTGTGATGACTTGGACAGGTGGAGAATATGATGCAAACACCTAGTGGATTCAGGTGATCTCGGTATCAGTGTATGATTTTAAGCACCTATTTTTTGTTACACGGTCACTTAGTTGCAGTAGCTAATATTTTTTGGTCCTGATGAAAGCAATGACATAGTACGTCACAGTTGCTGAAACATGTCGACCTTGGATTACATCTAGACAATTCAAGAACTTTGTTATTGTCTGTAACTGCCTTTTTAATCTTGGTGGAGTGGGTAGCACCAGAATAAAATTAGTATCAGCACCCCCTCATCCAATTTTAATTTCACATTTTCTTATTTTCTTCATTTGCACTGCGACATCAGTCCCCTTACATTTTTCTAACAGCCTCTTAATTGAGAAGTAAGACCACAGGAGATCTGTTGGATCAGGTGAAGGCTTATACCATCTACGCCTTCCCTGTGAACGACAAGTGGCACCCCCAATGGTGGTCTAAAACGGAACCCAAATGATGAAGGGCGGTTCCGTGTGGTGACTGATGGGCATCCTTATCTAACCACATTGAGGGTTAGTTCCAGGGGTGACCTTATCTAGAAACATACACTAGACATGGGACTGTAGTTTTCTGTTGGTTTGTTTTGGGCGTTTATTGTAGTTTGACCCTCTGATATTCTGTTGTTGTGAAGTGTATCTATTTGGGGCATATCAAAGCCTGGTCGTTAAATCCCCATTTGACCCTAAAAAGTATTTTGTTGTATGATTAAGAGCAGTCGCTGTGACTGCGGGTCATTGATTCGGACTCACCATTTGTCTGTGATCGCCGCCAAAATTGGTAAGGCGTACGCCGAGTTTGTTTAGCCGTTATTTTCATTGTTACTTGTTTTGCTTTGGTCTCCTTTACAAATGGCAGAAAATCAAGGGCTTTCCTTTGATGAGGAGGATTTACAACTTGTCCTTGCTAGTCATCCTGATTTGTTAGAAACTTTGCCTGCAGCTGTTGCTAGCAATGAGGATGAATGGGGCAAGATTTTGACTTTAAAGAAATCACACACACGCACAACACTACATGGAACGGTGATGGCTCAATACCTACGTAATAACTGTGCACCTACGGGACTCATTGTCACTAACAGTCCTAGACTTTTCTTGACAGACAAAGAGTTTCTTAAGAGCTGGTCACTCATTGCATGGCGATGCACGAGGGACTGGCTGATACTTATCATCCAAACCTCAAAAAGGATTGCAGATACTATTCTAGTTGAAATACAGCTTCTAGAATCACAGATTAGAACAACTTTATCTAGTAAGGCCTATCAAAAGAACCAGGATGAAACCAACAAAAACAACAGGGAGTTTAGGGAATTCACCTTGACAACTAAGATTGAGAAATTCAGAAAAGATCTGGACAAATTTAAATTCGAGAAAGTATATCCATACACTAGTGAAACATATGTTCCACCTGATTTCACTAGTGGACGCAGGAATGGGTCCAGTTATGGCACCTCAAGCTCTGAAGACAGCACATCAGGGAGTGATACTGGGTCCACATCCCAGGGTTCAAAAGCGAGGGGTAGAGGGAGAAGAAATTTTCGTAACAACTGGAGGGGCAACCAGCACAATCAAACCCCTTTATGGTGGTCTCCTAATCCATGGCAGTTTGGTGGACCTTCTTTTCCACCTCAAATGGGACCACAACAAATGGGTCCTTTCCAACCACTTATGGGACCTTTTCCGCCCCAGTATCCAACTAACTTTCCAGGGCAGCCTTTTTTAGGCGGAGGCAGGGGACGATCTCGAGGCAGGAGAAGAGGGCAGCAGCAACCACAAGTGCACTACAGCCCACCAACAACCTCGTCCAGGAGCCTCAGGAGCACGACGTTGAAGAACAAGGAGCAAGCAGCAACCAATCTGGAACCGGGCTCGTGATCAATTTGAGTAAACATGTACTGACTCCTACTGAAGAAAAAGCATTGAACAGAGGGCTAGGCTTTGTACCTACACATCGTAATGATCATTTTGAAACACGCTTAGAACTAGCCAAGTTCTTACGTAAAATACGGCAGCATTTCTTCTTTTCTGATAAATCAGGTTCTGAACTGGATGAAACCAAGGAAACTAATACTGGTCTGAAGAGGAAGTCAACCTTCAACCCTCCATCTCACTCTATGCCCCCTAAAGTGCTCGCATTTGAACAAGCCGTTGAAAAGAGTATTGAGGTTCTCTTTACCCAACACGAGGATGTGTTTCATAATTTCCCAAAGAATGAACAACTGGCCCTCAAAAACTTGACCACTGACAAAGATCTAACTATCAAGCCAGCGGACAAAGGTGGGGCTACTGTCCTGTTGGACACCAGTACCTACCGAGCGGAATGTCTCCGTCAATTGAGTGATGTGAGGTTTTACTGCCCTTTAGACTCAGATCCCACTGATGAACTCAAAAGGATCATTGCAGATATGACTGAGGAAGCACTATCCGAAGGGTGGATCACACTACAGGAAGCTGGTTTTCTATGTAATGTACATCCTGTGATCCCTTACTTTTATGCCCTGCCTAAGGTGCATAAGGAACAAAGACCACCACCGGGCCGGCCTATCATCTCGGGTATTGGTTCGGTTCTCGAACCCTTATCTACTTTTGTAGATTTTTTCCTGCGCCCTTTGGTGCAGAAGATGCCGACCTATCTAAAAGATACAACAGACGTATTACGCCTGTTACCTGAGATTGATTTTGACAACTCTTTAGATCTCCTTGTCTCTTTCGATGTAGAGGCCCTTTATACATCGATTCCGCAGGATGAGACTTTGGAGGTAATCTAACTCCTACTGCAGTCTCAAACATTGGACAGTATCACTCCAGTCCACTTCATAATGGCCTGTGCCACCTTGGGTATGAAGTGTAATTATTTCAAATTTGAGGATACTCTATATTTGCAAGTATCAGTAACGAGTATGGGGAGCGTTTACGCTCCAAGCTTGGCGAATTTGTATGTTCATTCATTCGAACAAGAACATGTCTTGGCAACTACCAACCCCTTTTTTGGATGTATTAGAACATGGAGAAGATATATCGATGATGTTCTAGTGGTGTGGAGGGGTACAAGTGAGAGATGCCAAGAATTTTTACAATGGCTGAACAGCAGGAACGATTTTCTGCGGTTTACGATTGAAATTGGACGGGACAAGCTGTCTTTTTTGGATCTACTGATCACTGCAACCTCAGAGGGGTTACATTCTGAACTCTATAGGAAACCTCTGGCAAAAAATTCCCTTCTATGCTTTGATAGCCACCACCCGAAGTCCCTACGGGAAAATCTCCCATTCGGGCAATTTCTCAGGGTTCAGAGGAATTGCTCGAGTGCAAGGGCTTTTAAGATTCATTCAACGGCCCTGAAAGATCAACTGATTGCACGGAAATATCCAGCAAGATTAGTCCACCGGTCACTCAAGAGGGCCAGTAATAACAACCGCCTGGCCCTTCTGGAACAATCAACGCCAAAACCACCTCTAAATAGACTGACCTTTGTTACCACTTTTGGGACACTGTCCAATAAGATACAGAAGGTGGTGAAACGACATTGGTCGATCTTGAACTCTGATCAGGCGACAATCCAGACTCCACTATTCTCTTTTAAGAGGGGACCAAATTTAAAAGACCGTTTGATCCACACCAGACCGCGACAAGTTGAACCCAGGGCTCTGGGATCTCTCTGGGATCTCCCCCCAGTCAGGGGCCACCATCCTTGCGGGTCATGCCAGGTCTGTCCACAGACCAAGAAGACAACAGAGGTAGATATTGGGACCACTAAACCATGGGTCCAAACTAAATTTACGAATTGCAACAGTAGCAATTTAATCTATCTCATTGTATGTCCTTGTGGGCTCAAATACATAGGGGTGACTACCAGAAAGGTTAAAGTTAGGATATCAGAACACAAGAGCACCATTAGGTGCAAGAGACAAGCAACAAAACTAACAAATCATTTCTTGGAGGTGCATCATTCATCTACGGCCTTCCAATGGACAGTTCTGGAACAGCCTTATATCCCCATTCATGTGTCAGACGTATCAAGATATCTCCTACTCAAAGAACAGAAGTGGGTTTTCAGAATGGGTACGAACTGCACAGGGCTCAACGACGATATACCTTGGACCATTCTGTAAAGTACAGGGTCGCAGTTATATCATGGTCCTTGAGAAAGAGTTGTGATACTGGACTGTCTTTATTACATCCTGTATTTGAATATAGGATTTTCCTGGCATCCTTAACGAGACAGGAGTATTATACTTCTTATTTTGTTTGAGCATAGAAATATTTGACATCAGTAGCTAAGCGCTTCATCATCTCTAAATAGCGTTCTATAATTGTGTTCAAGTGCGTGCTTTTTTGATTCAATAAAGCTCCCCTTTTTTTGATTCAATAAAGCTTTTTCATATAACACTTGAAGAAAAAACTCTTTCCCTTTAAAGCTATGACGCTGGGTAGTGTTTACATGTACCACCAAACATTACACGAAGGGCTCTGATTGGCCGCTTATTCAGCCAATCACCCACTTCGTTGGGACAAGATAGCCGTCACGACGTCTAACCAATGGCGCAAAACGTCAGATAATGCAGAATCCACAGATTCCCCCATCTTCAAATAGCGTTTTATACTTGTGTTTAAGTGTGAGTGTTTTTTGGTGCAACAAAGCCTTTTTGATTTAATAAAGCTCTTTCATATCACACTCGAGAAATACTCTTTCCCATTTAAGCTGTGACGCCGGATAATGTTTACATGTACCACCAAACATTACACGAAGGTCTCTGATTGGCCGCTTATCCGGCCAATCACCCGCCTCGTTAGGCGAAGATAGCCGTCACGTGATCGACGTCTAACCAATGGCGCCAAGCGTAATATATTGCAGATTCTACAGACTCCCTCACCTCCCCGATCGGCTCGGACGCTTTTGCGCGGAGTACCGACGGACAGGTAGGGGCAGTGCTGAGATCACAGGGATGTTTTGATTGTTTCTACTCGTTAGGCCCTCACTTCGAGATACACATCTTTGTGGTAGTACTAACGAGGCCATTTTGGCCCTTGCCATTCCCTCTTTGTCTGACTACATAAGTTATAGGAGAACTTTGCAGTGAACGAGTGGCTTTGTTTTATTTCTGTCTGAACTAACTGAGAAGGGATAGTTTTCACAGTTAGCTCTGTTTTTGCTTTTCTCCTTCTGTAGAGTGGTTGCTCCCCTTTCCTGAGCCGTGGCCAGGTGGGGTGAGGTCTATACATCTTCCAAGTTGGGGAAGGTGTTTTCTCCCTTGGTATTTTGGACTTTTCTTTCCAGTGTGGAGATTTTAGCAGATAATAATACAATGCTGTGTGTGTATGTTCATGACAACACTAGACATCAGAGTGTTTAAGATAAAACCTGGTTTTTCTATATCATGTTGTGAACGCTTTTCTTTTGCCAACAGTTACTTACTTTCCATGCTTTGATAATTTTCAGACACTTGTGATGACTTGGACAGGTGGAGAATATGATGCAAGCACCTAGTGGATTCAGGTGATCTTTGTATCAGTGTATGATTTTAAGCACCTATTTTTTGTTACACGGTCACTTAGTTGCAGTAGCTAATATTTTTTGGTCCTGATGAAAGCAATGACATAGTACGTCACAGTTGCTGAAACATGTCGAGCTTGGATTACATCTAGACAATTCAAGAACTTTGTTATTGTCTGTAACTGCCTTTTTAATCTTGGTGGAGTGGGTAGCACCAGAATAAAATTAGTATCAGCACCCCCTCATCCAATTTTAATTTCACATTTTCTTATTTTCTTCATTTGCACCGCGACATCAGTCCCCTTGCATTTTTCTAACAGCCTCTTAATTGAGAAGTAAGACCACGGGAGATCTGTCGGATCAGGTGAAGGCTTATACCATCTACGCCTTCCCTGTGAATGACAAGTGGCACCCCCAATGGTGGTCTAAAACGGAACCCAAATGATGAAGGGCAGTTCCGTGTGGTGACTGATGGGCATCCTTATCTAACCACATTGAGGGTTAGTTCCAGGGGTGACCTTATCTAGAAACATACACTAGACATGGGACTATAGTTTTCTGTTGGTTTGTTTTGGGCGTTTATTGTAGTTTGACCCTCTGATATTCTGTTGTTGTGAAGACTTCAAACTGTGACCACAAGCTCATGCGTGTGCTTTTTCACGCTATTAGCCTTTGCGTGCGTCTTTCTAAGAAAGACAGCAGGCAATTGGCCAAAGGCGGGCGAATATCCTGCCTTCTCTCTCCCCTGGCCTAGGGATCTCGTGAGCGAGCAGCAGCGCCATCTGTTTACAATTATCGTGTCCGCGTCTCGCGGTCACATCAATTGGAAGCAGATGGCGGTCGCACTGGCCCTGGTGCACTTTTGTTCCAAACGCGGCGCTTTCACTTTCGCCTCCGACCTGGCACGTACGGCTGCGCTTGTTGTTTCCTTCGTGCTCAGGTTTGGTGATTCCTTTGTTTCATAGTTTCAAGGAAAGGTTTTTTATTCCGGAGTTTGGGTGAAGTTCCGTTATAAAATGTGTCTGCCTCGTGGTATAATTTTGAGTACAAACGTGTACACATGGTTAACTTCGAATTTCTCTTTGCTCTGACCGGATGACATGAAGGCTGGCTCTGAAGACCCCAGTGATCTTGCATCCCTTCAACAATTCGGAGTTTTCATAATTTTACCATCACTTCTCGGATTGACTTAACTCCTCGGGCTTGGCTGCATTTTTGTGCAGTGAACCTGGGTGATTAGTTGGCTAGCTTGCGGCAGGTTCCTGAAGTTCTTCAGCTTGCAACATACCAGCAACGCCCAGACGTCCTCTGTCTGGAGGGGAGATTTGCAGCATACTGCAGCCGGGCCGTGTGGGCTGCCCACATGGGGGGAGGGTGGTGCTGAGGGCTCTTGTGCCCGGGATTAGTGTTGAGTCACACTGAGAGCAGGCCAGCCTGCACAGCCGGATCTCCCCGCTTCGAACCTGCATTGTCTACACTTTCTGATTCCAAACTGCACCTGCTTCAAACTTGTGCCTGCTTTCTCTCCTTTAAAATGGCACCGCTTGATATATTTTCTTCAGGACCGCATGACCTTCTCTCACTGCTTCCAAACTGCAGTCTAACATCCAGCTCTTGGTGTCTCAAGCCAGGCCTTCCCTGCTGTCTCACTCTGCTTCAGACCGACCCATCTCCTTTTCCCCTACATTAGGCCGGCACTCCCTATTTAGCCTACATGGTTTGCTCCTTGCTTCGAACATCCACTGCATTTTCTAGCCACCTAGGTGTACCTACAGCCTGCGCACTTTCCCGCCAACCTCAAACCTGCACTGTCTACATTATTGCTCACTTAAAATAACCCCATGACTCCATGCACGACAGGCATTGCAGGCTTTAAAAGGGGCAGACAGAGCAGAAGTGGGCTTCAGTAACTCAGACTATGTTGCAGAACCTGGAGTTTGGGGATGTGTTTTAGGCTACCTATGGAACGCAAAAGGGGCAGACAGAGCGGAAGTGGGCTTCAATAACTCAGACTATGTTGCAGGGCCTGGAGTTTGGGAATGTGCATTAGGCTACCGATGCAGCGCCGTCTCGCTCAAGACAGCTACGGAACCCTACACGGATATTTTCATTGTCATACAACAAACTGATACCAGAGGTGCTGCACACAGTGCTGTCTTTAGTTTTTTTTTGTAAGACTGGTTTACAGCAGGGCACAAGTCCTAAACAAGGAAGTAGGGGGACGCTGACGTCACGACAGGAAGTGACGTCACGAAAGGTGGCTTGCACCATCAGACTCAATGACTCCCCTCGCTCACCCCTTAGATGGGATTGCATCAGAGAAGCCAGCGAGTGCGCAGCGTTCTGAATGAGCTCCGATCTCGCCCCAGAGAGGCCAAAGAGTGAATGTGTGGCTCCATTTGCTCCAGTAATTGAGCTCCTAGTAAAATAAGTGGTGGGATGCCGTCCACCCACGTGGTACCCCGACTCGAGCCCTGGTTTACAGAAACTAGGAAATGATTCGAATGAGTGTGTAGAATTACAGCAGTGATAGTTCTAGGAAGTAAAATTTACAGTTCATTTTCCACATAATTTTGTTCTTCATATTTATAATTTAAAGCAAATGGACATTTGGCGAGTTGCCCAGAATCACACAATATTTCCAGATGAAGAGCTGAGTACAGGATTAGAACCCACGATCAGCCACTAGACCCCATCCTCGTTGGTATTTTGAGACTGTAATTAAAGTAAAAGTACAACGTATTAAATGGAAAATGCGATTCTTTTTTGTTTAAAAGTTTTTATTGAATTTTCAAGGTAATAAGAGAAAAAGGAATAAGAAAACAAAAACATAACAGCATATATCAGAACATTAAAACACAGTAAAGATATTCTATAAACATATGAGGGAGAAATGCACTAATAATAAATGCTACTAAAGAAATAAGGAGAGAAATAAAGAAGAAAAACACAAGAAAGCTAAGCATAAATAAGATGAAAGATGATGGCAACAAAGAGAAGAAAAATAAGAGAAAAAAAAATAATAAAAATTATTAGGATATGGAAGCATGTGAAGTAAGATAAGTTGTGAAAGGTAACCAAAGAAGATCAGATTTAATTTTCTGAGATAGAGAGAAGGAAGAGACAGTAGCAATACGATGGTCATCACAAATAAAATTCCACCAAGTCACTGAGGATAATTTGGAACTATCTTTCCAACATGACATAATAACTTTCAAAGCTAATGCAAGAAATAGGTCAAATAGAAGGGATATATGAGTGCAACCTACAATATCAGGTGAAGAAGAACCTAGAAAAACATTTTGTATTGATAATGTAATATTACATTTGAAAATGTTCATACATGTAGACCAAATAGAACGCCAAAAGTTAAAAACATTAGTACAATCAAACATTTGGTGTCTAAGAGTTCCAGTAAAATTAGAACAAGACCAACATAAGGGGGATGAGGTAGGGGAAAACTTGGATATACAAACAGGGGTTAATACTGCTCTATTATAAATAAAATAGAGCGATTGAGTAATGCGTGCAGCAGCTGAAATTTTGAATAACTTAGACCATAATTTTTCCCAATCAGAAACAGATAATGAAAGAGTTAGGTCAGTTTCCCAGGCTAATTCTGTAGGAGATGTAGGTCTTTCAGTAATATGAGAAGATAGTCATTTATAGATATAAGCCACCTTAGGTTTATGTTCTTGAGAAATATTATAAAGTGGTGTAGGTGGAATTAGTGAAGTGGGAACATTGGAAAGATCAAAAGTATTTAAATGAGATAACAGAGCTGTTCATATTAAAGTATATTCATCAAGGAAAGAGTCTGGTAAACAATATTGCAATTCTAACATCGAAAAGGGAATAACAGAGTTCAGATGAATGAGTTGATGTACAAAAAGAATTCCCTTCTTCTTCCAATGTTTGTAGTAGAATGACTTACATTTGTATTTAATGTATTTATTGCACCAAATAGTAGAGGACAAAAAGCATTGAAGGGGGTCAAGACCATCCACGAATATATTGTATAATAGGTTTTGGGAGTACTTCAAAATAGGATTGTTAGCTAAAAATTTACAATTAGACATATAAATTATATTACGAAAAGAGAAGTTTTAAAAAAAAGATTGTTCAAAAGAAATCCAACGAGGTATAGGAGTGTCACCAAAATCAAAGGAAAGGGCAAAAAACTGTCTAATTAAAAATGCATCGTGATATCTTTTGAAATCAGGGAAACGCACCCCTCCTTCAAATTTGGGATGCTTACGTTTTACAAGAGAAATACGTAGGTGTTTTTTGTTCCAAAGAAATTTAGTACAAATAGAACTAATTTGAGAAAAATATAATAAGGGGATTCGAAAAGGCAACATAGACAAAGTATATAGGATATGAGGGACAATCATCATTTTAATAGTATCAAGTCTACCCCACCAGGATAAGTGAAGGGGTGACCAGGAAATCAATAAAGATTGAATTTTATTTACTAATGTATGAAACGTATGTTTAAGTGTGTCATTCAAAGTAGCAGAAAACCATATACCAAGGTACTTTACTTTATTGGGACACCAAGTAAAATTAGTATCTTGAAACATATATTGGTAGCATAAGGAATTCAACATAAAAACTTCTGTTTTTGAAAAGTTCAACTTATATCCCGAAATACTGGAATATAATTTGACCTCCTCCAAAAAGGGAGGAAGGGATGAGAGAGGGTTAGACATATAAACTAATATATTGTCCGCATAAGCTGACATTTTACTTTCTAAAGAATTATAGGTGATACCAGAGATATGAGATTGTACCCGAATATGTTCAAGGAAAGGTTCAAGACATAAAACAAATAATAACGGTGAGAGAGTGCAACCTTGACGTGTACCTCTAGATAGGGAAAAATATTTAGAAAAGCGGTTATTTACAAAAATACTAGCTCTAGAGCAGGAATATAATAATTTAATATATGATATAAAAGATGGACCAAATCCAAACCATTGAAGTGTCTTAAACATGAATTGCCAATTAATACGATCGAAAGCCTTCTCAGCATCCAAGGACAGCACAGCTAAAGGGTACTTAATTTTTTTACTTAAGGAAATGATATTAGCAAACATACAAGCATTATCCGCAGCCAATCTGCCTTTGATAAAACCCGATTGGTCAGTTTTAATCAACAATGGGATAATGGGCCATATGTATCAAGCAAATTCGCATTCGCAAAGGCCGAAATTCGCAGAATTTTGGCCTTTGCGAAGGCAAATTTGCTAAATGGTATGTATAAAGCAAAATCTGGTGCAAAACAAGGAATCGCAAAATTTGCGATTCCTTAAATGCAATGTATGAAGCTAAAAAAATTAGCAAAATGTCCTTAAGGAATCGCAAATTACCTCCAACTTCTAGTTGGTGGTAAGTTGCGAATTCCTTGAAAAATGCAAATTTTTGCATTTTTCAAAGTGCCATGTGACGCAGGGGCATGTATGTGCGCCACATGTGCACCCATGCATATTTCAGGGGTGCAACAGGTTGTCCTTTGGACACCCCTGCACCCTTGAAATTATTCTCAATTTGCGATTAGCAAATTGCGAATCGCAAATTGAGAATAACTTCCCATTCATTCCTATGGGCCTCCTGGCCCATAGAAATGAATGGGAAAAGTATTCCTTAATTGCGATTCGCAATTTGCTAATCGCAATTAAGGAATTTTAAGAAATCGCAAAAAAAATACGATTTTGTACATACATACCTATTTGCGATTCTCAAATAGCGATTTCTTAAAAATCGCTATTTGAGAATCGCAAATAATGTTGATGATACATATGGCCCAATGTTCTCTAAACGGGTAGCAAGAATCTTTGCAAATATCTTACAGTCATAATTGATCAATGATATAGGACGGTAATTCTTACAAAGAGATTGGTCCTTGTCGGGTTTGGGTATGAGAACAATCAAGGCTTCCATGAAGGAACCAGAGGCTTTGGAGATAAAGGAATTAAAAAGTGCCAAAAGTTTGGGAATGAAAAGGAAGGAAAAGGCAGAATAAAATTCAACAGGGAGGCCATCCGGGCCCGGGGCTTTTGACTTCTTGAGATTTAATAGCATCAGTTATTTCCTCTACAGAAATATCTCTCTCCAATAAATCAAATTCATCAGGTAAGGAAGGAGGAGAGGGAAGGCCAGAGAAAAAGGTATGCAGATTCTGAGGGGAGGGATTCGTATCATCGGAATAAAGTGAATGATAGTATTCCTGAAATACATGAGCAATATCCTCATCTGAGGAGACAAGAGTATTATTAGATTCATTTAGAAGAGGACCAATGTGCTTGCGTTCAGATTTGATTTTTAAGTAGTTCTTACCGGCCTTGTTCTGACCTCCATGATATTTAGATTTAATTTTAAGAAGTCTATTGCAAGCATCAACAGTGGCCAACTTATTAAGTTCAGATTTGGCCTTAATCAGGTCATGTAGAGTTGGCGGAGATTTGGAGGTAAAAAATGTATGTTCCAAAAGTTTCAAATGTTGTAATAATGCTGCATATTTTTTACGAGCAATATTCTTTTTGCTAACAACATAAGAGATTATAAAAGCACGAAAAGATGCATTGAAGGCATCCCAATTATTAGTAGTAGAGGTGTCAGAGGGATTGTTAAGTGTAAAAAATTCATTAATAAATTGAGTAGCTGCTGTAATGAAATGGGTATCAGATAATTAAAAACTATTTAACTTCCATCTACTAAATTTGGGGGAATTTAAAGAAAGGTCCAAAACAGAGAGAACAGGTGCATGATCAGAGATAAAAATAGAACCAATCTCTGATGACAAAAGCGATGGCAATAAAAATTACCAATAAAGATTACCAATCAAAATATAATCAATCCTAGAACGAGTTTGGTGAACATTTGAAAAAAAGGTAAGTTCATGAGAATCAGCATTACAAGTCTTCCAAGTATCATATAATGGGCGAGAGGTAATGGCAGATTGAAAGGCTTTGTGGGATTTATCCAGATTAAATTTACATTTGGATTGTTTGTCGGAGTAGGGATCTAGCCATTGATTAAAATCACCACCAACTATATTATTCGGGGAATCAATAGAAGAAAGTAAAATTTTGATGGAATTCCAAAATTCAGGATCAGGTTTGACTGGGCCATAAATTTTCAAAGGAACTAGCTCTTTACCTTGTACAACAACCTTGGCCATTACCCAACGTCCATCAGTATCCTCGTGAGTAGACAAAATTTGCACTTGAAGAGATTTATGAAACAATATTGCAACACCCAACCCTTGTTACCAACCGAAGGAGAAAACAACACTTGACCCACCTATTGTCGCTTTAATTTGAGTGATTCAGTGTCGTTACAATGCGTTTCTTGAATAAAGGAAACTTGAGCATTTAATCTCGATAGATGAGAAGGTACCTTTTGCCTTTTGATGGGATGACCAAGACCACGGACATTCCACGTGACAAGATTACAAATAATTGTGGGTTGGGAAGGTAAGACATGGAAGGAGATGACACATCACAAGGAAACAGCAAAAAGAGGAGAAACACCATATATCAATTAGACGTAAAGAACACATCATAATACAATAAACAGCACCAATAAACACATGCAACCTATGAGGTATGGAATAAAGGAAGAAATAACAACAAAAAAAGTGAAAAGAGGGGAAAAAAGAAAGGGATAGTAGAAGAAAGAGAAGATAGATCAAGGAAACAAATCCAGATCTAAAAGAGCCTTGCAAAGAAAGTGGCATGGGGTGCAGCTGCGCAGAAGAAGATGGAGTAATGGAGAGTGAGAAGAAATAAGATAGAACAAGAACAAGACATCATGGAAAGTAGAGGAAACAGATACAGGAGAATTAGCGGTGAGGAGAGGAGCCAAAAGTAGACTTCAGAGATAGGTCATGTAGAAAGGTTTTCAACTTAGTAGGATCATCAAAAGAATGTGAAGAACCCTCATGAGTGATTTTACAAAGACACGGATGTAAGATGCCATAGCTAATATTCAATTGTCTCAATTGAGAGCCAAAAATTCCTTTCTTCGTGCATTAGTTGCGTTAGAGAGATCTTGAGACAAATAGATGGTATGACCAGACCAGATGAGACGACGTTTTGACTTGGCTGCTGAGAGGACACGTATAAGATCTGTGAATTCCAAAAATAACATAATAATTCCTCTAGGTCTGGAGGCATGTGGTTGAAGACGGCCAAGTCTGTGTGCACGTTGAATATTCAATGAGGGCATCAAAGGAATCTCTAAGAGTTCTGGGAGGAATTTCTTAAGAAAAAGAAGCATATCTGTGCCTTCAATATTCTCTAGTAGGCGTACAGGCGTAGGTTGTTCCATCTATTTCGATTTTCAAGGTCCTCCGTGTAAAGTTTGAGGCGATTGATTTCCTGTTCTAAAAGTTTAATTTTAGTAGAAAACATCATGAAGATCACTAATGCGCTGTTCCATATCCAGAACCTTCGCCTCCATAGTAATCCATCTGTCTTCAATCTGTTGGAGTTTCTCATTTGTCGTGGACATAAAGGATTTCAGACCCCTCACCTCATCTAAAATGGAGTAAAGAACAGGATTTTTAGAAGATAATATAAGTGAGGGAGGGTCATTTTTAACTCGCTTGGGTTTAGTTCCGGTAGACGCGGCTTTAGTCAAAAGAGGAGCTTCAGTAGCCATTCTGGAGTATCGTGAAGTATGAGGTGTGATTCTCAATGAAGATTTTAGTCTAAAGAGAAATACCTCAGAGTTGGAGAGTATGCATAAAACAGAGATGTATATCACAAACCATGCACAGATCAGCACAAGGTTTATAAGCCTTTAGTAGATCAACTGCTTAAATACTATGAAGTGCTGAAAGGAAGAAGGCATAACCTTATATGGAAGAAATCATGAAATAGCAGACCAAAAACATTCTACAAATATGAAAGGGCTACAAAAAATATTGCAGAGTCATCTGAATAGAAGATATCCATATTTGATGTAAACGGCTACGGCAAAAAAGGAAGCACAGCGTGAAAATGGAGGGTCATGAAAGCAGAAATACTTGAAGAGAGGTCACACATAGTGAAAATCCGGCAACTGTGCGATGTATAGAGAACCAGTTATCAGAGGCGAGGATTGTAATGATTCTAGCGAACGTAAAAAAGAAATGGCGGCCGCTCGCGTCAGAATGAAATAAAATTGCCTCAGATCATACAAGCACAGAGACACAGAGCGAATATCTGTTAAAGCAGTTCCATATGCTGCTAGGGATGTTCAACAAGCATAACACTGCAGCAATTTGAGGCGAAGGATGTGGTAGTTCTAGCGAGCGGCGGCCGATACAAAATGGCGGCAGCTCGCGTCTGAGTAAAAGAAATGCGTCCCTATTCGCGGGAACTCGCCCACAAATTCAATTAGGGTAGCTCCATGTGACGCCAGAATTGCTCATGTATAGTCCCACATCCGCTTGAAACGAAGGATTTAGAAATTCTAGCGAGTGGCGGCCAGCGAAACAAAATGGCAGCCGCTCGCGTCGGAATGAGGAAAAAGTACCTTCGCTAGATTGTGCTCATCCAAAGCAGAAAATTCAGTTGAAGCAGCTCCATATGCTGCTAGGACCCTTCAAGCAGCAGATTCCTGCATCAGTCAGACGGAAGTTGCAGAAGTGATGGCTGGATAGTCTTTAGGAGCTCCGCGACCGAGCAGAGCTCAGAATGAAGCCGCCATCTTGCCTCGGCGCTAGACCAAAAATGCAATATTAAATGTGCTTCATTATTTCACAAGGTAGGGGAAATACTTAGTCGTTTTTTGTGCTGAGTGGTTTGTATTTTTGTTCTTCTGCGACCATATTTTCTGAAGTGTAGCATATTGTTTGGTTGATTATCAAAGACTCTGTGATATATTATCAGTTTTGCCACAGACCCTCCTCTTGTCTCCAATTACCTCCGGCTCGCTGCCTCACTTTGTACCCTCAGGTTATGCGTCTCTTTATCCATGGGACTCCAGTGTTCCTCCAGTCTCTCTCTCTTTCTGTCCTAGACGCTCTCAAGCACTCTGTGACCCCACTTGTTCATGACCCATTGTCTCTTTCGCCCCGTCTCCCCTGTCCCCCCTCTCTGTGTGTGCGTCCCTCGGTTTCCCCTTCTCTCTCATTGTCCTCTTTTCAGTAGCCCCCCACCCCCTTCTCTGACTCGCATTTCTTCGACTGGTCCTTTGCCCTGTGGTCTGTCTGTGACCCATTGTCGCAGCGTTTCTGCATTTTCTCACTATGGCTATCATCTCGTCAAAACACACACACACTTTTATTGTGAACTCTCTTTCTCCCTTCAGCTCAATGTCTTTACCCTTCTATCTCTCTCTTTCCTGTACTTGCGCGACCTTTCTCCCGCTCCCTCACACACACTCTTTCATAACAAAAATGCTTAAAACTTTTTATTATAACTTTTCAACATGATGCACACAATGCTCTACAACATACCAAAAGTTCTGGCTAAACACATTAGGTCCCAAAGATGAGACCTATTGGCTATGCCAATGCTCTTTTTGCGAAGTGCCTAGCTGTAGATTTTGAACCCTAGCTCTGCCAGCACCCAGGTAAACCTAGCAAACCTGTACATTTTTAATAACTAGACACCCAGGAGAATCCGGGATGGGGTGACTTGACTGGCTCTCACCAGGTTCTGTTACCCAGAATCCCTTGCACACCTAAAAATATGTCCTAAAAACACATTTTCCTAACATTTCTGTGGAATCTGAGTGGTTCCACACAATTCCATCAACACCACATTCCCTAAAGTCTTCTGAGAAAAATGGTTCCTCTCTTGTGTGGGCAGGCCTAGATCCCGTGACAGGAAACGACCCAAAACACAATGTGGACGCAACACATTTTCACCGGGAAAACTGACCCTTTTTTTGCAAAGTGCCTAGCTCTAAATTTTAAACCCTAACTCTGCCAGCACCTAAGGAAACCTAGCAAACCTATACATTTTGAAAACTAGACAGCCAGTGGAATCCAGGATGGGGTGACTTGACTGGCTCTCACCAGGTTCTGTTACCCAGAATCCCTTGCAAACCTAAAATGTGTCCAAAAAAACACATTTGCCTCACATTTCTATGTTGGAAAGTTCTGGAATCTGTGTGGATCCACAAAATTCCACCAACCTTGCATTCCCCAAAGTCTTCTGGGAAAAATGGTACCTCACTTGTGTGTGTACGGTTAGTGCCCGCAACAGGAAACGGCCCAAAACACAACGTGGACACAACACATTTTCACGGTGAAAACGGACCCCTATTTTGCAAAGTGCCTAGCTGTGGATTTTGAACCCTAGCTCTGCCGGCACCTACGGAGACCTAGCAAACCTATAATTTTTTAAAAACGAGACACCAAGGGGAATTCAGAATGAGGTGACTTGACTGGCTCTCACCAGGTTCTGTTACCCAGAATCCCTTGCAATCCTCAAACTTTGTAAAAAAAAAAAAATAATTCCTCACATTTCTGTGGTGAAAAGTTCTGGAATCTGCGTGGATCCACAAAATTCCACCCACGCCGCGTTTCCCAAAGTCTTCCGAGAAAAATGGTTCCTCACTTGTGTGGGTAGGCCTAGTGCCCGCGACAGTAAACGACCCTATATGCAACGTGGACACACCATATTTTCACAGTGAAAACTGACCCTTTTTTGCAAAGTGCCTAGCTGTAAATTTTGAGCCCTAGCTCTGCTGGCACCTTAGGAAACCTAGCAAACAAATACATTTTCTGAAAACTAGACATGCGGGGGATTCCAGGGAGGTATGGCTTACGTGAAATCCCCTGCAAACCTCAAATTTAGCTGAAAAAAATCACTTTTTCCACAGATTTTTGTGTGGGAAAGTTCTGGCATCACCGGGCTGACACAAATTTCCTACTACTCAGCGTTCCCCCATGTGTTCCGATAAAAATGGTGCCTCACTCATGTGGGAGGCCCAAGTACCCGCGACAGGCAAGGGCCCAAAATGTATTGAGGCGACATCAAAATTGCCTATCACAAAACGACCTGGTTTTGCAAGGGAGGACACCTGGGTTTTTGGCCCCGTGCTCCGCTGCCAGCTAGGGAAACCTATCAAACCCACACATTTCTCAAAACTACATACCAGGAGGATTCCAGGGAGGTGTGGCTTGTGTGGATCCCCAACATTTTGTTACCCAGAATCCCCTGCAAACCTGAAATTTAGCTGAAAAAGTCAACTTTTCCACATATTTTTGTGTGGGAAAGTGGTGGCATCACCTGGCTGACACAAATTTCCTACCACCCAGTGTTCCCCTAGGTCTCCAGATAAAAATGGTACCTCACGCGCGTTGGAGGCCCAAGTACCAGTGACAGTCAAGGGCCCAAAACGTATTGAGGCGACATTAAAATGACCTATCACAAAACGACTTGGTTTTGCAAGGGGGGTCACCTGGGTTTTTGACCCCGTGCTCGGCGGCCAGCTAGGGAAATCTACCAAACCCACATATTTCTGAAAACAAGAACACCCGGGGAATTCCAGGGAGGCAAGGCATGCGTGAATACCCCAACTTTTTCTTACCCAGAATCCCCTGCAAAGCTCAAATTTAGCTGTAAAAATCACTTTTTCCACACTTTTTGTGTGATAAAGTTGTGGCATCACCAGGCTGACACAAATGTCCTACCACCCAGCGTTCCCCCAGGTCTCCCGATAAAAATGGGGACTCACTTGTGCAGGAGGCCCAAGTACCCGCGACAGGCAAGGGCCCAAAACGTATTGAGGCGACATCCAAATTGCCTATCACAGAACGACCTGGTTTTCCAAGGGGAGTCACCTGGGTTTTTGGCCCCGTGCTTGGCGGCCAGCTGGGGAAACGTACCAAACCCACACATTTCTGTAAACTAGATACCCATGGGATTCCAGGGAGGTACGGCTTGCGTGGATCCCCCAACATTTTTCCTACCAAGAATCCTCTGCAATGCTCATGTTTAGCTGTAAAAAATCACTTTTTCCACACTTTTTTTGTGGGAAAGTTGTGGCTTCACCAGGCTGATACAAATGTCCTACCACCCAGCATCCCCTCCGGTCTCCCGATAAAAATGGTTCCTCACTCGTGCAGGAGGCCCAAGTACCCGTGACAGGCAAGGGCCCAAAACTTATTGAGGCGACATCCAAATTGAAATCGCGGGCTATTGCGCCGATATGCCCCCAAAAGGGGCAGAAGGACTGGCTATTTTGTTTGGGTGGGTGGGGACATTGGGATGCCCATTCAGGGCAGCCCCCACCCCTACATATAACGTACTGAGGCAACATCAAAATTGCCTATCACAAAATGACCTGTTTTGCAAGGGGGGGCCGCTGGGTTTTTGGCCCTGTGCTCGGCGGCCAGCTAGGGAAATGCACTAAACCCACAAATTTCTAAAAACAAGACACCAGGGGGATTCCAGAGAGGTATGGCTTGTGTGAATCCCCCAACGTTTTCTTACCCAGAATTCCCTGCAAACCTCAAATTTAGCTGAACAAATCCCTTTTTGTGTGGGAAAGTTGTGGCATCACTGGGCTGACCAAATTTCCTACCACCCAACGTTCCCCCAGTTCTCCCAATAAAAATGGTGCCTCACTCGTGTGGGAGGCCCAAGTACCAGCGACAGGCAACGGCCCAAAATGTATTGAGGCGACATCAAAATTGCCTATCACAAAACGAACTGGTTTTGCAAGGGGGTCACCTGGGTTTTTGGTCCTGTGATCGGCCGCCAGCTAGGGAAACCTACCAAACCCATACATTTCTAAAAGCTAGACACCCTGGGTATTCCAGGGAGGTATAGCTTGCGTGAATACCCCAACGTTTTCTCACCCAGAATCCCCTGCAAACCTTAAATATACCTCAAAAAAATCACCGGACTGGACTGACACAAATTTCCTACCACCCAGCGTTCCCCCAGGACTCCCAATAAAAATGGTGCCTCACTCGTGCAGGAGGCCCAAGTACCCACGACAGGCAAGGGCCCAAAACGTATTGAGGCGACATCAAAATTGCCTATCACAAAAGGACCTGGTTTTGCAAGGGGGGTCACCTGGGTTCTTGGCCCCGTGCTCAGCGGCCAGCTAGGGAAACCTACCAATCCCACACATTTCTGAAAACTAGATACCCAGGGGATTCCAGGGAGGTATGGCTTGCATGGATCCCCCAACATTTTCTTACCCAGAATCCCCTGCAAACCTCACATTTATCTGAATAAAAATCACTTTTTCCACACATTTTTGTGTGGGAAAGTTGTGGCATCACCGGACTGGACTGACACAAATTTCCTATCACCCAGCATTCCCCCAGGTCTCCCAATAAAAATGGGGTCTCACTTGTGCAGGAGGCCCAAGTACCCGCGACAGGCAAGGGCCCAAAACGTATTGAGGCGACATCAAAATTGCCTATCACAGAACGACCTGGTTTTGCAAGGGGAGTCACCTGGGTTTTTGGCCCCGTGCTCGGCGGCCAGCTAGGGAAACGTACCAAACCCACACATTTCTGGAAACTAGATACCCGTGGGATTCCAGGAAGGTATGGCTTGCGTGGGTCCCCCAACATTTTTCTTACCCAGAATCCCCTGCAATGCTCAAGTTTAGCTGTAAAAAATCACTTTTTCCACACTTTTTTGTGTGGGAAAGTTGTGGCATCACCAGACTCACACAAATGTCCTACCATCCAGCGTTCCCCAGGTCTCCCGATAAAAATGGAGCCTCACTTGTGCAGGAGGCCCAAGTACCTGCGACAGGCAAGGGCCCAAAACGTATTGAGACGACATCAAAATTGCCTATCACAGAACGACCTGGTTTTGCAAGGGGAGTCACCTGGGTTTTTGGCCCCGTGCTCGGCGGCCAGCTAGGGAAACGTACCAAACCCACACATTTCTGGAAACTAGATACCCGTGGGATTCCAGGAAGGTATGGCTTGCGTGGATCCCCCAACATTTTTCTTACCCAGAATCCCCTGCAATGCTCAAGTTTAGCTGTAAAAAATCACTTTTCCCACACTTTTTTGTGTGGGAAAGTTGTGGCATCACCAGGCTCACACAAATGTCCTACCATCCAGCGTTCCCCAGGTCTCCCGATAAAAATGGAGCCTCACTTGTGCAGGAGGCCCAAGTACCTGCGACAGGCAAGGGCCCAAAACGTATTGAGGCGACATCAAAATTGAAATTGCGGGCTATTGCGCTGATATGCCCCCAAGAGGGGCAGAAGGACTGGCTATTTTGTTTGGGTGGGTGGGGACATTGGGATGCCCATTCTGGGCAGCCCCACCCCTACATATAAAAAAGCCAGCATAATCGCTGCCGCCTCGTGGGCTCTCTGCCCCCCTGGGTGGGGGGGACGGATCAGAGGCTACTGCCTCCGGAGGGGAGGGCAGAAAGACTGTGGCATTTTTTGTGGGGGTCTGGGCATTGGCACGCCCATTCTGGGCAGCCCCCGCCCCGAACTTTGGAAAAATAAAAATCCCTGGTGCCTAGTGGGCTTTCTGCCCCCCAGGGGGGCAGATAAGGGGCTATTACCCTATCTGCCTTCCAGGAAGGGCAGAAAGACTGTAGCATTTTTTCTTTTGGGTGGGTTTATTTGAATGCCCATTCTGGGCAGCCGCCGCACCCTACGTATATATATGAAAGAAATAGCTGGGGCCTAGTGCGCTTTGTGCCCCCCTGGGGGCAGATCAGGGGCTATTGCTCCCATCTGCCTCCTGGGTAGGGCAGAAAGTCCTATTCTTACTTTGGGGGGTAGGGTGGGGGCTTTGGCATGCCCAATCTGGGTAGCCCCACCCCTAGTGCATATAAAAAAAATCCCTGGCATCTAGGGTGCTTTCTGCCCCCCGGGGGGAAGATTGGGGGCTACTGCCCCCATCTGCCCCCCAGTGAGGGCAGAAAGGCTGTCTGGGGAAATTAAATGGGGGGTGTAAATTCCCTTGCCCAAGGGGTCGCTCCCACCCCTGGTGGCTAGTGGGTGGATCCCTGCTTGGGGATCGCCCTCTTGGGGTGATACCCAAGCAGCGAGCCACTAGGGAAGTCTATCATTGGAAAGGGTAGATCCTCCCCTTTTCAACGATACCTCGCCCATCTTTTTCGGTGCTTGGGGGCTGAGATAGCTCCACAAGCACCAAAACTGAGAAACAGAAACTAAGTTTCAGTTTCGATTTTGTTGCAATGACGATAGCTCACCATGCACGCGGTCGTCATTGCAATGAAATACAAAAATATGCTTTGGGAGGTTGGGGAAGCTGTCTGCAGCAGAGGGATTTCCTGAGCATGTGCTCATGACGGAATGGTTCCATCATGAGCAAACTAGTACCTGTGCTCATGATGGAACCATTCCGTCATGAGCATGGAAGGGCTTAAGGACATGGCTTAAAACATTTAAGCTAAAAATCTGTGCTTAGCATAGTGTGCTGCTCCCCTGGTATGTTTCTGCTTCTGTCCATTCATCCAGATATATAACACAACACATATGGTTGTAAGTTGCATAGGATAAATAGGCAACAACTATCACTTCATGATATATAATACTGAAAATGCCACTCCCTCCTGTGGGAGAGGTTTTGGCGTAAGGCTAGAGGAGCAGACCTTCGACCTGAGAAAACAGGTTCGAGCCCGATATCCTGTGATTCAAAAAATGAATATGTCCTTGTGTAAGGTAACTGGAGCTTATGTAAAGCGCTCCAAGTTTGCGCTATATAAAACTGAAAAGTTACGTTTTCACCCCCACCTTGAGGGTTAAATTGGAGAGTCCGATAGGGACCCGTCTCAACACCTGCTTTTAAAAACTGATGGTGCTGAACACTGGCAGGACCCGGCCCACTTACAGCCCTGGATAGATTAATTGTTCAGCTCTCCTCCCGTGGCAAAGTAAACAAATCCTGGGCATGCATTTACAAACCTAAGAGGGGTAAATCTTTCCTCCAAGCGCTATGGTGAATGCTAAGCCTTGACAATGGGACTGCTCACTCGACACCGGGATGGCAGTCAAGCGTTCCCAGCAGGCATGGGTGGTCTTCTACATGCACTGCAGAGGGACCACTCGTGTCATGAAAATGCAGAGGAAATATGCACTTGTTTGAAAGTGGAGACTGACACACAGTAAGACACACAGTAAAACTGCAACATCATTGTAAAACAAGAATGAAACAGTAGAACTGTTTGAATTGTTGTACAGGGGTCGACATGTGCACTGTTACTTGCACAGGTTATAAATATAAGAATGGCAGGGAACCCTTGACCCTGTCTTCAGGCAGGTTGCTCCCCCCTCGCCACACAGCTCCACCAGTGTGCCTCTGCTGCTTGTCACCGCCGTTGCCACAGGTTCGAGGCCCCTCTTCCTCGGTAGTTCGCTACTGCCATTTTTTGTATTGATGCTTTTGTTTTTTTGTATTGCTGCCTTTGTTTTTTGTATTGCTGCCCTATGCTTTGTCTCCTTAGTTTTCCTCCTTGTCTCTGTGCCCTCCTTGTTTTTGCCCTCCGTACCCTTGCCTCCGCCAGTTTCCCGCCGATGCGTCCCCTGCAGCCCGTCCCCCCTGCTCGCCCATTCGTCACCCCACTCCCGCCTCCCAGCTGCTCCTCCCTCCCACCTTCCCGTATATGGCAGCTGCTGTGCCACCTCGCGCAGCAGGCACACCGCTGGTGTGTCTAAGGCAAGCCCGTCTATGCCCGTCCGCGCCTGGACCGCGCCCAGCGCCAGAACCCCTGGCCCCCAGAACGCCACTGCGCCCACCACTGCTACAATGCCAGCACCCTCCACGCACTCAACACCGGGCAATCACACACCTGCTTCCTGGCCGCCGCAAAACGAACCCAAGGACCCTTCTCCTGCAGGAGCTGCAGCTTCACGAGCATCCGATCCGCCAATCCACCCACCGGGAAAGGACGCAACCACCTCAAATGCATCTTACTCAACACCCGCTCCGCCCGCAAATACACCATCAAATTCTAGGACCTACTCGAATCCACCTCCCCAGACGTCGCCTTCCATGACGGAGACCTGGATGAACCCCTCCTCGGCACCCGACATCGCCATAGCCATCCCGGACGGCTACAAGATCACCCGCAGGGACCGCCCCAACGGAGTAGGAGGTGGAATCGCCATCATTCACAGGAACACGCTCAAAGTCTCGACCAGCACCGACGACACCCTCAGCACCGCCAAACACCTGCCCTTCCAGATCCACACTGATCCCAACACCACCCTCAGAGGAACCCTTGTCTACAGACCCCCCGGACCCCGGCCACAGTTTAGCGACGCCATCGCCTACTTCGTCAGTAAGCATGCACTCGCCTCCACAGACTACATAGTCCTCGGGGACCTGAACTTCCATCGAGACAACACCACTGACACCAACTCCACCACCTTGATTGACATCCTCGTCAACCTCGGACTCAGACAGCTTGTCACAACACCCACCCAATCTGCCGGCCACATCCTTGACCCCATCTTCTCCGCAAGCCACCACGTCTCCTTCAGCTACACCACTGAACTCCACCGGACTGACCATCGCTACATCCACTTCACATTCCGGAATCCCACCACGTACCACCGCACTCAACAAATCCCTCGCCGCGGCTGGAGCAAAGTCACCAGAGACCAGCTAAACACCACCCTCGCCCAAAGCCCACCCGTCGACCCCAATGACCCCAACACCGCCGCCCACAACCTCAGACAGTGGATCGACGACTGCCCCAACACTCTCACCCCGATCAAGAAACCCTCCAACAGACACACCAACAAGAAAGCCAGCTGGTTCACCGCGGACCTCCAGGCCTCCAAGCAAACATGCTGAAAACTAGAGAAGATATGGCACCACAAACAGACACCGGACAGCTATGCAGCCCACAGGAACCCCATCCGCAGACACCATCACCTCATCAGATCCGCCAAACGGGCCGCCTAGACAACAATGCACACAACAGCAAAGAGCTCTTCAACATCGTGAAGGAGCTCTCCAACCCCAGGTCAAACACCAAATGCATCCCACCTTCACAAGACCTGTGCAACGCCCTCACCACCTTCCTCCATCGCAAGATCGCAGACATCCACGACAGCTTCAATACCCTGACCGCCCCGACAACCACCGAGACCTCGGACCTCACGGCCACATCCACACCGATCCCCTGCTCACCTGGACCATCATAAACGACGACGACACCATCCAAATCATGAACACCATCCACTCCGGCTCTCCGTCAGACCCATGCCCACACCATTGCACCCCATCTCGGCAAGGCCATCATCATCTCCTTCGAGACTGTGACCTTCCCGTTGAGCTGGAAGCACGCCGAGATCAACGCCCTACTCAAAAAACCCAAGGTTGATCCAAAGGACCTCAAGAACTTCCGACCCATCTCCCTGCTCCTGTTCCCGGCAAAGGTCATCGAGAAGACCGTCAACAGACAACTGACCCGCTACCTCGAGGAGAACAGCATCCTGGACCCGTCCCAGTCCGTGTTCCGCAGCAACCACAGCACCGAAACTGCCCTCATCGCTGCCACCGATGACATCAGGCGCCTACTGGACAATGGCAAAACCACAGCCCTCATCCTCCTGGACCTGTCAGCCGCCCTCGACACTGTCTGCCCTTGCACCCTACATACACACCTCCACGACGCAGGGATCCGAGACAAAGCCCTGGACTGGACCACCTCCTTTTTCTCCGGCAGAACCCAGAGCGTCCGCCTCCCCCTTTCCGACCCAACGCCTCCGAGATCATCTGCGGTGTACCCCAAGGATCATCCCTCAGCCCGACATTGTTCAACATCTACATGGCACCACTCGCTCATGTCACCTGACTGCACGACCTTATCTTATCTTATCTTATCTTAACCAGAATTTGTACAGCGCACGTTCACCCGAGGGTTTCTTGGCGCTAACCGACATGTCTGGAAACTACACCCGAGAGAGAGGAAGGGAACTACGCCAAGGTCTGCGCAAACAGCCACGTTTTGAGTTGCTGCCTGAACTGAAGAAGAGTAGTAGAGGAGTGGATCTCCAAAGTGAGGGTATTCCACAGCTTAGTTGCAAGCGTGGCAAACCTGTGTCCTCCCTTACGTTGGAACTTAAAACGAGGAACAATCAAGAGAATTTGAGAGGCAGACCGAAGACTGCGGGCAGAGGTGTATTTAGGCAGGAGTTCCTGAATGAGCCTGGGACTACGTGCATAAAGGGCCTTGAACGTCATACAGGCAACTTTAAAAAGAGTGCGTTGTACAATAGGAAGCCAATGAAGTTGCTTAAGCAGCGGTCTAGAAGATTGCTAACGAGGGAGGCGATAAATGAGTCTAGCGGCTTGATTTTGGGCTAATTGCAGACGCTTGCTAGAAGCAGCCGAGATACCCAGGTATATGGCATTGGCATAATCCAAATGTGATAACACCAGGGCCATTACAACCTGGGTAAGGGCAGAAGGAGTGAGCAGTTGGCTGATCTTCTTTATTTTCCGGAGTTGGAAAAAGCACAATGACACCACAGCATTGACTTGGGGCCTCATCGTCGATGATTACCCCCAGGCTTTTCACCGATTTAGAAGGATTGGGGGATGGGCCAAGTTTGGTGGGCCAGTAATGTGGTCCCCAGAAAAGCGTGCTTTTGCCGAAAAGAACCAATTCGGTCTTTTCAGGATTCAGCTTGAGATGGTTACTGTCCATCCAATGACCTATAAAAAGTATGGTAGTTTGAAATTGATGAACAGATTCTGGGGAGGCGTCGATGGTAAAGGTGAGTTGCAGATCATCTGCATAATTAAAGGTTGTGACTTTAAAAGATTTTAAAGAGTGCAGCAAAGGGAGCATATAAACATTAAACAAAATCGGGCATAAAGAGGAGCCCTGGGGAACCCCACAAGTAGTAAGTAATTTAGACGAGGAAAAGGGAGGGAGGCTTACTGACTGGAAGCGGGCACTGAGAAAGGACCTAACCCAGTCATGGGCAGAGCCGCGAATGCCGGCCAGTTTGACACGGTCGAGCATGATGTCATGGTCGACCGTGTCAAACGCCGCCGACAGATCGAGTAGGACCAAGGCCTGGTGGATACCCAGGACAGCATTATGATGCAGGGAGTCCAGAACAGCTGTAATAACTGCTTCGGTAGAATGGGCAGGACGAAAACCAGCTTGAGCAGGGTCGAAAAAATCCGACTGCTCGATTAAATTAGAGATGTGAGTGGTGACGTGGGCTTCCAGAACTTTGGCCAGATAAGGTAACAAAGAAATAGGCCTATAATTCGATACGATAGTGGAGTCCATGCCAGGTTTCTTTTGTAAAGATACTACTACAGCCTCTTTGAAGGTATTTGGTACTATACCCGAAGCTAGAGAACCATTAAGGAGATTAAGTATCGGTAAAGGGATGGCCGTGATTACCTTTTTCAGGACCTGGGGTGAGCTAACAAGCCACTCACTGTTAGGCTAGCAGATTTCAGTGGCTTGTGTCAGCGAGGAGTGTCACAGAAGCGAGACTGATTAATTACATAATTGAATGATTGCATATGTCATTTGCACGCACTTTCACAAAATCATGGCTTGAATTGCGGGGCGCTGACAATGCTAGCCGCGCAATCATCGTTCTAAAAATAAACCAAAGAATGTGATAAAATGATAAACAGTTCTCTTCGTGTTCTATAATGCTGTTCCATGAACGGATGTGCGGCGTCATCGCAGGGCCATCTGCCTGCTGAGAGTAAAGTGAAATTGTTAAACCCAATATTTCTTTGAGCTTGTGCTTTTTCTTCAGCTTGGAAACAATAAGCAAGATTTGTTCCTTTCTGTTTCTGAACTGTGCTGTCTGAAAATAATTCACCAACTAAGAGAAATAATGGGATCACTGAATTCACCTTATGTTATGCAGGAACACAAAACAGGTGCTGGGCTCTGCTTGGGCCACAGAGGCTCATCAATGTAGAGTCCTTATTGTGGTGGGTTCCCGCTGGGATTGTACCAGGGACTACCCCCGATGTTAGTGGCTTAGCCTGAGACGTGGACTAGGGGATGAACATTTCTGGGCTTGTATGTTTAGGGTTAATTAAGAAATTAACTTAAGACTTCTGTGTGTCCACTTATTGCAGGCTGTGGCGGAGGCCTACTGCTTGATGTAACATCTGCCAATGAGGACACAGGTTGGTTTCCTTTTCCGTGGCTCTATGATGAGGGCAAATCCACCTAAGGCTGCACCCCTGGGTGAACTCCCATTGAGGTCTGGTTGAGTGGAGGCAGATGAAGTTGTGGTTAGAACTGCGAAGGTGTAGTAGTCTGTCCAGGCAAGATGGCGGCTGTGTGGCCTGAGCGGGTGTCACTCCCCGACCGTTGCTATCTCTAAAATGATTTTGGGAGATGAAGTGCTGGTTCAATCCTAAGTCTGAACCACGGTGTTACTTCGGGAAAATACGGGGAAACGGCGGGTGAAAAGGAGAAAGCTAGTCGGATGATTGTGCATCTGGAAAAACTGAAACCGTGGCTCCGAGCAGTGCGGCTCACGGGGGACCCAGGGAGAGCCAGCATTTGTTCTTGTGCTTGAGTGTCCTCCATATATTGCAGTATTATTCCTCTATGTTTTTTTTGTACGCTTTTGTAACCTGCACACATGTCACTTTTTCCTCCTGTAATGCACCGTTTGCTACCTCTTGTATTTTGTTGGCTCACGATTGTCATTTTTGTAATGCACCGTTTGCTACCTCTTGTATTTTGTTGGCACACGATTGTCATTTTTTGCTTCATTTAATGTAACGTTTGCTTTTGTATTTTGCTCACTTGTAATGTTCTCATGTATCAGTTATGTTCCTATTGTGAAGCGCTCTGACACCTTCGAGTAAAGTCTGCACTATATAAAAACGCATAAATAAATAAATAAAAATGCGCGAGACGGTCTCTCCCTGGGCAGGTTCGCGCAGACGAGGTGGCCACAGGTGGTGCATGATTAGTGAGGGACAGAGGCTACATATAGGGTTAGCGCATGGATTCGGAAGGGTGTTTTTCGGCGGGAGGCGGGCGGCGGCGTTTGTTTTGTGCTCGTGCCGGTCTTCCGCTGCGTCCCTCACCGAGTTTGTCGGGACTATGGTGCTGTCGGTGGGGGTTAGGCGGGCTCGCCAGGTCCTCCGGGAAGGGGGTCGGGAGGACCCCCCCCTTGCGGCTAAAGCTTCTGGTGTGGCGCTGGTTGGGCGTGCGCGCCCTTGCAGGAAGGCGGCTGGAGGCGTGGCCTAGGCGGTCTCTGCCTGCCTGTCTCCGCTGTCGACTCGGGGGACAGGGCTGCTGCCATGCCCATTGAGCCGGTGAGTGAGGGGTCGAGTGCCAGATGGTTGGTGGTGCCCCCGCGTCGCTGGGCGCTACTCCAGTGGTCTGTCTGCCCCCTCTGGGCCGGGGGGACGCTGGGGGGGCATCTGGTGGGAGGTGGGGGGCGGTCCTTTTGGGCGGGCTGCTCTGTCCGGGGGTGGGGCTCTTGGTGGTGTGCCCTTGGCTTTTCTGGAGCTCGGGGGAGGTGGGGGTGGAGCCATGCCATGCCAGTGTGAGCAGCTTTCTGTTAACTGTTTCCCCACCTCCCAATGTCCCTGCTTCACCGGTGTGTGTTGGTGCTGGCCAGGTTTTTGCTCAGGCCATTCAGTGTCATGTCTGGATTTCTGTATTGTCTCCTTCACCAGCAGGCTCAGTCCTTGGATTTTTTTTGGCATTCTTATCTGTAGGAAGACCCTTTAGTATAGACAGTCTCTATTCTCCATGACTATGGAAGTGCCTTCCCAGTGTCTTTGTGTGGTTTGAGAGACTGCCATTTATTGCAGTAATGCCCCCTTTTTACCTGTGTTTGGTACTCTTTTGTAACATGCACTCGTCGCTGTTCTCTTGTAACACACTGTTTGCTACCTCTTATATTTTGTTTGCTTTAGATACTTGCACAAGTGCCACCATTGCCTACGTAACGTTTGTTCTTGTGTTTGAGTGTCTTCCATTTACTGCAGTATTATAACTCTACTTGTCCTTTGTACCCTTTTGGTAACCTGCACACGTCATTTTTTCTTCCTGTAATGCACCGTTTGCTACTTCTTGTATTTTGTTTGCCCACTATTGTCACTTTCGCCTCATGTAATGTACCTTTTAATTTTGTGATTTGTTCTTGTAATGTTCTCGCTTTTCAGTTCTGTTCCTATGGTGCAGTGCTCTGACACCCTCGGGTAAAGTCCGCGCTATATAACAATGCATACATAAATAAATAAAAACTCTGTTTCCCCAGCTGCCTTGGTTCTGGGGCATGTTTTTTTTTTTGCCTCTTCAGGGTGAGCCTATTCTTTTGGGAGGGGTGGTAGGGACTGCCTTTCTTACCGCCTGCGGTGATGTTGTCAGTTGTTTCTTTGCACAATTCTGAGCCACTAGCTGTGCTCACTCCCTCCGCCCGAGTCATGCCCAGGTGCCACAGTTCTTGGTGGGTGTTGGGACTCCTGTAGAAGTGCAGCTCTTGTCCCCCCGGCATTTTTTCGTTTGGTTCTCCTGGTGCGGGCCGGGACCTGGCTGTTGAAGGGGCGAGCGGTGCGCAGGAGGGTGGTAAATGGGTGGGGGCACAGGTCCAGTGCGGTTTCAGCGGCTGATGTTTCTGGCGCAGCGGGGGGCTTGCGGGTCTCTATTTCAGGTGCGGTCTGGCTCGTGCGGCTCTACAGGAAAGGTCATCAGCTATGGTGAGCCGGTCCTCGGCTGCCAAGAAGAAATTGCGGACTGCACATGCGGCGGTTCAGTATGAGGAGGGGGGCACGGGAGGGGAATCTGGAGCGGATTTCTCTTCTGGGGTGCGAGGCGCAGTGCACAATGCCGATATTTTATGGCTCCTTTTTACGATGGTGGAATTGATGGACAATGGCCCAGTGGCAGTGGGGTTTATGCTGGGCATGGAGATGAACTGCTTATGGATGTTTATGATGATGATCTGGAGGAGGGTGCATTACTAGATGTGGAAGTTCCACTTGTGACAGTCATGACTCAGAGGGGAGTTTTGGGGCAATCTGGTTTGTTTAGTCTTTTGCAGGAGTCAAGTGCGGACCAAGCAAAAGCTTGTGTTTCATCATTCTCTTCGACCAGCAAGCCGCGACAAGGGGATGCTGCAGTTTTGCACCAGAAATTGTTCGACATGGGGAGAGTCTCCCGGTTAAGTACACTAGATCTATTGGCATTGGAGATGGGAATGTTGGGGAGCAAGTTGCTCTTAAACCGCTGCCTGTGCGGCACGCTGATGTGCAAGGGGACCCTGCGGTGTTTCGCCAGAAATTGTTCGACAAGGGGAGAGTCTCCCAGTTAAGTGTAGTAGATCTATTGGTATTGGAGATGGGAATGTTAGGGAGTAAGTTGCTCTTAAACCGCTGCCTGTGCGGCAAGCTGATGTGAATGATAAGTCTCGAGAGGACGATGCGCCGTTTCAAATGTGCGGACAGGGGACTCTGATCAACACAAGGCCCAGGAGGAGGAGGATACGAGCATCAATAAGAAATTGCCTTATTCAGGTATTGGTATGCCTCTGGGTTCTCACTTGTCAGTCAAAACAAAATTCAGGATTTGGAATAATGAAGTTGTTGATGTGTCACCCGACAGTACTGTAAGTATAAACATGAGTGTTCACAATGTGGGGGCAGGTACCCTCTCACACACTGCTTCCTGGGACAGCGTTTTGGAGGTCAAGGAAGGGGACAAGGGGGCAGAGGCCAGTCCTTTCAGTTTGTCCCAAAGGGCTCCTACTCCTTTTCAGGTGACGGTCTTGGAATAGTGGTTGCAGGATTATCCGGACTCTGATGCAGCGAAGCGCTTGTTATGGTGCTTCAAGGTGGGTTTCACGATTGGTTCCAGGGGACCCGGCAGGGTGGGTGGTCGGATACCTTGCAGTCCGCGAAAGAGAGTCCCCAGGTTGTGGGAATAAATTGGAAGCTGAACTTGCTGCGGGCAGGTTTTGTTGGTCCTTTTGTGCACTGTCCGTTGCCTGATTTGATTGTTTCACCTCTGGGCGTGGTATCCCAAAGGCAGTTGGTGATTTCCGATTATTGTAGATGAGGACACGATTTGGCAGGTACGAATCTACACAGATGCGTCTGGTGCTCTGGGATTTGGCATCTTCTGGGTGGGGCGCTGGTGCGCTGCAAGCTGGCCTGTTCTCTGCGGCGTCAGGGTTGCAGTATTGCATTTTTGGAGTTGTTCCATTTGCTGGTGGCCCTGTTCATCTAATTGTATAGCAGACGCTTTATCTCGATTTCTGTGGATGGACTTCCGCAGTCTGGCTCCTGGGACAGATCTTGAGCAGATACAGATCCCACAGTACGTATGGGCATGGGGGGTTTGAGGGTCGCCCAGTTGGTCGAGAATTCTTTGGCTACTTTTACTCGGCGGAGTTACTTCCAAGCATGGCAGGAATTTTAGACGTTTGGTGATGCGTTCCTTTTTCCAGGGGGGAGGGGGGGTGTCTGAGGAGCAGTTTTTGTTGAGTTTTTGTTTTACACTAAACTGGCCGGGTTCTCTTGTTCTGGGCAGCTCAGGTGGGGGAGGGATCCGGTGGGGGGTGTTTTTAGTCAGAAAGGTTTTGATAGGTTTGGGTGGGCTACAGGCTGTTTCTAAGAGGCTGCGGCAGCCTGTCACTTTTGATTTACTTCAGCAAATGTTGTCACAGTTGCCTTCTTGCTGTTAAGCTGATTTTGAGTGCCTCAAATTTAGGTTGTGTTTTGTATGGTTATTTTTGGGGTAATTTGGGCTTCGGAACCCTTGGGTCTGCAACACAGGTCTGGCATGTCTAGTATTGAGGTTTGTGTGGAAGGGGATAGATTGCGCCTTTGGGTATGAGTCAGTTGGGTAGGGGTACGTGGGTTTTCCTGGGGAGGAGTGGTTTGGTTCTTGTTGCCCGGTTTGGGAATGGGAGGTTTTCATGGATTCTTCTGCTTTTAGGCCGGTAGTTATTTTCACCATGCGGATGGCACCCAATTTCTGTTGCCCAGTTATTCGCCGTTTTAAAGTAGGTACTTTTGAGGTTGGGGCAGAATCCTTTACACTTTGGCCCCCATTCTTTTAGGATTGGGGCGGCGACTGAGGCTGCCAGATTGGGGTGGGATTGGTCTCAGATACGCGGAATTGGGAGTTGGAGGTCGAGATGCCGCGATTAATATGTTCGAAGGTAGTGCACTTTCTTTTTGTTAATATGTGTTCTTTCCCCTAGGTCCTTTGCACTGGATGGTCAGAGTTGCAGGAGGGTTTGGATTGTTGGTCAATCCTTCTTGAAATGGGCCGCAGTCTCTGCAGAACGCCATAGTTTGTGGGAGGTCTCTTGGTCTCAGCAGTTAACGCATGAAGTGTATTAGCATGGTAAAGGGGAAATGTGTTGGGGGGATTGTTTAATTTTGTCTTCACTCTGTGAGGGAAGGGGGGGTCCGCCAGTCTTGCTAGTGATTCACCTGGATGTAAATTATCTGGTTTCTCTATTGGTCTGACTTTGATAAGAATGATGAAGATGGATCTGGAAGTCATCAAGGATGCCTGGGCGAGCACCATGGTGATCTGGACGGAATTTGTGCCACGTCTACGCTGGAATGGAGATCTGAATCGCACAGCTATGGACAGAGCGAGGAGGAAACTTAATCAATCTATGCAACTGTTTTGTAAGGGCATGATATTTTCATTTTGGCGCATCCTTATTTACAAGTTTCTGAGCGTCATTTGTTTTGTGAGGATGGGGTTTCACCTTTCCCAGTTGGATCAGTTCTTTTATTTATTAGAATTACGTGCTTTGATTGCCAAATTTTTTGGGATGTTCAGTTGCAGTGTTCTCAAAGTTATGTTTAATTTGCTTTCTAGGTGGGGCAGGAAAACTCTAAAGATTTTCCTGGATGGCGGGTTTTTAGTGGGGGGTGGGCAGCCTGGAGCGGGTTGGTCCATCCTCAAAGGGCAGGTAAAGGACAGGAGGGGTAGTACAGGAGTTAGTTGCCTTTGGTTTGTGAGGTTTTACTTGGTGGGGTTTATTTCTTATTAAGGTTGCTCAGTGAGCTGAAAGATTTGGGTTTAATAAATAAATAAATAAATGACATATGTTCAAAGATGTTTAGGTTTCACACCTGTCTTAATAAAGTGGCCTTTCTTGCTTACTAAGAAGTTGTGGACAGTGAATTCTTGCGCGATATAGCGGTTCTCAGAAGCCGCGCTCACCTGTGGACTTGGCGGGTGTGGTCTGCAGGGAAGGCTTGGCTCGACGAGATCTACAGCCAGTAGCACGATATGCCACCTCGGAGGAATCTAAATCAAGCTCTGCTCGGCACCAAGGCGGCTACGGCGGCTGGAGCGATAAAGAAAATGCCGCTGGGCAAGGACTTGGATGGTATGCTGTTTCCCGGCGATGAGAAAGATGAGAAGGCCTAGGATAAGCACTGCTTGAAAGCGACGGTGGCAAACTCGAGGAAAATCAGCGCGAGCAAGGTTAAGGGTGCGGATGTGATACACTCCCTCCCTCAAGTGAGAGATGAGGCTGTAGTCAATGAGAATGGACTACCGGGGGGCGCACTGCAACAACCTGACGGTGCTGGGCGAGGAAAAGCGTTAACCGTTCCAGGAATGTTTTCCGGTAAGCCCACTGGCGCTAAACTGGTGGTTAAATTCCCTGCCAATACTACTAATGTGTCTGGTGCTCAGACGAAAGTCATTAGGCAAATCTGCATCAATACTGACAACAATGCTGGCAATGCTGGCAATACTGTAGCGGATGCTAGAGAGATAGATTCTACTAGCATGGCTGTGACTTTGGGGAGCTCTGAGACTGTGAACCCGCCAAAGGCTGTAGCAAGGGGGGCAGAGGGGGATATTGGAAAACGAGCACAGAAGGAGGAGGCAGATTCTGTCGCTATTTCTTCTCTTCAAGACTCTATTGGTGGTCCACCGGACACTGGGGGGGGGGGAGCACTAGATACTCCCGATGGAGAGATCTTCTTTTCACTTGCAGAGGAGTCTGATCTGGACAATAGTACTGATCTTGATAACACCGATGTGACGACTGGAGAGGATAGCGATAGCCCCCCAACTACCGCAGATACTCTAAAAAGGGCCACTCATCGGCATAGTAGAACCAGGAAGAAAGCCTCTGCTAGTTTACGATGAGAGAGTATTCGCTCTGAAGCCAGTGACAACTTCCAATGGGACTATGCTACTACTAATCTAGCAGTGACAGGTGAGCCGGGGTTTCAAGAGGATGATCAAAGGGCCCCCGGCAGTAAATTGGATCCACCTCCCTCAATGAGCTTGATCTATGCTACACTTAAAGCCATGCAAAAAGAAGCGCGTCAAGAGCACAAAAGAGCGCAACTGGCAACTAAGAAGATTCAAGGGGAAATTCATAAAAACACCAAAGTCTGTTCAGAAGTTGTAGCTAGAACAACTGCTCTTGAGGAACGAATAGTTGGCTTGGAGGCTGGGTTAGAAAATATGAAACTAAAGACAACTGCAAACGACGCAAGATTGGTGGACATCATGTGGAAGCTTGAAGATTCCGAAAATAGACAGCGCAGAAATAATCTACGTCTATTAGGGATTGAAGAAAAAGCCAAGGGGGGTGATGTAAGGGGGTTTATATTGAAATTGTTTAAATCTGCATTCCCAGAACTATCGCACTGGAGTTGGGAAACCAAGATCCAGCAAGTTCACAGTTTCCCCCTAACGATGAAAAACAATCCAGCTCCGACTCCAAACCCCGAGCAATTCTAATTTTTTTAGGAAACTTTTTGTTGAGACCGGCTGTATTCTAAAAGGCAAGGCCAGATGCCAGGAAATCAGCGGAGGGGCAGACGTTTTTTGTGCGGCCTGACCTCTGCCACTCAACAGTGGAGAGGAGATGGCGGCTACGCCAGTTGATTAGCCCCTTCCAAAAAAGAGTATGTGAGGTGTATCCAATGAATCCCGCGCGGTTGAAGGTCATATACCAAGGGAGAATTTGTGTGTTCACTTCTGAAATCCAAGCCGAAAGCTATTTGAAGGAACTAACTGTTGGCTAATAGACTTTAGCTGTTATAGCCTATTGGGTACACCAGTGGTCTGCTTGCGGTATATGTCTAATTATGTAACTATGTTTGGATATTGGGAATGTTAGAAGAGAAGGTTGGATATAATGGATGTGGGTTTTCGGTGGGGGTCCCTCTTTTGAGTTCTTTGTTAATCCTAATAGGGTTGTGTTTCTTTTTTTTTCTCAAGGATGGGCCTCTCCGTTTTCTCCCTTTTTCATCTTCTTTTTTTTTTTTTGAGGATCGGGGAGTGACAGGGGCGATACTCAGGAACGCTGGAGGCATCGCAAGGGTATGAGGACCTTTTTTGCCTTAGTGGAGGTTGTGGGGGGAGGGGGAGTGGGGGTGCTGGATCCGTTTCAGGGAAGGGGGGGGGGTTTGTCATAATAGCTGGGCACTTTGGGGGCATGAGGGTAGTTTGGATGTTTTTTTTTTTTTCTCGGTTCTGGTTTCTTTCAAGGAACTGATGTTTATACAAATTGGGATGCATTAGGATAGCTTCTATCAATATCTGCGGGCTAAATGATCCATGGAAAAGGCGCAGGGTGAGAGAAGATGTCCGATTCTTGAAGGCAGATATTATCTGCCTCCAGGAGATGCACATCGAAGCCAGCCGTAATAAACTTTTAGAATTTGAGGCGTTTCAATTAATCTCCTGGACAAAACAGGAAGCAAAGAAGAAAGGGTTTGCAATACTTGTACGTCAGGGGTTGGCTAATATTGTTCGCTCTTCTGCCGATGGGTATGGCAGGTGGGTTATTATACAATGCAATATTCATAATAATATGTTTACACTCTGTTCTATCTATGGCCTGGTATTAGATGATCCTGAACTTTATAACTGGCTAAGCTTAGGGCTGGTCGGTTGGCCCTCTCCGATCATACTATGTGGCGATTTTAATATCAATATAGCTAGTGGGGCGGCCAATCACCCAGAAACTGGGTATCTAGGGCGGAAGCCTAAAGTTTTTAAGTCTCTGGTTCAAATGAAAGAATTGCACGGCTTGGTTGATATGTGGGCTCAATCTAGGAGCAATGACCCTGGGTTCACCTATTTCTCTGCACCACATAGAACTCACTCTATGCATGTATTTGCTTTTTTTGGAATAAATGCTTTCCTCTGTACCCTGAGGGGATCCACCTGGGGGGAGGGGCGGGGGGTATATATTGAAAAATAGGACTTAAGGCATAGTTGTTTATTTTAAGTTTTTTCTCTTTTTTGTGATATTGTTACTATGTCTGACGTCCTAATAAAGATCTTTAAAAAACAAAAAAAAGAACTGCGAAGGTGCGATGGTAAAGGATCCACGGTTTAGGCGCTATAGTATCATATTTGCATCTCTATACATTTGCATGCACACGGTAGATTAACATTTACAATTTTGCATCCCATGACAGACCATTGAGTGCACTTTTTTCTTTTCTTTTACTTTCCTTTACCCTTTCCTTTGCCTGTCCTGTCCATCAGCCACCAATGGGCGCTGGGTTAGGCCCGTGGTAATCATTGCGGGTACCACCCTCACGTGATTCATGAATATGTAAAATCTTGCCCGGGATAATCTTGCGCACACTGCTATACGCTTTTTGTATACCTTATCAAAAAACCAATAAAGTATTTTAAATAGGACTGCGGAGGTGCAGGGGGCAGTGCTGAGACCTGTCGCTGAAGAGTATCCTACCCTGGTAGAGCAGTGGTGCATCAGTGTGATTTGAAGAATTGACCCACAGGAATGCATTCCACCTTTGGCTTGTGTGTGTCCCGTTACCTGCTTTCACCAAAGCACCAGAGGGTGCTGAGGCAGCACTGAGCGCTGTGTTGTTGATGTTATCATTGAAAGCCCCTCTGCTACAGACGAGTGGGACACATATGCAGCCTCTTTTTTCCCTTCTGGTTCAACAGCGGGTCCTTTCAGTCTGGGTGGGGCCAACGCTGCAGGGCCCCCCCGTTCTGCGGGCTAGGAGGCTTGTCTGCCTACCCGGTGTACTAGTTCAGAGCCACTGTTCATGGAGCAAACCTCCAAGGGTGGGAACTTCTTCACGCCCCCTTGGGCTCCTCCGACAGATGCTGGATGACCCCTGTGCTCCTCCTGGCCCTGTTTAACACGCACCTGACCTGGCCTCCCATTATTCTCATCAACGCCCCCGGAGCTAGAAGTTCGAACTTGGAAAACGAGCTTGTTGAAGTGTGTGCATGAACCGCTTGAAGGTGTGCAGGCTGCTTGGGGGCGCCGCTCGTTGCTGGAACTCCAACACTTCACGGGGCAGCTCCAGGGTGCCCGCCTCCTGTCCCTTGCGTTCCAACTGGGGCAGCTTTCTTTCCACATGAAAACTCTGTTTATCCTTAGAACTCGCTTACAAGATTATTGCGTTACTGGTTCCACTGATTGGTTAGAGTCACCAGCCTCAGACGCCATGATAGGCTTAAAGGCCTGCATTCACAAGTTTGATTTTTGGTGCTGAAGTGAGAATATACCGTCCGAATCTTAAGAAACCCGAGAGTATGTATGTTACAGGGTTGTCTGATTTCTCTGTCTTATCCTAAATATATAGAAAGGAACTGCAAAGTACAGGCTTTCGGAGCAAAGCGTGTGTCCCACCACAGCAGCAGCTGCCGCCTTATGCGCCGCTGCTTGCTCCCGCGGTGATACTGCATGGGAGTGAACTTTTCAGAAGAGGTGGGACATGCACCCACCATAAGCCATTTACGGGCTATGATTCTAAAACGACACAAGCAAAAGCCAATCCAGTGCATGGGAGGAGTCAGATCCACAAAAAGTAATTGCAACAGATCAGCTAACAGCACAAGCGCTGTGTAGGCTCGATCTAAAAAACTACATTGACCATGAGTCCAAGAGGCAGGACAAATGTGTGGCCAAAATCTATCAATCCATCCCTTAGACATCAATAAAAATTCAACTAGCTCCTATCTTCTCCTCTGTTTCTTCTACAACCTATGCTAACCCTGTAACAGAATTACTAATGTGTTCTTGTATAAAAATAAATAAAACAAGTTGAAATTAAAAAGAGCTAGGGGTGGAGACAGAGAGTTGACATTACAACGCAACGAAGCAAGTTGGATTTGTCGTCTTCGTTGCGTCGATATGGGTCACAATACTGATGATGAGTTTCACTATTTTTTGTAAGAAAACAGGTCTACTATATGTCCGTTTGCCATTTTCTATCCTGGCCTCTACTCCACAGGATAGGCACTGTAGCGGGTATGTGCTGGAGAGCACAGTTTGTGCTGTGGTCTGAAGGCAGGGATTCTGACTATATTCCACCTTCTACTTCTGCCTTCATTCCACAAGAAAGACATGATAGCATGCATGTACTGCAGAGCCCAGCTTTTGCTGGTATCTTATGATTAGGAATCCATTCGATCTCTCTAGTCCTGCCTCAGTTCATTATTTCATGCGATTAATTTATATCATTTACATTGCTGCTTAGGCGCTTTGGAGAGGCCGCTTATCCCATTTATTCTGGGATATAATATTATATGGCACTACTGCAACCGACATCCCGATCTGGTTATTTTATATGCCTGTGGATAACAAAATCTCTCCCTTTTTTAGTCTGTAATAGTTACTGTGACATTACATTTTTCGGCATGATTGGGTGTGCTCTCCCTTTAAGATACATCACGCAATCAATCACGAAGAACGTTACACCTCCTGAACAAAAACAAGACCGCCCTAGGGGGTGGGATCCTAATACGAAAGCAACACGGGCCGCCACAAGACAGAACTGAAGCTTGTCACAGTACTAATACTTAAATAGCATGTCGGGTTATGTTTAAAAGTATGCTTTTGATTACTCTCTTTGCGAGTGCAAAAAAACGATTTTAGTAGGTCTGCCACTCATATGTATTCTGAAGCGGCATGACGGATGGGGTGGCACCATGAGTTAGCTACCGCAGTATTTTTAAATTTTTTATATTTTATGGAATATTCTGTACAGGTAGGAAATTTTAGCCTTGTAATCAGGCAATTTCAACATATGATTAGAAGGGGGTTTCCCCTCGCATTTCAGGCCTTTTCAAGATACACACTAATGTTTACAATTTGCCGTTAATACAATCACCGGGTCAAGTTGCATTTTTTCCCTCTTCTTTCCTTTGCCTAGAATTTGCATCTACTGCTATGATTTAACAGCACATTCCTGTCTGTAGGTTTACTGCCCACGGCCAAAATTGCCCATGGGGGCTGGGATCGAAATATAGAAACAATGCTAAACGCTACGGGGAACATCTAAAGCCCACTAAGGTAGGAACATTAAAATAACGTGGTGGGAGTTTAGCTTTGCTGCTGCCTCTGCAAGTTGGACTTAATCTAAGTGATCCTTAATATATGCGTGGCTGGTGTTCCTGCATTGATGTGCAGTTTTAACAATTTTTAGGTCTCGCCTAGCATTGCTGTGCACATGAGCAGCTCACTCGGCGAGATTTATTGCTGATGAGGAGTTTTAGAAGAGGGCATGACGCCAGCCCCTTATTTCCAATTGCTGGCATCACCGTTTATGCTAAACGGTGGCCTGCCCTTGGAAAATAAGCTTTCTCAGGTGCCTCCTTTTTGCTTTTTTTTCCGGCCCATCTGGACAGGCTCGCCAGCTTCACGGCCGTCGTGAATACTTTTCTTATCTGCTTGTTTATTTAACAAACAGATAAGAAAAGTCTTCACAACAGCCGTGAAGCGGGTGTGCTACAAGCTGGCTCCTCATTGGCAATTGTACCCAGTCCTCCCTTCCCTTCCCCCACCCAAAAGCAAACTTCCCAGAGTTGTGCTGGTCAGTGCGTTGGTTGCTCCGTCCTCAGTACATGTTTTTAACTTTCCGAGGCTTCACAAACCCAACATAAATGTAATTATTTCCGATACCACCGGCCATTGTTTTCCTTGCCGTCGAGTGATCATGTAGATGAGCGCGATTCAGAAAAGGGGGTGGTGATGAACAGAGTGTCTGAATTAAGCAGACCACTCTTACCCAGTCCAAAGATTAGGGCTTGATCCATCACCGTTATTTAGCTCACTGCCCCATCCCAGCTCAGAACCTGGCTATATGCAAATTAGTCTGTCCCTGGCCCAGTGCATCATGGGAACAGGGCAGACCAAACTACCAAGCCAATTCTTCACCAGAAAGGAGACAAGCTACCGGGGACCGGTTTCTGGCATTTCAGCCTCGTCGGCCCGGCTTGCTTGAATCCTGATGGAGCAGTGAGCAAGGGACTCATGTCTGAGTATACCCTGCCACACCTATAGTGGCCAAAAACGATTCAGAAAAGGGGGTGGTGATGAACAGAGTGTCTGAATTAAGCAGACCACTCTTACCCAGTCCAAAGATCGGGGCTTGATCCATCACCGTTATTTAGCTCACTGCCCCATCCCAGCTCAGAACCTGGCTATATGCAAATTAGTCTGTCCCTGGCCCAGTGCATCATGGGAACAGGGCAGACCAAACTACCAAGCCAATTCTTCACCAGAAAGGAGACAAGCTACCGGGGACCGGTTTCTGGCATTTCAGCCTCGTCGGCCCGGCTTGCTTGAATCCTGATGGAGCAGTGAGCAAGGGACTCATCTCTGAGTATACCCTGCCACACCTATAGTGGCCAAAAACGATTCAGAAAAGGGGGTGGTGATGAACAGAGTGTCTGAATTAAGCAGACCACTCTTACCCAGTCCAAAGATCAGGGCTTGATCCATCACCGTTATTTAGCTCACTGTCCCTCACTGGGACAGGAACAGACTAATTTGCATATAGCCAAGTTCTGAGCTGGGATGGTGCAGTGAGCTAAAAAACGGTGATGGATCAAGCCCTGATCTTTGGACTGGGTAAGAGTGGTCTGCTTCATTCAGGCACTCTGTTCATCACCACCCACTTTTCTGAATCATTTTGTCCACCATAAGCGTGGAAGGGTATACTCAGATGTGAGTCCCTTGCTCATTGCACCATCAGGATTCAAGCAAGCCGGGCCGACGACGCCTGAAATGGCAGAAACCGGTCCCCGGAAGCTTGTTTCCTTCCCAGTACAAGAATTGGCTTGGTAGTTTGGTTTGCCCTGTTCCCATCATGCACTGGGACAGGAACAGACTAATTTGCATATAGCCAAGTTCTGAGCTGGGATGGTGCAGTGAGCTAAAAAACGGTGATGGATCAAGCCCGGATCTTTGGACTGGGTAAGAGTGGTCTGCTTAATTCAGGCACACTGTTCATCACCACCCCCTTTTCTGAATCATTTTGTCCACCATAAGCGTGGAAGGGTATACTCAGATGTGAGTCCCTTGCTCATTGCACCATCAGGATTCAAGCAAGCCGGGCCGACGACGCCTGAAATGGCAGAAACCGGTCCCCGGAAGCTTGTTTCCTTCCCAGTACAAGAATTGGCTTGGTAGTTTGGTTTGCCCTGTTCCCATCATGCACTGGGACAGGAACAGACTAATTTGCATATAGCCAAGTTCTGAGCTGGGATGGTGCAGTGAGCTAAAAAACGGTGATGGATTAAGCCCTGATCTTTGGACTGGGTAAGAGTGGTCTGCTTAATTCAGGCACTCTGTTCATCACCACCCCCTTTTCTGAATCATTTTGTCCACCATAAGCGTGGAAGGGTATACTCAGATGTGAGTCCCTTGCTCATTGCACCATCAGGATTCAAGCAAGCCGGGCCGACGACGCCTGAAATGGCAGAAACCGGTCCCCGGAAGCTTGTTTCCTTCCCAGTACAAGAATTGGCTTGGTAGTTTGGTTTGCCCTGTTCCCATCATGCACTGGGACAGGAACAGACTAATTTGCATATAGCCAAGTTCTGAGCTGGGATGGTGCAGTGAGCTAAAAAACGGTGATGGATCAAGCCCTGATCTTTGGACTGGGTAATAGTGGTCTGCTTAATTCAGGCACTCTGTTCATCACCACCCCCTTTTCTGAATCATTTTGTCCACCATAAGCGTGGAAGGGTATACTCAGATGTGAGTCCCTTGCTCATTGCACCATCAGGATTCAAGCAAGCCGGGCCGACGACGCCTGAAATGGCAGAAACCGGTCCCCGGAAGCTTGTTTCCTTCCCAGTACAAGAATTGGCTTGGTAGTTTGGTTTGCCCTGTTCCCATCATGCACTGGGACAGGAACAGACTAATTTGCATATAGCCAAGTTCTGAGCTGGGATGGTGCAGTGAGCTAAAAAACGGTGATGGATCAAGCCCTGATCTTTGGACTGGGTAAGAGTGGTCTGCTTAATTCAGGCACTCTGTTCATCACCACCCCCTTTTCTGAATCATTTTGTCCACCATAAGCGTGGAAGGGTATACTCAGATGTGAGTCCCTTGCTCATTGCACCATCAGGATTCAAGCAAGCCGGGCCGACGACGCCTGAAATGGCAGAAACCGGTCCCAGGAAGCTTGTTTCCTTCCCAGTACAAGAATTGGCTTGGTAGTTTGGTTTGCCCTGTTCCCATCATGCACTGGGACAGGAACAGACTAATTTGCATATAGCCAAGTTCTGAGCTGGGATGGTGCAGTGAGCTAAAAAACGGTGATGGATTAAGCCCTGATCTTTGGACTGGGTAAGAGTGGTCTGCTTAATTCAGGCACTCTGTTCATCACCACCCCCTTTTCTGAATCATTTTGTCCACCATAAGCGTGGAAGGGTATACTCAGATGTGAGTCCCTTGCTCATTGCACCATCAGGATTCAAGCAAGCCGGGCCGACGACGCCTGAAATGGCAGAAACCGGTCCCCGGAAGCTTGTTTCCTTCCCAGTACAAGAATTGGCTTGGTAGTTTGGTTTGCCCTGTTCCCATCATGCACTGGGACAGGAACAGACTAATTTGCATATAGCCAAGTTCTGAGCTGGGATGGTGCAGTGAGCTAAAAAACGGTGATGGATCAAGCCCTGATCTTTGGACTGGGTAAGAGTGGTCTGCTTAATTCAGGCACTCTGTTCATCACCACCCCCTTTTCTGAATCATTTTGTCCACCATAAGCGTGGAAGGGTATACTCAGATGTGAGTCCCTTGCTCATTGCACCATCAGGATTCAAGCAAGCCGGGCCGACGACGCCTGAAATGGCAGAAACCGGTCCCCGGAAGCTTGTTTCCTTCCCAGTACAAGAATTGGCTTGGTAGTTTGGTTTGCCCTGTTCCCATCATGCACTGGGACAGGAACAGACTAATTTGCATATAGCCAAGTTCTGAGCTGGGATGGTGCAGTGAGCTAAAAAACGGTGATGGATCAAGCCCTGATCTTTGGACTGGGTAAGAGTGGTCTGCTTAATTCAGACACTCTGTTCATCACCACCCCCTTTTCTGAATCATGTAGATGAGCGCGGCACCCGCTTTCGGGACACCACGCTCCGTTTATTGTATTTTTTTTAAACTGTAGCCAGCTGAGCGCGGCGCCCGCTTTCGGTACACCGAGCTCCGTCTATTTCATTTTTTAACTACATCTATCCAATTCAGAGTACAATGTTTATGGTGACTCACATGAATGATGGATGTTTGTTCATGAGTGGATTTAAAGGTTAGCCACAGTGAAACAGCTGTGATGTGTTATGGCCATTATTAAAGGGCTCCTGTTGCCGTATATAAAGAAACGGATTGCGGCAGCAGCAGAGACTTCAGTTCACACAGGGACTGCGTTCAGTTTACCGCGCTGACTGTGCACATGACCGACTATGCATTATTTTTATGTGTTTGAATTACACACTGTGTATATCAACTAAGTGGGTGCTCATGCTATCGGCAGTTGAAGGATGAAAGCCTAGTCCAGTCCTGCTATAATTCACACATTTAGCCCTGCAGGATTTGAATGGGCTTTCAGTCCCATGTGCTACTGACATTGCTGGTAGGCTCTGTTAATGCAGGATTTTCCCCCTTTTTTTCTTGTTTTTCTTTTTCGTTCCTTATTTTCTTTCTTAGTGAACAACGAAGGGGACAATAAGGGCTTGATAAAGGTCCACCGTACTTGCCCTGGATAAAGCTAGACGACAAGAAAGGTACGGTGTTCCTGGGTGGCAAGTCGACCACCTGGTGAGTACTCACAGTGGTGGGGAGGTGGGTAATACCTCCTGTGGTGCTACATACTACTTCTTCTCACGGTAGGAATTTAGCCCGGAGAAAAGCAGCAAACATCTTATAGATTCATGTGCTGCTTCATCAGACTGCAGCGGAGTATGTGGACACTCAACGTAGTGTCGCTGCTCCCGCTCAGAGCAATACAGCTCACCTACCTGCTCCACTGGCAGCGACACTACGTTGAGTGTCCACATACTCCACTGCAGTCTGATGAAGCAGCACATGAATCTATAAGATGTTGGCTGCTTTTCTCCGGGGCAAATTACTACAGTGAGAAGAAGTGGTATGTAGTACCACACCACACACTGTAGATAGTTTTTGTTTAGTCACTTGGTCCTGAGGAATCGCCAACTCATCCATTAGAGACATTTACAGGAGAGAAACAAGTTGACCACTAAGGGGTAGAGCGCAATTTTTGTCAGATTAAAACAAAATAGTCGCCCTCCTTCTTCTTTTATTTTTAAATCAGGTTGTGACCTCTCCAGAATAAAAATAATTATAGAGGATTCGCTTACCTGTTTTAACCCATACACGACATCTACATCTTACTAGGCCCCTCACACCCATTGCACCTATCCGGCAAGAAACAAAAGATCTCCGATGAAGAGCCCCTTTATGGGTGCCCGTCGAGCAACGCAGCGTCGGCTCTACGAGGAGCAGACCCATATGATGAAGCATGACACCTAGCTTGCTGGGTGTGTGAGTGTCCTAGTTCGTAAAGGATGTATTCCCCACCTCCCCACTACTGTGAGTACTAACCAGGTGGTTGATTTGCCACTCAGCAACACGGTACCTTTCTTGTCGTCTCATTTTCTTTCTTCCCTTACTTTAATTCTTTCAATTTATTTTCTCTTTCGGTTGCCTTGCTGTGGCTTTCTTTCTACCATATTCTCTTTCCTATTAACTCTTTCTTCTTACTCATTTTCTCTTTTTTAATTGATTGGTTCTTCATTCTTTATTTTCTTTGCTTTTCTTTCTCTCATCCTTTTCCCCTCTCAATTCTTTTTCTTTTGTTTTCTCTTCAGTACTCTTCTATTTCTGTTCTCCCATTCTTTCCGGTTGCTTTTTGGCCCTAGTGCTTTCTTTATGATTCTATTTCATCATAGCCATATATAAGGTTATTTTTGTGTGCGGTCTCACGTTTCGCCATGAGGTCAAAGTTCATGCAGCGTCATCATTGGTCGACGGAAGTGTGTTGTTATTCCTTCTGTCTTTATGATTTTGGTAAAATGAGCCCAGAGGTTTATTTTTCTTAGCACGGATATCATGCTTCTTCTCACAGGACAGGCAGCTGAGCATTTCACATCACACGATTAGGTTTTAACAACCATTTGCAATGCAATAGGTCTCTCATTTACGCAAGTTAAAGCTATTCGCTTTGTAAATGACAATGCCTTTTATGGTTTAAAAACCAAAACCTAAATATAAGGCGTTGTCATTTACAATGCCAATAGTTCGAACTCGCGTAAATGCGAGACCGATTGCATTGCAAATACTTGTTTAGGAGGATTAAGAGCGAGTTTACGCAATCTATGCCTTTGTTGCTGAGGCACATGTCTCAGTTTATGTTAGGCACTATACTTCACATGAATTTGATGTCGAAGATTACTCTCGAATTTGTACATATTCTAGGGTTCTACGTTTCAGCTCCTGGTGGGTAGCAATTTAAATCTCACCCCCTCTTGACATTTGTTTATCCAGGAGGATGGATTGTGTTATCCTAAATGTAAGACCTCAAGGGGCTCCCACTTGGTCGGCCATAATGTTGTTGGATGGTGGGTTAGCAATTAACAAATGGCCCCTAATACACCAATGCACTCATGTAGGATCTGTGAACTCGCATGTGTTATATTTGGAGAAACTTATTTATATGTGGTTGGGGACAATGGCATGTTATATCCTAATTTTTGGGGGATTCTCTTTATTTATAGGCTTGGTTGTAATATTTATCCACCTATCACTTTGAGATGGTCGGAGGAAAGGAATGTGTATATACATTGCAGCTGTGTTGTGAAAAACGATACTTTTGGAATTATTATGAGAAGCATTAAAGAATCTCGCCATTAAATACGGTATGCTACATTTAATATCTGGATGCACATTCGGTTTCTTAGGATTAAATTGCATTATCAAACTTTTATTTTTATGCAGGATCAGGTGCAGGATCAAGGGGCCTTTACTTCTGTCCCTCCTCTTCCCCTTCTCCATTTTTGTTACGGTTTGACCACTCCTGCTGTATCTGGAATGAAAGAAAGTATAGATTCAAGGAGAGAACCATAGGGATAGACTTACCTATTGGGAATAATAATGATGGACTACCATGTGATTATGGAGAATGTTCTTTGATACACAATCATGTAATTTTTCACCTCACAGTTAGAACCTGATAGGGTTCAGACTAGTCTCATTGACATTGTTTTTTTATATGTAGATACTGTCCCTAATGTAAATAGTTATATTTGTTTTTTGACTTTTTTCGTTTGTTGATTTTAAACATTGTATTGTCTTGGTACATATAAATGTGAAATTGTCTGTCCATGTTGTTTTCTATATTTGTGTTAAACACCTTATATTTTGTATGCTTTACAGCCCTGACGAATTTCACAGACGCGGATGAAGCGCGTTGGCTGGTTTTTAAAGTATGTCTGTGAAGATTAAAGGATATTCTGGAAATGAAAGTGACTTGATGGACTACATCTTTTTGGAAATTACTTTATAGTGGTGCATTTCACAATTGAAAAAAAACATAGCATAGTAGTGTAAGTTTGGCTGTGGGTTCAGAGTGTAGAAATGCTCAGCTCTAGTCATAGATCTTGATTGCAAGGTTAGTGTATCATGACACTCCCTCACGCCCTCGGTCTTCTTTGCTTCTTTCTTTACCTATCCCCTTTCTACCTCACTTTTGTCTATTTCACCCCCTCTGTCTCTACCTCTACACCATGTTGTTCGTCATCTCTTTACTCCACCAATCACTACAACCCACCCTTGGCTGGACATTACCTCTCTTTCTGCTATCTCTCTTAATACCTCTTCCATTTCTCCATGACCTCTCTTTCTTTGCCTCATTTATCGTTTTATTTTATGTCACTCTCCTTATTTCACCTCACCTTTTCTACTTCACCACTGTTACTTTTTCCTTCTTTTGTTATCTTTACATCTCTATGTACCTTTACCTTCTCTCACTGATAATCCTTTCTGTCTCACTTTCTCAAATACATCTCTCGCCCCCACCTCTCTACCTCTCACAACCTCACCTCTTTCTCTCCCACTCCGTGATTACCTCCATCACTGTACCACTGTGCCTGCTCTCTCTAGCTCATCACTCTCTGCACCCTACACCTCTTTCTGCACTTCACGTGCTCTGTTTCTCTCTAACCTCTCTGTCTTTCTCCTCCTTCTTCCTCACACTGCCTCTACCTATTTTCTCTCCTTACCTCATTTATATCTCTCTTTACATTTTTCTATACAACACCCTTTCTGTCACCACTTTGTCACCCTTTTCTCTGTCATTTATTTATTTATTTATGAGATTTATTAAGCGCACAAATACCCGTAGGTGTCTGCGTTATGGACTGTGCTAGCAGGGAAACAGTGACTATTGATTAAAGAGCCAGGTTTTTATTTGCTTCCTGAATGTGAGTAAGGACGGACTTGTCTTATTATGGGGTGGAAGACTGTTCCAAAGTTTGGTAGTGGCAAATAAGAAAGATCTGTCGCCCCATGAGCCTTTTTTTGTCCGGGGTACCTTCAGGAGGTTTGCTGAAGAAGAGCTTAAACATCTTGAGGGGGTATAAGGGCATAGTGATTTTTTAAAAAACTCAGGTCCGGAGGTATGCAATGCTTTAAACGCGATGCACAGAGCTTTGAACTTGGCTCTATTTCTAACAGGTAGCCAATGAAGCAGTCGAATAATGTTGGAGATTGGTTTGAATTTGGGGGTTGCCGGTGAGCAGTCTAGCTGCTGCATTCTGCACCAATTGCAACTTGTTTAAAACTATTTCCTTTGCATTAATGAAAAGCCTGTTACAGTAGTCGATCCGAGACATGACTAAAGTACTGATAAGGGTCTTAGTGGCAGAGGTTGGAAGGTAGGGAAGGAGTTTCTTTATCATTTTGATGATGAAGAAGAATGAAGAAACAACTGTATTTGCATGGTGCATGAATGACAATTTATTGTCGAAGATAACCCCCAAATTTCTTACCTTTGCAACTGGTGATGGAGGTGATCCCAGTTCGGCTGGCCACCAAGTGCCGAACCAGACAGGAAGAGATTGCCGAAAATCATTACCTCCGTCTTATCGGAATTGAATTTAAGGCAATTATCTGCCATCCCAGTACTGATTGCAAGTGTTGGAAGTTGTGCGCCATTTTAGCACTGTTGTTATTAACTGCCAGGACCAGTTGCGTGTCGTCTGCATATGATGTTATGCCCAGGTGGTGGGATTTAATGACCCTCGCCAAGTTAGACACATGGATTTTAAATAAGATCGGACTCAGCGAGGATCCCTGAGGCACACCACATGGCAAGGCAAACGACGGTGAATTAATGTTACCAAAAGTAACTGACTGTGATCGGTTTGAAAGGAAAGAAGACAGAAGGGCCTTGGCCCTGTGGGAGATCCTGACGGCCGTGACACGGTCGATCAGAGTCACATGATCGACCGTGTCGAAAGCCGCAGAGAGATCCAGCAATATCAGGACAGCAGCCCCTCCTCCATCTAATATTTTCCCGATTTCATCCAAGGCCTTGATAAGAGCAGTTTCGGTGCCATGTCCCCTTCTGAATCCAAACTGGGATTCAACCAGGCAATTATTTTGATCAATAAAGTCTGAAACTGGACATTCATGACCTTTTCGATGATCCTAGCTGGAAAGGGGAGAAAAGCTATAGGTCTGTACCTAGTGACATCTGATGGATCCAAATTACTGTTTTCTATAAGGGGCTTGATTACAGGTTTTTTTTCAAATAGAGGTATTTATTTTATTTATTTAGTTTTGTATAGCGCGAACAAGATCCTTACAGATATCAGAGTGCTTCACAAAGACAGGGTAGGGGCAGTAGGAATGAACAGAGAAAATGGGAGCAGTATAATAGTCACTAACATGGTAGGATAATAATAACATACATAAAACATATCAGTATACAATCAGGTAAACAAGTAATATCAGATGGCACAAGTCATTGATCCCACTACAGAGGTGTTCAGGAACACCTTGGGTGTGTGGATGGCTTATACCAATGTTTTAGTATAGAGAGAACACTGAGTGGGGGCATCGGGAGAGTGAATCAGTAAACCAGCGTGTATCATATATTGGTCGGTAGTAAGAGAGTAGCGTAGTAGTGTCCCCATCAAGTAGAAGTATAGTGCCAAAGTATCATCCCCATCCCCATAAAAAATCGGGAGATTAAAAACAGGATAAAGGGCCAGGCCCCCTGGTACACCTCTGACCTCCGTGACCTCCGCAAAAAATGCAAAAAGGCTGAGAGACAGTGGAGAAAGGACTGGCTCCACAGTAACAAAGATATTTACAACAGTATGGTAAGACGCTATAAATCGGCTCTCAAACTAGCCAAGGCAGGATACTATGACAAAAGAATACAAAATGCCACTAATTCGGCGAAAGAATCCTACTTGATTGTCAAGGAACTCCTCAATATTCCCTCGGCACCCGCTGATTCCCACGCCCCTCCGGACAGAAGCAACGACCTAGCCTCCTTTTTCGACTCAAAAATTACGCGGATACTGGACTCTCTCCCCACCATCACCTCCCATAATTATGATGATACAGAGGTCTGCACTCACAGCCCACGGCTGTCCTCCTTTAGAGCAGTCTCCCTCAGTGAGGTCATCTCCACGTTAGCCAAAATGAAAAGTGGCTCACCTCTTGATCCGGCCCCGACCAGACTTTTAAAATCTGTGTCTCCCAGCATATCCCCTACCATCAGGGATCTCATTAACATCTCCCTCCTCCAAGGCGCAGTGCCTCCCAACTGGAAAAACGCGGTCGTCAAGGCCTTGCTTAAAAAGCCCCACTTGAACCCGGGCGACATGACCAACTACAGACCTATATCACTCCTTCCCTGTATCAGCAAGTTGGCTGAGAAACTTGTTAATTCGCAACTCTCCCAATTCCTTGAGACCAACAAAATCCTGCGTCCATCCCAAACAGGCTTTCGGCCTGGCCAGGGCACGGATACAGCCCTCCTCTCCGTCATCGAGGAGTCAAGGTGCATTCTGGATTCAGGAGGATCAGTGGCAGTGATCCTCCTGGACCTCAGTGCCGCCTTTGATACGGTTGATCACCGCGTCCTTTTACATCGCCTGGCCAGGGCAGGAATTGTGGGAACTGCACATGCTTGGATTGACTCCTTTCTATCTGGCCGTTCATTTCAGGTGTGGGACGGCAACTCTCGCTCAGACCCCCTACCACTCATTTGTGGAGTTCCCCAGGGGTCTTCGCTTAGTCCCACCCTGTTTAATGTCTATATGGCCCCCCTGGAAGATGTCGTGACCCCCTACGGGATAAAAATAGTAAACTACGCTGACGACACCCAACTTGTCGTCTCTCTCTCCCAGCTAGATAAACACCCAGACAACCTGCTGAACTGTCTCCAGGACATTTACACCTGGATGTGCGAATCCTCCCTGAAGCTAAACGGTGCAAAAACCGAGGTTATGCTTCTGGGCAACAAATGGTCCTCCATCCCTCCTTCGGTTTGGCCGGACGCCTTTGGTGAGATACCCACACCAAAGACAGAAATCAAAACGCTAGGTGTCTGGCTGGAACCGACCCTCACCATGAAAACCCAGGCTACCAAGACCGCTGGAACATGTTTTGGCCTTCTGCGGTCAATCCGCAAAATTCTCCCCCTCCTTCCCCCCCTTTCCAGGAAACTCCTGGTTCAAGGGCTTATCTTAGCCCGGATTGACTACAGCAACGCCGTCTACCTCGGCGCCCCGGATTTCACCCTGGCCAAACTCCAACGTGCACAAAATGCTGCGGCAAGGCTCATCATGAACCTTCCTCCCAGAGCCTCTGCCAAACCGGCCCTCAAGGCTCTGCACTGGCTTCCGGTTCGCCAGCGAGTGGAGTTTAAAGCCATGTGCACCAGCCATAAACTCATCAACGGTGCCGGCCCAGCCGCCCTGAAAGACCTAGTCGCCCCATACAAAGCCCCAAGAACACTGCGTTCTGACGGTGAACATCTGGCCATCGTCCCAAAATTTAAGAAAGCTCGGACCGGTGGACGTCGCTTCTCGGTCAAAGCCTCTGCAGGCTGGAACGCACTCCCCCGCAATCTACGTCTGGAACCCTGTCACGCCCTATTCCGGAAAAAACTAAAAACCTTTTTATTCCCCAAATAGTGCTCCGGCCCTTCCTCCTCCTGGTTCTTACAACTCTATAGCGCGGGGATGCCTACGGGTCACCAGGCGCTTTATAAATTTATAAATAAATAATAAATAAATAAAGGACAAGGTGAACAGTGATACAAAGCAATGCAGAGTCTCTGATCCAGCACCTATAAGGTTCAGGAGATCTTGGCCAGAAGGATGGTTTTCACCTCTTTCTTGAAGAGTGCAGTGGAGGAGATAAGCCTGGTTTCAGGAGGGAGCGCATTCCAGATCCTGGGTGCCATTCCTGAGAAGGAGCGCTTGTATGTTTTCTCTTTCCGGAATCTACGAGGTTTCAGGAGTAGATTTTTTGTACTTCTATTGGATCTCGAACCTCCTGATATAGACAACTTTTGAGCGAGGTAGTTGGGTGCATTGTGGTGCATGGCCGCGTGTGTCATAACTGCAATTTTTAGCTGTATTCTGGCTTCAAAGGGTAGCCATTTTAGAGACTTTAAGTCTGGGGATATATGCGAATGTTTTCTTGAGCCAGTAATGAGTCTCGCGGCAGCGTTCAGGGAGGCTCTTAAGGGTGCTGTTGTGGATAGCGGGAGTCCGCTGAGGGCCACAATTCCGTAGTCTATTCGAGGGATGACTAAAGCTTGTACAGCAGTCTGGAAGTCTTCGGCAGGGAGGAAGGGTTTAATTTTTCTCAGTGTGTTGATTTGGAAATTAGCTGCTTTTGTGGCTTTGCTAACGTGCTGCTGCATGTTGAGCTTGGCGTCGAGTGTGATGCCTAGGGATTTCGCCGAATCCACGACAGTAGGTTGGACATTGAGTGCTGTTAGGTTATTGAGCCAGGTTTGGGTGGTGGAAATTTTCGCCGGGGGTGAGATGAGTAGGAACTCAGTTTTCAGAGCATTTAGTTTGAGGTGATTATCGGCCAGCCAGGATTGAGTGTTAATAAGCGTGGAATTCAGATGTTTGATATCTTCCGGGGATTGTAGCTTTAGGTAAAGTTGTGTGTCGTCGGCGTACATATGGAATTGGACATTGGAAGCTTGGAGCAAGGTGGCGAGCGGTTCCATGACGAGGTTGAACAGTGTGGGGGAGAGGGAGGATCCTTGTGGAACACCTAGATCTGCAGGCACAGGTGTAGATAGCACATTGTCGATCTTGAACTTCTGAGACCGGTTGTGAAGGAAGGACGAAAACCATTTGAGAACAGTTCCCGATAGACCCATTCTAGTGCTTAGCAGCTCCAGCAAGTTCTCATGTTTGACCGTGTCAAATGCTGACGAGAGGTCAAGAAGGATGAGGAGGCAGGACTCATTGCGATCAAGAATTTGGAGGGCGTCATCAATTATGTGTGTCATAGCTGTTTCCGTGCTATGTTTCGCTCGGAAGCCTGATTGATGAGGGTTGAGGAGGTCAAATTGGTCAATGTGTTTTGTTAGTTGGAGTTGGACACATTTCTCCAGCAGTTTGGCCAGGGTGGGGATATTGGTGATGGGCCGGTAATTATTTAGGTCAGACGGATCAGCTGTAGGTTTCTTGAGTATAGGCGTGACTTGCCCCACCTTGAGGGAGTCTGGAATGAGGCCTTGTGGCAGGGAGCTGTTGATGATTTTGGTCCAGAGAGGGAGGAGCAAGGGGATGAAGTCTTTTACAGCATTAGCAGGTAGAGGGTCTGTGAGGTGATTAGAGGGCTTCAAGGTGCAGAGCAGTTTGTGTATTGCTTCTTCCGAGTAGGTATCGAAGTCCAGCCAAGATGCCTTGTTTTTAGGTTGCGTGTTAGCCATTCTGGTGTGGTTGGGAAATCGGCTTACATCCATGATGAGGTCATTTCTTATGTTGTCAGTCTTTAGCTTAAAGAAAGCAGAGAAGGCTTCACAGTGTGGGGTGTCGCTTGTTGTGCTGTTTGATTGTAAGGGTTGTGTCTTTGTTTGGGTCTTGATTAGTTCGAACAGCTTTCTTGGCCTGTTTTTTGCTTGGTCCAACTGGCGGCTAAAGAAGTCCGACTTTGTGCGCTTTATTTTCCTGAAGTAGGCATTTCTCTTGTTCTTAAGCCTTTTGAGGTGCAATGCTGAAGGGTCCGATCTCCAGGTGCGCACTGCCATTCGCATAGTACGCCTGTCGTCATTGAGTCTATCATCATACCAGGGGTTAGAAATTTTGGTGGAGACTCTCTTCAGTTGCAGTGGGGCGACTTCATTGACTATTGTATTCATAGAGTCAAAGTAGTGGTCGATCAGTGCTTGAACATCCGAGGCACCAGAAGGGGGAAGGAGGAGATTGCCGATGTGGGGAGGCAGGGTAGAGGGGTTAAGATTCTTCATGTCCCTTTTCCATGTTTTGGATTTGATTGGTTGAGCCGGGTTAGGTTTAACTTTTTCATTGATAAAGAAGGTGATAATGTGGTGATCTGACCAGTCGCAGGGTAGAATCGTCTCCAGTTGTATAGAGTTCTCTTTGGCAATGATGAGATCGAGTATCGAGCCTTTGTCGTGTGTTGGTCTATCGCATATTTGGATGAGGTCAAGCGCATTAAGGAAAGTTTTGAGACTATTCACCACTGTGTCTTTCTGATCGTTCCAGTGGAGATTGAAGTCACCCAGGTAGACTTGGGTGGTCTGCCGACCTGCATTGGAAGTGATCATGTCCATGAGTTGTTGGGTGAATATGAGATTGTCACCAGGCGGGTGATAGATGAGATATAAAGCACAAACTTGCTTGCCCTCGCTGGTGATGTCGAGGCAGAGGAGTTCACAGGAGGAAAGGGAGGGGGAGGGGGAGGTGACTTTCGTAACGGAGAGGTTGCTCCTAAAAATGCATGCAATTCCCCCGCCCGTCTTGCCAGGAGACCTGTCCAGCCTAATGATGTGATAATTGGGGGGGACTAGTATGTCCATAATCGGGGTAGAGGCTTCAGTAAGCCACGTTTCCGTTAGAATGGCTAGGTCCAGATCCATGGCTGAGACGAGATCAGCGATGTCGGAGGAGTGTCTCTGAGCCGATCTGCAGTTGAGTAGGATGCATTTGAGTTTGGGAGAGAGAAGGGTGGTCGAGCTTTCTAGTGTGAGGGGGACTTTTCTGAGGTTGTTAGTGACGGAACCTCTGTTGTTGAGTGTTGGGCGCCTCAGAGGGTTTGTAAGAATTGTGGGTATGGGGATGTGTGTGTTGGATGTCTTTTACCGGACCTGGGCCATAAGAGCGTAGGAGAGAGCATAGGTCGCGGTCCGACAATGGGTTGAGGACACGACGGGGGCGGTGGGAGTTATTGCGAACTGGGATAGTCGGCCAACGCGGGTGTCGTTGGAGGTGAGGGTATGTAGGGAGGGTGCGTCGTTTGTAGGGTCGAGTGATGGTGGGAAGTAGACTGGGCTGTGAGGAGAGAAGGTCTTTGATTGCGTGGACATCTTTTTTGATTTGTAGAATATCCTCTTTGACTTGTTGGAGGGTGGATAAAGTCAGGTCAGGAGGTGCATTGGGGATGGGGTTGGTGGTGAGAGCCATTGGTGAATGGTTGAGTAGTGAGCTGGAAAGCGGGCAGGGTATCGAGGGGGGGGGATATACTAGCGTTGTTGGAAGGTTCTGCGGTGCTAATGAGTGGGATGTCATTCAAAGTGTGGGCGTGTTTGTGGGCGAGGGGTGTGGGTGAAGTAGGTGAAGTAGGCGGTGGGTGGGAGGTATAGGTAGTGACGTCAGTGGGAGACGGTGCCGGTGAGTAGAAGAGTGAGTGGAGGCTGAAGACAGTGGGGGAGACAGGAGGGTAGTGAGGGCTGAGAATAGGAGGTGGGAGAGAGGGGGATGCTAAGGTAAGGGAGGCGGTATGTTCTGTATCTTTTATTGGGAGGATGAGAGTGTCGTGGGTGGGAGTGGGGAGGCAGCTGGGGAGGGAGAGGTGTCCGCCGTGGGGGGGATGAGAGGGGGGTGGATAAACTCCGAATGGTGGTGAGTTCAGATGGTGGCGTGTTGTGGGTGAGATTTGTTGTGTCAGGTGTGAGAGACTCGTGGATGGGAGTGAGGATTGAGCTGGGGAGGGAGAGGGGTCTGCCGGGTGGGGGATGGGAGGGAGGGGGGGTGGATAAACTCCAAGCGGTGGTGTGTTCAGATGGTGGCGTGTTGTGGGTGGGAGTTGTTATGTCAGGGGGGAGAGGGATGGAGGGGGTATGAGTGGGGATAAGAGGGGTCATGTTAGAGGGGCGGCTAGTATATGTGGTGGAGAGATTTGTGACTGTCCTTGGGAAGTGTGGGGCGTTAACAGCAGGTGGGCCATTTACTGGGGTGCTGGGGGTAGAGGTGTTGTAGGTGGGGGCAGCGACGTCAGGGGTGATAGTGCTGGTGGAGTTCTGGGTGGGGGTCCGCAGCTTGGAAAGGTGCTCTTTGAACTTGGGGAACAGGTTGTCTAGTAGTGCCAGGTTCTTGTCCGTGGATTGAATTAGGACAATCCCGTTATTGTAGATAGTAATGGTAGTCCTGCCAGGGAAGAGGTGGGAAGGTGTGATAGAGAGAGTTAGGCCATGAGTTGTTTGCCAGTTTTAAACATCACATTAAAGATCTCGGTAAAGTTGGTGCCTATGATATCAGGGAACAGCTTAAGGGTAGACGGAGGGCAGGGATCATCAGGGGATCCCGAATTGATGCTGGTGAGTAAGTGTGAGATCAAGTCTGGAGAGACCTGATTGAATTCTTGCAGCGAGGGAGCAGGGTTTTTGTCTATGGATGTAGCTATGACATCGCCAGAGCAAGTTATATATTCTTGGGAAACTGCTGAAAGAGTGTCACTAAAAATGTGAGTTGTGAAGTTGGTATGTATGTTACTGACTTTTTCTTGGAAATAAGTCGCCAGTGAGCTACAAAGATTTTGAGAGGCAACTATGGAGGTAGTAGGGCCTTGTCCAGATAGCTGAGTGACTACCTGATATAGGTTCTTAACTGAATCTTGTGCTGATTCTATTTGTTTACGATAACATTTACTTTTTTCTGTAACCAGGAGTTGTTTATATTTGGACAAAGCCTGTTTATAGTGAAGTTTTTGAAGAGGATCATAATCTAACCGCCAGCGAAGCTCTTGGCGTCTACAAATTTGTTTCTCGAGCCTGAGGGTTTCGCTGAACCAAGGGGCAGACAACATGGCCCTGTTATTAGACCTTTCTTTAGTAGGGACCGTCGTATTGACAGCATCAGAAATCCAATTGGTATATAAGGTGACTGCCAAGTCAGGGTCAGAAGGAACAGCTAGCTGGGAGGCGAGTAGTTTGGATTTAAATTCTTGCAAGTCGATGTTGCCCCATGTTTTAAAGTGCTTGAAGGAAGTGGGTTTGGTGGGCAAAGCAGGGGTGGTTTTAGATTGGATTTCAAAAAGGACTGCACAATGGTCCGTCCGGGGCATGGGGATAAGATCTCCTGGGGTAAGGTGCTGATGGTTAGAAAAGAGGCCATCTAAAGTGTGGCCCGCAGAGTGAGTGGGGGATGAGACTAGTTGAGTAAGGCCTGCCGCTTCGATTTCAGCCATGAGGGCTAAGGTGTCTTGGTCTTCAAGGGCTGTAAGCTGGAAATTGAAGTCTCCAAAGATGGAGAAGTTGCTTTCTCCAGCCACTGACTCTAATAGGCAACCCATATAGGAGAGAAATTCTGTTCGGAAGCCTGGAGGTAGATAAAGGAGGATACCTTTAAAAGGATAATAGTGGGGTATCATGATAGTAAAGCTGACTGCTTCACAAATAGTTGTAGGGATGAGTACTGTTCTCACAATATCATTATCACGGTATATAATTGCCAGACCTCCTTTTTTGGAGTCTCTATCGAATCTACTGACCATGAATCCCTCAGGAGTTGCTGTACAGAAATCTGGGCCACAAGAAGGGTCACCCCAGGTTTCGGTTATGAAGAGGAGGTCCAATTTAAGATCTTCAAGGAAATTAAAATTTCATATTTGTGTTTGGGCAGCGACCGGGCATTTATAAAGGCTGACCGGATGGTTCTCGGTGCTGGGTGTTGCACTTTGGTGAGTGGAGGCAAGAGATCGTACTGGTTGTCTAAGGAAAAGGGACAGGCGGGACAGAAGAAAGGAGACTGGTTTATTAGCTCAAGATTAATGGCCAGGCAGCTGTGAGATTGTATGTTGGTATAAATATTGTTTTGAGCTGCTCAGACGTGTAAGTCTATGGTTTGGTACAAAGTTCTTTAGGGGTACCGACAGGGGGGGTGGCCCTGGCCCCGGTCCAGGAGCCGACGGGCACAGATGGGCTTGCCTTCGGCGCGCCCGCTGCGGGTGTCCACTGCGCATAGCAAGTGGCATTCAGCTTACGTAATGAAGGGGAGAGGAACAACTAGCCTGCTGACCTTCGTGCTGCTTCTAACCGGAAGTATAGTCACCACCAGTGAATGCGTGTGTGAGCTTCCCTCCACTCAAACTGACTGCTCAGCTGTGGACCGGGGAAGTGCAATATTGAAAAACTTTATCAGGTATAGTGCTGAATGAGTTAAAAACAGTGAAATGTGGCGCAATTAAACATTATTTAAATTCTCAAGCTACTAAGTCGCAAGAGCCCTTTACCAGGCGCTCCTGTAAGGTTGGCTATCAGTGTGTTTTACCTGCTTAGCGCGTCCGCTGCACACAACTAGTGGCATCCAGCTTAAGTAATGAAGGGGAGAGGAACAACTAGCCTGCTGACCTTCGTGCTGCTTCTAACCGGAAGTATAGTCACCACCGGTGAATGCGTTTGTGAGCTTCCCTCCACTCAAACTGACTGCTCAGCGGTGGACCGGGGAAGTGCAATATTGAAAAACTTTATCAGGTACAGTGCTGAATGAATTTCTCCTTCAAACCTCTACCTCACTCTTTTCCATGCCTCTCTCTCTCACTATCATCTCAATTTATCTCTTCATTCATTCGGTACTTCATCTCTTAATGTCCTTCCTCTGTCTACATGTTTCTGGAACTCATTTTTCTCACAATTGTACTCCTTTTTTGTTTCCTCTTTTAATTTACCCTGAGTTCTCATTAATGTATCATTTCCTTGTCTCACCTCTCGCTCTAGCTCCTCTATTTCATCACACCAGGTCTACCTCAACTTTCATCTTACATCTCTTCTTATACTTCTGTCTACCTCTAAGAACCAGGAGCAGATTTACTAAGGATTCACACAACATAGGTCAGCAAGAAACGTCGCAGAAATGTGCCATATCTTCTAAGATACGGCGCACTTCTGCTCCCTCTTTGTGCTGGCGCGCTTAGGGCTGCCTAGCGGCAATGCAGGCACCCTTACGCCTTGCTGAAAAGTTCCCTGCATTACAGGATTGTTTTTGCACAGGAAGAGGTACCTTCCTACACAAAAGCAACCTTTAAAGTCATTTTCCTTTTTCTATGCGTGATGCAGAATGCATCACACATAGAAAAAGAAAGTAACTAGAAGAAAAAAAGGATAGTTCTCCTCGGTATGCCTGGGTCTAGAAGGCACACCATTTTGGCGCAATCTCAGGATTACCGACCTTAAAAGAAATGGGAATGACTCATTGGATGGATACATGGGAACAATCATGATCCAGCTGATGCAAGGTAATGTGCGGCAGAGCTATGTGCTGCCTGTATTTATTAGGTGTCACAAATCGGCCCTTTCATGGCTTTGGTAAATCTCTACACATATTTTACATCATGGCTGTGCCAAAAAATTGGTGCAGCTGCTCCAGCGGTGTACCAACAACAGATACTCTACTACCATACACTCACCTGGGCCCATAAACACACAATTGAGTAAATCACGGGAGTCAAAGTTTAATGTGGGTGATCACGGTATCAAGATTAGTTATTCACCATTCCTAACTAACCTCTCACTGCTCAAGAAGTTCTTTCCTCTGGTCGATGGACCATTAGTTGAACTAATTGATGGTGATAATGAACATATTCTAATTTTTCTATACCTTGAAGTAAATACCCACAGACCCGGGTAAGTTTTAAGTCTTTATCCAAATTAATTGCATGTGAACCACTTAAAAAATACTGTCCAGTCACCATTACTCATTGGAGAGAAATTCAATTAATCAATCATCAAACATATACTTCGAACCTTTGCAATGACTTATGCTCAGAAAAGAGAGGATAGAGAGAAAAGGACATCTGCGAATGCATGAAATTATATTTACATAGGATGGTGTGAAGATCAACCCCGTGGCCAAAGAGCTGGTAAGGGTCCCCCGGGATAGTTCAGGAGCCAAAAACTTCAGGACAGGATAGATGACTTTTCTAACACCGATGGTCGCGTCCCATCCCTCTCTGACACTCTCTTCCTCCTCGAGATTCTTCTGCGATCTTCTTTCTAACCCAATTAAATTAGGATAGAGGGCTCTGCATTCAGTTTCTTCATCAGGATCTCTCGCTATTCCGATAACACCCACGGCTCACAGCATCTCAGCATCGACGTCTCTCTAACTAACTAAAGGCTACCTCACTTATACCTTTCGCTCTTCATGTACTACCCACTAAAGTTTCAATGTCGCAAAAATAAGAAAACTATTTGGTCAGGCAAGGGGGAGAAGATTATCACACCATGCTTACATATAACTTTTCCAGTTAGCCCATTGTTAACTAACCCATCCCCTTAATTTTTATTCATGTTTTATTTTCCCACCCGCATTCACATTTTTTCTGCAACAAATATTTTAAATTAAACATGTAGACTCATTTCATTTAGATTTTTCACTGCCGGTTCTCAGGCTCAGGCACACTGCAACCTTGGGTCCGAGTCTGTTGTCTGACGTGTTCAACAGATGTGAGCGTACTTTATAGTACTTCTCTGTCGTGTGAGTTGATACTGCAACCTTGTCCTCTTCCCGACCCTTCTGTTATTCTTCAGGACTGACTTTCAGCTGTCATGTGCAAAAACCACATGACTGAGCTCACTTCATCCATACATGAGAGGCCCAAATACGCACTAGTGATAAAGTCAGAAAAGACAAATGTTATTTTCACAAATAAATGGTTTCACTGTATATCACAGTCTCTAACCCACTTTACTTATTAATACTTTCCCTGCATTAGCATTAGTTAAATAGCTCAATTTTGTTTCAGCTAAGCCGTTGCCATGCATGTGAGTCTTCAAGACTCCATTTTATTGCCTTTGCTCATGCGAAGAATTTCCCTCCAAGCATTAAAATGTCATATTGCGTAGATGCAGTTAACGCATGCGCAGTAAAGATTTACCTGTTAGAGCGGTTTTAGTAATTTGTTCGAGTTGGTTAGCGTTAGCAACACATATGCAAGCTTCAATAATTCATGTATTTATCTGGTGCGCGTTAGTTTCACACAATAAGTAATTAATAACATCTTAGGGAGTTAAATGAGAGGATTGCAATCCCCTCTTTGATGGCATTTTGAGCCATCACAAAATTACCCATCCAAACCAGATGCCAACTTTCAGTATCTTTCAATTTAATTGTCTTAGTCTCATCTTTGTCTTCTAAATCTTTCATCTTTTTATAAATTCTTCCCTTCATTTCCTCCCTCTGGATTTCTTCATACTTTCATTTCTTTCTTTTTCCATTCACTTCATATTTTCTTCCCTTTCCTTTGTTTCTACAACACTTACACCAAATCATTATTATTAAAACTATTATTGTTATTTAAACTACTGGAAAAATGATTTGACCTAAAACACTTTCCCCTAAATCAGTAAACCAAGTCCCTATTGAAGAAATACTCTTTGTTAGTCTCTCCCATACACTGTCAACCTCCAGTGGTTTCAAATTGTCATGAAGTCTTGTAATATTCTTATTGTACCCTCTAATTTCCTTACTTTGTCAGGTATGTAAGTTCAACAATGTCAGTCGAGAGATGATCAACTACTGTAGACAATTTACAAATTCTATGTGAATTTAGAATGACTCCCACTGAAGGTATCAATGCACCACATATGTCACCTATTATTTCTGAAAAATTAGCTCTCTTTCTTCGTGTTAGTTCATTAGTGTTTTTATTGCTTCCAGTGATTCTTTTTACATGATATATTTTCAGAAATACTATCCCAAAGTTGCAGCTTCCGTACCACAGTGCCGGTAACCTATAGTTAGCATTATTCCCACACGCGTAGTAAACCCCAGGAAATACTGTATCAGTTCCCCCTTTTAGTCCCCAACCTCCCAAAATCAGGAAGTTATGTTCACATTCCCTGGAACCAATAAATATGTTATTTTAATCAGTCTTTAATCAATGGAGGCAGGTTTTCCCTTTCTTCACAAAGTCTAGGGACATCGCAGCATGAGCCTTGCCAGCTGTGTACATTTCCTCTTTCTCAGCCCATGGAGGTACATGGGTTTTCTGTTCAGCAGCTTTCCTTTGGAAATCCTGTCTTCTTTCTTCAACTAAATTCAAAAACACTTTGTCTTATTCACGTAATTTACATGTTAAATTATTTTTGTGTGCCTTTACTATATCTATTGATTTAATTGTTAGAAAACATTCACCCAGAAACTGTGCATCCGGACTACTAAGCACTGGATTCATATTCTTTCGAAATAACCAACTGTTTAGACTGAGTTTGACTAGTGACCTCATTCACTTGCTCAGGTCTTTTATTTGTTTTTCTCAGATCGTTTCTTAATCTTTTGACTCCACCTGGCCAGTTGTCACCCTTTCTGACCCTTTAAATTTGAACTGCACTTTTAACCTCTTCGTCTTTTTCTAAAGTTCTTTTATTTTCAGGGTGTCTAGGCACAATCCGTTCTTCTTCTTCTAAATCACTCTCTACCTGTTCCTGTTCAGGTCTTATTATTGTTGCTTCATCTGCCTGAACTCGTTCTTCTTCTCCTATATGTTCCTGTTCAGGTCTTATTTCAGATAGATATTCTTCTGCCCGATTCCTGTCTGTCCCTGATAAGGCCTTTTGGTGGGTCTGTTTGCCTGAGTATGTTCTTCTTTTCCTGTCTGGTCCTGCTCAGAGTCTCGAGTAGCCTTGTTCACTTCTTCCTGAGCGTGTTTTTCTACACCTATCTGGTCCTCACTACTATCCTGTCTCTCTAATCTTGTTTCCTTCTTGTTTGAATAACAACCACAGGTATATCAATCACTGGTATCCATTCCCCTTGACTTGTGCTCGGTTGTTCGTCATCTATCACTTCCGAATCTTCCATTCTAGAATCTTCGACTTCACAACCTTCAGCTATTTCAACTGGTTCACTCAGTTGTTGTTCCTCGGTAAGGCTGGGAATTCTTTTGGTATGACTCGCATGTATCCGATTGGGTAAACCTGCACACTTCACTGCCGTAGTAGTGACCAGTAGGACTTGACGTGGCTTATCCCATCTGGGTGCTAAGCACAACTTTCTGGTGTGTTTCTTCAGTCTACAGGATTCAAATCATGCGCCTGTGCTGGCTGCCTGGCAACTGCGTCTTCTCCAAACTGGTGAGAGACAGAATGCACTAGGTCAGCCAATTCTGTGCAATAATCCAACACCAGATCATCAGTTATATTCATCAATTTGTGACCAGGAATATATGTTTCGCTCCTTGCCCTTCCCATGATTATCTCATATGGACTCAATCCTGTTTAGGTCTCGTGGCGTTTAACAGCGCGTAAGCGCTGTGTCCGCCAGAGATCTATTGTCGCTGGGTCTGCTTCCCAGGAGACAGCACCTGGCCGCGCGCATCTCGCAAAAGGCGATCGGCGCAGGCCACGCATGCGCGAACGCGCTCGCCGTGTCTGTCTCCTGGGAAGCGCAAACATACACAGGCACACCTCCCCCTGCACGCATGCGCACACACAGAGACACACATACACAAGCGCACATACACGCACGGAGAGACTTCCCCCCCCCCCCGCCGTCGCACACAGAGACACACACACACGCACACATACAGACATCCCCCCCTTCCCCGCTCACCGGCACTCCGGACTTGTGCAGCCTCCGCTGGGCTCTCCCTCGGGCATGGGAGCCCCGCGTCACCACTGCTCCTCCAGGCACTCCGTGGGCGCGGGCTTCACAAAATGGAAGTCCCGCCCCACGATAGGTTTCGTTTTGCGCGCGCACGTCTTGTTTACCACCCTCACTGGGAAGAACGCTGCCTCGTCGGTTGGGTAACATTTCTGTTATGAACATTTAAATATTCTTGAAGACGTATTAAAATATTTTCCTTAGCAGGGAAGAAAAGCCTACAAAAAAAAAAAAAAAAACATCAATTCCACTGCCCAGAAACTGGAGCACGTTACTAATTAATATATGCTATGGGTGAACGACGGCTCATACACAGACGAGTTTATTTATGCTGTTTATTACAGCAAATACATTTATACAGTGGGAAAGACATGCACGTGAAATGGAACACGATTGGATGGGGGTGTAAAGGAATGGTCGCGAGCAGGACTTCGCAGCTCCACTTTATAAACAAAGCGCGCTCGTGACCCGCGAGTATTGAGTGCTTCAGATCAGGCACCGAGGGGTCTCTGTCTCTAAGGCCGGAGGTGTCCTGGTCCATCCACAATGGCGTCCAACGGCTTCCCGGACCTGAAGGCCGAGGTCACCTGCTGCATCTGCCTGGACTTTTTCCGCGACCCCGTGTCCGTGGACTGCGGGCACAACTTCTGCCGCTCCTGCGGCCCAACTGGGAGCTCGGGAACATCGTGAACCTGGTGAAGCGGCCCTGCGTGTCCGAGGAAGCCCGCTGAGAGAAGCACGGGCAGCCGCTGCAGCTCTTCTGCGAGGAGGACGAAGCGCTGGTCTGCGCCGGGTGTGTGCGGTGCCGGGAGCCCCGCTCCCACTGCGTGCGCCCTGTGGGCGAGGCGGCCAGGGTCTACAAGGTAACGAGGGTGGCAGTATAAGCCAGGGGGGTCCAGTGCGCGTGTGAGAGGGCCGGGCTCCCCTAAGGAATGGCCTACCGCATTTTTTTCGATGTATCTTGTAAAGAGGTAATGAAAATATGGAGTATCCGAGCCTTTGCATGAACAACTGGCCTACGTGCCACAATTCTGTGCATGATTGCTCTGCACTAGATGTAGAGTAAAACGGCAGAATATTCGTATTCCTGGTCCAATCCCGCACGGACGCTCGTTAACTTGTGCTTGGATAGCCACAAGCTAGCACCAACAGATCCATGCCTTCTACTTGTCTCCAACACTTGTAGGTATCCAGGTGACTGCAATACTTTCGGGGGAGAGACACGCATCGACTATACATGTAAACAATGCGAGATCATATGGGAATAATTAACAGAAGTTTCAAACGAGACACCTGCGATTCTCGAATGGCTTAGTTAGTTCTCCAAACTTACAAATGGGGAGAAGTAGTCTTTTCAACTACCATGGAGCTGAACATGTGTATTATAGAGAGTTTACACAGCAGCAATGTGCTGAATATACATGGAACCAGCCAAACTGCCCAAAAACGGGACAAGCACTGACAAACTCAATGGTCCTCGCCATTCTAACAGGTAGGCTATGGTGTTTAGCCGTTCGGATCAGCTTTGGTGATGCCCCTTACTTAAAGTTAAATACATACCCCCAGTTATTTCGTAGGTGCTCGCATCACTCCTATAAACGAACACAACTACTTTTTATTTTTTTTACGTTGGCTACTCTGCATGCTAGCTTTTTTTTGTTAACGATCCGAGTTTGTTCGGACACTAAAGAAGAATTTTGCGAGAGAGAAACGGATGAAATGGGGGACTAGGTGTCACATTGGGTAACATGCTAAGACGGGTGGGGGCGAAAGCAACAGGGGTTGGACCACCAAGTAACAGCAGGAGGGAAGGGGACAACACTACAGACAGCGCTGGAGATAACGGGGAGAAATACAGTGGAGTAGTGCACAGGCGAGCACACAAGGCTGCGGGAGGAGAGGCCTGCTTACTGGAAACGGCAAAAAACGTCCTGAAGGAGTGTCTTGCACAAAGTTCAGCTTGAAAAGCAAGCAGGGAAAGCAGAAATGCCAGTCAAATTGATGGTAAAGAGGCAATGTTCCACGGGAGGGTCAGCCCAAAATTGACGACTTAGGGCACTAAAGAAACGGGGAAATAAGTGACAAAGAAAGCCAACCAAAGGGGAGTAGTCGGTGGGCTCCAATGCACTCTATGTTTTTGGTACGCCACAATACGTCCTGCTCAAACCCGTGTAGTAGACTCGACCTAAAAGAAGAGTTTAAAAGGGAACCATTGTCTGACTGGGAGCCGGTGCTAATCTTTCAGAATAGAGGCATAAGATCATGCAGGTGACATCACTCTGGGCCATCTGTAGCTGATTGACCAGGTAGGAGGGCAGTCCCGGATATAGTTCCAGTAATCTATTCTTCTCTGTAATGACCCACTAACTATAAAATGATTCGACACCGTTACGAGAAAGCAGTTCATGAAGATGTTAGACTCAATTCGTGCACTTTAGGAGCCTCTTTTAACATAGCGAATGACACGACAAAGGAATTCACACGACTGCTTTTCTGTGCTTCATAAAGACTTGCAGTAAATATTTATGGAGCAAACGAAATACTTTTTTTATATAGTTGTTAATATCCATTATCACTTTACATCGTTTTAATTGTGATTCCACTTGATTTTCATCGAAGCGAAATGTTTCTTATCTATTGAAAGTTGATTATTTAAACTAAAGTGCTGCTATGGGACACAGACTAGGTGGTTTGTTTTTTCTTAGAACATTTTGGAAGACAGGATGCAATTTAGAGTATTTTAGATTTACTTTTATCTCTGGTTGTAATTGTTTGAAAAGAAACATTAAAATGAATGCACTGGAGAGCCGTAACACTAACACTAAAAATATGAGTAGTGCATTCAGGATGAGCCAGCCAATAAAATTGAACGAGCTAGCAGAAAAAGTATTTTCGTAACGTTGTGTCATTAAATGAAGTTGAGCACATGCTTTACCTGGTTGACTTTTAGTGTCAGATTTCTCAGTAGGCATTGGAGTACATTTATTGACTCGCTAGAAAGAAGTATAGGTCAGGAGGATTTTTTTCTTAATTGTTACCATGTTCTTGATGACCCATCTATTTTTCACATAGGGTACCCCCCTTTTTAGGTCGAGCGTAGACAGCACTTGCACTGTTTGGAAGATCTGTTGTAAAGTACATAAAGTGTCATCTGGAGATTATCCCTAGGACTGGTCTGCTTCCACTTTAGCTTAGGGATTTTTTTTTCTGTTCAACTGCTTCTATTTAACTTTCTTGATAGACAACAACCAGTAAAGGTCAGTACAATACCAGGAACACTTTAGCATTCCCTAGATTCCAGGCCATATCAACTTGTATTCAATGAGCACCCATAGACAATAAATTGTTTCCCCAAATCTTGTATTTTCTGTGATGTGACCAATGAAGGGGCTGCTTTTTATATTAAAAATAGAGCTTTGGACATTACAATTTCCTGCTGATAAGCAGTATTTCTCTCAGTGATCCCATACCTGGCGTGTTCTGCAGTTTGGTGCGTACTTTCCCTCCATTTTAAAGAGCAGTAGATATTTCAGCACCCAGGATAATGTGCTGCATAGCTTAATACATATACGGTCCCAAAGACTAGACTGATTGCATTGCTAATGCTTGTTCTGATATAGTTACCAGCTGTCATAGCCACTAGAATTAAACTGCACATTTGCAAAAGTTATAACTATTGACATTGTCATACACAATGGCAATAACTCAAACTTTAATGCTGCGAGACCTATTGCATTGTAAATGCTTGTTTTCTGTCAGGAATACTTCAAAATCCCATCAACACAAGAGGCAATGTATCTGGCCATTTCAGTGATGTGGCTGCACACACTTTAATTAACCTTGATTTGATTGTGCCATTTAATTGCTTAACCACTCTAGAAGCCTCTGGTCGGTATGCACAGTGCAGTTTTTGCTCAATTTTGAATGCTTCACAGATAAAACGAGTTATTTCATTATTAAAATGAGGTCCTATATCTGATTCCAAAGTGAATGAAAACCAAAACGAGGTATCAACTCTCTCAACAGTAGTTTGGCAACTGTAAGGTTGTCATTTCTACTTGTGGGGTATGCTTCCACCCATCGTGAAAACAAGCACACCATGACAAGGACATTCTTCATTCCATTGCTTGGAGGCAACTTTATGAAGTCAAGCTTCAATCTCGTGAATGGTCCTTCTGCTTTTCCAATTTGTCCCCAACTCACCACTGTTTTCCTGCCTGGATGTTGCTGCTGACAAATTAAGCATCTTTGGCAAAGGCTCTCTGCAACTACCCTAAACTTTGGATTGTGCCAATTCTGTCTGAATAGTCTGATCATGGCATCCCTACCAACATGTATGTCCCCATGGTACACTCTTGCCATTTGAGAGAGCAAGTAGTCTGGCATGACTGGTCTGCCATCAGTGTACACCCATACATCATCCTCCGTTCTTCTTTCCCAACCTGATTTTATCCAGTTTTCCTTTTCGCTTACCTCAACTTCATCCTGCAACTGTCTCACCTCATCTCATGTTTTTAAAGCTGAGAAAAACCTAAGTTGGCAGCTGATTTCACTTGTTTCAATCTTTCTGTTTAATGCCATGTTATTTCTCGCATAATATTGAGCAATTTGGTCAGCGTATCTGTCACCTGCCGCCACATAGTCATTTCCTGACTGGTGAGCAGCACACTTTACTATTGCTATTTCTTTTGGCAATTGTATTGCTTCCAACAATTCTTTCACATTTTTACCATTTCTTATGGGGGATCCTGAAGAAGTCAGAAATCTCCTCAGCAAATTGTAATTAAAGAATACATTTCATCTACTTCCGTGCCTTGTATAGCAAGCATTATTTTATATAAAATATCTTCGTCAGCGGTTTGAAAAGCAACACCATCCGGTGTGCAGTAGATTGTGCAATTCATTTTGCACAACAGATCCCTTCCTAATAGATTTACTGGACTAGAATCACAAATTATGAATCTATGCATGTCTTTAAAATATCCAATGTGCACTTCCATTGGTTCTGTGATTGGGGATCTAGGGCCCGATGTAGGTAAATCTGATTTACCGACTCTAGAATACCGAATTTTACCGATTCGGTATTCTAGATTCGGTAAATCAGATGTAGGTAAAAAATCGGTAATTTTTACCGAATCTTTATGATTCGGTAATTACCGAATCGGTATTTACCGATTCGGTAATTGACATTGAATCGGTAAATACCGATTCGGTAAAATTACCGATTTTGCAAGGGGGACAGGGTGTCACTTTGACACCCTGTTGCACCCCTGATTCTGGCATGTGTGCCATGTGACACACATACATGCCCTTAGGGCATGTATGTGTGCCTTAGGGCATGTATGTATGTGTGCCACATGGCACAGGTGTACATGCACAGATGTGCATGTACACAGGATTTAGTTATTTACCATGACATAGTATGTCATGGTAAATAACGAATTCTGAAGGGCCTGTGGCACTGTTTTCACAAAAACAGTAAATTTACCAATTCGGTAATTTACAGAATCGGTAAATTTACGGAATCTGTAAATTTACTGAATCGATAAATTTAAGGCCCCCTACATCTGAAACTCCAAATACCGGTCGGTAACGGACGAAATCGGCCGTTTCCGACCGGTATTTGGCCTCCTACATCTGGCCCTTAATCTGTTGATTTAAAACTCCTACAACTTGGATGGACTCTTCCGAGAGGGGTAGGTTTGGAATGTCTGCTGTTCTCACAGTAGAACGGGTAGCACCAGTATCCAATAGAACAAGCATTTACAATGCAATGGTTTCGCCTTTGGAAAAGTTAGAGCTATTGGCATTGCTCATGACATTTCTTTTTTTTTTTATAAATAAATGGCATTGTTATTTACATTGCCAACAGCTCTCTCAGCCCACACAGCTCTCACAGCCCACACAGCTCTCACAGCCCACACAGCTCTCACAGCCCACACAGCTCTCACAGCCCACACAGCTCTCACAGCTCTCACAGCTCTCACAGCTCTCACAGCCCACACAGCCCACACAGCCCACACAGCCCACACAGCTCTCACAGCCCACACAGCCCACACAGCCCACACAGCTCTCACAGCTCTCACAGCCCACACAGCCCACACAGCCCACACAGCTCACACAGCTCACACAGCTCACAGCCCACACACTAGCACTCGCTAGTCACTCTGCACTCCCTCGCACTCCCTTGCACTCTGCACTCCCTTGCACTCTGCACTCCCTCGCACTCTCTAGTCACTCTGCACTCCCTAGCACTCCCTAGCACTCTGCACTCCCTATCACTCCCTATCACTCTCCACTCCTAGCACTCCCTAGTCACTCTCCACTCCCTAGCACTCCCTAGTCACTCTCCACTCCCTAGCACTCCCTAGTCACTCTCCACTCCCTAGCACTCCCTAGTCACTCTCCACTCCCTAGCACTCCCTAGTCACTCTGCACTCCCTAGCACTCCCTAGCACTCCCTAGTCACTCTGCACTCCCTAGTCACTCTGCACTCCCTAGTCACTCTGCACTCCCTAGTCACTCTGCACTCCCTAGTCACTCTGCACTCCCTAGTCACTCTGCACTCCCTAGTCACTCTGCACTCCCTAGTCACTCTGCACTCCCTAGTCACTCTGCTCTCCCTAGCATTGGCAAAGTCAATTGGTGTTGCCTTTCGGACTTGCTGGCATCCACAGTGCCTTTTGGTGATACTATACAACATGCTGTGCCAGGCAGAAGGCAACAAAGTACCCCAAGACACCTTCTGATCCTAAATAAAGCAAAACTCACATGAAGAAATAGACAATGAGGCTTCAAAAAAATGCCACAAAAATTGATACGGCCTTCTCTTTTGGGAACATAACCTAGACCTCCGTTCCAACATATTTTAATAGATTAATCCTCACTTCTTCCTCATGCCTGGGTGTCAGTATTGCACACCTCTTACTGAAGAAAAACCTCTCCAAGCACAATCAGCTTTCACCAAACCACACAATACCACCAAAAAATAGTTGCACGCTTCGGAACTAAATGCATCAAATCACTGTAGTGAAGGGGCTGTGAAAAGGTCACAAAACAGACTAGACATCTGGTGAAAGCAATGGGTATAGATTCCATTGTGTAGCCAACAAATGATTTGATAAATGTTACGGTTTCTCACACCCGATATGTGTGGATGGTTCTGATTGCAAGGGTAATTAAACCAATGTAAACCAAATGTAAATGAATGACCGGTACGGGTCCACATTACATTGCATGTGAAAAAATGGTTGCGTATGCTCAAAATGTAGTCTAGGTGTGCCGAGCGAAGTGATCATCGGTAACGCTCGTCCATGTGGCTCAGTGTCACAGGAAAGAGATAAGCGTTCTCACGTACCGAATAAATTAAAACAAATATTTTTAAAAGACCCCCTAGAGAAGGACCCTCGAACTGAGGGCAATGGGGTGGGGTGGTTAGCGAGGGGCGAAATCTGAGACGTGGCAAAAAAGAAAAAAAAGGAAGGGTGCGAGGGTGTTGGGATGATTTCACTCGCACGGACACACACGGACAGCGGGAGGGGGGGGGCAAATGTAGTTTAGGTGTGCCGAGTGAAGTGATCATCGGTAACGCTCCTCCATGTGGCTCAGTGTCACAGGAAAGAGATAAGCGTTCTCACGTACCGAATAAATTAAAACAAATATTTTTAAAAGACCCCCTAGAGAAGGAGCCACGAACTGAGGGCAATGGGGTGGGGTGGTTAGCGAGGGGCGAAATCTGAGACGTAGCAAAAAAGAAAAAAAAGGAAGGGTGCGAGGGTGTTGGGATGATTTCACTCGCACGGACACACACGGACAGCGGGAGGGGGGCGGGAATGGGGACAAGAACAGCGGGAGGGGGGGTGGGGGCAAATGTAGTTTAGGTGTGCCGAGTGAAGTGATCATCGGTAACGCTCCTCCATGTGGCTCAGTGTCACAGGAAAGAGATAAGCATTCTCACGTACCGAATAAATTAAAACAAATATTTTTAAAAGACCCCCTAGAGAAGGAGCCACGAACTGAGGGCAATGGGGTGGGGTGGTTAGCGAGGGGCGAAATCTGAGACGTGGCAAAAAAGAAAAAAAAGGAAGGGTGCGAGGGTGTTGGGATGATTTCACTCGCACGGACACACACGGACAGCGGGAGGGGGCGGGAACGGGGACAAGAACAGCGGGAGGGGGGGTGGGGGCAAATGTAGTTTAGGTGTGCCGAGTAAAGTGATCATCGGTAACGCTCCTCCATGTGGCTCAGTGTCACAGGAAAGAGATAAGCGTTCTCACGTACCGAATAAATTAAAACAAATATTTTTAAAGACCCCCTAGAGAAGGAGCCACGAACTGAGGGCAATGGGGTGGGGTGGTTAGCGAGGGGCGAAATCTGAGACGTGGCAAAAAAGAAAAAAAAGGAAGGGTGCGAGGGTGTTGGGATGATTTCACTCGCACGGACACACACGGACAGCGGGAGGGGGGGGCAAATTTAGTTTAGGTGTGCCGAGTGAAGTGCTCATCGGTAACGCTCCTCCATGTGGCTCAGTGTCACAGGAAAGAGATAAGCGTTCTCACGTACCGAATAAATTAAAACAAATATTTTTAAAAGACCCCCTAGAGAAGGAGCCACGAACTGAGGGCAATGGGGTGGGGTGGTTAGCGAGGGGCGAAATCTGAGACGTGGCAAAAAAGAAAAAAAGGAAGGGTGCGAGGGTGTTGGGATGATTTCACTCGCACGGACACACACGGACAGCGGGAGGGGGGCGGGAACGGGGACAAGAACAGCGGGAGGGGGGGTGGGGGCAAATGTAGTTTAGGTGTGCCGAGTGAAGTGATCATCGGTAATGCTCCTCCATGTGGCTCAGTGTCACAGGAAAGAGATAAGCGTTCTCACGTACCGAATAAATTAAAACAAATATTTTTAAAAGACCCCCTAGAGAAGGAGCCACGAACTGAGGGCAATGGGGTGGGGTGGTTAGCGAGGGGCGAAATCTGAGACGTGGCAAAAAAGAAAAAAAAGGAAGGGTGCAAGGGTGTTGGGATGATTTCACTCGCACGGACACACACGGACAGCGGGAGAGGGCGGGAACGGGGACAAGAACAGCGGGAGGGGGGGTGGGGGCAAATGTAGTTTAGGTGTGCCGAGTAAAGTGATCATCGGTAACGCTCCTCCATGTGGCTCAGTGTCACAGGAAAGAGATAAGCGTGCTCACGTACCGAATACATTAAAACAAATATTTTTAAAGACCCCCTAGAGAAGGAGCCACGAACTGAGGGCAATGGGGTGGGGTGGTTAGCGAGGGGCGAATTCTGAGACGTGGCAAAAAAGAAAAAAGAGGAAGGGTGCGAGGGTGTTGGGATGATTTCACTCGCACGGACACACACGGACAGCGGGAGGGGGGCGGGCGGGCACACGGACAGCGGGAGGGGGGGGCAAATGTAGTTTAGGTGTGCCGAGTGAAGTGATCATCGGTAACGCTCCTCCATGTGGCTCAGTGTCACAGGAAAGAGATAAGCGTTCTCACGTACCGAATAAATTAAAACAAATATTTTTAAAGACCCCCTAGAGAAGGAGCCACAAACTGAGGGCAATGGGGTGGGGTGGTTAGCGAGGGGCGAAATCTGTGACGTGGCAAAAAAGAAAAAAAAGGAAGGGTGCGAGGGTGTTGGGATGATTTCACTCGCACGGACACACACGGACAGCGGGAGGGGGGCGGGCGGGCACACGGACAGCGGGGGGGGGGGGCAAATGTAGTTTAGGTGTGCCGAGTGAAGTGATCATCGGTAACGCTCCTCCATGTGGCTCAGTGTCACAGGAAAGAGATAAGCGTTCTCACGTACCGAATAAATTAAAACAAATATTTTTAAAGACCCCCTAGAGAAGGAGCCACGAACTGAGGGCAATGGGGTGGGGTGGTTAGCGAGGGGCGAAATCTGAGACGTGGCAAAAAAGAAAACAAGCACTCACTTGGGCTTCCTCCGGCGGCCATATGACAAAAACAAACCCATAAAAAAAAACGAAACTCCGCCCACCGCCGCGATGACGACATCGCAGAGGCGGAGAGCGAAAAAATCTCGGGAACGCCCCCGAATCTGGTCCGGCCTTGACGGACAGATCCGGTTCCCAATGGCTAGCCTCCATTTATGGAGCTAGCCAATGGGAGCCGGGGGACGTTCCTGTAGCCCATATAGTAAACATTAGATTTCGCCTGTGCCGAAAAGCTGCGCAGAGCGCAGCCTTCGGCAGGCGAAACCTAAAAATGATATCATTACCTTTCACTTTGCCATCAATAAGTGGACCTGACTGATCTACCGCAAGGATGCGGCAAGTACGCACTTCTCTTCCTCCCCCCTCAGGCACAGTCATTGCAAAGAATTAAATTCATCATTATTACTCTGTAAAAAATATTGTAAAACCACTGAATTTTTCTTACCACTTCCTCCTTGAAATCCACCGTCCGCACTGGACTTTTGATGGTTCACAAAATTTCGCATAGGAGCTGGTGGCACCTGACACTGTGAATTAACTACCTGCCGCGACTGATTCATAAGCACTTCATTCTGCGTCTGTGGATTTAAATTTTGGTTTGGCCCATTATTATTCTGAATATTCTTCCACTTCTTCTTTCAATGTCCAAGCTTTCCGCACCCATGACAAGGAAACTTCTTCTTTGCTTCCTCTCTATTCATTCGTCCTCTTGATGTACCACCATTCGCCGCATGATCATTCTGATTCTGCTCTTGCACCTGATCAGTGGCGGCTCCTCTATAGGGGCATGGGGGCGTCGCCCTACTGCTTTCTCGCAGTGCAAGAAGCAAAAACATAAAATGGTAAAACTACCATTTCCTGTTTCTGCTCCAGAAAGCAGAAGTGCCTGGTTGTGGGAGGGCAGGTGGGCGGTCCCGCTTGAGAGCAGGGGGAAGTGGCTAGCCCAATGCTTTGGGTCCTGACTGTTTTTGTCGGCTTGGGGACGGCCAAAGCAGTCATGCGCACTCTCCCTTTTCTCTATGTAGGCTGCATGATGCAGCCTTCATAGGGAAAATGGCCTCCAATTAGGCTCCCGGCTGTGGTGCTGTGCACCTGCACCACCCCAATCACGACCCTGCCATTGCAGCGTTGTGATTGGCCGAGGGGAGGGAGGCTTCCTGTGGGTGACATTCCTGATCCTGAGGAGAGCAGAGCTGCAGGAAAACGGCAGGAGTCGGGACCAGCCAGGCGGCATTCCTGAACCTGAGGTGAGCATAAATGCAGTAAAACGGCGGGAGTCGGTACCTGCCAGGCCAGGAAGGAGCTGAGGTGGCGCGGTAAGTTTTATTTTATTTTGGTCCCTGATTAGGCTCATTGTAAATGTAAATTGATACTTGTATAGCGCACTACTCACCCGCAAGGGTCTCAAGGCGCTTGTACGAATACCGCTGTGGAACCCATCCTGGCTTTCCCTGTGAGGTGTCCACTCCTTGGCACCCCCAAAGTGGAGGCCAGGCACCCTTAGCTTTGTGGGGGCCGTTGTGGAGATTAAGCAAGCTATTGCAGAGTGGGACTCCGTGATTGGAATAGGCACCGAGGCGAGAATTATCAGGTCCGTGGAAATTTTGAGCCCAAGACCCGCCGAGGCAAAGAATTGAACCCTGGTCCCGGGCTAGACCTCTGCATCAGGGTCTGCCGCTCTAACCATTGAGCCACACTTCTCCACATTAGGCCTCCTCTATTAGGCCTTCGGCTGCATGGCCCCTTCAAGCCTGAACCTGGACCCTTCAAGCCGCTCTTAAAGTGGTAAGGCTAGCTCCGATGCAACGTTTTTGTATATACGTTTTGATGATTTCCTGATAGATACTTAAAGTAAACAACTCCATTTAGTGAGTTTACTCACTTTCTGACTGAAAGCACATTTTGAGCATGAGGTGTGCGCAGGGATTTTCTCTTAATGAGCGCTTTGATATGTGGCGTCACGCTGGCTCATCAGCTGTTGTGTCCTCTGCTGCCGCCCTCTCTAGGAAGGGAGCTGAAAATGGCATCCAGCACCGATTCTCAAGGTCAACCAGTATGTATTTGGATATCATTAACAGCATTTGCACGCGTCGCCTCATTTCCCTAAACCCGGGTTAAAGATAATTAAATGTAAAAGGTTGGCGAGAGCAGGGCCATGTGTTTTTAAATGACACATTCTAACGGGTTCCGCGCGCAAGTGGCCTACAGAGGCGAAGAGCTGCAAATTGGTCATCCATCGAGATAGGGTTGTAAATCTATTTAGGCTACAGCGAGCAGGCACGTAGCTGGCAAACAGTAGCCCGCTTACAGGGAGGTCTCGCACCCTCAGAGCCACACGCAGCAACCCTCAGTCGACGGGGACACTGGCGAGGTTAAAAGCGGTGTCAGAGGCTGGGGCTTGGTGACTTTCTGACTTCTGATTGTTACGACAACTGTTGGTTTCACTGCAAGCAAAGTTAACACGTTTTGGCCATATGATTATTGGGTGTCAGTAGAGACCAAACATTCGAGGACTCAATAATCACTCATGACAATAACTATTGTTTGTCCAGGCAAGGATGCCAGTCGTCTTTTTAAAGTACTACTTGGGCAAAAGTAATATTCATACTATAAATTAGAAGTCGTCAATATTTTACGGTGTGCTGTTTTTTTGCTTATATTACAGGTCCCTACTCAACATAATTAAGAATACAAAAGTTTAATTAATCTGTTAGATCCTGTTGGAGCGGTATTTCTGAACCCCCCCCCCCACCAGGTGTTAGGGCTTGCTCGCCGCAGTTCAGTATTCACGCCACACCACGTTTAAATGTCACCAGCCGCCACTGATAGAGAGACACCGGGAAACCCCCTGAGACACGAATACTGGTAGACTTGCATGTAGGAGGATATGTGGAAAATCTGGGGGACCACACACATGGTGAGACATAGGAAGACAGGTATATGAGGTGACACTGGGCTAGGCAGACAGAGCAATGTGACAACAGGGTCACTGCATCACTCCAGACCCTGAGCGCAAGGATACCGCACCTCCAACAGGAATATAATATACATTTCAAAAGGACCAGGTAACCACGAGGTCATATGAAGGAGACACGGGTGCTCTCCAAATGTGCGGTGACTCACCACCGTGAAGCCACATCATTTCTCAGCTCTATATAATGTTACATTGTAATATCCAGTTACAAGCACCTCTTTATGTAGAAGTTTAATGTTTTCGTAGACCTCGCAGTGTTTGATGCCATTGGAACTGGGGCACAAAAACGGAAGGTAATCTTCACTGGATCACAAAATATCGCGAAAAGGGGAGGCTGGTGTAAAGGAGTCAGCAGTCTAGTAGCTGGGGTGGGCGGAGCTAGGTGGGCAGAGGGGAAGAGGTGGGGACAGGACAGGAAGAAGTTAGTTAGAGTAGGGACGGGGAAAGAGATAGACGCATGAATAAAGAGCTGAGTACACACAAGCCTGCGTCCGTGTATAATTGTAGTAGGATACTACAACTGGCGACGAAGGGCGGGATCCCAGCAGCAAACCCACCAGAACGAACCCCGTCCCGCAGCGTGGAGCATCCTGAGCTCCGCTGCGACCGTGATCCGACGGCGCCAAAAGGGAGGCCCCCCAAGAGTGACCCAGCGACCCTCGAGAGCGCCGAGAAGGAGAAGAGCGCCGAGTGAAAAAGAGCGCTGAGTGAAAGCGCCGGAAGAAAAGGAGCCGGTCGCGCTGAACGCGCGAGACCCAAGGGCGCGAGGACCCGACCAAACCGTGAGTGAAAGTCGGGAGCCCACTCCGACATTGCCCCATCACTCTTCAAGGCACCGCGCAGGCGAGAGAAGCGCCGCGCAAGCAAGCGGCAAAGCACCCCAGCCAGCACCGACACCGCCGGAAAGTAAACTCTTACCGCCTGATGCGTGAGGCTCAGCATCAGGGCGGCGTGCGCAATTAGAAGGTCGCGCTGAGCGGCGGAAGACCCCCCAAACCACCTCTAAGAAGCAGAAAGCTGCAGCCACCGGTACCTGTGAGTCCAGCAGCCCCGTGTGTGTGTGTCTGGAACGAGGGAGAGGACCTCGTGTGTTGCAGAGGGGGCGGCCATCTTTGAGTCAGGCGACCTCTGGGACATCCTCCCTGTGCAAAGTATAGACGGCCATTTTGAAGTCAGGCATTAAGCAAAGTGAACAAGCACTGGCAGTAGAAGGAAACAAGCATTGGCGATAGAAACAGAACAAGCATCGGCAAACAAACAAGCATTGACAACTACAAGAAAACAAATCTTGGAAACGCACGCCAGTCATTGACGCAAGAAGCAGACGTAGGCGCTAAAACTCACCGCCAAGATGTCTAACCCTCCCGCGCATAAGGAAGTCAAGGGAGGCACACACCTGCGAGCCCCGGAGCCATTGTCAGTCACCACAGGAAGCAGTATGGGCCTAAAATGGCAAGAATGGCTAGAGGACTTTGAGGACTACATTGAAGGGTCCAAAATAGAACCCGACAAAGACAAGATAATAGCCCTTCGCAATCTAGGGGGGCGTGAGATAAGCAAGATTGTACGAGAGATCCCAGCTGTGGACGGTGACACCTATGTCAAGGTGAGAGATGTCCTGAATAACCGTTTTCTACACAAGAGAAACGTCGACTACGAGCGACACAAATTCCACCAGCAGCGCCAGGGAAAGGAGGAACCACTGAGCTCCTTCATACATCGACTACGACGGCAGTCCCAGTATTGCGAATTTACAAACTTCTCGCCGGACGCAGCCATTAAATCTCAAATAATCACTGGGTGTCACTCGGAATCGCTGAGACGGCGGCTACTAAGAAAACCACAAGAACTGGCAGACATTGAAGAGAACTCCCGGCTGTACGACCAAGCAGAAGAAAACGCGGCGGAAATCGAAACCGGACCCAGTACCAGCCATGAACACGCCAACCGTATCACTGAACGACGGCATGGACGGCAGGATCGGCGTGACAGTGGAAGACGTCACCCACGAGACAGGTCACGGCGCTCCAGATTCTCGCCCAGGCGACGCCCGGACTACAGGAGGAAAGACTCTGAGAGGAGGGATCGGCGACCTGAACGCACGAGGCGATGTTTCAGGTGTGGATACGACTACCCTCACATCGACTCCTGCCCCGCCATGGGCCAACGGTGCAGAAAATGTGGACGATCCAACCATTTTGAGGCCATGTGTGGGGATTACCATAAAGAAAAACGCAGCGACAATGACAGACACGATGGATCGCAGCGGCCTTCACGATCGGAGGCCAAGCGTCATCACATCAGAGCGGTTCAAGAAGAACCTCCTAGATCTCCTACGTCCTCCCACTCCAGTCACGACTCTCGACGCTCCAGATGGGACCGTCGTTCTCCGTCAAGAGAATCAAGATCGTCCTCATCCAGGCAATCGTCATACACCACTGAATACGTAAACTTTGCTGACCATGATCAGTTCAAACGCTATCCACGTCTCAACATCAAGGTGGGCAACCACGCTGCCAAGTTCATGATGGACAGCGGAGCATCGCTCAACTACATATCTGTTACCGAACATGACCGCATGGACCCCAAACCACGTCTGCGTTTCGCGCCCGTCCGTGTCTACACCTGGATGGCGAAGAAACCTCTCCAATGTCTGGGCAAGTTTGACACCACCCTCACACATGGTGACCTCTCCATCCCAGCAGTCATCCACGTCATTAAAGGACCTGAGGCCGACTGTCTGCTGAGTCTTCCCACCGCTGAACGTCTTCGGCTGGTGCACATCCTCTTCAACGTCCATGACAGTTCGGACTGCGCTGGGAAATTCCCTTCCCTCTTCCGGGGTTTGGGAAAATTGAAAGGCCGTCAAATCCATCTGCATATCAACGAGCAAATCAAACCGGTGGCACAACACCCGCGACGAGTGCCATTTCACCTGCAATCCGCGGTTGAATGTGAACTGCAAGAACTTTTGGACGCTGACATCATTGAGCGCACTGAGGGCCCCACTCCTTGGGTGTCCCCGGTGGTTATCGTCCCCAAGAAAGGGACCCTCAACAAGGTCCGTCTCTGTGTGGACATGCGTCTGCCGAACACGGCCATCGAGAGGGAGAGACACCCAGGCCCACTCCTGAGCGACATGATCGCAGCGCTCAACGGGGCGACCGTGTTTTCCAAACTGGACCTGAACAAGGGCTACCATCAGCTCGAACTAGACGACAGTTCTCGCTCCATCACGACGTTTGCCACCCATCTTGGTCTATTCCGTTACTAACGGCTCAGCTTTGGCGTCTCATCGGCCGCCGAAATCTTCCAGGAGGCCATACGTCTCGTCATTCACCACATACCAAACGCCCTTAATTACAGCGATGATATCCTGATCTACGGATCGGACACGCAAGAGCATGACACCTCCCTTGATCGTGTCTGCCTCGCCCTGATGGAAGCCGGTTTGACCCTTAACAAAGATAAATGTGAATTTCATCAGTCGACCCTGAAATTCTTCGGACACATCTTCTCAGCGAGTGGCATGAAACCAGACCCAGACAAGATCGCCACGCTCAACAACACCAAGAGCCCGGCTGACGTCAACGACCTGCGTTCCTTTCTTGGAATGGCAAGCTACTGTGCCCGCTACATTCGTGATTACGCCACTGTAAGTCACCCACTGAGGCTCCTCACGAAAGCTGGCGCGCAATTTGTGTGGACCCCGGAGTGTGAACGTGCTTTTAAGGACATCAAACACGCTGTGGAATCGGCTGAGTGCCTCTCCTATTTCAATCCCAAGAGGAAAACGGAAATCACTGTGGACGCAAGCCCCGTGGGCTTAGGAGCCATCCTAGCACAGTACGACCATGAGTCGGATCAGAGGAGGATCATTGCCTATGCCAGTCGGAGCCTCACGGACCCTGAGAAGCGGTATTCCCAACCAGAGAAGGAGAGCCTGGCTGTGGTGTGGGCGTCCGAACATTTCCACATGTTCATATACGGGAAACACTTCACGCTCATAACCGATCACCAGGCACTTGTCACAATCTATGGGAATCCCAAATGCAAGATGCCCCCCAGGATCGAAAGGTGGGGCTTACGGCTGCAAGAGTACACATTCACGATCATCCACAAACCGGGGAAGGCTGAGAATCCAGCTGACTATATGTCCCGCCACCCCCGAGACTCCTCAGAGACGACGCCCTCCATCGCAGAAGAATACATTCACTTTGTGTCTAATCACGCTCGTCCACCGGCCATCCCCATGCACGCCATTCGAGAAGCGACCAATCAAGACAACATCCTACAAACAGTCCTGAAGCGTATACAAACCAACAGATGGAGATACCACCCACAGGAGGAAAAGGAAGACCCTGATGTCAAGAAAGAACTCCAAGCCTTCCGACATGTCTCTGACGAACTCTCTGTAACCAGTGACAACCTCCTCCTCAGAGATCACAGACTAGTCATCCCAGCGGCCCTGAGGCAAGGAGTAATCGACCTGGCTCACGAAGGCCATCGAGGGGTCGTGTCCACCAAAAGGGCACTGAGAGAGCGTGTCTGGTTCCCGGCCCTCGACCAGATGGTTGAAGACACCTTGAAAGACTGCCACCTCTGTCAACTGACTAGCCACAGCAATCCACCCGCACCTCTACAGATGACCCCATTGCCTGATGGGGTGTGGCAAGAAGTTGCCATGGACTTTTATGGCCCCCTGCAATCAGGGAAGTACGTAGCCGTCATCATGGATGAATACTCCCGATTCCCAGTGGCCCAGTTTATATCATCCACCAGTGCCACCTGCACCCTCAAGGTACTGGAAGAGGTCTTCGCGACATGGGGCGTCCCCAAGGTCATCAAGACGGACAACGGGCCCCCATTCAACAGTCATGAATTCAGCGACTTCGCGAAACACATGGACTTTCAACACCGCAAAGTCACACCACTCTGGCCTCAAGCCAACGGCACAGTGGAGAGATTCATGTCTACCATCAAGAGAACATTCCAGCAAGCCACGGCCGAAAAGAAAGATTTGAAGTCAGCATTGAACGAGGTCCTTAGTGCCTACAGAACCACTCCCCACTCCACAACGGGCCAATGCCCTGCGACTCTCATGCTAGGGAGGACAATGAGAAACCGGATCCCCACATGGGACGGAGCACTGAGGAAGCCTCTTTCGGATCAGCAACGCAAAGAAATGGTCGCAACAGATCAGCGCCGCAAAGATAAAATGAAGGAGTATGCGGACCACAAACGAAGAGCCCGGTCCCCCTCCCTGAAGGAAGGTGACAGAGTCCTTGTCAGACAGGAACAGCGCCAAAAGACTGATTGTCGTTTCAAGGATGAGCCTCTAACAATTACCCAACAAAAGGGCACTATGGTGACCGCGGAATCGGAGACCCGGCGAGTCACTCGCAACGCTTCTCATTTCAAGAAGTGTCCTCCTGAAGATCATGAGAGTATACCTATGATCCCCACACCTGAAAGCCGAGACAATCCTGAACCTGTCGCACCTGACGCTGGACATTTGTCTGTAAAGGAACTCTCGACTGACGGCGCCGTGTCCACACCAGCGAGACCCCGCCGTCATGTGCAGCCTCCCAAGAGACTAATCGCAGAGATGGACTAATCTCTAGTTCACTTGTTTTGTTTTGTTAAGAAAGGGGGAGATGTAAAGGAGTCAGCAGTCTAGTAGCTGGGGTGGGCGGAGCTAGGTGGGCAGAGGGGAAGAGGTGGGGACAGGACAGGAAGAAGTTAGTTAGAGTAGGGACGGGGAAAGAGATAGACGCATGAATAAAGAGCTGAGTACACACAAGCCTGCGTCCGTGTATAATTGTAGTAGGATACTACAGCTGGGACCCACCTCCAGACTTCATAGATCTAAAGTCCAAAGCTCCTCCCTAAAAACCAAACCCACAGGTGAGTTACTGAGTTCAGCTTCCTTTTCGAAGGCCGTCTAACTCCTGCATGGGGGTGCCGAGCCGTCTTTGACACTTCCGCTGTCCATTACGTTGCAGAATCCTGGTCACTCCTGGCTGTTTCCACCAGTAGCGCCTCGATGACGTTTACATCTTCCCTTAAACATCCTGAACTGAACGACCAGGCAAACATTCGGAATAGGTTTACATTTCTCGTCACATTCAAATAGCCATTCGAATACTTAACACACTACAAAATGCAATGATTTCTAGAAGCTGATACCAGGCGCTATATCTACCAAACTTATCATCCTTTTTTTTAAAATGTATTGTAGCGCCAAGAGGCACCACCATAGTTTAAAGAGAACATTTTTGATGTAGCAGCAGCAGCTCAAAAAGGAGGTGTCTTCCATAGAACAGGATGTACAGCAGGGTGCGTCAGTGAGTAGCTAGGACAGTATATTCTACAGTTAACTTGTACATATAACATGTACACCCTGAAAAGTATATGCAAAAGGCGCCAAAGGAGTTTTTTTTATGGTCGCTCCTAGAACACCAGGGATGCACCCCCAAAACATTGTTGGGTCCTTGGACGTGATTTAAGGTAGTGCTTGGTGCAAACATGTTTGCCTCCCTATCAAGAAAGCAGGTTTGTGAAGGAGGCAATGTCTGACGAGAGGGTGATCAGGGCCCCAGTCATAAGTCATTAGTCATAAGTCATAAGTTCTTATATAGGGCACGATTCACCAAAAAGGTCTCAAGGCGCTAGGCAGAAAGAGACAACAACCATGAATTAAAGAAAGTGACACTGGTTAGTTACAGTGCTTAATTTGTAAAATATGAAGTACAGGTGCTCAAATTTTTCTCGGAGGCCACACTGTTAGACCTGGCACCTTGGCGTGAGTTTCCCTTCCACTTTTTGCTGTTGTGCCTCAAATGTTTTGCTGGTGTCTGCTACTCAGGGCACTGCACCACTGCCAACCCATGCCGCAGTGCAAGTGCTCCCTACTGTAAAGTGTACATGTGATTGATGTCCATGATTGCACCAGGAGTGCCAGGGCTTGTAAATGCCAATACTGCTAGTGGGCCTGCAGCGCTGGTTGCGCCACCCACAGAAGCAGCCTAAAAATGTGTCTAGGGTCTGCCATTGCAGAACCTGCGTGCAGTCTGGTACTGCCATGCTGGCTGGGCAAGTGCACACACTTGCCAGCCCCTAAACCTTCCCTTAAACTTCATATTAGTCACCCCTATGGTAGGCCTGAGGGCAGGGTGCATTGTAAGTATAAGGTAGGACATGCCCTGATGTGTGTGGCATGTTCTAATAGTGAATTACTGCCAAATTCGTTTTTCACTATTGTAAGGCTACCTGTTCCCTTCTAGGCCAGATGGGCTGCTGGAATTATTACACTCTATAATCCCAGCAGGCTCAGGGAACATGGTAGAAATTAATGTTTAGTATGCCTGAACTCAGAATAATAAAATACTTCTTTTAGTAAAGTTTATTTTAATATCCTGTGTTTGCAAATGCTACTTTTAGAAAGTTAGCATTTGCTTGCCTAACCATTTCAGCCCGCCTCTGCTTGGATGTGGATCTGACTGTCTGGTGTGTGTGAGTGACAGGGCTGGGAGTTGACAGGTAGTGAATAGCCAGATGACACCTTAGTGGGTGGTGGAGAGTTTCCCCTGAATGATGCATCAGGCTGTGCTCTGCCTCCACAATGCTGGCTCCGCCCTCCTGGGGAGCGACTGATGACTCAGCCTGCACCTGGCCCAGGAAGGACCGAAGCTTGTCAACAAAGTGCTCAGGCTACTCCTGTCCTCACAATGCCGGCTCCGCCCCCCTGGGGAGCGGCTGATGTGCCTGCCCTCACACTGCATGCGGAAGCCAGAAGTACCCACAACAAGTGCTCAGAGACTGGAGCAGTTATGCAGAGGCCCCCCTGGCTTGCTAGAACAAAAGAAACTGGGTATAAAAGAAGGAGCCCTGCTCCTTGTGAATTAGATCCTGTTTGCGCTACAGAAGAAACTCTGCCCGAAGAGAAGGACCTGGAAGGACTACAAGGAGGAGTGCTGACTCTGGCCTGTGTCTGGTGCCTTGCTGCCAAAGGAGAGGAAGAGAAAAGACTACAAGAGACTTTTGCTTTTATTTATTTTTTTGTGCCAAACTCTGCTGAAAGATCTCCAAGGGCTTGCCTGTGAACTTGCCCCCTGACCAGCGCCCCAGGAACAGTGGGCGCTACCCCCTGACAGAGGAACCACTGCAAGATGCTGTTTTCCTTTTGCGAGCCTCTCCAGGAAAAGCAGAGCGCGCTCTGACAATAGCGCTTTCCAGCACCACTCTGGGAGCTGCCCTCGCTCTAAACAAAGTGACTGCCGCCTGCCTGGCCCAGAAGCAACGTGACGACCAGCCCCGCTGATCCAAACACCGTGACTGGCCCCGAGCTGCAGCTCGCATCGTGAAGAGAAGGTGGTGCCCGGTGCCTGCTTGCACCCCCTTCGAGTCTTGTGCCCCTGAACGCGCCGCCGCTGAAACAGCTGTTGCGTGGGGCGCCTGAACGTCGCCTGGATCAAAAGAGGCCTGCGTCGAGGATCGCGGCCCTCTGTATGTGCTCTCCCGTTCAGGAAATCCCGAGGCGCTTGCCCAGTGCAACCCGGCCCGCGCCGCACCGCCAACCCCCGAGCCAGAGCCGAGCCGCCGCTCGCTCCTAGCGTCGGACGGAAGACAACGCGACGCGGACTACAGCGCTGACCTGCGCCCAGCCAACTCCCCAGCAAGGTACTGTTTCTTTCCCGCCCAGCCCTCGGAGCTGCGTGTGGAGCGCTCCCAGGGCCCCCGCTCTCTCCCCCTGTCAGCCATGCACAGCCGCGCAGCCCGCCCGGAGAGGCAGGCGCTGATTCCCCGGCCGCCGCTCCCGCCAGAAGCGTGAGAGGGGGCAGACCGGGCCCGTTTTTCTATCGCGGGGTAACCTAGGGGCACAGAGAGGCCGCGGACAGCTGGGGGAATCCTGGTTGACTATCAGGACAGAGAAAAGTACCGTGAGGAGCCTGGAATCCCCGTTTTTGGGGGAAATAAGCCGAATAAGAACCGTTTTGGAAATACTGAATAAAGATTGCTTATTGCTAGAAAGAACTGTGGCAACCTAATCTAAAGTACACTGGAACCGTTTTAAAGTGAATCAAGACTGTATTTACAAGGCTGCTTGAGAATTATATAAAGAGTATATATTTTTACAAAATACAGTTTGGTGTCATTGTGTGGTGGGTTGGTTGTGATGGTGTAATATTGCAAATGTTTAACCCTATGTGCCCCAGAGATTAGCCTAAGACTGCTTAAGCCACACTACCTAGAGGGTAAGCAGAGGTTGTCTTGAAGGTAGCCCTTAGCCCTGACGGGGAAGAGAGAGTCCCTGCTTGTCGCCAGTGCTGCACTGCGCCAACTAGAGACTCCCCCTTCCTACATTGGACGCAGCGGTGAGGATTCGCGAATTTACATTTGCGGTGTTTTACCTTAGCTACTGACCATTGCATAGTGATTACAGTCCAGTATCTTAGCCACAGACTTTTTGGTTCTTAATTTTGCTAAAAAGAAGAAGATCCCTAGTGTTGAAAGCATGCCTGGCACAAACAGCATTGATGGAGGAGAATCCATAGCCTCTGGTGCGCAGGAGCTAGAATGGGATGTATCAAAGCTGGATGACTACACAAAGAAGCAGTTGAGTTTTTTTTGCAGGAAACTAAAGGTTCCACACGCAGGGTGCAGAAACAAACCTGAGTTCTACAAGGCCATGAGAGCCTGGCTTGAATCTAGGAAGGCACCTGAGGATCAGGGTGCACCTGTGGATCCTGTGAGTCTGGAAAAACCAGACAGCGTCCTTAGCTTTGGCAGAGGCCTGTCGCCAGAGGAGCTGGCAGACAGACAGGCAACCAGGGATCATGAAATGAAGTTGGCAGAATTGAATTTAAAGGGCCAAATGGAGCTTGAAAGCAAAAGAATGGCTCTGGAAGAGCGAAAACTCCAAATGGAGCATGAAGTGAAAATGAGGGAGATGAGTCTAAAAGAGAAAACCTTGGATCATCCTCCCTCTGGTGGCAGCGCAACGCCGGTGCAGGTAGAGTCTAGAGTGCACATCCCCAAAGATGTAGTTAAAGAGTTCTTTAAGGGGGATGACATAGGACAGTGGTTTAGGGCATATGAGGTAGCCATGTTTTCCCACCGGGTCCCTGAGAAGGATTGGGGAGCGGGGTTATGGGGAAGGTTCCTTAGTGAAGGGCGGGACACCCTGCTAGATTTGCCCACTGAAGACCAGAGATCCTATCCCCATATGAAAGAAGCTTTAATGACCAGGTATGGGCTTACCCCTGAAATGTATAGACAGAAGTTTAGGGGGTGTAATAAGCGGCCTGGGAATACATATGTGGAGTTTGTGACTTTTTTTTGCAGAGCACTGGATGGTTGGGTGAAGGGTAACAAAGTGAATGATTTTCAAGGTCTCTTTGATTTAATTGCATGGGAGCACTTGTCTGATCAATGTTTTCCTGAGTTACGCCAGCACCTGATTGATAGCAAGCTGTCCAACCCGAGGAAGCTTGCTGAGGAGGCGGACCGCTGGCTCAGCACCAGGGTCCACAAGGGTCCAGTGGGAGACTCCGCCAAGGGTGGGCAGGGTCCCCAGCAGAAGAGTGGGGGGGACAAGGGAAAACAGAAAGGGTTCCAAAAAGGCCCCCAAAGTAATCCCCAAGGGGACCAGCAGAAAGGTTCTCAGCCTCCCCCACCCCGAAAGCAGAATGGGGCCCCGACAGGTAGACCTGCTCCAAAGGGGCCCTTCAATTGTTTCAAATGTGGTGACCCGGGGCACATAGCCAGTGACCCCAAGTGTCGCCTGTTTGGAAAACCAGCACCCACTGGTGCTCCGCCCCGACAAGTGACCAGTGTTCACTTAGGAGAAGAAGTGATGGTCCCGGGGGGTGGAGATCCTGTTCAGATGACCCTAGTCTCACTAGGAGACAGTGAGATGGTCCCTACAAACTACCTGCCCTCTAACACTAAAAAATATGGGCAGGTGGTTACCATCAATGGTAGGAAAGCTGAGGCTCTTAGAGACACAGGAGCCAGCGTGACTGCAGTGAGGCATCACCTGGTGTCTCAAGAGCAGGTTGTACCCCATGCCTATTGTAGGGTTGTCAATGCTGACAACTCAGAGAGCCAATGTCCAATGGCTCAAGTTCCCTTCGAGTGGGGGGGGGGGGGGTCTCTGGTACTCTGCAGGTCTGTGTGAGGAAAGCCATGCCTGTTGACTGTTTGCTAGGGAATGACTTGGAGGACTCCCCTTGGGAAAAGGTGGAGAAAACGACTCACCTGAAGATGGTGGGTCTACCTGACTGGGCGTGCGTGACCACCCGGTCAATGGCAGCCAGTAGGGGTGATCAAGAGGTCCTGGGGCCTGAAGGAGAGGCCCAGGAACCGGCCTTAGGGAGAAGGCGCAGGGTGCGCGGGAAACCGGCCCCTGAAGTTTCCACGGTCCAGGAGGAAGCAGACCTTGAGGGGGATGCCCTGGAGCCTACTGGGGAACAGATTGCCGAACTGGGGGACCTGCCTGAGCTGACCCATTGGCAGCAAGAAGGAGGCCCCTCCAGGGAGGAATTCTGCAGGGAGCAGAAAGAATGCCCTTCTCTCGTGGGTATGCGGCAACAGGCTGCAGACCAGGCCAATGGTGTTCAAGCCAAAACACATTATGTGTACTGGGAGAATGACCTCCTGTATTCAGAGCCTAAGGCTGCTGAACCTGGGTCAGCCCGTGTGCTGGTGGTACCCCAGAAGTTCAGAGCCTTCCTACTGGGACTGGCTCATGATGTGCCTTTAGCAGGACATTTGGGGATGGACAAGACCTATGACAGGCTTGTCACCCACTTCTACTGGCCCCAAATGCACAAGAGCTCAGATGCTCATTGTAGGACCTGTCCAACTTGCCAGGCAAGTGGGAAGAGCGGAGGGAAGAACAAGGCTCCCCTCCAACCCTTCCCTGTGGTCAGTACTCCATTCCAACGAGTGGGTATTGACATTGTTGGGCCTCTGGACCCCAAGACAGCCATGGGCAACAGGTTCATCCTGGTCTTGGTGGATCATGCCACCCGGTACCCTGAAGCCATCCCTCTGAGGACAGTGACGGCCCCCGTGGTGGGGCGTGCACTGATGGGAATTTTCTCCAGAGTGGGATTCCCTCTAGAGGTGGTGAGCGACAGGGGGACCAACTTTATATCCAAGTATATGAAGTCCCTTTGGCAAGAGTGTGGTGTAACCTACAAGTTCACCACACCTTACCATCCCCAAGGAAATGGGTTGGTTGAAAGATTCAACCGAACCCTGAAGGGCATGATCATGGGCCTGGAAGGTCCGATGAGGCATAAGTGGGACGTCCTCTTACCATGCCTGCTCTTTGCATACCGCGAGGTGCCACAGAAGTCCCTAGGGTTCAGCCCCTTTGAACTTCTGTATGGTCACCCCGTGAGAGGACCACTGAGTTTGGTAAAGGAAGGCTGGGAGCAATCTCCCAGGAAACCTCCCCAGAATGTATATAGCTACATGCTGGCCTTCAGAAACCAAACCAGGCGCTTCAGACAACTTGCTGAGGCAAATCTGGAAGCTAGCCAGGAGGAGATGAAGCGGTGGTACGACCAGAATGCCACTCTGGTAGAGCTTCAGCCTGGAAAAGAGGTGTATGTCTTGGCCCCAGTGGAACCCTGTGCACTTCAGGATAAGTGGACAGGCCCATTTGAGGTTGTGGAGCGCAAGAGCTCAGTGACATACTTGGTGGACATGAAGACGCCCAGGAATCCTTTAAGGGTCCTACATGTCAACCGCCTCAAGCCCCACTTGAAGAGGTCCGAAGTGGGCATGCTGTTGGCCACTGATGATGGAATGGAAGAGGAGTCTGAGCCTCTTCCTGACCTCTTAGTGGCCTGTGAGAAAGATGGGTCAGTGGATGGAGTTAACCTCTCACCCACCCTGACCCCTGAGCAACAGGAAGACTGCCGCCAATTGCTGGGGCAGTTTCCAGATCTGTTCTCCCTGGTTCCTAGTGTCACAGATTGGTGCGTCCATGATGTGGACACAGGAGACAGCTTACCTGTGAAGCATAAAACTTACAGAGTGACTGACAGGGTCAGGGCCTGCATCAAGGAGGAGGTCTCCAAGATGCTTGCTCTTAGGGTGGTTGAGTCTTCCAGCAGTCCTTGGTCCAGCCCCGTGGTCTTGGTCCCAAAGGCTGCTGCGCCGGGAGCCACACCTGAACTCCGGTTCTGTGTGGACTACAGAGGACTCAATTCAGTCACCAAGACTGACGCGCACCCTATCCCCAGAGCTGATGAGCTCATTGATCGGCTAGGGGCTGCCCGGTTCCTCAGCACGTTTGATTTAACGTCGGGGTACTGGAAGATCGCCTTGACCGATGGGGCAAAGGAGAGGTCAGCATTCTCCACACCAGATGGGCATTTCCAGTTCCGGGTTATGCCATTTGGGATGAAGAATGCCCCTGCCACCTTTCAGAGGTTGGTCAACCAGGTGTTGGTCGGGCTGGATGAGTTCAGTGCCGCCTACCTGGATGACATCGCAGTGTTCAGTGGTACCTGGCCAGAACACCTGCGGCACCTCTGGGAAGTGTTGATGGCCCTGCGCAAGGCAGGCCTCACAATCAAGGCAAGCAAGTGCCAGATTGGGCAGGGTTCAGTGGTGTACTTGGGACACCAAGTGGGGAGTGGCAAGGTGGCACCCTTGCAACCCAAAATTGCAACCATCCTGGCTTGGGAACCCCCCAAGACCCAGACTGCAGTGAGAGCCTTCCTGGGGCTCACTGGGTATTACAGGAGGTTTGTCAAGGGCTATGGCACTATTGTGACCCCCTTGACAGAGCCGACTTCTAAGAAGCAGCCCAGGAATGTGATTTGGACTGACACCTGTCAGAAGGCTTTTGACACCCTGAAGACTGCCATGTGCACGGCGCCCGTGCTCCTGGCTCCTGATTTCTCCAAGGAATTCATAGTGCAAACAGACGCTTCAGAGCATGGTGTAGGGGCTGTTCTCTCACAGATGACTGAGGAGGGCTGGGACCAACCCGTAGCCTTCATCAGTAGGAGGTTACTTCCACGGGAAAGTAGGTGGAGTGCAATAGAGCGAGAAGCATTTGCTGTGGTCTGGGCGCTGAAGAAGCTAAGACCCTACTTGTTTGGGTCTCACTTCCGGGTTCAGACAGACCACAGGCCCCTCAGATGGTTGATGCAAATGAGGGGTGAGAACCCAAAACTGTTGAGGTGGTCCATCTCCCTACAGGGTATGGACTTCACGGTGGAACACCGCCCTGGCACAGATCACGCCAACGCTGATGGTCTGTCCAGATTTTTCCGCCTTAGTGATGAGGAACTCCCTGGGGAAGGGTAGTTCCCCCCACATTTCAGCTGGAGGGGACACGTGTTAGACCTGGCACCTTGGCGTGAGTTTCCCTTCCACTTTTTGCTGTTGTGCCTCAAATGTTTTGCTGGTGTCTGCTACTCAGGGCACTGCGCCACGGCCAACCCGTGCCGCAGTGCAAGTGCTCCCTACTGTAAAGTGTACATGTGATTGATGTCCATGATTGGTTCATTGGATTTACTGTTAGTCCCCAGTAAAGTGCACCAGGAGTGCCAGGGCTTGTAAATGCCAATACTGCTAGTGGGCCTGCAGCGCTGGTTGCGCCACCCACAGAAGCAGCCTAAAAATGTGTCTAGGGTCTGCCATTGCAGAACCTGCGTGCAGTCTGGTACTGCCATGCTGGCTGGGCAAGTGCACACACTTGCCAGCCCCTAAACCTTCCCTTAAACTTCATATTAGTCACCCCTATGGTAGGCCTGAGGGCAGGGTGCATTCTAAGTATAAGGTAGGACATGCCCTGATGTGTGTGGCATGTTCTAATAGTGAATTACTGCCAAATTCGTTTTTCACTATTGTAAGGCTACCTGTTCCCTTCTAGGCCAGATGGGCTGCTGGAATTATTACACTCTATAATCCCAGCAGGCTCAGGGAACATGGTAGAAATTAATGTTTAGTATGCCTGAACTCAGAATAATAAAATACTTCTTTTAGTAAAGTTTATTTTAATATCCTGTGTTTGCAAATGCTACTTTTAGAAAGTTAGCATTTGCTTGCCTAACCATTTCAGCCCGCCTCTGCTTGGATGTGGATCTGAGTGTCTGGTGTGTGTGAGTGACAGGGCTGGGAGTTGACAGGTAGTGAATAGCCAGATGACACCTTAGTGGGTGGTGGGAGTTTCCCCTGAATGATGCATCAGGCTGTGCTCTGCCTCCACAATGCTGGCTCCGCCCTCCTGGGGAGCGACTGATGACTCAGCCTGCACCTGGCCCAGGAAGGACCGAAGCTTGTCAACAAAGTGCTCAGGCTACTCCTGTCCTCACAATGCCGGCTCCGCCCCCCTGGGGAGCGGCTGATGTGCCTGCCCTCACACTGCATGCGGAAGCCAGAAGTACCCACAACAAGTGCTCAGAGACTGGAGCAGTTATGCAGAGGCCCCCCTGGCTTGCTAGAACAAAAGAAACTGGGTATAAAAGAAGGAGCCCTACTCCTTGTGAATTAGATCCTGTTTGCGCTACAGAAGAAACTCTGCCCGAAGAGAAGGACCTGGAAGGACTACAAGGAGGAGTGCTGACTCTGGCCTGTGTCTGGTGCCTTGCTGCCAAAGGAGAGGAAGAGAAAAGACTACAAGAGACTTTTGCTTTTATTTTTTTTTTGTGCCAAACTCTGCTGAAAGATCTCCAAGAGCTTGCCTGTGAACTTGCCCCCTGACCAGCACCCCAGGAACAGTGGGCGATACCCCCTGACAGAGGAACCACTGCAAGACGCTGTTTTCCTTTTGCGAGCCTCTCCAGGAAAAGCAGAGCGCGCTCTGACAATCGCGCCTTCCAGCACCACTCTGGGAGCTGCCCTCGCTCTAAACAAAGTGACTGCCGCCTGCCTGGCCCAGAAGCAACGTGACGACCAGCCCCGCTGATCCAAACACCGTGACTGGCCCCGAGCTGCAGCTCACATCGTGAAGAGAAGGTGGTGCCAGGTGCCTGCTTGCACCCCCTTCGAGTCTTGTGCCCCTGAACGCGCCGCCGCTGAAACAGCTGTTGCGTGGGGCGCCTGAACGTCGCCTGGATCAAAAGAGGCCTGCGCCGAGGATCGCGGCCCTCTGTATGTGCTCTCCCGTTCAGGAAATCCCGAGGCGCTTGCCCAGTGCAACCCGGCCCGCGCCGCACCGCCAACCACCGAGCCAGAGCCGAGCCGCCGCTCGCTCCTAGCGTCGGACGGAAGACAACGCGACGTGGACTACAGCGCTGACCTGCGCCCAGCCAACTCCCCAGCAAGGTACTGTTTCTTTCCCGCTGTCCCGCCCAGCCCTCGGAGCTGCGTGTGGAGCGCTCCCAGGGCCCCCGCTCTCTCCCCCTGTCAGCCGTGCACAGCCGCGCAGCCCGCCCGGAGAGGCAGGCGCTGATTCCCCGGCCGCCGCTCCCGCCAGAAGCGTGAGAGGGGGCAGACCGGGCCCGTTTTTCTATCGCGGGGTAACCTAGGGGCACAGAGAGGCCGCGGACAGCTGGGGGAATCCTGGTTGACTATCAGGACAGAGAAAAGTACCGTGAGGAGCCTGGAATCCCCGTTTTTGGGGGAAATAAGCCGAATAAGAACCGTTTTGGAAATACAGAACAAAGATTGCTTATTGCTAGAAAGAACTGTGGCAACCTAATCTAAAGTACACTGGAACCGTTTTAAAGTGAATCAAGACTGTATTTATAAGCCTGCTTGAAATTTATATAAAGAGTATATATTTTTACAAAATACAGTTTGGTGTCATTGTGTGGTGGGTTGGTTGTGATGGTGTAATATTGCAAATGTTTAACCCTATGTGCCCCAGAGATTAGCCTAAGACTGCTTAAGCCACACTACCTAGAGGGTAAGCAGAGGTTGTCTTGAAGGTAGCCCTCAGCCCTGACGGGGAAGAGAGAGTCCCTGCTTGTCGCCAGTGCTGCACTGCGCCAACTAGAGACTACCCCTTCCTACACACACCCACTTCCCCCCAGCCAGCTCCACCCACTTCCTTCATTGGCAGGCTCCACCCACATCTTCATCTGGCACTAGCCTTCCTCAAGTAAGATTTTGATAGGAGGTTCATCCGCCCGCGAACATTTTGAAAAAGATTAAATCAAAAGTGCATTTAAAGCACAATTTTGGAACAAATTGGCTAAAATGACAAAGCCATCACTGAAGGCATAGGATTGTGAAAAATGCAATCATCACACAAAGAACAAACATAGCAAATTAGCCTTGCCCTTTTCGGGAAGGGGGGTGTGGTATGTATGCAGTGGAGCTATTTTAATACCACGGTTGCAAACATATTACTAAAGATGCTGTGCACATTTTCCATTGAAATTGCCCAAAAATCCCACTGGCATGCAGATTTACTAATAAAACTATGTACCAATCAAACGATAATAAGTAGAAATTGGGCTTCTGAAATTATTTACAATTTGCACATCACCAAGTAAGGTGTCTGAATTAAATTTGATCCTATTAAATCAGAATTACAAAATAACGTGCTTCACTTCTTTAAAGGCTGATACACTTGCAAATATGTTTGCAGTTCCTTGACTTTTACTGATAGTTCGTTTTACAAAAGCCACTAACTTTAGAGGTACAGAAATAAAAGTAAATACCACTCTCTGTTTAAAAATGTTAAACATTTATCAGATGACATAGCCTGCCATTTGACCTGTTTGCACCCACAGCAAACCTGACAAGATGAAAAGAAGAAAGTAAAGGCATTTTCTTTTCCATTCCCCTTTTGAACTCTACCATGATTATTTTAGGAGTGATGAAACAGCACCCACACCCCTATTTCAAGCACCTGTGGCCCAGGCTAGGAAGCATTGAAATGGCCCACATTTGTGGGCCGATTATGATGGCGGACGGACCCGAGTCCGTCCGCCACCATAGAGTAGGGGGGGAACGTCTGCATGGGCAGCGGCGTTCCCCCGTGAAGATTAGGATGTGACCGCCAGGGGTGGCAGTCACATCCTCTATCCTTAACATTGCGGCGGGTGCAGCTTCAAGCTGCACCCGCCGCAATGTTAAAAATGCATACATTGCATTTGTATGTAGAAAGCGGCAGGCACCGCGCGGTGCCTGCCGATCTCTGCATACAAATGCAGGGGGGTACCATAGGTACCCCCCATGTGCACCCCCCACCCCCCTTCACCTAGGGGGCCCGCAACAGGCCCCCGCAGTGAAGTTCGACATGCTTTTCCACGGCGGAAAATACGCCGCGGAAAAGCATCTTTTCAAGCACTACCTAATATGGTGGACGGTGTCTGAGAGACACCGCCACCATATTAGAGCTTTTCCGCCGCGGTTGTAAGCCAACCGCGGCGGACAAGCTGCGGACGGAAACCAGGACCCACCAGCCATCCTAATGTGGCGGTGGGTCTTTGGTGGGTCCGCTGCGGTTTTTCCGCATCCTCTGGGCCGGCGGTGGCTTCCGCCGGCCCGGAGGATGCGGAAAAACCGCAATCATAATAGGCCCCTAAGGTTGGACAATGCAAACTTAGCAGTTCACTCGCCACCACCAGTCCGCTCTGCCTGTGCCACCCTCTATCCCAGTGGCTCGACGACCCTGGAGAAAGCCTCACACAGTCTTGGTCCAAAACTCGAGGTCACAGAACAGAAGCACCCAGGGAGCCCCGTGCACGTGTGCAAGTCAAGGGGCAGTCAGCGAGGGGTTACATATCCTAAGTGAGAGGCTCCTGCATACTGGGGAGTCCAGGCATGAATTTGCATATTATTTAAAGCTTATGCTATGTGCCACACAGAGAATAGGCATTAAATAATAGGTAAATACGTGTCAAGATGATAGCGAGGCATGAAAGGCAGGGCAGTATAATATTTAATTCTTATGCATGCATCATAAGCATTACATAATATGGAAATGTGTGCAAGGGCCACAGTGGCAAGGCAGAGCAACCACCACCTGCGCAGTTAAATATGTAGTGCTTTCGCGCTACTAGATTGAATGACGGCCTTGGGGGTGAGGTGATGTTTATTTTAAAAGAGAAAAAAAGCAGTGCACACTTGTGAAGAGTGTGCATGCTGAGCCGGCCAGAAGGGACTTGAGAAGGCGAGGCTGGCAGCATCACAGGCTTGGTGCAAACTGTACAGGGGCCTTTTGATTTCTTAGTGTGGGAATTTTTTGCTAAAAATAAAAATAGGCCTCCACTTACCGAGAGCTGAGTGCCCCCCGCCCCTCCTAAGTCCGGGTGAAAAACGCACCCATAAACTCACTCAGAGAGATCTGACCACCCGATCAACAAGCAAGCGGCTCAATAAATCTGCCCAACCCCCTCATTCAAAACACTACCCTTCACCTGCAACTGGTGTTTGGGAAGGCGGGGGGCTTACGCCCTAAAACACACACATAATATTAACAAGTACTAGAGTAAGTCTACCAATAATAAAAAAGAGAGGGTTATTTAGCTTCTGACATTACGCAATCCACAGATGTGTCTATGGCAGACCGAAAGTTCCTCACAACCTCATGACCGGTGTGTCTGTACATTCTGTCTCATCTAAATAAGGCGTTATTTTAGATTTCCTGTTCCACGCAAATTGCCTTAGTACATTTAATTTGTTCCACGAGCAGTTAATGCTGTCTCCACACAACAGGGTAAAGAGCCTAATGGCCACGATAGGCAGCACCTTTCGAACTCGCCACAAAGCAGTATAGACCACTTCATGCGTGAAATGGAGTGACTTTCTATTATCTGCCACCAGCCTCCGTTGGGATTTTACTAATGGGCAGGGCTTTAAGTGGGAGAAAAAAACTGGGGGTGCTCTAAAATGGGCGGGGCAAACCACGCAAAGGGGCGTGGCCAATCCAAGTAGGGGCGTGGTCTAAATCAAGATAACTAGCATTGCGTTAGGGCTGGGGCAGGATCACGCCGACTAGTTCCTTTCCTCTCTCTGTGTTTTAATTGTTGCTTGATTACACTGCAGCCTTGACGCTCAGTGTGAAAAGTCAGAGCAGGGTTGTGCTGGAGCAGGCTGCCTGTGGTAGTCTCTCTCCTAATCATCCCATGATGTGAAGGCTGGCACCACGAAGACTTTGCACCTGCGCTGCAGGAAGGGAAATCCTGAGAGAAAATGGCTCTCTTTAAAGCCGCGTTCCTCCTACAACGCGGCTCACCTGGCATGCTCACTACCTCCGCCGCTCAGTAGTGAGCAAAATGAGCATGCGCTCATCGATGTGCATGCTCTCACTGCAGTCGAGGGAAAAGAAAAAAAGAAAACGAACTACCTTTGGAGGACTGAAAATAGTGCCTGATAGAGACCCGTTTCGAGGCCCCCTGAAAATCACTGCCAGTGCTCAGACCCGGACAGACCCGGCCCACTTAAAGCCCTGTACTAAACATGCAACACAAACCGTGCTCTGCCAACCAAAGCTGAGAGTGAGCAGTTACATTAAACACCTTATATCAGCAATAACGTGTTGCACAAAGTACATGAAACAAATGCACTAAGCCTAAAATACCAATGACATATGTCAAAGTAATATAGCACACATTAGCTTTGTTTGAGTGCCTAGATGCGGGGCCTTTTTTGTGTGTCCTTGGCAGGGAAAGTTTCATTTACTATCCAGTGCTTTAAACGGGCATGTGCTCTCCCGCACAGAGTGCCCACACTTTTGTAAGTTGAAGGGGAGAGAAAGAGTACCTGCACTTCTCAGCAGTGCTGCAATATTTTTTATGCTAGAGTACCAGCACTTCGCAGCAAACATCCGTTCTGTAGGTAGTAGGTACGTGAACTTTCCTATTTCCATGAAATCAAATGGAGTCGCCTAGCACAACAAAACTCCTGTCACCACCCCACTCCTGTCCCAACGGGCAGGTGCACAACTTTGCATTTCCTCATACGCTGTCAACCCTTTTAAAAATGGGTGTGAGGAGGTTGGCTTACCCCATCTCTGCGCTGTTAATGAAAGGATCGCAGGCACAGTTGGAAGGGTGCTAAGTGACTAGATCCGAAATAATTGTGAAACTGTCTAAACCTAGGCAGAAATACACTTGGTGAAAGGAACCACCCAAATGTACTTTTCATTTTCGTTGCAGCCGGTACGGAAGTGCGAAGCAGTTGCAGCAGGTGGGGGCAGAGGGAGGGGTGACTTTGGTTTTTCGGCTGACGGTATGAATGTGCCTGCACATTGTTTTTCGAGTGTCTGCCCAAATTATGCTTATCACTTTATATAAAAAAAATATGGCGAAGGAAGCACACTCGTATGTTTGAATAATATTTGAGGGTATGTTGTTGTGCCTTTCTGATCCGAGACAAAAAACACAGTAATTAAATGAAAACGCTGTTCCATTTGGACACACTGCCTTTGGGGTAGTTTTGTGATCAGTTATGAAGGTTGGAATGCAAGGCTAAGAAACGCTTCTTCACATGGACAAAATTAATTCCAAGGGCTTTTAGATGATCCCGTGCCAGTTACCACGCAGTTGCCTACTGCTCGTCTTCCTGCAAGATGGAGTTGTGACCCTGTGACACTGCTACTCCTGGCTTCTGCTGCTGAGTAGTGGGGGGCGAGCAGGGCCGGTTCTAGGATTTTTGGGGCCCGGGCAGAAAGGGGATGTGCGAGGCCCCTCTAAATTGCACAGACATGTTACATTCAGGCCCTGCACTTTGAAATAAGCTTACAGGGCATACTTTCAGAGCAGGTCGTGGGAATAAGTTTCACATACTCATTGAAGAATGTTTGCATGTTAGTAGCTGAAGGCTCTCAAGCTGCTTTATGCAGGACCCCTGGTGTGCTGCAACTCCTCCCTGTATGTCTACCACAAGCATGTCGTCCACAGCTCCTCAAGAGCTGAAAGAAAGTTGTTTATCATTTGAAGGCTTAAACGTGCGGGATGTGGGGTGTCCTGCAGTGCCTCTGAGTGGGCAGCGGGAGACTAGATCCCCAGGTACAGGCAGTGATTAGCCCTGGGAGAGGCCCTTTGTTCCCTGAGCATCGCAGTGATGGTGTAGCGCTGCGAGGCCCATGGGATGAGGCGCTCCTTCCCTGTACCTCGCAGTAATGGCAGTGTGGCGACTGGCGATTCCCGGGGAAGTGCGTCCCTGCTCTTATTATTTCCAGACCTGCACATGATTGCGATGTCTTGGGCCTCGCAGCGCTACATCAGTCTTAGATGTGCGCCCCCCCCCCCCCCGTTGGTCGGGTGTGCAGGGGGCCCTGGGCAGCTGCCCACACTGCCCATGCCTTGCGCCGGCCCTGGGGGCGAGGAGACTGGAGAGGGAGTGTTGTGAATTCGGGGACAGCGCGACAGCTACTGTAAAAGTGAAAGCGCTGTAAGGGGCCCTGTTAAAAAGTAAGAAGTCAGTGCTTCTGAAGTTGTCGGTGAGCATGGGCACATCATGTGCATGCTCTCACTGCAGTCGAGGAAAAAGAAAACGGACTACCTACCTTTGGAGGCCTGAAAACAGAGCCCGATAGAGACCCGGTTCCAGGCCCCCTGAAAATAACTGCCGGTGCTCAGACCCGGACAGACCCAGCCCACTTAAAGCCCTGCTAATGGGTAAACTCTCTGTGGTGGCAATCAGGAAAAAAAAATCAGCGCGCGCCACGCTGCCTGCTGCACAGCAACTACAACCTCCGGCATGCTGGCATATCACAACTTAACCTGGGCCAGGCGGGCGGCTGGCCTTGACTTAACAGAAGCATGCAGGGACTCGGGAGATCGAGGCCAGAACAACTCTCTGCGCCAGCTTTGACCCGATATAGCCTCTAAGGACTTACCGCTATATGTATCAAGCTATTTAGCATTCGCAAAGGCCGAAATTCTGCGAATTTCGGCCTTTGCGAATGCTAAATAGACAAATGGAATGTATCAAACAAGTTTGATGCAAAATAAGGATTAGCAAAATTTGCTAATCCTTATTTTGCGATTGCACTTAAGGAATTGCAAATTTTGCGATTCCTTAAATGCAATGTATCAAACAAATATTATGGAAAAAATGCCATTAAGGATTAGCAAATTACCACCAACTTCTAGTTGGTGGTAATTTGCGAATTCTTATCAAAAAGCTTTTTTGAAAAAAACTAAAGGTGCCATATGACGCCCATACATGCCCTTAGGGCATGTATGTGCGCCATATGCCCCCAAATGTTATGTTATGTTATGTTAAATTAGGGCTTATATAGCGCAACGGCTACTCCAAAGGAGTGTCCCGGCGCTTTGAGCTCCAAACCAAAAGGGGGGCAGAAAACATAACAGTAACAAAAAAAGGGGCCACAGAGGGGAGAATTATCCGGCAAATAGCCAAGTTTTCAAGTTTTTCCTGAAAATAAGCAAATTAGAGGTGCTCCGCAGAGACAACGGCAATGAGTTCCAAAGCTTAGGAGCGAGAAAGCTAAAAGACCGGCCGCCTAGCCGAGCCTTTTTGATACGTGGAACCCGAGCCAAGGCCAAAGTTTCTGACCTAAGGGAGCGTGCCGGTCGATAAAAGTCCAGCCTCCTCTGAAGATACTTGGCACCAGTGCCATATAAGGCCTTGTGGGCAAGAGTCATGGTCTTAAACAGTATCCTCTTCCGCACCGGGAGCCAGTGAAGGGATGCAAGAAGATGAGAGGCACTAGTCCGACGATGAAGGCCAAAGATGGCACGCGCAGCAGCGTTCTGGGTGATCTGCAGGCGTTGGAGGAGGTATTCAGGCAGGCCCAGATAAAGAGCGTTAGCATAATCCAATCTGGACCCTATGAGGGCCTGAACGGTAATCCTCCGATGTTGCTCCGAAAGTAAGGGGAAAAACTTGCGCAACATTCTGAGGATCCCGAAACAGGTTCCCGTAAGGGTGGACACCTGGGATTTGAGCGACAGCTCATTGTCGATTTTGACTCCCAGGTTCTTAGCCCACTTAGATGACTGTGTGGGAGGGAACTTGTCTACAGGCCACCAGCCTCGCCAATCTGGTTCAGAGGGGCATCCGAAGAATAGTATCTCGGACTTATCCGAGTTGCACTTGAGGCTGTTTTGTGAAAACCAGCTAAAAACAGCCCCAAATGTCTTTTTCAGGGGTGCAGCAGGGTGTTCTTGAGACACCCCTGCACCCTTGGAAAAATCCCTAATTTGCGATCAGCAAATTGCTAATTGCAAATTGCACTTTCATTCCTATGGGCCTCCTGGCCCATGGAAATGAAGGGGTAATTTGCGAATGACAATTTGCTAATCTCAAATTAGGAATGCTAAGGAATCGCTATTGGAAAGCGATTTTGTACATACATACCGTTTTGCATTTCCTAAATAGCGATTCCTTAAAATTCGCTATTTAGGAAATGCAAAATGGTTTGTTGATACATATAGCGGTAAGTCACTGTTAAGCAGTCTGCAAACTGTCAGTAAACTGTTTAGGAGGGGAGGAGCGGAGGAAACTGCGAAGTTCAAAGGCAGGGCCCGGGAAAGGCCTTTAACTTTAACACCAGCCAGCCGGCCCGGAGGGCCCTATTGTGATAATAAAATGTACCGGACCGGACAACGGCGTCGGTGGCCGCTAGTGGGCCACACCAGGCCAGCCCAGGCAGAGTGCTATGCATAAATTGAATGCGGAGGAAACTTGGGGCAGGCAGGGAGGGCCTTCTTTAAAAACGTAACCCCGCGGCCCTATTGTGATATATTACTTACAGTTTCTTACACTCATCATGGTCAGCCGGGGCTGCCTGCGGGGCACTTTCTTAATTGATAGGTCGCCTGGTGGTGGTGGTGCTGCCTGCCCACGACTTGGTCGGACTGGCTCTAACATGTGAGGTGCAGGGCCGTAGCAAGCGGAAACAAATCTACGTGCAGCGCACACAACCAAATCCGACCCAATCATTGTCTGACTCCCGCCCAGTACTGCTCCCGAGTCCCGCCCACCACCAGCAACACAACAGTCTGAACTAAGGGCCGCGAGACACCGCGCCCGCCATGATGACGCCAAGAATCAGGTGAGTATTATTATTATGATTAATGATCCATGTAGTGAGCAATTACTTTGCTCCAGCTGATCGGCTCCAGGCTCACATTCACACTGACTGACTTCACTGAACTGAACCACACTGGGACTCAGGAGACCCAGAACCACTCTGAGCTGACTGCGAGTCACTGAGCAGTCAGTATTAATTATAATAAGTCGTGCAGATTGGTGTAGACCCGGCCCTGAAAAGTAAGTGCCGGTGCTAAGCACCGGAAAGCACCGGCACAAATTAAGCACTGGCTGTGGTGTTCTGCACCGTTTGTAACTTGGCCAACAGACCCTCATTTATAGAGCCAAACAAGGCATTACCATAGTCTAAACGACTGATAATGAGCCCCTGAATCAGGGGTTTCCTAGATTCATGGGGGAGCCATTTAAATATTTTATGCAGCCTGCGCAGAAGGCCATAACAGGTACGAGACACCAGATTGACGTGGGACTTCATAGAAAGAGTGGGTTCAATCATGATTCCCAGGTCACGTACCACTTCTTTGGGCTCTGGACAGAGTCCCATATCTTGCGGCCACCAATCTTGTGTCCATATCTGCTTGGCCTTACCAAACAGCATTATTTCTGTCTTGCTACAATTCAGTTAGAGTTTGTTGGTACTCATCCAGTCTTTTATCGTGATCATACATTTCTGGAATCTGGAACGAGTATCAAGAAAGTCCAAACTGCAGGTAATCAACACCTGAGTGTCATCTGCATATGACACTGTAGAAAAGCCAAAAGATTTTATTATGTTAGCCAGAGGGCTAAGATAGAGATTAAAAAGCAGGGGACTTAGAATTGATCCCTGGGGAACTCCTACGGAAAGGGGGATCTTGCTGGATTCCAGAATGTCTACCTTTACATAGGTGTGCCGGCCTGTCAGATAACTCTCAAACCAGGCACGGGCTTTGCCTCTGACACCAATCTCCCACAGTCGTTGATGAAGAATACTGTGGGAGATGGTGTCAAAGGCAGCCGATAAATCCAACAGGATAAGAACAGCAGACTCACCTCTATCGAGAGTGAGGCAAATGTTGTCCACTACCTCCATTACTGCAGTCTCGGTCCCGTTGGCAGCCCGGAACCCCGACTGAGAGGGATCGAGGAGACCCTGTCCCTCTATAAAAGTTGAGACTCGCTTATTGACAAGATGTTCCAGCACCTTACCGAAGTAAGGCAAAAGCGAGATCGGCCTATAGTTAGACAGGATGGTAGGGTCACTGTTAGATTTTTTTAGAATGGGCTTGATCTGGGCCACCTTCCAACAACTAGGGAACAAAGCTAGGTCAAATGAAGCATTAAAAATGTTGGTAAGGGAGCTAGGAGTGACGGAAAGATCTTATTACACTTACGCGGGACCAAGGAATCTGTAGGAGAACCAGATTTCACCTTCAAGAGGGTTTCTAACACTTCCGCAGTGGTGGTGGGCTCAAATTCAAAAATGGAAGGGGACTGAATGTGGCTTGAGGTAGGGGGGTGACAGGGAAGGGCCTCTCCAATTAGATGGATATCTGGTGTAGATGCAGCAAATGTCGAATAGATAGTCTTAATTTTATTATCAAAATAGGCTGCAAGTGAGTCAACCCACTGAGCAGTGGGCAGAAATGCCGACTGCTCCACTTGCGGAGAGGTGAACTCATTAACTATTTTATATAGTTCCTTACTCAGCGCTCCAAGATTGTGTATGCAATGTATCCACTAGGCACAGAAGAATGAGTGCCTGAAAATAGAAAATTGTGCCCTTCGGGTTACAGACAGATCTCTACATTGTGTGGATTGTTCACTGAGCTACCCTGCTTTTGAGAGACTATGCGATTAGAGGCAAGCGAACTGGAAGAGTTTTCATAATGTCATGTTCCAGTAGCATACCTCACACTTAGTTTAGGACCCAGGAGTTGCACAATTCCCATTCCCAGACGGATTCAAGTTATTTGGCTAAAAAATCAGAGCCCACCCACTTTCCATTCGGCTCCTTCGGCTTTGGACCCAGTGAATAACGTTTACCAAAATGACCAAAGCTTGTGTCCACTCACCTTTACTCGAGGTCAGGCAGGACGCCAGCAGGACAGCGCCCAGAAGCACATCCATCCTCGGCAGGGGGCAGACCACGCTCTAAGAAAGGGGGGGCCGCTCGGCCCCCACGTATGCCCACCCCCTCCTGCAGCCATTGGGTCGCGCCCCCCGCGACCCGGAAGCACTATCGGTGTTTCCGGGCCGTGGGGGGCGTGGCTTGCGGGTTAAATGCCCGGCGAGCGCGCGAGACGGTCTCTTTGTCCCCGCGCTCGCCCCAGACAACAGCTTCGCTCCCCCCACCAGGGCCGGGGAGCCTTTTAATTTTATATCTTTATATTCCAGGTTCCCGACGAACAGGAGATTGGGAGTGGGACCGCCAGGTTGAGCCGAGCAGTCCGACGTGGGACCCGGTTTAATCCCGGTGGCTGCAGTGTTCGTGGTGTCAGGGGTCGAGCAAGCGGTCAACAGAGCGGTAATCCAGGACGGGGGAGCATAAGCCAGGTTCTTTTACCCCTTCGTGGGGAGGCAAAGGGGAGGGTCGATTTGCGTGTTGCACGGAGGGGTTTAGGACACAGTTTTTGTCATAGAAGCGAAGCAGGCTTCTCCCCGGCAGCAGTTGGATAGGAGACCTCCAGTAAGATACTCTAGCAGGGGGATAATTGTACTTTTAAACGCTGATAATTTTTTAACATTGGTGGTTTTAAAAAAGGGCAGCGTTTTTAGGTGCTACTCTAGCAGGGGAAACATTTTTTAACATTGCTTGGTTTTAAAAAGGGCAGCGTTTTTAGTACTACTCTAGCAGGGGGATACGCTGGAATACATTTTAACATTGGTTGATTTTAAAAAAGGCCAGCGTTTTGGTGCTAGAAGTACACGAGGGACATTGTTGGGGCTGATATTTACAACATTGTGTGCGTAATACAGAAAGGGTTGCAGATATAATTTAGTTATGGCTGCACGGGGCGCGAGAGGCTCTAAAGTAGAACGTATGTTACAAACAATGATGCGCAGGATGGAAGCAATGGACAAAAGGTGGGGGAAAGTGGATGCGCTGTGGAGGACTGTGGCTGAGATGGGTGAGAGGCTGGAGGCTAGCACGGGGAGCAGGCCTAAGCGAACGATAGTACCACCTAAACCTAGAGGAGACTGGGAGGTCCCCCCCGCGCGCGGTAGGGCCAAAAAAGGAGGCAAGGGGCGTAATAACCCCAGACCGGGTGGGGAGTCACCGGTAACAGGGCCAGTCGACGCGCCAGCACCCGCCCCAGCACCCGCGCACCCCGTGATTCCCCCGGTAGTGCCAGCAACCCCAGTGACTGCACCGGCGGAACCGGCTCCAGCCACGCCGCCGGTGATAGTGGTGCCAGGAGTGGTGCCACAGGGGAGTCCAGCAGGCCAAATCCCGGGAGTGGGGCCGGTTCCCCCGGAATTGGAAGCCCAGATAGCGGCGCTGGTCCCATGGTTGGGGATAGGGGGTGTCTTACCGGCCACAGCAGATCCCTTAGCAGAGGCACAGAAGGTGGTGGCTCGAATTATGGCGGCGAGGGCAGGGGGTAACATGTCAGGCACTCCGATTTCTCCCCTAACAGGCGCAGCAGATGACGGGGGAACGAATAAGATTATTGAGCCTACACGCAGTGCGGAAAGTGGTAAGGAAGTTGCTTTACCCCTTTTGGGGGTAGGCGTGCTGCCATGCAGGGGGGAGGACCTGGCTCAACACGTGGCCCAAGCTGTGAAAGAGTGCATCTGGGCAGACAAATTTATCAATATGTTTTCCTTGCTCATTGATAACAGAGAGTGGGAGTACGCAAAGACCCAGAAGGATATGTTACTGCCTAGCGAGTGGCGATCCCAGTTGTTGAAGTTTAGGGTGGAAGAGACCCTCAGTAACTGGCTCAAGGCGTTTTCAGTATTTGTAGCAGTAATCGCTGAGCGTACACCAGGGATGCAGGCCCAATTGGCCTGTTACCAGAGTAGGATCATAACGTTTAGCGAGAAGCATGGGGAGGCATGGAAAGAATATGATATTGCGTTTAGGAAAGCGAAGGAATTTAACAAATGTTTAACCTGGGACAAAGTTGACTCGGCATCATGGCACTCTCAGTTCTCGGGGGGGCAGGCGCCGGGAGGGGCCAATACTTGGAATAAAGGGTACCCCTACAGGCCGCAACAGCAATTCCAACAGCCAGCCCAACACTCTGGCCAGCAGCCCTTTCGTGCGGGGCTTGGGTGGGACCCGTCCAGCAGACCCAGGGGCAATGCGGGAGAAAAGGGGGTATGCTGGGACTTTAATAAGGGGGCATGTACTAGGGCCCCGGGCACATGCAGATTTAAACATGCATGCTCCAGCTGTGGGCAGGCTTCCCACACTGAAGCCAACTGCAGGGGAAAATGTCCTCAGAGCGGTAGAGGGAGGAGGAGACCAGAGTAGGTCTTGTCACACCCTGGTTGCCCACACCCCTATTGACATATCAGTGATGATCCCATGGCTGAATAAATACCCAGACCAGGTTACTACAGGAAGGTTTCACGCATGGCTTCAGGATTCCAGCCACAGGCTATGTGGGTAGGCCACAGTGCAGGAACCAACTCTCAGTTAAACACAACCCGGGCGTAGTGGAGGAAAAAATTGGAAAGGAATTGCGCCTGGGCAGAGTGGCGGGCCCCTTTGACGATATCCCGTCAGCAGATTTTGTGTGTTCACCGCTGGGGGTGGTCCCGAAGAAAGATAAGGGTGAATTCAGGCTGATCCATAATCTCTCAGCACCCAGGGGCAATTCATTGAATGATGCAATTGATGATGACATATGCAGCGTGAAATATGCCTCTTTCGACCAAGCAGTGGAGATGTTGAGAGCACTGGGGCATGGGGCATTGATGGCGAAATCTGACATTGAATCCGCTTTTAGACTACTCCCAGTCCATCCCGAGGATCAACACCTATTAGGTTTCACCTTCCAGGGGAAATACTATATGGACAGATGCATGCCCATGGGTTGTTCCATATCATGTTCATACTTTGAAACTTTTAGTTCATTCTTGGAATGGGTTTTGAGACGGTCCACGGGACACCGACATGTAATGCACTATCTGGATGACTTCCTCTTCCTGGGGGTGGCGGGCTCACGGGAGTGTGCAAAGGCATTGCAGGATTTTTGCGTGCTGATGCGCGCTTTCGGAGTCCCGCTGGCTCAAGGCAAGACGGTGGGCCCGGCTACTTGCCTGGAATTCCTAGGTATCGAGTTGGATTCGGTAGAGGGCTGTTTCAGGTTGCCAGGGGAAAAAATAGCCAAATTCAGAGCAGCCTTGCAACAATGCTTAAGTAAAGAGAAAGTGACATTACAGCAGCTACAACAGACGGTGGGCCAACTTAATTTTGCATTGAGGGTCATACCCATGGCACGCCCCTTTTCACGCTCTATTGCCCAGGCCATGAACGGTCTGAGAGAGAAAAACCACCGGACCAGGTTGTCAGCAGAGGTTCGCCAGGACATGCTCATTTGGATAGCATTCCTGGAGGATTTCAATGGCAGGGTGGTGTGGGGGCCCTCACCTGCGACGTCGGCGGAGTTAGGTCTGTGGTCCGACGCCGCCGGCAGCGTAGGCTTTGGCGCCATCCTGGGCAATAAATGGGTGGCGCAGAAATGGCCGAAAAGGTGGGAAGAAAATGGGCTGACTGTCAACATAAGTTTCCTGGAACTATTCCCCATTTGGGTGGCATTGATGGTGTGGCCCGGACAATTATCCAACCGGTCAGTGGTATTCTGGTCGGATAACATGGCGGTGGTCGAGTGTATCAATCAGCAGGCAGCACGTTGTCCCTTGATATTGCGCCTCATGAAAGAAATTGTCATTGCATGCATGCGTCCCAGGGGTGCTGAATAATGCGGCTGACGCCCTCTCTCGCTTCAAGATGCAGGTGTTCAGGGAGCAATTACCAACTGCAGAGGCGTCACCGGCACACTTCCCCACAGCGCTCTGGCAGGTTGGTGCCCCCGACTACAGAACCTCGTGGCAACGAGCCTAGCCCCCAGGACCAGGACGGCCTAAGAAGGGGCGTTCAGGTCGTATTGTGAATTTCTGGGGCAAGAGGGGGAAGAGACTTGGGACCAGGAAGCGAGCTTCACTCTCTATTTAGAATCAATGCGCGAGGGGGGGCGTTCAGCGGCCACAGCTAATAGACACAAGGCGGCGGTGTCATTCTTCGCACAACTAAGGGGCGTCAGGGATCCCACAAACAGCTTCTTTGTGCGAAAGGCATTGAAAGGGTGGCGGCGGGAGAAACGGCGACCGGCGGATGGCCGGAGGCCGATAGGCCTAGAACGTTTGGCGAAAGTACTGGTTGCCCTACAGGGCATATGCAGCTCCCCTGGGGAGGTACTCTTGTTTAGGGCAGCTTTCACACTGGCCTTTTATGGGGCACTGCGGATTAGTGAACTGGTGTTCGCCAACAAAACAGACATGGCGGGCGGCATTCAAAGGTGCGATACAACGATCCGGGGCGATGCATTATGGATTACAATTAGGAAGTCTAAGACGGATCAGGAGGCCCGGGGGGAGAGTTTGGTGCTGCATAGGGCACGCAGTAACCCATGCTGCCCAGTAGCCAGCATAGAGGCATTCATCAATCAGAGAGTAGCAACACCAAGTGGACCTTTACTGGTACACGCGGACGGGACCCCTTTGTCCAGATTTCAATTCCAAAGGGTATTGGCAATGGCTATTAGAGAAGCAGGATTGGACCCCAAGGAATTCGGTACCCATTCATTCAGGATTGGGGCGGCGACAGAAGCCGCGGCTAGAGGTTTGCAGCCAGGCAGTATAAAAAAGATCGTAAGATGGTCTTCTGACGCCTATAGGCGCTATGTGCGGCTGCACATGCTGTAAGGTGGTAACATTTCTCAAATTGACATTTGCCTTGTTGTGTGCTTCCCTTCCAGTTTCCCGGATCTGCCACGCAGGACGGGAAATTGCGCAAAGTCACCCGACGCCCACACCAACAAGGTTGCATCGCCAGGAGGAACAAGAGAATAAGCGGATAATATGGGTTGTAGGTCATTCTTATGTGCAACGTGCTAATCATGCTTTTATTTCAGGTGGGTTTAGACGGCGGGCGGAGGCACAGGGCTCCAGGGTGACCTTTTTCGGTAGAGGGGGACTCTGCATTAGTCAGCTAAGGGGCTATATGACTCAGTTGTTGCAAACACACACGCCACCACCCTCAGTGGTAATACTGCACTTGGGGGGGAATGATCTGGTGAGACTGAACAAAAGGGTTTTGGTGGAAGAGATAGTCTCCGCGGCTGGGTGGATAGTTAGGGAATTGCCAGGGTGCACAATAGTGTGGTCCCACCTCATTCCACGACTACAATGGAGGGGAGGCAATTCAGTAGCGGCATTGAACCACTCGGTAAAGAGGGTCAATAACAAGTTGGAGAAACTCTTTCGCACCACAGTACTACAGAACATACCGCACGGATGCATCTGGGGCAGCCAATTTTACTTGAAGTACGGGGTGCACCTGACTGAGGAGGGCAATGACTTATGGGTGAGAAATATAATGGCATGGATTGTGAGTTCTGGTAAGTAATCATGACCTTATAAGCGTAGGGAGGTTTTGTGGGGGGGCCAGATAGCCGGTTGACTATGCTGGCCCGTGGCGGTAAGGTCATAATCGGTGAGCCCAATTGGAGGTCCCTAAGGGGGGGGCGGCACCATTAGCATATGGGCTCGCCCAGGGGGAGGGGCCACTGGTATCTCCCAGGGTACCTCTCAGAACTCCAGGGGCAGGATATACGTTGGCTTACAGGGGTGCGGGGGAGGGAGCAACGCTCTATCCTTTTGTGGAGTAGCCACCCCGCACATACACTATGATGTCGGTAAATGACGTGAGTGTAAGGGCCCTCCTATCAGGGGTTAAATGGAGTTCCCGGTGTGTCTGAGGGTAAACAGGGTACAGACTCTCCCGGTGAACGGGCCCTCGTGGCGCATGCGCACTCGGTCGGGAGAGTGCAGCAGATAAGGATCGGACACCGGTTAGCGACCTTGCCGTAGGCCCAGTAATTATAAAACTGCAAATGATGTGAAATTAGATTCGGTTAGGAACACGCTGTATTAGACAATTTGTTAAGGTTAGCCCTTTCAGACATGTCTATCACACTGTAATCTATTGTGGATATTTGCTGTTTTATAATTGTGTAAAATACCGTTTTTAATTTTGACAAGTTTAATTTTGTTTTCATATTTAATAAATACGGCCGGGGGATCTCCCCCGCTTCCAAAGACTCCAACTGTTTTCCTCCAGTTCATTTCATTGTGCGTTATCTGTGTCAGGTGGGGGGGTGGCCGGTAGTCCCTGCCCATGAAGAAAGGGGGGGCCGCTCGGCCCCCACGTATGCATGGCGGGGCGGGCACCCACCCCCTCCTGCAGCCATTGGGTCGCGCCCCCGCGACCCGGAAGCACTATCGGTGTTTCCGGGCCGTGGGGGGCGTGGCTTGCGGGTTAAATGCCCGGCGAGCACGCGAGACGGTCTCTTTGTCCCCGCGCTCGCCCCAGACAACAGCTTCGCTCCCCCCACCAGGGCCGGGGAGCCTTTTAATTTTACCCACCCACCCACCATCCCTGATACCTTTGGATTGGAGTCTTTGGTTGTGGCTAGCCGTTAAGTAGTGTAACGAATAATGGTTGTTGGCATATGTTAACGTGCAATTTTCATTCCTTAGGCCCTTCTTTCCCTAGAACAGGCAAAGTTGATTTACCGTGTGCAGTGGTTGTGTGATTAATTAAAGTTTTTCCTCAGGCCTTTTTTCCCAATTAGTAGCAATATATTGTCGTATTTATTATATCGGTCAGGCGGTAAGGTCATAATCGGTGAGCCCAATTGGAGGTCCTTAAGGGGGGGGCGGCACCATTAGCATATGGGCTCGCCCAGGGGGAGGGGCCACTGGTATCTCCCAGGGTACCTCTCAGAACTCCAGGGGCAGGATATACGTTGGCTTACAGGGGTGCGGGGGAGGGAGCAACGCTCTATCCTTTTGTGGAGTAGCCACCCTGCACATACACTATGATGTCGGTAAATGACGCGAGTGTAAGGGCCCTCCTATCAGGGGTTAAATGGAGTTCCCGGTGTGTCCGAGGGTAAATAGGGTACAGACTCTCCCGGTGAACGGGCCCTCGTGGCGCATGCGCACTCGGTCGGGAGAGTGCAGCAGATAAGGATCGGACACCGGTTAGCGACCTTGCCGTAGGCCCAGTAATTATAAAACTGCAAATGATGTGAAATTAGATTCGGTTAGGAACACACTGTATTAGACAATTTGTTAAGGTTAGCCCTTTCAGACATGTCTATCACACTGTAATCTATTGTGGATATTTGCCGTTTTATAATTGTGTAAAATACCGTTTTTAATTTTGACAAGTTTAATTTTGTTTTCATATTTAATAAATACGGCCGGGGGATCTCCCCCGCTTCCAAAGACTCCAACTGTTTTCCTCCAGTTCATTTCATTGTGCGTTATCTGTGTCAGGTGGGGGGGTGGCCGGTAGTCCCTGCCCATGCGGCTCTGGTGGGGTTAACTTTCCCTTGGTTTCAGGAGTGCTTTAGGACTTCAGGCTGCAGCGGCTGGCCTCGATCAATGCAGTCCTTTGGCCCCCACGCGCACGGGCTGGGCTGGGGTTTTATGTACCCCCTCCCTCACGCGACCTTCCCACCCCTTCTTCGTCTTGCGCAACGTGCTTCCCTGCACACCACTGTCACACTTAGGGGAAGTGCCACTTCAGTGCACCCATTCCAGCTCATGAATAGGGCCACTGTACTGTTAGCGCCTCCCCTATCACACCACGTCCAGCTACTGCATGTCCTCTCTAGCGCTTAGTTCACTCAGTTACAGCAGTGCTTCAAGCGCTACAGACTCAGCATTCTGTCCATTGTGCCTCACTCAAATATGTCCCGCTCTCTCTTCCTCACTCTCCGCTCTCTCTCTTTACCTCTTCTTAATATGATTTTTTTCTCGCTCTCTCTTTCTCCTCTCCTCTGTGCGCTCTCACTCTCTGGTTATCATCGCTCTTTAAATTTCTCCTTTTCGCTCTCCCTCTCTCTTTTCCTCTTGGACTAAATCTTGATTCTTCTTCCCTCTCCATTACGGTCTTATCCTTCTCTTTCTCACTCCCTCTCATACTCTTTATCTCTCTCTTCCTCTCACACACACTCACTTCATGTGTCCCTCTCGTTCATCTCTCCCCACTCTCTTTCTCGCCCTTTCTCTTTTCATGTCTAGTTAGCAGTATTACTGCAGGCCTTCTTGTTTTATAGAAAATAGTCTACACCCACCCACACATAGCCTAAATGCCAGAAATGCGCCTTTCATCATTTAAAATCATATAAAATAAAATCCAATCTGAAAGTTTCAAATCCATGAAAGACAGGGAGGGGAGGATTATGCTTAATTTTCTATTGCCTTTAGTTGAACAGAGGCTCAATACCAAAGTAAAACAAGCATTGACACAACCAACTGGTATCGCCTTTGGGACCTTGTAAGTGTTTAGTCAGAGCTATTGGTTTTGCCAATGTCTTTAAGCTATGTTGTAGAAGATTGTCTCTGTTGTACACCATGTTGAAAAGTTATGATATAAAAATGTTAGGAAAGCAGTATTAGAGCACAACAAAAAGTAGAGCAGAGTGAGAGAGAAAGAGTCATAGGAAGTTAAGAAAAGAGTGAAAGAGACATTCTAGATGGAGGAAGGAAACAGGTGCATGAGGCTGGGTCCTGGAACAGTACTGGAGCTGGGTCTGGAAGGTATATTCGGAGTACTTGGCATAGGTAAGTGGGCCAGGCAGGGCCAGGTAGTGTCTGCTTAATGGCTGGTTAGCACTGCAGCTGACATTAAGTAGCAACGTGACTGGGAAGGACTTCCGGGGGCAAGAGCCAGGACTGGAGTGGGCAGCAGGAAAAGCAGGTAATAGTGAAGAGCTGGGAAAAAAAGTGGGTCTGTGGTGGAGTGGTACACAACAGAGAGCAGGAAAAGCAACAAAAAAGGCTGAAGCAGAGGTTAATCTTTTGTTTATTGCTATTTATACATGAGGTAATTTTATATTTAAAAAAAAGTATTTTTAGTGTTACCTCTAGTTATTGTATGCCTTCTCCAGATTAGAAATAGTCCAGGGAGAATTGGTGGTTCTGCTCAAAGTTTCATGGCATCCCACTAGTGGGACACCTATCTCTCTATAGGAGAATTATACACACGAAAATATTTCTGCAAATCTTTCTGGAGTGTAGAACACGCTTTTTGAATGTCAAGTGGCAGTCCGGCTGTAAAAATTCTAACTTCACCTGTTCAATAAAAGTAGAAGTTGTGGAAGGAGGCCTAAACAGATTCAACAGGGAGAGTTCTGCTAGGTGTAGTACATCGATTCATTTATTAAATACATGATGGTTTATTCCTCACTGTTTGTTTTCGAAACTAGTGTATCGTCACTGATCTTTTTTGCATTTCTATTTACATATTTGCGCTTTAACTAGAACTTAATCATTTCACATTCTAGATTTGTCACACCTGCAGAGAAGACCGCTTTGCTAAATTTACACTATGTAAATATTTAAAATTATTATGACTGTATGTATAGCGTCCATACTAAAAACCGACTGTTACCAAATGGTGTGGCATTCCAGGAGCGGAGCAGAGCAAAGTGTTTTCTCATATAGATTCAAGGCTTTAAGTGGGATGAAAAAACTGGGGTGTCCCTTACAGGGGGCATGGCCCTGTAATTAAGGAAGTGAACATTTAAGATAGAAATCTGTGTTTAGCATAGTGTGCTTCTCCCCTGGTATTTTGCTGCTTCTGTAAATTCATCCAGATATTTAATACAACAAGCAACATTACACCTACAAAAAGCCAGGACTATTGCCTTTGTCAATGGTTGTAAGTTGCATAAGATAAATAGGCAACAACTGTCACTTCATTGTATATAATACTGAAAATGCCACTCGCTCCTGTGGGCGAGATTGTGGCGTAAGGCTAGAGCAGCCGACGTTCGAGCTAAAAAGACAGGTTCGAGCCTGACCCCTGTGAATCAAAAAATGAATGTCTTTGTAGAATGTAACTGGAGCCTATGTAAAGCGCTCCAAGTTTGCGCTATATAAAACCGAAAAACGAATCTCTTTGAAGTTACATCAAAGGCAGCGATGGGTGGTACAATTGCAGAGTTAAGGTTTTTCCCCCCACCCTGAGGGTAAAATTGGAGAGCTTGATAGGGACCCGTCTCTGCACTTGCTTTTAAAAACTGCCGGTGCTGAACACTGGCAGGACCCGGCCCACTTACAGCCCTGGATAGATTAATTGTTCAGCTCTCATCCCTTGGCAAATTAAACAAAGCCTGGGCATGCATTTGCAAACCTAAGAGGGGGAAACCTTTCCTCCAAGCGCTATGGTGAATTCCAAGCCTTAAGAATGGGACTTCCACTCGACGCAGGGGGGCAGTCAGGCTTTCCCAGCAGGCATGGGTGGTCTTCTACATGCACTGCAGAGGGATGTCATGAAAAAATGCAGAGGAAGTATGCACTTGTTTGAAAGTGGAGACTGACAAACAGTAAAACTGCAATATCGTTGTAAAACAAGAATGAAACAGTAGAACTATGTGAATTGTTGTACAGGAGTCGACAAGTGCACTGTTACTTGCACGGGTTATAAATATACGGATGGCAGGGGAAATGCGGAACGCAACGCTATGCATGAGGCTCAAGCAAGGGCCTTTGTCATTACCTGTGGCTAGGTTCTGGTTCAACAGTGGCCCCTTTCAGTTTGGGTAGGGCTGATGCTGCAGGGCTAGGAGGATTGTCAGCCTAACCGATGCACTAGTTCAGAGCCGCCGTTCATGTAGCAACCCCCCAGGGGAGGGGACTTCTTCACGCCCCCCTCACCCCCTCCCCCCCACCCTCCTGGCTCCTACGACAGATGCTGGACAAAAAACGCTGATGTCCGCTTGAACAGCCACGGAAGCAGCAGGCAGGCAGACGAGGTGAGGGTGGAGATACGTGGCCCCTGAGTTCCGTTGCCATAATATCCAATACCCTCTACCCCCTGCCGTATCCCGTGCCTTACCCTGTGCTGCCATATCCCCTGCTGCCCGTTGAAGTACTGCGGAAGCCGGCAGGTGAGGTGAGGCAAGGTGAGGGTGAAGGTTCGTGAAGCTCGTGGCCCTTGAGCTCCGCTGCCTTACCGCTGCCTTACCCTCGGCAGCGGTTTGTCAGGAGCTGAAAGCAGGAACTGTCGGAGCAGTGCACCGTGTAGTCTGGTGGCCAGACGGGGGTCGGCGTGCTGCCGAATCACCCAGGTGCCGGGGGTAACGGTGTGTGTGCTCTGAGAAGTGCTCTGACCCCCGTCATCAGATCAGTAAGGAGCACCTGTGGAAGGGTAGTGGTGTTTCCGTGGGACGGATTATTAGGAAGCTTAATTTATCTCATCCTCATCCTCATCCTCATCCTCCCAGCAATTGGTGGTGAATTTGTCGAACCTGAACGAGTCTAAGAAACTAAGCTAAGGATCTCACGAGAGAGAGGAGAAGGAGGTGTTTGTGTGAAGTGGATTTTGTGCGATCTTGTGCGAGGTAGATTTGGCGTGCCTAATGATGAGGTCTGGTCGCCAGCGTGGGGCTCCACAAAACATTAAACAAAACCAGACGTCTGAAGAGATAACAGAGTCAACAGAAGCTCCAAAAAAAACTCCAACCCGACCGAGCAGGGACAAGGAAAATGGAGAACATGAGGGAAACATGCTAATTAACAGAAGAAGGGCCTGTTCAGAGGAGAATCTGTGTACTCCAGCTGAGGAAAAAGCTTTTTCCGTTTCTCTTAGCAAAGACTGTGGTCATACGAGGTCTTCATGTGTGGCGCAGTTGTCTATAAAGAGCTATTTTTTTTAAGTATCATCAAATTCAGTCTGACAAAGATAATCATAAAGATAATCATAAAGATAATCATAAAAGAAAGTCCTCCGAAAAGGAAGAAGCTAGTGGGAGTGCTAGTGAATGTTAATTTCTCTCTCCCTTGCTCTCCCCACTGTGTAAAAAAGAGACAAAAAGTTGCTCTGTTAGTGATGTGACCCAAAAGTTGCCTGAAAAATCGGATGCTGTGGTGGTTAATCAGGACAGGAGGGCATTAGGCGAAGAAGTTGTAACAGATAAAGTATTGGCACTTGTTCCAACACCCTCACCCCATCCTTTAATTGTAGCAGGGCTGTTACAGGCTCAGGCGCAAAGTTACGTCTGTGACCCTGTAACTCAGATGGTGATTCGTCCGACTGATGATCTCCAAATTACCAGTCAAGTGTTAGATTATAAAGGGTCGGCTGGAGTGTGTGATTTGTCTCCTTGTAGGTCTATGAACGAAAATAAATATGATATTGTGTATGACCCTGGAGCTGAAGTGGGTACCGAAGTTGGAAAGTCAGCTCTCAAGGCCGGATCCAGTGAATCAATTCTAGTTACAGAGGACTTACTGCCTAGTCCAAATAGTTGTACAGTTAAATGTGGTAATGTTAGCTTTTATAACCTGGACCAGTCAAGTATAATAATGGAGAATAGCCCTATTATCAATGAATCATTATTCGATCAAGGTGCTGGCAGCTTTGAGAAGATTACTAATATAAATAAACAATGTAGCTTAGACCTTAATGGGCCGTCTAAAGCAGTGTATATATTGTCATTATCTAAAGCAGAGGCCAACCCCCAGACATCCCCAGGTGACTCAAAAGGGAGTGAGTTTAGCACTGAGCAGGGTTTATGGGAATGCCTATTACATACCATGGGTTCAATTACTAACGCGCTTAATTTCCACTCAGACAAACTGGATGTTCAGGTGGATATTTTAAACACGCTAGCATCCCATGTGGCGGGTATTGAATTTGAATTGAATTTAAAAAGCTTGTATAGCGCAGCGTACACCATACAGTTTCTTGGCGCTTTTGGAGGCTGGAGAACAGAGGAAAAAGGGACAGTTAATGTGGGAAGGCCTGAACGAACAGAAGAGTTTTCAGGCCCTTACGGAAGAGGGAGTATTGCTTGGTCGCTCGTAGGTGGTCAGGGAGGGAATTCCAAAATACGGGGGCCAAAACAGAAAAATTGGAACCTCCCCATTTTTTCCTGTTATAGCGGGGAACCTGTAGAAGGGACTGAGAAGATGATCGGAGCTGTCTAGTGGGGACATAATCTTTTAATAGGGAGGAAATGAAGGCCGGAGCCGTTCCCTGCCGTGCCTGAAAAGCCATGCAGCCAGTCTTGAAGAGAGACCGTTGCAGAACAGGCAACCAGTGCAGCGCCTTCAGCAATGGTGTAGAATGATGGAAACGGGGGAGGCCATACACCAGCCGAGCTGCCTGGTTCTGCACAAGCTGGAGTTTACGTAGGCTATATGCCGGGATGCCGTTGTAAAGGGCATTGGCATAATCTAGCCGGGAGATCACCAGGGCAGACATGATGAGTTTGAGTGCCAGCGGGGAAAAGAACCGGGAGACAGAGCGAATAGTGCGGAGCATCAGAAAGCAAGAAGAAACGACAGAACTAATTTGTGAGTGGAGGGTAAGCTGATTGTTAATTTTAATGCCAAGGGTCTTAACCGTGGAAGAAGGGACAGGAGGGGGACCAAGAGTAGAGGGCCAGAAAGAAGAGTTCCAGGGACTGGAAGAGCCACCCGTGAGCACCAACTCGGTTTTGTCTGGGTTCAGCTTCAGATGGTTGTGGCTCATCCAGTCCCTGATGAAAATCATAGTAGCTTGAAAGTTAGAAATAGCGTGAGGGGAAGAAGAGAGGTTGAAGACAAGCTGGAGGTCATCTGCATAATTATATACAGAGACCTCCCGCTGCTGAAGTGCAAAGATGAGAGGATAGATATAAAGATTAAACAATAAAGGGGAAAGAGAAGAACCCTGGGGGACACCACAAGTGATCTTAAGTGGAGCTGCCGTGAACTCCCCCAGCCGGACCGAATGGGTGCGATCCCGCAGGAAGGACGAGAGCCAAACTAGTGCTGAGCCCCCGATTCCCGCCGCTCCGATACGTGAAAGCAAGATGGAATGATCCACCGTATCAAAAGCGGCGGAGAGATCGAGGAGCACCAGGGCTTGATGTTTGTTTTGGTCCAAGCCCTCCCTGAGGTTATTCAGGACCGACACCACGACGGACTCAGTGGAATGCTTGGGACGGAAACCAGCTTGGCAGGGCGCCAAGCCTCCCGTAGCCTCTACATGGGCACTGAGAACCGAGGCAACATAGCGCTCGAGCACCTTGCCCAGGTATGGCAACAAGGAGATGGGCCGATAGTTGATAAGGATAGCTGGATCGGCACCTGGTTTCTTCAAGATGGGCACGATGGTGGCCGCTTTAAGGGCTGGGGTCACAACCCCTTGTGAGAGGGAACTGTTAAGAAAGGTGATCGGGGGCTGTGTACAAACGGAAAAAAGTTGTTGTAGGATACGGGCCGGACAGGTATCCACAGGGGAGCCTGATTTGACTTTAAGAAGTGTTTCCCGAAACACTTCTTCCGTGATGGGAGGGATTGAGGTTAGACAAGGCGGAAGGATCGGCGGGAGGGGGTCAACGTAAGAGGCAGAAGGAGGAGGGATGTTGTTCTTGATATTAGAGATTTTATCAAGAAAATAAACATTCGAAGAATCACAGAGGGGTTGAGTGGGAGGGGGTTTAGACATGCTCCTATCTGAGAAAGCTAGCTCGTGTACAATGGAAAAAATTTCTCGCGGTTGATTTTCTGCTGTTAAAATTTTTGCTGAGAAATAAGCGGTTTTGGCTCCTAAAATAGCTTTTTTGTACTCTAGCCGTAGTGTGAGGTAACAGGTTTTCAATAAGGGGCAATAATCCCTTCTCCGTAACCTCTCAGCGCGCCGGAGAGACAATTTTTTTTCCTTTAAGTCTTTGTCAAACCACCGATTCGCCTCCTTGGGTCTTTTGATTGATATCCGTATTGACACAAAACTCTTGCACCTGACTAACTTGATTATGAAGGTGCAAGCAGATAAGGATAGCCCATTTATATCCTGCACCTGTGCACAGTTGATTGAAAAGATCTCTGATTTGCCGTCAATAGTAAGTTCTATGGTGCAAGAAGTTAAACTGTTGTCGGGTAGAAAAGTGCATGGTAGTAATGAAAGCGTTGAACCATCAAATAGTTTAAGTAGATCAAATCATGTTGATAAGTTGCCACCTGTAAAGGATGATAGCAATACACAAGTTACTGAGATCCCTTATTCGAAATCTGAATGTGACATAATTAATGATAGCTTGGTAATAGAAGGTGTGAGTAGTGATTTCTCAAGGCTAACCGATGACTCAAGAGGTATGAAAAAGCCATGCTCAAAACAATGGCAAGATTCAATCGGCCCATTAAAATCAACAAATCTTTTGAAAAGGGCTAGGAGAAGGTTAAGGAAAACTCACAACAAGAAAGCATATGAATTAAAAACTATTGGTAAAAAAGTGAGTGAAGATCCTAAAGTCTTGAAAATAAAGGAATCTGAAATGAAATCATATTTCCCGATTTTAGGGCCCAATAAGAAATCGGGATTTAAGGTAAAGGTGAATCAAATAATGGAGTGTGACATTACAAAACTAGGGGACGTCGATTCCAAATTTAGTTCTGGCCACATAGGTGAAGCTCCAATAACAATAAAAGAAAAAGCATCAGATCAATCGATTAATGTAAGGGCGGAAGTCCATGGTGCGCAATGTATTCATATTGAGAAATTAGTTGACTCTAATGGTCAAGAGGGCAGTATGAGTAATGAATTGGGGACTGATTTAGGCTGGAAACAATGTAATGAAGTAGTGGTCGACCAAGGTTTCTATTTGTATAATTAATGAAGAACTACCCTTTCGCAGAGCTCTAAAAATTCTCCTTTTCTGTCAATTTCCCCTCATCTGAGTATGATCATGCACAGCGGCTGAAGCGCCGGGACAACCTGTTGGGGTAGCTGCGCGCTATAGAAAATACACTCAAATAAAAAAGGTGCACAAAATAATATTGGAAATCAGAATTTAGTAAATCATAGTCATCAGCAAGGTGATAATAGAGCCGATCAACTGGTCCACTGTGGGACACAAGAGCGATTAATAAAGGAAGTTAAAAAAGTCTATTTGCCGTCTGAAAGGGTTGTTGTGTCTGTTATGGATAATTCATGCCCGCAAGTTATTATTGAGAAAGATAATATTGAGCATTTAAATTTGTCGACTGATATGAGGAAAGTAGCCTTCAGTCCCCAATACATTTCCAGAGGCCCACACGATATTTTAAACCGCGGTAACATCCTAAAATTATTACATGCTATTACAGATCTTAAATATGTGGTAACCACGGATTTGGAAGCCGTGGAGTTTAAGAAAGAAAGTGAATATCTTGATAGGGAGATAACAATTAATACTTGGTTAAATAAGGAAATTGTTGATAAAATAATGGCGAATGGTAGCGTATTTGAGAAATGGGGCATTAAAGTCTGGCGAGCTCAAGCTTCTTGCTATCTAATGTTGCTGATTCCAAATGAACCGAAAGGGGAAGATAAAAAATTATCTACCGCTACTCAAAAAATTGATGACAAAAATAGAGCCATAGTAGAACATGATAGAGTTTTAAAAAATGCATCAGGCGCCTCTAAGGAATTAAACTTAGCATATGACATAAAGATAAGGAGTAGCCAGTCTGGTTTGCGAACCTGTGAGGCGTTAAAGAAAGTCCCAGAGTTAGTAGATGATTGGAGTTGGCTTCCAGGAATATTAACAAATCAAAATCTTGAAAAGAAGGATTGATGTCGAACAAATTCATTGACTCTTTGTTCCTGGATCTCCAATGGCTTAAAATCATTAATCGAAGACCAATATGTAATTGATTTTTTGAAGGCTTTCAGTATATTAATGTTTCAGGAAACTTGGACCACGTTAAAAGAACCTTTTATAGGTTATATTGAATATTGTAATGTCGCAACACGAGAAGCCAATTCAGGTCGCCCCTGTGGTGGTCTTTCTATATATATTTCTTCAAATTTAAAAGCTTCCCATTTTGAAATTGACCTTCATGTAAAATGGCTACAGTGTGTTAAATTAATAGCAAGTCATTCGATTATTTTAATAAATGTGTATTTAAGCTGCAAAAAAAAGGTTAGATCCACACAAATTACTCAGCTATGGGGGACGGTAAAAACATTATATTATGAGCATTTGGATTCAGTATTTATTATTTCAGGTGACTTTAATATGCATTTTGTTTCGTCTAAAAAGCAGACACCTGACTTAAAATGGTTAGCTCAATGGACAGATTGTGAGTTTAAAAAATACAATTTAAAGATTATGCATGACCCTGATAACATCCCGACTTATAACAAAGCAGATAGCTCCTCTGTAATAGACTATACTATAATGTCTGAGAAATTTTATAAGTTAGTAAAAAGCTATTTGATTGCCCCAAGGATTGAAAGCGATCACAACCCACAAGTGATTAATTTTGACATAGATCTGGACTGTCTACCAGTAACCAGGACTCTGGTAAGCTCCAACATCCTTTAATCTTAAAAGGTTAACATGGAATGAAAAAACTGAGGATAACATTTTTATAGTGCTTGACTGTTTAATTCAGGATGTGCATGCTGCTTATGAGGAAGGGAAACCTATGGTTGACCTATGGGCTCACTTGTGTGATGAACTATTGGCTAAATCTGTTAGAGATGAGCCCTCCAAAGGCATAATGTTAAATTCCAGGAAACCATGATGGTATTCTTCCCACTTACTATATCAAAAAAGAAAGCTTAATAAAGAAATAAGATTATTGCACCGGAATAAAAACAGGCAATCGCTTCAAAGTGCATTGCTTAAAATCAGAGAGTTAAAACAGAGATACAAGAGGGAAATCTGGATGGCTAAGCAAGCATATTATGAATCAATATGGGCAAAAGTCCATCATGCTTGTAAATCCAAAGATCTATGGTTATTCTGGTGCATTATTAATTGACATCGAGAACGGTAATAATAGAAGCAATAGTGCTAATGTTGATGAAGTGAGTTGGGTGAGCTTTTTCAATAAAAAAATCGATTAAAAAAATCTAGAGAATGATAAATGTTTTAATAATAGTCCAATTGATAGGCATAAAGTAATAGATAGAAGGAGTGAAGGCTGTATTCCCTCTCCTCAATGTAGAGTGGATATGGAGCCCTGGTCGCTTGATAAAGTAAAAAAAGCGATAAAGAGGATTAGATCCAACGGAGCACCAGGCCCAAATGGTATCCCGAATGCAATATTCAAAGCTGAATTACGTAACTGGCCGGAGTTACTAATGCTTTTGTTTAACGAAGTCCTTAAATCAGGTCTTATACCGTTATCTTGGCATGGGAGTATTATACAACCAATATATAAGTGTGGCCCGCAGGATAATCCGGCTAATTATCGTTTGATTACGCTCACTGATGTAGAGGCAATAATGTTCGCTAGTTGCTTGCTGGAAGAGCTAGAGGCTTGGGCCTCAAAGGAAGAGCTGATCCCTAATTTTCAAACAGGGTTTAGAAAGGGAGAATCTACCAATACAAATTTGATTTTATTAACATTATTAGGAGAGAGAGCCAAAACCAGGATGCAAAGATTATATGTGTGTTTTATTGATCTAAAAGCCGCTTTTGATTCTGTGCTGCGAAATACTCTCTGGGGTAAATTAAGGAATTGGGGTATTCCGGAGATACTATTAAAGATGATTTAACTTTTATACTCCAATACCTGGGTGCAGATCAAAATTGGCGATGGAAAACATATGACTCGTCGTTTGGATACGAATGTGGGATTGAAACAAGGCTGTGTTTTGGCTCCTTGCCGTTTTAATCTTTTTATGGCCGATTAGCCAGCTCATTTTAAAAACATTAATTTACATTCGCCTTTTATTCATGGTCAAGAAATTAAATACCTGCAATATGCAGATGACACCATTTTATTGAGCCAAACAGAAATAGGGCTAAAAAGGTTAATTGACTCTTTTAATGGCTATGTCACACAAAATGGACTAACAATTAATATAAAAAAGACAAAAATAATGACTATAGGAAAAGGGCGTCCAAGGATTAAAGAGTGGAATATCAATGGCCTGGTAATCGAAAATGTGAAATCATATAAATACCTTGGGATCATGTTCGATGATGCACTGATATTTAGACAACATTTTAACAATCTTGAAGCCAGGGGCTGCTCTCTTGCATTTGCTTTTAGGAAATTAAGAGACAAACTAGTATGCCCTAATTATGATCATTTGATGAAGGTGATGAAAGCAAAGTTAATTCCATCTTTGGACTATTGCTCAATCATCTTTTGGGGCAAAGACGCGAAAGTGCTCGACGATATAGAAATTAGAACTTATAAAGCTGTGTTTAAAATCAAATCCCTAAATATATCAGTGGAGCAAACATAAGACTGGAATTTGGACTGAAAAACCAATTTGTGGCGCGTCAATCAGCATTCTTGAAGTCCTTAATATCATTAGCCCGCTCGGATGAAGGATCTTTAGCAAAGCTATGTTGGCTAGAAATTTCAGAGGGGGAATACTTAAAAAACTGGCAGCTGTACCTAAATGAATGCTTATGTAATTTTGATTGCTCTAATTTAGAAGATGAAATGAGGAGTAAAGTAGTTTTAAAAAAAGAAATGAATCAAATGGCCGCACTGCGAACAATTATAGCTGACAAGGAGGAATTAAGGAAAAAAAACATTTTTGGACAATTGCTAATTCCTTTGGTAGGCTGTCGCCTCAACCTTATTTGGCATATCATATAAAACCTAGGTTTAAAAATAAATTCATGCATTTAAGGTTGGGAAGATATCCGACAAAGGATGGCATACCAAAATGGGAGAATCAATGGTCATCGAGCATTTGCAGGCTTTGTAGGCAAAGGGAGGAAACAATAATACATATAGTAACCTTATGCCCAGCTCTGGCAGACGCCCGGAAGTCCATCCTTAAACCGATCTTTAATGAACTAGGAATTAGAGCATGTAGGCAAGCTATTATTACCTGTTTGAGTGGAGTCAATATTAAACTTACTTATTGTTTTGTTAAATTTATCATTATTGCAGAGAATAAACTAAAAGTAGTAGAACGGGTAAATAACTGTATTGCGATATAAAATACTTAAGAAACATAATTTAAGATTCATTGGAGGCAATGTGTTAAGCTAGCTTAAGGGACTATGAGTATAATTTAATATAGGCACGCACATTGCACTTTATTACCGCTTTGTATTTGTAATTCCAACTGTTAACATAAGTCACTTTAGGTAAATGCTGCTATAATAGTTCTTGGTGCAAATTATAAGGCATTTTAGTAAGTTTTATGTATTTTAATTATCGTGTAATGTTTTAATGTTTTTATGGAATTGTCATCTATTATCGCATTATTGGTGGATCATTTTAAGATGTTAATAACTCTGTGTCTAGTATATGCTTGTTTTTCTTGGTGGCTCTTATTTTTTTTTTCTTGCTTGAAATGATTTTAATTAATCAACAAATAAAATGCTTACCTACCTAAGAAAGGAACTACAAAGCACAGGCTGTCGGAGCAAAGCATGTGTCCCACCAGAGCAGCAGCTGCCGCCCTATGCGCCGCTGCTCCCTCCTGCGGCAATACTCTATGGAGTGAGCTTTTCAGAAGAGGTGGGGTATGCACCCACCGTCAGCCATTTGCAGCCTACTATTCTAAAAATGCAAAAAGAACTATTGATGGGCAGAATGCAGAACAATGTCATACATTCACCTCAGTACTGTGGGCCCGATTCACAGAACTAACCTAAGACAAAATCCTAAACTTACTACCATTTTGGTATTCACAGAAGGCACTTACTCATTTTTGTGTTCACAGAAGGCACTTACTGATTTCGGTATTCACAGAAGTTAGGAGTCCTAACTTTAGGACTCCTAAATGCCTTCTCTGAATATCGAAAGTCTTGAAGTAAGGATTTTTCCTAGTTTAGGAGTAGTACAGTTAGGACTCCTAAGTTAAGTTAAGTTAGTTCTGTGAATCAGGCCCAGAGATCTGGGCCTAAATCCATCGTTTTTTTGCTCACCATGCCATTCCAGTTTGGACCCAGCCATATGCAAATCAGTCTTGACCCTGCGCCCAATGGGAACAGTCCAGCCCGAAATGCCAGGCCACGTCCTCCCTGGACTGGAAACAAGCATCCTAGGACCAGTTTCGAGGTTTCACCCCTCTTCAGCCAGGATAGCTTGATTCCAGTGGCATGGAGAGCACGGGACTCACGTCTGAGCAAACCCGTCCCACTCGGGGTGACAAATGCAAAAAGAACTATTGATAGACTAAATGCAGAACAATGTCATACATTCACCCCAGTACAGAGATCTGGGCCTAAATCCATAAATTTTTTGCTCACCATGCCATTCCAGTTTGGACCCAGCCATATGCAAATCAGTCTTGACCCTGCACCCAATGGGAACAGTCCAGCCCGAACTGCCAGGCCAGTTCCTCCCTGGACTGGAAACAAGCATCCTAGGACCGGTTTCGACCTTTTACGCCTCATCTGCCAGTATAGCTCGATTCCAGTGGCATGGAGAGCACGGGACTCACGTCTGAGCATACCCATCCCACTCAGGGTGACAAATGCAAAAAGAACTATTGATAGGCAGAATGCAGAACAATGTCATACATTCACCCCAGTATAGCGATATGGGCCTAAATCCATTGTTTTTTTGCTCACCATGCCATTCCAATTTGGACCCAGCCATATGCAAATCAGTCTTGACCCTGCGCCCAATGTGAACAGTCCAGCCCGAAATGCCATGCCAGGTCCTCCCGGGACTGGAAACAAGCATCCTAGGACCAGTTTCGGGGTTTCACCCCTCTTCAGCCAGGATAGCTTGATTCCAGTGGCATGAAGAGCACGGGAGAGCACGGGACTCACGTCTGAGCATACCCGTTCCACTCAGGGTGACAAATGTAAAAAGAACTATTGATGGACATAATGCAGAACAATGTCATACATTCACCCTAGTTCAGAGATCTGGGCCTAAATCTATAGTTTGCTCACCATACCATTCCAGTTTGGACCCAGCCATATGCAAATCAGTCTGGGGGTGGGTGTTTGATTTGCTCAGACGCTCCATCCATCATCTCCTTTGGTATTGCTTTGTTCTCCCTAAGTTGGCAGGGTATGCCCAGACGTCGGTCCCTTGCTCACTTTGCCCCTGGATTCAAGGTAGCCTGGCTGATGAGGGTTATGAACACAAAACCGGTCCCAGGATGCTTGTTTCCGGTCCAGGGAAGACATGGCTTGACAGTTCAGGCAGGACTGTTCCCATGAGGCACAGGGTCAGACTGATTTGCATATGGCCATGTCTGAACTGGGGTGGTGGAGTGAGCTAAAGAATGATGATGGATTAAACCCAGATCCGTTGACTGGGGGTGGGTGTTTTACTTGCTCAGATGCTCCGTCCATCATCCCCTTTGGTATCGCTTTGTTCGCCCTAAGTTGGCAGGGTATGCCAAGACCTGGGTCCCTTGCTCACTCTGCCACTGGATTCAAGATTGCCTGGCTGATGAAGGTTATGAACCCGAAACCGGTCCCAGGATGCTTTTTTCCGGTCCAGGGAAGACATGGCTTGGCAGTTCGGGCTGGACTGTCCATGAGGCACAGGGTCAGACTGATTTACATATGGCCATGTTTGATCTGGGGTGGTGGAGTGAGCTAAAGAATGATGATGGATTAAACCCAGATCAGTTGACTGGGCGTGGGTGTTTGATTTGCTCAGACGCTCCGTCCATCATCCCCTTTGGTACTATTCTAAAAATACACATGCAAAAGCCAATTCAATGCATGGGAGGAGTCAGACCCAAACAAAGTAACTACAACAGATCGCCTTACAGCGCAAGCGCTGTATAGGCTCGACCTAAAAATGGCAGTGCGGGGAGCATAGACAGGCGGTGAGTGATACACATGTGTAGGCATTCACATGGCTGCAAGCGGGCCGCAATGATCGTGCACTGAATGGGGGCCGCTCCCTCTCTGCAATCCCCAATGATTACGTCTGCCATGCTTGCCCACATTTTCGCCTCGCACCTTACAGCACCATGCAGACCAGGAGGTGACAGTAAATGGTAGCGTCTACAGCCCTTGAACTTATGGGAGTATACTCCTTATCTACAGCGGTCGAGTGTCCACATTCAACTCCCTCAGGCCTATGCAATAAATCGTTTGCTGCTGGACAGATTTGCAGGGGATACTAACCCATTTAGGGGGTACGCGGAGGGCTGATACTCATTGCCCATCCACACAGGGAATTTGTAAACAGTCCCTTTGAGGCATCCTGGCACACTTGTGTGGTAGCGCTCTAGTGTTTGGAGAGCGGAACCGGAACCACGTCACCGGACGTGGTAGGCGGACATCATTAGTTCTCTGGCGCTTGCAGCCAGAGGTAGCCAGCCCCGGCGCTCCCTATATATATATATAATAAAGCAATTAAACACCTAACGCCGCGTTGTGCACTACTTTACAGTGGCGACGAGTCGGGATCACGGCCAACACCCGAACGATCACGCGACCCCCGCAAATTGCACGCATAACGCGTGAGAAGCAAAACGGAGCGCGGCAGAGGTGCCGGCAGGACGGAAAAAGGCGCGAAAACGGGCGCCTGCACAGCCACAAGCCAGGAAGGAGCCTCACAGTCATCCCAAAGCCCTGTGAAGGCCACAGCACCAGAAAACGACACCCCACGAGGGTTGAGGGCACAGCAACACAGCAGAAGACACCGGAGGGAACAAAACGAGGTACCCAGCCATTATATCACGGTGAGCCCTCACCAGCGCCTTGGAAACAGAGTATAGGGGTGCACGCTGGCGGAGACTGCAGGTCCATCGACCGTGAAGGCAGGAGGCAGCTCAAGCACGAAATCTCGAACCACAGAGGGTGGACTGGGAGTGGACAGTGAGGGAGAACACAAAGAGGACGAGGAAGGAGATCAAAGCGCCCCTGGGAGTCCCTCCAGGAAGACTGTCGTCACACCTAGGACCAGGAAGACAGCTCCAACCATGGCGAGCCAGAGCACGTCCCTCACCCAACTAGTCCCATTCCTCACGAAAAGCGGAGAACCAGAAAGAAAATGGGAAGACTGGAAGAGGTACTTCCTCAACTATCTGGAAGCGCTGGAAGAGGAAGGCGAAACCGCATTCACGAGTCTGAGGAAAAAGAAAATCCTCCTCCATAACTTAGGTCCGGAAGGGCTCAGGATCTATGACACCATTGTGAAAGGAGAAAGAGCAGCGACGGATACGGAGGTGTTTGATCACGCCATCGAAGACCTAGACGCACATTACAGGCCTGTGGTGTGTGTCGCCATCGACAGATTTAACTTCTTTCAGAGGAAACAGAAGAGCGGCGAATCTGTTGACGAGTACGTGGTGGCACTGAGGAAGTTGGCTGTCACGTGCAAATTTGGAGGACTGCACGATGAGCTCATCAGGGATCAAATCATTATGCATACCTCTAGTACCCACATACAGGAGAAATTGTGGGTGAATGGCGATGCTCCACTCAAGGAGATCTGGGCGATGGTCAAGAAAGCCGAGCTATCGAGAAGATGTGCCCAAGCAGCGAAGAGAGACGCCCAAGAGTCGCAAGCAGTGTGTAGAGTAATGGCGCCAAACAGAAGCGACCGTTGGAAGCAAAATGAGATGCGGAAGTCCCAGGGAGGAACTAGAGCCGACGTCCCCACTAAATCACAAGCGGATAGCAAGACACACAGAACAGGAAAAAAACAATGTTACAGGTGTGGAAGCAGTAACCATATGGGAAACGACAAGGTTTGTCCCGCCTTCAAGGCCAGGTGTTCCTACTGCAACATCTTTGGACACTACGAGAAGGTGTGTCGCAGGAAACCGAAGAATGCAGTAGTGCGTTTGGTTGACCATGATCAGAGAGAGGATTCTAGTGATCAGGAAGACAAAGGTGAAGATGAAGAACTCCTGTACATTGATGTCCAGGTTCTGGAGATGGACGGTTCCAACACAGACAGGCCCCGTCTCGACATGCACATAGGGGGCATACCGTTGGAGATGATCGCGGACAGTGGAGCACCCATCTCAATTGTTCAGAGGCAGGTATGGGAAGACAACTTTGCGGCAAAGATCAAGGAGACACTCCTACCCATGGATGTGAGACCAGTAACGTACACTGGACAAAAGATCCCCATGTTGGGCTACTGCCCGCTTTTGTTTGAGTTTCGAGGTCGCCATGCGCAGTGTAAGCTATACGTCGCAGAGAGAGGCCCGTCTGTTCTAAGTTGGAAGGACCAAGGGGCTTTGGGGATCCAGCTCAACCCCGGAGGCATAGAGAAAATTCTACTCATGGATATGGCGGTCAAGGAAGACGTGCAGCTGTGGAGGAAAACATATCCCAAAGTATTCAACGGACAGATTGGCGAGCTGGGCAAGTACACGCACCTCATCAAACTGAAGGAAGGGGCAGTACCAGTAGTGCACAAGGTGAGGAACATTCCGTTCCGCAGCAGAGAGGCAGTACAAGTAGAACTGGACAGGTTGGAAAAGGAGGGAGTCATCAGGGCGATAGAGAGCGCGGAGTGGCTGTCTCCCCTGGTTGTAGCCCAAAAGCCCAACGGCAAGGTACGTCTCTGCGTGGACTTAAGGGAGTTAAACAAAAACATTGTCATAGACAAATTCCCCTTGCCGCGCATCAGTGAAATGCTGGCAAAAACGAAAGACGTCACATGGTTTTCCACGGTGGACCTCTCATCAGCCTATCATCAGGTTAAGCTTCATCCGTCGTGCACCCACCTCACGTCGTTCATCACACCCTTCGGGTGCTACGAGTTCGTGAGGATGCCCTTCGGTTTAGCTTCCGCCGCGGCCGTGTTCCAGAAAATCATGCATAAACTCCTAAAAGACCTGAAGGATGTCCTCTTCTTCCAGGATGACATTCTGGTAATGGGGAAGTCGAGGCAGGATCACAACGTGAAACTTCACAAGGTGCTACAGAAACTGCAAGACAGTGGATTGACTGCTGAGTGGACTAAATGCAATTTGGGAGTGCAGTCGGTCACATACCTTGGCCATGAGGTGAGCGGACAAGGTATAACTCCGAAAAAAACAAACATGAGAGCCATCATGGAAGCACCCACTCCGGAGAAGAAGGAAGATGTTCGGTCATTCCTAGGGATGGCCGAGTATTTCATCCCTCATTTCGCTACAAAGACTCACTACATAAGACAGCTGCTCAAGGAGAAGAACAGGTTTCAGTGGGGAAAAGAGGAGCAAGACGAGTTCGACGCTCTCAAGCGAGAAATGGGTACAGCCATTCCCCTCAAGGGATTTGACCCCAAAGCAGAGTCTGTTCTCACCCCAGACGCCAGTGACCGTGGCCTAGGAGCGGTACTGATGCAGAGAGAGGAGTCAGGAGAGATGTCGACGGTCAGCTTCGCCTCCCGCTCGTTGTCGCCCAATGAGGAGAAGTTCAGTGTGGTGGAGAAAGAGATGCTGGCAGTGGTCTGGGCGGTGGAAAAATTCAGGCAATACTTGTGGGGTGCCAAGTTTCTCGTGAAAACCGATCACAAGCCCTTAGTTCGCGTCCTGACATCAAGCGGACCTGACCACGCCACACCCCGGATTGCCAAGATGACTCTAAGGCTATTGGACTATGTCTATGATGTTGAGCACATTCCAGGGCCACAGAACAAAGTGGCCGACTTCCTAAGTAGGGCAGCGGCCATGGAAGAGGCAAGGAATGAAGAAAGGCAAGAGTGGGAAGGATACGTGGTAGCCACCATCCAGGACACGGAGGAGGTGATAAGCGCCCAGGACTGGGAAGAAGCGTACAGGGAAGACACAGACTTGGAGGCTGTAAAAGGATATGTAGTACATGGCTGGCCAGAGAAGAGACACTTAAAGGAGGAGCTGAAGAGATACTGGGAAGTCCGAGAGGAACTGTCACTTGCTGAAAACCCAATGTTCCTACTCAGAGGGGACAAGGTAGTTCCGCCCAGGAACATTTTGGAAAGGTTGATGTCCTTAATGCATGAAGGTCACCAGGGCATCACAAAAACGAAGGCCTTGGCCAGACAAGCTTACTGGTGGCCAGCCATCGACGCGCAAGTAGAAAGACATGTGCGCTCTTGCGAGTCTTGCGCAAAATCGGACAAGGCCCAGAGCATGATGAGACCCCCACTGGGGAGATTTCCGATTCCAGATGGCCCGTGGGAGATGTTGTCAGTGGACATAATGGGACCAGTCTTGAACAAGGAGGGCACGCAAAAGTACGTGGTGGTCGCCGTGGATAGGTATTCCAAGTGGCCCGAGCTACAAGTCTTGGAACGGGTGGATACTGAGGCGGTGATAAAGTTTCTGCGTACCACCTTTGTCAGCGAAGGCATCCCGAGGATCATCACCTGCGACAATGGACCCCAGTTCACTTCAGAAAAGTGGACGGCCTTCACCAACAGAAACGGAATTGAAGTGAAGCACACCCCGATCTACCACCCGGCGGGAAACGGCCAGGTGGAACGCTTTAATCGCGTGATTATGGGCACCATACAGGCCGCCATTGAAGATGGTAAGGATTGGGAAATAGAACTGGAGAAGATGATTAGGGCATACCGAATCACACCGGGTAGCACGGGCTACAGCCCCTTCAAGATCTTAAGAGCAGAGAGGCATTCACCAAAGACAATGCAGCATGGAGGAAGTTGATTGTCCAGAGCAAGTGGTCACCGGCGGTGGTCAGGAAAAATCTGGAGAGAGCCCAGGATGTCTACACGGCACACTACAACAGAAGACGGAACACGCAAAGCACAGAACTGGACAAAGGTGATTGGGTGAGGGTGAAGCTAGCCATCATGAAGAAGAAAGGAGAGAGCAAGTTTTCACCTCCCCTCAAGGTAGTGGAGCCCTATGCAAGATCAGCACTACTGAGCGATGGTAAGATTTGGTCCATGGACAGAATGGCAAAATGCAGCAAGATACTGAAATGGGAAGACGAGGAAGTAGAAGGAACGGAGGACGTCGTAGAGGATGGAGAAAGTGTAAGTGGAGAAGGGCAAGAAGAGCAAGTGAACGGAACGGAAGGACAAACAGCAGTGGGAGAAAGAGTAAGTAGGGAAGCAACGGAAGGAAAGAGCAGAGGCAAGGAAGAGAGTGAGAAGAAGGTCAAGGATGTGGAAGCAGAAGGTGCGAGAGTGAGAAAAGAACAAGAGACTACAGGCGGAGAGAGAAAGATGGAGGGAGTGGAAACTCGAGCAGGGCGGAGAATTAAGGTACCAGAGAGATTCAAAGACTTTGAAATGGACTGGAAGTAAGACTTTCAAAAATTTGTTTATTGTGCATAAAGGGGGGAGATGTGGTAGCGCTCTAGTGTTTGGAGAGCGGAACCGGAACCACGTCACCGGACGTGGTAGGCGGACATCATTAGTTCTCTGGCGCTTGCAGCCAGAGGTAGCCAGCCCCGGCGCTCCCTATATATATATATAATAAAGCAATTAAACACCTAACGCCGCGTTGTGCACTACTTTACAACTTGTAGGCCCTCACCTACCATAATGGTGAGGGTCGACCCCAAACAGAGTAAGCTCGCCTGTTTACGTTCCTTTTACAAACGGTGGAGAGCTGCGAACATTCTGCTCAGAGTCTCAACAGAGTGGCGCATGTGGGCAATTTGTGAAAAGACCTGGCAGGTGTATTAATAATGCTCCACTAAAAGTATTATGTAGACAAATTTGCTCTCCACGAGAGCATTTAAATTGTCAATAGCGATAAAGAAGAGAGAGGAAAATGTGTTTCGGTAATCATACAGTGTGCGGCTGTTGACAGGATTTCGAACTCCCCTGTGAACAGAGGCTGCCATTAAAAGGCTTGGCCAGATCCGATAAAACATATAATTTGGATGCACTGTACTACACGGGTTTCATTCTAAATGAAATATGTGAATAAATAAACAAATGCACGCCTTCTTTTCGGAGGTATGAAAGCTTACTCTGGCTCTTACCGTTAGGCTATGCCTCAAATATTTCCCTATCATAACAACTAAACACTCTGTGTGACAACCGAAGGCGTTTTCTGACACGCCACTCACTGTTAGGCTAGCAGATTTCAGTGGCTTGTGTCAGCGAGGATTGTCAGAGAAGCGAGACTGATTAATTACATAATTGAATGATTGCATATGTCATTTGCACTCACTTTCACAAAATCGTGGCTTGAATTGCGGGGCGCTGACAATGCTTGCCGCGCAATCATCGTTCTAAAAATAAACCAAAGAATGTGATAACATGATAAACAGTTCTCTTCGTGTTCTATAATGCTGTTTCATGAACGGATGTGCGGCGTCATCGCAGGGCCATCTGCCTGCTGAGAGTAAAGTGAAATCGTTAAACCCAATATTTCTTTGAGTTTGTGCTTTTTCTTCAGCTTGGAAACAATAAGCAAGATTTGTTCCTTTCTGTTTCTGAACTGTGCTGTCTGAAAATAATTCACTAACTAAGAGAAATAATGGGATCACTGAATTCACCTTATGTTATGAAGGAACACAAAACAGGTGCTGGGCTCTGCTTGGGCCACAGAGGTTCATCAATGTAGAGTCCTTATTGTGGTATGTTCCCGCTGGGATTGTACCAGGGACTACCCCCGATGTTAGTGGCTTAGCCTGAGACGTGGACTAGGGGATGAACATTTGTGGGCTTATATGTTTAGGGTTGATTAAGAAATTAACTTAAGACTTCTGTGTGTCCACTTATTGCAGGCTGTGATGGAGGCCTACTGCTTGATGTAACATCTGCCAATGAGGACACGGGTTGGTTTCCTTTTCCGTGAGTCTATGATGAGGGCAAATCCACCTACGGCAGCACCCCTGGGTGTACTCCCATTGAGGTCTGGTTGAATGGAGCCAGATGAAGTGGTGGTTAGAACTGCGAAGGTCGATGGTAGAGGAACAGGGGTGGGAGCACACCGCTTCACCTCCCAGCAAGGTTCACCCCTGGCATTGTGGTAAATGCAGTTTCAGATACTTGCTTGCTTCAAGAGTATTCAAGTGTTTTGCCACAGTTTGTTGTGAATCTATCTAGGACCCTAATTAAATATCCCCGATTCATGCCCTTATGTGGTAATAACAAAACATATCCTTATAAAGGCATAAGAATCATGTCCATATTTAGTCATAGCCCATGCAGTCCAAATGCACTTTGAGAAGTGGACAAGGAGAAGTGTGGCTCAATGGTTAGAGCGGCAGTCCCTGATGCAGAGGTCTTGCCCGGGACCAGGGTTCAATTCCGGCCTGGGCTGGTCTTGGGCTCAATTTCCACGGACCTGATAATTCTCGCCTCGCTGCCTATTCTAATCATGGGTCCCACTCTGCAACTCTGGGCAATAGTTTGCTTAATCTCCACAACGGCCCCAACAGCGCTGGGATGCCTGGCTTCACCTTGGGGGTGCCCAGGAGTGGACATTTCACAGGGAAAAGCCAGGAAGGGTTCCACAGCGGTATGCGTTACAGCGCCAGGACACCCCAGTTGGGATATTAGTGCGCTTTGCAAGTACAAATGCGGCAAGGCTACTCCCATAGACTCCTAGAAAGTACAACGCGTTCTTTAAACAAACCAAGCCTCCAGCAGCCCGGGAATTCCCCCTGCTTTTGTTTTGATTTGCACAAGAACTCCTGGAGTCCAGAAAGAACTGTTAGTTCTTATTGACGTCTTATGTCCAACCTTACGTGAAACCCGGCACCTTCCAGGTATAAATATACCAACGTTGCCTTAAGCAAACACACAGTGGTTTGGAGCAGAGCGGCTATCTACTTGCCCGACACCCAGCTGATGTGAGTGCTGAAGGAAGCCGACCCTCCCATTTGACGCACTGAGAGAAACGCTGTCTTCTCTCCTGCCGAGAAATCCAGCTCCGGTGTTTCCAGTCACCCTTGCGGGTTTCTGGGAGATCGAGTCCTGAGAGAGAGATACAAGACCTCCTTCATTCTATAACCAAGGTACGGGGCTGATTAAATCCTTAAGAGAATTCTTGATCCAGATTCTTGGCAAAAAACCAACTTAACTTAAACTGCAACTTACTTACTCCTTCCCACGTATTAGGCTTAGGTCAGGTACACCGGGGTAGGCGTATATTAGAAGCAGCAGTTGAGTACGTTAGTCAATGTTTTTATGTATGTATATATTTTATCCGTTTTAAAGTATCATATGGCTAAGAAACCATATCAATGCTTTTACAGTATTATTTCATATTATTACTTTTCTGTACGCTGTTTACTTCATGATAAGTATTGCAATTGTGGCAATTCATTTCTCTTGCATGAGAAAGAAGACTGCTCAATAAATAACAACTTTTATTGAAAACGCCCGTCTCTCTATTTCTCTGCACTCTGGTGAAATTAAGCATGCATGATTGACTGAATGAAATAGCTGTCTATTGTTTTCACACGACTCTGGAGATATACTCTTTATTCTGAGGGAGCAAAGTTGTCATGTTTATGCGGTTGTCAGAAGCTAATCCCTTCTTGTCTATTCAGGGAAGTTAACACCTCCTTGTTTACTCGAGAAAGTTTCTAGTGACCTCTGAGCTAGCTGGCAAACCTAATTAAGTCTAACATATTCAGTAGAGACCTAGATGACCTCCGTCCTACGTCAAAACTGCCGTTTATGTTATTCTAATGCGCAGAGCCTATTGGGAATATAGGAACTACACTACATGGCGCCCAACGTTTGGTAAGGCGATAATCTAACGCAAGACTCTAGAGTAACTCAGTCGTGCTTTTCACACAGACCTCTTTTTCCCGTAAAAACTCCAATAGACGTCTGGAGTGGGTGAAAGGTTAATATCCGCCGGAACTTAGTAGGAAGAGATTCCTATGTATTCGTTTTTGGTTTAGTCAACGTTGAAGGATACAGTGTTCCAAAATATTGTGCACCTACTCTTTGTTTCTCTTGAAACTTGCTCTGCAACAAAACTTTCTGTCAGTAAAATGGGAGAAAGTGAAGACGAAGAGAGAGAGCTAGAATAGCAGCTCAACTCCTAGCGGATGACACAAGTCTCCGAGAAGAAGACCCGAATGCTATAATCATTCCGGTAAATGTAAGAAGAACGATAACTCTTAAACTTATAGAAAATGGACTATCACCAAGAGGTGGTACAGTCATATTTGTGGTAGAGGCCCATGAATATCGGCAGACAGAGGTATTCTATTCATGGATACATTTTCCAGCGACACACGCTGTGACACAAGATTTCCACTATTACAAAATAGAGGAACATCGGATGAATACGCTCCTTTCGAGGACGTTGAAATTCCACTAACATACTAAGAGCACCTGCTCTGGATTAATGGCGCCCTAAAACATCAAAATCACATCACCAGGCTCGGTCAACTAGGTAGACCAGGAGCCACGTGGCGGGTTCTAGCCAGCTACACACCACATCCTGACATTGAAAAGATGTCAAGTGAAGAACTTTTAGTTAAACTAAAAGAATTAACAAAGGCATACAGAGAATTAGTTCAATTGGCAATGGACGATATAACATACCTCCAGAAATTGAAAGAAACAGATATAGCAGAACAACCTTTTGAACTTGCCAGAATCATAGAAAAATCCTATGAAGAACTAGGTAGAGATAGTTTGGGTGGGAAACCACTAAAACCCCAACTAACTGAAAATCCTGAAAAAACATTTATTAAAAATAATCTCAATACTTCAAAAAAGAGTTGGGAGGGTAATAAACAATCCACTCCCGGGGAAAAACGGTTTGAGTCTAGAGGAAGGTCTCCTCATCGAAGAGATAGATCTCCAGAACGAGGAGGCAAATCTCCCCAGAGGGAGCCCTCTTAGAAAAGATACAACCTTAGAGATAGAGATAAATTGAGGATACCTGACAGATATCAAGATATTGATACACGTTCCTCTCGATATTTTCAGACTTCCTCACAGAAATCGGAAAGAAGAGGACGGTCAGAACACAAAGAAGAGCACGTCAAGTCCAAAGACAAGGAACCTGCTCATCAAAGTAAAAAATTACAATTTCCAAAAAAGAAGGTAGCTAGTATTAAAATAAAACATGCAGAGGATTCTGAGGACACAACTGAAAAACGGAGAGTGGGCCCAAACAATGCTAGACAGCGCAGCAGAAGTAACCATAGCTCACAAGATCCTGATGAATCTTCTGGAGACAGTGGACGCGAATGAATACATTCAAGTGGAAACTGCAGACACCAGAGTTAACAAACCCCATAAATTATACGAAATAACATTACGTATAGGGGGGGACAAGACTAGGAAAGTAAGGGGTCTCTTTTGGGATAACCTTTCAAAAGGCTATGACATCCTGTTAGCTGAGAAAGACTGGCCACTAGAGTTTGTCAGGGAGTGCCCTCATGGCGAAGAAATGATTATGCCTGCCTTCTCAAATCACATTCCAATTCATAAAAAATACACATTTGCTAGAAAATGGGCAGTGGCCCAAGCTCCTGAATTATATAAAAATCATGTAGGATGGGATGAGGATTCTCTTCACCATATAATCCAGTTAAAAAATCAACCAACTGCACAAAGGCAGTATCCTGTTAAGCAAGAAGCTAAAAACAAGTCAGGGAGATCTTAGATCAACTTGAATATCAGGGGGTGATTGAAACATGCACCTCACAAATGAACAATCCTTTGTTTCCTGTCTCCAAGCCAGACGATTCATATCGTCTAGTTTTGGACTACAGACACCCAAACTCCTGCTGCAAAACATTTGCAGTACAAAACTCACACAGTGCAGCACTAATGAATAACATCGTGCGCAAAAAATATAAAACGACATTAGATATCTCAAATGGCTTCTTTTCTCAAAACATAGCACCTGAAAGCAGGTATGTGACCGCTTTCTCAACAATGGGAGCGCAAAAACAATTCTGTCGACTCCCACAGGGATTCAAGAATAGCCCAGGATTATTCTCAGTAAGTGTAACAGAGTTACTACAAATGTATGATGATGAGGCATTATCATATGTCGATGACATCTATCTTACAGACGACGACCTGGAGACACACTTGAAAAGAGTGAACACCCTCATACTTGGGTTCGCCTCAGAATGGTATAAATTCAACTTTAAAAAGTCACGAATTGCCCATCTAACTGTCCTGTTTTTAGGATATGAAGTATCAAGTGAAGGCAAAAGCCTAGCAGACAATTTCTTAGAGAAATGTGCAGTACTCCAAGCTCCAAAAACGCTGAAAAACTTACAATCAATTCTAGGTTTCCTAAATTTCGGAAGAACATACATTCTAAATTATGCAGAGAGGGTTAAACCTCTCTATGAATTAATAAAACCTGATTTCAAAACAATTAATTGGACTCAGAAACACACAGAAATTTTACGATCATTACAAACAGACATGTTAACTAAAACAAAATTGCAAACACGTAAATGAACGCAACCTTGTAATCCGAGTCATCCCAGGAAGATGCGGATTCACGTACCTGACGTCTAATGAGGGAGAAACGGTACCAATAGCTTACAAATCACATTTGTACACAAAAGCTGAAATGAAATTCAGTTCTACTGAAAAAATACTAACTGCGGTTCAAACTGCTGTCGCAAAAGAAAGAGCCCTAGCCGAAGGCAAAAGCATATCTGTTTTAACTGCAGTATCAGCCCTTGAGGCAGTAACGAGACCACGCAGTGCATTAGCTCCAAAATGGATACAATGGGAAAATTCTCTTGCTGCAGAAGACGTGAAACACGCTTTTGATCCAAAAATGAAAAAACGAGATCTAGAATATGAACATGAATATCCTCTGCCGACCGAAATCCTGCCTCTCGAACAATACAGCTACGTAATCTACACAGACAGATTTGCACAAAACTACGTTGTGGATAAAAAATCTTACAATGCAGCGTGCGCGATTGTTAAAGGTCGCTGGCGCCTAGGTAAATTCAGACCGTTAATCACCAAAACTGAATCACTCAGAAACTGTACAGCTCAGCGAGCTGAAATAAGATCTTTAAAGATGGCGCTTGAAAATGCCGATCGCGAGTTCCCCACACTAATAGTGTGCGATTCACATTTCTGCGTCCGGTCTTACAATAATGACATTCAGACTTGGGTCAAAAACGGTTACAAAGATGAGACAGAGGCCATAATAAAGCATAAAAAGCTCTGGAAATAAGTAGTTCTTTTACAGAAAGAACTACAAAAGACTCACGTGATACATACACTGAGTCATCAACGTGATGGCGTTCACGTTGCAGGGAATTCATTGGCTAATAGAGCCACAGCGACAGCGGTTTAACCGGCTTCCGTAGCCACAAAAAAGCGTTCTAAAAAACACATAGATGGAGAAACCATGCTGGCAGTAAAAGCCTCATTAAAAGGCGACTATGCAGCATTACCTCTCAACTATTCACTCAGTAATACATACATAATTGATGCAAACTCCGTTCCTTTTGCTCAAATCCCTGGAGTGGGGGACAGAGTAATTCCAAACACGAACCGGAGGGCTTACTTGATTCAAGACGCACACATGGGACAGGGTCTGAGGCACCAAGAGATCGTGAAATCTCTAAAAGAATTACAATCAGAATACTGGTGGCCGGGGATGAGCCTGAAAATTTACAACTTTGCAATGGATTGTCAACACTGCAACAGAGATCGCAGTTGTGAACCGGACCACACTACTGCCAGGACACCTTTATTAGAAAGCATCAGGCTATCTATACGCAGAAATCCAGCTGGAGAAATGCGTTCCCATAATTATTAAGACTAGATTCACTTAAAATGTAGGCCCCAGCGCTCGGCTGACGCCAGAACTGTTATAAAAGATTTACGAGTCTTTATCGGCACATACGCAATTGGCATGCTACATTCTGACCAGGCTCCTGCGTTTAGCTCTCGAGCTAACAAAGAGGCCATAACTAGCATGGGCATTGCATTGCGGTACTCTTCTCCCTTCAATCCTGAGGGAAATGCGGTAGTGGAAAGAAAAAACCGTGACATAAAGCAATCTATAACGGCGAGGGTATTAGGTTCGGGTGATGGGTGGGTCAAACATCTAACAAGTGTCCAACGTAGTCTTAACAATCTGCCAAGAAATTCTCTAAAAGGTATCAATCCTTAAGAACTATTGTTCGGTACTAGAATGAAAATCCAGGACTTAGATTGTCAGACTTCAGTGGTAAAAGAAAAAGCCTTTGATATCAAAGATCGTTTGGCTGTTTTACAGGACTTAAATGAAACAAGAAGAAGTCGGAGTAACATAAAGTTAAAGCCAACAGCCACTGAAGAGAAACCACCTGTCCCAGCAAGACCTGTCTGGATTCCAAAGATTGGGGATCTAGTCAGAGAAAAGATTGCGGTAAAGAAGGAATTTGGGCCTCCTTACAGAAAAGCAGTACCTGTCTTAGCTGTCAGCGGAACAAGATCAGTAGTAGTAGTGGCCCCTTGCTGGTAAAAAGGAAAACAGAGTTGTATCCATCGACCTGGTAAAACCACAATCATGTGGCCAATAATAAGTAGTAGGCCCAGTGGACTCCCAAGAAATAGCAGAAGGCCAAATCTTGCTGCAATCCAAGAGGTTCAAACTGAGAGACTAATCACATTTGATAAACCTGCAGTGAATAAAAAAGGACTATGCAACAAAGCCATGGAACTAGTGCCTCTTGAAACCCAAATTGCAACAGTTCGTCAAGAAACACCAGTCTACAATTATGTAGCATCAGACTATGCTAATGAAACAAAGAAAAATGCAAAGACAAATGAAAATCCGGAAGCAATTCCAACAATTGACAGAACTGCATCTGGCTACTTCATAAATTTCAATGACTTTTCTGATGATCCAAGTGAGCATGAAGAAACGCCAGCAACAAACACTTTCCTCCTCCTACTTAGGCTCATCATGGTTTTATGTTTGGGTAGATTTGTTGATGGGAAATATAGTACAATGGACACAGCAAGTCATAACATCAACTTGGTCCTAAAGCCTCACAGATCTTCACACATCGAAAAAAGAGAACTGTCATCAGTAAACATCACAGCCAATCATATACCCGGTGGGGTAGCATGGGTCAAAACGGATTATGAAATCTATGGCCCGATTGAGCTCTTGAAATATCCACATCAATTCAAGGTTTCCTTAAGTGTCTTTGTGACACCAAGTACTTTCTCTGATGATTGGGACTTTGAAAATATTAATAGTATGATGTCAGATTTAGTAATATCAGCAAAATTTACAGAACATGATTATTTACAGGGTTCATCGAACTATGAAGAAATGTACTGTTTTAACCACTATGGTCATCACTATTTGCATAAATCTGCTCAACCTAGAAATGTTTTAACTTATAATCAATGGGAACATTGTCCAACACCGCCAAAAGGCAGCTCGAAAACATTTTATGAGAAATTCACATACTTCTCAGGGTTTAACAACAGTGATACAGAAACGTTTTATTTTAAAATGTTAAATAAGACAGGAATGAAAACAATGTTGACAAATACTAAATTGATTTATTCTGAAAATTTTTATGATAAAATGTCTACATTTGGTTTTGAATTTTGGAAAAACAACATTGAAACAAAAACCATCTGGGGTTCAAAAGACTGGCAGGTACAAGGTCTAGAAGCATTATTCAGAGCCTGCATGATCCCAGAACAGATAATATTCCTGAATGACACCATTCAACAGACAACCTGTCTTGGTTTAGCCAAGATAAAAGACTTAAACAAACCGTCTAATCCGAAGCCCATACCTGATACTAATAGCACTACAGATGTGGAGATAGACGTATCCCATATTTGACACCAAAACAGAACAAATCCTGATTGGAGAAAATGGTTGATCTGGCCCACAGACACTAATAACTGTCAAGATAGATTCCTGAACAAAACACAGGGGTTCAAAGAAAACAGGCCAGACACAAGATATTACCAGAGACAACATCCAGGGATAGTTACAACATATAGTGTAGGAAAACTATGCCTTGAGCAGCTACAGAAATCCACACTGCCAGAAATTAAGCAACACTTGACTTTACTTAAAGAAGGTGCTGACTTGCAAGATTTCATACTGGGACCTCGCAAACAGCACCAAAAACGTTTCATATACGCCGGTATATATGCTGCTTACAACAAAGCTTGGAAAGTGACGCAAATTGAAACTGCAGAACAAATACTAGAAATTGATCGTATATATTTGGAAAAATCCCTTTCTGTAGTGGACAATGGGTTAACGACTCTGTCCTCCAGAATGTATTCACTGGACAGCATTGTATCATCTGCTATTGATATAATAGAGCAGGACTTGCTAATGTTACAACATGGTCAGTCCCAGTTACGTGTATTGTACAGCTAAGCTGGACGTTGCAAAACCTGCGTTCAGGCTACGTGCCATGGCGTCTAATCAACACAACGTCATTATTTTCTATCTTTAACCTTACTGATAAACAAATCAGTTTGGCACAAAAAGGAGCAGACTATACGATTCTGAGCATTGAAAAACTTGAGAGATTACCATTGACAATGTCAGAGAGACCTGTCATTGAATGGAAAATACATGGAACGATTACAATCCCAATAACAACTTTCCAGTTTAAATATTGCCAAAAGTATATACCAGCAGGCCTGTATGAAAGGTTGGGTAAAGGATACATCAAATCAACCTGGAAATTACATTATACACATAAATGTTATAGTGAAGGGAAAAAAGAGGTATTCCTTAGTGGTAACAATTGTAAAAAATCAATAAGCGGTACACTTCTGTGTCAAGGTATTAACCTGCATGGAGCCTGCGAAGGTTCATCAAATAACCTTTCATGTCACCTGCATGGCACTCCTGCAACACAGATAGAGCCTTTTTTCAGTCAGCTTTCCAACGGCAGCTACGTTCTAATAAGTGCCCACAGCTGTTGTGGCATGGTGCCAGGAAAAGCCTATCTCGTAACCGTTACTTCCAGAGTCATTTGCTGTATGCAAGTATTGCATCCAAATGGCAATCCAGACATGGAGGCGGCAATATGGCCTTCTTTGAATATCTCTTCTATTCGAATTGATACTTTAAGCAGAATGAAGTCTATTCTTTTACAGACAACTGTGCCTTTAACCTCGTCCAAAGAGACATATGATCTGCAAGTTGCAAGGACAGCGGCAGAGATACATACCCTATTATCAAATTTTAAACATGTCTGATACCAGTGGCATCGCACATGTATTTAAGACAATTTTTTCGGGACTGTTAGCACCCTTTGAAACAGTTCTGGGCATCTTCCCGAATTTTGTGCATTCTGTATTTGGCTCTTCTTTTGGGACTCGTAGCAGGAATTTTATTTTTGTTCCTTCTGCTTCGATATGGCAAGCCAAGCAACATACAAAACTCAGGCTACAATGGAAGAAACGATGCTGGCCATACGTTACAGAGAACGGATCACTAAAGTCCTCGGCTTTGCCCGGCTAAGAGATCTTAGTACTACCTGGTTTCTTTCATTCAGACCAATCTGGCAAGATTGCATCTTACCTGTGCTTCGATGTCTGCTATGCGGAGAAGAATGCGTGTTGAACGTCTGTCTTACACTACCATGGATATGGATATCGATACTTTGCTTGGTTCGGTAACGGCTCATGCAACGTGTTGTCCCCAGCGGCTACCTATTCTGATTACAGCATTCATTGAGACTTCACCATTACGATTAGGTGGCGGTGTAGTACGAGATGAAAGCAGAACCACACAGGTACAACCTTCTGTGAGCATTGCTGATCCAGACATCGATGATAGCAATGATTCTCACATTTGCACAATTTCAGCTTTTTCGAATCTGGTCGAACTCTCACCTACTGTTGTAGACCAATTTTTCGCAAGCCTGTCTGATATGATGTTCTCTCCTAACAACGAGAATAACTTTTAAAACAACGAGCACACAGCGTTCCCTGAACTCTGAATTCGGCCTTCAGTTTTTGATAAACAACACTACTGAAAACAATTGGAACTATTTTTCCCCTGAAAACAAAATTATTTTTTCCATTTCCAAAATATTTACCTTTTTTTGGCACATGGTACACTGCTTAAAGTAGAACTATTCTTAGAGAACAGAACTTCTATTTTTAGAGACTCTATAGACAATATTTTGCCTCAGCCTCTAGGACATGAACAGTATTGTATAAATATGTGATGAAATGGTCTCGACCTTCTTTTCTGTATTAAGAGCCATTTCATAAATGTAATTTTCGCAATTCATTCAGCCGATATTTATATATGCATTATCTGAATGATACAACTGCTTGAAAAACGTACAGTATAAATACTCATTTTTGTGTGTTTACCATATACCATTTCAAATGCTATTTATGTATTTTGGGGTGGGTTGGAAGACACACACATGCATTGTTATATGTTTAGTATTGCTTAGTATTTAGTAATGATGGACATTAATACGTGAAGTGGTTGTTGTGAATCTATCTAGGACCCTAATTAAATATCCCCGATTCATGCCCTTATGTGGTTATAACAAAACATATCCTTATAAAGGCATTGGAATCCTGTCCATATTTAGTCATAGCCCATGCAGTCCAAATACGGCAAGGCTACTCCCATAGACTCCTAGAAAGTACAACGCGTTCTTTAAACAAACCAAGCCTCCAGCAGCCCAGGAAATCCCCCTGCTTTTGTTTTGATTTGCACAAGAACTCCTGGAGTCCAGAAAGAACTGTTAGTTCTTAGTGACGTCTTATGTCCAACCTTACGTCAAACCCGGCACCTTCCAGGTATAAATATACCAACGTTGCCTTAAGCAAACACACAGTGGTTTGGAGCAGAGCGGCTATCTACTTGCCCGACGCCCAGCTGATGCGAGTGCTGAAGGAAGCCGACCCTCCCATTTGACGCACTGAGAGAGACGCTGTCTTTTCTCCTGCAGAGAAATCCAGCTCAGGTGTTTCCAGTCACCCTTGCGGGTTTCTGGGAGATCGAGTCCTGAGAGAGAGATACAAGACCTCCTTCATTCTATAAGCAAGGTACGGGGCTGATTAAATCCTTAAGAGAATTCTTGATTCAGATTCTTAGCAAAAAACCAACTTAGCTTAAACTGCAACTTACTTACTCCTTCCCACGTATTAGGCTTAGGTCAGGTACACCGGGGTAGGTGCATATTAGAAGCACCAGTTGAGTACGTTAGTCAATGTTTTTATGTATGTATATATTTTATCCGTAGTATCATATGTCTAAGAAACCATATCAATGCTTTTACAGTATTATTTCATAATACTACTTTTACTGTACGCACTTTACTTCATAATAAGTATTGCAATTGTGGCAATTCATTTCTCTTGCATGAGAAAGAAGACTGCTAAAAAAATAACAACTTTTATTGAAAACGCCCGTCTCTCTATTTCTGTGCACTCTGGTGAAATTAAGCATGCACGATTGACTGAGTGAAATAGCTGTCTATTGTTTTCACACGACTCTGGAGATATACTCTTTATTCTGTGGGAGGAAAGTTGTCATGTTTATGCGATTGTCAGAAGCTAATCCCTTCTTGTCTATTCAGGGAAGTTAACACCTCCTTGTTTACTCGAGAAAGTTTCTAGTGACCTCTGAGCTAGCTGGCAAACCTAATTAAGTCTAACATATTCAGTAGAGACCTAGATCACCTCAGTCCTACGTCTAAACTGCCGTTTATGTTATTCCATTCCATATTCTATTGGGAATATAGGAACTACACTACAAGTTGGCACAGATAGTGCTGATCTCTAGACACGTGTTTCTGGTTCTTTAACCGTCATCAGTAGAGATTACAGTCTTTCAAATTTGGGGTTTGCTGAGTAGGCTGCCAACATCTTTCTCAGGTCAGGTACCCCTCCCAGGCATGCGGGTGCTTCATCAACGAGCTCGTCAGCTCAATGACTCACGGGAGTACTATTAAACAGGAACAGGGGTGTGAGCACACCGCTTCACCTCCCAGAATGGTTCGTCCCTGGTATTGTGGTAAATGCAGTTTCAGATACTTGTTTGCTTCAAGAGTATTCAAGTGTTTCGCCACAGTTGGCACAGATAGTGCTGATCTCTAGACACTTGTTTCTGGTTCTTTAACCGTCATCAGTAGAGATTACAGTCTTTCAAATTTGGCGTTTGCTGAGTAGGCTGCCAACATCTTTCTTAGGACAGGTACCTCTCACAGGCATGCGGGTGCTTCATCCATGAGCTCATCAGCTCAATGACTCACAGGAGTACTATTAAACGGGAACAGGGGTGGGAGCACACCGCTTCACCTCCCAGCAAAGTTCGCCCCTGGCGTTGTGGTAAATGCAGTTTCGGATACTTGCTTGCTTCAAGAGTATTTGAGTGTTTCGCCACAGTTGGCACAGATAGTGCTGATCTCTAGACATGTGTTTCTGGTTCTTTAACCGTCATCAGTAGAGATTACAGTCTTTAAAATGTGGGGTTTGCTGAATAGGCTGCCAACATCTTTCTCAGGTCAGGTACCTCTCACAGGCATGCAGGTGCTTCATCGACGAGCTCGTCAGCTCAATGACTCACGGGAGTACTATTAAACAGGAAAAGTGGGTGGAGCCCACCACTTCACCTCCCAGCAAGGTTCGCCCCTGGTATTGTAGTAAATGCAGTTTCAGATACTTGCTTGCTTCAAGAGTATTCGAGTGTTTCGCCACAGTTGGCACAGATAGGGCTGATCTCTAGACACATGTTTCTGGTTCTTTAACCGTCATCAGTAGAGATTAGTCTTTCAAATTTGGGGTTTGCTGAGTAGGCTGCCAACATCTTTCTCAGGTCAGGTACCTCTCACAGGCATGAGGGTGCTTCATCCACGAGCTCGTCAGCTCAATGACTCACGGGAGTACAATGAAACAGGAACAGAGGTGGGAGCACACCGCTTCACCTCCCAACAAGGTTCGCCCCTGGCATTGTGGTAAATGCAGATACTTGCTTGCTTCAAGAGTATTCAAGTGTTTTGCCCCAGTTGGCACAGATAGTGCTGATCTCTAGACACATGTTTCTGGTTCTTTAACCGTCATCAGTAGAGATTACAGACTTTCAAATTTGGGGTTTGCTGAGTAGGCTGCCAACATCTTTCTCAGGTCAGGTACCTCTCACAGGCATGCGGGTGCTTCATCCACAAGCTCGTCAGCTCAATGACTCACGGGAGTACTGTTAAACAGGAACAGGGGTGGGAGCACACCGCTTCACCTCCCAGCAAGGTTCGCCCCTGGCATTGTGGTAAATGCAGTTTCAGATACTTGCCTGCTGCAAGAGTATTTGAGTGTTTCGCCACAGTTGGCACAGATTGTGCTGATCTCTAGACACGTGTTTCTGGTTCTATAACAGTCATAAGTAGAGATTGCAGTCTTTCAAATTTGGGGTTTGCTGAGTAGGCTGCCAACATCTTTCTCAGGTCAGGTACCTCTCACAGGCATGCAGGTGCTTCATCCACGAGCTCGAAAGCTCAATGACTCACGGGAGTACTATTAAACAGCAACAGTGGTGGGAGCACACCGCTTCACCTCCCAGCAAGGTTTGCCCCTGGCATTGTGGTAAATGCAGTTTCGGATACTTGCTTGCTTCAAGAGTATTCAAGTGTTTCGCCACAGTTGGCACAGATAGTGCTGATCTCTGGACACGTGTTTCTGGTTCATTAACCGTCTTCAGGCGAGATTACAGTCTTTCAAATTTGGGGTTTGCTGAGTAGGCTGCCAACATCTTTCTCAGGCCAGGTACCTCTCACAGGCATGCGGGTGCTTCATCCACGAGCTCATCAGCTCAATGACTCACGGGAGTACTATTAAACAGGAACACGTGTCTAGAGGTCAGCACTATCTGCGCCAACCTTGGCGAAATACTCAAAAATATCGGAGCGAGCTACAAGAGACTGCATTTACCAGAATGCCAGGGGCGAACCTTGCCTGAGAGGTCCAGGAGTGTGCTCCCACATCCTGTTGTCTATTTAAAGTACTCCTGTGAGTCATTCAGCTGACAAGCTCGTGGATGAAGCACCTGCGCGCCAGTGAGAGGTACCGGACCTGATTGAATGTTTGGCAGCCTACTCAGTAAACCCCAAAATAAAGACTGTGTTCTCCTCTGATGACGGTTAATAAACCAGAAACACGTGTCTAGAGATCAGCACTATCTGCGCCAACCTTGGCGAAATAATCGAAAATATCGGAGCGAGCTACAAGAGACTGTATTTACCAGAATGTCAGGGGCGAACCTTGCCTGAGAGGTCAGCGGTGTGCTCCCACATCCTGTTGTCAATTTAAAGTACTCCCATGAGTCATTGAGCTAACGAGCGTGTGGATGAAGCCCCTGCGCACCAGTGAGAGGTACCGGACCTGATTGAATGTTTAGCAGCCTACTCAGCAAACCCCAAAATATAGACTATTCTCTACTGATGACGGTTAATAAACCAGAAACACGTGTCTAGAGATCAGCACTATCTGTGCCAACCTTGGCGAAATACTCGAAAATATCGGAGCGAGCTACAAGTGACTGCATTCACCAGAATGCCAGGGGTGAACCTTGCCTGAGAGGTCAGCGATGTGCTCCCACATCCTGTTGCGATGGTAGAGGATCCACGGTTTAGGCGCGCTATAGTATCATATTTGCATCTCTACACATTTGCATGCACACGGTAGAACAACATTGACAATTTTACATCCCATGACAGACCATTGCGTCACTTTTTTCTTTTCTTTTCCTTTCCTTTACCCTTTCCCTTGCCTGTCCTGTCCATCAGCCACCAATGGGCGCTGGGTTAGGCCCGTGGTAACCATTGCGGGTACCATCCTCACGTGATTCATGTAAAATCTTGCCTGGGATAACCTTGCGTACACTGCTATACGCTTTTTGTATACCTTGTCAAAAAAACAAGAAAGTATTTTAAATAGAACTGCGGAGGTGCGGGGGGCAGTGCTGAGGCCGGTCGCTGAAGAATGTCCTACCCTGGCAGAGGAGTGGTGCATCAGTGTGCTTTGAAGAGTTGACCCACAGGAATGCATTCCACCTGTGGCTTGTGTGTGTCCCGTTACCTGCTTTCACCGAAGCACCAGAGGGTGCTGAGGCAGCACCGAGCGTTGTGTTGTTGATGTTATCATTGAAAGCCCCTCTGCTACAGACGAGTGGGACACATACACAGCCTCTTTTTTCCCTTGTAGTTCAACAGCGGGTCCTTTCAGTCTGGGTGGGGCCAACACTGTAGGGCCCCCCGTTCTGTGGGCTGAGAGGCTTGTCAGCCTACCCGGTGTACTAGTTCAGAGCCACTGTTCATGGAGCAAACCTCAAAGGGAGGGAACTTCTTCACGCCCCCCTTGGGCTCCTCCGACAGTTGCTGGATGACCCCCCGTGCTCCTCCTGGCCCTGTTTAACATGCACCTGACCTGGCCTCCCGTTATTCTCATCACAGCCCCTGGAGTTAGAAGTTCGGACTTGGAAAGCGAGCTTTGAAGCAGGGACATCTTGAGGAATTTGGGGGCCCAACATGGAATGGGGGCCCCTGTTCAGAACAACTTTGAATTTGGCAGGGTCACTGACAGTGCACAGTCACACTCATCCAATTACGAAGGGGCAGATTTACGAGAAAATGCTGCAGCGTGGCACCGCAAGCCCTTTGGCTGTGCCACGCTGCTGCAGTTTCAGAGCACAATTTACAATGATATGTTGCATTCCTGTGCTCTCCCCTGTGCTGGCGCAGAAACAGCTGCCACGCGCCGGCGCAGGCACCCTTGCACCATGGTCCAAGGATGCCTGCGTCAAGGGGAGATTGTTTTTCTCTTTCAATGCGTGCTCTAGAATGCAGCACGCATTGAAAGAAGAAATAAACAAGGAGAAATGAAAACATTTCTCCTCGTTGCACCTCGTTACGCCATCACTTGGTTGGCGTGGCATACTGACGCATTTTCAGGTTTACGAATCCTCGTAAATGTGGAAACATGTCAGGTTCAATGGGTGTTGTGTGGGAACACCCACAGCAACACCCATGGAACACCCCTTTTACGCAAAGTGCTGTGTGTAAAGGGGCTGTATTTACAAGGACAGGAAAAGCCACACAGGGTGGCTTTTCCTGCCCTTGTAAATATGGGGCAGAGAAATGTGCTGCCAGTGCGTCTCAAAAAGTGACGGACTGGCAGCGCAAGGGGCTTGTAATTCTGCCCCTAAATGTGTTTATATCTAATATTCAGAAATAGTGTGCTTTCAACATTGTAGCACAACTGCAGCTCACTAATGTTACTTAAAATAACCTCTGTGACCTCCTCCCATGTCTCATATGTCAGGTCCCTTTTTGATGCTGCATGAAGCATTAACACAAAATTTCTCTTCAAGATGCCTATAATAGACTCACACATCACGGTATTAAAAATAAATTAAAGGAAAACAGTATTTGAATCAAACTGTTTAAGATTTATTTAAGATCATCAGGGCAAGACTCTGCAGAACAAAGCTGACTCTATCAGGGGGCTCCATTAATTGCTGGGGCCCTGGGCCAGAGCCCACTTTATCCATGCCTTAAAACGTCTCTGCTTTGAAGTGTGTGCATGAACCGCTTGAAGGTGTGCAGGCTTCTTGGGGGCGCCGCTCGGTGCAGGAACTCCAACACTTCACGTGGCAGCTCCAGAGTGTCCGCCTCCTGCCCCTTGCGTTCCAACTGGGGCAGCTTTCTTTCCACATATAACTCGCTTACAAGATTGTTGCATTACTGGTTAGAAACTTTCCTTCCACTGATTGGTTAGAGTCACCACCCTCAGTCGCCATTAAAGGCTTAAAGGCCTGCATTGACAAGTTTGATTTTTGATGCTGAAGTGAGAATATACCGTCCAAATCTTAAGAAACCCGAGAGTATGTATGTTACAGGGTTGTCCGATTTCTCTGTCTTATCCTATATATATATAGAAATGAACTACAAAGTACAGGCTTTCGGAGCAAAGCGTGTGTCTCACCATAGCAGCAGCTGCCGCCCTATGCGCCGCTGCTTGCTCCCATGGCGATACTCCTTGGGAGTGAACTTTTCAGGAGAGGTGGGACATGCACCCACCATAAGCCATATACAGGCTATGATTCTAAAAAGACACAAGCAAAAGCCAATCCAGTCCATGGGAGGAGTCAGATCCACGAAAAGTAACTACAACAGATCGCCTAACTGCACGAGCGCTGTGTAGGCTCGAACTTAAAAACTACATTGACCATGAGTCCAAGTGCCATGACAAATGTGTGGCCAAAATCCACCAATCCATTCCCTAGACATCAATAAAAATTCAACTAGCTCCCATCTTCTCCTCTGTTGCTTCTTAGTTGTTCCCAGAAACATATTGCTTCATGTAGTTTCCTACAAAACAAACCCATTTTATAATCTCAGCCCTAATAAAGTTTCCCCGGTGCATGTGTGATGTGCTTCTCCAGTTAATGTTTTTTCCTGTGAATTCTGGAACTTGCAGTCTTCTTTACTCCATTATAAACCAGTGCTACAAGTCCCAGAATTCAAAGGAAGAAGACTGGAGAGGAGCAGCACATCGCCCATGGACTTTGGAAACTTGGCAGCTAGGCACTCTATCTCCTTCAATTAATTTCCCACTTTATAAAGATTAACCAGCTGGGTATAGATTCAATGAAAACACAATTGAAATGTAAAATACTTGCATTAATACAATCTGGCTCAACAGTAATAGGTTCTATGCATGCTGATCAGTAACCTGGTGATATATATTACTTTGTGTGAATGTTCCTTGCCTCCCTGTCATTGACAGAATTAACAATTTATGACAACTAAGCTTGAACATGTTGTATTCTATTACAGGACAGGAGGAGAGGATTATGCTGGTTCAAAGCTTAGATACCATGGGTGATGCCACTGAAGGAATATGCTTCCAGTACACCTTCTTAAAACTGTCCTTGAGAAGCACACCTGCTGGGACTGACGTGACTGACGGAGTGAGCTGAACGCCTATCCACCTCTGCAGATTGTGGCATTACCCGTTTCACCCAGCATGCCCAGGTAGCTGTTGAGGCCTGTGCAAAGGGTTTAACAAGAGGCATCAGGAATTGTTCGACTGCCTTATGCCTAAACTCCTGCATTCTGTCTTCATATTCTTTCTAACACCGGACAAAGCAAAACCAAGATTGTCCGAAAAAATCAGCTAGAAAATAGATGTTGTGCCTGATTTGATATTTTTTTCTATAATTAAAAGCCCCCCCCTTCAAATTGAGGTCTTACGTCTGACATTCTGCAAAAGGACAATGTGCACAGTAATAATTGTGCTGACAGCTTTTTATGGAATAGATCTGCTTTTGTAGGCCACTGTTCCAAAATGTTAGCACTTTGTTAACATCCCATAAGGAGGAGTACCTTGATTGTGGGGCGAGGGGGAACATTCAAAACCTTTTCAAGCAATTTCTAATGAACGAATTTTAAACCACTGGAACATCAGCAATGGTAACATGACCACTGATATTAATGGACGATATGCGTTAACTGTCTAACACACAAGTTCCTAACTCTGCCCACAAATTGAGGATGTTAATGTAGTAATCACTCCAAGCTAGTTGAGATGTTTTAGGAATATTTATTATGGATCAGTAGTACAGTAGTAATACAGCCCCACCAGGAGCAGCCAGCAAGGCGCTCAGCCCTTCTCCAACTGTGCATTTCATACACCAACATTCCATGACCTGACCTCGGGTCTCACCCCACGCCGCGCGGCTCCTCCTGGGTGCCGTGTCCCCCCGCTGCTGCCGCTGACCGAGGGTTCGCCGCCCCTGGTGACTGCCGCTCTCACTGTGCCTAACATTGTCTCTTTCCCCATCCTGTAGTTTTGTTGTCTTTTTTTGCCTTTCTTTGTGCTTGTTCTAGTTGTCTGCTCTGGGCGCTCCTTTTCATGCCATTTCCCTCCGCGCCTCCCCCGCCCCCGCTTCCCGACGCTGCTCCCCTGCGCCCCCGCCCCCATTGCCTCGTGTCCCTCACCCATTGGCCCCCCCCGCTCCCGCCTCCCAGCTGCTCCTCCCTCCCACTTGGCCTCTTATGGAGGTCACCGGGCGACAGTGAGTGTGACCTGACCTTGGGTCACTCCCCACACCGCGCGGCTCCTCCTGGGTGCCCGTGTACCCCGCTGCTGCCGCTGACCGAGGGTTCACTGCCCCTGGTGACTGCCGCTCTCACTGTGCCTAACATTGTCTCTTTCCCCATCCTGTAGTTTTGTTGTCTTTTTTTCCTTTCTTTGTGCTTGTTCTAGTTGTCTGCTCTGGGCGCTCCTTTCGCGCCATTTCCATCTGTGTCCCCCCGCCCCCGCTTCCCGCCGCTCTGCCGCTGCTCCCCTGCAGCCCCACCCCTTTGCCTCGTGTCCCTCGCCCATTGGCCGCCCCCGCTCCCGCCTCCCAGCTGCTCCTCCCTCCCACTTCGCCTCTTATGGAGGTCACCGAGCGGAAGCGCGCAGCGTGCGTGCCGCTGGCGCGCCAAAGGCAAGCCCGTCTGCACCCGTCCTCGCCTGGACTGCGCCCAGCGCCAGGACCCCTGGACCCCACGCCCCCTGCAATGTCAGACTGCACTACGACTCCAGCACCCTCCGCGCACTCAACACCGGACGAGGCCACCCCTGCCACCAGGCCACCCCGAAGCACACACAAGGACCCTTCGCCTGCCGGAACTGCAGATTCACCAGCATGCAGCCCAGCAAACCACCAACCAGAGAACCCAACCACCTCCGCTGCATCCTCCTCAACACCCGCTCCGCTCGCAAGCACGCCATCGAACTCTGGGACCTCTTAGACTCCACCACCCCGACGTCGCCTTCCTGACGGAGACCTGGCTGAAGGCCACCTCAGCACCAGACATCGCCATAGCCTTCCCACAGTAAAGGAATTACCCCAAAGATACGTTTTGAATTTGGAAATTGCCCAGACACAGGCCAAAGCCTCTCTTTCAATTCAATTCAAGAATACTTTATTCGGTATAGAAACAATACCATACAAAGTGCATTATATATAAAAAAAGCAAAGCATTACAACTGGTAAAAGTTACATGATAAAATAGGGGTATATGTAAACAGACTCAATAAAGTAATTTCATGTCTTAAAACTCCAGTTAAAAACAATTTGTAAAATCAAAACAGAATCCTGGGTCATTTTAATGCAGCCAACTCTTCTGTCACAAAAGATGATCAAGGACAGTTATTCGTCACCTCTAGTGTTCCTTAGTTTCACAGCCAATCTCAAGAAGTTTACCATACTAAACAATGTTAGTGGATCTACTGACAGTTTCAGAAACAGTAGTGCCACCTTTACCTGGTTGAATCTAGCTTGCCTTAAAAGCGGTTTTAAAAACAGTGTCCTGGGGTACGCATAAAAGGGGCATATTAAAACAAAATGAAGAGTGTCCTGCGGAGACCACTGGTCGCAGTCGCACGGTCCTTTTATGTTACTATCTGGTGTGTACCCTACTGGGACTGATAAAATATGATGCAGGAGATTCAACCTGAATCTGGTCATTAAGAATCTGGCGTGTTTGTTACACATATTGGACAGATAAAATTCCATTTCTGGGGTTGTTTTGGTTAGCAAGTGGGCTCTCACCGAGGATTTCATCAGTTCTCTGTCCTTCCTTTCAGAAGTTATTTGTCTTGTGAATTCCATCTTTATGATACCCTTGTCTTTGGGTCTGAGTTTAGCTGGTTCCCCTATCCAGGGCAATACAGTCCGTTATTATTTGCCTGCTTAATGTGGCCTCAGGGTTCGTCCATATTTTAATCCTAGCAGGTTATGGGTTTGAGTCTTAGCCTGTCGCTAATGTTAGTGAGGCCTAACTCCTCATGAACAATGTGGGAGGGAGTGCTTTGTGGTACCTGCAGAACCCTTCTCAGGAATTTATTTTCCTCATTTTGGAGCAACGAAATGTCTCTGAAACCCCATACCTCACTTCCATACAGGGTCCTACACAGCATACTGAGGTGTATAAGTGCATAATTTCCTTTGGGGACCAGCGGCCTAGTCTTTTTGCAAAATTCATGATTGAGCCCACCGAGCTAATTTGGGATCTGCATTTGTCGTTAATCAGTGATTTAAAACAAAGGTGATTGTCAAATAAAATCCCTAGGTAATTGAATGCTGGCACTTTTTCTAATTTGTGAGACCCAATTGTGAAGATAAAATTATTGGACAGTCTTTTTCCTGTTTTCATAATGTAAGTTTTAGTAAGATTGGGCGTTAGGTCTATATCGTCCATGAATCTGACAAAGCTGTCAATGAGGGACTGTAGTCCCCGCGCTGTGCGGGCCAGGAGTACCGCGTCATACGCGTATAGTAGGACCGGTATACCTCTCCTACCTATACGCGGACAGTCCACCCCTAAGTCTCCTAGCGCCTTAACCAGTCCATTTATATATAATGTGAATAGAAAAGGCGCCAGGATATATCCCTGGCTCACACCTCTTGAGCAAGGGAAGTGATTGGTTGTATTCCCCTCTTCATTAAATCTGACCTGTGCAGCAGTGTTCTGGTGGAGCACTCTCGAGATATTTATCAAGCCTGGGTCGACACCGAGCTGCCCTAGACATTCCCACAATTTCCTCAGATTAACCCGGTCAAAGGCTGCCGTCAGGTCCATGAAGGCCAAGTACACTGTCCCCTTACTTGAGACGGTGTACTTGGCCACCAGGTGATATAGATTAAGGCATTGGTCCGTTGTAGATAGACCATTTCTAAACCCGTACTGGGTGCCCGAAATAATGTCGTGTCCCTCCACCCAATCTATCAGCCGGTTAAGGATAACTCTTCCCATGACTTTCACAGTCACGTCTATTAACAAGATCGGACGGTAACATTGTGGGTCGCTCCTATTTCCCTTTTTAAAAATCGGGATTATAGTGGCCATGGACCATGAACTGGGCATCCCTGCTTCCACTGCTGTATTAAGAACTCTTGTGAGTATAGGGGCCCAGAGGTCTGCCTGGCTCTTAAGAACATCTGGCGGGATCCCATTGGGGCCTGGGGCCTTGTTACAGGTCAGCCCGTCTATTCCTGCTTTGATCTCTCCCAGGGAGAAGATGATCTGCGCGCTGGTTACGTTTTCTGCATCTGGGCCCATTGAGTTTTCCGAGCTAGCATAATTGTACAGGCCTTTGAAGTGCTCCTCCCACAATTCCGGGAGAATGTGACAGGCCACATTTGGTTTACTTGAATCCTGGAAGCAAGGATCGTTAATTACTCTCCAGAATTTGTTCGTATCCCTGCGCTCTGCGGTGTCGTTTATTGTCTCCCAAGCCTTGTTCTGCAGCCTGGTCTTACACTGTTTAATGGCCCTTCTATAGTGTGCCCTGCACTCCACCACTTTACTCTTATGTTTTGGGACTGTTTTAAGTGCTAGCTTCAGTTCTCTCTGAGCCAGGTAGTATTCCTGGTCAAACCATCTAGGGGGCAGTGGGTCAGGTTTAATCTTTTTGCCCCTCAGTAACCCGTCGATCTGCTGCGCTGTGCTCTTAAATGCACTGATCAGATCAGTCCCCTCCACTGCTGGGTCTAAGCATTTCCAGATCTGGCTTTCCGACTTGGCAAGTAGCGTTCTGTAAAACGCTTCCCCATCTATGTTCTTCCATCTCAATCTCCTGCCCTGATCAGTGGCTTGAACTAGGCCACTGGATCTCCCTTGACCGGGCTCGGTCGGTGGGTTAATATTTGTTTATTTATTTATTTATTTATATAGCGCACTACGACACGAAGGCATATAGGCGCTAACCTGGCGGAAACAAATCACAACTGCCACATAAGAAAGAGCACAGAAGATTAGATGGTAAAGAGCCAAGTTTTTAAATCTTTTCTAAAAGGCAAAAGATCTTGAGCTGATTTCAGATGAATGGGAAGTGCATTTCACCACCTGGCCGTAATGAGATGAAAGCTTTTCCCTCCCCATCTCTGTAGGCGGTAGTTGGGAATCTGCACATTATTGGCCGATGAGGAACGAAGTGTCCTAGAGGGTAGATACCATTGAAAAAGATTCTGCAAAGACTCCGGGCCAATACCGTGTAAAGCCTTGAAGGCGATGCACAGGGCTTTAAAGCGAATACTCTTTATAATAGGCAGCCAATGTAATTCATTTAAGGCATGTTTTGCAGAAGAAAAACGGGAGAACCTGTAACTTAGCAGTCACAGATTTGCAAGCGCCCAACAACAGCCCGTTACAGTATCCAACTTGGACATGAACAGCGCTCCCTAATGAATAATACCAGTGGATTATGGTCGCTGAAAACGCTGACCTCTATACTGACATTCGTAACCCTTCGTTTAAGTGCGTTAGTTACAAATATATAGTCAATGATGGTATCCCTTCCCCTTCCTTTAAAGGTTGGGATGCCTGTGTTATTTCCCCCCCTTTTGATTAGATCCATCGTGGGTGTGAGAGCATGTGAACCCAAGATCTTGCTTAATTCCCTGCCCTCTTTTGTGTGTTCTACATGCCAACCCTTGTTAGTTGGGCATGAATCCAATTCTCCCCTGTCCCATTTCCAAAATGGGCGCATGGGTGGCGATTGAAATCGCCCACCAAAATCCGCTTGGAGGATGCATCCCCTGCCTCCTGTATACCAGCCAGCCTGGTATCTAACTCTCCCAGAGTTAACGTGGTTTGTCCCGCCACCGTTGCATTGTAGAAGTTAATAAAAATTAATTTTAGGCCCTTCTTACAGTACCTAATTCCCTGCATAGATTCCGAGTCCCAGCCAAGTTCTTTCCAGGTCCCTTGCACGGTCAGGTCCACATAAATAATTAAGCCGCCCTTAGCGCGTCCCGTGGTGGTTTTACGTGCCGGTACAAAAAACATTTTATATCCTTCTAGGTGAGGGGCAGTGAAGTTGATTTCCCAGGTTTCCTGAAGGCAGATGATATGAAATTTCCTAATGAAATCTAGCCATTCTTTATTTAGTATTTTAGCTGATAGTCCTGCAATGTTCCATGAGACCGCTCTAATCTCGTTGGATGTAGGGTTATCCGTGCTATTACCCGTGGTGCCCTTCCCTGATATTAAAAGTGTCTCCGGCCGCCTTGCCAACTGATCATTTCCCTCCATCCCCACATCCCCACACCCTTCCAGAAAGTTTGGGTTACTTGCCTCTGTTGTATATACCAATCCCTTTGCTTCGGTCCTAAACGGGCTCTCCAGAGTAATCGCGTCTTCAGGTTCCACCCCTTCCCCCAGTCATTCTAAATCATCCATTGTAAATGCATTAGCAAGTTTCGCATATCCATTGGTTACCGGTTTATGCCAGTCTTCCCATCCCGAGGTGTTCGTTCGCCGCCTAAAGCCGGCATTACCTGCCTCTCTGTGTCCCTGTAAAAAAAAAACTCAGGGGCAGCATTTTAATGCAGGCCCCACCTTCTACCTCATTGGGGCTCCACTGCCTTAAGGAGAGCAACTCCCTAACTAGCTGTGGGTGTCTAAGATTTACAATTACACAATCTACAGCGTACTTCATCTTACTCGCTCCTATCCAAGCCACCCTCCGTGCCATGAGAATGTGCCTAAGGTGGAATGTGCTTACGTTCGTGTTTTTGACCATCCAGTGTGCTGCCTTGTTAATCAGGGTTCTTGTTATTTCTTCTCTATTTTGGCTACATGTTGGAACCCCTGTCAATACAATAGTGTAGGGGCAGGATGCCGGCGGAAGATCAAGGGTCTGTAGACCCTGGGTACTACGTACATGGTCAGAGGAGATTGGGTATGGAATAGTTACAGTCTTTCCCTCCCCATTATGTGTGGTAGCTGTAAAGGGATTGGAAGTGTTACTAGGCCCCAAGCTTAGTTGGTTCCTAGTGTTTGTCCTTTGTCCCTCCTTGGCTACCTCATTCCCACCTATAGGCTTGCCAACGTTAGAGTTCCCCTCCCCTATTCCCTTATTGCTGTTAACTGGCTCCGGGCAAGGCAAGGTCCCTATCCTCTCCTCCACCGCCCTTACACTAGTCGCGGAGGGTTGTCCCCTTTCTTGATCTAGTATCCTACATATGTTCCCTTCTAATCTATTTATTTCTTTGTGCACTGGCCCTAGATGTGCAAGTAAAAGTGATTCCAGTTTTAACTCTAGTGCCATAGCAAATCCCTGGGACCAATCCGCTCCACCACAATTTGGGCAACTTTGACATGCTGTACTCGCGGTCCCCCCCATCTTTGTTATTCTTGTCCCCCCCTTTCCGTTTAGTTGTAATTTTGGGTCTTGTAGACTGTGACGCTCCCTTAGCTGAATTACCAGTAGCCCTGGAGACGACTGGGGGGGGCTACTATAGGGGCGGGGGTTGTAGTGAGTAGGAACTTTTTGGAGCGTGTCACCACTTCCCCAACTGACCCTTGTGAGGAATCTGATTCACCCACATCCAGTGTTACTAGGGCTGTCCCTTCCCCCAATCCACTCATCTCCAGTGACCCTGGGGGAATGGCAGCATGCCCATTTATTTCACCCATATGCGTTTGAACTAGGTTTGAAACACTTCCCGTCGGCTCATTTGGTTTGGCTAACTCACCAACCCCTTGTGCCAGCAAGTTGGTGTGAACCTGTGCCTTAGTGCATTGAGTAGGTGTAATGTGCACAGTGTTTGCTTGAGCTAAGGGGGTGTCAACTCTGGGGGAGGGGCATGCAGCTAATTTGCCCAAAGAAGATCGTTTCTGTGCAATCAGGGTGTCCAGGGACAATTGCTTTTCAGTCAACTGTATATCATGTGTGAGAAGGGACTGTGGTCTCAGTCCCCTTCACTCCTCCCCCCACCCTGGACTGTGTGGGCTTACTGTTCGCCATACTCGGGGCATTGCTTCACTCCAATGACAGGAAGCAATACCTTTAGTAAGCTCTCGACGGTAGATTAGCAGTCAATCAGGTGCACTTCCAGGGGCTGCTAGATGTCTGTCCCCCCTGGAACGTTTGACAGCAATAGGTAAACCCCTTGGAAAGTCTTAAGGGGTGGCCGGCCCGGCCTCATGTGGCCCCGGAGGGCCACAGATGGCCCACCCTTTGCCCGGGCTTAGCCCGGCGTCGCCCACGCGCGTCCCACGACGCGAGGGCTGGCCTTGATTTTTAATCGCCTCCAGGCGCGGAAATTGGCTGGAGCGGCTTCCTGCCGCAGGTCACCCTGGGAGATGTAGTCTCCCCCTCTCAGCGGCCACGCCGGGATGGCAAAGGCTGCGGCGGCGAGGAAAGACAGGAGCCAGGAGCTGGGAGCGAGACCAGCAGTGAGCAGGTGAGGGAGGGAGTCAGTCAAGGCTGCAGGCAAAGATGTCCCGATATTCTGGACGATGAACCCCTCTTATTCAATCTTCGAATATTTGGACTCCGCACTGGATAAAGATCTTGAAGCAAAAGAAATTGTGTGATCCTTACCTAAATTTTGTTGTCCAAAAATTGCACCAAGACCATTCAGACTGGCATCAACAGTAACTGTGCAATGATGCCCATGAACGAATGGACTAAGCGCAGGAGCATTGACCACCAACTTCTTAATATTTTGAAAAGCAGTATTAACATCATCTGACCAAACAAAACTAGTACCTTTCTTGAGCAGAGTTCTCAAAGGTTGGACACAAGTAGAATATTCAGGAATAAAACGAGCATAGTACTCGCAAAGACCTAAGAAAGATCTAAGGGTATCTTTAGCTGAAGGAGGCGGAGCTTTAACAATAGCCACAAATTGCAGAATTTAGATTTAATACCTTCTGGAGTGATGGTATGGCCCAGATAATGTATTTGCTCAACCAGAAACTTTACATTTCTCAGGTTGAACCGTGACCCCTCTAGAGTTTAAGATAGAAAAGACTTTATGTAAAATTTGTAAATGTTCTTCCTTTGTTTCTGTGAAAACAAGAATGTCATCTTGATATGCTTGAAGGTTTTTAATATCTGTGAAAAGAACATCCATGACCTTTTGAAAAACTGAGGCTGCCGAAGCTAAGCCAAGTGGCAGCCTCAAAAATGTGTAAGCTCCAAAAGGAGTAACAAATGTGGTGAGGCCTTGAGAATCATTGCTAAGAGATATCTGGTGGTATGGAGAATGAAGATCAATGCTAGATATTTAGCATGACCAATATTAGCAAGCATTTGCTGTATATGTGGAAGAGGATGACAGTCGACGACAATATTGCGATTTAGAGACCAGAGGTCCACACAAAGACGAAGATCCCTATTTTTCTTTTTCGCAATAACAATAGGAGATACCCACTGAGAGGAGTCAGTTGTGTAGTGTAGTTCCTATATTCCCAATAGGCTCTGCGCATTGGAATAACATAAACGATAGTTTAGACGTAGGACTGAGGTCGACTAGGTCTCTATTGAATATGTTAGACTTAATTATGAATGCCAGCTAGCTCAGAGGTCACTAGAAACATTCTTGAGTAAACAGGAAGGTGTTAACTTTCCTGATGAGACAAGAAGGGATTAGTTTCTGATAACCGCATAAACATGACAACTTTGCTCCCTCCAGAATAAGGAGTATGGGCCCGATGTAGGTAAGCAAATACCGGCCGTTTCCGACCGGTATGTGGATATTGATATGTAGGGGCATGTCAAATTACAGAATCTGTAATTTTACTGAATCTGTAATTTTACCGATTCGGTAAAATACCAAATTGGTAAAATTACCGATTCTGTAATTGTACATGTAGGTAGCACTGTAATCAGTGCTACGAGGGTTTAAGAATTCGTTATTTACCACCAACTAGAAGTTGGTGGTAAATAATGAAAACCCTTTAAAAAGCATTTTTTTTGCTTTAAAAATGTGCCATGTTGCAGACATACATGCCCTAAGGGCATGTATGTCAGCAACATGTGCACCCATGCACCATTGAGGGGTGCAACAGGGTGTCAAAGTGACACCCAGTCCCCCTTGTAAATTAGGTACTTTTACCGAATCAGTATTTACCGATTCGGTAATTGGCATTGATCCCTATGGGCCTCAAGGGTATGATTCGGTATTTAAGAGTAGGTAAATCGAGATTACCTACATCGGGCCCTAAATCTCCAGAGTCGCGGAAACAATAGATAACTATTTCACTCAGTCAATCATGCATGTTTAGTTTCACCAGAGGCGCAGAGAAATAGAGAGACGGGCGTTTTCAATAAAAGTGGTTATTTATTGAACAGTCTTCTTTCTCATGCAAGAGAAGTGAGTTGCCACAATTGTAATACTTGTCATAAAGTAAAGTGCGTACAGTAAAAGGAGTATTATGAAATAATACTGTAAAAGCATGGTACAGTTTCTAAGCATACCGTGTTTCAAATAGATAAAATATATACATACATAAAATCATTGACTAAACGTACTCAACTGGTGCTTCTAAGATACGCCTACCCAGGTGTACCTAACCTAAGCCTAGTACGTGGGAAGGAGTAAGTGATCTGCAGTTTAAGTTAAGTTCGTTTTTTCCAAGAATCTGAATCAAGAATTCTCTAAGGATATAATCGGCTCCGTACCTTGGTTATAGAATGAAGGAGGTCTTGTATCTCGTTCTCAGGACTCGATCTCCCAGTAACCCTCAAGGGTGACTGGAAACACTGGAGCTGGATTTCTCGGCAGAAGAAAATACAGCGTCTTTCTCAGTGCGTCCATGGGAGGGTCGGCTTCCTTCGGCACTTGCCTCAGCAGGGCGTCGGGCAAGTAGATAGTTGATCTGCTCCGAACCACCGTGTGTTTGCTAGGGCAGCTGTTGGTATATTTATACCTGGAAGGTGCCGGGTTTGACGTATGGTTGGACATAAGACGTCACTAAGAACTTGCAGTTCTTTCAGGATTCCAGGAGTTCTTGGACAAATCAAAACAGAAGCAGGGGGAATTCCCGGGCTGCTGGAGGCTTGGTTTGTTTAAAGAACACGTTGTACTTTCTAGGAGTCTATGGGAGTAGCCTTTCCATATTTGGACTGCATTGGCTATGAATAAATATGGATATGATTCTTATGCCTTTATAAGGATATGATTTGTTATAACCACATAAGGGCATAAATCGGGAATTTATAAATAGGGTCCTAGATACGTTCACAACAGTTGAAGTGATGACACCATCTACAACGAGTCTCTCCAATTGTTTTTTGAGATCGTCTATGACACTAATAGGGACTGGTCTGACCTTGTGAGTGACTGGTGTAGCATTAGATTTGAGTTTGATAACATGTTCAAAACCTTTAATAGTACCAATCCTATCACTAAAGAGAGAAGAAAATTCTTTTCTAAGTAAATCAATAGGAGAAGAATCATTATCAATAGATAAAATGGGAAGGTCTCCTAAAACAATTGGATTTTTGTGACCAGGTTTCAAATGAATACCTAATTTGCCTAAGTCTCTCCAACCAACCAAGTCTCTGCCTTTGAGTGCAATGTAAATCTTGGTTTCAGTAGATCTACCAAGAATGTTAAGGGAGCCAATGAAGAAACTAAGAAGATCAATATCTTTGTCACCAAAAGCTTTTGGACAAATATCAGGAGCTTGTAATGGTATGGAGTGACCCCAAACATTGAAAAAGGTAGTGTCAGCAAATACAGTAATAGGGGCACCCGAATCAGCCATAACCTGTATAGATTTATTATTGATGAGGGCTTGACACAATGGTTTTTCACAATCAGATGGTTCATCAATAGACAAAAGCATGTTGGAAAAAGTATTAGTTCACTCAGGAACAGAATGATCAGAGACTGGGTTGAGAGAAGACTGTACAGGAGACTCTAATACAACACTATGTATTCTGACATTTTGATTTGGATTTTTATAGAAGCGACGAGATTTACAAAATTCCTGGAAATGACCTGACCTTTTGCACTTACCACATTTTTTACCTAAAGCAGGACATGAAAGAAAATTAGCAATGTGGTTTTTAGAACCACACCTAAAGCAAAAACTACTTTTAAAATCTTTATTAACTTTGATAGCTGAAATGGAGAACTCAGCATTCTCAGAAATATATGAAATAGGTGAATGACCTTCATTTCCAGCTAAAGCTTGCGATGAAACTATGGAACGCTCAATGTTTTTCCCAATGTCAATTACTTCTGAAAGAGATGGATTGCAAAAAGTCAACAATCCTTCTTGGACATGTGTCCGCATGGGTTCGTACTCCACTCCTGGTGCCAAATTATGTACCATCGAAGGAATGATCCGGAGACAGGAATACTTATAATTAAATAGACTTTATTTGAAGTCTAGATTAAGTAAATAAAGGACCCAAAGCAAGGGCAGACAAGCTCAGTAGGAAACCAGAGGAAGAATGAATTCTGAGTGAATTCTAGAATAGAAGGATAGAATAGAAGGAATGAAGAGAATAGAAATAGAAATAGAAGAAATATACAGAGTATAGAATACTACAGGTCCCAGACAAAAGGTGTCACTTGTAATGAGAATGAGAAGCGCGAGTTTCACTGCCCAAACGTAGAATCATACTTGCTCAATAAAGGTGAAATGTTGAAGTGATGCGATACCGTTCACCCCTGATGATGCAATGTCAAAAATCCACCCAAAATGATCTCCGTTGGTATAGTAAAGTCCCAAAAAGGTTCCCTGAAGGCTCAGCTACCATGAAAATGAAGTAAGGGGTAGCACAACCAAAGAGCACTGCTCGGGCCACGAGGAAGCTGAGACAAAGTTAAAATCGACTTTATCTCAAGGGAACAAAACATGGTTGGCAACCGCACGTAAAACAACAGAGCCTTAGTTGGCAAGTGCACTGAATAAGTAGGAGTTTGTGAATATAAAATGGCGTTATGCAGCAGGACGTAAAGCCGGGTGGCTCATGGCACGTCAAGGCATCAAAAGCTGCTGATGTGATGAAAACAGCTCTGCAAGGCTCAAGGAGGCTAAAGAGCGACCTGAAGGTAGGGTTGGGCGTGAAGTAACACACCACTGTTTTTTGTTTTTTTAAACCGCAGAGAGGGCAGTTAAACAGCCAAAGTGAGGGGCACAGAGGCAAATGAAAAACTGAAAAAATAAAATTTTCAATAATATACTCACAACCAATCAAGCATGGAGGAAACTTGACCTCCAAATTCCTCCAAGCGGCTTTACTTTGCCAGTGCTCGGTAGTTAGTCTAAGCAGTGGTGCTGCTGTTTGCAGAACCAGTAGCTGCAACAAAGTCGAACAAAATGGACTTGTTCACTGCCAGACAGTCCACTTTAAAGAAAATTAACACTTTGAACACGAAGGCAGCGAGAAAACACCAACAAACTTGCTCTCAGAGCACGACACTTCCCACATAGATTGAGTGCCCAAATACAACAGTAAACACAGCACGATAGGGAAGATGCTGAAGCGACTGTAGGCAGTAAGAGTTTTTAAGGTGACAGCAGGGTGATAACAGATTACCTGTGATACACCACGTGCTGGTTCTTAAAAATCAAGACACACTATATTTTGAGTAGGGTCAGAGGCCAAAATGTATAAACCAACCGGGATATACAGCCCCGTTGTAAACTTGTCAATACACAAAATGTACCCCGGAGTCTAATGGAGAAGAACACTCTAGCTAACCAAGAATCTAAAGAAATATACAAAATTTGTATGGATTGATGAGTGATGGGAATCCATACAAATTTTGTATATTTCTTTAGAGTCTTGGTTAGCTAGAGTGTTCTTCTCCATTAGACTCCGGGGTACATTTTGTGTATTGACAAGTTCTTAAAAATCGTCACGAACAGCAGGAACTGACTTTTTGAAATACTGTAGGAACAGCATGAACAGAGTTTTTGAGACGCTGTATGAACAGCAGGCAAACTTTTTGAGATGCTGTGGGATCAGCAGGCAGAAACTTGAGCTGCGTAGAGACTGGAACTGGCGCTTTTGCGTAGAGGGCGACCGATGTGAGGTCACTGGTGGGGCTGAAATGTGCTAGTAGTTGAGTAAGTGCAGCTGTAGTTGACAGGAGGTTACCAGATGGTCCACACTTGAAGATGGAGGTCTTGAAAGGCACACACGTGTAGTTCCATTACAACAATGTTGCCACAAAACTGTAGTAATCACTCCAAGCTAGTTGAGATGTTTTAGGAGTATTTATTGTGGATCAGTAGAACTGTAGTAATACAGCCCCACCAGGAGCAGCCAGCAAGGTGCTCAGCCCTTCTCCAACTGTGCATTATGGGGCCGATTAGGATGGCGGACGGACTTGCGTCCGTCCGCCACCCCTGAGTAGGAGGGACCGTCCGCATGGGCAGCGGCGGTCCCTCCATGGCAATTAGGATGTGACCGCCAGGGTGGCGGTCACATCCTCTATTTTTAACATTGCGGCGGGTGCAGCTTCAAGCTGCACCCGCCGCAATGTTAAAAATGCATGTGTTGCATTTACATGCACAAAGCGGCAGGCACCGCACGGTGCCTGCTGCTTTGTGTACGCAAATGCAGGGGGGTACCATAGGTACCCCCAATGTGCACCCCCCACCCCCCATTCACCCAGGGGGCCCGCAACGGGCCCCCAAAGTGAATGTCCGTATGCTTTTCCATGGCGGAAAAGCCGCCGTGGAAAAGCATATTTACACCAACATCATAATATGGCGGACGGTGTCTCATAGACACCGCCTGCCATGTTATAGCTTTTCCACCGCGGTCGGAAGCCGACCGCAGCGGAAAAGCGGCGGACGGAATTCCAGACCCACCAGCCATCCTAATTTGGCGGTGGGTCTTTGGAGTCTCCGCCGCGGTTTTTCCGCATCCTCCAGGCCGGCGGACACTTCCGCCGGCCCGGAGGATGCGGAAAAATCGCCATCCTAATCGGCCCCTTAATACACCAACATTCCATGTTACATCATCTCTACAGGGTTCCACTGGTGGAGCAGTGGATGACATGAACAGCACCATAGCTAAGATACAACAGTTAACTACACCCACCCCCAGGGATCAAAATTCTTTTTGCAGCACCAATTGGCTCTTTAAAGTCTGGCTGCCGTGTATCATCCCTTGGTGCCATTGGCCTAGGCCTGCAGGATACATTTTGATGGTTCTTACAAAAGGCCAGTAACTCTCCATTATTTCCAGAATATGTTCATACATCAGTGTAACTGGCCTGAGACCAGGAGTGGATGCTGAAGACCCTGTGGATTAATCAGAAAAGAGTTACTTGAGGCACAGCACCGGAAATGCAATCAACATTTTAGAAAGCACTGGAAACAATACCCAATTCCGCCAACAATAAGTGAGCATCACCCGATGTGCTAGTTGATAGCGGACTTGCGCAGGGAATCTTGGGATCCCTACAAAGGGGTGAAAGACACATTGGAGTGCTCTGGACCAGTCCTGGGGAGATGCATCTGTGGCTAGAGCCTTCGGACTTGGCTGCCAACAGAAGAAATGAGGAAGCTGGTGAGTGAAGTGGGACACAAACACATCAGCCATCAGCCTAGTCACATAGCAGTTCTTTGAGTACTCTGGAGAGCACTGCCTATTCTTTTTCTTTAAGCACTTTGAAATTTAAACAAGTGGGGAGGTTTGGATCCCACTTTCATATACATTTTCCAGATAGGAGATGTGGATCCATGCTCTAAGGCTTCAGACAAGTTTGGGGGTGGTTCTTATTTAAGTGTCATTTCCTGGCTGTTACTCAGACACAGCCATCGTACAACATAGTGCCTCGTAACAGGTAGAAATGGAGTTAGCTCCAAGCAGCTGTATTCAAAGCAAGTGCACAGTGGAGTCTGAGATATTTGCACATGCCGTACACCAGACTTCCTGAGGCAATAATCAGAGACAGGCAAAAGGCCTAGAAATGTCATCACACGGGGCAACATAAACTGCAGTCTCACCCGTCAGTCCATCCATCCACTAAATGGCAGTGCTCAGGAAGAATCAGCAGCTCCTTGCTAACAAGGTCCTGATTGAATTGTTCCTGTTTCTATGTCTTGACCCCCTCCCCCCATCAGTCCACTTCTAATGCACATAGCGTGTATCGAAATATGAAGACACCTTGCTGCAACCCTTGCTTTCCAATCTCCCAGCATTTATACAAGACAGCAAGGACATCCTCAACAAATTGGATGACTTACAATTGGCTGAGGAGTTCTTGTTCGTCACATTTAATGTTACTAGCTTATACACCTGTATAAAAACACTATTTGGATTGTGGGCCGTAGGCTACTTTCTCAAATCAAAGAGAGGGGAATGGTTTGAACATAATGAAATACTCATTGATATGATGGACATAATTTTATCCAAGAACTTTTTCCTGCATGGTGGTCACTGTTACCACCTGAAACAAGGGTCTGCGATGGGTTCAAAATTTGCCTCATCATATGCAGGACTTTTTATAGATTGGTGGGAAAAGGAACACGCCTGGGGTCAATATGCCTCCCCTTGGCTAGAAAACATCATTTTCTGGGAGAGGAATATCGACGATATTATTGTCACCTGGAATGGCTCAGTAAAAGAATTGATTGAATATCATAGCTTTCTAAACGATAATCCATAAACGTAAATTTAACCATGGCATAAAATTATTCCAAGGTAGATTTTTGGGATATTACGTTATATGCAAAAGATGATCTGATTCACAGCACTTTATACTGCAAACTGACGACTTGCAATTATACATTATACGCCACAAGCGCGCACCCGAAATCCACCATCGATAATATCACAAACTGTGAAATGATGAGGGTGTGGCATAATCGCAGCAAACAAGACAGGTTTAAACACAATCTGGCTGAGGTTAAGGATCGCTTTATAAAGAGAGGGTACAAGATGAAGGTAATACAGAATGCTAAGAACAGGATAAGCCATGTGCAGAGAGAGACCACACTAATAAAATCTAGGAAGGATCCTGGATTTAGAAATTATATCAAGAACATTCACTTTGTCACAAGATTCAACAAGCATAGCAACGATGTGTACAAGATTCTTCTAAAGCACTGAGCCTTATTCCAAAATGTGCCAGGCGTCAATCATATCATCACTAAGAAACCCAAAGTAATCTATTGACGTGGCAAAACAATTCGAAATACACTGTACCCTAGCTATGTGGAACCCAAAAAAAGACATCAGAACTGGTTACCACGAAAGATACAAGGTTTTTTCACATGCTTGGACTGCAATGTCTGTAGGTATGGAACAAACAGTCTCAATTCAAATATAACACAGAGCAGCCATTTACCACTCGTCATAATATTAATTGCAAAACATGTTTTGTCACATACATCATTGGATGTAGCTGTAACATCATCTATATTGGCAGTACAGTCAGACCGTTGAAAACCCAAATTCAAGAAACAACAGGACCCTAGAGATCCAATGACTGCACAGTGCACATAGGACTGAACAACATGCCGGCAAACCTGAGCTTTGGTTTCATGGGATGGTCTATCCCATTAAACCCTTAAGAGCTAGCATGTGTGCCAACATCCCCACAGAATGTAAGATGTAATTAATATAAAATGTAACTCTCGTTGCCTCTCTCCTACCACTTATTTCCCCCTTTTTTCCTGCCTTTTTCTGACTGCCTCTCTCTCTTTTTCTCTAAATAACGTCATGTGGGGTTAGCTAAACAAACGTGTCATAATGTCTCAGGGCACTGATGTATAAACTGCGATTGGTACAACCTATGCTAACCCTGTAACATAATTACTAATGTGTTCTTGTATAAAAATAAATAAAACACGCTGAAATTAAAAACAGCTAGGGGTAGAGACAGAGAGTTGACATTACAAAGCAACTAAGCAAGTTGGATTTGTCGTCTTCGTTGCGTCGATATGGGTCACAATACTGATGATGAGTTTCACTATTTTTTGTAAGAAAACAGGTCTACTATATGTCCGTTTGCCATTTCCTATCCTGGCCTCTACTCCACAGGATAGGCACTGTAGCACGTATGTGCTGGAGAGCCCAGTTTGTGCTGTGGTCTGAAGACAGGGATTCTGACTATACTCCACCTTCTACTTCCGCCTTCATTCCACAAGAAAGACATGATAGCATGCATGTACTGCAGAGCCCAGCTTTTGCTGGTATCTTTTGATTAGGAATCCATTCGATCACCATTGTTCTGCCTCGTTACATTATTTCATGCAATTAATTTATATCATTTACATTGCTGCTTGGGCGCTATGGAGAGGCCGCTTATCCTATTTATTCTGAGATATAATATTATATGGCACTACTTCAACTGACATCTGGATCTGGTTATTTTATATGCCTGTGGATAAAAAATCTCTCCCTTTTTTAGTCTTTAATAGTTACTGTGACATTAAATTTTTCGGCAAGATAGGGTGTGCTCTCCGTTGAAGATACATCACGCAATCAATCACAAAGAACGTTACGTCTCCTGAACAAAAACAAGACCGCCCTAGTGGGTGGGATCCTAATACGAAACCAACACGGGCCGCCACAAGACAGAACTGAAGCTTGTCACAGTACTAATACTTAAATAGCATGTCGGGTTATGTTTAAAAGTACGCTTTTGATTACTCTCATTGCGAGTGCCCAAAAATTATTTTAGTAGGTCTGCCACTCATATGAATTCTGAAGCGGCATGACGGATGGGGTGGCACTATGAGTTAGCTTATGCAGTATTTTTTTATTTTTTATATTTTATGGAATATTTTGTACAGGTATGAAATTGTAGCCTTGTAATCGGGCAATTTCAACTTAGGTGTTTCCCCTCGCATTTCAGGCCTTTTCAAAATACATACTAAGGTTTACAAGTTGCCCTTAATACAATCACCTGGTAAAGTCACATTTTTTCCCTCTTCTTTCATTTGCCTTGAATTTGCATCTACTGCTATGATATAACAGCATATTCCTGTCTGTAGGTTTACTGCCCACGAGCAAAATGGCCCATGGGGGCTGGGATCGAAATAAAGAAACAATGTTAACCGCTACGGGGAAGATCTGAAGCCCACTAAGGTAGGAACATTAAAATAAAGCGGTGGGAAGTTAGCTTTGCTGCTTCCTCTGCAAGTTCGACTTAATCTAAGTGATCCTTCATATACGCGTGGCTGGTGTTCCTGCATTGATGTGCCGTTTTAGCGATTTTTAGGTCTCGCCTAGCATTGCTGCACGCATGCGCAGCTCGATCGGCGAGATTTATTGCTGATGAGGAGTTTTAGAAGAGAGCATCAAGCCCCACCCCTTATTTCCATTGGCTGGCATCACCGTTTATGCTAAACCGTGGCCTGCCATTGGAAATAAGCTTTCTGGGGTGCCCCCTTTTCACTTTTTTTTCCTGGCCCATCCGGACTGGCTCGCCAGCTTCACTGCTGTCATGAATACTTTTCTTGTCTGCTTGTTTATTTAACAAGCAGATAAGAAAAGTCTTCACAACAGCCATGAAGCTAGTGTGCTACAAGCTGGTTCCTCATTGGCAATTGTACCCGCTCCTCCCTTCCCTTCCCTTCCACCACCCAAAAGCAAACTTCCCAGAGTTGCGTTGGTCAGTGCGTTGGTTGCTACGTCCTCAGTACATGTTTTTAACTTTCTGAGGCTTCACAAACCAAACATAAATGTAATTATTCCCGATACTACCGGCCATTGTCTTCTTTGCCGTCGAGTGATCATGTAGATGAGCGTGGCACCCGCTTTTGGGACACCGGGCTCCATTTATTGTATTTTTTTTTAAACTGTAGACAGCTAAGCGCGGCTCCCACTTTCGGTACACCGAGCTCCGTTTATTTGATTTTTTTTAACTTTACCCAGCTGAGCGTGGGGCCCGCTTTCGGGACACAGTGCTCAGTTTAAATGTTATATAGTGGAAATGTGGAGCGTGGCACCCGCTATAGGGACCTCGCGCTCCATTTGTTTAAAAAAAAAAACTTTACCCAGCATTCAAGATTGGTTTTGTTGAGCTGCCCAATCAGCCTCCCGCTTCAAAGTTAAGGTATTCAAGATTGATGAACGTATCCCAGCTCCACGTCACACTACATCTATCCAATTTTGAGTACAATGTTTATGGTGACTCACATGAACGATGGAGGTTTGTTCGTGAGTGGATTTAAAGGTTAGCCATAGTGAAACAGCTGTGAAGTGTTATAGCCATTATTAAAGGGCTCCTGTTGCCGTGCATACAGAAACGTATTGCGGCAGCAGCAGAGACTTCAGTTCACACAGGGACTGCGTTCAGTTCACAGCGCTGATTGTGCACATGACCTACTATGCATTATTTGTATGTGCTTGAATTACACACTGTGCATATCAACTAAGTGGGTGCTCTTGGTATCGGCAGTTGAAGGATGAAAGCCTGGTCCAGCCGGCTATAATTCCCATATTAGCCCTGCAGGATTTGAATGGGCTTTCAGTCCCATGTGCTACTGATGTTGCTGGTAGGGTCTGTTAATGCAGGATTTCCCCCCTTTTTTCCTTGTTTTTCTTTTTTGTTTCTCATTTTCTTTCTTAGTCAACAACGAAGGGGACAAGTCCACCGTACTTGTCCTGGATAAAGCTGGACGACAAGAAAGGTACAGTGTTCCTGGGTGGCAAGTCGACCATCTGGTGAGTACTCACAGTGGTGGGGAGGTGGGGAATACCTCCTTTCAGAACTAGGACTCTCACACACCCAGCAAGCTAGGTGTCATGCTCCATCATATGGGTCTGCTCATCGTTAATCCGGCGCTGCAATGCTCGATGGGCACCCATAAAGGGGCTCTTTATCGGAGATCTTTTGTTCCTTGCCGTATAGGTGCCGTGGGTGTGAGGGACCTAGTAAGATGTAGATGTGGTGTATGGGTTAAAACAGGTAAGGGAATCCTCTATAATTATTTTTATTCTGGAGAGGTCACAACCTGATTAAAAAATAAAAGAAGAAGGAGGGCGATTATGTTGTTTTAATCTGACAAAAATTTCGTTCTGCCCCTTAGCGGTCAACATGTTTCTCGCCTGTAAAGGTCTCTAATAGATGAGTTGGCGATTCCTCAGGACAAAGTGACTAAACAAAAACTATCTACGGTGTGTGGTGTGGTGCTACATACCACTTTTTCTCACTGTAGGAATTTGCCCCGGAGAAAAGCAGCCAACATCTTATAGATTCATGTGCTGCTTCATCAGACTGCTACAGGGGAAAGGCGTCCCAGTACGTGCATTTCTAGACAAACAAGAAATGACTATTCTCTGTAAAAATTATTACACAATTTTAGAATGAGAGATGTTCTTTAATCACATCCTCATCCATGCACATTTATGCAAAAGCGTATTCAATCAATATAGAAAAAACATTGTGCCCAAGAAATGGCGGGGGAGCAGGTGGGGTAGGTAAGTGGTTTGTTTCGACCCACGAATGATGTAGGTTGAGTTCCACCTTACTATGGGGTCTTCTTCAGCTTATGTTAGGCACTATACTTCACATGAATTTGATATCGAAGCTTACCCTCTAATTTGTACATATTCTAGGGCTCTACGTTTCAGCTCGTGGTGGGTAGCAATTTAAATCTCAACCCCTCTTGACATTTGTTTATCTAGGAGGATGGATTGTGTTATCCTAAATTTAAGACCTCAAGGGGCTCCCACTTAGTCTGCCATAATGTTGTCGGATGGTGGGTTAGTAATTAACAAATGGCCCCTAATACACTAATGCACTCATGTAGGATCTGTGAACTCGCATGTGTTATATTTGGAGAAACTTATTTATATGTGGTTGGGTACAGTGGCATATTATATCCTAATTTTTGGGGGATTCTCTTTATTTATAGGCTTGGTTGTAATATCTATCCACCTATCACTTTGGAATGGTCGGAGGAAAGGAATGTGTATATACATTGCAGCTGTGTCGTGAATAACAATACTTTTGGAATTATTATCAGAAGCGTTAAAGAATCTCGCCATTAAATACAGTATGCTATATTAAATATCTGGAGGCACATTCGGTTTCTTAGGATTAAATTGCATTATCAAACTTTTTTTTATGCAGGATCAGGTGCAGGACAAGGGGCCTTTACTTCTGTCCCTCCTCTTCCCCTTCTCCATTTTGGTTATGGTTTGACCAGTCCTGCTGTATCAGTAATGAAAGAAAGTATAGATTCAAGGAGCGAACCATTGGGATAGACTTACCTATTGGGAATAATAATGATGGACTACCATGTGATTATGGAGAATGTTCTTTGATACACAATCATGTAATTTTTCACCTCACAGTTAGATCCTGATGGGGTTCAGACTAGTCTCATTGGCATTGTTTTTTTATATGTAGATACTGTGCCTGATGTAAATAGTTATATTTGTTTTTTGACTTTTTTCGTTTGTTGATTTTTAACATTGTATTGTCTTGGTACATATAAATGTGATGTTGTCTGTCCATGATGTTTTCTATATTTGTGTTAGGCACCTTATATTTTGTCTGCTTTACAGCCCTGACGAAGTCCACAGAGGTGGACGAAATGCGTTAGCTGGGTTTTAAAAGATTTCTGTGAAGATTAAATGATATTCTGGAAATGAAAGTGACTTGATGGACTACATCTTTTTGGAAATTACTTTATAGTGGTGCATTTCACAATTGAAAAAAAAAGCATAGTAGTGTAAGAGTGTAGAAATGCTCACCTCTAGTCGTAGATCTTGATTGCAAGGTTAGTGTATCATGACACTCCCTCATGCCCTCTGTCTTCTTTGTTTCTCTCTTCACCTGACACCTTTCTACCTCACTTTTGTCTACTTCACCCCCTCTGTCTCTACCTCTACACCATGTTGTTCATCATCTATCTACTCCACCAATCACTACAACCGACCCTTGGCTGGACATTACCTCTCTTTCTGCTATCTCTCTTACACCTCTTCCATTTCTCCATGACCTCTCTTTCTTTGCCTCATTTATCGTTTTATTTTATGTCACTCTCCTTATTTCACCTCTCCTTTTCTACCTCACCACTGTTTCTTTTTCCTTCTTTTGTTAACTTTACATCTCTATGTACCTTTACCTTCTCTCACTGTCAATCCTTTCTGTCTCACCTATGTCTCACTTTCTCAAATGCATCTCTCGGCCCCACCTCCCCACCTCTCTACCTCTTACAACCTCACCTCTTTCTCTCCCACTCTGTGATTAACTCCATCACTGTACCACTCTCTAGCTCATCCCTCTCTGCACCCTACACCTCTTTCTGCACTTCACGTGCTGTGATGTATTCCTATAGGTTCTGTATCGATCCCCCTATTCCTGACCCTATTCTGGTTAACAAGTTAACTAGCAGCCATCCCATGAGGCAGAAAACCCCCATGATGCAGGAACCGTTATCTGATTAAGCCACACTACGGCACAGGAACGTGTTATCTGATTAGGTCATAACGCTTGCCATCTAATTAGACAAGCGATATTCCTCCAGCCCCTGATAAGGCATACGGAGTTCTCAAAACAAATCAAACCTATGACAACCTGGGAAAAACCCTGCGGCCATTGTTTTGATTTCATCGAGAACTTCAGCAAAAGAATGTGCTAACGACCAGGTCGTATGACATCCTTATTGACGTATCTATGTCCATCCTTACGTCAATCTCGGCACCATAAAGGTATAAATATTACCGATATTGCCCTATGCAAACACACGCGGTGGTGACGAGATCGGAGCAGCCAGACTTGCCGAAGCCCAGAGCAGAGCAGACCCCGCTGGCGCAGCCCCGCCTTCCTGACGCGCTGAGAACGAGAAGCTGACTTTTCTCCTGCCGAGAAATCCAGCTCCGGCGCTTCCGGGTAGCCCTCGCAGGCAGCCTGGAATATCGAGACCAGAGACGAGAGATACCATCCCTCATTCATCCTAGATTCCAGGTACAGAACTAAATAACCCCTCGCAGAGAATTCTTTAGTCAGTCACTTGGCAAAACAAACTTAACTTAAACTGTAACTTTCTATTCCCGCCCACGTATTAGGCTTAGGTCAGGTACACGGGGTAGGCGTAGTTAGAAACACCAGTTGAGTACGATTAGTCAAATGTATATGTGTATGTATATATTTTATCCATTTTAAACCATCATATGGCTTAGAAACCATATCAATGTTTTTACAGTATTATTTTATACTTCTGCTTTTAATGTATGCACTTTACTTAACCATAAGTATTGCAATAATATCGATCCATTTCTCTTGTATGAGAAAAGAGACTGATCAATAAATAACATCTTTTATTGAACACGCCCGTCTCTTCCTTTTCTCTACAATCTGGTGAGACTAAGAATGCACGTACTGACTGAGTAAAATAAGTCGTCTTTTGTTTTCACACGACTCTAGAGATACACTCTTGATTAGGGGAGAGCAAAGTTGTCATGTTCTATGGTTGTCAGAAACTAAATCCCTTCTTGTCTATCCAGGGAGGTTCAACTCCTCCTTGCCTATTCGAGAAAGTTTCTAGTGAACTCTGAGCTAGCTGGCAAACCCAAAACTTTAAGTCTAATATCGACAGTAGTAGACCTAGTTAACGTCTGGTCTAGGCCTATACTATTGAAGGTATTATTCCAATGCGCAGAGCCTATTGGGATAATAGGAACTACACTACATGGCGCCCAACATGGGGCGCCATGTAGTGTAGTTCCTATTATCCCAATAGGCTCTGCGCATTGGAATAATACCTTCAATAGTATAGGCCTAGACCAGACGTTAACTAGGTCTACTACTGTCGATATTAGACTTAAAGTTTTAGGTTTGCCAGCTAGCTCAGAGTTCACTAAATCCGTTCTTGTCTATCCAGGGAGGTTCAACTCCTCCTTGCCTATTCGAGAAAGTTTCTAGTGAACTCTGAGCTAGCTGGCAAACCCAAAACTTTAAGTCTAATATCGACAGTAGTAGACCTAGTTAACGTCTGGTCTAGGCCTATACTATTGAAGGTATTATTCCAATGCGCAGAGCCTATTGGGATAATAGGAACTACACTACAGTGCTCTGTTTCTCTCTTACCTCTCTGTCTTTCTCCTCCTTCTTCCTCACACTGCCTCAACCTTTTTTCTCTTCTTATCTCCTTTATATCCCTCTTTACATTTTTCTATACCACACCCTTTCTGTCACCACTTTGTCACCCTTTTCTCTGTCTTTTATTTATTTATTTATCAGATTTATTGAGCGCACAAATACCCGTCGGTGTCTCTGCGTTATGGACTGTGCTAGCAGGGAAACAGTGACTATTGATTAAAGAGCCAGGTTTTTATTTCCTTCCTGAATGTGAGTAAGGACGGACTTGTCTTAATATGGGGTGGAAGACTGTTCCAAAGTTTGGTAGTGGCAACTAAGAAAGATCTTTCACCCCATGAGGCTTTTTATGTCCGTGGTACCGTCAGGAGGTTCGCTGAAGAAGACCTTAAACATCTTGAGGGGGTATAGGGGCATAGTGATTTAAAAAAAAATTCAGGTCCGGAGGTATGCAATGCTTTAAAAGTGATGGACAGAGCTTTGAACTTGGCTTTGTTTCTAACAGGTAGCCAATGAAGCTGTTGAATAATGTTGGAGATTGGTTTGAATTTGGGGGTACCTGTGAGCAGTCTAACTGCTGCATTCTGCACCAATTGCAACTTGCTTAAAACTCTTTCCTGAGCATTAATGAAAAGCCCGTTACAGTAGTCATTCCGAGACATGACTAAAGTACTGATAAGGGTCTTAGCGGCAGAGGTGGGAAAGTAGGGAAGGAGTTTCTTTATCATTTTGATGCTGAAGAAGGATGAAGAAACAACAGTATTTGCATGGTGCATGAATGACAATTTATTGTCGAAGATAACCCCCGAATTTCTTACCTTTGCAACTGGTGACGGATGTGATCCCAGTTCTACTGGCCACCAAGTGGGAGACCAGACAGGGAAGAGGTTGCCGAAAATCATGACCTCTGTCTTATGGGAATTTAATTTAAGGCAATTATCTGCCATCCCAGTACTGATTGCACGCATTCCCTGTTGGAAGTTGTGCACCATTTTAGCAACGTTGTTATTAACTGCCAGGACCAGTTGCGTTTCGTCTGCATATGATGTTATGCCCAGGTGGTGGGATTTAATGACCCTCGCTGAGTCAGACGCATAGACGTTAAATAAGGTCGGACTCAGCGAGGATCCCTGAGGCACACCACATGGCAAGGCAAACAACGGTGAATTAAAGTTACCAAAAGTAACTGACTGTGATCGGTTAGAAAGGAAAGAAGACAGAAGGGCCTTGGCCCTGTGGGAGATCCCAGAGTCACATGATCGACCGTGTCGAAAGCCGCAGAGAGATCGAGCAAGATCAGGACAGCGGACCCTCCTCCATCTAATATTTTCCCGATTTCATACGAGGACTTGATTGGGATTCATCTAGGCAATTATTTTGATCAATAAAGTCTGATAACTGGACATTCATGACATTTTCGATGATCTTAGCTGGAAAGGAGGGGACAAGCTATAGGTCTGTAACTAGTGTCATCTGATGATCCAAATTACTCTTTTTGATATGGGGCTTGATGGCAGTTTTTTCCCAAATAGATGGATATGTGCCAGTTTTAAACATCACATTAAAGATCTCGGCTAAGTTGGTGCCAATGATAACAGGGAAGAGCTTAAGGGTAGACGGAGGGCAGGGATCCTCAGGGAATCCCGAATTGATGGTGGTGAGTAAGTGTGAGATCCAGTCTGGAGAGACCTGATTGAATTCCTGCAGCGAAGGAGCAGGGTTTTTGTCTATGGATGTAGCTATGACATCGCCAGAGCAATTTATAAATTCTTGGGAAACTGCTGAAAGAGTGTCACTAGAAATGTGAGTTGTGAAGGTGGTATATATGTTACTGACTTTGTCTTGGAACTAAGTCGCCAGTGAGTTACAAAGATTTTGAGAGGCAACTATGGAGGTAGTAGGGCCTTGTCCAGATAGCTGAGTGACTACCTGATATAGGTGCTTAACCAAATCTTGCTGATTCTATTTGTTTACGATAAAATTTACTTTTTTTCTGTCACCAGGAGTGATATTTGGACAAAGCCTGTTTATAGTGAAGTTTTTGAACAGGATTATAATCTAAGCGCCAGTGATGCTCTTGGCATCTACAAATTTGTTTCTCGAGCCTGAGGGTTTTGCTGAACCAAGGGGCAGACAACATGGCCCTGTTATTAGACCTTTTTTTAGTAAGGACCGTCGTGGTATAAAAGCTGGCTGCCAACTCAGGGTCAGAAGGAACAACTAGCTGGGAGGCGAGTAGTTTGGATTTGAATTTTTGCGAGTCGATGTTGCCCCATGCTTTAAAGTGATTGAAGGAAGTGGGTTTGGTGGGCAAAGCAGGGGTGGTTTTAGATTGGATTTCAAAAAGGACTGCACAATGGTCCGCCAAGGGCATGGGGATAATATCTCCTAGGGTAAGTTGCTGATGGTTAAAAATGTGGCCCGCAAAATGAGTGGGGGATGAGACTAGTTGAGTAAGGCCTACCGCTTCAATTTCAGCCAGGAGGGCTAAGGTGTTTTGGTCTTCAAGGGCTTCAAGATGGAAATTGAAGTCTCCAAAGAAAGAGAAGTTGCTTTCTCCAGCCACTGACTCTAATAGACAACCCATAGAGGAGAGAAATTCTGGGGCATATTATTAAGGGGCTTTATCTCTGCTTTTTTGGCTTTAAAAGCCAAGAAAGCGGAGATAAAATTATCTCCCTATTACCAAGCTGTCGCTAACACCAGTTAGCGACAGCTAATAGGAGATAGTGACCATCTTGGGCCCCGCTTTGCATGTCAGTGATATTTATCACTAATGACATGCAAAGTGGGCGTGCCAAGATGTTAGCGACTGAAAACAGTCGCTAACATCGCTATCTCCTATTACCAACTTTTGGAGATATTCGCGCTAAGCCCAGGAGCAGTTCTTAGCCATGTTATCCAATGGGAGGTGGATAACATGGCTAAGAGCATTTGCTCGATAATGCATGAATATCGCTGACTTTTCAGCGATATTCATGCATTGCGGCCGTTTTTTATTGCATTTGCGATAAACCTTGCTAATAGCAAGGTTTATCTGCGATAAAAATCGCCGATTTGCGGCGATAATTTTTGTCTCTAAACAAGTTAGAGACAAAAATTATCTCTATTGGTTGGTAATATGCCCCTCTGTTCGGGAGCCTGGAGGTCGATAAAGGAGGATACCTTTAAAAGGATATTAGTGGGGTATCATGATAGTGAAGCTGACTGCTTCACAAATTGTTGTAGGGATGAGTACTGTTCTCACTATATAATTATCATGGTATATGATTGCCAGACCTCCTCCTTTTTTGGAGGCTCTATCGAATCTACTGACCGTGAAGCCCTCAGGAATTGCTGTACAGAAATCTGGGCCACAAGAAGGGTCACCCCAGGTTTCGGATATGAAGAGGAGGTCCAATTTAAGATCTTCAAGGAAATTTAAAATGTCATATTTGTGTTTGGGCAGCGACCGGGCGTTTATAAAGGCTAATCCAATGGTTCTCGGTGCAGGGTGTTGCACTTTGGTGAGTGGAGGCAAGAGATTGTAATGGTTGTCTAAGGAAAAAGGACAGAAGAAAGGAGACTGGTTTATTAGCTCAAGATTAATGGCCGGGCAGCTGTGAGAATGTATGTTGGTATAAATATTGCTTTGAGCTGCTCAGACGTGTATGTCAATGGTTTGGTACAAAGGTCTTTAGGGGTACCGACAGGGGGGGTGGCCCTAGGCCCAGTACAGGCGCTGTCGGCACATCCGCTGCGTGTAGCGAGTGGCATCCCGCTTAAGTAATGAAGGGGAGAGGAACAACTAGCCTGCTGACCTTCGTGGTGCTTCTAACCGGAAGTATAGTCACCACCAGTGAATGTGTGTGTGAGCTTCCCTCCACTCAAACTGACTGCTCTGTGGTGGACCGGGGAAGTGCAATATTGAAAAACTTTATCAGGTACAGTGCTGAATGAGTTAAAAACAGTGAAATGCGGTGCAATTAAAAATTATTCAAATTCTCTAGCTACTAAGTCGCAAGAGCCCTTAACCAGGCGCTCCTGTTAAGTTGACTATCAGCATGTTTTACCTGCTTAGTGCATCCGCTGCGCACAACGAGTGGCATCCAGCTTAAGTAATGAAGGGGAGAGGAACAACTAGCCTGCTGACCTTCGTGCTGCTTCTTACCGGAAGTATAGTGAGAGAGCGCAAACAGACCTAAATGTATGAGTGCATCACACTTACCTGTAGTAAGCACAAATCATGAGGAGAAATGCCATGAGTGCTAGTAGTATCTGCAATTATATTCTGAATGTATAGCTAATGTAGAGATTTAAGTAGAAGTGGAACTAATACAGAAATGTGTGACACTATATGATTTTATTAGATGTGATTATTCCTGAATCCATGTCGTGTAGCTGTTAAAATGTAAGATGGCATGTGGTTAAACGCAGAATGTGGTAGGCCTCAGGGCCAGAGCTAGAAGGTGTTTCTTTTCACGACATAGATTGCACTAATGTTTTGGTCATTGCATTAATGGGCCATGATGTATAGATGTGTTTACTGAATAATAGAATAAGAGTATTAACATGCTTTAATTAATGAAGAAGTTGAATGCTATAATTATTATGAGAAATGCTGTAGGCCTGAAATGTTTTAACATTGATTTACACGTACTGGTCTGGGCCGAGAAATGTTGCGAAACTTTTTGGAAGTCTATGAGAGTTGGGATCTTGGCTGCAGATGTCTGTCTGCAAGAGAAAAGGGGGGATCCAATTATAAATAATATGAATAGAGGTCTGTTCAGAAGACGGCCCAGACATGGAGGAGGGTTCCGGAATGTTTTAAGGGGTATCAGCGGGCCGGAGAAGAGTCTGAGAAGCAAGGTCAACTCCAACGTATGAGGCCCAATACAAAGCAGCATGGAAAAAGCCAGAAGCTACACCACGTGAGGGGCGTCTCACGAGGGGCGTCTCAAATGTTGTTGACTGTTTTGTATTAGGGACAGCACCCCTGGGTGGAGTTAGAGCAGATGCCTGAGGACCCTTTAGAGAGCGGATGGGTAGGCAGAGAGGGGTCATGACTGGAGAACTATAGGTTTTCACCAAGAGACTAAGAGTGAGTGACTTCCCTTGGGGGTCATTCACTGCTGACACCTTTTGTTAGGTTGAGACTTGGTTAAGTAGGGATACCATCTAGAGCAGGGTAGGGACAGCCTAACCTGTGTGTTTTTCCTCCAACTTAAATGAAGGAGAGATCTCAATATGCGTCAATGCTGATAGCTTTATTATTCTTAGAACTTGTGCTGGTAATTTCCGTTGCTCGTCTGAGGGCTTTCAGAGAGCACATGTATGTAGTTGGACCTGTGTATCTCGTGAATCTCATTCTGAGATGCCTGTATTTGCAGCTTATCCTAACCTTACAATAAACTTTTGAAAGCTAGAAGTTGTTTGTGATCTTTTGGAGCGGAGTCCTTTATTGGGTGAACTAACTTGGTAAGAGAGGCACTTTCTTCCTTCAATGACAGGCAACAAAGGTTCAGTCGACCAGATCGGGGTTTAGATCAATAGTGATAAGGTATCGATCAAAATCTCGCCCTTCCAGTTGGTAGCTATAGAGGATGGTTGCCTTCTTGAGGACGGTGACCTAGGCCAGGTTAGCTTACCCCAAGGCCCCTAGAGATCGATGATCGGAAGAACCGCCCGCCGAAGAAGATCCGGATGACGTGAGACAGAAAAAGCAGCAGTATCGGTCGAGAGTGAGTATAAAGGGTCATGCGTGTTAGATTGCGGTGTTTTTGTATTGTATCTATGTTGTAATGTCTGGCGGAGTTGAATGTCTGTAGAGTGACTGTGGAACAGGTTGTGAGCGCGCGCAACCGGTGGAAATCTTAAGTGCAAGGAGAGCTTAAGTGGTTCGGGTGTATCGGACACCCAGAGTAATTGTCAAATAGTGTGAAGGGGGTCATGAGGTACCATTGATCACCCGGAAGACCGAGATAGGGGGAACGTAAGAGTGAGTGCGTGAGTAACGGACGCTGGTCGGAGGTTACTGTGTGTGTAAGCAACCTATCAGAGAGACGATAGACATTTCGTCAGTTGTGTTGACAATTACATATAGACTGTGGACGTACAGTCGAGGGAAGTGACCGCTTGGTCGGAAGTAGTCATTTTTCGGTGTATGAATGGGACGCATGCATGACCGGGAGACGAGTTGAGAAAGGAGGGGTGCTGCTGCGAAGCGGAGAAAAGTGACGTCAGGAAGTGTCGCGCTGTGATTGGCCGACCGGAGAAAGACCGCGCTGTGATAGGCCAGCTAGCAAAGACGTCAGAAAGTGGCGAGCTGGGATTGGCCGACCGGAGAAAGACCGCGCTGCGATAGGCCAAGTTAGCAAAGCCGCGCCAGGATTGGTGGATTGTCATCAGGAAGTAAACAGAGTAGCGAGGCTGGATATTGTGCGTATAATTATGAAGTGTTTTAAATGGCTGAGAGCGGCGTTAAAAAAAGAGAAGCGGGGATCGGATGAAGGGGAAGAAGCCCCGCCGGAGGGTACGCCGGCTCGTTACATGGCAGTGAATGTTGGGCTGCATACGATCCTTTGGATAACAGAGTGGAGTAAGATTACGGAAGGAAATGAGGAATTGACGTTCCCGAAGTACGGGACGTTCAGATTAGAGGTGTTACATCGATTAAAATCAGTCATGACCTCAATGAGACCCTTGCCTAGACCGACCCAGTTTGAAGCCCTTGATGCATGGATTAGGGCAGCGCATGTAAAGAATATGAACAGACGACAAGAAAGGGTGAAACGATCGGTAAGGGCAGTACAGGATGCCAGATGGGATGCGGATGCTAAAAGATGGAGAGTGCATAACATGGAAGTCAATAAACTGTACCCAGTGTTAGAGGTGCCCGGAAATAAAAGCCCCCTAGAAGAAGATGATGAGAGCGAAACAGAGGACAGCCTGATAAACAGATTATTGACAGACAGGCCACCCCCGTATAATAGAGCAGGGGGAGAGGTCGAGCATAGTGAAAGAGAAAAGGGGGGCAATGCAGGAGAGCATGGACCGCTTCCCAGTTCAGAGTGGGATCCTGAGGCAAAGAAAGAGCTGTCCCAGCCTAGTCAGGTGCAACAGGTAGTCGGGAGGTTTGTGGTACAAAGAGCGCCGGAAACGGAGTGCGCCACATCCTACGCATTACCAGATGCACTACAGGTACCTGTTACCATAGGTCCTATAATATCGATATATGACCCAGAGAGAGCAAGAGGGGAAGAACGGGTACGGAAGGACAGAGAAAGAGCAGAGACGGCAAGGAGGAACGATACGATCAATTTCCCAAGTCAGATGCCGATACCAAGAGAGTGGAGCACCCCGGTGCACACAGCAGGGGATCCAGGAGGGGATCCTGGGGGCCCTAGATGGCCAGTGGATATGAGGGGATCTGGACGAAAATCCTTTCAAGAGCTAAATGAGTACATGAAGAAGTGGGATGAGGCAGTGGAGGCTCACAAGAGCATCATAGCTGCGGAAGCTGAAAGGGAAAGTCAGGACAGCAGAGCTCGGACTCACTGTGGGGCTGGGGAGAGCAGCCCGGAGTGGGACTGGAGAGAGAGAGATAGTAGGGGAGTCACCCATTGGGCCCGGAGTGGAGATAGAACGGACCTGGAAAACGGGGGCCCCGGGAGTGGAGGGGTGGCGCGCCCAATACTCAGTGAAGGGGAGAGGAGAACGCAAGAGTACAGAAACAGCTTTAAGTGTACCCACTGTGTGCCCGGCACCAGAGAACTGAATGGGAGTTGTGAGAGGTCGCACCATAGTCCCTGTGATGACGGACACGAGCGCAGCCCAGGGAATATGGGGAACCAGGAAGGATCGTATCGGATACTGAGCGATACTAGGCAAAGGGAGAGTAGCGACCAGAGGGAAAATAACAGAGAGGCGTACGGTGAAAGGAGAGAAGAAGGAGAGAGTGGGCAGAGCAAGAGTGGGGGTAACAGGCCCGTGTTCCATCACCTTCCAAGATCGGATGGCCGAGCATGGGACCTGGAGAGATGGGAGCAAGGGAGAGCACTCATTAACTCTCCCGAGCCCAAACGTAGAGCTCGGAGTTGGGATGGTAGGGAGACCAGTGAGCCCCCTTCGAAAGACATATTGCGAGCTGAGATAAAAGCCAAGAGACTCGATGTCGCCAGCTTAAGGTCAGACCTGGATGACATGGTAGATGGTACCCTGCCTTTAGAGAGAATGGAAATGTATGAGCAGGATGAAATACTGTATATGGCAAAGGACATCACTCGAAAGGCGAGAGCAATCCATGAGAAGTTAGTCGAATTAGCAGGCAAATATATGGTGGACCTGTCAAGAACCAAAGCATTACAGGGTAACCACAGGCTACATTACACAGATCGAGACCTAGATGAGAGGAGAACGATCGGGCTGAAAACGCACATAAGGGAACTGATCACTGGAATAAGGACATGGAGGGCACTAGATAAGTGGGAAGAGAGGTGGTCCAAGAAAGGGACCGTCAGGAGAAGCACGCTTGGTACGACACCAGGAAGGCTGCAGGGAATAGAAGCATACCCTTTGCGTGAAGTCGCAAATGGGAATTATGTGCATGTCCCTTGGAGTAGGGGAGATCTAGCTGCTTTTACCACCTCCTTCCCCAAATTGCGGGAAAACCCAGTGGAGTGGTACAAGCAAGTTGAGAGATTTGTAAAAATCTCAAAGGTCCTATGGATAGATCTGAACACGCTGTTTGACATTGTAGTACCAGGAGATCTGTGGACAGCATGCAAGGTTAGCGCTGAGTGGCCCACAACGGAGCCGGAGAGAGATGCTAAGACTAATGGGCCGTCCGAGATTGTGATGGCAAAATTCGAGAGAGTGATGACTTGGCTGAAAGAGAAAGTGCCAATGCAAGACATATATTGGGTCAGAATAGACCGAACTAGACAGGAACCCAAAGAGACAGTCCACGAATATTATGAGAGATTGCTGAAAGCGTTTAAACAGTATAGCGGTCTGGATGTAATGGATCCAAAAGACATAGGGCAATTTGTGTCCAAGTTCGTCCTGGGACTGAGACCGGATATTAGTTTAATGATTCAGCAACACTTGATTTGTTGGCAAAATAAACCCCTAGACGAAATACTGAGATATGCCAGGTACTGCTGTGATGAGATAGACTCCAAGGCTAAGAAACTAAAAGAAAAATTGATGGTGGTACAGATGCAGGCAGCAGGGAAGGGGGGACAGCAGCAACAGCAGCAAGGAACAGGTACAGGAGGAAAGAAGCAGTACAGTCAGAACAAGGGCAATGAGGAGAGTTCCACCTTTAGACCCAGAATAGACATAGCTGCCTTGAAGAAAACGACTAGGTGCCACCAGTGTAACGAGGTGGGACATTGGAAACGCGAGTGTCCCTACAATGTAGAGATAGGAGAACAAGAGATAGAGGAGGAAGAGGTCCAGAGCGCGCCTACAAGAGGGGTGACGCCATACCAGGGAAAGGTGCTCAAAGGGGGGGGGGCTCCTCCCCGAGCCCAGTTCCCGCAACCTCCCCGAGTAGGGACTATGGGTAAGACCTATAGACAGATGCCCCTGTTTGTAGAAGGAGAAGAGTGCTATTATGTGGACCCATTAACCGGACAGAGAGTGGAAAGAGAAGACTGCACCCTCGGGGCAGCCTTGGAGGTGGACCAGAGGGGACCCTATGTCGAAGCAGAAGTAGCAGGGTGCCCCACGACATTTCTGGTGGACACAGGAGCCACTAGATCCACGATCAGATCAGCTGCAGTTCCAGACCTGCCCATGTCTGGAGAGACCATACAAGTGGTGGGGGTCGCAAACAGGAGAATAACCAGCCAATTGACAGAACCGGTACAGGTGAAAATAGGGAAGTACAGCGATGAGCACCAGTTTGTGGTTTGCGATTCAAGTCCTGTGTGTCTGCTAGGCAGAGACCTGTTGTGTAAATTGAATTGTACAATATACTGTACACCTCAGGGAGTGGAGGTATTGACCAATGATGATGACGCAGACTTCAAAGTTGCAAACTCAAGAATATGCGTGGAGCTGTACCCTACTTTGACAGTAGATGAGCTCCCCTGGGACTTGAGAGAGACAGTGGCACCAGAAGTATGGGACTTCACTGGGGAAGAGATTGGATTGGTCAAAGGGGTGGACCCAGTGAAAATTGTAGTGAAACCGCATGCTGAGTTCCCAAGAACACCCCAATATAAATTGACTCCAGAAACGATTGCAGGCATAAAACCCGTGATCGAGTCCATGATTAAACAGGGAATACTGAAAGAAATCGTGGGTAGTCCATGCAACTCCCCGATTATGGGTCTGCAGAAACCAAATGGGAAATTCCGGATAGTGCAGGACCTCCGAAAGATTAATAACATAGTCGTTTCGTGTTGTCCAGTGGTACCGAATCCATCAGTGATACTGTTTCAGATTCCATTCCAAGCTGAGTGGTTCACTGTGATTGATCTTTGTCAGGCTTTCTTTTCGATCCCTCTGGACGAAGAAAGCCATTTTCTTTTCGCATTTAAGCTGGAAGGTCGCGTCCTAACATGGTGTCGTATTCCTCAGGGGTATACAGAGAGCCCATCGATCTTTAACCAGCTTTTGAAGAAAAATCTTGAAAGTCTAGTGCTGCCCCAGAAGTCAGTTCTGGTCCAGTACATAGACGACCTCCTCGTGGCGTCAGAAACAGAAGAAGCTTGCAGGGAGGACTCCATTGCTTTGTTAAATCACCTAGCTGCCAATGGGCACAAGGTGTCCCCGGGAAAGTTGCAGTACTGCCTGACAGAAGTGCAGTACTTGGGACACAGAATAGAGAAAGGCAAACGAAAGGTGTCACCAGACAGGATAGAGGCGATCATGAAAATGAATGCGCCTAAGACACAGAGAGAGGTCAGGATGTTCTTAGGGATGGTGGGTTATTGCCGACAGTGGATCGCGAACTTTTCACTGAAAGCAAAGCCCTTGCAAAAACTGACGCATAAGGAGGTGAGCGATCCGGTACCATGGGACAAAGACTGTTTGATGGCATTCCTACAGCTGCGAGAGGACCTGTGTCGTGCTCCGGCATTGGGAATGCCTGATTACAATAAACCATTTTTGCTTTACTGTTGTGAGAGAGAAGGTTGCGCGTTGTCTGTGTTAGTCCAAATCCATGGGAATGCCCGTAGACCAGTTGCTTATTTCTCGGCTACTTTAGACCCAGTAGCCGCAGCGTTGCCCGGATGTCTCAAATCCGTTGCTGCAACGGGTGTCAGCATTGAGAGATGTGAAAATATCGTCATGGGGCACCCGTTAGAGGTGTACGTGCCCCATTCTGTTGAACTGTTGATGACCAGGACCAAAACACAGCATCTGACCAACAGCAGGCTCACGCGCTATGAGCAAGTTATTCTTGCTGCAGAGAATGTGACCCTCAGGAGATGCTCTGTTTTGAATCCTGCCACCTTGATGCCACTCCCAAATGATATCGAGGATGATGATGAATGTACAGACCATGACTGCCTCGATGTGACTGAACTATGCACCAAACCCAGACCCGACATCGTAGATGAGCCACTGACCGACCCAGATGAAATTTTCTTTGTCGATGGCTCATGTGTAAGAGACGAAGTTGGGCAGTTGAGAGCAGCTTACGCTGTTTGTACAATTACTGGAGTTGTAGAAGCTGGGTGCCTGGAAGGAGTACACTCCGCTCAGGTAGCCGAGATTATTGCCTTGACACGTGCTTGCTTGGCAAGCAATCAAATTCGAGTCACCATATACACCGACAGCCAATATGGTTATGGGGTGGTTCATGATTACGGGCAGTTATGGTCTCAAAGAGGGTTCATGACCTCTTCAGGCTCTCCCATTCGCAATGGAGAGTTTGTGCGCCTGTTGTTAGAGGCGTTGCAATGTCCAGCAGGTATCGCAGTTGTAAAGTGCACCGCACATACCAGAAATGAGGACTTCGTCTCGAAAGGCAATAGATATGCCGACGAAGTCGCGCGGTATTGCGCAGAACAAGGGTACTCTTTCACAGAGGTGGAAGTGGGTGGAATAAATGTAAGGACTGAATTAGCCATGATATTGGAAACTGTTGATACTTGGGACGAACTGGCAAACATGCAAGAAAATGCTCCTGATTTTGAAAAAGAAACATGGGAAAAGGCAGGATGTGTAGTGGGTGAGTCCCATTTTTGGGTCTCAGCAGATGGCAGAGCAGTGTTGCCCAATGAGATGGTGAGCCCAATGGCCAGACACATACATGGTCCCGTACACCTAGGGAGAGACGCTATGCTGAGAGTGTTTAGACAGACTTGGTACAATCCTAAGTTTAGAATAGCAGCAGAAGCAGTGTGCCAGCGTTGTGTGACCTGTCAGCAGCTGAACGTAGGGAAAAGAACACCAGTTGCACTAAGCCACATAGGAAGGTCTGGAGGTCCATTCAATCGAATGCAGATAGATTTCATTGAAATGCCGAGGTGCAACCGCCTCCGCTATGTCCTGGTGGTTGTTTGTGTATTCTCCAGATGGGTTGAGGCATACCCTACACGTAGGTGCGACACCCTCACAGTGGCCAAGTTACTGCTTAGGGAACTCATTCCGCGCTTCGGGGTGCCGGCCTCTTTGGAATCAGATAGGGGAACGCATTTCAACAGCGAGCTTGTGAAGATGATTTGTGCGGCTCTGAACATAGATCAGAAATTGCATTGCAGTTACCGACCAGAAGCCTCAGGAATTGTGGAGCAGATCAATGGCACGATCAAAGCCAGAATTGCAAAAGTGTGTTCCTCTACGACCCTGAGTTGGCCTGACGCCCTGCCATTGGTCCTCATGAGCCTTCGTAGTACCCCAGACAGAAGAACGGGGTTGTCACCACATGAGGTGTTAATGGGGAGAGCAATGAGGCTGCCATCTGTCCCAACTACTGCACTGTTAAATATCACAGATGATATGATCCTGGACTATTGTAAGGGGCTGTCTGACGCCATTCATTCTGTGTCCCTTCAGGTGCAGGCTGCCGAGGTTCCATCGTGCCAGGGCCCGTGCCATGACCTGTACCCTGGGGACTGGGTCCTGGTGAAAAAACATGTGAGAAGAAGCTGCTTGGATGTTCGTTGGCGTGGGCCCTTCCAGATCATCCTGATCGCGAATACGGCTGTAAAGGTGGGAGGCCTGCCCAATTGGATCCACGCGTCACATACGCGAAGGGTTCCAGCACCTCGGGAAGAAACAGCTCCTCTCTCGGATAGACGTCCAGCAGAGGACCGAGAAGCCATAGAGGGGGCTAGCCAAGCTGTAGAGGTGCCAGCGGAAGCAGGGAACGAGTCTGACCAAGCTGAGGACGGTCAGTACAACAGCGAAACAGACGACGCTACAGAAGGAGAAAGTAGCTGGGAGTACGAGTCAGACACTGACAGGTCTGACAGAGAGCGAGAACAGACAAGAAGGAGAAGGAGTAGAAGGGCACGTGGAGAAGCTAATTGGCCGCAAAGAAGGAGCTCTAGCCTGAGGTCAACTCCAGAGATAACCCTTCCTCCGATATCAGAAGACTCAGACCCGGAAGAAGGTGCTCAGGGCGCTGAAGCACCGGACCGAAGAAGGTCAAGAAGAGTGCGTGTGCCTAGCAGAAGATACTCCACCCCTGAGTGGACATATCTGGCGACAAATGTCTTCGAAACAGGAGACAGGGAGGATTCGAGCGGTGGTGGTGTCCAGTTCTGAGCCCATCGTCACCGTGGAAATACGACTGTTGGTACCCGGAGTCGAACAAGAAGGGTCACTAACATTCATGCTCCCCAGACCTCCCCGCCTCAGCAAGTTAAAACACATGTTTCTCTCAGAATTGCAATTCCCCGACTTTGGTACAACGATAACAGCCCATGAAGAGCACAATCTTCGTTTGGAAATACTGAACTTTGCTATCGAAGCTGCAGGCACAAACCTGATAGTAGATGCTTAAAGGACTTTGTAAATAAAGCGAGCAGAAAAAGAAGATTACCTAGCGCCCAGGAAGCAGAGAATATTAGGGACCTTCCCTTGAGTTGATGGAGAAGGGCTAGGGTTGTCTTTATTGAACTGTTAAAGGACCTTTGCGAAGAAGGTTGTCAGCTTCCAGTTGTGTGGATTTTAAAGACAAAAAGAGTAAAAAGAGACTGTAAAGGAACGAGAAGAAAAGAACTTTGTGCCAAGATAAGAGAGAGCCATATTGTCTGACGAAATGGAAGCCGGCACCCAGAACCGCAGAGCTAAATGTATAATAGGTACACTAATAGTAGGAGTGATAATATTAATAGCTTTAGTGGTAACAATTTCTTATGTAAAGGGACATGAGGAAGAGGCGAAGGTAACTGATGTGAAATCTGTAGAAACGCTTACACCCACTGTTGCTGGTGAGAAAAGGGAAAACACTCAAGAGAAAGCGTTATTAGCTGCAGAAGCCCGCAGGTTACACGTAGATGAGTCCCAAGGAGACTTTAGGTCAAATGCTTATGCTAAACTCTTATATGAATACGTGGATGCCATGGAGGTTAAGGACTGTTACGTCTGCATGCAGTTGCCGGCGTCTGTAGATGAAGGCATTAGATATCATCACCTCCCGCTGACATATGGCATTACATGTAGCTTATTGCTTAGTATATTTTATGGGAGAGATAGTTTTGAATACTATTTCTCCAACTATGATTCAGTGTTGCCAGAAGTCCCAAATTATAAGCAGATGAACAAATGGGACTACTGGAAGAGTGAAGACAGATTGGCCAAGTTCTTCATTCCTTGGATTACCTTAGATACTTCACATGCCCGTAGAAATAACCTGACATGCAAAGTGTCAGAAGTCGAGAAGAAGTTCATAGGGCAGGTGGATGATCGTTACAGGAGACAAAAGATTTTGAAAAAATCAGGACAATGGAAAACAGATTGGACCGAGGAAGAGAAGGCACACAAGAGAAAGGGTAGTAGTGGTCCAATAGCTTTAGATAAGACGCAGAGAGGAAAGCTATGTCTTCACCGAGCCAAAACGTATTACGAAAATGTATACGTGGGAGAAGTCAGCTGTGAACATGCTTTCAATATAGAGTACTATACTAAGGATTTCCTGAAGGGAATGCAAGTGATTCCAAATGTGTATTTTGTATGTGGAAGAAATGCCTACGTGAGACTACCTGACAACTGGTATGGATCATGTTACCTAGCAATTGTCTTCCCCAAAATATATCATGCACAAGACTTAGAGATCATCGAGGGCAAGACATCATCGAGGGGAAGGAGAGATATAGGAGATGCAGAAATGGTTGGAGATGTCTTTGGAGCTATGTTCCCTCTTTTGGGACTAATCCTTAATGATGTTAAAATTAGACGACTGGCAACAGTCGTCGACAGGTTGTCTGCCAGCACTGCTCAGTCCTTAATGCTGGTAGAGGGAGAGATGCAATCGATAAGGGCTATGGTTCTTCAGAACCGTCTTGCGTTAGACGTCCTACTAGCAAAAGAGGGCGGAGTCTGTAAGGCTTTGAAGGTCCAGGAATGTTGTACTTACATTCCAGACAATTCGAAGCCCCTTGAGAAAGTTATTAGGAACATAACTGATATTCACAAGGAGATCGAAGACTTGAGTAGAGAAAATGTCTGGGAAAAGGTGGGCCACGGAATGAGTGAAGTTGGAGGGTGGATCTCCACCCTAGGCAAAAGCTTTGTGTGGTATATACTAAAACCTATCATCATAATATTGATCTGTGGGATCATATTGTGGGGATTGGTGAGGGTATTCAAATGGTACAGAGCAAAAAGGTCAGAAAGGGCCCAAAGAGAGCAGCTGCAGAGATTGGCTGCCATACAAGATAATCAGTACAGGAGTCTGAGGGCTCTGGAAGCGCAGAGACAAGTTATGCTAGCAATAACTGCAGTTTAACTGTTAGTGATGACCCCGAGAGGTCATCAAAGGGGGGAACTGAGAGAGCGCAAACAGACCTAAATGTATGAGTGCATCACACTTACCTGTAGTAAGCACAAATCATGAGGAGAAATGCCATGAGTGCTAGTAGTATCTGCAATTATATTCTGAATGTATAGCTAATGTAGAGATTTAAGTAGAAGTGGAACTAATACAGAAATGTGTGACACTATATGATTTTATTAGATGTGATTATTCCTGAATCCATGTCGTGTAGCTGTTAAAATGTAAGATGGCATGTGGTTAAACGCAGAATGTGGTAGGCCTCAGGGCCAGAGCTAGAAGGTGTTTCTTTTCACGACATAGATTGCACTAATGTTTTGGTCATTGCATTAATGGGCCATGATGTATAGATGTGTTTACTGAATAATAGAATAAGAGTATTAACATGCTTTAATTAATGAAGAAGTTGAATGCTATAATTATTATGAGAAATGCTGTAGGCCTGAAATGTTTTAACATTGATTTACACGTACTGGTCTGGGCCGAGAAATGTTGCGAAACTTTTTGGAAGTCTATGAGAGTTGGGATCTTGGCTGCAGATGTCTGTCTGCAAGAGAAAAGGGGGGATCCAATTATAAATAATATGAATAGAGGTCTGTTCAGAAGACGGCCCAGACATGGAGGAGGGTTCCGGAATGTTTTAAGGGGTATCAGCGGGCCGGAGAAGAGTCTGAGAAGCAAGGTCAACTCCAACGTATGAGGCCCAATACAAAGCAGCATGGAAAAAGCCAGAAGCTACACCACGTGAGGGGCGTCTCACGAGGGGCGTCTCAAATGTTGTTGACTGTTTTGTATTAGGGACAGCACCCCTGGGTGGAGTTAGAGCAGATGCCTGAGGACCCTTTAGAGAGCGGATGGGTAGGCAGAGAGGGGTCATGACTGGAGAACTATAGGTTTTCACCAAGAGACTAAGAGTGAGTGACTTCCCTTGGGGGTCATTCACTGCTGACACCTTTTGTTAGGTTGAGACTTGGTTAAGTAGGGATACCATCTAGAGCAGGGTAGGGACAGCCTAACCTGTGTGTTTTTCCTCCAACTTAAATGAAGGAGAGATCTCAATATGCGTCAATGCTGATAGCTTTATTATTCTTAGAACTTGTGCTGGTAATTTCCGTTGCTCGTCTGAGGGCTTTCAGAGAGCACATGTATGTAGTTGGACCTGTGTATCTCGTGAATCTCATTCTGAGATGCCTGTATTTGCAGCTTATCCTAACCTTACAATAAACTTTTGAAAGCTAGAAGTTGTTTGTGATCTTTTGGAGCGGAGTCCTTTATTGGGTGAACTAACTTGGTAAGAGAGGCACTTTCTTCCTTCAATGACAGGCAACAAAGGTTCAGTCGACCAGATCGGGGTTTAGATCAATAGTGATAAGGTATCGATCAAAATCTCGCCCTTCCAATAGTCACCACTGGTGAATGCGTGTGTGAGCTTCCCTCCACTCAAACTGACTGCTCAGCAGTGGACCGGGCAAGTGCAATATTGAAAAACGTTATCAGGTACAGTGCTAAATGAATTAAAAACAGTGAATTGTGGCGCAATTAAAAATGATTCAAATTCTCAAGCTACTAAGTCGCAAGAGCCCTTTACCAGGCGCTCCTGTTAGGTTGGCTATCAGCGTGAATTACCTGCTTGGCGCGTTTTCAGTCTGTTCTTTACTTCTCCCTTTACAAAATTTCTCTTTCAAACCTCTACCTCAATCTTTTACATGCCTCTCTCTTTCACTATCACTAAATCATATTTATCTCATCATTCATTCGGTACTTCATCTCTTAACGTCCCTCCTCTGTCTACATGTTTCTGGAACTCCTCTTTCTCACAATTGTACTCCTTTTTTGTTCCCTCTTTTAATTTACCCTGAGCTCTCATTAATGTATTATTTCCTTGTCTCACCTCTCGCTCTAGCTCCTCTATTTCATCACACCCGGTCTACCTTACCTTTCATCTTACCTCTCTCCTTATACTTCTGTCTACCTCTAAGAACCAGGAGCAGATTTACTAAGGATTCACACAATGTAGGTCAGCAAGAAACGTCGCAGAAATGTGCCATATCTTCTAAGATATGGCACACTTCTGCTCCCTCTTTGTGCTGGTGCGCTTAGGGCTGCCTAGCGCCAATGCAGGCACCCTTATGCCTTACTGAAAAGTTCCCTGCATTACAGGATTGTTTTTGCACAGGAAGAGGTACCTTCCTACACAAAAACAACCCTTAAAGTAATTTTCCTTTTTCTATGCGTGATGCGGAAAGCATCACACATAGAAAAAGAAAGTAACGAGAAGAAAAAAAAGATAGTACTCCTCGGTAAGCCTGGGTCTTGAAGGTTCACCATTTTGGCGCAATCTCAGGATTACCAACCTTAAAAGAAATGGGAATGGCTCAAAGCCAATGGATGGATACATGGGAATAATCATGATCCACCTGATGCAAGGTAATGTGCGGCAGAGCTATGTGCTGCCTACATTTATTAGGTGTCACAAATCGGCCCTTGCATGGCTTTGAAAATCTCTACACATATTTTTCATTACGGCTGTGGCAACAAATTGGTGCCGCTGATCCAGCGGTGTACCAACAACAGATACTCTACTACCATATACTCACCTGGGCCCATAAACACACAATTGAGTAAACCTCTGGAGTCAAAGTTTAATGTGGGTGATCACGGTATCAAGATTAGTTATTCACCATTCCTAACTAACCTCTCACTGCTCAAAAAGTTCTTTCCTCTGGTCGATGGACAATTAGTTGAACTAAATGATGGTGATAATGAACATATTCTAACTTTTCTATACCTTGAAGTAAATAACCACATACTCGGGTAAGTTTTAAGTCTTTATCTAAATTAATTGCATGTGAACCACTTCAAAAATACTGTACAGTCACCATTACTCATTGGAGAGAAATTGGAGAGAATTGAAACAACATCACCTCTTCACAAGACCTCTGCAACTCCCTGGCCTCCTACTTCTACAACAAGATCGCGGACATACACAACAGCTTCAGCACTCAACCGACGCATGCCACGACCGAACCACCGCCCCCCACCACCACCCTCCGCGCCTGGACCCCGATCAGCACCGAAGACACCATCCGCACGATGAACTCCATCCACTCCGGATCTCCGACCGACCCCTGCCCTCACCACGTCTTCAACAAGGCCGACGCTGTCATCGCACCCCACCTGCGGGACATCATCAACACCTCCTTCGACACCGCTACCTTCCCGGAGAGCTGGAAGCACGCCGAACTCAGCGCTCTACTGAAGAAACCATCAGCCGACCCCACCGACCTCAAGAACTACCGCCCCATCTCGCTGCTCCCATTTCCTGCAAAAGTCATCGAGAAGACCGTCAACAAGCAGCTGGCCGCCTTCCTCGAGACAAACGGATCCCTCGACCTCTCGCAGTCTGGATTCCGGGCCAACCACAGCACCGAGACTGCCCTGATCGCAGCCACCGATGACATCCGAGCCCTGCTCGACAACGGAGAAACAGCGGCCCTCATCCTCCTAGACCTCTCCGCGGCTTTCGACACTGTCTGCCACCGCACCCTAGTGCAGCGCCTCAGCAACGTCAGAATCCAGGAGAAGGCACTGGAATGGATCATCTCCTTCCTCGCCGGAAGGACACAGAGAGTCCGCCTCCCCCTGTTCAGGTCAGAAGCCACCGAAGTAATCTGCGGCGTTCCTCAAGGCTCCTCGCTCAGCCCAACCCTCTTCAACGTCTACATGAGCCCCCTCGCAGCCATCGCACGCCAACACAACCTCAACATCATCTCCTACGCCGACGACACCCAGCTGATCCTCTCCCTCACCAACGACCCCACCGCCGCCAGAGCCAACCTACACGAAGGGATGACAGACGTAGCCAAGTGGATGATGAACAGTCGCCTGAAACTGAACTCGGACAAGACGGAAGTCCTCATCCTGGGATCTTCACCCTCCGCCTGGGACGACTCCTGGTGGCCCCCCGCCCTGGGCAGCGCACCCAAACCAACAGACCAAGCACGCAACCTGGGCTTCATCCTGGACTCCTCCCTCTCCATGACCAGACAAATCAACGCCGTCTCCTCGTCATGCTTCAACATCCTGCGCATGCTACGTAAGATCTTCCGGTGGATCCCCACCGAGACCAGGAAGACGGTCACCCAGGCCCTCGTCCACCAGCTGTCTGGACTACGGCAACTCCCTCTACGTCGGTACCACCGCCAAACTCCAGAAGAGACTCCAGCGGATCCAGAACGCCTCAGCACGACTCATCCTGGACATCCCCCGTCGCAGCCACATCTCCGGACACCTGAGAGACCTGCACTGGCTCCCGGTCAACAAGAGAATCACCTTCCGTCTCCTCACCCACGCACACAAAGCCCTACACAACCAAGGCCCCGGATACCTCAATAGCCGCCTCAACTTCTACGCTCCCACACGCCAGCTTCGATCGACCGGCCACGCCCTCGCCGCCGTCCCCCGCGTCCGAAGAGCCACCAGAGGGGGAAGGTCCTTCTCCTACCTGGCCGCCAAGACTTGGAACTCCCTCCCGACGCACCTCCGCCTGACCCAGGACCACCTCGCCTTCAGGAAGCAGCTCAAGACCTGGCTGTTCGAGCAGTAGCGGACCCCCCCCCTCCCCTAGCGCCTTGAGACCCTCCGGGTGAGTAGTGCGCTATATAAATGCTGTGATTGATTGATTGATGGATTGATTGAATTAATCAATCATCAAACACATACTTCGAACCATTGCAATGACTTATGCTCAGAAAAGAGAGGTTATAGAGAAAAGGACATCTGCGAATGCATGAAATTATATTTACATAGGATGGTGTGAAGACCAACCCCCTGGCCAAAGAGCTGGTAAGGGTCCCCCGGGATAGTTCAGGAGACAAAGACTTCAGGACAGGATAGATGACTTTTCTAACACCGACGGTCGCGTCGCACCCCTCTATGACACTCTCTTTCTCCTCGAGATTCTTCTGCGATCTTCTTTCTAACCCAATTAAATTAGGATAGAGGGCTCTGCATTCAGTTTCTTCATCAGGATCTCTCGCTATTCCGACAACATCCACGGCTCACAGCATCTCAGCATCGACGTCTCTCTAACTAACTAAAGGCTAGCTCAGTTATACCTTTCGCTCTTCATGTACCACCCACTAAAGTTTCAATGTCGCAAAAATAAGAAATCTATTTGGTCAGGCAAGGGGGGGAGATTATCACACCATGCTTACATATCACTTTTCCAGTTAGCCCATTGTTAACTAACCCATCCCCTTAATTTTTAATCATGTTTTATTTTCCCACCTGCATTCACATTTTATCTGCAACAAATATTTAAATTAAACATGTAGACTCATTTCATTTAGATTTTTCACTGCCGGTTCTCAGGATCAGGCATACTGCAACGTTGTCCTCTTCCCGACCCTTCTGTCATTCTTCTGGGATGACTTTCAGTTGTCATGCGCAAAAACCACATGACTCAGCTTACTTCATCCATACATGAGAGGCCCAAAAAGCACTAGTGATGAAGTCAGAAAAGACAAATGTTATTTTCACGAATAAATGGTTTCACTGTATACCACCCTTCTCCACTCTAACCCCCTTTACTTATTAATACTTTCCCCGCATTAGCATTAGTTAAATAGCTCAATTTTGTTTCAGTTAAGCAGGTGCCATGCACGAGAGTCTTCAAGACTCCATTTTATTGCCTTTTGCTCATGCGCAAGAATTTCCCTCCAAGCCTTAATATGTCATATTGCGTAGATGCAGTTTACGCATGCTCAGTAAAGATTTACCTGTTAGAGCGGTTTTAGTAATTTGTTCGAGTTGGTTAGCGTTAGCAACACATATGCAAGATTCAATAATTCATGTATTTATCTGGTGCGCGTTAGTTTCACACAACAAGTAATTAATAACATGTTAGGGAGTTAAATGAGAGGATGGCTTCTGAGCAATTTCTATGAGTCCTTGCTTCATCAATCCCCTCTTTGATGGCATTTTGAGCCATCACAAAATTACCCATCCCAAACCAGATGCCAACTTTCAGTATCTTTCAATTTCATTTTCTTAGTCTCATCTTTGTCTTCTAAATCTTTCATCTTTTTATAAATTCTTCCCTTCATTTCCTCCATCTGGATTTCTTCATACTTTCTTTTCTTTCCTTTTCCATTCACTTCATATTTTCTTCCCTTTCCTTTGTTTCTACAACACTTATACCAAATCATTATTATTTAAACTATTATTGTTATTTAAACTATTAGAAAAATGATTTGACCTAAAACACTTTTCCCTAAATTAGTAAACCAAGTCCCTATTGAAGAAATACTCTTTGTTAGTCTCTCCCATACACTGTCAACCTCCAGTGGTTTCAAATTGTCATGAAGTCTTGTAATATTCTTATTGTACCCTCTAATTTCCTTACTTTTGTCAGGTATGTAAGTTCAACAATGTTGCACTTTCAGCATTTTACAAACTCCGCCCTCTTTTGCCAATAAGATATCAAGCGCAAGTCGGTTTTGTAAAACCATAGATCTAATCACAACCATCTCCGTATTAATCATCAAGAAACCCCCAGTCATATCGGTCAAGAGACGATCAACTACTGTAGACAATTGACAAATTCTATGTGAATTTAGAATGACTCCCACTAAAGGTATCAATGCACCAAATATGTCACCTATTATTTCTGAAAAACTAGCTCTCTTTCTTCGTGTTAGTTCATTAGTGTTTTTATTGCTTCCAGTGATTATTTTTACATGATATATTTTCAGAAATACTATCCCAAAGTTGCAGCTTCCGTACCACCGTGCAGGTAACTTATAGTAAGCATTATTCCCACACACGTGGTAAACCCCAGGAAATACTGTATATGTAAATTGTAAATGTAAATTGATACTTGCATAGCGCACTACTCACCCGCAAGGGTCTCAAGGCGCTTGTACGAATACCGCTGTGGAACCCATCCTGGCTTTCCCTGTGAGGTGTCCACTCCTGAGCACCCCCAAGGTGGAGGCCAGGCATCCTTAGCATTGTGGGGACTGTTGTGGAGATTCAAGTTCAAGTTCGGGCATTTATATAGCGCACTACTCACCCAGAGGGTCTCAAGGCGCTAGAGGGAGGGGTTCACTATTTGTCGAATAGCCAGGTTTTCAGTTCTTTTCTGAAGGAGATGTGGTTCTGAGTAAGGCGGAGGTGGGTGGGGAGTGAGTTCCAGGTCTTGGCAGCCAGGAAGGAGAATGATCTGCCACCCATGGTGGTTTTTCGGATGCGCGGGACTGCAGCGAGGGCTTGATTGGATGATCTTAGTTGGCGGGTGGGAATGTAGAAGGACAGTCGGGTGTTGAGGCATTCGGGTCCCAGATTATAAAGGGCCTTGTGTGCATGGGTAAGAAGGCGGAAAGTAATTCTCTTGTTGACGGGAAGCCAGTGGAGGTTTTTTAGGTGTCCGGTGATGTGTTCTTGGCGCGGGATGTCTAATATGAGTCTCGCTGACGCGTTTTGGATACGCTGGAGCTTTTTCTGCAATTTTGTTGTAATTCCGGCGTAAAGTGTGTTGCCATAGTCTAGTCGACTCGTGACCAGTGCATGGGTGACAGTCTTTCTTGTTTCGAGGGGGATCCAGCGGAAGATCTTTTTGAGAATGCGAAGGAGTTAAAGCAGGAGGACGATACGGCGTTGACTTGTCTGGACATTGAGAGAGAGGAGTCTAGAATGAAGCCAAGGTTACGTGCATGGTCTGTGGGTGTGGGTGCTGATCCCAAATCGGAAGGCCACCAAGAGTAGTCCCAAGCTGAGGGGGAGGATCCTAGGATGAGCACCTCTGTTTTGTCTGAGTTGAGTTTTAGACGGCTCTGTTTCATCCATTCGGCTACTTCTTTCATACCTTCGTGAAGATTGGTTTTGGCGGTGTTGGGGTCTTTGGTGAGGGAAAGGATTAGCTGGGTGTCGTCTGCGTAGGAGATGATGTTGAGGTTGTGTTGACGTGCGATGGAGGCGAGAGGACTCATGTAGACGTTGAAGAGGGTGGGACTGAGTGAGGAACCTTGAGGTACGCCGCAGATGACTTCGGTGGGCTCTGAGCAGAATGGGGGGAGTCGGACTCTCTGGGTTCTCCCAGCTAGAAAAGAGATGATCCAGTCCAAGGCTTTTCCTTGTATGCCTATGTTGTTGAGGCGTTGTATGAGGGTGCTGTGACAGACAGTGTCGAAGGCGGCGGAGAGGTCGAGTAGAATGAGGGCCACTGTTTCTCCGTTGTCTAGGAGTGCTCGGATGTCGTCGGTCGCCGCAATGAGGGCGGTTTCGGTGCTGTGTTTGGCTCGAAAGCCGCTCTGTGAGGGATCCAGGGAGTTGTTGGATTCAAGGAAGGCGGCGAGTTGGCTGTTGACGGCTTGCTCGATGACTTTGGCCGGGAAAGGGAGGAGGGATATGGGTCGGTAGTTTTTCAGTTCTGAGGGGTCTGCTGTGGGTTTTTTCAGAAGGGCGCTGAGTTCGGCGTGTTTCCAGATTTCTGGAAAGGTGCCAGAGTTGAAAGAGCAGTTGATGACATCGCGGAGTTGGGGAGCGATGATGGAGTCAGCTTTGTTGAAGATGTAGTGGGGACAGGGGTCAGAAGGCGAGCCAGAGTGGATTGAGTTCATGAGGCGAATGGTGTCTTCAGTGGTGATTGGGTTCCAGGAGCTGAGGTTGTTAGTTGGAGGGGTGGGATCTGGAGGGGGTGGGGCGGGTTGGTCACTGGGAGTATTCTTGAAGCTGTTGTGGATGTCGGCAATTTTGTTGTAGAAGAAGGAGGATAGCGCATCGCAGAGGTCTTGGGAGTTAGTGATGTCGTTGGATGCTGCGGAAGGGTTGGTGAATTCTTTGACGATATTGAAGAGTTCCTTGCTGTTATGAGAATTGTTGTCGAGACGGTCCTTGAATGCTGATTTCTTGGCGGATCGAATCAGTTGGTGGTGTTTGCGGGTGGCTGTCTTGAGGGAGGCCATGTTGTCTGGGGTTGGTTCTTTTCTCCAATTCTTCTCCAGGGTGCGGCATGTCTTCTTGGATTTTTTAAGGTCATCATTGAACCATGGAGCCTTTTTGCTGGATGATTTCAACTGGTGTTTTTTCAGGGGTGCTAGTTCGTCCGCGCTGTGGGTAATCCATTGCCTGAGGTTGGTGGCCGCTTGGTCCGGGTCCATTGCTAGGGTGGGAGGGTTTTGGTTGAGTGATGTGAGGAGTTGGTCGGTGGGGATTTTATTCCATTTTCTCCGGGGAATGGGTTGTGGACGATTGTGGGATAGGGTGGTTTTGTAGTTGAAGTGAACACAGCTGTGATCCGTCCAGTGGAGAGCTGTAGTGCGATCGAAGGAGATGTGCTTGCTGGAGGTGAAGATAGGGTCGAGTGTGTGTCCGGCTGTGTGAGTGGGGGTGTCAACAAGTTGTTTGAGTCCGAGATTGGACAGGTTGTCCAGAAGGGTGGTGGTGTTGTTGTTGAGTATGTTTTCAAGGTGGTAGTTGAGGTCTCCTAGAAGAATGTAGTTCTCGGAGGCGAGGGCGTGCGGGCTGACGAAGTCTGTGATGTCGTCGCTGAATTGAGATCGGGTGCCTGGAGGCCTGTATATGAGGGTGCCTCTAAGGGTGGTCCTGGGGTCGGTGTGGATCTGAAAATGGAGATGTTCGGCGGTTACAAGATTGTCGTCAGAGCTGGTTGTGATTTTGATGGTGTTTCTATGGACGATGGCGATGCCTCCTCCAGTTTGATTGATGCGGTCTTTTCGAATGATCTTGTAAGTGTCCGGTATGGCTATGGCGATGTCGGGGGCAGAAGATGCGTTCATCCATGTTTCAGTAAGGAAGGCGATGTCAGGTGACGCAGTGTCGATTAGGTCCCAGAGTTCTGTTGCATGTCTGTGGACCGAGCGGGTGTTCAGTAGGATGCATTTCAGGCTGTTGAGTTCGGAGCTGTGTGTGGAGGTAGTGGGTTTGGTGAGGGTCCTGAAGCAGTTGAACTTGCAAGAGAGGCAGGCGAATGGGCCGTGGGTACGTCCTGGGGAAGCTTCGCAGCATAGTAGGGTGCGTCCGGGGTTGAGGGCGAGGAGAGTAGCGGCATCATATGTGACTCTAGAGAGTTGGGCGCGGCGGGGACCAGGGGGTATGGCGCTGGGCGCGGTCCAGGTGCGGACGGGCGCAGACGGGCTTACCTTTGGCGCACCTTCGGCGCGCAAGGGGCGCGGACGCTGCGCGTGAACGCTGCGCCCGATAGCATCTGTCATAAGTGGTTGGGGAGGGGGGAGGGGCGAGGGAGGATCAGGTGGGAGGCGGGTGCGTGGTGGAGGGGGCGGTCTCAGGGCAGAACAACAACAACAGAGCAAATGGCGGCTATAACGCGAGTTCAGACCGGGTTGGAGGAAGGAGCAGAGGTTGTAGCCAAAAACGATGAGAAATGGTGAACAAATGCAGGTTTAAGCAAAAGGATTACAATACAATCAATAAATGCAGGCACAGTTGAGCACAAGCAGGCAGGCACGTTCGAGCGCTTAACGAGGGCAGCAGCGCTATGCAGGCAAAAGAGAAAGTGAAGTGCAGCGTCAGGAAAGCTCAGCAGCGCAATGTGCACGATACCAGGCAGCTCAGGGCAGGAGTCAGCGAGGGCAGGAGGGAGCGACCGTTCTCAACGAGGTCGAGGTGGTCACAGCGCTATGGTGGGCAGGGGTGAGCTTACACACAAAGTGGGAGGGAGGATCAGATGGGAGGCGGGTGCGTGGTGGAGGGGGCGGTCTCAGGGCAGAACAACAACAACAGAGCAAATGGCGGCTATAACGCGAGTTCAGACCGGGTTGGAGGAAGGAGCAGAGGTTGTAGCCAAAAACGATGAGAAATGGTGAACAAATGCAGGTTTAAGCAAAAGGATTACAATACAATCAATAAATGCAGGCACAGTTGAGCACAAGCAGGCAGGCACGTTCGAGCGCTTAACGAGGGCAGCAGCGCTATGCAGGCAAACGAGAAAGTGAAGTGCAGCGTCAGGAAAGCTCAACAGTGCAATGTGCACGATACCAGGCAGCTCAGGGCAGGAGTCAGCGAGGGCAGGAGGGAGCGACCGTTCTCAACGAGGTTGAGGTGGTCAGATTAAGCAAGCTATTGCCCAGAGTTGCAGAGTGGGACTCCATGATTGGAATAGGCACCGAGGCGAGAATTATCAGGTCAGTGGAATTTTGAGCCCAAGACCCGCCGAGGCGGGGAATTGAACCTTGGTTCCAGGCTAGACCTCTGCATCAGGGTCTGCCGCTCTAACCATTGAGCCACACTTCTCCACACTTCAGTTCCCCCTTTTAGTCCCCAACCTCCCAAAATAAGGAAGTTATGTTCACATTCCCTGGAACGAATAAATACGTTATTATAATCTGTCTTTAATCTATGGAGGCAGGTTTTCCCTTTCTTCACAAAGCCTAGGGACATCGCAGCATGAGCCTTGCCAGCTGTATACATTTCCTCTTTCTCAGCCCATGGAGGTACATGGGTTTTCTGTTCAGCAGCTTACCTTTGGAAATCCTGTCTCCTTTCTTCAACTAATTTCAAAAACACTTTCTCTTCTTCACGTAATCTACATTTTAAATTATTTTTGTGTGCCTTAACTATATCTATTGACTACATTGCTAGAAAGCATTCACCCAGAAACTGTGCATCTGGACTACTAAGCACTGGATTCATATTCTTTCGAATAGGAATTTCTGAAAATACTACATCTACATTTCAATAATAATACTGAAGGCTTCCTGTTCTATAGAACAAACTTGTTAGTATACTACATGAAATACCATATGCTGGAGGTAAATGATGATATACAATTCCTTCCTTGTACTGGGGTGAATGTATGACATTGTTCTACATTCTGTCCATCAACTGTGTTTTTTGCAATTCTCACCCCGAGTGGGCTGGGTATGCTCAGACGTGAGTCCCAGGCTCTCCACACCACTGGAGTCAAGCTATCCAGGCTGATGAAGGCTGATAGCCAGAAACTGGTCCTTGGATGCTTGATTCCGCTCTGGGAAAGACATGGCTTGGTAGTTCCTACTGGACAGTTCCCATGAGGCACAGGGTCAGAACTGATTTGCATATAGCCAGTGTCTAACCCAGGGTGGTGTGGAGTGCAAAAAAACGATGGATTTAGGCCCAGATCCTTGTACTGGGGTGAATGTATGACATTGTTCTACATTCTGTCCATCAACTGTGTTTTTTGCAATTCTCACCCCGAGTGGGCTGGGTATGCTCAGACGTGAGTCCCAGGCTCTCCACACCACTGGAGTCAAGCTATCCAGGCTGATGAAGGCTGATAGCCAGAAACCGGTCCTTTATTGCTTGATTCCGGTCTGGGAAAGACATGGCTTGGTAGTTCGGACTGGACTGTTCCCATGAGGCACAGGGTCAGAGCTGATTTGCATATAGCCAGTGTCTAACCCAGGGTGGTGTGGAGTGCAAAGAAACGATGGATTTAGGCCCAGATCCTTGTACTGGGGTGAATGTATGACATTGTTCTACATTCTGTCCATCAACTGTGTTTTTTGCAATTTTCACCCCGAGTGGGCTGGGTATGGTCAGACGTGAGTCCCAGGCTCTCCACACCACTGGAGTCAAGCTATCCAGGCTGATGAAGGCTGATAGCCAGAAACCGGTCCTTGGATGCTTGATTCCGGTCTGGGAAATACATGGCTTGGTAGTTCGGACTGGACTGTTCCCATGAGGCACAGGGTCAGAGCTGATTTGCATATAGCCAGTGTCTAACCCAGGGTGGTGTGGAGTGCAAAGAAATGATGGATTTAGGCCCAGATCCTTGTACTAGGGTGAATGTATGACATTGTTCTACATTCTGTCCATCAACTGTGTTTATTGCAATTTCAGTGATGTGGCTGCACACACTTTACTTAACTTTGATTTGATTGTGCCATTTAATTGCTCAACCACTCCATAAGCCTCTGGGTGGTATGCACAGTGCAGTCTTTAGCTCAATTTTGAATGCTTCACAGAATAAACAAATTATTTCATTATTAAAATGAGGTCCTCTATCTGATTCCAAAGTGACTGGAAAACCAAAACGAGGTATCAACTCCCTCAACAGTAGTTTGCCAACAGTAAGGCTGTCATTTCTTCTTGTGGGGTATGTGTTGCATTCTACATATTAGTTTAATATGTACTCTAGCCCTGCTGTCTCCAGCTGCTCAGCCGGAGTGTGTCTTGGTATTAGAATGTTGGTGTGCCTGTGATGCGTGGAATGCCTGGGTGACTGAGTGGGATGAATGTGGCAGTTGGAGATGGGCTGAGCAGCTAGGGAGGCTGCTCCTGGTGGGGATGGTACCACACTAGGCTGGCTGGAGTCATAGCTGTTGTAACTTGATCTGAAGACTGAATAAACAAGTCTTGAATATACAACCTGGCTCCTGGTGTCTTTCCACTAAGGACACAACATAATTTTAGTGACGAGGACGGTCTTGAACCCCAGTGACTCTTGGTACACCTAAGCCAGTGGTTCCCAAACTTTTTTGACCTGTGGCTCCCTTGACCTAATCGGCAGTTGGCTGTGACTCTCCACCATTTTTTTCACCTGTGAATCTGTGGTTTCCACAGGATCTTGTCGCTCAACCAGAGTCATGCGCCATGTTTACCCTCAGAAGTGTTTATTACGCCAACCGTAATCATATACAGAGCAATAACTGTCATTCACCTCTTGTAAAACACTTGAATCATGTTGCGCACTTTAGCACAGAAGGTGCATAGTGACTAAAGATATTTGTACAAAGTTTGAACCTACGGTGCTCAGCCTATAATTAAAGTGAATCCCTGGCACAGTGACCGTGGTTCTGCACACAAAAGATGCTGCTCTTAGAAATGTGCTGCCAGGGTGGCACAACGACGGAAGAGGCCCCCACAATGCCAGGGCTTCGTATATTATACATGTTACACATACCCACTCACTCCCTAACCATTACTCGCTAGCAGCTGCTAGCAGGCTGCAGCTAATTCTTGGCATTAGCCTTAGAGTCCGACCTCCCCCCCGTTGAAGGGGGCGCTGACTCCCGGACAGTGATAATAGCGCCCAAACACCAGCCATGAAAGCTGGAGTTCATGCAACGATGCTGTTTCTAAGAAGTTTAAACACGAGCCCCAGACATCAATAGGATAGAAGCCAGAGCTGGCTTTGTAGGCCTTCGAGCGTGTGAGCTGCAAAATACTAAAGATAACATTAGTAAGTGTTCAACTCACTGAACCGTCTTGCCGTCAGGGCCTAATAAATGTTACGCTCAAATAATAACAAAACGGCAATAATAAAATAGTAAGTACATGGATGCCTGTAATTATGTGAAACTGCCGTTCATGTTCTTACTGTGCTCGAGTCAAAGGCGAAATAAGTAAATGATGTGGCTGCTGACCTGTACCAAGCAATGGTGTGCCAAGGCACCAGAGTCCGAGCAAGCAGACAGGGTGAAAGGCAGGGAACGGCCCGAATTACAACTGCTGTTCAACAGCCAAGGGGGGCGCTCGTTCTCAGCTCTTTGATTCTCTGTCACTTTCCGTGAGAATGTGCAGACTCTTGGATGCAAACAAACAATGTGAACTGCTTTTAACACAGATTTATACTCCATGCTGCAGCTAATTCTTACACGCGTACGTACATCATACACGTGTAAGAATTAGCTGCACATTGTAGGATGATGACGGTGGCATTACTAACTCCACCGTATGTGGCTGCAATTACCCACATTGTGCGCGCGGCGCCCCTGGCACCTCATTGCGGCGCACCGGGGTGCCGCGGCACACAGTTTGGGAACCATGGACATAAGCAACTATGTAACTAAGAAACTAAAGATCTAAGAGAGTAACCAAGAGATCCTTCAAGCAATTTCAAGAAAAAAAGAAGGTATTTCCAGGCAAGCCAGTGCCAGCCCCACCAGTGTCCTTCCTTTGGACAGCCCCAACGAGCAGTGTCCTCACCAACTGACACTTCAGCTTGGGAATACAACAGTATCTGTGAGTTGGAGGAGCAGTACCATTACAAATGATTTTGGGTCCTCCAGCCTCAGCGGTCAACAGTGAGTTTGTTGAGTAGTTCAACTACAACCTCATCTGGAGTTCCAGCCACTTGGTAATGTACTAATATGACTGTGAGTTGGATGGGTAGCGTCTCTACAACCAGGTGTAGGTGTACTAGCCACATAACTCTAATGTGTGAAGAGTGTCCTATTGAAAAAGGCACAATTTGGGATTTAACGTTATATAGTGGTTATAACAATGAACCTTCGCTGGGGCAGACATTCACACACTGGGTTCTGCTCAGTAATTGCCTAGCTCTAAGGCAGCAGTGTTCATCTTTGTGTGTTCATTCTCAGTGACTGCAATCTTAAAGTGTCTTCAGGGTAATTTTTGGTATCGCTGTTTTATTGTCTGCATCTGCGTGATGTGCTTCCACAAATAGACATTTGCCACACTTCTACTGGAACCAACGTGTATGCATCGGTGACAAAACGTGTGAGCCTGCTCTAATGGTCTACTGATAATGTTAGCGAGGTTGTGTGGAAACAGATTTGTGAGGAGATGTTCCCCGGTCATCGCGTTAATTTATTCTAGCATGGGGATAAGTTACAGCTAATATTCAATAATTTGGACATGTTTCGCTCCGACTTTTGCTAGTTCAACTGTTTTTTTTCAACTTACACATTTTTCAAAGTCCTGCTCGTGCCACTCACCTTTGTTCGTTGGTGCGCGTGCTTACTGTGGATCTTTGGTGACGCTTCGTCCAGTTTGCTGCTTGTAATTCTTCTTTGGACGCTTTGCAACCTTGACATGCAGTGAGCCATCCGGCAGGACGTGTAATTCCGCGCAGCCACCTTGTGTTTGATGCCTGCTGTCAATTAGTCAGTCAAGTATTACAGTCTTCTACGGACACACTCAGGTTGAAATATGACGCACTTTGCCAACTTCTCTGTGTTCCATTAAAGTTTGTACAAGCGGAGCGTTTATGATCATAACGCTATAAGTTCGGATACATGGTAAAAGCATGATTTATGTCGACTCTTCTCTGTTATTTGGAAGAAGGATCTAGGGCAGTGAACAAGACGGTAAATGGTTTCCTGTTCGTGAGTTTGGCAGTATAAAAGTATATGGACAAGAGGCACGAAATAATATGCAAGAATGTGCTTGTTTTAGTCTGGTTTTTTTTGTTCTTCATAACTTAACGTTAGTACACTGTTACAATCCAGTCCGCATTCATTAAAGCTCCATCAAGACATTTCTTTCCTGTAATGGGTAAAACATTCATGTAACTTTTATCGGAGCATTTCTCACGAGTGCACTGTTGGTTAATTCTCATGAGACTATAGTTCACAGTGCAATGTGTCTTGGGCGTATTTGGTAATGTAACTTCTCACAGGTGTGGAAGAAACATGCCTAGCAATGTGGTTTGTGCAGTTTTGTTTCTCTTTCTTCTACAGGGAAAGTGTTTCCTAACCACATCTCGGGAGATACATCGATCACCGGCGTGGACGCAGTTCAGTAGTGTACTATTCAAATTGGAAGTAATGCATGTTTAATTAGTGTATGTTTTAACTTCTAATGCACATTCATGTGTCGAGTTGCCACAGGTTGAGGTTTTGTTTAGGGTGGTCTTGCATGAGTCTTTGTGTGTATGGTTTTCACACAGTTCCCTTACATGAGGGATGGTTGTTGGTTTATTTACCACATTACATTAGTACTGTCAGTTACCCCTTTTATGGTGGTTTGTAGTTTCCTCTAGTGGTTTGCGCATGTTAGTTCTTATTTTAGATCTAGGTTTATTTGTCCTATGGGACTATGTGTTACTCCTACTCTGGAGTATGTAACTTCCACGCGGGAGTTGGGACATGGGTTAGTACCTATAAGTTTGTACCTAGGTTAACTCCTACTCGGGGTTGGTTGTGGGATAAACTCCCTGTTACAGTTGTGCACAGTACTTTTGTACGTACCTTTATGGTTGGTCATATGGGTGACGACCCATCTGTTTTGTTTTCCCTATTCATGGGATTAAGTCGTAGGTCATTCTATCCTTAGCACTATTCTTTGTTATGCGTTTGGGTCATAGTGCTTTACGTTACAGTGTATATGAAACATAATGCTATGTATTTACACATTTTAAAAATATTCTCTTATTAAGGGGGATGGGGGATATTGCTTTTAAATTGTATTTATCTTAACCATCCTTCCTTTACAGAATGTTTTTCTCTTGTGATGTTTTGTTGTCATCGCTTCTTCCAAGAGATTTTAGATTGATACTATTATTGATTTTCTCCTGCTTTAATGATTCCTTCTTCTATGATGTTTTGCTCATTCGCTGTATCTTTGTGATTTGAAATGTTAATCGAATTGCACATTGTCCTCTAGTTTCCTTTTGTTTTGTTTAAGGAAAAAGGGATAATGTTGTATTCTACATATTAGTTTAATATGTACTCTATCCCTGCTGTCTCCAGCTGCTCAGCCAGAGTGTGTCTTGGTATTAGAATGTTGGTGTGCCTGTGATGCGTGGAATGCCTGGGTGACTGAGTGGGATGAATGTGGCAGTTGGAGATGGGCTGAGCAGCTAGGCAGGCTGCTCCTGGTGGGGATGGTACCACACTAGGCTGGCTGGAGTCAAAGCTGTTGTAACTTGATCCGAAGACTGAATAAACAAGTCTTGAATATACAACCTGGCTCCTGGTGTCTTTCCACTAAGGACACAACAGTATGCTTCCACCCATCGTGAAAACAAGCACACTATGACAAGAACATACTTCATTCCATTGCTTGGAGGCAACTTTATGAAGTCAAGCTTCAATCTCATGAATGGTCCTTCTGCTTTTCCAATTTTTCCTCAACTCACCACTGTTTTCCTGCCCGGATTTTGCTGCTGACAAATTAAGCATCTTTGGCAAAGGCTCTCTGGAAACTTTAGATAGTGCCAATTCTGTCTGAATAGTCTGATCATGGCATCCCTACCAACATGTGTGTCCCCATGGTACACTCTTGCAATTTGAGAGAGCAAGTAGTCTGGCATGACTGGTCTGCCATCAGTGTACACTTATACATTATCCTCTGTTCTTCTTTCACAACCTGATTTGATCCAGTTTTTCTTTTCGCTTACCTCAACTTCATCCTGCAACTGTCTCACCTCATCTCATGTTTCTAAAGCTGAAAAAAACCTACGTTGGAAGCTGATTTCACTTGTTTCAATCTTTCTGTTTAATGCCATGTTATTTCTCGCATAATATTGAGCAATTTGGTCAGCGTATCTGTCACCTGCTGCCACATAGCCATTTTCTGACTGGTGAGCAGCACACTTGACCATTGCTATTTCTTTTGGCAATTGTATTGCTTCCAACAATTCTTTCACATTTTTACCATTTCTTATGGGGATCCTGAAGAAGTCAGAAATCCACTCTGCATCCAGAGCTGGCCACAGTTGTGCACAACTCCGAAACCAAATTGACTGTATGTAAATATGGTTATTCTTCAATTTTTCCAAATTATGCATGCATTTGTTGAGGCCGCCAATTCAGCTACTCGTGCAGACTTGACTCCCGGCAAACAGGATGCTTCAACAACCCCAGATACTTTGCATACAGCATACGCTGCACTGAGTCCTCCTCCCTCTTTTCTCAGGCATGAGCCATCTACAAATAGTACATGCTCTGGCTCTTTCAGGGGCTCTTCTTTTATGTCAGGTTGGGGCTTGGTACACATCTCAGTCACATCCAAGCAATCATGATACACTTCATCTTTCACTTCTTCACAACGCGGGTCTGGCAATAATGTGATCAGGATTTACCATTGTACACCTAATCACTGACACATTTTCTGCTCCAAGAATCACGCTTCCACACATTCATCGTTCCAGACAATTAGGGCCTTTCACTCTTTTTCCTGTTAACTGAATCAATGACTTTGCCAGCTGGGAAAACCCAACAATCCACTGCCGACAGTACCCAACCACTCCGAGAAACATTCTTATCTCCCTTTGCGTCTGCGGTAACTGCATTTGCTTGATTATCTTAATTCTTTCTGGGGTCACTTTTCTCACTCTTTCTATTTTGTGGCCTAAATATCTAACTTCTTGTTGACAAAATTGCAACTTTTATGGAGACACTTTGTGTCCTCCTTCAGCCAAATGGTTCAGTAACACAATGGAATCAGTGAAACAATCTTCTCGTGATTCGTATGCTATTAGTAAGTCATCAATATATTGTACTAGGTCTGAACTTCTGGGCATGACTAATGTCTCTAGACACTTTTTCAGGATTTGATTGAAAATTGAGGCACTCTCTGTATACCCTTTAGGAACTTGGCACCATGCCAAGATACGGTCTTCGAACTTAAATGCAAAAAGATACTGGCTGACTGGGTGCAAAGGAATAGAGAAAAAGGCTTGGCATAAATCAAATACTGTAAACCAGCCTGCATTCCAGGGTATCTGATAGAGAATCACTGCTGGATTTGGCACCAGGGGACAGCAAGGCACCACAATTTTATTGATCTTTCTCAGATCCTGCACTATCCTGTATTTTCTGCTACGCTTCTTAAGTCCCATTATAGGCGAATTACAAGGTCTACTCATTATTTTATTTCAAATGCCTTGTCTAATCATTCGGTCAATCTCTGAAGCAACTCCTGATTTCATCTGTGGACTCATTTTACAGTGTCAGGTTTTGCCATAAACTGTACCTTCTTTCACTGTCACCTTCACAGGATCTACGTTTGACAGGGCTCCCCATGGCACTCCAAGGTGGAACTAGCCATTGACGTACTGAAAATCGAGGGAAGGAGCCTGCCCCTTCACGAAATCCCATATTCTGCCTGGGCCCAAGCCGTTAAGCGCCAAGTCCAGTCCATCTCTTTCGTGCTTGACCTTTCTTCGCTCCGGCATAACCCACTAACTCTGGCCCTGGACAAGTCCTACATCCCCGGCAAACCCCAACTATATCTGCAAGATTCACTAACAACCCATGCAAGACAGAAAATTCTGTTTCTGCGCCTCTTGGCCCTCAGGATCGCGGACTTCAACCCAAATTGGGCACGAATGGACTGAGCCACTGCCTGTCGACTATGCAACTATCGCAGTGAATCCTGGCTACACCTGCTGTGCTGCTGAACAAAGTTGGCCAGTGATGGACATCGACTGCTGCGTCCGGCATTACGGAACTTAGGCCTTAGAACATGCAGAGAGGCCTCGGACTGGTGCTTCTCAGAAACTACGACCTGCTTGCTAGCTATGTTCGGCAAGTTCACCCATCAGGTTAAAATGCCACTCGATTCCCAATTAAAGGCTACTGACCCGAAGGGCCTTGATAGTGGGCATTGCGCTTCCCCTGCTGCCCCAATGTTGTCAGTTTACACTTAATTTAGGGAGTCCTCACAAAGCAACTGGAACCATCGGACTTAGATATTTAATCTGGGTCGGCTAAGGGCCCGATGAAGAACCCACCCACTGTCAACTGGCTCTGCAGTGTGATTGATGATGCCGAACTTCTACACGTCTTTCAGACTCCAGTAGGAGTGGAGTTATGGAGAAAACAAAACCCCTATTCTTTTAATAGAACTCTGATTGGTCAAACGTAGTCAAAACAGTCAGTATGGTAACTAAAAGTTGCACTCACGGTTTTACTTGGAGTAGGGCGCGTCTGGGGGGGGGATTTTATTGTATTTTATACTGTAAAGATTTTAAGTAATCGCACAGTTTATTAATAATAAAAGGTAAAAAAAAGTAGCCCAATTTCTTTTCCTGTAAAATCCCATACTTCTGGGTTCACTGTTGTTTTCAGTTCTTCTGGTAAATCATTTACTGTAATTAAAGAATACATTTCATCTACTTCCCTGCCTTGTATAGCAAGCATTATTTTATATTCAATATCTTCATCAGGGGTTTGAAAAGCAACACCATCCGGTGTGCAGTACATGGTGCAATTCATTTTGCACAACAGATCCCTTCCTAATAGATTTACTGGACTAGAATCACAAACTATGAATCTATGCATGTCTTTAAAATTTCCAATGTGCACTTCCATTGGTTCTGTGATTGGGGATCTAATCTGTTGATTTAAAACTCCTACAACTTGGATGGACTCTTCCGAGAGGGGTAGGTTTGGGATGTCTGCTGTTCCCACAGTAGAACGGGTAACACCAGTATCCAATAGAAAAGTGATATCATTACCTTCCTCTTTCCCATCAATAAGTGGACCTGACTGATCTACTGCAAGGATGCACCAAGTACGCTCTTCTCTTCCTCCCCCCTCAGGCACAGTAATTGCAAAGAATTAAATTCATCATTATTATTCTGTAAAAGATATTGTGAAACCATAGAATTTCTCTTACCACTTCCTCCTTGGAATCCGCCGCCCGCACTGGACTTTTACTGGTGCACAAAATTTGGCGTAGGAGCTGGTGGCCCCTGACACTTTGGATTAACTACCTGCTGCGGCTGATTCATAAGCACTTCATTCTGCGTCTGTGGATTTAAATTTTGGTTTGGCCCATTATTATTCTGAATATTCTTACACTTGTTCTTTCAATGTCCAAGCTTTCCAGACCCATGACAAGGAAACTTCTTCTTTGCTTCCTCTCTATTCATTCGTCCTCTTGATTTACCACCATTCGCCGCATGATCATTTTGATTCTGCTCTCGCACCTGATTATCAGTCTGACTATTTCATTTACTCTCCTGTTGTTCTGCCAATTTTACTTGTGCCCCCATCATTTTCTCTTTTAATTTTCTACGCCTCGCCTCAATACCATCCCGACTGTATTTTGCATATTTCAAAATATCGCCGATCGGCTTGCTCTGACAGAACAACATGTGCTGCTTAATCATCTGACTAATCTCCGGTTTCAGACCATACACAAACCGATATACAAAATGTCCCCTATCCTTATCTCCAATGTTCTCAAAGCCACTACACTGCTTAAACACCTGTAGCAACCGCTCATATTATGCATGTACAGACTCATTCAGCTGTTGAGTTGTTCTATCTATTTTTACCAAATCGGTTTCTTTGGGAGGGATTTTTCCTTTAAGAAGAGTAATTACTTGATGATATTTCTTCATCACCTCATCCGAGGGTACTCCCATTTGTGAGTCTCTCGGATACTCCTCGCTTGGCCAATCAACTGTAATCTTACACTCCGTCCATAAATCAGTAGGTACCACTATATCAAACAGACCATCCAGATCCTTTAACAGAACCTTCGAAACTTTCACAATTCTTTCAACTTTTTTGTATCATTCAACTAGTTTCTCTCTTAATCTAGGGAAATCGTTTGTAAATGACAAAATTTCCTGTCTGCTCCATGGAACATGCGCTTATCCTCCACCAGGTACCTCTTTCATGGGACACAATCTTTCTGCCTTTTCTGATTCTTTTAACAAGAATGCAGATGACACTTCCTTCGCCTGAGCTCCCTCCTTCTTTCTTGTCCACCTAGTTCTCCACTTGTCAATGTCTCCCCATTTTTGCAAAATATTCATTAACTCCTTTACCTGTAGTTTCTAATCAGACACATTAATATTCTCCAAATCCTTATCAGTAAACTCCACTCAATATGGTTTCTTTAACAATTTTAATCTCCCTATATATACTCCCATCTCTGCAGCAAGCTCTGTCAATTTCTTATGAAACAATTTGGCATTTCTGGTTACACTCCTACATATAAACAACAACTCTTTCTCATGTAATGGTTCAATCTTTCTATTCCCACATTTCCAGCTATCATCTCTTCCAATTCTACTTTCAATTTTGTAAACATCTACAATCTTTGGGGTGAGCTTTGTTTTTCTATTCCCTGTGCCCATCTTTCAAAATCTTCTGGGGTTACTGTTGTTGAGGTTCTAGTTCCTGAGGGTACCACAGACTTTCTTTCTTTTGAACCACTGGGTGTTAATCTTTTTGGGGTTTCACCAACAGGTTCTCTTATCGGAAGGTTCATTACTGAAATGACTGAATCGCACTCACTGGCTTGATCATCGATATTACTACCTCTTTTCTAGGATTACTCAAAGGAGTAGTTGCAGCTTGGGATTTTGGGCAACTTATTTTATCTCCATATAATGGAATCCCAGGACCTATAGTCACTGGTACTGTCAATGCTTCAGGGTTTAAACTCAATTGGCCTATTTTCTGTATTAATTCCTCTCTATTTCTACTTAACACTTCTCTTTCTCTGTCTTGAAGCACCTATTAACTGATGTTTGACGTAAAATTTGTGGAATTAAGGGCGTTCCCATTACTGGTGCACTTGGGGTGACTCTACTGGGTCCTGCTTGGTACGGTGGAGGGTTTTTAGTTAAAATAATTTATCATTGACACACCATATCCTGTCACATTCATATGTTTTGTTTTTTTCTTACATTTGCTCCGTGACTGTTCCTCAGGTATCAACACTGGGTATAAACCTTCTGATGCCATTGCAGTGACTCACGCAAATACCGGGTAAAAAATCCTTTATATTTCCCACCTAGATTTTTCTCTCGCTCATATAACTCAGTCGCCCATTCTTCTAAAGCCTCATACTGCGTTAACCTAGGTCTTGGGTCTTGGGTCCAAATCATTCATCCTCAAATTCTGAAGAATTCTCCCATTAAACGTACCATTTTCAGGGAAAGCTAGAACACCATCACCTTTCGTATACTCTATCCAATTTTCCAACCACACACAAGTATGATACCCTCTTTCCATCATCATAAATGAAGCAGGAATCTTTGGTGGTGGAATAGGAATTCCCTCTCTAGTCCATAAAGGCTTAACTTTCTTCAAGAAATTCTTAATTTTCTTTAATAACCACATTTTTCTCTTTTCTTCATACATTCTAGATGCTCGATGTAAGAAACAATAATCCGCAAACCCTTGAGCTTTTCTGTTCGGGCGACTCACACCGATTGTCAAATCAGAGTTTAACATACAAAATTTCATCGACCAATCCTAAAGCAGCTTCTATTCAATCACCCAATCAGACTCAGGCTCACGCTCGTGGTCTGATCAATGCCAGCGGGCCTTTTCAATGTCGTCAGTTCTACTCCTTACTACTGACCCCTCCTTTACAATCTGCTTCTGTCTCATGCCCGCTGTTTCAACCAATTCCAGCGCGGCTCTCTGTGACGTCAACACTACTCCGGCGACAGTCCCTCCCTTCACAAGGTAATACGAAAACTTACTTCTTAATACTTTTAATTAAATCCTTTGTTAATAACAACATAAAAGGCATTCACTACTCTGCCTGTTCCCCTAAACAAGGGATAGATTTCAACTTATTCTGGAGACTCAGAATTGCTCCTCTTCCGCTGCGAGTAAAAACCTCTGTTTACCCTTAATTCAAGCTCAAGAGAACCTGTTACTCCTTCAGTGTCGCCCTTACTGGGAGATATAAGACCAACGTTTCACCAGCAAACCTTTTGCTTTCACTCACACTCAACTTTTATATGAGATAGTCTCTAATTTAACACTGCCAGCCCTGCATAGCTTATCAGTGCTATTCCAACAGAAGAGTAACCTCACTGCAGTGTGGCTTCTGTCACCACCCGTTATTCATTCCCCAGGAATTTTCCAGACCACATAAAACAAGACGCTAACTCTTTTTGTTAAACATAAATCAATAATCAATACTCATTACCAAATTAGTCAATAATGACCATAACTCTGCTACCAGAAAATTGATACAGCGGCATACCAACCACAGGTACTCTACTACCATATACTCACCTGGGCCCATAAACACACAATTGATTAAACCGCTGGAGTCAAAGTTTAATGTGGGTGATCACGGTATCAAGATTATTTATTCACCATTCCTTACTAACCTCTCACTGATCAAAAAGTTCTTTCCTCTGGTCGATGGACCATTAGTTGAACTAATTGATGGTGATAATGAACATATTCTAACTTTTCTATACTTTGAATTAAATAATCACAGACTTGGGTAAGTTTTAAGTTTTATTTATATTAATTGCATGTGAACCACTTCAAAAATACAGTACAGTCACCATTACTGATAGGAGAGAAATGTAATTAATCATTCATGAAACAAATACTTCGAACCTTTGCAATGACGTATGCTCAGAAATGAGAGGATAGAGAGAAAAGGACGTCTGCGAATGCATGAAATATTATTTACCTAGGATGGTGTGAAGACCAACCCCCTGGCCAAAGGGCTGGTAAGGGTCCCCCGGGATAGTTCAAGAGACAAAGACTTCAGAACAGGATTCAGGACAGGATAGATGACCTCTCTAACACCGACGGTCGAGTCGCACCCCTCTCTGACACTCTCTTCCTCCTCGAGCTTCTTCTGCGATCTTCTTTCTAACCCAATTAAATTAGGATAGAGGGCTCTGCATGTGGTTTCTTCATCTGCATCTCTTGCTATGCCCGACAACACCCACGGCTCACAGCATCTCAGCATCGACATATCTCTAACTAACTAAAGGTTACCTCAGTTATACCTTTCCCTCTTAATGTACCACCCACTAAAGTTTCAATATCGCAAAGATACTAAATCTAATTTGTCAGGCAAGGGGGGGGAAGATCATCACACCATGCTTACATATCACTTTTTTAGTTAGCACATTGTTAGCAAACCCATCCCCTTAATTTTTATTCATGTTTTATTTTCTCACCCGCATTCACATTTCATCTGCAACAAATATTTTAAATTGAACATATAGACTCATTTCATTTAGATTTTCACTGCCGGTTCTCAGGCTCAGGCATACTGCTACCTTGTCCTCTTCCCGACCCGCCTGTCGTTCTTCCGGGCTGACTTTTAGTTGTCATGCGCAAAAACCACATGACTCAGCTCACTTCAGCCATACACTAGAGGCCCAAATGCGCACTACTGATAAAGTCAGAAAAGACAAATAAATGGTTTCACTGTATTCCACCCTTCTCTACTCTAACCCCCTTTACTTATTAATAGTTTCCTCGCATTAGCATTAGTTAAATAGCTCAATTTAGTTTCAGCTAAGCAGGTGCCATGCACGTGAGTCTTCAAGACTCCATTTCAGTGCCTTTTGCTCATGCGCAAAAATTTCCCTCCAAGCATTAATACATCATATTGCGTAGATGCAGTTGACGCATGCGCAGTAAAGACTTCCCTGTTAGAGCGGTTTTAGTAATTGGTTCGAGTTGGTTAGGGTTAGCAAACACATATGCAAGCTTCACTAATTCATGAATTTATGTGGTGCGCATTAGTTTCACACAATATATAAATATTAACATGTTAGGGAGTTAAATGAGAGGATTGCTTCAGAGCAAGTCTCTTTTCTATGTGTCCTTGCTCCATCACAGCCACAGAGAAAAATGTTGGTAAATCTTCCCCCAGATGTAAAAATGCTTTTTTGGGTCACTAAGGGTCAGATTTACTGAATCAGGTAGTTGGCGACCCTGTAAGAAACCCAAATTGCAATTTAGTAACACGTTATAAATAAAAATTTGGGTTTGCAAGTAGATACAAAATCTGCTTGTGGTTATGCACTGCAGTGGAGAGGTGTGGCTCACTGGTTAGAGGCGGCCGACCTGTAAGCAGAGAACGGCCCGGGACCAGGGTTCAATTCCCGACGCAGCAGGGTCTTCGACCAGGGTCAACGGACTCGATAATTCTTGCCTCAGTGCCTACTCTAACCAGGGAACACACTCTGTAACTCTGGGCATTAAGCTTGCCTCATCTCTATAACGGCCCCCCACAGACGCCGGGGATGCCTGGTTTCACCCTGGAGATACCCAGAAAGGGACCATCTCACAGGGAAAACCAGGACGGGTTCCCCAGCGGTCTACAGCGCCAGGACACTCGGGTAGAGTAACAGTGCGCTTTACAAGTATCCCACATTTACATTTACATTTACTGATTCAGAATGTTATGAAGCAATGTTTTGCATCCCAAACCTGATTGTAAAAGTTTAATGCTTTGCAGACTACTGAAAGGTAGTGGCAAGCCATTCACACACAGGAAGGGGTCCCCAAGGAAAGCCTTTCTCTTTGTTAATGTTGAGAAAAACATTTTTTAAGACTGGGCAGTGGTACTATTGACCACTGGTCAGTCTTCAAATAAGTTTGTTAATCTTTTCATTTTTTGCTTTTTTAAATACATCAGTTTTCCTTTAAGGACCGGTTTAGGGGTCGCAAAGTGCCAGTGGCAACTTAGTGTGAACAAAACAAACACAAGGAAATGATGGACGGAACGCTGACCACTCACCCCCAGTCACAGATCTGGGTTGAATATATCATCGTTCTTTATCTCACTTTGCCACCCCAGTTCAAACCCAGCCATATGCAAATAAGTCTTGACCCTGTTCATCATGGGAACAGTCAAACCTGAACTGCTGAGCCAGGTCTTTCCTGGACTGGAAACCAGCATCCTGGGACTGGTTTTGTGGTAACACCCTTCATCAGCCGGGTTAGCTTGTTTCCAGTGTTTGCTTTGTTCTCCCTAAGTTGCAGGGTATGCCCATACGTGGGTCCTTTGCTAACTTTGCCACTGGATTTAAGCTAGTCTGGCTGATGAGGGGTGCGACCCCGAAACTGGATCCAGGATGCCTGTTTCTGGTCCAGGGAAGACCTGGATTGGCAGTTCACGCTGGACTGTTCCCACGAGGAACAGGGTCACTGATTTGCATATGGCTTGGTCTGAACTAGGGTGGCAAAGTGAGCTAAAGAACGATGACAGATTTAACCCAGATCTGTGCCTGGGGGTGAATGTCTGAAAAATGTCAGCGCTCCATCCATCATCTCCTTGTGTTTGCTTTCCTTTTATCTGTACCAGTTTATCTCTACTTCTCTTTGCTCCCAGTTCTAACTCCCCTCTCTTTCTACCTTATGCCTTTCTCTGCTTCAGCCTTTTCTGAAATTCCATTCCTTGCCATAACTCTACATTTTCTTCTTCCTGTCTCTTGCTCTCTATATCTGCCTCTAGTATCTTACCTAAAGATGTACCTCCATCTAACTACCAATCACTTTCTCTTTCTATTTCTTTATATCTTTTTTCTGGCTACATCACCCTCCCATCTCTCCTCACCTCTGTCTACACCTCATGTCTATCTCTATCTCCTCCCTCTCTCTACTTTACCTCTCTCACAATCCTGCTCAGAACACCGTTGTAAAGAGGGTTACTGGTTGGAGGATAAGGGGGTGAAACCCTACTCAAGCAGGAACCTCAATCTCTATCAGGGTGAAACACAAACACACCTCAAATTAACCTGTGCTGAACTGTCTGTTAGCTTTGCCCAGTGCAGTCAGGCTTAACTTGGTGGCAATGTGTAATGTTTTTATGCAGCACATCAAACAGTAATAAAGTGAAACCACAACACATGAAAATTCCCACACCTATTTAGGACATCTAATAAAGAATTTGAGATCAAAACAACAAAAATGCAATCAGAAGAACCATAGATTTTCAATTTTAAAGATTTAAGCAAAAATAGTGCCTAAATGCACAAAGTACCAACTGTGGACATGCCAAACAAGGACAAAGTCAGAAATTCAGGCCAACAGCAATGGAGCACTGGCCAGCCGCAGGGACCAGTAAGGCCTGCTGAACAAGCGTACCTTAAATCCTGGTTGTGGAGGGTAGCGAGGTCCTGGGCCGAAGATGTGTTTCACAGCCAAGGCGATGCTAAGTCCTGGTGTAGGGATGTTTCCCACACCGTTGGTTCCAAGGAGTTGCAAGGCTGTGATGCAAGATCCTGCATTATCATCGAGCATGCCTTGACGAGTGGCTTGCGATGTGAAGGCATGATTCGAGGGTGTGTTGCACAGGGCCAGTTCCGAAGGAGCTACGGGGCTTGCGTAGCTGAGTCCTGCGTTGGCGTTGTGGATACCATTGACGAGGGGCTTGCAATGTGAGGACTTGCGTCCAAGATGTGTCATGAACCGACTCTAATGAGCTGTTTTCGGAACTGGGGGTTTTGCCGCAGATGAGATGTATCAGTTCTGTTGGGTCCGCAGATGAGCTGACAGCGCACCTTCAGGCCTAATATCAAGGGTCCAGTACTAGAAATGCACCACTTGGCAGGGTGAGACTTCCAGTTGGCAGGGTCCAGGTGTTGGTTACAAGAGACTAGCCCTTGGTGTCACTCTGGTGATCCTGGAGACAAGTTGAGGTTTCAGTCCTTCTCACCCAGGTAGCAGGGTAGCAATCCAGCAGGGTAGCAGTCCAATAGAGTGGCAGTCCTTCCAGCAGCACAGCAGCCCATCTTCCTGGTTCCTCCCATAAGTCCAGAAGTGTACTCTAGAGTTGGGGTCTGAGTTCTAATGTTTATACCCGGTGCCCACTGTGAAGTAGGAGAAACTTCTAGAGATTATTACCCCTCCAGGGGTGCTTGGATTTCCTGCCTCTCTGCCCTGGGCCCCTGTTTTTCTGGGGTCACAATAGTCTAGTGTCAAACCCCTTTGTCAGAGTGCTTAGGCAGGGCCTTGTGCAAGTGTGGTAGGTGACAGCCACCTCCCGTCATTAACTCAGAGTGGCCCATCCTGCCAACACCTACCTTTCCTTTGTCTCACTGTGCATGACAAATACACAAAGACCAATGGCCAACGAAGTCTAGTCATGTGACCCAGGATACAGGCATCAGACACCAAAGGGTTTGGACAGGAAAATGCCAACTTTCTAAACGTTGTTAAAAAAGAGAGACTTGGGTCCTTGCGCAAACAAGAATGGACCACTTAATTTGTATAAACAAGCAAGGTATCTAGTTGCCATGTTTTTTGGTTGTTCAAAAATAAAGGTACCAACGTACACAATAGAAAGTGAACTATCTGCCCAGTGTTTATGTGTTAATGAAGGAATGGTCAAGGAAAGGCAACTTATTTGATGTTGTTTATGTATATGAATATGTTAGTTGGTCTTTACATGTTGTTTGGTAATTAATGTATATATACATGCGATTTAATGTATGTTTGTATTTTGTGTTTTCATAACTAAGTGTTGACCTTTACAGAGACATGCACCAATGTTAAACTGTTTTCTGAAAAAGAATGAGAAAAGTGAAATAAATCATAAGGGCTAATGAAATGAAAACATTGGTACCTTTATTTTTGAACAACCCAAAAACACGGCAACTTTCTAAAAGTAGAATTTTAAAAATTGTGAATACAAATACCACTTCACCACTAAAGAGGGCTTTTAATTACCTGTCTACCTGCTCCCAATTGAAAGTTATCACTTATTATATAAGAACCCAATGTTTCATTTCATTTAATGAAGCTTTATTCGGCACATGTAAACAATGTCCATAAAAGCACACAAGCAAAATGCATTATAAAATACAATACAGTTACAGGTTAATTAGATAAATAACTTAAAAAACCATACTTTTTCTGTGCTGTATAGATTTACATAAAAATGATGCAATATAAAAACATTTGTCAGGTGAGTCCACATTATAAATCAGCTTCATGGTGTCCTCCACGCCACTGATACCATACTTCACAAACATAGGTTTCAAATAAACCACCCTAACATTCAAAAAGAGAGTACAAATTAACATAAAGTGCAAGGTACTCTGCTTGGAACGCCCATCGCATGGACATGGCCCAACAGGATGTTTCTTGAATTGGGGAAAGGCCACCAAGACATGGGCTGTTCCAAATTTAAGCCTGGTTAAGACAAACCTATGACTAGGTCTAGTGACCGTAGTCAGATACGACTGAAGCCCATCCCCTTCTATGTATTTATTATAAAGACATACAGTGTTAAGTCGACAGTTAGCTGCTAGACGTTTCTGGGCTTTATATTGTATAAAAATATTTTTCATCTCCTGTTTAGTTATATCTCCAGCCGAACCAGGTTCCGACAAGATGTCAAGCCCAAAAATATCATGAAAGCTGTCTACTACATACTTGAGCCAGGGTATCTTGTTAAATTTATCAAGATCGATACAATCCTTGATTACATTTTGATTAAAGGCTGTCTCTTCCTTCCTCCAGTTTGCGCGCCATATCATTAGTGGCCTCAGTGAAATAAGGTCGCCTAGATAAGCGACACCCAATTCCCTGTGAATCAAATCAGTTGGGGCAGAGGTGGGTAGGCATAGAAGCTTCTTAAGGAATACATTTTCCTCCCTTTGCACAAGATCTATATTAGTGTAACCCCACATACTAGCCCCATATAGCGCAATTGAGACAGTTCTTGCCTTATAGATCATCATCATGTCCCTGATCCGCCTCTCACCAATCTTAGAAGCAAATTTAAATATACCGTTTGCACTCTTTGCCATTTTAGTCCTCACACTTAATAGTTCTTGGGTCCAGCTCCCACTACTCGTAAAAGTCACACCCAGATAACAAAAAGTTTCGACTTGCTGCACTTTAACCCCATCGATAAAAAAGGCATGCTTTTTACTATTTTTTGCACCACTGGTCATCGTATGCGTCTTACTCTTGTTAATCAGTAACTTTCTTTCCCTGATAAAAGCAGAGAACCTATCCATTGGGGGTTGAAGGCCCACCGGAGTTCGTGATAATAGCACAGCGTCGTCCACGTAAAGCAGGACTGGCACACATAATCCGTTTACCTGTGGGACATCTGCCTACACTTGTTTTAAAAATATGTCTACAGCATTAACAAAAAGAGTAAACAGAAAAGGGGCGAGAACACATCCCTGCCTAATCCAGCGCTTTACATTAAAATTGGGAGTGCACTCTCCGTTTACCCCATAACGCACACAGGCTTGCAGCTTTTCATATAGTCTAGCCAAGAAGAAGATTATCGGCTCCTGGGCCCCTAATTCTAACAGGACGGACCACAAAATAGCGTGGTCAACCAGATCAAATGCGCTACTCAAGTCTGCAAAGCAGAAGTACAAGTTACTCGACTTCGCCCTTGTATATTTACCGATTAAAAATTCTAAATTTAGGCATTGATCTAGCGTCCCTCTACCCCTTCTAAAACCATATTGGGAGTTCGCAATAACCCCCTTCTCCTCTGCCCAAGCTTCCAACCTATACAATAGCACTCTACTCATGACTTTTACCGATGAGTCGAGCAGACTAATTGAACGATAGTTGCTTGCTGCAGACTTATCCCCCTTTTTATAGATAGGGACAATGATAGAGTCTCCCCAAGTTGGCGGCATCCGGTCCGTCACCGCTGCATTTAGGACCAGAGTGAGAATAGGTCCCCACAGCAGTGGGACGTCCCTATACACGCCAATGGGGACTTCGTAAGGCCCTTGTGCTTTACCCCCCTTATAGGCCTTTATACTACTTTCGACCTCATTGAGGGTAATATCCAATGGGGCTACAGGCCAGCACCTGTGCTCTCCCTCTTTGGGACCTTCATCATAAAAAATAGCCGAAAAATGGGTCACCCAGGTCTCACTGCTTACATTGGATGCAAGGTGGTGGCCTTTCTCATCCTGGAGAAAGGGCGAATTGACCGTGGACCAAAACAGGGAGCTATAAGATGTCTCCGCAGCACGGGTTAAGCTATCCCATGCTTCCTGTCTCAAGTACCTCTTCCTTCTCGAGAGTGACAATTTATAATCCCGTCTCAGAAGCGTAACTTGGTTCTGGTATCTTGGCTTAAAAGTTAATGCCTGCCTGAGTTGAGTAAGCAGGGCTGAACAAGTATGATCAAACCAACCCTTTTTGTGTGTAGTATTACCAGTACTACGGCCCGTAAATATAGAATCAATAATTTTACTGATATTTATAAAGTTATTTATAATGACAACAGGCGTACTTCCTGTCGTCAGGATGCAATTAATATCTGCCATGGCTTTTGATACAATCATGGGTATTACCACTGAGGATTTTTCCCCTTTCTACCTTAGCCTGACTCCGTTTGTCCTATGCGGGTCAGCATTAACTAGGGTTCTTGACACACCTTGTGTTATACGCTTCCAGGACTCAACTCTTAATATGATACAATTATGATCGCTTAGAGAGGGATCCTCGATAACCATGGTTTTACAGTGTGGCGCAAGACTGGATGAGACCATAACGTGGTCAATATTAGAGTTTGTATTTCTCCCAGTAAATGTCAGAATAATATAGCCCCTACTCTCTGTTGCTGGCTGGAGTAGTTCAAGGTCGAATGTTATAAGAATATTGTTAATAGCCTCCCCGTGTGTATTATGTGGAAAATGTGCTATGATCTCATCATTATTATTTAACACACCACAAGCCCTGGAGGACGTCAATGGGCAGATTAAAGAATTAAAATCACCCAACCAAATATAAGTAAAAATGCATTTGGCATCAGATGCAAGCTTCATGAGGGCACTTTCCAGTTCCTCAATAACCTTGTGCCGTAAATTACCAAAAATATTATTATAAAAATTAATTAGAAGTACCTCTGGACCATCCTTCTGGTGTACCCATAAAATTTGGGAATGATTTCCTACTGTGACATGCTTAACCCCAGTCAATAATAAATCCACGGCCACCAACACAAGTAGACCACCCTTAGCCCTACCATGTCGTGACTCTGTGGCCTCAATACTGTAACACACATACCCCTCAAAGCTGAGTTTAAAAGTACACCAGGTTTCCTGAAAGAATAAAATATCATGAGTCCTAATCATGTTCACCCATCCCGGCTTTTCCCCTTTTGACACCCAACCGCTATATTCCAGCTCACAACGGATAAGCCCTCTATAGGGTTATTTTTTACTTGTCCAGGGCATTGCCATGTATGCCCTCACCCACACAAGACATAGCCTCTACTGGACCACAGGTACCATTGCCTTCACAAGGCACAACCTCAAGTAGATCTACATTAGGATCCTTGCCACACACTTGGGTCGCTATATTTACCTCCCTCTTTCTCCCGTTCACTTGTTCTATTTCGCTTCCAGAGTTCAGTATAGGGATAACGGCCAAGGATAACCTAAGATCTGTATTAATCCTGTTCCAATTACTAACCCGTGAGTTTGGGATTACACTCACACTGGTCTCACTGACCTTCGAAAGTCAGTCATTCTGATCCAGTGTACTTAAGGCTTGATACCTATTCTGTGTTGGAATCTCATAAATCATACCTTGGTTGCAAATGGGGGGCCTAGCACGGTTTATAATATGGGGTGCCTTATTAAGATAATTGTAGAAAAAGCCCAATGGGTGCACATGTACATCATTCTCTCCTGGTGTCAAAGACGCGGCTCTAAGAAGAACGGTTGCAACGTGTTGGGGGTGCCTAAAGTTCACAATAACACATTCGCCCCTACAATTTTTCCTAGCACTCCCAATCCAATTTACCGTTCTGGTGGTAAGTATCTGGTCTGAATAATTAGTTGGAAACCCACAATGCTTGTTCAGCCAGGAGACTGTTTTATTTTTAAGTGCCTCATGTGTTTCCTGTGTAGGTTGGGTCAGATTTGAGTCTACAGGTGGAACATTAGAGAGCACTACTACATAAGGGGCACAGTCTGGTGGGAGATTAGTAGAAGGGGTTCTCCTATGTATAGATGATGGTACCCCCCCGTACTAGCGGGAATAGCTGAGGTCTGTACCATCAGACTGCCCGCTCCGCCAACCCCACCAGAATTGACAATATTGGAACTCCCCTGGGAAGGCTTTAAAATACTAGTTCTACCCAATGCTACACTCTCATGCGTCATAGGACTATCATTTTTATCAATGTTAGTAGCCAAAAGACTACCTAGTCTCGACACTTCCGATGTCAAAAAATCAATCTTGTCAACTAAAGGTTTAACAAGTATTTCGAACCTTGCCTCAAACATGTTCATTAAAAGATCAAATTGTTCCAGATTCATGTTGGCTCCACTGTTATTGGTTAAAGTCTTCATGGCCCGAACAGGGCTCTTCGGGGTTATTTCCACCCTTTTTTTATGATGATTACCACCGCGTTTGATTTGTACTTTCCTGCAAGCCCTCACTGCTCTCTTAGCAAGAGAGCGCCGTAGCGGGGTTTCATAGGAGACATCCTGGGAATCCTGTGTGGTTAAATCCTGTATTGGCATAATAGGTACCGGTATTTCCATCCGCACAGTATCAGGGGTACAAGGAAATTCCTGAGTCAACACAGTATCCACAACAGGAGGTTCCGTGAATGATGCAGAAGGCATTTCCAATCCCAGCGATTTTCTCCGGTCATTGTTTATCTTGCTTACGACTTTAACTAGATAATTATCCATTGTAGATATCTGCTTGGCCATTATATCTGGGGCTTATGTGATGTTGGGTATTAATCACTAGTAACAGGAAGTCAAAAAATGGGAGCACGGAGGTACGACTAAACGCAATGCAAAAATAACGTTATAAACAACGAGATAAAAGGGTCCACTTAACTTGTGAGAATGATATCTGCCCTGTCTCCCCCTGTCCCGGACTATCTCAGGACTGTCTCAGACTGTCAGCCCTTTGTCCGGGCTTCGTCCCGCGCTTCGTTCCGCGCTGCGTAACCCGGAGGAAGATCTTATAGGCCGTCGGTAGGGGGGCGGAGATCTCCGCAGGTGTGCTGTTGCACGGACTCCTGGTCCTGGGAGTCCCGTGCAAATGTCCCCGTAGCCGCAACAGTAAAAACAGCGTCTAGAGGCCTTAGTCTGTGTCCTCCTCAGCCTCTGCACCTCTGATGGCAAAACTTCGAAGCAAAGTGGTGGTGCTGCTTAGTGTCCAGCTCGATTGCCCCCAATAGCTACCTGTCTTTCTGTTGCCACTCGCTCTTCGCGAACCCAATGTTATCCTATGAGACAGGTAGGCCTTGTAGTAGTAAAAAATGAATTTAAGAGTTATTCACTACCAAGAGAGGTACAACTTTAAAGTACATGTCCACCTTTTTAGAAACATTCCCCCCTGCCCTCTGGGCTACCCAGAGCCCTGCATGTAGTACCACTTTACTACAGACTTCCAAGTAAAACAAATAGGCCAGTTCATTGTCAGCCAATTCTACCATGTTTAGAGGATAGAGCACACGCACTTTAGCACTATGTAGCAGTAGTAAAGTGTGCACAGTCCTGGGCCAACAAAAACGAATTGAGCAAAAATAGGAGGAGTGAAGGCAAAAAATGTGGCATGGCCTGCAGGGAGGGACAGGTCCAACACACTCACTTCCACTTCTCTTACTCAGAAAAGTTGGAGGTATCTGTAGAGGCAGAGAAGTATTATCATTGATATTATCATGAAATGAGACAAGATTGGGCAAGGCAGGGGCAGGTGATTTAAGGAGAAAATGATCAGATTCCACCTGATTGAATTGTATTGCCAGCTTACAATTAATAGACATTGGTTGGTGGACGGATTCAGTTCACCCCAACAGGTAGGCTGGTCATGTGTTTAAGCGCAATGCAGCACAGTATAGCATCCGCTAAAAGAAGTACCTAGTGGGAGACATATGGGGTGGTAATATCTAAAAGAAGAAAAGGGTTATGAATTGAATGATAATCTAAGTAGAGCTAAGGTGTGTTTTCAATTTTATTTTTATCATTTATAGAACAAAGTATGGAAAAAGCACAAAGTTTGAATATTTTTTCATGAAGGTGAAAAAACACAGAAGCCCTGCATGCAGACTGAGGGCCAACACTCCTTAGCCTAACCACAAGAAATATGGTTTTGAGTCACATACACAAGGACAAATATGCTTAGGTAAGTGTCTTGAAGCCCTCATTTAGTGCCTCAAAAAATTAAATACCTACTTTTTTAAACTGTATTCGCATTCTTGTCCTATTCCTCTACTTAATTTGTCCCAATTTACTCTCTCCCCATTTCTGCTTTCCTCATCCAAATTTTTATTCTGTTCCTTTGAAACTAAATTCAATGTAAGTTCACCCTTCTTCTTCTTTATCTAGCGTCGTCCTATAAAGCGATATTTATGAAAAGATCTGCACTTTTTTTTAGAGATCCAGATGCCTACCCATGCTTCCTTATATAAAACACACTGGGGCCTTTCTCCTACAGAGATGCTCTACATAAATTGTGAAATAACTAATTAGCTAAAGAAATTTAAAAAAAGAGAGACATTCTAAAGGAAATTGGGTTAATATTTGTGCAGGATGTAAGGCCTGCACAAGTAGTAGGTTCACAATTACCACTTACTGGGAACCAAGAACCCGATCGTAGCGCTTGACTCGTTCAGGGAAGAGAAGCAGAGCAGTCCAAGGCCTAGTCAGAAGAGGGGGTGTGGGCTACTAATCAGCATTCACTGGCACACAACAACAACACTCAATACATTATGTTCCAGTCAGTGCTTTTTCTTTAGAAAAGGAAAAGTGCATTTTTTACACACACTACTAAATACAATGCATTGATTTACAAATATATACAAATATGGTTGTCCAAGGCAGATTGAAAATAACTCAGATGGCATTATGAAATCACATTTGATGTCTAATGACCCCATACATCACAACCCCTAATCTATACCAACCAACACGGTATACAACGTTTACAACGCAATTTTTACAACGCACTACCATTACAACGAAACTTTTACAACGCAACATCCATTACAACGCATGCATTTACAACGCAGTCATTACAACGCATGACACTACAACGCACACCACTACAACGCATACCATTACAACGCAGTCATTACAACGCATACCATTACAACGCATAATTTACCATCCAACACTTACCCTACTGTTGCACCCCCTGGAGTTAGAATAGTAATTTTAACCCCTACACTATCCAACACTTACCCTACTGTTGCACCCCCTGGAGTTAGAATAGTAATTTTAACCCCTACACTATCCAACTCTTACCTTATATGCAAAGTAGTGTAATGCGTTGTAATGGTATGCGTTGTAAATGTACTATGCGTTGTAGTGGAATGAGTTGTAAAGGTAGTTTTAAAGTATTCGTTGTAATGGTATGCGTTGTAATGGTGTGCGTTGTAATGGATGTTGCGCTGTAAAAAATGCGTTGTAATGGTATGCGTTGTAAAAGTGTGCCTTGTAACGTCATACATCCAACCAACACATCACAATATAGAGGGGTATCGCTTTAAATAAATCAGGCCTATCGACTCTATAAAGGGACATCACATTACAAGAACAAGCCACATGTTAATAACACCATAATTTTGTGCGTAAATGTATTAATCAATCAATCACGTCATTTGTAGAGCGCACTACTCACCCGTGAGGGTCTCAAGGTGCTAGGGGGAGTGGCTGCTACTGCTCAAATAGCCAGGTCTTGAGTAGCCTCCTGAAGGTTAGAAGGTCCTGGGTCTGCCGTAGGAGGATGGGGAGGGTGTTCCAGGACTTGGCGGCGAGGTGGAAGAACTATCTTCCGCCAATGGTCGCCCTTTGGATGCGGGGGATGGTGGCGAGTGCGAGGTTGGCGGAGCGGAGCTGGCTGTTCAGGGTGTAGAAGGTGAGCCATCTGTTGAGGTATGCCGGTCCGGTGTTGTGGAGTGCCTTGTGTGCGTGGGTGAGGAGCTTGAAGGTGATCCTCTTGTTGACGGGAAGCCAATGCAGTTGTCTCAGGTGGGGTGTGATGTGGCTGTGGCGAGGGATGTCGAGAATCAGACGTGCAGAGGCATTCTGTATGTGTTTTATTTGTTTCAGGAGTTTTGCCAAGGCTCCAGCGTAGAGGGTGTTTCCATAGTCCAGCCTGCTGCTGACGAGGGCCTGGGTGACTGTTTTACTTGTCTCAGGGGGTATCCACCTGTGGATCTTGCGGAGCATGTGGAGGGTGTTGAAACAGGAGGGTGAGACGGCGTTGACTTACTTGGTCATGGAGAGTATTGAGTTGAGGATGAAGCCCAGGTTGCGTGCGTGGTCGGTGGGTGTAGTTGTGCTCCCAGTGTGATCCGCCACCAGGAGTCGTCCCAGGCTGAGGGAATAAACACGAGGATGAGGAACTCCTTCTTGTCTGAGTTCAGATTCAAGCGGCTGTTCTTCATCCAGTAGGCGACGGCTTTCATTCCTTCGTGGAGGTTGGTTCTGGCGGTGAGAGGGTCCTTGGTGAGGGAGAGGATCAGCTGGGTGTCATTGACGTAAGAGATGATGTTGAGGTCGTGCAGTCAGGCGACATGGGCGAGCGGTGCCATGTAGATGTTGAACAATGTTGGGCTGAGGGATTAACCTTGGGGTACGCCGCAGATGATCTCGGAGGCGTCGGAGCGGAAAGGGTGTAGGCGGACGCTCTGGGTTCTGCTGGAGAGGAAGGAGGTGATCCAATCCAGAGCCTTGTCTCGGATCCCTACGGTGTGGAGGCGTGTGCGTAGGGTGTGGTGGCAGACCGTGTCGAAGGCGGCTGACAGGTCTAGGAGCATGAGGGCCGCGGTTTCACCGCTGTCCAGCAGGGCCCTGATGTCATCGGTGGCGGCAATGAGGGCAGTTTTGGTGCTGTGGTTGCTGCGGAACCTGGACTGGGAAGGGTCCAGGATGTTGTTCTCCTCGAGGTAGTGGGTCAGCTGTCTGTTAACCATTTTCTCGATGACCTTCGCCAGGAACGGGAGCAGGGAGATGTGCCGGAAGTTCTTGAGGTCCCTTGGATCTGCCTTGGTTTTCTTGAGTAAGGCGTTAATCTCGGCTTGCTTCCAGCTATGCGGGAAGGTCAAGGTCTCGAAGGAGATGTTGATGGTCTTGGTGGCGCTAGCTTTGTTGAATATGTGGTGTGGCATGGTTCCGACGTAGAGCCGGAGTGGATGGTGTTCATGATTTTGATGGTGTTGTCGTCATTTATGTTGGTCCAGGTGAGCAGGGGGATGGTGTGGGTGGTGTCCGTGTGGTCTAAGGTGCCGGTGGCTGTCGGGCGGTCATGTTGTTGAAGCTGTCGTGGATGTCTGCAATCTTGCGATGGGCGAAGGTGGCAAGGGAGTTGCACAGGTCTTGCGATGGTGGGATGTCGTTGGTGTTGGGGCTCGGGTTGGAGAGTTCCTTCACGATGTTGAAGAGCTCTTTGCTGTTGTGTGCGTTGTTATCGAGGCGGTCCTTGAAGGAGGTCCTTTTGGTGGGTATGATGAGGTGATGGTGTCTGCGAATGGCTTTCTTGTGGGCTGCGTGGTGTCTGTTTGCGGTGCCATTTTGGCAGGTTTGCTTGGAGGCCTGGAGGTCCGCGGTGAATCAGCTGGCTTTCTTGTTATGCATCTGTTGGAGGGTTTCTTGATCGGGGCGAGACTGTTGGCGCAGTCATCGATCCAACGCCTGAGGTTGCGGACGGCGGTGTCGGTTTTGGGCAGTGGTGGTTTTTAACCAGTCTTCGATGATTTTGCTCCATCTGCGGCGGGGGATCTGTTGAGTGCGGTGGTGCGTGGTGGGTTTCCAGAAGTTGAAGTGGATGCAGCGATGGTCGGTCCAGTGGAGTTCGGTGGTGTTGCTGAAGGTGATGTTGGAGCTTGCGGAGAAGATGGGGTCAAGGGTGAGGTCGGCGGAGTGGGTGGGTGTTGTGACGAGCTGTTTGAGACCGAAGGTTGGCGAGGTTGTTAATCAGGGTGGTGGAGTTGGTGTTGTTGTTGTTTTCCAGGTGGAAGTTCTGGTCTCCGAAGAGGATGTAGTCTGTGGAGCCAAGGGCGTGCATGCTGATGAAGTCGGTGATGGATTCGCTGAACTGAGGCCGTGGCCCTGGGGTTCTGTAGATCAGAGTTCCAGTGAGGGTGGTGTTGGGATCAGTGTGGATCTGGAAGTGTAGGTGTTCGGCGGTGTTGAGGGTGTCATCGGTGCTGCAGCTCCAGCAGGAGAAGGGGCCTTTGATGTACTTCGGGGCAGCCAGGAAGCAGTTGTGCGCTCGTCCGGTGTTGAGTGCGTGGAGGGTGTCGGAATCGTAGTTGCGTCGGGTGTCGTGGCGTTCATGGGGATCTGGCGCTGGGCGCGGTCCAGGCGCAGACAGGCTGCGCGCGGCCTCACAGTGCCCGCCATTTAAAGGGAGGTGGGAGGGAGGAGCAGCTGGGAGGCGGGGGCGGGGCGGCGAATGGGCGAGCAGGGGGCGGGGCTGCAGGGGACGCATCAGCGGGAAAACGGGTGAGGCAGGGGCGCCGGGGTTTACAGAAGGCAAAACAGGGGGCACAGGGTTAGCGGTGAAAGAAACATAAAACGAGGGAGACAGAACACAAGGCAGCAAAACAAAGTTAAGAGCAGTATGACAATAAGCAACGAGGGAGACAGAACACAAGGCAGCAGAACAAAGTTAAGAGCAGTATGACACTAGACAGCAGTATTGCAGAATGCAGCAGTACCTGCCTACCGAGGCAGAGGGGCCTCGAACCTGCAGCAGCGGCGGTGATCGGCAGCAGGGACACACCGTCCCACTGGTGGAGCTGTGCGGTGTGGGGGAGCGACCTCCCTGAAGACAGGGTCAAGGGTCGCTGCCCCAATAATTAATAATAACCATGTGTAAATGCAATTCTTAATATCAGGAAGGCATATCAAACAATCAGAAATCACTGTCAACATTATTATATAAATATAGCATTTTAAAATTAACATAACTGGTCTGTGTGCTTTTAATATATTTTCAAGCCACATAAAGTAGAACCATAATAACAGCCTCTAGACGGCACCACTTTCATGCTACATAATATATAGCCAGAGACCCATTCCCTAGAGAACACCACACTCCATAAATCTTCTTTATACACCTTTAGATTACATACAATGCAGCCAGAGAACCATCCTTAAGAGGGGGCTGTATTCCCAGCTGTATAGCAAAAGCTCCAACCTTGGGAGCACTTTAAAAGAAAGAAAATGAAAATGCCAAAGGCTCATGGATTCCTCAACTCTCAGCCCGATGGTCAGTTTCAAAGATTACTTCTAGGGGGCTGCTTTAACTCCTACAGCCCTATGTAGCACTTTCCGGATTTATTGGTGTGCCCCTGTCCTCCTGGGGCCACCACGAGACAAAATCCGAATTGGCCTGCCCCACAGGACATCATGGGGCGCTCCAACCAGGAGCAGTGAATATTTTATGAGTAGCTCTCCTGCTACGCCAGGGAAAGCCACAAAGCTTTACATTTGAGTTTTTCTTAATATTTTTGGGGGTGTCCGGTCACGCCCAGTACACCCCCATGGATCGGGCGGGGACCGCGGGGGAGGCCCAAGCCCCAGCAACCCCAGGCGGCTCCCTCATACTCAGCCTTCTCCCTCAGGCTGGCATGGGAGCCGGCAGTCTTCTTTTTCCTGCCAGCTCTGTGCAGGCAGGGTGCTGTTTGTAGAGGATATCCTGCTCCCCCAGACATGAGCCCAGGGAGCCGGGTTGAGGTCACTGCCATTGGGAAGAAGTGATGCTCCCCTTGGCTTGAGGGCCCCGGGGTTGGGGCCCAGGACCCTAGAATATCTTCTCAGCCCTCACCGTGCCACTTTTTTGTGTTGCCCCCCCAGGAAGATGGGGTACTCCAGCTGCAATTACAGATGCAGATAGGGGGGCCCAGTCAGGTCCCCTCCCTGCAGAATTCAGGTTATAGATCTTGCCCATGGACCATCTTGGAGTGCGTTTCGTAGATGCGCTATGTGTCTTGAAAAGAAATCAAAGGTTGCCTAGCTTAAAAAGGTCATAACTCTGGCACTGTTGTGCTGATTTAAATAATCTTGGGCTCAATTGACTCCTGGTGAATATCTCTAGCCACCAGGAGCATATAATAATAATAATAATAATTGCTTTATTGCATGATTAATTAAACCCTTTGCAAACAAGTAAAACATGTTTTTAAAAAAAGCAAAACGACTTCATTAAGTAATGCTAAAAATTGCTAATGTACAGTAATTCCGAAAAATTGCAAGGGAGTAAAAGCTAGTGTACGAAACAGCCAGTAAGGGGGGGACAGAAGGCACAGAATACAACATTTGTTGGAGTACTAATCGGTGCGTGCAACTGTGTAGTCCCAATTCCTTTAAAGTTAAAATTAAAAACTTGGATCTTGAAGATGTTTTGGGATGTTGCTGGGCGACAGAGAGCTTGTTTTTGAAGGTAACGGAATGTGGATTGTCATGTTGCTTGCTCTCTTGGGTCAGTGCGCCCCGTGGTAAAAATGTGTATAAAAATTTGTGTCACTGTGCTGGCTGCCGGCCCGAGGTGGCTGCAAGCGGGCGTAGGAACCATGGTGATTAACAGAGTTGCCAGAGGTAATCCTAATTATCAATGTTGTTGTACTTCTCTCAGAAACCAATGGGCGTGAGCTGAAAAACAGTTTGTTGGAGTGCTTCCAGGCTTAACTTTGCATTTGCTGCATTCATGAACCGGACAAGGCTGCAGGCCAGCCGGATGTTGCTGCCCTCGAAGCAGGCCTTTACCGCATCCCTGCACGATCGTACCTGGCTTGTGATCAGGTGCCGCTTTAACAGCTGCCTTCGTTCCGTTCCCAAGCCATTGCAGATGCATAATAGGTGTAATACGTCTTCATTGCAGTCTCCACACAATCTACAACGGTTCGAAGTGTCTGTGCGGTTCCACGATGAGAGGTGATGCTTTGCGGGTAGAATTCCCAGCCTCAGAAGCAAGAACCTTTCTTTTGTAATTCTCGAAAAACCTGTTCCTAGGTATAATTGGGGCTTTGCCGACAAGAAGCTCTGAATTACGAACCAGCCGTGTGCCCTCCTGCTGAGGGCAGCTTTGTCTTCTACAAGGGATGCAATATTTACTGATTTGTTTACCAGGGATTTGAAACATTTTTGGGATGTGCTAGATTCCTATAAGTCCTGTAGAGCTAGCAGCCTGATTGCTGATTGGAGGTAACTCATGGCTGGGCTGTCGTTTTTCCTTGTGATTTCCTTCCATAGGTATGAATTCAATGTGCCCGGCTCAGCTCTCTTTATTTTGAACCAGCACTTGGCATAGGCGCCCTTACGTAAGATTTGCTGCTTTTGTAGCCCGAACTCTTGCCTTATTTGTGCAGGCGAAGAGAATTGCGGAAGATTTAATATTATTCTTAACGCCTTGGCGGCCACATTGTCCAAGGTAACCTCATCTCTTCCTCTCAATGGTTCACTGCCGTAAGTGATTGAAGGTAGAAGTCTCGCTCGAAGCACTTCTAATAGTGGTATTTTTTGCTTGATGTTTTTGAATGCAACTGCCAGTGCGATCCCTCTACCTTTGATTGTTGCTTTCTGTTTGGTGAACGAGCCGTTTCTATCAAATATTACTCCCAAGTACTTGTACTCCTCTGCTGTCTCCAGCAGCCGGTTCCCAGTTGTCCATCGAGGATGGCGTTTGTTTGTCTGTTGGTGTAGTACCATAACTTTTGATTTTTCAAGATTTATACTCAGTCCGTTCTTGTCGGCGAAGTTACTTGTGGTATTTATCAAATGCTGGAGGCCGACTGGAGTACGGCTGATAAGTAGCAGGTCCTCTGCATAAAAGAGGTTCGATAAGGTTAAGCCCCCAAGATTCGGGGCATGATGGTTGCACTTGTCCAACTCGGTGGTGAGGTCTGACACGAAAAGGTTGAACAGAGTTGGGGCCAGTACGCAGCCCTGCTTCAGCCCTTTGGTAGTTGGTATTCTCCTAGACAAGGTGTCTCCCGCTCCAACTTTAATTTGTACCTATGTTTCAGAGTGCACCAAAATTAGCTGGTTCAGGAGGTTTGTAGGTATTCCCCACCTTGCAAGTTTGGCAAAAAGTATCCCCCTGTCGACGCTATCGAAAGCGGCTTTGTAATCAGTAAAGCAGACAAATAGCGGCTTGTTGATGTTTTTGGTGGCGTCTATAAAGAGAGAAAGAGCGAGAATGTTTGTTGTGGTCCCCAGGTTTTCCTGAAAGCCGGTTTGGTTGATGGGAATTAGGGCTTTTTCCTGTGCCCAGACCATAAGATCGTTTAGTAATTGCCCTGCGTAGAATTTGGCTTAGATATCTATTAGTGCAATGAGCCTATAGTTTTTTGGCTCAGTCCTGCTGCCCTTTTTGTGGATTGGTGAGATGATTGACCCTTTCCTGGAGTCGGGAATTCTCACGAGTTCCAAGATGTTGTTGTAGAGGGGTAGTAGTGCTTCGACCCAATAGTTCGGGTCCTGCTTATATGTGATTGGCGGTAGGCCGTTGGACCCAGGAGCTCCATTTTTCCAACTTTTCAGGATTCTATCCTCGAGCTGTTTAGTTGAAAAGAAAATGTGAAGTTCCGTTCCTTCGAATCTGGAATACTGTTGGTTACTTTGACACACCAATCAGTCTCCCGCGCTTTCGCCGGCTTCCGTATTAAAGTGGCTCTGTAGGTGCTTTGCCCAAATGTCCTCCGTTATATGGGAGTTAATTCCTGGAGCTGATGGGTTCTCTAAAATTCTGACAGTTTGCCAAAACCTGGCACTGTTGTTGTTTTTTGTGTCATATGTCAGTTTTGCCCATGTTGATTCGGCGCTTTCTTTTGTAGCGAGCCAGATGATTTTTTTTCTGCGTGCCTTAATCCTCCTTAATTCGGACTGGATGTTGTCAACTAGGCCGTGTATACGGAGACTGCGCAGTGCCCTGTTGATGTTGGTTTTTAAATGCCTTAGTTCAGCGTTCTGATGACTTGAGAAATAAATTATTTTGCTACTTGTCAGCTTACATAATGCATCCCCGTCTTTCTTTGGTCTTTCTATTCCTTTTTTTGACTTAGTTGGGTCGAAGCTTTCAATGAAGTTCTCCCATGCCGTTAAACAGTTCTCGCGCTTTGGCAGACCTCCTTGCTTCCAAGATGGTGTATTTTGCAGGCAGCTGGTTCCACTGGCTCCTTGCACCAGCTCTCCTACTGGTCTTTGTCCCTGGGCACAGAAGTCCAGATCTTTCCCCCAGCTGGTCCTCAGGAGGTCTAAGGAGGCTATCCCCACTGGCCCTTGGAGAGACAAACTGCTCCTGGGGCCAACTGGGACAGAGGTCTTGGTCATTTTGGGCATCAGAGGAATTTCTGCTTCCAGTTATCAATGGCTGCCACCGTCCCAGGGTCCAGCAGCAAAAAGAACAAACAGCAGTAACAGCTCCTGCTATCTCTTGAGCATGAGTGTTGCACACATACTTTACACATTGCCTCTAACTTAAGCCTGACTGCTTTTGTGCCAAGCTACTAGAGCCTTAAGCACAGATTATTTGATGACTTTTGTGGTTCACCCTTACAGGAATTGTGATGCTACGTTAGCAGAGTGAACACCCCACTCACCCACCAACCTAATTTCTCATCTATACTACTATAATAAAGAGAGAGCCCAAACCTTTGAGGCGGGTAATCTCAGGAACCACAGCACCAATCACAACACCCAATACAGCGTTAGAAAGGGCAGTTGCAGCAGAAAGACATAGGCTATGCAGACGCCTACCATATACATTTAAAAGGTAAAAGAACCGTGCAAGCAAAGTAGTCCCTTGTGGGCGTGTTTGGGTTGTGCTGTGGGCGTGTGCTGGGGGCGTGACAAATGCTGGGGGCGTGTGGTACGTTCCGCCCTTCATGCCATGTCTCATATCGTGTACTAATCCCACCCTGCTCCCTTTAAATACCCCTGCACCCCATAATCATAACCCACCCTTACTCCTTAAAATACCCCAACACCCTTAAACACTAACCCATCTTAACCCTATAAATATACCCTGTACCCCAAAACCCAAACCTTTCCCTAAACCCTAAAAATACCCCTGTACCCCAAAACCCAAACCTAGCCCTGAACCCTATAAATACCCCTGTACCTCAAAACCCAAACCTATCCCTGAACCCTAAAAATACCACTGTACCCCAAAACCACCCCTGAACCCTAAAATACCCCTGTACCCCAAAACCCAAACCTAGCCCTGAATCCTTAAAATACCCCTGTACCCCAAAACCCAAACACCCCTGAACCCTAAAAATACCCCTGTACCCCAAAACTCAAACCTAGCCCTGAACCCTAAAAATAACCCTGTACCCCAAAACCCAAACCTATCCCTGAACCCTAAAATACCCCTGTACCCCAAAACCCATACCTAGCCCTGAACCCTAAAAATACCCCTGTACCTCAAAACCCAAACCTAGCCCTGAACCCTTAAAATACCCCTGTACCCCAAAACCCAAAACTACCCCTGAACCCTAAAAATACCCCTATACCCCAAAACCCATACCTAGCCCTGAACCCTAAAAATACCCCTGTACCCCAAAACCCATACCTATCCCTAAACCCTAAACTACCCCTGTACCCCATAACCCAAAACTATATCTGAACCCTTAAAATACCCAAACACCCCAAAACATATACCTCAGTACCCCAAAACATACACCCCTATACCCATACTTACCTTATCCAAACATTTAAAAAAAAAAACATGCTTTCACCATTCATGCATTTACAACGAATTTCGTTGTAAATGTATGCGTGGTAAAAGCATATAAAATGTAATACCATGCGTTATAATGGCATTGCGGAGTCATGGTATTTTCGTAATGAAAGTATGCGGAGTGATGGTATGCGGAAAGAAAGTTGCGGAATAATGGGTGTTTACCCTCCCCCGGTAAGTACATTGGTGGCACGGCGGCCCACATCTCCAGCAACATACTCATATTTTTTCACCACCCATTTGAAAAATGCACAGGACTCTCTCATTGATGGCCAGCACCGACATACACTTTTAGACACACCTCCCGCCACAAGTTCTAGAATTGCGAACTTTAGAGCTGGGGAGCTACGTTCGAATCTCGGCATCAGCTCAACATCCTGTGATTCCAGGCAAATCGCTTTGTCTCGCCGTGCCTACCACACATGAATGTGTTCTTCTGTAATGTAAATTGTGCTCATGCCATGTTGTCGAGTTCGCGCTATATAATATTGCAAGGAAAAATAAATTAGGGAAACTCGAGTTCACACACTACTGAACGTGCACTCTTAAGTGCATCAGCAGTGCACTGTGAATCGGAGCGTTTCACAGGCCTGTCACAGATAAGAAATGCTATCAAAACGAAATCCTACAAAACAATATACTACTGGCCAGCAGCAATTCATACCCGGACAACGTTGGGACGGGCTGCTAGTATTTCTCATAAAGAATTAATAGGAAACCATTGTTTTTGTCCACAAGGACTTAAGCAGAAAGCATTTTCATGGATTCCCACTAATCTCTGCTGTAAAGGTTTGGCAGGACTGTTGCACTGGCAGATGTCCAACCCATTCTTGCTGTAATGTGCTGCTTTCCCACAGCAGAGACTATATCAGAATCTGATTTCTAGGGGATTATATGTTTCATGATCCTCTGAGCCTCCTTGCTTGATGCCGTACTCAAGATTTTTCCATTAGAAATGTCAACAAAACCAGAAACCAACTGAGGCAATGGCTTTGGTTGGGCTCTGTACTGAAGTGTCTCAACAATCACAGACACTGATGTCTAAGGGATCTCGATGGGGATGTTAAAATTGGCAGCAGTTCTCAACAACATCTCTTGGAAGTAGAAATATCACCTTCTGGCAAGTCCCTGTCTGCCTGGTGGAGAGTTTGGAGTATAAAATTTATCATCTGCATTTGTAGAAGAGGCTAAATAGACAGAAGGTGACAATGTAGGAGACCTCTTCCTTTTCTTTTTATGAGGATGTTTCTTTGGGATTTCTGAAGAAAATTAGTTGGTAGACTAGCGCAAACTGGAACCAGTGGCTCTTTCAAAACATACCTTGTAGAAGAAGGAGTATTATTAGGATCACAGTACTTCTTTTGTAACATTTTGGTGCAGATGTCATCTTTGCAATTATCACTACCTTTGCAGTCAAAGAAAAGGATTCCGTGTCCATGTCCTTCATAGTACTTTCCACTGCGAACCTCTAAAACTCTTTGGTGATGACATTCACGTTGAGCAAGTTTTTGTCAGCAAGCAAATTATGACAACTTCAGCATTTGATGTCAGAATCCTTGACCACTACATAGAAACAAGTTGTGCCAGTAAAAACAAACTGAAACGAGGGCAGTCGTTAGCACCAAATGTGGCTGTGGCTCTTAAAAGAAAGACAGGCAGGTTACCACCAGAATGTATCAAAAGTCATAATATGTGAAGATTGGGATGTGACTAACCTGCACTAAAGTGTGATGATTCAGGCAAAAGTAACTGGAGGTTTGCCATAATACACAGGAATAGATACAGAATGTGATACTAAAGACAATAGTAAAAGTACCAAAATCACAGTAGTAGTTCATATCTCAATTAATAGGTCATGATTTCGACGGTATTGACAATGACAGAACTGATGCAAAAGATGAGTCTGTGGAACCTGTTTTTCTATTCGTATTGTTTAATATATTAGAAATCAAGCTTGCGCAACATAAACTGAATTTGTGCATTCTTCCATTTTGAAATGATGATGCAGTACACCACGTGATTGTTGCTGTTTTCCAGCTTTAATAAAGAATTGCTAGCTTTGCACTGAAAACGTTCCCAGTCTTCTGAGCGCAATGTACCTAATCAAGAATAACCCTGCGGTCTCAGACCGCACAGTATACACTACTTCAATTAATGTTACCTGAATAGACTCTGAGAACCTCTGAATCTCATGAAATAGAATTATAAGAGAATCTTTGAATGTGTTATGTGGTAAATAGTTTCTTCTAGCTTGTTGTTCCTCATTGGTGCCCCTGCTGATAACCCTGTACCTGTGTATTAATGTATGAAATTCTTTGTATGAAGTCCTATAAAAAGATGCACTTTTCCTCTGTTTAGAGGACCCCTATTCCCCTTTCTTAGAAGGCCAATCTGTGCTGGATTTTCTATTGGACTTTACTGAGCTCTTTGTATTTATGATTATAAGGATGCCTTGATGCTAACTCTACTGATGGCCTATCTTATATACTCTGGTTTATCATTCTATATATAAATCTTTAAACTTTGGCCCATGTCGGTCATTCTTATAGAGAGTTCAAATGTATCAAAGACGGGTCTAATCGGGGCGCAACAAAGTCTGTAGAGGGACTACATCGAACGGTTGGTGTGCGCTTTGTAAAGTAACGAGAGATGAGTTTGCACGCTGACAAGGCCTTCTAAAGATCAATCAGTAATCCAAGGTGAAAAATCTGAAATGTATTTGCCACTTGCACTGGCTTTTACATTTGACCTCCATATTTTTTATAGAGATTCAGGAGGCCACTGTTTTAGATATAAGCTACTTGAAGTTATAGTATGGTTTCCAGGACTGTTGATTGTCAAATAGCAGTCTCAAATAATAATACTGAGCAGTAATTAAACACACAGCTAATTGGCTCCCTTTCCAAATTAGTTTCATTTTTAAAAAGTTAAGCAAACAAAGATGAAATCAATCAATCTTTCCCCTGAAAGACAGGACGGATCCAAATGGTTGTTCCTCCTTCTGAGACATTCTATAATAAATAAAAATGGTATCACACAGAAGTGGCCAGCTAATGCCAACATGTTTTAATAATAAAGACTTCGGTCCAGATTTAGATCTTGGCAGACGGGTTACTCTGTCACAATGGTGACAATATCCTGTCTTCCGAAATATAAATCCCATAGCATATCATGGGATGTATATGTTAGTGGATGGGATATTCGTCACTGCTGTGACAGAATAACCCGTCCACCAATATCTAAATCAGGCCCATAGTTTATTTAGGCAACCAAATGAATGCACGAATACTAACAAGATTTGTAAAACACTCTTTAGATCAGTTATATTAATATTGCAAAACTAAAAATAAATAAATCCAGAATTAAGAGAATATTCCAAATTTATTGCACAATCCATAGTCTGTAGATCGATTATAAAATCCAAACAACCACCACTGGTTTTAATAGTGAACTTATAAAACAGTAGAATGTTCTGTCACTGCAAGATTTGGGCAGAATAATTTACTGGACAATTGCATTTGTTTTTATCAAACATTTGCAATTTAAAAAAATGTATAATGCCTCTATGTGGCAAAGTAAGAATTTCTGGAAATCAAACACACTCTAGCCATTATTAACAAAACACCACATCTGCACATCATTGACCTCAAAGGAATAATCAAAATGTAACAATTGTAAATTAGAAAGTTTGACCCATGTCAATTGAAGAACTGGAGAAGTGGTATTGGGTAAATTTTGATCTGGTGCTGCGGGCGTGCTAAGCTGTGTGCAGAGAGGCCATGACCTTGAGGTGAGATGTGACTAAGCAGCTCCACAAATTCCCAAACAATCTAACCTAGAGAGTTAACATTGTTTTTGTGAGAAGTACTTTATTGTTTTTTTGGCAGCATGGTATAAATAAAAATGTTTTGACAGAGACGGTGTGTAATTAACAATTTGCCACACAAAATAATGCTAGCCTAACAACTGCTTTTCATACATGTACTTGATCTGCACACTTACAGCTGCTACCTTACCAGAGTTACATGAGTAACAATCTGGAAAGACAAAAAAAAAGTACTTAATTCTGAGCACATGTGCCTGGACACACGTCGTAGGCTGTACTCAGCACATAGGGTAAGAAAAGAGATGCTTAGAATGAAAAACAGCAGGCTGCAAACAACAATAGGATCAATTTACCCACAGGCTCCTAATGATAAAATATATATGGCTTATTTTGGAAGCCCCTCAACCAAAATCGAAAACACAAATAGGATTCCATTTAAAAAAGCTATTCAATCAATCAATCAGATTTCTTATAAACTGTGACAACTCACCTGTTAGGGTCTCATGGTGTGGGGGCATGGGGGGTTGGTTCTGCGGTTCAGTAGAAGAGCCAGGTCTTGAGGTCCATCCTGAATTGAGGCAGTGACAGAGATTACCTGAGATAAAGAGGCAGTTTCTAGGTATTCGCAGCGAGGTAGGAGAAGGATCTTCCTCCAGCCGAGGTCTTATCGATCCGTGGGATGGTGGTCAGGTCCAGTTTGGCAGGGCGGAGGTGACTGGTGGGAATGTAAAAGGAGAGGCATTGACAGCCCTTTTGTGTACATATGTGTATTAGGATGTCAAGTTCGAATTTCTATTTTTGATGGTCCTCAAAATACTTCCAAATTCTGAAGTGTGATGGAACCAGGAGATGCCATGTATTATTCTGATTTTATCCGAGTTAATTTTAACTACTGTATTACTTTAACCTCCCTTTATATTGTTGTATTGTAAAGTATTTTATTGATCTTTTATGATCTATTTTTAATTAGATCGACTAAAGTTTTTGAAATCTGAATCTGACTGTTCCAGTGCGCCCCTTTATCTTTGTCTGCACACTGTACCATTAGCTGAAAAATATCACTTCATTGCAATATGAACTGTTGCCAAAACAATGCATGTTCCACGTCCACTTCTAGAGGAGTGTAGAAGTAGACCATAGATACAAGGCCTTTTTTGAAAAACACAAAAAGAAGTGATCGATTCCTGCAGCTTTAAGCCTTTAGGGAGGAAACATTCACCACAGTGTTGCCTTAGTGTCCCTTGAAAACAAAGGCACATCCACAACAAAATTAGAATAAAATAAGCAGAATTTGCCCAGAAATAGGCCATCTTCCACAATGGCGTGTTAGGCTTGCATAAGCTGTTCAACTCAAATGCTTTGATACATTTCTCATAATAAAATTTTAGAATATGTATGCCATACTGGGCAAAATATGTCACTGTACATGTCATAGATTTCTTGCATAACAACATTGTTTTACGCTTCCGCTCCATTTTGTTTCTTACTTCAGGGAACGCCTGGCCCTCTCATCAAAATCAAATAAGCTGCAGTTGTGAAAGTGCCTTCAATTCTCTGAGATCCATTTAATCTTTTACATTGGAGTGTTATGCAGGTACATGAGAGATAAGCCATGGCCTCTAACGGCAAGAGTGGAACAGAATATATTCTGATATTTGGGTGGTTGCACGGGCGATGCAACTACTAAATCAGATTTATAACTCTGCTGCCTTACTCTGCCCCAGGGAGGCGTTACATGGGTGGAAGGTGGGTGTTCCCATGCAGCCACCAACGGATTTTTGCACCTTCCCAGATTTTCCACTACTCGTATTCCTGGGAATGTGTAAAAATGCTATGCCTCCCCAGGTGAGGTGTAACGAGGAAAAATATCTTTATTTTTCCTCTTTTTTTCCTCTGTTCTATGTGTGCTACATTCTGCAGCACACATAGAAAAAGGAAAAAACCTATTAGGATTGTTTTTGTGCAGGATGTTTCCCTTCCATCACAAAAACAAACCTTTTTACAACGTAGGCACACTTGCACCATAGTGCAAGGGTGCATGTGCTGGCCCTAGGCAGCACTGTAGTAAGAAAGTACGCAGGAGTCCGTAGTAGATTGAAGAACTCATTTATTTTATAAGTTGGTTACGAACAACCCGACCAGCTGAGTCGAGTAACTGCTAACTTCTAACGGCACATTGTGCGCTAGAGCAAGGAAAAGATAGGAATACACAGTGTAATGTTTCACACAGTGCAGCAAGGTGGCTTGCTTGATCTCTTGATAAATGTACCCCTAAATGCTTAATTAAAGTTAGCCTGACTGCAGCAGGCCTCAGTTTAAATGTAGTTTGCTTGTATGTTTTTCTTTTCTTGCAGGTTAATTATTTCGTTAGTTAAAGAAAGGTGGAGGGAAACTTGGCAGTGAATGTGGAGAAACAATAGTCAAGAGAGGCTTTCTGTTCATCATGTACCAAGATGTCAAGATGTTCCGCAGTCTCAGCTTGATGCGTTAGGAAATCGGAGCAATATTGCAGATGCAGTCCCAACGACATTGTAATAAGGCCCTAAGTTCTAGAACACAAACAGGCAAAAATTACAGAAAATTGAAAGGCAGTACAAAGGAAAAGAGGCAAAAATCATCTTGAACATTCAGAGGAGAGTAGAGGAAAATATTGCAATATCGTGAATTTCGCTAGGCATATTCTGAATGGAAAATCTAAATACCACACTCATAAAGAGTACTGACACCATAATAGGACATCTAAAAATGGCATGGTATCCCAAAGGAGCTTCCAGAGAGTGCATAGGCCAAGTACATAAACCAATAAGGCAAATGCCACAGGAAGGCCAAAAAGAAATTAGAGCAGTAGTGGCACCAGCATCAGCGTTCATAATAGGCAGCTCCCCAACTACTGGTGCACAGAAGGTTTTATAGCAAAACACAGGAGATAAGCCGGATCGTACTCATACAAACAGTGAATGACCTGCCTTTTAGCGGCACACATTGGAACCAGACACAGCTACAAGTTACATTACTTGCAATAGTAGTTGTCTTCATTGGCATCCCCAGATGACTTGAACATGAAGCTAATGCATTAAACATCATGGTTCGAACCTAGAATTGAGAACTCTGTCTAACAAATGCAGTTCATTGAAGGCCCGCTTAGTCAGCTGAAATGTAACCAAAAATCTAACAATGAAATACAAGGGAGTTGCAGTATCTAGACCCTTATTAGAACATTGGAATGTTTGTAGCTCCATTGAAAACAATGGAGTGCTCCGGGCTTCTAATGGCTGGTATATATCCCAGACCTCCAACATTCCAATGTTTGTTGACAGCCGTCGCTGTGAGCCAGAGGCTTCATGGAGCCCGGGGTATTTCAATCCCCTCTGGCTCTGTGAGGACTTTATTTTACAAATTAGAACATTCTGCCCTCTAGGGGCGGAATGTTCTAATAGCCTTAGAGCCCTCCATAGCGTGCTCTACCGGTCATTAAAAGCCCACTTTCTTGTTGATCTCTGGCCTTGAACGCCGAAGCGGGCCGGTTATGGCTGGTACAGCCCACTACGGCGGGCTATAAGACTATAGTAATGACCTTAGAAAGGGACAGCCTCAGTACAGCTTGGCCCACACTATTATAACTAATGACGTGAGAACATTATGGCTGTTTGTAGTGGACTGTTCTGACAGAAGCAGGACAGAGGTTGCTTGCATATGCTTGATCTCTGTCTACAGTGGGACAGTAAGCAAAACATGTGGAATGTACTGAGGCCCAGGGTAATTACCACTGGCCCAGAATAATTCAAGCATTCCACTCATAACTTGTCGTCGCCTTCATCACGGAAACCTGGATGAACGCCTCCTCAGCGCCCGACATCGCCATCGCCATCCCAGACGGATACAAGATCATCCGGAGGGACCGCATCAACCAGACTGGAGGAGGCATCGCCATCATCCACAGGAACACCATCCGCATCACGACCAACACCGACGACACCCTCAAACCCGCCAAGCACCTGCACTTCCAGATCCACATCAACCCCAAGACCACCCTCAGAGGCACCCTCATCTACAGACCCCCGGGACCACGCACACAATTCAGCGAGGACATCGCCAACTTCGTCAGCCCACACGCCCTCCCCTCCGCTGACTATATCCTCCTCGGGGACCTCAACTTCCACCTGGAGAACAACAACGACCGCAACACCACCACCCTGCTGGACAACCTCGCAAACCTCGGACTCAAGCAACTGGTGACCACCCCCACCCACTACGCCGGACACACACTCGACCCCGTCTTCTCATCCAGCAAGGACATCGCCTTCAGCCACGCCACCGGACTCCACTGGACGGACCACAGCTGCGTCCACTTCAGCTTCACAAGGACCACGACCCACCACCACCAGCAACAGGTTGCACGCAGAAGCTGGAACAAGATCACAGCCGACCAACTCGTGACTTCCCTGAGCAAGAACCCACCCACCAGCGCAACGAACCCCAGCCGAGCGGCCACCAACCTCACGAAGTGGATCAGCGACTGCGCAGATGACCTCGCCCCTCTGAAGACCCCGCCCAGCAGACCCGGCAGCAAGAAAGCCCCATGGTTTACCGACGAACTCAAGAGCTCCAAGAAGAACTGCAGAACTCTCGAGAAAGACTGGCGCAGAAACCCAACACCGGTCAACATGACTGCCCTCAAGCTCACCACCCGAAAACACCACCAACTGATCCGGGCCACCAAGAAAACTGCATTCAAGGAACGACTGCACAACAACGCACACAACAGCAAGGAGCTTTTCAACATCATCAAAGAGCTCTCCAACCCCAACGCCGGAATCAAGGACATCACCCCTTCGCAAGACCTCTGCAACTTCCTCGCCGCCTACTTCCACAGCAAGATCGCGGACATACACAACAGCTTCTGCTCTCAACCAACGCACGCCACGACCGAACCACCGCCCCCCACCACCACCCTCCACGCCTGGACCCCGATCAGCACCGAAGACACCGTCCGCACGATGAACTCCATCCACTCCGGATCTCCGACCGACCCCTGCCCCCACCACGTCTTCAACAAGGCCGACGCTGTCATCGCACCCCACCTGCGGGACATCATCAACACCTCCTTCGACACCGCTACCTTTCCGGAGAGCTGGAAGCACGCCAAACTCAGCGCTCTACTAAAGAAGCCATCAGCCGACCCCACCGACCTCAAGAACTACCGCCCCATCTCGCTGCTCCCGTTCCCTGCAAAAGTCATCGAGAAGACCGTCAACAAACAGCTGTCCGCCTTCCTCGAGACGAACGGATCCCTCGACCTCTCGCAGTCTGGCTTCCGGGCCAACCACAGCACCGAGACCGCCCTGATCGCAGCAACTGATGACATCCGAGCCCTGCTCGACAACGGAGAAACAGCGGCCCTCATCCTCTGGGACCTCTCCGCGGCTTTCGACACTGTCTGCCACCGCACCCTAGCACAGCGCCTCAGCAACGTTGGAATCCAGGAGAAGGCACTGGAGTGGATCATCTCCTTCCTCGCCGGAAGGACACAGAGAGTCCGCCTCCCCCCGTTCAGATCAGAAGCCACCGAAGTCATCTGCGGCATTCCCCAAGGCTCCTCGCTCAGCCCAACCCTCTTCAACGTTAACATGAGCCCCCTCGCAGCCATCACACGCCAGCACAACCTCAACATCATCTCCTACGCCGACGACACCCAGCTGATCTTCTCCCTCACCAACGACCCTGCCACCGCCAGAGCCAACCTACACGAAGGGATGAAAGAGGTAGCCGAATGGATGAAGGACAGCCGCCTGAAACTAAACTCGGACAAGACGGAAGTCCTCATCCTGGGGTCCTCCCCCTCCGCCTGGGACGACTCCTGGTGGCCCCCAGCCTTAGGCAGACCATCAGACCACGCACGCAACCTGGGCTTCATCCTGGACTCCTCCCTCTCCATGACCAGACAAGTCAACGCCATCTCCTCGTCGTGCTTCAACATCCTGCGCATGCTACGGAAGATCTTCCGGTGGATCCCCACCGAGACCAGGAAGACGGTCACCCAGGCCCTCGTCATCAGCCGTCTGGACGACGGCAACTCCCTCTACGCCGGAACCACCGCCAAACTCCAGAAGAGACTCCAGCGGATCCAGAACGCCTCAGCACGACTCATCCTGGACATCCCCCACCGCAACCACATCTCCGAACACCTGAAAGACCTGCACTGGCTCCCGGTAAACAAGAGAATCACCTTCCGCCTCCTCACCCACGCACACAAAGCCCTACACAACCAAGGTCCAGGATACATCAACAACCGCCTCAACTTCTACGCCCCCAAACGCCAGCTTCGATCGACCGGCCACGCCCTCGCCGCCGTCCCCCGCATCCGAAGAGCCACCACAGGGGGAAGGTCCTTCTCCTACCTCACCGCCAAGACTTGGAACTCCCTCCCAACACACCTCCGCCTGACCCAGGACCACCTCGTCTTCAGGAAGCAGCTCAAGACCTGGCTGTTCGAGCGGTAGCGGACCCCCCCGCCCCCCTTCCCCCAGCGCCTTGAGACCCTCCGGGTGAGTAGCGCGCTCTATAAATGCTTTGATTGATTGATTGATTGATTGATTTTTCTCTCTATGAGCATTATGGGTAGAGCTTTTTAACCGAATGACTAATCACCGCTGATTTATCGTTTATAGCTAGTGGAGGTTCATCCTCTGCCAGCTGCTTTTCACAAACACTCATGTCATCTAGGTGCCCTCAGCAGAAAGTAATGCTGGTCACATGGCATGAACACCCACTCATGGCACGCGGGTCCCTCCACACTCCACATATCCTATATTGAATTATTTTGAAATCCTTACCTTCCTTCACCTTCTCATGATACATACCTTATTTATCTCTGCAACAAATTAGATTATTAGCTGTGAGGGGTGGTAGTCCTTCGCAAGTAATGGGCATGTAATTACCTCCTTACTGAGGACCAAGTACCCCATTTTAGCACTTGATTGTGATTGATTGATTGATTGTGGGTTTCTAAAGCGCTAGAATCGACTCCCGAAGGAGTATCTCTGCGCTGTAGACCGCTGGGGAACCCGTCCTGGCTTTCCCTGTGAGATGGTCCCTACTGGGTATCTCCAAGGTGAAACCAGGCATCCCCGGCGTATGTGGGGGGCCGTTGTGGAGATGAGGCAAGCTAATGCCCAGAGTTGCCGAGTGTGATCAATGGTTAGAGTAGGCACCGAGGCGAGAATTATCGAGTCCGCTGACCCTGGTCCTCGACCCTTGACTCTCTCAGAGTAGCAAAGCAGAGCAGTCCAAGGCCTACTCAGGGGAGGACTAAGACATTCAAATTAAGACTAAAGGACTGACTGGGAGATCATCAGTAACAGATTATGGCAAGTGGAAAGCAACACCTGTGGAGTTTTAGAACAAGTACAATGAGGAGCTCTGGTTGTGGTCCTAATTAGTGTAGTATTTTTAAATAGCACAGTGAAAGATTAATGAAAAGTAGTATAGAAAACTCCGAACATTGTGCAAATTCAGAAATAATGGCATGGGTGAGGACATTAGTAGCATCAAATTTGTTGCTGATGATGTAATTTTGATGCATATATAAATTCATGGGTAAGGTCTTGAATAGTGCATTGGGAGAGCCAAGGTTGTAGAATTAATGTTTACAGGTTATTTTGTCTCCGGTGAGATTTTGCATTTTATCTTTTGTAGTTCCACTGAAATACTTTTTCTTAAAGAATTCTATAGGCATTTTTAATCTTAAAGCTTCACTGGTAAGTGATTGCCACATAAATCTCACAGAAACACAAAATGGACAACTTAAAAATATGCAGCATCAGTCAACAAGCTACAAATGCTGGACAAAACACAGAAAGCAGCCAAACTATAATGTACAGCACGTTTTATGTATCTTTGATAATGTTGATAAGCATTGCAGGAATTAATGCATGCTAGCATAGTGTTTGTGTGCTGAATGGTGTACTAAATCTGTACACTTGGCACGAGAGCATCAGGCCTGAAGGCAAACGCAGCTCCTCCATTAGGGCAGAGGAGCGTCATCCCACTGCTAAGAAAAGCTGCAAAGTTGAAAAATAAAAAATGGCAATAAAATGAATTTGATACCATTTTGTTTTTTTGCAATGCTCTTGAGTTCAGGGCGGGGCCATCACTTCTGCTGACTGGCAGCAGGCCAGGAGTGGTGCACAGTCCACTTTGAAGTGCACGTCTCTTTGGCCGAATGTCCTGCAACAGCCAGCCTGAGATGCACACTTTAAACCTCTCCTACCTAAGCTACAGCTGAGTGGAGGGCAGACACAAGCCCTCAGTGCCTGAGGGACCATCGATCCAGCCTGCTCCAACCAATCCTGGCCCTTGTCTCATGCTGCTGTACATTATCAGCAGCATGAGAGAAGCATCTGGAGTGGTTAAGTGTTTTGGCCCTGAAACCATGTGCTCCCAGACTGAAGAGCACCATGGAGGACCATAGGAGGTGAGTCAGTAGGTAAACATATATTTAATTTTTAATTTTAGGACTCACTGACAGACACTGTGAAAACCTCTCACTGCCTTCAGCCTCAACAGCAGAGCTCGCAGTTGTGGCCCATTATAAACACTGTTTATAAATTGCAATGATTGAGAACTTTAGCATTGGCCTCAAAGGCATTCTCACTGTCTCACAGTCCCTGACAGTGGGTCAAAATGATTTATTGTTTGCTGCACCACTTATGCATGTCACCAGCTGCCACTGCCTGCAGGTCTGAAGAGATATGTGATGTGTGATACTATATTTGTATAAGTTCCACAGTAGTTCATCGATGACAAATGGCATATGAAAGAGTATGTTTACTAAATAATTCAACTGTATTGAAAAGTGCTGTAATTCGAGGGAACAACAATGGGTCCAAGATGCAAATTGTTTGAACGGTCTATCATAAAGTATATAAATAAATCAAGGATAAATTGTCAACATCAACCAGTTGTTTTTATCAGCAGGTGACTACTCCCAAGTGATGAGCATTGGAGTGCCATAGAGAGGGAAGCCTTGGCTGTGGTTTGGTCACTGAAGAAGCTGAGAACCTACTTGTTTGGGACCCACTTCATAGAGCAAACTGACCACATGCTTCTCAGATGGTTAATACAGACGAGAGGAGAAAACCCCAAACTATTGAGATGGTCCTCCTCCTTACAGGCCATGGACTCTATGGGTGAAATAGCCTTTACCACACAATCCCTTTACCACAGAGCCTCTACCATGCTTGGAAAGTACTTCCAAGGTAGTGTTGGAAGGGTTTAGAGGTGGGTAGTCATAAAGTGTTGTAAGGGTAATTTTAGAGTTTAGTGGTGTGTAGTGGTAAAGGGAGGTAACAGGGTAATTTAGAATTCGGGATGGGTAGTGGTAAAGGGAAGTAAGGGTGCATTTAGGGTTCAGGGTTGGGTAGTAGTAAAGTAAGGTTAGTAAATTAAAAAGGGAGATTTGGTGGGGTTTCCCCCCTAAAATATAACAAAAATGAATCAAATACTTAGGGGCCCATTAGGATGTAGGCCGGATCGCCACAGCCCGCATGGCGGTGGCGATCCATCCTACATCCTTCCCTGCCCGCCACCCATTTACCCCCCACCATATTAGTATGGCGGGGGGTACCGTGGCGGACGGGAAGACCGTCCGCCGCTTTTCTGCCCGTTCGACAAGTCGACCGTGCGGAAAAGGGTCTAATATGGTGGTGGTGTCTGCTAGACACTGCCATCCATATTAGAATGGGGTCAGAAATATGCCTTTCCGTGGTGGCAAGGCATGCGGATTTCTCTTACGGGGGGTAGAGGGTGCACATGGGGGGTACCTATGGTACCCCCTTCATTGTCATGGACATGGGGGCATGCACCTCGCGGTGCCTGTCACCTTGTGCATGACAATGCACGCAGTGCATTCCCAGCATTGGGGCGGGCTGTGCTGTGAGCACCGCCCACCACAATGCTGGAAATGGAGGGTGCCAGGGCCACGGTGGCGGTGGCATCCTAATCGCCGGTGTGGGACCGCCGCACCACTGACGGCCGGTCCCAGCACCGCCATCCGAATGGGCCTCTAAGTTTAGAGTTTAGTGGTAGTTAATAGTAAAGGTAGAAAAACTGCAATGCCCTCGCACACAACAATCACGGTGTAATAACAATTTATGCAAGAGTAAAATAAGAATCAAAGTAGAGAGCCCAGTAAAGACAATTGCAATCCTGTTCACTTTCTTAGTGAGATAGGTGTAGGTTTATTGGTTCCACAACCAGCCGACACGTGTTTCGTCGCGTGGGAACAATCACTGCGACTCCTCAGGGCTTAAAATGTAAATGTTGTAAATGTAAATGTTTTTGTACTTGTATAGCGCACAGCTACCCGCAGTGGGTTTCCCGGCGCTTGTACGAATACTGCAAGGGAACCCTTCCTGGCTTTCCCTGTGAAGTGTACACTCCTGGGCACCCCCATGGTGCAGACAAGGCATCCCTCGCGTTGTGGGGGCCGTTGTGGAGACTAAGCAGGCTATTGCCCAGAGTTGCAGCGTGGGACCCATGATCAGAACAGGCACTGAGTCAAGAATATCCGGTCAGGGGAATTAATGAGCCCGAGACCCGCTGAGGCAGCAATCGAACCCTGGTCCCTGGCCAGAGCTCTGCATCGAGGTCTGCCTGCTCTAACCATTGAGCCACACTTCTCCACTTAAGACACAACCTAGTTTCCTGTAGGTCAGGTGTGATGTGTCTAGGTCGTCAGATTGCGTAGAACAGTAGGTGATCCGATCTGTTTTGATTAATTGCAGGTCTTGTAGGATAGAGAAAGCAGAAATGCTCCCGTCCTCTATGGACGTTCCAAAAGTAATAGTGCCTTCTGTAAGGAGGAGTAGTGCACGAAGGGGATAGTATTAGATTTAGCGTGGTGACAAAGTCATCAGTTCTGTTGTCCCGGGTAGTTCAATATGCAACAGTTGTCAGAAGTGCTTGACGAGTGTGTACATCAAGCATGAAAACCGGGAGGGGATACCACAGACGGATTCCGGCTCTCGTGGGTGCAACTAGACACCGGAAGTATCGTAAGCGTTGTATCCCACCTCCTATGGTTCCCGGTCGCCGTTTTCCAGATGCGGACCAGAATAGTAAAGGTAGGTATGGTAAATTTTAGGGTTTAGGAGTGGGTAGTGGTAAAGGCAGTTTAGAAGTAAATTAAAAAAGAGAGAACTTTAGAGGGCTAAATTTCATATAAATAATATATGTATATATATACATTACTTCCTTGCGGTCGGGTGAAGGAGAAACTGCAGCACCGAAGACAAATTCCTAAAGGAACAAGAAATCATGCTCTTCAGATTTCGCCAAAAGGATACCCAGAGTGGGTCCTCAGTAAAGCAGTGGAAAAGTAAACAATGTAAGTAGAGTAAAATCTTTGGAGCAAAACAAAAAAGAGGATGAGGAAACTGAAAGTAGGATCAGACTAGTAACCACATACAATAATAGATCACGAAAGGTCGGGAAAATATTGTCGGTTAATTGGAAGATCCTCCAGACCCCTCATTACCTATCAGAAAGGAAAAAATCTACGAGACATACTAATGAGAGGGGATATAACCGATGTTAAAAGTAACAGTTTTCATGGGCTAAATGGATTCTTTTCCTGCGGACACTGTAGGGCCTGTAAATTTAGTCACTCGGTGAAGGAATTTAGCATCCCTGGAAGATTGAAGAAATTGAAAATTAATCAATTTCTGACATGTAGTAGCAGTTTTATTGTGTACATACTTGAGTGTCCTTGCCAACTTAGATATGTGGGAAGCACTACATGTATGGTAAAGAAAGGAGCTATGGAGCAGTTGAGAGCCATAACAAACGTGAATACACAGTACCCTATTGCCAGACATTTTCTTGAGTTCCATCAATCGAACAAATTATTTGCCCCGATTCTTTGCCGTTGAACAGATAGCTTTAGGTGTAAGAGGTGGGAATCGAGAGATGTCCTTGAGACAAAAAGAATCCAAATGGATACTTGAGCTAGAAACGATATTCCCTGGGGGGTCACAACCTTGACGAGGAGCTAGCGTCACACCTCCATACTGAGTAATATTCTTTGAACCTAAAAATGTGTTTAAAGATCTAGGTGTAATAAACAAATTAATAACAATGAGAGTATAGACCTTTATATATGAGTATAGATTGAATATATGAAATAATTTTCAAGAAAGGCGTCCTTTTAAATTCATCTCTTATCTGTGGTTTCTTATTCACAGGAGGAAAGGAAGGGGCCCACCTGGTATATGGTCACGTCACGGGTTGCCTACCCTTTTCTTCCCCGGGCACGGGTCAACACTGAGTGCAGATAAGAGATTTTTACATGTTTTTCATGTTTAGATATTCGTTGTATAATGTGAATGACAGATTAATTTGTGTTATCTAGTTTCTTTTCTTTTTTTCACGTTTTAGGGAATTATCACAAAATTGATTTTGGGAAGCACTATGTGACGATACATAAGAGAGTAACTGGAGACTGAAAATATAATATAATACACTATATTAGAGTGATTAATAATGTTGGCAATAGGCTAAAATACAGCAAAAGGTTGAACCATTACTGAATTGTGGGCTAAGATATAGCATGTCACTTGATAAGCACTAGATCGAATATATAGAAAGCAGGAAGCCACTAGTGCGACTAAAGTATTGTACTGAGTACAATATGTGTTTTTAAAGCCACTAGTGCGATTATACAGTTGAATATAAGCTAAACACACCGTCCTGTATCTAATAATAATAATAATCCACATTTGTAAAGCGCACAATCACCTGTTAGAGTCTCTAGGCGCTGGGGGCCGTCGGGAACGCAAGCTATTGCTCAGAGTCACATGGTGCTGGGCTAATCTGCCACCGGCGCTGGGGATCGAACCGTGATCCCCAGATTCCAGCGTAAATCGCCCTGGCCGCAGCGCTACATCTCTTCCTCTAACATTTGGAACAGTTATAAGTTGGAGTATATATTATAAGACATGTGAGGAATTGGTAAAAAAAATATAAGTGTGAAGAAATAAGCATGTCTTAAAAATCTGCTGTCAATATGCCATGATTGCACTATATGATAAGATACCTTTGAAGAAGTCAAATTGTTTTGCTATCAAAATGCATTTACATGGGGAAAATTGACTAAGTACAATGAAATGAAATAATGCTTTATTATGAAAGTGATGAAATGGTCTAAGTATAACATACTGCCCATGCAAAATTTGCTTCACATTGCATATTACAAAATGTCTGCCGTGTTACCTAGGGTATAGTCCTTTGTTGCTTTCCATGCACTTAAATTAACTTTATTTATTTTCACGTGAGAAGCTTTGCTGTTCGTGTGAACAAGTCTCTCTGCCGAAACACGTAACGAGCAAGCAATAAACAGCTACTGTACTAACCTGTGATTCCGAGTGTGCATTTACTACGCCCCGGGGACCGCCACCTCCCCGGGGCACTAATATGCAAACAGGGGGGTCTGTGACGGACCCCCCAGCCCTGGGGACACCCACCCCCCTGTGCTTTGTTGATGTTGGGAGGGGGGCCACGTGGCCCCCTCCCTCAAAAAAGTAAATAAATAAAAAAAAGTAAGGCCCCGGGGGATGGGGCCCCGGGGCCTGAAGTGGGCATAGGAGGGGGGCTATGCAGCCCCCCTCCAGTATAAAAATAAATAAACATTAAGTTGGCCATGCCCTGGGGGATGGGGTCCCCGGGGCTTGAATTGGCAACGGGAGGGGGGGGCACGCGGCCCCCGTCCCGTCAAAATTTAAAAAAAAGATTTGGCGGCAGGCCCTGGGGGATGGGGTCCCCAGGGCAAAAAAAAAGAAAAAGAAGGGGGGCTACACAGCCCCCCTTCTTAAAATTAAAAATAAAAGACCCCTGGCGCGTTTGCCGAGGGGGAAGTAAATCCCCTCGCATACTGGGGGTCCCTGGGGGGCAACTTGCCCACCAGGAGCCTCCAGTATGGGCCAGGGGGCTCCCTTGCAGAGACACGTAAAGAGGCCACGCCCCTTTTTACACCTCTCTGCAATGGAGCCCCCTGGCGCATACTGGACGTTGCTGGTGGGCTAGTTGGCCCCCAGGGACCCCCAGTATGCGAGGGGATTTACTTTCCCCCCTGAAAAAGCGCCGGGGGGCTGCGTTGCAGAGAGGTGTAAAAAGGGGCGTGGCCTCTTTACACCTCTCCGCAATGCAGCCCCCTGGTGCACACTGGACGTTGCTGGTGGGCTAGTTGGCCCCCAGGGACCCCCAGTATGCAAGGGGAATTAGTTCCCCCTCTGAAAAAGCGCCAGAGGGCTGCGTTGCAGAGAATTGTAAAAAGAGGCGTGGACTCATTACACCTCTCTGCAACGCAGCCCCCTGGCATATACTGTAGGTTCCTGGTGGGCTAGTTGGCCCCCAGGAACCCCCAGTATGCAAGGGGAATTAGTTCCCCCTCTGAAAAAGCACCAGGGGGCTGCGTTGCAGAGAGGTGTAAAAAGGGGCGTGGCCTCATTACACCTCTCTGCAACGCTGCAGCCCACAGGGGAAGTGAGGTCAGCAGACCAGTCTTCCCCTGGGGTGTTCGCGTGATAGTTAGGGACAGGGTGTAGATAGAGTAGGGGGTGGGATTAGGGGTGGGGGCTAGGGCTAGATTATAAAGGGAGACAGGAGAGGAAGTCCTTCCTCTTCCTGTCCCAGCGCCAGCAGGGTTAGGATTGGAAAAGTTTGACCACCCTCCCACCCTACAGTTTTAGGAGTGGAAAGGGGGGTGTTTTTTGGTTTGCTAAGCGTGCCATGTTTAGGTCGGGTTGTAGGGGGCGTGTGACAGTACTTGGGGGGGTGGGGAGTCCATGATGGCCAGAATCACCCTTCCGGGGAGGGGGATACAGGTGCAGGATGGGGGTGTGGCAGGCAGGAGAGCGATGACTGTAGATGTTGGAGGAGGTTGAATGAGAAGAGTGGAAGTGAATGATATAAATGAAGAGGTCGGGCGTGAATTGGGAGTTGAGTAAGTGGAGTCTGAGAGTGGATGATGTGTGGAAGAATTGAGGGGGGGATTGTTAACTGTTTATTTGTGTTAATTTGAATTGGTTGTCAACCCTGTCCTAATAAATGGCCTTTTATGCTAAAGTAACAGCGTGCAGTGGTTATTGCGCGAAGCCCCCTGGTGCATACTGGAGCTTCCTGGTGGGCTAGTTGGCCCCCAGGGACCCCCAGTATGCAAGGGGAATTAGTTCCCCCTCTGAAAAAGCGCCAGGGGGCTGCGTTGCAGAGAGGTGTAATAAGGCCATGCCCCTTTTTACACCTCTCTGCAACACAGCCCCCTGGTGCATACTGGAGGTTTCTGGTGTGCTAGTTGGCCCCCAGGGACCCCCAGTATGCAAGGGGACTTAATCCTCCAACTTAGAATGCGTTACGGGGCATGCTTGGACAGTGGTGAAGGTAGGGGGCGGAGCTTGAGGTGACATGTGTGCAAACACGCCCTGTGGGGCGTTTTAGCGTGGGGAATATATTCCTCTTCAATCCAGAGGTCCCCTAGGGGCCAACTAGTCCAACGGGTACCTCTAGTAAGTGCCTCGGAGCTGTGTTGCAGAGTGTTATAAAAAGGGGCGTGCCCTCTGAACACCTCTCTGCAACGCAGCTCCCTGGCGCAAACTGGAGGTACATGATGGGCTAGTTGGCTCACAGAGGACCTCAGGATTGAAGAGGAATATATTCCCCAACCTAAAACGCGTCACAGGGCGTGTTTGCACACATGTCTCCTCAGGCCCGCCCCCTTCCTTCACTATTGAACGAAATATTCCTCTAAAATCAGCCGAAGTGTGAATTCCGATTTACTCACCTGTTATCAGGAGAGACCTCATTGCTGCATCTTTCAGCCCACTACTGATCCTGAAAACTAATTGTAACCATACTTACAGTAACTTGAATTTCCTTCCATAGGCTAACATTGTCTGGTTTCAATTGAACATTTTTCTAAGTGTGGAGTTTTGGATCTTTAAAAAATTCCTAAAAAATCAGCCGAACTACGAATTCCGATTTACTCACCTGTTATCAGGAGAGACCTCATTGCTGCATCTTTTAGCCCACTACTGATCCTGAAAAGTAATTCTAATCGTAGTTACAGTAACTTGAATTTCCTTCCATAGGGTAACATTGACATGTTTCACTTGAAAATATTTCTAAGTCTGGAGTTTTGGAACTTTAAAAAATTCCTCGAAAATAGGCCAAACTACGAATTCCAATTTACTCACCTGTTTTCAGGAGAGACCTCAGAGCTGCATCTTTCAGCTCACTACTGTTCCTGAAAAGTAAATTCAACTGTACTTACCAGTAACTTGAATTTTCTTCTAAAGGATATCATTGCCTGCTAGATAAAATATATTTAAATTAAAAAAATATTTAAAAAATATATATATTACAATTTCAATATTTTAAAAAATATTTATTTTGTAATTTATATAAAAAATATGTAATGTAATTTAAAAAAAATATCTAAAAATAAATTATTTAAAATAATGTAGTAAATAAGTATAACAAAATATAACAATTAATACATTTAAAAATTATCATTTACAAAACCTTTGAAATTCACTGAAAAAAAACATAGGTTTCAGCCATGTTATAGTTAAAAATTAGCATTTAAAAAACCTTAGAAATTCACTGAAAAAACCATAGGTTTCACACGCGTTCTAGTTAAAAATTAGCATTTAAAAAACCTTACAAATTCACTGAAAAACCATAGGTTTCACACATGTTATAGTTAGCTGGACATTTCACTGATACAAAACCATTGAAATTCCCCCGTTATAGTTAACTATAACTCGCGCGCCCGCAATGCACTGCTGATGAAGTCACATATTACATCACTCATGACATGGTCAGTGACATCACTCATGGCATCACTGATGACATCTCAAATGACATCACTGATGACATCATCCTTGTGAAAGAGTGACAGACCTCCTCTCAGCGTAATAGCGTAATATATCCCTTGATACACACATTCAAAAATAGAAACTTAAATTTTCAAAAAAAATGGAAATACCAATTCCAGGTAGAACAACCTATTCAGTTATTCTAAAATCTACATACACATCTAGTCATTCACTAACACTTCTATATAGGTACTCATACATGTACTCACTCATCATATGTACTCATACACCTATACAACTTATTACACACCGACACTCATCTATAGAGTTACTCACACACAAACTCACACAAGCAAATAAACTATGAAACATCAATTTACTTGCACATACAGCTATACACCCATGAGTACACTTACTTCTACAGATTCATATACATACTTACTCTCTTAAACAATCATTTATAGAAACACATACTTCTTTATACAGTAACTCTTACAATCTCTTGCTCTCACATATACTCACTTATATACATCAATACTCACATATACTACTAAATAAAACATATGTAGTTACTCATAAAGATACAATTGAGACAGTGATTCACTCACTAACACACCCATACACACACTCATTCACCCATACAGTCCTGCAAACATGCTGTCTTCAAAACACATACAAACAGTGAGTCACCCATTCATGCATCTATGCGGTATGTAATGTCCCCCACCAAACCATACAAATACTCATACTGATACTATAAAAACCAACTAATTACCCATATCGACACTCATGTAGCTAGTCACCAACCCATGCAGCCACTTATACACAAAGTGAGACACTGATACAGATATTTACATATTTACACATTACTCGCTAATTCATGTATTCACTAAGATACACTTAATAAGTCAGTTATACAATCATTTTCACAAAAAAAACATCCATTTCGACACTTATGTACACATTTATTCTTCCATCAACCTTTAGATATACATATATAAAAAATATTTATTTTTCAGAGAGACACACATTCACTGGATGATGTCATCAGTGATGACATCAGTGATGTCATTTGAGATGTCATCAGTGATGCCATGAGTGATGTCACTGACCATGTCATGAGTGATGTAATATGTGACGTCATCAGCAGTGCATTGCAGGCGCACGAGTTATAGTGAACTATAACAGGGGAATTTCAATGGTTTTGTATGAGTGAAATGTCCAGCTAACTATAACATGTGGGAAACCTATGGTTTTTCAGTGAATTTCTAAGGTTTTATAAATGCAAATTTTTACCTATAACGTGTGTGAAACCTATGGTTTTTTCAGTGAATATATATATATATATATATATATATATTTATATGGTATGATGCGTTCGGGATTTCATGCATTTATGTTATTGTGCATTAGCAATGTGCAGAATGCAGTTTCACACTTAATTGCACCTGTACACACTGATATAGTACTGTTATCTTTAAAGCAAGTTTTCTAGGATGTGTAGAAGTCCATGTTCCTGACCCTTGTTAACTAGGCCGCAATGTGGGCCAAGCAGCCATAATTTTCAAAATGGATGTTACACTTGTCTTCCCCCGGCTATATCAATGTTTCTTTTTTCTTCAACACGGAGTGAAGCAGAATTCTATTTGTTTATTTCCGTTGTTATTGTTCATGCTATTCTAAAATCTTACCAGAAAATGCAACTATTAGATCAAGATCTTTCCACTAGATCACTGTGCGCTAATCATTCATAATAGCTTGTATCTAGTTGGCTGCATCATCTCCGGGTGGCATTAGTGTAGAGTGGGCAAAATAATTATTTACATAGTGGGATAGTACTTAGGTGTTGAGGGTATGCAGTCATAATATCGATTTTTTATTTCCGACCTAGAATATTAACGAGTTTTAAATATCGTAGGGACAGAAAATCGAAGTCAAGAATATCAGTGACCAGAATATCGACCTTAAGGTAAGTAATATAGTTTTTTATATTGAAGTAAGTAATATCGAAGTAAGTAATATCGTTAGCAAAAATATTGTTGTTAATAATATAAATATTTATATTAGTGTTATGTATTTTAGTATGTATTTTATATGTATGTGTTTAACATGTTTGTAATTTTTTCAAAATATTTTTCAATATACGTATTGAATTTGTAGAAATTTGTATTTTTTCAGTACATTGTGCGTTTTAGTATCAGAGCGGGTTGTGGGTTTATAGGGGAATAGGGTGGGAAGTAATTTAATTATAATTAATGAATTAATATTTGTTATTCATTTTTATTGATTATTAATTTATTGTTAATTAATTATTAATTGGCAATTAATTTGTATTAATTGATTAATTCATTATTATGTTAATTATAATTAATTTATTATTATTTTTTATGTATTGCTATTCTTAAATAATGTATAGTTAATTAAATATTAATTGGTAATTCATTTTTTTATTAATTGATAATTAAATTAAATGTGTTATTTTTATGTGTAGCGGGTTTTGGGTCTATAGGTGAATGGGGAAAGTATTTTATTTACAATTAAGTACGTTTTAATTTTTAATAATTGGTATTGATTATTAATTTATTGTTAATTAATTAATAATTGGTAATTCATTTTTATTAATTGATTAATTGCTAATTGAATTAATTGTGTTATTTTTTATGTGTAGGGGTTGTGGGTTTATTGGGGAATAGGGTGGGAAGTAATTTATTATAATTAAGTACTTTTTAATTTATATTAATTGGTATTGAATATTAATTTATTGTTAATTTATTATTAATTGGTAATTAATTTTTATTAATTGATTGATAATGAAATTAATTGTGTTATTTTTTATGTGTAGCGGGTTGTGGGTTTATAGGGGAATAGTGTGAGAAGTAATTTAATGTTATTTAAGTAAATATTTACTTAATTTTATTGGTATTTATTATTAATATTTATGTTAAATATTTATTATTATGTTTTTTAAAAAAATATTTAATTAATAAGTATGTTAATGTAACCCCTATCCTATCCTGCATGTTCCACACTGTTACACTCACTGGAGTTGGAATAGTAATTTTAACCACTACGCTAGCCAACACTTTCCCTACTGTTGCACTCACTGGAATGGAAATAGTAAGTTTGTACCCCTACGCTATCCAGCACTTTCCCTACTGTTGCACTCACTGGAGTGGGAATAGTAATTTTTACCCCTATGCTATCCAACACTTTCCCTACTGTTCCACTCATTTGAGTGGCAATAGTAATTTTCACCCCACGCTATCCAACACTTTCTCTACTGTTGCACTCACTGGAGTGGGAATAGTAATTTTTACCCCTACGCTATCCAACATTTTTCCTACTGTTGCACTCACTGGAGTGGGAATAGTAATTTTAACCCCTACGCTATCCAACACTTTCCCCACTGTTGCACTCACTGGAGTGGTAATAGTAATTTTTACCCCCACGCTATCCAATATTTTCCCTACTATTGCACTCACTGGAGTGGGAATAGTAATTTTAACCCCTACGCTATCCAACACTTTCCCTACTGTTGCATCACTGGAGTGGGAATATTAATTTTAACTCCTAGGCTATCCAAAACTTTCCCTACTGTTGCACTGTTTAGAATTGGAATAGTAATTTTATTCCTTCCGCTATCTAATTTTTTTGTATTATTTTAGTTAACGTAGTATATAATTAATTTTAAAATATTAAAAATATTTGTAATTGTTTTAATTTGTTATATATTTATTTAATTTTTATTTATATTATTGTTTTATGTGTCGAGATGTATTTATAATTTATAAGATATTTTTTAACAATGTATAAGTTATTTAAATAATTAATAAAGAATATTAAGTAAGTATATATATTATATGTATAAGTTAATTTCTTTTTACATATTATATATTAGTTATAATGTTTAAACATGTTAAAATATTTGTAACTGTTTATGTAAATTATATGTATTATTTACTTTATTTTACATTAATTTTTGTAACTTTGAAAAAATATATATTTTTAACAACGATATTTTTGACATCGATATTACCATAATGTAGATAGGATGTCAATGTTCTTGACTTCAATATTTTTGCCTTGATATTTCTGTAGGTCGATTTTCTGTCTCTCGATATTCTGTCAGTGATTCGTTGTTGAGGCAATATAACGTTTCATGAGACTATGGGCCAGATGTAGGAAGCCCTTTACCGGTCGGTAACGGCCGAAAATCGGTATTTTCGGCCGTTACTGACCGGTATTTAGCTTTCGGCATGTAGGAGATCGAAAATCAGCCGAATCGGTAAATTTACCGAATCGGTAAAGTTACCGAATCGGTAAAATACCGAATCGGAAATATTACCAAATCGGTAAATTTACCGAATCGCAAAGGTTTGCGAATCGGTAAATTTACCGATTCGGTAATATTTACCGAATCGGTAAAGTTACCAAATCTGTAAATTACCGAATCGGTAAATAAGAAGTGGTAAAAATGGATATTGAGATGTAGGGAAGCTCTGAAATACCGAATTTGCCTGAAATTCGGTATTTAAGAGTCGGTATTTACCATGGATTGGAATCAGGTGGTAAACAGGTGCAGCCTATAAAAATTGACCCAAAATGCAATTCTTCTTGCACAATAGCGGCATTTTATGTGATTGCAAGACGGCTAAGGCTACAGGAGGAAGGGGAAAGGGAATGGCAGAGAGAGGAGCAGGTCTACAGACAGAGGATAACCCTGTTCATGCTCACAGAGGCAGAGATACTCCAGAGGTACAGGTTGGCCCCAGACACCATCACTGACCTCATCAGGGACCTCCACCCACTGTTGGATCACACTACCCCAAGGGCACACCCTATTCCTCCCCATGTGCAGGTGCTGTGCAGCCTACACCTGCTTGCCTCTGGGAGCTATCAGAGTGTGGTTGCTGCGGTAGGTGGGGTGACCCAGAGCAGCCTGTCAAGGTTTTTCCACAAATTCCTTGACGCAATGTTACAGAGGATGGAGCATTACTTATCATTTCCTGCAACCCATGCTGAACTGGTCCAAACAAAATCAGACTTCTACCAGATGGCACGTTTCCCCAATATCATTGGCTGCATTGATGGCACGCACATTCCTATTTGTCCCCAAGCTGCCACAGAATACATCTACAGGAATAGGAAGTCCACCCACACCATCAATGTGCAGGTGATCTGCAATGCAAAGTTCGCCATTACTGACCTTGTGGCAAAATTCCCTGGGAGTACCCATGACTCCTATATATTTCAAAACAGTGGCATCTATGCACGGCTGACTGCAGGTGAATTTGGTGAAGGATACCTCCTAGGTAAGACACAGTTGTGCGACCCCTATAAGCCCTATTGCAGTAAGCAGTACAAGTATGCATGTGAATAAATCATACCCATTTTCTTTTAGGAGACAGTGCATATGCCCTTCATACTCACCCCATAACTCAACCCCTCAACACCCAGCCAAAGGAGATATAACCGGGCACACAAGAGCACACGCAATGTTGTTGAGAGAACATTTGGCATCTGGAAAAGCAGGTTCAGATGCTTGCACAAGAGTGGAGGTGCAAGGCAGTATACCCCCATCACCTGCTGTAAGATCATTGTTGCCTGTGCTATGTTGCACAATCTCGCTGTAAAGAGGGGTACTGAGGTGGAGTTGTCAGACTATGAGGATCATGACGACGACATTGCTGTGCCTGAAACACCAACCTGCTGGAGTGTCAACACCAAGTGATGGCAGATACAGACGTGAGGAAATAACACGCAACTATTTCTGAGTGAGTGATGACACTGAAACCTATATTGAAAGCACAAGCTTTTGTTTAATTTTGTATATTTCCAGGTATGTCAAAGAACAAAAGTGCAACAGTAAGCATTTCACAGCAATGCTCACAGTGAGCAAACACACACACACACAGGTGTTGAATCCACCCACCATAGTTGTATATTGTCACTAGGCAGGTTTAAATGGCACAAATGTGCAACTTTAACTTTTTGAACCATGATTAGAATGTCCAATGGCAGTAGGCCATATTATCAACTGTTCATTTACGGCCACGCTTTGCACTAGCAGGTGTTTGTGGCTCAACCTGTTCACTGGGCGTTTGGCCTGTAGCCTCACCCTGACGCCTGCTGCTCCTCCTTGTCTCTACTACATAGGGGCTTGCCGTGCTGCTCCTACTGGTGCTACCTTCAGTGTCCGGCACATCAATGGCAGCAGTTTGTGCACTCTGGGCATTGAGTAGAGCCTCCAGCGCACCGGTCATTCCGGCTATGCCCCTAGTGAGCTGATTGCTGTTATTAGTCAGGACTTCCTGACTATTCATGCTACGTCTGCATAGCAGGGATGTGGCTGTTGCCAGGCGGTGTATGGATTTCTCAGTTCTCTCTGCACGCTGCTTGTCCCTGCGCCTTGAAGTAATTTCAGAGTCCAGTTTTGTGCACAGTTGCTGTATGCCTGTTGCCATGCTCCTGTTAACTTCCACCAGCTCTTTTATGCCCTTGCCAATTTCCTGCATGTTGATGTTGAGGTTTCGCATTTGTCTTTGACAGGCCATGATGCCCTTGCCCTGCATCCTCTGAATCCTGACCATGGATCCCTCCAGGTCTTGGAAGACACTGGACCCCTCCCCACGTGCACCTACACTCCTTCCTTGTACTGTGCGCCTTCTAGTGGTACTTGGTACAGGCTCTGTGCTGGGCTGCAGTGTGACAGAGATGGCAGCTCCAGTCAAGTTGTGTGAGTCTTCACCCACCATTTCACCAGCAGCTGTCTCCATTTCCAGCAGTGGGGAAACAACATGCCTCCTGCTAGGGTGTGCAGCAGGTGTTTCTACCTCCAGGGATGCTGGCATTTCAGGTGATGAAAGCAATAGTGGGGACTGTGTTGGTATTGGGGAGGCCGGCATTTCCTCACTGATGTCAGGTTCTTGGGAAGGTGCCTGCCCACTCGGAACACCTGTGTCCTGTGAAGCACTGGGACCTGGCTCATGACTGTCATCCCTCTCGGGTGCTGTGCCTTCTGCCTCCTCAGACTGCCTTCTTGATGTGTGACCTGTGGACATATGAGCACATATCAGCTAGGTGCAAATGTCTCACTGCCACTACAATTAAACATATGTAATTGCACTTAGTACATGCTGCCTGTCCTTCATTATGTATGCATTCAGTTGAATTACTTGGTGGTTGCAGTGCTGTGTGACATGCTCTTTCATTAACTGACTACGTGTACCATGATGCATTGCTACAGTTTGGCACAGACACCCTGGGACTGGGGTAACTTAGCAGCAAGGGGTGAGGGATGGATGAGGGTGTGAGGGGGGATTGCTGTGCATGCATCTTACCTTTTTTTGATGCAGCTTTCGCCGAACTGTCCACTTCTCCCAGTCCATGGACACTTTCATGCTCCAGGGTTGTGGCTACCATCTCCCCCAGGTCGGTGAGGGGGGGTGCAGTGTTCTTTCCACCACCTGTTTGGGAGGCCTGTTTGTGGTGGTCAGCCAATTTTGTGAGGCTCCTTAGGTCATTGAACCTCTTTTTTAAATCTTCAGTGACTCTGGTGGTCACTCCCACTGCATTTACTTTCTCCAGGATTTCCAGCCAAATCTTCCTTTTTGCTGATTCTGGAACTGTTAAGGACTGCTTCCTAAAAAGTCTGTGGTGAACCTTAACCACCTCCTCAACAAGGACCTGTAGCTCCATGCTGCTGAATTTGAGCTTTCTTTTCCTTTCAGCCTGCTCTGTGTCCTTGCTGCTTGCCATGTTTTAATTTGAAAGTGCACAAACTCTGTCTGCTGCTGCTCCCAGTCTCTCTGCTCCAACTGCCTCTCCAGAACCTTCTAATTACTTGCAGCTGCCTGTGTAGGCACTTCCTGCTAGGAAGGGGAGGGTGGTTGCACCTGATTGGCTGTTGTGTTAAGTTTCACTTTTGCTTGCTGTCCGATTCGGTATTTACCGAATCGGTATTTACCGAATCGGTATTTCCAATGCATTCCTATGGGCCAAAAGGCGCATGCAGGAAATTTACACCTGCTCTGACCTGGTGTAAAGTTGGACCACAGTCTGCACCAAAAAAGGGAGCCCACCCAGGGCGTCATCGGAAGGGCAACAGATGCCATGGAGATGCAGCCCGGACACCTAAGAGGGTCACAACACCCACCACTGCCACACCAGGACCCCAGCCCCCACCAGGAACACCACCCGGCTGATAGGGACAACCATCCTACGCATCCTGGCCATCATCGTCTAACAGTCCTACGGCACCAACACAGCAGACAACCAAAATCCCACCCCAACCCAACCTGCTGGCTGTGCTGCACCTGTTGGCTCCTGGCACACCCCAACCAACACCCGCCAGACTCGGAGGAGTCTCACAGCCAGTCACATCCAAGTCCCCCACACCTGTCCTGGACATCACCATCACCCTGGCACCCCAGCCCCCATACGTACAACACAATGCACAGGATCTGCTGGAGACCAAGCAAGGACCATACGCCATAGCCGGATGCACGCATGTGTTGGGGACAATCCACAGCACACATGCCCTACCTGTTCCCCTTGGTGACACAGCACAAAATCACTGCAACAGGAAGCACACGTCGCACATCAATGTGCAGGCAACATCAGAACACTGTGGTACCTTCACCAATGTCGCCTCCAAATACACAGCCAGTGTGCATGATCCCTTCATCCTCCGACAGTCCATCAGCAAACAGCGTTCCCAGGATGGCACCAAGGGAAATGCACAGCCCCTTGGCAATTCCAAATTTACACCCCACTCAATTCAACTCCACAACCATGCTATCCACAACTCTGGCAATGCACACATCACAAAATCACAATCAACATGCACAACAACATGCCTACCCACCAGACACGGCAGAACAACTTACAATGGTAACCTGGGCAACCGTGAACATGAGCCATCAATGGGAACGCACCTCAGCCACACAATAGCCGAGTGTGGGGAGAGGTGGCAACCAGGATTGTGTGAAAGATGCAGTAAAACCATGATTGGGAAAGTACACAATGCCAAGAGTGGCGGAGATGTGCAGGACAGGCCACAGTTTGCAGAACACACCCATATCCATGGTGACTTCACTTCAGGTGTATGGTGAAGAAATCCAAGAAGTTCTGCCGCACCCTCGAGAAACGATACAGAAAAGGGGGTGGTGATGAACAGAGTGTCTGAATTAAGCAGACCACTCTTACCCAGTCCAAAGATCAGGGCTTGATCCATCACCGTTATTTATCTCACTGCCCCATCCCAGCTCAGAACCTGGCTATATGCAAATTAGTCTGTCCCTGGCCCAGTGCATCATGGGAACAGGGCAGACCAAACTACCAAGCCAATTCTTCACCAGAAAGGAGACAAGCTACCGGGGACCGGTTTCTGGCATTTCAGCCTCTTCGGCCCGGCTTGCTTGAATCCTGATGGAGCAGTGAGAAAGGGACTCATGTCTGAGTATACCCTGCCACACCTATAGTGGCCAAAAACGATACAGAAAAGGGGGTGGTGATGAACAGAGTGTCTGAATTAAGCAGACCACTCTTACCCAGTCCAAAGATCAGGGCTTGATCCATCACCGTTATTTATCTCACTGCCCCATCCCAGCTCAGAACCTGGCTATATGCAAATTAGTCTGTCCCTGGCCCAGTGCATCATGGGAACAGGGCAGACCAAACTACCAAGCCAATTCTTCACCAGAAAGGAGACAAGCTACCGGGGACCGGTTTCTGGCATTTCAGCCTCTTCGGCCCGGCTTGCTTGAATCCTGATGGAGCAGTGAGAAAGGGACTCATGTCTGAGTATACCCTGCCACACCTATAGTGGCCAAAAACGATACAGAAAAGGGGGTGGTGATGAACAGAGTGTCTGAATTAAGCAGACCACTCTTACCCAGTCCAAAGATCAGGGCTTGATCCATCACCGTTATTTATCTCACTGCCCCATCCCAGCTCAGAACCTGGCTATATGCAAATTAGTCTGTCCCTGGCCCAGTGCATCATGGGAACAGGGCAGACCAAACTACCAAGCCAATTCTTCACCAGAAAGGAGACAAGCTACCGGGGACCGGTTTCTGGCATTTCAGCCTCTTCGGCCCGGCTTGCTTGAATCCTGATGGAGCAGTGAGAAAGGGACTCATGTCTGAGTATACCCTGCCACACCTATAGTGGCCAAAAACGATACAGAAAAGGGGGTGGTGATGAACAGAGTGTCTGAATTAAGCAGACCACTCTTACCCAGTCCAAAGATCAGGGCTTGATCCATCACCGTTATTTATCTCACTGCCCCATCCCAGCTCAGAACCTGGCTATATGCAAATTAGTCTGTCCCTGGCCCAGTGCATCATGGGAACAGGGCAGACCAAACTACCAAGCCAATTCTTCACCAGAAAGGAGACAAGCTACCGGGGACCGGTTTCTGGCATTTCAGCCTCTTCGGCCCGGCTTGCTTGAATCCTGATGGAGCAGTGAGAAAGGGACTCATGTCTGAGTATACCCTGCCACACCTATAGTGGCCAAAAACGATACAGAAAAGGGGGTGGTGATGAACAGAGTGTCTGAATTAAGCAGACCACTCTTACCCAGTCCAAAGATCAGGGCTTGATCCATCACCGTTATTTATCTCACTGCCCCATCCCAGCTCAGAACCTGGCTATATGCAAATTAGTCTGTCCCTGGCCCAGTGCATCATGGGAACAGGGCAGACCAAACTACCAAGCCAATTCTTCACCAGAAAGGAGACAAGCTACCGGGGACCGGTTTCTGGCATTTCAGCCTCTTCGGCCCGGCTTGCTTGAATCCTGATGGAGCAGTGAGAAAGGGACTCATGTCTGAGTATACCCTGCCACACCTATAGTGGCCAAAAACGATACAGAAAAGGGGGTGGTGATGAACAGAGTGTCTGAATTAAGCAGACCACTCTTACCCAGTCCAAAGATCAGGGCTTGATCCATCACCGTTATTTATCTCACTGCCCCATCCCAGCTCAGAACCTGGCTATATGCAAATTAGTCTGTCCCTGGCCCAGTGCATCATGGGAACAGGGCAGACCAAACTACCAAGCCAATTCTTCACCAGAAAGGAGACAAGCTACCGGGGACCGGTTTCTGGCATTTCAGCCTCTTCGGCCCGGCTTGCTTGAATCCTGATGGAGCAGTGAGAAAGGGACTCATGTCTGAGTATACCCTGCCACACCTATAGTGGCCAAAAACGATACAGAAAAGGGGGTGGTGATGAACAGAGTGTCTGAATTAAGCAGACCACTCTTACCCAGTCCAAAGATCAGGGCTTGATCCATCACCGTTATTTATCTCACTGCCCCATCCCAGCTCAGAACCTGGCTATATGCAAATTAGTCTGTCCCTGGCCCAGTGCATCATGGGAACAGGGCAGACCAAACTACCAAGCCAATTCTTCACCAGAAAGGAGACAAGCTACCGGGGACCGGTTTCTGGCATTTCAGCCTCTTCGGCCCGGCTTGCTTGAATCCTGATGGAGCAGTGAGAAAGGGACTCATGTCTGAGTATACCCTGCCACACCTATAGTGGCCAAAAACGATACAGAAAAGGGGGTGGTGATGAACAGAGTGTCTGAATTAAGCAGACCACTCTTACCCAGTCCAAAGATCAGGGCTTGATCCATCACCGTTATTTATCTCACTGCCCCATCCCAGCTCAGAACCTGGCTATATGCAAATTAGTCTGTCCCTGGCCCAGTGCATCATGGGAACAGGGCAGACCAAACTACCAAGCCAATTCTTCACCAGAAAGGAGACAAGCTACCGGGGACCGGTTTCTGGCATTTCAGCCTCTTCGGCCCGGCTTGCTTGAATCCTGATGGAGCAGTGAGAAAGGGACTCATGTCTGAGTATACCCTGCCACACCTATAGTGGCCAAAAACGATACAGAAAAGGGGGTGGTGATGAACAGAGTGTCTGAATTAAGCAGACCACTCTTACCCAGTCCAAAGATCAGGGCTTGATCCATCACCGTTATTTATCTCACTGCCCCATCCCAGCTCAGAACCTGGCTATATGCAAATTAGTCTGTCCCTGGCCCAGTGCATCATGGGAACAGGGCAGACCAAACTACCAAGCCAATTCTTCACCAGAAAGGAGACAAGCTACCGGGGACCGGTTTCTGGCATTTCAGCCTCTTCGGCCCGGCTTGCTTGAATCCTGATGGAGCAGTGAGAAAGGGACTCATGTCTGAGTATACCCTGCCACACCTATAGTGGCCAAAAACGATACAGAAAAGGGGGTGGTGATGAACAGAGTGTCTGAATTAAGCAGACCACTCTTACCCAGTCCAAAGATCAGGGCTTGATCCATCACCGTTATTTATCTCACTGCCCCATCCCAGCTCAGAACCTGGCTATATGCAAATTAGTCTGTCCCTGGCCCAGTGCATCATGGGAACAGGGCAGACCAAACTACCAAGCCAATTCTTCACCAGAAAGGAGACAAGCTACCGGGGACCGGTTTCTGGCATTTCAGCCTCTTCGGCCCGGCTTGCTTGAATCCTGATGGAGCAGTGAGAAAGGGACTCATGTCTGAGTATACCCTGCCACACCTATAGTGGCCAAAAACGATACAGAAAAGGGGGTGGTGATGAACAGAGTGTCTGAATTAAGCAGACCACTCTTACCCAGTCCAAAGATCAGGGCTTGATCCATCACCGTTATTTATCTCACTGCCCCATCCCAGCTCAGAACCTGGCTATATGCAAATTAGTCTGTCCCTGGCCCAGTGCATCATGGGAACAGGGCAGACCAAACTACCAAGCCAATTCTTCACCAGAAAGGAGACAAGCTACCGGGGACCGGTTTCTGGCATTTCAGCCTCTTCGGCCCGGCTTGCTTGAATCCTGATGGAGCAGTGAGAAAGGGACTCATGTCTGAGTATACCCTGCCACACCTATAGTGGCCAAAAACGATACAGAAAAGGGGGTGGTGATGAACAGAGTGTCTGAATTAAGCAGACCACTCTTACCCAGTCCAAAGATCAGGGCTTGATCCATCACCGTTATTTATCTCACTGCCCCATCCCAGCTCAGAACCTGGCTATATGCAAATTAGTCTGTCCCTGGCCCAGTGCATCATGGGAACAGGGCAGACCAAACTACCAAGCCAATTCTTCACCAGAAAGGAGACAAGCTACCGGGGACCGGTTTCTGGCATTTCAGCCTCTTCGGCCCGGCTTGCTTGAATCCTGATGGAGCAGTGAGAAAGGGACTCATGTCTGAGTATACCCTGCCACACCTATAGTGGCCAAAAACGATACAGAAAAGGGGGTGGTGATGAACAGAGTGTCTGAATTAAGCAGACCACTCTTACCCAGTCCAAAGATCAGGGCTTGATCCATCACCGTTATTTATCTCACTGCCCCATCCCAGCTCAGAACCTGGCTATATGCAAATTAGTCTGTCCCTGGCCCAGTGCATCATGGGAACAGGGCAGACCAAACTACCAAGCCAATTCTTCACCAGAAAGGAGACAAGCTACCGGGGACCGGTTTCTGGCATTTCAGCCTCTTCGGCCCGGCTTGCTTGAATCCTGATGGAGCAGTGAGAAAGGGACTCATGTCTGAGTATACCCTGCCACACCTATAGTGGCCAAAAACGATACAGAAAAGGGGGTGGTGATGAACAGAGTGTCTGAATTAAGCAGACCACTCTTACCCAGTCCAAAGATCAGGGCTTGATCCATCACCGTTATTTATCTCACTGCCCCATCCCAGCTCAGAACCTGGCTATATGCAAATTAGTCTGTCCCTGGCCCAGTGCATCATGGGAACAGGGCAGACCAAACTACCAAGCCAATTCTTCACCAGAAAGGAGACAAGCTACCGGGGACCGGTTTCTGGCATTTCAGCCTCTTCGGCCCGGCTTGCTTGAATCCTGATGGAGCAGTGAGAAAGGGACTCATGTCTGAGTATACCCTGCCACACCTATAGTGGCCAAAAACGATACAGAAAAGGGGGTGGTGATGAACAGAGTGTCTGAATTAAGCAGACCACTCTTACCCAGTCCAAAGATCAGGGCTTGATCCATCACCGTTATTTATCTCACTGCCCCATCCCAGCTCAGAACCTGGCTATATGCAAATTAGTCTGTCCCTGGCCCAGTGCATCATGGGAACAGGGCAGACCAAACTACCAAGCCAATTCTTCACCAGAAAGGAGACAAGCTACCGGGGACCGGTTTCTGGCATTTCAGCCTCTTCGGCCCGGCTTGCTTGAATCCTGATGGAGCAGTGAGAAAGGGACTCATGTCTGAGTATACCCTGCCACACCTATAGTGGCCAAAAACGATACAGAAAAGGGGGTGGTGATGAACAGAGTGTCTGAATTAAGCAGACCACTCTTACCCAGTCCAAAGATCAGGGCTTGATCCATCACCGTTATTTATCTCACTGCCCCATCCCAGCTCAGAACCTGGCTATATGCAAATTAGTCTGTCCCTGGCCCAGTGCATCATGGGAACAGGGCAGACCAAACTACCAAGCCAATTCTTCACCAGAAAGGAGACAAGCTACCGGGGACCGGTTTCTGGCATTTCAGCCTCTTCGGCCCGGCTTGCTTGAATCCTGATGGAGCAGTGAGAAAGGGACTCATGTCTGAGTATACCCTGCCACACCTATAGTGGCCAAAAACGATACAGAAAAGGGGGTGGTGATGAACAGAGTGTCTGAATTAAGCAGACCACTCTTACCCAGTCCAAAGATCAGGGCTTGATCCATCACCGTTATTTATCTCACTGCCCCATCCCAGCTCAGAACCTGGCTATATGCAAATTAGTCTGTCCCTGGCCCAGTGCATCATGGGAACAGGGCAGACCAAACTACCAAGCCAATTCTTCACCAGAAAGGAGACAAGCTACCGGGGACCGGTTTCTGGCATTTCAGCCTCTTCGGCCCGGCTTGCTTGAATCCTGATGGAGCAGTGAGAAAGGGACTCATGTCTGAGTATACCCTGCCACACCTATAGTGGCCAAAAACGATACAGAAAAGGGGGTGGTGATGAACAGAGTGTCTGAATTAAGCAGACCACTCTTACCCAGTCCAAAGATCAGGGCTTGATCCATCACCGTTATTTATCTCACTGCCCCATCCCAGCTCAGAACCTGGCTATATGCAAATTAGTCTGTCCCTGGCCCAGTGCATCATGGGAACAGGGCAGACCAAACTACCAAGCCAATTCTTCACCAGAAAGGAGACAAGCTACCGGGGACCGGTTTCTGGCATTTCAGCCTCTTCGGCCCGGCTTGCTTGAATCCTGATGGAGCAGTGAGAAAGGGACTCATGTCTGAGTATACCCTGCCACACCTATAGTGGCCAAAAACGATACAGAAAAGGGGGTGGTGATGAACAGAGTGTCTGAATTAAGCAGACCACTCTTACCCAGTCCAAAGATCAGGGCTTGATCCATCACCGTTATTTATCTCACTGCCCCATCCCAGCTCAGAACCTGGCTATATGCAAATTAGTCTGTCCCTGGCCCAGTGCATCATGGGAACAGGGCAGACCAAACTACCAAGCCAATTCTTCACCAGAAAGGAGACAAGCTACCGGGGACCGGTTTCTGGCATTTCAGCCTCTTCGGCCCGGCTTGCTTGAATCCTGATGGAGCAGTGAGAAAGGGACTCATGTCTGAGTATACCCTGCCACACCTATAGTGGCCAAAAACGATACAGAAAAGGGGGTGGTGATGAACAGAGTGTCTGAATTAAGCAGACCACTCTTACCCAGTCCAAAGATCAGGGCTTGATCCATCACCGTTATTTATCTCACTGCCCCATCCCAGCTCAGAACCTGGCTATATGCAAATTAGTCTGTCCCTGGCCCAGTGCATCATGGGAACAGGGCAGACCAAACTACCAAGCCAATTCTTCACCAGAAAGGAGACAAGCTACCGGGGACCGGTTTCTGGCATTTCAGCCTCTTCGGCCCGGCTTGCTTGAATCCTGATGGAGCAGTGAGAAAGGGACTCATGTCTGAGTATACCCTGCCACACCTATAGTGGCCAAAAACGATGCACTGGGCCAGGGACAGACTAATTTGCATACAGCCAGGTTCTGAAACTGGGATGGTGCAATGAGCTAAAAAACGGTGTTGGATCTAGCCCTGATCTCTTGACTGGGTGAGAGTACTCTGCTTAATTCAGAGACTCTGTCCATCACCACCCCTTGTTGTAAATAATTTTGTCCACCCTAAGCGTGGAAGGGTATACTCAGATGTGAGTCCCTTGCTCATTGCACCATCAGGATTCAAGCAAGCCGGGCCGAAGACGCCTGAAATGGCAGAAACCGGTCCCCGGAAGCTTGTTTCCTTCCCAGTGTAAGAATTGGCTTTTGTAGTCTGGTCTGCCCTGTTCCCATGATGCACTGGGCCAGGGACAGACTAATTTGCATACAGCCAGGTTCTGAAACTGGGATGGTGCAATGAGCTAAAAAACGGTGTTGGATCTAGCCCTGATCTCTTGACTGGGTGAGAGTACTCTGCTTAATTCAGAGACTCTGTCCATCACCACCCCTTGTTGTAAATAATTTTGTCCACCCTAAGCGTGGAAGGGTATACTCAGATGTGAGTCCCTTGCTCATTGCACCATCAGGATTCAAGCAAGCCGGGCCGAAGACGCCTGAAATGGCAGAAACCGGTCCCCGGAAGCTTGTTTCCTTCCCAGTGTAAGAATTGGCTTTTGTAGTCTGGTCTGCCCTGTTCCCATGATGCACTGGGCCAGGGACAGACTAATTTGCATACAGCCAGGTTCTGAAACTGGGATGGTGCAATGAGCTAAAAAACGGTGTTGGATCTAGCCCTGATCTCTTGACTGGGTGAGAGTACTCTGCTTAATTCAGAGACTCTGTCCATCACCACCCCTTGTTGTAAATAATTTTGTCCACCCTAAGCGTGGAAGGGTATACTCAGATGTGAGTCCCTTGCTCATTGCACCATCAGGATTCAAGCAAGCCGGGCCGAAGACGCCTGAAATGGCAGAAACCGGTCCCCGGAAGCTTGTTTCCTTCCCAGTGTAAGAATTGGCTTTTGTAGTCTGGTCTGCCCTGTTCCCATGATGCACTGGGCCAGGGACAGACTAATTTGCATACAGCCAGGTTCTGAAACTGGGATGGTGCAATGAGCTAAAAAACGGTGTTGGATCTAGCCCTGATCTCTTGACTGGGTGAGAGTACTCTGCTTAATTCAGAGACTCTGTCCATCACCACCCCTTGTTGTAAATAATTTTGTCCACCCTAAGCGTGGAAGGGTATACTCAGATGTGAGTCCCTTGCTCATTGCACCATCAGGATTCAAGCAAGCCGGGCCGAAGACGCCTGAAATGGCAGAAACCGGTCCCCGGAAGCTTGTTTCCTTCCCAGTGTAAGAATTGGCTTTTGTAGTCTGGTCTGCCCTGTTCCCATGATGCACTGGGCCAGGGACAGACTAATTTGCATACAGCCAGGTTCTGAAACTGGGATGGTGCAATGAGCTAAAAAACGGTGTTGGATCTAGCCCTGATCTCTTGACTGGGTGAGAGTACTCTGCTTAATTCAGAGACTCTGTCCATCACCACCCCTTGTTGTAAATAATTTTGTGCACCCTCGAGAAAGCCTGGAGAAAAAACGCAACCACTGACAACATGACCACCTTCAAGAGCGCCACCCGCAAACACCACCAACTGATCCGATCCACCAAAAAATCAGCACTGACAGATCGACTTGACAACAACGCCCAAAACAGCAAGGACTATTCAACATCGTAAAAGAATTTACCAACCCCGCCGCCGGCACCAACGACATCACTCCCTCCCAACACCTCTGCGACTCGTTATCTTCATTCTTCCACAACAAAATCGCCGACATACATAACAGCTTTGAAAACCAGCCCGAAGACCAGTCCGCTCCACCCACTTCCGAACCAAAACCGCACTCTAACAACCTTTGCGCTTGGAACCCAATCACCACTGAAGACACCATCCGCCTGATGAACTCCATCCACTCAGGATCACCAACCGACCCATTTCCCCACCACATTTTCAACAAAGCAGACGTCATCATCGCACCCCATCTCCGCGATGTCATCAACTGTTCCTTCAACTCCGCCACCTTCCCGGAAAGCTGGAAACATGCCGAACTCAGCGCCCTTCTGAAGAAACCCACAGCAGACCCCACCGAACTTAAGAACTACTGCCCCATCTCGCTCCTCCCATTCCCTGCCAAAGTCATTGAGAAAGCCGTCAACAATCAGCTCGCCGCCTTTCTCGAATCCAACAAATCCCTCGACCCATCACAGTCCGGCTTCCGAGCCAAACACAGCACCGAGACTGCCCTCATCACAGCAACAGACGACATCCGAACTCTGTTGGACAACGGAGAAACAGCTGCCCTCATACTACTTGACCTCTCCGCCGCCTTCGACACAGTCTGCCATAACACCCTTATACAACGCCTCAACAACGTCGGAATACAGGGAAAAGCATTGGACTGGATCATCTCGTTCCTCGCCGATAGAACCCAGAAAGTTCGCCTCCCCCCATTCAAATCAGAGGCCACCGAAGTCATCTGTGGCGTACCTCAAGGATCATCACTCAGTCCCACCCTCTTCAACGTTTACATGAGCCCCCTCGCATCTATTGCACGCCAACTCAACCTCAACATCATCTCCTACGCAGACGACACTCAGCTAATTCTCTCCCTCACCAAAGACCCAAACACCGCCAAAACCAACTTACACGAAGGAATGAAAGATGTAGCCGAGTGGATGAAGAACAGCCGCTTAAAACTGAACTTGGACAAAACGGAAGTCCCCATCTTAGGTTCATCCCCTTCCGCCTGGGATGACTCATGGTGGCCACCGGCCTTGGGAAACGCACCCACACCTATGGATCACGCACGTAACCTGGGCTTCATCCTGGACTCCTCCCTCTCGATGACCAGACAAGTAAACGCCGTCTCATCATCATGCTTCAACATCCTACGTATGCTCAAAAAAATCTTCCGTTGGATCCCCACCGAAACAAGAAAAACGGTCACCCACGCACTGGTCACAAGCCGACTGGATTATGGAAACACCCTCTATGCCGGAACCACAGCCAAATTACAGAAAAAACTCCAACGCATACAAAACGCCTCAGCCAGACTCATACTGGACATCCCCCGTCAAGCTCACATTTCCGGTCACCTGAGAGACCTCCACTGGCTCCCTGTCAACAGGAGGATAATGTTCCGTCTCCTCACCCATGCACACAAGGCCCTCTACGACCTAGGACCCGAATGCCTCAACACGCGACTGTCCTTCTACACCCCCACCCGCCAACTACGATCATCCAATCAAGCCCTCGCCGCTGTTCCGCGCATCCACAGATCCACCATGGGGGGCAGATCCTTCTCCTACTTAGCGGCCAAGACCTGGAATTCTCTCCCCTCCCACCTCCGCCTTACACAGAACCACCCCTCCTTCAGAAAGCAACTAAAAACTTGGATATTCGATAAGTAAAGCACGCACCCTCCCCCAAGCGCCTTGAGACCCTCTGGGTGAGTAGTGCGCTATACAAATCTCTGAACTTGAACTTGAACTTGAACTTGACTGTAGGGGCCAGTGGACGCAGCCATGTCACCCCAGCCAGTGGGGGTCCCCGCGGAAATTTTGCCTGTTACGCCCCCCGTAAGCATGAGCAGAGTGGGATGGCCTGGCGTATTTTAGCAAAATAAAGCATTTTGCTAAACTATTGTCTTGGACATGCACACTGGACCCCTACTATAACAATTGTCCACCCATAGTTCCTTTCTTTGACTAAATATGGCCTGGCGTATGCCAGGCCTGCGTAGGGGTGTGAATAAAAAGCAAGTAGCCCTGGGTGTGGTCCTCTTCCGGAAAGCCCAACATCTCTGCCAGGGCGGCTCCTCCCACCCCGCCATGAGGCTGACGCCGTCCTCGTGAGCAGAGTTGGCTACGATCCTGTGTGCCTGCCGTACCCCGGCCCGCGGGACCATGAACCCGTCAGGCCCGCCCCAGCGCAGCCAGGTCACAATGATCACCTGCCGACACCGGTGTGTGTCAAGGAGGGCCCACCACGTGCCGGCGCAAGCTCGGGCCAGCAGCCACAGCACCAGACCCCCCCGATGAGTGAGGCTAAGGTCCATATGGGCATCTTGAGACACGTGGTGCCACAAACCCTGTTCACCGCCAGCAGGTGACACGTGGTGCCACAAACCCTGTTCAAAGCAAGCATGCGACACGTGGTGCCACAAACACTGTTCAATGCCAACCCTGTTCAATGCCATTAGGCGACACGTGGTGCCACAAACCCTGTTCAATGCCAGCAGGAGACACGTGGTGCCACAAACCCTGTTCAACACCAGTATGCGACACCTGGTGCCACAAACCCTGTTCAACGCCAGCAGGCGACACTTGGATGAGGGACCAGGACTACCCTGAGAACCAGTAGGTCTCACAACTAGCACCTAGTCACGACTCCCAAATGGCAGAGTCCACACCAGTGGTCGCACGGAGAGTAGTAAGAGGAAGATGTGGTTCAGTCCAGACGAAAGCCAGGTCACAGTCATGGAGGTGACCAAACACTTGGCGCCACTGAACCTGAACTGCGCAGGCCGGTGGAGCCACGAACCTATGCCGGCGACACTCGGTGAATGGCCCGTGCTGGTCGCTGCCTCTGGCCTACACTGCTCTCAGCCCAGGCTGCGATCGAGTAGGTCACAGATTTGGAACTGAACATCGATAATGCAAAGGCAGATTACATCTCATTGCACGCAAGGAGAGGCATAAGAGGATGACGCGTTGTATCTTAGCTGAAAAAAAGGATCATCGTTATGTAGGTGGTCGAACACTACCAACAACTTGCCCTGATTTCACTAACTCTGTGCATCGTGAGCCAATGACACATGGCTGTGGGCCACTGCTGACCTCCGGCCTACACTGTGGTCCAGTAGGTCACAGAGTCATGATTCAGCATTGGCGGTGCTCATATCAGTGTACCGGCATCATCGCAGACTGCATCCCCTCTCAGCCCCGGTGCCACTAAGTCTGTTCCCCAACATGGACACTCACTGTTCGTACATTGGTGGTGTCTGAGTCGATGGACTAGTGGCTAGTTTACATCCTCATGTAGCTGACACCAAATTGGTGGTGAAAAGGAGGCTTGTGCTTTCCACCCCACATTTTGCGGCTTCCAGATAAAATCAAACCTTTTGGCGTCTTGCCCTGGAGGACACCTTCCACTGTCCGAGCCGCGGTCGGTAGTGGGAGTACCTGTCGGGCGGTGACATGGAGAGAGGGAGGGGCAGGGTGGGGGGTAGTAAACTATGGATTACGGAGGTTTACAGGTAAGTAAACATATAAATAATGAAAATGAATTTCGTTGTGTGCACTGAATCCCCAAATGCGATGCAGTGAGCGCAACGAAATTAGTTTTATTTATTTATATGTTTACTTACCTGTAAACCTCCGTAATCCATAGTTTACTACCCCCACATGCCCCTCACTCTCCCCACGTCACCACCCGGCAGGTACTCCCACTACAGGCCGCGGCTGCACTGTCCCCCGCAACCCACCGCAACATACACCTTGGACATTGATGGTGACCTACCGCTATATGTATCAAGCTATTTAGCATTCGCAAAGGCCGAAATTCTGCGAATTTCGGCCTTTGCGAATGCTAAATAGACAAATGGTATGTATCACACAAGTTTGATGCAAAATAAGGAATAGCAAAATTTGCTAATCCTTATTTTGCGATTGCACTTAAGGAATTGCAAATTTTGCGATTCCTTAAATGCAATGTATCAAACAAATAATATGCAAAAAATGCCATTAAGGATTAGCAAATTACCACCAACTTCTAGTTGGTGGTAATTTGCGAATTCTTATCAAAAAGCTTTTTTGAAAAAAACCAAAGGTGCCATATGACGCCCATACATGCCCTTAGGGCATGTATGTGCGCCATATGCCCCCAAATGTCTTTTTCAGGGGTGCAGCAGGGTGTTCTTGAGACACCCCTGCACCCTTGGAAAAATCCCTAATTTGCGATCAGCAAATTGCTAATTGCAAATTGCACTTTCATTCCTATGGGCCTCCTGGCCCATGGAAATGAAGGGGTAATTTGCGATTAACAATTTGCTAATCTCAAATTAGGAATGCTAAGGAATCGCTATTGGAAAGCGATTTTGTACATACATACCGTTTTGCATTTCCTAAATAGCGATTCCTTAAAATTCGCTATTTAGGAAATGTAAAATGGTTTGTTGATACATATAGCGGCTACTCAGGTCGCATGGCCCATCTGAATGCACCGCAAGTCACCGTCCCGTGGCTGGGCACCTGTGCCGGCCGCAGTGCATCCGGAGCCACTAACTCTGTGCTGGTCCGGCCCGGGACCCCTTCGCGGGAGACATTGGATGACCTCTGAAGCATAGGTCTTGGGGTCATCAATGCCATTTCTCTGTGGCCTTGGGCTGTACGCAGCCTCCGGGCCCAAACGCATCACACCATGGCCCACACACCAAAGTGAGTCCAGACCGGCCCACATGTCGCATCACCGCAGGAGGCACACACCACCATGCAAGGACCACCTCTTACCGCCATCTGCCAGAGTTGAAACAGTGGTCCTGACAGACTTACAGAGTTCCTCAGACCTGTCGGGGATGCCATCATCGGCCTGATACCCTGCTCAGCACTCCAGGTGCCAATGACTCAGTGCGCCGCAGGCCATTGTCTGCTGCTGATTGTGTTTTGTGCTGTGGAGCGGTTGCGCAGCTATGTCACCTCAAACAAGCCGTTGATGGGGAAGATGATGCAGGTCTTACACACCCCACTGCATCTGCATTGGGAATATATCAAAGGGACACAATCAGAGACTTTTTCTTCAAATGAGCGCGCTCATCTCTAGTGTCCCAAACCCAGTGCACTGCAACTCACAGATAACCAATGTACTTTCTTTATTGCACCAATTTGACAGCTCAGTGGAAAATTATTGTCTTCATATAATGTGTTTCGATGCATAATTTTACACAACAAACACAAATCTGTGACTTGCATTATACAAGGCACTTGTCTGCATTTTTATATAAAGGTACTGCCTTGATATGTATTCCTCTAGTACTCCTGGTAAAGATATTACACTGTATGATGTTACACATTGACTCGAGAAAATGATGATAGAAGCTTGAGAGCGCATGTTGTTGTCATCAGATCCATGGGGGACTGCAATGCTCTTGCAAAGAAGAAAATCCTTGGAAAGAGGAAGAAGGGGGACGGGGTAGGTTCAAAGATTCAACCCATTGATCAGGAAAGCCTCTGTAGCATATACATCCCGATCTAGATGCCAACTCATACCTTGGTAGTTGATAATGCATAGGAGACTCAAACAGGTTGACATTCATGGACCCCCAAAGACTGGTTACCTTGTGAAATACCCAGAGATTTATTCTCCAATCGCTAGTGTATCGAAGATGCTCGTAGTACCATTCTACTATCTCATTGGAGACGCCAGGTGGGTACTCTGTGATACATGCTAAGTTATTCCCTTGAGAAGTCTGCTAGCAAGTTTGGCCTTATGCTACCAAACATGTTCACAAATCTTACAGCCAAAAGATTGTCTATCCTCGGGGGGAACAATACAGTGGCTTTTGTGCTTCTCTAAACTTCTGATGAAAAAGGAATGAGAAACAAATTGTCAAAAGACATTGATATGAATTTTCTATTCCATCAAAAATCACAAATCCTCAGTAGATAAACCAGTAGCTTATATTCTAGCCCGACGTCCTTGTATCAGACTCAGGGGTATGTTTACAAGCCCCTAACGCCACCACATTGTCATTTTTTCAATGTTGCCGTGGCGACAGGGACTTCACCTTCTTCACAAGGCGGTGTTAAGCCACTTAACATGGCTTAATGCCGCCATGTGAATAAGGTACCCTATGATGCGATACTTAGTGTGAAAGAGGCTGGTAATGGGTGTTGTAGTGGGCGTTCCACTGCAACGCCCATTGATTTTGACACTGCCACATATTTACAGGGGTGGTGTAAATATGGAGCAGAGCCAAAATGAAGACCAGGGAAAACCTGGTCTTACCCTGGCACAATGAGGAGAAATGTTTAATTTCTCCTCGTTTTTGCTGTTTCCATTTGTTCTGCATTGTGCAGCACACAGAAAAAGCAAAACGCTGTGCACCAACACAGGGGGGATGCAACGCTATAGTTTATTATTGTAAATACGGTGCAGCGCTGCATTTCAATAGTGGCGGTCCGCAGTGTTAAGCCAAGGAGGCAAATGCAGCGTTCTGCCACTTCCTTGTAAATATGCCCCTCAGTCTCTACAGCAGGGGTGGCTCCTTCATGTGGGTGGAGGAGTTTTGCCCCACTGCTTTCTTCCAGTATGAGAAGCAGAACATAATATGGTATTAAAAATACCATTTTATGTTTCTGCTTCTCGCACTGTGAGGAAGCAGAGGGGTTTGGTTGGGGGCTGGCAGGTCTGCTCGAGGGCAGGGGGGAGTGGCTTGCCCAATGTTGCGGGCCCTGACTGTTTGGTTGGCCCCAAACCAGTCATCCACACACTCCCTTTTCTCCATGTAGGCTGCATGCAGCCTACATGGAGAAAATGGCCTCCCCATAGACGCCTGTGTGGTCAGCATCACAACCAATCAAACGCTGCCCCAATCAAAACGCTGCCATGGCAGCATTGTGATTGGCTTAGGGTAGGGGAAGGAGGTTGCCTGCTTTCTGTCCCTGCTGAGGCAGGAATAGCAGGAGCAGACCGAAGATGCGGGACCCAGGAAAAGTTAATTGTATTTTTTTTATTTATTATTTATCCCCCCTCCCTGTGCAACCCCCCTTCCCTCACGGCCACTCGCCTGTACCCCCCCACACAGCATGACCCCACACCCGCATCCACTCACCCGTGAGCCATGCCGGCTACGACTGCTCTACAGCAGTGCAAAAAGTGGCCTCGTAATTCCAGCCCTCTGTGTTATCTGGTGTTGGAAATGGCCCTTTCTTCTGGGTCATCCCCACACTTTTTGCCTTCCTCCTCCCCTTTTTGCTGAATTCATTTTTGCTGGCCTTCGGATTCTGTGCCCTTTAACCAGTACAAATGTGCTTGTGCTCTCTCTTCCTAAAACATGTTAGGATTTTCTTATACCCAATTGGAATATTTAATTTACTTGTAAGTCCCTGGTAAAGTGGCACTACATGTGCCCAGGACATGTATATTGTAGGCCACTATTGGTTCTGCACAACTGATTGTGCCACCCACTTAAGTAGCCCTTAAGTTTAAACATGTCTCAGGCATGCCATTTCAGAGCCTGCATGTGCAGTTTCAACCTCCCATTTCGACATGGCAAAAATAAACCTCTTACTATAAATAACAAAAAGAGGGAGCGGAGAGGTGGTGTCCTACACGAACACCGGGGGTGGATTCGACCTCCCCATGCAATTATTTATAAACAATAGGATCCACCCATGAAGGATTACGTTAGGGGATTTAATTCAAGGGTCACGTGCATTTCCTATATTGGTTGGAAGCACATCGTGTTTCTTAAATATCCCTCACACACCAAAAGTGCCCTTGGTGTCATTCTTCATCATAGGGGTCTTCGCGCCCCTCTACGGGAAGCAAGTGAATGTTAAAAAATACATAGTTCCTGTGGAGTAGAAAACTTTAATATTCCATGGTGCCGGTATTGTTAAAAAAGTGTGATGCGAAGGTGTGTTGTGTTAATGTACAAGACCTCCTGTGTGTGGCAATATGTTTTGAAGCGTGCTGCTTCTTCTTCAGGACAGGTTAACAGATCCCTACCCTACCCACATAGCATGTATGACAATGTCATCAATGGTTAGATACTATATAAACAGGTAGTAAATGCTACAAATAGGAGAATAATGGTCTCAATTTAAAATACAATACCATAAGGAAATTCCTTAAGAGTAATCTGAAAAAGAAACACAATATTTAAAACCGTCAGGTATGCAAACCATTCCGGATGTAACAGTAGTGACCTGCAAAAGTGATATATACAGTGTCTAATGTAGATGTGAACTATTTGCACTGGTCTAGTGTCCTGTAAAAAAGAGACAATTCAAGACCCACAAACACTTAACAAAAAGCACACAAACTATACAAAAATGCTCCAAATTAGTCCTTGTGGTAACTGGAGAAGTATTGTTATTCATTTGTGGGAGATAAGAAACTTATGCCAAAAAGATGGGTTCGGTTACATACTTGTTGTATGGAAAGGGGATGCCTCATGAGCCTTACAAAACAAGGGGGACAAGGGGCTAGTAGCACTCTGTAGACAGGAAATTTAAGGCATTAGATTAGACTATAGTCCTTTGCTTTGTAGAATTGAAACAAGGTTGGCTTCTCTGATGCGGCTATGCCGTAGTTACATGTACCAGGGTACTACCTTGTACTAACGCCCCCTCCTCGCGGCTCCATGAATATGATCTGACCGTGAGAACTCTAATTTATACTATACTGTTAGGTCTGGGGGTCTCTAGTTGGCAGAGGTAGGTACCACTGTCCAAATAGGGACCCTTGCTTCTAGTCAGGGCAAGGAGATAACCCTCTGAGATAACCCCTGCTCACCCTCTAGGTAGCTTGGCACGAGCAGTCTAGGCTAACCAGAGGCAATGCGTAAAGTATTTGTACCAACACTCACAGTAACACAGTGAAAACACCACAAACTGACTCCACAACAGTTTAGAAAAATAAAGGTATTTTTAATCTAAACTACACAAGACCAAAACGACAAAAATCCAACATACACAGTTCAAGAATATGGTTTCAAAAAGAGTTCTTAAGGTTGCGTTAGAATTCTCTACGTTGCGATAGAATTCTCTACTGATGCGTGAAAAGTTCACAGTAGCGTCACGTTTACTCACAGTACCTTTTAGTTGCAACAAAGTTCCAAAAGCAGAAGCTGGTGCGGTGGAAAACAAGCGATGCGTTGCTCCTGAGACCCTGGGGAGGCGATGCGACAGCCCCGCTGCAGCAGCGGGCGTGTTGCGACGAATCCGGTCTGTATGGGGAGGAAGGCTACTTGTATGGATTCCGGTGCGTAGGTTCCGTAGGAAGTCTGTTCTCGCAAAGGCACGATGCGACGATCTCGTAGGGGCTACGACGATCTCCGGGGCGACGATGCGCGGTCCAGCGGGGATCCTCTCTCTCGCAGCTCCTCGATGCGTTGATTCTGCGACGACACTCGCAGCGACGTGATGTGACCCGCAAGCAAGCGGTGCGGCGATCTCACCCAGCGACGACAGGCTCTGCGACGATACTCGCAGCGATGTTCAATTCTCCCGCACCGGTCTGGTGCGTCCTGCAAACGAAGGATGCGACGGCTCTGGCAGCGGCGTCAGGCGCTGCGACGATCTCGACCTCCGTAGCGGCGGGAAACTTCTTGCACTGTCGGGGATGCGCTCCGCAAGCTAGCGATGCGACACTTTTCAAGTTCAAAAGTCACTCAAGCTCAGTTTCAAGCTTCCCAGCTCAGGTACAACCTACAGAGGCCCCACAACTGGATCAAGCACTCTAGGAAGGACAGAACTCTCTCAGCAGAGTTCAGGGAAGCTGGGGGTGAAGTCCTTTTGTTCCTGGGACTTCAAAACAGGGAGCCAGCTCTTCTCAGGCCCTTGGAGATTCCTTCAAGACAGGGGACACAGCTCAGCAGCAAAGTCCTTCCCCTCTCCTTGGCAGCAAAGCAACAGGTCAGTCCAGCAGAGCAACAGCAGGACAATCTTCCTTCTTCAGTTTCAGCTTTCTTCTTGGCAGAGGTTCCTTCTTGATTTCCAGGATGATCTAATTTTCTGTTGTCAGGGGTCCTGTACTTATACCCCTAAAGTCTTTGTTTTCTTGGTGCATGTGGGCCCTGAGCCCAGTCTGAACCAGTTCTGGGTGGATCCTGAGCACTTTGTTTTGCTGGCTGCATCTTTCCTTTCAGAGTGAGGGGCAGGGTCCTCAGCCGCCCAGCAGGGGGGTGGAGCCAGCATTGTGGAAGGCAGGCACAGCCCTATTCAGCCCAGGTGCTAACTCCTCCCACCACTCCAGTTGCAAATGCAGTCATTCAGCCTAGTGCTGACTCATCCATCCTGCTGGGGAATTCCCCAGCCCCTGTCACTCACAAACCAGACAGTCAATACACAAACAGGCCCAGGCACACAGAAGGGTCAGACAAGAGAACAGCGACTTTCTAAAAGTGCTGTTCTTAGACCCAGGATTTAAAAACCACCTTTCCTAAAAGATGTGTTATTAAATGAGTTCAGGGATACTAGATACTTATGTCCTATCTTGTTCCTATGGGAAGAAATGCTGTTAACCACTGTAGCCAGCATCCCCCATGTTAATCTATGGAGCAAGATAACCTTACAATAGTGAAAAACGAAAATGGCTGTAATTCACTACCAGAACATGTTACCTGCACCAGTACATGCTCTACCTTTCACATACACTGCACCCTGCCCAGGGGGGTACCTTGGGCCTTCCATAGGGGTGGCTGATGTGCACAAAAAGGGAAGGGTTAGGCCTGGTCAGTGGGGACACTGACCAGGAGGACATGGCAGTTCTAAACTGCCCATAGGCACTGCAGTGGCAGGCCTGAGACACCATTTTAGAGCTGCTCCTGTGGGTGGCACAATCAGTGCTGCAGGCCCACCAGTAGCATTTGTCATCACCAGCCCTGGCACACCCAGTGCACTTTACTAGGGACTTCATGGTGATACAAACATGCCAATCAGGTATATCCAATCACAATATCAATTTACACAGAGAGCATATGCACTTTAACACTGATCAGCAGTGGTAAAGTGCGCAGAGTCCTATTGCCAACAGCCACGGGTCAGGAAAAATAAGGGAGGAAGAAGCAGAAAGTTTGAGGATGACCCTGCAAGAAGGGCCAGTTCCAACACAACCCCCTTCCAGCCTAAAGCCAGGGTAGACCAAACGATACCTCGATGGGATTCCCTGCTTAAGGCGGTAGAACACGGAAACTGGCCCACACAGCAGGGCAGTCCTGTTCTACGCCGTCCTAAACCCAGTTGGATCACTCTATCCATACTCTCAGAGTCCACCATGCCAATCCATGTGGAAACCTTCTCCTCACCTGTGGACACCACCTGTGCAGCACCTAACCTGAAGTTACTCACAGGTGTGTCCCAACAGACAGACAGCAAGCCACAGTGACCACCAACAGTGATCAGGGATGAGACCCAGGCCTTATGCCTCTCAGGGCGCTCAAACCTCTGTGGCGTCCGAGGGTGGGGGGCAGTAGCCCCAGGTGCTTGGCACCCTTTGTCCACTCCCTCTCTTGTCAGGTCAGGTCTAACACTCTGGCACTGACCCACCAGTCCTGGACCTGTATCCAGCGGCTGGACAGGAGGCTGGGGTGGGCTTCCCCACACCAGGTCCTCCTCTTCCTTGGGGCTCTGTACCCTCCCACCTGGAGCGGTACCCCCTTCTAGAATAGTCAGGGCACCTGTGGCAGGTATCCTGCACAATTCACTCACCAGTTCAGGGATGCTATCCTGCAACTGGTATTCCAGGTCAGGGGGGATACCCCGGGCCAGGCCTTCAAACCTAGGCTCCCAAACCTCCAGGTCAGACAATGCCCGAACCTGGCTTCCCCACCCAGGGACCAACCCCTGTGGTGGAACACTTGCCTGGCGCACCAGGACTGGTAGACAGTACCCACCTGGCCAACACAACGGTGTGGCCCAGTCCACCCCCAGGGTGAGACTCCTGCCCTCCTTCCAGGGGCAACCCTGTCCACCAAGACAACCAAGAACACAACTTTCCTACCAGTTCAGGACCTCCCTCCAGCAACTGGTCTCCCAACCTAGGGTTTAACCCCTCAGGTTGTACCGGGGTCAGGGGCGAGGACTCCCTCCCTCTGCACCCCCTTCCAGAGCGCTGCACCCTCCCTACTGGAGGGGTACCCCATGGAACCATATTGGTCAGGACACTGGTTACAGATGTCCTTCCTTCCAGGTCAGGCAAATCCTGAACCTGGTCTCCGAACCCAGGGACCAAAACCTGCGGTTGTGCATTTGCCTGGCATGCCAGGACTTCTGGGGACTCACATAGTACCCCCTTGAGGGTGGCACACAGCTCATGTGTCCTGTGACAGTCTGCCTGGCGCAGATCTCCCGACCCCTGTCCACCTGACAGCGCGGGAAGATCCCCCAGGACAGAAGTGAGGTCACCATGGTCACTCACTGGGGACTCAGCCCTTCTGACTGGTCCCTGACCCACTGGTTCTCCCACTGGGGACTCCTTCCCCCTCTCACCCCTCAGTCTGGACTTCTGTACCCTCCCAAGTGGAGCGGCACTGCCAGACACCAGAACTGATGGAGGCCTGGTTACAGGCACTCCCCGTTCCCCAGACACTAGGAGATCCTCCTCAAATGGCCTACAAGTACAGTCTAGGTCCCCAACCTGGTGTTCCCCTAAGGAACCCACCAGGCCCTGAGACTGGGTTTCGGGCACCATGAGACACACCGTCCCACACTCATTCCTTCTCCACTGAGACCGGACATGAGCCCCTACACCCCTCCCACTACACTGGGACCTAACTGGGCTACACTGAACCTCTTCCACCGCACAGGTCTGGAAGATATCTAAGCCACTCCTTTTGGGATCACTCCCCAATGCCTCCTCAGACTCTCTGGAATCCACCAAGAGGTCTGCCTCCAACGCAAGCTCTCTGGACTCAGAGAACTCACACTCCACCGGGTGTTGGCATAGCTCTGGAAAACAGGGACTTAAAATATGCTCTCCAACAAATGAATCACACAGCCCCCCACAGTTGTTAACCAAGCTACCCTTTGCCTCACCCTCCAGTGCCTCACACAAGTACCCCACACCACTCTCCTGAGACTGGCAAGACAGTATCTGACTGTCTCTGTCACACAACCCACACTCTTCTGGCTGGTCTTCACACACACACACCAAGGTTTCTACCATGGGAGAACCCCTCTCCCTGTACCTCTCCTCTAGAGTCAGTAGAGTGTCCCTCCCACCACTAGGAATATGGTCCCCTGTGCCAGTCCCCCAATCTACTTCAGGGACACTGTACTCCACTGGAACTACATCATAAACCTGAACCCTCTGGTATATGTCGACCCCCTCCCTCAAGTCAGGCGCCACATCTCTGGGTGTTTGTACCTTTCTCTCAGCACTAGATATCATAACCATGCTGCCACCATCTGAGCTGGACTCCACCTCCAACTCAGCAAAGCTCCTTCCTTGAGCGTCCCATTTTTCTTTCTGGGCTAAGGCCCACCGGATCATACCTTCCTTGTTTAGCCGGTCTAATTCTCTGAACCTTTGCTCAGCAGCAAGGAGCCACTCATCTTTCTCTTCCTCACTATCAGAGAAGTCCTCCTCATCAGAATCATCGGCTAATGTTGCTTCCCAAATTCTGACCTCATGGGAATACAGGCATGCCTCAAGATCCCTCCTTGTGGAACCTTTCTCCACGGGCAGCCCCCTCTTCTTGCAAAAGGCTTTTATCTCCTCTTCTGTGTAGATGCACAGGTGAAAAAAGTTGACTTCCATTTTGGCAGGATTTTACAAGTGCAACACTAGCCAGAGTCTCAATATCCCAAAAATACTTCCAGGAGGACACCGGAAAAAACAAACAGTATGTGGTGGCGTAGTGGTCTGCACTCACTAGTGATGTACACCAATTACTGTGGGTCAAGTACAAATACAAGTTCAAATCCCACCGCTGCCACCAATGTTAGATCTGGGGGTCTCTAGTTGGCAGAGGTAGGTACCACTGTCCAAATAGGGACCCTTGCTTCTAGTCAGGGCAAGGAGATAACCCTCTGAGATAACCCCTGCTCACCCTCTAGGTAGCTTGGCACGAGCAGTCTAGGCTAACCAGAGGCAATGCGTAAAGTATTTGTACCAACACTCACAGTAACACAGTGAAAACACCACAAACTGACTCCACAACAGTTTAGAAAAATAAAGGTATTTTTAATCTAAACTACACAAGACCAAAACGACAAAAATCCAACATACACAGTTCAAGAATATGGTTTCAAAAAGAGTTCTTAAGGTTGCGTTAGAATTCTCTACGTTGCGATAGAATTCTCTACTGATGCGTGAAAAGTTCACAGTTGTGTCACGTTTACTCACAGTACCTTTTAGTTGCAACAAAGTTCCAAAAGCAGAAACTGGTGCGGTGGAAAACAAGCGATGCGTTGCTCCTGAGACCCTGGGGAGGCGATGCGACAGCCCCGCTGCAGCAGCGGGCGTGTTGCGACGAATCCGGTCTGTATGGGGAGCAAGGCTACTTGTATGGATTCCGGTGCGTAGGTTCCGTAGGAAGTCTGTTCTCGCAAAGGCACGATGCGACGATCTCGTAGGGGCTGCGACGATCTCCGGGGCGACGATGGGCGGTCCAGCGGGGATCCTCTCTCTCGCAGCTCCTCGATGCGTTGATTCTGCGACGACACTCGCAGCGACGTGATGCGACCCGCAAGCAAGCGGTGCGGCGATCTCACCCAGCGACGACAGGCTCTGCGACGATACTCGCAGCGATGTTCAATTCTCCCGCACCGGTCTGGTGCGTCCCGCAAACGAAGGATGCGACGGCTCTGGCAGCGGCGTCAGGCGCTGCGACGATCTCGACCTCTGTAGCGGCGGGAAACTTCTCGCACTGTCGGGGATGCGCTCCGCAAGCTAGCGATGCGACACTTTTCAAGTTCAAAAGTCACTCAAGCTCAGTTTCAAGCTTCCCAGCTCAGGTACAACTTCCAGAGGCCCCACAACTGGATCAAGCACTCTAGGAAGGACAGAACTCTCTCAGCAGAGTTCAGGGAAGCTGGGGGTGAAGTCCTTTTGTTCCTGGGACTTCAAAACAGGGAGCCAGCTCTTCTCAGGCCCTTGGAGATTCCTTCAAGACAGGGGACACAGCTCAGCAGCAAAGTCCTTCCCCTCTCCTTGGCAGCAAAGCAACAGGTCAGTCCAGCAGAGCAACAGCAGGACAATCTTCCTTCTTCAGTTTCAGCTTTCTCCTTGGCAGAGGTTCCTTCTTGATTTCCAGGATGATCTAATTTTCTGTTGTCAGGGGTCCTGTACTTATACCCCTAAAGTCTTTGTTCTCTTGGTGCATGTGGGCCCTGAGCCCAGTCTGAACCAGTTCTGGGTGGATCCTGAGCACTTTGTTTTGCTGGCTGCATCTTTCCTTTCAGAGTGAGGGGCAGGGTCCTCAGCCGCCCAGCAGGGGGGTGGAGCCAGCATTGTGGAAGGCAGGCACAGCCCTATTCAGCCCAGGTGCTAACTCCTCCCACCACTCCAGTTGCAAATGCAGTCATTCAGCCTAGTGCTGACTCATCCATCCTGCTGGGGAATTCCCCAGCCCCTGTCACTCACAAACCAGACAGTCAATACACAAACAGGCCCAGGCACACAGAAGGGTCAGACAAGAGAACAGCAACTTTCTAAAAGTGCTGTTCTCAAACCCAGGATTTAAAAACAACCTTTCCTAAAAGATGTGTTATTAAATGAGTTCAGGGATACTAGATACTTATGTCCTATCTTGTTCCTATGGGAAGAAATGCTGTTAACCACTGTAGCCAGCATCCCCTATGTTAATCTATGGAGCAAGATAACCTTACAATAGTGAAAAACGAAAATGGCTGTAATTCACTACCAGAACATGTTACCTGCACCAGTACATGCTCTACCTTTCACATACACTGCACCCTGCCCAGGGGGGGTACCTTGGGCCTTCCATAGGGGTGGCTGATGTGCACAAAAAGGGAAGGGTTAGGCCTGGTCAGTGGGGACACTGACCAGGAGGACATGGCAGTTCTAAACTGCCCATAGGCACTGCAGTGGCAGGCCTGAGACACCATTTTAGAGCTACTCCTGTGGGTGGCACAATCAGTGCTGCAGGCCCACCAGTAGCATTTGTCATCACCAGCCCTGGCACACCCAGTGCACTTTACTAGGGACTTCATGGTGATACATACTTTAGCACTGATCAGCAGTGGTAAAGTGCGCAGAGTCCTATTGCCAACAGCCACGGGTCAGGAAAAATAAGGGAGGAAGAAGCAGAAAGTTTGAGGATGACCTTGCAAGAAGGGCCAGTTCCAACATATACTAATTGCTTCGATTTTCCTGGTTCGGGCGGTGTGTGCGTGTGAACCGGTAGGGAATGCCCGATTCAGATTGTTAGTTGCGGTCCACAGCCTAAGCTGCCCCGGATGTGATTAATGTGAAAGGTCTCTCCTAGAGCCAAAGATTACAATGCCTTTGTTGACCCGGAACAGGATAACTGCGCAACGTCTCAACTAGAGCGCTCGCCTCCCAAGTCATTTGTCTCCCCACAGTATTTCGCTCCGATTGTCCAAATGGTGAAAAAGGGAGTCTCCGATTGCTAGTATGGGAGCGCTAGCTTCAAATGCTCCACTTTGTTTCAAATGTGATGCAAGCGCTTTTGTAAAGCAACATTTCCTAAAATTAGAACTATAGCGCTCGCCTCCATAGTCATTTGTCTCACCACGGTGTATCGCTCCGATTGTCCAAATGGTGAAAAAGGGAGTTTCCGATTCGTTGCATGGGAGCTCTAGCTTCAAAAGCCCCACTCTGTTGAAATGTGATGCAAGCGCTATTGTAATTCAACAATTGCCAAAATCAGAACTATGGTTGAGCGGGCAAACCATTTATTTAAAGGGAATACATATGGCGTTTCTTCTTGATTATAGGCAATGTTGTTAGAAAACGGAGTATGAAGGAAGATCCTTCATCGCGATAACCCTTTCGGGCATAACATCAAGACCTCAAGACCTGGAAGAGGTATATTGATGATGTGCTGGTCATCTGGGAAGGCGATAATCCATCGACCGAAGGCTTCATGATATGGCTTAACCAGCAAAATAAGTTTCTTAAATTCACCAACACCAGGTCACGCGACAATCTGGTATATCTAGATTTGAACATATACCGGGATGGGGGCACACTGAAGACGACCACACATTTTAAACGGACTGCTGAGAACTGTCTGTTACTATATGATAGTTTTCATCCGGGTCACCTCCGTGACAACCTACCCTATGGACAGTTTCTCTGCTTACGGAGAAATTGTACAGAACTGGCAGACTATAAGACACAAGCCTCAGATTTGAAAACAAAACTCTCTGATTAGAAATATCCCATCAAAATGCGAGCCTTGACGCTGTCCACAGGCAGGTCGCACCCCCACGCCGCACAGCACCACCTGTGTGCACGTGTCCCCTGCTCGCTCCTGCAACTTGAGGCCCCTCTGCCTCGGTCGCTTTGGTAATTGTTAGCGCTGTTGTTGCCCTCATTTTGCTGCATTGCTCTCTGTGACCTTTTTCCTTCTGTGCCCTTGTGCCCTTTGTCCATTGTGCCCCTTTTTCCTTTTTGATTATTGCGCCCTTTTGTGCTTGCCCTTTTTTGCCTTCTGCCTTCTGTGCCCTTTTGTGTCCTTTGCCCCTTTTTTGCCTTTTGCCTTTTGTGCCCTGTGTGCTTCTGCCCCTTTTGCCAACCTTCTGTGCCCCGGCTCTCCGCCCGTTGTCCCACCGCTGCATCCCCTGCGGCCACGCTCCCCTGTCCACCCATTTGCTGCCCCGCTCCTGCCTCCCAGCTGCTCTTCCCTCCCACCATCTAAGGCAAGCCCGTCTCTGCGCCCGTCCGTGCCTGGATCTCGCCCAGCGCCAGAACTTCTGACCCCCACGGATGCCACAACTCCCGTCTCCGCTACAATGCCAACACCCTCCATGCACTCAACACTGGACGATTAGATACCTGCTTCCTGGCCATCCCTAAGCCCACCCACGGATCCTTCTTCTGCCGGAACTGCAGCTTCACCAGCATCTGATCTGCCAACCCACCCACCTTGAAAGATCGCAACCATCTCAGATGCATCCTTCTCAACACCCGCTCCGCTCACAAATATGCTGTTGAACTCCGGGACCTACTCGACTGAACCACCCCAGACGTCGCCCAGACTGAGCGAGACCTGGATGAACGAATTCTCTGCACCCGACATCGCCATAGCCACTCCAGACGGCTACAAGATCACCCGCAGAGACCGCACCAACGGAGTAGGAGGGGGAATCGCCATCATCCACAAGAGCACCCTCAAGGTCTCGACCAACTCCGACGACACCCTCAGCACCACCAAACACCTGCACTTCCAGATCCAGACTGATCCCAACACCACCCACAGAGGAACTCTGATCTACGGACCCCCGGACCCTGGCCTCAGCTCAGCGACTCCATCGCCGACATCATCAGCGCGCACGCCCTCGCCTCCATGCATTACATCCTCCTCGAAGATCTGAACTTCCACCTCGAGAACAACGACACCAACTCCACCACCCTGATCGCCAACCTCGGACACAGACAGCTCGTCACAACGCCCACCCACTTCACCGGCCACACCCTTGACCCCACCTTCTCCGCGAGCTCCCACGTCTCCTTCAGCCACACCACCAAACTCCACTGGACCGACCATCGCTGCATCCACTTCACCTTCCGGGAACCCACCACGCACCACCACACCCAACAGATCCCCCAGCAAAATCACCGAAGACCAACTAAATGCCACCCTTGCCCGAAGCCCACCCACCGACCCCGACAGCGCCGCCAGCAACCTCAGACACTGGATCGACGACTGCGCCAACACTCTCGCCCCGATCAAGAAACCCTCCAACAAACGCACCAACAAGAATGCCAGCTGGTTCACTGCAGTCCTCCAGACCTCCAAGCAAACCTGCCGAAGGCTAGAGAAAAAATTGCAACGCGAACAGACACCAGAGAACCATGCAGCCCACAAGAACGGCATTCTCCAACACCATCACCTCATTAGATCCGCCAAAAGGACCTCCTTCGAGGACCGCCTCAACAAAATGCACACAACAGCAAGGAGCTCTTCAACATCGTGAAGGAACTCTCCAACCCCAGCTCCAACACCAACAACATCCCCCCTTTGCAAGACCTGTGTGACGCCCTGGCCACCTTCTTTCATCACAAGATCGCAGACATCCACGACAGCTTCAACAACCTCACCACCCCAACAGCCAACGACACCTCAGACCCCACGGCCACCACCCACAGTGACCCCCTGCTCACCTGGACCAACATCAATGACGAGAACACCATCAAAATCATGAACACCATCCACTCCGGCTCCCCGTCAGACCCGTGCCCTCACCACATCTTCAACAAAGCCAGCACCACCATCGCCCCCCACCTCCGAAAGGCCATCAACATATCCTTCAAGACCGCGACCTTCCCGGAGAGCTGGAAGCACGCCAAGATAAACGCCCTGCTCAAGAAACCCAAGCCAGATCCGAGGGACTTCAAGAACTTCTGGCCCATCTCACTGCTCCAGTTCCCGGCGAAGGTCATCGAGAAAACCGTCAACAAACAGCTGACCCGCTACTTCGAGGAGAGCAATATTCAGGATCCCTCCCAGTCCAGGTTCCGCAGCAACCACAGCACCGAAACTGCCCTAATCACCGCCACCGATGTCATCAGGGCCCTGTTGGACAACGGCGAAACGGCGGCCCTCATCCTTCTGGACCTATCTGCCGCCTTTGACACTGTCTGCCACCGCGCCCTACGCACAAGCCTCCACAACGCAGGTATCCGAGACAAGGTTCTGGAATGGACCACCTCCTTCCTCTCCGGCAGAACCCAGAGCGTCCACCTCCCCCATTCCACTTTGAAGCCTCCGAGATCATCTGCGGCGTACCCCTAGGATCATCCCTCAGCCCGACATTGTTCAACATCTACATGGCCCCGCTCGCCCACGTCGCAAGACTGCACGACCTCAACATCCTCTCCTACGCCCAAGACACACAGCTGATCCTATCCCTCACCAAGGACACCCTCACCGCCAAAACCAACCTCCATGAAGGGATGAAAACCATCGTCGAATGGATGAAGAACAGCCTTCTGAAGCTGAACTTGAACAAGATGGAGATCCTCATCCTCGGCTCCACCCCCTCAGCCTGGGACGACTCCTGGTGGCCGACCACCCTGGGAGCTGCACCGACACCCACCGACCATGCACGCAACCTACGGTTCATCCTCGACTCAACGCTCTCCTTGACCAAGCAAGTCAACGCCGTCTCCTCTTCCTGCTTCAACACCCTCCGCATGCTCTGCAAGATCTACAGGTGGATCCCCACCAACACAAGAAGAACGGTCACCCAGGCCCTCGTCAGCAGCAGGCTGGACTACAGAAATGCCCTCTACGCGGGAGCCCCGGCCAAACTGCTGAAACGACTGCAACGCATACAGAACGCCTCCGCCCACCTGATCCTCGACATCCCTCGACACAGCCACATCACACCCCACCTGAGAGACCTGCACTGGCTCCCCGTCAACAAAAGGATCACCTTCAAGGTCCTCACCCACGCACACAAGGCACTCCACGACACCGGACCAGCATACCTCAACAGTCGACTCACCTTTTAGACACCGAACCTCCAGCTCTGCCCCGTCGCCCTCGCCCTCGCCAACGTCCTCCGCATCCGAAGAATGAACTCCGGTGGCAGATCGTTCTCCCACCTCGCCGCCAAGACCTGGAACACCCTCCCCATCCTCCTACGGCAGACCCAGGACCTACTAACCTTCAGGATGCTACCCAAGACTTGGCTATTCGAGCAGTAGCAGCACCCCTCCCCCCACCCCCTTCCCCCCCAGCACCTTGAGACCCTCACGGGTGTGTCGCGCGCTTTACAAATGCCTTGATTGACTGATTGAAAATCATTGACAAAGCCATGAAAAGGGCCCACAATAACAACAGAGAGGCCCATTTGGAAGATAAGGTACAGAAGGATCAGGAGGACAGACTTATCTGTGTGACAACGTTTAACATTCATTCCAACCAAATATCAAAGATTGTTAACAAACACTAGAGGATCCTAAACTGCGGCAAGCTGAATCTAGAAAAACCATTGTTCGCACACAAAAGAGGGAGAAACCTGAAAGATATGCTTGTTCACACACAACCCCGCTCAGGCACGGTCGCAACCAGAGAAAACCCTAACCTCCAACCCATCCAAGGCCACCATCCGTGCGGCAACTGCAGCACTCGCCATCTCACCAAGACGAGTAGACGGATCAAATTTAGGAACGGCAGTGAATGGGAACAAAGAAGATTCACAAATTGTAATAGCCAGAACATCATTTACATGATCACAAGGCCCTACATGTTAGAGTATGTTGGAATGACGTCACAACCGGTCAAAATCAGCATTGGGGAACATAAAAGCAACGTCCGATGCAAAAAGAGCACAACTAAAATGGTGTCACACTACCTGTCATACTGTGGACGATCTACTATGAACTGTTACTGAGCAAATACAATCCGAAAGATGTTTGCTAGAGAATAAACAACGATGGGTGTTCCTTCTGGGCATCCATATAGAGAGCCTCAATGATAACATACCATGGAGCCAATTCTCCTGAAATTAATCCATATTAGATTTCCCTACGGACACCTACCTCCTAAGTGTCCCACATTAAAGATCTGAAATCACGACCTTGAAAAACTTGACCACCAGTCACTATGAATAGACGAGAACCCAATTAAAATAAGGCGGCCTCTCAATGAGCTCAAAATATAATAAAATATCAAATTTTCTCACAGGGCTCCAGTATCAGCTCACTAAATTTAAATTTATATCTCTAGTATATATGTATATATATATAAATAAATATATATATATTCACTGAAAAAACCATAGGTTTCCCACCTGTTATAGTTAGCTGGAAGTTTTACTCGCATAAAACCATTGAAATTCCCACGTTATAGTTAGTTGGACTCACTATAACTTGCGCGTGCAATGCACTGCTGATGACACCACATATTACATCACTCATGACATGGTCAGTGACATCACTCATGACATCACTGATGACACCATCCAGTGAATGTGTGTCTTTCTGAAAAATAAATATGTGTTATATATGTATATGTAAAAATTGATGGAAGAATAAATGTTTAAATAAGGGTTTACATGGATGTTTTTTTTTTTTATTGATTGGTTCACTTGCTTATTAAGTGTATCTTAGTGTATACATATATTAGTGAGTAATGTTTAAATATTTAAATATATAGATTAGTGTTTCACTTTGTGTATAAGTAGCTGCATGGGTTGGTGAGTAGCTACATGTGTATGTATATGGGTTATTAGATGTTTTTTTTAATATCAATATGAGTGTCTATATGTTTGGTGGGGGTATTACTTAGAACATAGATGCATGAGTGACTGACTCTCTGTTTGTATATGTTTTGAAGACAGCATATGTGCAGGACTGTATGGGTGGATGACTGTGTATATGTGTGTGTTACTGACTGAATGACTGTCACTATTGTCTTTATCAGTAACTACATATGTTTTAATGTAATATATGTGAATATTATATATATATATATATATAATGTATATATAATAATAATACAATAATAAATATAAATAATATATATATAAAATAATGAATATTGATGTATATTCGTGACTATATATGAGAGTAAGGGATTGTAAGAGTTCCTGTTTAAATAACTATGTGTTTCTATAAGTGATGGTTTAAGAGAGTAAGTATGTGTAAGGTTCCTTAGAAGTAAGGTGGTAGTGTGTGTACAGCTGTATATGAAAATACATGGATGTTCAATAGTATTTATTTGCATGTGTGAGAGTATCTTTTGGATGACTGTCGGTGTGTAACAGGATGTATAGGTGTATCACTACATATGATGAGTGAGTATACGTATGAATGATTATATAGAACTGTTGGTGAACGAGTGGATGTGTATATAGATGGTTGAATTATTGAATTGGTTGTTGTAACAGGTATGGGTATCTCAATTTTTTTGAAAATTTTAGTTTCTATTTTTGAATATGTGTTTCAAGGGTTACATTACAGTGAAAGGAGGTCTGTCACCCTGTCACAAGGATGGTGTCATCAGTGATGTCATGAGTGATGTCACTGACCATGTCATGAGTGATGTAATATGTGATGTCATCAGCAGTGCATTGCACGCGCAAGTTATAGTGAGTCCAACTAACTATAACGTGGGAATTTCAATGGTTTTATGCGAGTAAAACTTCCAGCTAACTATAACAGGTGTGAAACCTATGGTTTTTTCAGTGAATTTAATAGGTTTTTTAAATGCTAGTTCCTAACTATAACTGGTGTGAAACCTATGGTTTTTTCAGTGAATTTCAATGTTTTTTTAATAGCAAATCTCTATAGGTATAAAAAGTAAAAAATTTTATAACGAATTTTATATTGTATAATTATGTAATAGTTTTTTTTTATTTCTTGCCCCGGAGCGCTCCCGGGGCACGTACCGGTGAATGCAAGGGTAAGCGCAGTGCTTTGGCGCGCCCCGGGGCACGTACCGGTGAGCGTCCCGTTAGCGCTATTCTCGCGAACGAAAACAACATCGTGACGTTTCGCGTAACCGCGTGATGCGTCCTTTGACGCACTGCGTAAGCGCACCCGGAAGCACGCGAGCGCCTACGATCGTGCAACGTCCTGACGCGCTTACGCTACGCGCCCCCGGGCGCGCCCCGGGGCGCGACTACGTGCGCGCCCCGGGGCGCGTAGCGTAAGCGCGTCAGGTCATGTGATCTGAAAATAACACTTTTCATTGGTGCAGATCAGTTTTGGTTTCCAAATGATGAAAACTCGGATCATGTGACTTGAAAATAACACTTTTCATTGGTCCAGAACAGTTTTGTTTTCCAAATGATGAAAGCCCCCACCTTTTTTCCTTATTCTGACTTTGTCCTTTGACTGAGGAAGACCTGTTTAGAGATCTCTCTAATCTTTTCTACTTTAAAATGGCTACAGTAGCATCAGCAGCTGGAGCATCTGCACCACCACCACCACCACCACCAAGAGGACCACCAAAACATCACTTTGGTGGTCAGGAAGAAGAAGAGGAGGAGGAGGAGGAGGAGGGGAGAAAGACATTCCTCCAAGAAGACAATACCCCATATAGGCCAAAGGAGCACATAGTATGGGAGTTTTTTTCTATTCCAGAGGGCAAAAAGAAAGTCAATGCACCAAAGGTGACTTGCCTAATCTGTGGCATGGAACTTTCAAGGGGGAACCCTAATCGAAAATATTCCTTTGGTAAATATACCATGATTAGGCATATGCAGGGCAAGCATCCCAGGAACTATGCTGCTGCAGAGATGAGAGAAATGGCCAGTAACCTTCCCCCAATCTTCATCCCGCACCTCCAAAAGAAAGCAACCCAGTCCATCGGGACCAGACACAAGGGAGACGATGCCAATCATCCAACCACGGTTTGGTGAATTTAGGGTCACTTGTATTTTTTGTGGTAAGACCATCAGCTATGGTGAGCAGAGAGTAAAGCTCATCGTTCTTGCTGGTGACAACCACAATTGCCCCAAAAAACCCTAATTGTTTCCTGATTTTTTTTTTGCTCCAGTTGAGCCATTTACAATTCCCTGTTTTTTGTTTCTCCCCATAAAAAATACAATTTTTTTTTAAAAGTGTTCAGAAAAGCCAAAAAAAGTAAAAAATGTTCAAAAAAACAATACAAAAATATAAAACAACAAAAAGAATAAAAAAAACCAGTTCTTTTTAGAACTACCTTTAATTTATAAAAATAAACCTATATTTTTAAAGAATCTCTGTCATTCTTTTTTCCTTAGGGTACGCGCACCGGTACGTGCACCGGGGCGCGCTCCGGGGCGCGCACCCAAAAAAACAATAAAGAAAGAGTGAGCATGAGGGAAGAACCCAGAGAGAGTAATGTTAATAGAAAAAGAGCTAGAGGGAGCAACACAGATGGATTGTTTATTACATAGTAAAAAACAGAGAAGGTGTAATAGGGTGTAAGTGAGAAAAGGAAAATGAATAAGGGAGCGAAAGAAGGGAAGAGAGAAAAAGAAGACTAAAGTAGAGGTACCGGTAGAATGCGAGTGGGTGTTGAAAATAAAAGGAAGGACAGTAAAGAATGGGTAATGAGGGGTAGTGACGGAACCGGAATAAATGAACAACGGTGAGGGAGGGTGAGAAAAGAGCAGTGAGTGTAAGTAAAGAGGGGTGAAAGAGGGTGGATAAAAGTGAATAAGGTTAAGACATGGGGAGTGACAGAGAGAAAAGAGAGAGAGAGTAAAGGAAGGAGTGACTGAAAGAGTCTGAGTGAAACAGGAAAGAAAGGTAAGTAAGGCAGTGTGGGTGACTTATAGGGAGTCAGTGGGTGTAGGTGGGGGTGTGGGTGTGTAAGGTGTGTGTGTGGGTGTGGGTGTGTGGGGTTTTTGGGTGTGGGTGGCGGTGTGGGTGTGTGAGATATGTGTGGGGGTGTGTGGGGGTGGGGGGTATGTGTGTGGAGTGTGTGTGTGGGGGGGATGTGTGGGTGTGTGTGTGTGAGGAGTGTGTGTGTGGCTGTGTGTGTGTGTGAGGTGTGTGTGTGGTGTGTGTCTGGGGTGTATGTCAGAGGTGTGTGTGTGTGTTGGGGGGAGGTGTGTGTGTAGGAGTGAAGTAAATGATTAAGGGAAAGAGAATGAGTGAGTGAGCAAAGGAAGGGAACAGAGGGTAAGGGAAGTAAAGAATGGGGACTGAAAAAAATTTAATGTAGGAGGGGAAATAGGGAAAGGGGAGTAAACATGGAGAATATGAATAAGTGAGGGAAGCAGAGTAAAGAAACAGGACTGAGGTAGGTTGAGAAAATAGTAGTGAGGTTAAAGCAAAGGGTGATGACAAACTAAATTTTTTTGGTCACACTTACCATATAATAAATGTAACTTTAATTACATTTTTTTACTACATTTTTTATCTGTAAAGAGAGAAGAAAAAATAAGTTATAATTAGTAAAATATGTATTTAAAATTAAAGATACAAATGAAGAGGTTAAAAATCATAACAGTGTATTTAGAAATAAAGTAAGGTAGAAGGACAAAAAGAGGGAAAAAGAAATATAAGGAGAGCAAATTACTAAGAGTAAGGCATATAGATTCACTGACAGAAAGGAAGAGAAGAAGAGAAAAATGAACTGAAGGTAAGAAAGATACTAAAAGAATATGAGTTAGCAAAACAAAATCAGGAAACAGGAGTAAGTAAAAAGATAATGACTGAGAGGGAAAGGAGTCTAATAAAGGATGCATTTAGAAGAATGTGGAATGGAAGATAACTGAGAGTAAGTGAAGGAGAGTCATAGAGTGAAGGGATGAAGGGAGAGAGGATAATATAGAAGGATTGAGGGAAAAGGAGTGAGGAAGTTAGTAGACAGAGAGACTAAGGGAAGGACTGAGTGAAGTGGAGTACAATGAGTGAGGAAAGAAAAATGAGTAAGGGAGCAAAAGAAGGAAAGAGAGGAGAAGAGGACTAAAGCAGTGGTACTGAGAGAAAGTGATTCGGTGATGAAAGTAAAGAGAAGGACACTGAAACATAGGAAATGAGGGGTAGTAATGAAACCGGACTAAAAGAAATAGGTTGATGAACGATGAGAGAGGAGCAGTGAAGTTGTTGTAAGAGAAATGATAGAAGGTAGATAAACACAAGTGAACATAACACAAGGAGAGTGAGGAACTGAGGACATAGAGGTAGTGAACGGAAAATAGAGAGAAGAGGTCAAAAGAAAGGAGGAAACAAAGATAAGCGAGGGAGAGTGGATGATTTATAGTGATAGAGTGCGACAATACTGGTGAGTGAGTAAAGAGGAATTACTAAAAGAGCAAAGGAGGAAAACACAGAAAAGGAAAGTAAAGCAGACAGACTGAAAGCTGAATAGTTATGCAAGGGAGAGAGGGGATGCAGACAGTTGAAATGAGAATGAGGGGTTGTGAAAGAAGTGGACTAAAAGAACGGGGTTGAAAGAGAGTGAAAGAAAGACATTATAAGTGAGTAAAAAGAGCTGAAAGAGGGTGGAAAAAGGAAAGTGAGTGTGAGACAATGGGAATATATTTTAAATTACAAAGTACAAACTATAGATTAACTTGTACAACATGTTACATAGTTTATTTTTGCTGTTCTCAGAATATATTGAATTTCACTTAAAAAAGTGAGTTCAAACTACTCATCATATGACAGCGGGGAAAAAAACACAATCAAGAAGATTGTGTTTTTAAAAAAAAACATGTAAACTTCAAAATAACAAATGTACACTAATCTTTGATTCACTTACTTTTCCTTTAGGCCAAATAGTATATCATGAAGGTCCTTTTCGTTGGAAAGTACTCTGCTGTTCTCTAAAAATTCCATTTCATCGACTTTCTAGAAGAAAACCTCGAAGAACATCTGAAATATTTTCATTATTTTCATATACTCCTTCTGTTCAGTCATAACTCTTTGCTCATTCCTTCACCATTCCTTAAGGCCAAATAGTGTCAGATGTATCAGTATATTTTCAAATTAATTAAAACAAACTCTAAAATTACCGTTTTTCCGACGTTCTGAAAGAAAGGCTCAAACAACATTTTCACAATATTTACATTTTCGTAATTACATCTCTGACTCACTCATGTTCATCATTTCCTATAATACTGATATCACTTACTTCATGTGGAGAAGTGTGGCTCAATGGTTAGAGCGGCAGACCCTGATGCAGAGGTCTGGCCCGGGACCAGGGTTCGATTCCCGCCTCAGCGGGTCTTGGGCTCAATTTCCCCGGACCTGATAATTCTCGCCTCGGTGCCTAGTCTAATCATGGGTCCCACTCTGTGACTCTGGGCAAAAGCTTGCTTAATCTCCACAACGGCCCCAGCAGCGCTGTGGATGCCTGGCTTCACCTTGGGGGTGCCCAGGAGTGGACATTTCACAGGAAAGCCAGGATGGGTTCCGCAGCGGTATGAATACAGCGCTACGAGGCCTCCGGGTAGAAGTGCGCTATATAAAATACAAACATTTACATTTATGAGATCCACTTACAGTACCTATATGACAACTCAATTTTTTATATTATCTTTTACTCAGAATATAATTTTAAACAGCAAACTAACCTTTATTAACTGCTCCCGTCTTCATAGGCCAATTATCTTTACTTAAATTTTGGTTCTAAAAACACTAGATATGAATTTTTTAAGTCAAAAGGCAAACGTTGTTTGAAAGTCAAATGAGTGTTATTACAAAGGGTCCAACCTTTACAACTTTTTAAATAGCATGTGTAATGCCCTGATGTTGTTGAAAGACCGTCATGATAAATAATAGCTACAGTTGCAAAGGTTCTTCCTGAAATTGATAACTGAGAAGCCACAAATTTTTTAATAGAAATTGACAATTTACTTCCATCAGGTCTACATCGTTGGAACATTAAAATCACATATTTACCATAAGTTTGTAAAAATAATGTGGACAGCATTGCAGACTTACATTGGGTACACACCATATTGTGATCAGCTGCTTTAACTAGATTATTAAAAGGCACTGATTTGCAGTCTGGTAAACTCAAATATATAAATCTTTCAGTGTCTATTCTAGTACTACTTGAAAAAGTACAGTTGTCACAGTCATGCTGCCATTGATAAGAAAGGCTAAAAATATTTTTCATATCTACTCCTTCATCTTCCAATACATCAAACATATACATTAAAAATTCCTGACAATCCTGCTGAATAATCTGTGAAAATTGATTTTGACCAGAACATATGTCTAGAAGATTTCTAATTTGTGAAACACTTTCTATTTTTGCTCTATCACTGCTACATTTCTCAAACACAGAATTCAATAAACAGCAGAATGTTTGATCCCGATTTTCAACAATCTGTAAATTTTGAAGAAAAAAAACAACATTAACCACTACATTAGCATAGCAGTTGACACCAGAACTGTTTTCAAACTGAAATCCAACAACATCTTCAACAGAATCCTTTTTCTTTCTGCTTATAATTACAGTTTCATCTACTTTTTGTCTTTTTGCTAATACCTCACTGCAATTATTCTCATTTCTTCTTTTTCGGTCTACCACATGTTTTTCAAACAGAAGATATTGAGGCAAATGTGGAGCATACTCTCTTCTTAACCTATTGTATTCTTTAACACAATCTAGATCCGCACAAATCTTTGTTTCATCACACTCAATCAAGTACAATCCTGATAAAGTTCTGACTCGAGATAACTTCCAATGTTCACCAAAGCACTATCTACACTTAAACCTTGAGATTTATGAATTGTCACTGCATATGCCAAACAAACAGGAAACTGTTTTCGGCGAACATATAAGTCTTTCACAAGCAAAAATGTAGCTGAACAACGACAAATTTGTTCTATTTCTTCAATGCCATCAAATTTAATTTTTAAAATTTCAATTCCATCTCTATTTTTGTAATTCACAAAACCAACAACATGACCCATTGCTCCATTTACCAGACCTCTTTTAACATTTAAATTCCTTCTCAAAATGATACGACAATTTAAACACACATTCAGAGTCTTTTCAAAACCAGCAGTTTTAGATATAGTCTTCTCTAATGAATCCAATTTTGATTTCAAATTTTCTGACAAAATAATTGTTGCTCCCATATGCTCTATTTTATCTATAGCTTCCAGTTTCACTATCTCTTCATTTTCTAACTTTAACATTTTGTTGTTGAACATGGAACATTCTGTCAGAGTAGGCATCAAACATATGCCAGATTTCTTCTCGTTAATTTTCTTAAAAATATTCTCTGGAAGAATGTTTTCATTTGGGTACAAATTTGAAATTAATCGTCCATGTAAAGCTTCTTTCCCATGCTGACTTTTTTTTCCGATTCTTACATCTTGTAGAATATTTTTATAATCTTCATCCTTTGCCTGCCGCATATTTTGGAGTAGTTCTGCATATTTGAAATGTAACCATATATTAACATTTCCAATGCTTCCTAGGCACTTCCTGGTATCTTCATGCATGACCATTTTAAACATTGGTTGTCCTTTCACTGGAGTCAACTGCAGTAGATCTTCAAAAACAATAATGTGTTTTCCTCCGAATAACACATCATACTCTGTTCTAAGAATTTCTTGCATTCTCAAATGCACAAAAGCAAGCATTAGATTTGAGACCATGCTTACTTCATCAATGATAAGAAGTTTCATTTTCTTCAGGACTCTGGAAACTTCGGAACACGCATCTCCAGATAGCTTGTGGTATTGTAATTTGTTATCATGCTCCACTGGCAGCATCAGTAAACGATGTAAAGTAATCCCTTTAATATTATGTGCTGCCAGCCCAGTTGGAGCGGTAACAACACAAGACAGTGGTGATTCAGTCCTTTTCTGCAGATAAGTTGCAATTGCTTTAATCAGAAAACTTTTTCCAGTTCCCCGTTCTCCACTCACGTACAGTTGGACAGGCTTAAATGATGTACATGAGCACTCTTTCTTCTCATGACTGAATCCATGTTCAACCTGTTCTGTGACTTCGTCATATATCTGTTTCTGGTCAAGGTTTGTTTCACCAAATCTTCTAAATTAATTACATCCTCTTGAGCTTGCTCTATAGCTCTTTCCACCTCATCCATGGCAGTGGCAGCTTCATTTTGGATAATTGGTCCTCCTAGTGGATCCTGACTCAATGAAGCAGAACTCTGACTGTCTTGAGAACTGTCTCTTGCAATCTCTGCAGCAATTGTTCCTTCTTGCTCTATTTCTTCATTCAACATTTGCAGATCATTTGGAAAAACAGGACATTCTATGGTATCCTTCGTTGCATTAAAAGAGTCTTCGTAACAGAGAAATCTCCAAGTAGTTCCTCTTCTGTACGCCATGGTTTAAAGAGTTGCAAAAGAGCCAAATAGTAAAATTCCCTTTTGTCTGGATTTTCACAACTCAATTTTCGATGATTAATCAAATGACCTTTTCTCTGTTTCACTAGACATCCTTCACATCCAATGACAGCATATATTCCATTATTGATATCTTCTCTGATGTTCCTCTTATAAATATATCTTTGCAGAACTTCATAGAGACAAGCGTTCTCAAGATAAGGACTTCTATTTGGATAGTATGTATCCAACATGTTTGTCTTCAAAATATCTGTACTTTCTGGTTCTTTCTCCGCCAAATACTCTATTTCCTGTACAGATTTCAAAACTCGGTTTCGTTTTGCAGGAAGACCTAGACTCACCCAAATGATGGTTCTAGATTTGGCATATAGACTTGCTGATGACAATCGATCGGAACATTCATATGCTCCGATTTCTCGATGTGACAACATCTTTAGACTGTAACTGTATAATTTCTTGCTTATACTCTTTTCATGTGAAATGTCCTCCCACATTTCCTTCAGTTCTGTCTTTTCTTTTTTTGTGATGTAAGACGTCACATATCGAGCCACAGCAATAGAGTTGTCAGCAACGAACTGAATATCCATGTTAGCATTCCACATGGACAAAATCACTGGGTTGTAGTCGTTGATGTACTTGGACTCTTCGTTTCTTTTTAAATTGTATGTATTTTTGGGTGATTTCCTCGTCACAGTATGTCGCAGAGAAGACATCAAATTATTTACTCTTCCTTTAGAAATCACTGCTCGTGGAAAACCAAAACAACATTTTGTGTAGAACTTGTCCTTGTTTCTGAATTTTCGACAACAGTACTTTCCACAACGATGGGATTGAAAGCGTAAAACTTGTTGCCTTAAACTGTTTTCTTCAGTAGTTTTCGGAACAGCACATGTTGAATACTCTTCAATGAAGCTCATCACTGTCTCATCCGAATCTGTTCCAAATTTGGGTGCATCTTTAATCCACAACAACATATGTATGTGAGGAGCACCTCTCGCTTGGTACTCCTTTCTCCAAAAGAAATCCAAAACCTCTCCAAGGGGAGGATTTTTGTTGTTGGTAATGAAAGACATCATAGCTTCAAATCTATGATTAAAATATCTGCATACATTCACTGGATCCAAAGAACACAGTTCTCCAGGTGTTTTGAATTCTATATTTTGTTTATTTGCATTTGCCTCGAGTATAAATTGAAGTAAGTCGTCCCATGCATACTCGGCACAGCTAAGAGTGAGGAACCATGTAGGAGTTCCCAAGTTTCTTAGCATACATTTCAATTCCCCATGACGACGGTACCAATACTCGTTTGTACCACGCTGACATGCCATGAGATTGATTAGATGAGATTCCAAAATATTATCTTGCAGATTAACTTTCTCCATAAAGTCCCTCGCCGAAACATTTTGGAGATGTGCTCCACTTATCAGTATACGGTTTACTGCATAAGAAAGCCCAGACAAGTCACTTTCATACAGTAGATGAAACAAATATGGGATGCATTGATGAAACCTTGGATCTTCAGCATATAATCTTAAAGTCCGGTATTCAGATGCTGGAATTTGAAGTGGTCGATCGTCATATCGTCCACCTCGACCTGTTGGAAATAGCTGTGGAAAACAACGAGCTTCCAAACTTTCTTCCCATACACTAATACGACTTCCTTTTGCTGATTTCATTTGAAACAAGTCAATTGCATTCCCCATTACTTCTTTGGAATGCAAAGGATGAACAATATAATGTTCATATATTTCTTCACTTCTAGACACATCAACTTTTTCAATTTGGCCAGCTGAACAATCACTGTCTTCATCTGCAACTATTTCCTCTGCTCCAACAAATACATGTTTGTAGTACTCATTGTTTTTGACCAAATACAACGTTGCCTTTTTGAATTTCCTAATATACACTAAATCTTGCCAGATTTTCTTACTCTTTGTCGGAACCCCATTAACTAGAATAACCAGAGGTTCCTCTTCCACTTTCTCTACACCAATTCTATCAATATTTTTCTTGAAATCTAGAGGCAAATAAACAACTCTTCCCTTTAATCCTCTCTGTAAATCTGAAGGAGGCAATTTCCCTATCTTAGGCTCCATGCGAACAATTGCCTGAAAAGGATGGACACATTGAATCAAAATACACTCATATGTATTTAAATCCATCAATTCAGGAGGAATGTCTACCAACTCAAGATTATTATGAACAGCTCTAGCAGGCATTCTGTTTTGATTTAATTTATCATAACAATATTTACAAATACGCTGATCAGTACTCAAATCAAAAGAATTCTCCACCCACAAATAAGTTGCAAAATCCTTCCACTCATAATTATTTATCTTTTCACTTTTTACGTATAAATCGACTAATCTAGTTTGATGCTTATAATGAGTTCGTCGACAACACACACAAGTAAAATTCGGTCTTTCACTTGATTTCACCTTAAACCTGATAATTTCCTGGTCAAACTTTTCTGTAGTTGAAATCTGTACATTGTCTTCCACATTACCTTGAATTTCTGTGTCAATTTCTACACTGTCCTCTTTTTCACTAAAATAACAAATCTCAATTTCTTCACAAATCTTCTTCACATCTAATTCAGTTCCATGCAAAAGAGCACTGTTTAATTGTTTAGGCTTAAGTGCTGGACTTTTTGCATAATACAACCTTCTCACTAATTTCCTCATTTTGTTATGATGCACTGCTAACATCCTAAAATGATAAAAAACACACTGACAGACTTTTCTAGAAAGACAAGCCAGTGAATGCCCTTGCAAACCTGTGTTTTCTCTCACTCTGCAAGGATCTAAGTCTTGCAACATCTTCATTTTCTGTTTTAGAGTTTTCTTACTAGGGCCTCGATTCCGATCCGGTAAAATATTCCGCCGTACGATTCGCATCCGTATCCGAATCCGTACGAATGGGAACTTTACGTCCGACCTGCGAATTCTGATCTGTTCCTGTTGATTTCCGTGCGAATATCACCGAACCGTCCGAATCACAGTCGATGATCCGTACGAACATGCATCGGGAATCCTACCGTACGATTCGTAACCAGCCCGTACAAACACACAAGTACGATCCTGCACGAGAAGCCTGACAGCGAATCGTACGGGACAAAGTTATCGCACTTGAATAATGATTCGTACGGCAATATGCGGCTCACATCTAGCAGCGTCAACACATACCACACGTATACCCCTCGCTCACGAACAAGTACGACACGCACCCCCCCAACAAGCCTACGCGAACACCCCCACCCGCCAACGGCCCGTACCAGTCAATCGCACGCACAAGTATGACACGCACACCCCCCTACGTGAACACCCCCACCCGCCAATGGCCCGTACCAGTCAATCGCACGCACAAGTATGACACGCACACCCCCCTATGCGAACACCCCCATCCGCCAACGGCCCGTACCAGTCAATCGCACGCCCAAGTACGACACGCACACCCCCCCAACAAGCCTACGCGAACACCCCCACCCGCCAACGGCCCGTACCAGTCAATCGCACGCGCAAGTATGACACACACACCCCTCCAACAAGCCTACGCGAACACCCCCACCCGCCAACGGCCCGTACCAGTCAATCGCACGCACAAGTATGACACGCACACCCCCCTACGCGAACACCCCCACCCGCCAACGGCCCGTACCAGTCAATCGCACGCACAAGTATGACACGCACACCCCCCTACGCGAACACCCCCATCCGCCAACGGCCCGTACCAGTCAATCGCACGCACAAGTACGACATGCACACCCCCCTACGCGAACACCCCCACCCGCCAACGGCCCGTACTAGTCAATCGCACGCCCAAGTACGACACGCACACCCCCCCAACAAGCCTACGCTAACACCCCCACCCACCAATGGCCCATACCAGTCAATCGCACGCACAAGTACGACACGCACACCCCCCCAACAAGCCTACGCGAACACCCCCACCTGCCAACGGCCCGTACTAGTCAATCGCACGCACAAGTACGACACGCACACCCCCCCAACAAGCCTACGCGAACACCCCCACCCGCCAACGGCCCGTACCAGTCAATCGCACGCACAAGTACGACACGCACACCCCCCTACGCGAACACCCCCACCCGCCAACGGCCGTACCAGTCAATCGCACGCACAAGTATGACACGCACACCCCCCACGCGAACACCCCCACCTGCCAACGGCCCGTACCAGTCAATCGCACGCACAAGTACGACACGCACAAGTATGACACGCACAACCCCTATGCGAACACCCCCACCCGCCAACGGCCCGTACCAGTCAATCGCACGCACAAGTACGACACGCACAACCCCCCAACAAGCCTACGCGAACACCCCCACCCGCCAACGGCCCGTACCAGTCAATCGCACGCACAAGTACGACACGCACACCCCCCTACGTGAACACCCCCACCCGCCAACGGCCCGTACCAGTCAATCGCACGCACAAGTATGACACGCACACCCCCCTACGCGAACACCCCCACCTGCCAACGGCCCGTACCAGTCAATCGCACGCACAAGTACGACACGCACAAGTATGACACGCACAACCCCTATGCGAACACCCCCACCCGCCAACGGCCCGTATAAGTCAATCGCACGCACAAGTACGACACGCACACCTCCCCAACAAGCCTACGCGAACACCCCCACCCGCCAACGGCCCATACCTGTCAATCGCACGCACAAGTATGACACGCACACCCCCCCAACAAGCCTACACAAACACCCCCACCCGCCAACGGCCCGTACCAGTCAATCGCACGCACAAGTACGACACGCACACCCCCCCAACAAGCCTACGCGAACACCCCCACCCGCCAACAGCCCGTACCAGTCAATCGCACGCGCAAGTATGACACGCACACCCCTCCAACAAGCCTACGCGAACACCCCCACCCGCCAACGGCCCGTACCAGTCAATCGCACGCACAAGTATGACACGCACACCCGCCTACGCGAACACCCCCACCCGCCAACGGCCCGTACCAGTCAATCGCACGCACAAGTATGACACGCACACCCCCCTACGCGAACACCCCCATCCGCCAACGGCCCGTACCAGTCAATCGCACGCACAAGTACGACATGCACACCCCCCTACGCGAACACCCCCACCCGCCAACGGCCCGTACTAGTCAATCGCACGCCCAAGTACGACACGCACACCCCCCCAACAAGCCTACGCTAACACCCCCACCCACCAATGGCCCATACCAGTCAATCGCACGCACAAGTACGACACGCACACCCCCCCAACAAGCCTACGCGAACACCCCCACCTGCCAACGGCCCGTACCAGTCAATCGCACGCACAAGTACGACACGCACACCCCCCCAACAAGCCTACGCGAACACCCCCACCCGCCAACGGCCCGTACCAGTCAATCGCACGCACAAGTACGACACGCACACCCCCCTACGCGAACACCCCCACCCGCCAACGGCCGTACCAGTCAATCGCACGCACAAGTATGACACGCACACCCCCCACGCGAACACCCCCACCTGCCAACGGCCCGTACCAGTCAATCGCACGCACAAGTACGACACGCACAAGTATGACACGCACAACCCCTATGCGAACACCCCCACCCGCCAACGGCCCGTACCAGTCAATCGCACGCACAAGTACGACACGCACAACCCCCTAACAAGCCTACGCGAACACCCCCACCCGCCAACGGCCCATACCAGTCAATCGCACGCACAAGTACGACACGCACACCCCCCTACGCGAACACCCCCACCCGCCTACGGCCCGTACCAGTCAATCGCACGCACAAGTATGACACGCACACCCCCCTACGCGAACACCCCCACCTGCCAACGGCCCGTACCAGTCAATCGCACGCACAAGTACGACACGCACAAGTATGACACGCACAACCCCTATGCGAACACCCCCACCCGCCAACGGCCCGTACCAGTCAATCGCACGCACAAGTACGACACGCACACCCCCCCAACAAGCCTACGCGAACACCCCCACCCGCCAACGGCCCATACCTGTCAATCGCATGCACAAGTATGACACGCACACCCCCCCAACAAGCCTACACAAACACCCCCACCCGCCAACGGCCCGTACCAGTCAATCGCACGCACAAGTACGACACGCACACCCCCCCAACAAGCCTACGTGAACACCCCCACCCGCCAACGGCCCGTACCAGTCAATCGCACGCCCAAGTACGACACGCACACCCCACCAACAAGCCTACGCGAACACCCCCACCCGCCAACGGCTCGTACCAGTCAATCGCACGCACAAGTACGACACGCACACCCCCTACGCGAACACCCCCACCCGCCAACGGCCCGTACCAGTGAATCGCACGCACAAGTACGACACGCACCCCCCCCAACAAGCCTACGCAAACACCCCCACCCGCCAATGGCCCGTACCAGTCAATCGCACACACTAGTACGACACGCACACCCCCCCAACAGGCTTACGCGAACACCCCCACCTGCCAACGGCCCGTACCAGTCAATCGCACGCACAAGTACGACACGCACACCTCCCCAACAAGCCTACGCAAACACCCCCACCCGCCAACGGCCCGTACCAGTCAATCGCACGCACAAGTACGACACGCACACCCCCCCAACAAGCCTACGCAAACACCCCCACGCGCCAACGGCCCGTACCAGTCAATCGCACGCCCAAGTACGACACGCACACCCCACCAACAAGCCTACGCGAACACCCCCACCCGCCAACGGCTCGTACCAGTCAATCGCACGCACAAGTACGACACGCACACCCCCTACGCGAACACCCCCACTCGCCAACGGCCCGTACCAGTCAATCGCACGCCCAAGTACGACACGCACACCCCCCCAACAAGCCTACGCGAACACCTCCACCTGCCAACGGCCCGTACCAGTCAATCGCACGCACAAGTACGACACGCACACCCCCCCCAACAAGCCTACGCGAAAACCCCCACCCGCCAATGGCCTGTACCAGTCAATCGCACGCACAAGTACGACACGCACACCCCCCCAACAAGCCTACGCGAACACCCCCACCCGCCAATGGCCCGTACCAGTCAATCGCACGCACAAGTACGACACGCACACCCCCCTACGTGAACACCCCCACCCGCCAATGGCCCGTCCCAGTCAATCGCACGCCCAAGTACGACACGCACACCCCCCCAACAAGCCTACGTGAACACCCCCACCCGCCAACGGCTCGTACCAGTCAATCGTACCGCCCAAGTACGACACGCACACATAACGCCAACACCCAAACCAGCACAAGGACTTTGCAAACAAGTGGCACAACAACACTGAACATGTCTCCTGTGTACACACCATACAGAATCAATGTCCTGGTCACAGCCAAACAGAGGTCAACACTAACACCCACCCCATATAACACGCACACAACCAATTCAAATTAAGCCACACCCACTATTTGACCAATAAAAGGGTCCATACATACAACCCATCATCCTTTGCAACATACCCATTCTTGCAAAGAAACAGAGAGCACACCAACTATTGCAGCCACATACCTACACACATACACCCTATCACATCTACACCCACACCACCCCTTCACAATCACAACCACACACCCTCATCCATACACACCATCATCCCCTTAATCACATACACCCCACACCATGACCACACCCAAGAATACAAAGTTCACTAACCCGGAGATAGAGATACTTACAGATGAAGTCATCAGAGTCGAGCCACAGCTGCTTGGCGCATTGGTCAGACAGACCAGCATGGCAGAAAAAACACGCCTGTGGGAGAGGATCGTAGACCGGGTCAATGCTGTTGCACCCATCCGGCGCACCAAGGGGGAATGCCAGGCCAGGTGGTATGATCTGCGGAGGATGGTCAAAAAGAAAATGGACCAGGACTACGCCTCTGCACACCACACTGGAGGTGGTGGTCCCCGCAGACCTCCTGTATACCAGCCTTGGGAGGAGAAAGTCATGGCCCTGCTGCCACCGGTGGGAGTACATGGAATAGAAGGAGCCGTTGAGTCTGGTGAGTGTACAAAAAATACATGTTACATGGGTGGACTTACAACAGTGCCCAGCAGCATGGGGTGGGTGGCCATGAGTCCTAGCAGGACACAACTAAAAGTGGTTTGTTGCAAGTGGGACCCACAAAGGGTGGAAAGTGGAGGGTAGGAGGCTGCTCTCATCCCATATGCCCCAGGGCCTCACCCAAGCACCATGCCCAATGTACAGGGATAGGGAAATATCACACAAGAAAGTAGACCACAGCTCGTAAACAATATCATGTTGTGGACACACCTTCCAGAGATACAATATTTTGTGACACAGTAAGGCAGTGTAGCAAGTAAGCAAGCACAAACAACCTGCCTCCAACCCTGTCTCCCCCTCCCACTGTCGCCCTCTCCCTCTGTCACCCTCCCTCCCTCTGTCGCCCTCTCCCTCTGTCACCCTCTCCCTCTGTCGCCCTCTCCCACTGTCACCCTCTCCCACTGTCGCCCTCTCCCACTGTCGCCCTCTCCCTCTGTTGCCCTCTCCCACTGTCACCCTCTCCCACTGTCGCCCTCTCCCACTGTTGCCCTCTCCCTCTGTTGCCCTCTCCCTCTTTGGCTCCTCTCCCTCTGTCACCCTCCCTCCCTTTGTCACCCTCTCCCTCTGTCACCCTCTCCCTCTGTCGCCCTCTTCCTCTGTCGCCCTCTCCCACTGTCACCCTCTCCCACTGTCACCCTCTCCTACTGTCGCCCTCTCCCACTGTTGCCCTCTCCCTCTGTCGCCCTCTCCCTCTGTCGCCCTCCCTCCCACTGTCGCCCTCTCCCTCTGTCGCCCTCCCTCCCTCTGTCGCCCTCTCCCTGTCACCCTCTCCCACTGTTGCCCTCTCCCACTGTTGCCCTCTCCCTCTGTCGCCCTCTCCCTCTGTCGCCCTCCCTCCCTCTGTCGCCCTCTTCCTCTGTCGCCCTCTCCCTCTGTTGCCCTCTCCCACTGTCACCCTCTCCCACTGTTGCCCTCTCCCTCTGTTGCCCTCCCTCCCTCTGTCGCCCTCTCCCTCTGTCACCCTCTCCCTCTGTCGCCCTCTCCCACTGTCACCCTCTCCCACTGTCGCCCTCTCCCACTGTCGCCCTCTCCCTCTGTTGCCCTCTCCCTCTTTCGCCCTCCCTCCCTCTGTCACCCTCTCCCTCTGTCACCCTCTCTCTCTGTCGCCCTCTCCCTCTGTCGCCCTCTCCCACTGTCGCCCTCCCTCCCACTGTCACCTCACCGCATCTCCCTGGGCACACACACAGTTGCACCCAAGCACTGCACAGGCCTTACAAACACCATAGAGCAGAATGTTTAGGGATGTCTCCTAATTACCAACAGTCATCCACTAAGTGCCTGAAACACACACACCATTTCCAGGCAACACTGTACTGTGTCAGGACACACATATCGGAAACCTCTGTAGTACACAATGGCCACAGGTGTAGGCAGCACAAGTCCCTCCTGTGATCACTGCAAACACAAACACCAGGACAAGGTCACACACCCTGTGCATGAACACAAAACCACAATTATGCCAGCATGCTACATCAGGGGGCAGCCAAATCATGAACGATGGACGCTTGCAAATCACACACAAACTACTACAATGGCCTATCCTACACCCGCCTTACAGAAACTCATCCCCTGGGGACAGGCTTTGGAGTGCAACACTGTCCCAATTGTCATGTACCACAACAAAACACTCACTAATATGAAAACTCATACTACTCATACATGCACATAGCAGATGCTCAAGTCCATTGTGCCGCTCAAACAATGCACGTTCCCCATCTCATGAACGTTGTGGATGCACTGAAGTACCAACATGGACATGGGTATTGACAAGGTAATGTGTCTTACAGAAGTGCCAAGTTCAAAAGTCATGATCTATAAGTGTGTGTACAGGTCCAGGGGTGTTGGCATTGTTTGGCCATCACGGTACAGCAAAAGACATCCAAAGTAGTAGATATCATGCAAATTAATGATGCTCTGTCTCTTACATCAACATGCTGTATCTAAACTCTGTGCATGCTTGACGCAGACATAAGGATTTACACCGTATCCTGGATGTTGCGTGAACATGACCAATGCTTTACATGTGTTGTGCCGCCAATACAAGACACAGCAATGGCTGTGTCAGTCATTGTCAAGAGAATGGAACAATGAAAATACCCCAGAGTACATGTCAATTTACTACCACTACATACACAACAGAACAATGTCAACAATGTAAAGCTTGTGGAACTGTGATGCTCATAATGGATAACTAAACAAGATGTCACTTGATAGTGCCTTAACAGTGTCTGTCTCTCCCACACACAGGGGAACATGTGGCGCCCCCCCAAGCAGGGAGGAGAAGGATCCCAGTCCCAGGCTCAGCAGGACCCAGACCCCACCGACAGCGACGCCACTCAACGCACTGTGGATGACCCCAACCAACCTGGCTCCTCTGGATCCCAAACGCCTGCAGCAACTGTACCAGCTACATCTCAGCCAACCACCGGACTCATTCCCACCACATCCCAGCAGACAGGTCACAGCCCTGCCCATGATCCACAAGAGAGCCAGTCTGAAAATGAGGGACACCCTTTGCCGGGCGCCCCTGAGGTTGCTGACGACCTCCACCCTGGCAGCACTCGGGGGGGGCCCGTTGATTGGATGTGCCCACAAGCGCAGGCCGTGTTCGTGTGGGTCAGGGTGGTGGGAGTGGCGGAAGGCGGAGGCGAGATTCTGGCCAGTCAGCTGCAGCACCCGGTATGCCTGAACTCGCTAACATCCTGGAGGCATACCGGCGGGACACCAGGGAGATAGGCCTGCTTGCGGAGGCCCTCAACCAGGTGAAAGACCAGCAGGCAGAGCAAATAGCCAGGTAAGACCTACATTATGGATGGGTGGAGGCAAGTCTGGCTCAGCTCTTGACGGTGCATCGGGAAATGAGCCAATCGCTACGTCAGATAGCTGCCAACATGCAGCACCCTCCCTGTGTCACAAGGCCAGCAACATCACGGCAAAGTGTGACACCAGCCACAGGGAGGGAGGAGGAGGAGGAGGAGGAGGAACTCTCTGACGTAGCATCCCATGCATCATCCAGGCCTGCACCTGAGGGTCCCCCAAGGAAGGTGGGTCGTCCACGGCTAAGACGTTGAGGGGCAGTGGGCCTTGCACATCTCCCAGGACACTGGACCTGGCATATTGCCCCTGGGTGCAACAGCATCCCCTATGAGACTCTCCCACATGGACATGCTAGTCACAGTCTGCCCAATGATGCCAAGCACTGTGGCCTGGACTCTGTTGACTGAAACTGTAAGGCATCTCATCTCCGGCAGTGAACTTTGGATTCCACCCCTTTCTGTACAGCACCTATTCACGTTTCCTGCACAAGATCTCCCAATAAATATACTAATCCTCATACGCATGTGGTGAGTTACCTTTGAACCACAGCATAAATTGATATTAGTGTGCAAATGTATGAAATGCAAGGGTATCCAACAAACAGCAGCCAACCACACACTTGGATCAGAATCTGAGTGTGGACACACATTGGTCAGAAAATCCTAACAACTAGATACATGGATGGAAAGACACACCTGTGTGGGATAGTAAATGCTGGAGGGGGGTTTGGACCCCAAAACTGCTATCACAGGCAGGCCCAGGAGAGTCACTTTGAGGTGTACAGATCAGTGTGACAAAAGTAGTTGTCCACGTAGGGAGTACCTACAACTGTGTCCTCAGGTATGTGAACTATCTTCTGCATGATGCAGTACTGTGGATGTGATGAATGGCGCACAAGACAAGGGTGGCAGGACAGACTGTGGGCAATGCTCTGTAGCACTCTACACAAGCACACCTGAATAGGTGACCTACCCCTATGTAGCTACAAGTACTATACTACTGTAATGGGAGCAACGCATACAGAACAACTACCCACATCTGACAAATACCTACCTGTGTGTGTGCTGTACACGGCACATGACCTGGTGGTACATAGACCCAATGTCATGTGAATCTGCCATAGTCGTGCCAATATGTGTTGCACACACAGGCATAGCAGCTGCAATGGCTGAGTTAGAAGCATTGTGATAGCAGGAGGGTAAATGTCTGGTGTTGTCTGTGTGTAGGGTGGCAGGAGCATGGTCTATAAATGGATGGAAGGAGGGTCATCCTGTAGGTCTCTGTGTCCCTGGATGATGTGCGCTGCATGGTGGCTGTATATGCAGCAGCAGCAATGAGTGAAGACATGCCGGCAGGAGGGGTGTGACAACTTGCAAAACAAGCACATACCACAAGGGCATTTGCAAGTCACAAAGTGACATGTGTATGTAAAGGCAGGAGTGTCTGCCTCACTCAGGGTTACTGCAAATAAAATGGCACAGTAATCATCAAAGATCACAGTCACTGGATCAGGGCCCTTACGGACAAGTGGGGCACAAGACACACAGCGTCAGCAGGTGTAGACTACAGCTAGTGTGTTCAAAGCCAAACAGCAACTACAAAGCCATCTACCTCACACACAACATAGTATTCTAGCCTCCCCCACACAATGCGTGCGGTCACTTTACAGGTAAACACATAACAAGAATAAGCTAACTTCATGCTAAATAGTCAAGTCAAGTCAAAAAGCTTTATTTCGATAAAAGTCATTATCATAAAAGCAGATCAATTGTATAAAAAATTACAGTTAAGTACAATTTTAAAAAGATTCTATATCTCTGTTTCAAACAATCATTTCAAAAAATGTATGTTCAATTAAACATAGTCAGCTAGTTTGTTTATAAAGGTAAAACAATTATAGCAGCATTTCCAGTTTAAGAAATTTTTCTAAAAAGGAATTAAACAAATTTTTTTAGCTTTTTGGCTCGAATAGCCCAGGCCCAGGATAGAAATTTGGCTAGGGCACAAGCATAAGGTACATTACTGTCCGAAATAAGTATCCTGATTGCCACAACATGACTCCTAGTCCCCAGCTGCCGGCATAGGTTTTTGAGCCAGACCCTCCTTGGAGTAGCATACTCGCCGCAGACAAACAAAAAATGTGCTAATGTCTCCGGTTTAGCAAGACACGATGGGCATAAATCAGACATTTCTATACAAGATTTCCAGCTTTTAGTGAAGGTGTTAAGTGGTAAAGTTCCCGTTCTAAATCTGAAATACAAGGCCCTATCAAAGGGTTTTCCAATTGTATCCAGGTATAGTTCCCGCCTGGGACAGTCTTTGAACATCAAAAAGTTCTCTGTTAACCTACCTAGGGATGTGCTAGAGTGTCTTTGAGAACAAATCCAGTCCCAATAAAGCTTTTTAAGTGTTTGCTTTGGGGGTGAAGTTCTACTTAGCCATGATTCAAGTTGGCCCACCTTAGTTAATAGGCTTTTCATGTCTTTTAGCCATTTGATTTTATGCCAGCTTGGTGATGACATAATTTCTTTAAGGCCTCTGGCATATCCACTCAGTTCTTCTACCCGCCAAATACGGGCCCATAGTAATAACGGGCGAAATTTCGCAATTTCGCCAATCTGGGTACAGCCAAGGTCCATGAATAAAGGAAGTGTCGGGGTGCCTTGTGGAAGGGACATTATTTCTCTGCAAAATTTGTTCTCAGATCTTTGCAGAGCGTCGATGGACGAAAAGCCCCAAAGTTCCGCTCCATAAAGGGCAGAGCTAACACCTTTAGCTGTATAAATCTCAAGGGCTGTTCCTATAGGTCTTGTTGTACTGGAACGTTGCTCTCTCAAAATGGTGCCTGTAATCCTTTTGTGGCTCAACAGCATTTTGTCTAGGTGTGGCATCCAATCCATTTTGTCCGAAAGGCGTATCCCAAGGTAATCGAAGACTTTCACCCTTTCCAGGAGCTCAGCGTTTAGGGTGGGGGAACGCACATGTTGTTTCGGTGGATTGAGGACAAGGTACTTCGTTTTGTTTGTATTTATGACCAAGCCTCGAACAGTACAAAATGATTGAAAATTGTCCAAAAGTCTCTGGAGTCCCATTGGGGTTTTGGAGATTAAAAGCGTATCATCCGCGAAGAGGAGGGTTGGTATACGTTCGCCAGCCAGGGATGGCTCATCAGATGGATGTTTAAGGAGATGCTCGACCACCCCATTGATGTAAAGAGAGAAAAGGGTGGGAGCCAGAACACATCCCTGGCGGACTCCTCTCTCGACCGGAATACTGCCCGTTTTCTCCCCTCCAGGGCCCCACCTGACTTGGGCAAAGCTGTCCTGGTGTAGTCTGACTAGTAGAGATAATAGATAATGTGGCAGCCCCATGTCAGCCAGTACTTTCCATAATAGGTCCCTAGGTACGAGGTCAAAGGCAGTCTTTAAATCGATAAATGCGAGATAAAGACTGCCCTTGCCTATCACCACAACCTTCCAATATACCATCATGAGCCTGAATGCTTGCTCAATCGTTCCAGTGCCCACTCTGAAACCCGCCTGAAAGTCGGAAAGGATTTTATTTTCTTCTACCCAGTTAAGAATTCTGAGTAACAGGACTTTGCCGACGACTTTTTGGCTGGTATCTAGCAAGCTGATCGGCCTATAGTTAGATGGGTCATCCCTCGAACCTTTCTTATGGATGGGGACCACCTCCGCCCCCTTCCACGATGAGGGAATAGGGGCACCCCTACAGATGGCAGCAAGGAGGGAGTGAATCAATTTACCCCATTTGGCGCCATCGGATTTTAGCAGATCCCCGGGAATCCCATCAGGTCCGGCCGCTTTTTGTGGAATAATAGAGCTTATTGCATATTCCACTTCCTTTAGCGTAAAGTCGAAGTCACTGGGGCAAGATACATAATTAGTGGTAAACGGAAATATGACAGACCCTCTCCCGTTGGAGCCGCCGTGACAGGAGTAAAGTTTAGAGAAGTGATCCTCCCACACCTGGCTTGGGATGTCACAGGTTAACAGATCACTGTCTGGTCTGTTACGTGCCCTTATAGTGTCCCAAAAACATTTAGAGTCTTTTTTCAAGCTGGCTTCTTTAAGGGTTAGCCAGTAGGCATCTTCCCACTCCCTTTTGGCTAACCACAAAACCTTTTTATGATCCCTTCTAGCTATTTGGATTGATAAGGGGGACTTCCCTTTAACTGCCTCAATTAGACGTGCCTTGGCCTTTCTGCATGATGCAGAGTACCAGTCATGTCTGCCTTTGGGTTTGGTTAGAGGTTTGGATTTCCCTATAGTCCCTTTTACCCAAAAAAGGTCCCCTATAGTTTTTATGGCTACTTCATAGATAGTTGTTACCTTATCTACTGCCATACATGGATCTATGAAGCTAATTTCATCCTGTGTGCCTTTAATTACCTCTTCTATAGTGGACAATTTATCAGTATTACACAAGATTTTATTCCACTTAAGGTGTCTTCCACAAGAGGAGACAGTAATCTCCTGTGGACAGCTCGATGGTGCTAGCGGCGCTCCAGTGGACCAAAAATTCATTAGGGTTAAGGAAAGTGAGTTATGATCACTCTCTAGGGTAGGAATAACAACCATATCGATGACCAAACTCCAGAACCCCCGGTCCAACAGAATATAGTCTATCCTTGTGGAGTGACCAACTCTGTTGAACGTTGGGGCACCCATCTGGTCAGAACGTGTACGGCCATTGGCTGCTCTTAATCCAAACTCTAAGGTAAGTGCATTAAGCTGCATTGCACTGCGAGTCCATCGCTTGATAGGTGGAATAGAGAGGATGGGAATACCCCACCTACTGTCCTCTTCTCCTAAATCAGGTATTCCTTCTAAAGGGAGTGGTTCATATGTGCAGTTAAAATCTCCTGCTATTATGATATGGCCAGGTTCGCTCTGGTCCCCTAATTGAGCCTCAATCTCCGCTACTGTTGGTGAGATACACCCATTTTTAGAACCTCTAGCGTAGACATCGTAGAGATCTACAAGTAGTCCCCCACGTTGGCCTGATAGAGAGATACCAAGGATATCTGGGTTTCCTGCCTTCTTTATAGTTATCCGACAGTTGAGCGAAATGCTTACCCAGATAATGAGCCCCCCTGATGGCCGCCCCTTCCCTGCAATAGGTTTTACAGCTGGTGTGAAAAATGTGACAAACCCGACACGGTGCAATGGCTCGGTGATCCAGGTCTCTTGGAATACACAAATCTTGTGGGCGTCAATCAGGACATTCCACTCCGGGAGGCCTAATTTCCTAGAGATCCCCGCAAGGTTCCAACTAAGGATTTTTATCTCACCATGTGTTGGATCACCGTCGGGGATAACAATAATTTTAGAATTTGGTGGGTCTACACTGTCCTTAGTTAATGCGTGTGGGAGTGATATTAGAGGTGTCACTGTTGGAAATTCAAGGCATATGGGGAAGAATGTGGCTGGTGAAACATCCTCCATGTCGTTATTAGTGGTAGCAAGATTTGTATCTGGACCTTAAATAAAATTAAGTCAATCTACCTCATCTAACACACAGTACCTATTTGGATGGACAAATTGTGAAAATGAGGGGTCGAAAGAAGAGGGCAAATCCTGCCATGGCTGTTGCCATTGATGGTTAGCAGATAGTGGGGGCTGAAGGGATTGCTGCCACTGCTGAGCAGACTGATATAGGGGTGGTGGATGCTGGAAAGGTTGTTGCCACTGAAGGCTAGCATGGTGTGGAAATAAAGATGAGAAATGTGCTGGCTGTTGCCAGTGTTTAGTGGTATGTTGAGGGGGATACACAGGCCCTCTATTATTTAGAGGAGGAAGCCGATGGGGATTTGATCTTGGCGGCATGGGGAGGAAGTAAGACAAGGGGAGTGGGTTAATTTGGGTAGTAGAACCACTGTTGGGTGTGTTACATATGTAACTGGCTACCCCTATATCCCTAAAGTTAACTGTGATTACATCCCCTGATATTGTTTTCTTACTCCTGCCCACCCAGTCCCCTCTACGCACAGTAAGAATTTCACCACTCATATTATTAGGTAAAGGTTTGTGTAATTGAAGCCACTGGGCACATTTGTTTCTTAACTCTACAAACGTTTCTTTTACTCCCTCCTTCAGTGGGGGAACAGCTGTCAGTACAACCACAAAAGGGGAGACTTCCGGTGGCAGGCTAATTGACTTAAAACGTGCCTGCTTTTGCTTAGAGCCTTCAGGCTTGTTTGTAGAGTGAAGAACTGCAGGATTAGTAGGCTTTCCTGCGAGATCTTTCGCTTGTAAGGTGGTAGTTTTATTTCCACCAGCTGATTGTTGCAAGGTCGAAATAAGACCCACCGCCTTCGGAGTAGATAGAGGTGGGGGTTGAGCAGAATTATTCCCTGCTTGGGACAAGTGTAGTGCAGCTAAATCCTTGGTGACTGATGGTATTATTGCTTTGTTAGATGCATCTTTAGGCAGCTTGGCACAAGGTGAAGGCTTGGGAAGCGTTTCTTTAATTCCTTGTAACTGGGCAGACCCAGGCCCATTCATCTTATTGGGCCACTTCGAATTTATTAGCGACGTGAGTCTGTCGAGTTTAGAGACTAGAGGCTTTATTTGTGCTGCTATTGTGGCCTCAAGGTCCTGTTTAAAATCTGTTACCATGTTTTCAACCCAACAGGGTATGCCTGGCGCCAGGTGCGGAGTAGGCGATATCAAGTTGTGGTTCCTGGCTTTAGCTTTGGGTTTTTCCTTAGACTTCGTCTTGGACGCTACCTTTGTAGGGATAATAACCCTTCCCCCAGAATCGATAGGTACATGAGGTGTTACTTTATCCATTTGCCCATCTAGGCTTGGCTCCGTCTCTTCAGATGTCTGACAGGCTTCTAGATCTGGGGTAGCCTCAAGATCAACAAAGGATGGATCCGAGTCAGATTGGGTGACTGACAAATCAACAGCATTCGGTACTGTGACTGTGCCAGCAGTAGTCAAGGGTAGGGGTAGGGAACAATTGTTCAAAGCTTGTTGGGAGGGTGAATTTGCATTTGCGAGAGAGCCCAAGGAAGAGCGCCTAGCGTTCATGAGGTCCAGGGAGACTCTTTTTTCCAGCAATACAATACTTTTATCGATGGTCTCATTCACTCGTGAGATAAAAAGATCTATAGGACCAGTCACTTGTGCTACCCCCATGGCTTTTTTGGTACAGCTTCTAGTTCTATTGCGCATAGCTGACATCTGTGGTACTGGGCAGATGCAAAATGGGGTCTCAAGAAGGCGGTAAGTGATAGGGCTAGGAGGCGGCCACTATATGTTTAGAGAAAAGTTAGTAATCAGTGCCGCCTACCTTGCTGATGGATTTAGGGCGAAGATGGAGGGGTTCAGGGCCAGGGCCGTCCTCTGCCGTCCTTGAAGGGCCTTAAACGGCCCGCTCTTTGCCGGTCTTCGCCCCGGCCTTAGCCCCGCGTGCGCGTTGTTGCCACTGCTTATCTAAGGAGAGGTCAGGAGGAGGGGGCGGGAAGAGGACCAGCTGCGGCCAATCCACGCCGCTAGGCACGCTGGTCCTCGCAGTCCCGCCTCTGCCCTTGGTGGTCAGCTGTTGGTTCCTGAAGGCGCGTTGGTGCTCAATGCACGTCGAGGGACAGGAGGCTAAGTCCACAAATGCCAAAGTCTTTGCCTACGAGCGGCACCCGCGGAGCGGGGGCCGCGAGGCGTGGCGAAGTGGCCGGAGAAGAACAAAAAGCAGGAGCAGCACTCCAAGCAGGTAGGGACCCAAGGCGCACTCACTCCGTTCAGATTTTATTGGGAGGAGGGGGCGGGAAGAGGACCAGCTGCGGCCAATCCACGCCGCTAGGCACGCTGGTCCTCGCAGTCCCGCCTCTGCCCTTGGTGGTCAGCTGTTGGTCCCTGAAGGCGCGTTGGTGCTCAATGCACGTCGAGGGACAGGAGGCTAAGTCCACAAATGCCAAAGTGTTTGCCTACGAGCGGCACCCGCGGAGCGGGGGCCGCAAGGCGTGGCGAAGTGGCCGGAGAAGAACAAAAAGCAGGAGCAGCACTCCAAGCAGGTAGGGACCCAAGGCGCACTCACTCCGTTCAGATTTTATTGGGAGGAGGGGGCGGGAAGAGGACCAGCTGCGGCCAATCCACGCCGCTAGGCACGCTGGTCCTCGCAGTCCCGCCTCTGCCCTTGGTGGTCAGCTGTTGGTTCCTGAAGGCGCGTTGGTGCTCAATGCACGTCGAGGGACAGGAGGCTAAGTCCACAAATGCCAAAGTCTTTGCCTACGAGAGGCACCCGCGGAGCGGGGGCCGCGAGGTGTGGCGAAGTGGCCGGAGAAGAACAAAAAGCAGGAGCAGCACTCCAAGCAGGTAGGGACCCAAGGCGCACTCACTCCGTTCAGATTTTATTGGGAGGAGGGGGCGGGAAGAGGACCAGCTGCGGCCAATCCACGCCACTAGGAACGCTGGTCCTCGCAGTCCCGCCTCTGCCCTTGGTGGTCAGCTGTTGGTTCCTGAAGGCGCGTTGGTGCTCAATGCACGTCGAGGGACAGGAGGCTAAGTCCACAAATGCCAAAGTCTTTGCCTACGAGCGGCACCCGCGGAGCGGGGGCCGCGAGGCATGGCGAAGTGGCCGGAGAAGAACAAAAAGCAGGAGCAGCACTCCAAGCAGGTAGGGACCCCTGCTAAATAGTATACATGCACATTAGAAGGACATGTGCGTTGACATCAAGGCGGCACAATAATCTGTAGAAGTCAGACGTCATGCACAACATGATTATTTACATTGTGAGCCCATAGAGCATTATCAAACATACATGAGCATTGGCAAGAACTCCAAATAACACTATTAATGATGTCACCTGTAATGCAGCAGTACTATTGGCTACAAGCCTGTCAAGGACTGGCCGTACCTTTCTTCATCAGAGTGGTGTGATGCTCAAAGGGTTTCACCTCCAAATAGCCCCTTGGTCTGAGTACAAACGACAGACACAAAAGGGTGATCAGGCGAGGGAAGGAGAGGATGGGAACTGCTGGGAGGGAGACCTGAAACAGACGTAAATAACCATTAGGAGTACATTCTCATGTCACTGACACTTCAAAAACATCATTAGCTACACTGTACCAGTCACACCTGTGAAGTTTACTGACTGTAGACAATTTTAGATGAGTAATCATGGTATCACATGAGATCCGATGCTATGACACAGACACATAAAACCTAGGACAGTCTGTCATCCATTCGAGTCATGTGTAACGCTCCCAAGTGAGCTACCATGCAATGAGATCTATGTTGTTACAAATCATTCACAGGCTCAGATGAGGTTGACCTTACAAACAAATGGAAACATATGGCAATGCTACTTACGCTAACCGTAATGTCTGCATGTGATTATGGGTACCCATAAGGGCCATGTACCCCAACTTGACTTCACCCACAACAGCTGTAAGTATCGCATATGATGACGAAGCTAATGATCTACATGCAATGAAGGCACTCAGTAGCCAGTCTTTTGATCTGTCAAGTTTGCATTACTATGCTAAACATGATATGCAGGTTTAAAAGATATAAAGTGCAAGTGATGTTGATCCAAGCCACATGAGACCCTAGCATTGCCCAGTAATGCTGCACAGGACTAGAGATTCATGGGAATGACCGCACTCCACTGGTGCTACACAATAAATCACATATGCATCACCCAAACATTGTCATTTCTCATGCTAAACATTCATGGCATCATGTGAATCAAAACAGAACTGCTACTCACTGTGAAGGCTGGTGTAGCTGTATTTTCGAGCTGCACTGTGGTAACGACATGACAGTGACATGATATACTGCAACAAGGGGCAATGCATCCATGTAAACAGAATGACAGGACAGTTATCTCAACATGTGGAACATAGACTGTGCCACACCTACACCACATGGTTTGATGGTAATCAAACGGAACTGGCCCACAAGCTGGAGAAGAGGATCCAGTCACATTCTAATGCACACAGTGAGGCTGCAATCCCCCACAGAGTCCGTGGTTGTGACCTCTGACACAATGTAAAGCCATGGTATATGCAATGTTGCAGTGTCAATGTCTACACACATAGATGCCTTCACCAGAGTCTCTAACTACAACAGATGACAGTCAGATGGGGTGACTATCCTGTCATGGGAGTGGGCATACATGTAATAAGTAACATTTTGTAGTTGCATGTATGCATGGTCTCACTACATGCACATGAACATGTACCACACGTTTCAAAACATACCAACGCTAACAGCCTCATATGAGTCCTTACCCAAATTGACTTCTCCACATGTCCATGCATGCTCCGTTGATTTGGCTGACGTTGCAATCATGATGAGCAATAGCAGGATGACCACGATGACCCCAACGGACAACAGGCAGGGCGAGCTGTGGATGAGAGTGGCACACAAGGGGTCAAGTTCTGTTTCATGTCATTTTGACAATGTCCTGTTTATTATCCAGATGTTGTAGTACACCTGTACATTCAAAATGCACACATAGCACGTATGTGTGTTGTATTACATCTGCACCTGTGTGACACTGCACAACAAACATCCAAGTGAGCTTGCATACAGTCTGTTGCATACACAGCATGCTACCCATGCAACTCTATAGTAGATGTTTCAGATTACAGCTGCTATGACTCACCATCATGAAAAGAAGTTGCGGATGAGGTGACTCCGGATATCATCTTCACCCTCCTCGTCGCTGGCATCCTGGGCAAGGCCTTCATCCTCAACGGGCGGATGTTCCAGCTCATCAGGATCAAGGTAGAGTGGCACGGCCTTCTCCACTGCCATGTTGTGTAGCATGCAGCACACGGTGAAGATGTCACACACCTTGCGTGGGCTGTATTGTAGGGCTCCGCCTGTCTTGTCCAGGCACCTGAACCGGCTCTTCAGGAGTCCAAAAGTTCGCTCGATCACCCGCCTGGTCTTCCCATGAGCATTGTTGTACCGCTGTCCTGGGGTTGCGTAGTGGAGTCATTAACCACGGCATGTTTGGATATCCAGCGTCTCCTGCAAATTGACATCATGGAAATGAGTGTGTAATATGATGCAGATCATGAAGTTGTGACATACTGACATACATAGCTGACAGGGTATACTCACCAACAAGACATGCCCGGTGGTTGTGCAGCAGCAGCATCATCTGTGGTACCCTGCTACGCCTCATGATGAAAGCATTGTGGCACGATCCTGGAAAACGTGCACAAACATGTGAGATAATCATGTTGGCAAGACACACCACCAGGGCATTTATCGAGTGGTAGTGTTTCCTGTTGCGATACGCTTGCTCCTGAGCCTGTGGTGGCACCAGAGTAACATGTGTACCATCAATTGCACCAATTACATGTGGCATGCGGCCCAGGGCATAGAATTCCCCCTTGACATCTGTCAACTCTTCTGGAGTAGGGAATGTAATGAATTCATCCAGGTGCAGCAACATAGCTGCCAATACATCACCCAATACCCAGCTAAACATTGTCTGAGACATCCCTCCCACATCAGCTATGGTGAATTGGAACGTACCTGTGGCAAAGAAATGGAGGGCTGCCATCACCTTTACCTTGGGTGTCTGCGCAGTTGGATACCTGTGGTGTGGTTGTAGGTGAGCCTCCAGCCTGTCCGTCAGGTCCTTGATCATCTGTCTGTTGAATCGATATCGACGGATGCAATTCCGCTCCCTCATGGCTTCCAAGTCAGGCAACGGCCTTTCCAGAGGGGGTGCCCTGCAATACACAATTTCTCAAAAATGTCTTCAACTGTCTGACTATGACAATAACAATGTACATGGCACAAGCAACACTGCTTCAAATTATCTTGTCAATTTTGAGTGTGGCGTGGGATACACACTGATGTGACATGTGCCAGCTCCCAGCCACTCCTCCATGAAAAGTAGAAGACCTGTGGTGTGTGGAATGGATATGACATGCATACAAATGATCTGATGGAAAGGTCTTAGTGAGCATTGACAGTGTATCATGTCAGTGACACACGTCATGTGAATGTCAGTAGGAGCTTGTCTGCACATCCAGACAGCTGACAGCAATACACACACACACACCACATGTGCTATCATTTGCACAGTTCTGCCTTAGTTATGTTGCGGTGTTTACTTTCCCTAACTATTACATGACCATTATCATACATCATAAATCTTAGATTTCTGACAAATGGTCTGTGCTGCCATCACACATATGAGTGGGTAATTAACACACGGGGCATGGTGTGTGTACATTAGAAACCAGGTCATCACGCCAAGGACACAACATAGATGCTCCTACAGCACATGTACTGAACAGTATGGACTAGTTACTTACGTTTTGTAACAAGATATCAGTAAGGAACAGTAGTTAGTCGCATAATCCTGACTTTGAATACATGACAAGCTTTAGACAAATTTGCCTCCCTGGATGCCATCGATCTGCCCAGTGAGTCGGGGCTATCCAGGCCACACCGGAAAAAAGACAGTGTGGGTAAATTGGCATCCTACAAGGGCGTGGCCAAGTATTGCCCGTACCTACAACGCACACTCTGCCAGCAGTTACACAACCATGTCCCACAGAGAGTGTGGGTAGCAGACAAAGAGGCATGTGATGTAGGAAGAACCCACTCCCAGACTCAGGGAGGATGATGACATGTTTCCGTAGTGCTCATACCTCTTGGATACCCTCTACAGCGGAGCTAACGGGAATGTGGTCTGTGATTTGGGGGCCTGGATGCCCATGCTCTCTGGGGTGGGGTGGGAGGACAGGGAACATGGTCAGTCCGGGGAGGGGTGTGGGCGTCTGACAATGTGCCTATCTACAGCCAAACATGCAGCGTGCCTGTACATGCTGGCCAAAATAGATACAGTACATTCCTGAAGATAGGCCTGCAGAGGCACAGCAGAGCGTGAGTGGAGTTGAAGGACCTCAGTGAGGAGGTTGGTCCTCACTGCGGCAACGGGGAGATGAAGGGGCAAGGCTCCGGCAGCCCACGTAAACACTACACTGTATGTTGCCCGCTCATCCAAAAACACGTTAGGAGTAGAGACATCCCCAGTGTCAGGCTAGGTGTCCAGACCACTCACATCCCCCAGTCCACCTGTCCTGTCATCTTGGGACTGACACTCACGTGCCAGTGGGTCTTCATGACCCTACCAATACCCATTAACACCCATTGTAATGAGCTGTGGCAGGCTCATTGAAGTTTTACTCTCCATGCAGCATTAATAGCGGTGTTCAGCCGCACAGTTTCCACGCTGGAGTCGTACAGTGTGTAGTATTGGGGACAGCACCACCCGAGAACGGCACCAAGGCTGACACCTGGGGGACTGTTGCCAGTGAGATTGTGAGTTGAACCAGCGAGGACCAGGATGACCATTCACATCCTGTCTGTCCCAGCAGTTCCGGGACGTATGCGCCGCCTGCGTCAGGGACAAAGCGAGTGATGGCGTCAGGGGCAATTCACCAGACTCGCTCGTGCCCCCAGATGGGTCCGCTCGGCCAGAAGCCGACGCGTAGGCCGTTGTTGGGGTGAGGGACATCATGGACATGAGGAAGTGCACTGACTCCTCCTGCTTCACATGCAGGGCAGGGCCCGGAGGTCGTGGTGCAGGCTATGACGGCTGCTAATTTGACAGAGCCGCGTGGGCGGTGTCACCCGAATCACATGCAGCATTGCACGTGCATTGTGGGGATTTGCAAGTGCGATGACATATCTTTGACTTATTTGGGATACCTGACGACTCAGCCCTGGAGGACTGATGTGTAATTCAGGGGCTCTGATGTCTCAACACCCACGTCCAGGCACTCTTCCTACGTCCAGACCATGAGCTATAGTGGTGCAGGGCCAACTGCTGGAGTCTGAGTGGCTTGTGGGTCCAATCACACCTGGATTCATATGTGTGTTCCCGGCAGTCGGAGCAGCTCTTGTTGTTGTGCTTGATGTGAAAACAGAGGAGACACCAACGGTGAGGGTCAGTCACCAACATGAGTCGTTGGCATTCCTCACAGGCTTTGAAACGGACATCCATATTGGCACCGTCCGGAGTCAGACAATCCAAGTAAAATGGTCAGAAGTGAACGTACTATAATTTTGGTAGAAAAATGAGTAAGCTTACACTCATACGGGACCAGCGCTTGTGTTGTGAAAAAAGAGTTCCTGAGGTTTCGCACGCAGAGGTGACATCTGAGTACTCAGACAACGTCATCACGGCACACACAACGCCAACAACACATGCTGAGCCGCAGGCCATGCCTACCGACACACAATGTAGTGCTCAGCGGTAATTGCCATATTCAGGATGACACTTGGGGATATTCAAAGGTGAGTAATTTGATACTGACCTGTAAATTTCATATGCTAACAGCATGCACAAGGTCGCACATGGCACACACATGACGTGGTCACACAGGGTCATGCTGTGCGGCTCTTACACCTCTGTGACAGTGGGCATGTTGCTGTCATCATGTGGCAGTTCCCTGTACTGAATGGTGTGCCATTCCAGTGTTGATGTGCATCACAATATGTAGCAGACTTTACTCCGGTGTGAAGTGTTGAATGCATGTGATGCACATGTGCAATATGGTTGATGACATGTCTCGCCAGCTCTTCAGAGAAATGTTTGTGGGTGGGAGATCCACTTACTTATCTTTTCGTTTTTATGTATAATTATAAATTAATCACTGTTTGTACAGGGGTGCCTGCCCACTTCCTGTATTGACCTGTCAGGATTGCAATAATTGTTTGGAACAAAAAACTAGTCCTGTATGTGGGTGGCACTGTGCCCTTGCAGTAAAAACTGCCTGCCTTAAAGCTAGAAAATTAATTTTACTTCTATATTTAATATATTTCCAGACAAAATATTTTAATTCATAAGTTTGTCTTAATATTCATGTAATCGTATAATCAACAATGATACACATTTGTTTCTATTCCATATTAGTGAAGCATATGAAACATTTTGTACAAATTCATTCTTTGTAATTTACATAGATAAGAAAAACATATTTTCATAAATATCATAGAGCTCAATTAAACATCATGTAATTTTAGGAAAACCCAATGCATTTCGGGACAGTGTCCCTTCGTCAGGGGTATATCTGTAACAGAAAAATATATGTGTAATTACATGTCATATGGTCTGAGAATCCATTAATAACAACAGATCATTATAAGTCAATAAAATTGGCAGTATTAATATTCAATCGTTTCTAGGTTCTTACACAAAGATGTTCTGTGTACTTCGGTGAAAAGCAGATTTAGATATCGTTTAAGTTATGCCCTTGTGAGTTAATGATTATTGTTGGAAATCCAAGTGCTGATATCAAAAGGTTTTCATATGAATGCTCACCTGTTGAGCTGTATAAACTGTTATATATTCTTCATAGAAAAAACGTGCAGACAATGAACCTGAAATGTAAATAGTGCAAGCAATGAACCAAAATGGTCCAATACTGGAGTTAACTAGTGTAACTAGTCTTGTGCCGGGGGATCTTACCAATAGTCAGAAGAGATGACTCTGTATCCTGTAATGATAATCAGTTACGAGTCAGGTGATGTTGTATGGTAATAAAGTGAAAACAAAAAACAAAAAACAAAAAGGGTGCTAATGAACCAGTAACTCTTACCGAATCCTGTATTTGGAGTGTGGTAGTATCGAGTTCTGTGTCGCACAAACTCTGGAAATAATAATAACGGTATCGGTGTCAAGTAAAACTCGAGTCGGGTAAAGAAACAGTGAGTGAATAAGAAAACAGGTGTGCATTCTTACCGGCTGGAAATGTCAGACGAGTCGGATAAAGGGAGTTCAATGAGTCGAGTTCCGAGGTGTACGGACACTGCAATAATAATTAATGATATAGTTGGTATTTGCTGGTATAACGTTTGTAGCAGAAAACCGTTATTGGATTAATGGAACGGGATATATTCTTACCGACTATGTCTGGAGAGCAGTGCTCAGTACATGGCAATCTGTCCAAACGTGAATACCCGGAAGGACGCGAGTGCATGACAGGTTCATAAAAATAGGACTATAGTGTGAAAATCAAAAACGGACACCGTGCGCGCTCGATCTATGAATGTGAGGATATATACTACCAAGTGGAGGTTGGACTGTGTTAACGAATAGCGGGAAGTTAACGTAACAAAGTGGCCATGTTGACATTGTGAACGTGTATATCAATGCCCTGATATCTGGTCAATGATGGAGATATAAGCGTCAATTAGAGAAGAGAATTCGCAAAGTAGTATTGTGGTGGTATGATTCTACATATATAAAAAATATCCTGCTATTTAATATGAGCCGTCGTATTATACGTTCCAACTTAAGCTCATTCTTAAAGATGAGACTTTTCCATTAGTGCAATAGTAAACGAAATCATTTTGCTTATTTTTGTCATGTGTCAAGACGAATATGTCGAATGTAAATACATAGTCAACATGATATCAAAGTGTCCAGAGTATCCCATATGGACATAATATTACCTAAGTCATGTTCATAAATAACAACTATAGTCCACTCGATCATTTAGTCCCTTCAGCGAAATTGTTCCTAAGGAATCTATCCAATAGTTCTCTCTCTGAAGTAATCGGTTGTGATTATCAACACCTTCTAGATTGCTGACCACCTCTATTATTTGTCCTCTCAGTTGGGAAATGGTATGTCTGGCCGATTGCCAATGTGCAGCTATGCTAGAGTGTCTATTGTTAGTATTGATGTTGCTTTTGTGCTCCGTTAGTCTGGTTTTAAACTTGCGTTCTGTTTTTCCCACATAGGACAATCCACAAGGACATTTAAGACAATAAACAACATTAGTTGTGTTGCAATTGGATGTGTGGCGTAAACGTATGCTTTTACCCGTGTGTGGATGGGTTAAGTGCTGTCCTGTAATAATGTTATTACAATTGGTACAATTTAAGCATCGTTGTGTTCCTTTGTATAGAGTGTTGTCAATAATCTGTGGTGTAGAGATTAATTCTTGTACATTTCTACCTCGAGTAAACGCGAATGTAGGCTTTTCATCAAATAACCCGTTGAAATCCTTTTCTTGCTCAAGAAGTTCCCATCTTCTCCTTATTATGTTCTGGATCTGTTTCGAGCTGGTGGAGCACTTGCAAACATATGTAGGAGTTTTCGATACTGTTTTTTTGTTTGTCCTAAAGAGATCACTTCTGCTTACACTCTGCATCCTGTTCAAATTGGCGTTCACCAATTTTTCCGGATAGCCTCTTTGTATGAACCTGTCTTTGAATTCAAGTGCTTTTATTTCTCCAGTGGTGGAATCAGACCATATGCGTTTTATTCTGATGAATTGAGAATATGGAAGATTGTGTAGAAGACTCCGTGGATGAAAGCTGGTAAAATGTAAGGAGCTGTTGCGGTCGGTTGGTTTGGTATATAGTTCAGTCTGTAGACTTGCTGTTTGAGCATTTTTCTTAACCAAAACATCTAGAAAATTGAGCTGATTGGTGCTGATGTCGTGTGTGAACTTGATCCTACGATCTTTTGTGTTAAGTTCCGTTATTAACTGTTCCAATAAATGTTGTGGTTTAGTCCATAGTATAAAAATGTCATCAATGTATCGTGAATACTGTGCAATGCCTTCTGTCCACTCCGGATTCTGAAGGATGTGATCATGTTCAAACTTCGCCATAAAAATATTGGCGTAGGCCGGGGCTCCCGAAAAGCCCATGGATGTTCTGGTCAGTTGTGTGAAGAATTCAGATTGCCAAAGGAAATAACTATGGTGTAAACAAAAATGTAAAAGCTGCAGTAAAAACACTTTGTCCATTTGTAGATCCTCCATTGTCAGTAAGGCCCATTCCACTGCCTCTAGTCCAGCTTCATGTGAAATTGAGGTGTATAGTGCCGTGACATCAATTGAAAACATACTCCAATGTAGCTGTACGTATGGTTGAATGGATTCCAGTTTCTGCAAAAAATGAATAGTTTCACGGATATATGAACACCATTTCTGGACAAATTGTTGGAGATAATGATCCAAGAAAGTTCCAATTGGATCAAATATTGAATTGCAGCCAGACACTATAGGTCGAAAAGGTGGATCAATGGGATCTTTGTGTATCTTAGGAAGCATGTAGATCTTTGGTCTTCTTGGGTTCTTTGTCAGTAGAAATTGTTTGCAAGTGGCGTTGATAATGCCCATTTCTTCTGCTTTGTCCAGTATTCCTTGCAAGATACTCAATAGTTGGTTAGTGGGGTCCATAGTCAATTTCATATAGGTTGCTTCATTCAGTACATGTTCATTAACCTTGTCCAGGTAATAACTAGAGTCCATCATAATTAGCGCTCCACCCTTATCGGCTGGTTTGAAGGTTAAGTCTCTGTTGTTGGCAATCGATTTGATAGTGCGCATCTCATGCGTGTTAAGATTTTGATATCCTTTTTTCTTGTAGTTAATCTTCATCAAATCCTTTTGTACCAAGCATTCAAATGCATCTAAAACTTTATGTTAGCTGGGAGCTTGAAAGTTACTTTTTGGTCGAAATTTGGAGGGAAGTTGTTGATCACCTTCAGGCTCCGTAGTCACAATGTTGTTGAAGTAGTGTTTTAGACGTATTTTTCGCATGAATTTGTAAAATTCAACCTGAGTGTTAAGTTTAGTCGTGTTTGTAGTAGGAACAAAGCTCATGCCTTTAGATAAGGTCTTTGATTGTTGTGATGTCAGGGTAGCGGATGATATATTAATGATTAGGGTTTGTTCGTGCTCCGTAGATTCCTTCCTCCCTTTTCCTCGCCTACTCTTTTGGCGGTAATTTGTGTTTGAGTTAAAGGTGGATGACTTGAGTCCCCGGCCTGTGACAAAAAAGCAGTAGAGGTTGAAGCTGGTTGATGTTTTTCTTTGTTGTTGTTGCGCAGCTCCCAATGTGGCTGCTCCACTTGATGTGATCGGTGGGCGACTCAGTGCGGTATCCTGATCTGTGGCCACACTCTCCTCAGATGAAGCAGTTTGTTTAGGTTGGGTAAATCTGCGTCTCGCATATATCTCAGCACACGTATAGACCTTGTTGAGTTTATAGTCTATAGTATCACGTCTGAATTTACGTAACTTGCCTTCTTGTAATTCTTTATTGTATTTTTCCAATTTCTGTTCAATTTCATCCAATGTAATCTTCAAGGTGTCTTGCTCTACCCTTATTTCGAGTTCTTTTTTGAGATTGAAAATTTCTTCATCTAATTCCCGTATTGTTTTAGACAGTTGTTCAATGATTAATAGAATCAAGTCTAGAGAGCACTTATTTAAAATAGAAAAACATTTTTCCATGAAGATGGGGTTTAGATGTAATCTGAAAAGCATTGGCCGTAATGATAATCTCAATCCTCTCGGGATGCGTTTAGCTCGGTGATATTGTACCAGGGTTGAAGCGTGTAATCGTTGGTTTAATTGACGTCTTGTTAGATACTCCAATTGTCTCAGATAGTTTAATTTCTTGTTTTAGAGAATAGATTTCTGTGGCTTCTTCCGGTGTGTATCCCAAAGTTGTTGCTCTGTTGTCTGTGATGCTGGCTATTGATTCAAACGAAATTTTTTATGTATTGTGGATGAGCGATTAAATCGTGAGTGCTATCTCTCAATGGTCAAGTGTACTCAAGAGAAATGTTTGTGGGTGGGAGATGCACTTACTTATCTTTTCGTTTTTATGTATAATTATAAATTAATCACTGTTTGTACAGGGGTGCATGCCCACTTCCTGTATTGACCTGTCAGGATTGCAATAATTGTAATGGAAAAGTCTCATCTGTGAACTGTTACATTATTTGATCTATGTATGAAATGTATAATGTCATTTAAGAATGAGCTTAAGTTGGAACGTATAATACGACGGCTCATATTAAATAGCAGGATATTTTTTATATATGTAGAATCATACCACCACAATACTACTTTGCGAATTCTCTTCTCTAATTGACGCTTATATCTCCATCATTGACCAGATATCAGGGCATTGATATACACGTTCAAAATGTCAATATGGCCACTTTGTTACGTTAACTTCCCGCTATTCGTTAACACAGTCCGACCTCCACTTGGTAGTATATATCCTCACATTCATAGATCGAGCGCGCACGGTGTCCGTTTTTGATTTTCAGACTATAGTCCTATTTTTATGAACCTGTCATACACTCGCGTCCTTCCGGGTATTCAAGTTTGGACAGAACGCCGTGTACTGAGCACTGCTCTCCAGACATAGTCGGTAAGAATATATCCCATTCCATTAATCCAATAACGGTTTTCTGCTACAAACGTTATACCAGCAAATACCAACGATATCATTAATTATTATTGCAGTGTCCGTACACCTCGGAACTCGACTCATTGAACTCCCTTTATCCGACTCGTCTGACATTTCCAGCCGGTAAGAATGCACACCGGATTTCTTATTCACTCACTGTTTCTTTACCCGACTCGTGTTTTACTTGACACCGATACCGTTAATATTATTTCCAGAGTTCGTGCGACACAGAACTCGATACTACCACACTCCAAATACAGGATTCGGTAAGAGTTACTGGTTCATTAGCACCCTTTTTGTTTTTTGTTTTCACTTTATTACCATACAACATCACCTGACTCGTAACTGATTATCATTACAGGATACAGAGTCATCTCTTCTGACTATTGGTACGATCCCCCGGCACAAGACTAGTTACACTAGTTAACTCCAGTATTGGACCATTTTGGTTCATTGTTTGCACTATTTACATTTCAGGTTCATTGTCTGCACGTTTTTTCTATGAAGAATATATAACAGTTTTTACAGCTCAACAGGTGAGCATTCATATGAACACCTTTTGATATCAGCACTTGGATTTCCAACAATAATCATTAACTCACAAGGGCATAACTTAAACGATATCTAAATCTGCTTTTCACTGAAGTACACAGAACATCTTTGTGTAAGAACCTAGAAACGATTGAATATTAATACTGCCAATTTTATTGACCTATAATGATCTGTTGTTATTAATGGATTCTCATACCATATGACATGTATTTACACATATATTTTTCTCTTACAGATATACCCCTGACGAAGGGACACTGTCCCGAAATGCATTGGGTTTTCCTAAAATTACATGATGTTTAATTGAGCTCCATGATATTTATGAAAATATGGTTTTCTTATCTATGTAAATTACTAAGAATGAATTTGTACAAAATGTTTCATATGCTTCACTAATATGGAATAGAAACAAATGTGTATCATTGTTGATTATACGATTACATGAATATTAAGACAAACTTATGAATTAAAATATTTTGTCTGGAAATATATTAAATATAGAAGTAAAATTAATTTTCTAGCTTTAAGGCAGGCAGTTTTTACTGCAAGGGCACAGTGCCACCCACATACAGGACTAGTTTTTGGTTCCAAACAATTATCGCCAGCTCTTCACACATGAACTGAGTCACAAGCTCACAGTGCCTGTGCTTCTTCTATGTCTACCACACCTGGGGCATGATGATGTATGGATGCCATGCTGATGTATGCATCAGTGGAAAAGTCAGCCCATAACACACCTGATGCCCAGGCTGCTGGCGCAGGACGCCTCTTAGTTCCCATCTTGAACAATTACCAAATAAAGAGACGGGCGCTGGAAGCAGGGAAACAAGAACAGAGTTTATTTCTCATGAGGAGAGCCTGTCATTTCGGACACTCGCATAGTGTCTTCAGGAGGTGCTCTAACAAGTTTCTCTGAGGCTTCGTCTTTTATACGAATGTTTATGATGCACAAACATTCCTTATTACAATAAAGACACTTTGAAGTTGGAAAAAACATGCTTGGAATCCCAGCTTCAGGCCTATTCCCATACCAGTCGATCAGATGTCATCCTCCCCTCCTGAATGTAACAAGAGATTGTGATCTCTCAGCCGGACATTCCTACAGGACACGAGGGCAGGAGGGGATGATCAAATCAAAGGTTGGGCAGGCGATAGGATCGGACACTTCGGCTGGTGTATCACGGTTTTGTTATGCTGGGCAGGGAAAAGGGGGGGGTGTACATTCACGAGGCTTGGTCGTAGGACTTGGGACCAGGTCAAAAAGGCCAAGTGCAGCTGGAGGGGGCTCGTCAGCTGAGGGGAAGGGTGTTCTTGGGAGGAAATGGGGGGGTGAGTCAAGCAGGAGTGCTACTTCTAGAGTAGGGTCACGCAGAGGGAGAGGGTCTTGTGGCCGATGCATGAGCAGTGCGCGCGGGGAGGGGTGCCGGGAACAGATGGGCAGAGAGGCCATGGTGTCTAAAATGGCTGTCGTGTACGTGTGTGCATGGGTCTATGCTGGCGGGATAACACAGTCAGTGTTTAGTGATATCCATTCTGCTTACAACAAGGGGTACAGTGAACACAAATGAACGCCGCTTATGTACATATACATTGCCATTTTCAACAGTCGCCGCTTTTTTACATAAGCTAGTTCAGTTCTATACAGTCGATACGATAGGCGGAATGCGGTACATATGATTTTACATTTGTTGGGTTATTCATACAAGTCTAGAGATCGGCATAATACTTAGTCGGGGTCAATCAAGAAAAATGTTCCAAAACATTATAGAATCAAGTTCAGACTTTCTCTCCGGTGACATCAACATACAGTAAAAATGCTCTGATACCTTCGGGTCTTGTCAGTGCTATGTGAGACTTCTGGAAAACTAAATACATGAGTGACCGATGAAACATTTTTGAAAGCAACACAAAATGGTTGAGGGAGGAATTCAGTTCGATACAAGCAATTAGTGAAGGGGTGGGCAGAAAGTTCAGGAAGGGGGGGGTCTTTGTCACAGTGTCTTTTTAACAGAGTCCGTCTTCTTTCGTTGGCGCTGTTGAGCACCGGCGGTGGAGCTATAGGTCCAGCTCGGATTCATCCTTACGCGTTGCAGGGTGCGATCAGTCCTCTGCTGTTAGATCACAGTCCTGTTTCCTAACTGATCTTCTTAGGGGTGCCTCATGCTGGGCACCTGCGTGTCTTTCTTCTTCCGTGGCAAAACCTTATTCTATCTAAATGTTGCTCTTCTTTTCTGAGTCAAAAGTTATGCGAAAAGGGTGATGTTGTTGAATAATCGAGGGAAGAGAGGGCGGAGTGGGATCAGATCTTTGAGCACACCAAGGGACCAAAGGAGCAAAGGATGACGAGCAGGCAGGCCCATCAGTCGGGCTCAAAAGGGACGGGGACTTCAGGCACGAGTGGGTCAGCAAATCGAGGGCTTCAAGGCAGCCCTTCATTCCTTTATCTGCCGAGTTTGAGAGTGGTGCCTCGTCCCGCGTCTCGTTGCTCTGTGATTCCACCTTTGGTCGAGGTCACACGTGCTTCATGATCTGTGGCCAGGCTGTGCGTCACGTCCAGCTCCTCTCCTCCGGTGATTGTATCTTTGAATGGGTACAAAACAAGTCCCCAATCCTAAGTAGGTGGGGGATATGTTCATCAGTCACAGTCAGAAGTCATCACTTATGGAGTATGTAGGAGGGTCATTTCTATTGAATTCGTAAGCCTATTTGGCGTTCATTCGTGACGTACGTGGACAGAAATCGGACTCCCATTGACAGTGTATTTTATCAAACTCGAAATCTAGTCCTTAGGTTGAGACTCGCCCTTTTTTAGCCCAATTACTGACAATCGTACATTTCCCTTCGGGGTCGGCTAACTCTTGCAAGCAGGGGTGTTATCATCATGAGAGGGGGGGCAGAGGTTAAACATGCTTTTCTTGGGGAGCGACGGTTAATCAAGGTCATCAATTACGCTTAGGGGATAGCTGATATGGAGCTGGGGTCAATCGGGAGAAGCGAGGACGCTTTGGACAGGGAGCTGGGGTCAATCGGGAGAAGCGAGGACGCTTTCGACATCCGCACTTAAGTGCAGAGGGGTGGGGCAATCTGGGCATTAGGGATTGCATTTCTAATGAACTGAAAAACAGAAGACCATTGACGTTATAGCTCCCCTATAAAAAAGGCCAGATTAGGGGACATCAGTCGTCTTACCTGTCCTTTCTTTCATTACCAACTCGGGTTCTATCGTTTTGCAGAAAGGAGAGGTAGTAATATGGCAAGTTACAATCGTTTTAGTTTCTGTCAATTTTGCCGAACACCTTTGTGTTCGAAGAGACCCAATTAGGTTTGTGCCGGTGGGGCACAACGTTACCATACACGGAAGGAGGGAACAGGGGGATCCTCAGAGAGAGAGAGAGAGAGAGAGAGAGAGAGAGAGAGAGAGAGAGAGAGTAAGAGAGAGAGAGAGAGAGAGAGAGAGAGCGAGAGAGAGAGAGAGAGAGAGAGAGAGAGAGAGAGAGAGTCCGCACTCTAAACGAACCATTCGGTACACGTTTGACAGGGAGGGAGAGGGAGAGAGAGAGAGACGTGTACAATGATGGGCCATTCAGTGCGCACACAACACAGAACAGTAAGGGTCAAGTAATACGGAAACACAGGCAGAGGGACGACGTAGACCCATACATTACGTGCACTCAAACTCAGGCGGGGGAGACAGTACATGTATTATGTACAAAAATCCAAGACAAAACATAGAACAGTTATTGGCCAAAATGATCTCTGCCTGTATGCTGCACATCCTTAGCATCCTGAGCTCTGTTTACCTTTTTCTTCTCTTTTATCGTCGGCTGCCTTTACCGGTGGCTTTTAGTTATCTACACTTATATGCCTTTGGCAATTGGTCAAGAACTAACCTGGTCGGGCTAGGATGTTTCCAGGCTTGAGGCAACAGTGGGTGTCAGTTGTGAGAACAATGGGGCAGCTTTGATTTTCATGTCTATGAGGGTGCGAAAGGAGGTAGTAGATTTTAAACACTGGCAATACTCCTAGTCCTCCAAGCGGAGGGTACTTGGGTAAACCTCACCTCGGAATATTCCTTAAACTTTCCCTATTTAGTTAAACGTAGGAATTCATTCATTAGTGCACGTCATTCCTGGTTGTATTATTCGGGGTGCCAAGCGAAGTCATATTTCGTAGTTTCCGCTTCAGGCTGTCCTCCCAAGCGCTAAGTAAATCGACGTTCCGATGTGACCTGTAGAAAGAGGGAAAAAGGAAGGGGGGGGGCGGGGGCAGCATTTTAAAAACACATCAGCACGCATAAACTCGAGAAGGCTGTTACTTACTACATACTCGGGCTATCTCCACTGGACGCAATCCCTGCCAACTTGGCGTTTAAGCCCAGGTGGACCATTCAGTGTGGGAGAGATGATTATCGGAAGCCTGTGGATAGCATAGGTCGCCCAAGTGTGGTATTACGGATCGTGCGCAGGGGGGGGGTCAGAACAAAAGGGCAGTCGGTGCAACGTGGGGGGCTCGTGCTCTCCTTTGAGGAAAAGTGATAACCTACAGTGGTACGGGGTCGTTTGTCGTTCGTACCAGGGGGGGGGTTAGGTGGCACTCCTTTGGGGCGACTTAGGGGTATTTTTTAAAACAACTTTCCTGACACAGGTAGCATATAACGTATAGGCTAAATACCAGGATCTTTAGCGGTTGCTTTAGGCTGTACTAAAATGCAAAACACATACAACAAAAACCTGGACCGTTCATATTTGCAATATTTCTGCATACTATACTTTTTAACCCTTAACTAATCGAGCTGGGCCATTTCACCTGTAATTTAGTTATATCGGCATTTATTCGAAATTTACCAATTTACACGTGACAACTAAGTTTGCTTTTTCCAAAAATCTTTAATAAAAAATGTCGGTGCATAAATACGGGCCTACAACCCTGTGGGCAGGCCAGAACTGTACATGTGGGGATACTTATTAGTGGAAAACCTAATGGAGTCGGTGGTCGTTGATTTCATAATAAAAAGTGCGACAAGTACAATAAAATCATATCGAAACTTCAGTGTGAGCGAGTATCATAAGTGTTGAAATTCGAACTTTCAATAATCATAATGCGCCAAAACTTAACAACAATTCATTGTCCGAATGTTCAATCAGTACCCATCTCACTTCAATTCATTGTCCGAACACATAATCAGTACCCATCCCATATCAATTCATTGTGTTTTTAAAAATTGCATACATATTTCATGACACCAAGGCTGAGCAATCGGGGTACAACAAGGAGTTGAAAGTTTCATTTGTATCAGCGCCATTTTGGGGGCAGCCAGGCAGATCCAGGCACAGTCAAAATCTCCACCAACTCGTGGTTGGCCCAGAGCCTCTTTCGGCAGTCCAAAAGTTCCGTTAAAAAGGTCAACAGAAAGGATCGGCAGTATGAACCATCAGTCAAAGGGGGAGGGAGGCAACAATTTTTTCCTACCGGGTCATACTGGGTTTTCACCGGAACTGGTCCGAACTGTAGTCTGCAGAATTTTAGTCATTCAAACTGAGGCTGGCGTCAGCATGGGAGCGCCGACGTCTCGCGGCTACATTTTCATCGTTCCGCGGGCATCATGGCAGTCATTCCCCATCGGGGGTGTCTGCGGGGGTCGGGGGCCCTCGTGGCTCTTATAGAATCTTCAAAGTCGAGGAGAACACTTATGATGGTGGGACTCATTTCTTAATCAACAAGCAACCGGGCCATCTCTCCACGCCGGGCCCGCTCCAGCAGGGTCGACCGCCATTTTACGAGTGGGCGAACCCTTGTCGGGTGAGTGGAGCATTGGGGGTGCCACTGGGGGCCTCCACCTGGGGAGGTGGGAGAGGCTCGTTCGCGCCGCCTCTCCCTCCCAGCGCACCCCACGCCGTTTTTCTCGGCGCTAATATTCATGATGGCCGGACCAGGCGATGAGAGGGGGGGGTCGGAGGCATAGGCAAGACATCCCCCCCGGTGGCCTGCAAGGCGCCGCTTCAGGGCCGAACGGGGAGCTCATACCAAGCCGTGGCTGGACCAGGAGATGCGAGGGGGGGGGGTCGGTGGCATGAGCAAGACATCCCCCCCGTGTTGTCGCAGCCATTATTGAAGAAAGAAGAGGGGACGCCCGGATCCCGTCGGCCTCGGCTCCTCTTTTGGCCCACCTTACTCGACGACCTCCGGCCGACGGCTGGCAGCAGGACCCGCCCTACACGTGCCGAAGATCTCGTCTTCCGGATGGGCGTAGCCGCGAACCTGTTGCACTTCGGGAGTTTCCAGAATGGGGGTAGGTATCTGTTGACTTGTATCTGTCTCATGTTACCGTTATTGGGGCGTGGCAGGCGGTGGGACAGACATGTGTGGAGCAGTGAGGGGTGGCGAAGCCTGGTTGCCTTGTGGCTGCCGTGATGTCAAGCTTGGCTTCTCTCACCATTTTCATGTTTCCTATTACGGGCTTATTTCTTAACGTTTCTTTTTTCTAGCGAAATCATGTGTTTTATCGTCAGCTATTTCTAACGTTTTCCTATTTGTAGTGAAATCAAAAACTCATCAGTGGCCTACTGATTTTGCTTTCTTATTTCTTTCTTCCCTTTTTTTCTTTTTTTTTTTCTAGCGTGTTTCATGCTAAAGTTTCTGTTAACAGGATACGGTGATTACTTCGTTATTGTTGCATATGTCCTTTTTATTAGGGGTACCCTCTGGTCGAGCCAGATGACCTACCTCTCATAAATGGTCCGGGTGGAACTAGTTTACCAATCAGTGGGGAGTAGATAGGCCCGAGAGATTACAACGGGGGACAAAGGTCCGCATTACCTACCCTTCACTTCTTGCAAAGATTAGACAGAATATTTCTTTTCTACGTTTTTTGCAAACAGAGAATACCTCAAAAGAACTATTCCTTGAACAATACATGTCCAGACAATCAATCAATCAGTGGGGAGAAAAACAGGCATGACGGATTACAACGGGGACAAAAATCTGCATTACCTATCCTTCACTATCTGCAAAGGGGGCAGAATATTTCTATTCTTCCCTGTTTGTAGACAGGGAATATCTCAAAGAGCAATAATCGATAAAAATCGATAACAAACAATCAGTGGGGAGAAAAATAGGCATGACGGATTACAATAGGGGACAAACGTCTGCATTACCTATCCTTAACTATTTGCAAAGAGAGAGAAACGTTCCTATTCATCGCTGTTTGCAAATAGAAAATGTCTCAAAGAGAACCAATACTTCAAGTACAATCAATCAATCAATCAGATGGATAAAGCCATCCTACCAATCGGACGTAAAGACGTCCTACTTAACCTTACCCGGACCGGACCGTGTGGGCAATTCTTCGCCTTCCCTTTTCCAGCGCCCGATCGTTCTCTTTCTCCATGTTTTTACCGCAGCATTCCTGTGGGATTCCAGTCCGGACAGTAGGTCACTTGAGAGAGGTCCGTTCGGAATCGGTGAAGTTCATTCAATCGGCAGCCGGACGAGGGCCCTCTCAAGGCAGGTATACTCCAATCGTTTAGATGTTCACCCCATCGTCTGGACCTCTCTTACCGGACCTTATGTCGCTGATGGACCCCGCTTTGGGACGCCAATTGTGGAAAAGTCAGCCCATAACACACCTGATGCCCAGGCTGCTGGCGCAGGACGCCTCTTAGTTCCCATCTTGAACAATTACCAAATAAAGAGACGGGCGCTGGAAGCAGGGAAACAAGAACAGAGTTTATTTCTCATGAGGAGAGCCTGTCATTTCGGACACTCGCATAGTGTCTTCAGGAGGTGCTCTAACAAGTTTCTCTGAGGCTTCGTCTTTTATACACATGTTTATGATGCACAAACATTCCTTATTACAATAAAGACACTTTGAAGTAGGAAAAAACATGCTTGGAATCCCAGCTTCAGGCCTATTCCCATACCAGTCGATCAGATGTCATCCTCCCCTCCTGAATGTAACAAGAGATTGTGATCTCTCAGCCGGACATTCATACAGGACACGAGGGCAGGAGGGGATGATCAAATCAAAGGTTGGGCAGGCGATAGGATCGGACACTTCGGCTGGTGTATCACGGTTTTGTTATGCTGGGCAGGGAAAAGGGGGGTGTACATTCACGAGGCTTGGTCGTAGGACTTGGGACCAGGTCAAAAAGGTCAAGTGCAGCTGGAGGGGGTTCGTCAGCTGAGGGGAAGGGTGTTCTTGGGAGGAAATGGGGGGGTGAGTCAAGCAGGAGTGCTACTTCTAGAGTAGGGTCACGCAGAGGGAGAGGGTCTTGTGGCCGATGCATGAGCAGTGCGCGCGGGGAGGGGTGCCGGGAACAGATGGGCAGAGAGGCCATGGTGTCTAAAATGGCTGTCGTGTACGTGTGTGCATGGGTCTATGCTGGCGGGATAACACAGTCAGTGTTTAGTGATATCCATTCTGCTTACAACAAGGGGTACAGTGAACACAAATGAACGCCGCTTATGTACATATACATTGCCATTTTCAACACATCCACATCCTCGACATGAGTGTAGACTACATCCCTGCTATGCGATTTCCTGGAATCACTCTCCCAATGGTGACATGGGGTAGGACAGGGACGCAGCCTACACAATCGTTCACTTGAGCATGTCTGACGCACTCTACCCCAATGGTACGTGCGTGTGTAGGCCTCATTTCCCTATTGCATTTCAGCCATACGCGAGCCAAGCGTACCCCAATGGTACGTGCGTGTGTACACCTCGTTTCCCTATTGCATTTCAGCCATACGCGAGCCAAGCGTACCCCAATGGTACGTGCGTGTGTAGGCCTCGTTTCCCTATTACATTTCAGCCATACGCGAGCCAAGCGTACCCCAATGGTACGTGCGTGTGTACGCCTCGTTTCCCTATTGCATTTCAGCCATACGCGAGCCAAGCGTACCCCAATGGTACGTGCGTGTGTAGGCCTCGTTTCCCTATTGCATTTCAGCCATACGCGAGCCAAGCGTACCCCAATGGTACGTGCGTGTGTAGGCCTCGTTTCCCTATTGCATTTCAGCCATACGCGAGCCAAGCGTACCCCAATGGTACGTGCGTGTGTACACCTCGTTTCCCTATTGCATTTCAGCCATACGCGAGCCAAGCGTACCCCAATGGTACGTGCGTGTGTAGGCCTCGTTTCCCTGTTGCATTTCAGCCATACACGAGCCAAGCGTACCCCAATGGTACGTGCGTGTGTACGCCTCGTTTCCCTATTGCATTTCAGCCATACGCGAGCCAAGCGTACCCCAATGGCACATGCGTGTGTAGGCCTCGTTTCCCTATTGCATTTCAGCCATACGCGAGCCAAGCGTACCCCAATGGTATGTGCGTGTGTAGGCCTTGTTTCCCTATTGCATTTCAGCCATACGCGAGCCAAGCGTACCCCAATGGTACGTGCGTGTGTACGCCTCGTTACACCATTGAATGGGTTGCATACGCAACGGCAATGTCACCGTACTTGTGTGGGTATTTGAATAAATACATAGGCAACATCTAGGGGAACAGTGTACTGATCAAAATGCAACCAGGTTGTCATGGATACAGAGTTTGTTGAGCCTCCTACAGGTGTTCTAGAAAATTCAGTTGGGCAAAAGTATACAATGTTGCAAATGTTGTTGTTCAGTTCAGGCTCAGTTTTCAAACCATGCATATGTGTGTCATGGCCTTCTGTGTGATGTGATTGGATGGAACATAGGATGCTAACTATGGTGGCCTATCACACACTACTCCTTGGACTCACAGACCCTCTGCAGCACAGATATAAGGCAGCATGTGGCTGTGGGAGGGTACTTGCCTGCACAACATTGGTGTGGTAACCACAGCTGCTGTCTCTGAATCCTCTGGACCCTGATTTGCTGAGCATGGAGAGGGCACCTGCATTCACTGATGCTGAGAACAAGGCCCTGCTGGATGCCCTCCTGCCAAACTACAGCAAGCTGTATGGGAGACCAGGGGATCAGGTGAGTGATGTGTGCAATACCTTGGAGTGTGCAACTGTTGTGTGTGTGACATTTCAGCCACTGTGTATGTATAGTGTATAGATGCAATGTTGTTAGGAGTGAGTGCCAGGGTGTACAGTGTTGTTTCTAGAGGGTTCTTCGTTGTAGTGGGGTGTGTGACAGCGTGTCACGTGCTGCAGTGCACCCAGATGTAGCATACATTGCTCTGTGAGTGCCATGCTCTAAGAGTGTTTAGCACCCGTCATGTCATCTGTAGCCTTTCAATGGCATGTAATGCAGTAGTGTTTGCTCACAGGCCACATACTCCTGGACAATGATGCTAATGTGTGGAGCCTACGATGCCCTGTTGTCATCAAGCTGTTTTGTGCACATATGTGTGTGTTTGGAACATGGACCAGGTGTACTGATGGTCTTTTACTTTACATTTGTCACAGGTATCTGCCTATGAGAAGGGTGAAATCTGGGTGGACATCTCCAGGGCTGTCAGGAGTGAGGGGGGGCCTCGCAGAAGGCTCAGAAACATCAAGAAGAGGTGGAAGGACATCCGGTGCTGGACCCGCCGCATCGCCAGAGTACAGCTAAAGCTGGAAGCTCCACGCCGGCATGGCGGCACCCGCCACCTCACCCCCCACATGCTCCGGGTCCTGGAAGTGGTGTTCCCAGACCTCCATAGGCAGTTGCAGGAGGGACAGCAGCAAGAAGGGGGTAGGTACATGTCTGTTTGTTGTCATGTGTGTCACATGCTCCCTGCAGTGCTTCATGGCATGGTAACACTCCCATAGTTTGAGTAGTGTGGCATTAGAATGTCCCAATTTCTGCAGCTGCTACTTTACATGCCTTGCCCTACTCCACATTAGCCCTGCGCTTTGGCTGAAGTTTTTTTTTTTTTGTTTTGTTTGTTTTTCACATGTACTCCTATGGCGCAATGTCTCACTATGCATATTCCTTTGCACATCTTCATGTTGGAGGGGGGTCTGTGACACCTGATGATACATTACATGTAGCACCACATGTGCACTGCGTCTGCCATTCTTAATACTTTGGCACGGATCCTGAGTGTCAACATGTGTTTTCTGCACGAGTCAGCCTCAGTGGCCTTTCTCCATGGTACTCATTCGAATTGTCATGTGTTGGCTACAGGTGCACAATGTTCATGTCCAACATTTAGGGCTTATGCATACTCACACTTGGAAGTGCGTGTGTGCATATTCGCCAATTAAGTAGAATGTTGTTTCTAATTAATAATGATTTTCAGCCACACAATGAGGCCTTGGGTGTCAACAGCTGTGATGCCAGTGTGAGGTGTTGTTACAGTTGGTTCAGGTCCACGGATGGCATCACATTTCAGTTCAGGAAAGACTTTTCCCATGTGGCACAAGGTCTAAGCAAATCAAACATGTCCAGGTCTGGGTTTGGGTGGCAGGGTGGGTAAATGAGCATGTGATGCATCATCAACTATCCTGTTGTCAGGCAGTGGATCATCATTGTGTATCTTATACAAGTTTTTGCCTTGCCTGTTGCTTGTCTCCTACTATACATTGAGCGTTGTGTCTCTCACAATTGGCCAAAACTTATCACTGTGCAGAGTTCTGTGTCATGTGACTCATGGTGCATGCCATGTTTAGAAATGAGCCAAAATGATTTGTAGGTGATATGTGTGATGTGTACAGGTGACTGATATGTTTTTATTCTTCTCCTTGCCCACAGCATCATCATCTGAATCAGGAGGAGACACAGGCGCGGACCAGGCAGAGGGACCCAGTGACAGTGCCACCTGCTTTGAGGTGTCAGAGGGAGGCAGTGGCACGGAGGGTGAGGAGAGTCTGCAGGCCGGACGACATGTGACTGACACATCTTACCATGCCAACGACTCCAAGTCAGACTCTCAGGAGGAGGGGGAATAAGCAGCAATGGTCACTTCTTCATCTTTGTCTGGCCGCCCCATCTCCAGTACCATCTCCACCCTCCCAGTCGTTAGTGTCCCTAGGGTCCGTGCTAGCCCACGTGTCTCCTTTGTTCCCGGCACCGCAGCCCCTGCCCCTGTGTCCCCTGCTGCCCTCAGTGCTGAGACTGTGAACCTACTCCGGCAGATAGCTGTTGGTCAGACATCCATGCTGACTGTCCTCCATGGACATACACAATTGATTACACAGTTGGTGGCGTTCATGGAGGGCATGTCATCGGCCATGTCTGGTGTACGTCGGAGTGTGGCTGCCATAGAGTCAACACTGATGGCAGCTCTGTACACCCAGCAGCATCTGTCCCCCCCCATCCTTCAGACCCATCCACCTCTGCCTCTCACATACCTACACAGCATACACGCACATGCCACAGGTCAGACACACCCAGCACACACACACAGCATAAGAAGCTCAAAGCTCCACGCACCCAATCTCAAGGGGATGTAGGCACACCCACAGGGAGAGGGGAGACACACGCATCCACACACCACGGGGAACAGACTCACAGCCCTCTACCTCCACCCCCAATGTGTCCCCAGGTTCAGGTGGTAGTTTTTCCACACTGGCTGAGGTGTGCAGCCAGTTTTTTTAGGCTACTTTTGGTGATGCACCAACCAGTGTGGATGAATCCACTACACCTGCACCCACTACACCTGTCCTTCCCTCTCCTGTCCATGCGGTGCTGGAGGATTCCACAGATGGTGCCCCCGTAGTTTCCACTGAGGATTAAACGCCATGTGCAGGCAAGTTTGGGTGTGATCGCACCCATGGAGGCACAAAATATTGCTCAGACTTATTTGGACTGCCCATTGGCCTTTTATGAGCAAGGACTCTTATTTGGATTTCTATTTTGAACCAGCTGAATAAAGCACATTTTTTTTCCAGAACTTTAGTTGGTGTGATGATGTCTGTGACTGCTGTGTGCCTTGTAGCTGGTGTGATGTTCAAATATAGTAATGTTGACATGTGTCATTCTCATGATGGTAATGTGGTTAACAATGGTATGTTTATGATGTAAGGGCTGGGCACTGGTGGGCAGTGGTGGGGGTGTTGTCCACACACACACTCTAATGCTGGGCACTGGTGGGCACTAGTGGGCAGTGGTGGGGGTGTTGTCCACACACACACTGATGCTGGGCACTGGTGGGCACTGGTGGGGGTGTTGTCCACACACACACTGATGCTGGGCACTGGTGGGCACTGGTGGGCAGTGGTGGGGGTGTTGTCCACACATACACTCTGATGCTGGGCAATGCTGGGCACTGGTGGGCACTGGTGGGCAGTGGTGGGGGTGTTGTCCACACACACACTCTGATGCTGGGCACTGGTGGGCAGTGGTGGGGGTGTTGTCCACACACACACTCTGATGCTGGGCAATGCTGGGCACTGGTGGGCAGTGGTGGGGGTGTTGTCCACACACACACTCTAATGCTGGGCACTGGTGGGCAGTGGTGGGGGTGTTGTCCACACACACACTGATGCTGGGCACTGGTGGGCACTGGTGGGGGTGTTGTCCACACACACACACTGATGCTGGGCACTGGTGGGCACTGGTGGGCAGTGGTGGGGGTGTTGTCCACACACACACTCTGATGCTGGGCACTGGTGGGCAGTGGTGGGGGTGTTGTCCACACACACACTCTGATGCTGGGCACTGGTGGGCACAGGTGGGGGTGTTGTCCACACACACACTCTGATGCTGGGCAATGCTGGGCACTGGTGGGCAGTGGTGGGGGTCTCAGCCACACACACACTCTGATGCTGGGCACTGGTGGGCACTGGTGGGCACAGGTGGGGGTGTTGTCCACACACACACTCTGATGCTGGGCAATACTGGGCACTGGTGGGCACTGGTGGGGGTCTCAGCGACACACACACTCTGATGCTGGGCACTTGTGGGCACAGGTGGGGGTGTTGTCCACACACACACTCTGATGCTGGGCACTGGTGGGCACTGGTGGGCAGTGGTGGGGGTGTTGTACACACACACTCTGATGCTGGGCACTGGTGGGCAGTGGTGGGGGTGTTGTCCACATACACACTCTGATGCTGGGCACTGGTGGGCACAGGTGGGGGTGTTGTCCACACACACACTCTGATGCTGGGCAATGCTGGGCACTGGAGGGCACTGGTGGGGGTGTTATCCTCACACACACTCTGATGCTGGGCAATGCTGGGCACTGGTGGGCAGTGGTGGGGGTCTCAGCCACACACACACTCTGATGCTGGGCACTGGTGGGGAGTGGTGGGGGTGTTGTCCACACACACACTCTGATGCTGGGCACTGGTGGGCACTGGTGGGCAGTGGTAGGGGTGTTGTCCACACACACACTCTGATGCTGGGCAATGCTGGGCACTGGTGGGCACTGGTGGGGGTCTCAGCCACACACACACTCTGATGCTGGGCACTGGTGGGCACAGGTGGGGGTGTTGTCCACACACACACTCTGATGCTGGGCAATGCTGGGCACTGGTGGGCACTGGTGGGGGTCTCAACCACACACACACTCTGATGCTGGGCAGTGGTGGGCAGTGGTGGGGGTGTTGTCCACACACACACTCTGATGCTGGGCAATGCTGGGCACTGGTGGGCACAGGTGGGGGTGTTGTCCACACACACACTCTGATGCTGGGCAATGCTGGGCACTGGTGGGCACTGGTGGGGGTCTCTGCCACACACACACTCTGATGCTGGGCACTGGTGGGCACTGGTGGGGGTGTTGTCCACACACATACTCTGATGCTGGGCACTGGTGGGCACTGGTGGGCAGTGGTGGGGGTGTTGTCCACACACACACACTCTGATGCTGGGCACTGGTGGGCAGTGGTGGGGGTGTTGTCCACACACACACTCTGATGCTGGGCACTGGTGGGCACAGGTGGGGGTGTTGTCCTCACACACACTCTGATGCTAGGCAATGCTGGGCACTGGTGGGCAGTGGTGGGCAGTGGTGGGGGTGTTGTCCACACACACACTCTGATGCTGGGCACTGCTGGGCACTGGTGGGGAGTGGTAGGAGTGTTGTATACACACACACTCTGATACTTACACTTACAATGACATAGCAGACGTATGTCCCACACATCTATTACACTGGTGTTGTGCGGTGACGTACCGTACCCCGAGGTCGTTGACGTACCGTACCCCAGCTGGATGACGTACATGCTGCACGTATTACACTGGTGAAGTGCGGTGACGTACTACGATGTCGTAGGTGCGGCACGTCTCCATATTGCACTGGTGTTGTGCGGTGACGTACCATACCCCGAGGTCGTTGATGTACCGTACCCCAGCTGGATGACGTACATGCTGCACGTATTACACTGGTGAAGTGCGGTGACGTACTTCGATGACGTATGTGCGGCACGTCTCCGTATTGCACTGGTGTTGTGCGGTGACGTACCATACCCCGAGGTCGTTGACGTACCGTACCCCAGCTGGATGACGTACATGCTGCACTTATTACACTGGTGAAGTGCGGTGACGTACTTCGATGACGTAGGTGCGGCACGTCTCCGTATTGCACTGGTGTTGTGCGGAGACGTACCATACCCCGCGGTCGTTGAAGTACCGTACCCCAGCTGGATGACGTACATGCTGCACGTATTACACTGGTGAAGTGCGGTGACGTACTTCGATGTCGTAGGTGCGGCACGTCTCCGTATTGCACTGGTGTTGTGCGGTGACGTACCGTACCCAGAGGTCGTTGACGTACCGTACCCCAGCTGGATGACGTACATGCTGCACGTATTACACTGGTGAATTGCGGTGACGTACTTCGATGACGTAGGTGCGGCACGTCTCCCTATTACACTGGTGAAGTGCGGGAGTGTGTGGACCAACGTACCCAGACATTACAGTCGTGCAATGGAGATGTGCGCGTGTGGCAACACGTACAGGTATGTTGGACTTCGTTGTACTCACCTTCTGTGCCGTCGTCGGTTTCTAAGTACGAGGTGGTGGCCGTACAGGATAGGGATGAGACGGACGATGGCGTTCATGTCCTGCTTGTCGCGTACCGGGGTGCGGTTCGTGCCGGAGTGTGGTTTTACGGTAGTTTTGAGCTCGCGTAGATAAAGAGCCGTACGGAGTGTTCTACATGGATCGTACTTCCTGGTTCAGGAGACGCGCTCTTTTTACGTTCGGACGTTGCGTCGAGCGTCAGCCGACTGCAATTCGTATGGACTTTCGATTCGTACGGCGTTTTTTACGAGCCGTACGGAGTGACGCTTTAGATTGTCATCGTACTTGCTGATTCGTACGGGGTCGCCTACGGGTACGACTCGTACGGGGAAAAATGCTCCGAACCGCAATTCGGAGCGCTTTTTCCCGAATCGGAATCGACCCCTATATGTACGTAAGAAATTACAAAACAAATCGATTGATTCCTGTCGCACACTACAAATACTACTACACTTCCAAGTGTACACTGGACCCTTAGTACGTCTCCCTAAAACTTCATCAGTTAACACCTCTTCTGGTTCTCTAGGCACAAGTTTCTCTTTTTCAATCGGACAACCGTCTTTCACCTCATATGCTCGACCACTGGTGTCAACTGCATGCACTAAATCATTCTCCTGAAAGTAACTCTCCTCATTAAAAAATGGCTCACAACTTGAACTGTGCATCCATTCTCCAGAAAAAAACTTTCTAAAAATTAGTCCGATTAATTACTCTTTTCTATTTACTGTTTGATTTGAAAACATCAATTGTCTTGTTAAGTGTCCTAATTCTATTGATTATTAAAATAAATAATTTGTTCTTAACTTCAAAAGCATGATCAACAATCTTCTCTACACTTTTCTTTTTCTTATAAAAAGCAGATCTCTGTTTACCTTTTTTATTATTTTTTAACAAATTTAAAATCACCCTATTGCGAAACATTCGTTTACGAATGTCCCTAAATTGATTTTGCCTTTTATTCCTATACATATCATTGTCTCCTGCTGCAGTAGTAACATTTTTTGGGAATCTCTCCTTCCTCTTCAAAATTGCTCTCTCCTTCTCTTTTTCTACATACTGTCCAACATTTTTTTTGATCTACATATGTTCCGTAAGAAAGACTTAGTTGTCTTACCAGAAGCTTTTTTCCTGTTTTTTGAAGTATTTGTTGTAGGAGACTGCTTTAATTCCGTTGCTGTTTTTGATTTTTTCCGCTTACAATCTTTTCGTCTCCTTTCCCTTGAGGGCATATTTCCTTACTATTGAAATCTTGATTTAAATCTGTGGAAAACAAAAATAAAAAATAAAAAATCATTATAGACCACTATTACCAAACAACAAAACAATGACAATAAGCAAACAATATAAACACTATAATACTTCTACATATGACCTTATCTCTGTTTTTTAAATATAATTCTAAAAAAATATTTCGGGCACATGAATTACTTTTACATTACTAACAAGGATTAGATAGTATCTGCATGTTTAAAAATATATATTTGCACATTTCACAATCATATCACCAGTGTTTAGTAAGCAGATTGTACACATGAGGTAAGGACTGTCCTGGGAACATAGGTGGTGAGGCCGGTGTCTAAGAGTCCACTGGACTGCACTTCATGAAGCCTATCCCCCACTGCACTCTTAGACACAGCCCTCACCTCCTTTCCACCCCTGGACAGACCTCTCTTCCACTACACTCCTCAACACAGGCATCACCTCCTATGCACCCATGGACAATCCTCACCTTATCTGCAACCCAGAATAGACTTCAACTCATCTGCACCATTAGACACGCCTCAGTTCATTTACACCCCTGAACACGCCTCATCTCATCTGCACCCTGTTACCATCAATTATACTCAATGTATTGAGGCCTGTCGAAGGGCCACAGATTACATAATGTTTGTCTAAGGGTCAGAGGAGGTAAGTCCTCTCAATTGCACTCATGGACACAGGCCTCAACTCCTTTGCGCCCCTGGACATGCCTCACCTCATCTGTACAATCCACTTCCTAATTTGAGGAAACACAGGTAACATACATTTCCTCTCTCTTGCAAATATTCCTACCAAGCATTACCATAAAAATGACACAAACCAACAGCAAACAAGCTCAGTCTGCTTCCTAATCTGAGGTAACACAGGTGACATGATTGTGAAAGGTTCAAATATTTTTATGTAATCATGCACACACTATTTATATCCTTCTCAAAAATGTAAAAGCCATTCATTTGCCCCAATATCGTTTTTTGAATAACATTTTAGAAACAGAGCACAGGTCCTATGTACAAGCATTTAACTTCACTACTGAAACCTCACTATTTCACAAAATAAAAATCCACTATCTTGCAAATGTAGATACCAAGCATTATCAAAAAGCATGACACAAACCAACAGCAAAGAAGCTCAGAGCCTAATTTATGAGGCCCTGCGTTAGTTTTCCGCTGGTGATGCGTCACTTTTTGTGACGCATCGGCAGCATAAAACATGTGCCTTGTTGCGCCATATTTAAAAAATTACACATCTAGGTAGATGCGTCACTTTTTAAACCCCTGCGCCACATTATACCTGCGTAAGGTATAATGTATGCAGAGGGGGCGTTCCTCCGTAAAAAACCTTGTAATAGTGACGCAGTGAAATCTATGAGATTTCACTGCGTCACTTTTAGGACACTGTTATGTCAAAATCTTGTACCTGCCTCTCAGCAGGCGTAAGACTGACGCAAACCCTTTCACATGGGGCTTTCCCCATTTGAAAACACGCATTGCTGGAGTTGCGTCACTTTTGTGACACACTCCAGCAATGCGTCACTTATGCGCTTACAGATACATCAGAAATACTGACTTATCTGTAACTCCTTGCGACATGATGCGTCATACATTAAATATGACGCATCATTGGTGTCGCAAGGAGTGCGCAGTGAAAACTGACGCATCGCTGTTTTCATAAATAAGGCCCTCAGTGTGCTTCCTAATCCGAGGTAACACAAGTGACATGATTGTGAAAGGTTCAAATATTTTTATGTAATCATGCACACACTATTTATTCCTTCTCAAAAATGTAAAACAATTGATTTGCCCCAAAATCGTTTTTTGAATAACATTTTAGAAACACAGCACAGGTCCTATGTACAAGCATTCCATTTCAGTTCTGAAAACTCACTATTTTACAAAATACATTTCCTCTCTATTGCAAACATTCCTACCAAGCATTACCCAAAAAATGACACAAACCAACAGCAAAGAAGCTCAGTCTGCTTCCTAATCGGAGGTAACACAGGTGACATGTTTGTGAAAGGTTCAAATATTTTTATGTAAACATGCACACACTATTTATTCCTTCTCAAAAATGTAAAAGCCATTGATTTGCCCCAAAATCGTATTTTGAATAACATTTTAGAAACAGAACACAGGTCCTGTGTACAAGCATTCCATTTCAGTACTGAAAACTCACTATTTTACAAAATACATGTCCTCTCTATTGCAAACATTCCTACCAGGCATTACCCAAAAAATGTCACAAACCAACAGCAAATAAGCTCATTCTGCTTCCTAATCTGAGGTAACACAGGTGATTAATTGTGAAAGGTTCAAATATTTTTATGTAATCATGCACACACTATGTATTCCTTCTAAAAAATGTAAAACCATTGATTTGCCCCAAAATCGTTTTTTGAATAACATTTTAGAAACACAGCGCAGGTCCTATGTACAAGAATTCCATTTCAGTTCTGAAAACTCACTATTTTACAAAATACATTTCCTCTCTATTGCAAACATTCCTACCAGGCATTACCCAAAAAATGACACAAACCAACAGCAAAGAAGCTCATTCTGCTTCCAAATCTGAGGTAACACAGGTGATATGATTGTGAAAGGTTCAAATATTTTTATGTAATCATGCACACACTATTTATTCCTTCTCAAAAATGTAAAACCATTGATTTGCCCCAAAATCGTTTTTTGAATCACATTTTAGAAACACAGCGCAGGTCCTATGTACAAGAATTCCATTTCAGTTCTGAAAACTCACTATTTTACAAAATATATTTCCTCTCTATTGCAAATATTGATACCATGCATTTTCAAAAAGCATCACACAAACCAACAGCAAAGAAGCTCAATGTGCTTCTTAATCTGAACTCTCTATCTATATTGAATGAATCATAACTCACCTTTACAAATGCTTTGGGAGATTGAGAACAGTGTCAGATACACACACCAATATTTCTTTAGCAGAGCAAAAGGTATGTACTCCAGGAACTGCAACCATGAATGGCACAGAAAACCTCTAATTCTACACACATATTCCTCATGGTAACCAATCAAAACTCTTCCCTCTCTATTTTCAAATCAACACCCCTACCCCCCTCAGCCCTTTCTACCTGTTGCCATAGCAACTCCCTCCTCACTGAGCTCTCAGGGTTAAAAGTTTATTCTACAATGTTGCAAATGAACCGAGCAAGGATGTTTGACCTATCAATAAACCAGCTTATCAGGTGCAATCTTTCTTTTAATGACTTTTTCTTGACCATTAAAATGACTTCTTTCACAGAACACAACCATGCACCCTAACTTTCACTTTTCAACTATCTGAATCCACCAATCATTGCTTGTGATTCAAGAGCACTGAAACTCCACAGTTTTTTTTGTTGCAAACTCCTACTGTTCCAACTGCCATTTCATTCCTACACTTCATCTGACTGCACCAGAACCTCCTATCACCATGTACTCTGTCTGGATTATTGGACATAGCTACATTCACTGGGCTCAAAGGTATGCAGCTATCAGAAATTTTCACAACCTTGATTTACCAAATGTGCACATAAAATGGATTGGCCAAAGAGGATTGAGATGTCATCAATTGATACCATTGGTAAAAACCTTTCACCATCTGCCACACCCTGACCTTATAATTTTGCACTGTGGTGGAAATGACCTAGGCATTTTGACTGGGGTAGGTCTGGAAATGGTTTTAAAGGACACCTTTGGGCAATTGATGATACTTTTTCCACAAACTGCCTTGGTATATTCCAATATATGCCAAAGACAGAAATGGAAGTGGTCCAACCAATTTTGTCCACAGATTGAGAAAGCAAGGAAACATGTGAATAAATCTGTTTCTGCTTACATGAGAGACTATGGAATGGGTTCAATATACAACAACAACTTGCGTTACAACATGCAAGATATCTACAGAGGAGATGGTGTGCATTTCTCAGATGAGGGAATAGAATATTCCTCCTGAATTTAAGATTGTGCATTGGAACCTACTTGTAGGTACCTAAATCAGCCCAGAACCCAAAAGCTCTTTTCAGGGCTACCCTACATCTGATCACTCACAATGAATATTTTACTCTAACTTTTTTCACTAATTTTCACCAAAGTACGCTCCCCGGTACACTTCCCGGTGCGCGTACCGGGCGCTCACCCCGCGAATTTGTTTTTAAAAAAATGTTTTTTTTTGGCCTATATGGGCCTCCTAAGCCCCCCTCAGAAAACCTAGGGGGTCAGGGGGTGTCTACCGTGTCCCCTTTTACCCATTCCCAACGTTGTTTGTCCTCCATCTTGTGTCTCAAATCTACCGAAACACAAGATGGAGGACTCCCGTTGCGCTTACCGGTACGCGTACCGGGGCGCGCATCGGTGACCGCTCCCATTTTTTTTTTAAAGTTAATATACATAAAAACCTCTGTAGAGAAGTTCACCAAATATAGAATAGGCAATACTACATACCAGTCCCTAACATTTTCCCAAATTTGGTGGAATTCCATTGAGCCATTTGGCCTGTAGCCCTGTCTAAATTTCCTGAGGTAAATTACATGACAAAAACACATCTGAAGTGTTAGAATTTACAACCAATTAAAATGTTACTTTCATTTTCCACTATTATTTCCTGACATTTGATTGGTTATGTACATGAATATATATAAAAAAAGAGAGGGAAACACAGCCATTTTGACTACTACTTCCTGAAGTACATTTGAAAAGGATTTTCACTGAGAACTTCAACTGCTTTCACAAAGGTAAGTTGTTATTTTGGAAAGTGAAGTATGTTGTGCACTTTAAGTTAATTTGGGAAAACATTTTCTGATAGTTATATACTATCCCTCTGTAATAGTTATAGATTGAGATAGGCTTCTCCGTTATACTTATGGATTGACTTAGACTTCTCTTGTATAATTATGAATTTACTTAGGTTTATCACATACACTTTTTTATATTTCTACTTCCAGCCTGATACCATACACTGCCCAAAGATAACTTCACTGTTAAAAAATCAAAACTACCTGTCTGAACTTAAACCCAACAGTGCCCTATCTCTACTGATATATTTATTTTTTATGCAATTTACAGCAAGAAAATGGAAGGAGAACAGAATAAAATGAATATTTATTTCGAAATTGTTATTGAAAACAACCCTGAAGAAAATATTGCTGAGAATGATGACTTTGACTTTATGGATGAGTCTCTGGACCATGAATTACTTGAGTGTGTGGAAGCAATAGAATCACAGAATGAAAATGTGGACATTCCAGACAATATATTGTTAGAAGTTTTATTAAATTTTGAAAAAGAATCAGAAAAATAAATTTATATTTTATAATCAAAAATTGTTCGAGACATTATTCATTTTTATATGTAATTCATGAAGTAGTACCAACATGATTATAATATAAAGTGAGACTTATAGTATACTGTGCAATTTTTTTGTGTTACATAGTAATTTTGCTCATAGTTACTTCCTTTCTCCCACTTTATTATCTCCAATGTGTATTTGACATCTATTTTCCATCTCCTGCCTCCATGTTGTTTCTGCTTTCCTGACAGACTATAGTATAGATTCCATATACCACAATAACTTCTGTAACAACATGCAAATTATCTACAGAGGACACAGTCTACATTGAATTTAAAACTCTGCATTGGTACCTACATGCTGGTACTTATATCACCCACACAACACAACAACTCTATGCAGAGCTACCCTACCTCTAAGCACTTTAAATTATTATTTTACTGTTTCACTGGGTTTTCCCCATGTGTGAGGGGGGGGTGAGGTGTGTGTGGGGGATGTGTGGGGGGTATCTGTGAGGTGTGTGTGTGTGTGGGGGGGGGTGAGGTGTGTGGGGGGGTGTAGGTGTGTGGGGTGTGTGGGTGTGGGTGGGGGTGTGGGTCTGTAAAGTGTGTGTGTGGGTGTGGGTGTGTGGGGTGTTTGGGTGGAGGTGGAGGTGTGGGTGTGTGAGGTGTGTGTGGGGGTGTGTAGGTGTGGGGGGTATGTGTGTGTGTGTGGGATGTGTGGGTGTGTCTGTGAGGTGTGTGTGTGGGGGGGAGGTGTGTGTGTGGGATGTGTGGGGTGTGTCTGTGAGGTGTGTGTGGGGGGGAGGTGAGGTGTGAGTGTGGGTATGTGGGGTGTGTGGGTGTGGGTGTGGATGTGTAAGGTATCGGTGTGGGTGTGTGGGGTGTTTGGGTGTGGGTGGAGGTGTGGGTGTGTGAGGTGTGTGTGGGGAGTGTGTGGGTGTGGGGGTGTAGGGTTATGTGTGTGGGGTGTGTGTGTGTGTGAGATGTGTGGGTGTGTGTGTGTGAGGAGTGTGTGTGTGGGTGTGTGTGTGGTGTGTGTGTGGGGTGTGTGTGTGTGGGTGTGTGTGGGATGTACTTGTAGGTACCTAAATCAGCCACAGAACCCAAAAGCTCTTTTCAGAGCTACCCTACCTCTGATCACTCAAAATGATTATTTTACACTAATTGTTTTCACTATTTTTCCCCATGGTACGCTCCCCGGTACGCTCCCCGGTGCGCGTACCGGGCGCTCCCCCCGCGAAAATCGAATTTTTTTTAAAAAAAATGTTGTCCCGTGGGACCCTTTTATGGCCCCCACATCAAACCTAGGGGTCAGGGGGGTCTATCCTGCCCCCTTTTGGTTATTTCCCCCTTTTTTATTGCCACCTCTTGTGTCTAGATCCTACCGAGACACAAGATGGCGGCCGCTCCGGACTGTTTCGAATGTTTACAGACACCCGAAAGCCAATCAGCGTGCCAGGAGCGCTCCCCGGTGCGCGTACCGGGGCGCGCCTATGGATATATATATTTTTTTTAACCTAAATTACTCAAAATCCACTTGATCACATATCTTGAGACATAGCAAAGGCACATCGGGCTACCAGTCCCTACAATTTTGCCAAGTTTCGTGGGAATCCATTCAGCCGTTCGGGCTAAAAGTGAGTCCAACCGCCCTATGGAAATTAACATGGGGAAAACACGTTTTGGGACCCCCCTTTTATCTCGGCCCCCACTTGACGAATCCCCCCAAACTTTCAGGGAAGGAGCGGACTACCGCGAGGCAAATTTGAGGAAAATTACAGGCAGATCCCTCAATCTGCGCCAAAGTTATTCCCAATAGAATGTTGCGGATTCCCTATGGAAAACAATCCTAACTATAACTACCTACTGGCGACCGCCAGTAGGTAATATATATATATATATATTACCTACTGGCGATAGCCAGTAGGTATATATAGCTAGGACCTAGCTACCATAGGAAATCCGCAACATTCTATTGGGAATACCTTTGGCGCCGGTTGAGGAATTTGCGTTTAATTTTCCAAAATTTAGGCCAGCTCGCTCCGCTTCTTCTCTGAAAGTTTCGGGGGAATTCGTCATGCGGGGCCCGAGAAAAAAGGGGGGGTCCCAAAACGTGTTTTCCCCATGTTAATTTCCATAGGACGAATAGACAAGGCTACAGCCCAAACCGCTGAATGGAATTACACCAAACATTGCAAAATTGTAGGGACTGGTGCGCAGAAGTGCCTTTTCTATATTTGGTGAAAATTGCTCCAGTGGTTTTTATGAAAATTAACTTCAAAAACACATATATATCTATATAAGCTTACTGTAAGCTTCCTGGAAGCTTACTGTACTCTGTACCTTCCCGAGTACGAGCTGCATTCTGATTGGCTGCCAATGTCTGTCAACACTCCAAAACAGAAATTGTTGGCAGCCATCTTGTGCCTCGGTAGACTGAGGCACAGGAAAGCTGAAAAACAAACGTGTAGAACTCAAAAAGGGGGCAGGGTAGAAGCACCCTGACCCCCCGGGCCTGCTCAGGGGGTCCCACAAGGACCCCAAGACAAATAAAAAATTCAAAATTCAAATTCTTCATTCAAGAAGCCATCTTGGGACCAATATACATGATAGCACCTCATTAAAAAGCATTGCAGTTAATAGAAGGTTTTAGGACTTTAGTTACATTATAAATCATTTGTTGATGGTACCATACTCATTTTAGGAATTGTGGTGTGTTCTAAGGTGATTTTACCATGTGAAAAAGCCTGGGATATCATGAATCATGTTTGAAAGAAAATTATTATCTCATGCTTTTCCCACAGTGGTTTGGAAGGGGATCTATAAGCTAAACTGAAAGCATATTTTCTGTAAATTCACATTATCTTTCTCACTCATGTGAGAATGAAGTCTAACATTCTCAGTAAAACATGTACATCCAACAAGGACAGAGACTGTCAGTTGATACCTTTGTGTTCTACTGCAGCTTCCCAGAGTGTTCTAAAGAACAACTAGAGCGCTAACAGTCACACTTATTACAAAGGTATGGCACACCTGAAGCCATCTTGATTGGAATAAAGTGGTAACTCTTAAAACATTTAATTTAAAAAGGAACAAAATGAGGGGGTATATTTTGCCACAGAAAGTATGATTAGTGCTGCAGAAAGGAAAATTAGGGCACATTTTGAGTGACTTCTCAAATCCTCTTTTATTTCATTAAAGAATTCTGACATGCAGTCTCCCAAGATGGCCACCAGAGACAAAAGAGCCCAAATGTAGCCCAAATATCACCCAGATATAGCCCAAGTATAGCCCAATGACAGAATGTCCCAGAGTATTCTAAAGAACAACTAGAGCGCTAACAGTCTTACTTATGACAAAAGTATGGCACACCAAAAGCCATCTTGATTAGAATGAAGTGGTACGTCTGAAAACATTTAATTTAAAAAGGAACAAAAAGAGGGGGTTCATTTTGCCATAGAAAGTATGATTAGTGCTTCAGAAAGAAAAATTAGGGCACATTTTGAGTGACTTCTCAAATCCTCTTCTATTTCATTAAAAAAATTCTGACATGCAGACTGAAACATGCACTTTGAATACCAGCAGCAGACTTCCCAGGTGACCAGTAGCTTTACTACAGTGATATAATGAGCAACTAGAGTGCTAACATTCAGAATTTATGGCAAATGTGTGACACATCTGAATGCCTTCTTGATGTAACCAAAGTAAACAAGCATTAAAAATGCAATAGATCTTGCCCTCGTTTAAGTTAAAGCCATTCTGTTTGTAATGAGGTGGCTTTTTAGCTTTGCTTTTAATAGTGTTTTTCAAACTTTCATGTAAATAACATGCATATGTATGCATATATGTATATGTATGCATGCATTTATATTTGTATTTATATAGATATGCAGATTATATATGTTTATATATGTACGTATATATATATACACATACATATATATAAATGCATATATATGCATATGTATATATGTGTATATGCGTGCGTGTAGATAGACCGAGGCACAAGAAAGCAGAAAAACAAACGTGAAGAACACAAAAAGGGGGCAGGGTAGATACACCCTGACCCCCTAGGCCTGCCCAGGTGGTCCCATAAGGACAAAAAAGCGCACATTAAAAAAAAAAAACCTGGTCTGTTTTTTTTAAAATTACCCCCCGGGGGGAACAAATCGCGGCGGCATAGTGATATAGAAGTGTGGGGGTCCACAATCCCCCCCACACTGCCCCGGGGACCGCCACCCGGGGGCAAAGCAACGCAGCCCCTTGGCACATACTGGAGGCTCCTGGTGGGCTACTTGGCCCCCAGGGACCCCAGGATGCAAGGGGAATTAGTTCCTATTCTACAAACACGCCAGGGGTTGCGCTGCAGAGAGGTGTAAAAAAGGGTGTGGCCTCATTACACCTCTCTGCAATGCAGCCCCCTGGCGCATACTGCAGGTTCCAGGTGGGCTAATTGGCCCCTAGGGACCCGCAGTATGCAAGGGGAATTAGTTCCCCCTCTGCAAACACGCCCGGAGGCTGCGTTGCAGAGAGGTGTAAAAAAGGATGTGGCCTCATTACACCTCTCTGTAATGCAGCTCTCTGGCTTATACTGGAGGCTCCTGGTGGGCTGGTTGCCCCCCAGGGACCCCCAGTTTGCAAGGGGAATTAGTTCCTCCTCTGCAAACGCGCATGGGGTTGCGCTGCAGAATGTTGTAAAAAGGGGGCGTGCCCTCTGAACACCTGCCTGCAAAAATGTAGTAAATCAGTATAAAAAAATAACAATTAATACATTTAAAAATTGTCATTTAAAAAACCTTCGAAATTCAATGAAAAAACCATAGGTTTCAGGCCTTATATAGTTAGGAATTAGCATTTAGAACACCTTGCAAATTCACTTAAAAAACCATAGATTTCAGGCCTTATATAGTTAGGAATTAGCATTTAAAAAACCTTGCAAATTCACTGAAAATACCATAGGTTTCAGGCCTTATATAGTTAGGAATTAGCATTTAAAAAACCTTGCAAATTCACTGAAAAAACCATAGGTTTCAGGCCTTATATAGTTAGGAATTCGCATTTAAAAAACCTTGCAAATTCCCTGAAAAAACCATAGGTTTCAGGCCTTATATAGTTAGGAATTAGCATTTAAAAAACCTTTGAAATGCACTGAAAAAACCATAGGTTTCAGGCCTTACATAGTTAGGAATTAGCTTTTTCTAAAAACCTTTGAAATTCACTCAAAAAACTATAAGTTTTAGGGGTGTTATAGTTAGCTGGACATTTCACTCTCATTTCCTTCTATACCTAAAACCAGAGTATAGTTTCCTTCATACTCCGTTTTCTAACAACATAGCCTATAATCAAGAAGAAACGCTATACGTATTCTCTTTAAATAAATTTTTTGCCCGCCCAACCATAGTTCTGATTTTGGGAATTGTTGAATTACAAAAGCGATTGCATCACATTTCAACAGAGCGGGGCTTTTGAAGCTGGCGCTTCCATGCTAGCAATCGGAGACTCCCCTTTTCACCATTTGCAAAATCGAAGTGATACATCATGGTGAGACAAATGACTTGGGAGGTGAGCGCTATAGTTCTAATTTTATGAAATGTTGCTTTACAAAAGCGCTTGCATCACATTTCAAACAAAGTGGAGCATTTGAAGCTAGAGCTCCCATGCTAGCAATCGGAGACTCTTTTTTTCACCATTTGGATAATCGGAGCGATACACCATGGGGAGACAAATGACTTGGGAGGCGAGCGCTCTAGTTGAGACGTTTCACAGTTATCGTCTTACGGGTCAACAAAGGCATTGTAATCTTTGGCTCTAGGAGAGACCTTTCGCATTAATCACATCTGGGGCAGCTTAGACTTTGGACCGCAACTAACAATCTGAATTGGGCAGGCCCTTCCGGTTCACACGCACACACCACCCGAAGCGGGAAAATCGAGGCAATTAAGTATAGTATAAATTAGAGATCCTCACAGCCAGACCATATAGAACGGAGCAGCGAGGAGGGGACGTTAGTACAAGGAAGTACCCTGGTACAAGTAAGTATGGCATAGCCGCATCAGAGAAGCCGACCTTTGTTTTAATTCTACAAACCAAAGGACTTTAGACTAATCTAATGCCTTAAATTTCCTGTCTACAGAGAGCTATTAGCACCTTGTCCCCCTCGTTTTGTAAGTCTCATGAGGCACCCGCCTTCCATACAACAAGTATGTAACAAACCCTTTTTTTTGGCATAAGTTTCTTATCTCCCACAAATGATTAACAATACTCCAGTCGCCACAAGGACTACCTCGGAGCATTTTTGTGTAGTGTGTGTGCTTTTTTTAAGTGTTTGTGGGTCTTGTATTGTTTTTTTTTTTTTACAGGACACTGCACCAGTGCAAATAGTTCACGTCTACATTAATAATAAGCACTGTATATATCACTTTTGCAGGTCACTACTGTTACATCCGGAATGGTGTGCATACCTGACTATTGTGTTTCTTTTTCAGATTACACTAAAGGAATTTCCTTATGGTATCGTATTTTTAATTGAGACCATTGTTCTCCTACTTGTAGCATTTACTACCTGTTTATATAGTATCTAACCATTGATGACATTGGCATACATGCTATGTGAGTAGCGTAGGGATCTGTTAACCTGTCCTGAAGAAGAAGCAGCACGCTTCGAAACATGTTGACACACACAGGAGGTCTTGTACATTAACACAACACACCTCAGCCTCACACCTTTTTAACAATACCGGCACCATGGAATATTAAAGTTTTCTACTCCACAGGAGCTTTGTATTTTTTAACACTCACTTATCACTCACTCCTAACCCTGCCACTCGCCCTCTTTTCACACCACACATAGTAAACAACATCAGTGCTCCCGCGTATTCCCAGGTAGTGACACGCTGCGTCCCGTAGAGGGGCGCGAAGACCCTACGATGAAGCACGACACCAAGGGCCCTTTTGGTGGGTGAGGCGTATTTAGGAAACACAATGTGCTTCCAACCAAAGTAGGAAATGCACATGACCCTTGATTTAAATCTCAAAAATAAACCTCTTGCCAGGCCCAAACCATCCCTTTTTATAAATATGTCATCCCTTATCATGAAACTAACCCCCATGTGTTCTCACTCCTCCTATCCCTAGTGTGTGGGGTGACTTTTGGGCTCGAACACACGTCTCAATGCCTCCCTGGCTGTTCATGGGACTCACTGCCCCGTAAGCTTGACAATGATCTAGCATGGTAATTATCCCCCCGGGCCCTAGGTGTCTGAGTCATTAAACATCAAAGTACAAACAGTAACATTCCCCAGGGCCTTCAGGCTGATTCTTCAAGAGTAAGGTTATATTTTGGCTAACTCAACTTGACTATGGTGATATTTGGGCTGACTCATAGGCACAAGACAATGAGGATATTTGGCCTGACTCATAGGAACATGACTATGGGGATATTTGGGCTGACTCAGGATTTGGGAACAGTATTTATATCGTACTCAACCATGAGGCAGTGCTTGGCTTGCTCACTGGTTGAAGAGGACTGATCATCTTCAGCGATCCCGCTCACCTGAACATCTCCACGACATGGCTGAGCTTCTTCTGCATTGTAGCTCTCCTGAGAATCTCCAACACTGTGACATCTTCTCCCCTGCAAACCCAGTGAGACAGCGAACACCACCCCTGCAACACCGGACCTAAATGGAGAAAAGATGGTTAAGTACCATCCGTAAGGTTAGTACTCTAACAGAAAGCATATCAACCAAAGACTTGTTGTTTTGATGCTGAAAATCAGAAAACAGACCAACCCTCTAACATTGAGACATTGTGGATATTTTTTAGTGTGCATACCAAGGCCTTGGTATTGGTGCCCAATGACATTCATATGTGCCATTCTTTATTGTGCTGTAGTCTGTGAATCCAAAAGCACACTCTAGCACACCTTGTGCCTAGTGTTGACTAAACAAGGTGTAAATTAGTGTGTGCTGTGAAATCACGATATAGCTTCTGCCTGGAGTGCCGCAACTCCAAGTGTAACAGTTGATTATTGGAAGTCTATGCAACAAAAGATTCATTATTGTGTAAGTGACTGTTAGTACATCTATCAAAAGCATGAGGGAATATTTCACGACTACTCATTTGTTAAAAATCCTCTCTACTTGTATTTACAGTACAGTTCACTGCCTTCTACAAGTACGCACATATCACGACGACTCATTCCAGCACTAAGAGACATACAGACAACTCCAAGAATATGGTAACTGAGCTCGAAGGTACGCCAGTCTCTCTGTTTGTTATTTTGTCCCAGCCCCTCTTCCCTTCTGGGATGCAGTTGATTCATGGTTACAATTCCCTGATCAGACGCCACCATAGGAGAGATAGGAGGTCTAGCATCATCTCTGTGGACATTAGCCAGGTGAGTGGTATGACACCCTAGGGTACTTCCTGGACAGCCCAAAGGACGGGGTGCAGTTTATTTACTAGGTGGATCATGTACTCTTAGGTTTACATGTCCTGCTAGTGAAAAACGTTTAAATTCATTTTTAAATACTGCAAGGCCTATCTCTCCGATAGGATAATACTAGATTTGCCTTATTATATTTTATTAATTTCCAAATGAGTAGAGATTCCTGGTTCATGTTTGGTGTCTCTGCATCCTAATTTAAAATCCTAACATGATGAAATCACATTTTAATTATAATTCTGAAAAAGCAGCTTTTGGAAAATTGCCATTTTCTTGCCTCAACCATTTGGAACCTGTCTCTGGTCAGATGACTGGGTATAGTTGGCAGCTGGGCTTTGTGCATTTCTCTTAGACAGCCACACACAATGGTAGCTTAGGTGTGACTGGATGGACCATCACTGGCAGGGTGGGAGGGAGGAGCTAGGCCCAGCCTCACTTACACCTGAATAGGCTGTATGGTGTCTCCACTCAAAGGGCCTAACGGTACTGCATTTTTAATGCAGCTAGCTTGAAGCAAGGGCAGAGGGCAGGGAGTTCTATGCACTTTAAAGACACTGTCTAGAAGCATTTCCCACGTTCCAGAACCAGGGTACCAGTGTATAAAATAAGAACCTTACACACCACCACTTCAGTACACTTCTGGACTTCTGTATACTCTACCAGGAAGAAGGACTGCTGTGTTGTTACAAGGACTGCCACTCTGCTTGACTGCTACTCTGAAGGAGCTGCTACCTTGCTGTGATTACCTACTGCCTGTTGCCTTCTTGCCTGGGGAAGAAGAATTGGACCTGCAACTCCATCGTGAGCCTAGGACCCTAGAGAGACTCAAAGGCTAGACTTCTGGCCTTCTGATCTGAGCCTGAGGGACATAACAGGCTCCCCCACAGGTCCTGGGCCCGTCTTCAGCCAGTTTCTGACTCCCAAGAGGCGCCTCTCAAGTCCTTGGCCCTTAGTGTGGCTCCAAGTGCTTAAATTAAAGCTTTTGGGCTCTTTACAACTGCAAACAGGCCAGTTTGCACCAAAACCATGTTTGTTTACATGGAAATTCAGCGTAAGCTGCCACAAGTTCATCTTTTCGCATAGAAAATATCAGTCACTCAAGTGGTCAGCCAACATGAAGCTCCAGCCTGCCCGTCCGCGATGCCCGGCCTGCTCCTCACACAATGCTGACTACCACTAGCAACAGTCTCCTTGCTCCTGATGATCTTCTTCCACGTGAATGGGACTATTGGCACAAAACTTCAGAAGGTAAACCTGCAGCAGAACTAATCTGGGACTTTATCCGACCGGCGAACCATCGCCTTCGGCTTCAACTTTTGAATTTGACCCAGTCCTTCGCAACCAGATATCCCTGGTTAGGTGCTATTTTACAGTTTATTCTTTAAAAATTCATAACTACGGTTCTACTTATTGAGTTTTTGTTATTTTGATCTTGTTTTATTACATTTTTCTTTATTTTTCTAACCTTGTGTGAGATTCTTTTTGTGTGATGTTTTCACTGATTTTCTGTTTGAAGTGTTGCACAAATACTTTACACATTGCCTCTAAGTTAAGCCTGACTGCTCTGTGCCAAGCTACCAAGGAGCTGAAGAATGGTTAATTTGCCGTTTGCTTGTGCCTTATCCTGACTAGGATTGTGGTTGCTGCTTGACCAGTCAACCAGTAACTCAATTTCTAACAGTGGCACTAGCGTAATTCTACTGCCAATCCTCATTGAGGGAAATGTGGACGATTAAGAGAGGCCACAACTAAGGTGGTTGAACTTCCAGTGCTACAGAGATCAATAATGGAATGGACATGGAATATAATTTGGGTAGAATCTACTCAGAGGCTGATAAGTCTTATCATGCTCCATAGCGTCAGAAAGTGAAATTGAACTGGGTAGTTTTAACTAGGTGGGAATTACTAAGTTAAAAAAAACAATTTGCAGTGCAGCAAAAAAAGTATAAGATCCATGCTGAAATGAAGTAGAATTTCCCAAAGGCAAATGGTGGTTCCAAACTGTGCAAAAGGGAGACTGACTATTGGCACTGCTAGACTAAATTTGTGGGGCACTGGATCATCATTAGAATATTGTCAAAGAAAAAGATGAAGGTAATGTCCTGGATTTTCAGGTGAGCTACAATGGATCTACAGGGATCTACTGAAGCATAAAAAGGAGTAAAACAGGTCAAAAGAACTGAAGAAAAACTTTTACAACCTGCCCTACTACTGGAATTTCAGAAAGTGTGAATGAACTTTGTAGAAGTAACTCATGAAACAGGGATCTTCGAGATCTAGCCATACCATCCCATTGCTCAGTATCTGACTACTTTCAGCAGATGGGTGTGTTACGACTCGAAGTAACCTTGGACACTCCTGCATTTTTTAATAAAAAGAGAGAGTACACAACCCCACTATGTGAGGGACTGAAATAATACCCTCTTTCTTGAGTATATTGGTATCCCCCTGACCACCAGGGCTCATTATTTTGGGGAATGAATAGCGTGAGAACCTATTTAGACATATTTAACCAACGTTTTGATGAATATGATGACAACATATATAGACCTACCACATTAATTAATACTGATTCTAAGATCTTCTCCAAAGTCATTGCCACAAGACTATCTCTAAATATCGAACCACTAGTTTCTAGGTGGCAACACAGATTTATCCCTAAAAAAGGCACAACCGAACATGTCCGCCGTACCATCACTTTATTTGATGCTGCAGAGGTGACAGGAGACCCGATCTCATTAATTCTTCTAGACGCCGAAAAAGTGTTTGATTGGGTCTCCTGGCAATTTCTCTGGACTATCATGCGGCGTGCTGTTTTCGGGCCGAGGATGATCCAGGCAATACAAGCACTGTATCATATCCCCACAGCCAAAATCTTAGTCAATGGTCACCTGTCAGAGCAAATAAAGATATCATGAGGAACGAGGCAGGGGTGTCCCTGCTCGCCCTTACTCTTCGCCCTTTATATTGACCCCTGATAAGAAGAATAGAACTAAATCCCGTAATAACACCTGTGAGCAGATTTGGCATAGATGCAAAGATCATGGCTTATGCCGATGACGTAGCTATAATTACCCCGGAATCCGAGCTAGCTATTAGCGCCCTGGAGCATGAGGCCCAAGAATTTGGACTGATTTCTGGCTACGCTCTGAATAAAATAAAAACTCAGATTGTGGTCATACGGAAAATAGACTGGGTAGACAGTAGAATTAACAAGAAAGCAACATATTTAGGTGTTAATATTGTCTCAGACCTCGATAAAGTGGTTGCAGAGAATCTGACTTCGCTGGCCGTTAATATGAAAAAGTCACTTGGGAGAATTGACATCTTGCATCTAATTATCATAGGTAGATGCAATGTATTAAAAATTACTTATTTTCCCAAATTACTGTATTTTTTTTACGGGCAATTACGCTTGTTTTTATTAATCATATATTCTCAGCATTCAACCAAATTTTCTCTCAATTCATCTGGGCATATACGCAGCCAAGAACGGCCTTTAATCTTCTCTATTTAGCTAGGGAAAGAGGCGAGTAGCCGCTCCCCAACTTAAAACTATATTATTGGGCTGCTGCCCTTCAACATTGTAGTGAACTACTGTGTGAGGATTGTACCCTCGGCCCTTCCGGCTTACCTTCCCCCTATCTTTTGCTTCTTGGTGAAAATATAAGGGGGTGTCTCTGGCGCAATCTGGAGTATAGCTACTACAATAGGGTCAGGTTTAAAACTATGAACAGCGCTTATTGGGTCTTCAGTAAAATCCGGAAAGTATTTGGAATCGCCAAACTGAACTATTATACCCCTGTCAGAAATAACGATAACTTACTGTTAATATTTAAGCACACATATCTTCAACAGTGGTATTCGGGAGGTATACGTAGAATAGGAGATTAGTTTAGTAATAACCGCATTCGGTCATTTGAGGAACGGAAAACTTGCTACAATTTAAATAATAATCAGATAAAACAGTGCCATTGCAAGCTTTTTAATAAATAAAACTGGGGGCAACGCTGGGTTTACAGCGATGGATCTTATAGATAATTTACTTGGCATTAACCTACCTAGGATTGGAGATATTTATCTTCTGCTCAATGAACACCGACCAGATGACCTAAGCAAGGTAGATGCTAAATGGCAGCTTAAATTAAACACGCCACCTAATGCCTTTTGCTCCGCCTTGGGATTAGCGCAAACATATCTGCTATCCCCTAAACTACAAGCACCATTTTATAAGACGGGCTATTTTTTGTATATAACTCCCAACAGGGTTGCTAAGTGGGCTTCTGGCCCTGGAACCTCTTGCCCACGTTGCACTGAATTTAGTGCGGATTCAGTGCATATGTTCGCTACATGCCCAAAGCTCGACTCAATATTGAAAGAGATACAATGGTTTTTAGGCAGAATACTTTCTTCAAATATTCAATTTACACCAACCACTATTATGCTCGGGCTTTATGATCGACTTGACCTTAAGGAGGGGGTGCATTATTGTTTGTTGCAATGACCATCTTGCGAATATGTATCGCTATGCACTAGAAGGACTTGAACCCCCCATCTTTTGGGCAATGGTAAGCTAGACTACTTGCTACTTATAGGCTAGAAAGAGCGATTTACACTAAAAAGGGCAGAAGGGAAAAGAAAAGGGGCCTGGTGGTTTGGGATCCCTTAATCAGATGGCTAGATACTTTGAATACTTAAACTGTACCATGAATTGTTTTTGGAATTTTTCCCTCTGCTCCCCGCCTATTCCCCCCTCCTCCTCGCCCCCCCCCCCTGTCGGTTCCCCCGCCCCTCACCTGCTGCCTCCCCTTTTCCCTCCTGATCTCCTTTAGGGCCGTCTGTCCCTCTGCTCTTTTTTCGAGGATTGGATATCTTCCTCTTTTTTTCCTCTACTTTTATTATTAATTTTCTTTTTTCCTCTCCTCGCGTCCTCTTTATTGTTGATAGTTGTATAGAAGACGTTGGAAACATTTACTTTTATTGATATGTTTATGCCTCAATGTTTGTAAATATAACATGCGTTTTTTTTTCTTTTCTCTCTCTCACGGACCCAGGGTGGGGGGCGGGGGGGATGTTGTTTGAAGATGAAATAATCAATTTATAAATGGATGGTAATGTAAAAAACATAAAATAAATAAATTAAAAAAACTAAACTTTGATGAATTAGTCACACAAAGAGATTGTTGGTGTCTTCAGGACCCATCCTCATGAGAATGACCTTGTGACTATGCACAGATATGTCAGAATGGGCATCCTTTAGGGAACCGAGCACACACTAGGCCCAACCATGGAAGCAGTACAAGTCTGCCTCATTAGAAGAGGGTGTCAAATTGTCAATGGAGTGAAGGATGTGCACTAGGGAATCTGTCTATGTTGTCACACATATATAGCATGACATTGTAGGATAGGGACCCTCAAGTACAACATATACCCCTGTGACATCTGAAGTACAGTAGAGAACCAAAGAGGCATGAACGCCGTAGTATGAGTGGATGGAAACAATTTGCTGGAGTAGTGATGCCTAAGCTCCAAATGGGTAAGTTAATAAAATTGGGGATCTTGGTCATAGGCTGGAGTCAGGAAGTCAAGAGTCAGTATTCTTCTTCCAGCATGTGTCTTCATCAGATGAAGTCTTCCCAGGCCCAGCAATGTTCTGAGTAGGTGGAGGTGGAAGTGCCAGATTTACCCGTGCAGTAGCCTCTGATTGGAGGAACTCTTCTGCCCATTGTTCTGCCAACTGCTTCTGTCACTCACAGATAACTAATCCCACCTAAGTGGTCAGCCATCGTTAACACCCATTGACCTTTCCAGGGCTCAGACACAAGAAGCACTCTAAGCCAGAGTTGTTTACTCTCCCACCCAGAGCTCTGTATTCCAGCTCTGGAAGTCGGATTGGTGCAAGAACTGGTCTTTTCCTCACTGTGACTTGAAAAGGGCCCTTTAGAGGGTCATGGGAATGTGGAGAAGCCCTCCCTGGTAATTCCAAGTAAAAGAGGTAGTGCTTAAGTTGCCCTTTGTGCTGCCAACTGTTCTTGTCCACTCCCAGAGAGCTATTCTGATTAAGTGGTCAGCACTTGATGCCCATGGACATTTAGTGTGCCCAGAGGCAAGCTATTTTCCTCTAAGTCAAGGTTGTCAACTCATTCAGCCAAGTATGTGTATTCCAGCTCTAGAGGTGTGATGAGTGGCAGAACTGATTTTAAGTTGGTTCTGACTAGGGTAGCCTAAAGTAAATGTTTGAAAAGTTTATTTTCTCTTTGTTATAAAACATCTGTCTTCACCATTAAGTCAGATTTTAAACAATAAACAGGAAATAACTTTGAAGCATCTTTCTAGCCCTTCCCTAAGCGGAGGAGGAAAATAAAGATTTGAATTCCTGTGTCTAAAAAGTCTAACTTAGCCTATATAATAAAATAACTTTCAGGTTTTATTTCACTGTGAGGGCACCCTAACCTCTATATATAGTGGACCTACAGGCGTGCTTTAGGGTTGACTAAGGAATATATGAAAATAGGCATTTCTTACATGCAAAGGCATTTGTCCCTGTCATGTGTCACAGCAGTGTATTTAAACTGCGGACTAGCCAGAGCACAATGGTGCTTCTAGCAGAAACATATTTTTGTCATTCTTGCTGCTCACATTTAATATTTACCTTTCCATGCCCTAGATGCACTTAATGCACCATTTCAAAGGGACTTATAAGGAAGTTTAATACCCCAAATAAAGTAGTTCAAATGTACAGCAAAAGTTTTAGAGGGAAAGTAGAGCCACTTTACCACAGTTTAGCAGAGATAATGTGTCACAGAATTCTAAAACTGGCAGGAGAGGAGGGGAGGTCTAGGGGAAATGAGAACTACTAGCACGTAGTATATAAAAGAAGAAGCATGGTGTTAAGCTCGTTGGGATGCCAGCACAAGTAGCTGTGGAAAAAGTAGGTATGAGGTAGGTTTTATGGATCTGATTAAGAAAGAGAGAGAGCAAAACATATTTGTGTCAGTGATAGTGTAACAACAATAAAGCGGGTGATGGACTAGAACTGTAGGTTTATATGGAGAGACATCAGGACCTGTTACTGCAATAAAGATGTGTTGCATACAATGTGTAACTCCTTGCCTCACTTTCAAATTCATTGCTAACAGCATGTGTATACCTCTTGATTTACCACGCCCCACAATGCAAACAAAATGTCCAAGTGTGAATGCCTGTACCAGGGGAAGTAAAGAGCTGCTGCCTTAACTGTGTTTTTGTATTTAATTGTCTTATTAGACTATCACCAAATGGTTTGCTCACAGTACCTCACTCAGAATGACATACGCTTAAGAAAAATCAGCCACATATTTGATACAGATATTGGCAAAGCCAATAGACTGGCTGTTTAAAAGGTGAAAGTGCTTCTCCCCTGACTGGATAATTAGTGTGTTTGTACATGGTTGCGTGGACAGGGGGTGGGTGAATTCTTTGGCTTACCTCAGTGAGGTTTTAAGAGACCCTAACCCAGGCAAATATAGTGACAGTGGCTTTGCCTGTTGTCTAAAAGGTGGATTTTTAAAATTACCCATATCAGACGACTTTTAAGAGAACAGCACTGGTTATCAGATCAAGCTTGTACTACCACCTACAGAAATAGATATAGAGTTGCACTACCTCAAAAGCAACATTTCTCTCCACCAATCCAAAACATGCTCACCAGAACTGCAAGTTTATTTTACGGTGTTTCAACACTTCTCCAAATCCACCCACCTGTAGCCATTTCTTCAGTCATTCGACTCCGACCAGGCACCTGGAATATTCACACTGATAAACTCCCCTCCTTATAGTGACAAACAGTGCATAACTCGTAAAAATAAATACATGCTAGGGCCCTGTCAGGAATCCACTTCCGATTGCTGCACCGTTGCTGCTGTCGGTACTGCCAATTACAGTTTCAACTCATCTTCTTACCCTCACGCTCCTTCTACAAGTGTGACAATTCCGGACCCCCAAAGCTATTAGACTGGTTGTGGCAGCAGGTATTAGTCATTTTTGATGTATATTGAATTAAGAAACAACTGTTGTTTTGTTTGGCTCTAAATTAGACAAACAGCACCACCATGTGGCCACCTGTCATAAGCACCAGTTTTAACAATTAGGTGCCAGTATTGAGCACTAGAAACCACCAGCACAAATGAAGCATTGGTGACAAACCTCTACTGGAAACCCATGGCTTCTAGAAAAAACTTACACTAAATCAATATTTCTCAAGCTGAATGGCTGAAATTGCACACCACCATTTTGTTCTCTCCTATTCTTTGCCTTTCCACCTTCAGGAAAGAGATGAGGCAACTACTTTCCAATTGCCACTTCCACTCATCTCTCTAGCTTCTGTGTGCTGCTACCAGCACCCAAATGCATGCCACCCAATGGCTGAACCACCATAATGAAACAAGAGAAACCCTCTTGTGACCTGGCTCAGGATACACACAGGGACGGCTTTCGCGCCAGTCTCTTTCTCAAACCCCACCTCATGTGACTTCTTTCTTAATGAATTCCCTCACTACCATTCTCCAATAGGGCCCCTCATCGCTCCATGGGCCCTCTTGGACATAAATTTTAATTTTGTTTAAAGCACTACTCATAGTTCCCTCACATTCAGTTTTGTGATCTGCATCGTACTGTAGAGGTGGGCCTCAGCCAAGCCTACCAGTGCTAGGGGTTCGCCCTTCTCTGCACGCAAGTCCTCAGACAACATAATAGAAGTTGGCACGGCAACTGAAAGGTTAAAGAAAAAATGTATTAAACCTCATAAGGTGGAACTACATTCACACAACACCCTTCAGCAGTGTATGAAGTAGCACAAGGAGTACCCACACAGGAGCTCAAAAGAAGACAGTACAAACACACATAAGAGAGTTACATATACAAATGGTCATACAGAAATGCACAGTCAACAGTAAGGGTGGAGCTAGCAGTTGCAGATTCCGGTAAAATCAACCTGACAGTTACAGACTAAAGCATGTGTATGAACAGTTACAGATTCCTCTGCGCATGTTCAGAGTGGCAAGAGTCTAAGTATAACTAGTCCTCTAAGCAGAGCACGAGGGTAAACAACAGAGAAGAAGGAAAAAGCACATGGTGAGCACATGGCAGACAAAAAGGCTGCTGAAAACAAGATGGCTTCAGCTAAATGCTAACACTGATCGCTGTCAATTTTCTACAGACGACCCTTTTAGCATTAGCTGAAGACATTTATGATCTAGGATAGTCCTTGTATACATCTTGTACATCAATTTGCATTAAATTATTAGTTTCTTTGTCTAATATTTTCTGGGCATTCATTTGTACAACATTTTGTTTAGCAGGAGTACACGCAGTAATACAAGCAGAGCAAAACACTGTATACATATTGTATACATACGCAAGTAGAACAGAGAATAATATTCATAAGATAGTAACTACTTTTCCAACCGAAAGTTACAATTAACACCCAAAACCTGCTGGTAAAAGTCCATGTGCCAGTATCGGGTGGATTTCAGCAGCAATCTTATGTAGTTTAGAGATTGCATCAAAAACTGAGGTGGCATTGTCAGGTATATAGATGCAGCAGCTACTTCCACAGCTTCCACTACACGAGTCAAACGTCTGATCTTTCTACTGTTTAAGGCAGCACCAACAAAGAAGAATAGTCCCAGGTTGAAATCAACATATTGCTGTAGTGCAGTGTCAGTCTGGTCCACCTCATCATTACTTATTGTTCTCCTGCATCTGTTCTTAGTGATATCATTAAACAATCGATAGTCCTTATGATAGGATGCAGGTGCCAGAAACACAGGTGGTAATAAAAAGGACACATAGCAGATTCCGGACCATCCAACAGGTAGATGATAGTATCCCTTGTTACCGCAGACAAAGTAGATATTATGCGAAAAGATTAAACTACTATTATTGACACCTTCAATGGTCAAAACTAGAGTACATTTGCTTCTTCCTACTGGGATTCTCCCCACACTGCTTATACACAAGTCTGCTCAGGCTCTAGTGAAAGATATTACAAATGGTCCATTACCCTTGGTTGTTCGCATATTTGGGAAAACATAAGACGTGGAAATATTTCTAGGTCGGTACTCCTGCCACTCCTATTTAGTTCCTTCAGCCTGTGGATTGCCATCTTCATCTGGATAACACACTTTATTGAGATGATAGTTTATTTTCCCTACAGCTATACTAGTAATGTTAGCCCTTTCAGAAGTGATTAGAAGTGCAAACTAGGCTTGACAAGAACCATTATGGGAGAAGGGAAGGGGAATGAAAGGTGTTCCTCCCTTCTTCTGGTGAGCCGGTATCATCCCACATACCCAACAGTCAGTAGTGTTTGTAGCACTGTGAGTATGATGTAACATCTGGATGAACGTGTTATTCGAATAAGATTGTCTATGCTGGAGTAGTGGCAGTCAGCAATTGTCGAGCAGAGCCATTCCCTCTACAACCCAAGTTATCACTACCATAGCAACCACAGTGACAACAAATCCAGTAATGCACATAGTTTTTGTATTGCACATTCTGGAAGAAGTTGAAATTCTCTCCTTTGGCATATCCATCCCACTGGTTGAAATATCAAAAATCGTTGGAGCTTTAAAGTCCTGGGCAGCCGTTGGTTTCTTCGCTGAGGGTCAAGACGGGTGTTGTCATATTGATACGCATTACCTATATACTGTGTTAAGTTAGCATGAGCTTATTAAATGTTTTAAACGCCATTTTACCTTTTGCTACTTCTGCACACGACACATAATTGTTATTTTCGCTTTCAGCCCAGTAGAGCGTTGTGATTTACTCGAGAATAATATGTTATTGCTCTGATATCAGCTTTGCTTGGTAAACTGTGTCTGTACAGTGAGTGCTGAAGCCTTCAAGGATAACTCGACACAGTGTTGTTGTGAGGTCCGATCTTCGCACCTTCCTAGACATAACATACATGCAAGCGGCAGCCAAATTCTGGCTTTAAGCACATTTTGTATTGCTGCACATAGGGCACACGTTACACTTGATGGTGCTTCGCAAGCAGAGAGCTGGTGGAAGATGATGTGATCCCTTCACACTAGGATCTTGAGGTATGGGGCCGCCCTGCTAAAACCCAATGAGACCTCCTTAGATATAATATATTATGCTAGTTAGGGAGGGTGAGAATTAGGTGTTGTTAACCCCTATTCATTTCAGCATTTTTAGTATGTTGTCACCTTTTGTATTCTATGGACTAGTAACTATGATGATAACTTTGCTTCTTATAATATGTTTGCTTGTATTATCTAAGATACTGCGTTTGAGAACCCTGCATTAGTAAACAAATATTTCAAATATGCATGCGTCCTCATTTACTCCACGTTCTGGTTTGAAATGATTGTATAACGAAAGAGTGTTCATGTATTCCACGTGACCTGAGGTATTCTAAGTTCATGTTCTGGTTTGTCTAAACATTGGGAGTTTTTAATGACGAATGAGACACTGTAGCTAGCTCGGTAAGGGGATTTTGGGTACTGAGGTGAGTTTTGGCACACCCTTATTCACTGAGGTTCCAAGTCTCTATGCACAGTTCTGTAGGAGAACGGAATCCCTGCTACAGTGTCACTATGCAAAACCGATCCCGCCCTCCTTGCCACATCAGCTCCTTTTCACTAACCCAGGAAGGTAGCTCAACCAGTCTTTTTCAACAATGAAGGTTCTTTCCAGGGTCTCAGTTGATATCGGGATACACCAGAGTTCGTGTGGTCCAGGGAAGACTTCCGCAGGTTCTCCAGGTGATACAACTTGCCCTTTCTCCGTATCAAAAATCTCTCGATGGTCGATCAGAGCAGCAGGTTCCACCAGGGTAGACAGCACTATTTTGCAATTGGTGGAGTGCACCCAGTTCCTTCTGTTCGTCACTCGAACCACAGTTCTCGTCGTGGGGAGCACCTGATCCGTTCCTCGGCACCTGGGCTCCAAGCTGCTCGACCTCTGAAATACTCTGATCATCACATAATCATCGGGCCGGAGTCCATGGGCCTCACCTGTGGACCTGTCAGGAAGAGCTTCTCGAACCTGTTGATGAATAGAAATCAAACTGTCAGTCAACTGTGATAGGTAGTCACTCATCAATACACATGGTACATCATGTATGGGGCGTGGCTTAGGAATTCCCCAAATATTCATAGGCCTTCCAAATACCACCTCATATGGTGTTAGACCAGATCATGAGTGTGGCACTGATCTGATGGACAACAATGCCAAAGGTAGTGCATCTGGCCATTTCAAGGATGTAGAAGCCTGTATTTTCGTTAGCTTCAATTTTAAAGTAGCATTATATCTTTCCACTAGCCCTGCTGATTGTGGATGAAAAACTGCATGAAACATCTGCTTGATCCCTAATCCTTTCAGGACATATTCAACAAAAGTTTGCAAACACCGAATCTGGGGAAGAATTCTTTCAGAAGCACCTTTGCTGTGGTCAGAGCTGTATTATCTTTGGTAGGGTACACCTCAATCAATCAATCAATCAATCAAGGACATTTATAGAGCGCACTACTCACCCGGAGGGTCTCAAGGCGCTTGGGGGGGGGGGGTGCTGCTACTGCTCGAACAGCCAGGTCTTGAGCTTCTTCCTGAAGGAGAGGTGGTCTTGGGTCAGGCGCAGGTCGGCCGGGAGGGAGTTCCAGGTCTTGGCGGCCAGGTAGGAGAAGGACCTTCCTCCTGTTGTCGTTCTTCGGATGCGGGGGACGGCGGCGAGGGCGTGACTGGCTGATCGGAGGTGGCGTTTGGGAGCGTAGAAGTTGATGCGGTTGTTGAGGTAACTCGGGCCTTGATCGTGCAGGGCTTTGTGTGCGTGGGTGAGGAGACGGAAGGTGATTCTCTAGTTGACGGGGAGCCAGTGCAGGTCTCTCAGATGTCCGGAGATGTGGCTGCGTCGGGGGATGTCGAGGATGAGTCTGGCTGAGGCGTTCTGGATCCGCTGGAGTCTCTTCTGGAGCTTGGCGGTGGTTCCGGCGTAGAGGGCGTTGCCGTAGTCCAGTCGGCTGGTGACGAGGGCCTGGGTGACCGTCTTCCTGGTCTCGGTGGGGATCCACCGGAAGATCTTCCGTAGCATGCGCAGGATGTTGAAGCATGACGAGGAGACGGCGTTGACTTGTCTGGTCATGGAGAGGGAGGAGTCCAGGATGAAGCCCAGGTTGCGTGCGTGGTCTGTCGGTGTGGGTGCGGTGCCCAGGGCGGGGGGCCACCACGAGTCGTCCCAGGCGGAGGGCGAGGAGCCCAGGATGAGGACTTCCGTCTTGTCTGAGTTCAGTTTCAGGCGGCTGGTCGTCATCCACTCGGCTATATCTTTCATCCCTTCGTGAAGGTTGGCTCTGGCAGCGGCGGGGTCGTTGGTCAGGGAGAGGATCAGCTGGGTGTCATCGGCGTAGGAGATGATGTTCAGGTTGTGTTGGCGTGCGATGGGCGCGAGGGGGCTCATGTAGACGTTGAAGAGGGTGGGGCTCAGCGAGGATCCTTGAGGGACGCCGCAGATGACTTCGGTGGCCTCTGACTTGTACGGTGGTAGACGGACTCTCTGTGTTCTTCCGTCGAGGAAGGAGACAATCCATTCCAGTGCCTTCTCCTGGATTCCGACGTTGCTGAGGCGCTGCACTAGGGTGCGGTGGCAGACAGTGTCGAATGCTGCGGAGAGGTCTAGGAGGATGAGGGCCGCTGTTTCTCCGTTGTCCATCAGGGCTCGGATGTCATCGGTGGCAGCGATGAGGGCGGTCTCGGTGCTGTGGTTGGCTCGGAAGCCAGACTGTGAGGGGTCGAGGGATCCATTCGTCTCGAGGAAGGCGGCCAGCTGTTTGTTGACGGTCTTCTCGATGACTTTGGCTGGAAACGGGAGGAGCGAGATGGGGCGGTAATTCTTGAGTTCGGTGGGGTCCGCTGTTGGTTTCTTTAGTAGAGCGCTGAGTTCGGCGTGCTTCCAGCCCTCCGGGAAGGTGGCAGTGTCGAAGGAGGTGTTGATGATGTCCCGCAGGTGGGGTGCGATGACAGTGTCGGCCTTGTTGAAGACGTGGTGAGGGCAGGGGTCGTCGGAGATCCGGAGTGGATGGAGTACATTATGCGGACGGTGTCATCGGTGCTGATCGGAGTTCAGGCGCGGAGGGTGGTGGTGGGCGGCGTTGCTGCGGTCGTTGTGTGCGATGGTTGAATGCTGAAGCTGTTGTGTATGTCCGTGATCTTGTTGTGGAAGTAGGAGGCGAGGGAGTTGCAGAGGTCTTGCGATGGGGTGATGTCGTTGTTTCCGGCGTTAGGGTTGGAGAGCTCTTTCACGATGTTGAAGAGTTCCTTGCAGTTGTGTGCGTTGTTGTCCAGCCGGTCCTTGAATGCAGTTCTCTTGGTGGCGCGGATCAGTTGGTGGTGCTTCCGGGTGGCAAGCTTGAGGGTGGTCATGTTGTCCGGTGTTGGTTCCCTTCTCCAGATTTTCTCGAGGGCTCGGCAGTTCTTCTTGGAGCTCTTGAGTTCGTCGGTGAACCATGGGGCTTTGTTGCTGCCGGGTCTGCTGGGCGGGGTCCTCAAAGGGGCGAGTTCGTCCGCGCAGTTGCTGATCCACTTCGTGAGGTTGTCGGCGGCCTGGCTGGGGTTCGCTGAGCTGGCGGGAGGGTGCTGACTCAGGGAAGCGGCGAGCTGGTCGGCTGTGATCTTGTTCCAGCTTCTTCGGGCCACCTGTTGCTGGTGGTGGTGGATCGTCGTTCTTCTGAAGGTGAAGTGGACGCAGCTGTGGTCCGTCCATTGGAGTCCTGTGGCGTGGCTGAAGGCGATGTCTTTGCTGGATGAGAAGACGGCGTCGAGTGTGTGTCCGGCGAGGTGGGTGGGGGTGGTCACCAGTTGCTTGAGTCCCAGGTTTGCGAGGTTATCCAGCAGGGTGGTGGTGTTGCGGTCGTCGTTGTTCTCCAGGTGGAAGTTGAGGTCCCCGAGGAGGATGTAGTCGGCTGAGGGGAGGGCGAGCGGGCTGATGAAGTCGGCGATGTCCTCGCTGAATTGTGTGCGTGGTCCCGGGGGTCTGTAGATGAGGGTGCCTCTGAGGGTGGTCTTGGGGTTGACGTGGATCTGGAAGTGCAGGTGTTCGGCGGGTGCGATGGTGTCGTCGGTGTTGGGCGTGATGCGGATGGTGTTCCTGTGAATGATGGCGATGCCTCCTCCTGTCTGGTTGACGCGGTCTCTCCGGATGATCTTGTAGCCGTCCGGGATGGCGATGGCGATGTCGGGCGCTGAGGAGGCGTTCATCCAGGTTTCCGTGAGGAAGGCGACGTCTGGGTCTGTGGTGTCGAGCAGGTTCCAGAGCTCGACGGCGTGTCTGTGGACGGAGCGGGTGTTGAGCAGGATGCACTTCAGGTGGCTGCTGTTGTTGTCCGTCTTGGTCTTGGTGGGTGCGGGTGTAGTGCAGGTCCGGATGCAGGTGAACTTGCAGGAGCTGCAGCTGAAGGGTCCGTGGGTGCGTCTCGGGGTGGCTCGGTAGCATCCAGGGGTTCGGCCGGCGTTGAGTGCGTTGAGGGTGGCGGCGTCGTACGTCCGGCGGGTGGGCTGGGGTCTGCGGGGGCCAGGGGTTCCGGCGCTGGGCGCGGTCCAGGCGCGGACGGGCGCGGACGGGCACAGACGGGCTTACCTTTGGCGCACCTTCGGCGCACAATCGGCGCGCCCGCTGCGCGTCAACGCTGCGCGTACGCACGGTCGCCATATATGGCGAAGTGCGAGGGAGGGCGGAGCAGCTGGGAGGCGGGAGCGGGGAGGGTACAGAAGAAAAGTGGGCGTGGTTAGCGGCGGTGGCGGGAAGCGGGCAGGGAGGACAGCGCTAAACAGGGGGACCGGCAAACAACGAGCACAGTACAAAAAAACAAAATAAAGACCACAAATGCACAAGATAACTACTCAACAGTCAGGGGGCACACAGCAGAAAAAGAGGGGTACAGGAGTGCAGCGCTATCTCGCAGGAGACCACGCCGCTCGGTGGCAGGGGGCGTGGTCACACGGCGGCAGCAGGGGCAGCGAGGAGGCACACGCAGCAGCTGGTGGCCGTGCGGCGCGGGGGTGTCCTAGAATACTTACTGAAGGCACATACCACTACTAAGACATATTTTAGATTATTGCAGTGTTCAAGCTGAATATAATCCATTTGCAAAACTTCAAAAGGTACAGTTTGTATAGAAAACCCTCCCGTAGGCGTTTGTGTCCCTTTTGCCAGGATTATACTGGAGACAAATCAAGCAGGACTGTACTGTCATTTTAGCTGTACCTGCAATCTCTGGATGCTCCCATACTTGCATAAGCAATTTAGTTATTGAGGAAGCTCCAACATGTGCCGGCCCATGTGCCATGTGAATCATAAGTTGTAAATACGCTGTGGGCAGTTTCCACTTGGTCATCTCTTTATTCCTCCAGCAGTCCTCATCATCCAATGATCCTTCCTTAGACCATTGCTCTAGTTCTTCAGCAGAAGCAGATCTCTGCATGTCTAGCACTTCCTGCCTAACATCATGCCATTGTTTGGCTTGTGACTTTACTACATACATAGTTGTAGTACTTTGCTGCATTGCAGTCTCACGAGATTAGTGATCCGCAAAGGCATTGCCTTGTCCTATTTTATCAGTCACTTTCTTGTGTGCACTACATTTAACAACTGCTATTCTCCTTGGGTATGTCAAGGCAGTCAAAAGATTATGCACCAATTCTCCATGCATTATTTGCATCCCGTGGGATGTAAGAAAGCCTCTTTCCTTCCAGAATAACCCAAAATCATGAGCCACTCCAGAAGCATAGCGGCTATCTGTATAAATGTTCACAGACAAGTCAGTACTGAGTTCACACGCTCGTGTTAAAGCTATTAACTCAGCTGCCTGAGCTGACTTCTGTGGGATACGAGCTGTCTCAACTACCGTCTGAAGTGTTGTAATCACATATGCAGCTGATGTCGTGCCATCTGGTAACTTCAAACAAGACCCATCAATCCACAATTCCCAATCAACATTTGTGAGGGGCGTGTCTTGCAAATCGACACGACCCGTTGTCTGTTCCTCAGTAAGGAATATACAATCATGTGACTCCTGTGACTGAGACTGAGTCGCTGGGTATGGCAACAAAGTAGCTGAATTCAGGGTTGAACATCTTTTCAAGGTGATATCGGAAGCCAAAAGTGTCAATTCATATCCTGTCATACGAGCACTGGTTAAGTGCTGCTTCTTGGTTTGGTTCAGAAGGGCATCAACTGCATGGGTACTAACACCAATAATTTGTGTGACAAAACTATCCCTTCACTCTGACGTATAGACACAGCTGCCGCTGCAACAGAGTGGAAGCACCCAGGCAATGCACGGGCAACTGGATCAAGAACAGCTGAAAAATATGCACAAATATGCAAAATATGTCACCGTGTGTCTGTACTAAACTGACAATGCACACCCATCTCTCTCGTGTACATAGAGTGTAAAAGTCTTAGTGTAATCTGGAGTGCCTAATACTGGTGCAGAACAAAGAGCTTTATGCAATTGATGCATAGCATTCTGACATTCAGTCTTCCATGGAAGGGGCATTGGAGTATCTTTAGTCAGAAGAGCCAACACGGGTTTAACAATGTGTGAAAAGCCTAAAATCCATTGCCTTCAAAAAGAGGTAAGACCAATGAATGCTCGGATATCTTTCTAAAATTGCTTGAATGCGATCTGGTGTAAGTACACGTCCCTCCTTAGACATAAGGAGACCCAAATAAGTCACCTTCGGTCCACAATACTGCAATTTCTTCCGTGAAACTTTGTGATGGTGAGATGCAAGGAATGAAAGCAAAGACAGTGTACCTTCTTCACACTGTTCGGGCGTATCAGCTGCCAACAAGATGACATCGACATATTGTATGAGAGCCACTCCCGTAGATAAAGGAAAAGAATCAAGCTGTCTTTTCAATGCTTGGCTGTAAACACTAGGACTTTCTGTATACCCCTGAGGAACTCTACAGATTCTATAGGATCGATTATTCAAAGTGGAGCCGAACAAATACCGAATGGGAATTGAAAAGAAAGCATTCTTCAAATCAATTACGGTGAAGGTAGTAGCCGTCGGAGGAACCAAAGTAAGAAGTATGGTGATGTCAGAAACTACCGGGTATTGTGGTACTACAATCTTGTTAACCTCACGTAAATCAATGATTAACCTGTAGATTTTAGTATCAGTGTCTTTCTTCAAAATAGGCAGAATAGGGCTAGGGATTTCTTACACAACCCCCACTTCAATCAGATCATGAACAATACGTACAAGTGCCTCTTCACCTTCTCGAGAAATTTTGTATTGAGGAAATCGTGGAAATGAAGCTCCCTCCTTGACACTAATATGCACTGGTGGAATAACAATTTTTCCCTACATCAGTGTCCGAAGTTGCCCACATAGTACTAGGGAAAGAAGCCAATGCAATATCTTCCCTAAGAAGACAGGACTTCTCAACCACTGGATAGTTATCATTCAAAATAGCATGTACACCTTCTGGGGAACAACGTATCGTAGTTCTGAAATACTTGAGCATATCAAGACCCACAATATTGTCCGGTGTGTTAGGGGAAAGCAGAAATGGACAAGGAGTAGTAAATGTATCAACATTGAATGCAAGTAGTTGTGACAGTGGGCTAAGGGAAGGTGTCCCAATGAAACCTATCGATGTAATGGTTAAGCCAGACAGGGTAGCCCTTGGAACCAATTGTTTAGACAAGGCGCTACAAGTAGTTTCTGTATCAACCAGAAACCGATCAGTAGAACCCAAAACACGTGCTTGGACATAGGGACCCTTCTGATGGACTGGAACTTCAACTCATTCCTTACCCCAACCTAGGCATTCCTATGCATAAGCAGAGTCCGTCAAATCCAAAGTCAAATAGTCAGATATATGATATTGATTATGCCTATCAAACGTATTCAAAGAATATGGAGGACGCCCCACAGTCTCAAATTTGGTGCACAGACATAATATCGACTCCAAAATATCGTTTGGACAGAATATCGAGTTTTAAATATCGTTTGGACAAAATATCGACAGGACAGAATATCGACAGCCAAAATATCGTTTTTAAGGTAAGTGAAGTAATATCGACTGTAAATAATATAGAAAGTGAAAATGTCCAAGTATATAATCTAGATAGTAAAAAATATCGTTTTTTAAATAATATTTAATTATTTATAGTGTTTTTATGTTATAATATGTGTGAAAAGTGTCATTTTATGTTATAATTATTTTTAATTAATGATTTTTTTTAAATTATTGTGTAATTTTATTCTGTAGCGGGTTGTGGGTTTATAGGGGAATAGGGTGGGAAGTAATTTAATTATAATTAATTAAATATGTAAATTTATTAATTGGTAGTAATAATTAATTAATTGGTAATTAAATAATATATGTTAATTATTTAAAATTTAATTGGTAATTAATTTAATTTAATTGATTAATTGCTAATTATGTAAATTAAAATAATGTATTTCCTGTAGCGGGTTGTGGGTTTATAGGGGAATAGGGTGGGAAGTAATTTAATTATAATTAATTAAATATGTAAATGTATTAATTGGTAGTAATATTTAATTAATTGGTAATTAAATAATATTTGTTAATTATTTAAAATTTAATTGGTAATTAATTGAATTTAATTGATCAATTGCTAATTGTGTAAATTTAAATAATTTATTTCCTGTAGCGGGTTGTGGGTTTATAGGGGAATAGGGTGGGAAGTAATTTAATTATAATTAATTAAATATGTAAATTTAATAATTGGTAGTAATATTTAATTAATTGTTAATTAAAAAATATTTGTTAATTAATTAAAATGTAATTGGTAATTAATTTTATTTAATTAATTAATTGCTAATTATGTAAATTAAAATATTTTATTTCCTGTAGCGGGTTGTGGGTTTATAGGGGAATAGGGTGGGAAGTAATTTAATTATAATTAATTAAATATGTAAATGTATTAATTGGTAGTAATATTTAATTAATTGTTAATTAAAAAATATTTGTTAATTAATTAAAATGTAATTGGTAATTAATTTAATTTAATTGATTAATTGCTAATTATGTTAAATTAAAGGGGTATTTTTAGGGTTCAGGGTCAGTTTTTAGTTTTTGGGTAAAGGGGTATTTTTAGGGTTCAGGGTCAGTTTTTAGTTTTTGGGTAAAGGGGTATTTTTAGGGTTCAGGGTCAGTTTTTAGTTTTTGGGTAAAGGGGTATTTTTAGGGTTCAGGGTCCGTTTTTAGTTTTTGGGTAAAGGGGTAATTTTAGGGTTCAGGGTCAGTTTTTAGTTTTTGGGTAAAGGGGTATTTTTAGGGTTCAGGGTCAGTTTTGGGTTTTTGGGTAAAGGGTTTTTTTAGGGTTCAGGGTCAGTTTTGGGTTTTTGGGGTACAGGGGTACAGTGTAAAAATAAAGTAAAATTAAATTTACATTAATTTAATTTAATGAAATTAAATTAAATTAAATTATATTAAAATAATTTTAAATAATTTAAATTAAAAAAATTATTATATACTTACCAATACTTACGTTGTAATGGTAGTGCGTTGTAAAAGTTGCGTTGTAACGTCATATATCCACTGTTGCACTCTTTGCAGTGGGAATAGTAATTTTAACCCCTACGCTATCCAACGCTTTCCCTACTGTTGCACCCACTGGAGTGGGAATAGTAATTTTTACTCTTTTGTATTTGTACGTTAATATTATTGGCTATTATTTAATTACATTTTGTTACTATATATATATATGTTTTAAGAAATATGATTAAAAAAATATTATTTTTTTACTTTCATTAATTATTTAATTATTAAAAGTTATTTTAAGTATTGTTAATTATATTTTAGTAATTAATTTTTTATATTAATGTAATTAAACATTGTTTTTATTAAAGTCGATATTTTTTACAACTATATTTTTGTAAACGATATTTTGTACTCGATATTTTTGTACTTACCTGTTTGTACATACAAACTCGATATTTTGGCTGTAGATATTCTTTCCTCGATATTTTGGGTAGTCGATATTTTGGCAGTCAATATTATTTCAGTGATCCCTCAAATTTAGCACGATCATCCATACCTCCCCTATGCCCTGGGGTCCCTGGGTGACCTCTCATTTGTACCCGACCACGCTGGTAGTGCGGAGGGCGCGGACGAGGACATTCATATGCCCAATGTCCGATCTCCCTGCACTGCACTGATCAATAGACAAAGTAGCTCGGGAAAAGGAGGGCGCACCAGAACGATACATTGCACGTCCGCCTCGACTATTACTTCCATAAGAGGGACCGTAAACCTGAGCAATCATAACCTTTGTTTTCAATTCCTTATTCTTCTTATCCTCATTTCTTTTAGCTTCTAATTCCTGTCGTTCATAATACTAAACTGGGGAAGGCGTAGTCCATGAACTCTCGCTGGCCTTTAGGCGACTAACTATTACTGGCAGCATGTTCGTGACAAATTTATCGACAAACAGATGCCTGCCTGTGTCATCTGTCAATCACTGTCCATTAAAGTCATGGAATGCTTCCATAAAACGTGTAAAGAAATCTGAAACTGATTCATCTACCTTTTGCTTACAGGATGCTAACACCGTGCAATCTATCTTTTTGGAAGGCATAATAGTTTTCAATTTAACTAGTATAGCTTTTGGAAGGTCTACAATTTCCTGTTGCGGCTACTGTGCTGGTGCCCTTTCTGCATCAATCCTTTCCAGCTCCTTCCAAACAGCCCCAAAAGTTGTATGCTCATCAACTCTGCGAATAGTTCTCCACATATTAGGGGGTAAAATAAGCCCAAAAAACATGTTGATATCAGGTAAGGTCATGGTACAAGTACTAATAGCTCCTTCAACTTACTCATAAAAAGCAGCCGGATTTTTGCACGGGTCAGGCAAAGCAGCTTTAAAAGCCATGACATCTGCTCGACTCCATGGAGTATAAACCCAATTATAAATGAAATAACCCTTCGCATCCACAGAACTTTTATCATCATCTGTGCCCTTACCCCTAGGAGGAACATACAAAGGTGCGGCTACCCGCATAGGTTTCCCATGAACTGCAACATTCTTATCTGTCTTTGAAGCATCGGCCTGTATCCCGGAGGTCGGAAGTGTTTGTGCAGCTGCCACAGCTGCCTTTTTCTCCCTTCACAAACGGAATACATCAGCTCGCAGTTTAACCACACGTCTAATTAGGTCAGCCACCTGAGGGAGGAGAAAAAGACCATCACGCAACTGCTTATAATCCCTTGCTATATCATCAGGCTCTAACTCCGTGGAATGTTTCCTAAACCGTTTAATTACTTCTGTGGCAAACATTTCTGTAAAATATAACTGCTCCCTGTCCTTCTATTGTTGTACGTCAACCAAAAGATCAGAAGCAGAAATATCATTACGAACAGCTCTACGGGCAGCAGATCTAAGGTCAGCCGCACGTTCAGCGGTCAGCAGAGTGAGTCTCTCGCAACTTATCCTGATCTGAAGGAGAATCATCATCATCAGAATCCCAAGTAGGAGCAGAGGGAAAGGTATATGGAGGTGGAGAACGGTCTAGCAAAATGGAATCATCCTGTGGTTTATTAAGGAGAGGATAGAGGCGGCGCTGGATAGGGTATTGGCCATTTACCTGTAAACGACGCTCCCTATCCTCTCTTTCTTTTATCTCCTTCATTTCCTTCTCTTTCAATTCCTGTGCTTTCGCATCGATACTTTTGCGTTGTTCCTTATCTAGTAAAGCTTGCTCTCCTCTCATTCTTTCACGCGCTTCTTTCTCCCACATTCCTACACAGTCAAATATGTCTTGTCGACTCTTACGCTTAAACATACATTGTTCCACATACTGAATCTTCTTAAAATCAAATGACCCATGCATAGGCCAGCGCAACTCAGGATCCTTGCTAGTATATTTGTTGCATAACGTGCTGTACATTATAGAAGAAATGCCATTTTTAATATACATATCCGTATTAGGGGTTCCCTCAGGGCGAGCCAACTGTGTCCTCTCAATATTTACATCGGTACCGCTACAGAAGCAACACATTCTACGAAGTGTGCTTAAAACAGGCATGCCCGAGAATACTGTAAAATATACAGTATTATACAGCATTGGCACTTAACGCAAAGTGTGCCGTTACATATACTTCATAGATGAGAGAAAAATCTCCTCATTACCTGCCTATATAAATTACAATTTCTATATCTACATACAATTCAGATGTTTGCCAACTACATATTCCATATACATATTGTCGAATCAACCTTACCATACATAGGTCTCCAGATTCCAACTGCCAAGTTCTGAATCAACCAAATGGTCTCTGCAAGGCGAACACCAGAAGAGATCTCAGTCGAGGACCGGCAACACCTGGAGGGTCAGATCAGAAAGAGAGGAAACAAGCATTTGCAATGCAATAGGTCTCGCATTGATTCAGTTTGAGCTATTGGCATTGCTAAATATTGCAACACCAATTGCAACAAAAGTCTATAAATTGTTGGTCAAAAAATATGTGTATTTATTTTTGTAGCAATGATGGCATGCTGCGCTTTAGATGAATATGTTTAAAAGTAAAGTGCACCATACTGCGATTGCTACAATAGTTCATTGTGGATGCGTTAACAATTGATGTGTACACTCATGGCTGGTGGTGTGTGTGCCTGTAGAAAATGTGCACTGATGGCTGGTGGTGTGTGGGCCTGGTGGAAGTGTGCACTACCAGCTGGTGGTGTGTGTGCCTGGTGGAAGTGTGCACTGCAGTCGCCCTCCGCCTGGGACGACTCCTGGTGGCCCCCCGCCCTGGGCACCGCACCCAAACCGACAGACCACGCACGCAACCTGGGCTTCATCCTGGACTCCTCCCTCTCCATGACCAGACAAGTCAATGCCGTCTCCTCGTCGTGCTTCAACATCCTGCGCATGCTACGGAAGATCTTACGGTGGATCCCAACCGAGACCCGGAAGATGGTCACCCAGGCCCTCGTCACCAGCCGACTGGACTACGGCAACTCCCTCTACGCCGGAACCACCGCCAAGCTACAGAAAAGACTCCAGCGGATCCAGAACACCTCGGCCAGACTCATCCTCGAAATCCCACGACACAGCCACATCTCCGGACATCTAAGAAACCTGCATTGGCTCCCCGTCAACAAAAGAATCACCTTCCGTCTCCTCACCCACGCACACAAAGCCCTACACGATCAAGGCCCGAGCTACCTCAACAACCGCATCAACTTCTACGCTCCCAAATGCCATCTCCGATCAGCCAATCACGCCCTCGCCGCCGTCCCCCGCATCCGAATAACGACAACAGGAGGAAGGTCCTTCTCCTACCTGGCCGCCAAGACCTGGAACTCCCTCCCGACCGACCTGCGACTGACCCAAGACCACCTCTCCTTCAGGAAGAAGCTCAAGACCTGGCTGTTCGAGCAGTAGCAGCACCCCCCCCCCAAGCGCCTTGAGACCCTCCGGGTGAGTAGTGCGCTATACAAATGTCTTGATTGATTGATTGATGGCTAGTGGTGTGTATGCCTGGTGAAAGCGTCCACTGACGGCTGGTGGTGTATGCGAGCCTGGTGAAAGCGTGCACTGACGGCTGGTGAGTGTGTGAGCCTGGTGAAGTGTGCACTGACGGTTGGTGGTGTGTGTGCGCCTGGTGAAAGCGTGCACTGACGTCTGGTGGTATGTGCCTGGTGGAAGCGTGCACTGACGGCTGGTTGTGTTTGTGCCCGATGAAAGCGTGCACTGACGGCTGGTGGTGTTTGTGCCCGGTGAAAGTGTGCGCTGGTGGTGTTTGTGCCCGATGAAAGCGTGCCCTGACGACTGATGGTGTCTGTGCCTGGTAAAAAAGTGCACTGATGGTGTGGTTGTGTGTTGTTGTGTGTGTGGTTGTATGTGTGGCTGTATTTGTGGTTGTGTGTGTGGTTGTGTGTGTGGTTGTGGTTGTGTGTGTAGTTGTGTGTGTGGTTGTGGTTGTGCGTGTGGTTGGTTGTGTGCAGTTGTGTGTGTGTGGTTGTGTGTGTGTGTGCGGTTGTATGTGTGGTTGTGTGTGTGCACAGTTGTATGTGTGGTTGTGTATGTACTGTATTGAATGCCAGCTTTCGCGCCAGTCTCTTTCTCAAACCCCACCTCATGTGACTTCTTTCTTAATGAATTCCCTCACTACCATTCTCCAATAGGGCCCCTCATCTCTCCATGGGCCCTCTTGGACATAAATTTTAATTTTGTTTAAAGCACTACTCATAGTTCCCTCACATTCAGTTTTGTGATCTGCATGGTACGGTAGAGGTGGGCCTCAGCCAAGCCTACCAGTGCTAGGGGTTCGCCCTTCTCTGCACGCAAGTCCTCAGACAACATAATAGAAGTTGGCATGGAAACTGAAAGGTTAAAGAAAAAATGTATTAAACCTCATAAGGTGGAACTACATTCACACAACACCCTTCAGCAGTGTATGAAGTAGCACAAGGAGTAGAAGAACCATGGGTCTTTTATACCCACACAGGAGCTCAAAAGAAGACAGTACAAACACACATAAGAGAGTTACATATACAAATGGTCATACAGAAATGCACAGTCAACAGTAAGGGTGGAGCTAGCAGTTGCAGATTCCGGTAAAATCAACCTGACAGTTACAGACTAAAGCATGTGTATGAACAGTTACAGATTCCTCTGCGCATGTTCAGAGTGGCAAGAGTCTAAGTATAACTAGTCCTCTAAGCAGAGCACGAGGGTAAACGACAGAGAAGAAGGAAAAAGCACATGGTGAGCACATGGCAGACAAAAAGGCTGCTGAAAACAAGATGGCTTCAGCTAAATGCTAACACTGATCGCTGTCAATTTTCTACAGACGACCCTTTTAGCATTAGCTGAAGACATTTATGATCTAGGATAGTCCTTGTATATATCTTGTACATGAATTTGCATTAAATTATTAGTTTCTTTGTCTAATATTTTCTGGGCATTCATTTGTACAACATTTTGTTTAGCAGGAGTACACGCAGTAATACAAGCAGAGCAAAACACTGTATACATATTGTATACATACGCAAGTAGAACAGAGAATAATATTCATAAGATAGTAACTACTTTCCAACCGAAAGTTACAATTAACACCCAAAACCTGCTGGCAATAGTATCGGGTGGATTTCAGCAGCAATCTTATGTAGTTTAGAGATTGCATCAAAAACTGAGGTGGCATTGTCAGGTATATAGATGCAGCAGCTACTTCCAATGATACGGCATTCACCACCTCGGTCAGCTAAGACTACATCTAGGACCATACAGTTTTGGAGCGCCACAATCCTTGCAATTTGCAGTTCCTCTGTAATGTTCCCAAGTGCCGTGCCATAGCTGTCTGGTTGGTCACAGCTTCCACTACACGAGTCAAACGACTGATCTTTCTACTGTTTAAGGCAGCACCAACAAAGAAGAATAGTCCCAGGTTGAAATCAACATATTGCTGTAGTGCAGTGTCAGTCTGGTCCACCTCATCATTACTTATTGTTCTTCTGCATCTGTTCTTAGTGATATCATTAAACAATCGATAGTCCTTATGATATGATGCAGGTGCCAGAAACACAGGTGGTAATAAAAAGGACACATAGCATATTCCGGACCATCCAACAGGTAGATGATAGTATCCCTTGTTACCGCAGACAAAGTAGATATTATGCGAAAAGATTAAACTACTATTATTGACACCTTCAATGGTCAAAACTAGAGTATATTTGCTTCTTCCTACTGGGATTCTCCCCACACTGCTTATACACAAGTCTGCTCAGGCTCTAGTGAAAGATATTACAAATGGTCCATTACCCTTGGTTGTTCGCATATTTGGGAAAACATAAGACGTGGAAATATTTCTAGGTCGGTACTCCTGCCACTCCTATTTAGTTCCTTCAGCCTGTGGATTGCCATCTTCATCTGGATAACACACTTTATTGAGATGATAGTTTATTTTCCCTACAGCTATACTAGTAATGTTAGCCCTTTCAGAAGTGATTATAAGTGCAAACTAGGCTTGACAAGAACCATTATGGGAGAAGGGAAGGGGAATGAAAGGTGTTCCTCCCTTCTTCTGGTGAGCCGGTATCATCCCACATACCCAACAGTCAGTAGTGTTTGTAGCACTGTGAGTATGATGTAACATCTGGATGAACGTGTTATTCGAATAAGATTGTCTATGCTGGAGTAGTGGCAGTCAGCAATTGTCGAGCAGAGCCATTCCCTCTACAACCCAAGTTATCACTGCCATAGCAACCACAGTGACAACAAATCCAGTAATGCACATAGTTTTTCTATTACACATTCTGGCAGAAGTTGACATTCTCTCCTTTGGCATATCCATCCCACTGGTTGAAATATCAAAAATCGTTGGAGCTTTAAAGTCCTGGGCAGCCGTTGGTTTCTTCGCTGAGGGTCAAGACGGGTGTTGTCATATTGATACGCATTACCTATATACTGTGTTAAGTTAGCATGAGCTTATTAAATGTTTTAAACGCCATTTTACCTTTTGCTACTTCTGCACACGACACATAATTGTTATTTTCGCTTTCAGCCCAGTAGAGCGTTGTGATTTACTCGAGAATAATATGTTATTGCTCTGATATCAGCTTTGCTTGGTAAACTGTGTCTGTACAGTGAGTGCTGAAGCCTTCAAGGATAACTCGACACAGTGTTGTTGTGAGGTCCGATCTTCGCACCTTCCTAGACATAACATACTTGCAGGCGGCAGCCAAATTCTGGCTTTAAGCACATTTTGTATTGCTGCACACAGGGCACACGTTACACTTGATGGTGCTTCGCAAGCAGAGAGCTGGTGGAAGATGATGTGATCCCTTCACACTAGGATCTTGAGGTATGGGGCCGCCCTGCTAAAACCCAATGAGACCTCCTTAGATATAATATATTATGCTAGTTAGGGAGGGTGAGAATTAGGTGTTGTTAACCCCTATTCATTTCAGCATTTTTAGTATGTTGTCACCTTTTGTATTCTATGGACTAGTAACTATGATGATAACTTTGCTTCTTATAATATGTTTGCTTGTATTATCTAAGATACTGCGTTTGAGAACCCTCCATTAGTAAATAAATATTTCAAATATGCATGCGTCCTCATTTACTCCACGTTCTGGTTTGAAATGATTGTATAACGAAAGAGTGTTCATGTATTCCACGTGACCTGAGGTATTCTAAGTTCATGTTCTGGTTTGTCTAAACATTGGGAGTTTTTAATGACGAATGAGACACTGTAGCTAGCTCGGTAAGGGGATTTTGGGTACTGAGGTGAGTTTTGGCACACCCTAATTCACTGAGGTTCCAAGTCTCTATGCACAGTTCTGTAGGAGAACGGAATCCCTGCTACAGTGTCACTATGCAAAACCGATCCCGCCCTCCTTGCCACATCAGCTCCTTTTCACTAACCCAGGAAGGTAGCTCAACCAGTCTTTTTCAACAATGAAGGTTCTTTCCGGGGTCTCAGTTGATATCGGGATACACCAGAGATCGTGTGGTCCAGGGAAGACTTCCGCAGGTTCTCCAGGTGATACAACTTGGCCTTTCTCCGTATCAAAAATCTCTCGATGGTCGATCAGAGCAGCAGGTTCCACCAGGGTAGACAGCACTATTTTGCAATTGGTGGAGTGCACCCAGTTCCTTCTGTTCGTCACTCGAACCACAGTTCTCGTCGCGGGGAGCACCTGATCCGTTCCTCGGCACCTGGGCTCCAAGCTGCTCGACCTCTGAAATACTCTGATCATCACATAATCATTGGGCCGGAGTCCATGGGCCTCACCTGTGGACCTGTCAGGAAGAGCTTCTCGAACCTGTTGATGAATAGAAATCAAACTGTCAGTCAACTGTGATAGGTAGTCACTCATCAATACACATGGTACATCATGTATGGGGCGTGGCTTAGGAATTCCCCAAATATTCATAGACCTTCCAAATACCACCTCATATGGTGTTAGACCAGATCATGAGTGTGGCACTGATCTGATGGACAACAATGCCAAAGGTAGTGCATCTGGTCATTTCAAGGATGTAGAAGCCTGTATTTTCGTTAGCTTCAATTTTAAAGTAGCATTATATCTTTCCACTAGCCCTGCTGATTGTGGATGAAAAACTGCATGAAACATCTGCTTGATCCCTAATCCTTTCAGGACATATTCACCAACTTACCCAACAAAATGGGGTCCGTTATCACTCCATAAAAGTTTGCAAACACCGAATCTGGGGAAGAATTCTTTCAGAAGCACCTTTGCTGTGGTCAGAGCTGTATTATCTTTGGTAGGGTACACCTCTATCTACTTACTGAAGGCACATACCACTACTAAGACATATTTTAGATTATTGCAGCGTTCAAGCTGAATATAATCCATTTGCAAAACTTCAAAAGGTACAGTTTGTATAGAAAACCCTCCCGTAGGCGTTTGTGTCCCTTTTGCCAGGATTATACTGGAGACAAATCAAGCAGGACTGTACTGTATTTTTAGCTGTACCTGCAATCTCTGGATGCTCCCATACTTGCATAAGCAATTTAGTTATTGAGGAAGCTCCAACATGTGCCGGCCCATGTGCCATGTGAATCATAAGTTGTAAATACGCTGTGGGCAGTTTCCACTTGGTCATCTCTTTATTCCTCCAGCAGTCCTCATCATCCAATGATCCTTCCTTAGACCATTGCTCTAGTTCTTCAGCAGAAGCAGATCTCTGCATGTCTAGCACTTCCTGCCTAACATCATGCCATTGTTTGGCTTGTGACTTTACTACATACATAGTTGTAGTACTTTGCTGCATTGCAGTCTCACGAGATTTGTGATCCGCAAAGGCATTGCCTTGTCCTATTTTATCAGTCACTTTCTTGTGTGCACTACATTTAACAACTGCTATTCTCCTTGGGTATAACAAGGCAGTCAAAAGATTATGCACCAATTCTCCATTTATTATTTGCATCCCGTGGGATGTAAGAAAGCCTCTTTCCTTCCAGAATAACCCAAAATCATGAGTCACTCCAGAAGCATAGCGGCTATCTGTATAAATGTTCACAGACAAGTCAGTACTGAGTTCACACGCTCGTGTCAAAGCTATTAACTCAGCTGCCTGAGCTGACTTCTGTGGGATACGAGCTGTCTCAACTACCATCTGAAGTGTTGTAATCACATATGCAGCTGATGTCGTGCCATCTGGTAACTTCAAACAAGACCCATCAATCCACAATTCCCAATCAACATTTGTGAGGGGCGTGTCTTGCAAATCGACACGACCCGTTGTCTGTTCCTCAGTAAGGAATATACAATCATGTGACTCCTGTGACTGAGACTGAGTCGCTGGGTATGGCAACAAAGTAGCTGAATTCAGGGTTGAACATCTTTTCAAGGTGATATCGGAAGCCAAAAGTGTCAATTCATATCCTGTCATACGAGCACTGGTTAAGTGCTGCTTCTTGGTTTGGTTCAGAAGGGCATCAACTGCATGGGTACTAACACCAATAATTTGTGTGACAAAACTATCCCTTCACTCTGACGTATAGACACAGCTGCCGCTGCAACAGAGTGGAAGCACCCAGGCAATGCACGGGCAACTGGATCAAGAACAGCTGAAAAATATGCACAAATATGCAAAATATGTCACCGTGTGTCTGTACTAAACTGACAATGCACACCCATCTCTCTCGTGTACATAGAGTGTAAAAGTCTTAGTGTAATCTGGAGTGCCTAATACTGGTGCAGAACAAAGAGCTTTATGCAATTGATGCATAGCATTCTGACATTCAGTCTTCCATGGAAGGGGCATTGGAGTATCTTTAGTCAGAAGAGCCAACACGGGTTTAACAATGTGTGAAAAGCCTAAAATCCATTGCCTTCAAAAAGAGGTAAGACCAATGAATGCACGGATATCTTTCTAAAATTGCTTGAATGCGATCTGGTGTAAGTACACGTCCCTCCTTAGACATAAGGAGACCCAAATAACTCACCTTCGGTCCACAATACTGCAATTTCTTCCGTGAAATTTTGTGATGGTGAGATGCAAGGAATGAAAGCAAAGACAGTGTACCTTCTTCACACTGTTCGGGCGTATCAGCTGCCAACAAGATGACATCGACATATTGTATGAGAGCCACTCCCGTAGATAAAGGAAAAGAATCAAGCTGTCTTTTCAATGCTTGGCTGTAAACACTAGGACTTTCTGTATACCCCTGAGGAACTCTACAGATTCTATAGGATCGATTATTCAAAGTGGAGCCGAACAAATACCGAATGGGAATTGAAAAGAAAGCATTCTTCAAATCAATTACGGTGAAGGTAGTAGCCGTCGGAGGAACCAAAGTAAGAAGTGTGGTGATGTCAGAAACTACCGGGTATTGTGGTACTACAATCTTGTTAACCTCACGTAAATCAATGATTAACCTGTAGATTTTAGTATCAGTGTCTTTCTTCAAAATAGGCAGAATAGGGCTAGGGATTTCTTACACAACCCCCACTTCAATCAGATCATGAACAATACGTACAAGTGCCTCTTCACCTTCTCGAGAAATTTTGTATTGAGGAAATCGTGGAAATGAAGCTCCCTCCTTGACACTAATATGCACTGGTGGAATAACAATTTTTCCCTACATCAGTGTCCGAAGTTGCCCACATAGTACTAGGGAAAGAAGCCAATGCAATATCTTCCCTAAGAAGACAGGACTTCTCAACCACTGGATAGTTATCATTCAAAATAGCATGTACACCTTCTGGGGAACAACGTATCGTAGTTCTGAAATACTTGAGCATATCAAGACCCACAATATTGTCCGGTGTGTTAGGGGAAAGCAGAAATGGACAAGGAGCAGTAAATGTATCAACATTGAATGCAAGTAGTTGTGACAGTGGGCTAAGGGAAGGTGTCCCAATGAAACCTATCGATGTAATGGTTAAGCCAGACAGGGTAGCCCTTGGAACCAATTGTTTAGACAAGGCGCTACAAGTAGTTTCTGTATCAACCAGAAACCGATCAGTAGAACCCAAAACACGTGCTTGGACATAGGGACCCTTCTGATGGACTGGAACTTCAACTCATTCCTTACCCCAACCTAGGCATTCCTATGCATAAGCAGAGTCCGTCAAATCCAAAGTCAAATAGTCAGATATATGATATTGATTATGCCTATCAAACGTATTCAAAGAATATGGAGGACGCCCCACAGTCTCAAATGTGGTGCACAGACATAATATCGACTCCAAAATATCGTTTGGACAGAATATCGAGTTTTAAATATCGTTTGGACAAAATATCGACAGGACAGAATATCGACAGCCAAAATATCGTTTTTAAGGTAAGTGAAGTAATATCGACTGTAAATAATATAGAAAGTGAAAATATACAAGTATATAATCTAGATAGTAAAAAATATCGTTTTTTAAATAATATTTAATTATTTATAGTGTTTTTATGTTATAATATGTGTGAAAAGTGTCATTTTATGTTATAATTATTTTTAATTAATGATTTTTTTTAAATTATTGTGTAATTTTATTCTGTAGCGGGTTGTGGGTTTATAGGGGAATAGGGTGGGAAGTAATTTAATTATAATTAATTAAATATGTAAATTTATTAATTGGTAGTAATAATTAATTAATTGGTAATTAAATAATATATGTTAATTATTTAAAATTTAATTGGTAATTAATTTAATTTAATTGATTAATTGCTAATTATGTAAATTAAAATAATGTATTTCCTGTAGAGGGTTGTGGGTTTATAGGGGAATAGGGTGGGAAGTAATTTAATTATAATTAATTAAATATGTAAATGTATTAATTGGTAGTAATATTTAATTAATTGGTAATTAAATAATATTTGTTAATTATTTAAAATTTAATTGGTAATTAATTTAATTTAATTGATCAATTGCTAATTGTGTAAATTTAAATAATTTATTTCCTGTAGCGGGTTGTGGGTTTATAGGGGAATAGGGTGGGAAGTAATTTAATTATAATTAATTAAATATGTAAATTTAATAATTGGTAGTAATATTTAATTAATTGTTAATTAAAAAATATTTGTTAATTAATTAAAATGTAATTGGTAATTAATTTTATTTAATTAATTAATTGCTAATTATGTAAATTAAAATAATTTATTTCCTGTAGCGGGTTGTGGGTTTATAGGGGAATAGGGTGGGAAGTAATTTAATTATAATTAATTAAATATGTAAATGTATTAATTGGTAGTAATATTTAATTAATTGTTAATTAAAAAATATTTGTTAATTAATTAAAATGTAATTGGTAATTAATTTAATTTAATTGATTAATTGCTAATTATGTTAAATTAAAGGGGTATTTTTAGGGTTCAGGGTCAGTTTTTAGTTTTTGGGTAAAGGGGTATTTTTAGGGTTCAGGGTCAGTTTTTAGTTTAGGGTTCAGGGTCAGTTTTTAGTTTTTGGGTAAAGGGGTATTTTTAGGGTTCAGGGTCAGTTTTTAGTTTTTGGGTAAAGGGGTATTTTTAGGGTTCAGGGTCAGTTTTGGGTTTTTGGGTAAAGGGGTATTTTTAGGGTTCAGGGTCAGTTTTTAGTTTTTGGGTAAAGGGGTATTTTTAGGGTTCAGGGTCAGTTTTTAGTTTTTGGGTAAAGGGGTAATTTTAGGGTTCAGGGTCAGTTTTTAGTTTTTGGGTAAAGGGGTATTTTTAGGGTTCAGGGTCAGTTTTGGGTTTTTGGGTAAAGGGTTTTTTTAGGGTTCAGGGTCAGTTTTGGGTTTTTGGGGTACAGGGGTGCAGTGTAAAAATAAAGTAAAATTAAATTTACATTAATTTAATTTAATGAAATTAAATTAAATTATATTAAAATAATTTTAAATAATTTAAATTAAAAAATTATTATATACTTACCAATACTTACGTTGTAATGGTAGTGCGTTGTAAAAGTTGCGTTGTAACGTCATATATCCACTGTTGCACTCTTTGTAGTGGGAATAGTAATTTTAACCCCTACGCTATCCAACGCTTTCCCTACTGTTGCACCCACTGGAGTGGGAATAGTAATTTTTACTCTTTTGTATTTGTACGTTAATATTATTGGCTATTATTTAATTAAATTTTGTTACTATATATATATATGTTTTAAGAAATATGATTAAAAAAATATTATTTTTTTACTTTCATTAATTATTTAATTATTAAAAGTTATTTTAAGTATTGTTAATTATATTTTAGTAATTAATTTTTTATATTAATGTAATTAAACATTGTTTTTATTAAAGTCGATATTTTTTACAACTATATTTTTGTAAATGATATTTTGTACTCGATATTTTTGTACTTACCTGTTTGTACATACAAACTCGATATTTTGGCTGTAGATATTTTTTCCTCGATATTTTGGGTAGTCGATATTTTGGCAGTCGATAATATTTCAGTGATCCCTCAAATTTAGCACGATCATCCATACCTCCCCTATGCCCTGGGGTCCCTGGGTGACCTCTCATTTGTACCCGACCACGCTGGTAGTGCGGAAGGCGCGAACGAGGACATTCATATGCCCAATGTCCGATCTCCCTGCACTGCACTGATCAATAGACAAAGTAGCTCGGGAAAAGGAGGGCGCACCAGAACGATACATTGCACGTCCGCCTCGACTATTACTTCCATAAGAGGGACCGTAAACCTGAGCAATCATAACCTTTGTTTTCAATTCCTTATTCTTCTTATCCTCATTTCTTTTAGCTTCTAATTCCTGTCGTTCATAATACTAAACTGGGGAAGGCGTAGTCCATGAACTCTCGCTGGCCTTTAGGCGACTAGCTATTACTGGCAGCATGTTCGTGACAAATTTATCAACAAACAGATGCCTGCCTGTGTCATCTGTCAATCACTGTCCATTAAAGTCATGGAATGCTTCCATAAAACGTGTAAAGAAATCTGAAACTGATTCATCTACCTTTTGCTTACAGGATGCTAACACCGTGCAATCTATCTTTTTGGAAGGCATAATAGTTTTCAATTTAACTAGTATAGCTTTTGGAAGGTCTACAATTTCCTGTTGCGGCTACTGTGCTGGTGCCCTTTCTGCATCAATCCTTTCCAGCTCCTTCCAAACAGCCCCAAAAGTTGTATGGTCATCAACTCTGCGAATAGTTCTCCACATATTAGGGGGTAAAACAAGCCCAAAAAACATGTTGATATCAGGTAAGGTCATGGTACAAGTACTAATAGCTCCTTCAACTTACTCATAAAAAGCAGCCGGATTTTTGCACGGGTCAGGCAAAGCAGCTTTAAGAGCCATGACATCTGCTCGACTCCATGGAGTATAAACCCAATTATAAATGAAATAACCCTTCGCATCCACAGAACTTTTATCATCATCTGTGCCCTTACCCTTAGGAGGAACATACAAAGGTGCGGCTACCCGCATAGGTTTCCCATGAACTGCAACATTCTTATCTGTCTTTGAAGCATCGGCCTGTATCCCGGAGGTCGGAAGTGTTTGTGCAGCTGCCACAGCTGCCTTTTTCTCCCTTCACAAACGGAATACATCAGCTCGCAGTTTAACCACACGTCTAATTAGGTCAGCCACCTGAGGGAGGAGAAAAAGACCATCACGCAACTGCTTATAATCCCTTGCTATATCATCAGGCTCTAACTCCGTGGAATGTTTCCTAAACCGTTTAATTACTTCTGTGGCAAACATTTCTGCAAAATATAACTGCTCCCTGTCCTGCTATTGTTGTACGTCAACCAAAAGATCAGAAGCAGAAATATCATTACGAACAGCTCTACGGGCAGCAGATCTAAGGTCAGCCGCACGTTCAGCGGTCAGCAGAGTGAGTCTCTCGCAACTTATCCTGATCTGAAGGAGAATCATCATCATCAGAATCCCAAGTAGGAGCAGAGGGAAAGGTATATGGAGGTGGAGAACGGTCTAGCAAAATGGAATCATCCTGTGGTTTATTAAGGAGAGGATAGAGGGGGCGCTGGATAGGGTATTGGCCATTTACCTGTAAACGACGCTCCCTATCCTCTCTTTCTTTTATCTCCTTCATTTCCTTCTCTTTCAATTCCTGTGCTTTCGCATCGATACTTTTGCGTTGTTCCTTATCTAGTAAAGCTTGCTCTCCTCTCATTCTTTCACGCGCTTCTTTCTCCCACATTCCTACACAGTCAAATATGTCTTGTCGACTCTTACGCTTAAACATACATTGTTCCACATACTGAATCTTCTTAAAATCAAATGACCCATGCATAGGCCAGCGCAACTCAGGATCCTTGCTAGTATATTTGTTGCATAACGTGCTGTACATTATAGAAGAAATGCCATTTTTAATATACATATCCGTATTAGGGGTTCCCTCGGGGAGAGCCAACTGTGTCCTCTCAATATTTACATCGGTACCGCTACAGAAGCAACACATTCTACGAAGTGTGCTTAAAACAGGCATGCCCGAGAATACTGTAAAATATACAGTATTATACAGCATTGGCACTTAACGCAAAGTGTGCCGTTACATATACTTCATAGATGAGAGAAAAATCTCCTCATTACCTGCCTATATAAATTACAATTTCTATATCTACATACAATTCAGATGTTTGCCAACTACATATTCCATATACATATTGTCGAATCAACCTTACCATACATAGGTCTCCAGATTCCAACTGCCAAGTTCTGAATCAACCAAATGGTCTCTGCAAGGCGAACACCAGAAGAGATCTCAGTCGAGGACCGGCAACACCTGGAGGGTCAGATCAGAAAGAGAGGAAACAAGCATTTGCAATGCAATAGGTCTCGCATTGATTAAGTTTGAGCTATTGGCATTGCTAAATATTGCAACACCAATTGCAACAAAAGTCTATAAATTGTTGGTCAAAAAATATGTGTATTTATTTTTGTAGCAATGATGGCATGCTGCGCTTTAAATGAATATGTTTAAAAGTAAAGTGCACCATACTGCGATTGCTACAATAGTTCATTGTGGATGCGTTAACAATTGATGTGTACACTCATGGATGGTGGTGTGTGTGCCTGTAGAAAATGTGCACTGATGGCTGGTGGTGTGTGTGCCTGGTGGAAGTGTGCACTACCAGCTGGTGGTGTGTGTGCCTGGTGGAAGAGTGCACTGCAGTCGCCCTCCGCCTGGGACGACTCCTGGTGGCCCCCCGCCCTGGGCACCGCACCCAAACCGACAGACCACGCACGCAACCTGGGCTTCATCCTGGACTCCTCCCTCTCCATGACCAGACAAGTCAACGCCGTCTCCTCGTCGTGCTTCAACATCCTGCGCATGCTACGGAAGATCTTACGGTGGATCCCAACCGAGACCCGGAAGACGGTCACCCAGGCCCTCGTCACTAGCCGACTGGACTACGGCAACTCCCTCTACGCCGGAACCACCGCCAAGCTACAGAAAAGACTCCAGCGGATCCAGAACACCTCGGCCAGACTCATCCTCGACATCCCACGACACAGCCACATCTCCGGACATCTAAGAAACCTGCATTGGCTCCCCGTCAACAAAAGAATCACCTTCCGTCTCCTCACCCACGCACACAAAGCCCTACACGATCAAGGCCCGAGCTACCTCAACAACCGCATCAACTTCTACGCTCCCAAACGCCATCTCCGATCAGCCAATCACGCCCTCGCCGCCGTCCCCCGCATCCGAAGAACGACAACAGGAGGAAGGTCCTTCTCCTACCTGGCCGCCAAGACCTGGAACTCCCTCCTGACCGACCTGCGACTGACCCAAGACCACCTCTCCTTCAGGAAGAAGCTCAAGACCTGGCTGTTCGAGCAGTAGCAGCACCCCCCCCCAAGCGCCTTCAGACCCTCCGGGTGAGTAGTGCGCTATACAAATGTCTTGATTGATTGATTGATGGCTAGTGGTGTGTATGCCTGGTGAAAGCGTCCACTGACGGCTGGTGGTGTATGTGAGCCTGGTGAAAGCGTGCACTGACGGCTGGTGAGTGTGTGAGCCTGGTGAAGTGTGCACTGACGGTTGGTGGTGTGTGTGTGCCTGGTGAAAGCGTGCATTGACGTCTGGTGGTGTGTGCCTGGTGGAAGCGTGCACTGACGGCTGGTTGTGTTTGTGCCCAATGAAAGCGTGCACTGACGGCTGGTGGTGTTTGTGCCCGGTGAAAGTGTGCGCTGGTGGTGTTTGTGCCCGATGAAAGCGTGCCCTGACGACTGATGGTGTCTGTGCATGGTAAAAAAGTGCACTGACGGTGTGGTTGTGTGTTGTTGTGTGTGTGTGTGTGGTTGTATGTGTGGTTGTATTTGTGGTTGTGTGTGTGGTTGTGTGTGTGGTTGTGGTTGTGTGTGTAGTTGTGTGTGTGGTTGTGGTTGTGCGTGTGGTTGGTTGTGTGTAGTTGTGTGTGTGTGGTTGTGTGTGTGTGTGCGGTTGTATGTGTGGTTGTGTTAACGCGGGATTTCTGGTTACTAGTTACCTTACCAAATCCCAAACTATGTCGACTGAATCGTTGGTACCTGTCATTGAGTAAAAGGTAATCTTACAATAAGTCAATCAATTTAAGAACTTACACCACTCTAAATGATCACTGACCAAATTTAAGTTTCAAAGATTTAATATAAAGTCAAAGATAACTGAAGATACAAGCTTCTCAAAATGAGATTCAGAAGATAAATTGGTATCACTATAAACATGAACTTTTTGAATAGTCTGAGTCTGAAAAACAGAATAATAAGTACAAGCTCGAAAACCATAAGCGTTGCCAAAATGGATACAAGTTGCAACCTCAAAGTCATTACAGAAAAGAAAAATTAAGGTTAGTCTATCCCTACACTACACTAAGTGACATCCCTACTTAACAAGATCTTTACCCCTCTAGGTGTCAGCTGTGGTGATTTCCTAAGAAGATCACGCACTTCTCTTTGTCTCTTCTCTGATGATGGGTCTCTCCTGATCAGCCTATCTGCCTACCCATCCGCTTCCTTAGGCTCCCAAAATCATCTGCTCTGCTCTCTTCCCGGGTCGCTTTCCCTAATACCAAATCACATTTCCAATAGAAACGCCCCTTGGGACGCCCCTCACGTGGTACATCTTTGCGCGGCAAACTCCATGATGGTACTCTTGAAGACCCTCGTTATAGTTGACCTTGGTTCCCAGGCTTCTTCTCCAGTGCGCTGATACCCCCTGAAATTCCTGGAAACTCCTACAGGCCTGCGCCAAGCGCCACTGAACAAAGCCCCTTTCATTCTAGCTGATTAAGTCCCTCGCACCTGCATACAGTCAGTCCTGCAGTGGGCCTCAAATTCCAGACTCCACCATATCTATAGGTCATAAAATATAAGCGAAGCTCTGTACTTGGCACCTCTCGACTTCTCCTCTAACGAGCACATGGCACATCAAAGGAGATGACATTATCAGTTCAGGCCTACTTGATTTACATGAAGCGAGTCCCTGCACTCTGAAAACATTTTACTTGATTTAAACAGCATTCTTAACTAACACACATTTCTTAAAGGCAACACATCTATAAAGCATATATTTCAAAACTAAATTCGATAATACATTTGTGGAAGAACCACGTTAACCCCATCTCACATTATTTTAGCAGCACGTTTAGATTTGCTTGTGAATTGCCATGAGGCCTACACAATATACTGGGTTTAAGAGTTTCATTCAACTCTTACATGATTCCTTTAACATGAGAACGTGAGGTTTTCATATTCATCCCAAACATTTCTACATTAGTCTCACACAGTTATGATTATTGTTACTCTACTTAAACATTCTATGCATTTCACTACTGAATATAAGACACTCTGTGTATTTCACTTCTAAATATAAAACACTCGTTTTTAGTGCATGTATAAACTAACTACGTGCTTGTAAATATGGTGCACTTATACATTTTTCAAACTTGTGCTCTCTCAATCCCCCCTTTGATGACCTTCAGGGGTCATCACCATCAAGACATCATCACAAAATGTAGAACCCTTCAAAGTGAAGTCGTGGCAGTGCCACTTCTTTTCATGGTCTCCAATGCCTTCAGACTCTTATATTGTGAATCTTGCATCGCTGTCAACTTTTCCTCCTGTTTCCTCATAGATCTCTGCAACCTATTTGCTCTATACCATTGATACAAACGCACCAATCCCCACAAAGTGATTACACAAATCACAATTATGATGATGGGTTTCAATATGTACCAAACGATACCCTTTCCTAAGTTGGCAAACCAACCTCCAACTTTACCCATTCCATGACCTACTTTTTCCCACACATTTACTTTTGTCAGATCCTCAATTTCATAGTGTATTGCAGTGATGTTTCATATATACTTCTCTAGAGGTTTTGAATTGTCTGGAATGTAAGTGCAGCATTCCTGGACCTTCAAAGCCTTACAGACTCCGCCCTCTTTGGCTAACAGAACATCTAAAGCAAGTCGGTTCTGAAGAACCATTGCCCTAATCGATTGCATCTCACCTTCTATCAGCATCAATGATCTTGCAGTACTGGCAGATAGCCTATCTACGACTGTAGCTAACCTTCTAATTTTGATGTCATTCATTATCAGTCCTAAGAAAGGGAATACAGCACCGAGTACATCTCCAACTACTTCTGCTGCACCCAGCCCTCTCTTCCACCTAGTTGGTATTTCTTTCTTTGTCGTTTCTAAATTCTCAACATGATATATTTTAGGGAAGACAACAGCCAGATAGCATGATCCGTACCAATTATCTGGTAACTTCACATAGGCATTTCTTCCACATACAAAATATACATTTGGAATTGCTTGCATCCCTTTCAAAAAATCCTTAGAGTAATACTCCAGTTGAAAGGCATGTTCACAATTGACTTGACCTACATAAAAATTCTCATAATAGGAGTAACTCCTGTGGATGCACAGTTTCCCCCGTTTCTCCTTATCTAAAGCAATTGGACCAATACTACCTTTTCTTTGATGTGCCCTTTCCTCCTTGGTCCAATCTGTTTCCCATTGTCCTGATGCCTTCAAAATCTTCTGCCTCCTGTATCTAGTATCTACCTGTCCTATAAACTTTTTCTCAACTTCTGACACTTGACAAGTCAGATTATTTCTTCGGGCATGTGAAGTATCTAACGTTTTCCATGGAATAAACCATTTATGTAATCTGTCTTCGCTTTTGTAATAGTCCCACTTGTTCAAATGCTTGAAATTCGGGACTTCTGGCAAGGTCGAGTCGAAATTCGAGAAATAATACTCAAATCCATCTCGTCCATAAAATATACTCAACAACAAACTACATGTAATTCCATATGTCAATGGAAGATGATGGTATCTGATACCCTCCTCCACAGAAGCTGGTAATTGCATACAAACGTAGCAATTCTTCACCTCCATGGCGACAACGTATTCATAAAGCAATTTAGCATAAGCATTTGACCTGTAATTTCCCTGTGACTCATCCATGTGTAACCTTTTTACTTCTGCATCTAACAATGCCTTGTCTTTATCATTGATGTTTCCCTTATCATTAGCAATAGGAGTTCTCGGTGTTGACACTCCCTTGTCCTCCTTTACTGCAGCTGCATCTCCCTCGTGTCCCACTATGTATGAGACAGTAACCACTAAAACTATCAGGGAAATCACCACTCCCAACAATGTGCCAACTATACATTTTGCCCTGCGGTTCGGGTTGCCAGCCTCCATGTTCTCAAACAGTGTAGTTCTTGACTTTCTTCCAGCATTCACTTCTTCTCCTTTCTGAGCCAAAAGTCTTTCTTTCTCGCAATGTCTCTCTTTTGAATACTTGGAAGCTTGACAATTTTTTTCCGCAAATCAGTTCAAAGTTCGGTAGAAAACAGACAACCCTAGCCCTTCTCCATCCGCTAAAAGGAAACCCCTACCAATTTTCTTCTTCCACTCGGCGCTAGGTTATCTTGCAGTAATTTTACAATTTCTTTTCAAAAAGTCTTATTTTCGTCTGAAGTTATGTATGACTCAAGGAGTGACACTACGTCTTCATAAATGTCCATCCGAAGTAACATTCCCTCAGGTTCTAGGCAGTTCGTACCACAACATGGAAAGTCAACTGTTTCTAGGATTATTCTCCTTATTTCGCTCTGGACAAGTGGACGGATGAAATTGAGAGTTAAAGTTTTTTCAATTTCTACTCCTGGTACTATCAGCTCTACATCCACAATTACAAAGGGGTCCGTTCTAATCAGGATCACTTTCTTCACCTTTCCAGTTCTGCGCCCCTTTGAAGACATTCGCAATGTGGTGTTAGTCGACGACAACAAGTGGTCCAAGAACTTCCACTATTCGCTCAATCATTTCCAGTCGAAGAAGAGTTCCCTCCAACACTGGATATCGTGAACAGCAAACTGGAAATTCAACAGTCTCTAAAATCAATTTTCTTATTCCGCTTAGGAGAGGAGGATAGACGATGTTGAGTGTCAGCAGCCTTTCGGCCTCCGCCCCCGGTAGCAGGAACAGTATTTGTACTGTGATTATCGGATCAGTTCTGATCAGGTTCACTTCCCTGATCCTCCCGGTTCTGTGTCCCACCGACATCTGCAACGAGGTAGGTCCAATCAGGAGTAGAGTATCTTCTGCTAGGCACTCGCACCCTTCTTGATCTTCTAAGACCTTCCTCAGCTTGATCCTGAGTATCTTCTTCTTGATCCGAGTCTTCGGATATAGGAGCAAGCGTTTCTTCCTGAGCCGACCTCAAACTTAGCCTCCTGTCTCTTCCCGGCCAAGTGGCAGCCTCACACCTTGTTCTCCTATATCTCGTCCTCACACTCGGTTCTTGATCACTCTGGTACTGATCTGTGTCGGACTCGTATGCACTGCTGTTCTCTCCTTCGGTTGCGTCCTCAGTCTCACTGCCGTCCTGCCTTCGCTCTTCTTCTGAATCCAATGCGTTCCCAACTTCTTCCGACACCCCCTCAGCTGCTGCAATCCCTTCTTGCGACTCTTCTTCCACTTCCTGGCTTTCGTCTGGGATAGGAGCTGTTTCTTCTAGAGGTGCTGGAACTCTGCGAGTATGGGATGCATGGATCCAATTTGGCAGCCCCCTGCACTTCACCACGGTGTTCGTGATCAGGATTACCTGAAAGGGCCCACGCCAGCGAACATCTAGGCAGTTCTTCCGGACGTGTTTTTTAACCAACACCCAGTCCCCTGGGTTCAGGTCATGACACAGGTTCCTTGATGCTGGAACTTCAGCCGCATGCACCTGAAGGGACACAGAATGGATGGCGTCAGACAGTCCTTTACAATAATCCAAGATCAGATCATCTGTAATATTCAATAGGGCAGTAGTTGGAACTGTGGGAAGTCTCATGGCCCTCCCCATCAGGATCTCGTGGGGAGAGAGACCTGTCCTCCTGTCAGGGGTGCTGCGCATGCTCATAAGCACTAAAGGAAGAGCATCTGGCCAACTCAAAGATGTGGATGCCACTACTTTAGCCAATCTATTCTTCAAAGTGCCGTTCACTTGTTCCACAATTCCTGAAGCTTCTGGTCGATAACTACAATGCAGCTTTTGATCGATATTCAGTGTGGAGCACAACATCTTCACTATTTCGCTGTTAAAATGTTTTCCTCTGTCAGATTCCAAAGAGGCAGGCACCCCGAAGCGCGGTATCAACTCCCTGAGCAACAATTTTGCCACTGTGAGTGTATCGCACCTACGTGTAGGGTACGCTTCAACCCATCTGGAAAATACGCATACAATCACCAACACATACCGAAGGCGATTGACTCTCGGCATTTCGATGAAATCTAGTTGCATTCTATTGAAAGGCCCCCCTGACCTCCCAATATGACTCAGTGTGACTGGTGTTCGTTTGCCTACGTTCAGTTGTTGGCAGGTAACACATCGCTTACATACTGATTCTGCTGCTATTCTAAATTTAGGGCAATACCAAGTTTGCCTAAACACTCTCATCATAGCATCCCTTCCTAGATGTACTGGACCATGTATTTCTCTCGCCATGGGATTAGCTAATTCTTCAGGTAACACAGCCCTCCCATCTGCTGAAACCCAAAAATCCATTTCGCTTCGCACACATCCTGCTATTTCCCATGCCTTTTTCTCTGTTTCAGGTGCGTTCTCCTGCATTATTCTTAAATCCTCCCAAGTGTCTACAGTTTCTAACATCATACTTAATTCAGTCTTTTCTTCTGCACCTTCTATTTCCACCTTTGAGAAGGAATAATTTTGTTCCGCACAATAGCGTGCGACTTCATCAGCGTATCTATTGCCTTGTGACACAAAATCTGTATTTTTAGTATGTGCTACACACTTTACTATTGCGATGTCAACTGGACCTTGTAATGCTTCTAACAACAGTCTCACAAATTCTCCATTTCGAATGGGCGAACCAGAGGAGGTCATGTAACCCCTCTGAGACCACAACTGCCCGAAATCATGAACCACACCGAAACCATATTGGCTGTCAGTGTATATGGTGACTCTCTTTCCGTTTCCTGCAATGCAGGCACGAGTTAGGGCAATAATTTCTGCTACCTGTGCGGAATGTACTCCTTCCAGGCAAGCGGCTTCCACAACTCCAGTAATGGTACAAACAGCATAAGCTGCTCTCAACCGACCAGTATCGTCTCTTAAACATGAGCCATCAACAAAATAAATTTCATCGGGGTCAGACAACGGCTCATCCACAATATCTGGTCTGGGTTTCGTGCATAGTTCAGTCACATCAAGGCAATCGTGGTCTTCACATCCTTCGCCTTCTATTACAGTAGGTAATGGCATTAAAGTAGCAGGATTCAAGACAGAGCATCTCCTGAGAGTCACGTTCTCCGCGGCAAGAATAACTTGCTCGTAGCGCGTGAGCCTACTATTGGTCAGATGCTGCGTCTTCGTCCTGGTCATTAACAATTCAACTGAATGTGGTACATACACCACCACTGGATGTCCCATCACAATACTCTCGCTCCTTTCAATGCTGACACCCGTTGCGGCAACGGATTTGAGACATCCGGGCAACGCTGCGGCTACTGGATCTAATGTAGCCGAAAAATATGCAACTGGTCTACGGGCATTTCCGTGGGTCTGTGCCAAGACTGACAAAGCACATCCCTCTCTCTCACAGCAATAGAGTGAAAAGGATTTCTCATAATCGGGCATTCCCAGAGCCGGAGCACGACATAAATCGTCTCTCAGCTGTAAAAACGCCACCAAGCATTCTTCATCCCATGGTACCGGATCACTCACCTCCTTGTGCGTCAGTTTCTGTAAGGGCTTTGCTTTCAGTGAAAAGTTAACTATCCACTGTCGGCAGTAACCCACCATTCCTAGGAACATTCTAACTTCTCTCTGTGTTGTAGGCGCATTCATCTTCATTATCGCCTCAATCCTCTCTGGGGACACCTTGCGTTTTCCTTTTTCTAACCGGTGCCCCAAATACTGTACTTCTGTCAGACAGTACTGCAACTTGCTCGGAGATACCTTATGTCCATTTTTGGCTAAATGGTTCAGTAAGGCAATTGAATCTGCTTTACAGGCTTCCTCTGTCTCTGACGCAACAAGTAGGTCATCTATGTACTGTACCAGAACCGAATTCTGCGGCAGTACTAGATTTTCAAGGTTCTTCTTCAACAACTGGTTGAAGATGGATGGACTGTCTGTGAATCCTTGTGGGATTCGACACCATGTTAAAACGCGATCTTCCATTTTAAAAGCAAAAAGATACCTGCTCTCTTCATCCAATGGGATTGAAAAGAAAGCCTGGCAAATATCTATCACTGTGAACCATTCTGCTTGACATGGTATTTGAAACAATATCACTGAAGGATTCGGTACCACGGGACAACATGAAACGACTATGTTGTTAATCTTTCGTAAATCCTGCACTATCCTGAATTTCCCGCTAGGTTTCTGCAAACCCATAATCGGGGAGTTACAAGGACTACCCACGATTTCTTTCAGTATTCCCTGTTGTATCATTGACTCGATCACAGGTTTTATCCCCGCAATCGTTTCCTGGGACAATTTGTATTGAGGCGTTCTTGGAAACTCAACATTTGGTTTTACCAGAATTTTTACCGGTTCTACCCCTTTAATCAATCCTATATCTTCTTCTGTGAAATCCCATACCTCTGACGCCACTGCATCTCTTAAATCTTGGGGAAGATCTTCTACTGTCAGAGTAGGATATAGTTCTACACAGGATTTTGAATTGGCCACCTTAAAGGTAGCATCATCGTCGGTAGTCTGTACCTCCACTCCTTGCGGGGTGCAGTATATGGTGCAGTTCAATTTGCACAACAAATCCCTTCCTAACAGACATACCGGACTCGAGTCACAAACCACAAACTGATGTTCGTTCATGTGGTTTCCAATTTTCACAGACACTGGTTCTGTCAAGGGACTAGTCATTCTTTTGTTCGCGACTCCTACCACTTGAATTGTTTCCCCTGACATTGGCAAGTCTGGAACCACCGCTGATCTCAGAGTCGAACGAGTAGCCCCAGTATCCACTAAGAACGTAGTGGGACACCCTGCCACTTCTGCCTCAACAAATGGCCCTCTTTGATCCACTTCTAGGACTGCCCCGAGGGTACAGTCCTCTTCACTGCTCACACGTTGTCCTGTCAATGGATCAATGTAATAACATTTTTCTTCCTCGATGAAGAGAGGCATCTGTGTAAAGACCTTACCCCCTGTCGCTACCTTCGGTGGCTGTGGGAACTGGGCCCGTGGAGCCGAATTCCCCCCTTTGGCCACCTTACTGCTTGGAACTGTCACCTTTGGAGTTGGGACTTCTTGAACCTGCTCTTCTACTTCTAGCTCTCCATTTTCAGGGTTAAAGGGACACTCGCGTCGCCAATGCCCCACCTGGTGACACTGATGGCACTTTGTCGTTTTCTTTAAAGTGGCAAAGTCTATCCTTGGTCTCTGCCCTTCTTCATTATCTTTGTTCTGACCGTTTGGTTTTCGTCCCATCCCCTGCTTCTGCTGGCCACCCTTCCCAGCGGACTGCATTTGCACCACCATCAATTTCTCCTTTAGATTCTTGGCTTTAGAATCTATCTCGTCACTACAGTATCTCGCATAACGTAAAATCTCATCTAGTGGTTTGTTCTGCCAACAGATTAAATGTTGCTGTATCATCAAACAAATATCAGGTCTCAACCCCAAGACAAACTTTGACACAAACTGCCCTATATCTTTGGGATCCATTACATCTAATCCACTGTATTGCTTGAATGTTTTCAATAATCTTTCATAAAACTCGTGAACTGTCTCCTTGGGTTCCTGCCTCGTTCGGTCTATTTTTACCCAATCTATATCCTGTGGTGGTACCTTCTCTTTCAACCAAGCTATTACCCTTTCATACTTTCGCATGACAATCTCGGACGGTCCATTAGTCCGAACATCCCTCACTGGTTCAGTATTTGGCCATTCAACACTAGTCTTGCACGGGGTCCACAAATCAGATGGGACCACGATGTCAAACAACGTGTTCAAATCAATCCACAATACTTTCGAGATTTTAACAAACCTCTCTACCTGCTTATACCACTCTACTGGATTGTCCCTCAACTTCGGAAATGAGTTGGTAAATGCAGCTAAGTCTCCTCTACTCCAGGGCACATGTACATAATTTCCATTTGATATTTCTCGCAAAGGGAATGCCTCCATCTGCATTACCCTTCCCTCAGGGGTCATCACATTTGTACTTCGTCTAACTGTGCCCTTTTTTGACCACCTTTCTTCCCATTTGTCCAATTCTCTCCACACCCTTATCCCTGATACCAGCTCTCTTATGTGTGTTTTTAGTCCAGTAGTTCTCTTCTCATCTAGATCTTGGTCTGCGTACTGTAATCTGTGGTTACTCTGCAACGCCCTTGTCTTAGACAAATCCACGGCATATCTATCTGCCAAATCAGTCAGTTTCTCATGACACGCTCTAGCTTTCCTAGTAATATCCTTTGCCATGAACAATAACTCATCCTGTTCATACAATTCTATCCTTTCCAGAGGCAATGTTCCATCTATTATCTCATCAACATCTGATTTTAAACTAGTAACATCAAGCCTTTTTGCCTTAATTTCAGCTTTCAAGACACTCAATTTAGCTCCTCCATCCGCATCTCTCCCATCCCAGCTCCGAGATCTACGTTTAGGTATTGGTGAGTTATAGGGAGTCCTCCCCTGTTCCCATCTCTCTAGGTCCCATGCCTTTCCATCTTCTCGGGGTGGGTGGTGAAACACTCCTTCACGCCTCCTAGCCTCTCTCTCCCCATCCTGGCTAGTGTCACGGGATGCAGGGCAAGATGTTCCATTACTCCCTCTTTCTTCACTACTTCCCTGTGATTCCCGATTATTCGAGGCGTGGCGGGACCTATCGCTGTTCTCCTTTCTCCAATGTTGGACGTTTTCTCCGAGTACATGATGGAGGCACCTAAATCTATTCTGAAAAGCCTGTACCGTTTGGTCTCCTCCTTTCTCCCAGAGACGGGACATCTCCTCACACTCTACACTCCTACTATTTTGCTCCTGCTGTTCCCTCTCCTCCGTAGGACGTGTAACTCCTCTATTCTCCTGACTTTGGCCTTCCCGCCCCTGACTACTTTCGCTGGCCCCACAATGAGATACAGTCCCGTTACCTCTGCTTTCCCATTCTGGTTCTGTTCTCAACCTATTACTCGGGGTTACTGCGGACCCATCCCATTCCCTCAAATCAGCTCTTAATTCTGTATAGGACTTTGGCCGCGGTCCCCTTAGGTCCATCGGTCCTCTCAGACCTCCCTGTCCTGTGTTGGGACCTACAGATGTATCTAATGGGGTGTTCCACGTTACCGATCCTGGCAATTGCTTCCATGCATTTGTCACGTTATTCCTCCTTTCCATCTCGATCCTTTCTCTATCCAATTGCCTCTGTTCTTCCTCTCTATCTCTCTCTGGGTTGTAGATCGATACTATAGGTCCTATGGTAACAGGCACTTGAAGAGCATCTGGCAATCCAAAGGACTCAACCCTTTCGGTGGCTGGCGTTTTCTGCACCACAAACCTTCCCACTACACTCTGTACTGTGCTAGGTTGAGGTGTCTCCCCACCTTTGGTAGGTGTCCAGTCCGATATAGGGAGTGGTGTATACCCCTCAATGGCATTCCCATCTTCCCTTGCGAGCCCTCTATCTTCTATCACCCCCACTCTCGGAGGTGGTCTATCCATTAACAATCTGTTTATCAGATTGTCCTCCGACTCGCTTTCCTCGTCTTCTTCCATGAGGTTTCCTCCTCCTGCCACCTCCCTCATCGGATACATTTTTTCCACCTCAATAACCTGTACCCTCCACCGCTTTGCTTCCTCATCCCATTTAGAATCTCGCACTGCTCTTACCGATCGCGTCAGTCTTTGTTGACGCCTGTTCAAATTTCTTTCGTGTGCCGCCCTAATCCATGCATTAAGGGCCTCAAACTGTGTTGGTCTGGGCGAGGGTTTCAATGAGGACATGGTTGCTTTTAGCCGATGTAACACCTCTAACTTAAACGTCCCGTACCTCGGGAACTGCATTTCCTCATTCCCTTCCGTAAGCTTATTCCAAGCCCCAATCCATAATATCGTATGCAACCCAACATTCGTTGCCATATAATGAGCTGGTGTACCCTCCGGCGGAGCCTCTTCCCCGTAATAATGTTCACTTCTTTTTCTTTTAAAAATCCCTTTCAAACACTTAAAACACTTCATGATTTCGCTCTTTCTCCGCGGTTGTTTACTTCCTGATGATATTCCACCAATCTCAGCCCCGTTCTCACTAACTGGCCTATCCGTACGCGACTTTCCTCCGACGTCACTCTAGCCGCCCAACCAGAGCGCGGCTCTAGCTAACGTCACACCAACCGCTCAATCACAGCGCGGCTCTATCCGACGTCACCTTTCCCCCTTCGCAGCAGTTCCCCTCCTTTCTCAGCTCGTCTCCTCGGTCATGCACGCGTCCCATTCATACTCTGAAAAATGATTACTTCCGTCCAAGCGATCACCTTTCTTGACTGTACGCCCACAGTCTTTCTCTGTAGTTGTCACCTTAACTTGGCGAAATGTCTTTCCGTTTACTTCCAGACAATCGCCTTCTCCGATAGGTTACTCACACACAGTAACTTTCGACCAGCGTCCGTTACTCATACACTCGCTCTTACACTCCCCCTATCTTGGATCCACGGCGATCAATGGTACCTCGTGACCTCCGTACTATGGTCGACAACTACCCTGGATGTTCGATACACCCAAAACCACTTAAGCTCTGGCCTGAACATAAGATTTTTACCAGTTCACCCGTACCAGGTAACCAGTTTACCAGGTTGCGCGCGCTCACAACCTTCTCTCATTCACACTACAGGCATTCAACTCCGCAAGACATTACAATACAAATACAACACAAAACACCGCAATCTGTTCACGCATGACCCTTTTTATACTCACTCTCCTCCGATACTGCTGCTTTTCTCGCACCGTCTGCACCTTTCGGCACACGATTCTTCCGCTGCTCGTCTCTCGATGTCTCGGGCCTTGGGGTAAACTAACCTCTCTAGATTACCTTCCTCAAGAAGATAACCATCCTCACTCTGCTACCAACTGTTAGCGCGGGATTTCTGGTTACTAGTTACCTTACCAAATCCCAAACTATGTCGACTGAATCGTTGGTACCTGTCATTGAGTAAAAGGTAATCTTACAATAAGTCAATCAATTTAAGAACTTACACCACTCTAAATGATCACTGACCAAATTTAAGTTTCAAAGATTTAATATAAAGTCAAAGATAACTGAAGATACAAGCTTCTCAAAATGAGATTCAGAAGATAAATTGGTATCACTATAAACATGAACTTTTTGAATAGTCTGAGTCTGAAAAACAGAATAATAAGTACAAGCTCGAAAACCATAAGCGTTGCCAAAATGGATACAAGTTGCAACCTCAAAGTCATTACAGAAAAGAAAAATTAAGGTTAGTCTATCCCTACACTACACTAAGTGACATCCCTACTTAACAAGATCTTTACCCCTCTAGGTGTCAGCTGTGGTGATTTCCTAAGAAGATCACGCACTTCTCTTTGTTTCTTTTCTGATGATGGGTCTCTCCTGATCAGCCTATCTGCCTACCCATCCGCTTCCTTAGGCTCCCAAAATCATCTGCTCTGCTCTCCTCCCGGGTCGCTTTCCCTAATACCAAATCACATTTCCAATAGAAACGCCCCTTGGGACGCCCCTCACGTGGTACATCTTTGCGCGGCAAACTCCATGATGGTACTCTTGAAGACCCTCGTTATAGTTGACCTTGGTTCCCAGGCTTCTTCTCCAGTGCGCTGATACCCCCTGAAATTCCTGGAAACTCCTACAGGCCTGCGCCAAGCGCCACTGAACAAAGCCCCTTTCATTCTAGCTGATTAAGACCCTCGCACCTGCATACAGTCCGTCCTGCAGTGGGCCTCAAATTCCAGACTCCACCATATCTATAGGTCATAAAATATAAGCGAAGCTCTGTACTTGGCACCTCTCGACTTCTCCTCTAACGAGCACATGGCACATCAAAGGAGATGACATTATCAGTTCAGGCCTACTTGATTTACATGAAGCGAGTCCCTGCACTCTGAAAACATTTTACTTGATTTAAACAGCATTCTTAACTAACACACATTTCTTAAAGGCAACACATCTATAAAGCATATATTTCAAAACTAAATTCGATAATACATTTGTGGAAGAACCACGTTAACCCCATCTCACATTATTTTAGCAGCACGTTTAGATGTGCTTGTGAATTGCCATGAGGCCTACACAATATACTGGGTTTAAGAGTTTCATTCAACTCTTACATGATTCCTTTAACATGAGAACGTGAGGTTTTCATATTCATCCCAAACATTTCTACATTAGTCTCACACAGTTATGATTATTGTTACTCTACTTAAACATTCTATGCATTTCACTACTGAATATAAGACACTCTGTGTATTTCACTTCTAAATATAAAACACTAGTTTTAGTGCATGTATAAACTAACTACGTGCTTGTAAATATGGTGCACTTATACATTTTTCAAACTTGTGCTCTCTCAGTTGTGTGTGTGCGCAGTTGTATGTGTGGTTGTGTATGTACTGTATTGAATGCCAGCTCTACATGTAGACATCCTATTTAATAACAGCTTTCAATATTTCCCCGAATTAAAACAAGAACGCATTTCGTACAAGTGAAAGACTATGTTAAAAAAGTATTACCTATAAATAATGTCTTGATCTAATTTTGTTCTTTTAATGCTGGCAACTTGTTTCTGTGTGTGCCAATGCTTGCTTATGTTTTTTTTGTTATTGGGGGGCATAAATACCAGGAGGCTGAAACTTGGAAAATACTGCCTGTGTAACAGTTAGTCAGATAGCAGATGGTCTGCGGCATGTAGGCACTACCTCTAGCCAGCCCGTGACATAAGACAAGCTGCCGTGAGGTGCAAAAAACTGAAAAGTTTCACAGCAACCACAAGCTGGGGACCACGGGTCAGATGGGAGTGGGTTTTCATTCTGGCGCGTGGGTAATATTAGCGTTTTACAAACTGCGCCAATGTGCATTCTGTGTAGTTTGTGTCAGCGCTTTACCATACCGAGGCATTGCGAATACCGACCTGATGGTGGCGCTTTAGATACAGTGCCTGTGCCAGACCTAATGGCTCCGCTGCTGGTCTGCGAGGGGTGTGACGGTGTTTCTGGTCCTGTCTGACTTTCAGCATGTGAGGGTAGCGAGAGTGCTTCCGGTAGTGCAGGACTGTTAGTTTGGGAGGCGTGTGAGAGTGGTGTCTGTGAAGGGTGTGTGAGAGTGTTTGAGTGAGTGTGAGACTGTTAGTCTATGAAGGGTGTTCGAGTGTTGTACGTAGTGTGAAGGTGTGAGAGTGCTGTTAGTGGGAGACTACTACTCTATGTGGAGTGTGCAAGTGTTGTTGGTAGTGTAAGACTGCTAGTTTGTGAGGGATATGGCGGTTGTGGATATTGTGGAACTGCCTGTGTGGAAGAGCTGTGAGCAGCTGGTGATAGTAGGGGGATAAGATAGTGGTGAAAGTAGCGTGGGGCTACTACTTTACAATGATTTACACTCACCACCAAGCCAAACCGGCCATCACCATCCGACTGCTGCTGCAGTCTTTCGCTGAGGGTGTGCATGTTTATTTTGGACTGGATGTGTCACTCACATTACTGGTCCGAAATCATTACCTAGGTCATTGCTAGAAGTACACAGCTGAAAGTACATTTTAGTACTGAAACTGCCTAAACTGAAAGCATGTTAAAAACAAGTATCATAAGACATTGTCGTAATGCCTTCATTGTAAAGGCATCTCGTTGCTCACCCTTCGTTATAAAGGCTGTTTCCCCTGATGTTACCACAATAATTGGCTGCAGCAAGCATACATGCATGCAGTCTCAAACATGTTTAAAACTGCCCCGGGTTGTTTGAAGACAAAGTGTACATGTTTTAGGTATGTGATTCACTAAAGGGCCCTTTCTGACCCCGCCCAACTTTTACCTGCAGTAGATACCAAAGTGAAGGTGTGCAGCACGCTATTGCAGTAGTGGTGCAAAAGATTCATTTGGAGAGGATGTGGCGGAATGGTCCGAGCTCCCTACATAAATATGAATCTGTCCTTATATAATGTAACTGGTGCTCATCTAAAGCAATCCTAAACCTGTAGGTCGCGTTTGCGCTATATAAAAACTACAAAAGAACATACAAGATTGGTCAGTGTCGGACTCAGTAACCGAACGGGGCAAAACTGTGAATAGACTTGGAGAGAAAAAATATACATTTCCAAAACGGAGTTTGACATAAAGCATTAGGAGACGAGGGAATGAAGTAAGAAGAGAATATGAAGTGGCCACAGGAGACAACTGTGGAAAGAGCACGGGTATACAGATAGGAGGGATCAATGAAACAATATCGATGTCAAGAATATCGATTTACAAAAATTTTGAGGAAAAAATATAGAATACCAAAATATCAACCTCCTATCTCCAAACAGGTAAGTACAAAAATATCGAATCAAAAATATTGATGTAAAAAATATAGTTAATCAAAATATCAAATTTTTTAAAATGCTTTAAATTAATTAAAAAATAATGAAATAATAAATATAATTAACCTAAACATACTTAAAATACTTTAACCTTAAAAATAATAAATAATTAATGTAAGTAAAAAAACATACAAATTGATTTGTTAATACATATATATATATATAAACGTAATATTAATAAAAAAATTACAATATTTTTACCTTAGGATAGCGTAGGGGTAAAAATTACTATTCCAACTCCAGGGAGTGCAACAGTAGGGAAAGCTTTGGATAGCAGCAGGGTAAAAATTACTATTCCAACGCCAGAGAGTGCAACAGTAGGGAAAGCGTTGGATAGCGGAGGGTTAAAACTTACTATTCCAACTCCAGAGAGTGCAACAGTAGGGAAAGCGTTGGATAGCGTAGGGGTAAAAATTACTATTCCAACTCCAGAGAGTGCAACAGTAGGGAAAGCGTTGGATAGCGTAGGGGTAAAACTTACTCTTCCCACTCCAGAGAGTGCAACAGTAGGGAAAGTAAATACTTCATATATAAATAAAAATAAATTTAATATTAATACCAATTACAAATTAATTAAAAGTATTTAACAATTTTATATAATATAATAATTAATCAATTAAAAACACAAATCATTAAAAATTATTACCTATTAATACAAAATATTTACCAATTAACAATTAATTTATTAACGAATATAAAATATAAAAAAATTAGAACAAAAAACAAATAAATAAATTAAAATATTTAATTAATTACAATTAAATTACTTCCCACCCTACTCCCCTATAAACACACAACCCTCAACAGAAAATAAATTAATAAAATTAACATAATTATCAATTAATCAATTAATTAAAATTAATTACCAATTATATTTTAATTAATTTCCAATTAAAAATTTAAATAACAATTCAAAATAAATACCAAAAAATACATTAAAAAATTAAATTATTTATAATTAAATTACTCCCCACCCTATTCCCCTATAAACCCACAACCCGCTACAGAAAATAAATTAATAAACTTAACATAATTATCAATTAATCAATCAATTAAAATTAATCACCAATTACATTTTAATTAATTACAAATTTACAATTAATTAACAATTACTTTAAAAAAATTAATTAATTATAATTATATTACTTCCCACCCTATTCCCCTATAAACCCACAACCCGCTACAGAATTATATTACGCAAAAATGAAATACCATAACATTAATTAATTAAAATAAATTATAAAATAAATATACACTTTTCACACATATACTAACATAAAAAATCACTTTAACAAATTAGATATTATTAAAAAATTGAAATTAACTTACTTACCTCAAATTCTATATTTTTGTTGTCTATATTCTGTCTATTCTATATTTTTGTTGTCTATGTTCTGTCCATTCGATATTTTTGTAGTCTATATTATGTCCATTCGATATTGTGTCCATTCTATATTTTGAATTCGATATTAATGCTAATCGATATTAAAAATTCGATATTTTGAGTGTATACCAGATAGGAGCACACAAAAGGAACGAAGAATGTCACATTCATAGACTGGCTTGTCCAAAGATCCATGCCTCATGACCCAGTGGCCAGTAATTCTGCTCTGTGTATGAGAAATGTATCGTGTATTTGATGGCAATGGCATCTACTTAATGCATGATTTGTTCATGAAGAATACTCTAACCTGCAGCAAACTCACAGAAACCGATAGCGCTCTTTCTCTGCCACACTGATCATTGGTGTTGGGGCATGTAATTGCAGGAGCAGGCTAGGGTTGTGACGGTGTGATGGTTGTGACGGTGACCATTGGGGGAGGGGCCTCACGTCAAGGGTGGAAAGCAATCGCGCCACAAGTGCACGTGCGTTCACAGGGCAGTAGTAGAAGTGTTCATATACAAAGGTGTGCCATCTCCTGTGCGAGCAGTGGTAGAAATAAGGGACTTCGTATAGCTACAAATTGTGATTTTGTTGCTACCAGAGTCCGAGCAGCTGAGCAGCAAGATTGTATCTCCAGACTGGTACCTGCCCCACCCCCAGCCTGCACGGCTACTCTGAAATCTGGTGGTTCCGTGGACAGAGGGGGCCCTCAGGAACAGCCATTGTCGAGGCGCTGCCTGCCCAAGCTTCAATTCGCACTGTGCTAGGCCAGGTAGTGCGGGGAAACTGTGCAAGGCGGAGTGTCATGGAGATAGGCCTTGCCTTCACACTGTGTTAAGTTAGCATTAGCTTATTTGAGGTTTAAACGCCATTTTCCTTTCTGCTGCTTCTGCACACAGCACATATTGTTATTAATGCTTTGAGCCTAGTAGAATGTTTTGCTTCACATACGAATAATATGTTTTCCACTTGTATCAGCTTTGCTTGGTAAGCTATGTCTGTAGAGTGAGTGCCGAAGCCTTCAAGGTTATTTCAACACAGTGGATGTTGCTCGGTCTGATCAGAGCCTGTTCTAGACATAACACATATGCAGCTGGGGCCAACTTTGGCATTTGGCATGTTTTAATACAGCACTGCACAGAGCATACTACACACTTGATGAATATTCGCATACAGAGAGCTGTCGTAGGAGATGATGTGTGATTCCTCTTCACTAAGACCAAGAGGTATGGGGCCGCCCTGCCACACCTAAAACCCAAAGAGACCTTCTTTAGATATAATATAATATACTAGCAAGGGAGGGTAAGGCTTAGGTGCCATTTAGCCTTTTTCCCTTTAGCATTTTAACATGCTTTCTCCCTTTGTATTTTATGGACTAGTAACTATGCTGATAACTTTGTTACTTATAATATGTTTGCTTGTATTAGCTAAGATACTGTGCTTGAGAACACTGCATTAGAAATAAACCTTTCAAATGTGCACGTGTCTTCATTTACTCCTCGTTCTGGATTAGTATGTTGGTATAACGAAAGAGTGTTCATGTGTTCCACGTTACCTGAGGTGTTCTAAGTCCATGTTCTGGGTTGTCTAAACATTGGGAGTTTGTAAGAACCAATGAGACCCTGATTGCTAGTCTGGTAGGGGATTTTGGGTACTAAGGTGAGTTTTGGTACACCCTAATTCACTGAGGTTCCAAGTCTCTGTGCACAGTTCTGTGTGAGAGCAGGATCCCTGCGACATGGCGCCAAACCGTTGGTGGTCTTATTACATGACACTTGAGTAGTGCTTCTATCAGTCCTTAACCCCTTATCTATTGTTTCCTGTAGACAGTGGTGTCGGACAAACCTACCTATAGTTACATAGGTCTTTTCAAGCTTGAATCTTTTCAAATGGTTTCTTTTTGAATTACTACCCAGTTATGCTACGTAGTTTTTATTGTACCTCTTTCTTACTGTGTCGCTATGGCCGCTGCCGTTGATATTGCGCAGCATAGTCGGATTGCGGTTCGCAATCATTTGCAGTCTTATGATGTCCCTGTGGAAGGCATGGCTGTGATCATGGTGGTGAGTGCGGAAGTGGCTTACCCATACGAAATCTTTTACTCGTGGGTGACCTTCCCGGCTGTGAATGCAAATACTAATTTGTTCGACACGTACACTCCCACTGCCATGCCACAGGAGTATGTTCCCTATAGGACACAGGAAGTTCCTATTAGTTCTTGGCAGCATCGAGTTTGGTTTAATGGCGCCCTACCCCACTCTTTGTTAGCTACGAGGTTAGGTACTTTGTCCATTCTGTGTGCAACTTGGACTGTTTTGGCTGGATTTACACCGCATCCTCAACAAGGGGCGTGTCCCCTTGCAGATTTAAGACGACTACATCTAGTCGCAATTAGCGTAATTAGGTTGTTAGTGCAGTACATTACCCGCAACCTCCCGGGCGGGGCCCCGGGTGCTGCGGCGCTTCCAGCTGGACAGGGCAGTATGAAACTCAGTCCTGTGATGGTGAACACAGTAATGGGCAAGCGCCCCCAGAATAAGGATGATTTTCCTTTCTGGCTTGCCGAAAAGTTTGACCAACTGGAAGCAGTTTTTCCTAACACGACTCCTGGTGAAAAACACAGGATTCTGATAATTAGCATGCCAAAAGACTTGGTCCCAGAAGCTGGTAACTGTGAGATTTGGGGTAAGATCTTTGCGGCAGTGTATACGAGGTGCTTCGGCACACCGTCAATGACTGTCCTTCCAACGGTCCTTAAGCATGTTCAAGATGAGCACGGACCCGAGGCAGCGGTTGAATTGGGTATGCGCCTCTATGGCAGTTTTGACGTAGTTTCCGATCTTGTACTTACGAATGTCAAGGGAGATGCAGTGAACTTTCAGGTGTCTAATGCATTGCTGGCGATTTCCGATGTCGACAATCTCCGACAGTTACCGAGAATTATTGTGACGGCTTATAAGACTGTAGGCCGTAATAGTTTGGGACTCAAGCCTTTCTCCACGAAAGAGAAAAAACAACCCCAAGGGCATAAGTCAGAGACTGACGAACAGCCCAAGGCTAAAAAGAAAAATTGGCTGAAAAAACTACAAAAACAGGGTAAGCAACAACAGCAGAAACAGGAGTCTCGTCCTGTGTTTCCAGTGCCTGCACCTACAGAACGTATTTATGACTTGCGCGATCGCGCAACGATAAAATCACCTGATCGTTTTCAGGTTTCTGAACAACGCTCTCCTCGTTCGTTTCAGGAATCATCGGCCTCATTGACCGGTGGTGGAGGAGGCGGCAGAGGTCGGGGGGGCCAGCAGGGACGCGACCAGCCCCACCCGATAGACAGTATAGGCAAGCAGGACGATTCCACATCGAAAAGACCCCAGTTTCAGAAAAAGAAAGTTGCCGCTTTAACAGCGAGATATGCCACAGATAGTGAGAACGCAGCTTCGGAATCAGACATGGGCTCTGACCTTGCTGCGCAGCGCGGCAGAGATTACCATAGTGCGAGAGGCCCTGCGTCGACTACTGAAGGTGAAAGCAACTGATCGATATGTTGTTGTGGAGACAGTTGATATTAGAGTAGCTCCCCCTGATAGACTTTATGAAATAGTCCATTTAGTTAAAGGTGACATACAACGTACCATAAAAGGGGTATTTTGGGAAAATCTTACGACTTCCTATGATATTTTGATAGCGGAGGCTGACAGGCCCCCACCTTTTGTGCTCACAGCTCCAAGAGGGGAGGAGGTGATCCTCCCTAGTTTCGCGCACACTGTCTCAAAGGAGCAGGCGCTGAATTTTGCAGAAGAGTGGGCTAAGGCTCTAGCGCCGGCTCTGTACCGTACACACTGTGGGTGGGATACATTTTCTCCACATCACAAGATTACTTTACAGTCTATGCTACATCCTCAACCCCAATATCCCATATGACATGAAGCTAAGGCTTCCGTTGCGCAAATCCTTGAACAATTGGAATACCAGGGCGTAATTGAAACTTGTGTGTCACTGATGAATAACCCTCTATTTACTGTGACCAAGCCTGACGGATCATATCATTTGGTATTGGATTACCGGCATTTGAACTTGCATTGCTGTACCTGTGCAGTACAGAATACTCACGGCTCTGCCTTAGTGGATAGTCTTGTGCGTAAGCGGTTTAAAACCACGCTTGACATATTCAAAGTTTTTTTTGCCCACCATTTGGATGGTCTAAGTTCCCAATGGACCAGTTTTACAAGCAGCGGCAAACAAAAACAGTCCAATCGTTTTCCAATGGGCTATAGGAATAGTTCAGGCGTGATTGCTGCCCGCATTGTCTCTCTCTTGGAGAGAGTGGACCCAGATGCGTGTTCGTATGTGGATGACATTTATCTCACAGACGGCGAACTTTGGGCGCATCTGTGTCACGTTGACCGCATAATATGTAACTTTGCGGACTTCGGTTACAAATTTGACTTTGCAAAGTCTCACATTGCAGAGTATTTATGAAAAAATATTTTATGAAAAAATAACACACCCAGGCAAAAACAGCTATACTGGCAGAGTTCAAGTAACGACAAAAGAGTAAAAAATAATCAGGCACAAAATTAGCATTTGAGGATTTAATTGAATAAAATTGATAAAAGAGGTCATGAGGATAATGAATGACATAGGAAAAAGTAAAGAATGACAATAAAAAATTCTTTCATTAGAAAATCAATAGATGTAAATTATTATGTATACATATATTCCCAATGATCTGAAGGGAAGATGGTTTTCCTCTACGCGTTTCAACACATGAGAAGTGTCTTCCTCAGGACGCTAACATCTTGTCGCATACATAGGCGCTTTAAGATATTGAAAGAAAAACCATGTAGAGACAAGTCCAATCGGGGTCTTTGCATCAGGTCTTTTTATCTATAAGGTAGCTGATATCACTTTGTTGATCAAATAATCATGGCAGCATGGGTCGCAACAGAAAAAGTTAAAAGCTGGCGAAAGCTCAACGGCTTAGTTGGAGTGGTCTTGCATCCCCAAACGACAGGCACTGCACTGTGCAGATGAATATGGCCAGGTGATTGCTATTAGATAGCTAAGCAGGGGCTTCAAGAATCTTCAATTGCTGAGGTAGCATATATAGTGGCTCATATATTGATGGAGGATTGAACTGATGAAAACGTGAAAACACAGGTTAAGTACCTGTGGGGAGCTTAGCGTAGTGATTACCCCAACGGAGTGGCGTCTGTTGCCTTGTGAAAAGCAACATGTCTGAAATGGCACATGGAATGGGCTCATGTATAGTCGAGCTGATAAAAGCGTTAAAATGCAAACTGGATACCTGATGGAAAGCTGAGCGTGGTGATAACTGCAATGGCGTGGCGTCTACTGCCTCGTACAATAAATCGAGTCGCAGAGTATACAGTGTTGTTCCTGGGCTACGAGCTCAACAATGAAGGTCGAGGATTGGCTTCTCACTTCTTGGAGAGATGCGCACAATTGCGCGCTCCGACAACTCTGAAAAAATTACAGTCCTTGCTTGGATTTTTGAATTTCGGGCGTACTTATATTCCTGAATATGCCCAGCGTATCAAGCCTCTGTATGCTTTGATACAACCTACTTTTACCAAATCGTGCTGGCTGCCAGAACACTCAGCTATTTTGTAATCTTTGCAGGCTGATCTTATAGAATCTAAATTCTTACTGACTCGTGATAACCACACCAACCTGGTGATAAGAATCATCCCTGGGGCGGTGGGTTTCACTTACCTTACTTTTAACGAAGGAGACACAGTACCTATTGCTTACAAGTCACACTAGTACACTTCGGCTGAAATGAGGTTTTCCTCTGTGGAAAAGGTTTTGACAGCAGTTCAGATGGCGATTCTTAAGGAACGTGCACTGTCGCAGGGAAAACGCATGTTGGTTGTTACCCCGTCACCTGGTTTGGAGGCAGTCACGAAAGCCAGTGTACCAAATTATAAGGCTTTGCACCCACTGTGGATACAATAGGCAGCATCATTGATGTCTCCGGATGTCACGTTTATTTTTGATGCCTCTTTACAGTCGCAGGAGTTTTTGCAATATGAATTCGTTCATCCTGCACCTTTGGCTATGCGGCCTTTGGAGGATTTCCATTGCATCATATACACTGATGGTTCAGCGCAAGTTGCGCATGGGTCTAAGCACGCATACGTTTCAGCTTGCGCCATTGTGATAGGTGCCATGGTGAATGACAAGTTCAAGTCCAGAGTCGTGCACACGCAGACTCTAGGGGGACAGCACCGCACAATTGGCAGAGCTTCGTGCTCTGATGCTTGCATTGGAGTACGCTGATCCTAGTGTGACAACTCTTATTGTGAGTGATTCTTACTACTGTGTCCAATCTTACAATGAAAACCTCTTCTTTTGGATTCAGAATGATTTTCGTGATTCCAAGGATAGCACAGTAAAACATAAAATGATCTGGGTCCGAGTGGCTGAGCTTAAAGAGCAGTTGCCACTCGTGTTTATAATTTACACTTTAGGTCATCAGCGCGTGGGAGTCCACGCTGTTGGCAATTCGTTGGCAGATGATGCCGCGAAATCAGCAGTATCGTCATATTTGTTTGCAGCAGTTACACGGTCCAAAAGTAAGATTGATGATGATATCTTGGCAGCTGCTGCTGCAACTGAGAAGGGAAGTAAATATCCTAAGGGGTTCCCTTTGAAGTATTCATACCACTTAAGTCCTGATAAAGTTCCTTATGTGAAGATGCCTGACGTTGGTGAGAGGTTGATTCCCAACGCAGATCGCAGACACCCATTGCTCATGAAGTAGTTGCGTCTGTGCATGCGGGCGTTTCGGCTACTGTGGCTCAGTTACAACAGCGTTTCTGGTGGAGGGGACTGTACAAACAGGCGCGTGATTATTTCCTTCAATGTGACATTTGCCAGCAGATTAAGCCTTCAACTGCTGCGCGTCCGCCCCAGACACAGTTGTACATTTCTAATAAACCACTTGGTTGTGTTTACTTAGATCACTGCGGTCCTTTTTCTTCTGATACTGCGTATAAGTACATCTTAGTAGCAGTTGATTCATGCACACGCTTTGTGCGGGTGTGGCCTCACCGCAGCGCTGATTCACAAACTATCATAAGAGACTTGCGTGTCTTTGTAGGGATTTTTGCCAGTGGTACTTTCCATTCGGATCAAGGTCCGGCTTTCGCCTCTAAGGCGTATAAGGATGCCATGACTTCGGTGGGGGTCCAAGTCAAGTTTTGGTCTCCATACAGACCTGAGGGTAATAATGTTGGGGAACGGATGAACCAAGATTTAAAGCAATCGTTTACAGATAGAGTTATAGGCACTGGCAGGCACTGGCTGGCCCACCTCAATAGCGTGCAGCGTGCTCTTAATAATCTCCCTAGAAGGTCTCTGGGTGGGCGGACCCCATACGAGATGCTCTTTGGTATCAAGATGTTCGTACCGGACCTTGATGGTCTAGACTCGGTGGTTGTTGCTGCCGCCTTTGACGTAGATGAATATTGCAATGTTTTACAGAATCTACAAGAGACGAGAGACAGTCTTGCAAAGGAACATTTACCCTGCACATCTGAAGCTGCGTAGCAGATTCCGGTAGTTGGCTGGCTACCCCAAGTCGGAGAACTGATTCGAGAGAAGATAGAAAATAAGAAAGAATTTGATCCGGTTCCACTGCTTGGAGTGAAGGGCACAAGAACAGTCATTTTACCACCACTTCCAGGTCGTAAGAAAAACAGGTATATCTCCATTGACAATGTCAAGATACACAAGGTGGCCGATTCTTCTTAGTATGACACCGGCAGTCTCATGTCCTTCGATAGTGAGACATTCTGTTTTAACACCGGCTTTTAATCCAGTGCCTGGTGTTGCCCTCGAGATGCCTGCAGTTTCTAGTCCATTATTAAGTACTCTGCCTGGTACCCAACTTGATGAAACTGACTACACTTACCCAACTGACTTATCGATGCCTGATTTGCAAACTCGTTTGGCTACGGAATCCAGATTTTCATTTGACACTGATTCTCAACCTTCAAAGAAACCCACAAGGATAGCTGTTTGGGCGAAATTTTTTAAGAAACATTTTTTGATTCCCCCTTGGACCTACATTTGGTTGGTACTATTTTTAATTTACCTTTTTATGTCAATTGGCTTTGTGGTATATTTTTTTCGACTTGTCAACGGACACTATGTCGAGGAGAGAACATGCATTCAACATATCAATGGAACTTTAGCTCCTCACTCCTCATCACACAGATTGAAGAGAGACTTGGATTTTGTTAACATCACTGCTTGGCCTGTCTTAATCGGGATTGTGTGGGATGCTGTTCGTTTTCAAATTCATGGGCCCACTGAAGTTATGAATGTCCCTACTGTGCTTAGAGTTTCTATGGGGGATGTAGTTAAACAAAATATACTTTCTGATGATTGGGATATTCAGGCCGTTGAAGCATTGTTTTCTGATTTGAAGTATTATGCTGCCTTTGATGCTGAGGATTTGTATTTAGAATCTGCTAATTATGGTGATTTGTATTGTTACCAACATTTTGGCAATCATTACCTGCACAAAGCTAATTCCAGGAGGAGTGCTGTGAATTACACCAATGGGAACATTGTCCAGCACCTGTACAGGGCAGTTCTGCTACCTTTTTGAAAAGGTTCACTTATTTCACCGATTTCAATCAGTCAAATCCCAATGCATTTTATTTTAAGATGTCTGAAAAGGCCATATCCAAGGTTAGACTTACCGACACTAAATTGTTGTATTCGAAGTCCTTTCTAGACCAATTGGCTGTAGGTGGCTACGAGTTGTGGAAGGAGACCATTGACCTTAAATCAGTTTGGGGTTCTAAAGGTTGGCAAGTGCAAGGCACTGAGGCTTTGCACCATGCGTGCCTCATTCCGAACCATATGTTGTTTTTGGATTCTAACATTTCACAGACAACATGCTTTGGATTGGCTTCTACTAAAAAATTAAAAGCTCCTTCTTTTCCTGACCTAGAGGAATATTCCGGTTGGGAGAATACCACTGAATTTTCAATCAGAGAATTGCAAACTCTGTTGCTAAATTCTTCCTTTAACATATCCAGTTTGGATCCCAAGGGTTGGTTACTCTGGCACAGGAGTGCTGATTCTTGTCAGCATCATTTTCTGGGTTTGGCTCAAGGCTTTACACAGGTCAGGGAGGATCCCCGTTTTGAAAGTGGCCATTCTGTGACTACCTATTCTGTAGGCAAATTATGTCAAAATTGGCTCAAACATTCCACCTTGACGTCAGTTAAGTTACATTTGTCTAAACTGACTGACGATATTGATATGAATGATTTTATAAGAGGCCCGGCTAACAGCAGATCTAAAAGATGGATATATGCGGTTTACAATAAATTCTGGAAAACTTCTCAATTTGAGGCGGCTACCCGCATTAGGGCAATAGATCAAGCTAATTTAGAAAAAGTGCTAGCAGTTGTTTATAACAGCATTAACACGCTTTCTTCCCGTATTTACACTTTAGACAATATTGTGTCATCTGTTGTTGATGTTGTGCAAGATGAAGTCTCTGCTTTTTACCATGGTCAAAATCAGTTGCGTTCCATCATGCAATTTGCGTGGACCTTGCAAACCCTGAAAGCTGGCAAAGTGCCTTGGCATTACATGAATACGTCATCTCTATTTGCCCCTTTAATTTGACTGACAAACAGCGCTTACTGTAAATGAAATATGCTTCTTTTTCCCTGTTACACATTGAAAAGTTGGAGTCCTTGCCGTTTTCGGTCGCTGAGGCCAATACAGCAATGTGGCTTATCCACGGGTTAATTACTCTACCGTTTCCTTTATTCAAGTTCGAAAATTGTGTCAAGTACTTTGCAATTGGTAGATATGAACCTCTGGGAAATGCATTTCTCCATGAAGCTTGGTCGCTTCCATTTACCTATAGATGCCTTAGGGAGGATAAAGAGGTTTATTTAAATGGTGAAGATTGCACTGAAACGCCCGATCATTCATTAATGTGTAGACACATCCAATTACATGGCTCTTGCAACCAGAATTAACCCAATTTGGCCTGTGTTTTAAAAGGTACTCCAGTCCCTGCTACTGTTCCCACGTTCACTTTACTGGCAAATGGGAGTTATTTGCTTTTAAACAATGAGGATTGTTGTGGGTTAATTAGAGATATTGCTTATGTGGTTACAGTCAGTGAGCGTGTCGTTTGCTGTAAGAATGTAATGTATCCACCCCCGCATGGGAAGCTTGATGTTTCCATCTGGCCCACGATTCCGAACTTGAAGGCAGAGTTCAACTGGATGAGTCGCATAAGAGCTCTTTTGTCCCAGAAAAAAGTAGCCCTCACATCTGCGCGTGAGACATTCGTCCTTCAAGTAGCAAACACCCGCACAGAGGTGCATGCTTTATTAAATACTGATTTGCCCTTGCATTTCGGTGAGCTAATTCATTCTATCTTTAATGCATCCTCCACCACAGGCCAGGCACACTTTTTTAAAGTAGTAAGTAGTGGCCTTGTGACTTCGTTTCAAGCTATATTCAGTATTTTTCCAGCTTTCTTTCACTCGATTTTCTCCAGCCTGTTTGGTGGATTTCCTTTTCTGCTGGGTCTGGCTGCAGGCGTACTTTTACTGTTTTGTTTTATTCAAAATGGATGCACATCCTGTGTTTCTCGAAGAACAGTCGCGTCTTGTGCTGTTCCGCAACAGAATGCTTGAGTACTATGGAGCGTTGCCTCTGGCTACTTTGAGCGCGACTTATGGATTATCGTTTCGATTTTCCTACTTTACATGTGTCCAGCCTGTCTTTCATTGCCTGAGTTGCGATTTCGACTGGGCCCTGGATTTGTGTCTCTGCAATACGGTGTCTCCCGATGTGGATTATAATCAGCTTATGAGTCCCTTAGTTGCTCATGAATTGCTTTGTTCTGACAGAGGGATTATGGCCTTTGCAGCGATGCATGGAATTCTGGGGCGTAGGAATATATTCGCAGCGGCGCAAGATTTCTTGTCACACAGCTTCAGTGAGAACCCACCGAGCTGTCCTCTGATGTTGCAAGAGGCTCCGGTAGTGGAGGAACATGTGTGCTCTTTTCCTTTAATAAACTGGATGGCTGACATGTTTTCGGATGAGAACAGTGACTTCCTGTTGGAGACTTTGGCTTCATATTTTGCATATTCCTTGTCTGGGTGAGATAAGACATAACTTATCTCTCCCGCAACTGAGGTCGTTTGTTGGATTTTGAATACTTTTTATTTTTTCCGGAACCCATATAAAATTTTTCTTGGCCCAGACCTATTGACTTGGATTGGCCCAATGCCAATCTTTTTGATATTGACTTTTATAGTCTAATTATGTGCTTTTTTATAACATTTTTTCCTTGTTTTGTGCAAATTTGGTACTGGTTCTGACTGTCGTTGTTGACCTCTGCATTCAAAATTTGCCCCTTATCTAATCTAAATCTTATCTTATCCGTGCTCGGATCAAGGGAGGGTGTCATGGAGATAGGCCTTGCCTTCACACTGTGTTAAGTTAGCATTAGCTTATTTGAGGTTTAAACGCCATTTTTCCTTTCTGCTGCTTCTGCACACGGCACATATTGTTATTAATGCTTTGAGCCTTGTAGAATGTTTTGCTTCACACACGAATAATATGTTTTCCACTTGTATCAGCTTTGATTGGTAAACTATGTCTGTACAGTGAGTGCCGAAGCCTTCAAGGTTATTTCAACACAGTGGTTGTTGCTCGGTCTGATCAGAGCCCGTTCTAGACATAACACATATGCAGCTGGGGGCAACTTTGGCTTTAGGAGCGTTTTAATACAGCACTGCACAGAGCATACTACACACTTGATGAATATTCGCATGCAGAGAGCTGTCGCAGGAGATGATGTGATTCCTATCCACTAAGACCAAGAGGTATGGGGCTGCCCTGCTAAAACCCAAAGAGACCTTCTTTAGATATAATATAATATACCAGCAAGGGAGGGTAAGGCTTAGGTGCCATTTAGCCTTTTTCCCTTTAGCATTTTAACATGCTTTCTCCCTTTGTATTTTATGGACTAGTAACTATGCTGATAACTTTGTTACTTATAATATGTTTGCTTGTATTAGCTAAGATACTGCGCTTGAGAACACTGCATTAGAAATAAACCTTTCAAATGTGCACGTGTCTTCAATTACTCCTCGTTTTGGATTGGTATGTTGGTATAATGAAAGAGTGTTCATGTGTTCCACGTTACCTGAGGTGTTCTAAGTCCATGTTCTGGGTTGTCTAAACATTGGGAGTTTGTAAGAACCAATGAGACACTGATTGCTAGTCTGGTAGGGGATTTTGGGTACGAAGGTGAGTTTTGGTACACCCTAATTCACTGAGGTTCCAAGTCTCTGTGCACAGTTCTGTGTGAGAGCAGGATCCCTGCGACAGGAGGAGGTAGCCCAAACACCGCACCACGTGTGAAAACATGAATGGATGTTTGACAGCAAGTTACCCGTTCAGGAACAGACACTAATTATACACACTGTACACTGTCTGCGAGGCGCTGCCTCGTAAACCTCCACTGCATGAAGAAACTACAGTTTCCAGCAATTCCAAGGAGCTTTGTACATCACTGTGGGGTGCACAAGACGCGCTTAGTGATAGGTGAGGAAATGAGCGGCCGCGCTCGTCAAAAATAAAAACAAGAGTGGTGTGGTGGATAGACTAAAGGTCACCTCCTCTTTACTTTGACAGATGTGTGTCTCCAACGTGCAAGTGGACAGCAGAGAGCTTGATCGCAGGAAGACCCTCCAAGTTACAAATGCAAGCAAGCCTGTCGGAGAGAACGATGAATTTGGAAAGCAGAGGACTGCCGCCATTGCAGAAGTACAGGCAAACACACACACACAGATGCTTTCACATACACAGGCAAACATACACAAGCATGCACACACACACAGATACACACACACGCCCAGGCACGCAAACACACAGATGCGCACACATGCCCAGGCATGCACACACAGGCCCAGGTACGCACGCACACACATTCAGATGCGCACACATATACTGGCACACACACATAGGGACGCACACATCCCCATACACAGATGCTTTCACATACACAGGCAAACACACACATACACACACACACACACACACACACAGATGCTTTCAAATACACAGGCAAACACACACAAATGTGCACACACGCACATAACCCCTTAGTACACAATTTGCACCACAGCTGGGATTCCGTTTTGGATGCAAACTTATTTTGCAGCACATCGGGATGTGCTTGTAATAAAAGAATCGACGATCTACAGTGGACACTAATAGTCTGGCTTTTTTGTCCAGTGTTGATTGGTATGAGAGCAGCTGTAAATTAAGGGAACTGAGATGTCAGTCAGCATTATCTGAAGTAATCTGTGTGTTAGAAAAACACAAAAAGCTGACTTTGGAAAGTGCCTCTCTCCAGCCTGGCAATCCATAACTGCGCCTTTCTTGGTAAACAGACTGAAGTGAACGGTAGGTGCTAGCGTGAGAACCGACAAGGGAGATACATGATCATTTTACAGCAGCCACAGTTCCCCCAAAGTGGAAGAGAAAAAACATTATCTATCTGTTAGAGATGTCAGCCACGTAATTGTGATAAATAAATATAAAGGAAACGTGAAGCGAAAGGCGGGTAATACATTTTTTAAATTTATGTCTTTTCCCCTGACTGGGTTTGACGCATGACCCGCCACGCCCCCCCCCCACACCCCGCTAGTGTTGAGGCTCATGGCCCCTACTGGTGGAAAGGCAGCCAGGGGCTTTGCGACATTTGCAGTTTGCATGGAGCCAGCAGGCTGGAGAGTAGCGCGGACAGCTAGTTAAGGGCGGCTGCAGGTATAGTTCTCTTCCCTTGGAGGGCGGTGTATTTTTTCTGAAGCGGTAAATGCGGCGGCACAGTCATTTCGAAGATGCAGAGGTGTGTTTGTCACCTGCATCGCCCCTCCCTCCCCCCACTTTGGATTCTTACTACAGACTTTAACAAGCACTCACCTGCTATCTCCAATGATTCATGCTAGCTGCCTGCACCAACACCAAACGAGAAAGAAGAACCAAACGGCAGACAAAGCAATCGCTTTCACTTTCGCGATCGGTTGAAAAACAAACAAGCAGCACTGAAAGCGATCGCTTTCGGGATCGCTATAGTAACAAGCGGAAGCTTGTAAAGTAATAGTATGTTTTCCAGCACACCTAAGACAATGCTGGGACCTTGTACCCGAACCCCCACATTTTGTCCTGAAAGTAGCTTTTTTTAAAAATATAGGCTCAAGTAGGAAATGTGTAGGCAGCCCCAGCGCTATTTACACGTCGAAAAAACCCTTTATTCTTCTGATGCTCGTTCAAGTACAACCTGAATCACTGATCGCTCTCCTTCAAGTACAACCGGTATTGCAACTCCATGCACAACGTGCAAGTACAACGTTGCTTTTTCAAGTACAATATGGGCGCAGGGAAGGGACTTCGCCTCTGAATGGGGCTGCTGGTCTCCCAGCAGAGGCGTCGGCACTCTACCTGTTCAAGAAGTTTCGAAATCAACATAAAAATGTACAGTGCCACGTGTGGGGTTTATAAATTATGATTCTTTCTGTGTTTAGGAGGAAAGGGTCGATTTTTAAACTCTTAAGCAATTCTGCGTTGTTACATTACGAGGTGCTAAGTGCAAAGTTACTCCCTGATCTTGGATCAGACCAGCTGCCTTGTGAAGGAGGGGGCAAAGGGCAGACAGGGGAGAGCAATCTGCAGAGTGGAGCTCACATTTCAACCCTCTCAGCTACAGAATGTGTAAGAAAAACAGGCGGCCCAACGGAACGAGGGAGAGGAGGGGGGCCACGCCCCCAACCAGATGGCACACTGCAGGCAATTAAGTGCCATCGGAGTGAAACTGTAGTTAGGCGCCGCTGCCTCGGGACTGCACGGAAATGACCACAGGGCCAACAGCCAACAGAAATCAAGAAAACAACAGCAATGCCTAAATTAAACCAATCACGAGGGAGAAATTACATGAAGGTGAAGCCAATATAGAGATTACTTTAGTCTCGCTGAGACACGAGACCTAAAAAGCAGTGGGTGCCAAGATGCGGGTCTCCGTGGGCATTGATCGCCCGCAGCAATATTCCAATCCTTCGTTTAGTCCACTCCTTCGGGCATCCGAGTCGCCGATCTGTAGAGGTGTTCCTCAGCCAGGCCTACCAGTGCTAGGGGTTTGCCCTTCTCTGCACGCAAGTCCTTAGACAAGTAAATAGAAGTTGGCACGGAAACTGGAAGGTTAAAGAAAAGATTTATTAAACCTCATGAGGTGGAACTACATTCACACAACACCCTTCGGTAGTGTATGAAGTAGCACAAGGAGTAGAAGAACCATGGGTCTTTTATACCCACACATGAGCTCAAACGAAGGTGGTACAAATACGCATAGGAGCGTTAAATACATAAATGGTCATGCAGAAATGCACAGTCAACAGTAAGGGAGGAGCTAGCAGTTGCTGACTCCAGTAAAATCAACCTGACAGTTACCGACTAAAGCATGTGTATGAACAGTTACAGATTCTTCTGCCCATGTGCAGAGTGGCAGAGTCTAAGTATAGCTAGTCCTCTAAGCAGAGCACAAGGGTAAACGACAGAGAAGAAGGAAAAAGCACATGGTGAGCACATGGCAGACAGAATGGCTGCTGAAAACAAGATGGCTTCAGCTAAATGCTAACACTGATCGCTGTCAGTTTTCTACAGTACATTAACCCTCTGGGCTACTTTATGATGAGTCAACACTGCCCCTAGACCCAATTCAGTTCTCTCACCAGTAGAAACATTAATCACCAGAGTTATCTTGACATTTTATTTTTGCCTGAAAACCTTTGGACTAAATTAATTTCCTTTTTATCCTATAGTTATTTTTAAACACAGCGCCCCCCGCCAAAGATGCACCGTTCGCACCGCCCTAAAGTCGGCCAGGATGCACTTGATGATGTGCCCAACGGCATCGTCACTCTAATGAACTAGTTGTGTTACAGTCAAAAACCTACATACATACATGTTGTTATTTTATACTCGGTTATTGTGTGCTGGCATGCTGCTTATACAGAGATTTTATTACAATACAGGAGGCTGCATTATGCAGCCTTGATGTTTATTTATACAGCCCATTTAAAGTAAAACTACAGAGCCCATAATACTGCAGCCCTGGGTAGGAAGTAAACAACAAAGACAAAGGACTCCATATAGTAAAAATAATATAGTCTATAATCAACCTTCTCTTTTGTTGCTGTTACATAAGTTAAGTGCTTGTTGGGAATGTAAGCATGTTTTGATGCAGGTTGCATACTTGAGGGTATAGAGCTCTATGGGCGCTCTTGATAAAGATCAATTTAAAATGGTCAGGCTATTTCAGAAGATGTTTCCTTAGTAAAATTTGCCCGGCGTAAACGCCTCTAATACCATACGAAGTTATCCAATAAAGAGGCAGGCGCTGGAGACAGGAAGACAGGAAACAAGTTTATTCCGGCGGATCAGAACACATCAGATCAGACAGCAAGGTATCGTCTCGAGGTGCTCTCTCAACTTCTCTGAGAGCTGGCCTTTTATACACTGGTTTTAGACATGTGAACGTCCTTTATTACAACAGGGACATTGTAGAGCATGAGAATGACATCCCCGGCACCCCCCCCCCCAATTCCGGCCCGTTCCAACACATGACAACAGTAGAGGCTCTTTCCCCCTCATGTGGTCGGGAGGGGGCTATCATGCAGCTGAGTGTTCTGCCGATTCCTTTGGAATGTGCGCCTGATCGAATCTCGGGGATGGGGAGGTCGTGATCAATAGTGGCCTCTTTCAGGAGAGGCGAGTGCATACAGTAATGGGCAATAAACTGTATCCTTGGGCTAAAGGATGACCAGCGGTCCGTGCTGACGTTTAGGCTCAGAGGAAGGGGTCATCAAAGGAGGGGTATTCATGGAGGGACAGGAGGTGTTGGTCAGGCGCGGGGTGCGATTCTCTGGGACAGAATCATGGGAGGGGAGGGCTCATGACTTGTGCATGAGAGAGCGGGGGCAGTCAGGGTGCATGGGGGGACGCTTGCAGGGTCAGGGAAGTGCGCTGATGAGCGATCGTGAACAGGGAGACCATGGTACCTAAAATGGCTGTCGTGTATGCTCGTACGTGGGTCTGCAAGATGGCGTAGATGATGTTCAATACACGAACTAAAATTTCACAGTCCTCCCTTTAACATGTCTCGCCAGCTTGTCAGTTCGGATCGATCCCCATGAGACCACGCACCTCTACCTCGTATAGGGTACTCATGTGCTCAGGTTTAAAGTTCAAAGTCTTTGGGCACACACAGTTGGAAATGAGTGCACATAAAGGTGGTAAACATTGAATAGCTAAGCAACACCCACACAGTATCATGATCGGTATCAATAAAAATGTGAGCAATCTCCATCCCCAGTTCTTCAAAGTGTCCCAGAACCAGCCTCCAAGCGACCATCCTTCCTGTTCCTGGTGAACCTCCGAGGACAGTCTGTGGAGGTGTTCGATTGCTTTATAGACTGAAGGTGAGTTATCTGGCACGTAGGTGCAACAGCTGGAGCCGATGATACGGCATGCACCTCCACGGTCGGCCAGGACCACATCTAGAACAAGACGGTTTTGAAGAGCCACCAGGCGGACTGCCTGAAGCTCAGCCGTGTTGTTGGCGAGGACGCCAGCGGTGATGTTAATGGTTGTTTCCAATGCCTGAGTCAGGTGTCGGATTGCGCGGCTATTGGCCATTGGTCCCCACAGAGGAATAAGTCCCTTTGCTGCATCCAGGAACTGTGCTCCGGTGGAGTCGGCTTGTTCAACATCTCCAGCGCGCTTTTGCCGGTGGTGGTTGGCTGGAGCCACATACGTGGGAGGAAGAATGAAGGCAATGTAGCACGTACCCTTCCAGCCTTTTGGGAGCCACGTGTAAGCTTTGGTGCCACAAACAAAGTACATATTCGGGGAAGCAACAAAGGAAGGGGGGTCAGCTGAGACCAATGTTTTGGTGATGCGACAAGAACTGTGACCCACCAGCTGCGTTCCCTGTCCTTCGAGGCATACGAGTCCTGTGACATTGATGACGGAGAGGGCCGCAGTCAGGGTGGCAGCCGTTTGTTTCCGTAGGTGGGAGAAGGTGGATCTGGCTGGATTGTGGAGCACTTGTATTTCGACTCTTTCTTTGGCTGGGATGTTCGTAAGGAAGGTTGAACCTGAAATTGCGGGACAAAAGGGCTTTCCGGTTTTGTTCGGCCAGAACCCGTAGTAGAAGTGTGACACTGTCTGACCGGAAGCGGCGTTGTCCTTGTGGCTTTCTTGCATGAGGATCAACCAGGCGAGGCAAGAGCCGTGAACTGAGAAAGGTGAAGGAATAAAGGGGATGGAGTGTCCGGTAGCATGTGGGAGCAACCCACAGATCCAGCAGTTTGTGGCATTTGCAGCAAGGTTGTGCTGGTGCAACAGTTGTACAAAGGAATTGTTCCAGAATTCCCTACGCCTTTCTCGAAGCTGAGGTGAAAGGGTGATCAGGTGGTGCTCTTTCACGGTGGTCGGCTGGACAGTGGTCGGCAACATTTGGTGAGCGGGCGTGCTTTCCTCCAGGATCCAGAAGGAAGTCATGAGGAGGAGGCAGAACAGGGAGATAATGAAGAAAGCCATTGTCTTTGATTTGTGCAAATTGTCAGTTTTTGAATTCCTATAGTGGGTATTTCCTGTTGCTTTCGATGTCTTCTTATCTGGCGCTTCCATCATCTTCTTATCGGGCGCTTCCATCATCTTCATCTTCAAGGTGCTCGGTAGTGGGCAGAACCACAGACTTAGTTTAGCTTCTCTCCAGGTAACCCTTGGTTGCTTTGGGTCACCGTTCTGAGATTTTCAACTTAGTCAGTGGCCTACTTAGCCGAAGCTCCCTCCTTTCGACGTAGGAAATACCCTTCTCGAGATGGCACAGTGGGACCAGAGTGCTTTGCAAGTTCAAGTGCCTCAGTATCAGGATAACAGTTCAGTGATGGTCGGTCTTTGTTCAGGAGCTCTTCTTGGGTGCTGACGTTGTCTATCGTGGCCAGGGTAGAGGAAATCTTTTTGCAATGATGGGCGTGAAGCCAGTGCTTCTTCCCCTCCACTCGAAGAGCCGTCCGAGTGGTGATCAGTACTTGCCAGGGGCCCGTCCACCGGGGTTCCAGACTCTTTGCTCGTTGAAAGTTCCGTATCAAGATATAGTCACCCGGTTGGATATCGTGACCGGGACCCCTGGAAGCATCGGGGATGGCCTGCTGCACCTGTTGATGAATGACAGACAACGTTTTAGTTAACTTGTACAAATAATCTGACAGCAGGACGTCGGGGACGTCATGAATGGAGGTTGGTTTGGGGGCAGTCCAGAGGTTCATAGGCCGTCCAAACACAACTTCGTAGGGGGTCAAGTGGTGCTTAGTGGGGGTGGAGCGCATCGATAGCAATGCCAGTGGAAGGGCATCTGGCCACTTAAGTCCTGTGGTGGCCACTATTTTTGACAGTTTCAGTTTCAGTGTAGCGTTGTGTCGTTCAACCAGGCCAGCGGATTGGGGGTGGAAGACCGCATGGAACCTTTGTTTGACCCCCAACCCCTTCAGGATAAGTTGGATAACTTCAGCTACGAAGTGGGGGCCATTGTCGCTCCATAAAATTCGACAAAGGCCGTAGCGAGGGAAAAACTCTTTCAGTAGTACTTTGGCAGTAGTCATGGCAGTGTTATCACGGGTCGGATAGGCTTCCACCCATTTGCTGAAGGCACATACAATGACAAATACGTACTTCAAGCCTTGGCACCTCTCTAGCTGGATGTAATCCATCTGGAGGACCTCAAAGGGGTGGTCGGGGATCCCAAACCCTCCCCGGGGTACTACAGTTCCTTTCCCGGGGTTGTGTTTGTAAGCAGATAAGGCACTGTTGGACCAGGCGTTTGGCTGAGTCGGGGATCTTGCCGTTATGCCAGACTTTGGAAATGAGTTTGATCATGGGGGCAGAACCTATGTGTGCAGGGGAATGTGCCATTGTCAGTATGGGGATCAAGTATGCATCAGGCAGCAACCATTTGTTTGTGTCCTTTGTCCGCCAGCAGCCTTCATCGTCCCTTAGACCCACCCGTGCCCACTCAGTCAGTTCATGTGATGTGCTGGTCAATTGGATATCCCTGATCGTTTCCCTAGCGTTGGTCCATTTTTCTGCTTGTGACCTGGTCACATACATGCGTGTCGTGGCCCTATTCTCAGCTGTGGTTCGGGCAGTGATGTCGGCTAGTGCGTTTCCCTGTCCAACTAAATCTGTCACCTTCTTGTGTGCCTGGCATTTAATTACTGCTAATCGTTTGGGGAGGAGAACTGCTTCAATCAGGGCGGAGACTAGATCTCCGTGAAGGATGGGTGTACCATGGGACATCAGGAATCCCCTTTCCCTCCACAGGAGCCCAAAATGATGAACTACCCCGAAGGCGTACTGGCTGTCTGTGTAAATGTTTGCCGTGGTTCCTTCTGCTATGATACATGCTCGTGTGAGGGCAATTAGTTCTGCTGCCTGTGCGGATCGTTGTGTGATGCAAGCTGTTTCAACTATTGTTCGAGCAGTCGTTACCGCATAGGCAGCAGAAGTGGTGCCGTCTGGGAGTTTGATGCAAGAGCCGTCTACCCATAGTTCTCCGTCAGGATCTGTGAAAGCAATGTCTCGGAGGTCAATTCTACTCCTAGTCTGCTCGTCCGTGAGGGTCACACAGTCGTGTATAGGGGGCACATCGGGGTCATTTTCGGGCAAGGGTAACAGTGTAGCAGGATTCAATGTCGTGCATCTCTTCAGGGTGATGTGGGGCGCAAGTAAAGTTAATTCGTATCCTGTCAGTCGTGCACTAGTCAGGTGTTGAGTCTTGGTCTGGTTCAAAAGTGTGTCAACTGCATGGGGTACTAATACTGTGAGAGAGTTCGAAAGTACAATTCCCTCACTCTGTCGGATAGAGACAGCAGCAGCGGCTACTGCTCGAAGGCAGGCTGGTAGAGCTCTGGCGACTGGATCAAGAGTGGCAGAGAAGTAGGCACAAGGGCGCTGCTTGGCGCCGATGGGCTGGGTTAGAACAGACAATGCGCATCCCTCCCTTTCGTGAGTGTAGAGGGAGAAGGGCTTGGAGTAATCTGGTGTTCCTAGAACGGGTGCCGAGCAAAGGGCATCTCGCAACTCCTTAAAGGATGCTTGGCATTCGGGAGTCCACGGGAGTGGAAACGGAACATCTTTGGCCAACAGGGAAAGTAGGGGTTTTATAATGAGACTGAAATTTGGTAGCCATTGTCGGCAGAAAGAAGTGAGGCCTACTAATGAACGGACTTGCTTCTGTGTTTTTGGAATAGGGGTGTCTAGGATGGTTTGGATTCGGTCGGGTGTAAGTTTTCTCCCTTCTTTGGACAGGAGATGACCTAGGTATGTTACTTGGGGCTGACAGAACTGCAGTTTCTTTTTGAAAACTTTGTGGCCATTCTCCGCGAGAAAGTGCAAGAGTTGGATGGTGGCTGTGATTGCAAGTGGAGTGGTGTCGGCCGCCAAAAGGATATCATCGACATATTGGATCAACACCACTCCATCTGGTAGCTGGATGGCGTCCAGCTGCCTTTTTAGGGCCTGGCTGTAAATGCTGGGACTTTCAGTGTAGCCCTGGGGAGCTCTACAAAATCGGTATGAACGGTTTTTTAAAGTGAAGCCGAAGAGATAACGGCTGTCTGGATGGATGGGGATAGAGAAAAATGCATTCTTGAGATCAATAACGGTGAAGGTGGTGGCAGTGGACGGGATGAGAGTCAGGATGGTGGCGATGTCTGAGACTACGGGGTACTGTGGCACCACCACTTTGTTGACTTCTCGCAGGTCGATGATGAAGCGGTACGCTTTCTCATCCCCCTCACCTTGCTTCTTAACAATGGGTAGGATAGGACTATTGCAGACATTGCTAACCACTTCCTCTACCACTCCTGCATCTACCAAGGACTGAATAATCGCTACCAATGCCTTCTCGCCTTCGGGCGATATTCGGTACTGTGGGGGTTTCGGGAGTATCGCATCTGGTCGAACAGTTATGTGTACAGGATCGATCATCATTCGTCCTACATCCGAGTCGTTTCTGGCCCATAGGTACGGGGGTAGGGTATCGAGCAAGGATAGGTCAGCATCTGTTACGGAGCACATATGCCGTGCGGGGTAGGGTCTGGACATGCTTGGGTTATCGTACAGAATGACTCGGACTCCATCTGGGGAACACCTAATAGTAGCTCGGAAATGTTTCAGTAAGTCAATACCCATAATGGCGTCAGGGGAGTTGGAGGAGAGCAGAAACGTTGTGTCAGTGGGATTGTTTCCTAGGTCAAAGGAGATAGGTACAGACAGGGGGTTAGTGGAGGGCGTCCCATCGAAACCTATCGAGGTAATGTGTGAGCCAGACAAGGGTGCCCTTGGAATCAGTCGTTTTGATAATACACTACGTGTCGCTCCGGTGTCTACCAAAAATGGAGACTTTGTACCCAGGACCTTAGCAGTGACATAAGGACCTTGCTGGTCTACACAGAGCTCGACTGGATCCCTCCCTTGCCCCTGGCAGTCCTATGCAGAGTCGTGATCATTGTAGCCATCGGACTGTTGGTACTGATTCTGTCGGGGGCGGTCAAATGTGTTTGGTCTATCAGATCGGTCATTGGTGGTGTCGTGGGTCTGTCCTCGTCCCTGCCCTCCAGTTTTGGGGCCATTTGCCATGTCCCTTGTCTCTTTATTCTTAATCAGTTCCCGAAGGGCTGGGCATTGAGACTTCCAATGTCCAAATTCTTTACAAAATGCACATTGTTTCTCATCAAGGTCGGTTCGTGGAGCGCCAGGGGCGGGGTTGCGGTCTCTAGGGGTCGAACTCCTAGGGGCATTTGACTGGTAGTTCCCCCTATACCGTTCCCTCCCTGTGGTCACTCCCTGTAGTTGTGCAATCATTACTCGTTCCTTTAGGTCCTTTTTCTTTTTCTCAGTTGCCCTTTCGTTCTCATTCTTTTGGTGTTCGTAATACTGAGCCATCTGAAGGATAGCTGCAGGTTTAGAGGCTCCCCAACTACTTTCGCTAGTCTGTAACTTTTGGGAGACCTCTTGCGATAGCCCCTTTACATAGTTCTGCACGAATAGGTGTTGTCCGGTTGCGGTGGTCATGTCTTGGCCACTGTAGTCGGAGAACACTGTTTCAAATCGTGAGAAGTATTCTGATACGTCCTCCTGAGGTTTCTGGCGGCAGGCTGTGACTATCGACCAGTCTACCTTCTTTTCTGGGATCAACGTTTTTAGCTTCTGCACTATTTTGTCGGGGAGTTCCAGTATGTCTTTTACAGGTTTCTTTCCGGGCTCTCGCTGCCTATCTAGTTCATCGAGTTTTGTCCAGGTGTGTCCGAACAGATCTGTGTGGTCGGCTCTCCGAATTTGCTTCCACACATCAGCCGGCAGACACAACCCGAAAAACAAATCCATGTCCGCTAGAGTCATTATGGTTGAGCCCAAGGCTGTGCCTAATTCGGTATAGAATGCTGTAGGGTTTTTTCTTAAATCGGGCAGGGTTTGTCTAAAAGTTAAAATATCTTGCCGATCCCATGGTTGGTAGACCCAGTTGTACACAACCCTCCCTTTGGCATCTGCATGGTTGATATCATCGTTTGTTCCCTGACCTCTTGGGGGAACCCAATAGGGGGCAGCTTCTCTGATAGGCATCATAGTGTTGGCTGCTCCTAATGAGGGCTCAATCGTCTCATGGACTGTGAGCTTGACTTCTGGTTTCTGTTCCGCGAGGTGGCGGAAGACCTCAAGCGTTTGCATGAAGAGGTCCGTCATATCGCTTTCAGCCCCATCTCCGACATCAATCTTTCTATATAGAGTCGTCAATTTAGCAGGACCTTTAGTCTGGTACCTATCCTCATATGTGTTCAGAGTGTGGTAGCTGAACCGTAAAATAAAATGCCGTCTGTGACTATCGGCATGTGAGTTGTGCATATTCATCGTATATTCTTCACTCTCCTTCCGTTCTACCAGGGTTTTTGCTATCTGGTCGATTCCATCCCGCTCATCTTTGCTCAACCTATTTGGTCTGGCTGTTAACTGTTTGCCAGTCTCAAGTTCATCTGGTGTTGTTACCAATGTGGCTGGTGCGAAGGCCGTAAGAGTCGGGGCACTAGCGCTAGGGTTACCCTCGACTGCACTCTGGACTGGTGAGTGTTGTGCTAGAGGCTGGCAGGGAGCATAAGGAGGAGGCATGTAGATCATTGGAGGACCGAGCAGTAACTCGTCATTTGCCCGTTGTTTAGAGGGCACCTCCGGGTAGAGCGTAGGGGTGGTCCTGACAGGGCATTGACCTGTCAGTCCTGATTCTTGCGTTTGTTTAACTTCCTCCCTTCTTCTTATTTCTTCATCTAGTTCTTTTGCGGCCAGATGGGCTGCTTTCCGTAATTCTTTCACTGTTTTTGCTTCCTCTCTTTTCCTGCGGTGCTCTGCTTCTTTGCGCCACATGCCGATACTATCGAGCATAGTGGGCGTTGCCTTATTTATTTTTACAGCTGCTTCTAGTGTTTTTATTTTATTTTCATCAAAAGAACCTATCAGTGGCCACTGGTTTTCAGGATCCTTTTTTGTATATTTATGCCATAACTTACTATAAGCTATAGCGACTAGTCCTTGCTTAGTAAACATGTCCTTATTAGGGGTGCCCTCCAGTGGAGCTGGATGGTTCATCTCTAATAAGCGGTCCGGGTTGACCCAACTATGAACCAATGGGGAGAAGATAGGCATGACGGATTACCATGGGGGGGCAAAAGCATGCACTACCTATCTTTTCACTATTTGCAAAGACTGGACAGAATATTCTATTCTACACTATTTGCAAACAGAGAATACCTCCCGAAAGACCCAATTCCAAACAGTCAATGTTTGGTCAAACAATCAATCAATGAGGAACATAATAGGTACGACGTGTTAAAGGTTTGCGTTACCTACCCTTCACTCTCTGCAAAGGGAGAGAGAATATTCCTATTCTTCCCCGTTTGCAGGCAGAGAAGATCCCTAAGAGAACCAACTTCGAACAATTCAATGCTCGATTCAATCAATCAATCAATGGGGAGAAAAAAAGAATAGGCACGACGTGTTAAAGTTTTGCGTTGCCTACCCTCCACTATCTGCAAAGACTAAACAGAGTATGGCGATTCTGTGTTTGTTTGCAAATAGAGAATTTCTCAGAAGCGGTCAATAAGTAATACTAGTATTTTCAAACAATCAATCAATCAATTTCGCAATTTTGTCGTGTGTCACGACCTTACCCGGACCGCATGGACAGTTTCTCGTCTTCCGCTTCCAGCGCCCGATCGTCCTCTACTCTCTGTTGCTATCGCGGCACTCCTGGTGGTTCCCAGTCAGGACCGTAGATCACTCGGGAGAGGTCTGCTCGGAATCAGTGAAGTTCAGATGATCGGCTGTCAGACGAGGGTCTATCGGACAGGAGCTCTTCCGATCGTTGCAGTCGTTCACTCTGTCGTCGGGACCTCTCCCACTGGATCCACGTGTCGCTGATGGGCCCCGCGTTTGGGACGCCAATTGATAAAGATCAATTTAAAATGGTCAGGCTATTTCAGAAGATGTTTCCTTAGTAAAATTTGCCCGGCGTAAACGCCTCTAATACCATACGAAGTTATCCAATAAAGAGGCAGGCGCTGGAGACAGGAAGACAGGAAACAAGTTTATTCCGGCGGATCAGAACACATCAGATCAGACAGCAAGGTATCGTCTCGAGGTGCTCTCTCAACTTCTCTGAGAGCTGGTCTTTTATACACTGGTTTTAGACATGTGAACGTCCTTTATTACAACAGGGACATTGTAGAGCATGAGAATGACATCCCTGGCACCCCCCCCCCAATTCCGGCCCGTTCCAACACATGACAACAGTAGAGGCTCTTTCCCCCTCATGTGGTCGGGAGGGGGCTATCATGCAGCTGAGTGTTCTGCCGATTCCTTTGGAATGTGCGCCTGATCGAATCTCGGGGATGGGGAGGTCGTGATCAATAGTGGCCTCTTTCAGGAGAGGCGAGTGCATACAGTAATGGGCAATAAACTGTATCCTTGGGCTAAAGGATGACCAGCGGTCCGTGTTGACGTTTAGGCTCAGAGGAAGGGGTCATCAAAGGAGGGGTATTCATGGAGGGACAGGAGGTGTTGGTCAGGCGCGGGGTGCGATTCTCTGGGACAGAATCATGGGAGGGGAGGGCTCATGACTTGTGCATGAGAGAGCGGGGGCAGTCAGGGTGCATGGGGGGACGCTTGCAGGGTCAGGGAAGTGCGCTGATGAGCGATCGTGAACAGGGAGACCATGGTACCTAAAATGGCTGTCGTGTATGCTCGTACGTGGGTCTGCAAGATGGCGTAGATGATGTTCAATACACGAACTAAAATTTCACACTCTGCTGACTGTTTAACTTGTAGTTGGTGAAGGCTTTTATCTGTTGGTTTGCTGTTTATGGACTTGTGAGAAGTATCACAGCTGCCCTGTCAGTTTCATCCCTTTACACTAGTGCAGTGTTTATATCAGTTTCACTGTACGGTCAGCTGCCAAAATCCTAAACAAATTAACTTATTACTTTGTTTAAACTGGGCCGCTTTCAAGCCAGGGCCTGGAGTGTGTTTACTCTGTTAATTCCTCAATGTCGGGTTGTCCTGAGGCCAGTTACATTTCAGTATTCACATTTATTTATGTCTTCGGTTTGACTAGTGATAGGTTGAGTTCCCACGCATAGGTAGTACTGTAAGGGCTGCTTCGTTCATGCTAAATTAGCTACTCTTAATGCTTATTTGAAAATCTTTTTTTTTTTAGAATTTTGAATGATAATTCTCCGTTAATGGAAATTAAAAGGACTGCTACATATTTGTTGAAAAGATAATCTGATATTCTTGGATTATGTGGCAGGTTCAACTACCTAATTTACATGTATGTCTATGGAGGGGGGGCTGCTCCAATAAAAACACAAGTAATGAGGCATAAGAGTATGAAATGTTTCAAAATAATTTTTGTGAGTTGTTGGATGAGTCAATGGCTGAGTCCTTCCAGAAAGCGTCATCCACAACATTTGAGAGCGTAGTTACAGACATTTGTAAATCAGTGGCAAATGCAATTTCCAGTGGTCTAGCCTCGCCCGCACGGGACAGCAGGTCATATATGCAACACTCAGGGCAGGTCACGCCACAGAAGCATTTCTACGAACGCATTAATCCCGGGACTCAACTCATATTTCTCGAATTGTGGATTTCTTTAAATATTATCATGTAGCAAATTGGATTGGATTCTACCTTCATCAGATTCTATTAACTTTGTTAATATCAAATAGACTTGAGAAAGCCCCGGCTCTACTTGCCACATAGGGTGAAACACGTGTCGGCTGTCCCCCCTTTTCTTAAAAACTTTTCATCAAATATGATAAAAAAAAGAGTGAAATGGAATTACATCTACCCTCACTCAATCCTAGTTGATCTCCTGTGTTGTGTCATAAAAATGAATTACTCCAATGAATAAAATAGATCGTTTAAAGGGAGGAACATATGCTTACACCCTCACTCTCACTCAGGGCAGGTATACAGCCAATGTGGGAGAGGCTTGATGCTAAATAACAGCCGCGGTCGGTAATTGGAGTACCTGCCGCGCGGTGACGTGGTACTCCCACTACCGACTGCGGCTGCCAAATAAAAACATATGTTCATTATTGGAATTCAATGAATGCATGGTGCGTCATCACGCACCGGCAATAAGCTGCACTGCCTTTCAATATGGGTAATACAAGATAAGAAATCAGACTCCAATGTTCATACAAGTAATCCGAGTTTATTCCATGTTTTTCAGTGCTTTTCAAAACAGAGAAGTCGCAATTCCAACCTTAAAATGTCAAAGAAGTGCCAATCCAGGCTTTTATTCCTTGTACCACAACAGAAATCACAATATGTCCTGGTAGCCATGTCGGTATATAACCCAATGCATTTGGGCTCAAAAGCCCTTCCTCAGAGGTAATTGAAACGTAAAGAAAGCCTATCAGAATCATAGAGAATCACATAAAACATATATTAAAGGGAACCCCTGTGCACTCCATAAAGTGAATGAGCAGCATCCATAATTCCTGGCCGATTATGCAAAAATGCTCCATGCACCGTGTGAAAGATAGGAGTTTGGCCAAATAATTAAATAATAAAGTAAAGTGCAATCAAAAATAATGCCTCATACTGAATTAAACCCTGTGCAAAAAACATAACATTTGGCAATAAACTTGTTTGTTAACGAGAGATGCCTGTCCTACCAGATCTAATTAAAAAAGGGTTGCAAAGTGCAAAAAAGTGTATTTTGATGGAAAATAAGAACTCAAGCTGTAAGTCTCATTCCTTACAATAATAATATTAATAATAATAATAATATTCGCTTATGAGGTCTTGGTCATCGCTCCCCCTTTCCATCTTGGGTAGAGCTAACCTGGTTAAAATGTCTATTTTACCCAAAATCACCTTTTTATTCAATACCGTCCCGTTATACTTTGAACCCTCCATTTTAACAAAACTTCAAGGCCATATTAGTTCTTTTATCTGGAATGACCATATATCACGGATAGCATGGAAAAAGATCAGGCGTCGCAGGGAAAAGGGGGGCCTGGCAGCACCTGACTTACAACTTTATGCCTGGGCTTTTCAATTTTCCCACACCAGGATGTTGCTTAAAATGCCGACCAACGTAGGGGTAGGCATTATGTTTGCCGCACTACTTAGAGGAGAGGGAGCAGGCTAGCAAGGTTTTTTGCTTAAATTTGGGGATCCTAAGTTTTTAAAAAAAGTTACATTGAAGATTTTGTTGGGATTTACAAGGACATGGGTTAAATTAAGAAGTGCCATTAAGGTGGGGTATTATGCAAGTAGGTCTCCACTGTGGGACTCCCCGGGTTGTCCGGCGTGGCTTCTTGATAGCTTGGCAACACCCTTGAGAGAGGCTGGTCTGGAGGTCTGGGGGGACATTTACCTAGACGGGGTTTTGCTACCTTGGGACTACTTATCTGCTAATGTGGGGTTGAGGCTATCTAGATTTAAATATCTACAGATAGTGAGCTGGACCCATGCACAGAGTTCTGTTAGGGGTAGATTTCAAATGGGAGGGGATAGTAGAATATTGACCCTGATGATGGATAAACCTCCTGTAACTAAGGAGATCTCATTCTGGTACAATTTATTACTAGAAGAGGTGGATGGGGATTTTACCCTACCTGAAACATTGTGGAATTCCTCATTCATGGGGAAAGTTCTTGAGGATATCTGGTACTCCTCCTTTAAGATCCTTTGGGACACAGTCAAGCCAGCGTGGTTGCGTAGGAACCATCTTTTTACGCTACATAGGGCGTACTATTCCCCACAGAGGTTATCAAAGTTTTCCACTGACTCCATCGTGGCCTGCCCTAAGTGTGGGTTGCTGGCAGCCTCTGACCTACACATGTTCTTCGAATGCCCATCTTTGTCATCTAATTGGGACTCTATCAATACCATGCTGTCAACATCTTTAGGGTATCGAATCTCAATCAACGCAATGCTAGCAAATTTCGGACCATCACCGGAAATACATGGTCCTGCCCAAAAAAATTTGTTTTTCTGTATCCTGTTGGCAAGGAGAGAAATCTGCAGGAAATGGAGAGAAGCACTGCCTCCCACCCTGTTGGATTGGCGTATATCAGTCCTGCAAACGTCTAAAATCGACCTAGCAAGATCTGGTAACCCCGAGAAACGGGGCTTTTGGCACCTCTTAAATTGGGTTTAGGTGTTTTCTCTTTTGACCGTGGTTTTTTTTTTTTTCCCACAGTCCGATGATTAACGCTGCTTGGTCTGCTCTCCTCCCTCGACTCACCCAACGTCATGGCTTCCCCGATCTATAATGGGTGTCGAATAGCAGCAACATCGCTCTTAAATAGTTAACACCTAGCGGTGCACCTTGTGGATGGTTTGAACATTACTGAGTGCCAATCATAGTTGGTGAATGGCACTACCAGTCCACCTGAGACAGTATAGTTCATTTCCCTCGCCTAGTGCTCCTATGTGGTTTTTCCAAGAGCAAAATGAGGAAAAAAAAAAAAAATAATAATAATAATAATAATAATAATAATAATCTGTATTCGGCATGAATTGCAGCCAAAAAAGAGACAACATTTAAAATAATAAAAACATCGACAACAGGATCAATTGTTGGCAGCAGAATATCAATGTGCAAAATTCACAAATGAACAATGTAAACATTAATCACATCCGCCATCAAGTGAGGATCCAGATACTGTTCAGATTCACCCACCGATTGTTTACACCGAAGAGAACCCATGATTAAAAATCTGAACCAATTAGTTGGGACCAACTTATCACATAGGGTGTGCGAAATTGTCAATCACCAGCCCTTTGTAATCAACTCTAGAGTATCTAGAAGTGCGGCTCTTAAAAAATTGACAACACAAAATAGCATATGTGCATTTGGCAGAAGCTGTAGATACAGTAAAGCTACACGGGCGTGCCTGAAACTCATTTCCTTTAAGAGTGATTTAAGAAACAGTCGCCTAGGGTATGTAATATATTTGCATAAAAAAACTAAATGTAGAGTAACCTATTGAGACCTATTGTCACAGTCACATGGACCTCTGTCTTCTATATGCGCAACAAAGCCCAAAGGTGATTTATTTATTGAATTTGTAGGGCGCAACAACTACCCAAAAAGGGTTTCCCGGCGCCTGGACGGAGCAAAATACAGAGGAGTAATGATGAAAGACGTTACTGGTTAAACAACCAGGTCTTTAAGGATTTGCGGAAGCTGGTATAGAAGGTTTCTTTGCGGATAGTGATCGGGAGGGTGTTCCAGAGCATTGGGCTAAGATAAGAAAAGGAACGGCCACCCATTCTAGCGAGATTGAACCTCGGGACCGTACATTTTTCAAGAGTGGCAGAACGAAGGAGGCGTGTAGGGATATATGGCTGAACAAGAGACTGCAAGTAATGTGGAGCCCCATTTGATCTTAACCATGTAGCTGAGAGCTTTGAACTTTATGCGGTTTTCCACTCTGAGCCAATGCAGATCATGGAGATGGCCAGAAGTGGAAGCGGAGCTGGGGATTCTGCAAAGAAGTCTAGCCGCAGAGTTTTGTACCAACTGTAGTCTACGGGTAACAGCCTTATTTGCGCCCAGAAATAGGACATTCCCATAGTCCAGCCGTGAGGTGATAAGGGCATGGACCACAGTTTTCTGGGTGGCATTAGGTAGCATCCAAAGGATCTTCCTAAGCCATTTTAAGATGGTGAAGCAAATAGCTGTGACCTTAACAGCATGAAGGTGCATGGACAGGGAATCATCGATGTAAACACCTAGGTTCCGGACATGGCTGGAAGGCCGCGGAGGTGCACCCATCTCAGCGGGCCAATGACGTGGGCTCCATAGATTTTTCTCATTACCAAGGATAAGGACCTCGTTTTTTTCCCCGTTAAGTTTCAGATAGTTCTGGTTCATCTATGCTGCAATACGCCTAAGACCCAGCCGAAGACAGGATGAGGAGCAGGGGTCAGAGTGTGAAAGTGAAAAGATGAACTGAGAATCATCGGCGTAGGTGAAAAGGGTCAGACCTGTCTGTTCTGCAATGTCAGCTAGAGGCCTGACATACAAGTTAAAAAGCATGGGACTCAGTACAGAGCCCTGGGGTACCCCGTAGGGTGGGGAATGGATATCAGAGCTATCCGTGGCCGAAAAGATCTGAAACGTACGGCCGTCCAAGAAAGAGACAATCCAGTCTAAGGCAGAGGACTATGCCAAAGGACCTTAGAGTGTTGACTAATATGGGATGAGATATTGTGTCAAACGCTGCGCTAAGATCTAATAGTATAAGCGCAGCAGTGTCTCCGATATCGAGGTGATGGCGTAGCCTCTCTGTGACCCCTATCAAAGTGGTCTCCGTGGAAAACCCGGTTCTGAACCCAGATTGGAAAGGGTGGAGAATTTTGTTAGTCTCCATAAACTGGGAGAGATGATGGTGAATGTGTCTTTCAAGGATTTTGGAAAATATTGGCAGAAGGGAAATCGGTCAATAATTAGCAAGAACAGTAGGGTCCGCATTTGTTTTTTTTAAAAAGTGGAGTCACCATAGCATGTTTCAATTGTTTGGGGACCTTGGACTCAAGTAGGGAACAGTTTAAAACATTATGCCAATAAATGATGCAACAAGTTCAATCTAAAACGGGTAATTAAAAATCTATCATAGCATTTGTTAAAATCAATAAATAAGGCTCCATTCCCAACACTGATAAGGGTATCCATAACGTATATTATCCATTGTGTTTTTAATCCATGATCACATGAGAGACAATCCTTATCACTGATTGGTTAAAACCCACCTCCATGCTGGTCCAAATCTTCATCCAACATACCAATGGTTTAACCACCACCAAATCCAGGATATAGTTTGTTCCTAATTCTTCATGCAGTGTGTACGCGGCGATACCCTGGGACACTTTCTAAATTCTTCTGAGATATTTGTTTTCTGTGGTTCGGAGATTATTAGCCCCCATACCTCACTTCCATACAGCGCCTTAGGAATTTTAGTATTACCCCTGGTGACAGTGTACCAAGTCTGTGTGCATAATTTGCGATTGCTCCCATTGATTTTCTCATGTCTCCTGGAGACAAATAATATTATAAGATCTTATGAACTGAAGCCATCGTTCAACCCCACATTTATCCGCTATCCCGCTACGTTCCAGGAGATGATATTTATAATACCCCCCACCCCCACCCGGGTGATGCTTAAAGGCTTGCTTATTAGATCCCAATATGCAGTTATTAGCTCCATACTACTCTCTTCCAAGCTACCTATGAGGGTGCTGACCTGACCTACAGTAGAACCCACTTGTGGCACTCCTGTTACCAATCTTTGTGATGATGAAGCTCCGTAAATAGCAGTAACATTACTAATCCTATCCCACTAATGCCTCAGTCTAGATTGTTAAGGTCCCTGAGGGGTGCATAAGAGTTGGGCATTGCCTGTATTAGTCAGACAGACGAAGGAGCTCCCTCCAAGGTTAAAGGATGGTTACTAGTTATGGTATTATTAGAAGGCCTATAGAAGAAGCCCAGAGGTAATGCTTTAATGCCAAAATCATAATGGTGTCGCTGGGGAGTAGGTTGTAAGATGATGTGAGCTAAAACAGGGAATCTGAGTGTAACAATCACACAATCACCCTCAAATGTCTTCCTCGACTGTCCTAGCCACGGTTCCCTCCTGGCCATCAGAATATGTCTGTGATCAACCGTTTTAAATTTTGCATATTTACTCAACCAGTGTGTTACTTTGTTGATCAATCTAACATAAGAACCGCCCCAGTGAATGCCCAAACCCAGCACCCTTACCAAAGCCACACCTCGAGATCATGTTCCCCCTAAATTCTAAGATCCATAGTCGGTTTGGTTGGCCCATTCCTTATAGACATGTGTTAGACCTGGCACCATTGGCGTGGGTCTCCCTTAAATTTTTGCGGTTGCCTCATGTGTTTTTGCTGGTGTTAGATGCTTTATGCACTGTGCTACTGCTGTCCAGTGCCACAGTGCGAGTGCTCCCTACTGTAAATTGATGTACTGATTGGTGGTTCCATGATTGGATGTTTGGTTTACTTAGACCCTAGTACAGTGCACTGATTGTGCCCAGGGCGTGTAATTCCAAATGCTGCTAGTGGGCTTGCAGCACTGGTTGTGCCACCCACAGAAGCAGCCTTGTAAAATATGTCTAAGGTCTGCCATTGCAGAGTCTGTGTGCAGTCTGGTACTGACATGCTGACTGGGCAAGTGCACCCACTTGCCAGTCCCTAAATCTTACCTTTTCTTCATATTAGTCACCTCTATGGTAGGCCCAAGGGCAGGGTGCATTGTAAGTATAAGGTAGGACAAGCCCTGATGTGTGTGGCATGTCCTAATAGTGAATTACAGCCATTTTTGTTTTTCACTATTTCAAGGCTACCTGTTCTCCATAGGCCCGAATGGGCTGTTAGAATTATTACATTTTATAATCCTAACCGACTCAGAGAACATGGTAGAAATTCGAGTTTAGTATGCCTGGAATAATAAAATACATCTTTTAGTGAAGTTTATTTTAATATTCTTTGTTTGCAAATACCACTTTAAGAAAGTAGGTATTTGCTTGCCTAACCATTTAAGCCTGCCTCTGCTAGGTTGTGTATTCCTTTGTCTGGGTCTGTGAGTGACAGGGCTGGGGGATTCCAGGAGAAAGGCTGGGGCAGCCCATTGGTGAATAGATAGATCTACATCTAGATGGGAGGGAGGAGTTGCACCTGGGACCTGAATAGGGCTGGGCCTTCCCTCTACAACGCCGGTTCCACCCCCTGTGGTGCGTCTGATGTCTCTGCCCTGCACACTGAAAGAAGAGAAGAAAGACTGTTGACAAAGTGCTCCAGGAATGTACTTGCCTTCCACAATGCTGGCTCCACCTCCTGTGGCGCGTCTGATGTTCCTGTCCTGCGCTGTGAAAGGAAAGAAGAAGTCTGGTAAACAGAGTGATTCAGAACTGGTTTGGACTGGGCACAGGCCCCTCTCCCCTCAGAGAACAAAGGATTCTGAGGTGTAAATATTAGGACCCTGATCCCATAAAATTAGATCACTTTTGGAGTACAAGAAGAAACCTTTGCTGAGGAGAGGAACCTGAAGAAACTGAGGAGAGACTATCCCTAAGCTGAAGTGCTTCTTGGGGGATTTGCCTGCAGTGGTTTCCTGACTGCTAAAGAAAGGAGAAAGAACTTTGTGTACTTTACTTTCAACTTGTGAAGGATCTCCAAGGGCTTGGAAGAGAGCTTGCCCCCTGACCAAAGTCTCAGGACCAGTAGACTTCACCAGCCTTTGTGGATTGCTGCTGGAAATGCTGTTTCAGTGGCTACAGAGGCAGGGAGCTGTGACAGACTCTCACGACCAGCCCGGTGTCCTGTAGGCACTGCATCGAACAACGTCCGCCTCGAGCAACGCAAGCTCTGAGCTCACCGACTCCGTCCAGACGCCGTCACTGAGCCGTTGCCTGCACCGCGACTGGTGGACACCGCGACCTGCAACGTCTCGCTACACCGACTCATACTGGTCTGACCGACGCGGTCACTGTTGCTGACTTTGAGTCCTGTGAACGCACCGGAGTTGGGCACCGCCTCGCACACTTCGCGATGCATCGCCCGACTCGCACCGTTATCTGGACTGATCGACACCAGCTCCTGAACTCTGGCTCTGTCGCCACACCGCAAGCTGGAACCCCCGCAACGAAGCACCGTCTCGCCCTGCAACGCACGCCTTGAATCCACCGACTCTGTCAACGGGCCGCTGCCTGCACCGCATCGAGGGACAACGCGTCCTGCAACACTTTCTTTTCTGCACCACAACGAACACCGGAACCGGATCGCACGTCCGTGCCGGCCGCATCAAGTAAAAGGTAATGTGACTGAGTCTGTCGACATTTGAGTGGGCCCGTACCGACGAGGTCCGCTGGATTTGCTAGACTCTTTGTTATTTTCAACAACGCTGTAGCCGGACCAGGCTACCGACTCTCACAGAACCTTGATTTAAGCCTTTTAACAAGAACTCTTGAAATCTAATAGTACTGTGGATTCTTTTTGTCGTTTATTGGTCTTGTGGTAACTCTATAGAAAATATACTTGTTTTTAATATAAAACCTTGTGTGGTGTCCATTTGTAGTGTTGTCACTGGGTTACTGTGTGTGGTCACAAATGCTTAACTTACAACGCCTCTGAGATAAGGCCTTGCGGCTCGTGCCAAGCTACCAAGGGGGTGAGCAGGGTTATTTTAGGAGTGTAATCTCCTTATCCTGACTAGAGGAGAGGGTCCCTATTTGTCACAAGTACCTACCTGTGCCAACTAGAGAACCCCAATTCTAACAACATGATTAACTCTTTTCTGTCTTCAGGAATGGTCCCTTCATCTTGGAAGAAGGCGTTGGTAAAAGCACTATTGAAGAAGCCCGACTTAGATCCAGACTGTCTTGTTATATATCGCCCTATCTCACTTCTACCTTGGGTTAGCAAAATTGCTGAGAAGTCTGTCAACATGGCTCTCTCTAAACATCTGGAAGTAGGTAAGCTCCTACATCCAACTCAAACCGGAATCCGCCCCTTGCAAGGGACTGAGACTGCCTTACTGGCCGTCGTCGAGGACTCAAGACGAATCCTCGATGCAGGGGGGCCCTTAGCAGTGATACTGTTAGACCTCAGCACGGCATTTGATATGGAAAATCACTGTATCTTAATCCACCGATTTAAGGAGCTGGGTGTAACAGGAACAGTGCTGGACTGGTTATGCTCATTTCTGGCGGAGAGATCTATCCAGGTTTTTGAGGGTGAGGCCATTTCTAGTCCTAGACCTTTGCACTGTGAAGTGCCTCAGGGGTCTTCCCTGAGCCCCACTCTTTTTAACGCATATATGGCCCCCCTTGCAGGCATTGTCTCGCTTTTGGGGTGCATATAATTACGTATGCTGATGACGCCCAATTAGTGGCAGCATTCAATCATAAAAGTGTCTCTTCAACCTGCCTTGGCCCCTGCCTAGAGGAGGTGATGAGATGGCTGTGCTATTCCCATCTCAAATTGAACCGTAACAAAACCGAACTTATGTTGCTCGGTAATCCCTCCACCCTCAAGGTGATTTCCATCTGGCCAGCATGTATGGGTCCTCCGCCGGTCCCCAAATCTGAAATAAAGAGTTTGGGTTTCGGCTTGACTCTGAGCTTAACTTTAAGACACAAGCCAGGAAGGCAGTTGCCTCTTGTTTTGGCATTTTAAAACTGTTGCGTAAAGTGCTGCCACTGCTTCCCCCGCTAGCAAGGAAGCTTGTAGTCCAGGCACTCATTTTATCACGCCTGGACTATGGTAATGCTCTTTATCTCTATGCCCCCATTGCGGTTCTTAAAAAACTTCAAATGATGCAAAATTGCGCCTCCCGTATTCTCTAGGGTGTCCCCAGCCATCAATCAGCTAAACTTGCCCTTAGATCCCTACATTGGCTTCCTATTCAGGAAAGGGTCTATTTTAAAGCTCTGTGCACCACCCACAAGATGCTGGAGGGCAAGGGACCTGATGTGATTTCATCTTTTGTCCAACCCCATAAAGCCCATGGACAGTTAGGCTCAAATGATCTTCATTTGGCGTCTGTTTCCAGAATTAGGAGGTCTAGAAGCGACGGCAGGCTTTTCTCTTATAATGCTTCAAAACAAGGGGCCCGATTCACAGAATGAACTTAATACTAAATCCTAAACTTACTACTTTTTGGTATTCACAGAGTGAACTTACTACTTTCGGGAATCACAGAATGAACGTACTACTTTCGGTATTCACAGAATAGATTTAAGACTACTAACTTTACGTCCGCACTCGGGCCGGTAATTCTGGCCCAGAAGCGGAGTATCCAGCCCGGAGGCGGAGGTTACGGCTTAGGGGCGGGGCTTGCAGCCCGGGGGCGGAGCTTCTGGCCTCAGAGGCGGTGCTTGCAGCTTGGAGGCAGAGCTTCCGGCTCGAGGTGGGGATTTAGCCATGGCTGAAATCTCCACCTCTGGGCCGCAAGCTCCGCCTCCGGGCCGCAAGCTCCACCTCCAAGCTGGAAGCTCCGCCCCCGGGCCGGCCGAGTGCGGACGTAAAGTTAGTAGTCTTAAATCTATTCTGTGAATACCGAAAGTAGTAAGTTCATTCTGTGAATCCCGAAAGTAGTAAGTTCACTCTGTGAATCCCGAAAGTAGTAAGTGCATTCTGTGAATACCAAATAGTAGTAAGGTTAGGATTTAGTCTTAAGTTCATTATGTGAATCGGGCCCTCTGGAATTCCCTGCCGCTGCATTTGCGAAAAGAATCAGACCACTCCATTTTTCGTAAGAGGCTCAAGACCTGGCTCTTTCCACACTGATTACCGTAGCGTAGCGCTGGGATGCTGCCGTGTGACCATGCGCTCTATAACAGCTTTTTCATTTCATAGGAACAACACGCTGGGGGAAGATCGATTACAGGCAATCCCTGGCTGTTAGCGGTAAATAAACTGTCTATAGCTCCTTCCCCATGCTGTGATGAGGTTTGCGGATAGATTGAAGTCAATATCAAACAGGGTGGACGACTGCTAAGGGACTGTGGCCGCGCTCCCATATTCTCACTAAACGTGCCACTTGCTGTCCTAGAACTAGAGAGTAAGGGCTGGTTGGCACTCAGGTTGTCTAGAGGAAGGGTTCCCATTTGCCCTTTCTTGTGCTGCATGGTAACAGTGGGGGGGGGGATTGGACTAATAACTACCAATGTGCTTTTTCAACTCTACCTAATGTATCTCTGGACTCCATCATAATTTTAGTAAGATCATTATAAAATGTAGTCAATAAATCAGTTATTACTTCAGTAATTTTTTGCTTCATAGGAGCCCAGAGCGCGTCTACAACCCTTGGATCGATACTCACAGTTCCTTCCCCTTTCTTAATTGGATCTTTCTTTTTGATAATTTTCCATGGCTTTTGGGGTTCTGTAGGCCACCCCAACCTCCCCCTGAACAGTAGCAGAAATAGCCTCGTTCGAGCTATTATGTCCGGTAGTAGTATTATTAATGCTGCTGAGTCTAATAGTAGAAGTCTCTGTAGCCACCACTGCACGGGCTCCATCCAGTGATTTTTGAGTAATCGCTTCTGTGAATTCACCACACGGGCGGGCAACCGAGTCCATGGAGAGCCTCCTCTCTGCCCTGACAATTTCTTCAGAAATAGCCCCCACAGCTCTCACCAGGAATGTGTCCATCGTTGTACATTTCTTTCCCACTGGGGGCTTACATAGGCTACTTTACTCTTCCTCATTGTGCCCTACTTCACAGATACCACCAAAATATCCAAATATCAAAAGATCACAAAAGAGGGTAATCCTCTCAGAGTTGATCCACAGTGATCAAGGGCCCAATGGCCACCTGTGCATTAACAAGTTAACCCTGGCCTTCCCAGATAAACCACTACTTAACCAGAAATGTCTGCATCCACCATACGGGCCGAGAAAGCAAGAAGAGAAAACTCCCACAATGGTACAAGATTCCTTACCAGTAATCTTCATTACTTCCATGGCTCTCTTCCTCGGCCCATTGTTTACTCCATGAGAGAACCGAGTTAACACAGATAGTCTGAGTTCTGAATATGCAAAAACCCCAGAAGGACTGCTACTGTTGTTATTTTTCTGCACTTCAACACTTTAGAAACATTTCTACTAAATTTCCATGACAGATCCCAAAAAGAGTGAAATGTGTCAGTGATTGTTAAATATCTTTGAGAGGCACCTGTCTTTGATTGGCAAGTTCCTACTTATATGGGGTTGTGAGTCCCTATTCATAGAAGATGACATTGAATTATATTGAGCTATAGATTGAGAATACTGGACCTGGTTCACAACATGATTTTCATACCTATTCTTCAATGAGGTACACAAAATTGTTTAGAAAAATCGCACGGGAAAATTTAGGGAACTAGAGGTTGACCCTCACCTAATAGTAACACATAATATTTTTCAAAATAAGAGTTTAAAGTGGTGCGCACAAGATAGGAGTGTATACCCTACGCTCCTTAAAATGAGACCCCCTAGAGCACAGGTCTTCAAACTTTTGGATGCCGAGACCCCCCTGTCAACATTTTCAAGCGTAAGGACCCCCTCCTGACAACAATTTCTAAACCTCTAGGTTATGAGGAAGGTGAGGACCAAATTATGCGACAGGCTTGACTAAATTGTGTGAGTAGAAAATGTAAATAATGTTCTGTGATGCTGCGTATTTTGGGGTAGCATTGCTTTATTGTTTAGAATTTTTGTAAACACAGTAATACTGAAAAAAGATTTCACCCCATCAGTACCAGTTTATAACCAAAATACAGCAATTAACATCAGAAAGATGTCTAGTCAACCTCTGTGAAGGGTCTCCCAATCCGCAGGAATACGCGCTGCCACATTAGAAGCTCACCTGGCCATGGCCGGGAGCAGCAAGGGTGCATTCCAACCATGGCGGTCTTGTGCAGAGTTAAGCAGTTTACCCATGCCCCTTTCCTCTCACCCCCTTCCTTCCATCCCTCTCTTCTCTCCTCTCCCAACCCTGGATCCCTCTCTCACATAGCATGCAGATGTTTATTAACCCCAGGACACCTTTTGGTAACAGTAGGGCACTACAAATGTAAATAATAGGCAGAAGCAGGGGATCCACTAGACCCGAACTTCGGGGGGGGGGGGGTTAACACTCCCAGCCAGGGCTTGTCCAAGCACTGGTCGCACACGGTGCAACAGTCTTTCCACCTTCTCCATGAATTCCCAACTACCACTCACCAACAATACACTCATCTCTCTATAGCACCTGTCTGACAAACATTTCATTGTTTTATAGCTCTACTCATAGTTTACTTACACTCAGTTCTGTGATGTGCATGGTACATCTTCTTTGTACCAGGCACTTTAACCTTCTGCACTGTGTGGGTGACGAGAGTGCCCATGTGACTGCACAGTGAGCAATGCAACAGTGTGAGAGTAGGGTAAAAGGAGTGACTGCAGGGTGAGTGAGGTGACCATATGAATTTGTGTTCGGAAGTGCAGAGTGGGACGAATTAGTGCATGGTTAGTGATGGCCTTGTTTGAGTGAGCTACAGATTGAGCAGTAAGGGGGGGACTGGTGAATGAAGTGTCACATGAGTGCAGGGTGAGAAGTGTGCTCGTGTGACTGCAGGGTGAGGTACAGAGTGAAAGATGCAAGCAAATTTTTAATGCAGAGTGATCACTGTGAGAGCAGGATGAGCGGGTGAATGTTGTGAGAGCATGGTGATCAGTGTGAGTGCATTGTGATCACTGTGAGTACATTATGATCACCGTGAGTGCAGGGTGAGTGGGTGAATGTTGTGAGTGTATGGTGATCAGTGTGAGTGCATTGTGATCAGTGTGAGTGCATTGTGATCAGTGTGAGTGCATTGTGATCAGTGTGAGTGCATTATGATCACTGTGAGTGCAGGGTGAGCGAGTGAATGGTGTGAGTGCATGGTGATTGGTGTGAGTGCAGGGTGAGCGTGTGAATGATGTGAGTGCATTGTGATCAGTGTGAGTGCATTGTGATCACTGTGAGTGCAGGGTGAGTGGATGAATGTTGTGAGTGCATGGCGATCAGTGTGAGTGCACTGTGATGAGTGTGAGTGCATTGTGATCACTGAGTGCAGGGTGAGCGGGTGAATGGTGTGAGTGCATGGTGATTGGTGTGAGTGCAGGGTGAGCGGGTGAATGATGTGAGTGCATTGTGATCAGTGTGAGTGCATTGTGATCACTGTGAGTGCAGGGTGAGTGGGTGAATGTTGTGAGTGCATGGCGATCAGTGTGAGTGCACTGTGATGAGTGTGAGTGCATTGTGATCACTGAGTGCAGGGTGAGCGGGTAAATGGTGTGAATGCATGGCGATCAGTGTGAGTGCCCTGTGATGAGTGTGAGTGCATTGTGATCACTGAGTGCAGGGTGAGCGGGTGAATGGTGTGAGTGCATGGTGATTGGTGTGAGTGCATGGTGATCAGTGTGAGTGCATGGTGATCAGTGTGAGTGCATGGTGATCAGTGTGAGTGCATGGTGATCAGTGTGAGTGCATGGTGATCAGTGTGAGTGCATGGTGATCAGTGTGAGTGCATGGTGATCAGTGTGAGTGCATGGTGATCAGTGTGAGTGCATTGTGATCGCTATAAGTGCATGGTGATTGCTATGAGTGCATGGTGATCATTGTGATCGCTGGGAGTGCAGGGTGGACATGAAAGTGAAGGCGAGAATGAGAAGTGAGTAGTCTGAAAGCAGGGTGCATTACCAGAAACTTGAAGCGTAGGGTTTCAGATATAAGTTAAACTATTGCTATAACGGCATTAATCAGGGTTCGAGGGTGGAGGAAATAAATAATGTGCTGATCCTGCAACAAACTTCCAGTCTAATGATTAGGGTTACCAGCTCATTATTTTGATGGCCCAGAAATAAGCAGTCACCAACAGCTGTATTTTTTACACTTATCTGTGAATACTTAGAACAGCAAATATAAATAGAAAGCACTTTTAATTGTGTTCTAGGGATGCCTCAATTATCCATGACTAATAATTAAAGAGAATAAAGACAGAAAAGTCACATAACTAATTAATACATACATTTTTATTTCTAACTCAATTTAGTGTCAAGAGCAGGTCTCGGCAGGAACTTTAAACAACACATAGCAGTCATGTTTCTTTTGGCAACCCAACTTTATATTTCTTTTCATTAACTGCATTCTCACACTACAGCTGTAAGTGTAAAAATACAAATGTAAGGAATAGGCAGAGTGGGGGCCCAGGGGGTAATGGAACCATACAAAACTAAGCTTTGGTAATCAGTTAACAAAGGCATATAAATATGCTAATGGTCTTTAAAGACCTGTGAAAAACTTGGGCCGGAGATAAGACTCCAGACACTGCCCAGCCGAGGCCCCAGGAGCGCAAGCTGCACTGCAGCAGCCCGGGCTGAGACACAGAATGGGGGAGGTGGGGGGCTGAAGCCCTGGAGGCCAGGGCAGAAGTGACACTGTGAAGGCGCGACCCCCTTTGCATCGCTCCACGGCCCCCCTGGGGGTCACGCCCCACAGTTTGAAGAGCCCTGCCCTAGGGGGAGCCCTTTGCAAGTCTTGGGCACACACTACATATACAAATGGTTAATTACCATACAATAGTTGTTGTCAATTGCACATTGGAATGGAAAAGAAATGTATTCTGTTTCATGTCAATAATGAGAACATCCGATTCTTTAGCGTCGTTACATAGAAAGAGGGGTCCCAATACACAATATAGTCGGAACAAAGAAATGAGAAATATATACAAGGAAAGTACACAGATTCTTATACTTAGTTGGCACACTGTTATTTAATCACAATGTGCCCATCGGTACAATATATCACACAAACATTACATCATATATTGAAAAAAATATTAGTGCCCCAAGAAGTGAGGGAGAAAAAGAGGAGTGTGTGAGAGGAATACGTGCAAGGATTTGAAAAGGTTGAAGGGTAAATATGCTAGTTGCCAGATCGAAATTTTTATGAATAGTCAACACTGGCTTCATCGTAGAGCCAGATGAACAGAGAAACAACCAATGTTCATCAAGTATCAGGCAAAACCATGCTCCATGCACTTATGTTAATATCCTCAGATTCAATGGCGCAAGCTGGTAGGGGGATAGGCTGTCGACGTTTTGACCCCAAATGCAGAGCTAGGTATCCATATGACCTTAAAAGTGGGTCTTCATCAGGACTGGGGTGGTGTGGCGGGGCAGGGTTACCTAGAATAATGAAGTGCAATAAGTGATCGAATAAAACAACCGGCACAGTGAATTAAAATCGCGGAAGTTGCCAAAGGGCATTTATTGTGAATAGTACATGGGTGGTTGGGCCGTCCGGCTCTAATTCAGGGAGAACCAAAGCAATCTGCAAAACATTGCAAGAAAGGGGTGGGCATGAGCTCCAGGGAGGAAAAAGCATCATGCGTACATCAATCAAGAGCATACACAGTTAATTATAGCCATTACAAACTTACATGGGTCAAGACATAGAATGATCCTCATTTACCCTCGCACAGGAGGACCAGGAAATGGAGTCCCTCCACAATGCGCCCTCAGAGACAGGCATTCATGGTGTGCGCCCACCACAAGACCAAGGCATGGAGTGTTTACAGCTTAAAGTCGGCTGTTTCACACAAACGTATGCACACACACACACTCACACACACGTATGCACACACACATGTGCGCGCACACACCTACAGTAGGACCAATGCCTCCACTTTCTGATCCTCATCAGGGGCGGCTCTAGGCTCATGGTGGCCCTGGGCAGGGAGCGTAGGTAGGGGACCCCGGAAGCGGGTTCCGGGTGGGGCGGAGCGCGGAGGCGATTGAAGAGGGGGGGTCGGGGCGTTTGGAAGTGGAACAGAGCCGGAGGCTGCCAAATCCCTGCCAGGGACCGCCACACAAATATGTATCCATCCTCAGAGGATTATTATATTAAGGATATATATTGGCGTGGTGTCCCCTGGGGTTTGGTGGCCCTGTGCAGGTGTACAGCCTGCACATGCCTAAGGCCGCCCCTGTCCTCATATACTCTGCTATAACTGGACACGAGCATTGAGCGCCTGCTCGAATCCTACAAATTGTACATCAGTACCAAATCGGAGTGCCTACAGCTCCAACACGTTCTTGCAGTGAGGCCCAGGCATTCATTCACATCTTGATCCTCATACATCTGGTGAGAGCAGTATCAGGACAGAGCAGAACTGAGGCATTCATCATGTAAAAGCATACACTACAGCCAGATAGAGGCACAGGGCAACTGTTACCTGTCTACGGGCAACTGTTACCTGTCTACGGGCAACTGTTACCTGTCTACGGGCAACTGTTACCTGTCTACTACTCTTGCAGTAGGACCAAGGCATAGTGTGTCTGTTTCTCACAATTCGCTCCTTCCCCACGCAGGCAAGACAGGCCCAGAAATACACCTAAAGAACAAGCCCTGGGGATTTCCCCCTCCCCCACAAAAGTTCTTCCCATAAGCTGCAGGGATGTATTCTTAGCCAAAAGACCAAGGTACTTACAGCCACTCTACGAGGGACAGTGCAAGATTGTTGGACACTGTCACTTTAAAACAGGTGACGGGCTTCCTTAGAAAATGACAATAGTGCACCTGAAAGGACTCAGCAGCTATTAGACCATGCCACTGAACAAACAGGAGTACCTCGTAAGTACAGGTACAAAGAATGTGTGGTTCCATCATCCAATCCTAAATGCTGCTCTGCATCTTGGACTGTTGTAGGCCTGGCAAGTGGGAAGGCATTTCAGTTGAGATGAAGAGAACAGGTGCCATCAGCCATCTTAACTTCTGCAACAGTCAACAGGATCCACGGGAACATATATAGTTAGAGTGGCAAAAGAACAGTACCAAAAGAGAGCATGGCTTCCTTCAACATGCAGAGTCTTGGAGCATAAAGAAGGGGCGAAACTTCTTATGAATAGCACAAACTCTGTAAAGAGAAAACATTCACTTTTAGGTAGTGAGACCACAGCACCAGAACTTGAGCAACCAAGAGACAGTCGTGTGCTGACGGATACTTCATTGAGGAGTTAGTTAATTTTATGTTGAAGGAAAAGCACCACTCATTGATTCCAGACCACACTTCCTTAGGGACAAATAACACTTACTGCTTCCTCTGGCTCTTTAAAGAGACTGTCCGAAATTCCTCGTCAGCCAGAGAAGTGAACAGGGATGACTGATCTGTCCTGTCATGGTTCTACCTCGTGTTGCCAAAGAGAGCTTGTGGCCCACCTTTAGGTGGATTGACCCCTCTTCTGTTTATTCTTCATACTGTAACCAAGGATGTATCATCCATGTCCAGCGTGCTCTACAACCAAAAAGCCCACCCAACAGACCATCATCACTGTGCACACAAGCAGATGGCATGTCACAAATAAGCCTAACACTGATGATGCCCATCATGGATCGATGGTTAAAGGGGATGGACAGGTGCATGAGTGCTGAAAAAGTTCTGTATGTCAGCAGAGTTTGTCCTACGAAAGTCAAACAGGTGTGGGGGCGATGGAGACCGCTATAAGGTTTGGGTATAGCTATTGGTGTTGCTCCCTGCGAAATTATGGACTTACTGACTGAAACAAATTCAATGCCACCACTGATTGAGGTAATTGGGAGGGACTAATGAACAGTGGGGTGGAAGGTTCTATAACTACTGGGAAAGATACTGGACTCTATAAATGTTTGCATTGTTTTTAATTTTTTATCTTTGCAGTTTTAATATTGCACAAACTTGACTTAAAGGTATTGGAGCGCTTTGCATGAGCAGCAGTTACATTACACAGACACAGTCATTTTTGGTAGGCACGGGGGAGATTAAGTGATTTGCCCAGAACCACAGGATGTTGAGCCAAAGCCGAGACTCGAACCCGGGTCCCCAGTTCCAAATTCGGCAGCTCTAGTTCTTGCCCACATCCTCTCCCCTAGTTTGTGAACACTGTGATGAAACTGGCTGTTTGTTTCTGAACTAGGCTTACTGCACATAACTGCTTCACACTGAATATGGATATGATGCATAGTTTGTTTATTGTTTGAGATGTTAGTTTGTTCTTCCTTAAAATATATATATATAATCATAAAAGCAAATAAGCCTAAGAGGCTGCAGAAATCATGTTAAAATAATGGTCAACAGCACATACAAGTCAAAAGGGACCTCCAACAAACGGCCAACAACATCCACAGCATTCAGAAGGGAAATCTGATGAAATGCCTACAACATGTGCAGTAATGCAAAGCCACTGCCAACTACACTCATAAGCATGTACAGTACAAAGACATATGCCCGCTGTATGTTAAGACTGCCCCTCCAGGTACGCTCAGCGGGGCCTCCCCTATGGGGAGGAATTGAAAGGATTCTGATGGACTTATCAATACTGCTCCGGTTTAAACTTTTTTGTGAAACCAAAAGAAAGAAAATGCCTTACTAATTAAACCCAGCAGCTGATTATTCTTTTCGAAGTTGGGAGTGCATTAAACAGTGAAAAAATGCTCTTTGTATGGTACTTCAAAGGGGAGCGAGTCAACTGACCAACTGTGCCAGTAATACTCAGCGAACAATTAACTGGTGCGCTCGGAACCATCTGCGTTTACCCTACAAATAAAAATTCAAGGCCTCATTTATGAGGCTGTGCGTCACTTTTACGCCGCTGGTGTGTCACTTTTTGCGACGCACCAGTGGCGTAAAAAATGTGCCTTGTTGCGCCATATTTACAAAGCGACGTATCTAGGTAGATGCGTCACTTTGTAAACCCCTGCGCCACATTATACCTGCGCCAGGTATAATGTATGCAAGGGGGCCGTTTTGACGCAAGAAAGGGTCGTAGAAGTGATGCAGTGAAATCTATGAGATTTCACTGCGCCACTTCTAGTTCACAAACGCGTCAATTTCTTACGCCTGCCTCACAGCAGGCGTAAGACTGATGCAGGCCCTTTCACACGGGGCTTGCCCCATGTGAAAGGATACATTGCTGGAGTTGCGTCACTTTTGTGACACACTCCAGCAATGCGTCACTTTTGCGCTTACAGATACGTCAGAAATACTGATGTATCTGTAACTCCTTGCGCAATGATGCGTCATACTGTAATTATGAAGCATCATTGGTGTAGCAAGGAGGGCGCAGTGAATAGTGACGCACTGCTGTTTTCACGCAGCGATGCGTCACTTTTCATAAATGAGGCCCTATATATTTGTTAGGAGAGATCAATACGAGGGTTGTGAAATAAGGCTTCTGGGGCAGAAGAGTCAAATAATTGTTGGTGTGCACGAGGCTGGCACAAATGGTGAAAATGCGGTTCCTAAATGACAGGAGTATTTGAGCAAGGGAATCCGAGTACGTTCCCTCTAGGCGTTGCTTTGCGTATAAACCTCGGTGTTCGGCGTTCTGTGCGTGATCTCTCCTAACAAATATAGGGCCTCATTTATGAAAAGTGACGCATCGCTGCGTGAAAACAGCAGTGCGCCACTTTTCACTGTGCCCTCCTTGCTACACCAATGATGCGTCATATTTACAGTATGACGCATCATTGTGCAAGGAGTTACAGATACATCAGTATTTCTGACGTATCTGTAAGCGCAAAAGTGACGCATTGCTGGAGTGTGTCACAAAAGTAACGCAACTCCAGCAATGTATCCTTTCACATGGGGAAAGCCCCATGTGAAAGGGCCTGCATCAGTCTTACGCCTGCTGTGAGGCAGGCGTAAGAAATTGACGCATTTGTGAACTAGAAGTGGCGCAGTGAAATCTTATAGATTTCACTGCATGACTTCTATGACCCTATCTTACCCTCAGAACGCCCCCTTGTATATATTATACCTGGCGCAAGGTATAATGTGGCGCATCTACCTAGATGCGTCACTTTGTAAATATGGCGCAACAAGGCGGATTTTTTTATGCCACTGGTGCGTCACAAAAAGTGGCGTACCAGCGGCGTAAAAGTGATGCACAGCCTCATAAATGAGGCCCATACAGTACAGGTTTATAATGGATAAAAAGTGATTACTACAATCTGATTGTCTTTTATGCCCTATCTGACTGGTACGGCAGGAATACTCCCCATGGGACCTACTGACCTCCAATCTAGAGTCCCTTGAAGGGGGACCCCCTGAACTTTCGGTATGCCAGTGCTGATATCTCTGGGCTGGGAGCACCTTCTGAGAGAGATGCTAAGGCATATCACTGAGGCAGGCATTATGGAGAAGGCAAAGTTTTGAAGTGAATACACCCGGTAAATGATGTCACAATAGATCCTATAACACAAGCAAACGTCTTTGGAGGATCCTGGGATGCCTATTGTTGGTGACCAGCTGAGAGAGGGATCGATAAAATGAATTTACTAGCTTTAGTCTAGACAGCCGTGTAACTGGCAGCCATTGTAGGGTGAAAGGGTAGTGTCGAAGACACTGGCTATGTTTCAGGGAAGTAGACTTGTAAGAGAAATGGGATGCAAAGCTCAAAAGTTATTAGACACTAGCAGCCCATCCCGACGTTGTCCGGGTATGAAATAGAATGTGTGTAATGTGTGTATTTGGCAAGAGCAATTTATTTTAAAATCTCGCGGTAGACAACATTTTTTGTTTCATAAGAATAGGGACGGAGAAGGCCCAGCTGCAGCCCTGGTTGATGTTAGCAGGCACGTGTAATGTCGTTGAATGAGAGAGTTATCAGCCGCGGGTAAATCCGTTTAATGAGAGAGTTGAGTGACAGCGAGTAGGAGAGGCTGCAGTAATTGTCCTCTTCAGACACGCTCATTTGCGTGTTCCCCCGCTTGAGGCCCAGATGCAGGCCTGTTTGATGTTAGCAGGCGCGTGTTCCCCCGCTTGAGGCCCAGCTGCAGCCCTGGTTGATGTTATCAGGCGCGTGTAATTAGTGTACTGATCCACCGCCTGAGCCCGGCTAGAGCCCTGGTTGGTGGTAGCAGGCGCATGTAATTTCGTTAAATGAGAGAGTTCAGTAACGGTGTGCAGGAGAGGCTGCAGTAACGTTACTTACCAGGCCTCCAGGTGAACGCGTTTGTCACGCCCCCCAGATTACGGCCACAGCAGACAATCTTCTGATTAATGTACGACCCACATGGCATGAAGGGCGGAATGTAGCACACGCCCCCAGTGAGCCCCTTGATGTGGCGCAATTACGTTCACATGGCATATAGGCCGGACACACGCCCCCAGCGTTTCTCACGCCCCTAGCGTGCCCCTTGATGCTGCGCAGCATCGTAATTGGCGCTTGTATGTACAACTCACATGGCATGAAGGGCGGACACACGCCACCAGCGTTTGTCACGCCCCAGCACACGCCCACAGCCCACGATGTGATGGCTGTACCACACGCCCCAAGCGTTAGTCACGCCCCAGCCCACGCCCACAGCACAACGCAGACATGCCCACAAGGGACTACTTTGCTGGCAAGGTTCTTTTACCTTTTAAATGTATAGAGGAGTTGGCCTAACGGCTTAGGCGCTCGACCTCGGACCTGGGGATCTGGGTTCGAGTCTTGGTAACGACGCCAAACATCCTGTGATTCTGGGCAAATCACTTAATCTCCCTGTGCCTAACAAAAATGAATGTGTGTCCTCATGTAACGTAACTGGTGCTATGTAAAGCGCTCTAATACCTGATTCAGTTTGGGTCAAGTTCGCGCTATATAAAACTCTGCAAAAAAAAAATATATATATGGTGGCCGTTTGCATAGCCTATGTCCTTCAGCTGCAACTGCCCTTTCCAACTCTGTATTGGGTGTTGTGATTGGTGCTGTGGTTCCTGAGATTACCCGCCTCACAGGTTTGGGCTCTCTCTTTATAATATTAGTATGGATTTGCCTTTCACATTAGTTATTTTGCGCAACTGTCGGTGAAACCTCACAGTTTGCTGTTCAATTTTTGGAAAGAGGAACAGGCGAGAGCCTCGAGTAGTTATTTCTGCTGTTTATTTAATAGGACGTTTATTTAATAGGATGTTTTGGTTATTTCAGTGACACTGGAGAGCAGGACGTGAGCTTTACTAATGACTCGATCTGCAGCAGCTATGAAACCAGGAACTCCCTTTCAGATCCATTGAAGACGATAACAGATTCTTCCCCTGGGGTTTCGAGTTAATTAGAACTTCCCTCCTGCAGGGGCTGGCATGTGACTCTCACGAAAGCCACTTCCGCAGCTGCACGAGCTCGAGGCGTGGCTGATGATAGCTCAACGGGGAACATATGAGATGGACACATGCAGGCCAGGCGTGGAAATGTAAAACAGCCCCAGGAAAACAAAAAAGGCCAGGTCTGCCGGGAACTAGTCAGTCACTGGTTTAGTGATATATTCACCCTCCTCACCCCCCAGTGTGTGGTATGGCAAGTAATTGTATGCTGTTATAAGCAGTATAATATACGTCATATTATACAGTGTGCTTTGTTATGTTGTTCTATGCAGTACCATCCTATGTTATGTTATTAGTAAAGCACCTGTCCGTGGTCTCTTTCACATGTCAAATCTGGGGCCAGATGTAGGTAGCCCTTTACCGGTCGGAATCGGCCGAAAATACCAATTTTCGGCCGTTTCCAACCGGTAAGGGCTATGGAGATGTAGGGGCACAAAAAACTGACATACTCGGTAATTTTACCGAATCGGTAATTTTACCGAATCGTTAAAATTACAGAATCGGTAAATTTACCGATTCTGTAAAGTTTACCGATTCGGTAAAATTACCAAGATGTATTTCAAGATGTAGGTAGCACTTCTAACAGTCCTACAGGGCCTTAAGAATTCGGTATTTACCATGCAATACAATTGCATGGTAAATTACGAATTCTTGTGTACATGCACATCTGTGCATGTACACCTCTGCCATGTGGCACACAGACATGCCCCAAGGGCATGTATGTGTGCCACATGGCGCAAAAGCCAGTTACAGGGGTGCAACAGGGTGTCAAAGTGACACCCTGTCCCCCTTAGCAATTCGGTATTTTTACTGATTCGGTAAATACCGAATCGGTATTTGCTATTGAATCCTATGGGTAAATACCGAATCTTACCGATTCGGTAAAAAATACAGAATTTTTACCTACATCTCATTTACAGATTCATAAATACCGAATCGGTAAAATTCTGTATTTATGAATCGGTAAATGAGATTTACCTACATCTGGCCCCTAGTCTCTATTCATCTTCTTTTTTTTCAAGTTACTAATACATACTTTAAGACAGAGGAGAGGAAGGCTAGGTTTAAGATAGTGCAGGGGGAGGAATGGGCAGTTGCACCCGCCTCAGAAACTCCACCTACTGAACAAAGTGTCTATCTCCCTAAGGGTCCGGCAGTGTCCATCCTTGCCTAGCGATGATAGCTCTCAGATGGACTCCCAAATGAAGATGCAAAGTGGATGGAGTTTGCAGAGATGAACCCTTTCAACCAATGGACACTCAATCCTGTTGGGGAGGAAGTCCTTCTTATCACCTTCAGAAAGTAGACCCGGATCCCGAGGAGAAACAGAGCCTAACCAGGGCACCATCCTTGCCACCTTCAAAAAGTGTACCTGAAGCCACTGTAGCAACAGCGTCTAACCAGGACTGCATCCTTGCCACCTACAGCGAGTGGAACTGGCTCCCCAGAAGCAACAGCGCCTAAACAAGACTGCATCCTTGTCACCTACAGAGAGTGGATCCGGAGCCCTTGCAGCAACCTGCGCCTAACCAGCACTGCATCCTTGTCACCTACAGAGAGAGCGCCCGGAGCCACAGTTGCAACAGCGCCTAAACAGGACTGCATCCTTGTCACCTACGGAGAGAGGACCCGGATCCTCGAGAGCAACGTCGCCTAAACAGGACTGCACCTTGTCAGCTACAGAGAGTGGAACCGAAGCCACTGTGGCAACAGCGCCTAAACAGGACTGCATCCTTGTTACCTACAGTGTAGTGTGTTTATCTAGGTACCTGAATCGATATTCCTATTCCTTGCCCTTGTCCGGTTATAAATCAATAATATCCCTACAACGGCATAGAAACCCTATTCATAATTCAGTCATAGCGCATGCTGTCACATTAAGCAAGCCTATTCCTCGAGCCCCCTAGAAAGCACACCGAGTTCTTAAACAAATCCAAGCCTCCAGCAACCTGGGAAATCCCCGCTGCCCTTGTTTTGATTTCGTCCAAGAACTCATGTAAAGCACTGTAAGAACGACCAGTTCTTAGTGACATCTTTATTTACGTCTTATGTCCAGCCTTACGTCAAACCCGGCACCTTTCAGGTATAAATATACCAACGTTGCCTTAAGCAAAGACACGGTGGTGGGGAATATGGAGCAGCTACTACTTGCCGAGAGCCCAGCTGATGCGAGAGCCCACGGACGCTGTCACTCCCTTTTGACGCGCTGAGAGAGACGCTGTCTTTTCTCCTGCCAAGAAATCCAGCCTCCGGCGTTTCCAGCCCACCCTTGCGGGTGACTGGGATACCGAGTCCTGAGAGAGAGATACCAGCCCTCCTGCCTTCTAATACCCAGGTACAGAACTGACTAAACCCTTACAGAGAATTCTTGAGTCAGATTCTTGGCAAAACAAACTTAACTTAAACTGCTACTTACTTACTTCCTCCCACGTATTAGGCTTAGGTCAGGTACACCGGGGTAGGCGTAGTTAGAAGCACCAGTTGAGTACGATTAGTCAATGTATATATGTATGTATCTATTTTATCCATTTTAAAGTATCATATGGCTAAGAAACCATATCAATGCTTTTACAGTATTATTTTATAATCCTGCTTTTACTATATGAACTTTACTTAACTATAAGTATTGCAATTGCAGCAATTCATTTCTCTTGTATGAGGAAGGAGACTGCTCAATAAATAACATATTTTATTGAAAACGCCCGTCTCTCTTTTTCTCTGCAATCTGGTGAAACTAAGTACGCACTTATTGACTGAGTGAAATAGCTGCCTTTTGTTTTCACACAACTCTAGAGATACACTCTTATTCAGGGAGAGCAAAGTTGTCATGTTTTATGGTTGTTTTATTTTATTTATTTTTATTTTCTAGATTTCTAAAGCGCATAGCTGCCCGTGAGCGTCCCAGCGCTGACCCATTACTGATGGAATGAAGAGAAAGGGAAAGCTCACGGGAACAGCCATGTCTTCAGGGATTTTCGAAATGCCAGCAAATTGGGTTGTGCACGAAGGTCAGAGGGCAAAGAATTCCACAATTTGGGAGCATTGTACGAAAAACAGCGGCCTCCTGTTCGTGCTCTTTTGATCTTGGGAACTCGTGTGAGGTGGGCATTAGAGGATCGGAGGGGTCTGGAGGTGGTATAAGGAGTGACCAGATCTTTAAGTATAGGGGGGCTTTTCCGTTGAGAATTTTGTGCATAAGGCAGAGCGCCTTGAACTGCACTCTTTCTGTGATGGGTAGCCAGTGCAGTTCACGGATAGCTGGTTTGGCCGAGCAACGGGTCTTAGTATTGGTCAAAATCCTGGCAGCGGCGTTTTGTACTACCTGTAATTTAGTTGTGACTTTCTGGGGTACGCCCAGGTACAGTGCGTTGCCGTAGTCCAGCCTTGACAAAACAAGACCTTGGATCAAGAGTTTCCTTGATTGGAAAGGGAGCAATGGTAGGATTTTTCAGGTAGACCGTAGGAGACCAAAGCAGACTCCAGCCGTTTTCCTGGCTTGGGTTTGCATGGTGAGGTTTTTATCTAGCCATAGACCGAGGCTTTTGATCTCGGGCTTGGGAGTTGGAGGTTTACACATGCAGGGGGCCAGAGGGAGTCTGGATGGAAGTGGGCTTGATTCCCCATCACCATTATCTCAGTCTTGTCGCTATTCAGCTTCAAGTGAGATCTGTCCATCCAGCTGACTATGTCTTTTAAGCAGGAGTAGAGGTCTATGATGGGATTTTCCTGCTGGGTGAGAGAAACCACCAGCTGCGTATCATCTGCGTATGTCAGGAGTTTTATCCCATATGGGGTGACTATCTTTTCCAGGGGGGACATATATACGTTGAAGAGCGTAGGGCTCAAGGAAGAGCCCTGAGGCACTCCACAACGTATAGGGGTCTCTTTAGATGTATAGTTGCCCTCTATGACCTGGAATGAGCGGTCCTGAAGAAACGATTTCAGCCAAGACAGGGCGATGCCTGTAATCCCGAGGTCGCAGAGTCGTTGGGCCAGGATCTGGTGGTTGACCGTGTCGAAGGCCGCGCTTAGGTCCAGGAGGATCACTGCCACTGATCCTCCTGTGTCCATGATCTTCCTGGCTTCCTCGACCACTGTCACTATCGCGGTTTCAGTGCCCTGGCCCGGGCGAAAGCCTGTCTGTGATGATTTAAGTAATTTGTTAGATTCGAGATAATTAGACAGCTGAGAGTTGATGAATTTTTCTGTGATCTTGCTAGTGCATGGAAGGAGGGAGATCGGTCTAAAATTGGAGAGGGTGAGGGGGTCTAAGTTTTTTTTTTTAGTAAGGCCCTAACCTTCGCCTTTTTCCAGCTGGGGGGAACCAGTCTGTTGGTCAGCGAGGCATTGATCACATTTACCAGTGGTTCAAGGATGGTGGGTGCAACCAGCTTTAAGATTTTGACTGGAGCAGGGTCCGAAGGTGAGCCACTTTTAAGTGAGTGGAAGATGGGGAACAAAGTATCAGGACTTATCGGGATGAATGAGTCAAGTCCCGTATTAAGATCGTTGCCCTGCAATGCAGGTGACAGTGCCTGGTCTGTCGGGGAAAGGGGTGGGAGTAACTGTAAAATATTTTGGATCTTTTGGTCAAAAAACATAGCCAGTTCATCACAGTGGTTGTTTGAGGGGTCAATAGAACCGGTGGGTTCTGGTGTTTTGAGAAGTTGTTTGACGATTCGGAAAGTCTCCCTCGATGAGCATGATGCCGAGCTGATTTTCTCTTGGAAAAAAGCGGTCTGGGCATTTTTCAGGGCTTTCTGTACTCCTTCTTACGGTTAGGGTCGAAGTCTTTCCGCCACTCTCTTTCGGCTTTTTTGCAAAGTTTCTTTAGCTGGCGGGTCTCCTGGGAGAACCATGGAGCAGATGTTTTTTTGCAGGAGGTAAGATGAGATTTTTTTGGGAGAGTCATGTTAAGGGAGTTTTCAATCCAGGAGGAGAACTTCATATCTGCTTTGATAGGGTCTGTTTCCTGGGTTGGTTTATGAAGTTCCAAGGCCTGCTTCCACTTCTCAGTGTCTAATTTGGCCCAAGGACGCGTGGGTTTGTGAGAGGGTCTATTGGGAAGAAAGATATGAGGTATTTCCCACCTGAAAGGGATAAGTAAGTGATCCGACCATGGCAGCGGGATCGGGACCTTAGTTTTAAAATTGTCCATGTTACTTATGATGGGGTCAAGTAGATGTCCGAGCATGTGCGTGGGTTGATTGCTCTGTAGATGGAGCTGAAGAGTCGCTAGGTCTGCAATTAATTCTGAGGCAGTGTTGTCATCGCTGTTGTCGAAATGAATATTAAGGTCCCCTAGGACTATCATGTTGGACGAAGTGCTGGACAATATAGTTGAAAATTCCACCAGGGAATTACAGAATTGGCCCAGAGGCCCTGGTGGGTGGTAGATGAGGACTCCAGAGAGGGATTTGCATGGGGATAGTTGGATATTAAAATGTACATTTTCACAATTCGATAGGGGGCTGTCGTGAAATCGGCATGTAAATTGGTCCCTATAGATAATAGCAATCCCTCCTCCCTTTCCCTTTGCTGGATCTAAATGTTGCAGGAGATAACCCTGAGGTAACGCCTGAACAATGTCATAGTCCGAGTCTGGGGTGAGCCATGTTTCTGTAAGAAACAAGATTTCAAATTTCTCCTCTTTTAGTAGCATATATATTTCCTGGGAATGTTTGGGTAGAGATCTACAATTTAATAGAGCCATATTAATGATTGTCGGAGGTAGTTGGTTCTTCAATGTTGAAGAAAGTTTGAATGGGCAGTATAGACATTGGGTGCAACGGTTCTCACCTTTAAGGGAGTTGGTGCAGGAGGCCTGTAGGGGCTGGTTCAGCTGTAACAGAGAGTCCCTGGAGCACGACAGCTTTGTTTGAGGAGAAAGGTCCAGAGTGCCTGGCCCTAGGCTCGTTCTGGCGCGGACGGGCGAAGACGGGCTCGTCCGCTGCGCTTCCGCCAGTGGCACATTTTATGTAGAGGAGGAGGCGGGGCATGGCCAGAAAGGGGGCGTGGCCTCGGTACACTCCGTCAATGGCGTCAGCCAGAGGGCGTTGTCGGCGTTTTTGGGAGCCGCTGCTCGCTTTCAGCAGGGTCCCAGGTCGTGTCCAAAGGGCTTGTCAGAGGTAAGATAGTTTTTTAAAAACACAGCTCAAGTGACACTCAAATTATTAAAACAACAAATACAGCTCCCGGCTTCCGCCTCAGGAGTAATGGATCTGAAGCGCGCTTGTATTCAGCGCCTTTTCAAGCTGGGCGGGGGGGCGTGGCCAGAAAGGGGGCGTGGCCTCGGTACACGCCGTCAATGGCGTCAGCCAGAGGGCGTTGTCGGCGTTTTTGGGAGCCGCTGCTCGCTTTCAGCAGGGTCCCAGGTCGTGTCCAAAGGGCTTGTCAGAGGTAAGATAGTTTTTAAAAACACAGTTCAAGTGACACTCAAATTATTAAAACAACAAATACAGCTCCTGGCTTCTGCCTCAGGAGTAATAGATCTAAAGCGCGCTCGTATTCAGCGCCTTTTCAAGCTGGGCGGGGGGGGCGTGGCCAGAAAGGGGGCGTGGCCTCGGTACACGCCGTCAATGGCGTCAGCCAGAGGGCGTTGTCGGCGTTTTTGGGAGCCGCTGCTCGCTTTCAGCAGGGTCCCAGGTCGTGTCCAAAGGGCTTGTCAGAGGTAAGATAGTTTTTTAAAAACACAGTTCAAGTGACACTCAAATTTTTAAAACAACAAATACAGCTCCCGGCTTCCGCCTCAGGAGTAATGGATCTGAAGCGCGCTCGTATTCAGCGCCTTTTCAAGCTGGGCGGGGGGGGGGGCGTGGCCAGAAAGGGGGCGTGGCCTCGGTACACCCCGTCAATGGCGTCAGCCAGAGGGCGTTGTCGGCATTTTTGGGAGCCGCTGCTCGCTTTCAGCAGGGTCCCAGGTCGTGTCCAAAGGGCTTGTCAGAGGTAAGATAGTTTTTAAAAACACAGTTCAAGTGACACTCAAATTATTAAAACAACAAATACAGCTCCCGGCTTCCGCATCAGGAGTAATGGATCTGAAGCGCGCTCGTATTCAGTGCCTTTTCAAGCTGGGCGGGGGGGGGGGGGGCGTGGCCAGAAAGGGGGCGTGGCCTCGGTACACGCCGCCAATGGCGTCAGCCAGAGGGCGTTGTCGGCGTTTTTGGGAGCCGCTGCTCGCTTTCAGCAGGGTCCCAGGTCGTGTCCAAAGGGCTTGTCAGAGGTAAGATAGTTTTTAAAAACACAGTTCAAGTGACACTCAAATTATTAAAACAACAAATACAGCTCCCGGCTTCCGCCTCAGGAGTAATAGATGTCAGAAACTAAATCCCTTCTTGTCTATCCAGGGAGGTTAAACTCCTCCTCGCTTATTCGAGAAAGTTTCTAGTGAACTCTGAGCTAGTTGGCAAAAAACTTAAGTCTAATATAGTCAGTAGAGACCTAGTTAACCTCAGTCCTACGTCTAAACTACTGAAGATAATATTCCAATGCGCAGAGCCTCTTGGGACTATAAGAACTACACTACATGGCGCCTAACGTTTGGTAAGGCGATAAATCTAACGCAAGACATTAGAGTAACTCAGTCGTGCTTTTTCACACAGACCCTTTCTCCCGTAAATACTCCAAAGACGTCTGGAGTGGGTCAAAGGTTAAAATCCGCAGGAACTTAGTAGGAAGAGATTTCTAGGTATAGTTTTTGGTTTATTCAACATTGAAGGATACAGTGTTCCAAAATATTGTGCACCTAATCTTTGTTTCCTTGAAACTTGATCTGCAACAAAAACCCTTCTGTCCGTAAAAATGTCAGACGGTGAAGAAGAAAGGGAGGCAGCTAGAATAGCAGCTCAACTCCTAGCGGATGACACAACTCTGCTTCAGAATGACCCGGACGCAATACTCATCCCGGTCAACATAAGAAAAACTATAACTCTTAAACTTATAGAAAATGGACTAACATCGAGAGGTGGTACAGTCATATTCGTAATAGAGGCACACGAATATCGGCAGACAGAGGTATTCTATTCATGGATAAACTTTCCAGCAGCAAACGCTGTCACACACGACTTCCCCTATTACAAAATAGAGGAACCTCCGGATGAATACACTCCTTTCGAGGAGGTTGAAATCCCATTAAAATACCAAGAGCACCTGCTCTGGTTTAAAGGCGCCCTAAAACATAATAATCACATCACCAAGCTCGGTCCACTAGGTAGACCAGGAGCAACGTGGCCGGTTCTAGCCAGCTACACACCACATCCAGACATCGAAAAAATGTCAATACCAGAACTTTTAATCCACCTAAAAGTACTAATTAAAATACATAGACAATTAGTCCAATATGTAATGAGGACTTCAACAGTCCAACCAGCTATTAACATTCCACAGCTGACCCCTCATCAGGGGAACACAAATAAAATCACACCACAGAACATACAGTCATGTTTAGGTAAAGTACCCATAAAACGGAAACAAATTCCATTCTGGTTAGCACAAAAAATCACTCAAATAGAGGCAGTATTTCCGGTGACTACCCCTGTTGAGAAACACAGAATTCTGACTATCTGTCTCCCAATGGGGATCGCACCACATGTGGAGGACTGTGACACTTGGGGCACAGTCTTTGCTTCCATTTACACAAAAACACATGGTGTTCCATCCATGGCGGTAATACCAGATGTGCTAAAACAGATTCAAAATGAATACGGTCCAGAACCTGCTTTAACTCTGGGTATGAAATTACTGAAAGACTTCAAGCAGGTCTCAGCTTTATTGTTATCCAACATAAAAGGAGAAGCGGTATCTGTGGCGATCCGCCAGAAATTGAAAGAGACAGATATAGCAGAACAACCATTTGAACTTGCCAGAATCATAGAAAAATCCTATGAAGAGCTAGGAAGAAATAGTTTGGGTGGGAAACCAGTAAAACCCCAACTAACTGAAAATCCTGAAAAAATATTTATTAAAAATAATCTAAACACTCCAAAAAAGAACTGGGATGGAAATAAACAATCCACTCCCAAAGAAAAAAGATTCCAGTCCAGAGGAAGGTCTCCTCGGCGGAGAGAAAGATCTACGGATCAAGGACACAAGTCTCCCCAGAGGGAGCCCTCTGAGAAAAGATACAACCTTAGAAATAGGGATAATTTGAAAAAACCTGATAGATATCAAGATATTGATACACGTCCCTCTCGTTCTTTTCAGACTTCCTTGCAGAAATCGGAAAGAAGAGGACGGTCAGAACAAAAGGAAGAGCACGTCAAGTCCAAAGACAAGGAACCTGCTCATCAAAGTAAAAAATTACAATTTCCAAAAAAGAAGGTAGCCAGTATTAAAGTAATCAAACATGCCGAGGATCCTCAGGACACAGCTGAAAAACGGAGAGTGGGCTCAGACAATGCTAGACAGCGCAGCAGAAGTGAGCATAGCTCGCAAGATCCTGATGAATCATCTGGAGACAGTGGACACGAATGAATACATTCAGGTGGAAACTGCAGATACCAGAGTTAGCAAACCTCATAAAATATACGAAATAACATTACGTATAGAGGGAGTTAAGATTAGGAAAATAAGGGGTCTATTTTGGGATAACCTCTCCAAAGGCTATGACATCCTTTTAGCTGAAAAAGACTGGCCACCCGAGTTTGTCAGGGAGTGCCCTCATGGCGAAGAAATGATTATGCCTGCCTTCTCAAATCATATTCCAATTCATAAAAAATATACACTTGCAAGAAAGTGGGCAGTAGCCCAAGCTCCTGCATTATATAAAAACCATGTTGGATGGGATGAGGACTCTCCTCCTCACAAAATCCAGTTAAAAAGTCAACCAACTGCACAGAGGCAGTACCCAATTAAACAAGAAGCTAAAAAACAGGTCAGGGAGATCTTAGATCAACTTGAATACCAGGGGGTGATTGAAACTTGCACCTCACAAATGAACAATCCTTTGTTTCCTGTCTCCAAGGCAGACGATTCATATCATCTAGTTTTGGACTACAGACATCTAAACTCATGTTGCAAAACTTTTGCAGTACAAAACTCACACAGTGCAGCACTAATGAATAACATCGTGCGCAAAAAATACAAAACAACATTAGACATCTCTAATGGATTCTTTTGTCAAAATATAGCACCTGAAAGCAGATATTTGACCGCGTTCTCAATAATGGGCTCGCAGAAAAAATTCTGTCGACTCCCACAGGGGTTCAAGAACAGCCCAGGATTATTCTCAGCGAGAGTAACAGAGTTACTACAAATGTATGATGATGAGGCATTATCTTATGTCGATGACATCTATCTAACAGATGATGACTTGGATACTCACTTGAAAAGAGTGAACACCATAATACTTGGGTTCGCAGCAGAGGGTTACAAATTCAACTTTAAAAAGTCACGAATTGCCCATCTAACTGTCCTGTTTTTAGGATATGAATTATCGAGTGAAGGCAAAAGCCTGGCAGACAATTTCTGAGAGAAATGCGCTGTAATCCAAGCACCAAGAACGCTGAAAAACTTACAATCAATTCTAGGTTTCCTGAATTTCGGAAGAATTGCATTCTAAATTATGCAGAGAGGGTTAAACCTCTCTATGAACTAATAAAACCAGATTTTAAAACAATTAATTGGACTCAAAAACACACAGAAATTTTGAGATCATTGCAAACAGACATGTTAGCTAAAACAAAATTGCAAACACGCAATAACACACGCAACCTTGTGATCCGGGTCATCCCAGGAAGATGCGGATTCACATACCTAACCTCTAATGAGGGAGAAACGGTACCAATAGCATACAAATCACATTTGTACACAGAAGCTGAAAAAACATTCAGTATTAAGGAAAACATTGTACATGCGGTTCAAACAGCTGTAGCAAAAGAAAGAGCCCAAGCCCAAGGCAGACGGATTACTGTTTTAACAGCAGAATCAGCCTTTGAGGCATTAACAAGCCCATGTAATTTAACTACCGTGGCATTAAATCCAAAATGGATACAATGGGAAAATTCTCTTGCTACAGACAAAGTGAAATACTATTTTGATCCGAACATGAAAAGATTAAAAAATCTAGAATATGAAAGAGAATATCCTCTGCCAATCGACATTCTGCCCATACAACAGTACGCCTGTGTAATATATACAGACGGATATGCACAACCCTCAGTTTGGGGAAAACAAGCCTATAACGCCACGTGCGAGATTGTTAAGTACGTGTGGTGCGGAGGTAAATTGAAACCTCTGGTAACAATATCATTCTCTGTAGAAGACAATTCAGATCAACAAACTGAACTAATAGCTTTGAAAATGGCGCTAGATAATGCAGATCGCGAATTCCCGACACTAATAGTGTGCGATTCGCATTACTGCGTCAAACCATACAATAACGACTTGCAGAAATGGGTTCAAAACGGTTACAAAGATGACACAGGTGCCACAATCAAGCAAAAATCGCTTTGGGAGCAAGTAGTTATTTTACAGAAAGAACTACAAAAGACTCACGTGATACATTCACTGAGTCATGAACGTGATGGCGTTCACGTTACAGGGAATTCATTGGCTGAGACAGCCACAGCAGAAGCAACTAAACCGGCTTCCGTAGCTACAAAAAAGCGTTCAGAAAAATACATAGACGGGGAAACGATGCTGGCGGTAAAAACGTCATCAAAAGGCGACTGTGCGGCGCTACCCGTCAACTATCCACTCAATTATACATACATAATCGATGCAAACTCCGTTCCTTTTGCTCAAATCCCTGGAGTGGGGGATAGGGTAATTCCAAACATGAACAGGAGAGTATTGTTAATAGCAGATGCACACATGGGTGAGGGTCTAAGACACCTTAAGGTTAAGGAATCTCTGAAAGAATTACAATCAATATACTGGTGGCCAGGAATGAGCCTGCAACATCACAAATTCGCAATAAACTGCCCAGACTGCAACAGAGATCGCAGTGGCGAACCGGCCAGTGTATTGCCATGGCCCTTTGCTTAGATAGGATAAGGCTATCTATATGCAAAACCCAGTAGGAATATTGCGTCATATTAACATATAGAGACTAGTTTCACTTAAAATGTAGACCCCAGCTCTCGGCTGACGCCAGAACTGTTATAAAAAGATTTGCGAGTCTTTATCGGCACATACGCAATTGGCATGCTACATTCTGACCAGGGTCCTGCTTTTAGCTCTCGAGCTTATTAGGAGGCCATGACCAACATGGGCATTGCATTGCGGTATTCTTGTCCCTTCCATCCTGAGGGAAACGGGATTGTGGAAAGAAAAAACCGAGACATAAAGCAATCTATAACGGCAAAGGTATTAGGTTCGGGTGTTGGGTGGGTCAAACATTTAATAAGTGTCCAACGTAGTCTTAACAATCTGCCAAGAAATTCTCTAAAAGGTTTCAGTCCGTACGAACTATTGTTCGGGACTAGAATGCATATCCAGGACCTCGATAGTCAGACTTCAGTGGTAGAAGGAAAATGCTTTGATATCAAAGATCGTTTGGCTATTTTACAGGACTTAAATGAAACAAGAAAAGACCTGAGCAACATAAAGTTGAAACAACAGCCAACAGCCACTGAAGAGAAACCACCTGTCCCAGCAAGGCCTGCCTGGATTCCAAAGATTGGGGATCTGGTCAGAGAGAAAATCGCGGTGCAGAAGGAATTTGGGCCTTCTTACAGAAAAGCAGTACCTGTCTTAGCGATCAGTTGTACTACCGCCCCTTGCTGGTAAAAAGGAGAACCGAGTTGTATCCATCGACCTGGTTAAACCACAATCATGTGGCCAATAATAAGTAGTAGGCCAAGTGGACTCCCAAGAAATAGCAGAACACCAAAGTTTGCTACAAATCAAGAGGTTCAAACTGAGAGACTAATCACATTTGATAAACCTACAGTAAATCAACAAGGACTATGAAACAAAGCCATGGAACTTATGCCTCTTAAAACCCAAATTGCAACAGTTCGTCAAGAAACACCTGTCTACAACGATGTAGCCACAGACTATGCTAATGAAACAAAGAAAATTCCAAAAGCAAATAAAAATCCAGAAGCAATTCCAACAATTGACAGAACTGCATCAGGCTACTTCATCAATTTCGATGACTTTTCTGAGGATCCAAGTGAACCTGAGGAACAGCCAACAACAACAAAGACTTTTAAAGACAAAGCAAAAGAACTCTTTCATCAACTCCAAGAAACCTATCTGATTTCTCCATGGATTGAATTTTGGGTGGTGCTAGGTGTATTTTTCCTCCTGTTTTGGCTCATCATGGTACTATGCTTGGGACATTTCATTGAGGGAAAATATATAACAATGGACACAGCAAGTCAGAACATCAACTTGGTCCTAAAGCCACACAAGTCTTCACACATCGAGAAAAGAGAACTTTCTTCAGTAAATTTCACAGCCAATCCGATACCCTGTGGGGTAGCATGGGACAAAACTGATTACGAAATCTATGGCCCGGTCGAGCTCTTGAAGTTTCCACATCAATTTAAGATTTCTTTAAGTGACTTTGTAAAACCGAGCACATTCTCTGATGATTGGGACTTTAAAAGTATTAATGATATGATGTCAGACTTAGTTATGTCAGCAAAATTTACAGAACATGATTATTTACAGGGTTCGTCTAATTATGACCAGATGTACTGTTACAATCACTATGCTAACCATCATTTGCATAAATCTGCTCAACCTAGAAATGTTTTTAATTATAATCAATGGGAGCATTGTGCAACTCCACCAAAAGGCAGTTCGAAAACATTTTATGATAAATTCCCATAATTCTCAGGGTTTAACACAAGTGATGCAGAAACGTTTTATTTCAAACTGTTAAATAAGACAGGAATGGAAACCATGCTGACAAACACAAAATTAATCTATTCAGAATTTTTTTTTGAAAAAATGAATACATTTGGTTTTGATTTTTTGAAAAATAATATTGAAGCGAAAACCATCTGGGGTACCAGAGATTGGCAGGTCCAGGGTATAGAATCATTATTCAGAGCCTGCATGATCCCAGAACAAATTATATTCTTGAATGACACAATTCAACAGACAACCTGTCTTGGCCTAGCCAAAATTAAAGACTTAAACAAACCGTCTATTTCAAAGCCAATACCTGACAGTAATAGCACTACAGATGTTGAGATAGACGTATCCCATATTTTAAACCAAAACAGAACAGATCCTGATTGGAAAAAATGGTTGATCTGGCCCACAGACACAAATAACTGTCAAGATAGATTCCTGAACAAAATACAGGGGTTCAAATTGACCAGGCCAGACCCTAGATACTCCCAGAGACAACATCCAGGGATAGTAACAACATACAGTGTAGGAAAACTCTGCCTCGAATGGCTACAGACATCCACACTGGCAGAAATTAAGCAACACTTGACTTTACTTAAAGAAGGTGCTTACTTGCGTGATTTCATAATGGGACCGCGCAAACAGCGTCAAAAACGTTTCATAGCGGCCTCTATATATGCAGCTTACAACGAAGCTTGGAAAGAAACTCAAATTGAAACAGCAGAGAAAATACGGGAAATTTACCATATTAATTTGGAAAAATCACTTTCTGTTGTGGACAATGGGTTAATGACTCTGTCTTCCAGAATATATTCACTGGACAGTATTGTATCATCTGCAATCGATATAATAGAGCAGGACTTACTAATGTTACAACACGGTCAGTCCCAATTGCGTTCTATCGTACAGCTTGGCTGGACGTTACAAAACCTGCGTTCAGGCTACGTGCCTTGGCGTTTAATCAATACAACGTCATTATTCTCTATCTTTAACCTTACTGATACACAAATCAGCTTGGCACAAAAAGGAGCAGAAGATACAATTCTGAGCATTGAAAAACTTGAGAGATTACCATTGACAATGTCAGAACGACCTGTCATTGAATGGATAATACACGGAATCATAACTATTCCGATAACAACTTTCCAATTTCGATACTGCCAAAAGTATATACAGGCAGGCCAGTATGAAAGGTTGGGTAAAGGATATATTAAGTCATCATGGGAATTACCTTACACACACACATGTTATAGTGAAAAAGGACAGAATGTATTTCTTAGTGGTAATAATTGTAAAAAATCACTAAGTGGTATACTTCTGTGTCAGGGTATAAATTTACATGGGGCTTGTGAGGGGACTTCAAATAACCTTTCATGTCAATAGCTTGGCACACCTGCAACTCGAATAGAGCCATTCTTTAGACGGCTTTCTAACGGGAGCTACATTCTAATTGTGGACCACAGATGTTGTGGCTTGGTGCCAGGAAAAGCTTATCTCGTAAGCGTTTCATCCATGGTCACTTGTTGCATGTAAGTATTGTATCCGAACGACACTCCAGACAGGGAGGGAAAAATTGGCCCAGTTTAAAAATCCCTTCTATTCGAATTGATACTTTAAGCAGAATGAAGTCTGTTCTTCTACAGACGCCTGTGCCCTTGATGTCATCGAAAGAAACGTATGATCTCCAAGTTGCAAGGACGACGGCAGAGATACATGCATTATTATCAACAAATTGCCCCTTACATTTCGCAGAAATGCTAAACCAAATCTTAAACATTTCAGATACAAATGGTATCCCTAGTGTATTTAAGACAATTTTTTCGGGACTGTTGACACCATTTAAAGCAGTCCTGGGCATCTTTCCTAATTTTGTCCATTCGATCTTTGGCGGCCTTCCACTCCTGTTGGGACTCGTAGCAGGCATTTTATTTTTGATACTCCTTCGTTATGGCAAGCCATGTCACAGACAAGACTCCAGCAACAATGGAAGAAACGATCCTAGCTATACTCTATCGGGACCGCATAACTAAAGTCCTTGGATTAGCCCGGCTAAGAGATCTGAATATGACCTGGTTTCTTTCATTCAGACCCATCTGGCAGAATTGTATCTTACCTGTGTTAAGATGTATGCTGTGCGGAGAAGAATGAGTGTTAGACGTCTGTCTCACACTACAATCAGAAGTACCATTGGATACAGATACTTTGCTAAGTCCCGTAAAGGCTCATGCATCGTGTTGCCCCCAGCGGTTACCTATCCTGATGACGGCTTCGTGGAAACTTCACCACTGCGATTAAAGGGTAGTGAAGTACAAGATGAGAGCAGCATCAACCAGGTACGACCTTCTGTGAGCAGTGCTGATCCTGTCATCATTGAAAGCAATAATGCTCAAGACTGCATGATAGCGACATTTTCAAACTTGGTCGAACTTTCACCTGAAGCGGTAGACTGTTTTTTTGAAAGTCTGTCTGAAATGATGTTCTCCCCCCAAAAAAAAGAATAACTTTTTAAGCAAACGAGCACACAGCGTTCCCTGAACTCTGAATTTGGCCTTCAGCTTTGAAAAACAAAAGCTACTGGAAAAATTTGGAACTGTTTTTTCTTCTTCCCCTGAAAAACGAAATTATTTTTTTCCCCGATTCCAAAATATTTACTTTTTTTGGCACTCATCCTCTGCTTAACCCCTTAATTGCTGCCGTCGGCCAACGGTCGTCACGGCCACTACCTCCCCAGTGCTGCGCACGACCGTTGGACGTCCAGTTCAGCACTGGATAATGGACAGCGCAGCACTGGGGAGGTTTGTTTACAAGCTCTAAAGGGGTTAAAGTAGAACTATTCTTAGAGAACAGAGCTTCTATTTTTAGGAACTCTAGAGACAATACATTACCTCAGCCTCTAGCATATTTACAAAATATCTGTATTTATATGTGATGAAGTGGTCTCACACTTTTCTTTTCTGTATTAAGAGCCATTTCATGTGTAATTTCGCAAAATCATTCCGCTGATATATGCATCCTATTTTTATGACTGATTAATCTGCTTGAAATACGTACTGTACCTATACTCATTTTTTATGTATTTCGCATATGCCATTTCAAATGCAAAAAAATTATTTTGGGGTGGATCGGTATACACATGCACCGTTAGATATGTTTACTATTGCTTAGTTTTAGTAATTATGGACATGAATTCGTGGAGTGGGTGTAGTGTGTTTATCTAGGTACCTGAATCGATATTCCTATTCCTTGCCCTTGTCCGGTTATAAATCAATAATATCCCTACAACGGCATAGAAACCCTATTCATAATTCAGTCATAGCGCAAGCTGTCACATTAAGCAAGCCTATTCCCCGAGCCCCCTAGAAAGCACACCGAGTTCTTAAACAAATCCAAGCCTCCAGCAACCTGGGAAATCCCCGCTGCCCTTGTTTTGATTTCGTCCAAGAACTCATGTAAAGCACTGTAAGAACGACCAGTTCTTAGTGACATCTTTATTGACGTCTTATGTCCAGCCTTACGTCAAACCCGGCACCTTTCAGGTATAAATATACCAACTTTGCCTTAAGCAAAGACACGGTGGTGGTGAATCTGGAGCAGCTATCTACTTGCCGAGAGCCCAGCTGATGCGAGAGCCCACGGACGCTGCCCCTCCCTTTTGACGCGCTGAGAGAGACGCTGTCTTTTCTCCTGCCGAGAAATCCAGCCTCCGGCGTTTCCAGCCCACCCTTGCGGGTGACTGGGATACCGAGTCCTGAGAGAGAGATACTAGCCCTCCTGCCTTCTAATACCCAGGTACTGAACTGACTAAACCCTTACAGAGAATTCTTGAGTCAGATTCTTGGCAAAACAAACTTAACTTAAACTGCTACTTACTTACTCCCTCCCACGTATTAGGCTTAGGTCAGGTACACCGGGGTAGGCGTAGTTAGAAGCACCAGTTGAGTACGATTAGTCAATGTATATATGTATGTATCTATTTTATCCATTTTAAAGTATCATATGGCTAAGAAACCATATCACTGCTTTTACAGTATTATTTTATAATCCTGCTTTTACTATATGCACTTTACTTAACTATAAGTATTGCAATTGTAGCAATTCATTTCTCTTGTATGAGGAAGGAGACTGCTCAATAAATAACATATTTTATTGAAAACGCCCGTCTCTCTTTTTCTCTGCAATCTGGTGAAACTAAGTACGCACTTATTGACTGAGTGAAATAGCTGCCTTTTGTTTTCATACGACTCTAGAGATACACTCTTATTCAGGGAGAGCAAAGTTGTCATGTTTTATGGTTGTCAGAAACTAAATCCCTTCTTGTCTATCCAGGGAGGTTAAACTCCTCCTCGCTTATTCGAGAAAGTTTCTAGTGAACTCTGAGCTAGCTGGCAAAAAACTTAAGTCTAATATAGTCAGTAGAGACCTAGTTAACCTCAGTCCTACGTCTAAACTACTGAAGATATTATTCCAATGCGCAGAGCCTATTGGGACTATAGGAACTACACTACAACAGAGAGTGGACCTGGCTCCCCAGGAGCATGTCCCCTAAACAGGACTAGTAATCACAAGGCAATCATCCCTGCTACAACAAGACAGGATCGTGCATGTTTTTATCTGCACTTAGCACTTTCTGAAAGATATTCGCACCAGTGAGTAGTAGACAACAGTTGTTAACCTTTTAAAAAACTGACTCGGAAGGAGAGGGGTCTTTAGGGAGCGCTCTCTGAGAGGCAGGATTTTCACCGCGAGTTGTTGGATACTTTTTAAATAAGCTGCAAGATTGAAAGACTTTTAAAGCACTCACCTATTGTAAACTATGCCGCATCCCCGCTCTCCCGCTAAGCTGCCTAATTCCCCGGTCCACCACAGAGTGTTCTGCTTGTGTTGAGGGAAACGGCATTAGGAGGCAGGGCACTGAGAAGAGGCCAGGAGGCGGAGCCACTGACTACATTAGTCGCATGGCAGCGCTGACACGCAGCGACTAGTAATCACAAGACAATCATCCCTGCTGCAACAAAACAGGATCAAGCATGTTTTTATCTAGGATTCATCCTCGACTCCTACCTTTCCATGTCAAAGCAGGTCAACGCCGTCTCCTCCTCCTGCTACAACACCCTCCGCATGCTTCGCAGGATCTACAAATGGATCCCGACCGAACCAAGAAGAACGGTGACCCAAGCTCTCGTCAGCAGCAGACTGGACTACGGCAACGCACTCTACACAGGAATCCCGGCCAAACACCTACAACGGCTGCAACGCATCCAGAACGCCTCTGCCCGCCTGATCCTCAACGCCCCTCGACGCAGCCGCATCCCCTCCCACCTAAGAGACCTGCACTGGCTCCCCGTCAACAAAAGGATAACCTTCAAGCTCCTCACCCATGCACACAAAGCACTCCACAACACCGGACCAGCCTACCTTAACAACAGACTCAACTTCTACACCCCTGCCCGCCAGCTCCGCTCCGCCAGCCTCGCCCTCACCGCCGTCCTGCGCATCTAACGAACTACCTCCGGCGGCAGATCCTTCTCCTTCCTCGCCGCTAAGACCTGGAACACCCTCCCCACCCACCTGCGGCAGACCCAGGACCTGCTCACCTTCAGAAAGCTCCTCAAAACCTGGCTTTTCGAGCAGTAGCAGCACCCCCTCCCCTCAGCGCCTTGAGACCCTCACGGGTAAGTAGTGCGCTTTACAAATTCACTGATTGATTGATCTGTACTTAGCTCTTTCTAAAAGATATTCGCACCAGTGAGTAGTAGACAACTGTTGTTAACCTTTTTAAAAACTGACTCGGAAGGAGAGGGGTCTTTAGGGAGTGCTCTCTGAGAGGCAGTATTTTCACCGCGAGTTGTTGGCTACTTTTTAAATAAGCTGCAAGATTGAAAGACTTTTAAAGCACTCACCTACTGTAAACTACGCCGCATCGCCGCTCTCCCGCTATGTCGCCTAATTCCCCGGTCCACCACGGAGTGTTCTGCTTGTGTGGAGGGAAACAGCGTTAGGGAGCGGGGCACTGGATAGAGGTCAGGAGGCGGAGCCACTGACTATATTAGTCGCATGGCAGCGCAGATGTGCGCAGCGGGCGCGCCGTTGGTGCGCCGAAGTCACGCCTAAGGCAAGCTTGTCTGCGCCTTGCCGCGCCCAGTCGGGACCAGGGGCTAAAACCCCTGGGCCAACTGCAAGACATTTGACACAAGCAGAGCACCATTTAAAATCACTTTGGAAGCCGATCAATGAGAAATGCAAACACCGCATTAAGCCAACCTAAGTAGCAAAACCTGTACCAATTGCCCGTTTAAACTGCACTTCCCTAGGCATTGCCTGACTAATAAAGAGATCAATTCAGAAATAAAGCTACTTCTGCTGAATTGTAGGTCCTTGCCAAAACACCACCTTGAAATTAACATCCTACTTACTGAACAACAGCCTGAAGCACCATTCCTGACAGAAACTTGGCTGCACAAAGATGCAGACCCAGATGTGGTGCAAGCACTTCCCCCAGGATACTATATATTGAGGAAAGATAGGACACCCCGGAAGTGGGGGGAATTGCTATAATCCTTAAAGACCATGTAAAAGGACGCATCAAACCAGATATGATACAAGACTGCAAGAGCATGGGTTTTGCACTCACATTCACCCCCACATGCTCCCTATCAGGAATTTTACTATACAGACCCCCCGGCCCAAGTGAAGGTTATAGACTCCCTTACCGACACAGTAGCAATGAGGGCAAACACGGCCGCCAATTTTACCATCCTAGGAGACTTAAATTTACATCTGGAGGACCACAAGAAAGTCGATGTACACAACATCATATTTAATATGCAGGCATTACAACAAAGAGTGACAAGCCCAACCCATAACAAAGGCCACATACTAGACCCAGTCTTTTCAAACTTAGATAATATATCAATAAACAACCCATTCCCAGTCCCCTGGTCAGACCATTTTTGAATACCAATTATCTGAAAGATATAATGGACTCCTCCCAACAACCAGCCCCCAAAGACTTGGGACCGACTATGGGCAAAACTAGAGCCTGAAGTCTGGGACAATACCCTTGAAACCACCAACCCCATAATTAATCCCAATCCCACCAAAGCATATGATAAATTTAATTAATGGATCACAACAACCCTAGACGTCACTATACCATACAATTGGAGCTCGAAGAAACCCACCGAAAAGAGACTCCCATGGTACACCCCAAATATAAGAGAGACCAAGCAAAAATGCAAAAGACTGGAGAGGGCATGGAGAAGGGACTACAACCCAGAGAAAAACATGAATATAAAGAGGCTATATAATTATACCAGATAGAAACCAAAAGAGCCCAGGCTCAATTCTACGAGGAATAAATTAACCTGGCAGCCAACGCACCTAGGGAAATCACCAGAAGAGCAAAAAAACTATCTCTCTGCCCCCAGCCAGAAAGGCCCTCAGAATCAGCCCCCCAGCAATGTAGGGAATTGACAGAGTTTTTTAATACCAAAATCCCTACATATACAACACCTTCCCTCTGCCTCAGCAAACGGAAAACTCTACTACCAAACGGGGAAGTAAGACGGAGGGAGGAAATTTTCTGAGCGACCTCCCAATACTGAATATGACCACCCTCTCCATACTCTTCACGAAAGTTAAATCGGGATCCCCATGTGATCCAGCCCCAGCACACCTGCTACATAAGGTAAAGGGAACCATACTTCCTACACTATTGGAAGTCCTCAACCTGTCCCTAACTACGGCGACAGTACCATCAAGCTGGAAACACACCTTGGTCAAAGCACTCTTAAAGAAGCCCAACCTAAATCCAGAAACCTGGAGCAACTACCGCCTGGTATCACTGCTCCCCCTGGTCAGTAAGATTCTAGAAAAGCATGTAAACACCACCCTCACCAACTACCTTGAAGTCCATAAGATTCTACACACTCCCCAGACAGGGTTCCGTCCCAACCACGGTACAGAGACAGCTCTGATAACAGTGACTGAGGAATCAAGGAAAGTTGGATGGACCAGTCTTACCCGAAGCTTAACGGGGATAAGACTGAACTAATGACCCTCTGCAATACAGCAAGTGGCCCCTCAGACTTAAAATGGACGGACTGTCTGGGACCAATCCCTGAACCCAAGGATAGAATAAAGAGCCTAGGAATCAGGCTGGATAAGTCAGCAGCCAAATGCTTTGGCATCTTAAGGCAACTAAGGAAAATATTACCACTTCTCCCAGAAACCGCACGCAGAATGATGGTACAAGCACTGATACTCCCCCGGCTGGACTACTGCAACACACTTTACCTGGGCACCCCTAACTCCGTAATAAGAAAACTCCAAGTGGTACAGAACTGAGCACCCAGACTATTTTATAACATCCACAGAAAACAATCGGCTAAGCCAGCAATGAGGACACTGCACTGACTTCCCATCTCAGAACGCATAATGTTTAAATCACTCTGCATTGCACACAAGACCCTCTGTGACACAGGCCCAAAAAAATCATTCTAACCTTTTATCCTTCCACCGTCCCCTGGGTAACCTGAGTTCTGCCAATCTATTCCTAGTCAAGGTCCCAAAGATCCGGAGGGTAAGAACAGGGGGGACGTAGGTTCTCATCCAACGCCTCCGTTCTGTGGAACTCACTCCCCCTACACCTTAGATCCACATCCCACCACCTCTCTTTCAGGAAACAACTAAAAGCATGGCTTTTCCAGAAACTGCAGTAAAATTGGAATGTGTTTTTTGGTCGCAACCAGCGCTGGGATGCCTAATGGTAGCCATGCGCTATACCAAGAATGGATTTAATAATAATAATAATAATCCTTGTCACCTACAGAGAGTGGACTCGGAGCCACTGTAGCTACAGCGCCTAACCAGCACTGCATATATGTCACCTACAGAGAGTGGATCTGGAGCCACAGTAGCAACAGCGCATAACCAGGACTGCATCCTTGTGACATTCAGAGAGCGTACCCTGCTTCACAGGAGCAATAGCGCCTAACCAGGACTGCATCCTTGCCAGCTACAGAGAGTGGACCCGGATCCCCAGGAGCAACAGCGCCTAAGCAGGACTGCATCCATGTCACCTACAGAGAGTGGATCCAGCTCCCCAGGAGCTACAGCAACTAAACAGGACTGCATCCATGTCAGCTACTGAGATTGGACCCTGAGCCACTGTAGCAACAGCGCCTAACAGGACTGCACCCTTGTCACCTACAGAGAGTGGACCCCGCTTCCCAGGACCAGCGTCATCTAACCTGGACTCCATCCTTGTGACCTTCAGAGAGTGAACCCGGCTTCACAGGGGCAACAACCCCTAACCAGGACTGCAACCTTGCCACCTTCAGAGAGTGGACACAAAGCCACTCTAGCAACAGCGCCTAAACAGGACTGCATCCTTGCCACCTACAGAGAGTGGACTGGTAGCCACTGTAGCAAAAGGGCCTAACCAGGACTGCATCCTTGTCAGCTACCGAGAATGGACCTGGCTCCCAGGAGCAACATCGCCTAACCAGGACTGCATGATTGTCACCTTCAAAGAGTGGACCCAGTGCCACTGTAGCAACAGCGCCTAAACAGGACTGCATCCTTGTCACCTACAGAGAGTGGACCCAGCTCTCCAGGAGCAACATCAACTAAACAAGACTGCATCTTTGTCACCTACAGAGAGGTGAACGGGAGTTACTGTAGCAACAGCACCTAAACAGGACTGAATCTTTGTCAGCTACAGAGAGTGGACCAGGCTCCCCAAGAGCAAAGTCTCCTAACCAGGACTGCATCCTTGTCACCTTCAGATAGTGAACCCAGTTTCACAGGGACAACAGCGCCTAAACAGGACTGCTTCCTTGTCACCTACAGAGAGTGGACCTGGCTCTCCAGGAACAACAGCGCCCAACCAGGAATGCATCCTTTTCACCTCCAGAGAGTAGACAAGTAGCGACTGGAGCAACAGCACCTAACCAGCACTGCATTCTTGTCACATACAGAGAGAGGACCCGGAGCCACAGTTGCAACAGAACTTAAAGAGGACTGCATCCTTGTGAACTTCAGAGAGTGGACCAGGAGCCACTGTAGCAAGATCGCTAACCAGGACTACATCCTTGCCAGCTACAGAGAGTGAGCCCGGCTCCCCAGGAGCTACAGCGCCTAAACAGGACTGTGAGCCCAGAGCCACTGTAGCAACAGAACCTAACCAGCACTGCATCCTTGTGACCTTCAGAGAGTGGACCCGGCTCCCCAGGACAACAGCGCCTAAACAGGATTTCATCCTTGTCATCTACAGAGAGTGGACCCGCCTCCCCAGGAGCAACAGCACCTAAAGAGAACTGCATCCTTGTGAGCTATAGAGAGTGGAAATGGAGCCCCTGTGGCAACAGCACCTAACCAGGACTGCATCCTTGCCAGCTATAAAGAGTGTACCCGGCTCCCCAGGAGCTACAGCGTGTAAACAGGACGGTCAGCTACAGAGATTGTAGCCGGGGCCACTGCAGCAACAGCGCTGAACCAGGACTTCATCTTTCTCAGCTACAGAGAGTGGACCCAGAGCCACTGCAGCAACAGAGCTTAACCAGGAATGCATCATTGTCAACTACAGAGAGTGGCCCCGGTTGCCAGGAGCAACAGTGCCTAACCAGGACTGCATCCTTGCTACCTTCAGAGAGTAGACCCGGCTCCCCAGGAGGAAAAGCGTCTAAACAAGACTGCATCCTTATCACGTACAGAGCGTGGACCCGGAGCCACTGTAGCAACAGCACCTAAACAGGACTGCATCCTTGTCAACTACAGCGAGGGGACACGGCTCTCCAAATAAACAGCACATAAACAGGACTGCATCATTGTCACCTACAGAGAGTGGAACGGGAGCCACAGTAGCAACAGCACCTAACCAGGACTGCATCCTTGTCACCTACAGGGAGTGGACCCGGAGTTACTGAAGCAACAGTGCATAAACAGGACTGCATCCTTGTCAGCTAAAAGTCCACATTTGTAAAGCGCACAATCACCCGTAAGGGTCTCTAGGCGCTGGGGGGCCGTCGGGAAGATTAAGCGAGCTATTGCCCAGAGTCACATGGTGCTGGGCTAACCTGCCGCCGGAGCCGGGGATCGAACCGTGGTCCCCAGATTCCAGCGTCAGTCGCCCTGGCCGCGGCGCCACACCTCTTCCACAGAGAGTGGACTCGGCTCTCCAGGAGCAACAGCACCTAAACAGGACTACATCCTTGTCAACTACAGAGAGTGGACCCAGATCCACAGTAGCAACAGCGCCTAACCAGGACTGCATCCTTGCCAGCTACAAAGAGTGTACCTGGCTCCCCAGGAGCAACGTTACATAGAGAGGACTGCATCCATGTTACCTACAGAGAGTGGACCCAGCTCCCCAAGAGCAACGTCTCCTAACCAGGACTGCATCCTTGTGACCTTTAGAGAGTGGACCCGGCTACACATGGGCAACAGTACCTAAAAAGGACGGTATCCTTGTCACCTACAGAGAGTGGACCTGGCTCCTCAGGAGCAACAGCGCCTAACCAGGACTGCATCCTTGTCACCTACAGCGAGGGGACCGAACTCTCCAGTAACAACAACACCTAAACAGAACTGCATCCTTATCAGCTAAAGCGAGTGGACCCGGAGCCCCTGTAGCAACAGCGCCTAACCAGGACTTTATACTTGTCAGCTAGAGAGTGGTCCCAGAGCCACTGTACCAACAGTGCCTAAAAAGTACTGCATCCTTGTCACCTACAGCGAGGGGACCCGACTCTACAGGATCAACAGCGCCGAACAGGACTGCATCCTTGTCACTTACAGAGGGTGGAACGGGAGCCACAGTAGCAACAGTACCTAAACAGGACTGCATCCCTGTCACCTACAGAGAGTGGAACGGGAGCCACAGTAGCAACAGCACCTAACCAGGACTGCATCCTTGTCACGTACAGAGAGTGGACCCGGTTGCCAGGAGCAACAGAGCCTAACCAGGACTGCATCCTTGCTACCTTCAGAGAGTAGACCCGGCTCCCCAGGAGGAACACCATCTAAACAGGACTGCATCCTTATCACGTACAAAGCGTTGACCCGGAGCCACTGTAGCAACAGCACCAAAACAGGACTGCATCCTTGTCAACTTCAGCGAGGGGACCCGGCTCTCCAAATAAACAGTGCCTAAACAGGACTGCATCCTTGTCACCTACAGAGAGTGGAACAGGAGCCAGAGAAGCAACAGCACCTAACCAGGACTGCATCCTTGTCACCTACAGGGAATGGACCCGGAGGTGCTGAAACAACAGTGCATAAACAGGACTGCATCCTGCTACAGAGAGTGGACTCGGCTCTCCAGGAGCAACAGCACCCAATTAGGACTGCATCCTTGTCAGCTACAGAGAGTGGACCCAGATCCACAGTAGCAACAGCGCCTAACCAGGACTGCATCCTTGCCAGCTACAGAGAGTGTACCTGGCTCTCCAGGAGCAACATTGCATACAGAGGACTGCATCCATGTTACCTACAGAGAGTGGACCCGGCTCCCCAAGAGCAACGTCTCCTAACCAGGACTGCATCCTTGTGACCTTTAGAGAGTGGACCCGGCAACACAGGGGCAACAGTACCTAAAAAGGAAGGTATCCTTGTCACGTAGAGAGAGTGGACCTGGCTCCCAGGAGCAACAGCGCCTAACCAGGACTGCATCCTTGTCACCTTCAAATAGTGGACCCTGGGCCACAGTAGCTACAGCGCCTAACCAGGACAGCATCCTTGTCACCTAGAGAGAGTGGACCCGGAGCCACAGTAGCAACAGCGCCTAACCAGGCCTGCATCCTTGTCACCTACAGCGAGGGGACCGAACTCTCCAGGAGCAACAACACCTAAACAGAACTGCATACTTGTCCGCTAAAGCGAGTGGACCCAGAGGCCCTGTTGCAACAGCGCCTAACCAGGACTTTATACTTGTCAGCTAGAGAGTGGTCCCAGAGCCACTGTACCAACAGTGCCTAAACAGGACTGCATCCTTGTCACCTACAGCGAGGGGACACGACTCTCCAGGATCAACAGCGCGGAAACAGGACTGCATCCTTGTCAGCTACAGAGAGTGGACCCAGATCCACAGTAGCAACAGCGCCTAACCAGGACTGCATCCTTGCCAGCTACAGAGAGTGTACCTGGCTCCCTAGGAGCAACGTTGCATAAAGAGGACTACATCCATGTCACCTACAGAGAGTGGACGCGTCTCCACAAGAGCAACGTCTCCCAACCAGGACTGCATCCTTGTGACCTTTAGAGAGTGGACCCGGCTACACAGGGGCAACAGTACCTAAAAAGGACGGTATCCTTGTCACTTACAGAGAGTGCAACGGGAGCCACAGTAGCAACAGAGCCTAAACAGGACATCATCCCTGTCACCTACAGGGAGTGGACCCGGAGTTACTGTAGCAACAACACCTAAACAGGACTGCATCCTTTTCACCTACAGAGAGTGGACCCGGCTCACTAGGAGCAACGTCGCCTAACCAGGACTGCATCCTTGTGACCTTCAGAAAGTGAACCCGGCTTCAAGGGGGCAACAACGCCTAACCAGGTCTGCATCCTTGCCACTTTCAGAGAGTGGACCCAGAGCCACTATAACAACAGCGCCTAAATAGGATCACATCCTTGCCACCTACAGAGAGTGGACCCAGCTCCTCAGGAGCAACGTCGCCTAACCAGGGCTGCATCTTTGTCACCTACAGAGAGTGGACCTGGCTCCCCAGGAACAACAGAGCCGAAACAGGACTGCATCCTTGCAACCTTCAGAGAGTGGACCTGGAGCCACAGTAGCAACAGCACCTAACCAGGACTGCATTATTGTCACCTACAGAGAGGGGACTCGGCTCCCCAGAAGCAACAGAGCCTAACCAGGACTGCATCCTTGCCATCTTCAGAGAGTGGAACCAGCTCCCCAGGAGCAACAGCACCTAAACAGGACTGCGTCCTTGTCACTTCCTGAGAGTGGACCTGGCTTCACAGGAGCAACAACAGCTAAACAGAACTGCATCCTTGTCACCTACAGAGAGTGGACCCGGATCCCCAGGAGCAACGTCACCTAAACAGGACTGCATCCTTGTCACCTGCAGAGAGTGGGCCCGGAGCAATTGTTGCAACAACACCTAACCAGGACTGCATCCTTTTCACCTACAGAGAGTGGACCCCGCTTCACAGGGGCAACAGCGCCTAAACAGGACTGCATTCTTGTAACCTCCAGAGAGTGGACCTGGCTCCCGAGGACAACTGCGCCTAAACAGGACTTCATCCTTGTCAGCTATAGAGAGTGGACCCAGTTCCCCAGGAGCAATGTCACCTAAAAAGAATTGCATCCTTCTCAGCTACAGAGAGTGGACCCAGAGCCCCTGTATAAACAGCGCCTAACCAGGACTTTATCCTTATCAGCCACAGAGAGTGGACCCGGAGCCACTGTAGCAACAGCACCTGAACAGGGTTGCATCCTTGCCACTAACAGAGAGTGGAGCCGGAGCCACAGTAGCAACAGCACCTAACCAGTACTGAATCCTTGTGACCTTCAGAGAGTGGACCCGGAGTCACAGTAGCAACAGCGCCTAACCAGGACTGCACCCTTGTGACCTTTAGAGAGTGGACCATGCTTCACAGGGGCAACAGCGCCTAAACAGGACTGCATCCTTGTCACCTACAGAGAGTGGATCCTGAGCCACTGTAGCAACAGCGCCTAACCAGGACTGCATCCTTGTCAGCTACAGAGAGTGGACCCGGCTCCCAGGACCAACAAAACCTAAACAGAACAGCATCCTTGTCAGCAACAGAGAGTGGACCCGGAGCCCCTGTAGCAACAGCGCCTAACCAGGACTTTATCCTTGTCAGCAACAGAGAGTGGACCCGGAGACACTGTAGCAACAGCGCCTAACCAAGACTACATCCTTGTCAGCTACAGAGAGTGGACCCGGAGCCACTGTACCAACAGTGCCTAAACACGACTGCATCCTTGTCACCTACAGCGAGGGGACACGACTCTCCAGGATGATCAGCGCGGAAACAGGACTGCATCCTTGTCAGCTACATAGAGTGGACCCAGATCCACAGTAGCAACAGCGCCTAACCAGGACTGCATCCTTGCCAGCTACAGAGAGTGTACCTGGCTCCCTAGGAGCAATGTTGCATAAAGAGGACTGCATCCATGTCTCCTACAGAGAGTGGACGCGTCTCCACAAGAGCAACGTCTCCTAACCAGTACTGCATCCTTGTGACCTTTAGAGAGTGGACCCGGCTACACAGGGGCAACAGTACCTAAAAAGGACGGTATCCTTGTCACTTACAGAGAGTGCAACGGGAGCCACAGTAGCAACAGAGACTAAACAGGACATCATCCCTGTCACCTACAGGGAGTGGACCCGGAGTTACTGTAGCAACAACACCTAAGCAGGACTGCATCCTTCTCACCTACAGAGAGTGGACCCCGCTCACTAGGAGCAACGTCGCCTAACCAGGACTGCATCCTTGTGACCTTCAGAAAGTGAACCCGGCTTCAAGGGGGCAACAACGCCTAACCAGGTCTGCATCCTTGCCACCTTCAGAGAGTGGACCCAGAGCCACTGTAACAACAGCGCCTAAATAGGATCACATCCTTGCCACCTACAGAGAGTGGACCCAGCTCCTCAGGAGCAACGTCGCCTAACCAGGACTGCATCCTTGTCACCTATAGAGAGTGTACCCAGCTCCCCAGGAACTACAGCCCTAAACAGGGCTGCATCCTTGTCACCTACAGAGAGTGGATCCGGCTCCCCAGGAACAACAGAGCTGAAACAGGACTGCATCCTTGCAACCTTCAGAGAGTGGACCTGGAGCCACAGTAGCAACAGCACCTAACAAGGACTGCATTATTGTCACCTACAGAGAGGGGACTCGGCTCCCTAGAAGCAAAAGAGCCTAACCAGGACTGCATCCTTGCCATCTTCAGAGAGTGGAACCAGCTCCCCAGGAGCAACAGCACCTAAACAGGACTGCGTCCTTGTCACTTCCTGAGAGTGGACCTGGCTTCACAGGAGCAACAACAGCTAAACAGGACTGCATCCTTGTCACCTACAGAGAGTGGACCCGGATCCCCAGGAGCAACGTCACCTAAACAGGACTGCATCCTTGTCACCTGCAGAGAGTGGGCCTGGAGCAATTGTTGCAACAACACCTAACCAGGACTGCATCCTTTTCACCTACAGAGAGTAGACCCCGCTTCACGGGGGCAACAGCGCCTAAACAGGACTGCATCCTTGTAACCTCCAGAGAGTGGACCTGGCTCCCGAGGACAACTGCGCCTAAACAGGACTTCATCCTTGTCAGCTATAGAGAGTGGACCCAGCTCCCCAGGAGCAACGTCACCTAAACAGAACTGCATCATTCTCAGCTACAGAGAGTGGACCCAGAGGCCCTGTATAAACTGCGCCTAACCAGGACTTTATCCTTATCAGCCACAGAGAGTGGAGCCGGAGCCACAGTAGCAACAGCACCTAACCAGTACTGAATCCTTGTGACGTTCAGAGAGTGGACCCGGAGTCACAGTAGCAACAGCGCCTAACCAGGACTGCACCCTTGTGACCTTCAGAGAGTGGACCATGCTTCACAGGCGTAACAACGCCTAAACAGGACTGCATCCTTGTCACCTACAGAGAGTGGATCCTGAGCCTCTGTAAGAATAGCGCCTAACCAGGACTGCATCCTTGTCAGCTACAGAGAGTGGACCCGGCTCCCAGGAGCAACAAAACCTAAACAGAACAGCATCCTTGTCAGCAACAGAGAGTGGACCCGGAGCCCCTGTAGCAACAGCGCCTAACCAGGACTTTATCCTTGTCAGCAACAGAGAGTGGACCCGGAGACACTGTAGCAACAGCGCCTAACCAAGACTACATCCTTGTCAGCTACAGAGAGTGGACCCGGAGCCACTGTACCAACAGTGCCTAAACACGACTGCATCCTTGTCACCTACAGCGAGGGGACACGACTCTCCAGGATCAACACCCCGGAAATAGGACTGCATTCTTGTAACCTCCAGAGAGTGGACCTGGCTCCCGAGGACAACTGAGCCTAAACAGGACTTCATCCTTGTCAGCTATAGAGAGTGGACCCAGTTCCCCAGGAGCAATGTCACCTAAAAAGAATTGCATCCTTCTCAGCTACAGAGAGTGGACCCAGAGCCCCTGTATAAACAGCGCCTAACCAGGACTTTATCCTTATCAGCCACAGAGAGTGGACCCGGAGCCACTGTAGCAACAGCACCTGAACAGGGTTGCATCCTTGCCACTAACAGAGAGTGGAGCCGGAGCCACAGTAGCAACAGCACCTAACCAGTACTGAATCCTTGTGACCTTCAGAGAGTGGACCCGGAGTCACAGTAGCAACAGCGCCTAACCAGGACTGCACCCTTGTGACCTTTAGAGAGTGGACCATGCTTCACAGGGGCAACAGCGCCTAAACAGGACTGCATCCTTGTCACCTCCAGAGAGTGGACCTGGCTCCCGAGGACAACTGCGCCTAAACAGGACTTCATCCTTGTCAGCTATAGAGAGTGGACCCAGCTCCCCAGGAGCAACGTCACCTAAACAGAACTGCATCATTCTCAGCTACAGAGAGTGGACCCTGAGGCCCTGTATAAACTGCGCCTAACCAGGACTTTATCCTTATCAGCCACAGAGAGTGGACCCGGAGCCACTGTAGCAACAGCGCCTGAACAGGGTTGCATCCTTGCCACTAACAGAGAGTGGAGCCGGAGCCACAGTAGCAACAGCACCTAACCAGTACTGAATCCTTGTGACGTTCAGAGAGTGGACCCGGAGTCACAGTAGCAACAGCGCCTAACCAGGACTGCACCCTTGTGACCTTCAGAGAGTGGACCATGCTTCACAGGCGTAACAGCGCCTAAACAGGACTGCATCCTTGTCACCTACAGAGAGTGGATCCTGAGCCTCTGTAAGAATAGCGCCTAACCAGGACTGCATCCTTGTCAGCTACAGAGAGTGGACCCGGCTCCCAGGAGCAACAAAACCTAAACAGAACAGCATCCTTGTCAGCAACAGAGAGTGGACCCGGAGCCCCTGTAGCAACAGCGCCTAACCAGGACTTTATCCTTGTCAGCAACAGAGAGTGGACCCGGAGACACTGTAGCAACAGCGCCTAACCAAGACTACATCCTTGTCAGCTACAGAGAGTGGACCCGGAGCCACTGTACCAACAGTGCCTAAACACGACTGCATCCTTGTCACCTACAGCGAGGGGACACGACTCTCCAGGATCAACAGCGAGGAAATAGGACTGCATTCTTGTAACCTCCAGAGAGTGGACCTGGCTCCCGAGGACAACTGCGCCTAAACAGGACTTCATCCTTGTCAGCTATAGAGAGTGGACCCAGTTCCCCAGGAGCAATGTCACCTAAAAAGAATTGCATCCTTCTCAGCTACAGAGAGTGGACCCAGAGCCCCTGTATAAACAGCGCCTAACCAGGACTTTATCCTTATCAGCCACAGAGAGTGGACCCGGAGCCACTGTTGCAACAGCACCTGAACAGGGTTGCATCCTTGCCACTAACAGAGAGTGGAGCCGGAGCCACAGTAGCAACAGCACCTAACCAGTACTGAATCCTTGTGACCTTCAGAGAGTGGACCCGGAGTCACAGTAGCAACAGCGCCTAACCAGGACTGCACCCTTGTGACCTTTAGAGAGTGGACCATGCTTCACAGGGGCAACAGCGCCTAAACAGGACTGCATCCTTGTCACCTACAGAGAGTGGATCCTGAGCCACTGTAGCAACAGCGCCTAACCAGGACTATATCCTTGTCAGCTACAGAGAGTGGACCCGGCTCCCAGGAGCAACAAAACCTAAACAGAACAGCATCCTTGTCAGCAACAGAGAGTGGACCCGGAGCCCCTGTAGCAACAGCGCCTAACCAGGACTTTATCCTTGTCAGTAACAGAGAGTGGACCCGGAGACACTGTAGCAACAGCGCCTAACCAAGACTACATCCATGTCAGCTACAGAGAGTGGACCCGGAGCCACTGTACCAACAGTGCCTAAACACGACTGCATCCTTGTCACCTACAGCGAGGGGACACGACTCTCCAGGATCAACAGTGAGGAAATAGGACTGCATTCTTGTAACCTCCAGAGAGTGGACCTGGCTCCCGAGGACAACTGCGCCTAAACAGGACTTCATCCTTGTCAGCTATAGAGAGTGGACCCAGTTCCCCAGGAGCAATGTCACCTAAAAAGAATTGCATCCTTCTCAGCTACAGAGAGTGGACCCAGAGCCCCTGTATAAACAGCGCCTAACCAGGACTTTATCCTTATCAGCCACAGAGAGTGGACCCGGAGCCACTGTAGCAACAGCACCTGAACAGGGTTGCATCCTTGCCACTAACAGAGAGTGGAGCCGGAGCCACAGTAGCAACAGCACCTAACCAGTACTGAATCCTTGTGACCTTCAGAGAGTGGACCCGGAGTCACAGTAGCAACAGCGCCTAACCAGGACTGCACCCTTGTGACCTTTAGAGAGTGGACCATGCTTCACAGGGGCAACAGCGCCTAAACAGGACTGCATCCTTGTCACCTACAGAGAGTGGATCCTGAGCCACTGTAGCAACAGCGCCTAACCAGGACTGCATCCTTGTCAGCTACAGAGAGTGGACCCGGCTCCCAGGAGCAACAAAACCTAAACAGAACAGCATCCTTGTCAGCAACAGAGAGTGGACCCGGAGCCCCTGTAGCAACAGCGCCTAACCAGGACTTTATCCTTGTCAGTAACAGAGAGTGGACCCGGAGACACTATAGCAACAGCGCCTAACCAAGACTACATCCTTGTCAGCTACAGAGAGTGGACCCGGAGCCACTGTACCATGCCTAAACACGACTGCATCCTTGTCACCTACAGCGAGGGGACACGACTCTCCAGGATGATCAGCGCGGAAACAGGACTGCATCCTTGTCAGCTACAGAGAGTGGACCCAGATCCACAGTAGCAACAGCGCCTAACCAGGACTGCATCCTTGCCAGCTACAGAGAGTGTACCTGGCTCCCTAGGAGCAACGTTGCATAAAGAGGACTGCATCCATGTCTCCTACAGAGAGTGGACGCGTCTCCACAAGAGCAACGTCTCCTAACCAGGACTGCATCTTTGTGACCTTTAGAGAGTGGACCCGGCTACACAGGGGCAACAGTACCTAAAAAGGACGGTATCCTTGTCACTTACAGAGAGTGCAACGGGAGCCACAGTAGCAACCGAGCCTAAACAGGACATCATCCCTGTCACCTACAGGGAGTGGACCCGGAGTTACTGTAGCAACAACACCTAAACAGGACTGCATCCTTCTCACCTACAGAGAGTGGACCCAGCTCACTAGGAGCAATGTCGCCTAACCAGGACTGCATCCTAGTGACCTTCAGAAAGTGAACCCGGCTTCAAGGGGGCAACAACGCCTAACCAGGTCTGCATCCTTGCTACCTTCAGAGAGTGGACCCAGAGCCACTGTAACAACAGCGCCTAAATAGGATCGCATCCTTGCCACCTACAGGGAGTGGACCCAGCTCCTCAGGAGCAACGTCGCCTAACCAGGACTGCATCCTTGTCACCTATAGAGAGTGTACCCAGCTCCCCAGGAACAACAGCCCTAAACAGGGCTGCATCCTTGTCACCTACAGAGAGTGGACCCGGCTCCCCAGGAACAACAGAGCTGAAACAGGACTGCATCCTTGCAACCTTCAGAGAGTGGACCTGGAGCCACAGTAGCAACAGCACCTAACAAGGACTGCATTATTGTCACCTACAGAGAGTGGAACCAGCTCCACAGGAGCAACAGCACCTAAACAGGACTGCTTCCTTGTCACTTCCTGAGAGTGGACCTGGCTTCACAGGAGCAACAACAGCTAAACAGGACTGCATCCTTGTCACCTACAGAGAGTGGACCCGGATCCCCAGGAGCAACGTCACCTAAACAGGACTGCATCGTTGTCACCTGCAGAGAGTTGGCCCGGAGCAATTGTTTCAACAACACCTAACAAGGACTGCATCCTTTTCACCTACAGAGAGTGGACCCCGCTTCACAGGGGCAACAGCGCCTAAACAGGACTGCATCCTTGTAACCTCCAGAGAGTGGACCTGGCTCCCGAGGACAACTGCGCCTAAACAGGACGTCATACTTGTCAGCTATAGAGAGTGGACCCAGCTCCCCAGGAGCAATGTCAGCTAAACAGAACTGCATCCTTCTCAGCTACAGAGAGTGGACCCAGAGCCCCTGTATAAACAGCGCCTAACCAGGACTTTATCCTTATCAGCCACAGAGAGTGGACCCGGAGCCACTGTAGCAACAGCGCCTGAACAGGGTTGCATCCTTGCCACTAACAGACAGCGGAGCCGGAGCCACAGTAGCAACAGCACCTAACCAGTACTGAATCCTTGTGACCTTCAGAGAGTGGACCCGGAGTCACAGTAGCAACAGCGCCTAACCAGGACTGCATCCTTGTGACCTTCAGAGAGTGGGCCATGCTTCACTGGGGCAACAGCTCCTAAACAGGACTGCATCCTTGTCACCTACAGAGAGTGGATCCTGAGCCACTGTAGCAACAGCGCCTAACCAGGACTGCATCCTTGTCAGCTACAGAGAGTGGACCCGGCTCCCAGGAGCAACAAAACCTAAACAGAACAGCATCCTTGTCAGCAACAGAGAGTGGACCCGGAGACACTGTAGCAACAGCGCCTAACCAAGACTACATCCTTGTCAGCTACAGAGAGTGGACCCGGAGCCACTGTACCAACAGTGCCTAAACACGACTGCATCCTTGTCACCTAGAGCGAGGGGACCCGACTCTCTAGGATCAACAGCACCTAAACAGGACTGCATCCTTGTCACCAACAGCGAGGGGACCTGACTCTCTAGGATCAACAGCGCCTAAACAGGACATCATCCTTGTCACCTACAGTGAGTGGACCCGGAGTTACTGTAGCAACAGCGCGTAAACAGGACTGAAACATTGTCATCTACAGAGAGTGGACTCGGCTCCCCAGGAGCAACAGCGCCTAAAAAGGACTGCATCCTTGTCACCTACAGAGAGTGGACCCGGCTGCCCAGAAGCAACAGAGCCTAACCAGGACTGCATCCTTGCCACCTTCAGAGAGTGGACCCAGCTCCCCAGGAGCAACAGCACCTAAACAGGACTGCATCCATGTCACTTCCAGAGAGTGGACCTGGCTTCACAGGGGAAACAGCGCCTAAACAGGACACCATCCTTGTCACCTACAGAGTGGACCCGGAGCCACTGTAGCAATAGTAGCTAATCAGGACTGCCTACTTGTCACCTAAAGAGAGTGGACTTGGAACCACTGTAGCAACAGCTCCTAACCAGGACTGCATCCTTGTGACCTTCAGAGAGTGAACCCGGCTTCAAGGGGGCAACAACGCATAACCAGGTCTGTATCCTTGCCACCTTCAGAGAGTGGACCCAGAGCCACAGTAAAAACAGCGCCTAAATAGGATTGCATCCTTGTCACCTACAGAGAGTGAAACCAGATCCCCTTCAGCAACAGCGCCTAACCAGGACTGCATCCTTGTCACCTATAGGGAGTGCACCCAGCTCCTCAGGAGCAACAGCCCTAAACAGGGCTGCATCCTTGTCACCTACAGAGAGTGGACTTGGTTCCCCAGGAACAACCGCACCGAAACAGGACTGCATCCTTGCAACCTTCAGAGAGTGGACCCCGCTGCCCAGAAGCAAAAGAGCCTAACCAGCACTGCATCCTTGTCACCTACAGAGAGTGGACCCGGCTGCCCAGAAGCAACAGAGCCTAACCAGGACTGCATCCTTGCCATCTTCAGAGAGTGGAACCAGCTCCCCAGGAGCAACAGCACCTAAACAGGACTGCATCCTTGTCACTTCCTGAGAGTGGACCTGGCTTCACAGGAGCAACAACGCCTAAACAGGACTGCATCCTTGTCACCTACTGAGAGTGGGCCCGGAGCAACTGTAGTAACAACACCTAACCAGGACTGCATCGTTTTCACCTACATAGAGTGGACCCAGAGCCACTGTTGTAGCAGCGCCGACCAGGACTGCATCCTTCCCACCTACAGAGAGTGGACCCGGAGCCACAATAGCAACAGTTCCTAACCAGGACGGCATCCTTGTCACCTTCAGAGAGTGGACCCTGCTTCACAGGGGCAACAGCGCCTAAACAGGACTACATCCTTGTAACCTCCAGAGACTGGACCTGGCTCCCCAGGACAATAGCGCCTAAACAGGACTTCATCCTTTTCAGCTCCAGAGAGTATTGTATTGTATTGTAATTGCATTTATATAGCGCTTACTACCCCTGAGGAGGCGTCGAAGCGTTTTTTCGGCGAGTAACACGCTACTCCAGGACCCATAGAGGATTAGTGTTGAATTAGTATAGTGAAACATGCAGGTACATTTTAAGTGGTGGATAGGTTAGTCAGTTATTTGGATTTGGAATGATAGCAGAAGGATAGAGGAGGACAAAGGTTTGTATTTATATAGCGCTTGTTGACGCACGCTATTCAGGAAGCCTATAAAGGATTAGTGGTGAATTAATATGGTGAAATATAAATATGCTGTGGGGTTTTAGGTTTAAACCTATTATAACTGATAAAACCCCACTGATAGAGAAATAGCCCTCACCAGGGAAAACATATAAACACTGAAAAAACACCTGCACAACCACAAACTAAATGCAATTCAAAGAAAGGATAAAGAGAGCGAAACAGTCAATTTTTTTCTTCCTGAAGGGCCAATACAATGTAACTTTGTTATACAAGCTGGCAGTAAGAAAGACTGGGCTAAAATTATTCTGCTTGAGTTTTGATGTTTAGGGATGCCACTAAAATATTATTTCTTCTTCCTTTTGCTTGTTTCAGTCTTTGGTCTAAAGATGCAGGGTTTAGAAGCATGTTTTGTTGTTGAGCATCAGGAAATATCAAAATCATATTTGATATTTTGGCTGCGTTTGATTCTTTCACTGATAGGTAAAATGGCTGGTTTCATAAGAATATTTCCTAATATGTGTCATCACATTTACCCACAGAGAATGGGTAAAAACCCTTAATACATCAGCTCACAGTTTCTAGTGGGTCAGTATTGATAGTAGGTGAATTGCCAACACCCCAGGCTTTAAACATTCAATGCAAGGTATAGTGACAAGTACATGTATAAGGAGCGCTATCACCAAGCATCTGGGATAGTGGGGAAAACATGACACCAGACTTTTGAAAAACATGGAAAGCAGTGTCACTTGGAATGCTCTGCAAAAAGGGTGCTTTCTAAGTTCAACTAAGATTGGAGTGATATTGTTTGTATTTGCAGTGATTCAGCTACGTATATGAAAAAGTTGTGTGGTGACCCGTCAAAATTGTTACCCGAGCTGAAATAATTCCCTGTAGGAGATCTTTGCCACTCGTTAGATGGTATGCTGAAAGCATCTTTACATTCTTCAGAGTTAATGAGGGATGCTGTTTACTTTTTAGTTCATTCTGGAACACTGTTTTCTTATGCACAGGAACTAAAACGCAAATATTTATAATTTCTTGCTTTGTGTGGCATCAAAGAAAGAGTCATCCCAACTGTGTCCTTTAGCTGATTGTTCTCAGTTCAAGGGGCTATGAATGCCATATTATCCATGTGGCAACCGTTTACAGAATTTTTGCTGAATGATGATGCCAAAGGCAAGAAATGTGACGATCTTTGGTCGCATATTGATAGTGATGTAAAAAAGTACACTCAACTGCTTTTTTAGATTCTTACAGGAAAACATAACTGCTGTAGTGGACATAATTAAAAAACTAGTGTCTGAAAAAACCCTTGTCTGCCAAGTGTTCAGCATAATTGGTGTAGATGTGAGACATCTTCTAGAGAGTAGGCCGGGCGACACCTTTAGTGACTTTGGCACTGCAACATGTTCCATGTTAGAGCGCTTGCCACTTGGTAAGCAAAGCAATGTTGAAGAGCAATTCAGGAACGTTTATTTTACAATGTATGAGAAAAGGCTTGCAACGATGCATTGAAATGTCCCTTCACCACCAATGGCATTTGAAGTCAATAAAATCTCACTGTGGTACTCTGTATACGTTCTAGATCCCTTCAGTAAAAGGGAATTTCCTCCATAGATTCAAAAGTGTTGCTTCATTTTTGACCGCTTCAATAACTATGAGGGCATAAGTGCCAGCTCAATGCAAATGTTGCAGAACCTGCAATGAGAATCTCAATGTTCAAGTGCACCAGTATTGGCATGGAAAACTATGTCAGTGGCCAGAGTGAACAAATTATGTACTGGCTGTTTTGGCGTTGCCCATCTCAAGTGCCAATGTTGAGAGGACCTTTTCACAGAAGTTTACATGGGAAGGAAAGAGCAAGCACACTTGACCAAAGACTCACTGAAGAAGTATTGTATGGTGTACTACAATAAGTTTAATTTGCAAAAGTCTATTTGGACCTCATATACAATATTCATACAATGTCTATATACCATGTTCTATCAGTGCAGAAAGCAAGCAATAATAAAAGCAAAACGTTCCATAAACATCGTAAAAACACTTTTTATGTTGTTTTTAGAGGCGCGCAAATGTATAACCACTGATAACAACTGTTTTTTAAGGTAGCGAAATCACTGAAAACTCCCCACCAGAATTGACCAAAAATAGAAACTGAAAACAGGAAAGCCTAAATATAAAGTAATTTCAGTGGTGGATATTAGTCAGTTACTTGGAGTGATGGACGGAGCATCTGAACCAATCAAACACTCACACCCAGTCAACAGATCTGGGTTTAATCCACAAGCTTCCTTCAACCGATTTCTGGCATTTCAGCCGTCTTCAGCCAGGCTTGCTTGAATCCAGTGGCAAAGTGAGCAAGGGACTCACGTCTGATCATACCCTGCCAACTTATGGCGAACAAAGCGGTAAAAATGGGGGGGGGTGATGGACGGAGCATCTGAACCAATCAAACACTCACACCCAGTCAACAGATCTGGGTTTAATCCATCACCGTTCTTTAGCCCACTCTGCCACCCCATTTCAGACATGGCCATATGCAAATCAGTCTGACCATGTGCCTCATGGGAACAGTCCAGGCCGAACTGCCAAGCCATGCCTTCCCTGGACTGGAAACAAGCTTCATAGGACCGGTTTCTGGCATTTCAGCCGTCTTCAGCCAGGCTTGCTTGAATCCAGTGGCAAAGTGAGCAAGGGACTCACGTCTGAGCATACCCTCCCAACTTATGGCGAACAAAGCGGTAAAAAAGGGGGTGGTGATGGACGGAGCATCTGAACCAATCAAACACTCACACTCAGTCAACAGATCTGGGTTTAATCCATCACCGTTCTTTAGTCCACTCTGCCACCCCAGTTCAGACATGGTCATATGCAAATCAGTCTGACCCTGTGCCTCATGGTAACAGTCCAACCCGAACTGCCAAGCCATGCCTTCCCTGGACCGGAAACAAGCTTCCTAGGACTGGTTTCTGGCATTTCAGCCATCTTCAGCCAGGGTTGCTTGAATCCAGTGGCAAAGTGCGCAAGGGACTCGCGTCTGAGCATACCCTGCCAACTTATGGTGAACAAAGCGGTACAAAAGGGGGTGGTGATGGACGGAGCATCTGAACCAATCAAACACTCACACCCAGTCAAAAGATCTGGGTTTAATCCATCACCTTTCTTTAGCCCACTCTGCCACCCCAGTTCCGACATGGCCATATGCAAATCAGTCTGACCCTGTGCCTCATGGGAACAGTCCAGCCCGAACTGCCAAGCCATGCCTTCCCTGGACCGGAAACAAGCTTCCTGGGACCGGTTTCTGGCATTTCAGCCGTCTTCAGCCAGGCTTGCTTGAATCCAGTAGCAAAGTGAGCAAGGGACTCACGTCTGAGCATACCCTGCCAACTTATGGTGAACAAAGAGGTACAAAAGGGGGTGGTGATGGACGGAGCATCTGAACTAATCAAACATTCACACCCTGTCAACAGATCTGGGTTTAATCCATCACCGTTCTTTAGCCCACTCTGCCACCCCTGTTCAGACATGGCCATATGCAAATCAGTCTGACCCTGTGCCTCATGGGAACAGTCCAGCTCGAACTGCCAAGCCATGCCTTCCCAGGACCGGAAACAAGCTTCCTAGGACCGGTTTCTGGCATTTCAGCCGTCTTCAGCCTGGCTTGCTTGAATCCAGTGGCAAAGTGAGCAAGGGACTCACGTCTGAGCATACCCTGCCAACTTATGGCGAACAAAGCTGTACAAAAGGGGGTGGTGATGGACGGAGCATCTGAACCAATCAAACACTCACACCCAGTCAACAGATCTGGGTTTAATCCATCTCCGTTCTTTAGCCCACTCTGCCACCCCAGTTCAGACATGGCCATATGCAAATCAGTCTGACCATGTGTGGTATCGGGTTCTGTCAGGCCTACATACTCTGCCAAAAAACACTCGAACACCATAAACAGAAGTCAGCACGGAAACTGAAAATGCAAAAGACAAGTTTATTAGGACCCCATGGGGTGGTGGTACATTCCTACAGCACCCTTCGGTAATGCAAGAAGTATCACACCGAACATCGGTGCGCGACCTCTTTTATACAGTTTAACAGCAATAAAAAGGTAGGCGGTATACATTTGAACAGTTTTAGGTACATATAAGGACATTTTTGGAGCACAGCCAGCATGTGGGTGGGGCCTAATACCACTGGTCAGTTTGGGGAACATTCCTAAGGAGTGACCACTCGTTAGTCCAGAGATCAGGTGTACGCATGCGCGAGACTGACCATTGCTAAAAATAGCCTGTTGCTGGGCAGGGTAAAGGTTCATTGGCATGAAGGAAGGACGAAAGGGCACGCTGACCACGAGGCCGCATGTTCATACAAAATGGAAGCCACCAAATACAAAATGGCCCCCGCACGTTTAGTCAAGTTAACAGAAATGCTCGTGTAGCTGAGCTAAACGCTAACTTAGGTACTGCCAAATTACGACAGACGGCCCTTTTAGCGTTTAGCTGAAGCTACCTCATAATGGAAGTAATCCGGGTGTTCATCGTCGATATCAATCGTCATCATTTTCATTACTTCGGCATTACTTATCTGTACATTTTTAGCAATAGCTCGTTTGGATGGGATACAGGCTGTAATACATACAGAATACCATATAAACAAGACTACTTTTTCTGTCTGAATTGAATATATATATATATAAACTTTGTTTTTCAAAAAATCAAATTTTTCATTTTTTTAGCACATTGACATATAGGATACAGAACACAATTCAATTTTTTATATATCACATATATTACACAAAATTACAAATATACAATCATCATCTCCAATCACACCATCCAAACTCACATTCACCCAGACTCACTAGAGCCACTCGTACTAATTATTTACACATTAGTACGAGTGGCTCCAAGACCAGAATCCAGATGCCATTTAGGAGAATTCCAAGGTCGGTCATCAAAAAATGTTATCACCTTCTCGGATACTTCATCATCGAGTAGCGGTGAAAGTGATAGTAACGATAAACGTCGAAATGGCAATCAAAGAGGCAATTTCCAACAACAACAACAACAACAGCCTTTTTTAGGGAGAGGCCAACCGCAAACAAGAGGACGCCCCAGGTACAATCAGCAACCATGGGAAATGTCGACACGTCGACAGAACTACAAGAATTGGTAATATCACCTATACATAATCTTTCAAATAAAATCTTAACAAATGGTGAAAAGAGTATCCTTGAGAAGGGCCTCACCTTTGTTCCAGTCAAACATACCAATTTTGTAAAATTAAAGAAAGAAGCCATTGAATTTTGCCGCAAAATAAAACTAAAAACATTTTTTGCCAATACTCCTATGGATCAACATCAAGAAACGACAGGCCTAAGAAAGAAATCTTCGTTCTGTCCTTCTTCGAATAAAATTCCAAAAGAAGTGATGATTTTTGAAAAAACAATACTCTCCGCAATTAACAACATGGAAAAAAAGAAGAAATGGATAAAATATAACATCTCGAAATTGGAAAAAACAGCTTTAGAAACTCTAAAAAACGACACAACTGTCGTAATCAAGCAGGCAGACAAAGGGGGTTCAATAGTCATCTGGGATACGGAAAAATACATCACCGAAGTCATGAGGCAATTAAATGATCAAAACTGTTACAAAAAAGTCTCTAAAGACCCTACGACAGAACTAAACAATCAGTTACGGTCAATTTTGGAAAAGGGATATACCGATGGATTATTAGGAAAAAAGGAATTTGAATTTCTTCAATGTAAATATCCAAGGATTCCTCAATTTTACATCCTTCCAAAAATCCATAAGGATCAATCAGTCCCACCGGGTAGACCGATAGTATCGGCATGTGATTCTTTACTGGAACCGATCTCCAAATTTGTAGACCATTTTCTCAAACCATTCCTGCCCCAAGTGAAATCTTATTTACGAGACACTTCAGATTTCATTAACAAGCTTGAATCCATTGAATTTAATGAAGGTTCACATTTTTTGGTCACACTAGATGTGACTTCATTATATACTCAGATACCACAAATTGAAGGCCTAGAAGTTATTGCATCATTTTTGGAGACTAGAGAAAAACCAGTCAGAATTTCAACTGAATTCATTTTAGAGCTAGCTTCATTCGCCCTAAAGAAAAATTATTTTAATTTCAATGGCGAATTCTTCTTTCAGACGGGGGGTGTAGCGATGGGCTGCCCCTTTGCTCCTGAACTGGCCATCCTTTTCATGACCAAATTTGAAGAAAAGTTCATCTATAAGGACAATCCGTTTGCACAATACATTTCACACTGGAGTCGCTTTATAGACGACGTGTTCGCCGTCTGGACAGGTGGTGAAGATGAACTTATAAAATTTCATGAATGGCTTAATAACCGGACCCAGGAAATTAAATTCAGCCTAAATTACTCCCAAACAAAACTGGCTTTTCTAGACGTAGAAGTCTATCCATCGGACAAAAAACTGGTCACTACATTATACAAAAAGCCGACTGATCGCAACAAAGCGTTGCATTTTGAGAGTAATCACCCAAGGAACCTAAAGGAAAACCTACCATTTGGCCAGTATTTGCGAATCAAAAGAAATTGTCATTTCAGAGATGAATATGAGATCCATACAAATCATCTAACACAAAATTTGTTAGAACGAGGTTATCCCAAAAAACTATTGAGACGCTCTATGAAGAGGGCTTGGTGGACACCAAGAGAGGAACTTTTAAAGAAAAAAGAAAAAAAGCCATTGGAAAGAATTGTGTGTGTATCAACTTTCTGTCCAAACTCAAACCACCTTAAAAAAGTGATAAATCAAAATTGGCACTTAATTGAAAATTTGGATGTGTCACTCAAAGAAAAACCGTTATTTGCCTTCAAAAAAGACCAGAATATTGCGAATCATTTAGTACGGGCAACTTTGCCTCAAAAGAAACAACCATGCTTAAGATCAATGTTGAGCTTACCTCCAGTTCAAGGCCATCATAAGTGTGGTACCTGTGTATGCTGCCCTACTACAGAAGAAGGAACGCTGTTTAAACATAAACAAACTTTCTGGAAACATGACGTATTTACTAATTGTAAATCACGTTACGTAATTTACGGAATCCGCTGCCCTTGCGATATGATTTATATCGGGAAAACTAACCAAGAGGTCAGAAGCAGAATCACTCAACATAAATCCAGAATTAAAAATAATGTACAGACAGCACCCTTAGTGAATCATTGGAAGACAAAAAATCATAGCGAATCTGACATTAAATGGACAGTCTTATCAAAAATCGAATCAGACCCTAGAGGAGGAGATTTGGAAGAGAAACTTGCTAGACGAGAAGCCATACTTATTATAAAATTTAATACAGCGATTGATGGCCTCAACGAAATTTCAGAAATCTATAAACTGTCTTAACATTCTATAGAAGTATCCTACATAGAGTCCGTAGTGCCAAGAATACACTTCCAAATAATTGCCATCAGCCAAGGCAGATATAGTGAGACCGAATCACATCCTATCACATTCTCAATTCATACATCCCTTTACAACTGACCAATATAAATATTAAGGGTCTTGTGAAAAAAGACATGTGGTCATACAACTACAATTCCCATAAGCCACTATTCTTTGTTAAGTTTTTCTCGATTATAATTGCATTAATCAAAAACACCGTTTGTTTATTAAATGAATTTAAATGAATTCCTAAATCATGGAGTATACATATATATCTCTACAAATATACTACGCTCCTTTGCGAGCACGCCACCATCACGGAAATACAATTCCCACAAGCCTTAGGACTACTAATTACATTCTGACGCCGACATCACGCTAACCGACCTAAGTCACGGGACATCCGCTGACAGCAGACGGACGCGAGCCTGAAGGATAATCGACTATGCGACTGTTTATGCAAACGGTAAGAATTAATTCGGCAATTCCGCATTACAGATAGGCGTGTAACACCATGAGTCCTAGTCTTGATCATTCCTTGCAATTCCCGCTTTTTTCAGAACGAAGAATTATCTGGCACGTAAAGAAATTAAAAACGCCGGTACATTGCATACAAGTAAGTCCCTAGTTAATCACCCATGCGTTTGGACTAAACTTTTAACAAGAGAATATTCACGACTGATGCACTTCCTCAATTGTCACCCCACAGAAAAAACCTTTTAATATACATCAATCAAGGCAGCACATAAGACCTCTAGAATGTAAGTATGGATGATAATTTGGTTATGCGACGGTCTTGACTCTTGGCTAAAATATTATTTGGTGTTTATTGTCCGATTTGATTATTTGCAGAATCCTCCTATCACCTCGCGCCACTACAAGGCAGAGGTAAGAATCAATATAGGTTGCTCATGCGACCCCAGGAAGGTGCCCCTAGCATTGACCCTAAAAACACCTCCTTATGTTTTTCAGATATGTGGTCCTGACGAGAGCACCCCCCAGTAAGGGTGTTCGAAACGCGTAGACCAGCCTTTGTGCGACCTTAGGAATTTTGAAATATCAAATGTATATAATGAAGTGAAATTGACTCCAAGGTTGCTTTCTGATTTAAGTTACTGACATTGTTATATTAGTTGCAAAATGTATAATGTGTAAATAATTAGTACGAGTGGCTCTAGTGAGTCTGGGTGAATGTGAGTTTGGATGGTGTGATTGGAGATGATGATTGTATATTTGTAATTTTGTGTAATATATGTGATATATAAAAAATTGAATTGTGTTCTGTATCCTATATGTCAATGTGCTAAAAAAATGAAAAATTTGATTTTTTGAAAAACAAAGTTTATATATAAAGATTCAATTCAGACAGAAAAAGTAGTCTTGTTTATATGGTGTTTTGATTCACTATATCAAGTTCACTCAGTGTAGAGTAATTTTGCAGTACTGGTGTTTTTGTTTTGCTATTCAGCTAAGTGAGGCTTGACCTTACTGCATGGAGCCCAAACCCTCTTTTTGGTTTCACGTAATACATACAGAACATAAAGTAGGACCACATTGAATACATAAACAACAGAAGAAAAATATCCCAATAATCACGCATAGAATCGTTAGCAGTTTCCAGCCCCATGTACTGAGCATAGTCCAAAACCAACTAGAAAAGGTCCACGTACCATTGTCAGTGTGAATTTCAGAGGCGATTTTGTGCAATTTGGAAATGGCATCATACACAGATGGCGAATTATCAGGGACGTAAACACAACAACTACTTCCGATGATGCGACATGCACCCCCACGATCAGCTAACACTACGTCTAGAACCATTCGGTTCTGAAGCGTAACAATTCTCGTAATCTGGAGTTCTTCAGTTATATTCCCTAAAGCAGAAGGAGTTTCATTAGCAACTGCCTCCACAACACGTGTTAGCCGTCTAATTTTCCTGCTGTTTAGAGCAGCACCCACAAAAGAGAACAACCCTAAATTAAAATCCACATATTGTTGTAGTGAGGTGTCGGTTTGGTCGATATCATCAATGTCCAATGTTCTCTTAACTCTATTCAATATAAAATCGTGATACAATACAAAATCATTATGGTACATAGGCGGGCAATAAACACAGGGGGCAATACAAAGGATATATAACATGTGCTTAACGATCCGAGAGGAAGACGATAATAACCTTTATTACCGCAAATAAAATAAGTGTTTTGTGAGGCCACAAAAGAAATACCATTGGGTGTATCAAAAGTGAGAGTAATATTGCATTCACTTCTCCCTACCGGAATTGTTCCTTTATTCCTAATACAAAGATCTGCTTTTGTATCAATCACTGTAATCATGTGTAGACTAGACATATTTGCAAGTCTCTGGTTGGTGAATATACGAGATGTAGATACATTGTCCGGTCGATATTCTTCCCACTCGAATTTAGTTCCTTCTGCTTGTGGATAGCCATCTCGATCGTTATAGCAGACCTTGTTCAATCGGAAAAGTAGTCCACCTTTTGTTGGCCATCTCAAAGTAAAGAGAAGAGTGTACCAAGCATTACATGAACCATTGTGAGAAAAAGGAAGAGGAATAAGTGGAGTTCCTCCTTTCTTCTGATGTCCAGGTAACATCCCACATACCCAACAGTTGGAGGTATTAGTCATATTATGTGTATGATGTAAAATTTGAATGAAACTATTATTCAAGTAAGTCTGTCTATGTCTTTCTTCATGATAAGGCAAAGTAAAATGGAAATGTTCAGATGGAATTGGAGTGGTAGGCAGTAAATATTCTCGTGCAGGAAACAGTCTTTCTATAGTCCAAGCTATTACTGCGATTACCACTATTGTCGTAGCAAAAAGAACTGCACCCAAAATTCTTCTGTTTCTCAATGTAGGTGCCATAGTACAAAGAACAAAATTTCAAGAACCAAACTAAAAAATAAAAATATAGTGCTGAGAACCGAGGCTGCCGCTGGTTTCTTCTCCGAGATTCAAGACGGGTGTCGCTAAACTGGGCAGAACTGATCCCCCCCTTGATATTCCCGGCTTCCGTTTTCACAAACCTCGGAACGGTTACCAACCACTCACAAAAAATACAAAAATATTATTTCCTTGGCCGCAGATTGTACTTCACTCCACCAGAAACAGTGTGGTCCAGGAAGGCTCCCTCCGACTCATGAGACGTAACAGCTGGTCTCGGTAGTCAGACAACGCAGTAGGATTCACCAGGTCCGGCGAGACACATCGGCAGTGTGTTGAATGTATCCACTGCTTCTTATTCGTGACACGCACAGCCGTTCGCGTTGCCAGCAGCACTTGTTCAGGGCCACGCCACCTCGGCTCCAAGCTGCTGGCTCTCTTGAACACACGGATCATCACGTGGTCCCCAGGACGGAGATCGTGAGCCTCTCCAATGGAATTGTCGGGGAGCGCTTCTCGAACCTGTTGGTGAATAGAAAGTAAATCATTTGTTAATCGTGCCAAATAATCGTTCATCATTATACAAGGCACATCATGTATCAAACGAGGCTTCGGAACTCCCCAGATATTCATGGGCCTTCCGAACACCACTTCATAGGGTGTGAGGCCAGTTCGAGAGTGTGGCACTGATCTAATAGACAGTAATGCCAATGGCAAAGCGTCCGGCCATTTCAAAGACGTGGATGCCACGATCTTCGCCAACTTCAGCTTTAGAGTCGCATTGTACCTCTCTACCAGACCTGCTGACTGCGGATGGAATACAGCATGACATTTTTGCTTAATTCCCAATCCTTTCAGGACATGCTCCACTACTTTCCCAATGAAATGAGGACCATTATCATTCCACAAAAATTTACAAACACCATAACGTGGGAAGTACTCTTTGAGTAACACCTTAGCTGTTGTCAATGCTGTATTATCCTTCGTAGGGTGGGCCTCAATCCATTTACTGAAGGCACACACCACCACTAGGACATATTTGAGGTTATTACAGCGCTCAAGCTGGATGTAATCCATTTGCAGCACTTCGAATGGTGCAGTAGGTGGAACGAACCCTCCTTTGGGAGTATAGGTCCCTTTAGCAGGATTATACTGTAGGCATATCAGACAGGTCTGCACTACTCTCCTAGTCGTGCTGGCAATCTCAGGATGCTCCCAAACTCGTGTAAGCAACTTAGTAATTGCAAGAGCTCCAACATGTGCCAGCCCATGTGTCATTTGAACCATTGCTTGCAAATAAGCAGCAGGCAATTTCCATTTCTCCATGTCTTTGCTTCTCCAACAACCCTCATCATCCAGTACTCCCTCTGTTGCCCAGTTTGCGAGTTCTGCTTCAGATGCTGACTTCTGTATATCTAAGATTTCTTCTCTAGCATCATGCCATCGCTCCACTTGTGATCTCACCACATACATAGGGGAGTCATTTTGCAACATAGCAGTCTCTCTCGCTATGCGATCTGCAAAAGCGTTTCCTTGCCCTATTTTGTCTGTCACTTTCTTATGTGCACTACATTTTATTATCGCCACCTTCTTTGGACATAATAGTGCGTTCAGGAGGTCGCATACCAACTCTCCGTACATGATGTGTGTTCCGTGTGAAGTCATAAACCCTCGTTCCCTCCAGAGTAGGCCAAAATCGTGCGCTACTCCAAAGGCATAACGACTATCAGTATATATGTTCACACATAGACCAGCACTTAACTCACATGCTTTCGTTAAGGCTATCAATTCAGCTGCTTGGGCAGATTTTTGCGGTATTCGTGCTGTTTCTACCACTGTCTTAAGTGTCATGATCGCATAGGCCGCGGAAGCCGTACCATCTGGCAATCCCACACACGATCCATCAACCCACAGTTCCCCATCTACATCAGGAATTGGCGTGTCCTGCAAATCGACACGACCCTTTGTTTGTTCGTCAGTCAGAAAAACACAATCATGTTGTTCTTCTTCCTGGGTCTCAGTAACAGGATATGGCAATAAAGTAGCGGGGTTCAAAGTGGAGCACCTCTTCAATGTAATGTGTGGCGCCAACAGTGTTAACTCGTATCCTGTTAAACGGGCACTGGTTAGATGCTGCGTTTTCGTTTGGTTCAATAGCGCATCTACCGCATGCTACTGCTGTTGCTGCAACTGCTCGGAGGCATCCAGGCAGTCCTCGAGCCACAGGATCGAGTACCGCTGAAAAATATGCACAAGGTCGCTGTTTATCTCCGTGTAATTGTACTAAAACTGACAATGCGCACCCATCCTTCTTGTGTACATACAGTGTAAACAGCTTTGTATAATCTGGTGTACCTAACACTGGTGCAGAACAAAGAGCTTGTCTCAATTGTTCAAAAGCATTCTGGCATTCATCCGTCCATTCAAGAGGAGTTGGTGCAGTTTTGGACAGTAATGCTAACAACGGTTTCACAATGTACGAAAATCCTAATATCCATTGCCTACAAAAGGACGTCAAACCTACGAAAGCGCGAACATCCTTCTGCGTGCAAGGGACTGGTGTATCTAAAACTGCTTGGATTCGATCTGATGTTAATGCACGTCCCTCCTTAGACAAAAGATGACCGATATATGTCACCTTTGGTCTACAATATTGTAGCTTCTTTCGTGAAACCTTGTGATTGTGTGCAGCAAGGAAAGAAAGCAGGGAGAGTGTACTCTCCTCACATTGTTCCTGTGTGTCTGCCGCAAACAAAATGTCGTCGACATATTGGATAAGCGCCACCCCAGACTGCAAACCAAAAAGAATCAAGCTGCCTTTTCAAAGCCTGACTGTAAATGCTAGGACTTTCTGTGTAACCTTGAGGAACTCGACAAAATCTATAAGATTTATTATTTAATGTAAAGCCGAACAAATATCGGCTATCAGGATGAATGGGGATCGAAAAGAAAGCGTTTTTCAAATTGATCACCGTAAATACAGTAGCTGTGGGTGGCACCAAAGTAAGTAAGGTGGTAATGTCAGATACTACTTGATACTGGGGTACAACAATCTTATTAATTTCCCTCAAATCAATAATAAAACGATAGATCTTAGTGTCGGTATCTTTCTTTAGGATCGGAAGAATGGGACTGTTGCAAACATTGTAGGGAACTTCCTCCACCACCCCCACCGTTATCAAGTCATTCACAATATGTGTCAAAGCTATTTCACCTTCTCTAGAGATCTTGTACTGAGGAACACGAGGTAAGGTCGCTCCTTCCTTTACAGTAATGCGCACAGGAGGAATAATCATTTGACCCACATCAGTATCGGAAGTAGCCCATAACGTGCTTGGAAGGGAAGCTAATGCGTCGGCCTCCTGCATGAGGCACGATCTCTCAATTTCTGGGTAGTTCTCATTCAAAATAACCCGCACCCCTTCAGGGGCACAGCGTATTGTTGCACGAAAATGCTTTAGCATATCAAGTCCCATAATATTATCTGGTGTATTTGGAGATCATAGAAACGGACATGGGGCAATGAATTTATCAACATGAAATGTAAGGGGTTGAGACAAAGGGCTTAGTGAAGGTGTTCCATCGAACCCTATTGCAGTAATTGTTTCACCAGACAGGGGAGCCCTTGGAACCAAGTGTTTGGACAGAGCGCTACGAGTAGCTCCTGTGTCGACCAGAAACTGATCAGTAGAACACAAAACATGTGCTGATATATATGGACCCCTTTGATCGACTGGTACTTCAACCGATTCCACACCCCATCCTACTCAATATTCTCTCCTTCAGCTATCTGATATTGATTCCGTCGATCAAAAGTATTATGTTCAACCTGACCACGACCTCTCTCTTCAAACCTACCACGATCATTCGCTCCACCTCTCGGTCCTGAATAACTATTTCGTGACCTTCCACTTCTTCGACCCCTCTGACTACGCTGTTCACGAAGTACCGGACAATCTGCGACCCAATGTCCAAACTGCTTACAGTATGCACACTGATTCTCAGAAATGTCAGAACGAGGGGGAGACATAACATACGATCCTCGTCTACCCCTATCATTCCCTCTCGGTTGCATAGCATGAACCTGAGCCAACATCACCTTCGTCTTTAAGTCCTTCGCTTTCTTATCACTACTTTCTTTATCTTCCAATTCCTGTCGTTCATAATACTGAGCCATAGTTAATAAAGAAGCGGGCGTTGCAGTGGTCCATGAACTTTCACTAGCCTCTAATCGTTTTGCAATCTCCGGTAGGAGATTAGCCACATACTTGTCTACGAATAAGTGCCTGCCCGTGTCCTCTGTTAATGATTGACCACTGTAATCATGGAATGCCTCCTCAAAACGTGAAAAGAAATCAGAAACCGATTCGTCTGACTTCTGTTTACAAGATGCTAACACTGTCCAATCTATTTTCTTAGGGGGAACAAGCGTTTTTAATTTATTCAAGATAGCTGTCGGTAATTCTAAAATCAACTGACACGGCTTACATGCAGGTTCCCTATCTAAATCAGCTCTCACTATGTCCTTCCAATCTGCACCTAATATCGTTCGATCGTCAAACTTACGAATCGCCCTCCACATATCAGGAGGCAATATCAGCCCAAAGAAAAGATCAATATCAACTAATGTCATAATACACGAAGAAATAGCGCCCTCCACACCTTCATAGAAAGCTGCTGGATTTTTACGGGGGTCAGGTAAAGCATTCTTAAGTGCCATAACATCTGCTCTATTCCATGGCGTATAAACCCAATTATACACAAAATAGCCCCTTGAATCCTTAGACGTCTTATCCTCATCCGTACCATCCCCTTTAGGAGGGACATACAAAGGTGCAGCTTCCCGCATAGGCATAACATTAATCGCAACACTCTTATCTGATCCATAGATAGGGCACACTCGAGAATTTTTCGTCGATCCAGACGCTGATGTATCCGATGCCTTTTTCGCCACTCGTAATCGTGTCGCCTCATCCCGTAACCAAATCAAACGCTGGAAAAATTCCTCCGTATCTGAAAGAGCAAAAACACCTTTACGGAAATTGTCACGACCAACTGATATATCCTTAGGTTCCAACTCCAGAGATTGTTTCCTAAACCGCTCAACAACTTCACCTGCAAAATGATCTAAAAAATACCTTGTCAGACCACTTACTCATAAAATCATCAACCTCTGAAACCGTTATAGAATTTATATTAAGTTTACGAGCAATCGAACGCAATTCCGTCATACGCTCGGTATGTAACCTGGTACGCTGTTTATCCTGATTATCCTCGTCCGATTCCACATCCGGAGCCGTAGGCTGAACATACGGAGGCGGGCAACGATCTAACAATGAAAAATCATCTAGTTCATTAGTAAGGACAGGATAAAGAGGACGTCGAATAGGAAACTGACCATTAACTTGTAAATTACGTTCTCGACTCTCTTTCTCTTTCTGTTCCTGCAATTCCTTCTCCTGTAGCTGTAAAGCTTTATCCCGAGCAGCCTTTCGCTGCTCTTTGTCCGCCAAGGCTTCTGCACGCTTCATTCATTCACACACCGCTTTCTCCCACATACGCACACAATCAAACATATCCTGTCTAGACCTGCGCTGAAACAAACTGTGTTCCACATACTGGACTTTTCGCAAGTCGAATGACCCATGTAGTGGCCATTGCAATTCACGATCAGGTTTAGTGTATTTGTGCCATAATGTGCTATACATTATGGGAGGAAGGCCAAATTTAGTGTACATTTCGCGATTAGGAGTCCCCTCTGGGGGAGCCGGCTGGGATTCATTTAATAGATAATTGGTACCATTTCCAAAGCAGCACATTCCTCGGAGTGTGCTGAGAACAGGCATGTTCAAAATATCACGAAAACGTGATATTACAACAAATGGCACTTAAATATACTTCACGCACGATGTGCCGTTCAAACAAATTCAAAATCTGAGAAATATCCCTACATGCCTGCCTATGTGAGGTGCACTCCACATATAATTCAAATCATAGGTCCAAACGTTAGCTAAATTCAAATTCAAATTCAAATTCAAAAAGCCATAGTAAGTGTCAGTAGACTACCTTACCAAACAGAAGCTTACCAAGTATCTTCAAAAGTGTTCAGATTCCAACTGCCAAGTTCCGTAGCTGAATCAGCCAAACGGGCACTACAGGACAAACCGAACGATCAGGATCTCAGTCGAAGACCGGCGCCACCTGGAAGGTCAGATCAGAAGGAAAGGAAAAAACACCGTGGGTTCCAAGACTCGGGTCACTCAATGGCAACGTACGCGTCCATAGCGAGTTTCCAATCCTTCGTCGTGACCTCTCCTTCGGGCATCCGAGTCGCCGATGAGTCCCTTTGTGGTCGCCAATTGTGGTATCGGGTTCTGTCAGGCCTACATACTCTGCCAAAAAATGCTCGAACACCATAAACAGAAGTTGGCACGGAAACTGAAAATGCAAAAGACAAGTTTATTAGGACCCCATGGGGTGGTGGTACATTCCTACAGCACCCTTCGGTAATGCAAGAAGTATCACACCGAACATCGGTGCGCGACCTCTTTTATACAGTTTAACAGCAATAAAAAGGTAGGCGGTATACATTTGAACAGTTTTAGGTACATATAAGGACATTTTTGGAGCACAGCCAGCATGTGGGAGGGGCTTAATACCACTGGTCAGTTTGGGGAACATTCCTAAGGAGTGACCACTCGTTAGTCCAGAGATCAGGTGTACGCATGCGCGAGACTGACCATTGCTAAAAATAGCCTGTTGCTGGGCAGGGTAAAGGTTCATTGGCATGAAGGAAGGACGAAAGGGCACGCTGACCACGAGGCCGCATGTTCATACAAAATGGAAGCCACCAAATACAAAATGGCCCCCACACGTTTAGTCAAGTTAACAGAAATGCTCGTGTAGCTGAGCTAAACGCTAACTTAGGTACTGCCAAATTACGACACATGTGCCTCATGGGAACAGTCCAGCCCGAACTGCCAAGCCATGCCTTCCCTGGACTGGAAACAAGCTTCCTAGGACCGGTTTCTGGCATTTCAGCCGTCTTCAGCCAGGCTTGCTTGAATCCAGTGGCAAAGTGAGCAAGGGACTCACGTCTGAGCATACCCTGCCAACTTATGGCGAACAAACCCGTATAAAAGGGGGTAGTGATGGACGGAGCATCTGAACCAATCAAACACTCACACCCAGTCAACAGATCTGGGTTAAATCCATCACCATTCGTTAGCACACTCTGCCACCCCAGTTCAGACATGGCCGTATGCAAATCAGTCTGACCCTGTGCCTCATGGGAACAGTCCAGCCGAACTGCCAAGCCATGTCTTCCCTGGACCAGAAACAAGCATCATGGGACCGGTTTCGGGTTCATAATCCTCATCAGCCAGGCTATCTTGAATCCAATGGCAAAGTGAGCAAGGGACTCACTTCTAAGGATACCCTGCCAACTTAGGGCGAACAAAGCAATACAAAAGCGGATGATGGATGGAGCGTTTGAGCAAATCAAACACTCACCCCCAATCAACTGATATGGTTTTAATCCATCCCCATTATTTAGCTCACTCCGCCACCCCAGTTCAGAGATGGCCATATGCAAAGGGCTGGGTTCAAACTGGAATGGCATGGTGAGCAAGAAAACGATGGATTTAGGTCTAGATCTATGTACTGGGGTGAATGTATGACATTGTTCTGCATTCTGTCCATCACCTGTTGTTTTTGCATTAATCACCCCGAGTGGGACGGGTATGCTCAGACGTGAGTCCCGTGCTCTCCATGCCACTGGAATCAAGCTATCCACGCTGATGAGGGCTGAAAGCCTGAAACCGGTCCTTGGATGCTTGTTTCCAGTCCAGGGAGGACCTGGCTTGGCAGTTCGGGCTGGACTGTTCCCATGGGGCACAGGGTCAAGACTGATTTGCATATGGCTGGGTTCAAACTGGAATGGCATGGTGAGCAAACAAACTATGGATTTAGGCCCAGATCTCTGTACGGGGTGAATGTATGACATTGTTCTGCATTCTGTCCATCACCTTTTGTTTTTGCATTAATCACCCCGAGTGGGACGGGTATGCTCAGACGTGAGTCCCGTGCTCTCCATGCCACTGGAATCAAGCTATCCAGGCTGATGAGGACTGAAAGCCTGAAACCGGTCCTTGGATGCTTGTTTCCAGTCCAGCGAGGAACTGGCTTGGCAGTTCGGGCTGGACTGTTCCCATGGGGCACAGGGTCAAGACTGATTTGCATATGGCTGGGTTCAAACTGGAATGGCATGGTGAGCAAACAAACGATGGATTTAGGCCCAGATCTCTGTACTGGGGTGAATGTATGACATTGTTCTGCATTCTGTCCATCACCTGTTGTTTTTGCATTAATCACACCGAGTGGGACGGGTATGCTCAGACGTGAGTCCCGTGCTCTCCATGCCACTGGAATCAAGCTATCCAGGCTGATGAGGGCTGAAAGTCTGTAACCGATCCTTGGATGCTTGTTTCCAGTCCAGGGAGGACCTGGCTTGGCAGTTGGGCTGGACTGTTCCCATGGGGCACAGGGTCAAGACTGATTTGCATATGGCTGGGTTCAAACTGGAATGGCATGGTGAGCAAAAAAACGATGGATTTAGGCCCAGATCTCTGTACTGGGGTAAATGTATGACATTGTTCTGCATTCTGTCCATTACCTGTTGTTTTTGCATCAATCACCCCGAGTGGGACGGGTATGCTCAGACGTGAGTCCCGTGCTCTCCATGCTACTGGAATCAAGCTATCCAGGCTGATGAGGGCTGAAAGCCTGAAACCGGTCCTTGGATGCTTGTTTCCAGTCCTGAGAGGACCTGGCTTGGCAGGTCTGGCTGGACTGTTCCCATGGGGCACAGGGTCAAGACTGATTTGCATATGGCTGGGTTCAAACTGGAATGGCATGGTGAGCAAAAAAACAATGGATTTAGGCCCAGATCTCTGTACTGGGGTGAATGTATGACATTGTTCTCCATTCTGTCCATCACCTGTTGTTTTTGCATTAATCACCCCGAGTGGGACGGGTATGCTCAGACGTGAGTCCCGTGCTCTTCATGCCACTGGAATCAAGCTATCCAGGCTAATGAGGGCTGAAAGCCTGATACCGGTCCTTGGATGCTTGTTTCCAGTCCAGGGAGGACCTGGCTTGGCAGTTTGGGCTGGACTGTTCCCATGGGGCACAGGGTCATGACTGATTTGCATTTGGCTGGGTTCAAACTGGGGTCACGCCGGGCTTCACGCTTAGGGCGACCCCTATTTAGTCCTGATGTCTCTCTCCGCGCTTAGCGGACGAGCATAGCGGACGCACGCCGAAGTCGCACCTAAGTCCAGCCCGTCTCCGCCTGTCCGTGCTGAGTCGGCGGCAAGAGCCAGTCGGGCTGGCCCCCGATTTCCCAATCCCAAGTAGGTAATCTGTGCTCTACTCATACCCTATTGTCACTCAAACCCCCTAGGAAAGCGTGTCATCATTCTGTCTCCCCTGACGCCCTTCCCTACCTATGGTGCAGTATCTGCCACCCAGCGTCCTGCAGGGAGGGCAATACCAGGTCGGTCTCACCGGATACCCGGTCGCCTAAACCTGCCTCCTCTGAGACTGAACTAGGCTTCCTTATCATTGCAAGGTCTTTGGTCAAAAATAATATAGCCTTTAGGGACTTAGTATCTTCGAGGAAACCCTTGTGGGTGTTCATTACAGAAACTTGGACCTCGGAATCCTCTGGCCCCGATCTTGTAGAGGCTATTCCCACAGGGTAAGCCCTGACCAGGCTGGATTGATCTGGTCGAAGAGGAGGCGGTCTGGCTATACTACATAAAGGCGCCTCCACTTGCCGAATTGAACACCTTTCTTCTCCTACAGATTTGTTTGAGGCCATGTACTTTTCTATTAATTCCACTCCTACAGTGTCATTTTCGGGCATTTTATTTTATAGACCTACGGACCCGAGATCCTCCTGTAGCCAAAGCTTGATGAAGCTTTTAGAAACCCTAATTGATAGGCCCAATCTCACTCTTCTGGGTGATTTTAATTTCCATTTGGAGAATCTCACCTCTAGTGATACCCGGTCTCTGATTGAAACTCTGCGTGCCTGCGGTCTGACTCAACTTGTGGATAGTCCCACTCATCTAGCAGGCCAGATCCTTGATGGAGTCTTTACCAATGACCCCAGGTTAATGACTGGCCCACCCATCCACCTGGCATGGTCAGACCAGTTTGCTGTCCCTATCGAGCTCAAAATCCATCCCAGTGCCTCTCCCTGTCCGAACTCCAAGAAATGGGAACTTAGACGTAACTTAAGGGACATTATTAACAAAGCTCTGGCCCCTTTTATGAACAGTATCAGCTCTCTCTCTAGTAAGACTACTAATTTAGCAGCAGCAGAGCTCCTGAATACCATTACTGAGGCGGTAGATACTATAGCCCCCGCCAAACGTCACTACTCTGCCAGAAAGAGTCCCTCTGCTCCCTGGTTCTCTGACAAACTCAGATTACTGAGACAGAGTTGCAGAAGACAGGAGAGGCTCTGGCGCGCCCATTTGGACTCAACGGAAAATAAGCAACAACATAAACTCCTTCTAAGGGAATATAAACTAGCCATCATTGAAGAGAAAATAACACACTTCCTTAATCTGACCACCTCACTGAATTCATCTAGGGATCTTTTTAGGATTATTGATTCCCTCTCTGCTCCGCAGATGGTGGATACTATTGTTGAGTCTCAGGAGCTGTGTAATAAAATGTCTTCCTTTTTCCATATTAAAATTGAAGATATCTACAGCTCTTTGGAACTCCTAAATCAGGAATTGGATCTTCCCTCTCCCCCTCCTTTGGATACTGCAGTTCATGAGCTGGCAGATCCAGGAGCTGGCCTTCTCTCATTCCCTCTCCTCTCCCTTGAAGAGACAAGTTGCCTCCTCGATAAAATTAAATCTGGCTCCCCATTGGACCCTTGTCCGCTGAAAGTCCTGAAAACCTATAGGGAGACGATTCTGCCTCCTCTGCTAGAGGTTCTTAATCTTGCCATCACCGAGGGGGTTTTTCCCCTCCCCTGGAAACAGGCGGTGGTTAAGCCCCTCTTGAAGAAAGCCTCCCTGGATCCTGCGGTCCTGAAAAACTTGCGACCTATTTCCCTGCTTCCTGCCCCTGCCAAAATTTTGGAGTCCCATCTTAATTACCATCTTACCACCTTTCTTAATGACTCGAACCTGTTGGATAGTTCCCAGCATGGTTTTCGATGAACCCACAGTACTGAATCCACCCTTACTGTGGTGATTAACAACATTCGCTCGAAGGTTGACAGGGGCCAGGTTACTCTGCTGGTCCTACTTGACCTGACGGCTGCCTTCGATACCCTATCTCCCTCTGTCCTGGTTTCTAGGCTTAGGGATATAGGCGTGGGTGGCCTCGCTCTCACCCTTCTAGCCTCCTTTCTCCATCAAAGGGAGCAGGGAGTGAAATTGGGAGATTTTCTGTCCCCTGCTACACCTGTGCAATGTGGGGTCCCCCGGGGATCTTCTTTAAGTCCCATCTTGTTCAACATCTATGTGGCCCCACTTGCCAGGGTAGTGAGATCCTTCGGGTTTGAAGTGTTATCGTACGCCGACGACACACAAATCATGGTCTCCCTAACACAGCCAGCGAATGAAGCTGCCCTCACTTTTAGATCTTGTATGGATGCAGTTTCTCGTTGGATGGTCCAAAATTTTCTTAAACTCAATGGAGAAAAAAACGAGGTCTTGATCTTCGGGGGTGGCCAGGACACCTGGTCCAAGGACTGGTGGCCGGACTCTCTTGGGGATTGCCCTCTTCCCTTCAACTCGGCCAGGAATCTGGGGGTCCTGATTGATACCAATCTCTCCTTCGACCATCAGGTCAGTAGGACTGTGTCCACCTGCTGCGGTATCATCAGGATCCTCAGAAAGATTGGATTTTATCTCTCTCCTGAGGCGAGGAAGCAGGCCACTGTGGCCCTGGTCCTGTCAAGGCTCGATTATTGCAACGCATTGTACGCGGGCATGAATAAGAGTCTAGTCTATCGCCTACAGATGATCCAGAATGCCGCAGCTAGGCTGGTCTTACATCTTCCCAGGCGTTCATCAGCATCCATGGCCAGGAAAGACCTTCACTGGCTTCCTGTCCAGTCTAGGATCGCCTTAAAACTTCTTTGTTTTGCCCATGGAGCCATCTATGGTTCGGGACCAGAAGGTATCAGGTCTCTTCTTGTTCCCTATCTTCCAGGCAGAGCCCTTCGATCCTCCACCAAAAATCTTCTCCTAGTTCCCAGATTTTCCAAGACAAAATGGGGAGGCAGAGCTTTTTCCATCTTGGCTCCCAAACTCTGGAACTCCCTCCCCCCCGCCCTGGTAGGGCAATCATCCTTTCTACACTTCTGAAAGGAGTGGAAAACTCTGCTCTTCCGAGAGGCCTATCTATAGCCATGTACCCGGTGACCCGAGACTGTTATCCCGATATATGCTTTGTCTGGCGCCTTGATGCCCTTGGGCTAAGTTGCGCCCTATAAATTGCTTTTCATTCATTCATACATTCAAACTGGAATGGCATGGTGAGCAAAAAAACGATGGATTTAGGCCCAGATATCTGCACTGGGGTGAATGTATGACATTGTTCTGCATTCTGTACATCACCTGTTGTTTTTGCATTAATCACACAGAGTGTGACGGGTATGCTCAGACGTGAGTCCCGTGCTCTCCATGCCACTGGAATCAAGCTATCCAGGCTTATGAGGGCTGAAAGCCTGAAACCGGTCCTTGGATGCTTGTTTACAGTCCAGGGAGGACCTGGCTTGGCAGTTCGGCCTGGACTGTTCCCATGGGGCACAGGGTCAAGACAGATTTGCATATGGCTGGGTTCAAACTGGAATGGCATGGTGAGCAAAATAACAATGGATTTAGGCCCAGTTCTCTGTACTGGGGTCAATATATGACATTGTTCTGCATTCGGTCCATCACCTGTTGTTTTTGCAGCAATCAATCATGACATTTTCCAAAATGACAGGCCATGGGGTAACTCCTGTCCCCATTTTTTATGATTTGCATATGTTGCAATATCCTGGCCCTCAGTCTGCTCATCGTGATGCCAATATATAGTTTGAACACTCACATTTCAATACGTACACCACATCTGTATCACATGTTATCTGGTCCTGAATGGGAACAATGCGGCTCTCGTATGTCGGATATATTAGTTGGCTCGAACAATGTTGGCAGGTTTTGCAGGAATTGCTTTTTATAAAACTGTTCATATTATTCGACAACCAATTCCTTTCTTTTCCAGGGTCTTAAAAGCTTTGTGCAAGAATGTCCCCTGATGAATATATATATATATATATATATATATATATATATATATATATATATATATATATATATATATATATATATATATATATATATGTATATATATATATATGCAAATTCACTGAAAAAACCATAGGTTTCAGGCCTTATATAGTTAGGAATTAGCATTTAAAAAACCTTTGAAATTCACTGAAAAACCATAGGTTTCAGGCCTTATATAGTTAGGAATTAGCATTTAAAAAACCTTTAAAATTCACTCAAAAAACTATAAGTTTTAGGGGTGTTATAGTTAGCTGGACATTTCACTCATACAAAACCATTGAAATTGCTCCTATATAGTTAGTTGTACTAACTATATTTCGCGCACCCGCAATCCACTGCTGATGATGTCACATATTACATCATTCATGACATGGTCAGTGACATCACTGATGACATCTCAAATGACATCACTGATGACATCACTGATGACATCATCCAGTGAATGTGGTTTGATTCGTTATTTAAATATGCATTATATATATAGCAATTTGCATTGAAGAATGAGTGGATATATAAAAATAAATATTTGGATGGAGGATTTAGTAGCAGTGTAATTGACTGTTTACTTGACCAATTTATAGTTTCTCACTAAATATAGTGGATAGTGACTAAACTGTTTGAATATCTGTATCACTTTGTCAGTTGTTGTGTAAACTGGTTCTACAGTTGGTTACTAGCTATGAGAAAGTCTGTATTAGTTATTGATTAGTTAACTGAGTATTTGTATGGGAGAGTGAATGTGTGTGTGGTTCGGTGGGGGGTGTGTGACTGCCCAAAGATGTGTGAATAGTTGATTCACTATATATATGAAGTTAAAACTACATGTTCTAACAGTTGTTTGGGTGAGTGAATATCTTTATGGGTGTGGTGATGAGCAAATATATTTCTCAATGGTACATGTCCAACAAACTAGAAAAATAAAAGGCAGTGTATGTGTCAGTTGTTGTATATTAATAAGTATACATAAGACTCAATGATTGTGTGAGTGACTGTATGGATAACTTTATACTTGTAATAATGATTTTATAATTCACTAAGTATGACTTACTATTTAAATGAATAGATGAAGTTGTGTTTGTATAAGTGTGTAGCTAAGTAAATATGTAAGTATGATCCATTGTTTGCATAAGTGAGTAGGATGACTTCATATGTGAATAGGGTGTGTGCTGGTGTGTAATGTCGACTTAGGTGTATAAGTATTTTTGATAGTGTTCTATTGTTCATTGACAGCATGTATGAGTGAATCTACAGGTAAGTGATTAGATGTGTGTATACATCTATGAATCACTGAGTGGGTTTTTATATACTTGTATTGCTGTGACAATGGATTCAAATATGATACTCTGTATTTTACAAAGAGTGATGAAAAATGTTATTAGTGTATGAAAAGGTGTATGTGATTGTCACGTGGATGATGTAATCAGTGATGTCATCAGTGATGTCATTTGAGATGTCATCAGTGATGTCACTGACCATGTCATGAATGATGTAATATGTGACATCATCAGCAGTGGATTGCGGGTGCGCGAAATATAGTTAGTACAACTAACTATATAGGAGCAATTTCAATGGTTTTGTATGAGTGAAATGTCCAGCTAACTATAACACCCCTAAAACTTATAGTTTTTTGAGTGAATTTTAAAGGTTTTTTAAATGCTAATTCCTAACTATATAAGGCCTGAAACCTATGGTTTTTCAGTCAATTTCAAAGGTTTTTTAAATGCTAATTCCTAACTATATAAGGCCTGAAACCTATGGTTTTTTTCAGTGAATTTGCAAGGTTTTTAAATGCTAATTCCTAACTATATAAGGCCTGAAACCTATGTTTTTTTCAGTGAATTTCAAAGTTTTTTTGAATGCTAATTCCTAACTATATAAGACCTGAAAGCCCACCAGGAATCTCCAGTATGCGCCAGGGGACTGCATTGCAGAGAGGTGTAATGAAGCCAGGCCCTTTTTACACCTCTCTGCAACGCAGCCCCCGTGCATGTTTGAAGAGGGGGAACTAATTCCCCTTGTATACTGGGGGCCCCTGGGGGCCAACTAGCCCACCTTGAACCTCCAGTATGCGCCAGGGGGCTGCATTGCAGAGGTGTAATGAGGCTATGCGCCTTGTTACACCTCCCTGCAACGCAGCCCCCTGGAGCGTTTGCAGAGGGGGAACTAATTCCCCTTGCATACTGGGGGTCCCTGGGGCCAACTAGCCCACCAGGAGCCTCCAGTATGCGCCAGGGGGCTGCATTGCAGAGAGGTGTAATGAGGCCACACCGTTTTTTACACCTTTCTGCAACGCAGCCCCCGTGCATGTTTGAAGAGGGGGAACTAATTCCCCTTGCATACTGGGGGTCCCTGGGGGCCAACTAGCCCACCTGGAACCTCCAGTATGCGCAAGGGGGCTGCATTGCACAGAGGTGTAATTAGGCAATGCCTCTTTTTACACCTCTCTGCAACGCAGGCCACTGGCGCGTTTGCAGAGGGGGGACTAATTCCCCTTGCATACTGGGGGTCCCTGGGTCATATCTGCCCAAACACTGAAATTCCGAACAATTGAAAATGACTTTTCTTGAGAAACATTTGGATTTGGATTATCATGTCCTATACTTTGGAATTTTTGAAAGACTGACTTTGAGGATGCTATAAATTACTCAAGTCTGCCCGAATTGTGTGGGTAAAATTGATACCTAGTCACTTTGAATAAGAATGTACTTATGTCTCGTCTAACATTTGGAAGAAATATCTAGTTATATGACAACAGGATACAGACATAACTTGAAGGAAATAAGAACGCCCTGAAGAAGTTCTGTTGTACAGAACGAAACGCGTCAGCTGGCTGTGGTACATAAACTTAAGGAAAATAAAAGCATTTTAATATACACCAAGATTCAGCGCTTCAATAAGGACTCTAAGTGATATGATTTGATTGGACTTATTGTGCAAGTGGTGCTGTGCCAAACTTTGGAATATTCTTCACTACTCTCTACTACTTACTCTCTACTACTCCCAAATACTCACTCTCTACTACTCATTCTCTACTACTCTACTACTCTCTACTACTCTCTCTCTACTACTCACTCCCTACTACTCACTATCTACTACTCTCTACTACTCACGCTCTACTCCTCTCTACTCTCTACTACTCACTCTCTACTACTCTCTCTCTACTACTCACTCTTTACTACTTACTATCTACTACTCTCTACTACTCACTCTACTTCTCACTCTCTACTACTCTCTACTACTCACTCTCTACTACTCTCTCTCTACTACTCTCTACTACTCACTCTCTACTACCCTCTACTACTCACTCTCTACTACTCACTCTCTACTACTCTCTATACTACTCTCTACTACTCACTCTACTACTCACTCTCTACTACTCTCTACTATTCTCTCTCTATACTAATCACTCTCTACTGCTCTCTACTACTCACTCTACTACTTACTCTCCACTACTCTCTACTACTCACTCTCTACTACTCACTCTCCACTACTCTCTCTACTACTCACTCTACTATTCACTCTACTACTCTCTACTACTCACTCTCTACTACTCTCTACTATTCTCTCTCTATACTAATCACTCTCTACTGCTCTCTACTACTCACTCTACTACTTACTCTCCACTACTCTCTACTACTCACTCTCTACTACTCACTCTCCACTACTCTCTCTACTACTCACTCTACTATTCACTCTACTACTCTCTACTACTCACTCTCTGCTACTCTCTCTACTGCTCTCTACAACTCTCTACTACTCACGCTCTACTCTCTATTACTCACTCTCTTCTCTCTACCTCTCTACCTCTCTCTACTTCTTTCTCTACTAGTCTCTACCTCTCTACCTCTACCTCTCTACCTCTACCTATCTACCTCTACACCTCTACCTCTCTACCTCTCTCTACACGCACACATATACACATATATATATGCATATATATGCATATGCATTTATGTATGTGTATATATATATATACATACATATATAAACATATATAATCTGCAAATCTATATAAATACAAATATAAATGCATGCATACATATACATATATGCATACATATGCATGTTATTTACATGAAAGTTTTAATAATAAATAATACTATTAAAATAAATAAATAAATAATAATACTAATAAAGCAAAGCTAAAAAGCCACCTCATTACAAACAGAATGGCTTTAACTTAAACGAAGGTGAGATCTATTGCATTTTCAATGCTTGTTTACTTTGGTTCCATCAAGAAGGCATTCAGATGTGTCACACATTTGCCATAAATTCTGAATGTTAGTACTCTAGTTGCTCATTAGATCACTGTAGTAAAGCTACTGCTCACCAGGGAAGTCTGCTGCTAATCATACTTTCTATGGCAAAATGAACCCCCTCATTTTGTTCCTTTTTAAATTAAATGTTTTCAGACTTATCACTTCATTCCAATCAAGATGGCTTCTGGTGTGCCATACTTTTGTCATAAGTAAGATTGTTAGCGCTTTAGTTGTTCTTTAGAACACTGTGGGACATTCTGTCATTGGGCTATACTTGGGAAACGATCGGTCTCCCAGGTGGTCTTTGGAGGTCTTTGTGCACCTTAGGTAATTGATAAAAAGTTGGTGTCACTGGTTCTGGGTTACTCAGAAATAGATATTCATGTATATCCAGTAAAGATCTATTGCGCCACTTGTTCAGCAACTCGTGGTAGATAGTTATACTACGAAGGTATTCTTCCTTATTGGTTTTAATATAGCATAACGGATCCTCTAATTGTCGAAGAGACTCATGGCAGTATTGTTCTCTTGAGAGCAAGACGATGTTACCTCCCTTATCTGAGGGTTTCACAATGATCTCATCATTATGGCTGATGTCTGATATTACATTAGATTGAATTTGTGAAAGATTGTTTCTGTTGGGAGTATGTTTCCACCCACTAGTTCTAAATGTCATCAGATCTTGGATCACTGCATCTGAGAAAGTGTCAATGGCATCATATGGCATTTGTGGATTGAATTGTGATGATGCCTTGAAGTTGGTCACTGGTGCTTCCTGTTCTATATTTATTCTTTTAGCTCTCATGGTTGGATCGTTGAGTTCATCCATATTGTGTTCTGTTTCAAATTCTGTCATGGTTTCTATATATATATATATAGCAGGATCCTTCCCAAAGAAAAGGCGGAGACCACGTGGGAAGAAGAGAGGCCACACCAGGGGAAACAGCGAAGGCACTTTTATTCAGCAAGGAAACACACCCACAGTGGCAAATGCATTTTGGCGTACAATTCGCCTTGCTCAGCGCCGGGGGTATGTACAAGGTTCAGGCATCCGTTTTGATTTAAATATCCTGCCCCCTCCTGTTGCTGGAAGCGTAACTCCGCCCCCTCAGGTGAGTACCAATCGCAAACAGTTCCTGCCGGCTGCTTGTAGTGCGCTGCCTGCAAGTCCCAGAATGCACCATTCCTAGCAGTTTTGGTGTTTGCGGGAGTGAGTATTGTGCCAGCAAGTTGATATGCCCCCAAGTGGAGTGCGTCCGCCGAACATCAGCTGCTCCCTCCGTTCCCCAGACCGCAGCAACCCCCAGGCCACGGGGTATACTATCGGCGGGGGCAAGGTAGGAAGTCCTCCACGCCCAACGTGCAATCTTGCCGACTGCAGCACCACCCCATCATCTCCCGGGTCCGAAGGTGGGCCTTGGTTGTTCCCTTACCAGGGATAACAAGAATTCCGCCAAAGCGAAGACCAGCGTTACCAAGGCCAACTTGTGCTGCGGGGGCCTCTCAAAGCGTGTCTCTGGTGCAAGCGCTGAAATGACAACAAGAACTCCTCCGTGGGAAGAAGAGAGGCCACAACAGGGGAAACAGCAAAGGCACCTTTATCAGAAAGGAAACACACCCACAGTGGCGAATATATATATTCACTGGAAAAAAACAAAAGTTAAAGGGACGTTATTGTTAAGGGCAGATTTTACTCATAGAAATTCAGCCGTTATAGTTAGCTGAGTTCACTATATTTTGCGCCCCGCAATGCACTGCTTATGATCTCTCATACTACATCACTCATGACACAGTCAGTGACATCACTCATGACATCTCAAACGACATCAGTGATGACTCTTCCCTCCCTCTCGCAGTCCGCCCACCCGACACATTACCCTAGCTCCTCCCTGGGGAGGGGATACGCACTACAGTCGGAGGGGCTGTATCGAGGAGGTGGAGAGAGTGTGGGAGTCTCAGCTTAGCACACAACAGTGTGCCCCAAAGCAGGCAGGCGCGCAGTGGGGTCTCCCAGTCATCGGTCTGGCGCCTAGCAGGGAGAGGAGGGTAGGGAGGTAGCTTCTGTGGCAATTTCCCACACCGGTCAGGGAAGGATCGTGGGTTGTAAAAATGAAGATTCTGCCTTATATACATCACGGCTGAGAGAGGTAAATTAGTCAAATGCAGTTTTAGATACGGGCGTGCTTCTGGGCACTTCCGGAGCCTGGATGGGCGGATAAAGAGGTGGGTCTGTGCGCTTGACAGTGGCCTACCAAGTGTCACAATGCAAGCGAAGAAAACAGATCTCCAGTACTGTGTTTAGGTGCCATCATTGTGGTGAAGGGCGCCCCGGTGCAACTGTACCAACTGCACTATTAATTGTTTTGCTCCTATGCTCGGCCGCCCAAGTCTGCAACACAGAGCTCACTAGCACGCTGGGGATGGGAGAAAGGCAAGCGTGGGGAACCTCTGCCCAGTCACTCTAGGGGCTGGCTGCATTGCCCACATCCGTTGTCAACACCTAGAAGGGGCGGGGCGATCTTCAGAGGTGATGAATCCATGATGCCGGAGGCTTCGTCCTCCCATAGACTGTTATCCACCCAGTTGACTTTGATGCAACACCCAGCTCGTGCAGTTGGGATCACCGAAGAGGATCTAATCCCTTTCACCACACTCTGCTGACACCCCAACAGGCGCGAGGCGGGAGCTGAGAACACAAAGCTTGAGACCAGTACTCTAGGAGTTACAAATAAGTGCAGGGCCAACCCGGAGTGCCAAATACGAAGACTGGCAGTGCTACATTTGTTAAAGCGCTGCCATTGACAGAACCCACACCTGTACTAACCATCACAATCCTACAAGTGTCCCAATTCACACTATTCCAGGCCACCCAAAGCTATTTTAATGGTGTGAGTGACAGGTGTCATTCATTTTTAGTGTATATTGGCTTATTAAACGCTGTTTGCTGAGCTCAAATTTTGACAGACAGTGCCACTATGTGGTGGGCTGTCACTAGAGCTGGAGGGGAGAATTAAGTTCTGGCACCGGAAACCACAGCTCAAATTAAGCACTGCTGCCTAGCCTTGATTTCAATTTATACCTCTTTTTTCTCATCACCCTACACTTCCCTCCTCTACCTGACTCCTTTAGGCTCTTTTTTCATCCCAGAATTCCCAATTGGTCACAGTTGCAGATTTTTCTCTTCCTCATTGTTTTTCCCTTTCTCTCTCTTGCCCTTGGTTCAAAATTTGATGATGAAAAATATGTCCTGGTCCCCAGAAATGCGTGCCAGGGCCCAGCACCAGCACAAATTAAGCACTCCTTCACTCACTCCCCCCCCCACCCCCTAATCTTCACAGAATCTAAACTTCACATTTTGAAGCAACCCCCGGCCCTGATGAGACACTCAGAGCGCAATTTTCTTAGAGCACTCCATACTGTCTGATCACCACTGACCCAGTGTTCCCCAATCTGTTTTTCCCCAGGTACAGGAAAAATCGGGTCCAATTTTACCGTCTGGTAAGTCCAACCAGGAAAACCACACGAGGCTCTGGCTGCAAAAGCAGCCAAGCCTTGGCCCTCGCTCCATCAGACCTTGGTCCAAGGCAAAGAGGTCGAGGGGGCAAGTCCTTCAATGTCCCTTCCCTCACCTACCACCCACCATACAGTAGCAGGTGGTAAATGTGTAATTAAACTGCTTGGTAAACTCAATACTGTATGGTAAATCCAAAACCACACATACTTCCATGGGACGATACCAGCCTGCAGGTGGGAATCTCACCTTTGAATTCACCTTAACTCCTAATCAGGGTCCAAGTCGAAACCAAATAAAAATAATGTAAAGTATCCTTACTTACTAAAGACTTGTATTTTTATGTAAGTATGACATCTACTCACCCTACTGTTCAGATAACATTGTAAAACTAGCCTTCGAGAATATACATTCTCTCTATGACATTTTCTCATCTTCGTAGCAGGAGTTTGTCATCACATATGCTTTTTATGTAAAGCACTTACCCACCCTAGGCTGGTCATAGTCCACATTTTATCAAAATTTCAGTCAGTGAATTGACCTTCACGTCAGTTTTCAGTGGCTACCATGGTCAGCCTCATTTGTACACCTGTGTGCCACCTGCACCATGGGCACAATATCAGCCTTTAGTGTATGGATGACACTTGTGATGTATTCTTTTACATTGTTGGCTCGGAACTGTTAACATAGCTCATATGCAGGAAATACTTTATTGTTTGATTAATAAAAATCATTACAATGGTGAACATGCATCACTAATAAAAAACGTATATCAAACTGGTTATTAAGATATTTACACATGGTACAAGGGACGGCATTATCTAGGTCCTGTGTTTTTAGTTACATTATATTTTCTTAGAGATTTGTTTTAAGAATCCATCCAAATATGTCCATTTTGTCCATTTGTACCATCACGACGATTAAAAAGGTAACGTTCATCAATAAATAATTTAAAATCCTGGAAACCTATATTTGGTCATAATAGTAAAGTATTAACTCATCTAAACAGTACAACTTATTATTATTATTTTTTTTTTTTAAGAAGTGATTGAGAAACAGTTAAGAACCATAGTTATCCATTCTAATTTTATCATCTGCTGGGGCCACAGGGCGGACATTAGTTATTGAAAAGGCTATAGTTAATAACATTGGTAATGCAATGCCATATTTGGGGTAAAGTCCCTGATAATGCAATTCCATTTGTAAAATAAAATCCCTACATTCGATAATTTGACAGTTCTGGGGACGCTCAGGAAAGCAAGATAATCCTTTGCAGGACGCCATAGTCGACTGGTGTTAGGTGATGCGGGGGAGTGTGCAAATCAACAGTACAGCGTTGGACTTAATCGTCCTTTGATAATTAACTGCTGTTGGCTTGCTGGCTCTCACTGTTTATAAATCTTCTTGCTGTTCCTGTGACGAACTTGCTGAACAGGATATTAAGCTGTGGATTGTCCGGGTTCACACTTTATCAAGATTTCAGTCAATGAATTGACCTTCACATCAGTTTTCAGTAGCTACCATGGTCAGCCTCATCTGTACCCCTGTGGCGAGCCTCTCCTCCAAATGTCAGCTGGAGCATCCGGTTTAATGTTTGGTGCCCAAGTGTGAAGAGCACAAGCCTGTGTGCCACCTGCACCATGGGCACAATATCAGCCTTTAGTGTAGGGATGACACTTGTGATGTATTCTTTTACATTGTTGGCTCTGAGCTGTTGACATAGCTCATAGCTACATCTGCACCCTCCCCTACTACAACCCACTGCTGAGTAGCACCCAAGAAAGATGAAGCTTGTGAAAGAGTGTATGACATAATTTGTCACCCACCATGGTGCTATATACCCTGGGGAATGATGAGACAATGCACTGGTAATGGGTGTGCGGCATACAATGTGTACTCCATGCAAATAAATACTTTTCACTTTCGCAGATCTCAGTGGCTACACTTTCTGAACTTTGCAATAGTTACTCTGCAGCCTGAACATACCTTTTTGCTGTTGACCTGCCATTTGTCTGTGCTGCCAGGGGACTGGAGGACTGGGGAAACAAGACCTGCAGCAGGAACTGAGTCCCCCCCGCCGCCGTACTTCTCCATCTAACGGCCGCCGAGTGGGGGGACTTCAACCCCCAGGAGCCTTTGCGGGGGCGCTCACCAGTGACGCTGCTACAGGCGCCCGAGGCGCTCAAAACACCAACGCCCCCTCCGCGTCGCGGGAGCGCGTGGGGCCGCGCCGGGCTAAGCCCGGGACAAGGGCGGGACAGTCTGCGACAGTCTGCGACTGGACGCGAACGGACAGGACCAGATACCCTGCCCCTGGGTCGACAGGTTCTCACTTACTAGTAAGTTATCGTACTTGTTGAGTTCTGCTTCGTTCAGTGGGAATTCGTTGTTCGGTGACAGAGGGTCTTCGGATAAAAGCTCAGGATGCCGAAGAAAGCTGTTGCTGTTGTTGCTACATCTAACACCATTGATAATTATCTGTTACAAACGGTGAAGAAAATTAACAATCAAAGGAGAGAATCTCTGGGTCTGAGCCAATCTCCCGATTTTGATCGCTTAAGACCATCTTCACCACCCTCCTTGGTAGACTCTTTACCTCAGGCTATAGGCACGGATGCTCCACTTATTTCCCCCCACGTATCAGTTAATAATGATTCTGAAACAAATTCGGAGGTTGCCCCAGATATACTTCTCGTAACTGATCCCGACAGTGACATTGATTTGGATCATGGGGTTCAGACACGAGACACTGAAGTTGAACCCTCTTCCCCAGATCAGGTGCCACGACCGATACGACAATGTGCGGAAAAACACCCAAAGCGAGGAGGGCTGCGGTCCGGGGTAAGAAGGAAAAGGGATGCCACTCCAGGTTCATCGAAGATAAAAATTACCGACTCTGGCGAGGACTATATAAAGTACTCTATGATGGAGGACCTGTTCAACAAGTTTGTAGAGGTGTTTGAAAGCAAGATTAAAGTGATAATTAAACCTCTGGTGGTAAAAATCGACAAACTGAACGCCGAGATAAAAAAACTGGAAGGTTTACAAACTAAGGTCGTAGGGGAGGTGGAAAATATAACTACCCTTGTTGCAAATAGTACAGTCCATTTAGGGGTGAACACTCTGGTGGAGGGAGGGGCAGGGGGTGTTTTGTTAACAACCAACCCCCCCCGCCCATGCCCCGATGGACACTGTTAATCAGTTAGCTGTTAAGGATGGCGCCTTGTTAACAGTTAATATTCCCCCTGACCAAAATCAGGCAACAGACCCTCTTCAATTTATTGTTGAAGCTTCGCCGGTGGTACTGGTGTTGGCTAACGTTCCACATTTAGAACGTGGCCTGGTAGAGCCACCTGCATCCCTGTCAAGTAAGGCCCTACACTGGTTAACAGGGAACATGAAGCTAGCCCCAGGAGGTAAACAGCAACTGGCGAGTGAGATAAAGTCAGCGAAAAGGGTCCAGTGGATAGGGAACCGACCCAAAAAGTTTAAAGGTGACTGTGTGGCTGTGACTTTCTCAAATCCGGCAGTTTTGCCCAATCTCCTTGAAAACATACTCCCTCCCCAACGAAGAAGCGGTACCATTGTCCCACTCACGCTAAAATTATTTTATGGGGAACAACAAAATTTTACCTACCCCAAAACCCCTGGTCTAGATAGGGATAACAACATGAATAACATGAATAATAGGTGGGGCACAAATTTCGGTTTTAACATTGCAACCCATAACAGTTTTGATGCTCTATCCGGCCTGGATTTGTGTGATTGACGGGAGGCCAGGGCAGGCCTGGGTGGTGAGGGTATTGGTGATCTGACTCCCATGGCCCCTGTAGATGCACATAGGAGGGGTAGTGCCATCCCCGTAAATGAGAACCCTGAATTGGGGGATAAAGTCAGGCTGTTAAGCTGGAACATCGCGGGGTTGCGATCTAAAAGAGAAGACCCAAATTGGCTTAATGTTATTAAACAATATGATATTGTCGCCCTACAGGAGACCTGGGACGAGAATTGTGATTTTTGGGTGGACGGTTTCACTTCTTTTTTTGTCCCTGCTTTGAGTTCGACGGCTGGAAGAAGTAGAGGGGGTCTCGTGTTGTTGGTCTCGGTGAACGTCAGGGGTAAAATTGTAAAGCTTGACTGTGACTCTCATAACTTTCTCATCGTGGAGGTAACCTTGGTTAATAACATTAAAATAATTCTAGTGAATTGTTATAATTCACAGCAAGGGGCCTCTACAGACGTGCATTTACTATGGTTAAATGATTTTTTAACTTCATATAAAGAAAAGCAAACCACTTTTTGCCATCTAATTTTGATGGGTGATTTTAATGTACATCTTTGTTTAAACTGCGTCCTAATTGACCTTGATGGTCCGGACAGTATATCCCCCCAGCATTTCAAACATAGTCAGAAGGGGGTGGCTCTTGAAAATTTATTATCCAGTCATAATTTGTTTGAAGCTGAGTTTTATGATAGCAATACCCGGGTTGCTACTTATACTGGTAGGGACTGTCAAACGATCATTGACTATATCTTTCTATCATTAGGACTTTTAAAGTATGTAATTTTTTATAATGCTATACAAATGTTTTTAAGTGATCATAATCCTGTGGTGATGGAGTTATTTGATGGGTTTTCGTTACTAAACACTTCTGTCCCGCCTCTGGCGGTTGTGTCAGTCAAAGCTAAAGAGCAGGGGAGAAGGCTCAAATGGGGCAAGATCGTCCCCGCTGACTTTTTCCACACTATAACATCTAAGGCGGCACAAGAAATAAATATTTGTGTTAGTCCTCTCTCTAAGGGAGATGTAGTAATATCATCGTACGAGGCCATTTGCTCTAAAGTGTCACAGGAACTTACAATGAACGGTCGAGTAGTCACAAATAGACCGGCAATGGCCTGGTTCGACCAAAAATGCAGTAAAGCTCATAATATTTTAAAAAAGGCCCTCAATGTTCGTCCGAGAAACAGAGCACTGGTAGCCCAGCTCAGAAAGGGGTATGCAAAGGCAATACAAGAGCGAAAAAGGGAATTAAAACACGAAGCCTGGGTTGAACTCATGGACAAAGCCACCTTAAAAGACAGTGCCAAGTTTTGGTCAATAATTAACACTCCTCTATTTTCTAAAGTCCAAAATTCAGACTTAGAATTAAATATCTCTGAAACAGATTGGCTTAGTCATTTTGAAAAAATATATGGTAGCCATTTGGAGCCGGAAACCTTGGTAGCCCCTGTTCCTATTTTGGCCCCAGTAAGGTTTGAGACAGCCGAAGTAATTAAGGCAATCGAGAGTACGGCTGGGCATAAGGCACCAGGCCCGGATGGGGTTCCCTGCGATATGTATAAGGCCAATCCGGCGTACTGGGCTGAAATCTTAACCAAAGTTTTTAATGCCTCTGCAACCGTAGGGTTCCCTAAATCTTGGGCTAGTGCGATCATAATCCCTGTATTTAAAAAAGGGCAGAGGGGAGACCCGAGATGTTATAGGCCGATTTCACTGTTAGATTCCTCTATTAAAATCCTAGGGAAGGTGGTCTTGGCCAGAATAACATCTTGGGCCTCGGAGAATAATATATTGACAGATGTCCAATATGGTTTTAGAGCGGGGAGGAGTACGGAGGACCAATGTCTTAACCTTAATCTAATTATAGCCAAATACACGAGGGCCAAAAGGGGCTCCATCTTCTTGGGTTTTATGGACCTGTCCATAGCCTTTGATCTAGTTAATAGATCAAGGCTGTGGACCGTGCTGCTAAAGATGGGCCTTGATTGCTCACTGGTGTACTTCCTGGCAGAGTTGCACAGGGATTTGAACGCTTCCATCAGGATGACAACCGAGGGGAAATGCACAGCAAGTTTTAAGTCTAGTAGAGGGGTGCGCCAAGGCTGCATCCTTGCCCCAATGTTGTTCACGTTGTACGTGAACTCATTGGAGATAGACCTGATAGCAGCCACGCAGGATATTCCGCGCATGGGGGGAACGCCAATTCCGGTGCTCCTCTATGCCGACGATGCGGTTTTACTGGCAAGAACCCAAATCGGTCTACAGAGACTGCTTGACTCCTTCGGTAATTTTATGAATAGTCTTGACTTGTTGATTAATACCGGGAAATCCCACATAATGTCATTGGGGAGTTCAAGAAACAATGTTAAGACTTTTTACTGTGGTACTGAGGTTATTAGTAGAGTAAAGGTATTCACTTACTTGGGAGTTTTATTCGATGATAGGTGTAGTTGGAACCCACAGCTTACCACAAAATCCAATGCCGTGAGAAGTTCTTCGGCTGCAGTATTGGGGTTAGCCAAAAGATTAGGGGGGAAACCAACTGAGGCAATCCTGGCAATCTATAAAGCTAAGTCGGTCTCTATTGCAAGGTATGGAGCAGCAATTTGGGGATTCACTAATCCTGACCGCATACAAATTGAGGAGAATATGTTTCTGCGGTCTCTTCTTGGTCTTCCATCATCTACAGCCATATATTCTATCCATCTGGAGCTGGGTTTGGGATACATTACAGATATAATTAAATTAGCACCTATCCTGCTCTGGATTAAGATCTGGCTGAATCCACATCTCTCCTTAAACCGAACAATTATAAAGGATTGTCTTAACTTAGATTATGTCAGGGACATTCAGTGGCTGTCCTACATCAAGAGCCTGGCTGAGAAGCATGGCCGTCCAGAGATTTTCTCTAAACCAGATTCTCTCTGCAAAGCCGATATAGGTTGGGCCAAGACCAACTTTATTAGGCTCTGTGAAGCAGAGCGAGAGGCGGTTGAGCTAAGTAAACCCTCAGTAAGGGCCCATGTACTTGTTACCACGTCTTTGAGGTTGGCTCCTTATTTATCGATTGTGACAAACTGTTTCCACATATGGCTACTTACGAAATTTCGATTCAATCAAATGTACATGGTACTATGGGATGTGAACGGGTGGGGTAGGCCGGAGGTCAATCCCCCCTGTAAATGTGACGATCTTTCTCCCCAGGATACGGTACATTTTTTGCTTTTCTGCAGGTTGTTTTCAGTGCCTCGGAAACGGTTCATTACACCATTATTGAAAAAGTTGAACTTTAAACAATATAAACCCGCCCTATTATTTCTTCAAATGATGGAATCTCCGGAAACTATGTATTGTGTGGCCAGTTTTTTGGCAGCTTCTGTAAGAATAAGGAGGACTGGTCTGGGGGGTACTGGTGTAGCTACTTCCTTTTAGAACAAACTCTTGCATTTGGGAAATATGACCGTGTAGAATAAATGTAATAGTTACTCCATCTAGTGCTTTATATGGAAATGTATTTTGTATATAAGTGTGTAATTTTAACTCTTTTTAATGTTTTAAATGTCAGCATTTTTGTATAGCATACTTTTATGATTTTAATTAATCGAATAAAGTGGATTTGACTTGACTTGACTTACTCTGCAGCGTGTTCCCTGATTCAGCCTCATTGATGCTGCCTGATCTCATGTCACAATGGTCACCAATCAACAGGTCCTGACTTTTTGGCAACAGCACTGTGGGCTGGGATGTGCAGACTAAACTTTACCTTATAAGAAAACTACTTTGGCAATCCAAAGCATAGTGCCTGATAAGCATATTCCAATGTGTTAATCTTGAGGTGCTTGTGTTCACAGAGCACAATCTTTCAGAATTCATGGAACCTGCGCTGTTTGTTGCTGACCAATCACTTGCAGTCAGTGGACTGCTGACGAGGCCACACACAGACTGGCCTTTGTGGGCATTAGGAGATTTCCTGCCAGGAATTAGGACTGTAGCACAGTCAGCCACAAGTCATTCTCTGACAGATGCCTGACAAACTGGCTGCTAAAGGCCTATCTCAGTTTGGAAATCTCCCTTTTTCTTTTACATACAAGTTCCCCCCTGGTTATGCTCTTCTTGCCACCATAGCCAATTTTGGCCATACAACAAAGGCACCCAAGACCTGTTTTCAAATTAAGATGGGTGCATTTGCTTGGAATGCATGATTTAGAAATGTGCATTGGTCTATCCTGAGTAATGAACTCAAAGATTTGGAGCAGGAAAACAAAACCGTTCCCAACATTAGTTGACCGTCATGAAATATAGTTGACAAGCTCCACTGCTGAGATAGTTGGACAATCCATTTACCTTCTGGAGTAGCTTTGCAGTGCCATCCAATAACCCATTCATTCACTATGGAGAAATCATCTAGTTATGTGTTTACCCAGGTCTACATCACTAACAATGAAGATTCAGAAGTGTGACTTTGTTTGATGAGTTATGTTTAAATGTTGAGATCTGTTACAACCTCAATCAGTGTATGGCCCATTTAAGCGGGTGAACATGGTCTTAAAGAATGTGTGTACATATATTATATCTATGAACTTAAAAAACCATAGGTTTCAGGCACATTATAGTTAGAAATTAGCATTTAAAAAATATTTGAAATTCTCTGAAAAAAGCCATAGGCTTCAGACACGTTATAGTTAGAAATTAGCATTTAAAAAACCTTAGAGATTCACTGCAAAAAACATAGGTTTTAGGGAAAGTTATAGTTAGTTGGACATTTCACTCATACAAAACCAGAGAAATTCCCCTGTTATAGCTAGTTCCGCTAACTATAACTCGCGCCCTCGCAATGCACTGCTGATGACGTCACATATTACATCCCTCATGACATGGTCAGTGACATCACTGATGACATCTCAAATGACATCACTGATTACATCACCGATGACATCATCCATGTGATAATTTGATGCATCTTCTCACACCCTAATATAACCTTTAATACACCCACTCTAAATTACAGACTGCCATTCTCAAAACCATAGACACTCAAACACCAATGCCTACATACCTACTCACTGATTCTTAGGTTTACACACACATCTACTCACTCAATGGTACAGTCACTCATACTTATTGTCACTCAGTACAGGACTATCATATGCACTCATACACCTATATAGACACTCACATATCGCCACTCATCCATAGAGGTACTCACACACCTAGTCAGTCATGCAAATAAGTAATCACACTGCCATTTACTCACCTATACAGTTATACACACACACACCAGCTCACTTACTCATACAAATACTAGCACATTCTTATGCTCTTATACAATCACTGATACAAGCACACACTCATCCATACATCCACTCTCACCAGAGGCGCAACTAGAGTCAAATTTCGGGGGGGGCTAAGAAAAAATTTCGGGGGGGGCGGGAATCTTTAGGCACTCGGCAGAGTCGAGCTGCAGGGGCTCTTAGAAGGGGTGAAACAATCAACCACGCCCCATTAACATGCACAAGGTCTTTTAAAGACTGTGAGCAGGCCCCAGGAAGTGTCTCATCCTGGGCTACCACACACGAAGGGGGGGGGGAGGTATGCTGAAGCCCTTTGAGGGTGTTGCCCGCCTGCCTGGGCCCATGCCATAGTGTCACAAGACTTATGTCTCCATCTCAGGCAGACATCTTGGACATCTGCCTGAATGCATGTCTCACCAATGGCAGACTCCCTTGGCACAGATCTACCCTTGTTCTTGGACATCTGTCTCTCAGATGTCAGACTCCTTGAGCCCCTATCTCACTAGTGTGACAAATTCCCTTGGCCCAGGTCTACCCTGGTTCTTGGACATCTGTCTTTCAGACGTCAGACCCCTTGTACCTCTATCTTACTAGTGTGACAGACTCCCTTGACCCAGGCCTATCATGATGCCTCAGCAATACCACAGAAGCCATCCTGGAGAACTCGTCATGCATGAACATCAGCAATGTTCCAATGAGGTCTGCATCAGATATGTTTAAAACAATAACTTATATACAGACAATTAAGCACTTACACAATCACTGACACATTATTTAATTTTAAAACATATCTGAAGTACGGGTCATTGGAAGATTGTTAATGATAATATAATGAAATCGCGGGCATCTGTCTGTCAGGTGTGAGAAGCATTGAAACAGTGTCTCACTAATGTCAGTCTCCCTGGCCCCAGTCTCTTGGACATTTGTCTCCGAGGCCACAGACCCCCGAACCCATGCCCCACTAGTCTCAGGTCCTCTGCCCTGTCTCTACCAGCCCACATTTAATGGGTCCCTGGGCTCAGGTTTCTGCAGTGTAAGACCCCTCACCTCCCCATCGCTCTTCAATGTCAGCCACCTGGACCCTTGCCTCTCATTTCTTTTTCTGCTACTGACTTTCATCCTTCGGCCACTGGAGCGCCGTGGGTGAGGCATCAGCACCCCACCAAACGGTGTCTCTGCCCCCCTCTCCAAGTGCATCAGCACCCCACCAAACGGTGTCTCTGCCCCCCTCTCAGTGCATCAGCACCCCACCAAACGGTGTCTTTGCCCCCCTCTCCAAGTGCATCAGCACCCCACCAAACGGTGTCTCTGCCCCCCTCTCCAAGTGCATCAGCACCCCACCAAACGGTGTCTTTGCCCCCCTCTCAGTCCATCAGCACCCCACCAAACGATGTCTCTGTCCCCCTCTCAGTGCATCAGCACCCCACCAAACGGTGTCTCTGCCCCCCTCTCAGTGCATCAGCACCCCACCAAACGGTGTCTTTGCCCCCCTCTCCAAGTGCATCAGCACCCCACCAAACGGTGTCTCTGCCCCGCTCTCCAAGTGCATCAGCACCCCACCAAACGGTGTCTTTGCCCTCCTCTCAGTGCATCAGCACCCCACCAAACGATGTCTCTGTCCCCCTCTCAGTGCATCAGCACCCCACCAAACGGTGTCTCTGTCCCCCTCTCAGTGCATCAGCCCCCCCACCAAACGGTGTCCCTGCTCCTCTCTCCAAGTGTATCAGCACCCCACCAAACGGTGTCTCTGCCCCCCTCTCCAAGTGCATCGGCACCCCACCAAACGGTGTCTCTGCCCCCCTCGCCAAGTGCATCAGCACCCCACCAAACGATGTCTCTGTCCCCCTCTCAGTGCATCAGCACCCCACCAAACGATGTCTCTGTCCCCCTCTCAGTGCATCAGCACCCCACCAAACGGTGTCTCTGTCCCCCTCTCAGTGCATCAGCACCCCACCAAATGGTGTCTCTGTCCCCCTCTCAGTGCATCAGCACCCCACCAAACGGTGTCTCTGTCCCCCTCTCCAAGTGCATCAGCACCCCACCAAACGGTGTCTCTGCCCCCCTCTCCAAGTGCATCAGCACCCCACCAAACGATGTCTCTGTCCCCCTCTCAGTGCATCAGCACCCCACCAAACGGTGTCTCTGTCCCCCTCTCCAAGTGTATCAGCCCCCCCACCAAACGGTGTCTCTGCCCCCCTCTCCAAGTGCATCAGCACCCCACCAAACGATGTCTCTGTCCCCCTCTCCAAGTGCATCAGCACCCCACCAAACGGTGTCTCTGCCCCCCTCTCCAAGTGCATCAGCACCCCACCAAACGATGTCTCTGTCCCCCTCTCCAAGTGCATCAGCACCCCACCAAACGATGTCTCTGTCCCCCTCTCAGTGCATCAGCACCCCACCAAACGATGTCTCTGTCCCCCTCTCAGTGCATCAGCACCCCACCAAACGGTGTCTCTGTCCCCCTCTCAGTGCATCAGCACCCCACCAAACGATGTCTCTGTCCCCCTCTCAGTGCATCAGCACCCCACCAAACGATGTCTCTGCCCCCCTCTCAGTGCATCAGCCCCCCCACCAAACGGTGTCCCTGCTCCTCTCTCCAAGTGCATCAGCACCCCACCAAACGGTGTCTCTGTCCCCCTCTCAGTGCATCAGCACCCCACCAAATGGTGTCTCTGTCCCCCTCTCAGTGCATCAGCACCCCACCAAACGGTGTCTCTGTCCCCCTCTCAGTGCATCAGCCCCCCCACCAAACTGTGTCTCTGTCCCTCTCTCAGTGCATCAGCCCCCCCACCAAACGATGTCTCTGTCCCCCTCTCAGTGCATCAGCACCCCACCAAACGGTGTCTCTGTCCCCCTCTCAGTGCATCAGCACCCCACCAAACGATGTCTCTGCCCCCCTCTCAGTGCATCAGCCCCCCCACCAAACGGTGTCCCTGCTCCTCTCTCCAAGTGCATCAGCACCCCACCAAACGATGTCTCTGTCCCCCTCTCAGTGCATCAGCCCCCCCACCAAACGGTGTCTCTCTCCTCCCTCTCTCAAAGTGGCCAAGCCCCTTACCCCATAGAGTTGAACTCTCAGGACTATGTGCCTTCAATCTCCCATTGTCTATGTCTCTCCCCATTGCATGCTCTTTATCTCTCGAGTCCTTTGTGCCCGCATTCTCCCTGTCGCTAACACTCTCGGGTACTCTGCTCCTTCATTCTCCCTGTGCCTCTGTCTCTCACTGAATCGAGTTCCCGGTGTCTCTCTCTCCCAGGGTTCCCTGTGTCACTCTATAGGGTTCTCTGTCTCTCACTCTCTAGGAAGCCTCATTTACATTTAAATGGTCTTTAACAGACCTGTTAAGTACTCGGGTGCGGCTGCAATTAGACATCGCCAGCCGCGGAGCTGTGTCAGCCCGGGCTGACACAGACGACGGGGGGGGGCTGAAGCCCCGTGAGCCCAATGGGTGTTGCGCGCCTGACTCTCACAATCACACACTCTCACTTATAGCCATTTATATACTCCAACACACATACATACTGCCTTTCACATATGTAGTTACTTATACTTGTACTACTGAGATATACATTCACTCACTAACACGCCCATACACACAGTTACCCACCCATACAGTCCATCACAGATGCACTATTGAAACCATGCACCCAGTGAATCACCCACTCACACATCTATGCACAGAGTCACACACACCCCACCCACACAAACACTCAGGCACCCATACAGATACTCAGACAACCAATCAATAACCCATATAGACACTCATGTAGCTATTCACAAACCCATGCAGCCGCTTACACACCAACAGACAGACGGATACAGACATTCTCACAGTTTAGTCACAAACCCATGTATTCATTAAGATACGTTTAATCACTCACTAATAGAGTCAGTCACGCACCTACTAAATCATCCATTCAGACACTTATATACCCACTCATTCTTCCATACACCTTGACATTAATATATAAAACATATTTAAACTTTTCAGAAACACACAGTCTCTGGATGATGTCATCAGTGATGTCACTTGAGATGTCATCAGTGATGTCATCAATGATGTCACTGACCATGTCATGAGTGATGTAATATGTGACATCATCAGCAGTGCATTGCGGGGGCGCGAGTTATAGTTAGCTGAACTAACTATAATGGGGTAATTTCTCTGTTTTTGTACGAGTGAAATGTCCAACTAACTATAACTTTCCCTAAAACTTATGGCTTTTTCAGTGAATTTCTAAGGTTTTTTAAATGCTAATTTCAAATTATAACGTGTCTGAAACCTATGTTTTTTTCAGTGAATATATATATATATATATCTTATATATTTACAGAGTGACGGTAGCTCATGTCTCATTAAAACATCTATATATAACAAGCATTTGCAATGCGATCGGTCTCGCCTTTGGGATCTTATAAGTGTTTACACATGCATTATATTATCCCATATTACTGCAATGGACTATGTGGCAGTGATTATTAGTGTGGCAGTATATTTGGCACTTGTTGGCTTTAACTGCTAACAGGGTTAATTACCTTGCATCTCACAATAACAAGTGCGAGAATGTCTTTGCTTTGCAAGGCTGTTAAACACCCTACAGGCTGTATAAAAACATGCAGCAGAGCCGCAGTGATAAAACATTATTGGTTCTATCCCGTGGTACAGCTGGATGGACTGGCCCCTGATTGGGTGATTAGCAAACTGCTTCTTGTCGCATCTATTATGAATAGTCATGCTTTTTGCGAAAATGAAGAATGAGCTGATAACCTGTGGCGCTGTCGAATCTCCGAAATGACGTTTCCTTGGCTCCCTGCCTGCCCTCCTGGAGCTACGTCTTTCCGTGGTATTTTGCATTTTTCCTCCCAGCAGTGAACCTTCATAAACCGGTTACATGCCAGCTCGGGGGCCCGTCCAGCCGCCTCTCTCTTACCTGTCACGAGGGCCCAGTGCCTTGAGGAGAGAAGCGGTACAGAGAGAGAGGCTCTGCCCAAACTAAACGAGTGTTACTGCTTGGCTTTGACTGCACTGCCTGAAAGAGTGTCTGTCGTCTCAATCAGCCCTGGCTTTCTACTACTTACAAATTGACTGGCAGTTATAAGTCAGTTATTGCCCGGCATGAGAATAGCGGCAAGTTAAGGTTGGCTTTATGAATGAATCAGGGCGGGTTAAGAAAGCGCACCGCCCCACTGCGCCATTTTATCGAAGCATTATGCCTGCTTTTTATATAGCGCGAACCGTTGCAGCACTGTATTATAAAGGTTATGTTTATAATTATTGGTGCTGGTTTCGTTGTGTGTTTCTAATAAGAGAAGAAGATATGTTATGCCTTTAAGGCTCCTTGGAATGATGCTTCAGAGTTCCATGCAGCCTCTTGCAGGAAGGGGGCTATTCTGGTCAACAACAAAGCTGGCTAGCCTGGGTGGACCCCGCCCATGTTGGGGTGTACATAAACTTTCGATACTGCATCTTTGTGCCTCGGGATGGTGAATGCAACAAGACGCATCTTCCCTGGAGTATCCTCGGAAACTACAGCTTATTTTTACCCACAGCTTGTGCCGTGAAGTCTTCTTACTACACCAAGGACCCAAAACAGCTCAGCAAGACTTCTACTACACCTCTGTCCATGAGAATCCATGACCGGTGCACCTGGCACTTTAATGGTTACTTCGTATGTAAGGCACTTTGCATTGTCCATGGTAGCATCCAGGGAAAGGCCTGAGGGTCCTTCAAGCAGAATTCTAACGGTACTCCCAGAACAGGACACTACTTTCAAATCTAGCACCCAGCTCCACATTCCTTCGTAAAGAAAATAGGACATTGGCAGGACAGAATTTTCAGTAAAGGTGTCGAAACTGAAATATCTGGTCAGCTGATATGAACTATGCAAGAACATCTGGAAAACAGAAAGGAAGTAAAAACATAGCGGTTCTCAAGATGAAGACACAGAACTGACCTGGCACACTGGCATCAACACATGAGTAACATTTGCGCTCAGAACTGAAAACTCCTCTCAAGAGTGACCTTAATGTCACAGGAACACCAGAACTGACTACACCACAGCAGGTCTCTAATCAGGCTGGACAACAATTACGCCCGTTTAAAATATTGCTTGCCCGGTTGCCCCACTCATTTTTACCAGAACAGACCGGAGTTTTACTCTCTAGCTCAGGTCTGGATTTGTAGAACGATCACAACATGTAACTGGCAATCTAAATCCTCTAGGCTAAAATTATAATACCAGGCAACCACCATCAAGCCACCTAAAACGATGCCATACAAAAATAAGAGGTCAAACAAGCCAATGCAAAAAGAGATCTGCTGCTCGCCTCTTCCATCTTGAAGGTTCAATTCCTGCAGGTTCCGCTCTCATCCCTCGCTGTATTCACTATTGAAAACCCTACAGCACTAAAAAATATTTAAGAACTATAAGAAATCATAAGGGATGCCTGGGACATAGTCCATCCAGATGGGTTTCTCTCTTGTCTCTCTCTAGACCCTATAAGAGTATCCTCCTTGCTGCACCCAGCACTGGGGGTGATGCGAAGTCTTCGGTAGACACTATAAACTAAACATGGGACTGCAGAGTACCCAGCATCAGCTAGCAGCTATAATAATGAGAGTGCGCCGAATTTCATTCTCCTCTTCCCTCCATCACAAGCACTATAAAAGCCCCGCCCTGGTCACCCACCTGCAAACCACATTGGCCGACAGCAAATAAGACACCCTTCCAACCAAGCACTCACCACTCACACGAAGTGCTATACGGATGCAATTACAATTACAAAACATTTACATAAGGCTCGGATCCTTTAACACTGCATACAGAATCTGTGTCTGTTGACACAGTCTGCTGAAAACATTCAGAGGCCGGCTTACATTATTTTCCGCACTATGATTTGAGACATTCCTCTACCCAGAAACAGCATCAGGGACTTTATTGGCGTGGCCTACTCCTGAAAGTCAGGAGTAGGCCTGGAGTTAAGTCACACCTCCTAACAGAAAATACTTTGTGAATTCGGCCCTTAAAGAGAACCAGAGAAGGCTGGCAACATATTCACAGAGGATAAATAAAGCCAACAGATATGCCAGTCTACCGTCAGGATTTTTGAGAATAATTCCGCATGGTGTGTTTCTATGGGTGAGGTGGAACCAGATCCTCCTTTCAGGGAACGGATGAGTGGGAGTACGTACTGCTATCCATGTGGCACTACAGCTATCCATGTGGTACGACAGCTATCCATGTGGTACTACAGCTATCCATGTGGTACGACAGCTATCCATGTGGTACGACAGCTATTCATGTGGTACGACAGCTATCCATGTGGTACTACAGCTATCCATGTGGTACTACAGCTATTCATGTGGTACGACAGCTATCCATGTGGTACTACAGCTATCCATGTGGTACGACCGCTATCCATGTGAGATGCACAGCTATCCATGTGGTATGTACAGCTATCCAGGTGGAATGCACAGCTATCCATGTGGTACTACAGCTATCCATGTGGTACGACAGCTATCCATGTGAGATGCACAGCTATCCATGTGATATGTACAGCTATCCAGGTGGAATGCACAGCTATTCATGTGATATGCACAGCTATCCAGGTGGAATGCACAGCTATCCAAGTGATATGCACAGCTATCTATGTGATATGCACAGCTATCCAGGTGGAATGCACAGCTATCCAAGTGATATGTACAGCTATCCATGTGATATGCACAGCTATCCAAGTGATATGCACAGCTATCCATGTGATATGCACAGCTATCCAAGTGAGATGCACAGCTATCCATGTGATATGCACAGCTATCCGAGTGATATGCACAGCTATCCAAGTGATATGCACAGCTATCCAAGTGATATGCACAGCTATCCAAGTGATATGCACAGCTATCCAAGTGATATGCACAGCTATCCAAGTGATATGCACAGCTATCCATGTGAGATGCACAGCTATCCATGTGATATGCACAGCTATCCAAGTGATATGCACAGCTATCCAAGTGATATGCACAGCTATCCAAGTGATATGCACAGCTATCCAAGTGATATTCACAGCTATCCATGTGATATGCACAGCTATCCATGTGAGATGCACAGCTATCCATGTGATATGCACAGCTATCCAAGTGATATTCACAGCTATCCAAGTGATATGCACAGCTATCCAAGTGATATGCACAGCTATCCATGTGAGATGCACAGCTATCCAAGTGATATTCACAGCTATCCATGTGAGATGCACAGCTATCCATGTGATATGCACAGCTATCCATGTGATATGCACAGCTATCCAAGTGATATGCACAGCTATCCAAGTGATATGCACAGCTATCCAAGTGATATGCACAGCTATCCATGTGAGATGCACAGCTATCCATGTGAGATGCACAGCTATCCATGTGATATGCACAGATATCCAAGTGATATGCACAGCTATCCAAGTGATATGCACAGCTATCCATGTGAGATGCACAGCTATCCATGTGAGATGCACAGCTATCCATGTGATATGCACAGATATCCAAGTGATATGCACAGCTATCCAAGTGATATGCACAGCTATCCAAGTGATATGCACAGCTATCCATGTGAGATGCACAGCTATCCAAGTGATATGCACAGCTATCCAAGTGATATGCACAGCTATCCATGTGAGATGCACAGCTATCCATGTGGGATGTACAGCTATCCATATTTACATCTTCTTCGGGAAGGTTTGTAGGGAAACAGAGGGAGGTGCCTGCCTATTAAAATGCAGTGGGGTCTGAGTTGAGGACATTTGAGGATTCAGTGGGTTCAGCGCCAAAGCTGTATGCATACACTCCCAGAGGAATTCAGTGTTGTTTTTTTTAATACATCCAGTGGTTTTTACAACCATTTTTGATCAAACATTTTAATAGGCTCGTCTGGAACAACTGTAGCAAACCTTCGGAATCATAGTGGATACAAGGCTCTCTACTGTGGGGAGGGGAAGTCAGGCCCCTCTGTGTCACCACATCCTACAACACAGCGCCTTGTTACACCACAGCAGCCTCTGGGGAGAAGAAATACAAGGCCAGCTCATAGGAGCCCCGAGGTCGGGGGTGGCCGGTGCAGTAAACAGGTGGCGCGCCTAAGTTCGAGTGCAGCTGTAGGCGCCCGTGAAGTCTAATGTGAAATATTAATGTTCAGGAAACTCAGGTTAGGTTAGGTTAGGCTAATTTATAGAGCGCAACAGCTGCCCCAGCAAAGGGGCATCCCGGCGCTACGAGCAAAGAAGGCAGCTAGCAGCAAAGAATCCATCAAAACAGACAGGTTGAAAAGCGTTGGATTCAACGCCGAGCCCTGCGGCACTCCTTGTTTGCTAGAATGGGGTCTGGAGGCGAAGGGAGGGGCCGACACCAGAAAGGACCTCTCCGAAAGAAAGGAGATATACCAATCCATGGCACAACCCATTATGCCAGCCTCCTTCAACCTCTGTATCAAAATCTGGTGAGATACTGTATCAAATGTGGCACTAAGATCTAACAGGATTAGTACCAAAGTGCGTCCCTCATCCAGTGCTGCTTTTAGTTGTTCGATTGCAGCTAGGAGGGCAGACTCTGTGCTCAGGCCCGGACGAAACCTGCACTGGGAGGAGTCCAGTATCTTATTGTCCTTCAAGTAACCTGACAAGATAGAGTTGACATAGGCTTCAGAGATCTTAGTGGACTAAGAAAGTAGGGAGATAGGGCGAAAGTTCTCTGGTTTTGTCGGATCAAGGGTGGGCTTCTTTAATAGTGGCATCACCCTAGCCTGCTTCCATGACCTAGGAACCTTGGCCATTGACAAGGACATGTTAATGACCTTCCTCAAAGGTGTTAAGGGCACAGTGAGCAGTCCTATCAACTGGTCAGGCTTCCTAGGGTCAGCCGGGGAGCCAGATTTAATCTTACAGCAGAGTGCACGTAGCACATCCTCGGAGATTGGCGGAAAGGTAGTCGGTGTATGAACGACAGGGGGCACAGCCCCAGGGTCGAGGCCCATACTGACCTGAGGGAATGATTTGTAGATGTTATCCACCTTGTTCATAAAGAAGGCAGCGAGGGCCTCACAATGTTCATCCGACTTGATGGCAGACTGGTGCCCCAGCATTTTTAAGGTTTTTAAGAATAGAAAAAATCCTTTTTGAAGGGTTGTGACTGTTTTTGATGTCCTCAGCATAGTATGCTGCCCTTGCCTTCTGGACAGCCCTATGATAGTTTTTAATGGCTGACTGATAGCAATTCTTCATTAAGGGGTCAAAATATCGCCTCCACGCCCTCTCTATTCGCTTGCATGCTTTACGCATCTTGGAGAGTTTGGTATTGTACCATGGATTCGTTGTAGTACTCCTACATCTTGATAATTTGGCAGGCATCAAGTCATCCAGAGGATGCTGTAGCCTGTCTAGCAGTGCTTCACTGGCGGTGTCTGGGTCATACGGGCAGCTGGGCATACTTGACGAAAGGATGGAACTAAAGTGGTCAAAGTTTAGCTTATGCCAGGGGTGCCAGAGCAAAGACTCTGGGATGATTTTCGGGAAGGCATGTCCCCGGTCAATGACATAGGGACCAGATAGTGATCAGACCAACATATCGGGATAGGGTTCGAGACAGAGAGGTGTAGGAGGTTGTAGAAGACAGGGTCAAGAACGTGTCCAGCAGAATGGGTGGGGTTGTGTACCAGTTGATGTAACTGTCAGGCCGCTAGGTCAGCTAAAAAATGTGCTGCTTCTCTAGGTTGAGTGTTCACGGGGTCAGCGCACAGGAGGTCTAGAGTGCATGGGGCTGGGGCTAATGCACTGAAGTATTGTTGAGGCCGAAAGTTTACCGGATCAGCCAGTGCACTGAAGTTCTCACTGGAGACGGGATGGCATTGCCAGTATACTGTGCGTATCCACAGGTCAAGGGTGAGCAGGGCCCCTGCACTGGAAGTATCCTTGAGGCGATGGGATAACAGGGCAAGTATGGGTACCTGATGTAGAGGGCAAGAAAGGCAGTACCCAGGGCACCTCTGATGTGGAGGGTGAGGAGGATCAGTATCCTGGAGGTACTTCTGAGATGGAGAGTGAGGAGGTATGTGCACTGAGAGTGCTCTTGCGGTGAAGGGCAAGGAGGAGCTCCTCTGATGTGGAGGGTGAGTAGGGCCAGTACCCCAGGAGGTACCTGTGATGTGGGGGTGGCTAAGGCGAGCAACCTGGAGATACTTCTGTGGACGAGAGTGGGGAGGACCAGTACGGGGAGTATAGCCCGTACACTGATGCTTGGGCCTCTAGACTTGAGCTGGACATGCCACTGGGGTGGAGGAGGCGGCCTGGTACATTCAGCTACTCTGTGGAGTAATGGGTAATGGGCACCACAACACCTCGCTGGTTAGTAAGGTAAAACAAGCATCATTGGGGTTTAAAGGATCCTCACAAACCAGGTACAGGTGCATTATTGACAAGGTATGCCGCTCGTACTAGAGCTGTCCTTGCGAGGATGGATAGCGCTGACCCAGTGCAGTGGTGTACTGCCTGCAGCGGAAGAGCGCAAAGCCACTGAACTGAGCTACCCTTGGGAGGCATGTAAACTGCCCTAGAAAGGGAAGAGGCCAGGGCAGTACACTGGGGCTTTCTCAGTGGGGGAGGGTCTCAGGGTCAGTACACTGGATGCTCCAGGTATGGCGAAGGGGGTGCAGGACCTCTCTGCTTTTTGACTTTTTACTACCATAACCATAACATCTCTCCATGCCTCAACCCAACTCTCAAAAGTGGTCAACGGGCCGGGCAGGAAATAGAAACACCAGTCACAGTACTCACATCCTCCTTGATCCTGGGAGTCAGCATAAGAGTCTTACTGGGTATCTAAGTGTGTAAGTGTCTGAGTGGATCTGTAAGTGGGGGTCAGATTGTCTGAGTGGGTTTGCGAGTGCCTCCATAGATGTGTGAGTCAGTCTGTCAGTGGGTGCATGAGTGTTTTGAGTGGGTCTGCAAGTGGGTGTGAGAGTCTATGAGTGAGTACATGAGTTTCTGAGTGGGTCTGTGAGTGAGCGGATGAGTCTCTAAATTAGCCTGTGAGTGAGTTGATGAGTATGAGTGGGTCTGTGAGTACATGAGTCTCTGAGTGGATCTGTCAGTGGTCTCTAAGTGGGTCTGTGAATGGGTGTATGAGTATCTGAAAGGGTCTGTGAGAGGGTGCATGAGTTTCTGAGTGGGTATGCAAGTTGCTCCGTGAGTGGGTGTGTGACTCACTCAGTGGGTATGTGAGTGGGAGCTTGAGTGGGTCTGTGAGTGGGTGCATGAGTGAGTGGGTGCGTGAGTGTCTAAGTGAGTCAGTGAGTGAGTGAGTATCTGAGTGGGTCTGGGAGTGGGTGCATGAGTCTGCTCATTTTTTTGTCCTCTGTTTTGCCTTTTCTGCTTGTATTTCTGACCTCTACTATGCCCTCTTCTGCCTTTCCAACACGCTTTTCTGCCCACTATTGTGCCTTTTCTGCCTTCTGTTTTCTCTTTTCTGCTCTCTGTTATGCCATTGCTGCTCATTTTTCTGCCCTCTTTTTTATCTATTTCCACTCTTTTTTCTGCCCTCTATTTTTCACAGGAGAGGAGGTCCGCACATCTCCCCTTCATGGGCTGATTTGGATGCTGGGGAACCCCATCCTCTGTGCCCATCCTTAAAATATATGTAATTAAAAGGTAAGGGTGGGGGGTCGCAAATTCCTCCCTGGGCCAATTTCGGCCTGTGGACCCCATTTCTCGGGTTAGGCCGAAATGTGATGGGAACCATACAGCCCCACTCCCTGGGCCGATTTTGACCCCAGAGACCCCAGTGTGCAAAGGGACCGGGGTGGAGTCTCAAGGCGGCCGCGTTCCCTGCTTGCTCCTGGTCTACTACCGGACCCGGCACTGCTATTGCACACAGGGAGCAGTTGGAAATGCAGCTCCATGTGTGCAAGAGCAAAAGTTTAATTTCTTTCTCTGCCTGCATGTCTGTGGACAGGGAAAGAGATGAAACCCCCAGTTCTAGTTGGCGCCAGCACTTTGAGAGCTCCCGCCCACTGGAACCGGAGTGTTTGCTTTTGCTTGGCGAGAGCTTTGAGCTTCCACCAAGCAAAAGTAAACAGCTATGTCCCGGGGATGGGCGCCCCAGGACACAGCAGGAGCCAGCCCAGGGGGGTGGCGGTCTTCAGGGCCATAATTGGTGGCACTGCCCCCCTATTTAATGTTAATTGTAGCCCTGTGGAGGTGTTGGTCCCCGGGACTATAGCCCTGGGGAGGTGGTGGTACCCAGGGCCCGGGGGGTCCATAGCCCCTGTGTATTTTAAGTTAACCTAAGCCCCATAGAGGTGGTGGGCCCCAGGGCTTCAAGGGGTTCCACACGGGCCCCACCCATTCATTTTGTTTTTAGCCCCGGGGAGGTGGTTGGGCGCAGGGTGTTCCGCGCAGCCCCCCACCATAATTTTAGCAAACTCCGGGGAGGTGGTGATTCCCAGGGCATAAAATGGCCATGGAGGGGGGCCAAATGCTCCCCCCTGCTTTCATTTAATTAGAGGCATGCCCCTGAGACCTGGTCCTACCGGGTGCTCTATTAACAAGTTCTGTCCCTCGTTAAGTTAAAGCAATTCTGTTTGTAATTAGGTGGCTTTTTCATGTACATAACATGTATATATGTATGCATATATGTATATGTATGCATGCATTAATATTTGTATTGATATAGATATGCAGATGTATGTATATGTTTATGTATGTATATATATATACACATACATATAAATGCATATACATATATATGCATATATATACATGTATACAAATTCAAAAATTCAAAAAGTACTTTATTCGAATTTAAAAAATTCATTAAAGTCATGACATTACAGGGTATCATAAAATTCCATTAAAAAGCTTGTACAAATTCCTTGAAATTTAAAACCAAATAATTTTGACAATTTAAGACAGACTAATTCATGGGGTTTCCATCATTTCTCGAGTGCGGATAATAAGTTTCAAGAAAGTGCTAGTGCGGAAGACTAATTCTTCAGTATCCAAATTGAGCAGCATCAAATATTAATGTTCCAAGGAAATAGGTCTATGTCTCCTAAAGTATGGGGTTAAAAAACATTTTACATATTTTAAATAAAATTTGCAGAAAAAGAAAAAATGTAAATCATTTTGTGTGCTCACTCCATGTTGTGTTGCTTACTTCTGTACTGCTCCTTTAACCACATACATTCTTTCCTATGTCATTGCTGAATGTAGAACCTTGCATATGTCATTCTGATGTGCATTCTTGGTAAGAGTCAGTTATCCATTGATGCTGATCTATGCTGGATTAATTGTACTGTGCTCTTCGATTAAATAAGCTTCTACCTTAATCATCCTTGAATTTATCTTCATTTCACTGGCGACGGGATTCGAAGAGCAGAACCCACGTGGATGCCTAATTTGGGATTTCATCTTATTTCTTCAATTCTCTAAGAAGGACTTCATTCAACCTTGGACTTGGTAATTATACTGCGTTCTCCATTTACCTTGGATCAATCTTATATGCTCTTGCATATCTTAATTTTTAAGCGCTTAACTTTTAAATACGAGCCTTTTTTTTTTGCGAATAGAGTAACAAGAACTTTGACTTTAACTTCTCCTTTAAAAAAAATTCAGCATTTCGTTCCAAAAAAAAAAACTACATTGGAACTACATTGGAAACTAATGGAAATTGGTGACATAAAGGAAGTGTTTTTTTGTTGTTACCGCTTTTATTGAGAAGCGTCTTAAGTTGTTTAAGCGTTACCGTTATTTAATACGCTTGCCTATTCGCATTCAGCTCGCTCCAGCGCTCGCATTAATTTTGAAGGTAAACAATTCTGACCAACGAATTGCTCCAGCGCGCACATCAATCTCGAAGGTAAACAATTCTAATCAACGTACCTTTGCTGTGCCACGGTGTTCTTTCGTCAAAGCTTCTTCAACATTCCGCTGTGAATTCTGGGAGTTTCGCTGTTAATTCTGGGAATTACGTGTGACGTAACACGTAACGGCGGCCATTTTAGTAAAGTTTGAAGGCGCGGACACCGCCGTTTCATGGTTTGCTGATAACTTCAACAAAACTGTTCTACCTTAGAAAGGGAGCAACTAATTGGATTATTTTAATAGCGGTTTACCTTAACGGTGATTCGCACACCTTGTCCTACCTGATTAACGAGTTACTGTCGGCGGTGATTCGCAAAAGAGAAGAAAAGGATTAGTGCGATTTCAACAGCGTGTTACAAGTAACAGTAATTCGCACACCTTCTCTACCTTCAAGCGAGTTACCATCCACGGTGATTCGCACACCTTGTCATTGTAATATTTTATTATTGTTTTACAGTACATTTTGATTAGTTGATTTACAGTACATTTTTTTTTATTGCATAGCTTTCATTGTATGTGTGTTTTAACACAGTTAATGATAGATTTAAAGCATTAATCCAGCTAATTTCACATTCTGTTAAATTATTGTAGCAGTGGGTTAATTTAGGATGACTCAACCTAACTACAATATTAGTCCTCCTCAAGCATTTTGGGTTTCTGGTAATGAACCACCACTTAAGTGGTTGGAATGGAAACCTTATTTTTGTAATTACATTGATGCATTAGATGAGGATGGAAAAATGTCTCATGCTCAGAAAAAGAGACTTCTTCTTCATTCTTTAGGTCCTGTTGGACTAAAAGTTTATGAAACTATGACTAAACCCTCCTTTCCTGGTGATTTAAATGTTTATATGTTAGCACTTCTACATTTAGACACTTATTTCGCTCCTAAAGTGTGTATTGGCGTAACAAGGTATAAATTTTTCTCTAGGAAACAGACTAAAGAAGAAAATATTGATCATTTTTTAGCTGATTTGAAGAAATTATCCTTGGATTGCAAATTTGGTGTTATACAAGAAGAGTTAATTAGAGACCAAATCGTTATGCATTCTTACAATACCTCCATACAGGATAGGTTATGGATAAATGGGGACTCTCCTCTTGATGATATTCTTGCCATCGCACGCAAGGCAGAAATGTCTGGCAGATGCGCTACTGTGATAAAGAATGATAATAGTGCAATGTCCAATGATGTAGTTTGCAAAATTAACGCTACGGACAGGAAAAAGTTTAACTATAGTTCTAGGCAATCTTTTGGCTCTAACAACAAATTTTCTAAACATCCTCAGTCTTCCTCGAATGCTAAACTTAAATGTTATAGATGCAACAGTTTAGACCATTTGGCTGACTTTAAAGGATGTCCTGGGTTGAAAACCAAGTGTTCTAGTTGTGGGTTGAAAGGTCATTTAACGAAAGCATGTAATAGGAAAAAGAGAAGCAAAGTTAATTTCGTTAATGACATTGATGAGGAAGAGAATTTTGAAAATGATGTTGAAGATAATCTAGTGATGAATGTCCATGATAAGTTGGTTTTAAGAATAAGAGATGAGGACATGGTTAACAAACCTATTTGTACAATGAGTATTGGTGGTGTGGTTGTAAAAATTTATGCCGATTCGGGCTCACCTTATACCATTGTTAATGAAGATATGTGGAAATCCTCATTTATTCAACAGGTGGGGGAGAAATTATTACCATCAGATATCCACCCTGAAGGTTATTTAGGAGACCCTATTTCCATACTGGGTTTTCGTTGGTTTGTTTTCAGGTTCAAAGACAGGGAATGTAGAGGGAAATTGTACATTTCAAAGAAAGGACCACCTGTTTTAGGGTGGTTCGACCAAAAACAACTCCACATTATCTTGGATCCTAATAGTAAAGAACAAGTCTTAGTAGTTGATGACTGTTCTATAGTTACAAATAGCATTTTAAAGAAATTTCCAAAGGTTTTTAGTAAAACTTTGGGAAATTTAATTGGTTTTGAACATAAAATCATACTAAAGGATGATGCTTGTCCAAAAGTGCACAAGTGTAGAAATGTGCCTATTTTGGTGAGAGATGAAGTCAGTAAAGAACTGGATAAACTTGTGTCTACTGACATCATAGAACCTATTGAGGCGAGTGAATGGGTTTCGCCAATTGTCGTCGCAAGACGGAGCAACGGCAGAATCAGGTTGTGTGTAGACCTAAGGTATTTAAACAACAACATTGTGGTTGATAAATTCCCGCTTCCCAAAATCAATGAGATGGTCTCTAGTGTTGGTAATGCCCAGTGGTTCTCTACCATAGACCTATCGTCTGCATACCACCAGATCTCTCTGTGCCCTGATTCAATGAAGTTTACGTCTTTTGTGACACCTTTTGGTTGCTTCCGTTATAAACGCATGCCGTTTGGCTTAGCCTCAGCGGCTGCTGTTTTTCAACGGCTCATGTACCAATTATTCAAGGGAGAGAAAGGTGTCAGATATTTTCAAGACGATATTCTGGTCTTTGGAGACGATGAGAATGAGCACTTATCAAGGCTACATAAAGTTTTGAATATTCTTGAAAGCAAGGGTCTTACAGTTGAACATTCCAAATGTAAATTTGCTCAGAAAAGTGTAACTTATTTAGGCCATATCATTGACGCAGAAGGGGTTAAACCCAAACCCTCCTTGGTTTCTGCAATCTCTGAGGCTCCTATTCCTGCAAGTAAAGATGACATCAAGTCGTTCTTAGGAATGGCTGAATTTTGCTCAAAATATGTTCCTAATTTTGCGAGTGTCTCATACAACATTCGACAACTTTTAAAAAAGGGTGTGAAGTTCGAATGGTCAAAGTCTTGTGATGAAGATTTCTTGAATATTAAGAATGCTATTGCCCAGACCACTGCTTTGCACAGTTTTGATCCATCCTTCGAGAATGTAATTACCACAGATGCAAGTAACAAGGGTTTGGGAGCGGTTTTAGTGCAGATTGATGAGAAGGGGAAGGAAAATATAATAGCTTATGCCTCTAGATCCCTTTCTCCTTGTGAAGAGAAGTACCCTATAATAGAAAGGGAGGCCTTAGCTTGTGCCTGGGCACTTGATCATTTCAAGTCTTTTGTATGGGGCAAAATGTGTTTGTTACGAAGTGACCACAAACCATTAGTTAAGATTTTGACTACCGAAGGAGTTATCAATGCTTCTGCTCGCCTGGCTAGGATTTCTATGAGATTACAAAATTTCATATACAAGATTATTTATGTGCCAGGTAAAAGCAACGTTCTGGCTGATTTTCTGTCAAGAATGCCTGTAATGTTAGAGGAAGTTGATAATAATGAGTGGAATGAATTGCAAATAGCATATGTTCATGATGAAGGACTTTCAGCCTTTAGCAAGGAAGAGTGGAACAAGGACTATCTCGCTGATGAATGCTTACAGAAAGTTATCTCTTTCACTATTGAAGGTTGGCCAGATAAAAAAGATGTTCTTGATGATAATTTAAAACCTTTTTGGGAGATTAGGTCCGAACTCTCTGTTTCTCATGACACCTTATTAAGGGGTGAAAGAATCGTTCCCCCTGGTGGGTTGCGGGAAGGAATCATTGAACTTTGCCATGAAGGTCACCCTGGGATTGTTAGATCCAAATCCTTAGTAAAGAAATTATTCTGGTGGCCTGGTTGTGATTCTCAAATAGAAAAAATTGTTAGAGACTGTACCATTTGTGCTTCTGCAGACAAAACCTTGCGTACCTGCCGTCCTCCTATGTTGGAGTGTTCTCCTCCAGAATCTACTTGGGAATCGGTTTCCGTAGACATTATGGGTCCTGTTCAGGATCAGGATGGTTCTCAGAGGTATTTAATTGTGATCATTGATTTGTTTTCTAAATGGCCTGTGGTCAAAGTTGTAGAAAGAGCAGATACTGATTCTGTTTTAAGTTTTCTGGATGAAACTTTTGTCACTGAAGGTATTCCTTCTTGCATTCTCACCGATAATGGTGTTCAATTTTTATCAATTAAGGCAAAAAGGTATTTTAGTAAACTTGGTATTAGACACAGGACTACGTCTCTTTACAATCCTGGTGGCAATGGTGTTGTGGAGCGTTTTAACAGGGTTTTGAAGAACACTATTCAACTTTCTATTAGTAACAATCTGGATTGGCAAACTCAGATTGGAAAAGTTGTTTGGAACTATCGCATTACTGTGAATGACTCTACAGGTATTTCTCCTTTTGTTTTGATGAAGGGTAGGAACCCGCGTTCTAAAGCCAGTCCCACTTGGTTATTTTCTGGTGAAATTGATCCCTACTCAAAAGATTTAGTTAAGGCACGGTTAGTTCAGGTCCACGATAAAAGTAAAAGATATCATGATTCGAGACATGGATCAAAGGAGGTGACAATAAATGTTGGAGACTGGGTCAGAATAAAAAAACCTTTCAAGGTACAGAAGGGTGAATCTTCTTTTTCTGAACCCTTCCAAGTTTCGGAAGTGTTGAAAAATTCTGTTAAACTCAGTAATGGGAAAGTTTGGAATTTAGGTAGAGTTGCCAGATGCAATCCTAGTTCTTCTTTTAAGGTCAATGTTTCCAGTCGAGTGTGGAAACCTGAAGATTTGGAGGTTGATGACTCTAATAGTGATTTGGATTCTTCCCATGGTTCTGGGATTATGAGTTGCCCAAATTCGTGTGAAGTCCCAGATCATAGTTTGGTTGTCACTAGTAACAATAACTCAGATTCTCCCAGCGGTACTTCCGAGGAGTCAGTCGTCACCCCTAGGGAGGATTGTTTGGTTTCTGGTGAAGATTCTTCTCTCCGCCATTCCTCGAGGAAGAGGGTGGTTCCTTCGTGGCTTAAAGACTATATTACTAGTAACAGTTAAAGATCATATCACTAGTAACAGTCAGAACTTTATCACAACTTTGTTAGTGTTGCTGCATTTGTTTTATGTTGCTGCAAATTGTTTTATTCATTATATGTTTCTTTTCTTTCTGTTTCTTTTTTTTTCTTGTTATTATAGATAGGGGGATGTGTTGTGTTGCTTACTTCTGTACTGCTCCTTTAACCACATACATTCTTTCCTATGTCATTGCTGAATGTAGAACCTTGCATATGTCATTCTGATGTGCATTCTTGGTAAGAGTCAGTTATCCATTGATGCTGATCTATGCTGGATTAATTGTACTGTGCTCTTCGATTAAATAAGCTTCTACCTTAATCATCCTTGAATTTATCTTCATTTCACTCCATCACAAGGACAGAAATTGCAATGCGTTTTTGGGTAATAACCCAGGGGAAAAGATAACAGAGCTCTTACATTACCAGCCCTTAGGCGAAACAAAAGCGCCCCTTCCCAATTAGACATTGGTAGGGTAAGGTAGAGAGGTAGAGGATACCTGTGCATTCCATTATTCACATATGCTTCCACGGTTGATTTACTAAGTGCCTTATGTGTCCTCTCAGATTTTTAAAGTGCATATAGTGCAAGTTGTAGCTCCCTCTTATCACTGGGCATGATTCTGGTGGCATCCAAGAAAAGATTACCTTTGCCCACGCTACATAAACTTTTGTAGACTCCAGAGAGCCATGGGATCTCCATGCCTTTGTCACAACCCAGACAATCACTTATGACTTCTTGAGTCAAGGTGGCTAAATCGTTCCTCCAAACGGAGAGCCAGAAGAGCGCAGGTCTCGACCGAATGAAATCACACATAAAATGCAGGTTCAATTCCCTGTGGCAAATATATTCAGAGGTGGAAAATGGTGCACCCAGAATTTTCATGCAGAACAGGTTTTCTTCTAACTGGATACAGTGAGTGTTTGCCTGGCCCCATATCTCTGCCCCATATGTGGCTACTGGGACACATTTCAATTTAAAAAAATGTAAAATAGCCTTAGTGGCACCTATTTTCCTTGGGCGGGGTAGGCTGAGGATTGAGTTGATGGCCTTTGAGAACTTTCTCTTGCAGTGGGCCATATGCCCACTCCACGAGCCGTTCGCAGCAAAGACCATCCCTAGATATGGAAATTGGCTGGTAGATTGTAATATATTACCCCCCTACTGAAATGGAATTGAGCTGTCGTTTCCCTGGCCCACATGACATAATAAAGGATTTTTTAAAGTTTACATGTAGGTCCAGGTTAGCCATGTATTCAATGAAGGTTTTCACCAAGATGCGCAGAGAGTTAGGAGTGCGGCCCATAAGGACCGCATCGTCTGCGTAAAGTAAAGCTGGGAGTAATTTCCCATTAATTCTTGGTACATCTGGTGACGCCTGCCTTAATGAATTACTCAGCCCGTTAATATAGATGATAAAAAGCAGGGGTGCTAAAACGCACCCCTGTCTGACACCTCGGCCCACCTTAATCCTGCCTGAGGTTTCCCCACCCAGTCCGATCCTTACTTGGGCATTGAGATAAGTGTGTAGAAATGCCAGGAAGTGTACTAGGGATTTATCTAGTCCGTAATCCGTGAGAATGGCCCAAAGTTTCACCCGATTAACTAGGTTAAATGCGGACGATAGGTCCATAAAATCTAGATAGAGCGGTGAGGATCGAGCAATATTATATTTACCAATTATTAATTTAAGGTTCAAACACTGCTCGACCGTACCGATCTTGCTTCTAAATCCCATCTGACAAGGGCCCAATATCCCGCTTCCCTCTGTCCATTCCAATATCCTATTGTAGAGTACCCTCCCCAGAATCTTAAGCGTGTTGTCCAATAGTGAGATCGGCCTATAGTTAATCGGGGCAGATCTATCTCCCTTTTTGTATATTGGCACAATAATGCTAGTTGTCCAGGTATCGGGCATGGGGGCTAGGGGCACGCTGTTAAAAACATAAGATTGGGGCCCAAAAATCCGGCTTCCATTTAATGATGTCTATTGGGAGGCCATCAGGGCCAGGCGCCTTGTTACCAAGGCTCTGTTTGATGGCTACCTCTACTTCCTGTAATGTAACTTGCAAACAACTTAATTGTCCCAATGTATAACATGATTTCTCTCCTGTTGGGGCGGCATATATGTTACAAAAATGTTTCTCCCATGTTTCACTCGAGATGGTACAACTAATATTAGTCAAATGTTGGCCCGTATTCCGCATATTCATTACTGCGGGCCAAAAAGATTTACCATTCTTCCCACTAGCAGAGTCAACTAAGGCCTCCCAACGCTCCGCCAGTAGGGTAGCCTTTCGTTCGCCCGTCTTAATTTTGTATATCTTCCTTGCCATTCTTATCTCCAACGGGCACCTTGGTTTGGAAGAAAGAGCCTTACGTAGGGCCCTATTTGCCTGTGAGCAGCTATGATCGAACCATCTAGGTTCCTTCTCTGCCTTGTATGGTGGTACTGAAAGAAGGGATTTTATTATTGAACATAGTTGGACAAACTCGTCAATTTTGCTTGTGTGACTCCCGTCTGTAGATATGCAGGAATTAATCAGGTACCCGTGTTCTCCTAACACGGTTTCCATTATGTCCCCGCTATCTACTCCCGTCCATTTTAACTTTAGGTTATTCGTTGAAGGTGTAATATCTCTTGCCCCATGAGCAGTTGCATGCGCCGGTCTAGTGCCTACGCATAAAGCTGCTAACAGCGGAATGTGATCTCCAAAGCATGTGGTAAGCACTATGGCCTCTGTAAGCTGATCAACTAAGCACGGGACATATAGATGTAATCGATAGTCGATAAGCAGTCTCTGCCTCTAAAGGTTGGTACATAATCTTCTTCCGATATATGAAACAAATCCATAACATTGGTGAGGATATGGTCATTAATGAAGCACTTTAATTCTAGACCCCTACGTGTAGCTGAATCGACTTGTAGTTTGCCATACCTTGAGATACCCCTGTGATTTTTGCATTAAAATCTTCTCCGAGAACAATCCCTATTTCATCACCCAAGGAATGTTGTTGTACTAAATCTGATATAGTTTTGAATAATTCAACAAAATTCTTATTGGGGACCGAATTAAAATCATTGTTATAAAAATTAATCAAATATAATGGAACCCTTCTCTTATATTCTGTTATTTGGATATTTAAACTTGCTGTACTGATACCCGTCAATAGCCCTCCAGAGGCACGACCAAAATCGGATTTGTGTGCCAGCACACTAGTGCAATGGTATCCATCTATATGTAGGTCTGCTGTGGCCCATGTTTCCTGAAACATTATTATGTCTATGCCACATAGGGTGTATAACCAATCGGTGTCAGACAGTCGCGATTCAAGGCCTGCTACGTTCCAGCTTAAAATGTTAAGGTCTTGAGTTTTACTGGGTTCTTTAAAACTTCGGGCGCTAACTGATTTGTTAGTTATAATGGGTTCTGTGTGCCTTGAGTTGGCCACTGCTACAGAGCAAACAGTTACCTCTGGTGTTAAACATTCCAGTGTATCTTCCTTTGCCATATTACCCTCTGCTAAGCTTATTTGTGCATTTTGTGGGGTTTGTGCTGCAGATCGTTCATTTTGACATATTACGCTAAGTGATATAGTTCGGAGTCAATCTTGATCATCCAGGTTGGAAAACGCTTGTTCAGAGCGGTTGAAAGTTGGGACATTATAATTATATCTCCCGGGATTATGTACGGTGGGTTGATTGTTATTTCTATTGGCAGGTGTTGTCTGTTGGTTATGGTAAAAGAAACCCAAGGGTAGGATGTGAATATCCTCCCTTCCCATGTGTGTTGTCCCGGCCCTTTCTAAAATAGTTCTCACTAACTCTGGGGAGCCAAAATTCAAAACTATGCAATCGCCCTTTGTGTGTTTATTGGAATTACCTATTCACGACACCCTGCGCACCATTTTAAACTGTTCGAACAGATGGTTGCCTAATCCAGTTTTAGTGTTTAGTAAATGTAGGGCTTTATTTTTTAAGGAAAACCAATGTTCCTCCATATTCGGTTCGATCGTCGGGACGTTGGAAAGCACAACAGTGTAGGGTGTGGATTCAGGTGGTAGGCTAAAGTTTCCCTTTCTTTGCTTAGCAAATGTTCCTCCACCGTCTTGTCTCTCTAAGCCGTTTTTGCCCCCTGATGTCTGCCCTGCCCGAGTAGAACTAACAGCTGGCAACTGTGCGTTATCATTGTTGGATTTAGTAGATTTGATGGTCTGCAAGTTCTCAACTGTTCTGATAATTCCTGGAGCTGTGGCAGTATTGACCTCTATGGCCGAATGTGCTGTTTGTCTATTTAGAGTTGGGGGCCCCCTATTGGTCACTTGGCTAGTGGGATGCAATATTTTTTAATCCATGATTTTCAGGCGATTTTCAATAGCCACAAGTTTATCAAATAGTGGCTTAAGCAGAGCGTTTAGCCTCCCCTCTATTTTAGTCATGATTGTATCTTCCCGCTCATTTTCGTGTTGTTCGCTAGGATTTGTTGATGTATTTATAGGAATAGTAGTGGGGCTACTGGCATGCGTTTGTGTGTTCCTACCCTCCTTTTCAGGTATATTGCCCGCAGTTTTAGCCATTTTACGGTTTTGGTGTGTGGTAAGTGGTGCCTTCCCTGCCTTTTTTTTCCTTGCTACTTTCTGAGAGGTGCCCCCCTTGGCTTTGTGTTGTGTCTGTCGTGTCACTCTAGCTACTACTGGGGAGGGTGTTGGTGTAGGGGACGTAGTTATGGTAATGACTTGTGGTTTGACCGGAGTTTCAATGCCAGTTATTAAAGGTTCTAGAGGGACCTGTGGGGCGAGGGTTGAACCAGAATTGTCATTAAGCCTATCTTTTTTTCTGGTCAATATTAGTATTAATAAGGGATCCTCCCAATGTGTTACACTGGATCACTGAAAGAATATCGACGGACAGAATATCGACCATCAAAAATATCGTTGAGAAAATATCGACAGTCAAAATATCGAGTTTCTATCTACAAACAGGTAAGTACAAAAATATCGAGTTAAAAATATCGTTTACAAAAATATAGTTGTAAAAAATATCGTATTTACTAAAAACAGTGTTAAATTAAATTAATATTAATAATTAATTACTAAAATATACTTACAATTACTTAAATTAACTTATAATAATTAAATAATTAATGAAAGTTAAATAAATATTTTTTTATTTCATGTTTATTAAACATATATATATAGTAATAAAATATAATAAAATAATACCCAAAAACTGAAAACTGACCCTGAACCCTAAAAATACCCCTTTACCCAAAAACTAAAAACTGACCCTGAACCCTAAAAATATCCCTTTACCCAAAAACTGAAAACTGACCCTGAACCCTAAAAATACCCCTTTGCCCAAAAACTGAAAACTGACCCTGAACCCTAAAAATACCCCTTTGCCCAAAAACTGAAAACTGACCCTGAACCCTAAAAATACCCCTTTACCCAAAAACCCAAAACTGACCCTGAACCCTAAAAATACCCCTTTACCCAAAAACCCAAAACTGACCCTGAACCCTAAAAATAAAAATGATATTACTTCACTTACCTTAAAAACGATATTACTTCACTTACCTTAAAAACGATATTTTGGCTGTCTATATTCTGTCCTGTCGATATTTTCTCCAAACGATATTTTGGAGTCGATATTATGTCCAAACGATATTTTGGAGTCGATATTATGTCTGTGCACCTGTTACATTCTGTGGAATTCCTACGTTGTTCTAGAGATAGTCTACGCGGTTCTAAAGAGAGTCTTCTCTGTGTCAATTCAATTTCCTTTATTAGGACCGACTCTGCTCTAATGAGGAAGGCATCAAGGGTTCCCACTACCCCTTGGCCCGCCCTTTCCTTACGAGTCCCCATGCCAGAATGTGTAAAGGCCACAATTAGTCAATAATATACACGTTTACACTTCAGATATATCAAGGAACGTAGACAAATACTTATTCTGAAGACCTTGTGATTAAACCAAGATTTACACAATGTCTATATAGAAAACAAAAGAGCAAGAGTCACTGACCATTACAGGATGTTCACAATATTCATGTCTCTAGTCCGGCGAAATCCCAGTGGATAGATGATAGTATCGTGGCCCTGCCCTGCCTCATACAGCCCCGGACGGCCACAGACGGCCCTCCCTTTGCCCGGGCTTCGCCTGGCGCGTCCTGCGACGCGGGGGCTCTCGTGACTTTTAAGCGCCTCCGGGCGCAGGATTGGCGACAGCGGCCGCAAAGGATCCCGGAAGTTGTAGTATTCTCCCTCCACCCGGCGGCCGCAAGATGGTGTGCTGCGGTGGCGGGAGGGAGAACAAGGCAGCCAGCGAAGGTCAAGAGAGCAGGAGGACAAAGGTGAGCGTGTACCCGTAGCAAAAAGACTCTGTTTCCAAAAAGCGCCCGCTCCACCGGGGCTCTCGTGACTTTTAAGCGCCTCCGGGCACAGGATTGGCGGCAGCGGCCGCAAAGGATCCTGGGAGTTGTAGTATTCTCTCTCCACCCGACGGCCGCAAGATGGTGTGCTGCGGCGGCGGGAGGGAGAACAGGGCAGCCAGCGAGGGTCAGGAGAGCAGGAGGACAAAGGTGAGCGTGTCCCCGTAGCAAAAAGACTCTGTATGTGTGCGTTTAGAGAGAGGTGTAGAGGTATAGAGGTAGAGAGGTAGAGAGAAGTAGTCGAGAGAGAGAGGTAGAGAGTGAGTAGTAGAGAGTAGAGAGTGAGTAGTAGAGAATAGAGAGTGAGAAGTAGAGAGAGTAGAGAGTAGTAGAGAGAGTAGTAGAGAGTGAGTAGTAGAGAGTGAGTAGTAGAGAGTGAGTAGTAGAGAGTGAGAAGAAGAGAGTGGTAGACAGTGAGTAGTAGAGAGTGAGTAGTAGAGAGTGAGTAGTAGAGAGTGAGTAGTAGAGAGTTGAGTTGTAGAGAGTTGAGTAGCAGAGAGCGAGTAGTAGAGAGCGAGTAGTAGAGAAAGAGTTGTAGAGAGTGAGTAGTAGAGTAGTAGAGAGTGAGTAGTAGAGCAAGTAGTAGAGAGCCAGTAGTAGAGAGCGAGTAGTAGAGAGTGAGTAGTAGAGAGCGAGTAGTAGAGAAAGAGTAGGAGTGAGTAGTAGAGAGAGAGTAGTAGAGAGTGAGAAGTAGAGAGTAGTAGAGAAAGAGTAGGAGTGAGTAGTACAGAGTAGTAGAGAAAGAGTAGTAGAGAGTGAGTAATAGAGAGTGAGTAATGGAGAGTGAGCAATAGAGAGTAGTAGAGAGCGAGTAGGAGAGAGTAGTAGAGGGTGAGTAGTAGAGAGTAGTAGATGGCGAGCAGTAGAGAGTAGTAGAGAAAGTAGTAGAGAGTAGAGGAAGAGTAGTAGAGAGTGAGTAGTAGAGAATGAGTAGGAGTGAGTAGTAGAGAAAGAGTAGTAGAGAGTGAGTAATAGAGAGTGAGTAATAGAGAGTGAGTAGTAGAGAGTAGTAGAGAGCAAGTAGGAAAGAGTAGTAGTGAGTGAGTAGTAGAGAGTAGTATAGAGCGAGTAGGAGAGAGTAGTAGAGGGTGATTAGTAGAGAGTAGTAGAGTGCGAGTAGTAGAGAGTAGTAAAGAAAGTAGTAGAGAGTAGAGAAAGAGTAGTAGAGAGCGAGTAGTAGAGAGCTAGTAGTAGAGAGTAGTAGAGGGTGAGTAGTAGAGAGTAGTAGAGGGTGAGTTGTAGATAGTGAGTAGAAGTGAGTAGTAGAGAGTAGTAGAGAAAGTAGTAGAGAGTAGAGAAAGAGTAGTAGAGAGTGAGTAATAGAGAGTGAGTAGTAGAGAGTAGTGAAGAGCGCGTAGTAGAGAGCGAGTAGTAGAAAGTATTAGAGGGTGAGTAGTAGAGAGTAGTAGAGGGTGAGTAGTAGAGAGTGAGTAGCTTACTTTCGTGAAATGTTTGCGAAGTGAAATATAGCAGACAGCAGAGTAGACATGTTCAAGGCTTTGAAGACACAAAATAATTGGGGTGCCAGTCCCTTAAAAGATGAATCCTGGTTGTTTAAGTCCATTATTTTGTGTGTGCTAGACATTCAAGTACCCTTGCTAGGTCATGATGGCCCCTAGAGCGGTTCTCTTCCGATCACAGAAGTTATCTTTGTGCACCAGCGACCAGTAAGCTCTCTAAAATGATAGAAAATCTAGAGGGATCATATTGGCTCCCTACTTCATACTTGCTCATTCATCACCTTTACAGGTGCACATAGGATTAAATTCTTAGGTAATGTGTGACCAGGAGCAAGATACAAAGTGGCTAATGCTAAAAGTTGAATTGCTAGTGTCGAACAGCGGGTCCCAGGAGTAAGCAAGTCACTGCTTGGTGCTTCTATTCGGAATGGCAAAGCGATGAATTACATCTACTGTCGCATCACACTGCTCCCAGTCGCTGAAAACTCACTTGAGCATGGAGCCACAGCGCCTGTTCCATGTCGAAGAGTGTCCCCTGTTGGTTGTCACATAAAAGCAAGAGGAAGCCTCTAACCAAAAGCATGTGCAGCTCTGTAGTAGGTGACTGATCATCCTCTCCACAATATGTCCTTTGAAGCCGCTGTACATTAAATGCACAGACAGAATCAGGGAAGAAACAAAGTCAGGAAAATAACCTCTTCTGTAAAACGTGAAGTCACATTTCCAACATATTCTCTTACTTCAAAAACCCATTCCAAATGGATCTGGATTAACCAAATGACAGTGGCGCCAAGAAAAAGGAGGAGAAAGCTAACAAAAGACAAACAAATACCGTCAATGCACTTGCTCCCTTCAATGAAAGAGAAGCTGCAAAATGTTGATTTATTCATGGCTCAGTCCCACGTCATCACATTACTGTCAGCTATCGCCAGCCACGGCCGGTGGTAGGTGTAACTGCAGGGCGGTGACGAAGGGAGGGGGAGGGGTTTGTAATGTATGGATTACGGACTTTAACAGATAAGTAAACATATAACTTAATAAAACGAATTTTGTTGTGTGCACTACATCACCAAATGCAATGCAGTGCGCGCAACGAAGTTCGTTTTATTTATTTATATGTTTACTTACCTGTTAAAGTCCGTAATCCATACATTACAACCCCCCACCCTGCCCCTTCACGTCTCATCCCTTTATATACGCAATGACAGCTGAGAAGAACAAGAACAGCCCGTCATGGGAGGGACAGAAGATGTGCATGCGGGGACTGCCTTTACTGGCGGTGAAAAAAAAGTCCAAAGTGTATCACACCGCCAGTTAAGCATCCAATTCCCGCATGCACATCTTCTGTCTCATTTGTCTCCCCGCGTGCACGCTGGAATCGTATCGATTCCAAAAGGGCTCTGCATGGCAGAGTAACACATGCGCTGCTTTCGCCAGGCCGAGTCCTAAAAACAAGAAGAGGAGACGGCGCTTTGTTTTATTTTTTCAGTTTTGCTGCGATTTGCGGATCCACCTACGAATTTGCAGCAACATTTGGAGATTTTTTTTTTTAAAACCCCAGCCGGATCCCTCTCGGACTCTGCCACCACATCTAGAGTGTCAGGGTATTCCTATCCTGCCCCTGTTTCTACATTTTCAAAATTTTTTGGGAGAATCGGCTGTACTTGAGTCCCAAGATTGCTGTAAACACTTCCTGATTTAAGTGTTGGCAGCTAATTAGATAACAGCACGGGGACTGTCTGATCCGCTAAGGAGGTGCACTACTAGATATTCAAATTTGGATTTCGGTTATTACCTCTAAAACTGCTGAATGGGTTTACACCAGACTACTAGAAGGCACTACTCTGAACCAAGATCTAGCTTTCTGCCAAATGTGTTATAATTCCATTCAGTGGTTCAGGCTGTAGTTTTTAAAAACCCTGTGGAAATTAACATGGAGAAAACGCGTTGTGGGCCAACCCCCTCCTTTTCTCAGCCCCTGCTTGACGAATTACCCAGAAACTTTCAAGACAGCAGCTGAAGTAACTGGCAATTAGTTTTGAAAATGGCATGAAGATTCATCAAACAGTGCCAAAGTTAGTAGCAAAACAAAAAACACTTTTTCTATGGACACCAGGTCCTAACTATAACTAACTACTGTCAACTGCCACTAGGTGCCAAGAAAAATTTACGTTCTTTAGTAGATAATTGCCTTTAAATACTAGAACTTTAATTTTAGATGTGTTTATTTTTTTAAAACACAAATATCAATTGCTTAGGATTCGGATCGGTCAAGTTCTTTGCAAGCCCTTGGGGGTCAGGTCTAATACAACTACATTGTCCGTATATAACAGGCAAAATATTTCCTCCCCCTCTCTTTGGGAGGTTTGCCCTTATGAAATGAAAAAGACACTGGTAGGTCATGGATATATAGAGAGCAAAGTAATGGAGCAAGATGGCAAGCAGGTTTAAGAACATTATTAGTCGGGATGTTTGTAGAGAGGCCTCGAGTTTCTTCCAAAATACCCTGGCCCCATGTAGATGAATGGAGAGCCACTGATAAACAGAGCAAAGATTGGGGAATACATATACAGGGCTTCCTCCATAAAGGCGGCCTATCGACCGGATCATAAGCAGTTGAGAAGTCTATAAAAGATGCATAATGAATGAATGAATTTATTGTGCGATTGAAATAATTGTAATTTTTTTATCAGTACTATCGCAATATTAAGTACAATTTGCTCAAAGAAGACAAAAAAAGAGCATGATGTGGCGCTTTCAGACAGTTTACGCATTGGTAATATGGAATTGATGGCATCAAACACGCATGCGTAATGACACCATGACATCACCTAGCAATTACTTTTGTTTAAACAAAGGTCAGCGGCCAGCTTCTAGCAGACAATATTCAAGTACAGGGGGTGAGCTACGGTAGCTCCCTCGTGTGGCTGGGCAAGGTGTCGCATAATGAATGTCAAAGGATGAGTCATTGATAAAACAAACACCTTATAGCGGTTCCTAGAACTTTCATGTAAAGTAAACATTGTACAAACACCAGAGTCAAAAAGTTCAAACGGAGAGAAGGAACAGCTGGGATCCGATTACGAATGTGCTAGTGAGCTGGATAAAGTGCAGGTCAAGTTTATACTGAAAAACATCTTAGAGGCTTTGCTAAAAACATTTCATGTCAAATAAACATTATAGAAAGACCAACACTGACATTTATGAAGGGGGGTGAGAACAGCAGAGATCCGATTACAAATGTGCTAGTGAGCTGGGCAGGGTGCAGAGTCAACCTGCAACCGAGCAAGATGGACGGGAGTGTTTCCAGATAAATTAGATTATAGTTGGAGACGGGAAGCGTCCGTTCAGTGAGTCACTGAGACCAGTGCTTAATTTGAGCAGGGGGGCTGCCATTGGGGGAGGGGGTGGGGCCGGGGCTCACCGGCACTTATTTTGCCACATCAAACATTTACCCAGTGCTAGAGAGGGAAAAGCAGACTGAGCGGGAAGAGGGAGGGAAAAGAATGAGGGGAAAACCCTCAGCAGAGAGAAGGCACGGACTTGGAAGAGTGAGATAACGGGGCAGGGAGAAATCTCACCATGTTCAGAGCCCGTAATTATATGTGGAGACTCTTTGATCCTGTTTTTTTATTTACTGAGACTTAATTTACAATTATTTTCCCCTTATCATTTTTCCTCTTAGACCCAAATAATGAAGGGGTTCTAAAATAGAATTCGAGGGGATCAACAAGACGGCGCAGCCTTCATATAATCTTTCGGTATGTGCACGCTTGCTTTTATTACCAGGTCTCCATGTTTTGACCTATCTGACATGGTTCTTGTCGCGAAGTTTGAATATACTGCAAAGGCAACCTCTAATGTGAGTCTCTCTGTTCCACATTATATCTTCTAACAGGCCCCCATCGGGAAGGGCAAGAGTAGGCTGCTCCGTATTTTAATAAGAAAGTTCCAAAGAGGTAATAAAGGCGCTAATACCCTAGTGGTCAGAACATTTAATTTGTGTTGCTAGGCAAACCTAATTTATGGTATAATACTCCACTCTACAATATCATTGAGAGTGTAATTTTGTTACATAATCCTCAATTTTTTGAAGGGACAATCAGCAGGGCTACAAAATGTGTGATCACCACTTAAACGTTGAAGTACCCTTTACATAGCGAGGGTCCCACAAATAGATACAGGAGGTAGGTGAGCTAATCCTCCCCTGTGTTAAGTATACATTTTATTGAAACAGAGCGATATGAGGCTAAAGTGTTTGCCTGATTTTCTCAGGTAGAGGTATAAAGCCCCTTCTGCAAGGAGCACTACTTAGCAACAGTATAAGCCTTGGACTAAAAAATCAGCATCTCCTTCATCTCATAGGGCTATGGATTTGTTTTTTATGGAATACAAGTATGAGTTTTTAACTTCGAAATATATAGCCTAACATAGTGAGTCACTTGTATGCAATTATATAATTACAGTACAGTGATGACAGTCGATAATTGAGATCTGCTGATCACTGTTGCAAGATCAGGCAGCCCTTTGAACAACTTTTAGATAAGATTATTTGTGTGGAATGTGCATGTGTGGGAAAAAACAGATTCTTCTATGTGTGTTTTCTTCTCCATCTACCTACTCTTCTCTTTTTTATTTTACTTAGTTCATTCAGGAGGCCAAATGTAATGCTGAAGGTTCAAGGGACAAAGTCTGATTAATTGATTATATGTTAAAGAGTTAATCTAACGTTTAGGAATTTAAAAGAATATATTGTTTGATATGATGTTTTTTGCTTCTTGTTTTTCATACACAGACGCAAACCTGGTTCCCTACTTTCCACGCCTACAGCTCTTGCCCTCAATCTTCTGCGCCCCCTACCGTGTGTCACAACAGAGGCAGTGAAGTCACAGGAAGAAGTGAGTGGGGGTTTGGTTAGGGGTGGGTGGGCACACGAAGTTCATGACACACGGGCAGGTATAAAAGACTGCAGGTGCGTGCTGTCTGCAGTCTGTCTGTAGGTGGTTTGCATAGAAGAAGGACAAGTCCCAGACAGGTCTCTTTAAGGCGCCGGAAACTCGTTTCTGGGCGCACAGAGCTGCTTTTATGGACCACCCGAGGATGTGGTCTTTCGAGGTTTTCTTGCACTTTGTGGCAATTCTAGGCATCAGCCGAGGTGAGTGAATATAAACATGTATTTGTTTTTTGGTATTTAATATTTTTTTCTTGTTAGAAAGTGCAGACTGCTGAAGATAAAGAAATGGGCATGGCCGTGGTTTTGTTCTCTTGCTTTTTATTCTAACTTCTGAAAACTGCACGTCCTGGCGTGAGCGTTTAAATGCTTTTCAAGTAAAAATAAATAAATGAGGATGTATACTTAGACAACGCCCCTAATTATTACAACATTATACCATCCGTGAATGGTTTAGACGGTGGGTATAGTTAATTTTTCTATCCGACAGACCGCTGGTGGCGCACCATGAACAAGTGGGGAAGGGGTCCCTCAAGGTGACCCTCAGACTGGACTTAGCCCAGGAAGTCCCCCCCTCCCCCAGCCCTCTCTTGGTTTCCTGAGTCTGACATGGGCCAGGTCACACCTGAATTCACCATCACGAAACCACATGATTGAAGATAAAACAATTCTACAAATTCACCAAAATGTAAGGTCCGGGCAGAGCAGTAAATGCCCCACGCGGTGTAGTAGGTGGGAGAGGGGCGGCAGTGGAACATCACTGCAGAGGTTTCAGACTGCTATGTGTGGCATTTTCATCACTTCTCTGCAATTATGAGTGACATTTCAACGACTATGAGTGTCCCTTTACTGTGAGCAAAATCAATACACTAAAATTTGCAGATTAACAGTCCCCTGAGGCACACAGCATCCGGCATTGATTTGGGTGGAAGATAGGCCGAGGGGCACACAGAGAGCCGGGCTGCAGCGCAGTGAGCCTGGAGCTGTATAATTACAAGTCCATCGCGCGGCTCGTGAATACAAGGTCACTGCAACGTTAACTACCATGGCAGGCAGCTGATTGACCCCACGCTAAGCGCAATTATACTTTTGAGTCAGATTAGTAACACTCAGTGCATGAGCCGGGATTGCAGCTCAAAGTACACAGTGCGCGGCGCCGCTGCTGAGCCGGGATTGCAGCCCCGGCGTTTGCTGAGGGGTCGCTCTTTGCAGCCAGGAGGACTCTCGGTGCTTCGATGGGCGCACAGCGGAGGAGAAGTAAAGGAGGCTCGTAGGCGCTAGCGGGTAAGTAGCGCTTTAAAGATGCATGCAGCGCTTTTAATATGAGCGCCTCGGCTCGTGGTAGAGGAAAAAGGAGCCTCAGACTTAAACCTTCCGGCCGAGCTCCCTCACCTGTCTCTGATCACGGACTGGAGGCATCTCTCTCTATGTATGTACGACGTGTATGTCATCTCTCTGTATGTATGATGTGTATGTCATCTCTCTGTATGTATGATGTGTATGTCATCTCTCTCTATGTATGATGTGTATGTCATCTCTCTATATGTATGATGTGTATGTCATCTCTCTGTATGTATGATGTGTATGTAAATGTAAATGTATAGGCATTTATATAGCGCACTACTTACCCGTAGGGTCCCAAGGCGCTTCGACCGCTGCGAAACCCTTCCTGGCTTCCCTGAGAGATGGTCCCTTAATGGGTATCTCCAGGGTGAGACCAGGCATCCCCGGCGGTCTGGTGGGGCCGTTAGTGAAGATGAGGCAAGCTAATGCCCAGAGTTGCCGAGTGTGATCGCTGATCAGAGTGGGCACCGAGGCGAGAGAATTATCAAGTCCGCTGACCATGGTCCAGAAACCTGCCGCGCCGGGAATCGAACCCTGGTCCCGGGCCATCCTCTGCTCTCGGGTCTGCCGCCTCTAACCAGTGAGCCACACTACTTCACTATGTCATCTCTCTATATGCATGATGGGTCTGTCATCTCTCTATATGTCTGATGTGTATGTCATCTCTCTATATGTCTGATGTGTATGTCATCTCTCTGTATGTATGATGTGCCGCGGCGCTTCAGTAGGGACCAGTGCCCCGTCCTACCCTGCGGAGCTGCAGAGGACAGGACCGTCCGTCACGGACTATGTGCCCCCTCCCGGGAGAGCGAAGAAGACTCACACATGCACGCCCTGCGGGGACCTTTAACCTTCAGCAGTGACATTCCCAAACCTGGCGCGGATACCGGATATAACATTATTTAACGTTATTCCTGCACCGGCGAGTATTGATTGTCTTTCTGAATTCTCAAATCTGTTTTAAACTGATTAATGTTAAACATCCAGTTCGCCTCACAACGTGCCTGGTTCTTGGCAGGGCTGCACTCCAATGGATTCAGCGGAGGGGGTGGGTCGTTGCTTATTGCGGGTAGCACAGCGCTCACCCCTCCGCCAAGGGCCTGGTTACAGTCGGATTGTACCTCTAGGCAGGTCTTTAAGTAGGCCGGGTCCTGCCAGTACGCAGCACCGACAGTTTTTAACAGCAAGTGCCAAGATGGGCCCCTAAAGGGCTCTCTATTTTTACCCTCAGAGTGAAAAAAACTGTTAACTCTGCATTACTACAATCCGTAACTTCAAAGAGACTCGTTTTTCAGTTTTATATAGCGCAAATATGAAGCGCTTTACATGCGTACCCGTAACATTACATAGGGACATATTCATTTTTTGAATCATAGGAGGTCAGGCTCGAGCCTGTTTTGTCAGCTGGAATGTCGGCAGCGCTAGCCTTATGCCAGAACTTCGCCCACAATAACTGAAGCCTTTTCAGTATTATATACAACCAGATGATAGTTGTTGCTTATTTATTTTATGCAACGTACAACCATAGACAACGCCAATAGTCCTGGCTCATTTTAGGTGTAATGTTTCTTGTATTATATATCGGGATGAATGGACCGAAGCAGCAAAATACCAGTGGGGCAGCACACTATGCGAAGCACAGATTTTTAGCTTAAAGTGTTTAAGCGACTCCCTTAATTTCAGCGGCCATGTCCCTATGAGCGACCCATCCCCCCCCCCCAGTTTTTTTCAACCCACTTAAAGCCCTGCCTATAGGACAGTTTAAGAGCCACAGTGATAGGCAAACAGAAGGAAAGTGGGAGCACACGCCTCACACCCCAGCATTCCATTTGCAACAAGGCATCATATCAATCAATCAGGAGTTTGTTAAAGCGCGACTACTCACCCGTAAGGGTCTCAAGGCGCTAGGGGTGGGGGGGGGGGTTAGGGGGGGTGCAGGTTCCATTCCATCAAGGAGGGGGTCTGTCGAAGAGCCAGGTTTTGAGGTTTCTTGCGAAGATGGGGAGCGATGTTGTCTGTCTGAGGTGGAGCGGAAGGGCGTTCCATGCTTTGGCCGCGAGGAAGGAGAAGGAGCGCCCTCCCGGTCTGGTCTTTCTGGTGCGGGGGACCACAGCGTAGGAAAGCTGGGCTGATCGTAGGGTCCTTTGGGGTGCGTGGAATTTGAGTCGACTGTTCAGGTATGCTGGTCCGGTGCCGTGGAGGGCCTTGTGTGCGTGCATCATAGTGCAATATGGAGGCTAATGTATAGTCCCATTAGCAAACTATGGATGTGCAATTTGCACACCAAATGGTTTGCAAATGGGAATGCAATATTTGTAGTAATAGGTCACATCACAAATTTAACGTTTGCAGGAGGTCACAAAACAAGCTACCTAATGAATATTAACAAGGCAGGTCGTAGTTTACTACTCTGTGTGATTGGCTGCAAATGCAAGAATGGAGGCCTGGAAGGGGCAGCTGACCTCCACCCTGCCTAAACATTCCCAAATGTTAAGCCCCCACCCCTCTTTTAAAATTGTTAAAGCATCCCATGTCCATGAGTGATGCTGCTTTTGTTTAAAAAAATGTTTCCCATTTTGGAAGACCTGATAGGGAAACGTTGTTGTTGTTGCCTGCTGCTGCGGCGAGTGAACTCTTTGCCACATTTCCACCTCGAGACCGGACCCACCCACCTGCCTCCCGCTGTCTCGCCGGTTTAGTCAACTTACCGGCCTGACCGACGAGTGGAGTGCGGGTAGGGGACCACAACTCCCAGCGAGCCCTGCTGCACACATGACATCGGACGGCGCCAGGCGGCGCATAAAGGTGCTGTAAGCCCCGCCTCGCGGGACGCCGGGCAAAGCCCGGGCAAAGGGCGGGCCCTCTAAGGCCCTCAGAGGCCGAAAGAGACCGGGCTGGGCCACCTCCCTTGGCTTTGCCACTACACCGACAAAGGTAACCACCCCCTATGTTCTTGTACAAACTGGTAGTGGCTAATTAAATTACCTATGGAGGCCAAAAGCAGGGTTATGGCCAAAAAAACTCCCATGCATACAAGATCAGTAACCAGGAAATTGACACTGGCGCCAACCCCATTACCTACTCTAACCGCAATTGACAGAATGCTGCAACAAACTATTGGGGTTGTTGTTAATGCTATTGAAAATACTGAGAGACGATTATCTCTCCCACCAAGTATGTGTCTTATAAGCCAAACCCCACAAGTAGTAAACTCACCTGTAAATACATCAAGTGTGACAGATTTATTACATGATTCAATGCTGCTACAATCCTATGTAGGTGTGCCGGGAAATGAGTTGAACCAAGTTGATATACCGCAACCATTAGAACCTACTGTGTTTGCTGCTAGGGAGAGTAGACTGTCACGAACTCCGAACCTGATAACAAGTGAGATAACTCATCCTTTAATATCGAATGATGTGCCTAATGTCACAGTGGAGATGGATGGCTGTGACACTAACGACATTATACCCATAGCTGATTCATCTAGCATTAGTCTGCTAAGTAGTACGAGCAATTACGGGTCTAATCGACCTAACCATAAATCCGCTCACAATAGGAAACTGTTGGTTGCTAATAGATTGGGCAAGGGATATAGATACAAACGAAAGAAAGATCCAACCCTAACTAACACAGAGGGTTTGGCTCAACAAATAGAGAGCATGATGAAATCCCACATTGCACCAGTAACCAAAAGATTAAAGGCCTTAAGTGAAAAAGTGGAGAACTTGGAAAAACTGGGTTTAGCTAACTTAGATCTCTTAGAACACCTTGGAACACAAGTAAAGCTACCTGTAATAATGCACCAACTGGGAAACCCAGTAATAATAATAACAATAAGCAAAGTAGTGCAAGCAGAGTACCTAGTATTCCAACCCCAGCAGCCACAGTAAGTGAATCGAAAAAGTTACCTGCCATTGGGCCAAATACAAAGATGGGTCAGAAAGCCAATGCGGGACAAAGGGAGACAGGTGGCCCCATTCATAACAACAAGAACATGTCAACACCTATGCGACACATTAATAACATTATCCCTGCTATGATTAACCTACCACCAGAATGTAGATCGTATGTAGCTATCCTTGCTAATGTCCCTAAACTAAAGCCCACCCAATTCGAAAACCAGGAAACCCTGATAAACAAAACACTGTACTGGCTTGCCAAAAACTGTGGATTTCCAACAAGAGGGGCAAATCAGATTATTTCCACGCAGAGAGTAGGATGGGTGGGACCGAGTAAAAAGGAGATAAATGGGGACTGCATAGTTATAAATTTCAGGGCTCCCGAATGGGCTAGAGACTCGATTTTAAATGCACCTATGCCCTCTAACCACGAATACAACACTACCCTGCTCCCCCTAGACTATTTTTTACAGGAAACAGATAGGAAGACAAGTCACAATGCAAACTTTTAACCACCCTGGGGCTGTGCATCCTAATTATCTCAACGTAGCTAACAAACCAGCACCATTGTATAATGTATGGGACAACTTCACAATCCCGACCTTTAATAGATTCCAGGTGTTTAACTCACTAGATGAGAATGATTGACTGAAGGAAACACCCATAGTTTTTCATCCTGAAGTTACTGTAGCTGGTGGAATAGCCACAAACGAACAGGGGTTACGGGGTAAAAATCGGGCAGAAGGTGATAATGTGCCAAATATGATTAATAGTGACCAGTGTAAAAACAATGATATAACCATGCCGAATGTAACCATCATTATGGACATAAATGTGAATGTGATTCTAGAAACACCAAGAGTGACTGATCACCCTGAACCTTTACATGGCAGCCCGGATGACTCTTTAAAGGTTATTACTTGGAACATAGCGGGGGTTGCTGCTAAAGTATCTACTCCATTTTGGGAAGATTTTATCAAGCAGGGTTACGACATAATATGTCTACAAGAGACGTGGCATAGAGCACAAATTCACGTCGACGGTTACACTACATATAGCGTGAATGCAGTAGCATCTCTGGCAGGTAGAGCAAAGGGTGGTTTAATGACTCTGGTATCCACCACCCTAACGGAGTTCAGCCCTGGTGGATATATGGAGGTGGGTCAGCATGCATCAGTTCTACGTCTGGTGCATAGTAAAAGTAGGGATCTAGTTATAGTCAACTTCTATAACAATATTGTTGGACCCAACCGGGGTATGATTGTATCAGACATAGAGCGGGCAATAGAAGAAACACTTGCGATATCAAGTAACCGCCCGGCAATTCTCTGGGCAGGAGATTTTAACCCTAAAGCATGTAGTTACGCCCAGAAGGGGGTTTGTGGACATCGTGAAGAATACTCTGGTGGTAACAGCACAGTTTTTAATCACTTTCCACACACTAATTATGGAAGTGCACTGAACAATCTAGTAGCCAAATTAGATCTGGAGATACTAGATTGTACAAAGAATAAAAATAATGAGAAGTGCCCAACATTTAGAGGGAGAGATGCCCATACAAACATTGACCATATCCTGGTATCTAACGGATCTGTTTATTCTAAGGTCTGGATTATAGAACAGCCAGTGAGTGACCATAACAGCATTTTTCTGGAATTAATGGGTTGGGGCCCAAATATAAATGTGTACGGAAAACCTATCCAAGGGATTACGGCTGTAACACCTAATGGCATGAGGATCAAGTGGATTAAAATAGACCCCACACAATTTATGGCAGATATAATTTCTAAATGCAGTAGCGAGGTAGGCTATTGCTTAGCACCTAATGTGATCCCGTCTGTTTTACTTTCCAACTTTCAGCAAATAACGAAAACAATTGAAAACTCCCTTGTGGCTAGAAATAGGAAGCCCAGGAGAATTAAAGCTGTGTGGTTTGATAAGCACTGTGCCCAGTCACTAAAAAAAATAATTTAAAAAAGCACTTGAGGAGGAGCTACGCTAGCAAGCAAGATGGCCGCATAAGCTCCCGGCTCCGCCGACCTCCGCCAGCAGCTCGTATATCCTGCAAGTTATCCTGTTTTCCAACCGGACTCCCGTATATATGAGGAGTGACTGACTCTGAAGGCGCAATCCCGAACTTTTTATCACACCGGATGACGGAGATGCGCCGTGTTTCATTTTCGGCCTACCTGGGAGTGGAAGCCGGGGCCTCGATTTCTAACCCATCCGGGCTGGAATTGAACATCATCGGCTGTGAACCTTGGGCTTTGCCCGGTCTCCCGAACGGGGACATAATCTACCTGTTTTAAACGGCGATTTCGTATCCTGCCTGCAACGCACACGCCACGGCGTGACACATCGTTTGCTGCGGCCCTGTATCCGACGCCCGGAGACATAGTAAGCTTGTCGGGGGGGGTGCGGACGGGAGCCCCGACCAGCGGCGAAGGTGCAAAATTGTGAGGTGAGAGCGCCCGTGGTTGGTGTCCGCTCCAGATTTGCCTGCTTCCCCGGAGTGGCCGGCCTCCCGGGGTCTGCATCCTGATCTGTTGCTTACGAGAGGAGATGGAGGGGACGAAAGACACACCACCGCTGTGCGCCGTAATGGCGGCCATTAGAGCGCTTCACTCACAGATCATCGTCAACTACCGGGCACTGTCGGTAACAATGGATGATCTTTGCCGGAGACCGGACAGCGGCTTTTTGCCATCATCGCTGCCAGCGGTGCCACCAATGAAACATCGTGTATCCAACTTCGAGATCCCTGTGCAGACGCCGGATCCCATTCGCGCTGCTGATTCCTATGAGACAGATCGCGCGCCCGTGGACATTGTCAGCGTCCCTTGCTTGAACCCTATCTCGCCGAATATCACTATGGACAACCTTGACTGCCTTAACAAGATCACCTGTGACTATTGGAAAGTTTTATCATCCTTCCACGCTTTTCCTCGCTTGCTCTGTGGAGATCGTGAACTTTTATCCTTTATTTGGCTTGCTCATACTGACTTGAACTTTCATGAAAACTTTACCTCTCTCATTGTTGCAGTGGCCTGGGTTATAAGTGCTCCATTGGACATTCGTACTGGCCAGGGTTAACTTGTGGGACTTTTTAGGATACGTGAAAATAATTTAATCTGCTGCTGGGATTGTGACCTGTGAAATGCGGGAGTCGGGTGGTATGTTTCGTACTTACCCGGGTTGATTGTGCATCTCGCTACATTTATTTTGCACTTGTTTCCGGGTGGTCGCGTCTGGTGGAGGGTAAGGGAGTCCGGGAGTGTGTTTTTTTTGTCTCTCCTCCTCCGCTTCTTTCTCTCTTTTAGGGACGTTTCTGGGCGACAGGCACGCTGCTAGTGGGTTAGGCCGTAGCCATTGCAGGGGTGCAGGGTGGTGGGGGGGTTTGTTATTTTGCCTTTGTTTTGTTCTATGGCCCCTTCTTTCTTCTCTTTCTCTCTCTTTAGGGTATTCCTCTGGGCGACAGGCACGCTGCTAGTGGGGTAGGCCGTAGCCATTGCTGGGGTGCAGGGTGGGGGGTGCGGGGGGGTTTGTTATTTTGCCTTGTTGTGTTCTATGGCCCCTTTTCTTTTTTCTCGCAGGGTCCGGTAGCGATACTTTCGATCTCATCCTGCAGCATATGAGTGGGCGGGGTTTGGGGTGGGTGGTTATGATGATAGATAGGTAGCTTTGTTCTTCTCCCTTAGTGAACATACTGGCGCTTGCATTTTTACTGTTGGTCTATCTTGATCCATGACTGCCTTTTAACGCCTACCCGCATTTTTATACCTCCAGTGTGTAGCTCCGGATATCCTGTATCTTCTTCTTTATCTTGTTTTTGGGGGGGGGGGTTAAATATAAAATGTAACCTTAGGCATATCCTTGATCTCGAAATGTTTTCAAAACATCGTCTATCCTCTACCGCTGCCGGACCCATGGGTTGTCGGCTGAAGAGCTGTGTTATTGGATTTCCTGATACGTTCTGCATACATGTGGTGACAGGCCCCTGTCGATGCAGGGCTACTTCTGTATTTTGTGTTGAACGATATAATAAAGGTTTAAAAAAAAAAAAAAAAAAAAAGCACTTGAAGTTAAGCCCAGAGATACAGATAAAATTAGAGAAGAGCGCCTTAACTATAAGACTGCCCTAGTATCTAGAAAAAGAGAGTTGCAAAATGATGCATGGACGAATTTGGATATGGCAGCAGAAACAAAAAATCATAAATTATTCTGGGAAATTGTAAATAGTCCCTTTTTAAAGAATGATAACATCCCTGAGATTACTTCTCATGTCAGTTGTCGCGCATGGATCGGCCACTTTACTGGGATTTTTAATTCTGATTTTAACCTTGATGGGCCAATTTTAACTCTAGAAGCAGCATCATGTTCTAAATGGCAGAAAATGCAGCTATCTCTGACCTTAATTGTGGTTACAGAGGCAATTAGAAACAGTAAGGGTGGCAAAGCCCCTGGGCCTGATGGGGTGCCAAAGGACTTTTATAAATATGAAATGACACTATGGGCCCCAATACTGACACGCTACTTTAACGCGGCCATAGAAGACAAGCTTCCTGTAACGTGGGGACAGTCAATTATTGTGCCGCTCTATAAAAAAGGCTCCAGGTCAGAAGCACAAAATTATCGTCCCATCTCACTCTTGGACTCGTCAGTTTAAATCCTTAGCCCAGTTCTATTAGTGAGATTGGAAGCCTGGGTTGAGGAAAATAACATCTTATCCCCAGTGCAGTATGGGTTTCGTAAGGGGATGGGTACAATGGAGCAGTGTGTGAACCTGGAACTTATAGTCAGCAAGTATACTAAAGCTAAAGATGGTAATCTATTCTTGTGCTTTGCTGACTTGAGTTCAGCATTCGATCTGGTGGAACACACACTGCTCTGGCCTGTTTTGCTGACAATGGGCGCCCCAATTGAAATTATCCATCTTCTGGCCAGGTTGTATGAGAACCTATCCAGTAAAGTCAGATATGGATCAGATGGAGAGTGCACCCCCTTTTTTTAAAATTAATAGAGGTATCTGACAAGGATGTGTACTTGCCCCACTCCTGTTTTCCCTTTTTATAAATCAGGTAGATCAAATTTTAAGACAATCTAACGCAGATGCACCTACCATTAATGGTAAACCAATCCCAGTCCTCTTATACGCGGACAACGCGATTCTTCTCTCCAGGACCCAGAATGGATTGCAACAATTGATTAATAGGTTTTACAAATTCACAGAGAGTAGGAAGTTGATGATCAATAAAGGGAAGACATTTACAATGACATGTGGTAAGAAACCAAGAAAATGTAGGTCCTATTTTCTAGATGGAGAGAAATTAGAACCCGTTAGGAGTTTTTGCTACCTAGGCATCACATTTTCAGGAGACGGGAGATGGGCCAAAGAACAAGATAGTGTCCATTTTAAACTGGCTAGGAATACAAGTTGCGTTTTTAGATTTGCTGCCAAATTAGGGGGCCGCAGAATCCATGAGATGCTGTCAATATATAACTCAAGATGTATAACATCAGCCCTTTACGGGCCGGGATATGGGGATATCACACCCAGAGTGCTAACTTGATTCAGCGAGAGGAGAATGCCTTCCTGAAACGATTACTTTGTGCCCCGACTATGGCCTCAACTGAGATAATACACAGGAAACTGGGTATAAATCATGTTAATGAGTTAATTGCTCTACGCCCCTTGTCCCTATGGCGTTCGATCTGGGCAAAAGAAGAGACGAAATTCACTCAGGATGTGATTAAATATTGTCTAAAGCTCGACCGCTGCTCAAATATCCCCTGGTTATGCCATATACAACATTGGTACAAGATGCTGTATGGCTGTAACATCTTTAAAGACCAAACAATGGGGCCAGCGTTGTCCAAGCAGGAGCTTAAAGTCACATTCTTTAAACATACAGACGGGACCAGAATGAATAAATATGTAAAACAAAGTACGTTCAATTCCTATTTGGAATATAATACTAATGAAGGCTTTCAAACCCATCTCACCATTGTTAGCACCAGTTCCCACCGTTTTGTATTAACCCGCCTGCGGTTGGGAATTGTGCACCATTTAGTGGCATTCCCTGTAATTAAGAGACCCAGGACCTGTCTATGCCCATGTGATGGTAAATCTAAACAGAGTGTTTGTCATTTTATGCTATTTTGTAATTTTTATACTTCTTTTAGAAAATTTTATCTGAAACCCATCTTTTTAAAACACAAAATTCGTAGTACAAAAACGGCGATGCAACTGATGTTTAATTTAGAGACCCCAGATATATGTTTCCATGTGGCCTCTTATATTTTAAAATGTATATCTGTACGGAAATCAATTATCGTATGAATTCAATCTATGATTGTGACTATCAATCATTTTTCTCGTTGTTGGTTTTGCACCTGATCAAATTATTTTAATACAGCTAATTTTTTGCACATGTATCAGAAAATGAGTACCTTGACCACTTATAGCACTTTATATTGCAAATTTGCACATTTACCAATAGAAGAACTCACTGGAAAACATTCCTAGATTATTCAGGCATGTGTCATTGAATATATTGTGTACTCCAGGAAGGATGGTATATCGATTTTGCACTTTACTTTGCTAATTTGCACGTGTACTACTAGATAAGCACTTTAAGAATGTTGAATATGCGCTGCTAAAATGTATAATGTACTTTAGTAAGGCACCTTATATTGCTAATTTGCACATGTGCTAGTAGAAAAGCGTATCAAAAAGCACTTTAAGACTACCTGATATGAGCTGTCAAATGTATATTGCACTCGAATAAGGATGGAATTTGGTAAACTAAAACTGATACATGATGTATAAAAATTTAATTTTGCTTATTGCTATATGGTTGTATTCATACATACCGAATAAAGCATTTTGAAATTGAAATTGATAGGGATAAGGCAGTGTTCCTAGGGGTAAGCAAGTAGTGGTAACATGTCAGCGTATCCTATTTCCATTTATTCTGAGTGCATGATGTTTACAGAAAATAGAATACTTTACTAATCTGTTACAGAATATTGCTCCATTTTGCAGCCTTGTGATCTTGTGCACATGCATTCACAGTTGCAAAAGAAGTACATGGGGGAAAAATCCACCATGGCCCTGCCTCTTGCATAGGAACAGAGGCTGTGCAAAAGGATGCAGTGCTAATATTTAAATTGTTGTATATCTGTGGCTGGTAGACGTATGGGTGTTTCTACCAGCCACAGATATACAAAAATGTACACTGAGTCTCTTCCTAAGGGAAACGGTTGAGCAAGTTGGCGGCGAGACAGTTGCTTCATGATCTATTAGACATGAGCCCAGAGGAGTAGAAAAAACAGGCTCTCTGGATTCATTAAACTGGGTGGGCTGAGCAGCTCACAGGACATCTCTGCTCTTGGGCACTGCTTGTTGGTTCAGACCAGCAGGCCATGGGTGTTTAGGGTTTACTCAGTGGCGGCTGTTGACATTTGAAAATGGTGAGACGTAAAATTATTGTCGTACCACACTACGGCGAGCGAGTGTAGCGAGCGAGCCCAAACAACCTACGGGAGGGAAATTTTGAAAAAAGAGTGGACAAATGATGCTTTTTCAAGCAATCTTAAGGAAGCAGGAAGGTTAATGAAGCAATACGATTGGATTATGTATCATTTAAGAAATTGCTGGGTGTTGGATTTTTTTGGGGAGGTTATTACACAGAGGACCACAAAGATGTTGAGAGTGTGGCAGAAAAATGTATGGTAACAGACAGCAAGATGGAGTGTGGAAGAGAGAGCTCACCTGTGCTAACTTTTACAGTGTCCTCTGTTTCTGACACCTCACACTATCCACCAATGCCACCTTCGAACGCTGCCCATGAGAGCCAGCTCATCTCTGCCCACCAGTGCCAGCTTCACACTGTCCTCAAGCACCTTACAGTGTTCACCATTGCTTGCTTGTTGGAATTCAGAATGCTGTGAACTGCCATATGAAGCCTCTTTGAGCCGCTACTGAATGAAAAAGGGAAGGAAGATGCCATATACATCTTGAAATATTCAAAACTGTTACCATGTTTGAAATGCCTAGAATACTATCAGCCAGTTTTAGGGTGAAAGTGCTTAGACTGTGTTGTTGTCCCAGTTTTTTTTACAAGAGTGATCTCCCCCATTACTAATCAGCAGACACGAATTAACTCAAACCTGAGAAGAGGGTCAACGAAGGAGATATTGGGAATGTTAGGGCATGTAGCAGAAACGTGAATGAATAGGCTTTGTAGACTGCAGGTTAGAAGGTGAATCAGGTAACTCGTTGGGTTAATGTGCCTATTGCGGAGCTCTACGGTTCATTAACAGCTCCGTTGTTCCAAGTGGTACACAGACATAATATCGAACTTTTAATATCGAAGTGACATAATATCGAAGTTTAAATATCGATGAAGAAAAATATCGGAATCACAAATATCTATGACAAAAATATCGTAATAAGTATGTGTGCTGAAATATCGATAACAGAAATATCTAAGTAAAAATATCGTTGTAAATAAATATCGATAAATAGTAAAAATATCGAAATAAAATATATAGTAATAATTATGTAGTAATATGTGTTATTGTTGTGTAATTAATTATATTTTGAATTTATTAATAGTAATGTGTACCTATAAAATATAATAAATAAAAAATTATAATACATATATAAATTTAGGAGCAGGATGTTGGGTTAATAGGGGATAAGGGTGGGGAGTGTATTAAAAATGTATATATTATAAATATAAAATTGCAGAATTTTTATTTTAATTAGAAAATATAAATAATTTTTTTAAAAAAATAAATGTTATATAAAAATTAATTGATTGATATATCAATTTAGGAGCGGGATGTTGGGTTAATAGGGGATAAGGGTGGGTAGTGTATTAAAAACGTATATATTATAAATATAAAATTGCAGAATTTTTATTTTATTTAGAAAATATAAATAAACATTTTTTTTAAATTAATTTTATATAAAAATTAATTAATTGATATATAAATTTAGGAGCGGGATGTTGGGTTAATAGGGGATAAGGGTGGGGAGTGTATTAAAAATGTATATATTATAAATATAAAATTGCTGAATTTTTATTTTATTTAGAAAATATAAATAAAAAAAATGTTTTAATTAATTTTATATAAAAATTAATTAATTGATATATAAATTTAGGAGCGGGATGTTGGGTTTATAGGGGATAAGGGTGGGGAGTGTTTTAAAAAAAAATATAATTTTTTTTATTTAATTGAAAAAATATAATAAAATTAAAAAAACTTTTAAAAATTCTAAATTTATAATTTAAAAAAAATCTAATTTTTAAAATTATGTTTTCAAATATATTTTTTAAAAACTTTGATATTTGAAATCGATGTTATTTTATAATAATTATTTTAAAATAATATAATATAATTTTTTTATAAATAAATATATTTAAATAAGATAAAAAATTAAAAATGGTTAAATAATTCTACATAAAAAAAGTGTTTTAAATTTTAAATTTATTGAGAAAATATAAAAAAAAATAACCCTAATATTTCATATTTTTAAAATATATATTTAATTTTTTTTTGTTCAAATATGTAAAAACATTTATCAAACCAATATGTACATTAAATACAAAAAAAAAAATCGAATTTCGAAAACATTTTTAAATTAATTGCGAAATTTTTTCTATTACATTTTACAATATTGTTCTACTTTAAAATATGTTTTACAATTTTTTTAATATAAATAATCAGAATTTTGTTTAAAATGTATTTCATATTTGCATATTCGGATTAAGTATATTTGTTTGTTGAGTGTATGGAGTGAGTAAAATTGTTAACAATCTATATTGCTGTACAGTTTTGTATATTATTCTACATTTGAATAGTGAAAATATAAATTATTAATTAAAAAAGATTATTTTTTAAACATTACTATTGTATATAGTGTTTAAGGTATGTATTTTTATTTAACTAAACATATATATACATGCATTTTATGTACCTTGGAGTGGGATTTAAAAGTATATGTAAATAGTGTGCTAAAGTATTCCTAATTAATGTAGAATGGAGTGGGAATAGTAAATTATATTTAATTAGTGTCCAGCACCTACCCCAAATTAATGGTGACTGGAGTGGGAATAGTAAATTATATTTAATTAGTGTCCAGCACCTACACCAAATTAATGTAGACTGGAGTGGGAATAGTAAAGTTATGTAGATTGAAATGTCATTAAATAAATATTTTAGTGAAGTAAAATATTAAATACTGTAGTGTTTTTTGGAACAAATTAATTTTTTTATTAACATGAGAAAGAACAACAATAAACATTAGTATAACTTATATTTTTTACATTTATATTTATTAATATATTTGTGTAATTTGTGTAAATTTTATTAAACATTTCAAACAATATTGGTAATATTACTTAATTCAAAAAATACATATTTAATAAACATAAGTATTGTTAGAAGTAAATAAAATGGGAAACAACCATTACAACGCAACTTTTACAACGCACTACCATTACAACAAATTTTTTACAAAGCAAAAACTATTACAACACATGTATTTACAACGCTTTTTTTTACAACGCAGGTACCTTTACAACGCATGCCATTACAACGTAAGTATTGGTAAGTATATAATTATTTTTTAAATTTTATATGTTTGGTTTTTTTGTAAGGGATATTTTTAAGGGTCCAGGGTCAGTTTTCAGTTTTGGGGTAAAGGGGTATTTTTAGGGCTCAGGGTCAGTTTTGGTTTTTTGGGTAAAGGGGTATTTTTAGGGTTCAGGGTTAGTTTTCAGTTTTTGGGTAAAGGGGTATTTTTAGGGTTCTGGGTCAGTTTTCAGTTTTTGGGTAAAAAGGTATTTTTAGGGTTCAGGGTTAGTTTTGGGTTTTTGGGTAAAGGGGTATTTGTAGGGTTCTGGGTCAGTTTCCAGTTTTTGGGTAAAGGGGTATTTTTAGGGTTCAGGGTCAGTTTTCAGTTTTTGGGTAAAGGGGTATTTTTAGGGTTCAGGGTCAGTTTTCAGTTTTTGGGTAAAGGGGTATTTTTAGGGTTCAGGGTCAGTTTTCAGTTTTTGGGTAAAGGGGTATTTTTAGGGTTCAGGGTCAGTTTTCAGTTTTTGGGTAAAGGGGTATTTTTAGGGTTCAGGGTCAGTTTTCAGTTTTTGGGTAAAGGGGTATTTTTAGGATTCAGGGTCAGTTTTCAGTTTTTGGGTAAAGGGGTATTTTTTGGGTTCAGGGTCAGTTTTGGGTTTGTGGGTAAAGGGGTATTTTTAGGGTTCAGGATCAGTTTTGGGTTTTTGGGTAAAGGGGTATTTTTAGGGTTCAGGGTCAGTTTTGGGTTTTTGGGTAAAAGGGTATTTTTAGGGTTCAGGGTCAGTTTTGGGTTTTTGGGGTACAGGGGTACTGGGTTAAAATTAAATGAAATTAAAATTATTTTAATTAAATGAAATTAAATTACATTACATTAAATTAAATTATATTATTTTTAATTATTAAAATTTTAATTAAATTAATTAAATGAAATTAAATTACATTAAATTATATTGCATTAAATTAAATTATATTATTTTCCATTAATTTAAATTAACAAAATTATTATATACTTACCAATATTTACGTTGTAATGGTATGCGTTGTAAAGGTATCTGCGTTGTAAAAACATGCGTTGTAAATACATGCGTTGTAATAGTTTTTGCGTTGTAAACATTTCGTTGTAATGGTATGCGTTGTAAACGTATGAGTTGTAACGTCATACATCCAAATAAAATATACTGTTTAAAAAATACATATACAATGTATATATTCAAATACATGTTGTTAGTAAACAATAGTTTAGTATTTATATTAATATAAATATATTAATATTACATTTTGTAACAAACATTTTAATTGAAGAAAATATTGTAGAATAGATTTATTTTTATACATTTTGTTAAACATTTTGGTAATTTTTTTAACACCATTTCAACATTTTTACAATTATAATAATAAGTATTATGTATTTTATAATATTTATTTTTATAATTTTACAAATTGTGTACATTTTTCTAAGTAATTTAATACAAATAAAAAATTACTATTTTTTCATAGTATTCCTTGGTTTATAAAATTAACAAATACTTTGCTTGCATTAAATAATAAGTGTGTAATTTCTATCATTTTCTTTAGTTTTGGGTCCTTTATTTTGTAACCGCTTTAGGTCGTTTTGTGTCATTTTGAGGAAGTTCAGCTAGCGGTTGGGAAACACTTCACGTCTCTGAAGGTAAGGTTTATTTAATATGTTTTAACTGTGTTTTGAATTAATTTTGAGAGTAGTTTGGTCGTATTTAGTGTTGTTAGAAGTAAATGTGTTGTATTGGCGATTATGATATGTTGTGTTTGCGGATGTACATTTAACGTACTTTTTAGTGTTGTATTGCCTTGTGTGTAGAGTTAGTGTTTCGATGTTTAAGTTTATTATTCGAAATATTATGTTGCTATTACTTTTAGTAGGAGTGTATGTGTTATTTTATGTGGGTGGGAATATTTCTTTTATGTCTTTCCCTTGCAGGAGTTCCTGATGTCCGAAGGAAGCGTTTTTTTTTGGGAAGAAGTGTTCGTTAGTTTTATTAACTAATAGTTTGTAGACACTTCTTCAAATTTTTCGGCTTTCCTGGAGCGTTTTTCTACATTTTTACATTTTTCGGGTTTTTTATGGTATTTCGAAAGACCTTCGTGGAATGGATTTATCTATTTTGGGACAGTTGTATTTTTTCATTTTTTTGGGTAACTGGTATTCGAAACTGGATTATTTTGGTGGAAATGGATTCTACATCATTTGGAATATCTTTGGTAAGTTTTGTTACATTTTTATAATTGTGGGTGGGTAATGTTTTAATGAATATTGTTTAGTTTTATTTATTTCAAACATAATTAATGTGTGTATATATATTTAATTATATAATATATATTCCATACATTAATTCTTTTCGAGATAAATTATATGAATGTAATATTATTGTATTACAACATTTTTCTATTGAGATTGTTTGTGGCTTAGAGTAGTTTACAGTAGTGTTTTGGCTATTATATTGAGGTATTCCATGCCTGTTGTGCTAGGGTACAGCTTTACTTGTTGTTCTAGGTATTTGTGGATTTGTTTTGTTTGTTTGGATGTTTTTGGAGTTAGTTCAGTAATGGATTGCTCCATTCTGAATTCCTGATAACTTTGCTCTTTTTGGAGGCATGTAATGAATTTTTCTAATGTTGGTTTAGATCGGCCTGTTGATTGGAGGAAGGCATTGTGCCAACCTTCAACTGCGTTGTTTGTTTTAGATTCTCCATTTAAGGTGCTTCTGTAAACATTCCACCAGGGTATTAAGAATTTAGGATTTCTCCTGTGGCCAGATCTATGGAGTCTACCTATCCAAGTGTCCTCAAAGTAGTCTAAGAGAGGAGTTAACTTTGCTTCATTTTGTTTGTAAAATTGGCTGTCTATTAAAAGGTTGTAGTGTTCGGCCACATCTGTTTCAGGGACGTAAGCTAGTGCTATCATTTTTTTTATTTGATATGCAAAAGATGAGCTTGTAGCATATTCTCTGCTTAGAGTAGTTTTTTGTAAATGCCTCCAAAGACACTGATTAAAATGATAATAGCAGCCTTGGATACAGGTATGGGGGTGTATTTTTAAAATAGCTGAGAGCATTGCTTGTTCAAAATCCAGTATAATTTTTTCAGGGGAATAGTCATTTGTTTTTTGTTTGATAATGTTTAATAAATCCATATATGTTGAATTAGTTTTATTTGGAAGCAGTGCATATAGTAGAGGTATGTTACAGTTTTGATATAAGCCATGTATTGTGTAAAGTTGGTAGAAAGGTCTGGGACAGATGTTAAAAGTACCGTCCATCATCCAAAATTGGCATTGTTGGAGTTTTATTAAATTTATAGCAGTACCAAAGATTATTATTCTTTTCTCATTGTTTTTATTGTCGTAAATTATAAAAGGTATTTTGTTTAAAGTTATAGTTTGGTCATGAGTTAAATTTATATCACTATATGTTTTAGGAGGTGGAGTGGTAGTAGTAGTTGCTTTTTTGGTACGTGCTATTGTTCTTTTGAGAGAAATTATATTAGGCATTTGGGTAGTGGCTGTTTTTGGGATTTGTGGAATTTGTTCTTTTAAAATTAGGCTTGTAGGTTTTTGGGAACCTGTACTAGCTTCTTTCATGTTTTCTAATGCTGTTCTGACTTCTATTTCTGTTACATTTGGAGGGTGGTTGTGTTCCCTGGTGTAAAGGACAGTTGCTTCTCTAGTTGTTGCTCTTCCATAACATTTGTTAGAGTAATATTTGCAACATTTCCAATTTACTTTCATCCCAAATTGTTTCTCTTGGGTATAAGTATAACCCATGTAGCAGAGTAATAGTTTCCCTTTTTGACTGGTAACAAATTCAGCTCCTTCTGTCATTTTCTCCTTTTTAAATCTATAAGAAATATATGGTATAGTTATTATAGTTATAGTTATATGTATTTTAAGTGGGAATTATAAATATTTATATTGTGCATGCTTACCTTTGGTTGAAGTTTAGTCTGTGATTTTGATGTTCTTTACTCTTTTCCTTGTGGTCTGTCTTTTCTGGTGTTTCTTTGCTTGAAAAAAAACATTTATTTGTGTTAATTGTTTAGTTATAATTTTTTGGCTAGCTTTTACATGTTTTGCTATAAGTTAAAGCTTTTACTTATTTTATCTTTTTGAAAAGTGTTTGGATATACTTACTTTGGTAGTTGTATCTTTGTTTGTTGAATTTTGTTCTTTGATATTTGTTGTTAGTGGATGTTGTAGTGGTGCTAGAAAATAAGAAGGATATATGCATAAATTAATACAATATGTTAGCAATTTTTAATTCTTTAGGAGTTACTGTTTGTCACATCATTTAATTGACTTACTTTGTATTAGTTGCTTGTTATGCAGAGTTTTAATGCTGTTGTAGGTGTAAGGCAATCTGTTCAATTTTCAGTTGTGGCCTGTATTTTCTTTGATGTCTTTATCTGTAAAAATAAACAAATATTCATTAAAATCCATATTTAGAAACATATTTTTGGAAGCAGGTCTGTTTGCTGTTTTAATGTTAAAGCTTCAATTAATTAATGTTGTTCGAGAAAAAATATAAAATGATTACTTTGTTAGTAGTTTCGTAGTTTTCTTCTTAGTTTGTTCTGTTCTTTAGTATTGAAGTTTTCTGTAGAGGTAGGAGATAATATACAATACATATGTATGAGTAATTTGTCCTTTTTACTAATTGTGTAATTTTAGCAGTTCCTTTAATTAAGTTACATTTTGTTACTTACTTTCAATCCTCTTAATGGTAGGTTGAATCTTAGTTTTCTTGTAGGCGTCGTCAAATGTATCCACAGTATTCTTTCCTGTCTTCTACTTTTCTCAGGTAATTTGTTTGTTGGATGTAATTGTTTATATAGTGTTTTGGAGTTAGAAATTAGTTAGCTATTGGTGAGTTTATGTTTGTACTGTTTTGATTCGTTGGTTTGTATTTTTGAAAAACTGTTGGTGTAATTAATTACCATATATGGTAAACGCTAATTAATGTTGAGCATACATACCTTTATATATTATGTTAAAGAAATAATTTATAAATGTGTAAATCATTAATTTTTTAATGTGAAAATATTTTTATTTATAAATTGTTGTAAAATGTGAATTGTAGTGTTAATAGTATTTTTTGAATGTTTAAAAATGTTATGAATAATAATAAAATTGTTCGATATTGCTTAAATAACGATATTATTGTAGCCGATATTTTTACTCTCGATATTTTTAACGTACTGTTTTTAAATTTTAATTATCGATATTTAAATATTGCGATATATATGGGGTCGATATAATTGATATCGATGTTTATGTATTGCGATATTTTAATTTCGATATTTGTGTATGTGATTAAATAAGTATAGGATGACGATATATTTGATGTCGATATTTTAGTGTCGATAATTTTGTACTACGATAATGTGTGTTTCGATATTATGTCATAGATTCGTTCCAAGTCTTTAGCGACTTTAAATACTAAATACTCCTTACACAGATCTGTGTGTAGCCTGCAGGCCCCATGTTCTAATCTCAGTCAGACATCTTAGTGGGTAAATGTACCTTCCGCAGAGATTTGTGTTGTGTACAACTTATGGGTCAGAGGTTCCAAACACAAGGAGACAGATCAGTGGGTTGCAGGGGCGTAACACAGGCCCCCGCAGCCCCCGTGTTGCCCCCGGCTCTGCGCTCCAGGGGCCCCCCAAGGGCTCCCTCTGCGGCCGCACTGCCAGCAAGCACCACACATTAATCTGGGATGTGATAGTTAACATAATTTGCATTAGGCTCCCCGGCCTTGCACCTCGCTGTGGCCTCTTTTATAAATTAAATGGTGCGTGGCGCGCAGACGTGACCTCTGCGTGGTCTTTACTTTCTTAGGGTGGAGCTAATCATTGTCAAGCGCATCGCAGAAGTATCCTGTCTCCAATTCGCGCCTGCTGCCACTGTTGCTGTAGGCCAGGCATCAGGTGGGTGTTGGTGGAGGAGTCTCAGAGGGTGGGGTGCATCATGGGATCGGGATTAAAACGTAATTTAGGCCATGCAGCAGCCCCGTGTTCCTACCTACAGGGGCCCCACCAGCTCTGTAGCACACACACACACAGAGGAGGCACTGCTTGACTGCGTGTACTTGGGGAACGGACGTTTACATTTGAAGTAAGTGAGGCGAGTTTCGTGCATTATTAATTACCAACTTCGTAGCGCTTGCGTGTGTGTGTAAATTGCATTGCTGCAAGGGTTTTTTACCTGAACATTTTAAAGCTGTTATTTTAAAACTGTTGTTACCCCTGCCACTTGGTGCGCTGACTCCCCGGTCCACCGCAGCAATTCATGCTGTTTGCTGTGGAGGGAGGAATAGCGCTTGCACTTCCTGCTTGTTCCTCGGCGGGCGGCCATCTTTCGAGGGTGACGGTCCAGTCTCCCCTCACCTCCCAATCTATTCAATCTCCAGTTCACTCGCGCAGCGGTGACGCGCAGCGGGAGCGCCATAGACGCGCCGAAGAGGTGCCCAAGAGAAGCCAGTCTGCGCCAGTCCGCGTCCAGACGCTTCCAGCCTCCAGCCTCGGCACTATGGTAGGACCTCGCCTCTCATACAGCGCCTCATCCCTGTATGCATTACGACCCACCGCCAATTTTCTATGCTTACATTCGGTCCTCCCTAATAATACAAAGGCCCGCTGTAAAATATGTGACTGGTGTATATCCCTCCCTAATCCAGGCAAGCATTCCTCCATGCATAAGAGGAAGATGTTTCTCCTGAACTGCCGGCCCCTGCCGAAGCACCACACTGAATTGGCCATACTGATAGAGGAGCTCAACCCTGAAGCCCTCTATCTGACTGAGACATGGCTTCAGCTAGAAAACGATCCGGCTTCAGTGTGGGCCACCCCTCAAGGTTACACGCTTAAGCGACTGGACCGCCAGACAGGTAGAGGCGGAGGACTGGCCATCATCTATAGAGATAATTATAGATGCCGTGTCACTTCCTCTACTACACCAGCCTGTGAGAGTTTACATTTTACTCTTGAATTTTCCCCTACCATCACCTTCTCTGGTATTCTAGCCTGTTGACCACCCGGTTCCCTCGGCGACTTCGTCACTAACATGACGGATATAGCTGCTAATCTAGTGCTCACCTCGGCAAATTTTACTTTGCTGGGTGACCTAAATCTGCATTTAGATGATCCGCTTGATGCAGCAGCCAATAGCCTTCGTTCAAACCTTCAGGCCGTCGACCTGTCCCAAAAGGGCTTTCATTCGACACATACCAAGGGACACCTCTTAGATCACGTCTATAGCAACCTAGATAGTCTAAGGGTCGAGGTACCTATACCACTGCCCTGGACCGATCATTTTTTAATACCTTTGACATGGTCCATAAGCACTCCTCCCACCTCACAAACCCACGACAAACATTGGGGCAGGAAATGGGGCTCTCTTCCGCTCCCTAAAAGGGAACAGGCCCTCACCGAACAGCCACCCCGGAAGGCGATTAATCCCAACACAGCCGTTGTCAACTTTGACAATTGGATCTCTAGCACCCTTGATCAAGTTCTCCCGAAGGGTTCTCTACAAGTGATAAAAGGATCTAAAGTCGCCCCCTGGTACTCTCCAGCCCTTAGAATTATGAAACAAGCCTGCCGCAAACTGGAGAGAGCCTGGAGGAAAGAATGTTCTCAATCGAAGAAAGCAGAGTATAGAGCCGCAATAAAGCTCTACAAAAATGAAATAAAATCTGCACAAGTCGAGTTCTACGGAACCAAAATTAATCTCGCCGCGAACTCCCCCAAAGAAATTTTTAGAATAGCGAAATCCCTAATTTCCCCCCCTTCTGAGCTTCTGTCATCGGACGGCGCGCAGGCCCGTTGTAACAACTTAGCCACTTTCTTCTTTCAGAAGATCCAGGCCATTTATTCCCTATTTACCACAGGTAGTGACGATATGGATTTTACCTCCACAACAGATTCTGACCTTCCCATTTCCTGTTCACTGGACACTCTTCCATTTCTTGACTCCAGCACATTAGACAGAATGATCCCTAAAGTCACCTCGGGATCTCCTAATGACCCGGCTCCCCCACAGACTCTAATTAAGGTTATTGAAACCATCCGCCCGTTCATCTTGGATGTCCTCAATGCCTGCATATCCTACTCTCACACTGTCGCTTCTGCCACTGTGCACTCACCCCCCTTCTGAGCTTCTGTCATCGGACGGCGCGCAGGCCCGTTGTAACAACTTAGCCACTTTCTTCTTTCAGAAGATCCAGGCCATTTATTCCCTATTTACCACAGGTAGTGACGATATGGATTTTACCTCCACAACAGATTCTGACCTTCCCATTTCCTGTTCACTGGACACTCTTCCATTTCTTGACTCCAGCACATTAGACAGAATGATCCCTAAAGTCACCTCGGGATCTCCTAATGACCCGGCTCCCCCACAGACTCTAATTAAGGTTATTGAAACCATCCGCCCGTTCATCTTGGATGTCCTCAATGCCTACATATCCTACTCTCACACTGTCGCTTCTGCCACTGTGCACTCACATGAGCACTCCTGCCACCCACAAAGCGCAGAGGGTTAATGTGCCTGCTACAGAGAACGTGTATCATGCAGATCACAGAACTGAGTGTGAGTAAACTATGAGTAGCGCTATAAAAAAAAATACATGTTTGTCAGAGAGGTGCAATAGAGAGATGAGGTGCATGGTTGGTGACTGGTAGTGAGGTGAGTGGTAGTGAGGGAATTCATGGAGAATGAGGAAATGGGGGAGGGGGCACCAGAAAAGACTGTTGCACCGTGTGTGACCAGGGCCAGCCCTTGAACTTTCAATGCCACAGTTAACTCAGGACTTTCGTTCTCGCTTCTCTGATTTGTTATCTGAGGCTTAGGTCGGTGATGGCCACTGGTGAAGCAAGGGCAAAGCCAATCCGTGAATGGACACAGGTGTGCCACCCCCAGTGCCACACCCAGTTGATCTCCATAGTATAGATATGTGTCCATCTCTGGCCATTATTACATGGTACTTCTCGCGTTTTGAACCATGAGTGATAACTCACGGAGTTGAATATGGACTTGGATTTTTTTAAGCATACTGCTAAGCTAATACAGAATTGTCAACCATGTTGAAAATAACAAGTTGCTCGAAAATGTATATTTTTTGTAGACAACAGTGTGTATAATGTGAGGGCACATAAGTCTCTTACTCCTCCCAGTATTGCTGTTAATTGTTCACCGAATGTGCAATATTCATCTACATATATGAAGATCAGGGATTCATCTTCACAATAACCTTTCTGTGGAAAAAAGGATGTGTCCATCACTCTGCATAACCAACCCCTTAATATAGTGTGCTTAATTCCCTTCTAAAATTCTATTGCATTCATCGGCAAAAGAGAAAGGAAGGTGGTCAGAATATTACTTTTCCATTTAAAAACTAACCACGTTATCATCTCCAACTTTACTCTGATTATCTTAAAAGACTTCAATATAGACTTGCTCAGGCAGAGAGCTGTTATATAGGAATGGAGAATATTGGAAAAAATGTGTGCACATATTTTAAAAACAGGCTTACAACTAGCTACTATTTGTTTGAAATCATGTGCCGCTTGAGCAGATTTGGATGCTTCCTACTAAAATGTACATGCTTTTGCTTTTCCAAGTTGCAAACCATCGTGAGGGGCTGCAAGTCATCTTTTCAAATTAGGTGCGTGGGTTTTGGTGCCCCTTTGCCTGAAGGACTGTCTCTGGCCACTCTGTTACTTCCATTTACATTCCCACCATTTCGAGATGGGCTGCTATCTTCCCTCACATGTCCTTTCACGCACAGTAAATTCTCAGCTCCTGTTCCATGCCAAGGCCCAGGCCTGATTCTAAGTGCTCTGCCGTGTATCATGTTTGTTGAGCCCTATCCTTGGGATTGCCTCTTGCCAAGACCTCCTTTACTTTCCCCAGATCACATTTGCTGCCTCTTAAGCTGCCATTATTGGATGGGAGATTATTGCATCCATTAAAGGCATCCTGAGACTTTTTAAGGCATGGGCAAAGTGTGTTCTGGCACCTTTATGCACAAATAAAAGGGGCATTGTTTGACTGGATGTGTTTGATGTCTATGCTGCTGAATTGTTAAAGCTTTACCAGGCACTTTGAAATATTTATGCCTTCATGCACAAACAGAAGGGTAATTAGTTTGACTAGATTGTTTTGATTAATGTATGCTGCTTGCTGATCTTGTTATTATTTTACCATTAATTAATTAATACAGCTGCACTAGTTTTTATTATCATGCACTTTGAAAGTATTTTCACCATGATTTAAGAAAGTTGGATTGTTTTACTATTCATGATTGATTTTTGTATATTGCTGGACTGGTGGTTGCTTTATTATGCACTTGGAAGTATTTTCACATTTGTTTTGCTTTGCCAACTACAGTTTGTATATATTCTGTTATTGGGTACTTGCTCATATGTTTTTTTTAATTCTACATGCAGTGTTATTTATGGTGTCGCTTGCACTTCTCTGTAATAATTGTGCCTTCAATCTTGTATTAAGGATTGTGACACTACAGAAATGATACATTCAGATAAACATCTGCATCAATGTTCTGAAGCATCCAAACAGTTTTCATTCTCTGCCTCGTTTGCCTGCCTGTTTTGTAATGCTTACTAATAAAGACATAATGGTAGAAATTGAAATTACTTCCTCAGGTCATGTTATCATGCACAACCTTTGACAATCGCTAGTGTTTGGCATGCAGATAATTCACAAGTCTATTTCTCTTGAATTTCACAGGATACTGAGTTATATCTTGTGTACTTCTCATGTATATTGTCAGTCAAGTTTTTATGGAACTGCAGGTTTGGGTTTGTCTTTCGAAGTTTCAAGTTATTGTCCATTAATGTCAATTCGAATTCAGACCCTTCATAGTTGTTCTTTGTTCTTCAGCTATAGGCAGTTCCTGAGACAATAGGATCGCTCCTTGGCATTGTTCTGATTGCTGCCTCAGTTAAATCATCTCCTTTTCACAGCTTATATGTTGAGTGTTCCCACTTTCTCATTAGAACTTTGAGCAAGACAATATAGAGGCATTTCATTAAATGTTGGAGGTTTTAGATCAAAATATATCAGATTTTTGGGTGGTTGGGCAAAGTAGTAGGTGGTGGGCCTAGTCTCTGGGGGGGTCCTCTCCATGTGCTTTGCAGGGGGGCCCCCCAAGTTTTGTTACGCCACTGGTGGGTTGATGCACCTACAGCTCTGGGTCCAGTTGATAACTAGACCGACAACTCACACCCCGTGAGCACTGCACCCCAAGAGCCCTAAGGTTAAAGGAGAAAATGTAACCAATGAACAGATCAATTTTAAAGTTCACCTCGGTTACACCACAGGCCTCTTCAAGCTCCAGTCACCTAAGCCCCGACCCTGCATCTTAATTTATGTTACATTTGCTACCGTCTGCATATGTCCTGCATTCTCCTCATGGTAAGATGCTCAGGGTATTACGCCACTTCCACACTAAACAACTGAGCAGCTGAAACACTGCATCGGTCGGTGTCAAGGCAAAGGCATCATTCCACTAAAGAAACACCTATCTCAAGTAAGCACATACATAGAGAAATATCTTAGCGCTAGAAAAATTCCAAGCATTTTTTTCTTTTTTTAAATGGCTTAATGATGTCAAATTACATTTCTGGGGAAGGACTCGCAGACAGCCAGGCGCTCCGTCTGCTTCCAGTTTCTGGCTTTTCAATATTTCAGCTCCAAGCTACAGTAAGAAGGCCAAGATTGAATTAATGTCACCAGTGAGAGAACGGATTAGATGGAGGGTAGGGTGGGTATGTACATTAAGGGAAAATGAGACAGCGTGGGGAGACGGGCAGTTTTCTTTAGACATGCCATGGAAGACGGGACCATGCAGTGGGGTGAAGGGAGGGGGAGATCTCATTTAGGCCCTGGCAGGGATCCAGCAGTATGCAGTTAAAATGGTAATGATGACTTTGCGAGGGAAGAGTGGGAGGAGGGGATGGCTAAGGCCCGCAGAATCAAAGTAATAATAAAGAAAACAATCATCTTATCTCAGTCTGAAGGAAAGCCGAACCTGTGACCTGACTTGAGATAGGCGTGTCCCTACTCTGCCGATGCAAACACAGCTTTCTACCAAGAGAGTTTACCACCTTCTCAGGAATCCAGGCCTCTTCCAGAAGCTTTAATTCCACAACCATGCCCCTGCACAAAGCAGGGCAAGCGGTATATGGAGACGTTTAACCGTATTTGGAGAGTATTTGGCCTTCGTGAGTGAGCGCTGCATTCTATTCCTAAACGCCACTCCAGTCACGGCCGGCATGACGGGCGGGTGGGGAGAGAGGGGTTGGAAATGGGGTTGTGGTGGGGGGCAGGAGGGGTTTGTATAATTAAAAATATATATTAAAATAAAACTTAACTTACCTTCCTGCACCACTGCCGCCTCAGCTTCTGCCTTCTGGATAGGTCCAACTCCCGCCGTCCTGCATTTTCAAATTCCTACAGCCTCCCTCCCTCCCCTCCGCCGATCGTTGTGATTGGTGAGGCGCAGTTGAGCCCACCCCACCCAGGCAATGTTCTCAATGTTGGGAGAAAAAGGGAGAGTGGGCGGTCCTGCTCGAGGGCAGGGGGGAGTGGCTTGCCCATGTTTGTTCATACTGACTGTTTGGGTGGCCTCAGGCCGACCAAAAAGTCAGTATGAACAACAGTGGACAAGCCACTTCCCCCTGCCCTCGAGCAGGACCGCCCACCCCCAACCAGGCACTTCTGCTTTCTCGTTGTGCGAGAAGGCAGACTTCTCGCACAGCGAGAAAGCAGTGGGTCAACGCCCCCACGCCTCAATGGGGGAGCCGCCACTGTTTACTGAAGTGCCTTCTTATGCAAAGGTAAATCACCAGGTCTCCTCATCCGTTGCCCCATCTTGCCAGTGATAAACAATAGAGTTACGTAGGTCCTGCACTCTCAAGTCCCCAGTAGTAGCATCTACAAGTCATGATATTTAATCTCCAACCCTAGTCAATGAGCCAACCTAGAAAATCATGGTTATGAACGGCCTAAGATGTGGTGTTCATGCAAGAAGTATCACCCCCTACTCCATCAATGCAACCCTACTGGCAAAAAAATGAACTGCTCTAAGGTTCGTCTGCCATTATTTGTTCCTGACCTGGGTCTCCTAACTTTCTTCGGAGGTGGCTTTGCCAGGGGATGGGTTTTCTTCACTAGCTGTGGTTGTCTCAGAGAGATTACACAATCAATGGGAGACCAACTTTGGCATGGCTAGAAAGCCGGATTGCTTTGCCATCCCGATCATTCCTTGAGAGACTGTTTACTCGGAGCCTCGATGAGGAAAAACTTATTCCATGAGCTCACTGGATTATTTGACAAGTCTTTGAATGCACCTGGAACACAAACTGGAATTGCCACACTGACCACAAGCACTTGATGTGTCAGGCACACAATGTTGTATTGGCGAAGGGATCCTACGGTAAGCCTTCAATGGGATCCGCACAGACCTGTGTGACAGTCGAAGGGGATTGTTCATTTGGAAAGGAGCACCTCCCCCAACCTACCAAACATACTTTGCTCAGATCACAACACATTTCTAACTGAATCTTTGCTTTCAGCCAGCTAGCAATAGCACAGACAGCAGGTAGTTTCCGAGAGAAATAAGCGCTAAGTTCAAGCAGTGCTAAATAGCCATAAATTCAACAAAGCCCAACAACATTCTTAAACAAAGTTTTGAAAAAAACTAATCAAATCTTACACTTAGGACACAAAAACATTATCAGGTTGCATTAATCTTGTGCACAACACAACTCAAGCTATGTTCTTTGAAGTCTCTCCCCACTTTTAGAAATGGGGTGTCTAGTTGGCAGTGGTTGCACCCTGTCCAAGTAGGAACCCTCACTCTGGTCAGGGTAAGGAGATTGCATAACTAAGATAACTCCTGCTCACCCGCTTGGTAGTGCCCAGCGTCCTAAATCCAGCAAAAATGAAATGCAGCACACAGTCAAAAAACAGGAGGTTAGAAGCAAAAAAACATGGGAAATCATGCCAAAAATGCCAGGTCTAAAACATGCCCCCACCCTGCTGAAAGTGGGGAGAACTACCCAAACTCATGGGAGTCTCTTCTCTAACGTAGAAGAACTTGGACAGATCATCAGCGGTGGCGTGTTCTTTTCCAGGACATTGTTCTACTGTAAAGTCCATTTTCTGTAGGGAGATGAACCACCTCAACAGTTTTGGGTTCTCACCCCATATTTGCATTAACCATCTAAGGGGCCTGTGGTCTGCCTGAAACCAGAATTGGGTTCCAAACCAGTAGGGTCTTAGATTCTACAGTGCCCAGACCACAGCAAAAGCTTCCATTTGAATCGTGCTCCACCTCTGTAACTGGGAAAGTAACCGCCTACTAATGAAATCTATGAGGTTGATCTAGGCCCTCTTTGTTCAGTTGTGTAAGCACAGCTCCCACACCATGCTCTGAGGCATCATTCTGCACCACAAACTCCTTGGAGAATTCAGGAGTCTTGAGCACGGGCTCCATGCACATGGATTCCTTCAAGGCATCAAAAGCGGTCTGAAATGCCTCAGTCCAGATCACCTGATGTGGCTGCTTACTTGAAGTCAGCTCTGTCAAGTGGGCAACAATGGTGCCATAACCCTTGACAAATCTGTGGTAGTATCTGGTGAGACTTAAGAAGGCCCATACCTCTGCCTGGGTCTTGGGGGAGTTTCCCAAGCCAGAATGGTGTCACTCGTTGGTTGTAAAGATGCCACCAGGCCGCTTCCTGCTTGGTATCCCAAGTACACCACAGACCCCTGCCCTATATGGTACTTACTGGGTTTGATAGTGAGGCCTGCACTCTGCACGGCCCTCAACATGTCCTGGAGGCGATATAAGTGGTCCTCTCAGCTAGAACTGAAGATCACAATGTCATCTAGATAGCTGGCACTGACGTTCTCCAGTCTACCCAGAACCTGGTTGACCAGCCTCTGGAATGTGGCAGGGGCATTCTTCAACCCAAAGGGCATAACACAGAACTTAAAATGTCAGTATGGCATTGCGAATGCAGACTTCTCCTTGGCCCCCTCGGTCAAGGCTATTTGCCAGTACCCAGATGTCAAATCAAACAAACTGAGGAAATTGGCAGCTCCAAACAGATCAATAAGCTCATCAGCTCAGGGGATGGGGTGTGCATTAGTATTGGGGACGGCATTTAGCCCATAGGAGTCCACCCAGAACCGAAGTTTAGTAGTGACACCGGGCAGAACCAAGACCACTGGGTTGGATCAATGACTGCTGGAGGGCTCAACCACCCTTGGAGTCAGTATCTTGGAAACCTCTTCCTTGATGCTAGCCTTCACTCTGTCAGTCAGCCTGTATATTTTGTGTTTCACAGGAGGATTATCCCCAGTATCAATGTCATGAGTGAACCAATCAATCAATCAATCAGAGTACTTGTAAAGCGCGCTACTTACCCGTGAGGGACCCAAGGCGCTGAGGGGAGGGGGGGGATGCTGTTACTGCTCGAAGAGCCAGGTCTTGAGGAGTCTTCTGAAGGCGAGTAGGTCTTTGGTCTGCCATATGTGGGTAGGGAGGGTGTTCCAGGTCTTGGCAGCGAGGTAGGCGAAGGATCTGCTGTCGGAGGTCGTTCGTTGGATGCGGGGGACAGGGGCGAGGGCGAGGCTGGCGGAGCGGAGCTGGCGGGTGGGGGTGTGGGTGTGGAAGCTGAGTCTGCTGTTCAGGTAGTCTGGTCCGGCGTTGTGGAGTGCTTTGTGTGCGTGGGTCAGGAGCTTGAAGGTGATCCTCTTGTCAACGGGGAGCCAGTGTCTCTCAGGTGGGAGGTGATGTGGCTGCGGCGGGGGACATTGATGATCAGTCGGGCGGGGGCGTTTTGGATGCGTTGTAGTTGTCGTAGGTGTTTGGCTGGGATTCCTGCATTGCCGTAGTCCAGTCTGCTGCTGATGAGGGCCTGTGTCACCGTTCTTCTTATTTCGGTGGGGATCCACTTGTAGACCCTGCAGAGCATGCAGAGGGTGTTGTAGCAGGAGGAGGAGATGGAGTTGACCTGCTTCGACATGGAGAGGGAGGAGTCGAGGATGAATCCTAGATTGCGTGCATGGTCGGTGGGTGTTGGTGCTGTTCCCAGTGTGCTCGGCCACCAGGAGTTGTCCCAGGCTGAGGGGGTGGATCCGAGGATGAGGACCTCCGTTGTGTTGGAGTTTGGCTTCAAACGGCTGCTCCTCATCCAGTCGGTGACGGCCTTCATTCCCTTGTGGAGGTTGGTTTTGGCAGTGCGTGGGTCCTTGATGAGGGAGAGGATGAGCTGGGTGTCGTCGGTGTAGCAGATGATGTTGAGGTCGTGATGGCGGGCCACTTGTGCGAGGGGGCCATGTAGATGTTGAACAGCGTCGGACTGAGGGATGAGCCCTGGGGGATGCCGCAGATGATGTCGGTGGCTTCGGATCGGAAGGGTGGGAGGCGGACGCTCTGGGTTCTGCCGGAGAGGAAGGACGTGGCCCAGTCAAGAGCCTTCTCTTGGATTCCGGCTTCTAGGAGGCGTGTCTTTAGAGTGCGATGGCAGACCATGTCGAAGGTGGCTGACAGGTCCAGGAGGATGAGGGCTGATGTTTCGCCGTTGTCTAATTGGCGCCTGATGTCGTCTTTGGCCGCGATGAGGGCTGTCTCGGTGCTGTGGTTTCATCTGAATCCGGACTGGGACGGGTCCAAGATGTTGTTGTCTTCCAGATGGCGGACCAGGTGCATGTTGATGATTTTCTCTATGACCTTTTCCGGGAACGGGAGCAGGGAGATGGGCCGGAAGTTCTTGAGGTCCTTGGGGTCCGCTTTGGGCTTCTTGAGGAGGGCGTTGATTTCGGTGTGCTTCCAGCTTTCCGGGAATGTCGCAGTTTCGAAGAAAATGTTGATAACCTTCTGTAGTTGGGGTGCGATGTCTGCGTCTGCTTTGTTGAATACTTGGTGTGGGCACGGGTCATACGGAGATCCTGAGTGGATTGAGTTCATGACCTTGCGTGTCTCGTTGGTGTTGACGTTGGACCAGGAGGTCAGGCGGTTGGCACTGGTGGTGTTCACAGGGGGGGTGGAGTCTGGCGTAGGCGGGGCGGTCGTGGTGTTGAAGATGTCGTGGATGTCAGTGATCTTGCGGTGGAATAAGATGGCTAGAGAGTCGCACAGTTCTTGTGAGGGCGTGATGTCGTTGGCACTGGGGTTGGAGAGTTCCTTTACGATGCCGAAGAGCTGTTGTGTGCGTTGTTATCCAAGCGGTCTTTGAAGGAGGATCTCTTGGCTGATCTGATGAGGTGGTGGTGTCTGCGGGTGGCATCCTTGTGGGCTGCGTAGTTGTCCGGTGTGCGTTCGAGGAGCCATGTCTTCTCCAGTTTCCGGCATGCACGTTTGGAGGCCTGGAGCTTGTTGGTGAACCAGGTGGCTCTCTTGTTGGCGTGGCTGTGGGAGGGTTTTTGAGCGGGCGAGGGTGTTGGCGCAGTCGTCGATCCACTGTCTGAGGTTGCCGGCTGCGGCGTCTGGGTTGGTGGGGTCAGTGGGTGGGTTCTTGGCGAGGAAGGTGATCAGCTGGTCTTCGGTGACTTTGCTCAAGCAGCGGCGAGGCAGCTGTTGGGTGCAGTGGTGTGTGGTTGGTTTCTTGAAGGTGAAATGGATGCAGCGGTGGTCGGTCCAGTGGAGTTCGGTGGTGTGGTCGAAGGCGACGTGGGAGCTCGTGGAGAAGATGGGGTCAAGCGTGTGGCCGGTGGCGTGGGTGGGTGCTGTGACGAGTTGTCTGAGGCCGAGGTTGGCGAGGTTGTCGATCAGGGTGGTGGAGTTGGCGTCGTTGTTGTTCTCGAGGTGGAAGTTCAGGTCCCCGAGGAGGATGTAGTCCGTGGAGGCGAGTGCGTGGGTGCTGGCGAGGTCATGATGGAGTCATTGAATTGAACCCAGGGTCCGGGGGGTCTGTAGATGAGTGTTCCTCTGAGGGTGGTGTTGGGGTCGGTGTGGATCCGGAAGTGCAGGTGTTCGGCGGTGTTGAGAGTGTTGTCAGCGTGGGTGGGGACCTTGAGGGTGGACTTGTGGACGATGGCTATTCCTCCTCCAATTCCATTGGTGCGGTCCCTGCAGGTGATCTTGAAGCAGGTGTGGTTTCGCCAACCAATGTGTGACTCTTGGGGTGAGTCAAAACAGAGCTGCAAACTGTCCCAGCAACTGGCAACAGTCACCCTGCTGCTCTAGAGTCCGTATAGGGGAGAGAACTACATCTTCCACTGACCCATCTTGCTCCTGGGCAAACAGGAGGTCGGGTTGAGGTTCACTCTCCTCTTCCACCCCATCATCACAAGCCAAGAGCATGGTCAACTCAGATCTCTAAAAGTGTGGCTTGAGGCTGCTCAGGTGTAGACACCTCAAGGTGTTCCTAAGAGACTTCTAGTCCACCAGGTAGGGGACAGCACTCTTGTGCTCCTTCCCCTCAAATGGGCCACACTCCTCATATTTTAGAGCACAAGACTCTACTGGCTCCATCACCCACAGCTTTCAACCAGGCTGAAAATCAACCAGAGTGGTATTCTGGTTGTACCAACCTTTCACGTCCTTCTGGGTAGCTTCTAGGTTCTCCTGAGTGAGTTTCCTGAAGTGTGCTTTCTGGTTCCGGAAGGTCAGCATGTAACTGAATACATACTGGGGTGGCTTCATAGGAGCTTGCTCCCAGCCCTCCTTCACCAAGCTGAGAGGGGGAACGTTGTTTACGACGCAACATTTAGCACGCAGTGCTATTACAACACGGTTTTTAAATCGCATTCTATTACAACGCATGACTCTGGGGGGCGCTCAAGGATAGGGAATACTTTTAATTTACTATCCAACACCTTCCCTAGTGTCAACGGGGACTGGTGTTGGAATAGTAAATTAAAATATTCACTATCCAACACCCCTTTCTGTTATGCGTTGTAAAAGAATGCGTTATAAAAACCGCGTTGTTACAGCATGCGTGCTAAAAGCATGCGTTGTAACAACGTACATCCAGCTGAGAGGTCCCCACACAGGGTGCCCATACAGAAATTCAAAAGGGCTGAAGCCAACCCCCTTCTGTGGTAGCTTCCTGCTGGCAAAAAGAAGGGATGTTAAGAGGACATCCCACTTATGCCTCATGGGTTCCGACAGGCCCCTAATAGTGCCCTTCAGAGTTCAGTGGAAACTTTCAACCATCCCATTACTCTGGGGGTGGTAAGGGGTGGTGAATTTGTAGTTCACTCCACACTCCTTCCATGTGGCCTTCATGTACAGAGACGTGAAGTTGGTATCTTGGTCAGTTACCTCCTCCTTGGGAAACCCATGTCGGTAAACATCCGCATCAGAGCATGAGCCATGACAGGCGCCATTACTGTCCTCCGAGGGCCAGGGTGAATTTGTTGCCCATGGCTGTCGTGTAATTCAGAGGTCCCACAATGTCAATGCCCACCAGTTCGAAAGGGGTGCTCATGACAGTGAATTGTTGCAGGGGAGCCTAACATCTCCCGCCCCCCACTCTTGGCATTCACTTGGCAAGTATGCCAGTACCTACAGAAGACATCTGACTTTTTTTTTCATTTGGGGCCAGTAAAAGTGGGTGACAAGCTCTCAAAGGTCTTGCCCTGCCTCAAATATCCTGCTAGAGGCACATCATGAGCCAAACCCAGTAAGAAGACTTTTAAGCTCTGGGGTTCCACCAGAATATGGCTCAGCAACCTTAAGCTCGCTCTATAGGAGACCATTCTCCCAATAGCTCAGGTGTGATCCAGACTCTTTGCCAGCTGCCTGGTCCTCAGCCTGCTGCTGCAGACCCACAAGAGTAGGACACTCCCCAGTTCGGCCATGTCCTCCCTTGTAGGTTCAGAGGAGTCCCCTCTCAGGTTCAGCCTCCTCCCGGACTGTGGGAATCTCTGCAGTGAGTTTTTCTGTACCCCTTGCCTCTCCTCTTCTTGGCAGACTCCTAGGCCACTGTTTCAGGATCCAGGTCCTTTTGTTTACACTGGGCTGCCATGGCCCATGTAGTCATGCATGCTCACCCAGGCAATCCCAACATCTGCAAGTGGGATCTGTATTCCACCTCCTTCCAGGCCATGTGTCCAGGTTATTTCCCAGCAGACAATCCACCGGTATGGATGGGCTCGCAGCTACCCTTAAAGGCCCTGAGACCCCCCCTCCACACACACTCAAAGGGAACTTGAACAACTTAATAAAAGTGCCCGCTGTTGCCTACTGCAACTACTTGGTGAAGCACTCCAGGGGCCACTTGCTCTTCAGACACCAGGTGACACATGACAGTAGGCACACTGGCTCATGTGTCTCTCAGAATCTCTGTCCTCTGTCCATTAATGGTCACCCACTGCCTGTATTTCTGAGTGTTATCAGGCATTAGGCCTCTCTGGACCATATTACTGTCTACTAGTGAGACAAGGGCCATCTTAGCTGGTTCCCCTCACCCACCTAGGGAAACTCCTCCCCAAGCACTACACTGGCCATTATGGTGTCTGCCCACTGGTGGGCCCTTGCTCACTCAAAGCACTTCATGGTTCCCTTCCCTCCAGGACTACCTTGTGGGAAACAAGTCTTTTTATTCTCATTAGGTGGCTGGGAACCTTTACCCTGTGAATTATTTTGGTGCCCTTTAGAGAACTCACCTTGTTTACCCTTGTTGACCCCCTCCTGCTGTTAGGGACCCTGCCCACCTTTGGTGGAGTCTCCCCATGCAACCTCTTGTGGACCCTGGTACTCACCCATATGTTTTTCCTCCTCAGTAAGCTTCAGGGGTTCAGTAAGCTTGCTGTGCATTAAGTGCTGGCAAGTTCTGGAAAACACAGACTAGACACGTGCTCCCACACAAATTGTACAGCCTCTGGTATTATGTGACCTCACTGCACTTTACCCAACCCGCCAGTGCTCCGTAAAAGGAAACTAGACATTCAAATCATGTCTGGAAATCAAGTTTCTTGCTCTGCCTAACTGATCCCTGTACTTATCTGGGTTAAACCATACCGGGTGAGGAGGGCGTCCTTCATGTCAGTGTACGAGAGTCCTTGTGCATCCCCTAAGTCCAGCAATGTGTTCCTCCCTCCACTGTGAAGTGATGCCACAATCCTGCCCCCCAATGTTTCTCAGGGACCCCATTCATGTGAAGCGCTGCCTCATAGCCTTGAAACCACTTCTGGATATCATCGGCCTTCGTACGCTCTTTTCCTTTTTAAGCATGTGCACCTTTGTCTCAGACTGCACTGATGCAATGCTGCCACCATCTGTGCTGGGCTCCAACCCCTTTAAGCTCAGCTCCTGAGCTACCATTATTTAGCTCTCCTCTACTGAATGTTTATCTTTTTGGAGCTTCCTCCCATGCTCCATCTTGAGACTCTCCCGCTCTAACTAATGTCTCCTAGCCTCCCTCCGGTCCTCCCACCCTCTTGGACAGAGATCTGGAAGAAACACTGCTGCCTGCCCTGGCAGGTGCATTCCTCCCAGGTGGATCCTGATTCACAAAATCCTTGTGCAGGCTCTGCTCCTCGACCCTCACCTCATCATTCTCATCCCCTATAGGCCCACCGGCCTTTCTTGCTGCCAGCTAGGCCATCTACGCCTTTTGCAGCTCCTCCTTTCTAGTGAGGCTTTTAAAGAAACACTTCAAATCCTTGCCGATATTTTTAAGTTGAAGCACCGTGTAGGTTTCCAGCTTCTCCTCCTCAAACACAAAACTGCAGGTAAAACTGATGGCTCCCCAGCCTAAGACATGATTATTGATCAAAATATAAGGAGTTGCAAAGAACAGAAAAATCTAAAACAGTATTTGCTTGTGTAATGGTCTGCAATATGGAAGTAGTGTATGCCAATCAATGTATGCAAAGTACAAACACACAGTTCTATCCTCACCGCTGACAACCAATGTTAGAAATGGGGCATCAGCAGCAGTTCCTTATGATGGTGTGGAGTCTGAGTTCGGGCTATCACCCACGTTGGTTATCAATTTAGCTATGATGCGGTTGAGGCGCTGGCATTGACAGGCGCTGGGGCTGCGGTGCAAGTAGGGGCTGTGCATGGAGCACTTCACAAGTGGTGCCCTTGGCTCCAGTGCAGGCAGCAACCTTGCTAAGAAAGTCAGCATCGCTAAGTTGTTGTCATCAGCCGCACCAGGGCTGCGGTGTGAGTCGGGGCAGTGTCTTGCACTCTTCACAAGCGGTATCTTTGTCTCCAGTGCAGGCAGTTGCGTCGCTGATGGTGTCACTGTTGATTGTCTGGTCTTGCAGCACCAGCCATACAATTCCAAGGGCTTAGGAACTGAAGTTAGCACCACTTGCCAATAAGGACTCCTAGCAGAAAAGTCCAGGTGCTGGTATCAAGATGCAGGTAAAGTCTTTGTGGAAGAGGTGTGGCGCCGCGGCCAGGGCGACTGACGCTGGAATCTGGGGACCACGGTTCGATCCCCGGCTACGGCGGCAGGTCAGCCCAGCACCATGTGACTCTGGGCAATAGCTCGCTTAATCTTCCCGACGGCCCCCCAGCGCCTAGAGACCCTTACGGGTGATTGTGCGCTTTACAAATGTGATGGGGCCCTGTGACTTCTTAACAGGAGTCATGCAAACACAAGCCCTAGGAGAACCTTGAAAGCAGGATTCAGAAAGCAAAGTCCAGTCCTTTCTCTCACAGGACAGAAGTAGCAGGCCAGCCCAACAAAGCATCAGGCAGAGTGGCAATCCCCCTTTCAGCATCCAGCTCTTCTTCCTAGCAATATGTCCTCAGTCAAGTAGTGTTCCAATTTTGGGGTGTGAGAGGTCAAATATTTATAGACCTTTCTGCCTTTGAAGTAGGCAAACTTCAAAGGAAAGTCTTTGCAGATCTCATGACCCTGCCTTACCCTGACCTAGCTCCAGACACACTTCAGGAGGGCGCATACAGCTTTGTGTGAGGAAAGGCACAGCCAGTGTCAGTGACAACTACTCCCACCACTCTAGCTCAGGAAGACCCATCAGCCTGGTGATGGGCCATCAGAATATGCAAGACACACCTCAACTCCCTTTGTGTGACTGTCTAGTGAGAATGCACAAACAGCCCAACTGTCATCCTAATCCAGACATGGATTCTACAGACAGGCACAGAATGTTAATGCAAGAAAATACCAAATTTCTGAAAGTGGCATTTTCAAACACGCAATTTAAAAAGCAACTTCATCGAAAGATGTATTTTTAAATTGTGAGTTCGGAGAACCCAAACTCGAACTCTACATCTATTCCCAATTGGAAGATACACGTGTAAAATGTTACAAGGCAATTCCAATGATATCCTATGGGTGAAATAGTCCTTGCAAAACTTAAAAACAAAATTAGCAGTATTTCACTATCGGGACATGCAAAACACAAGAATACATGTCCTACCATTTAAATACACTTCACCCTGCCCATGGGGCTACCTTGGGCCTACCTTAGGGCGACGTACATGCAGTTTAAGGGAAAGTTTGGGCCTGGCAAGTGGTTGTCCTTGCCAGGTCGACATGGTAGTTTTATAACTGAATACAGAGACACTGCAGTGGCAGGTCTGAGACCGGTTTGCAGGGCTACTCTTGTGGGTGGCTCAGTCAGTCCCGCAGGCCCATTAGTAGTATTTGATTGCAGGCCCTGGGAGCACACAGTACACTTTACTACAAAGTTTCTAGTAAATCATATATGCCAATGATGGATAATCGAATTACATAATCACTTACACAGGGATGCTTACACTTTAGCACTGGTCAGTGGTGGTAAATTGCCCACAATCCTACAACCAGCAAAAAACGAAATGCAGCCCACAGTAAAAAAAAAAGCAGGAGATCAGAGGCAAAAAGGCAGGTCTAACACCCCGCAATCGCAACTAATGCTTAGAATGAGGTACAGTGGTGGAATAAGAGAGAAAACGGAGACACAGGACTCCATACAGGGCCTCTTCAGTTCTGGAATAAAGGAGGTCCGTAGGAACTCTACAAGATAAAGAGATGTCTTAAGTAACTTGTTAATGGAATGATAAGCATATTAGTATTTGTGAATACATATATTTTAGCAATATCTCTGTATAGCCAACTGTATTTGCTTCTACAGGTAACTGAACGTTTCTGTCCACTAACACAAGGAAATTAAATTTCTTCAGAAAATACATGTACACTCACACCTCTCCCTGTGTTTAGATTAACTACATTAAGCTGTGCCACTCACTATGCACGCTTTTGTGGAATATGAGTATAGTTTACACGTGACTTTTGTAAAACTGCAAAATAAGGAACGCCATTAACATCATATGAATCTATGCTCTTACAAATGTATACACAAATTGAAAATCTGATACCTCATACAATAATGATATTAAGATACACATGTGCAATGTCCTCTTAAGAATCCATCCTGCTCCTTTCCTTTACAGGAACTCGTAGAGAAACATATAATCCCAGGCTAAAGACTGCAGATAATTATTAACCAGAGTTTAAAGTAAATACACAGGGATTAGTTCAATCACACATGACTTCAGGATACTCCTCTGTAATCTAAAAAGTCCATAGCAGAATTCTATAGGAAGTAAGGGGCCTCACTTTAAATCTTAAATCCATGTAGTGAGATCCTGGCTGCAGCAACATTGTAGGATGATTGTTTAGCAAGGATGCTGTGCACTGCAAGGAAAGTTATACCAAAAGGTCTAAGATGGCTATTGTCTGTCTAGAAACACACGTTTTAATTGCCTTTTGTGAAACATTTACTGAGGGTGCTCTACTGCAAAGCACATTCTGTGCAAGAGCAGCCTGAATCCACTCTGCGCCAGCACTCTGTGTTGACCATAAGCTTATCCTTCAGTGAAAGGCAGTATGGCTCATGAGTGGATGGTTTCAAGGTACTAAACCCTCACACTCTCAACATCCTTAACGGTAAGCAACAACTACAGTCCTGCTTCCTTAAAAAAAGTGAAATTCTTTAAGGAGAACTAGAGATATGGATTCTTAAAATTTAAACCAAAAGGAAGCAGGAAACACAAAACACCATTGAATTGGAATGTTGGCAGTAGGTTGGGAGTAATTTTCGACCGTGATGCAGTAGGGGTCAGGTAGGACTTGCTAGAAGCACTGGTCAACGTTTTTTTTAACCTTGGGACGTTACTACTTTTTTGATTGTCGGAAATCCCCCAGGGGTCAATGCATTATGGCGAACCCTGAGAGGGTCCCTCAAAGACAGATACAGACCCTTCAAACTCTCCTGAAGCCTTCAGTTGTGGCTACTGATCTCTGAATGGGAAAAGCCAAATTTCCTAACTGGCCAGATAACTTTGCATCTGGTGAAACTCAGCAGCTGTATCCTGATCCCAAATTTTACGTTTTAATCACTCACTTGTTTGGTTCTCAGAATTCTCTAGACGATTAAAGCTGGTGATATACCTGGGCTGGAATACTTGAGGCCATATCCCTTCACCACAAGGTCATGCTGTAGCATTTTCCTAAGCAGCTAAAAGCTCAAAGTGGGACAAATCTGTTAGTCTTGACTGACAAATGTGTACCCTCTTCCGAGTAATCTCAGCACCTTATTCCCATCCACTGCAAGTCAAAAAAATGCCTAAGCTTCAGTAACTTTTTGATGTTGGGAGCCACTCATCCTTTCCACCACAGCCATCTGGTCCTCCGTGCTTCTAGGTAGCAGGTCTCTCCACTAAGGGCTTTCTCAAGATGCTGTCCCCTGAATTATATTAGTTTCAAGTAACCCATCTAACTTTTGTGACTCTGTATGAGCGACAAGAGGCCAGCTAGATGACACTTGGAGGGGAAACAACCTTTACAACGCAACTTTTACAACGCACTACCATTACAACGAAACTTTTACAAAGCAAAAAGTTTTACAACGCATACCATTACAACGCATGTTTTTACAACGCAAGTACCTTTACAACGCATACCATTACAACGTAAGTATTGGTAAGTATATAATTATATTTAAAAATGTATATGTTTGGTTTTTTTTAAGGGGTATTTTTAGGGTTCAGGGTCAGTTTTTAGTTTTAGGGTAAAGGGGTATTTTAGGGTACAGGGTCAGTTTTCAGTTTTTGGGTAAAGGGGTATTTTTAGGGTTCAGGGTCAGTTTTCAGTTTTTGGGTAAAGGGGTATTTTTAGGGTTCAGGGTCAGTTTTCAGTTTTTGGGTAAAGGGGTATTTTTAGGGTTCAGGGTCAGTTTTCAGTTTTTGGGTAAAGGGGTATTTTTAGGGTTGAGGGTCAGTTTTCAGTTTTTGGGGTACAGGGGTATTTGTAGGGTTCAGGGTCAATTTTGGGTTTTTGGGGTACTGGGGTATTTTTAGGGTTCAGGGAAAGTTTTGGGTTTTTGGGGTACAGGGGTATTTTTAGGGTTCAGGGTCATTTTGGGGTGTTTGGGGTGCAGGGGTACAGGGTAAAACAAAAAAATTTTAAATTAATTTAATTAATTTAAATTAAATTATATTAATTTCAATTAATTTAAAATAAAAAAAATAATATATACTTACCATTACTTACGTTGTAATGGTATGCGTTGTAAAGGTACTTGCGTTGTAAAAACATGCGTTGTAATGGTATGCGTTGTAAAAGTTTTTGCGTTGTAAAAAATTTGTTGTAATGGTATGCGTTGTAAAAGTATGCGTTGTAACGTCATACATCCCACTTGGAGAGTAGGTCCAGTACTGGGTGCCAGCAGGAGTCCTTCAGTCTTCTATCCATAACAGTCATCCAGGATGTTCTTCTTTCAGGTGTTTTCTAGCTGCTGGAATATTCTGAGGAAGGTGCAGTGAGGTGCCACTCTTATCCTGTGAACTAACCAAGGACCGAGGGAGAGAGAGTCCTGATAATTTTCAAGCTAAAACAAAATTTTCTTTTGCAGCAGTTAGTTTCTCAATTTACTTAAATCAATTCCCTAGTCCTCCATTTAAGATTGTCAGTCTTCTTCCTCCTGTAGGAGCCCGGTGTTCCATTCCGGACACATCCCTATTACTGAGAATAGGGATCCTCCCCATTCCCTCGGCTGGAGCCTGGGTTCCCTCCTGCAGTGGGCAGAGATAAATGTCTGACGAAGCTCTGGGAATTAATGTTTTCCGTTCCTACAAGCTTTATTTTGGATTTCCTCTTCAAAGGGAGAGTTGTTGTAGCAATCTTTTGTGCTGCCATTTGTTTGAGTCCCCTATGTTCTTAAGTGGTCTCTCCTGGCACCAAGTCAGCCTTCCTGTTCCCAAAGACAGGCCTGTTGCCATCTAGAAGGGCAGTCATTCACAATGGTTCTGGGGTGTGGATTCCAGTTGCTGGAGTGTGGCACAAAGTAAACTTTTTAAAAGTCACTTTTCCATTGCTTTCACCAGTGAACTACATTTTTGTTAACTTGTGAAAATGTATTTGAATGACATTTCTAGCATTACCCAGGATCAGTTGTGAAAATTGATCCTTATTCACAATCGAGCCTGTTCAAAGAAAATGTAGTTTGGCGTACACAGTGACACACAGCCTTTGACAACAGTTCACGCTCACTGTGGTTATCCACTTTTCCTTAATATTTAGCGTGTTCCACTTTTATTCATTACAGACATGGTCCTATGAGCATACAGGGTCACCTTGCGGTGCTTATTTTATGCATGAAAGTAGGTTCTCTACATTTCTAAGCACATTTCATACTATGTTTCACTGCAGAGGTATTGAATTGCAGCCAGCCAAACCACAATAGTGTTCAATGGATCAATACATTTCAGTAAATATGCAGCCCACCGATGGCATTTAACTTCTACGCCTTGTGGCACTGTGGCAATGAAGGGCAGTGTCTGAGAGCACAGCCATAATACATAAAAAACTGGTCTGTAAGAGGTGAACTATCCACGGAGACCACATAGAAAGAAGTGAATTGTTACAATAATATTATTGTGACTGCTCTAGGTTTTCCATGGTTGCCATGTTTCTGCCCAGAACCAAACAAATGATCATAGCGTTACTGGCTCCAATGTAATTGTGCCTCCTATGCACTACTGTTCACTCGCTGCTGCTTGTGCTACAGTATCGGAAGCAGAGAATTCTGATCATCAGAGTCCCTCTGACACCTATGCAACTGTAAGGACATGCTCACAGGATGTCAAGCTTAGGCTTCCTTGTGGCATCATAGATGCTTTAAGTTCTCAGTCATGGTAGAAGCTGTAAAGTGCCTGATTGAGGATGGTGGTGCCTGTTGCTATATATTTCTGGTTTTTATCTCTGATTTTCTCAGATGTATGTTGATACAATGCAAACAAAAACGGCGCATGGCATTACATCGCATGAATTTACCACGCAAACCATTACATCATATTCCCCTTCACATGCATTAAAAATACCTTTCCAACGCACACAAATACGACGCATTCAATTACATAGTAAAATTCTCCCTAACGCTCCCAAACACTAATATAGAAACCTTCAAAACATAGTACAACCGCCTCACACTACCCTCAACCCTAAGCCCTAACCCGTAAAGCCCAAAACAGTACCCTACACCACTCTTAACCCTAAGCACTAACCCGTAAAGCCCAAAACAGTACCCTACACTACTGTTAGCCCTAAGCCCTAACACGTAAAGCCAAAAACAGTGCCCTACACTACTGTTAACCCTAAGCCCTAACCCGTAAAGCCGAAAACAGTACCCTACACTTCTGTTAGCCCTAAGCCCTACCACGTAAAGCCAAAAAGAGTGCCCTACACTACTGTTAACCCTAAGCCCTAACCCATAAAGCCAAAAACAGTACCCTACACTTCTATTAACCCTAATTCCTAAAGCCAAAAACAGTACCCTACACCACTCATAACCCTTAGCCCTAAAGCTTAAAACACTACCATATACTACTTTCTCAATCCTAAGCGCTAAACGCTAACCCCAGCGTCGTCCTTACCTGTCTCTCGTTGTGGTTCCAGTGTTGTCTCCCCGTCCAGGCGCACAACCTTCCAGTGTAAAAGCATGCGTTTTAACGTCACATGTGATGTAATGGCATGAGTAGTGAACGTACGCGCCGTAGTGGCGCATTCTTTGTGACGGCACGCGATGTAAACACATGCTTTGAGATGGTTGATCGCTGATTTTCTCAGCAGATTAGATTCTTCCTCTGGAATTATCCTCTTTCATCTGTTGTCTTTCTTGGCATCTTTGCTATTAGCATTTTTCCTCTAGCAGTTTGGATCAACTTTCTTGTTAATATTCTGACTCTAGACGTGCATCTTGCTCAATTCTATTCTACTAACTGAAATCAAGGAGATTTAGGTGTGTTGCTGACTTCTTCAATGCAGTCTATCTGTTAAAGATTTCTACCTTGGTGTGCCCCTTTAAAGAAGACAAAGGTCACTTCTAATGGATACTATTCAGTGCAGGTCATCACAGCGGCTACTGAGAGGAATTTCCCTTTTCGCGCGCAAGCTCATAGTGCAGACCACAGACCCACATTGCATGTGTAGTGTAGTTCCTATATTCCCAATAGGCTCTGCGCATTGGAATAATATCTCCTATAGATTAGACATAGGACTGAGGTCGACTCGTTCTCTATCGAACATATTAGACTTAATTGTAAGTGCCAGCTATCTCAGAGGTCACTAGAAACTTTCTCGAATAAACAAGAAGGGATTAGTTTCTGACAACCGCATAAACATGACAACTTTGTTTCCCAAGAATAAGAAATGTATCTATAGAGTCGCGGAAACAATAGATAGTTATTTCACTCAGTCAATCGTGCATGCTTCGTTTCACCAGAAGTGTAGAGAAATAGAAAGACGGGCGTTTTCAATTAAGGTATTTATTGAACAGTCTTATTTCTCATACAGAAGAAATGAACAGCTACAATCGTAATACTAGTTGCAAAGTACAGTGCGTACAGTATGAAGAGTATTATAAAATAATACTGTAAAAGCATGATATGGTTTCTAAGCCATAAAATACATATAATACATACATAAATAATAAATACTAAAAGTACTCAACTGGTGCTTCTAAGATACGCCTAACCAGGTGTACTTAACCTAGGTCTAGTATGAGGGAAGGAGTAAGTAAGGTGTCGCTTAAGTTTTAGTATACTTTCTGCCAAGAATCTATCCAAGATTTCTCTTAGGGTCTAATCAGCGCCGTACCTTGGTTTTAGAATGAACGAGGTCTGGTATCTCTCTAACAGAACTCGATTTCCCCACAACCCGCAAGGGTGGCTTGGAAACACTGGAGCTGGATTTCTTGGCAGGAGAAAAGACAGCGTCTCTCTCAGTACGTCGGCTGGAGGGTCGACTTCCTTCGGCACTGCAGCGAGATGCGTCGGGCAAGTAGATAGTCGAACTGCTCCAAACCACCGTGTGTTTCCTTGGGCAAGTGTGGGCATATTTATACCTTGAAGGTGCCGAGTTTGACGTAAGATTGGACATAAGACGTCATCAAAGAGTCTCAGTTCTTTGAAAACTCCATGAGTTCCTGGATAAATCAATACTCAAGCAGGGGGAAGTCCCTGACTGCTGAAGGCGGGTTTTTCCAAGAAATCGGTGTAGATTTTCGGAACTAGTGGTAGTAGCCATGCCGTATTAGGACTGCATGAACTATGTCTTAATATGGATATGATTTCTATGCCTTTATATGGATACAGTACTTTATACCTATATAAGGGAATGAATCGGGAAAATTACACTAGGGTCCTAAAACGCTATACAACACATGCAGTCCTGGAGACAGGCTCACCACATGTTCACCTTATTCATTTTGTCTAATTTAATGTCCTGATTTTTACTAAAAGATTAGCGATGGCTGGAAATTTATCTTTATCATTACTTGTATGCTCATGTTACACTATTTTATTTATATATTTATTTATTTTGCCAAAAAATAACATTAATCAAAAATGTTGTACCAAGCAACATTGATGGTACATGGGTCACACGAGTTGGGTGCTTAACACAGGTAAGTGGATGAATTATGTCTGTGCATGATTATGATTGGTGGGTAAAAAAAACATATCTATGAGCTAACTGAGTATTAAGGCATTACCCTGAATCCCCGTCCCCCCTCTAACACAGCAATATAACAAGATCTAGACCCCATGCCAGTTGGTAAACAGAGGAGCTCTGACTGACACTCCACTGCAAACAACTGGAGTACAAATGAAGAATGAACCAGGACAATGTAGATAGGAGAATGTTCAAATCCACTCTGAGACACTAACACCAAATGAGCTGGACCACCAAACTTGTTGGTCTGGTGAACCACATTGATATCATCACCAACAGAATCACAAATCCTCACCATTGTGAAAGATTTCACCAACACAGCGGCTACCTTCAACTCATTCACCACCTTGCAGGACCTCTCCAAAAATCTTTCTCAATTCTTCAGACACAAAATCACCACCATTTATGCCAGCTTCAACCACAACCAAACCCTAGAGACTGCACCAAATGCCTCCCAATCTTATCCAAAGAACCAATTTTAACCACATGACTGTAATCACACCAGAGGAAACCGCCGCATCCATCAATTCTATCCACTCGGGGGCCCTATTGGACCCATTCCCCACCACACCTACTCCAGAGAACCGAAACCTACCAGCGCAATGCTCACACTTATTTTGAATATATCTATCTCTTACATGACTTTCCCAGATGCTTGGGAACATGCAACGGTCCTGCCATTGCTGAATAGCTCCTCAGTGGACCCTTCAACAGACCATCTACCATTCCCGGCCAAGGTCTTAAAGAAAATCATCAACCAACAACTTACTGGATACATCAACAACCGCCAATTCTTCTACACCACCCAGGCTAGTTTCAGACCCTACCACATACGGAACTGCTCTCATTGCCGCCATGGAAGACCTCTGCATGGCTCTGGATATAGGAGACATGGCAGGCCTCATCCAACTGGACCTCTTCACAGCAACTGACACAGTCTACTATCCCATCCTCATCCAATGCATACACTACATCAGAATCCAAGGACATGCACCGTGACGGATCTTCTCCGTCCTGACTAGAAGGACACAGTCAGTCAGGATGGCACCGTACACATCAGACGCCTGTGTCCTCTTCTGCAGAGTTCCACAAGGGTACTCCTAGATCCCTTCAGTGAGTACATGATCCCCCAAGCCAGTATTATTTGCTCTCACATCATTAAAACCTTCTTTTATATTGATGACACGCAACTCTTTCTCTCCCTCATGAACTAGACTTCCAGTAGCCAAATCAAATTCAATGCCTGCATGATTGAAATCACCCAGTGGATGTAGACCAACCGTCTGAAGCTAAACACCATCCCCATAACCAATGTTCCCTCTAATTTTTTTCCTCTATGTGCAGCAGTGTAAGGTCTCTGTGCGCTGCAACCAAGACAGTGCGCCAGGAACCAAACCTTGCGTGAAGACCAGCACCAAATATCACTCCAAACTTTTGCTTAAAAAAGTGAAAAGACAGTGCATTTCCACACATGCTGCACCCCATGAATGGTCTTAAAGCAGGTTTTCAATGTAGATACAAATGCCAAGACATGAATTGGCTTGTGTATCAGAGAGCCCGTGAGGTGGGAGGGCAGCAGAAACTGAGAGCCCGGTGAGGTGGGAGGGCAGCAGGGAGTGAGAGCCCGGTGAAGTGGGAGGGCAGCAGGGAGTGAGAGCCCTGTGAGGTGGGAGGGCAGCAGGGAGTGAGAGCCAGGTGAGGTGACAGGGCAGCAGGGAGTGAGAGCCAGGTGAGGTGAGACAGATAGAGATAGAGACAGAAAAAGGCATATAGAGACAGAGACAGAGGCAGAGACAGAGAGAGACAGGAGCAGGCAGAGCTAGATAGGGTCAGAGACAGGGACAGACAGAGACAGATAGAGGCAGAGACAGATAGAGGTAGAGACAGAAAGCGATAGAGACAGAGAGAGAGAGACAGAGAAAGAGGCAGGGACAAATTGAGACAGAGACAGACACAGACAGAGGCAAAGAGAGATAGAGGTAGAGACAGAGACAGAGAGAGACACAGACAGACTGAGACAGATAGAGGCAGAGGCTGACCGAGAGAGGCAGAGACAGAGAGACGGAGAGGGAGACAGAGGGAGGGAGACAGAGACAGGGACAGACAGAGACAGATAGAGGTAGGGACAGGAACAGGTAGAGTGACAGAGAAACGGAGCAAGAGATGGAGCGAGACAGAGGGAGGAAGACGGACATAGGGAGGAAGACGGACAGAGGGAGGGAGACAGAGAGAGGGAGACAGAGAGGGAGGGAAACGTACAGAGGGAGGGAGACGGACAGAGAGAGGGAGACAGACAGAGGGAGGGAGACAGAGAGGGAGGGAGACAGAGAGGGAGGGAGACAGAGAGGGAGGGAGACGGAGAGAGGGAGGGAGACAGACAGAGGGAGGGAGTCAGAGAGGGAGGCAGAGGGAGCGAGTCGGCGAGACAGAGGGGGAAGCGCCCACAGCATCGGAGTCAAAACCTCGCGGTGCCATCGCAGCGCGATTTTTACATCGCATCTTCGTTCACATTGCATGCAACGACGGCGCGATGTCATTAACATCGCATGCAACTACAACGCATGCGATGTTAGACATGTCGGAATACATGGTGGAAAACAAGACACATTGCCAACTGTGTCAGAAAATGATGCGATGCGAATGTTGAAAGTCATAAATCACAGCGCGATGCAAAACATGACACATTGCCGATGCGAATGGTGAAAAACATGACAAATTGGCAAATGTGTCAGAAAATTTTTCAGAAATCACAGCACAAATGGTGAAAAACATGACAAATTGCACATGACAAATTGGCAAATGTGTCAGAAAATGTTTCATAAATCACAGCGCGTTGCAAAACATGACACATTGCCAACTGTGTCACCAAATGTGTAATAAATGACAGTGCGATGCAAATGTTGAAAAACATGACAAATTGGCAAATGTGTCACAAAACGTTTAATAAATCACAGCGCGATGCGAACGTTGAAAAACATGACAAACACAAAATGTTGAAAAACATGACAAATTGGCAAATGTGTCAACAAAATGGAGCAAAAAGGAACATTAATATGGGCGGAGCTACAAGGAACATTATTATGGGTGGTTGCTGTGTGGCATACTGCATGGATGGATGAGTGAATGAATGGGTGATGGTGGGTGTTGCAGAATGGATGGGTGATGGTGGCTGAATGTATGGCTGGGTGGTTGCTAGCCGATGGCTGGATGGGTGGGTTTATGAGTGGCTGGATGCGTGCATGAAGGATGGATGGATGATGGGTGGACGCACGCTATAACATCGCATGGACCATTACGTCAAATAAGTAAGTCGCCTGACCCACTAAAATAAAAGAAACTTACAAGTGCTTCATTTTTATGTTGCTGATTTATGTGGGTGGACAACAGGGGAATACGTAAAATACGTGCAAAATTCAGGCTCCGCACAAAGGGAGAGGATGTGGCCACACAGCTAGCACTGCCGACTTTGGTGCTGGGAACCAAGGTTCGAGCCTCGCGTGACACACTAAAATGAAAGAAACTTACTAGTGCTTCTTTTTTATGTTGCTGATCTATGATTTATGTTTTTTATGCATTTTAATCAGAAACATAAAAAAAGCACTTGTAAGATTCTTGTGTTTTTGTGGATTAGGCGAGGCTCGAACCTTAGTTCCCAGCACCAAAGTCGGCAGCGCTATCTGTGTGGCCACATCCTCTTCCTTAGTGCGGGGCTTGCATTTTGTATGTATTTCACTTATTCCCCTGCTGTACACCCCACCAAAATACAAATCAGCCTCCAGATGTACTTTTATTTATGCAAAGCAGTTAATCTCCCTTAAAAAGGTTGCCTTCCCTGTACAATGTAAACAGCAGCATGAATTACCCCCCATGTCACCGGAACAATGTTATAAGCAGAGATTACGCAATATCTGCCATTTAAAATGTTATTAGTCGGTCTAAGAGCTGTCGCCTTCGCATCATTATTGCGGCAGGCCATTTACAATTTTATTAGGGGTGCACTACATGAAATGTGATCGTGCTACCTGACATGATTTAATGTCGTCTGTTATTGTATTTGTAACAACTTATCATTTAAATTAAATACAGGTATTCTCCTCACCTCCAACCAATCACTGCTTTCACCCTTAACCTGTAACAGACAAAAAGCTATGGCATAGCAATGACGCCAAAGGCCCTAATACAAAAAAAAAAGAAACAGTGGCCCCTCAGCCAGACCAGTGAGAGTATCCAAGGCCCGTCAATTGGCAGAGGGAGATTAAGTGACTTGCCCAGAATCACAGGATGTTGAGCCGGCGCCGAGACTCGAGCCCGGATTTCAAGCTCCCGAGTCGGCAGCTCTGGCCACTACCCATAGACCGCCATAGACCGCTAGAATTGGGATCTACATATACTCCTCCAGGGCAACCCTAGAAGTACACGGGACTGGGGTAAGGAGGTAATATCCAAACAGAAAGACATGTGGAACTCTGAAAAAGAGGGGAACCTCGTCTAATCGTTAGAGCAGAGGTCTTCAAACTTTTGAAGGTTGAGCCCCCCAGCTGAATTTTTTTAAATGTCGGGCCCCCCCACCACCTGACAGAAATTTCTGGAATCTGGTACACTACATAATCGACCGCCACCCGCATATCCCGCGCCATATCCGGCAAATAATGTTCAAAACAATGAGTGTTTCCTCCTTCTCCATGAATTCCCTCACTACCACTCACCAACAATGCACCTCATCTCTCTATAGCACCTTTCTGGCAAACATATACATTTTTTATAGTGCTACTGATAGTTTCATCATACTCAGGGGCATTTGTACAAGCCCCTATAGACACCACACCATCACTTTTTACGAAGTTGTGATGGTGATAGGGGTATTGCCGTATTTACAAGGCAGAGTTAAGCCACTTAACTTGGCTTAACGCTGCCTTGTAAATAAGGCCCCCTTTCATGCTATGCTTAGCGTGAAAGGGTGGGCAGTGGGTGTTGCGGTGGGCGTTTCACTGCAACAGGCACTGATTTTGATGTTGCGCACTATTTACAAGGGCAGAGTAAAAGTGAGGCAGCGTTAAAATTAAGAACAGGAAAAACCTGGTCTTAAGCTGGCGAAACTAGGAGAAATGCATTATTTCTCCTCATTTTTGCTTCATCCATGTGTGCTGCCTTGTGCAGCACACATGGAAAAAGCAAAATGCCTTGTATTTGTAATCTTTAAAAAAAAAAATCATTTTGTGTTTTCTCTGTGTGCTGCATTAAGCACACACATGGAAGTGAGACAAATGGCATTGAAAGATTGTTTATGTACAGGAAGGTCCCCCTCCTGTACATAAACAATCTTTTCCTTGCACCAAGACACCCTTGCACTATGGCGCGATGGTGTCTGCATTGGCGCTACACTGCTAAGTGTAGCGCCAGCGCAGGGGACACGCAAGGCGGCACCATATTGTTGTAAATATGGTGCAGCCTTCCGTTTCTGAAGTGGCGGAGAGAGGCCTTAACCAATGACTTCTAACGCCTCACTCCGCAACTTCCTTGAACATATGCCCCTCAGTTCTTTGATCTGCATGGTACACCTTCTTTGTAGCAGGCACATTAACCCTCTGTGCTGTGAGGGTGACAGTAGTGCTCATGTGAGTGCACAGTGAGGTATGCGACAGTGTGAGAGTAGGGTAAGTGGAGTGACTGCAGGGTGAGTGAGGTGACCATATGAATTTGGGTGTGCATGTTAGTGCAGAGTGGGACTAATGAATGCATGGTTAGTGATGGGCTTGTTTAAGTGAGATTGCAGATTGAGCAGTGAGGGCGACAGGTGAGTGAAGTGTCACATGAGTGCAGGGTGAGTAGTGTGCTTGTGTGGCTGCAGGTTGAGGTACAGGGAAAACCGCGGAAGTGCATTGTGAGAGCAGAGTGATCAATGAGTGCAGGGTAAATGGTGTGAGTGCATGGGGGTCAGTATGAGGGAATTGTGATAGCTGTGAGTGCAGGGTGAGCATGAAAGTGAAGGGCGAGAATGAGGAGCAAGTTGTCTGAATGCAGGGTGCATTTCCAGACACTTGCAGTAACTCAGCATGCTATTGACGGCAGCGCAGGGTTTCAGATATGTTAAACTATTGCTATTGCAATTATGGCATTAACCAGGGATCGAGGGTGGAGGAAATAAATTCTGGGCTGATCCTGCAACAAACTTCCAGTTTTATGGTTAGGGTTGCCAGCTCATTATTTTGATGTCCCAGGTGGTACAAAAATAAGCAATCACCTAAAGCTCTATTTTCAGCACTTATCTGTGCATACTCTGAACAGCAAATATAAATAGAAGGCACTTTAAATTGTATTTTAGGGCTGCCTGAATGATATGACTGATAATAAAAGGGATAAAGACAGAAAAGTCACATCATAAATGAATACATACTTCTTTACAACCCATATTTAGTGTCAAGCAATGTTCAGGCTGTTTAAACACCTGACTTTGTCTTTTGGCAACTTAAAACACTTTTAGCCCTGTGATCATTGTGCTCCTGCCAGTGTAATTTAAAAAGCAACATTGTGGCCTGGGTTAAATTCCTAGAGCTGAAATGCTTCAGCTGCAGTGGGAGGCGGGAAGCCTTATCTGCTAAAACTGAAATCAAGTAACAGACATTCATTTCATCTGCAGTGTGAGGCAAGGAGTCTCCTCTGCTATGAAATAGTCGCTTTCAGTTTTAGCAAAGGGGGCTTCTTGCCTCACACTGCAGCTAAAGCATTTCAGCTGAACCAGGATAGCCCCCCTCCACCCCCACCCCGTGTGTGGCAGACTGGATGAGACAGCTGTGCACACAGCCATGAGTATTTCACAGGTCTTTAAAAGACCTTTTTATTGTTAATGAGGCTTTAATGGTTTTCACCCTTTCTTAGGGCCCCTGCAGCTCCACTCTGCCATTTGTTTAAAGAGGACAAAGGTGAGATTTTAGGGAGGAGTGCGCGCCCCCCCTGAGACGGTGTCGAGCCCCCCCAGGGGGGCGCGCCCCACAGATTGAAGAACTCTGCGTTAGAGGAATACACAACCTGATCACAGTTTGAGCACTACTGTCATATTGTAGCATATACATGCAGTATAATGTGATATGCGGCACCATGTTTCGTCCTGTACTTTTCCTGATTTCACTTTTCTGTTGAATTGAAGACTGCCGAATGCGCTGGGGTACAAGCAGGTTCACGCGGCAAATACAAAAAAATGCGTTGTTTTGCCCTGCGACGTGATGTTCTGCGGGGTGATGTTCGGGCCAATGGGAAGCAATGCAGTAGCGTTGCAAAAGTCGGCGATGTCTTTCTTCACGATGTAATGGACGGGGCGATGTGACAGACGCGATGTTACAGCGCGCGATCAGTGTGGCCGCGATGTAACGTCATACATCCGACAGAGGGAGGGAGACAGATAGAGGGAGGGAGACAGATAGAGGGAGGGAGGCAGATGGAGGGAGACAGAGTTAGAGAGAGGGCGTTGGAGGGAGGGAGGCAGAGGGAGTGAGACAGAGGGAGGGAGACAGAGTTAGAGAGAGGGCGTTGGAGGGAGGGAGGCAGAGGGAGTGAGTCAGGGAGAGACAGAGGGAAGGAGAGGGAGACAGACAGAGGGAGACAGACAGAGGGAGGGAGACAGAGGGAGGGAAACGGAGGGAGGGAAACAGACAGAGAGGGAGACAGAGGGAGGGAGACAGAGGGAGGAGGGAGACAGAGGGAGGGAGACAGAGGGACAAAGATAGGGAGGGAGACAGAGGGAGGGAGACAGAAGAGGAGGGAGATAGAGGGAGGGAGAAAGAGGGAGGGAGACAGAGGGAGGGAGACAGAGGGAGGGAGGCAGCGGGAGGTGGAAGGCAGCGGGAGGCGGGAGACAGAGGGAGGAGGGAGATAGAGGGAGGAGGGAGACAGAGGGAGGGAGGGAGATAGAGGGTGGGAGGGAGATAGAGGGAGGGAGTTAGAGGGAGGGAGATAGAGGGAGATAGAAGGAGGGAGACAGACAAAGGTCTGTATTTGCTCTGGCTCGGACCACCGCATTCACCCGTGGCATACTTTTGTGATGTATTTTTAAGTTGCTCTGCTTCTGTTAACATCCCCGTGTGAGAGAGTTGTGCTGTTCCGAGGGCCGGCCGCAGCACGGGAGAGCGTGCATGGCATTGCGGCTGACACGTCTGCAATCAGGAAGCCACACGTACAGGCAGGACGAGGCCCACAAATAGGAACACAGCGATGCAGCATGTGCCAAATGCCTTTCAAAACTGGTGCAAGCTTGCCATGAGACTCCAGACCTTCCCTCTCTCAACACACCCGCCTCCACCACTGGTAAATAATAGTAAAATCTAGGCAGTGACATAAAATCCTACCCAGGTAAGCCTGCAGATACATTAAAAACAGGACCGTAAGACAAGAAGGGTGTATAGCACGCGACCATTGTCGGATTGGCCCACAGGGGAACCAAAAGCAGACCTGGGAAAATGCTCAAACCAGCCCCACTCTTTTTGTCTCCTCTTGCAACCTCTCTCTTTCCATCTGTCCATCCATCCTTTAACTCTCCTTCTCTTAGGGCTGTAGCAGAACTATCCCACATTTTTATCTGGAGCCACTAAAACTGATGGTGCCTCAGTCGAATGTTTCGTTCTGCCAAAGTATTGTCATCATCATGGAGGGTGTGGTATAAAGGCGTATCCAAGCCCTTTGTTTGCAGCTACTCAGGGCAGAGCTTTCAAGTTCCTCCGCCCATACAAGATTAGGTCATCCATTCCAGGTTTATTCATTGCATTCTGGGACTTGCAGTTCTGTTTTCATAATGGGATAAACAGGCTTACAGACCCAAGATTAAACAGCAAAAATCTGAACTGGGCGAGCTATTCATGCAATGCCCTTGGAAACTTGAAACCTCTGTGAAAGAGAAGTGCTGGCACTGAAGACCTTCAATTACACTGCTGGTGCCACTGTTGTGTAGCATCTGCCCCTGCAGTATAGAGTGGAATTGTTGAGTATAGCCTCTTTATCTCCTTTGTGTGGTAAACCTATGTGAGCACTGAACTCACTGATGGGATCTAGTGGCGTGTTTTACAGGTATGGGACCCGGAGACCAGTATTTTAATTTTGGCTTTCCCAGGTGCACAAACTGTGTGATCCTGGATTAATCATTTCACTCTTATGCACTTCAAATAATGTCTCTCCCTAAATGGGGAGCATTTAAAAATAGGATTAGCAGACCAATATAGTGTTATATTGAAAGTGGACCTTTGCCTTTGCATATACTCATGCACACACACAGATCTTTTCCCCTACAAACCCTTTGTGCAAAGACCAGACATGTGAGCATGCACTTGAACACTCACACAGGCAAACATATACAACTGCACTAGCCATGGATTCTTTTACAGGCTCACACTATTCACACTCATGCACATCACACACACGTGTTTGTCTATCTTTATTACCCCCTTGCTTTCGGTCTCTCTCCTAATACCTCTCACTCTTATAGTTTCTGTTCTAGTCATGCTTTACATATTTTTGAATGCTCCCAGGATGAAGGTTTTAAAAAAAATTGTGGGTTCACCTGAAAGAATGCCTGAGGTGTTTTAAGGTGGCAGAGGGCCTGAGTTACATGACCTGTCCATCCTGTCACACGTGATTTTGATGGTGGTGTAGAGGTGCCAAAGTCTACTGCACTTTAGTGGATGTCATTCCTCCTTGTAACAGGAGAGACAGATGTTGTTATTAAGTCCTCTTTCCCAAGGAGTCCTCACCATAGACGTGTACAAATGCCCACTGCCCCATACCAGACAGAAAAAGTAGCAACGTAATGTAATCCTAGGTCCTTCTTCTAAAAATAATTACAGGTAACAAAATGGAGGAAATCATTTCATAGAAAGCAGAACTTTTTACGTGCTCCCTGAATGCCCTTATCTGTGAAGGCCCCAATTTGGGAAGCAATTGTAAAAGTAGAACCTTTTTGTGTTGAAAGGATTTGAAAACCACTTTTATAAGGTCTCTTTCTGAGGACTTTCATGTGCTCTACTGGAGCTTAATGATCAGTCCATATGAACTGCCCTATCCCATAAGAAGTAAACAAACATGAAAACCTGTGGAGCCACGCATCTTCTCTTATGTACAGGGAGGAATGAAGTGGGTGTGTGGGGGGGATTGGTGCAAGAAATGAGAGCATGGGCCAAAAGCAGAAGCCTCAAGAAAGCTTTTTTAAACTTTATCGCCCAAGAAAGCTTGGTTTGAGAGTCCTTGTAAACCATTTGTGCTGTACATCTGGCTCAAGCCTGTCACTAGCCTTTAGTGGCTCACCCAGCTCTATCCACACAAGGTACACCTGTGGTCCTAACCAGAAGAGTCAGGAAATCACTTAAAAGACCCAGAGACCTTCAGCAGTCCTATCCCTACAAATACGTGCTGCACTGGCAAGTAAGACAAACATTGGCATAGCCAATAGGTCTCGCCTTTGGGAACTTGTAAGTAAAAACAAAATGAAGTGTAAGACTTCCCGTTTACATTTACTGCATCCTAAATACGAAGTAAATGTAAACGTGAAGTCTTATACCTATTTTTTTTTTTTTTTACTTACAAGGTTTCAAAGGCGAGACCTATTGGCTATGCCAATGCTTGTTTTTTTTCTTAACAGTGCAAGCTGCGGGGCTGGCTGTGACCTTTTAATGTAATATTCATGTTAATTCCAGTGCACAGGGGCGCCAAAATTAACATGAATACTGAAACAGAGGATCACAATCGGCCCCGTAGCTGTACAATGAAGAAAAGAAAAGCAGAGTCTCCAACACAGAGTTTCCTAAAGCACACGTTGTGTTGGAGACACTGTTTTTCTTTTCTTTAGTGCAAGCTGTGGGGCTGATTGTGACCCTTTGAGGTAGTATTCATGTTAATTCTAGTGCACAGGGGCGCAGAAATTAACATGAATACTAACACAAAGGGTCACAATCTGCCCCATAACTGTGCACAATTAAGAAAAGCAGAGTCTCCAACACAGCGTGTGCTAAAGCACACATCGTGTTGGAGACACTGTTTTTCTTTTCTTTAGTGCAATCTGCGGGGCTGATTGTGACCCTTTGTGGTAGTATTCATGTTAATTGCAGCGCACACGGGCGCCACAATTAACATGAATACGGTCTTGCAGGATTAGATGTCGTGTGCGTGCTAAATTCAGCACACTGCGCGCTTCAGATGACTTTGGTGCACACGAGCGACCGCGCAGCTGATTGGGAACAGTGCCCATAACCCACGCCACTCAGGATCGACCGCAGACTCAACATGACTGCACAAGACCATGCCATCACCTTCACATGCTTCAATATCCTGAAGATGCTGAGGAAGATTTTAAAATTGCTCCTAATAAGCACCTGGAAAACAGTCACATACACCCTTGTTGCAAGCTGAACTATGGGAACACCCTATGTGCCACAAATAACAAAAACCTCTGCAGAAGGCTGCAGACCATTCAGAGCTCAGTGGGGAGCATCTCTCTCAACCTCGCATGCCACACTCTCACCACACACCACACCTGAGGGAGCTTCACTTGCTCCCCATACACAAACAAGCACAATTCAAACTCCTCACCCACACTTTCAAGGTACTACCAGCGTACCTCAAAAATCGCATCTGCTTTCAAAAACCTTCCTGACACCTCCGCTCCTCTAGACTCTTGTTTGCACACATCCCATGCATACGGAAAACAAGATCCAGTGGTTGAGCCTTTTTCTACACCGCTCCTCAAGAATGGAATGAGCTGCCGCTATCAATAAGAACTTCCTCCTCACTTCTTGACTTCCGCAAGAAGCTGAAGACCTTTTTGTTTAGTCCCACTAGGCTTTACGTTTGGCTAGATTCAAACCTGCCCAGCACTAAGATAACCTTCTGGGTGATAATGTACCCTACAACTCTGCATTACATAACATAACAAGGTGTCAGAACCATTCATGTCTTTCCAGTTGCAACAGATGACTTCACAGTGCCATTATAAACACTAGGAGAGAGTGAATGGCCTGAATGCTGTGTGGCAGGGGTACTAGAAGCTAATAAGGTACAAAACCTGGCAGTAGCACAGTGTGGATTTCGCGTTGCTAGAAAGATATGATTTGTAAACCTTTGGTTCCGTTTCTAAGAGATGTAATTAGGGAGCAGGTAATTTACTAATTTAAACACTGGACAAATTCATTTCTAAAGGCACCTATGCTTGGTGGACAGGCAGCTGTCTTAGTGCATTATGATGAGGTTGGGATATGCATAGGTGAGTTGTGCAGAGTTTCAGTAGCAAAGTTTAGAGCCTTCTCTAGTGGTGGATTGGAGTAATTGGAGAGGCATATCAGCATACAGAGTCTACTGAATACTGGAGAGTGTGTGAGTGCCTTGACTGTCCTGAATGGTATGAGTGTGTGTACCTTGTGGTTGGTAGAGTAGAGAAAACATGCTAATGGGGCTGTGTTTTGATGAAGATTTGCATATTCATGGGTGGGCTAAAGAGCACCCCAAAGGTTTCTAGCCAATGGGGTGAGTCTGTGGGGAGTCCAGGGGGAAATGGAGTCTATAAAAGCAATATGTTCAGTAATCAAGGGAATGTAAAAGGCCTTTGTTTTAAGTGAGTTAGATGACGGTGAGGCAGTATGAAATTTGGGACTGGACATGAGCTGTTAACGTCGGAAAAGAGGTATGATCTCAAAGTCAAAGAGTCAAAGAATCTTATACAGCGCACACATCACCGTTAGGTCTCATGACGCTTGCGGAAGATTCCACTGCCTGGGGTCATATCTGATTTCATTTAGAACAGCCATGTCTTTAGTTCTCTGCGAAAACGCTGGTTATCTGAAATGGACGAAAGATGGAACAGTAGCTTATTCCAGAGATAAGGGGCAAGATATGAGAAAGATCGACCCCCATTTCGTACAGTACGAACTCGTAGTGGGGTAAGAAGGAGTTTAGAGCTGGACCTCAAGATTGTGACAGGCTATCTGTTGAGGTTTTTTTCTAAATAGCCAGGGCAGATGCCATAAATACTTCTATGTGTTAGGCACAAGATTTTAAAATGCCCTCTTTTCCTAATTGGAAGCCAGTGAAGAACTTTTAGATTGGGGCATGAAGGCCATCTTGGAGGTAGATCTAAAATCAATCTGGCTGCAGTATTCTGCAGTATCTGCAGTTTAGAAAGAAGGTCTTCATTTATAGAGGCCAATAAAGCATTTCCATAGACAATGCAGCTTACAACTAAGCCCTGCACCAGTGGTTTCCTGATTTCAATTGGTAGCCATTTGAAGATTTTCCATAGCTTCCGCAAGATACCACAGCAGGTGCCCAGTACACAATTGACATGGGCTTTCATTGAAAGTTTGATGTCAATCGTAATTCCAAGATTGCAGACTGTTTGTTTTGGAGACGGGCATGGGCCCAATGCCTGAGGCCACCAGCTGCTAGACCAATACTCTTCAGCCCTGCCGAACAGAATGATCTCGGTTTTACTGCTATTTAGCTGTAGTTTGTTTTGGCCCATCACGCTCTCAATCTTGGTCATACAGTTTTTAAACCGGATGATTGTATCTGTGGGGTCAGGGCCAAAAGTAATCAGCAGCTGGGAATCGTCTGAATACGATACTGCCTCGAACCCATAAGACCTGATTATCCTGGCCAACGGGGTTACATAAAGATTAAAAAGCATAGGGCTCAAAATAGACCCCTGGGGAATTCGAATGCATACTGGTCTGCCAAAAAACCTAGATGCACAGTGGTGGAACGGTCCTTAAGATAATGTTTAAACCACTCCAAGGCCTTCTCTCGGACCCCCATCTCCCAGAGCCGTTGCAATAAAATGTCATGGGAGATGGTGTCAAAAGCGGCTGACAGTATGAGAAGCATAACAGCCAGATTATGTATCATAGGGCGGTGACACACAGTGAGGAAATAAAGCTGGCCAAGGACAGAGCCTTGTGGGATGCTCACTGGAAGGGGTGAGTTGTGAAGGTGTTGAGTCCCGTGCAACTGTGCAAGAGGATCCAGAGAGGTAAGAAGAAAACTTGTCTTGTACTATTCCAGTGATAACCTGTATGTAAAACGATGAGCAGCAATGAATTTTGATACATGTGGCAGTGTAGTGTCGATGGAGTGTGGTGAATGCAAGCCTGAATGGATGGGGCTGAGTACGTTGTTTGAGGGGTAGTGTGTGTGGTGATTGAAAACAAATTGTTCACGTATCTTGAGGAAGGAGGACCGATTTAGAACACATGAGGATTTAACACACGTAGGGCACGTGTTAGCAACCATGGGTAAATGTAGAGGTTGAAAAGAGTGGATCATTGGATGTGAGGCTAGAAGCTTGATGGCCTGAAGTTTTGAAAAGGTCAGATAACCCACAGGGTAGGTAGGTCCTTTTGTTATAGGAATGTGTTTATTTGAGGATGTTTTCTCGGAACCTGAAGATTCAGGTTAGTGTGAAATGGTTGTATTGTACGTGTAGGATGGTGTTGGGGGAGCCATGAGGAGAATTGTTGAGGTGTCCCAGAGGTAGTACATTTTTAGGAAGTACAACAATATTAAGTTGGTGTCTGATGATGGGACAATGTTAGCTGAGGGAGAAAGGAGGGTCTTGATGGTGTGTGCTAGACATTATGGATGAAGCCAGAGTGAGTTGATTGTGGTCTGAAAATATGAAGTTTTTGCACTACTGACTGCAGTAGGTAATGAGCTCAAGCCTTGTTTGTATTTATGGGGGTGAGGCAGGGGGAAGTGATTCTGCCACCCTGTCCCCCAACACCTGTTTCTAAGAGAAAGCCTAGGCTGCTGGACCACGTTACCCCCGGGAGTCACCACACAAATCTGTAGCGATGGAGTGAAAGTACCTACACTGTCCAAGTGACTGTGGTAGTTGGCAATATGTCCTGAGTTAACCTGGTGCCTCCGTACACTTTCAGAATGCAAAAAACTGGACTAACACCAGCCCCAGTTACATGAGAAGGGTTATATTGTCTCAGAAAGGAGTGTTGTGCCAGATTTGCATTTAGCACTTCCAGACCTCTTTCATAAATATCATTTGAATTTGGAGTAGAGTAGATGTGACGATAGTATGAAATGGACTTCCCAGGATGGGAGCAGGGTGGAGAGTGACTAACGACCTATTCAAGAGTTATGGCAGAACGTCCACCACCCTCAGTTGGAGAACTATGTCAGAGGCAAACAAAACAAACCCTAATAGCAAAACAGTGTCACTCTTGGAGAGTGGGCCAAACTCCAGGCTTATTTTGAAAGCGGTAGTGCGGATCCCAAAGATCAACACAGGAAATAAGTAGTAGAGTGTAAAAGAGCTAAAAGAATACCAGAGAAACTCCAAAACTAAGTTCATAAAAGGGAAAATGTATTACTCTATTCCCAAGAAAATGTGGAAAATACCAATTAAATCTTAGGAGAGAAACCTGGTTTTAACCATTTAAGTGAAAGTAATACGGAAAACCATTTACCGGGGCCTTAGTGAACTCGATGAACATAAATGACTAAATGCAACCAGCTTTTGAGCTCAAATGTGGCCCAGCCCTACAAAGAATGCAACCGCATTTAATAAGGGATTGTAAATAAGTCAAGTTTTCAGCACCTTGAGAAAGGCCAGATAAGACAATTACCAAACAGAGAAAGGAAGGGAGTTCCGGTGTTGATGGTCAAGTCCGAAAATAAATCTGCTGCGAGTACTACTGCTGCAAAAAGTAGGGTAAAATCAGTGTGAAAAATAAACAGTAGGAAACAACCTCTTTAATGGACTTGCTGGGATCTTTCCAGCAGAAAATCTGCCTGGCCAGAGTATGAAATAGTTATGCATTCAGACCTAGACGAGCAGCGCTGATTGAAGGAAATGGACCGCGTTGGGGACCTGATGCTTTTAGACCTGTTCATGGCATTCAGCTCTTTCAGTCACAGCCTATTCACCAAACACATGAAGAACTGGTGATCTTTGGTCAAGATTTCAAGCGGATTCAGTCTTTCACGACAATCCCGGTCACATCCTCCTTTTTTCATCTAAACCAAGACCACTAAAGTGGGTTCTACGCTCTCGCATCTTTATATAACCTGTACATGAGACCTCTTGCAGAATTGCTCCATCTGCACAGAGCATTCAATAGCAATTCTGATAGCAAAACATTTTCTTGCACCATATGCTGTTGCCAAAAACCCACAATACCAATAGAACTTGAATAACTTCTTTGCTGTTCCAGAGAGGTGGATGGATGTGAATGGACAAATGAAACAACATTTCACGGCCAGTTGTACTGGGTCCATGCCCCAATCCTGCATTGCTGTAGGGAATCTGGGAATGTATGTAGATTCCTCCTTCTTACTGGGTTTACAGGCTCCAAGGTAGCCAGTAGCTGCATAGCTCATATTGTTTCAGGGATTCTGCACCTACACAGAACTATGCGCAGGAAAACAGGACCTCTGTATAGTAGTGTATCAACCTACCATCTTAGTACTCAAAATCCCAAAGCCGACTAGCTATATTATCTCATTCGTTCTCCTCCAAAAATGATTAGACAACCCAGAACACAACACTTCCGACTCTCACAGGAACTGCAGTAGCAAGACATACTCTTTCGCTCACTCACTCGTACTTGTCCACAATAAGAATTGGCAGAGTCACTGTACTAGTTCAAAATGTTTATTTTAACTATTGTGCTCTACAATACAGTATAAGAGCCACTACCAGCAGCAAAATGCATAAACTCAGAATGATTAGCATTGTTACAATTCCATAAAATACAAAGGGGGACGTCATTTTATAAAGACAGTGGAATAAGGACTTTAAGGCCTAACCACCCTCCCCTTGACAGGAAGAAGTTTATTTATATAATGGGAGATCTCTGGGCTTTGACAGCAGACCCCATACCTTAAAGTCTGGATGTAAGGTTTACATCACAGGAACAGCGTAGCTCTTCTCCATGGAAAGGCTTTCTCCAAGTGTGTTAAACAACATGCATCCCCGTAATATCAAAGCAAGAGTCTTCAGCTTGTAGCTATGTTTAGCATGTTATGTCTAGATGCTAGGGACTGACCATAACTGAATAACAAGGGGCATTGTTTATCGACCTTGTACAACGTGTTCTGACTAAACTCCAAGAAGGCAGCAGAGAACGTGAAAAACAGACGGTTCTCATGTGACAGGCATAAACAGAGTCTTGCAAAAATAAAGTCATGTAGTAACGTGCGTAAAAGCAGCATCATGGCAGCAAAGCTCATGCTAACTTAGCAATGTCGACAATGTCTCTAAGGGCCCTATAACACCATCCCCCTGGTAAGGTCATAGGACATAGACAAAGGATCAAAACAGAGTTCAAAGTCAAAGCAGAGTTCAAAGCGTCCTTAAAAAATATTAATTGGGGAATATATATATGTATATATATATTCACTGAAAAAACCATAGGTTATAGACCATATATAGTTAGGAATTAGCATTTAAAAAACCTTATTTTACTCACACAAAACCATTGAAATTCCATATATAGTTAGTTGCACTAACTATATATCGCGCACCCGCAATCCACTGCTGATCATGTCACATATTACATCATTCATGACATGGTCAGTGACATCACTGATGACATCACTGATGACATCTCAAATGACATCACTGATGACTTGACATTTGTAAAAAAAAAGAAAAGGAATCGAGCAAAATCAGTAGGCCACTAATGGGATCTCTTTTTGACCTCGCTAAAATAGAAACATTAGGAACAACCCCTCATGACAAATACAAAACTAGTGAGATGAACTGAACTCCACACAATGATGGCTGCAAAACAGCTCGGCTCCGCCACCCACCCCGCCCAAAATAACGATAAAGAGCGGCTGCCATGATTGGTTGCGGAATGGCCACGACGGAGCTACGAAATGGTGCTGCTCTCATGCTAACCCCAGCTTCAGTCTGAAACATCCAGAAACACTGTAGACTACCAATTCGATCAGTTCCGGTAGCGCCCCAATGTAACCCGGTAGAGAAGAACTAGCCCTCCCCTCTTTGACTGATGGTTCTTGTTGCCTGTCCCTTCTGTTGTCATTTAACAGAACTATTTAGCCTGCTGAAAGGGGTTGTGTTCCGACCGCTGGTTGGTGGAGACATTTTGACTATATTCTGGACCTGCGTTGTCGCGTAATGCGTCATATGACGCGCCGCGTTAGCGCATCCGGAAGTCATCCGGGGCGCGCAGCGCGTAACGTAAGCATAACAAGTCATGTGACTTGTTAATAAAACTTTTCATTGGTTCATTTTACTTTTCTTATTGTAATGATGAAAGGCTTGGTCATATGACCTAAAAATTACGCTTTTCATTACTTCCGAACATTATTTTTTCTTAACTATATGTTATAATGTTCCAGGCTAATGTACTTTCCCGGAAATTTTACAACTGTCCTGCAAGTAAAATATATTCTTTTTTCGAGAAAAAGAGCGTTTCTTCGTCCCATGACGGAGCCGTTGAGCAAAAGAGGGTCGACCTGCTGTCTTAGTCGCCGATACGCCTGAATATGAGATTCTTATCGATCACTTTATGTTGCAGGAATAGAAAACACAACAGCCCTTGACCATTTATCTTTACTGCGTTCCTTCGTATTATACCTTTTACCCTTCATGTAATTGGTCTGCTTTATTTCACTTGCCTTTTAATGATTCTAAAACAGTGACTATTATTAAAAACTTTACCAATGTATATACTACTACCATGTTTTCTTTTAAAAACCTTTATTGTGAAAATTTCATTATACAAATACGAGCCTATAACCACGTGGGCCTGCCACGGAGCAAACTGTAATCGTATATGATGAATAGACATTTACACTGTAGAGGAACGTAACGGGCGGGCCATTAGGTTGCAAGAACTAAGGTGTCTAACAGTTACGGAATCGGTGGACGTACATTTTATAATTAAAATACGACAGGGCCAGTTACAATAAAATTATCTAGATATACATTTGCGGGCAAGTACCATGGGTGACGTTAATTCGAACTTTCAACAGTACAGTAATCAATAACACATCAGAACTTAATATCAATAGGGATGTCGAAATATTCAATCAATTCTCGTCCCCGCCCGCCATGTGCTTCAAAACTGCATACGTATCTCGTGATTTCAAGGTTCTGCAACCAGTACACAACAAGGAGTTACGAGTCCCATTTATTCCGGCGCCATTTTGGGCGAGGACGGGCAGGTCCAGGATATAGTCAAAATGTCTCTACCAACCATCGACTATGATGATGTTCATATGCTGTATTTATTAGAGTAACACTCATCTGTCCACATGAAATTAATTTGCCACAATCTAAACATGTCATTTTAATCTTTCCAAAGTTCTTCTAAATATTTGGGACCGTTTCCCTTGCCTCTGAAGCTCTCAGTGCCACTTCTTTGATGAATGTACTAGCAGGTCAGGGGTTCTCCTCCAAATCTCTCTTTTATGCAGCACTATAATTAATTGGTGCCACCTCTCCATATGACGATGCATGGTATAGTTACCACAACTATATTTTTTTTCGGTTCCTCTGGAGAGTTCATCGTGGCAGATGAAGCGTGTAACGTACCGGGCATTTACCTTTTTTTGCATGTACAGGAAAGGAAAAAAAAATCGAGCGTCCGAGTTCTAAGGTGTCCCAGGGCCATTTTAGTGGACCAGGCCCAAATCCAAAGAACAGGCCGCCATTTTGAGAGTCCTCTTGCAGCCGCCTGTCGCTGTAGCATCAAGAGCAGCCGAAACTCAGCTGAATGGCAACTGAAACGGTAAAGGGGCGCCCCACTACAGCAGACGAGCCTCCACCTAGGAAGGCCCATTCACGCCGCCTCCCCCCCCCCTTCGGGCACCCCACGCCGTTATTCGGAGCAGTATTGTAGGATGGCCACACCAGTGCGGCAACTTGCTAGACATCACCTCGGTGGTAACCGAATCTCAACGCCTTGTGGTGTCTTCTATTCAGAAAACATTGTTATGCTGCCTTCGACCTATTCGCCGCAAGTGCGCACACAACTCAACTACATAGCTTGCTAGACACCACCTCGGTGCCATCCGGATCTTGGAATCTCAGCGCCTTTTGGTGTCTTCTCTTCAGAAAATATTGTTGCGCTGCCTTTGGCCCCATTCGCACATCAGTCCGCTACTGACGCCATCTCACAGGCTAATGGGGCGCCCCACGCCGACTTTCAGCATTGTAGGATGACCACACCAGTACAGCAACTTGCTAGACATCACCTCGGTGCCATCCGGATCTCGGCGCCCCACTGCAGATGAAGTGCCTCTCAACTATGAAACCACCACGGTGACATCCGGATCTTGGCGCGTTGTGCTGCCTTCGGCCTATTCGCACATCGGTCCGCTACTGACGCCATCTCACAGGCTAATGGGGCGACCCACGCCGAGTTTCAGCATTGTAGGATGACCACACCAGTACAGCAACTTGCTAGACATCACCTTGGTGCCATCCGAATCTTGGCATCTCAACGCCTAGTGGTATCTTCCATACAGAAAATATTGTTACGCTGCCTTTGGCCCCATTCGCACATCGGTCCGCAACTTAGACATCACCTCGGTGCCATCCGGATCTTGGCATCTCAGCGCCTTGTGGTGTCTTCTACTCCGAAAATATTGTAGAAAATATTGTTGCGCTGCCTTTGGCCCCATTCGCACATCAGTCCGCTACTGACACCATCTCACAGGCCAACAGGGCGCCCCACGCCGACTTTTACCATTGTACGAGGGCCACACCAGTGCCACAATTTGCTAGACACCACCTCGGTGCCATCCGGATCTTGGCATCTCAGCGCCTTGTGGTGTCTTCAAATCAGAAAATATTGTTGCGCTGCCTTTGGCCCCATTCGCACATCGGTCCGCTACTGACGCCATCTCACATGCCAACGGGGCGCCCCACGCCGACTTTCAACATTGTAGGATGGCCACAGAAGTGCGACAACTTACTAGACACCACCTCGGTGCCATCCGGATCTTGGCGCGTTGTGCTGCCTTCGGCCTATTCGCACATCGGTCCGCTACTGACGCAAACTCACAGGCCAACGGGGCGCCCCATGCCGACTTTCAGCATTGTAGGATGGCCACACCAGTGCGGCAACTTGCTACACACCACCTCGGTGCCATCCGGATCTTGGCATCTCAGCGCCTAGTGGTGTCTTCTATTCCGAAAATATTGTTGCGCTGCCTTCGGCCCCATTCACACATCGGTCCGCTACTGACGCCATCTCACAGGCCAACGGGGCGCCCCACGCCGACTTTCAGCATTGTAGGATGGCCACACCAGTGCGGCAACTTACTAGACACCACCTCGGTGCCATCCGGATCTTGGCGCGTTGTGCTGCCTTCGGCCTATTCGCACATCGGTCCGCTACTGACGCAAACTCACAGGCCAACGGGGCGCCCCACGCCGACTTTCAGCATTGTAGGATGGCCACACCAGTGCTGCAACTTGCTGGACACCACCTCGGTGCCATCCGGATCTTGGCGCGTTGTATTGCCTTCGGCCTATTCGCACATCGGTCCGCTACTGACGCCGCCTCACGTGCCAACGTATTTTCTCCGCATTTTATACCCTATGCCGCATAACAGGTCATGTGACTTGTTTATAAAACTTTTCATTGGTTCATTTTACTTTTGGTTTCCTAATGATGGAAGGCTTGATCATATGACCTAAAAACAACACTTTTCATTCGATGAAAACTTTTTTTTTTTCCCAAACGATGAAAGCCCCACCTTGTTTCTGGATGTTTCAGACTGAAGCTGGCGTCAGCATGAGAGCACCACCATCTCGTAGCTCCGTCGTGGTCATTCCGCGAGCAATCATGGCAGCCGCTCCCCACCAGAAGCCTGCAGGAGTCGGGGCCCCCAAAACTTTTGATGAATTCTCAAGGCGGAGGGGACGCTTTCGAGAATGGGGTCCAAGACCTAGCAGACAAGCGTCCGATTTCCAAGGTGTCCCAGGGCCATTTCAGTGGACCAGGCCCAAAAAGGAAACAGCCTGCCGCCATTTTGAGAGTCCTGTGACAGCCGCCTATCGCTGCACTGCAAGAGTGGGCGCAACTCAGCTGAATTGCGGCTTTTGACACAGTGGACCAAAAACGGACGGAATGGCAACTGAAACGGTAAAGGGGCGCCCCACTACAACAGATGACACTCCACCTGGAGAGGCCCGTTCACGCCGCCTCCCCCGGGGCGCCCCACGCCGTTATTCGGAGCAGCATTGTAGGATACCAAAACCAGTGCGGCAACTTACTGGACATCACCTTGGTGCCATCGTTCTGCTGCCTTGGAACTATTCGCACAACAGTTTGCTACTGATGACCCACCCCCCGCGACGCCCCACGCCGGAAATCTGGACGTTGTGCTGCGTTGGGACTATTCGCACAGCCGACCGCTACTTCGTTGTTTTTCCCTAAAAATGTTTATATGTTATTACTATTTTTGTTTTCTTGTATATATTTATAAATTATTAAAGTTTTATAATCTTACTACTTTGTCGGAGTGCTATATATTTTTAATGTGACACATAATTGTAAAAACTTTGATGTACAAAGAGTCATCCCTGGAATCTTCCGCTTCAGACTCGGTCCCCTCCCCAATCACAATACAGGATGGTTTTCAGATAATAGCAACGCTTCTGCTGTGACGGATCTCATCGAGTGTGGGCCTTGATCTACTATAACTCCTTTGAAGAGGGGTGATTCTTTACAGCTGTGGCCATAAACTACATCTGCAGGGCTAGCTGATACCCTAGGACCAGCCTGGACAATCGGACACAGAGGAAAAGGAGTGTCAGAGGGTGCGGTAGTGAATAGGGCGAAAGGGAGGTGTCGGGCAGGCACAGGGTGTGATTCTCAGGGAAGAGCAGCGCAGATGGGGGGAGGTTTATTACCCATGCATAAGACAGAGAGCGGGGGTGACCACTGCCTGGGGGAGATGCTTGCGAGGGTGGGGAGCCATGCTAAGGATCGACAGCGTGCACAGAGTGGGTCTGGTCAAGGCATCTAAAATGGCTGCCGTGCACGACAAAAGTGTGGCATTTGAAAAAAGACAAGATGGCGCAGACAATGTTTTTCAACACTTCCTGATTTCCTTCGAATCGAACGTTAACAGACGTTGGGGCATATTACCAAAGTTAAGCGATATTTATCCCTAACGATGCTTAGCAACGATTTTTTTACCGTCAGAAATTATCGCAGATAAACCTTGCTATTATCAAGGTTTATCGCAAATACGATAAAAACGACCGCAATGCATTAATATCGCTGAAAACTCAGCGATATTCATGCATTACCGAGCTAATGCTCTTAGCCATGTTATCCACCTCCCATTGGATAACATGGCTAAGAACTGCTCAGGGCAGGTGCTAGCTTTTGGAGATATTCGCGCTTATCTCGAATATTTCCAAAAGTTGATAATAGGAGATAGCGATGTTAGCGACTGTTTCCAGTCGCTAACATCTTGGCATGCCCACTTTGCATGTCATTAGTGATAAATATCACTCACATGCAAAGTGGGGCCCAAGATGGTCGCTATCTCCTACTAGCCGTCGCTAACTGGTGTTAGCAACAGCTAGGTAATACAGATATAATTTTATCTCCGCGAAGCGGAGCGCTGTTACAGATATATATCTTGTTTTTGAACGTTAATTTCTCAAAATGCACTGAAGCACATATATTGAGACCTAGCAAAGGCACATCGGGCTACCAGTCCATAATATTTTACCAAGTTTCGTGCAAATCCATTCAGCCGTTCGATTATTATTATTATTTTTTTTTTTTGCCCCGCGGGGCCCTTTTAAAACCTCCACATCAAACCTAGGGGGTCAGCGAGGATCTACTATGCCCCCTTATGGTCATTTGCCCCTTCGCTTTGGCCTCCTCTTGTCTCTCGATCCTACCGAGAGACAAGATGGCGGCCGCTACGGACTGTTTGGAATGTTTACAGACACCGGAGAGCCAATCAGCTTCGCTTCGCAAAGCTCCGTAACGCGAAAAGTACGCGAAGCGGTGCGCTGTTACAGATATATATCTTTTTTTGAACGTTAATTTCTCAAAATCCACTGGAGCACATATATTGAGATCTAGCAAAGGCACATCGGGCTACCAGTCCCTACAATTTTGCCAAGTTTCGTGCAAATCCATTCAGCTGTTCGATTATTATTATTATTTTTTTTTTTTGCCCCGCGGGGCCCTTTTAAAACCTCCACATCAAACCTAAACGGTCAGGGAGGATCTACTATGCCCCCTTATGGTCATTTGCCCCTTCGGTTTGGCCTCCGCTTGTCTCTCGATCCTACCGAGAGACAAGATGGCGGCCGCTACGGACTGTTTGGAATGTTTACAGACGCCGGAGAACCAATCGGCTTCGCTTCACAAAGCTCCGTTGCGCGAAAAGTACGCGAACTGGAGCGCTGCCCGGTCCGCTGTTACAGATATATATCTTTTTTTAAACGTTAATTTCTCAAAATCCACTGGAGCACATATATTGAGACCTACAAAAGGCACATCGGGCTACCAGTCTCTACAATTTTGCCAAGTTTCGTGCAAATCCATTCAGCCGTTCGGGCTAAAAGTGAGGCCAACCGCCCTATGGAAAACTCAATGTTAAAAACACGTTTTGGGACCCCCCTTTTTTCTCGACCCCCCCTGGACGAACCTCCCACCCAATTTTCAGGGGCTGCTCAGAAACAAAATGTGCCATTTTCCTGAAAATTTCAGCCAATTCCGTCCACAAACGCCAAAGTTATTAGACATAGAATTTTCAAAAAACCCATAGAGAAAAAATCCTAACTATATATACCTACTGGCGACCGCCAGTAGGATATATATATATATATATATATATATATATATATATATATATATATATATATATATATATATATATATATATATATATATATATATTACCTACTGGCGGTCGCCAGTAGGTATATATAGTTAGGATTTTTTCTCTATGGGTTTTTTGAAAATTCTATGTCTAATAACTTTGGCGTTTGTGGACGGAATTGGCTGAAATTTTCAGGAAAATGGCACATTTTGTTTCTGAGCAGCCCTTGAAAATTTGGGGGGGGGTTCGTCCAGTGGGGGCCGAGAAAAAAGGGGGGTCCCAAAACGTGTTTTTAACATTGAGTTTTCCATAGGGCGGTTGGCCTCACTTTTAGCCCGAACGGCTGAATGGATTTGCACGAAACTTGGCAAAATTGTAGGGACTGGTAGCCCGATGTGCCTTTTGTAGGTCTCAATATATGTGCTCCAGTGGATTTTGAGAAATTAACGTTTAAAAAAAGATATATATCTGTAACAGCGGACCGGTTAGCGCTCTGGTTCGCGGACTTTTCGCGCAACGGAGCTTTGTGAAGCGAAGCTGATTGGTTCTCCGGCGTCTGTCAACATTCCAAACAGTCCGTAGCGGCCGCCATCTTGTCTCTCGGTAGGATCGAGAGACAAGAGGAGGTCAAAACAAAGGGGGAAATAACTATAAGGGGGCATAGTAGATCCTCGCTGACCCCCTAGGTTTGATGTGGAGGTTTTAAAAGGGCCCCGCGGGGAAAAAAAAATAATAAAAATAATAATCGAACGGCTGAATGGATTTGCACGAAACTTGGCAAAATATTAGGGACTGGTAGCCCGATGTGCCTTTGCTAGGTCTCAATATATGTGCTCCAGTGGATTTTGAGAAATTAACGTTCAAAAAAAGATATATATCTGTAACAGCGCTCCGCTTCGCGTAACGGAGGTTTGCGAAGCTGATTGGTCATTCTGTCACTGGGCTATAGTTGGGCTACATCTGGCTGATATTTGGGCTACATTTGTTTGTGGCACCATGGCTACATTTGTTTTTTTGTGTGTCTGGCGGCCATCTTTGGGCTACATTGGGCTACATTGGGCTTCATTGGGCTACATTCGGCTAATTAGCAAATAGCTCATCGCAAACTAGGAATGGTAAAGAATCGCTATTTATTCCTTAAAGTTCGCTATTTAGGAAATGCAAATAACTTTGATGATACATATGGCGGTTCATCTCTAACAAGATAAGAAGCATAGGGATAGATTTATGATGACTGGCGCATCACCAGGGATGTGTTAGTCATTCTGTGCCGCTGTTCCGTCACCTATGGTGTGCTGCATTTACAATGCGGCGCATCACGGGGCAAAAACAGCACAGATGCGTGATGTATCTGTGCCGTAAAGGTGGCGCATTGCTGGAGTTGTATCGCAAGTGTGATGAAGGTCCAGCAAGGGTCGGGGGTGCCCCTGTCGCAGGGTTTCTGTTCTCACACAGAACTGTGGACAGAGGATTGGAACCTCGGCGAATTAGGGTGTCCCAAAACTCACGTTAGTAATCAAAAACTATTTAGCAAGCTAGGTACAGTGTCACATTGGATATAACAAACTCTCAATGTTTAGACAATCCAGAATATGAACTTATAGTACCTCAGGATACGTGGAACTCATGAACAGTCGGTCGTTATATATTTCTTAGAAACCAGAACATGGAGTTAAGAAGAACACATGTGTATTTGAAATGTTTATTTACTAATGCCGTCTTCTCAGGCGTAGTACCTTAGATAATAAAAGTACACATATTATCAGTAGCAAAATTACCAGCATAGTTACTAGTACATAAAAAGTGAATGGTGATAGTATGTTAACATGCTGTAAATGAATAAGAGTTAGCAACACTTATAAGCAGCCGCGGGCCGTGGAGGGAGTTACGGTGAGGCAGGGAGGCGGGGAGGGGGAGAAGCAGGGTGGAGAATACAAGTACACATATTATCAGTAGCAAAATTACCAGCATAGTTACTAGTACATAAAAAGCGAATGGTGACAGTATGTTAACATGCTGTAAATGAATAAGAGTTAGCAACACTTATAAGCAGCCGCGGGCCGTGGAGGGAGTTACGGTGGGGCAGGGAGGCGGGGAGGGGGAGGGGCAAGGTAGAGAGGGCTCCACCCTGCTTCTCCCCCTCCCCGCCTCCCTGCCTCACCGTAACTTCCTCCACGGCCCGCGGCTGCTTATATCTCACCCTCCCTAATACACATATTATATTATTTGCTAAGAAGGTCTCTTTGTGTTGGTTTAGGGCGTGCCCATACTTTAGTGTCTTAGATTTGAAGGAATCACATCAGCATACACCAGCTCTCTCTTCATGTGAACCGCATCAACTGTTGTGTATGTGTGTTCGGCAAAGCAATATAAAACCCGCCTCATGCCCAGAATTGGCAGAAGTTGCACTTATGTTATGAGTATGAAGTCGTGGAGATCAGACCTCATAACAATTCTGTACCGTGTTGTTCTTGAAACTTTAGCACTCGCTGTACAGATATAGTTTAACAAGTAAAGCAGATAGTAGACCAATAACATATTATTCTCATGTAAACCACGATGAACTACTAGGTGGAAAGCTAAAGCAACAACTAAATGTCGTGTGCAGAAGTTGCAAAAAAGGAAAAATGGCGTTTAAACCGGTAATGAGCCCATGCTAACTTAACACGGTGTAAAGATATCCAGGACCTAGATGACACCTCCTCATGATCCGGAAACGAACTGAATAAGATAATAGAAGTGCCATCTCATGAGAGCAGATTGCAAGTTTATATGTGGACGGTCCGCAAGGTAAAGCATTAAAAACTAGGAAAATTCAATGCTAAAGAAAAATAAAACAGCCAAGTACTTTATCGAGTCTTAAGCCAATAGGCAAGGTAAATAATAAAAACTTGACAATTAAGTCAATGAATTGTCAATGAAATGCTAGTACTCAGCATATGAAACATGAAAAAGGTCTATGACATAACTGTGTATGCAAAATAAGCTGCAACAGCCTCCAACAGGAAGTCACCGTCTTCATCCGAAAACAGTTCAGCCATCCAATTTAAAAGCGGAAAAGAACATACGTGCTCTCCCAGCACCGGATCCTCTATCACCATCAGAGGACAGCTCGGTGGGTTTTCAAGAAAGCTGTGTTCCAAGAAAGACTGTGCTGCCGCCAGTAAATTCCAGGGACCAAGTAGTCCATGCATCAATGCCACAGCCATAATCCTTTCGCCAGGACAAATCAACTCGTGAGTAATGATAGGAGTCATCAGCTGATTAAAGTCGACGTCAGGAGAAACCGGTCTGCAGAGACACAAATCAATGGCCCAATCGAAATCACAGGTCAGGCAGTGAAATACAGGCTGGACACAGGTGAAGTAGGAGAACCGAAAAGATAATCCATATGCCGTGCTTAATATCGCCAACGGCATTGTGCCATAATATTCTAGCATGCGATTGCGGAACAGTGTCAGCAGCTGCAGGGTCGGAGGTTGCATAGGAGGGACATCCATATTTAAAAATGTAAAAAAGCACAAGAGCGTCCGCTGGTAATGCAAGTAAAAATGCAATCCACGAACCAGAGTGGAGAAAATGGAATGAAAGGGAGCAGGGATGACTCCAAAGATTTTCTCAAATGAAGTCACGAGACCACTGGTAACAACTTTAAAAAAGTGTGCCAGGGATTTTGTGGAGGATGCGTTAAAGATAGTCGGAAACATGTTGCTGAAATTGAAAGGCAAACCTGTGTACGGGTGTTCGCTATGTGAAGTACGAAAGTTTCACGGGCCGAACTCAAGGCCACCTCTCTCTGAGACAAAAGAGCTCTTATTCTTGTCATGCCGTTGAAACGTGTCCCAAGGTTGGTATTTGTGGCCAGATTGAAAACTCCCTATCTTCATGTGTGGGAGGAAATAGAACATTTCTGCAGCAAATAACCCGTTCACTTACTGTTACGATAAAAGGAATACTTTTAATTAACTCAGAACAATCTTCATTATTGAGCATCAAATAACTACCATTTTCCAACAACTTGAACGTGGGGATGATAGCAGGAACTGGCGTGCCTTGCATCACGCAAGCCATATTTGGTCGGTGTTTGTTGCATGAATCGTGTAACTGTATGTGCCTACACATTAGTGAATGATCTGGCGTCTCAGTGCATTCCTCTCCATTCAGATAAACTTCTTGATCATCTTTGAAACATCTGTATGTGTATGGAAGCGACCAGACCTCATGAACAAAAGCACTACCTAAAGGTTCATAAAGACCTATTGGTATATATTTCATACAATTTGAAAACTTATATAAAGCAAAAGGCAGCGTTATTAAACCGTCGATAAGGCATGTTGCCAAAAAACCCGCAATCCTCTGCTGATGATGTCACTGAGCATGTCATGAATGATGTAATATGTGACATCATCAGTAGTGGATTATGGGTAATAGTATCTCTAGTTTACTCCCCTATAGCTGTCTTTCTTTTCACATAAGTGTGTGTTTCCTTCCCTTATACTTACTGTTTTTGGTTCGCTTCCAGTTCGCGTACCAGCGAGCGAACTAGGAAGCGAAGTAAGAGAAATAGAGGTTGGCACAGTTCCAAATATTGTACCAATTTTTTAATAACGGGGAGGTAGTTCTGAAAAGAACTTTTTTTTTTATTTTTCTGAACATTTTTTTACTGTAAGGTTCCCGATTCGCGAAGCGGGAACGAAGAAAAAAAAATATTTAAAAAAATAATTATTCATAAACATATAAAATATATTTTTGGATTTAAAGAAGAATAAATTTTACAGCTACAGATATTAGCTGTTAAAAAACCAATGAAATTCACTGAAAAAACCATAGGTTATAGACCATATATAGTTAGGAATTAGCATTTACAAAACCTTGAAAATTCACTGAAAAAACCATAGGTTATAGACCATATATAGTTAGGAATTAGCATTTACTAAACCTTATTTTACTCACACAAAACCATTGAAATTCCATATATAGTTAGTTGCACTAACTATATATCGCGCACCCGCAATCCACTGCTGATGATGTCACATATTACATCATTCATGACATGGTCAGTGACATCACTGATGACATCACTGATGACATCTCAAATGACATCACTGATGACATCACTGATGACATCTCATTTGACATCAATGACCACATCACTGATGATATCATTCATGTGACAATACAATGCATCTCCTCACATTTTAATATAACCTCTGTTTCACCCAGTGTTAAAAAGAGAGTATAATTTTTGAAACCATTGACACACCAATACTAGTTACTACATACGCACTCACTGATTGCTACGTCTACACACACCTTCACTCATTCACCCATACAATCATTCATACATACAATCACTCATCTTTACAACACTATCATATGCACTCATACACCTATACAGACACTCACAGTCTGCCACGCATCCATGGAGTTACTCACACACCTAGTCAGTCCTGTAAAGAATCAATGACACTTCCATTTTCTTGTCTATACAGTTAAACATAGAGCACCTTACATTTTCAAACATATACTAACACATACTTACCTTCTTATACAATCATTGATACAAGTACACATTGATCTGCACAGAGTCACACACCTCCCAGCTAGCCACACACACACTCAGTCTCCCATACAAATACTTGGGCAATCAATCAATAACCCATATAGTTACTCATATAGCTACTGATCAACACATGCAGCAGTTTACAGAACAACAGACATAATGATGCACAAATTAAGACAGTTTAGTCACTAACCCATGCAGTCAGTGAGACACATTTAATCACTCACTCATACAGTCAGTCACTCACCTAATAAATCCTTCGTCCAGACACTTACACATCCACTCATTCTTCAATATGTAAGACATATTTAAACTTTATAGAAACAAAAAATCACTGGATGTTGTTATCAGTGATGTCATCAGTGATGTCATTTGAGATGTCATCAGTGATGTCATCAGTGATGTCACTGACCATGTCATGAATGATGTAATATGTGACATCATCAGCAGTGGATTGCGGGTGCGCGATATATAGTTAGTGCAACTAACTATATATGGAATTTCAATGGTTTTGTGTGAGTAAAATAAGGTTTAGTAAATGCTAATTCCTAACTATATATGGTCTATAACCTATGGTTTTTTCAGTGAATTTTCAAGGTTTTGTAAATGCTAATTCCTAACTATATATGGTCTATAACCTATGGTTTTTTCAGTGAATATATATATATATATATATATAGATATATATATATATATATATATATATATATATATATCTATACTAGAAGCGTGGCTCAGTGGTTAGAGGCGGCAGACTCGGAAGCTGAGATCGGCTGTGGACCAGGGTTCGATTCCCCGCCTCGGCGGGTCTCGGGCTCAAAAATTCCACGGACTCGACAATTCTCGCTCCGGTGCCTACTCGACTCACGGGGTCACACTCTGCGACTCTGGGCAATAGCTTGCTTAATCTCCACTACGGCCCCTCGCGGCGGGATGCCTGGCTTTCACCTTGTGGATACCTGGGGTACCTCACAGGGGAATACCAGGACGGGTTCCCTAAGCAAGCGCCTTGATGCCTTCGGGTGATACGTGCGCTATATAAGTCGCAATACATACATACATACTACTATTATAAAGAGAGAACTGAGTCCTTTGAGGCGGGTAAACTCCAGAAGTACACCACCAATCACAACACCCAATACAGCGTTGGAAAGGGGAGGTCCAGGAGATGGACATAGGCTATACATTTGGCCACCATATACATTACAAAGGGCAAACAATATTAGGGGTAAAGTAGTTCCTTGTGGGCGTTCTTCTGCTGTTAAGGAGTAGCATGGGCGTGTCAAACTAAACCTGTGGGCGGAAACATTGGCAGAGGGGCATGGCCCATCCAACTTTACTCGCTTACAGGGGCCATACAACTTCACTCGCTAACAGGGGCTGCGAGCTTCAGGCACAGAGAAAACACAGCAAGTTCAGGAAGACAGAAACGCGCTGCAACATTCAAGCCTGTATACAAGTAAGCGATATCACAGGTGCCGGTGGTGACATAAACAGCGTTGTTTGGAATTTAGTGAGGGGCGTGGCCATGTGTAAGTTACTGAAGGGCGTGGCCATGTGTAACTAAACATGTCGGCCTGAACATTGTCATAGGGCCATGAATGTACATGTTCAAACTGTGGCATGGGCTCGCACTTACATGTGTACTCACTTCAGGCAGAAGATCGGTAACACACTCGGCGCATTTCTGTAAGTACGCATTATAACTGGGCTTAGGGCACACATAAACAAAGGGGCGCGGCTTACACAAACAAGACGCGTTACGTAGGCACGCTACATTCATGGGGCGCGGATTTCTAGAACATACGTCACAGCCCGCTTCACGACGCCTTCCTTCTCAGTAGGCTCCGAGCACAGCAAAGGGGCGAGCCTTGCATAACCAACCAATGCCGTGCCATTAACAAAAACGATCACACTACTTGCAGCGATAAATGTGGAAAACCTTCACTCATTGCTCATACATGCACGCTCGAAAACCTTCACTCATTGCTCAAACACGCACGTTTGAAAAAGAATGGGGACACTAAAAAAACGAGACACGGACTTATCCACCTATTATATAAATCGCATTCGCATAAACACCATTTAAATAAAAACTATACAAACTCAGGCCATTAGTTCAGTCGTAGGGACAAAGGTGTTCTCGCAGGTCTGCCTCCAATTGCTGCGCCGAAGCACACACACTTTATGAGTTGCCACTACATCAAACCTTCGCACAGGGGGCTGAAATTCACAGAAACAATGCCGATTTAAATACGAAGCATTTCACTTGCCGTAAGACATTTTATTCACATTCAATAACATTTTACACATTAAATTTCTTCCCCGGACAACGTCGGGACGGGCTGCTAGTATATATATATACTAATATTATAAAGAGAGAGCCCTAACCTTTGAGGCGGGTAATCTCAGTAACCACATCACCAATCACAACACCCAATACAGCATTGGGAAGGGCAGTTGCAGCAGAAGGACATAGGCTATACAGATGGCCACCATATACATTTAAAAGGTAAAAGAACCTTGCCAGCAAAGTTGTCCCTTGTGGGCATGTGCGTGGGCGGGGGGCGGCATCACGACAAAAAAAATGCGTTCCTTAAACGTGTGCGTTGTGCTGGGGGCATAACAAAGGCTGGGGGCGTGTGCTGGGGGCGTGACAAACGACAATGGACGCGGCAATTGCGCAATTGTGCGCGAGCAAGGGGCAAGACAAACAACAATGGGCACGGCAATTGCGGAATTGCATGGAAGCAAGGGGCGTGGCCAATGGGCGCGGAAATGCACGGGAGCAAGAGCGTTCAATGGGCGTCTGAGTTCAGCTGGAGGCGCGCCAATTGCGCAATTGCGCGGGAGCAAGGGCCGTGACAAACGACAATGGACGCGGCAATTGCGGAATTGCACGGGAGCAAGGGCCGTGGCCAATGGACGCGGCAATCGGCCGCCAACAATCGCGCCACATTCCTAAATTATGATGCCAATCGCGCACCTGGTTGTATGCGTTCAATGGGCGTCTGCGTTCAGCTGGAGGCGTGGTAACTAACCGTTAGCTCTACTCACTTGTGGGCCTGCTCGTTGTGGCGGGGGCGTGTCACACATACTGGGGCCGAATGCAGTGTGTGCCTTGTGCTGGGTGCGTGTCAAACAGACTGGGGCCGAATGCCGTCAGTGCTTTACTAAATTGCCGTTACGTTCCTGCCTTCACGCCATGTGGGTCCTAAAAAAATAATAATACCGAGAATTAACTTTCAAGGGTCACATAATTCGCATTGTAATACGGTTGCCGCTGGAGCCGGGCCTCAAAGGGGGGGCACACGCCACTGAGCATGCCTGCGGGGACAATAACTGCAGCGTCTCCTGCATGCTGTCACTCAACTCTCTGCATAAACAAATTTACACACGGCGCACAACATCAACCAGGGCTGGAGCCGGCCTCAAGCGGCGGCTGACGCCACTGAGCGGTCCTGCTGGCACACTAACCTTGAAACTGACTGCACTTTCCCACACGCGCAGCGTCTTTAGCGCGACCTGTCACCCACTCAACTCTTCATACCCGGACAACGACGGGACGGGCTGCTAGTATATATATATATATATATAAAATGTCAAAATGTTTGTTAAGACTATTGGTAAAGCGTGGCCTCTGGGGCAGTGTTATTATGGAGGAGGTGGTTAATGCATCAAAGTGCGTGAACTCAAGAATGCAATTCCCTCCAAAAGATCATCCCTGTCGTTAGTAGAAAAAAGGGATGCCATCCAATCAAGTAGGTCGAAGAAACAAACATGCTCCTTATAATCTGTTGCTTACAAAAGCATGACTGGACAACTTGTGTGATATTCGATGAAACTCTGATGTAGGAGGTTCTGTGCAGCTGCACTGACATCCCTTTCAGCCAATACGCCAAGTGTTGCTTCACGCGCCATGCGGCCTTCCCCAGAACAAGCCTGATCATGCGCCTCTAAGGGACCCATTAACTGGTTAAAATGCGTGGACTGGACAAGACGTATTGGAGAGGCATAAATCCATAGACCAATAGAAGGGGCACCGTCAACAGTAGTACACATAACTCACGCCAAGCATTGCTAATGGCAACCATCCAAAAACCTGTTGCATTCGATCACGGTACAGTTGCAATTGGCCTGGTCTGTGCAGAACTACAAGATGAGCAGCCATTGCGCAGCAGGAGCAGAAGAAGCAGGATTCCCCCAGTATTAAAGGGAATCCTCCGAAGACGCTAGACGAAATAGAATGAATAAAAGCCGGTATTACTCCAAATATCATCTGAAAGGAAGTCACAGGGCCGGATCCCACACATTTAAAAAAATGTGCAAGTCCGTTCGTTTCAGACGCATTAAATATTTGATGTATAAGCTCTCCAAAATGGAGTGGGAGGTTAGTGTTCAGAAGGGACTGTATCTCGCTAAATGTCCTAGCCACCTGTAACTCGAAGGTCTCTCGAGCTGAAATTAGGGCAACCTCTTGTTGGTATAATAGCCCTTTGAGCCTGCTCAATTTGTTGAAATCTGTTTTCAAAGTGGGAATGGAAGTCCAAATGGGACTATCTACACTCCGGGGTCGGAAAAAGCACATTGCTGCAACAAGTTACACGCTGTGACACTGTTACTAAATATGGAATTCCGGCCCGTAAACCACAGCAGTTTTGGTTGTTCAAAATAAGATAACTGCCGTTAGTAAGCAAAGTAAACATGGGAGTTATTGATGGCACTGGTGTTCCTTTAAAAAAATAAAGCTAGATTAGGCGCAGATACTTTATAAGCGCAATGCAATTTATCGTGTTTACAAACCAGGGAATGTCCTACTGTGGAATCGCAGTCCTCACCTGTTAGAAAAACTTCCCTATCCTCCTGCTGACATTTGTAAGTGAAAGGTAGGGACTATAATTTGTGGAGAAATGCGCTACCCAGTGGTTCAAAACAGCCAATTGGAAAATGGTGTATGCATGTTTTAAATTGAAACGGTAAAAGAGATATAACCCCATGAATTAACCAAACAGCAGAGTCTGTTTCCGGTACAGAGAACGGTAAAGGCTCAATATGCAACAGTGTTTAAGTGGCATCTTTCATGGACATAAATCTCTGTTTACCAGTTAGATTAAACGGTTGAAACAAAGCAGAAGCATTCAAATAATCCCAAGAGACTTTACCCATTTTGAGAGTTTGCAACTTCCATGCAAACTGCATAACAGATCTTAATTGATTCTGACCATGATACAACACAGATACATTACTCTGAACAATATCAATAACAGATGAAACAATATTATCCAATGTATAAATGTTTGATGAAAGTGTAGTGATGCTATTGTCGACCACGGCAAGGATTTTTTTCAAATTGGCTTGATCAATTTGGCGCAGACGAAGAGCTGCCTCAATCTGCGAAAGTTTCCAAATTTCGTTGTAGGTGGCATAAATGAATCTTTTAGATCTCGGACTCCTAGGCCCTAAAATGAAATCAGCTAAATTGATGTAATTTGACCAGAGTTTCAGGTGTTTTTTCACAGATGCTAAAGTGGAATGTTCCAACCATTGTTGGCATAGTTTACCCACCGAGTATGTGGTGAATGAATGTGGAACTAAATAACGAGGATCCGGTCTAGTCTGTGTGAAACCATGTGTTACATTATAAAAACACAACTGATACGCATTGAAATTTGTTTGCCACACCCACCACCCAGATGAATACATTTCAGAGACAATGAAAGTGTAATTTCCAAACATTGCCTGTAAAGCCTCGATAGTATGGTTTGTCTGAGCACACCAATTGTCGTGTTCTGCTAAGGAAAGAATAGATGGGATATTTATATTCTTTACAATGGCCAAGCCAAAACAAGTTGTTTTCTACACTGTATTGTTAAAAAATAAAATTTGAGTCGGGATCATGTAGGCACGATGCAATGTTTAGGTTCCCTGAACTTGCCACTGTTTAGTGCCCCAAAGTGAATTTAACTAGATGGTCTCTTTCCAGTGATTATAACCCTGTGTTGCCTATTTAGTCCTGAAAGAGTTGAAGTAAATTAATTTAGTGTGGGCCGATATAAACTTAGATTAAGATGACAATTGTAGTTTAAAAAAATAGCATTCCGGATTAGACGTGTCATAATTGGTAAAATATGTGAACTTATCCCTAAGAGTTTTAGAACTCCATCTGTACAGGAATAGGACAATGTTCCCATTGAGTCACTAAAAACTGGTCTTAAGGTGTTTGTTTTATGCAAAAAATTATGCCCATAATATTGATAACAAAAGAGATCAGCATAATTGGCAGAATTTAAATACAAGTTTTTAACATCAAAATCAGCATAATATTTTAAATCGGAAAACAATGCATGTGCTGCTTGCACATCCCAATCGTCAGAATGTATATTCCATGTTACCACATCTCCTAATGAGATGCAAAATATGTATGGCACCCTGCGCACCTCGGTCGGACCATGAAATTCGAAAGCTACATTGTCCGAAACGATGCCATCTGCAACTGGGAATGCTGAAATGTTCACAAGAGTCTGATCACGTTTCATGATATGGGACGATGTGTGAGGGGCCAGAATTCCATCAACCAAGTTCACAGCAGAGCGTTCTGGCAAATAATTGCCATTGATGAGTAAAAAGAACACTGTCACAAATTGAATTGACATGAAGAGGAAAATCAGGATAAGCACCAACCAAATGTAGGCCCATGGAGGGTCCAGGCAAGGCTTATTGAACCAAGAGAGGTAAATACTCAATTTAGTCAGCAGGACTGCCCAACTGGGTGTCGAGGAGGCTGAGTCAGAAGAGAAGCTGCTATGATCTCCAAAGTAACCACTTGTTGTTCTATTAATTAGAGGTGGCAGTGCCGGGTCCCCCTGATGTTGTAGGGGACTCGTCGGCACTTCAATAGTGGACTCATCTGCAGTATATATGTACTTGACGTCCATATTGGAAGATGGAGGCAGGACGGGTGAAAGATCAATTACAGTGTCTATCACTTCCTTAACCACATGAGCACCAGTGGAAGAGGATGAAGCCAGAGGATCTAATAAAAATTGCGCAGCACGAAACAGCCGGTGTGACACTATTCAGAATCAGCCACACAGTGTAGCTTGACATTGTCCACTGAGATGTATCTGTTGTCTTTGCAACCATGTAAAGGGGGTAAAATGAGAGTATGAGTACCCTTCAGTCCAAGCACTGGAACTGGTGCACGATAAGACGGACCAAATTCTTATTTGTTCTCCAGCTTTTCTCGTACCAGATCTCTGATTTTGGGTAGCCAGCTGGCAACTGGAATCAGCAGTGCTGCATCAGTGGATGAGGGTAAATGTTCAGTTGCATAGCTGTCACGGGTCATTTGTAGATCCTGTAACACAGTAGAATGATTATCTACGTCAAAGGTTGCGGCAGCTGCCACAATGTCTAGACCATCAAGGTCTGGCACAAACATTTTAAAGCCAAAGAGCATTTCATCTGGGGTCCGCCCACGCAGAGATCTCCTAGGGAGATTATTGAGTGCACATTGAACCCCATACAAGTGGGCCAGCCAGTTCCTGCAAGTGCCTAAGACTCTAGCTGTCAAGGATTGCTTTAAGTCATGGTTCATTCGCTAAACAATTGAATTGCCCTCAGGCCTTTATGGAGACAAAAACTGCACCAGCACCCCCATAGACTTCATTGCATCCTTATACGCCTTAGAGGCGAACGCCGGACCTTGGTCTGAATGAAAGGTTCCATAGGCAAACATCCCGACAAAGACACGCAAATCCCTGATGACACACAGCCGCATGTTTGATTAGAGATTCATAGCTATGTTTGAGGTGGGCGTGTGACCGGAGACGGCTTAATTTGTTGACAAATGTCACAAGAAAGTACATAAATACGGGTCTGTTTATATAAACCATGCCACCAGTAACGTTGCTGTAAAATAGAGACTGTCGCTGACACCCCGGCCTGTGCAGATTCCATGCCTTCATGTGCGGCTTTGATCAAAGCAGGTCTGCGGTCCAAGTTGGTAATCAGCCGATCACCAACCAAAGGAATCTTAGCATAAGGAACCTGTTCGGGAGTTATATGATAAGAGTATTTAGAGGGAAAACCCTGAGGATAACTAAAGTCCGGCATTCTAATTTTCATTTGATTTCGTGTAGAAGACAAAAATTAAGAGGTTTCAGAAATGTTTTCCCATTTAGCTCCCATAAATGTTGCTTCACAAATCTACACCAAATCTACACTAAACTAAGCATGAATTTAGAACTTAAATCAAAAAGCATGCTTTTGTTGGTTCAATGTAAATCCGTTGAATTTATTTGTCATTAGTGTTTGGGAAAAAAAGTGGCGGGTGGGCTGAAAAGTGTTCAAACTTTTGTATACTTTGTCAATAGAAAATCAATGTGTTGATTTGCTTATAACTTTGGCATTGTTTGAGGAATACACCTGAAATTTGGCAGACACCCCCAATACATGTTGGGCGAAGTGTAGTGGCATATTTACCACATGTGGTAAACACCCTTAGCCTGGGGTGAGGTATGTACCACATGTGGTAAATAACTCCTATTCTTAGTTTTCAACTTTAAAATGATTCAGACCATGACCCGTGTGTATTTTTAATTCCCCATATTTTGCCTTGTTTACATGCCTTTTCTCCAATAAATTGCAGTAGGTTTGACCTTATTTATTGATTTATAGCATTTGTTGAGCGCACTGTTACCCGTAGGTGTCCTGGCGCTGTGTGAACCTTCCTGAAGAGCCAAGCCGGAGGCAGTCTAGTCCGCAAACAGTCATCTCTTTTTAAGGGCTTCCGAAAAGCCAAAAGATTCGACATACCTCTTAGGTACAGAGGGAGCTGATTCCAGGCTTTAGCTGCATTGACTACGAAGCTTTTGCCGCCCCATGTGGCTTTTTTTGCAAACAGCACATGAACCAATTTGACATCTGATTAGTGTAGTGGTCTGTTAGGAGTGTACCAGTACAGTCGCTCTTTTAGATATGCCGGTCCTACTCCGTAAAGTGCCTTATGCACATGACACAGAGCCTTGAACTGGGTACGCTTCCTGACTGGGAGCCAATACAGCTTCTTGAGCTCTTTAGCTGTAGGGGCATATTTTGGGATGCCCAACACCAGTCTGGTAGCTGCATTCTGCAGAAGCTGCAGCCTCTGAAATAGTCCTTCCTGCATGTTAAAATAAAGACTATTGCAGTAGTCTAACCTCAACATGGTGAGGGAGGAATTGACTGTTTTTCGGAAATCTGTCGGTAGATATGACAGGATTTTCTTGCAGGACCCGAGCATAAAGGACGTGGCCGAGGTCACTGCATTTATCTGATCTTTAATATTGAGCTTCTTGTCCACCCATACACCTAGGTTTTTAACCTCCCTGTTTGGTACCGGGAGGGGACCAAGGGTGTCTGGCCACCATTCGGGTGTCCAGAAGTTAGGGTCATTGCCGAAACATAACACCTCCGTCTTGCTAGAGTTAAATTTAAGACAATTTTGGTCAATCCAGGCCCCTACGGCATTCATACACTCTTTATAATGGCGGGCCGCACTTTTTGCCTCAGATGGAAGTAGAGACACCACAATTTGCGTGCCATCCGCATATGTGGTCAAACTAAAACCAAATGATCGAATAAGGGGCGCCAATCAGGATACATATATATTAAATAATGCCGGACTCAGTGAGGACCCCTGCGGGACCCCACATGGCAGTGGAAACGGTTTGGATACAAATTCTCCCAGCGCCACCTGCTGACTCCTATTCATCAGGAATGATTCCAGAAGACTCCATGCTGCACCCCGTATGCCGATCTCCCTCAGCCGGTCCATCAACAAAACGTGATGGGCCGTATCAAATGCTGGGGTGAGATCTAGCATAATCAGAGCTGCCTTACCACCCTGATCTAAAATAGTATGAACCTCTTTGGTAGATTTTAAAAGGGCCGCTTCCATACTGTGGCCCCCTCGAAACCCATACTGCGTGTGGTCAAGGGCATGTGTGGATTCCAGAAATTGGCTGAGCTGCGTGTTTATGTGCCTCTCTACAATTTTCGCTGGTATCGGAAGTCCGGGTATAGGCCTGAAATTATTAGAATCTTTAATGTCAAGGTTTGGTTTCTTTAATAAGGGCAGAATGTTTTTTTCCAGTCAGATGGATAATAGCCTTCTCTATACATCAAATTAAAAATCGGTGTCAAGGTTCGAGCGACGGTCTCTGCTGTTAGCTTTAGGATCGCTATCGGACAGGGATCCAATGGGGAGCCCAATTTCACTTGCATCAGCAGGTTAATGGTTTCTGTGGTGGTGAGTTGAGCAAACTTGTCCACAGACCCTTTCTTTTCTAGCTGCAGGTTATCAGCTTGGTCTGCCAAGGTTTTTGGAATTACCTTGGTGAACGCGGAAAAGATGGTATTCACTTTCATGTAAAAGAAACTGGCTAGAGTTTCGCATAATGCCTGACTAGGTGTGATTGAAATAGCCCCTGGATTAGCCAGACTGGTGACTGTTTTGAATAGTTTCCTAACAGAGTTAGTGGCTTTGTTGATCTTCAAAGAAAAAAATAGTCGCTTTGCCTGATAAATCTGCTGTTTATATATGGCTAGACCTTGTTTGTACTCCTCCTTATCACTTAGCCTGTACTCTGTTCTCCATCTTCTCTCCAGATGTTTAACAACTCACTTTCTGATCCCTCAGTTCCTGTGTATACCATGGAGCAGAGGGTTTCCTTCCAGTGGGATAGAACCTTTTTAAAGGAGCACATTTGTTCCCTGCTGTTACTAACCAGCGATTATAGGAACCTGAAGCCAAATCTAAATTTGTTGGTGGTGTAGTAATGCTCTTATTGAGGGTGTCATATAGATCCTCAGGATCACTGAAATTATATCGACTACCAAAATATCGAGTACCATAAATATAGAGTAAAAAATATCGAGGGACATAATATCGAGTTCCTATCTTTACAAAGGTAAGTACAAAAATATTGAGTTTAAAATATCGAGTATTAAAAATATAGACTGTCAAAATATCGTTTTTTTTATATGTCTTTAAAATAATTTGAAAAGTATTATAATAATAAATATATTTATTATAAACATTATTAAAATGATTAAAGAAATGTAACATTATTAAATATTTAATGTAACTTTAAAAAAAATATAAAAAATATAATATATATATATATATAAATACATATTTATAATGCCTTTAAATTAAATTACAACTAATATATTAATAAATATATTTAATATAAACATTATTAACATTATTAAATACATGTAACATTATTAAATAATTAACGTAACTTTAAAAAATATATATAAAAAAATTAATACATATATATATATATAAATACATATTAATTAATAAAACATATATAATAAATTTACTGTAGCATAGCAAAAGGTTTAAATTTAATGTAACCACTCCAGTGGGTGCTAAATTAGGGAGATCATTGGATAGCGTAGGGGTAAAAATTACTATTCCCACTCCAGTGGGTGCAAGAGTAGGGAAAGCGTTGGATAGCGTAGGGGTAAAAATTACTATTCCCACTCCAGTGGGTGCAACAGTAGAGAAAGCGTTGGACAGCGTAGGGGTAAAAATTACTATTCCCCCTCCAGTGGGTGCAAGAGTAGGGAAAGCGTTGGATAGCGTAGGGGTAAAAATTACTATTCCCACTCCAGTGGGTGCAACAGTAGGGAAAGCGTTGGATAGCGTAGGGGTAAAAATTACTATTCCCACTCCAGTGGGTGCAACATTAGGGAAAGCGCTGGATAGCGTAGGGGTAAAAATTACTATTCCCACTCCAGTGGGTGCAACAGTAGGGAAAGCGCTGGATAGCGTAGGGGTTAAAATTACTATTCCCACTCCAAAGAGTGCAACAGTAGGGAAAACACTGGATAGCGTAGGGGTAAAAATTACTATTCCCACTCCAGTGGGTGCAACAGTAGGGAAAGCGCTGGATAGCGTAGGGGTAAAAATTACTATTCCCACTCCAGTGGGTGCAACAGTAGGGAAAGCGCTGGATAGCGTAGGGGTAAAAATTACTATTCCCACTCCAGTGGGTGCAACAGTAGGGAAAGCGCTGGATAGCGTAGGGGTTAAAATTACTATTCCCATTCCAAAGAGTGCAACAGTAGGGAAAGCACTGGATAGCGTAGGGGTAAAAATGACTATTCCCACTCCAGTGGGTGCAACAGTAGGGAAAGCGCTGGATAGCGTAGGGGTAAAAATTACTATTCCCACTCCAGTGGGTGCAACAGTAGGGAAAGCGCTGGATAGCGTAGGGGTTAAAATTACTATTCCCACTCCAAAGAGTGCAACAGTAGGGAAAGCACTGGATAGCGTAGGGGTAAAAATGACTATTCCCACTCCAGTGGGTGCAACAGTAGGGAAAGCGCTGGATAGCGTAGGGGTAAAAATTACTATTCCCACTCCAGTGGGTGCAACAATAGGGAAAGCGCTGGATAGCGTAGGGATTAAAATTACTATTCCCACTCCAAAGAGTGCAACAGTAGAAAAAGCGTTGGATAGCATAGGGGTAAAAATTACTATTTCCACTCCAGAGAGTGCAACAGTAGGGAAAGTGTTGGATAGCGTAGGGGTAAAAATTACTATTCCCACTCCAGTGGGTGCAACAGTAGGGAAAGCGTTGGATAGCATAAGGTTAAAAATTACTATTCCCACTCCAGTGGGTGCAACAGTAGGGAAAGTAAATACTTCATATATATATATATAATTAATAGAAATATAAATAGCAATTAAAATTAATTACCAATACCAATTAATTTGTATTACCAATTATATTTTATTTAATTAACAATTAATAATCAATTAACAGTTATAATTAATTTACATATTTAATTAATTATAATTAAATTACTTCCCACCCTATTCCCCTAAAAACCCACAACCCACTACAGAAAATTATTTACTAAAAATTATTTTTTATCAATTATTCAATTATAATTAATTACCAATTATATTTTATTTAATTAGCAATTAATAATTATTTAACAATTATAATTAATTTACATAATTAATTACTTATAATTAAATTACCTCCCACCCTATTCCCCTATAAACCCACAACCCGCTATATAAAACAATGTACTAAAAAACTATTTTTTATCAATTAATCAATTAAAATTAATGACCAATTATTTTACAATTATTTACAAATTAATACTTAATAACAATAATTATTATTGTACATATTTAATTAATTATAATTAAATTACTTCCCACCCTATTCCCCTATAAACCCACAACCCGCTACTGAAAATAATGCACAAAAAATTATTTATTTATCAATTATTCTATTATAATTAATTACCAATTAAATTTTAATTAATTAACATGTATTAATTAATTAACAATTACAATTACATTACATGATTAATTAATTATAATTAAATTACTTCCCACCCTATTCCCCTATAAACCCACAACCCGCTACAGATTTATATTACACAATTATTAAAAAATATTAAAAACGTACCTTATTTTCTATCTAGTCGATATTATGTCTAGTCTATATTTTTGATTCGATATTTTGGCTATTATTATCGATATTACTCGATATTTTTGTGGTCTATATTATGTCTGGTCGATATTTTGGCTAGTCTATATTTTTTACTCGATATTTTGTCCAAACGATATTTTGGAATCGATATTATGTCTGTTTACCAGATCCTCAGCCACTACTCTCTTCCACTCTATTTTCTCCAGTTTTCTATTACCCACTGGTTTATGCGGGTGCCACTCGGGAATGTTAAGATTAAACACCACGGCTTTATGGTCCAACCAAAGTAGCGGAATAATAACTGTCGTACATAAGTATGGATTGTTGAAAAAAATGCCATACAATATATGTCCAGCCTGGTGAGTCGCCTCTGTCACCCGTTGCTCTAAATTGCTACACTTCATCAATTCTAGACCTTAGTAAAAACAACTTGACATTCGATTGGAATTTAGCTCTCAAATTGTAATGAGGGCCTTAGTATGTTGAGATGATTATTGGTATTTTTAAATTCATCCACATCTAGCAGCTGCTAAAGAGTGGGTGAGAAGTGGGCATTTGCTAATAACTTTGGTAATGCGCGATTAATCTTTAATTGTTTTTTGTATAGGTACATCGAGTTGTGTTCCAATTCATCATAAGGGAGACAAACCTAAAGGGGGGTCAATACAATTTAAATTTCAGAAACTACGCACAACAGTGAAACCTCTATAGAGAATCGCACCTTCCCCAAGGTTCATATGGTAAAGGCAATAGCCCTATATGAGTCTGTGTGCACACAGTTTAAGCACCCACTGTCAAGGTGCGGTCCTGCCAGGACTGTACAATTCCTAAACAAAGATCAACCGGTGCCTAAGTTTTGTTCATGGGTACGTCTCCTATACGCGAACCCTATCGCAAACGTGGTAGCTAATGAACACATATCACCGGAATTTACTCTGGGACGGGGGACGCAGCAGGGTTGCCTGCTGTCGCCACTCCTATTCACGCTGGTCCTGGAGCCACTGACTGCATGGATTTAAAGACACCCAGTTGTCCGAGGCCTAAGGTGGAGGGAGCGATGAGAGGACCGTATCTACCTCTACGCAGACGATGTTCTGGGGTATATAGTTTCCCCTGCACGATCCCTCAACGCACTGCTAAATATCTGCTGGGTGTTCGGATTGGTGTCGGATACACAATAAATTGGGAAAAAGTGGTGCTCTATATTCTACATGGATCACCTCCTAAATGTCCCCGGGGATGTATGGTCAAGATAGTATCTGACAGCTTTAAATACCTTGGGATATACATTACATCTGACCCAGACGACTTACAGGCGCTCAAATTTCAGGCACCGCTACAAAGACTGAAACGAGATATTAAGCACTGGAGGACATTGCCTCTCACCCTATTGGGCAAGGCAGCACTTTTCAAAATGAGGGCTCTGCCTAGATTTCTATATGCCTTCCACAATACACCCTATTGTGTGCCCGACTCATATCTTAAAGCAATAAACTGGGAAGTCATTAATCTCCTCTGGGACAATAAACCTGCAAGGATAGCCATGTGCAAACTGGTCAGAGGCTGGTACGCCGGAGGCATTGCCTTGCCCGATATCCGTGGATATTACTGAGCCTCACAACTGATGACAGTCCACCAGTGGCTCCACGTGCCTGATACTGACCCAACATACCACCTAGATAGGGTAGCCATGGGAACTGGGGGAAGGAATAGAGTACTATACAGCAAGTGGAAATCAACGAGGCTCATGAGACCGACAGCGCATACAATTCATGTCTGGCACACAGCGACACAACACCTCAGGTGGACCGATAAGCTCACGCAGCACACCCCATTCTGGGACACTGGTAGACTAGGTACCCTGGGAAAGAGCAAAGGGTTTCAGAAGAGGGACTTAATAGGAATCTCCCGGATAGGGGACCTATGGAAGGAGGGCAAGGTGGAAACTTTTACTTACCTACAAGAACACTACGAGATGGCTCCTGGAGAACAGTTTCGATACATGCAGGTTAAACATGCACTGGAAACACCACTGCCTGCGGCTGACATACTCCCTGTATCGTCCCCATTAGAAGACCAACTACTGACTGATTATTTACACAAGAAGGCGATCTCCCTTATATACCGGAAAATTATTAATAACCAGACAGATCCCCTGACACGACTCCGGGAGACCTGTCAGGCGGAGGTTGGAGAATTGGATAACTCGGACTGGCAGGGCGTGATTGCTTCACCAAGGGAGGTAGCGGTCTCCTCCAGAATGCGCCTCATCCAACTAAAAATACTACATAGGACCTACTACACAAGAGTGACAATGCACAAGATAGGCAGAGCCTCAGACCCGTGCTGTTTACGCAGATGTGAGGAATTAGGCACATTTTACCATACTCTGTGGGAATGTCCAGAGATCACATCATACTGGACAACAGTAATAGATATCATCACGGAGGTTAGCGGGAACATAGTTCCACTTTCTCCCAAACCTATTAAACATATACGAACCGACGGACCTCAACCACGCAGACAGACAGTGGGCAACAACAGGGATGATAGTAGCAAAGCGAAACATTGCTCAGAAATGGGGGCCAGCACAAACTCCAACAGAGGCAGAGTGGTGTATGGACATGATCATGGTGGCCATAAAAGCTCCATATGTTCACAGAGGGTGCCCCCAGAAATGGGGGGGGTATGGGGCAAATGGAATGAATACAGAGGTCATATATGTAGCCCTCCTGTCATAGACCATGGCTCAGATGATGAGATGAACTAGGAGAAACTGTGTAACCTGTCCATCAGTGTATATTCTACTGCTCAATGAGATGTTGTTCATATATTCTTGTAGGTATACGAAATGTATTGCAGAATGTATTGCAGATCCTAAATAAAATAAAATAAAATGTAAAAAAAAAAAATTTAAGATCAACCGGTGCACCAAGAAGTACTTGAATATTTAACAGTTATAAAAAGAAACTCCCAAATTCAGTATCGGAGGTGTGTTTCCAAATCTTCTTTTTCTATTATTCAGACGTGACATGCGTATACAGGAAAGATCAGGCAACACGTTTCGTCCAATACATTAGACTTCTTCAGGGCATGGCGCAGTATTCATACACATGGTTGCAAGGCCACCAACATTTCCATCAAAATACGGGGAGAGAACCATGTGGATTTCCGTGTGTTCAATTCAAGTCAAGGAGTGGAAAAGAGTAATCCGATTAATAATCTAATTATGATAAAAATCCATTGGGGTAGGACAATTGTGTAGGTGAATCCCAATATAAGACCTTGATCTTCAGATGGAAGAAGGAGCTGCGCTTGTTGCAGAGTTCCTGGGAAGGTGTGACGTCCATGGCTTCGCAGGTGGGTTTTGCGAACTGCTCTATGATGTTGAAAAGTTCCTTGGCGTTGGTTGCATTGGTCTGGCGTTTGTCTCTTATGAAGGTCTGTTTGGTATCTCGTATGCGCTGGTGGTATTCCTTCAGGGTGCTCGTGTGGTTGTGGTTTGCCAGGTTTTCTCTAGGCATCTGCAGGAGCGTCTGGCTTCTTGAAGTTCTGCGGTGAACCAGGCGTCCTTCAGAGGGCGTAGTTTGGCGGAGGGGTGCAAGCTTGTCGGCGCAGCAGGCAACCCAGTGGTGAAATTCCCTGGCTGAGGAGTTGGTGTCGGTCGTGGCCCTGAGGGGGTATTGACAGAGGGTGGTGTTGAGGTGTTCCTTTGTGACCTTGCTTCAGTTCCGTCGAGGCGGGCGCAGGACAGGTTTGGGTGTGGTGGTGGTGTTGAAGGTGGTGGTCCATCCAGAGGGGCTGGGTGGTGTGGCTGAAGCGGATGTTAGTTCCTCCTGTGAAGAAGGGGTCGAGGGTGTGACCCACTCTGTGGGTGGGCATGTAGATGAGCGGCTTCAGTCCTAGGTTGGCAAGGTTGGCAAGGACAGTGGTGGAGTCAGGGTTGTTGCGGATGTCGAGGTAGAAGTTCAGGTCCCGGAGTAGAATGTAGTCCATGGAGGTGATGGCTCGGCGATAATAGTTGCGGGCTGGGTGCGCGGTCTAGGCGGACTGTAGATGAGGGTGCCGTATAGCGTGGTTCTGGGGCTGGTCTGGATCTGGAAGTGGAGGTGTTCTTTGTTGGAGTGAAGGTCACTCGTGCTGGATGTGGAGAGTCGGAGGGGGTCTTGTATACAATGGCGAGTCCTCCTCCTGGGCGATGTTGGGCCGGAGGCGGCATTGGTCCAGGTTTCCATGAAGAATGCGACGTCAGGCGTCAATCAGGTCCCAGATTTTTATGGCTTGTCTGTGCAGGGAGCGCACTTTGAGGAGGATGCATGTCAGGGTTTCGGTGGTACGAGCCTCAGGAGGGTCTTCAGCGATAGTGGGGGCTCTGTCGATGGTGAAGGATCTGCGACAGGGTCTGCATGAGAACTGTCCCTGGGTGGTGTTCGGAGAGGATCTTACGCAGTCGGTGTTTCTTCCAGAATTGAGTGCGTGGAGGGTGGTTGAGTCGTAGTGGTGGGGCCTGCGTGAACCAGGGTTCCTGGTGCTGATCACGGTCAGGTCGTGGCCAGGCGCAGCGGTCGCCATTAAGTAGGGGAGGGTGGCAGGACCGGTGGTGGGGAGGCGGGAGCGAAGACTGGGTCAGGGTGGGAGGGGCCACAGGGGCAGCAGTAAAATGGACTGGCAAGTCCGGCAAATTAGATTAAAAGATCAGCAGAATTAAGAACTCAGGCAAGTTAAAACAGCAAATTAAATAATAATACTCAAAGAGACCGGCGAATGCCGAATACCAAATACAAAACACGGGCCATGAAGATGCTGGGCGGGCTGCAGGCATGAACCCTGACAGTGTAGGATTCGAGGCTGTGGCGGTGAGGTGGAGCTACTGGGGAGATTGCTGGCCTGGACCGAAGAAGCTCAGTTTGTCCAAAAGCTATTTCAGCTCTTGCAGGAGGTGGGGAGCCAGCTGGGACCAAGGAGGCATTGGGGCTCTCACTGCGGTCCCCAACATGAAGCCAGGCCCCAGGGGATGGGTTACCCGGAGCCATAATTGGCCTCAGGAGAGGGGGGCATGCAGCCCCTCTTCCAAATGTTTTTTTAAAGGAAGGTTGACCAGGCCCTTGAGGATGAGTTCCGTGGGCAATAATTGGCCTCATGAGGGGGGCCACCGGGCCCCCCTCTAATGTTTAAAAACATTCTCCTTGGGGGCCAACTACCTCTCCTTTTACCTCCAGTAATTCCCACACAGTGGGATTGCTAAGAGGTCTTCAGAGGCCATGCCCCCCTTTCTCTACCACTCTGCAAACATGCCTCCTGGCACACTACACGTTGGGGATGAAGTCCACTTTTCTCCTTAGGGACTTTGGGGCCAAGAAGCCCTCCTGTTACCTCCTGTAAGTCCTACACAGTGGAATTCCTGAGCAGTGGTTGGAGGCCAAGCCCTCTTTCTCCACCACTCTGCTAACGCGACTACTAGTTAAAGAAGCATTTGTAATGTAATAGGTTTCACATTTGCGAGAGTTGGAGCTATTGGTGTTTTAAATGTAAAAGCGTTTCACTAATGTTTCTTGGAGTGGAGTGGATGTGAGTTGTGTGTAGTAGAATTATGTGGTCTGTTGTGCAGTGAAATTATGTGAATAGAAAGTATGTGGTATTTAGTGTATAGGGATTATGTAGAGTAGGATTATTGGTTATGGAGAGTAGTTGTGTGGTATGATAGTCTTTGTTGTGGAGTGGTAACCTCAGGTTTAGTCTTCCTTTTTTCCATAGAAGCTAAACTACAAAATCAATGAGACAAAAAAAGAAGGAACTACTGAGGAGCACTTCTGGACCTAGTCAGAGGTATGAACAGGGCCACTGGAATGATGTGACTTTTTGGCTGCACCGACTTTTGTACAGTTATACATTTTCTGTATTTGGCACATAATCCATCATCTGCTGCATAATCTGCAGATTTGAACCCAAAAAACTTGTTTCTAGATCAAACAGCTCAAACATTAACAAAAATGCAGCGACAAGTGTTACAGCATGGTGGACGGCCCTTTGCAAACCTAGAATGGTCACCTGTTACTTACTGCTAAATGTGGGTATTAAATTGGTACTAATGGTGTGCAAACCATTCTTGCTTCTTTCTGCGCCTCTCTTGCCTCTTTCTGCATTTCTGTTGCTTCTTTCTGCACCTTTCTATCTTTTTCTGCACTTCTTTTGCCTCTTTCTGTTCATCTCTTCCTCTTTCTTCACTTCTGTTGCATCTTTCTGCATCTCACTTGCTTCTTTCTGTACCCCTCTTGCTTTTTTCTGCACCCTTCTTCCCTCTTTCTGCACCCTTTTGCCTCTTTCTGCACCCCTGTGCACTCTTTCTGCAACTCTCCTGCTTGTTTCTGCACCTCTCTTGCCTCTTTCTGCACTTTTCTAGCCTCTTTCTGCATCTCTTTTGCTTCTTTCTATATGTCTCTTGACCCTTTCTGCACCCCTTCTTCCTCTTTCTGCACCTCTGTTTCTTCTTTCTGCACCTCTCTTGCAAATTTCTGCACCCCTCTTCCCACATTCTGTACCTCTCTTGCCTCTGTCTAGACCATTATTCCCTTTCTGCACATATTTTGCCTGTTTCAGCAACTCTCTTGCTTCTTTCTGCAGTTCTGGTGCCTCCCTTTCCCCCTCTGTTGCTTCTTTTAGCACTTCTTTTGCCTCTTTCTGCACCCCTGTTGCTTCATTCTGCACTTCTGTTCCTTCTTTCTGCACCTGTTTTGCTTATTTCTATACCCCTGTTGTCTCTTTCTGTACTCGTCTTCCCTCTTTCCGCACCTCTCTTGTCTCTTTCTTTACCTCTCTTGCTTTTTTCTGCACTTCTCTTGCTTCTTTCTGCACCCTTCTACCTTTTTATGCATCCCTCTTGCCTCTTTCTGCAATTCTCTTGCCATTTTCTATACCTCTCTTGCCTCTTTCTGCATCTCACTTGCCTCTTTCTGTACTTCTCTTGCTTCTTTCTATACCTCTTTAGCTTCTTTCAGCAATTCTCTTGCTTGTTTCTGCACCTCTCTTGCCTCTTTCCACATCCCTCATCTCTCTTTCTGCACCTCTTGCCTCTTTCTGCACCCCTGTTCCCTCTTTCTGCACCTTTCCTGCCTGTTTCTGTACTTCTCTTGCTTCTTTCTATACGTCTGTTGCGTTTTTATGCATTTCTCTTGCCTCTTTCTGTGCCCTTTGTGCCTCTTTCAGCACTTCTGTTGCTTCTTTCTGTATATTTCTTGCTTCCTTCTGCACCCTTGTTGCCTCTTTCTGTACCCCTTTTGCCTCTTTGTGTACCTCTTCTGCCACTTTCTATACCTCTCTTGCCTTTTTATGCAGTTCTCCTGCCTCTTTTGCACCTACTTTGCTTCTTTCTGCACTTCTCTTGCCTCTTTCTGTATTCCTCTTGCCCTTTTCTGCACCTCTATTGGTTCTTTCTGCACTGCTCTTGCTTCTGTCAGCACCTGTGTTGCAACTTTCTGTACCCCTCTTGCCTCGTTCTGCACCACTCTTCCCCCTTCCCTCTTTCTGCACCTCTCTTGCCTTTGTCTGCACACCTATTCCCTTTCTGTACCCCTTTTGCTTGTTTCAAGAACTCCCTTGCCTCTTTCTGCAGTTCTCCTGCCTTCTTCTTTACCTCACTTGCCCTTTCTGCACTTCTCTTGCTTCTTTATGCACCTCTCTTGCTTTTTTTCTGCACATCTCTTGCCTCTTTTGGCACCTTTCTTGCCTCTTTTTGCACATCTCTGGCCTCTTTCGGCACTGCTCTTGCCTGCTTTAACACCTCTCTTGCCTCTTTCTGCACTGCCCTTACTTCTTTCTGCACCTCTCTTTCAAAATGTTGTACCCATCTTCCCTCCTTCTGCACTTCTCTTACATCTGTCTCCACCCCTGTTACCTCTTTCTGCACCTCTTTTGCCTGTTTCTGCAATACTCTTGCCTCTTTCTGCACTTCTCTTGTTTCTTTCTGCACATCTCTTGCTTCTTTCTGCATCCCTATTGGCTCATTCTGATCCTTCCTTCCCTCTTTGTGCCCCTCTCTTGCCTCGTTTTGCATCTCTCTTGCCTCTGTGTGCACCCCTCTTGCCTCTTTCTGCACCTCCCTTGCTCCTTTGGGCACCCTTCTTCCCTTTTCCTGCACCCATTGTGCCTCTTTCTGTACCTCTGTTGCCCCTTTCTGCAGTTCTCTTGCCCCTTTCTGCATCTTCTTCCCTCTTTCTGTACCTCTTTTGATTCTTTCTGCACTTCTCCTACCTCTTTCTGCATCTCTCTTTGTTCTTTCTGCACTGCTCTTGCTTCTTTCTGTACCTCTCTTACACATTTCTTCACCCCTCTTACCTCTTTCTGCATCCCTCATCCCTCTTTCTGTACTTCTCTTGATCTGTCTGTACCCCTGTTCCCTCTTTCTGCACCTCTATTACCATTTCTGCAACTCTCTTTTCTCTTTCTACAGTTCTCTTGCCTCCTTCAGCACGTCTATTGCCTCTTTCTGCACCCCTCTTACTTCTTTCTCCAACCCTGCTGCTTCATTCGGCACTTTTCTTGCTTCTCTCTGCACCTCTTGTTTCTTTCTGCATACCTCTTGCCTCTTTCTGCACCCTTCTTCCCTCTTTGTTCAACCCTCTTGCCTCTTTCCGCACCTCACTTGCCTCTTTCCGCACCTCACTTGCTTCTTTCTGCACCCTTCTTCCCTTTTCCTGCCCCTGTCTTTCTGCACCTCTGTTGCCTCTTTCTGCAGTTTTCTTCCCTCTTTCTGTACCCCTGTTCCATCTTTCGGCATTTCTCTTCATCTGTCTGCACCCCTGTTCCCTCTTTCTGCATCTCTTTTGCCATTTCTGCAACTCTTTTCTCTATCTGCAGTTCTCTTTCCTCCTTCTGCATATCTGTTACCTCTTTCTGCACCCCTCTTGCCTCTCTCTGCAGCCCTGCTGCTTCATTCTGCAATTCTCTTGCTTCTTTCTGTACCACTCTTGCTTCTTTCTATCCCCCCTTACCTCTGTCAGCACACTTCTTTCCTCTTTGTGCATCTCTCTTGCCTCTTTCTGCACCCCTCTTGCCACTTTCTGAAATCCTGCTGCTTCATTCTGCACTTCTCTTGCTACTTTCTGTACACCTCTTGCCTCTTTCTGCACCCTTCCTCCCTCTTTGTGCATCTCTCTTGCCTCTTTCCTCTTTCTGCATCCCTCTTGCCTCTTTCCGCACCTCACTTGTCTCTTTCTGCACTTCACTTGCTTCTTTCTGCACCCTTCTTTCCTTTTCCTGCACCTGTCTTGCCTCTATCTGCACCTCTGTTGCCTCTTTCTGCACCCCTCTTCCTGCACTTCTCTTGATCTGTCTGCACCCCGTTCCCTCTTTCTGCATCTATTTTGCAGTTTCTGCGACTCTTTTCTCTTTCTGCAGTTCTCTTGCCTCCTACTGCACATCTGTTGCCTCTTTCTGGGCCCCTCTTTCCTCTCTCTGCAGCCCTGCTGCTTCATTCTGCAATTATCTTGCTTCTTTCTAAAACTCTGTTGCTTCTTTCTGCACCTTCTTACCTCTTTCTGCACCCTTCTTCCCTCTTTATTCATCTCTCTTGTCTCTTTCTGTATCTCACTTGCCTCTTTCTGTACCCCTCTTGCCTCTTTCTGCACATCACATGCTTCTTTCTGTTCCCTTCTTCTCTTTTCCTGTACCTGTCTTGCCTCTTTCTGTACCTCAGTAAACTTTTTCTGCAGTTTTCTTAGCTCTTCCTGTACCCTCTTCTCCCTTATGCTTCTTTCTGCACTTCTCATGCCTCTTTCTGCACCTCCCTTGGTTCTTTCTGTAGTGATCTTGCTTCTTTCTGCACCTCACCTGTAAATTTCTGTACCTCTCTTGTCTCTGTCTGTACCCTCACCTCTTCTGCCTGTTTCTGCAACTCTCTTGCCTCTTACTGCAGTTCTCTTGCCTCCTTCTGCACTTCTGTTGCCTCTTTCTGCACCGCACTTCCCTCTTTCTGCGCTGCTCTTACCTCTTTCTGCACCCCTGTTGCTTTATTCTGTACTTCTCCTGCTTATTTCTGCATCACTCTTGCTTCTTTCTGCACCCCTCTTGCCACTTTTTGTATCCTTCATACCTCTTTCTGCACTTCTGTTGCCTCTTTCTGCAGTTCTCTTGCCTCTTTCTGCACCCGCTTCCCTCTTTCTATACCTCTTTTGCTTCTTTATGAACTTCTTCTACCTCTTTCTGTACCCCTCTTTAGTCTTTCTGCACCTCTCTTGGCTCTTTCTGTACCACTCTTGCTTCTTTTTGCATCCCTCATGCCTCTTTCTGCACCCTTCTTCCTTCTTTGTGCATCTCTTTTCCCCCTTTCTGCACCTTTCTTGCCTCTTTCTGCACCCTTCTTGCCTATTTCTGTACCTCTCTTGCATCTTTCTGCACCTTTCTCTCCTTTTCCTGAACCTGACTTGCCTCTTTCTGCACCTCTGCCTCTTTCTGTAGTTCTCTGCCTCTTTCTGTACCCTCTTCCCTCTTTCTGTACCTCTTTTGATTCTTTCTGCACTTCTCTTGCCTCTTTCTGCACCCCTCTTGCCTCTCTTTCTGCACTTCTCTTTGTTCTTTCTGCACTGCTCTTGGTTCCTTCTGCACTGCTCCTGCTTCTTTTTATATCTCTCATGCAAATTTCTGTACCCCTCTTGCCTCTTTCTGTACCCCTCCTCCCTTTTTCTGCAATTCTCTAGCCTCTGTCTGTACCCATTTCCTCTTTATGCACCTCTTTTGCCTGTTTCTGCAACTCTGTTACCTCTGTATGCAGTTCCCTTGCTCCTTCTGTACCTCTGGTGCCTCTTTCTGCACCCCTGGTGCCTCTTTCTGTAACCCATTGATTCATTCTGTACTTCTCTTGCTTCTTTCTGCACCTCTCTTGCTTCTTTCTGCACCTGTGTTGCCTCTTTATACACTCCTCTTACCTCTTTCTGTACACTCTTCCCTCTTTCAGCACCTCTTTTGCTTTTTTTGCACTTCTATTGCATCTTTCTGTACCCCTCTTTCTTCTCTCTGCACCCCTCTTGCCTATGTCTGTACCCCTGTACTCTCTGTCTTCACCTCTTTTACCTGTTTCTTCAACTCTCTTGACTCTTTCTGCAGTACTTTTGCTTCTATCTGCACCATTGTTGCTTCTTTGTGCTCTTCTCTTGCCTCTTTCTGCACCTCCGTTAGTTCTTTGTGTACTTCTCTTGCTTTTTTCTGCATCTCTCTCCCTTTTTTCCGCACCCCTCTTGCCTCTTTCTGCACCTCTGTTTCTTCTTTCTACACTTCTATTGCTTCTACCTTTTTGTTCACAAATTTACAGAGTATGCTGTTTAGAACACAGGTATTCAAGTATTTTGATGTTTATTTTTATGTAACGTGTCACTAGCTAAAAGCAGAGACACAAGCATGCATACCTTCACAAACTCAGTCAGACTTACAACAGTGATTGGCTTAGGATTGCTGTTTTATCTTTGGTACGCCTAACATTCTGAGCAGTCGATGGATAGTGAATCTTCAAGAGAAAAGTGAGGTTCAAGACATCTTGGGAGAAGGATTAGTGATTAGACTACTTTGTATGTGCCTTTTGTAAGGTATTGTCGAAGTAGGCCTCTTTCTGCACCTCTGTTGGTTCTTTCTGCAAATCTCTTGCTTCTTTCTACACCTTTCTTCTTTCTGCAACTCTCTTGCCTCTTTCTGCACATGTCTTACCGATGTAGGGATAGTTAGAAATTAGCATTTAAAAAACCTTATAAATTCACTGAAAAAAACAGAGGTTTCAAGGACATTATAGTTAGGAATTAGCTTTTAAAAAACCTTTGACATTCACTGAAAAAAACACAGGTTTCAGGGACGTTATAGTTAGTCAGACATTTCACTCATACAAAACTAGAGAAATTCGGCCGTTATAATGGGCTGAGCTAACTATATCTCGTGCCCCGCAATGCACTGCTGATGATATCACATATTACATCACTGATGACATGGTCAGTGACATCACAGATGACATCACTGATTACATCTGAAATGACATCACTGATGACATCATCCAAGTGATACTGATACACCTTCTCACGCCCTAATATAACCTTTCATACACCCACTCTAAAATATAGACTACCAAACTCGAAACCATAAACACACTAATAGCAGTTAGTATATACCCGCTCATTGATTCATAGCTCTACACACATATCCACTCACTAACCCATACAGTCAATCATACAAAAAGTCACTCATCAATACAGTCACTGATATATGCACTCATACTCCCATACAGACACTCACACACCCCCACTCACCCATAGAGTTACGCAAACACCTAGTCAGTCACCCAAAGAATCAACCACACTGCTATCTACTCACCTACACAGTTATACACACACACCACCTCAATTATTCATGCAGATAGTACCATGAACTTATTCTCTTCTACAATCACTGACACAAGCACACACTCATCCATGCAGCCACTCTCACATTTAGTCAGTTATATACTTCAACACTCACATATACTGTCTTTCACATATGTAGTTACTTACACATATACCACTGAGACATTCATTCACTCAGCTACACAAACATACGCACTCTCACTCACCCATACAGCCCCTCGCAGATGCACTCATGAACCCATTCACCCACTGAATCACCCACTCACACATCCATGCAGTGAGTCACACACTACACAGATACTCAGGCACCCATACAGGTAATCAGACGACCAATCATTTACGCATATAGACACTCATGTAACTACTCACCAACCCATGCAGTCACTTACACACCAACTGACAGACTGATACAGACATTCACACAGATTAGTCAATCACTAGGCCTGGGCGGTAAATTCCGTTCCGCTTGTGGAATTTGCGGAATTTCGAGTTCCGCTGAGAAAGCGAAATTGCCCAAAATACTGCGTTCCGCAGCTTTGCAAAATTTTTTGCTTGTTTGCGTTCTCAAAATGCATGTTCGCGATATATTTCCCCCGAGCACGCAAACAGCGATTGCGAACAGTTAAAAAGCATCTTAAACAAGCGATTCCACCTGTCTGCGGAATTTATGCATGTTTGCGAAGATTTTTTACCGTTTTGCAGAGATTTGCGTAACGCGATTATGCAAATTCCGCCCACCCCTATCAATCACCCATGCATTCACTAAGACACGTTCAATTACTCACTTATACAGTCAGTCAGGCACCCACTAAATCATCCATTCAGACACTCATACACCCACTCATTCTTCAATAAACCTTGGCATGTGTATATATATATAACATTCTTAAACTTTTTGGAAACACTCAGTCACTGGATGATGTCGTCAATGATGTCATCAATGATATCATTTGAGATGTCATCAGTGATGTCCTCAGTGAAATCATTGACCATGTCATGAGTGATGTAATATGTGAGGTCATCAGCTGTGCATAGCTGGGGCGTGAGTTATAGTTAGCTCAGCTAACTATAACTGCAGAATTTCTCTGGTTTTGTTCGAGTGATATGTCTGACTAACTATAACGTCCCTGAAACCTCTTTTTTCAGTGAACATATATATATATATATATATATATATATATATATATATATATATATATATATATATATACATGACATTAAAGTCATTCCCCCAAGCACTGCCTCTCCAATCAAGGTGAACTCTGAGAACAGTAGGCGAAACCTTGAAACTACTGGAGGTTTGCATAATGAAGACCGTGGGGCAGAGTTCTCCAACCAATGGGAGAGTGCCAGGAGACTTAAAGGTGGGGATGGAGTTGTGCTACGTTTTGTAAAGGCATCTGAGGAAGGTGAAATGTCGCCGAAATGCATCATGCCCAGTGTCCTCATTAAAGACTTCAGAAAGGTTTCCCCTGTGTGTCCTCTTGCTTCTCGGTAATGGAGGGGTGTTTGTTGGATGTTTAACACACTGGCCAGTAGCGTTTTTGAAGAGGCCCCATTCCACTAAGAGGCCGAAGCAAATACTGGTACAGCTGCTGCTGAATTCTTTTTTTTTTTTACCAAATGATTGGTAGCCTCGGCCCGCCTCGGACTGCAGAGAAGGGAAAGGCCTGCTGCCCGGAGCAGCTTGTCACTGCACGAGGAGAAGGGAATCATTTATCCTAACTCGAGGCCTGCCTAGCTTCTGCAAGAGAGGCTGGAATGTCAGTGGGGACCCGATGAAGCCAAGAGGACAGCATTCCAAAACAGTGCCTCCCATTGTAACAGTAATCACCTTTCCATGAGGATTTGGACATTAAAGTCATTCTCCCACGCACTGCCTCTCCCATCAAGGTGAACTCTAAACCCGATAATTCCTACTTTTTACCATTTACTGAAAATACACAAAGACCAAACAAGACCACTCGGCAGGCCCATAGTATCATCTTTGGGGAGCCTCACTGAAAATCTGTCGGTCTTTGTAGATCATTTTTTATTTCAGCTAGATTAGTTCAGTGGCAGTGAACTATCTCGACCTGAAGGTTGAGATTAGAGAGGATAGGATTACAACTGCCCTATACCGGAAGCGACTGCTGGAAACAGCACTTTACACGCTACCAGCAGTCATCCAGTAAAATTAAAAAACAGCATCCTCTATGGGGAATTTCTGCGCCTTAAACGGAACTGTTCCAGAGAAAGTGATTTTGTTAATACAGCTGAGATAGCCTGGAAAGAATCGTAGCCAGAGGTTACAGTCCGGAACTACTGCAGAATACCTTGAGAAAGGTCAGCAAAATACCAAGAGACAGCCTATTAGGAGCTAACAAAAAAGACAAAAGCAGTGAGGGCAAATTTCGCCTAATTACAACTTACTCTGAGAGCACGGATGCCATAAGAAACATCCTTTGTAGGAACTGGCACGTTCTAAAAACAGATTTAATTATTGGGATGGATATCCCGCTGGTTCCACAAGTAACTTTTAAGAAAGCAAGGTCACTCAGAGATAAATTGGTCCACAGCCATTAGACAATCCTATACCCAAACAAAGCACACTAACTGAGATGAAAGGCTTCTACCCCTGGAGGCAAACTAGTGTCTGTGCGGGCTGATGGGCATCACGGAATCACTCGCAGCAATTTCCTGCGTGCCACCTGAACTCTGGTGCCCCCCTGGGTCCCACAAACCGCATCAACTTCCTAGGCACAGGAATTCACGTTGCGGGGGGAAGACCAGCAATCCAGCTCGCCCAGCGCGGAGTGAATCACTCCAACACCGCTTCATCTTTTCCCGACCCTGAGGTGGGCCTTGGAACATCCAGTCCCCTGGAAACACACGAAATCCGCCACAGCAGAAGCCAGCTTAGTCCAAGGCCATCTTAGCGATGCGGGGGCCTCTGTAGCACGACTCTGGCTCCCGCGCTCAATATTACACCAAACTCCTCCAAAAAAAGAGCAGAGGCTGCTTAGGGGACAACAGGGAGGCAGCTTTATTCAGTCAATACACAGATAGGCGAATGCATTTCGGCAAATGAAAGCCTTCTTCAGCGCCTCGAGTGTTCAGGAGGTGTGAGTGAAGTCCTGGTTTTAAACATGTCCTGCCGCACACCGATTGGTTTTAATCTGCTCCGCCCTCAAAACCAATGCTTTGGCTCACCTGCCTCTGAACACCTGAAGCGCGTAGACTACAGGTCCCACAATGCTGTTCATTTCACGGTGAGTAATATGGAGGCAAACTAGTATCTGTGCGGGCTGATGGGCATCACGGAATCACTCGCAGCAATTTCCTGCGTGCCACCTGAACTCTGGTGCCCCCCTGGGTCCCCAAAACCGCATCAACTTCCTAGGCACAGGAATTCATGTTGCGGGGGCAAGACCGGCAATCCAGCTCGCCCAGCGCGAAGTGAATCACTCCAACACCGCTTCATCTTTTCCCGACCCTGAGGTGGGCCTTGGAACATCCAGTCCCCTGGAAACACACAAAATCCGCCACAGCAGAAGCCAGCTTAGTCCATGGCCATCTTAGCGATGCGGGGGCCTCTGTAGTGCGACTCTGGCTCCCGCGCTCCATATTACACCAAACTCCTCCAAAAAAAGAGCGGAGGCCGCTTAGGGGACAACAGAGAGGCAGCTTTATTCAGTCAATACACAGATAGGCGAATGCATTTCGGAAAATGTAAGCCTTCTTCAGCGTCTCGAGTGTTCAGGAGGTGTGAGTGAAGTCCTGGTTTTGAACATGTCCTGCCGCACACCAATTGGTTGTAATCTGCTCCGCCCTCAAAACCAATGCTTTGGCTCACCTGCCTCTGAACACCTGAAGCGCGTAGACTACAGGTCCCAGAATGCTGTTCATTTCACGGTGAGTAATATGGAGGCAAACAAGTGTCTGTGCGGGCTGATGGGCATCACGGAATCACTTGCAGCAATTTCCTGCGTGCCACCTGAACTCTGGTGCCCCCCTGGGTCCCCAAAACCGCATCAACTTCCTAGGCACAGGAATTCATGTTGCGGGGGCAAGACCGGCAATCCAGCTCGCCCAGCGCGGAGTGAATCACTCCAACACCGCTTCATCTTTTCCCGACCCTGAGATGGGCCTTGGAACATCCAGTCCCCTGGAAACACACAAAATCCGCCACAGCAGAAGCCAGCTTAGTCCATGGCCATCTTAGCGATGCGGGGGCCTCTGTAGCGCGTCTCTGGCTCCCGCGCTCAATATTACACCATACTCTTTCAAAAAAAGAGCAGAGGCCGCTTAGGGGACAACAGAGAGGCAGCTTTATTCAGTCAATACACAGATAGGCGAATGCATTTCGGCAAAATGTAAGCCTTCTTCAGCGCCACGAGTGTTCAGGAGGTGTGAGTGAAGTCCTGGTTTTAACCATGTCCTGCCGCACACCGATTGGTTGTAATCTGCTCCGCCCACAACACCAATGCTTTGGCTCACCTGCCTCTGAACACCTGAAGCGCGTAGACTACAGGTCCCAGAATGCTGTTCATTTCACGGTGAGTAATATGGAGGCAAACTAGTGTCTGTGCGGGATGATGGGCATCACGGAATCACTCGCAGCAATTTCCTGCGTGCCACCTGAACTCTGGTGCCCCCCTGGGTCCCCAAAACCGCATCAACTTCCTAGGCACAGGAATTCATGTTGCGGGGGCAAGACCGGCAATCCAGCTCGCCCAGCGCGGAGTGAATCACTCCAACACCGCTTCATCTTTTCCTGACCCTGAGGTGGGCCTTGGAACATCCAGTCCCCTGGAAACACACAAAATCCGCCACAGCAGAAGCCAGCTTAGTCCATGGCCATCTTAGCGATGCGGGGGCCTCTGTAGCGCGTCTCTGGCTCCCGCGCTCAATATTACACCAAACTCCTCCAAAAAAAGAGCAGAGGCCGCTTAGGGGACAACAGAGAGGCAGCTTTATTCAGTCAATACACAGATAGGCGAATGCATTTCGGAAAATGTAAGCCTTCTTCAGCGCCTCGAGTGTTCAGGAGGTGTGAGTGAAGTCCTGGTTTTGAACATGTCCTGCCGCACACCGATTGGTTGTAATCTGCTCCGCCCTCAAAACCAATGCTTTGGCTCACCTGCCTCTGAACACCTGAAGCGCGTAGACTACAGGTCCCAGAATGCTGTTCATTTCACGGTGAGTAATATGGAGGCAAACAAGTGTCTGTGCGGGCTGATGGGCATCACGGAATCACTTGCAGCAATTTCCTGCGTGCCACCTGAACTCTGGTGCCCCCCTGGGTCCCCAAAACCGCAACAACTTCCTAGGGACAGGAATTCATGTTGCGGGGGCAAGACCGGCAATCCAGCTCGCCCAGCGCGGAGTGAATCACTCCAACACCGCTTCATCTTTTCCCGACCCTGAGATGGGCCTTGGAACATCCAGTCCCCTGGAAACACACAAAATCCGCCACAGCAGAAGCCAGCTTAGTCCATGGCCATCTTAGCGATGCGGGGGCCTCTGTAGCGCGTCTCTGGCTCCCGCGCTCAATATTACACCATACTCTTTCAAAAAAAGAGCAGAGGCCGCTTAGGGGACAACAGAGAGGCAGCTTTATTCAGTCAATACACAGATAGGCGAATGCATTTCGGCAAAATGTAAGCCTTCTTCAGCGCCTCGAGTGTTCAGGAGGTGTGAGTGAAGTCCTGGTTTTAACCATGTCCTGCCGCACACCGATTGGTTGTAATCTGCTCCGCCCACAACACCAATGCTTTGGCTCACCTGCCTCTGAACACCTGAAGCGCGTAGACTACAGGTCCCAGAATGCTGTTCATTTCACGGTGAGTAATATGGAGGCAAACTAGTGTCTGTGCGGGATCATGGGCATCACGGAATCACTCGCAGCAATTTCCTGCGTGCCACCTGAACTCTGGTGCCCCCCTGGGTCCCCAAAACCGCATCAACTTCCTAGGCACAGGAATTCATGTTGCGGGGGCAAGACCGGCAATCCAGCTCGCCCAGCGCGGAGTGAATCACTCCAACACCGCTTCATCTTTTCCCGACCCTGAGGTGGGCCTTGGAACATCCAGTCCCCTGGAAACACACAAAATCCGCCACAGCAGAAGCCAGCTTAGTCCATGGCCATCTTACCGATGCGGGGGCCTCTGTAGCGCGTCTCTGGCTCCCGCGCTCAATATTACACCAAACTCCTCCAAAAAAAGAGCAGAGGCCGCTTAGGGGACAACAGAGAGGCAGCTTTATTCAGTCAATACACAGATAGGCGAATGCATTTCGGAAAATGTAAGCCTTCTTCAGCGCCTCGAGTGTTCAGGAGGTGTGAGTGAAGTCCTGGTTTTGAACATGTCCTGCCACACACCGATTGGTTGTAATCTGCTCCGCCCTCAAAACTAATGCTTTGGCTCACCTGCCTCTGAACACCTGAAGCGCATAGACTACAGGTCCTAGAATGCTGTTCATTTCACGGTGAGTAATATGGAGGCAAGCTAGTGTCTGTGTGGGCTGATGGGCATCACGGAATCACTCGCAGCAATTTCCTGCGTGCCACCTGAACTCTGGTGCCCCCCTCGGTCCCCAAAACTGCATCAACTTCCTAGGCACAGGAATTCACGCTGCGGGGGCAAGACCGGCAATCCAGCTCGCCCAGCGCGGAGTGAATCACTCCAACACCGCCTCATCTATTCCCGACCCTGAGGTGGGCCTTGTAACATCCAGTCCACTGGAAACACACGAAATCCGCCACAGCAGAAGCCAGCTTAGTCCAAGGCCAGCTTAGTCCAAGGCCATCTTAGCGATGCGGGGGCCTCTGTAGTGCGACTCTGGCTCCCGCGCTCAATATTACAGCAAACCCCTCCAAAAAAAGAGCAGAGTAGGTTATTGACACGGGCCACCTCCGTGTAAGTGGCACCTGTCAGCGAGTGATCCGTTTCTAAAGGTGCAGAGGAACGAGAATATATATATATATATGTATATATTACCTACTGGCGGTCGCCAGTAGGTATATATAGTTAGGATTTTTTCCCTATGGGATTTTTGAAAATTCTATGTCTAATAACTTTGGCGTTTGTGGACGGAATTGGCTGAAATTTTCTGGAAAATGGAACATTTTGTTTCTGAGCAGCCCTTAAAAATTTGGGGGGGGTTCGTCCAGGGGGGGCCGAGAAAAAAGGGGGGTCCCAAAACGTGTTTTTAACATTGAGTTTTCCATAGGGCGGTTAGCCTCACTTTTAGCCCGAACGGCTGAATGGATTTGCACGAAACTTGGCAAAATTGTAGGGACTGGTAGCCCGATGTGCCTTTTGTAGGTCTCAATATATGTGCTCCAGTGGATTTTGAGAAATTAACGTTTAAAAAAAGATATATATCTGTAAGCGCGGACCAGGCAGCGCCCCGGTTCGCGGACCTTACGCGTATCGGTACTTCGCGTAGCGAAGCTGATTGGTTCTCCGGTGTCTGTCAACATTCTAAACAGTCCGGAGCGGCCGCCATCTTTTCTCTCGGTAGGATTGAGAGACAAGAGGAGGCCAAAACAAAGGGGGAAATAAACATAAGGGGGCATAGTAGATCCTCCCTGACCCCCTAGGTTTAATGTGGAGGCTTTAAAAGGGCCCCGCGGGGCAAAAAAAATAAAAATAAAAATTTGTTTTTTTTCGTGGGTAGCGCCCGGTCCGCGAACCGGGAAGCGTTCTGGGCAGCGTACTGCAATGAAAAATGAATGAGAGACTTTTCAAATGCAGTATGTTAATTGATTGTTGGTTTTGTTGATTATTTTTTATTTTTTTTAGTTTTTTAAGCAATTATTTATTATTGTGATTGTGGTTGAAAATTTAATAACATTTCTAACATTTAACTAGTTTATTAATTACATATAAAAATGATTAAAGACTCAAACAATTTTTTAATATTACATACAATTTTATTTTTCGGATTGTTTTTCAAAATTTAATACGTCTAGCATTTGACTGTCCGATATGTCCTCTTGTTGAGTGAACATAAGTTCCCACATTTGACCGTCATCATAATGAAGTAAATGATCCACAGATTCTACACATTGAACTAATTCATGGTCCCGTGATTCATCCATGAAATCTGAGTCATCATTGTCCTCAATATCTTTTTCTGTGTTGTTCTCCAGAACAATTTCAAAGGAAACATTCTGCTCACCTTCCATTTTCTTGCTGTAATTTGCATAAAAAATAAATATATCAGTAGAGATAGGGCACTGTTGGGTTTAAGTTCAGACAGGTACTTGTGAGTTTATAACAGAGAAGTAATCTATGGGCACTGTATGGTTTCAGGCGTGAAGTAGTACTATTAAAAAGTGCCTGTGAAGAAGCCTAAATAAATTCATAATTATACCACAGAAACCTAAATCAATCCATAATTATAATAAAGAAGCCTTTCTCAATGTCTAACTCTTACAGAGGGATAGTATATAACTATCTGAAAATGTTTTCAAATTTATAAAATAATATCTCACCTTCTAAAAACAAGTTTAAGTTGTGAGTGAAAATGATCTTGCAATGTAGTTCAGGAAGTAGTAGTCAAAATGGCTGTGTTTCTCTCTCTTCCTTTATATATATTCAGGTACATAACCAATCAAAATGTCAGGTAAAAAAAGTAGAAAATGAAAGTAACATTTTCATTGGTTGTCAATTCCAACACTTCAGATGTGTTTTGTGAAGTAATTTACCTCAGGGTATTTAGAGAGGTCTACAGGCTAAATGGCTAAATGGAATTCCAATCAAATTTGTGAAAATGGTAGGGATTGGTATGTAGTATGAGCTAATCTATATTTGGTGAAATTGTCTCCAGTGGCTTTTCTGTGAACTACTTTCCCACCTTTTTTGATGGTGCGCTTCCCAGGGAGCGACCCGGTACGCGAACCGTTGAGCGCCTCGGTTCGCGAACCTTAAGCGTTACGGGAGTCCACCATTTTGTGTTTCGGTCGAATTAAGATACAAGATGGAGGGCAAATAATGTTCAGAATGGGTAGAAGGGGGCACGGTAGACTTATCTTGACCCCTTAGGTTTTCTGAGGGTGGCTGAGGAGGCTTATATGTGCGAAAAAAAAACATTTTAAAAAAAAAATTCGCGAGGTTAGCTCCCGGTTCGCGTACCGGGTAGCGGCCCCGGTAGCGTACTTTGTTGAAAATTAGTGAAAAATGTTAGAGTTAAATAATAATTGTGAGTGATCAGATGTAGGGTAGCTCTGAGAAGAGCTTTTGGGTTTATGGTACATTTAGGTACTTATAAGTAGGTACCAATGCACATTCTTAAATTCAGAGTGAAAATTCTGTTGCCCTCATCTGAGAAGTGAACTCCATCTCCTCTGTAGATATCTTGCATGTAGTAACGCAAGTTATTGTTGTACAGGGAGCCCATTCCATGGTCTCTCATGTAAGCTGAAACAGATTTGTTTACATGCTTCCTCGACTTCTCAATTTGTGGACAAAATTGGTCTGACCACCTCCATTTCTGTCTTTGGCATATATTTGAATATACCAAGGCAGTCTGAGGAAAAAGTGCCATTAATTGCTCAAAGGTGTCCTTTAAAAGCATTTCCAGACCTACCCCAGTCAAAGTGCCCAAATCATTACCTCCACAGTGCACAATTAACAGGTCAGGTTTGGGCAAATGCATAAAGGTTTTCACCAATGGTATCAATTGGTGACATTTTAATCCTCTGTGGCCAAACCACTTAATTTCCACATCTTGTAAATTGAGGTTAGGTAAATTCCTGTTTTCAACGTACCTTTGAGCCCAGTGAATATAACTATGTCCAACAATCCAGACAGAAAACATGGTGAGAGAAGGTTCTGCTGCAGTCAGATGAAGTGTGGCAATGAAATGGCAGTTGAAAAAATGAGAGTGTAAAATGAAAAAAAACTGTGGAGTTTCTGTGTTCATGAAGCAGTAACAGTGATTGGTGGATTTTGATTGATGAAAACAGAAAGTTAGGGTGCACAGATGTGTTCTTTGAAAGATGTATTTTGAGTGGTCAATAAAAAATCATTAAATGAAAGAATGCACTGGATATGCAGGTGCACTGAGAGTTCAGAGTTCAATTGCAACATTGTTGTGTGAACTTGCAAACACCAGAAGTCTTCCAAGAGGTGGTTGCTATGGAAAATAGGCAGAAAGGGCAGAGGGGGGAAGGGTTTTCATTTGAAAAAAAGTGAGGGAAGAGTTTTGATTGGGTGACATGAGAAATATGTGTGAAGAATTACAGCATTTCTGTGCTTTTGATAGCTGCAGACTCTGGAGTGCATACCTTTTGCTCTGCTGAAGACAAATTGGTGTGTTTCTGAGACTGTTTTCAAACTCAAAGTATTTGCTAAGGTGAGAAAATATTTCTTTAATTTAGATAGAGAATAGTGTGCTTTAAGGAGAAAATTATGAATTATGTGGCGCAAATTGCTTGTAAATATGCTCCCACATGTGCATGGAAAATTTTGATTTTGAATGTTTGTGTTACATAGCCATGTTAAAAGTGACCCAACCATGCTGGAAAGGCAATCAAAAAATGCTTTCATGTGTTTTAATGACATTTTAAGTCATTTTCCCATGTGCAGTGTTTTGAAATTATGATTTGAAAATCGTTTTTGGGGAAAAGGAATTGTTTTTAAATTCATGACAAGGACATAATGGTGTATGCTTCTTTATAAGGCAATTGACTGTCCCTGATGTTATTTTTCTCATTTTAGTGTAAGACCTTTCTCTGTGGCGCAAATTGCTTGTAAATATGCTCCCACATGTGCATGGAAAATTTTGATTTTGAATGTTTGTGTTACATAGCCATGTTAAAAGTGACCCAACCATGCTGGAAAGGCAATCAAAAAACGCTTTCATGTGTTTTAATGACATTTTAAGTCATTTTCCCATGTGCAGTGTTTTGAAATTATGATTTGAAAATCGTTTTTGGGGAAAAGGAATTGTTTTTAAATTCATGACAAGGACATAATGGTGTATGGTTCTTTATAAGGCAATTGACTGTCCCTGATGTTATTTTTCTCATTTTAGTGTAAGACCTTTCTCTGTGGCGCAAATTGCTTGTAAATATGCTCCCACATGTGCATGGAAAATTTAGATTTTGAATGTTTGTGTTACATAGCCATGTTAAAAGTGACCCTACCATGCAGGAAAGCCAATCAAAAAACGCTTTTATGTGTCTTAAGGACATTTTAAGTAATTTTCCCATGTGTAGTGTTTTGAAGTTATGATTTGAAAATCGTTTTTGAGGTAAAGGAATGTTGTTAAAATTTATGTGCGCCATATGCCCCCAAATTTCTTTTTTAGGGGTGCAGCAGGGTGTTCTTGAGACACCCCTGCACCTTTGGAAAAAATTCCTAATTTGTGATGAGCAAATTGTTAATCGCAAATTGCACCTTCATTTATATGAGCCTCCTAGCCCATGGAAATGAATGGGTAATTTGCAATTAGCAATTTTCTCATCGCAAATTTGGAATGGTAAAGAATCGCTATTTATTCCTTAAAATTCGCTTTTTTGGAAATGCAAAATAGTTATATGATACATATGGCGGTTGATGTCTAACAAGATAAGAAGCTTATGGATTCATTTATGCTGACTGGCGCAATGAAGTAGACATCACTTACTTCATTGGTAGAGCTTTACATGTATTATCTCCTCTGTATTCTTCATCAAGCGTAACTTTAATCTGCAATCCTGAGTAGGCCTCACTTTAAACAAACCTCTGGATAGGCTACATCTTATTGTTATCCTGAATTAATCATTTAAAATGCTAGGGACAGATTTATGATAGGTGTATGCCTCTTTTGCGCCACTTAGAAAACATTGTCCATGGGGAAATGACTTAAAATGTCCTTAAGACACATGAATGTGTTTTTTTAAAACGTTTGCAATTTTTTTGGGTCACTTTTAACATGGCTATGTGACTCAAACAGTCAAAATCTAAATTCGCAATGCACAGGTGGGAGCATATTTACAAGGAATGTGCTCCATGGGGAAAGGTCTTATAATGTAATATGGGAAAAATGACATCAGAGACACTGAAATGCCTTATAGAGAAGCATACACCATTATGTCCTTGTCATAAATTTGCAAACCATTACTTTTCCCCAAAAACGATTTTCAAATCATAATTTGAAAACACTGCACATGTGGAAATGACTTAAAATGTCATTAATTCAAAATTTGCGATTCCTTAAATGCAATGTATCAAACAAAAAATATGTAAAAAATGATATTAAGGATTTGGAAACTACCACCAACTTCTAGTTTGTGGTAATTTGCGAATTCTTTTCAAAAAGCATTTTTTTCTAAAAAACAAAAGGTCCCATATGACGCCCATACATGCCCTTAGGGCATGTAGGTGTGCCATATGCCCCCAAATTTCTTTTTCAGGGGTGCAGCAGGGTGTTCTTGAGATACCCCTGCACGCTTGAAAAAAATCCTATTTTGTGATGAGCTAATTGCTAATCACAAATTGCAACCTTCATTCCTATGAGCCTCCTAGCCCATGGAAATGAATGGGTAATTTGCAATTAGCAATTTGCTCATTGCAAATTAGGAATAGTAAAGAATTGCTATTTATTCCTTAAAATTTGCTATTTAGGAAATGCAAAATAGTTTGATGGTACATATGGTGGTTCATCTGTAACAAGATAAGAAGCTTAGGGATACATTTATGATGACTGGCGCAATAAAGTGCACATTACTTACTTCATTGGTAGGCCTTTACATGTATTATCTCCTCTGTATTCTTCATCAAGCGTAACTTTAATCTGCAATCCTGAGTAGGCCTCACCTTAAACAAACCTCTGGATAGGACACACTTTATCATCATCCTGGATTAATCATTTAAAATGCTAGGGACAGATTTATGATAGGTGTATGCCTCTTTTGTGCCACTGTGCGTCACTTTTATGATGCAGCGGTGGTGCAAAAGATTTGCTATGAGGCGACAACATTACAAATTGATGCATTTAGGCAGATATGTCATGGTGTAAAAAAAACGTACCACATGAAACCGATGCAGCAGTGATGCAAAAGATGCACCATGTCGCAAGACAGGCCTCACTTGGGGCCATATGTATCAAGCTAATTAGCATTCGCAAAGATCAAAATTCTACGAATTTCGGCCTTTGCGAATGTTAATTAGACAAATGGTATGTATCAAACAAGTTTGATGCAAAATAAGGAGTAGCAAAATTTGCTATTCCTTATTTTGCAATTGCACTGAAGGATTTGCAAATT